>NC_090922.1:1087558711-1089958711 GCF_040938575.1 Ambystoma mexicanum | reverse complement strand
CAAAAACACTAGCAATCACAAGGCAATGGATCACCAAAAACATACAATTAGAAAACGAGTGGAAAGTTTAAAACATGCTGCAGCCAAATGACACGTTGGAAAGTTGCAATTTTCTCAATTCCCGCTTTAAATGTCAAAAACGGTTTCTTTGAAAAACGGGTGAAATACTCTGATTTGGAGTGCGGTTTTTGGCCTCGGGATAGATGTATATCACAGGACTATTACTGAAGTGAAAGGATGGTAGTAGCTTAAAGTTTGAATGGGGTTCAGTTTTAGGGAAATAAAGCAGTAAAAATGAAATCTTTGGTTTTAAAGAAAGGCAAAGGTTACTTAAAAAGAAATTATCTAGACTATATTGTTAAAGAGGAACACAGTAAGCTCCAAGGTTGATTCGCGAGGTCAACCTTATCCCCCCAGTGCTCAACCCCAACAATAAAATATATGAAAATTAGTTTGATAACTCCAAATATAACTAAGGGCTTACAATTTACACCAGATAAAATTGAAAAGAGATGCGCTAGCACTCAAACATTAAGGACAGGATAGAAGGATAATTCTAACAGTTTCAACAAGTTACCAGGGTATAAATATGACTACTTAGAGAGTGGGATAAGGGCAAAGGCAAGACAAGGTAGGCTATGTGTTTCTATGGGGTGGGGATTATACTCACATTCCACTTTTTAGTTTTGGGATTTTTGGACAGTCAACAGGGTCTGGTCACCACACGGCGGCACGCCTGACAAAAGTCAGCTGGGCAAGGTCTGGTCACCGGTTAGTGAACAGCAGGGCAATTCGGGTCACTGGAGGGCACAGGTAATGCTGGATGCAGTCAGTGGATAAGCAGTTAGTGGGCAGCAAGCCAGGCTGGTCTCAGGAGGCTTCCCACAAGAATACCACAGCTTTTTCCCTTTGGTTATTTGGGATTTTAGTGGAATTTCAGAATTGAGGCCTTGCTGCAATAGGATCAGCAATGCTTAGGCCTTGTAGTTGGAATCAGCAAGATGAATGGAACAGATCAGGAACGCAGTGCAGGAACTTCAGGAAGAGTCTGTGTCTAGAGTCCTGTTATGGACTCTTATTTATAATGCATAGTGACATCATAGAAGTATATGGGTGGGCAGGCTTAGCTAAACACACCTCTAACCCATTGGATTGGTCAGGGGTGCTAGTCCCCATCTCACTCTCAGCTGGTAGGATCTAAAGGGCAGGATGGCAGATTTATTATGTGAGTTTTACAATGTTCAAAACCTCCCACAGTTACTTTAGCTAAAATCCGATTTTGCCACAATGGTACATTTTTACAGTTGAAGTCTCTTAGCAAATTACATAAACAGGTTACATATTTTATGCAGACCATTGCAGTTCAACTCTGCAATCTGTGAGACATTGTTTTGTACGTTTAATAATCTTTGGTCATTTTCAGTATGAAATGTTCGGCCTAAAATTCTGTAACTTTACATGTGCGTACACACTATCATAGGGCCTATTTCTATTAATTTTTAACGTTCCATCATATGCCCTTTCCCCATGATTCACATTCTACTGGCGTTCGTGTCCCATACATGCTATTGACAGCCAATACCTCTTATTTGAAAGCCACAATAATCACATTTAAACCGTGAAATTTTCATATGTTTATAAAGTCCTGCTGCAGAGATAAAAGTCTTTAAAGTTTATTTATAAAATAGTCTCTGGAAACAGATGGGCGGTCCTTTGTCCTGCACTTATTTTCTTCTTCAGCTACCACCAACTGCCATTTCCTCCAGAGTAAGGTGGGGGTTTCCATGCTTGATTGAAGGTTTATTGCCCCTTCTCCACTTCACAGTTACGTGTCCTGAAAATTCCATTGTAGAGGGCTCAGCCCAGACCAGATTCTGTCCAATCTAGTAATTATCACTGGGGTGTTAGTATCTACTGAGATGGCCCCTTTTTTTGTCATCTTCTCAGCAGAAACCTGGTTTTGGCTGACATCCCCCCTGCAGCCACTGAAGTTTGATTTAATTGTATTTATTTTTGTTCTGAGTTGGAAGAAAACCTGCTGCATAGAACCATTTCATACATTGTATTTTCACAGTACAATCCCCTTTCACATTGGTAGGCAAGAGGAAGTTTTTGTTCCACATAGTACTCTCAAACAAACATTTTTCTTCTTTAGTTTGCAAAGCCCCATTTTTACACATGTGGTGCAAGCTGCTAGCAGTTTGCTTTCAAATTCGGTTTTTGACTTTCCATCTGGATTCCTACACTGTTTTGCAGCCATCATTTTTTTCTTGTAGGCAGTAGTTTATTTGAACCACCTTTCAATTACTGATCATTGACACTTTGTAACTTAAAAAGTGAAGCTTTTCCTGTACGGCGGAAAATTAAGTTTCTTTGTTGATTTTTCTCATATTTGGTTTGACAGAGCCTGTCATTCAGGGGTCATACTTGGTTTTGCTGAAGCACAATGGGGATATGAATGGGCATGGCAGGGCCTTATTAATAACAGTAGTTTGAGGAAGAACAAATAAAAATTGCGTCAGAGCAGCATCATTTTAAGGTAAAATACCCCCTTTACAATGGGGGTTTTGGGGTTGGCAGCAAAGCAGCGCTGCATTTTCACTCTATTTCATTTGTATATGTAAGAACACACTGGCAAGCTCCCTCAGTGTGCCCCCTTGTTCCATCCTGCCCAATCTGTGCTTGGCAAGATGGTGCAGCCATCTTTTTGTCGCTGCAAAAACACAGTTTTGAGGCCATGGTGCTCACAGCCATTTTGCTGGTGACTGCAGATGTGCAGCTTGGTGATGTGGGGAAGTACTGCTGAGTGGGTAAATATAACCCACACTCTCTCCTAGGGTCTATTTGGAACTGTTCTTTGTTGTGTGTTTTTTGTTTTTGGTATATTCTACAGTCTTTTTTTTTCATTTTTGACCTCTTACTAATGGACTGGACTTTGGCAGATTGCGTTTCCAACAGATTTTTTCAGGGATTTCTATTATGGCATCTTTGGAGAACATATAGTAGGTCTCTCTTTTATGTTTATTATTCCTTATATGTTTTTGGGTTTTCATTTAGTTTTTTCATATGTTTGGTCTGTTCCCACAGAGGGTT
Organism: Ambystoma mexicanum; assembly: GCF_040938575.1. Classification (NCBI taxonomy): domain Eukaryota; kingdom Metazoa; phylum Chordata; class Amphibia; order Caudata; family Ambystomatidae; genus Ambystoma; species Ambystoma mexicanum. Next base: position 1,089,955,618 of record NC_090922.1, on the reverse strand, counting down.
TTCTACGCAAATGTTCATGTATGACTGTATGTTGCAACGTACTGGCCACATTTTATCCCAGCCCCTTGCAAGACTTTTTGTCTTGGTATACTTAAAAAAAAACATTCTTCTCTTTCTTAGGAAGTATATCTAACTATTTATATATTGGGTGTCTATTTGTCTATTTGTAAATGTAATAATAAGTCCATATGCATTTATGTGAAACATTTCTTTTATGCACATAGCACTTTTCTAGATTGAATCTTTGCACATGCATTCCATATGCCTAGAAAATTTTATTCCTTGCATTCCTGTTATATTGCTGTCTCAAATTGGGGTTCCAACATTTTAACATTGTAATGTTTGCATCAGGCAATTTACTTCAAGCGCCAAGCACCTTACAATGTTTCTTCGATTGCACACATGCAATATATCTAGCACTATGCTGTGACTTGCATACTTTGCACTTTATTGCGTATTTGCACATAAATTACATATTTTGTTTTGGATCCTCAATTACAGTTGAATTCCAACTTCAACTTCTGATTGCCAACATTTTATTACTGTGAATTGCAAGCATGGCATAATCGAATGAGCAAACACTAAGCACTTTATACTATTGCTGAAATGCATATGACTTATTACATTTAACACCTGTGAATATTTTCATTCATGATCAATTGTTGGGTATATTTTTTCATACTTCCTTTGTTTATCGGCACTTGCTATGTATTTCACATCTTGTCAGTTGCTGTATAGCTACATAGGAAGGCACTGTATGCATAAACAGAGACCATTGATGACGATTCTACTTGGCCGCTTATCTGATTAGCTAGTTTCCTACAAGGTTCATCTGCTTTTATTGTCAGATGGCATGTTGCTAATCTGCCATCAGTGCAGGATCAGCTTTACATACATTCTAGTACACATAGAAAACATATGGCCATGAACAAATTATGAGAGACATTCAATTTTTTTGTCATGCATATTATATGCTCCTCCTTATACGTGCGCATCAATATTTCTTCGAAATGTTTTGTTGTTTACGTTGTCATACACATAATCTCCGATTTTTATCCTTTTTGCAACTACAAGATGTCTGTTCTTTGCAATGTGTTTTTTACCTTTACGGTTGTGGACAATCCCAATGTGCAACCATAGAAAAGAGGCACTATTGATAAGTCCCTCATTTGTGTTGTTACCCTCTAATGCGAACAAGCGGTTAGCGATCCGCGAAACGCATCGTTGTCTGCTTTCTTTCCTTCCACTGTACAAACAATAAAGGATACTGTGTTGTTGTGGATATCGTGGTGCTTTTCTTCTGCAGTTCGGACATTTTACGGCTCTGATGTTCTTTGGAGTGCACTCCACCTTTACACTTTTGTACGTGTGTTTCTTTCATATATATATATATACATATATATATATATATATATATATATATATACATATATATATATATATATACATATATATATATATATATACATATATATATATATATATATATATATATATATATATATATGTATATATATATCTATGTATATTACATAGCCACTGTAGTGGCTGTGTAGTTATGGTTAAGTTGCTGTTTCCATAGGAAGAGCATTTTTTGGGTGGCTTATAACTTCGCTTCCCCTGGACGAATCCACACAAAACTTTGCAATAGGAGTATATGGCCCACTCTGATTTTTTTTTGCAAAGTGCGGTGAGGATTCGTCCAGGGGGGGCACCAGAGTAGCGGCTTGGTCCTGAAAGCGTGCTTTTTCAGATTTGGTGAAAATCCCTCCAGTAGTTTTTTTTTAAATGACCAAAAAGTAGGTCATAAAAAATTTGTGACATCTGTGTTCGGTCCGTGGACACACTTCCCTGTTCGCTCCGCGGACAGTGTCGTGATTGGCCAATCGGCTTGCATGATGTCCGCAGACATGCAACGTGTTCGCTGATTGGATGGCGTGGAGCGTGAAGCGCGTCAGGTTTTCAGTAGCGCCCGCCATATTGGATTCGCGGACATCCGTGGACAGCGCGGTGAAACTTGGTTTAAAATTTGTATTTAGTAGAGTGTGTTGGTGTGTAAGAGTGTTTGGGGAGGGTGGGAGAGTATGAGATTGGTTAAATGTTGTGTTTTTTTACGTGGTAGACGCTCTTGTTGGGTTTGATTTGTCTGCGGACAATAAGGCTGTTCTGAAATGTTCTAAATAAACTTAATGGGGGGGTTTCTGAGGACGCAATATGTGTCCGTTTTGTTCGCAAGCAAGCTGAAACTGTTCTAAGAACACTTGCGGTGTCCTGAAATGTTCGTAAATAAACAAAATGGGGGTATCCTGAGGACGCTGTCCGTATTGTTCATTGGGAAGTTGAATGTGTTCTAAGAACACTTGTGGTGTCCTGAAATGTTCGTAAATAAACAAAATGGGGGTGTCCTGAGGACGCTGTCCGTATTGTTCGATGAGAAGTCGAATGTGTTCTAAGAACACTTGCGGTGTTCTGAAATGTTCGTAAATAAACAAAATGGGGGTGTTCTGAGGACGCTGTCCGTATTGTTCTCTTGCAAGTTGAATGTGTTCTAAGAACACTCGCGGTGTCCTGAAATGTTCGCAAATAAACAAAATGGGGGTGTCCTGAGGACGCTGTCCGTATTGTTCATTGGGAAGTTGAATGTGTTCTAAGAACACTCGTGGTGTCCTGAAATTTTCGTGAAGAAACAACATGGGGGTGTCCTGAGGACGCTGTCCGTATTGTTCGATGGGAAGTTGAATGTGTTCTAAGAACACTTGCGGTGTTCTGAAATGTTCGTAAATAAACAAAATGGGGGTGTTCTGAGGACGCTGTCCGTATTGTTCTCTTGCAAGTTGAATGTGTTCTAAGAACACTCGCGGTGTCCTGAAATGTTCGCAAATAAAATAATGGGAGTGTTCTGAGGACGCTGTCGGTATTGTTCATTGTCAAGTTGAAAGTGTTCTAAGAACTGTTGCGGTGTCCTGAAATGTTCGTAGGGGGTGTCCTGAAGACGCTGTCTGTATTGTTCGCTGGCAAGTTGAATGTGTTCTAAGAACACTTGCGGTGTCCTGACATGTTTGCAAATAATAAAATGGGGGTGTTCTGAGGACGCTATCGGTATTGTTCCCTGGCAAGTTGAAAGTGTTCTAAGAACACTCATAATGTCCGCGGACATTAAAAGTTTCCATAGGCCATAGTTGAAATGTTTGACTCTATGAGTGTGATATGCTGCGGTGGTTATGGCCAGGGCATAGAGTGTTGGGTGCATGGCCAGTTGCTTATAACTTTGAGTAAAAAACAAATTTACAAGGAGCAAAGTTATAAGCCACTATGGGTGTGATATGCTGTGATAGTTGTACTTATTATAATATACTTACTGTTTGGTTTAGTAACTGGAGTACATGTATTTCTTGTTCATTTCTGTGATAAAAGAAAATAGCATGTTAGTATTAGTATTTTGTAATGACTTATTACATTGTATAATCAACATTTTTTTTTTGGACCCTTATATTTAGTAGATTACAAACCAGAGTACTGTGCAATTTGCTCAGTTTCTGTGTTTGTTGCTAAAATCATTGGGTCTGTGGGAGAAAATAAAATCCATGTTGGATTAAAAAAAATACCTTTTTCTGTTATGCTACAGTTTATTTGTTTGTTTGTTTTCAGTGTTCACTTGTTGTTTCTGGCTAATGCTTTATACATTGGCTTGTTGCAGTTTTTTGGAGCAGTAACATATTATTTATTTGTTTGGATATTGTAAAATTTTGGAGCAGTTAGATACAAGTAGGTGTATTCTAACTGTCTATTTTTTTATATATTGTAGTGGTATTGATTTATCTGTTTAGATATTGTTAAATTTTGGGACAGTTAGATACCAATTGGCGTATTCTAACTATTTTCTGCTCTAATTTAGTGGTATTCATTTATCTGATTAGTTGTTGTAGAATCTTTGGGCAGTTAGATAGCTTTTGGAATATTATGACAGTTTTAATTTTTTTACTATAAGTTTACGTAAGGTTTAAGTACAGTTTAGTTATCAAATCTTGGTTTTAAGAACATTAAATAAGCGTTTGTAAGATTTGCTGGTGTTAGGGAGAATTCTCTCTTTAGGCTGAATTTCCTAACCTAGTGAGTCCCCCAGCAGCTTTGCTGGATTTCTGGAGTTTGTTTTTTTCCTCCTGCCAAGAGTGAGACTCTTTTCCTCCCACTCTTGGACATGATTAATGGTATTCCTTTGACTGGTAATGTGTTTTATGGGCTATGGGGTCCTTTACTCCATAGGGTCTCATGTGTTTTTCCTATCTGTGTTACACAGCACCCTTCGTGCAGTAACACAGGGGTGACACCCCACCATAGACTCCATACCCCGGGACTGACTACTGTCTCCCAGGACATGTAACGTCACCATTGGCTTTACTAGTCCAAAATTATTAACAGAAACCAGTACAATCCATCATATTGTGGACGTGCTGGTTGGGGCAATTTGATTGCCCCGGGGTCTGTTAGTCGAGGGGGCACGTCTCCGTCCCCCCTGATCGAGTTTTGGCTAGTGGCAGTGGAAACTACTTTTTATATTCGACCGCAAATATTTTCCCATGGGATTTTCCCATTGTTCGAGGCTACCAACTTTAATAATTTAATTCTCATAGCCTCGAACATACCGCCGGTATATTTAATTAATATTAATTCTCCGGTTGGTATTTTTTGCCAAGACTCGATTCTAAAATGGCGTTTGTGTTCTCTTCTGTGACTCCAACCCAAGTCGAGCCCTTTGTTCCACTTTTTTGACGGGTTTCTCCACAGAAGCCTCCAAAAGTGGTGCCACTCTGTCTGGGTACCACAGGGGGTGTGGGAGGGGGTTTAGGCACCCTGGACCGAGTTACCCTGGTAACTCAGGTCGCACTCTTGTGCGATTGGCCCAAGTGGTGAGCCGGCCGGCTCACCACTTAGCATGTTTGAGTGACAGCTAGGCTGAGTGAATGGAGGTTTTCTGCATGAAAGCAGGGCTTTGGGGACTGGAACTTCAGAAGTCACCACAGGACCTGAGAATCTGACGAGGGAGAAGCTGAGCCGACCTACCACGACGGCCCAGCCCGGTTTGTGGTCGAACTGCCCGTGCCAAGCACCCCGGCAGCAGGATAGCCACTCACCACTGAACCGCGAATCACCGGACCGCTCCTTGTACCTGAGAAACTCTGCGGCTGGTTTCTTCCCTGGTAGTGCAACGGACTCCTGTCTTCCTCCACGACGAGATCCTCTCTTCCCCGGACAAAGCACTGACTTGCACCAGCTGCCAGGAACAACTGCCCCCGCTGGAGCGTTCTCACCACTTTAAGGTACCGTGTCCGCCAGGCCGACCTTTCTAAAGATTGCTACAAGGTAATAATAACTCCTTAACCTTCTGGACTGGGCTGGCCGCCTTGACCCTCTAACTGGTCCCTTTCTGTGGTCCAACTCCTTTTTGAACCTTTACAAGACTTTTGTGCACTGCAACCGTGTGACCTTGGACACATTTCGTTTGGATCCTCTGAAAGTGGATCCGGCCTCTTGAACTCTAAACTTCACGGTTTTACTTTGCCTTCCTCTCTTGTTGTGTTCTTGAAAAAGTGTTGGGATCTGTTTCAATTTCTTCTCTGCTTTTCTCTCCCTTTTTAAAACGAACTATTAGAGTGCCATCTACGTTAAGCGCTCACCACTGTCTGAAATTAAGTGGGGCTTTACTTAAGACTTGTCTAATATTCTTTTAAGGGAGTGTATATCTTTTAGCAACCGTGTTTTTGAATTGCTTACTATTAGTGCCTGTGTGTTTTTCTAGATGTGGTTTTAAATAAATAATGATATCTCTTTTACACCAAGCCCTGGTCAGTGTTTACCTGTTCTATTGTGTGCTCTTGACCTATTGTGAATACTCTGTATACTGCCTAACTCTTCTTGAGGGAAGTCTGACTGCTCAGCCACAGCTACCAAGTGAATCTGTGTGGTACAGACTGCTACCAAGTGGGTTTACTGCCAAACACCTGTAGTCCTAAATCTTTTGCAGTGGTCCCAGAGGGAACTGCACAGGTTTCTGCCTAACAGCTGGTAATCTCTGCTTTAGAGTAATGGTACTATCATTACATTCAAACCATCCACATTTCTTTTTTACATATGCAGTGTAGTGCCCTGAATTGGTTGTGGCTCCTGCGTGGTAGATTATACCTATTGTTGTGAAGGTTTTCTTACCAGGTGATATTTGACCATGTGTGAATCCAGTCAGCTTGCAGTTGTTTTTGGTACCATCTGCATTGTAACGTAGAAGCATTAGTATTGCGTATTTACTATGTGTTTGTATTACTAACGTGGAGCGATTATCCGAATTGCAGGTAGTACATAATCTACCATGGTTTGCATTTTGTACAAGTTGCTGAAATGGAATGGATTCACAATTAGGTATTGATATATATATATATATGAAGCGTTCATTGGGGATTTCTTCTTGTGTCACATTGTTGCAGAGAGTGCATGTATGTTTCCAAATGTATGAAATCTGGAAGATTTCATTTATAGGTATGTTTTTATTTTCCAGTACTTGTAGTAAGTACATTAGACATTCTTGTGGATCTTCCTGTGAGTTTATAGTGAATTTAACCATTCCAGCACAGATGTCCAATTGTTGTCTTATTCCATAAACACTATACGTGTTATCAGGATTGTTTGTTGCATTTCAGTGTAGTACTAACATTTGCAAACACAATGGGTCTGTACTGTGTAAGTAAATGTTGTCAACAATTGGTGGCAATTGAAATAGAATATTCATTACTACATTTGCGTAGCAACTTACTCCAACTATATTTGAGAGTTTAAATGGACCAGGTAGTTCTGTATCTGATTGATTTATTTTTAGTTTGTCTTCCTTCTTTGATGAAGTACCTGGTTTACTTTCCCTAATGGGTTCTTGTATGTTTGTGGTACTTGATGAAGTTTTAGTTTCTTTTCCTCTCTTTGGAGGATTTGCAGTGACATCCTGTTGCATTTATGTTTGATTTAGTTTTCTTTTACAATGTTTTACTTTTTGTGGTACAGAATATGTGTTTAGATGGGGGGTGTATAGTGAGCAAAGTCTATTGTATTCTAAAATGCAAGGAATATCAGCGTTTACTTTACTTGCATCAAAGTTCATTAGAAATAGACTGTCAACTGTACATAAGCGTGATAGTGCTACGTAGCTCATGCCTTTTTTCAAGACGGTGTTACCAAAGTCTATCATTGCTTTGTCTAGGGTAAGACCTTGTGATTTATGAATGGTGACTGCGTATGCAAGAGTTAGAGAAAATTGTTCTCTGCGTACGTACATGTCTTTGAAGAGAAGGAATCGAGTTGTTGAGCGTCCTATCCTTTTTACTTCTGAAAGTTTGTCAAAGAGAATATTGACAAACTGTACCCATTGCTCCATTAACTAGTCCTTGGTCCACGTCAAGGTTACGTTTAAGCATTACTCTGCAATTTAAGGATAATTTTAATATCTTTTCCAAGCCTGCTGTGTTTGAGATTGATTTTTCTAAACTATTTAGTCTTGTTGTGGCTTGGTCACACATGGGTAGTGTCATACCATGTACATCTAGTTTGTCTGTGGCGCTAATTTCCATTATTGGTTGCATTTCTTTACTTAACATTATTTCATTGAATTTGAAACAGCTTGCAAGAGTTGGCATTAAGGCCATACAATTGACATTTGTGTGGGCTAATTGTTCCATAACATCTGTAGCACATGCATTATCACCATAAAGTGCATGAATCTGCTGGGTTTTCAATATTGCTTCTGCTTCTTTAGAAAGTACACCAACTCTGATACTTTTTAAGATGTTGGCATAAGTGAGATCTGCAGATTGCCACATGTTTTCTGTTAATTCTCTGTATTGGAAATGTTGCCAAAGGTTGACATTTCCAATGCTGCCAACAGTTTTATGGCAGAGCTTGTGTCCTAACGTTTTAAAATAGGCTCACCTTTTACTGGTGTCAATTGAAGAAGATCTCCGAAAACAATAATGTGTTTTCCTGCAAAGAGCTCTTCATAGTTTGTTTTGAGTACTTCTTGTAATCTGAGGTGAATCAAAGCCAGCATTAGGTTGGACACCATGCTCACTTCATCTATTAGAAGCATTTGCATTTTCATTTGTTTCAATACTCTGCATAGTTCCATTGCAACTTCTGTAGAAAGTTTGTAATAGTATAATTTGTTTTGGTGTTCTACTGGCAGGAGTAGTAATCTGGGTAAAGTAACACCACCTATGTTGTAGGCAGCTAAACATGTGGGTGCAGTGACAACAGCTGACAGTTTGTTGTTTGTCAATTGTTGAAGGAACTTACTGATGATTTTGATTAGGAATGTTTTGCCAGAACCAGCTTCACCACTAACGTACAATAGTATAGGTTTGTAATTTTGGCAGGTGCATTCTTTGTTTTCATGTTGTACACCATGTGCAATTTCTTTTGTTACTTCTTAAAAAATGCTACGTTGCTCATTGTTTGGTTTTGATTGTAGTATAGTTAAGTCTTCTTTATCTTCATACTGACACATGGTGTTTTCTACTTCTATCATAGGTAATTCTGCCTCATTTGTTATTAGTGGCTCTCCTAGTGGTTCTTGGCTTCCTGTTACAGAAGGTTGACTACTGTCAGGAGTGTCCGTATCTAGTTGGTCCGGGAGTTCTTCTTCGTGTTGCTGTTCATTGTGCAACATTGTTTTGTACTGTGTAAAGTTTACATCAGTTATAGTGCTTTCATTTGCTTTGAAAGCGTTTTCATATGAGTCATAGTTATCTAGTATTTCTTCTTCTTTTCTCCATGGTTTAAAGAGTTGTAGCAGGGACATGTAATATACTTCTTTATGTTGAGGAGTCTTTAATGACAATTTGATATGATTAATTAAATTTGGTTTGGTGAGTTTTTACTAAGCTGCCTTAACAGTTTGTCACTCTGTATTTACCGTTTTTTTCAATAGCTTTTATATTATTTTTGTATGTGTAGTTTTGGGCTATGTGGTATAGACACATGGTTTCCAAAGTGGTACTCCTGGGTAGTATGTGTCCAATAAATTGTTTTTTAAAATGTCTTGGCTGTTGGAATCATGTTTGGCTATTGTTTCTATATCTTCGTATGATTTTAGAAATCTTTTTCTAGATTTAGCTGGACCAAGACTTAGCCATACTATATTTTCAGATTTACCATACAGTGCAGTACCAGTTAAACAATCAGCTGCTTCATAGGATCCACATTCTCTATGGGACAGCATTTTTATGCCCAAGCTGTATAATTTTTGAGACACTGTTTTATCTGATGACAGGTCATTCCAGAGGTCTTGCAGCTCTGTCTTTTCTGCTTTGGTTAAGTATGCTGTGACATATCGTGCAACTGCAGTAGAATTGTCTGCAATGTACTGCACATCTATGTTTGCATTCCATAAGTGGGCAATGATTGCATTGTAATCATTGATATATTTTTCTTCTTCTTTTCTTTTTATGTAATATGTATTTTTAGGTGACTTACCTTTAACACTATGTCTAACTGAAGACATGAGGTTGTTCACTTGACCTTTATTTGTAACTGGTCTAGGGAAACCAAATCAGCATTTGGTGTAGTATTGCCCTTTGTTTTTGTATTTGCAATGACAATATTTGCCACATTTGTGTCTTTGAAATTGTAAAATTTGTGCATGAAGATCACTATTTTTGGATTCCGATGGAATTTCACAAGTGACATATTTTTCAATAAACTGTAAAACAGTGACATCACTGTCTTGACCAAATTTAGGAGCATCTTTAATCCATAAAAGCATGTGGATATGTGGTGCTCTTCTGGCTTGGTATTCTTTTCTCCAAAAGAAGTGTTGCACTTCTCCAAGGGGAGGAACAGTTTTATTACAAATAAAATGTAGCATAGCAATGAAGCGATGGTGAAAATATCTTGAAACATTAACAGGATCCAGAGAACAAAGTTCTCCAGGTGTTAGTATATCTATGTTTGTTTTGTTTTTGTTTGATATGCGTAGGAACTCATGTAAATCTTCCCATGCATATTCTGCACAACTTAATGTAACAAACCAAGTGGGTGGGCCAAGGTTTCTGATCATACAACATACATCTCTGTGACGTCAAAACCAGTACTCTTTAGTACCACGCATATTTGCTAAAAGATTTGTAATATTTGATTGTAAAACCTCATCTTTTTGTTGCACTTTTTTAAATAAATGTGTAGCTGTCATATTTTGAAAGTGTGATCCTGATTTTAATATGTGTGCAACTCTGTAACATAAAGTTGCTAGTTCACTTTCAAAGAGTAGGTGGAATATGTATTCCACATTTTGTCTAAATCTGGGATCTTCAGAATACATCCGTAATGAGCGGTATTTTGATGCTGATATTTGAATAGGTCTATCATCGTACCTTCCTCCTTTGCCAGTAGGAAAGAGTAGAGGAAAAGCATGTGCTTCTATACTTTTTTCCCATATGCTGATTGGTGATCCTTTTGTTTGACGTATTTGGTACGTTTCCACTGCATCTTCTATGGTGTCATTACAGTGCAATGGATAAATTGTATAATGGTCTAAAGTGTTTGATATTGTAGCAGGATTTAGGATCTCAAGTGACCAGCTTCTTGTGTCTCTTGAATTATTTCAGTTGTATCCTTCAAGTTTTCTTCAATATTAATTTCATTGTAATATTCATTATTCTCTTTAAGATATTGCAAGGCTTCTCTAACTTTATGTAAATCTACCAGCTGTTGCCAAATTTGTTTGTCTTTTGTAGGTACTCCATTTACCAAGATAATTAAAGATTGTTGCATTGGACGTTGCACTCCTAGAGTGTGCACATTTTCTTTTAGATCTAATGGTAAATACACTACTTTTCCACAAATACCTTTCACTAATTCAGAGGGAGGTAATTTTGCAGTTTTTGGTTGAAGGCGTATTATTGCTTGAAATGGGTGCACTGTTTAAATTATGATGCTCTCATATAAATTAGGTTGTTGAAGGGGTTTTGGTAGTGGATATAATTCCAAATTATTTGGGATAGCACAGGAAGGAGTTTGGTTGTTGTCAAGTTTTGTAGTGCAGTAACTACAAAGTATTACGGGTTCAGTTATTTCGTATTTGTTTTCTGCTATTAGGTAGAGAGCTAATTCAAACCATTTAGAATCTTCATTGTCTTCTATTTTGTATGATAGGTCTACAGTTTTTGTGTTACTTTTATAAAGAATTCTGTGGCAACATACACACACATGGTTTGGTACTTCAACTGATGTACTTTTAAATTTTACTATTTCTTTTTTGTATGTGTGTAGTAAAAGCTTGCCATGTGTAGAATTGTTACTAATTTGGTTTACAGCTATTTCATTCTGTAAGTGGGTTTCACTTCCAAAATATCTTTTCTGGATATAGTCGATTTCTTCTAGTAGGTCTTTTGCTGTACCATGTAGAAGAATGTTATTTAAATTGGCTAGTGCTAAAGCAGGACTTTTAGCATAGTACAGTTTATAAACTAGATTTCTTATAGTTGAATGATGTGTTGATATCCTTTTGATACCATGGAAGGTGGTTTTGCAAGTCGGTCCTGTAATGCAGGCCAATGAATGCCTTGTAGTCCTGTGTACTTGCGTACTGGACAGTTATCCATATTTTATAGTATTTTAATTTTGATGTTGGGCCTCATTACGACCCTGGCGATAAGTACCTAACATTACCGCCATGGCGTAATTAACGTTAAAGCCATGGCCGGATGCCGTAAAATGTGGCTCATTCCGTCCCATCGCGCACGAGCATTACGCCATGGCGGTAATGTCAAGAACGCGATGGCATCTTTAGCCACTCACAGGGTGTGTGTTGGAATGTTCAGGGGGGGGTGTGTTGGGGTGTTCAGGGGGGAGGGGGTGTGTTGGGGTGTTCAGGGGGGAGGGGGGAGGGGGAGTGTTGGGGTGTTCAGGGGGAGGGGCGAGAGGGAGGGGGTATTGCACGACAATTTACTATTGAAATACACATTTTCCTTTTTCCCAAATCACATGTGTGGACATTTTCATTGTATATATGTGCTTTATTGGTGTACAGTCCACAGTGTGCATGTCCCAGAGACACACAGTGCCCCAAATGCCGTCTCCATGTGATACACACCAGCCGTGAGTGCTAGAAGCATTGGTTGATGATATCTTGATGCATTTCATGCCCCTCCTGTGCATCGCCTCCTCCATGAGGTGCGGCCCCATCTGCACCCTCCTTATCCTCATCGTCAGGTGGTTGCATTTCTGCGTCAGCGGGCAGGGGCACATTTCGTCTGACGGACATATTGTGTAGCATGACACATGCCATGACCATCTTTGCCACCTTCACATGGCGGTACAGGAGTGCACCACCAGACCTACTGAGGCAGCGAAACCGTGCCTTCAATAGGCCGAATGCCTGCTCAATGACCACACGGGTACGTGTATGTGCACGGTTGAAGTCCTCCTCGTGCTGGTTCTGTGGGTTCCGGACTGGTGTAAGGAGCCACCTCTTCAGGGGATAGCCTGCATCACCTGTATGTGGGCGAGAATACATGTGTCAGTCATGACGTCTAATTCAGAACATGATGTGCCACCATGGCTTGCATCCAAATGTTACTTTGAACCACTTCTAAATGCACTAATTGATTCACACTATGCGACCCGTATATGCTCATGGCTCTCATGGCCTGTTTTGCATGCCATCAACCAATGTATGCAGAGGGCTTGAGTGCCTTGTGAGTGCCCATCCACAGTGTTCGTTCATGCCGTTTGTTTTGGGGGCCTGGCACGTGTCCTGTGATGTCAATGCTCACATCATTGCAACATTGCTGTCGGCCTCATCATGACCCCAGTGAGCAATACTGATGTTGATAGGGACATTTTGGGCACCCTGCTGTCTGTGTAATGGTGTGTTGATGTTTCTGCCCGTCATGTGCCTACTTCGTGCACAGTTATGGGGGACAGGCCTTTCGGTTGATGGTGTTTGTTGATGTGCATGTAGGTGCATTTCGTAGAAGTCAATGTGGTCTGAATTGGTACAATGCACTTGCAGATGGTTGTGTCATGGTTGGGACACAACCTCATTCACATGGAAGGGCTGCATACATCAGGTATTGGGTTTACTGGTGTTGGGTGTAGTTTGGGTTGCTTTAGGGTATGATCTGGCTCCATTGTCTCTGATACTCACAGGCAGGTGGAGTATGCATCACCCCCCCCTTTCAGCCAGGTGGAGTATGCATCATTCCCCCCCCTTTCAGCCACGTGGAGTATGCATCATTCCCCCCCTTTCAGCCAGGTGGAGTATGCATCATTCCCCCCCCCTTTCAGCCAGGTGGAGTATACATCATTCCCCCCCCTTTCAGCCAGGTGAAGTATGCATCATTCCCCCCCGCCTTCAGCCAGGTGGAGTATGCATCATCCCCCTCCCCTTTCAGCCAGGTGGAGTATGCATCATTCCCCCCCCCCCTTTCAGCCAGGTGGAGTATGCATCACCCTCCCCCTTTCAGCCAGGTGGAGTATGCATCACCCCCCCTTTCAGCCAGGTGGAGTATGCATCATTCCCCCCCCTTTCAGCCAGGTGGAGTATGCATCATTCCCCCCCCCCTTTCAGCCAGGTGGAGTATGCATCATCCCCCCCCCTTTCAGCCAGGTGGAGAATGCATTGGTACATCGTTCACCTACCCACTTCACATTCCCATGGTCATGACATTAGACTCACCGAGTAGCCAGGATCGTGGGCCTGAATGTTGCTCCATGTAGTGTGGTATTGTGGAGTTCCTCAGGACCATTGAATCATGGGTTGATCCGGGGAATTGGGCACAACAATGTGTGATGATCTTGTTGGAGTCACAGACCATTTGCACGTTGATTGAGTGGAATTGTTTCCGGTTGCGGTACGGTACCTCCATGGCACGTGGAACCACCAATTCAACATGGGTGCAGTCGATGGCACCAATGCAACCAGGTATGCCGGCTAGTGCATGGAAACGCACTTTGGTGTTTGCAATCTCCTGGGCAGTCCGTGGTAATGAGATGTGGTCGTCTGTGTGCTTGAGAAGGGCATCGAGCACTTGGATGAGCGTACGTGAGAATAATGGTTGTGAAATGCCATGCAAGTGCCCCACTGTGTGCTGGTAGGTGCCTGTGGCCAGGAAGTGGAGTACAGACACTACCTTCAGTAGGGGTGGGATGGCGGTTGGTGTTTCTATCATGCTGACGATGTCGTTGTGTGTCATGTCTACTATGGCGGTGATGGTGTCCCGGTCCAAACGGTACAGGGTGTGGATCTGCTCAGCAGTGAGGTTGAATGGACTGGCTCTGATGCGTGGGATTGGTGGCTGCCTGCGTGGTGGCACTGGCTGTGCTGGTGGGGCTTGCTGGCCCTGCCTTGCCCTCCTTCTCCTCCTGCGTCTCCTCTGTGCTGCCTGTTGTTGTTGTTGTTGTTGTTGTTGTTGTTGTAGTAGCACTTGCATTGCTATCAGGTCCTCCAGCCCCGACATTGCTAGTCCTATTGGTATCATTGTGGAGTGTGACTGGGTGTGGGAAGGGGTGGGGTGTGCTCTTTTTGTACTTCCTGAGTCTGTATTGCCTCCACCTGTGCTGTTCCTGTGCTCCTGTGGCAGCTGGATTCACTTAACATGGCCATTTACGGTTGCTTTGCGATGGCGTAATTAGCGCCATGGCGGTAAGGAACTTAACGGGCTGGGTGATGGCGTTAGGTGCATGTCCGCTTGGGTCGGCATTCGCGTGCCTTTCCGCCATGCCGGTAATTACGGTGTGGGAGGTCACGTGTGCGCGTCCTTGGAGCAGTTAGCGGCAGCGTTAACTACGATGCCGCTAATGGCATCGTAGTTAACGGTCACGGGTCAGGATCGGACCTGGCGGAAAACAATGGCGGTAATCATTCACCGCCATCGTTTTTCACTTACCGCCAGGGTCGTAATGAGGCCCTTTGTCTTTGATTTTCACATATTGGGCCTCATTACGACCCTGGTGGTAAGTACCGAACATTACCGCCATGGCATAATTAACGTCAACGCCATGGCCGGATGCCGTAAAATGCGGCTCATTCCGACCCATCTCGCACGAGCATTACGCCCTGGCGGTAATGGGCCTCATTACGACCCTGGCGGTAAGTACCGAACATTACCGCCATGGCGTAATTAACGTTAACGCCATGGCCGGATGCCGTAAAATGCGGCTCATTCCGACCCATCGCGCACGAGCATTACGCCATGGCGGTAATGTCAAGAACGCGATGGCGTAAAAGACCCCAAAACGTCCCCTACCGGCATCGTACGCTGCGCAAGGTACACTACCGCCACCCATTTTAGCGGTGACCGCAATTAGCGGTGACCGCAATTAACGGTCCCTGGAAATAAGCGGAAGCGGAAGTATCGTCATCGCGGCGGAACAGGAAAGAGCACGGCGGCCATCTTTAAAAACACAATCCATTGCAATCCTCCCCAACCATACCACATCTGACCCTGAGACCCATCCAAACCCATCACACACCCAAATACCTAGCTAAAAATGCCCAAAGTCGTTAAGAAGGCATGCGATCGGCAGCGCCAGGAACGCTTCTCCCGTGAGGAACTAAGCATGCTGGCGGAGACACTCCAGGACAATGCGGCGGTGGTGTTCTCCACCGAAATGACCAGGGCGGCGATTGCCAAAAAAAAAGCCATATGGGCCATGGTGACACAGCGCATCAGCGCAGTGGGGACCGTACCCCGCAACCCACAGCAGTGCTGGAAGCGGTGGGATGACTTGAGGCTCCGCGTCCGAAGCATCATCTCTGCCAATCGCAACCTGGCCCAGGCTACCGGGGGAGGAGCTGACTCCCCAATAAAACTCCAACCGTGGGAGGAAATATGTGCCAGCACAATAGGCATGGAAAGCATCGAAGGCGTAGGAGGGATGGAAAGAGGAGCGCCGACATCAGGCGATGAAGGTAGGTGCCCCAAATCAAGACATGCTATAGTCACTGACGTCCATTAATGTGTAGCACAATGTTGCCCTAGAGTGTAAATGCAACACATCAGCTGGACACTGCCCACAGCCACATGCGACCTCCACCCTGTACACATGTAGCATGCACACCCTAACTGCAGACACCCACATACCTCCATCCATCATCCACACAGAAAGGAGACAACCTGCATGCCCCTGCCTCAAATGTGCTTCATCTAGTAACCAAAATCTGGTGAATCATTGCCATTCCAATGTCCGCAGACCCATCAATAACGCTATCCCTCCTTTGCCCCACCACAGGCTCCGAATCCAACCACGAGGATGAGGACACCCCTGCCTCAAAAGCAGCCAAGAGGGCCAGGACCCCCATGCATAGACCCTCCACCTCAGCTGCAGTGAGGAAGACATTGCAGCAGGTAGAATCATCTGCCAGCACACAGGACGGCCCCCCAACAGGCACCCCAGCAGGCAGCATGCCAGCACCTGCAGCACCACACGTCCCCACAATCTTGGCCATGAAGGCACCGTTTCTGCAGGGAGCAGCAGCATAGGGGAAACTGCTGCCATAGCAGCATGCTCAGACACTGACACTGATGAGCCCGATGTAGGATGCCCCACTGAGCAGCTTCATTCCCCCTGTCTGTACCGGGGCAGCCCCCAGGAGGAGCCCACACAGGGGCATCCAGGAGAAGGGGACTGGCCTCCCACCCCATGCCCTGCAGAAAGTCCGCAGGAGGTGAGCAGCCCTTTCGCCACACCATCTGGAATGGGCATGGCCCAGCAGAGTGACATTTCCCTTGAGGAGATTGTTTTACGACAGCAACAACTGTCCACGCTCCTCAATGAGCATGCTGCGGAATGTGGGGGGGCTAGGGCAGCCATAGAACAATCCACGGAGACCCTAAGGGCCGAAATAGAGCGCAGTACGGAGACCCTAAGGGCTGCAATGGAGTCTACCTCAAGGGACATTTGCGGGGAACTTGCCGCCATGCGCCGTGTGCTCACAGAGCTGTCCCACACCATTCAGGACATGTGTGCCCGTGAGCAGCCAGGGACATCCTCCACTGCAAGTTCTGCCCAGAGCAGCCCTGTCCGACGATCAGGATGGAACCTCCGCTCCACAGGCAGGGGTGCCCCGGGGGCCGGGAGAGGGGGCATGTAATAGCGTGTGCCCACTGTCACAGGCATCTTTAGCCACTCACAGTGTGTGTTGGGGTGTTCAGGGGGGAGGGGGCAGGGGGTAGGGGGTATGTTGGGGTGTTCAGGGGGGAGGGGGAGGGGGTGTGTTGGGGTGTTCAGGGGGGAGGGGGAAGGGGGGAGGGGGTGTTGCACGACAATTTATTATTGAAATACACATTTTCCTTTTTCCCAAATCACATGTGTGGACATTTTCATTGCGTATGTGTGCTTTATTGGTGTACAGTCCACAGTGTGCATGTCCCAGAGACACACAGTGCCCCAAATGCCATCTCCATGTGATACACACCAGCCGTGTGTGCTAGAAGCATTGGTTGATGATATCTTGACGCATTTCACGCCCCTCCTGTGCATCGCCTCCTCCGTGAGGTGCAGCCCCATCTGCACCCTCCTCATCCTCATCGTCAGGTGGTTGCATTTCTGCGTCAGGGGGCAGGGGCACATTTCGTCTGACGCACATATTGTGTAGCATGACACATGCCATGACCATCTTTGCCACCTTCTCATGGCGGTACAGGAGTGCACCACCAGACCTGCTGAGGCAGCGAAACCGTGCCTTCAATAGGCCGAATGCCTGCTCAATGACCTCACGGGTACGTGTATGTGCACGGTTGAAGTCCTCCTCGTGCTGGTTCTGTGGGTTCCGGACTGGTGTAAGGAGCCACCTCTTCAGGGGATAGCCTGCATCACCTGTATGTGGGCGAGAATGCATGTGTCAGTCATGACGTCTAATTCAGAACATGATGTGCCACCATGGCTTGCATCCAAATGTTACTTTGAACCACTTCTAAATGCACTAATTGATTCACACTATGCGACCCGTATATGCTCATGGCTCACATGGCCTGTTTTGCATGCCATCAACCAATGTATGCAGAGGGCTCGAGTGCCTTGTGAGTGCCCATCCACTGTGTTCATTCATGCCGTTTGTTTTGGGGGCCTGGCACGTGTCCTGTGATGTCAATGCTCACATCATTGCAACATTGCTGTCGGCCTCATCATGACCCCAGTGAGCAATACTGATGTTGATAGGGACATTTTGGGCGCCCTGCTGTCTGTGTAATGGTGTGTTGATGTTTCTGTCCATCATGTGCCTACTTCGTGCGCAGTTATGGGCGACAGGCCTTTCGGTTGATGTGTTTGTTGATGTGCATGTAGGTGCATTTCGTAGAAGTCAATGTGGTCTGAATTGGTACAATGCACTTGCAGATGGTTGTGTCATGGTTGGGACACAACCTCATTCACATGGAAGGGTTGCATACATCAGGTATTGGTTTTACTGGTGTTGGGTGTAGTTTGGGTTGCTTTAGGGTATGATCTGGCTCCGTTGTCTCTGCTACTCACAGGCAGGTGGAGTATGCATCATTCCCCCACCCTTTCAGCCAGGTGGAGTATGCATCATTCCCCCCGCCACCCTTTCAGCCAGGTGGAGTATGCATCATTCCCCCCCCTTTCAGCCAGGTGGAGTATGCATCATTCTCCCCCCCTTTCAGCCAGGTGGAGTATGCATTGGTACGTCGTTCACCTACCCACTTCACATTCCCATGGTCATGACATTAGACTCACCGAGTAGCCAGGATCGTGGGCCTGCATGTTGCTCCATGTAGCGTGGTATTGTGGAGTTCCTCAGGACCATTGAATCATGGGTTGATCCGGGGAATCGGGCACAACAATGTGTGATGATCTTGTTGGAGTCACAGACCATTTGCACGTTGATTGAGTGGAATTTTTTCTGGTTGCGGTACGGTACCTCCATGGCACGTGGAACCACCAATTCAACATGGGTGCAGTCGATGGCACCAATGTAACCAGGTATGCCGGCTAGTGCATGGAAACCCACTTTGGTGTTTGCAATCTCCTGGGCAGTCCGTGGTAATGAGATGTGGTCGTCTGTGTGCTTGAGGAGGGCATCGAGCACTTGGATGAGCGTACGTGAGAATAATGGTTGTGAAATGCCATGCAAGTGCCCCACTGTGTGCTGGTAGGTGCCTGTGGCCAGGAAGTGGAGTACAGACATTACCTTCAGTAGTGGTGGGATGGCGGTTGGTGTTTCTATCATGCTGACGATGTCGTTGTGTGTCATGTCTACTATGGCAGTGATGGTGTCCCGGTCCAAACGGTACAGGGTGTGGATCTGCTCAGCAGTGAGGTTGAATGGACTGGCTCTGATGCGTGGGATTGGTGGCTGCCTGCGTGGTGGCACTGGCTGTGCTGGTGGGGCTTGCTGGCCCTGCCTTGCCCTCCTTCTCCTCCTGCGTCTCCTCTGTGCTGCCTGTTGTTGTTGTTGTTGTTGTTGTTGTTGTTGTAGTAGCACTTGCATTGCTATCAGGTCCTCCAGCCCCGACATTGCTAGTCCTATTGGTATCATTGTGGAGTGTGACTGGGTGTGGGAAGGGGTGGGGTGTGCTCTTTTTGTACTTCCTGAGTCTGTATTGCCTCCACCTGTGCTGTTCCTGTGCTCCTGTGGCAGCTGGATTCACTTAACATGGCCATTTACGGTTGCTTTGCGATGGCGTAATTAGCGCCATGGCGGTAAGGAACTTAACGGGCTGGGTGACGGCGTTAGGTGCATGTCCGCTTGGGTCGGCATTCGCGTGCCTTTCCGCCATGCCGGTAATTACGGTGTGGGAGGTCACGTGTGCGCGTCCTTGGAGCAGTTAGCGGCAGCGTTAACTACGATGCCGCTAATGGCATCGTAGTTAACGGTCACGGGTCAGGATCGGACCTGGCGGAAAACAATGGCGGTAATCATTCACCGCCATCGTTTTTCACTTACCGCCAGGGTCGTAATGAGGCCCTTTGTCTTTGATTTTCACATATTGGGCCTCATTACGACCCTGGTGGTAAGTACCGAACATTACCGCCATGGCATAATTAACGTCAACGCCATGGCCGGATGCCGTAAAATGCGGCTCATTCCGACCCATCTCGCACGAGCATTACGCCCTGGCGGTAATGGGCCTCATTACGACCCTGGCGGTAAGTACCGAACATTACCGCCATGGCGTAATTAACGTTAACGCCATGGCCGGATGCCGTAAAATGCGGCTCATTCCGACCCATCGCGCACGAGCATTACGCCATGGCGGTAATGTCAAGAACGCGATGGCGTAAAAGACCCCAAAACGTCCCCTACCGGCATCGTACGCTGCGCAAGGTACACTACCGCCACCCATTTTAGCGGTGACCGCAATTAGCGGTGACCGCAATTAACGGTCCCTGGAAATAAGCGGAAGCGGAAGTATCGTCATCGCGGCGGAACAGGAAAGAGCACGGCGGCCATCTTTAAAAACACAATCCATTGCAATCCTCCCCAACCATACCACATCTGACCCTGAGACCCATCCAAACCCATCACACACCCAAATACCTAGCTAAAAATGCCCAAAGTCGTTAAGAAGGCATGCGATCGGCAGCGCCAGGAACGCTTCTCCCGTGAGGAACTAAGCATGCTGGCGGAGACACTCCAGGACAATGCGGCGGTGGTGTTCTCCACCGAAATGACCAGGGCGGCGATTGCCAAAAAAAAAGCCATATGGGCCATGGTGACACAGCGCATCAGCGCAGTGGGGACCGTACCCCGCAACCCACAGCAGTGCTGGAAGCGGTGGGATGACTTGAGGCTCCGCGTCCGAAGCATCATCTCTGCCAATCGCAACCTGGCCCAGGCTACCGGGGGAGGAGCTGACTCCCCAATAAAACTCCAACCGTGGGAGGAAATATGTGCCAGCACAATAGGCATGGAAAGCATCGAAGGCGTAGGAGGGATGGAAAGAGGAGCGCCGACATCAGGCGATGAAGGTAGGTGCCCCAAATCAAGACATGCTATAGTCACTGACGTCCATTAATGTGTAGCACAATGTTGCCCTAGAGTGTAAATGCAACACATCAGCTGGACACTGCCCACAGCCACATGCGACCTCCACCCTGTACACATGTAGCATGCACACCCTAACTGCAGACACCCACATACCTCCATCCATCATCCACACAGAAAGGAGACAACCTGCATGCCCCTGCCTCAAATGTGCTTCATCTAGTAACCAAAATCTGGTGAATCATTGCCATTCCAATGTCCGCAGACCCATCAATAACGCTATCCCTCCTTTGCCCCACCACAGGCTCCGAATCCAACCACGAGGATGAGGACACCCCTGCCTCAAAAGCAGCCAAGAGGGCCAGGACCCCCATGCATAGACCCTCCACCTCAGCTGCAGTGAGGAAGACATTGCAGCAGGTAGAATCATCTGCCAGCACACAGGACGGCCCCCCAACAGGCACCCCAGCAGGCAGCATGCCAGCACCTGCAGCACCACACGTCCCCACAATCTTGGCCATGAAGGCACCGTTTCTGCAGGGAGCAGCAGCATAGGGGAAACTGCTGCCATAGCAGCATGCTCAGACACTGACACTGATGAGCCCGATGTAGGATGCCCCACTGAGCAGCTTCATTCCCCCTGTCTGTACCGGGGCAGCCCCCAGGAGGAGCCCACACAGGGGCATCCAGGAGAAGGGGACTGGCCTCCCACCCCATGCCCTGCAGAAAGTCCGCAGGAGGTGAGCAGCCCTTTCGCCACACCATCTGGAATGGGCATGGCCCAGCAGAGTGACATTTCCCTTGAGGAGATTGTTTTACGACAGCAACAACTGTCCACGCTCCTCAATGAGCATGCTGCGGAATGTGGGGGGGCTAGGGCAGCCATAGAACAATCCACGGAGACCCTAAGGGCCGAAATAGAGCGCAGTACGGAGACCCTAAGGGCTGCAATGGAGTCTACCTCAAGGGACATTTGCGGGGAACTTGCCGCCATGCGCCGTGTGCTCACAGAGCTGTCCCACACCATTCAGGACATGTGTGCCCGTGAGCAGCCAGGGACATCCTCCACTGCAAGTTCTGCCCAGAGCAGCCCTGTCCGACGATCAGGATGGAACCTCCGCTCCACAGGCAGGGGTGCCCCGGGGGCCGGGAGAGGGGGCATGTAATAGCGTGTGCCCACTGTCACAGGCATCTTTAGCCACTCACAGTGTGTGTTGGGGTGTTCAGGGGGGAGGGGGCAGGGGGTAGGGGGTATGTTGGGGTGTTCAGGGGGGAGGGGGAGGGGGTGTGTTGGGGTGTTCAGGGGGGAGGGGGAAGGGGGGAGGGGGTGTTGCACGACAATTTATTATTGAAATACACATTTTCCTTTTTCCCAAATCACATGTGTGGACATTTTCATTGCGTATGTGTGCTTTATTGGTGTACAGTCCACAGTGTGCATGTCCCAGAGACACACAGTGCCCCAAATGCCATCTCCATGTGATACACACCAGCCGTGTGTGCTAGAAGCATTGGTTGATGATATCTTGACGCATTTCACGCCCCTCCTGTGCATCGCCTCCTCCGTGAGGTGCAGCCCCATCTGCACCCTCCTCATCCTCATCGTCAGGTGGTTGCATTTCTGCGTCAGGGGGCAGGGGCACATTTCGTCTGACGCACATATTGTGTAGCATGACACATGCCATGACCATCTTTGCCACCTTCTCATGGCGGTACAGGAGTGCACCACCAGACCTGCTGAGGCAGCGAAACCGTGCCTTCAATAGGCCGAATGCCTGCTCAATGACCTCACGGGTACGTGTATGTGCACGGTTGAAGTCCTCCTCGTGCTGGTTCTGTGGGTTCCGGACTGGTGTAAGGAGCCACCTCTTCAGGGGATAGCCTGCATCACCTGTATGTGGGCGAGAATGCATGTGTCAGTCATGACGTCTAATTCAGAACATGATGTGCCACCATGGCTTGCATCCAAATGTTACTTTGAACCACTTCTAAATGCACTAATTGATTCACACTATGCGACCCGTATATGCTCATGGCTCACATGGCCTGTTTTGCATGCCATCAACCAATGTATGCAGAGGGCTCGAGTGCCTTGTGAGTGCCCATCCACTGTGTTCATTCATGCCGTTTGTTTTGGGGGCCTGGCACGTGTCCTGTGATGTCAATGCTCACATCATTGCAACATTGCTGTCGGCCTCATCATGACCCCAGTGAGCAATACTGATGTTGATAGGGACATTTTGGGCGCCCTGCTGTCTGTGTAATGGTGTGTTGATGTTTCTGTCCATCATGTGCCTACTTCGTGCGCAGTTATGGGCGACAGGCCTTTCGGTTGATGTGTTTGTTGATGTGCATGTAGGTGCATTTCGTAGAAGTCAATGTGGTCTGAATTGGTACAATGCACTTGCAGATGGTTGTGTCATGGTTGGGACACAACCTCATTCACATGGAAGGGTTGCATACATCAGGTATTGGTTTTACTGGTGTTGGGTGTAGTTTGGGTTGCTTTAGGGTATGATCTGGCTCCGTTGTCTCTGCTACTCACAGGCAGGTGGAGTATGCATCATTCCCCCACCCTTTCAGCCAGGTGGAGTATGCATCATTCCCCCCGCCACCCTTTCAGCCAGGTGGAGTATGCATCATTCCCCCCCCTTTCAGCCAGGTGGAGTATGCATCATTCTCCCCCCCTTTCAGCCAGGTGGAGTATGCATTGGTACGTCGTTCACCTACCCACTTCACATTCCCATGGTCATGACATTAGACTCACCGAGTAGCCAGGATCGTGGGCCTGCATGTTGCTCCATGTAGCGTGGTATTGTGGAGTTCCTCAGGACCATTGAATCATGGGTTGATCCGGGGAATCGGGCACAACAATGTGTGATGATCTTGTTGGAGTCACAGACCATTTGCACGTTGATTGAGTGGAATTTTTTCTGGTTGCGGTACGGTACCTCCATGGCACGTGGAACCACCAATTCAACATGGGTGCAGTCGATGGCACCAATGTAACCAGGTATGCCGGCTAGTGCATGGAAACCCACTTTGGTGTTTGCAATCTCCTGGGCAGTCCGTGGTAATGAGATGTGGTCGTCTGTGTGCTTGAGGAGGGCATCGAGCACTTGGATGAGCGTACGTGAGAATAATGGTTGTGAAATGCCATGCAAGTGCCCCACTGTGTGCTGGTAGGTGCCTGTGGCCAGGAAGTGGAGTACAGACATTACCTTCAGTAGTGGTGGGATGGCGGTTGGTGTTTCTATCATGCTGACGATGTCGTTGTGTGTCATGTCTACTATGGCAGTGATGGTGTCCCGGTCCAAACGGTACAGGGTGTGGATCTGCTCAGCAGTGAGGTTGAATGGACTGGCTCTGATGCGTGGGATTGGGGGCTGCCTGCGTGGTGGCACTGGCTGTGCTGGTGGGGCTTGCTGGCCCTGCCTTGCCCTCCTTCTCCTCCTGCGTCTCCTATGTGCTGCCTGTTGTTGTTGTTGTTGTTGTTGTTGTTGTTGTTGTTGTTGTTGTTGTAGTAGCACTTGCATTGCTATCAGGTCATCCAGCCCCAACATTGCTAGTCCTATTGGTATCATTGTGGAGTGTGACTGGGTGTGGGAAGGGGTGGGGTGTGCTCTTTTTGTACTTCCTGAGTCTGTATTGCCTCCACCTGTGCTGTTCCTGTGCACCTGTGGCAGCTGGATTCACTTTACATGGCCATTTACGGTTGCTTCGTAATGGCGTAATTAGCGCCATGGCGGTAAGGAACTTAACGGGCTGGGTGATGGCGTTAGGTGCATGTCCGCTTGGGTCAGCATTCGCGTGCCTTTCCACCATGCTGGTAATTACGGTGTGGGATGTCGCGTGCGCGCGTCCTTGGAGCAGTTAGCGGCAGCGTTAACTACGATGCCGCTAATGGCATCGTAGTTAACGGTCAGGATTGGACCTGGCGGAAAACGATGGCGGTAATCATTTACCGCCATCGTTTTTCACTTACCGCCAGGGTCGTAATGAGGCCCATTGATTGAAAAATTGTTCAGGAATGTTACACATTGACGTGCATGGCCATTTGTACACTAGACGTTCTGATTCAGTTGAATGGAGGGGTAATTCTAAGTTTTCAGGACATATTTTTGTAAGGAGTACTTCTTGTTCCATTATGGTATTATTAACTTTTTCATAACCTCGACCACTGCTATGTATGGCAATTGTATTTGTTTGCCTTTGTTTGTACGCTTCTTCATTAAAGTATGGTTCTGTGCTTGTAGTGTGACTCCATTCACCTCCGCAGATACTTAAGAAGTTCTTTCTGTTGACATTTCGTTTATTGAGAAGTCTTTTTTGTAATTTAGTTATTAGTTTTGTTAGTGGTTTCATTTTGTTTAACACTAAAATAAATAACTTTCTTTTGAGAAGAATTGCACTGTCTATCAACGCTTCTAAGATTAATTTCCTACGATAGGTTTTAAGCATTGAAGCTGGTTTCTCTCCTGTTTTTATAAGATTTTGAAGGAATTTGTGACTGAACATTTTGGCTAAAATAGTTTTCTTGGTATGCTTTCTTTGAACTATATCAAGATTTAAAGAAGCAGTTTTATCTGTAGTGATAGCTGATTTTCTGTTAATTGTTTTTTGGTTTGGTTTACATTTTGATAGAGGAGGAACCGTTTTTGTACTTGAAACTTCTTTTGTTTCACTAAATGACTGTATTAGATGTTTTGTTTCAACTTTTTTTTACAAATTGTGCTAGAGATGGATGCTTATGTTGGACACTTTTATTTTCATTTGCTCTACTTCTGCGTTGCTTTCTACGGACTTGATTTTTGGTAGGCATTCTTTAGGGTCTGTTGAAAAAAATAAAGAAGGTATGGGTTGGGGTGTTCTGCAATGTATGTGTGCTGTGTGCATGAGTGTTTGAGTAAGATGATAAAGATGTATGTAATGGTGTGTGATTGTGCATTGGGAACTACAACTAGTAGGGATGGGTATTCTTGAATTAATGTGTTACTAAACTGGGGTTCAGATGACAGAACAAAAAGTAAGCTAGTGGTGTGGAGAAGTATAAATAGTATATCTAATGCTATACAATTAAAACAATTGTTTGTTCTATAACATCTAAATTCTAGCGGTTGAGTTGAGTAATTTGTGTGTCGAGAAATCGGAATTTGTGGGCCATTCTGGCTGTATATCGCTGTTTAAGACATGGAGATTGCTGGACAGAATGGTGCAGAATCTCTATTTTTAGGCACAGAAATAGCATGAATTAACCTTACAGTGTGTTTGAGTAATAATACAAATATTATGGTGATATTCTACTTACTTTTTTTCTAAAATGAACAGGTTACTTCTTAGTTGTTCTTTGTACTTCAAATTCGGTTGCTTCTTTTCAGGAGAATGGTCTTCACTGCAATTGTAAAAGAAACAAATTAGTAATTTTGTTTGTATATAGCACTGTTTTTAATTTAGACATTGATTTATTTTTAATTGAAATCCTCAGCGCCTTCCTCAAAACCATTAAAACTATCTTATTTACATAAGATACGTCACACCAGTTGAATACATATGATATGTTCTTAATTAACAAATTGTATTGCAATGACTAACTTGCAAACAAAATATCTTTACGTCTTGTGAAATTCATAATGTACCACTGAATACCATTATTCCTGTAACTAAGCTCTTCCAAGTAATAGTGCCTCAATGTCAGGGACTGCTTGTCCTATATAAATGTAAGTAATTAAATAAATAAAGAAATTAAAAATAAATTATGTAATTGTACAAGTATTATTGTTTGAGATTTGAACATAGAGTGTGCATGCAATTTTGTTTGACTATATGTAGGCTATATATTTCATTTCAAAAATGTTAGTTTAACATGATTTTAGTGTGTGTGTGTGTGTGTGTGTGTGTGTATAAAGAAATTAAATAGTATAAAGATTTGTAAGTGACAGTTGATTTTAGGAGATTGAAAAAAGACAGTAGATTCATTATACAGATTATACAAGCTAAAAGTCAGTTAGAAAATGTGTTCATGTACTGTACAGAAAATATGCATACCTGTAGTTTGTGTTCATGCATATGGATATGCATGGAGCTGCAAGTAGAAATCTTGGAGACTTGTACAGTATTTCTTGTAGATGGTGCTTGCCAATGATATGACACTTGTACTCAGAGAGATTCACAGTACATTTGCAGTGCTGATCTATGATGATGCAGTTAGATGTAGAGGTCTTGAATGTGATTGGTGGATGGTCATGTGACTTCTTAGCTACATCCAATGAGGGAATTGCAAAGAGAGTGAACTGGAAATGGTAGAAGGGCTGTTCATGTTACGATATGTCAGCGAAAATGGCGGTAGTTCGTGGACATCGGGTGTTACATTCGGGTATTTTTGGGTTCAGAAGTCATGCAAATGATAATGAGCACTGAAAGGGTTTGGTCAGGAAGGTTTAGTGGGTGTGTTGTGCCAGGAGAGAGTTTCTCAGATACTCTTTTTGCTGAGAGAAGAACAGATAGATATGGCTGTGTGTTTCAGAAAACAGATTGTTTGGATTTTCGGAGACTCGTGGATACATTGGTTGAAGGTGCATTCAGAAACCTGTGGAGTAGCTGTAGATCTTGGATTCCCACATGTGGAAGTACACTGGCATGGAGTACATGGAATGAAGTGGTTGGACTTGTTACCTCTCTGTGCTACTTTGGAGATATAATTATAATTCATTGTGGAGGGAACAGTTTAGGACATGTGTCTGGAATTTCTTTGCAATTTGCAATGAAAGAAGGACTTGGGAAGGTCATGGACATGTTTCCAAATTCTCAAGTAATTTTTTCACGGATTGCGCAGAGACAAATGTGGCTTTGTTCTTCTTCATTTGGTCCACAAATGGAGAAAGCAAGGTGCAATGCCAATAAGGCTGTTTGTGCCTTTCTAAGAGATTTTGGCATGTCCTCTTTTCACAATGAAAATATTATGTTTCGTAGTACATACATTTTTCGCAGACATGGAGTACATCTAACTTATGCTGGCAATCAGATTTTTCTAAGAAACATACAAAATGCGACCTTTTTTAGAATTACAGCATCCATTTTGAAGTAGGTGTTGAGTATTTATAATGTTTGAAACACAAACACCTCCGAAAGGCTCTTTTCAGAGCCACCACTTCCTCCAGAGAAAATTGCAATGGTTATGATAGGGTAGCACCCCAAAATTTTAGATGTCCGCAGACTTCTAAAAAATGCAAAGGGCCCTGCTTCATTTATTTTCACTTCTATTTTTTAACTGTGAAAGGCGGCTCTGAGAAGAGCCTTATTTTTTTTATTTTTTGTTATTTTATATTTTTTTTGTTTTTTTATACACGACACACTAGGAGAGGAGGGGAAAGGAGGGTAAAGGGGGGGACACCAACCACAGGGATAAGAAAGGGCAAGCTGAGAGAGGAAGATGTAGAGTGGGTTTTATTTGGGTAGTGAGCAGGTCTTCTCGTGCTCTGAGACGATAGTCTCAAAAGCACTACGAAGTCGCTCCCCCCTAAAGAGTACTGTGTCGCAGTACATACACACAACTGTGACCCTCGAAAGGTAAGGGTCATCAGCATTATGTATGGCCTGTGAGGCAGCTTGAGGAAGACGTTGTCCCACAGAGGTGTTCCTTGTGGTGACAGGATCAGAAACGGAGGACAAAGTAGAGGAAATCAACCTACTATTCTCCTCGCAAGGTACAACCTTGCGAATGGCCCCAGAGTGAAATGACCTTTGGGACCACTACCATGAACCATAACGTCCCTTTAACAAAGTGTTTTCACTGAATATATATATACATATTCTGTAAAAAAAAAACTTTGTTAAAGGGACATTATGGTTAAGTTGCGCTATTAAAAACCTATGGAATTCACTAAAAAAAACTTTGTTAACGGGGACGTTATGGTTCCAAGTAAAACCGAAAAACCCCTGAAATTCGCCAGTTATGGTAAACTAAGCAACCATGACTCGCACCACCACCGTGCACTGCTAAGTCTAACACCAAGGACATCAAAGATGACATCACAAATGTCATTGATAACATCACTGTAGTTCTGGGACTACAAGACGATAATAACGACGCTGCAGACAACGCGAGTTTTATGAATAGCTTAACTTTGAAAGGACAGGATTAATGAGGTTCCCCCTTGTCTATCTCTCCAGGAACAACTAAGCTCCTCCATAGGAAGGATGTTTGGACTCTACAACATACCCACCAAATACTAGCGGTTGCGCGTCTCCACAGAGTACTATGATGGTAAGATTAAGGACCATTTCGATTGTTATAAGGCAACAAGAGCTTTTTCCCTAACCAACATACTTAAGGGCCTATCCTCCCTTCTTTTCCTTAGTATCTACTGTAGAGCCAAGCCAAAAAGTGGCGACACTGCGTGCTACCTGAACCTATCTTTTTTCAATCATTTGAAGGCTCCTAGACCTAGCCAACTGATGCCCACTTAAGGTAATTATATTTCGGATAATGACTTCCCATCTAAACCTTTTTAAATACATTTTTTAAATAACTTTGATACACTAATGCCACCAGAGCAACTTCACCACTCTGGGCTCCTTCTAATAATCTCTCAGGATAACCTTAAATTGATTGCAATACATTTTTTGCAGGGTGTTTATCCCACAATTGGGAATCCACACCTAGAGAAGCCTCCTCTTGCTTTGTTTAAGTTTGCTTCTAAATTGACTCCACAGATTAGACAAGGTGATTTCATTCCTTATCCTAATCCAGAGATAATTTTACTCTCAGAGACTACAGCAATAATAGCTTTTCTCTTCCTTGTTGTTGTTTTTTACCAACAGTTCCAACAGTCTGATACCACGCAAGAAATAGTGTGTACACTGCCTACAATCAGTCGGAAGAAACTTCGGCCTTATAGATTTAAAGTATAGATTGTATGTTTTATTTTTATGAAGTGACAATACTCCTGAAGAAAGTTCTGTATACATCGAAAGAGAACTGAAGCATGTCGAGACAATACAATGGCTAATGTAGTAACCATTGATAGAGTATAAATGTCAAGATAAGGACAATATCAATCTAGAGACTATTACCATATTCTTCTAGACTCCTAATTATTAGATCTACATTGATCTTTGTTTAGCCTAATAGGTCATGACTTGTCACATATTTTATACAGTGTTTTATAATGCGAAAATCGATGAATTTGTAATTTTTATGTCTTAATTAAATAAAATATTATATGTGTCTAATGAACAGTTGAAGTTTTATGATTATAACTGTTGTGTAAATTCTAGCTATCTATCTCCTGTATAAATAATCACTGATGACATCACATGTGCATTTAGTTTTCATGCACAACCTCCACAAGGGATTGTCATTATAAGATTGGCAGAAAAGTATATGCCAAACATTTCATTTCGCAATGCAGTTTTACCAGAAACTGTCCATAACCAAACAATTTAACTTCAAGCACACAAAATATTGTAGTGTTTCAGGATTTCTTCTTCTCCTATGTATATGAATCATAAGATGTAACTGTACCCTAAGGAAGTATTGTAAGAACATATGAGAAGGGTGGGGTCTACAAATATAGTAATTTTGAATTTTTTTAATCCCTGACTGACAGTGAAGAAAGCCACCTGTCTTACATATGTTAGTAAACAAAAGAAAGAGGGACCTAGACATGTGATGTCATCAGTGATGTCATCAATGACATTTGTGATGTCATCTTTGATGTCCTGGGTGTTAGTCTTAGCAGTGCACGGTGGTGGTGCGAGTTATGGTTGCTTAGCTTACCATAACTGGCGAATTTCAGGGTTTTTTCGGTTTTACTTGGAACCATAACGTCCCGTTAACAAAGTTTTTTTGTGTGAATTTCATAGGTTTTTAATAGCGCAACTTAACCATAGCGTCCCTTTAACAAAGCTGTTTTTACTGAATTTCATAGGTGTCTAGTAGTGCTACGTAACCATAATGTAAACTAACATCTGACTTCATTGCACACCTTGTGAAGAATGCCACATTACCATATGCTGGCGCACAGCATGGTGACATGTCCGAGAATCTGTACACACTTAACAATAAGATCTATGCCTCGTGGGCAGTGTGGAAATACATGTTTTACTGATGTAGGAACTTTCAACTGCAACATTTCCGTTGCACAGCTCCAACACCTATTTGTGCGCAGTCATTACCAATGCAGTACACAATGCATAGTTTTAGCAAAAGTACTATTTATCTGAAAACAACATAAGCTAAGGCCATCCCTCCTCCCAAAGAAACAGCATCACTGCTGTAATGAAGGAGCATGAGAAACAGTGCCCCTAGCTTTTAAATAACACACGCACAACATTTTGGCCCATCCACGTAATCCCCATATTACTGTTTGGTGCCTCTTTGCTCATTTCTGTCCGCACCTTTCCTTCTGAGCTGTGCTTCCATAAAAAAAAGGCATCCGTACACAAACTAAATGTTCCTTTAAGAACCACCTTTCACAGTTTAAAAAGATTTTATTTTTTAAAAACGCATAGACTCCATCTACTTTGTATTTCTCAGTAAAGTACACTTCCACCTCTAAAATGGGGAATGAATGCCATTAACAATGTAGATTTGCAAAGCAGTAACGCGGGCTACTGAAAAAGGAGGATTTTTGGTTCTAATCTGGGACACCTGGTGCGTCCCGGATTAGAAAACAAAATCCATTTCCAAGATGGCCACCATAGAAAGGGAAAGGGTTGTTCCATTCAGGACCCCTCTTCGCTTTCCATGGCAGCCTGCAAAAAGCAAAAAGAAAACCCTGTTAATATATTACCACAAGCACTTTTTTCTTCCCTTTCAAATGTATCCTAATGTTGAACAACTTTATCACAAAGCCAGTCCCAGGTGGACATGGCCACTGTAATCCTATCTTTTCTCCTGTCTGGTCATGGACAGTAGCCACATTGTGTGGATCATGAGCTTATAGCATGACCCCGACATTCTGCCCACTCCCCATAGCTGCAGCCAACCCTTCAGTCAATAGACGTATACCGGTACGTTTTTTAACGGCATCACGACACTTGTGTAATACGAAAACACTCCCACAACTCGTCACATAACTAACCCTAATGATATTCTACACCTTTTTTGGATGACGTTCCTCACCACCGTAGCCAAATGTGCCCACAAGCACCTACGTGGCGTGACGCAGAACCTGAAAATGAACATACAGCGACGTACAACGTGGCACGTTACATATTGAAGTAATGCACTGGTTTTCAAAAGAAAACATTAACATTTTAGAATTTGTAAAGTAGTGTTATTTCACAATAAACTGTCTGAGACCATCGGACTATTCCCATTTTCAATCAAATTGTAACATTGTTTCTATGGCGTCATCGAAAATGTTAATGGTGAGGCACACGTTGTTCTTTTCCCATACACAAAGTATGCATTTTCGGTAAAGCAACCGCTTTGTTCACACATTGATTTCCAAGACGTCGTCGTGACCTTTGGCCTACACCACCATAAAAGATGTTATGTTAATCCTAATGGCCACTTCAGCGTATGGACAAAGGGGGCCGGTGCGATCATCCCACAAAATTGTGACGGACAGGCAGCCGGTCACGAGCAGTTGCATCTGGCATCCAAAGAAGCCTTCACTCGGCATCTGGAATCCAATGCAAGCACCGTAAGGCAGGATGTAGCTGGTCGGAAAACGTAAGAGAAAATACATATCAATACCCAACCTTTAGCAAACAATTTCAAAAAAGACAAAAAGAACATGGAAACTAATACACAAATCGAAGTGGTCATACATGTCATTTTAAGGAAATATTAGCGTTGAACATGGGTAAATTTAGTGATAGCCTACAAACGCCGAGAATCTGCACTCTCCATAAGTTAAATAAAATGACAGCTACACAGAAAGATGGTACTTCAGTTACAAAGCCAAAATTTAATGTTCAAGTATTAAAAAATTACATCTCGTGATTTCAAAAAAGACCAAAAGAACGTGCAAAGTGATACACAAAGCGATGTGGACAAACATGACATTTTAAAGAAGAAATATTAGCGTTGAACAAGGGTGAGTCTAGTCATAGCCTGCAAACGCGGAGAATCTGCACTCTCTGTAAGTAAAAAAAAAAGACAACTGCACAGAAAGATAATACTTCAGTTATATTGTCAAAATTATTTTTCTGGTAATAACAAATTTAAACTCGGTCTGATGTAGAGTTGTCAAAAATAAACTTACATGATATTTACTGCCTACATTAGTTTTGGTAAAGTCAGACAGCAATGTATTTGCACCAGAGAATCTTCGTGAACTGATATTTCATGTGCCTTACAAACGTTTTTGAAACATAACCTTATCAAAATGTATTTTTTGCAAACTTTCACTCCCTGCATTGTTACTGAGTTTTCCCTTTCGCTCAAGGTCAAAAAACAATTGACCCTTATGGGTTCAGTTGGATGCGTGGGCCTACTGAGTTCGCAACCAAAAAAGCAAAGCAAGTGATGTTCACTCAGAATGCAAATACCTTCTCACTTTGCAACAACATATGAGAATCCATTTATGAGAACCGCTACTCCCATACACTTGCAGAACCACTGTTTCCATCAAACAGTGCAGGTGGCTGCCTCAGATTTCAAACTCTAGGACACCAGTCTGACTGCAATATTATTCTAAATACATTGTAACACAGACGCAGTAATTCTTCAGCGTATATTGAGCACCAACTTCCAATTTACCGTATGACTTAGGTGACAAGAAAACACCACTTTTTGACTTCCTGCTTCCACATCCCATCCCAGCCTCATTAATGCTCTCCTTCCGAAACAATATTTCATAAGTGTAACAAGTGCAATGGTGTCTTGTTTTATAGGTGTTACCGGCGATGTCTGCGTACACCAAAACACGAACAAAAGATGGCGGACGCAGCGAAAGAATCTGATGCACTTCACGCTGTTCCACAACCAATCAGTGAACGCGCCACATGTCCACGGACATGACGCTATGGATTAGCCAATCGATTTCTTGTCCGCGGAGCGAACAGGGAAGTGTGACCGTGGAGCGGACATAGATATCACTAATTTTTTTAGACATACTTTTTGGTCGTTTTAAAGAAAACTACTGGATGGATTGTCACCAAATTTACAAAAGCTCGCTTTCAGGACCAAGCTCCTGCCGCTGCCGCAAATTTGGTGAAATTCCGTCCAGCGGTTTGGGCTGTAGGCGTGCGCAAAGTTTTTCCCCCATTCAATCTATGGGAAAAAAAGACGTTTTGGGACCCCCCCTCCCCCTATAACTTTTCCCCCACTGGACCTAACATCACCAAACTTTGCTGAAATGTTCAGAGTGGGCAATATACTTCTTTTGCAAATTTGTGATTCGTCCAGAGGGAGCGGAGTTATAAGCCGCCCAAAAAGTGCTCTTCCGATGGAAACAGCAATTCAACCATAACTACACAGCCACTCCTGTGGCTGTGTAATATATATATATACATATACATATATATAGAATAGTTCAATTGAGCAAAGTCAAACATTCAACACCACCGAAGTGCAAGTCACAAATAAGGTTAAAACAAAGTCTCCATGGCATTTCAGAAAATGACTTTTCTCAAAAACTTTTGAACATTTGCATGAGAAAATCTAAAAATATTCCAGAGTTATATTTCGAGGCAGTGCTTGAGTATGCAAAATTGCAAATTTGTACAGTAATGGCTTCATAGTTTCAAATTTGTTTTACTTTGATTGTGTTTTGAACAGCTTTCACCATGGGGTTTTTGCAAAGAAAACAAAAATGTAAGCCCAAATATCTCAAAATTGGCTTCTTCGCTTTTCCCACATTTTTGCAGGCACCTAGAATGTATGTGGAATTGGTGCAATGAAAAACAATTAGAATTTGTCTTGGTCAATTTTGAGATATTAACGTTTGAAATCTATCGATATATGACACATGCGCAAAGAGCCTATGCAGTTAACAGTTCGTACATCACACAATAAACATCTAAAATGCACACAAAAGTAAAGTCTAATTTGACTTTGAATTTCAGCTTTAAGGTGATAGAATAAATGTACACTATTCAAACGAAATGTACACAGAGCATATCAGTTTTACATCCCATACATTACATAATTAACATTGAAAAACATACATCAAAAGCAAATGACAGCTGAATCTGACCTCAGTTTAAAAGTGATGGAATAAATGTACTCTTTTCATATGAAAATGTACACTTTACATACACAAACGTACACTTTAGGGGGCATACAATGCATTAGCAGTATGAAGGTACATTTTATATTAAAACCCTACTTGTGCATTTGAGATATTAACATTGTGTATATGAACACTACTAACGTGCTCCTCGGACACACGCACCTAAAACACACGTGCTTACTACACATAACATGTAGACATATGACAACTTCTCTCACATGCACCTAGGAAACATGCACATATGGCATGTTCTCCTACAACACATGCACCAACGATACATGCTCCTATCACACATGCCACCACATATGCTCCTACACACACACTGTTATGACACACACATACCGGACACTGTTACAACACACACTCGAATGATGACACACACACTCCTATGATGTGCTGTTATAACATAGACTCTTACAACACACACTCCTGTAATTTGTATTTGTTTTATTTGTAAAGCGCAGTCAGGCCCATGGGCAACCGGGCCCATCATCTTACATACAGGTTACAGTCGTTACGTTACGTTACAGTTACATACAAATGATCAGTACAAAAATACAGTTGATCAAGGCAGGAGACTCAAGCTCTCCCTCTTTACAAAGAGATAAAGGAAAAACAAACAAGTAGTAATGGCGAAGCAAATAAATAAGTAGGAAAAGTACAAAAAATAAAGTAAGGCAGAAGGCAAACAAAATGATCTAAGGAGGTTAGACTGTCATGGTATCCATGTCCTGAAGCCAGTGTTTAGTGTTGCACTTGAATAAATGGAAGGAGGGTTCTGATCTGAGAGAAGCAGGGAGTGTGTTCCATAACTTTGAAGCCAGTACGGGGAAGCTAGCACCACCCGAGTTATGGAGTTTGAATCTCGGTATGGTCATTGTCTGTACTTGGGCCGCTCTGAGTGGTCTTGAGGACGTATGCGAAGTGAGTTGGTTAGTAAGGTAGGCTGGAGCGAGGTTGGCCCTAGCTTTGTGTGTTAGAGCAAGAGTTTTGAGCAATATTCTGTGCTCTACCGTAAGCCAGCGCAGGTTGCGTCTAGTCTCAGAAATATACGACTTCTTCGGGATGTTGAGGGCTGCCCTGATGGCATTATTCTAAATTATTTGTAATATGTAATTTGTTAATATTTTTGTGGCTAGTACCTAAGTAGAGGGCGTTACAGTAATCAATTTTGGACAGAATTAAAGTTCTGGCAAGTGTGATACAATTAGGTGTGGTAATGAACGGCCTGCAGGCAGTGATTAATTTACATGTATATGCGGATGATGCTGCTACCGCGTTAGTTTGTTTGGAGAAGGATAAGGTGGCGTCAAGGTAAATGCCAAGAGTTTTAGTGTTGTTGGAGATGGTGATCGAGTTACCATCTATAGTGAATGATTTCAAGGCAGAGTTTAGTTTCTTCAGTTTAGCGTGTGTACCGAGGATTAGCAACTCAGTTTTTTCGTCGTTTAGACATAGACTGTGTTGCGCCATCCATTTTGTATCACTGAGTAGATTTCGTTGAGGGTTTTGCTGTCAGTTGCATAGTCTCCAGAGATGGGAATGAGTATCTGGGTGTCATCAGCATAGTTAGTATACGTAACACCCAGATAGTCAAGGATGTCAAACAAGGGCTTTGTAAAGACATTGTAAAGCATAGGGGACACGCAAGAGTCTTGCGGAACCCCACACAGTACCGGGGAGGGTTCAGCAGAGTCGGTAGGAGAGAAGACCCTCATAGTTCTGTTAGCCAGGAAGGAGCTGATACAGGAAGTGGCAGAGTCAGAGAAATGGGCTGCAGATTTCAAATGGTGGCAAGTCAAACGCTGCTGACAGATCAAGCAGTAGGAGGAGTGCTAGTTTACCATTGTCTTTTAGTACTTGAATTTGTGTGGTGAGATCTATCAAGGCAGCTTCTGTGCCGTGTCTTGGACGGAAACCAGATTGCCTCAGTCGCAATAGGTTTTTGGATTCTAAGTAAGCCTGTATTTGCAGGTAAACTGCCCTATCCAGTATTTTTAGTAAAAAGGGTACCGTTGTAATAGGCCTGTAGTTAGACGGATTGGCAGGGTCAAGAGTCGGTCTTTTGATTAGAGGAATGACCCAAGCGTCTTTTAAATTATCAGGCACTACTCCAGTTTTGAAGGAGGCATTGATAAGGTTAGTGATAAACGGCACAAGGTCATGTGCAGCTGCCTTGATGATTGGAGCAGGGCAGGTGTCACCTTGGCAATTAGATGGTTTGAGTTTCCTTATGATATTCTCCACTTCCCAAATTGACAAGGGGGAGAAACTAAATGGCTTGCAAGTGGGCTCAAAGGTATGAGTCTTACTAGGATATTGTTTGTAATCAGGGTCAGAGATTAGCATACATTTTTTTGCGTTGATTTTAGATTCTAGCAGGACTATTTAATCCAGGAGAGTCTTCTCGATGTTAGTGCACCATAATGCTACTGTGATGCATTTGTCAACAGGAGCGATAGGCGATTCCAGTTCTTTTAAGATCTTAAAAAGTTCTTTTGTGTTTGATTCCGCTTATAAGATCCTTTTGTTATAGGTGTCTTTTTTAGCAAGTATAATGGCCTTTTTGTAGTTGGATGATGCTAGTGTCAGCTCATTCTTATTAGTTACTGAGGGGCACTTTTTCCAGTGTGCTTCTGCAGTTCTCTTAGTTTTCCGCAAATCCCTTAGGTGCGG
This sequence comes from Ambystoma mexicanum, assembly GCF_040938575.1. Classification (NCBI taxonomy): domain Eukaryota; kingdom Metazoa; phylum Chordata; class Amphibia; order Caudata; family Ambystomatidae; genus Ambystoma; species Ambystoma mexicanum. The sequence goes on along the minus strand of NC_090922.1, from coordinate 1,089,917,776 downwards.
CGTGAACCACGAATTCAAGTGGCGTTAAGGTTTAGATTTCCGCAATTTTACGGGGGCGATGCTATCCAGTGCTTTAAGTATTGCCTGATTGTAAATATCCACTAGGACTGTGGAGTCTGAGGTGGAAGTATTGTTGAGGAGGGGGAGTATTAGAGGAAGGAGTCTATCCGGCGTAATGTCTTTCTTGTTCCTGGTGTAGGTGGGTGGGGCAATAATTGGTGCAGGACATAGTGTGGTGGCTTTGATGGAGAAGGTTATTTTGTGGTGATCAGACCAAATACATGGTTCGTTAGAAAGCAGATCGATAGTGAAGTTAAGGTTGGTGAGCCAGTCCAATGTTCTTCCTTTAATATGTGTGGGCTCGTGAATGTTATGGGTGTGACCAAGGTCTGATAGGGTGTTGGCTTGGTCAATGGTGTTAGTATTTAATGGGTCATTAAGTCCAAGATTAAAATCACCAAGTAAGATACTTTGTGAATTAGGTTTGGTATTAGTAGATATAAGGGACACAATGTACTCAGTGAATGTGGAGATGGGTCCTGGTGGTCGGTAGATGAGGTGCACTGTTGTTGTATGGTTTGGTGATAATGGGAGTTTGATGGACAGGGATTCAGCAGAAGGGATTTGTAAGTCCTGAATGACTCTAATGTCGATGGTGTTTTTGAAGATGAAGGATTGTAAATATCCACTAGGACTGTGGAGTCCGAGGTGGAAGTATTGTTGAGGAGGGGGAGTATTAGAGGAAGGAGTTTATCCGGTGTAATGTCTTTCTTGTTCCTGGTGTAGGTGGGTGGGGCAATGATTGATGCAGGCGAGTCCGCCTCCCTTCACCTGGTTGGTGTTTCTATCACATCTGATGATAGCATAGTCATTAGGTATGGCTAGTGCCAAGGAGGGGCCGGATGCTGCGTTTAGCCAAGTTTCAGTAACCGCAAGTAGGTCAAGCTTTTCAGAAGTTATAAAATCAGCAATGTCCAAAGCATGGGCAGGGAGGGACCTAGTATTCACTAAGGCTGCTTTAATGGCAGTGTCTGTTGCAAGGTTTTTCTGCGTTGGTGGGGGAGTGTCAGGTAGAGTGTTAGAGGATAAGCTAATATCTGGTTCATTAGCCTGGTTGGCTGGATTGTTTTGCTGACACATGTGTTTATTTCTCTTGTGGGGGTGGGGCTGAGGAGTTTTAGTCCACAGTCGGGCTCCTAATCATAGGTTTCTGCATGTAATGCTCGGGAGGTAGGAGCGTGGTGTGATATGAGCATAATTGCTTGCGATATTGTTGGGAGATGATGATGAGCTATTATATAGCTTAGAATATAAGCACCATTTTAATGGGTGGCTCTGGAGTTCAGTCTAAGGTTTCTGGTGGTAATAGTACAGGGTTGATTTGGTGTTGGTCTGGTAGCAAAGGGGTGTATCCAAAGTGCAGGATCATCCAAATAAGGGTTAGCACAGACCATAGTGTTAATCCACAATGTGTGGGTGATAGCTACGTCGGGAGTGAAAGTGGACATGTAGAGGCCAGTATGCAGGTGAGATAGGAATGTCCAACGTCTGGTGTAGATCTACAGTAAGTGAAGAAGAGTAGTTAGGCACCAATACTTAATGGAGGTATGAGAGGTACTTGTAAGCAGGAATTGTGTGCTAATACTCTGGCTGTAAAGATCATATGGTACGCTAACTAATATGACACAGTCAGGCTATAATGAGAGACATTTTATATTTTACAATCCCTTCTGTATAGGGGATACGAATGGCAGATACACTTTTATTGGTCAATATAACAGACAATACAGAATATAGCTTACATGAGTTACAAAGCACTGCGAAGCAGCAGGGTGCAATTATATAAGCACACAATAACAGGTGAGGTGCAAGGCTCTGCTAGTCATCAGAGATCAGGATGCAATTCTATAAGCACATAATGTCAAATGTGATACAAAGCGCTGCAAGGCAGCAGTAATCAGAATGCACTTCTATAAGCACACAATAACATGTGGGGTGCAAGGCTCTGCGAGGCATCAGAAATCAGGATGCAATTCTATAAGCAAACAATGTCAAATGTGATACAAAGCACTGCTAGGCAACAGAAATCACGATGCAAAAGTCATAGGCAGGCAGCATGAACACGGAATCAAAGCAGTGCCAGAACATACAGCACCACTTGTACTTATGGATAGGCAACTTTATAGGTATAAATAGTAATGTGGCATGTGGCCAGAGGCGGAAAGCTCTAAGGGCAGTATCTACTGGAACGCACTAAAGTAATTTGATAAATGCAAATGCTAAAGCATTAAATGCCAGGGGGGCTCAAATGCCAATGTATTCAATGCGAGGCACGATGCCTAATAGACATGCTTAATGCAAATGCTAAAACATTACATGCTGTAGGTGCTCATTTGTTTTAGTGGAGGTGCAGAGGGCACGGCAATATGTAATCAGGGTGTGTGGATGGTTAGATGTGCGGCAGCGGATTGAGGGAGGATAAGTGCGGGCCGCGTGGGCGCGTGGGTCATTGCAAGGCGTATGGAACACAGTAATGATGTTACAAGCAATTACGAACTTGTGGTATAGTTACGACAAGGGCCCAAGGTGTGGAGCTCAGCATGTCGTGTAGATAGAGTCACGTATGTTATTAGAAGCAGGTGTTCTTACCCAGCATGGAAGATGATTCCAGGTAATGGGTCCAGGCGGGCGCGGGAAGCACAGCCAGAATTCCTGGCCCTGGTCTCTGTCGGCTCTGGACAGGATCAGGACAGGAGCTTGTTCCTTGTTGGGTTCCTTAGTGGGTGGGACGGCGCTCGCCTGCCGGCGAGGGATTGGTCCTCTTAAGGGGTGAGAAGCCAATCAGGGCGACCTGGTGGGCCTGGTAATGGTTGCAACTAGGCTGCATCAGTGGTCTGGGGTGGCAGCCATTTTAGATTGGAGAAGCCTCATGGTAGGCAATGGAGGCAAGGCAGTTTTCGGCACCAAAATGATTTTCAAATGTAGATGGTGCAAAAAGCAGCAATTATAAATGAACGGCAGCACATGAGCACAATTTACATGTGTTTTTGGATCAGACTAGGCATCGGAGAAAATTGCTCTCAGCAGTGGGTGGCAGGGCAGCCAGGGAGCCTACCTTCCGGACGGCTGAAGCTCCAGCTCAGCTGTGGATCGAGTCACTGCTCCTGCAGTGATCAGAGGCACCTGCTCCTCTGAGAAAGGGCACACGAAGTTCCGATGACAAGCACACCTATTACACACGTGCCAGTTATACATACCATTCTGGATTTGATCCAGAGGTCTTGATTGTTCAGTCCCCAACACAAAACAGACTCCCTACACTGGAGCAACATTGTATAGGGAGCTTTTGTTTAAAAGGGGCAAGCTGCCTAGAAATTTCCATCGGTATTCTATGTTGTGAGACCGTAAATGATCAATTATTGGCTCATATTCTCTGCGTTTCATCAACATTTGCATGGCTAAGTTGTGAAAGATTAACCTGTTGATGCCTTTATATTCCACATTTGGTTTGTGCCTAGTAGTGACCAGGATTTATTATTTAGTGGCAAAGGATTGTAATTTCACTAGGCTATATCTTGGCCTATCCTTGCTAGCTGGTCCTAGGTCCTGTTCTGGGTGCTTGGTCCTTTATAAGGTCCATTTCATCGTTTCCCAGGAGGATTGATTGGAAATAATTGCAGAGGAATCCTTGCGTGTCTGCACTCTCGATGTCTTCCTTTAATGCTGTGAGCAAGATATTGCCTTTCTGTGACTGGTTTTCTATTCTTCCCACTTGTCCATTATTTGACACATGAGTGTTTGCAGTACTTGAATCCCTCCTTGGAGTTTGGGCATTTAATTTGATACAACTGTTGAAGGCTCTTCATGCGCTGCAACTCTTTCTCCCAATGATTGAATCTCTGTATGCATGTCCTCCGGTGATCCCTTCATGTCTTCCTTCAATGTGATGATATTGTTTTGGATATCCCTCATAAGTAAGATCCTCCATTGTGAAGCCATTGGAGAACCTTTGATATCCTTTTACAAGCCCAAGGTATGGTCTTGCTCTTTGGATGTATTTGTAATGTAAGCGTCAGAGATAGAGTTACGCTCACCTGGCTCCCACAGGGGCGTCGGTCGGACCCGGACGGCTGCGGTCTCCACCAATGTGATGCGTAGTGCAGAGATGACTGACTGGACTGGCCCTCCGAATCTTGTCTGCTTGACCCGTAGAAGTATTCTCCTGCAAGTGGAGGGATGGATTTAGCCACCCGTGGATTCAAGTGATGGCGCCCCCACAGTCATTCCCACTTATCACTCCGAAGTGCCCTTTCAGCAATCTCACCTTATACTCTTGAAAGATGAGCTCTCCATCCTGCATGGATTGCAGGGGCGCGTTGATGCCAGTTACTTCACTGGTTTGAAGGCGTGGGAGAGTTCGGGAGAGTATTGACTCTGAGGTTCCTGGCTAGGACCAGTAAGTATCAAGTTCATAGAGTTCAATATGTCCGATGTTCACTCTTGTTCCCCCCTTCCTTCCTTGTCTTGCAGCTGAGTTCGCGAGAAGATGCTCTCGTGGTAGCTGGTGGCGCTCAGGTAAGAGTCTGTATTACCCGACGCTGTCCGGTAAATGTTGCATGTGTTTGACTTGTTGTTTTCTCTCTCTTTGCAGGTGCGGCACATGAAGATGTGAAGAGTTATAGAATAATGCCTCCGGTGGTAAATCAGGTAAGTCTATGGTGATAGGAGTTATATTTGTTGGTTTTCTTGGCCCACCTTGTTGTTTTCTTTTGTCCCCCACGTGCCGGAGTTCGCCGAAGAAATGATGGAGGCAGCGCTGAATCGGAAGATGCTGCGAGGACTGGTGAGTATGGCGCAGCGCTGCAGCTGGAGATGCGACGCGTACTGAAATAATGTTCTTTCCAGGTCCAGAGGCGAGATGGACCCGGAATCAGGTGAGGAATTCGAAAATAGTTTGTTTTCTAACCTTGTCCTTTTCTTTCCTCTTGTTTTTAGGAGCTCCAGATTCGAGGCAGGCGTGGCAGAAGACTGGATGCTGGCTGCAGATACGGTGAGCGTTACGCTGCTGGATGCAGAATAACGCAAAGCGTGTGCTGCTTTTCGGGCGTGGTTTAAATAGCCTCCAAAGTAGTTCCAGTTAAGAAGTTCCCCAAAACCACGCCCGAGTAAAAAATAGTCCCTGTAATAAAATAGTCCCATCCAGGCCTCACGTTGGCTTGGACTCACTTGCAGCATGGTCTGCATTAGGTAAGTAAAGTCAGGTGCCGATTTCTATGATGAGCCTAAGGCGCCAGGACTGAACCCAAACAGCCCCCAGCCAGGGCTGTTGGGGTTTTAATAAGTGTCTGGATGCCTGCTCCCGGAGCTGGTGGGCTTAGCCCTGATGCCCGGGGGTAGGAATCATGACAGCACTCCCCCCAAGACCCCTCCTAAAGTTGTTCTTCCCCTTGGCCCTGGTTTGTCTATGAAGTGCAGATGGAATCTCTTCTCCAACCGAGGTGCATGAACGTGGTCACTAGGCTCCCATGACCTTTCTTGTGGTCCGTAGCCTTTCCAATCGATTAAATAAAAATGTTTTGATTTAACCATCTTGGAGTCCAGGATATTTTTTACCTCGAATTCAGGTTCTCCATCTATCAAGATGGGGTCGGGAGGTTTGGTTAATCTTGTTCCTGGTTGAACTGGTTTTAAAAGTAAAACATGAAAGACAGGATGAATTTGCATATTAGAGGGTAATTCACATTTGACGGCCACCGGGTTGATAATGGCCTTAATGGTGTAAGGTCCCAAATATCTAGGGTTAAAAGTCTGAGTTCTCTTCAGAGGTATGTGTTTTGTAGCCAACCAAATCTGGTATTGTGGAGTTTCACTTCTATGTTGATCAGCATTTTTCTTATATTTCTCTTTTGCGTGTTTCAAATGTTCTGTTGCCTCCTTAAAGGCTTGTGTAATAGTAGAGTGCAAATGACTAACTGCGGGCATTTCTAAGTGCTGAGGCAAATCTAGTTCTGAGGTTCGGGGGTGATGTCCATATATGGTATAAAAGGGGCTTTGTCCGGTTCCTGAATGTACTGAGTTATTGTATGCATACTCGGAAATCCATGAAATATCTTTCCAATTACTTTCGGTCTAGTGTAGCATGCAATGTAGGTACTGTTCAAGGGTCTGGTTGGTCCTCTCCGTCTGACCATCGGTCTGGGGTTGGTGACTGGTTGATAGCCTCACGTCAAGTTGCGCCAATTGACAACATTTCTTTCAAAATTTTGAAATGAATTGACTACCTCGGTCAGAGACCAATACGGAAGGAAATCCGTGTATTCGAACAATGTTCTCGAGGAACTCCTTGGCCAGAATTGAAGCAGAAGTTAATCCCTTTAAAGGAATAAAGTGGGCCATCTAGGAAAAAAGATCCACAATAACTAGAATGTTGTTAAATCCGTTACATGGAGGTAGATCTGTAATAAAGTCTAAAGATAAGGTGTGCCATGGTGTGGTTGGGAGATCCAAAGGTTGTAAAAGGCCAGCTGGTTTTTTCTTTTGACTTTTGTTTTGGGCGCAAATGCCACAAGACATCACAAATGACTTTACGTCTTTTCGCCAGGTGGGCACCAGAATTGTCTCTTAATTTTAGCTTCAGTTTTTGCGATACCTGGGTGCCCTTCCATCAGGGTATCATGATAATTGGACATGACTAGTTCTTGTAGTTCCTTGTGTGGTAGAAATAGTCGCCCTTGATAATAAGGTAGGTCGTTGATGACTGAGTAGTCCGGGCCTTTCTTTACCCAGTCCTGCAGGGCTGTTGGATCGAAGAGTCGTTGGATTTTTACATGAATATCCTCTAGTGTCTGTAGAGTAGTTATGCCAAGAATTCTTTGTTCTGAAATTATAGGCACTGGTTCCGGGTTCGCATATGCTTCTGCCATCCCTATTCGGGATAAGGCATCTGCCTTGCCGTTTTTACAGCCTGGTCGATAAGTGATCACGATATCGAACTCGGCAAAGAACAATGCCCATCGAAGTTGGCGTGATGATTGGGCTTTGGCTGTTTTTAAATACTGCAAGTTCTGGTGATCGGTGATTACAGTGATGGTATGCCTGGCACCGAGAAGATAATGCCGCCAAGCCTTGAAGGCGGATTTGATGGCTAATAACTCTTTATCGGTAACCGCATAGTTTAACTCGGGTGCCGAAAACTTTCTGGACCAAAATGCTACTGGGTGAAGTTGACCGGTTTCGGGATCCTTCTGGGACAGGAGAGCTCCCATGGCTAAACTGGATGCATCAGTTTCAACGATGTATGGAAGTTCAGGGCGGGGATCCTTTAAGACAGGTGCATACGTGAATTATGCTTTCAGCTCTTGGAAGGCCTTTTCAGCCTCTTCGGTCCACAAGAAGCGTTTGTTTTTTAGCAAAAGTGCTGTGATGGGGTGTACAACATGTGAGAAATCCGGAATGAATCTGCGGTAGAAATTAGCAAATCCGAGCATGCTTTGTACTCCTTTAACTGAACTGGGTGATGGCCACTTGAGAATTGCATCCACCTTTCGAGAGTCCATTCGGACTCCTTTTGGAGTCAGGATAAATCCAAGGAATTTAACTTCCGTAGTATGAAAAACACATTTTTCCAATTTTGCCTATAACTTGTGCTGGCGTAGTTTCTCAAGAACTGCACGCACATGCTTAACACGGTCTGATTCTGAGGAAGAGTACACTAGAATATCGTCTATGTATACGACAACACAGACATCAATGAGTTCACGAAGGACATCGTTCATAAAATACTGGAAGGCTGCTGGTGCATTGCACAACCCGAAGGGCATCACCTGATATTCGAATAATCCGTACTTTGTGTGAAAGGCAGTCTTCCATTCGTCGCCTTTCTTTACACGTACCAGATGATATTCCCCTCGGAGATCCAATTTAGTGTAGATGCAAGCATCCATTACTTGGTCTAGTAATTCGGGGATCAGAGGCATTGGGTATCGGTTCTTCACCGTAATCTGATTTAATGCGCGGTAGTCTATGCATGTTCTGAGGTGACCTTCCTTTTTAGGCACAAAGAACATAGCTGAGGATGTAGGGGACTTGGGTGGACGAATAAAGCCATTAGCAAGGTATTGGTCCAAGAATTGTCGTAGGTGAAGGTTTTCAGGTTCCGTAAGGGCATAGATCCTACTGCATGGGGGTTGTGCATCGGGTATGAGGTCAATTTGACAATCGTATGATCTGTGAGGTGGTAAGGTGTTTGCCTGTTCTTTTTGAAAAACATCTTGGAATTCTTGATATTCCTGAGGTAACTGCGCGACTGGGTTAGCAACTGTGGCCAGGCCTTTGTTCAAGGTTTTTTCCGGGTAACAGGTCTGTGCACAATCCGGGAAGGTTATTCTCTTCTCTCGCCAATCAATACTAGGATTATGTGTTTCCAACCAAGGTATCCCCAGTATTATTTGGAACTGCGGGGCTTTGATTAAATCAAACACAATAGTCCCTCGATGCCCATCTTGGCCCAACAGTGTCATCTCTGTGGTGGAATGAGTTACAGGCCCAGAGGCGATTTCAGTTCCATCAACTGTGGTGGTGACATCCGAAGATGTTTTTTTGCAGAAAGGTAGATTCATCCTAGAAGCCAATTCGTGGTCCATATAGTTCCCTACGGCCCCGCTGTCAATGTATGCCCTTACTGCGTGCATACGTGATGGCTGCCTTGGATCAATAAGGACCATTGGTATGATTAGGTGCGAGGTCTGAGTGTCCTTCTTCAAGCTCAGCAAGCGGACCTCTACGCTTGTTGGGCATGGTCGTTTCCCGAATCAGGTTCTGTTTGATTTCTATCAGCGACTCCGACTATTTTCTTGGATGGTTTTATAGGGCAATCCCGTAGAAAATGTCCTGAGGCCCCACAGTGTAGACACAATTGCATCTGCCATTTCCTTTCTCTTTCCTTTTGAGTTAAGGGTCCCTTAACCCCCCTCCCTGATCTGCATAGGTTCTGCTGCATCTGTTCCTTTGGGGGTGACGTTGGGTTTAACCAATACCCGATTCTCGAAGGTTTCCATAACGCCCGGGTGGGGATTTATAGAGAGGCTTTGCGTTCTGTTACGCTCACCTGGCTCCTACAGGGGCATCCGTCAGACCCTGACGGCTGCGGTCTCCACCAATGTGATGCGTAGTGCAGAGATGACTGACTGGACTGGCCCTCCGAATCTTGTCTGCTTGACCCGTAGAAGTATTCTCCTGCGAGTGGAGAGATGGATTTAGCCACCCATGGATTCAAGTGATGGCACCCCCCACAGTCTGTGGAATCAGAAAATACAATATTAAGGCTTTTACACCATGCAAAGAGAAATACACCGACAGATTCCCAGAATCTTTATTGCAATTCTGTACAGTTTACAAAACAAAGTACACAAATAGCTATTTGGCCGTCAATACATCACAGAGACCACCAGCAGGGTTCAATCTGAGCAGTGAACAGGAATTGCTAGCTGGACATCAGCGTATTTATACAGTTTCATTATGACGATGTCCAGCCTCTTACAAGTTAATCATGTACTGGGCTAGGGTCGCGCCAGGTTCATTCCTAATTTACATATCTCGTGCATCATTGCTTTAAAACAGGTCAAACAGATGTTTCACATGTCGTGTTTAGATAGCGTTATTGTTCTTGTATACTTGTAGGTTAACATCGCCAATTCAAGTAATCCCCTGATCCCGAGGTCAACAAAGGACAAGGTCTACATGACCCTAACATGTAGCCTGCAGGCAGGTTGGACATTAACTCTCCTACAGAGGTTGCAGAGGTTAAAGCAAGAACAAGAGAACACAGGTCGCCATTTTAGGCCACAGGGTGACTTTGCACGATAAACTAATATGGCGGCTTTAACCTAAAATGGAGGCTTGATTCACTTAAGGTCACGACCTTGCAATACGAATTTCCTCGCAAAGCGACTGGGCATAGGCCAACATATACAATGAGGACGAAACAATATTATATCAGTTCTAACAAACCCTCCTTTTGGCCTATGCCAAGCGCTAAACTACCTTCAATCACTTTGCCACTAACTCCACATTTCAACATCTATACACCCCGAATCATTGTCAGACATATCTATTGCCATTAGATCAGACACTAGAGTTTCTTTCAACACATACTCCTTGGAAACCTTATCTGGGGCGTATATTTTATGCCCTAATATACTTGTTGCTTGCGCGCAACACCCCCCTAATACTGAACATATACCAGGGAGACACTGTATACAACAACAAAAGAACAGAAAACTACCCAAGATAATCAGCAGGGCCGAAAACAACTTCCATCCCCACGACCGTAGGAGGTCCCAAAACCATGCACTAAGTTCCCAGTTTCCCTCAGGAACATGCACTTCTGAACTAAGAACATGTAGATTTTGGATAGCCCTAAAGATCGTTGGAGAGGAGACTGGTACGTAAAAGCAACAAGCGGACCCCACTAATTTACATACTCCTCCACGCTCAGCCAGAATGACATCTAATGCCATCCGGTTCTGAAGAGCTACTAATCTTATCGCTTTCTGTTCTAACGTCATATTATAGAGTATGTCAGTGGTCCGGTTGATGGTTCTCTCCAATACTCTCGCTAGTCCCCTGATATCTTCTGAATTCGTAATTTGCCCAAAAAATGGCACAAAGGATTTCATGATGTCTCCTAGAGTTTGCGCTGGAGTATCCCCTTTCACACCTTGTCGTGGACGAGTCTTCGAAATTTCTGGAGTACTGGCAATAAATACCCCAGGTAATAGAATCCCTAAATAGCAGGTTCCTTGCCAATCCCTGAGCAACCATGGAAATGCCACATTACCGCAAACAAAATAGACAGGTTTGCCTACGTACAGAGGTCTGTTCTCACTAGTCAAATTCGCAACGTTGGCGCATTTCCTAAAATTACCCATTGACCGTGTTCCATTCCTCTGTATGCAGAAGGATACTGAATCGGGGCTATGGTTAACAGAATAAGATGGAGGCGTGGCATCCTTATTGCTTATAGGAGCCATTTTGAAAGAGATCAAAGACTGAAAAGGATGAGACAATCTATCAGAGGGCCTAACAGAAGCAACGTTTGGCTTACTCTTATTTGCAAAAAGCGAGCATCCCAGGGGCATCAAAACATGTTTTTCAAAACTATTCAAATTTGTACCATCAAAGTTCCCTGAGATGCTGTCATTCCATCGGCCAAAAAATAGCGCTCTAAGAGAAGCAAAACAAGCAGTTGTCAACGATAAAGGATGAATATACCAACCTAGCCCCTTATCCCCATGTTGCGGTAGATGCAAGCAGATCCAGCAATTGGTCCTATTTAAAATTGCATGAGTGGCATTCATTATTAACAAAAGAGTATTATTCTGATAGTTCCGTCTATGCGAAGAATCTCTAGGCAATAAGGTATGCAATTGCACGGAAGGAGTGGGGAAAACAGATACATTTTCAACAGGTAAAAAGTCCTCTAGCGGATATGCTTCCTCCAGATACCATAACCCAAAACCAATAGTTACTAAAAACACAGTTATTATTACAAAAAGGCAACAATACACTTTCGGGGTCCCATTACATGCTTGATCATTGTCTCTGCTAGTCACATATTTATCTAAATATTTGGTACGAGCGGTAGCGGGTGCAGGCATCATAGTCTTCAATCGAAAAAACACCAATTGTTCGATTGCTGGCGACTCCGGTCACGCGTCTTCTTAATGTCTTTCCCACAACCCTTAGCCAACAGAATCCTTTCATACAGTCGGGCCAAAAGGCAAGCCGTCAAATGATTTCCTCAATCGCACAGTCAAACCGTGCTGTACGTCTATTTCCGTGGACGTAAATTATATTTCACAATTTCCGGTGCCGAAGGATCGGATAACAAAATATTGTCACTTCCCACTGGAGGTGGCGAGTGAACGGAAATGGGATCAGAAAATGAAAAATCCAGAAATACCACTGTTGGAGAGTGCGGAGACAAGATGGCCATTTCCTCTGGCCTTGCGAATTCTGGAACAGTCTCCGGTACTCTCTTGTCGGTTGTTGCTGTTTCAGGCATGTTGGTTACAGCAGTGGAAAGGGATTCTGTGTCTTCTGTATCGTATGGCACGGGCTGCGGGATCCGTTTGGTGTGTGTCGCATGGATCCAGTTCTTATGCCCCGCTACCCGCACAGCAGTCTGGGTGACTAGCAGGACCTGGTAGGGACCCCTCCACCGAGGTGCAAGGCAAGACGACCTCTCGAAAACTTTCATGAGGATCCAGTCCCCCGGTCGTAGACTGTGATCAGGACCCTCGTGACGTACAGGTAATGCCTCTCGCACCTGGTGATAAATTGAAAACAGATTTTTAGTCAACTGGCTACAGTAATCTGAAAGAAGCACATTCTCTATATCCCGCAACGAGCGACTTTGTGGCATGCCCCAAATATTAGCAGGCCTCCCCATTACCACCTCAAAGGGAGATAGCCCAGTCTTAGTTTGAGGGGTTGTTCTCATCGACAGCAACACGATCGGTAAGGCGTCCGGCCATTTTAACTTGGTGCCAGCACACGTCTTAGCAAGCTTGTTCTTTATAATGCCGTTATGTCTTTCCACTAATCCAGCACTTTGGGCATGTCTGGCCGAATGAAACCGTTTATCAATCTGTAATCATTTGCATATTTGTAGGATTACAGCAGCGATAAAGTGTGGCCCATTATCCGACCAGATGACTCTCGGCAGCCCGAACCTAGGAAAAAACTCTTTCAACAGAGTTTTTGCCGTGGTTATGGCCGTTGCATCTCTAACAGGGAAGGCCTCAACCCACTTACTAAAAGCGCAAATGACAACCAACACATATTTAAGATTGTTGCAACGTTCCATTTCAATAAAATCAAGTGGATAACCTCAAACGGAACAGAAGGTGGAGCGAAACTTCCTCTAGGAATCGAGGTACCTTTTCCTACATTGTGCTGTAAACAGACCATGCACCCTTGGACAAAGCGCTCTGCAATTTTGAAAATTTTATCATTGGCCCATACACTATGTAACATTTTAGTCAATTTACGCGCGCAGACATGTGTCGGACCATGAGCCATAATAACCATGATTGTAATGTAGGCATCAGGAAGTAACCATTTTCCTTCAACTTTGTCCACCCAACACCCATTATCACCCAATCTTCCTGCACCCTCGGCCCCTTTTCTTGGTTTCCTCTATAGTAGCATCTGCTTGAATGTCTTTTACAGAATCGATACTTTCACCAAAAGTGCAAATATTTACAGTTTCTTTTACAGCATACATTTCTGAACTAAAATCAGTGGCAGTTTGCTTAGCTATCTGATCAGGGAAAGCATTCCCTTTTCCTATATCATCTGTAACCTTTTGATGTGCTGCACATTTTATAATAGCTAACTGAATAGGGAGTGCGAGCGCTGAAAGTAATTGCACTATTAAAGTGCCATGCTGCATTTTCGTGTCATGTGAGGTCAAGAAACCTTGTTCTTTCCAAAGTCTACCAAAGTTGTGAACCACCCCAAAAGCATACTGACTGTCGGTATATATATTTACTGTAAGCCCTTCAGAAATTTCACAAGCTCGAGTCAACGCTATAATTTTTGCAGCTTGCGCAGAATTATGCATAATTCTTTTGGTTTCCACAATCGTGCTTAAAGTGGTGACGGCATAAGCAGCCGTGGATGTACCATTCGGAAGTTTAAAACAAGAGCCATCTCCTTGTGGGCTGTTCAAAGTTGTGTCTTTCAGATCGATTCTACCTTTAGTCTCTTGTTCTGTCGCATAAAGGCAATCGTGTGACGTTTCGTCACCATCAACAGTATCTTGCGGGACAGGTAAAAGTTCAGCCGGATTTAATACACAACACCTCTGAATTTGAATGTGGCGAGCAAACAAGATCAATTCGTATCTTGTCAATCGTGCGGAAGTGAGGTGTTGCGTTTGAGTTCTATTCAATAAAATATCTACAGAGTGAGGTACCATTAGGGTTAACGCATGATCCAGGACCATTCCCTCGCTCTGTTTTACAGACGCAGCAGCAGCAGCGACAGCTCTCAAACATCTCGGCAAAGCGCATGCAACAGGATCAAGGGCGGATGAGAAATAGCTGCACAGCCTATTTTTCCCTCCATGTTCCTGCATTAACACAGCCAAAGCACATCCATCATGTTCATGCACACACAACACAAAGGCCTTTTCATAATTTGGAATTCCTAAAACCGGCGCTGAACACAGCGCGGTTTTGAGCTAGTCAAATGCTGTCTGGTGTTCCAAAGTCCATGGCAATGGCAAAGAAATGCCCTTCTTTGTCAAAGCCAGCATTGGTTTAATCATTAACGAAAAGTTAGGGATCCACAATCTACAGTAAGAAGCCCTACCTATCAGGGCTCTAACTTCCTTCTGCGTATTTGGGACAGACATGCCAGAAATAGTTTTTATTCATTCAGGTGTCAACCGTCTTCCCTCCTTTGACAGGAGATAGCCTAAATAGGCGACCTCTTGACAACAATATTGGAATTTTTTGAGTGAAGCTTTGTGGCCATGTTTTGCTAGATGACAAAGCAACAACATGGTGCCTTCTTTACAGGCACTCTCAGAATCAGCAGCCAAGAGGAGATCATCTACATACTGTAGTAACGTGCAAGTAGTAGGCAACTCGAGAGTATCGAGCTGCTCTTTTAATGCCCTACTATAAATACTTGAACTCTCGGTGTACCCTTGTTGTGCACGAGTGAATGTGAACGAGCGTCCACCTAGGGTAAACGCGAACAAATACCTACTATCCTTGTGTATGGGAATACTGAAAAACACGTTTTTGAGATCAACATCGCTAAAGTGAGTGGCAGAAGCCGGAATCATGGTTAGTATCGTTGTAACATCAGGTACAATAGGAAATTGAGAAGCCACAATTTTGTTAATATTACGTAAATCAATTATAAACTGAAAGGGAATCGCATTATCACCTTTTTTGTATACTGGCAAAATCGTGCTGTTACACAAACACCCGTAATTTCCTCAATTACTCCACGATGTACAAAATCAGAGACTATACATTTCAAAGCCTGTTCGCCTTCAACTGAGATCTTATATTGTGGGATGCTGGGCAATGTAACTCCATGTTTCCGAATAATTCTAACAGGTTCAATTTGAAGAATGCCCACATCATTATCATCAATTGCCCATAAGCATTCCGAAATATTACTGAATTCTGGCAGTAAAGGTCGAGTCAAAAACTAAGAGGCGAGTGATTGCTGAGGTGAAATTGTTAACCGAACTCCGTCCAGAGAACAATGTATTACTGCATGCAATTCCTTCAACAAATTTAACCCCAGCAAATTCTCCCCACAGTTTGTGGTAAGTAGAAATGGACACTCCTCTGTGAAGGGACCCAGTGTTATTGGTACCGGGAGAGAGACCGGACAAACTACAGGTGTGCCTGAAAACCCTACGGAAACGTTGGACTGCCCTGACAGGGGAATATTTGGAACCTGCAAATGGTCAATGAAACATTTCTGTGCTCCCGTATCTACTAAAAATAGATGCTTCCTATTTCCCACCACCATCTCAACGTAGGGGCCTTTCTGATGAATGGGAATAGGCGTCGGTTCCAAATCCTGCTATGGGCAATCCTAGCGAAAGAGAATATCGTCAAAAGGAAGCTCTTCAGAAAGGTACGCGGCAGAAGGGTGATCAAAAATGTTTCTATTATCCACATTCGAAACTTACTTATCCTGTGAAGGAGGTTGCTGTGATTCTGGTGCAAACTGACCTCTGCCAGGGCCCCCTGCGCCTGGGCAACCTCTGGATCGTCTACCCATGTTCCCAAATGACCTTTGCTGCAAGGTCGGACATTGTGCGCGCCAGTCGCCTTCCTGTCGACAATAGGCACACTGGTTAATGGTTACCGGAGCCAGGGGCGTACTTCCCTGTGGACCGTACTGACCTCTAAATTGATTACCCCCTCTAGGGTTTCTAACAATCTGTTGTAATAGGACTTTTGTTTTCAGGTCACCCTTTTTTTTCTCAAGTTTTTCCTTTTCATTATTCACACGATTTTCATAGTATTGAGCCATGTGCAGTACTTCTGATTGAGACTTCGCCTGCCAAGTGCTTTTGGAAGACATAATCTGTAACTGGATTTCAGGCAGCAATCCACGTACACATTTGTCGACAAACAGCCTTTTCCCTGACTCTGCGCCTAAGTCTTGTCCACTGAAATCTGAAAATACCTGCTCAAACCGATTGAAGAAATCGGTAGCACCCTCAGACTTTCCTTGGACACAGGCCGTAAGCTTTTCCCAAATGATTCTTTTTTCAGGAACTATAGTTTTTAATTTTACAACAATCCTATCTGGCAAAGTTTATATCACTTGAGGCAGTCGCCCGCCAGCTGGTCTTTCTCTGTCGAGCCTAACCATGTTATCCCATGTATCTCCTAACCCAGGTACATCATCTACAGTCCTAATCTGTGTCCACAAATCAACTGGCAGGAGTACGGGAAATAATAAATCAATATCACTTAAGGTGAATACCGATGATTGTAAGACCGACTCTATTTCTTTATAGAACCCCGTCGGATTCTTTCTTATATCGGGAATAGATTGCTTTATGGTGTTCACTTCCTGTCTTGAAAACGGGACGTGAACAAACTGTGATACGTAATGTGCAGGAATTTCCCCCGCAAGTATTCCTCATGCAGCATCGGCCGCAATCTCAACTTTTGGGACAAATGTCGGAGGGACCTCTCTCATAGGCAACTGAGAAGTAGGTAGCGCCGAACGTTTTACTAAGCAACAGAGCCAAATCAAGCGCTAAGGTAGTCGAAGAAGTATCAATCGAAAAGGCTCTCTTATAAACACTCAACAATTCTGTGGGACAACAAATCTTTCTTTTTACACACTCATTCTGCAGGTATTCTACCATAACCTGTATCACTTTTTTTTGCATTTCTAACGTATACTGACCATATGTGTCATATACTTCATCTGGAGTTATCGACATATCCAAAATCCATCTTATCGCATCTTTTGTACAAATTCGCGCTTCCTCACCTTTTAATTCACGGCGAGGAGAAAACCGTTTCTGTAAGAACATAATACCTAAACTATCACCAACTGCTTCCTCATTCTGTAACTCTTCCAATTCCTTCCTATACACAAAAATCTTCTCGGCATGCTCATATACTTTCTCCGCAGTATCTCTGGACAACACTAAGGCGTTTAAATTCTGTAACCCTTGTGGGAGATCTACATCGTTTAATCTATTCCACATTATACTCAAATGAATCCCTAATCCTTCAATAAAGACATTTTTCTCAGAAATACCTTTTACATTTTCGAGTGTGGAGAAAACATCAGCTTGTTCACCCTTCTCCATACAATGTTTAGCCCAAGCAATCAATTCATTCTTTTTATCTGGGGACACAGTATTATGAGTCACAACCCTTGATCCCGCTCCCTGGTCTACTACAAGCGGTGCGGAATCACTTGGAAGAGGAAGAGTAGGCACATTCTGAATATCAACAGGTGGAGGCAAGGGGGCAGACAAAGGAGCGACGGCTGGAAAAACAACAGGAAGAACAACAGAGAGGACCGGAGGAACTATAGGAGGAGGAATAACAACGGGAAGGGGCAAAGCGCCAGGAGGAGGGACGTACGGGGGTGGCGCGGAGGCATCGGGCCTTCGTTCATGCAAAAGTTTATTAATCAATTCATCTGACGTATGAAAATCTTTTGAACGGTAAATTTTTTGAATGCCTAATTGAAACGCTCTGTCCGTGTTCCTAACTGACTCCAATTGTTTATTTTGATCATATAACCGTGCCTTTTCGACACTTGTCATATGTCGACACATATGTTTCTCTCTACTCTTTTGTTGCTGCAAAGCTTCTGTTTTCCAACTGTGTAATGTGTGAAATGCTGCAGGTCTAACCTTTTTCTATACCAATACAGACTCTATATAGTCTATACGAGGGATTTCAAAGCTACCATTGGTTGGTACCGAAGATTAGAGTTATGTCTGGTCTGTCTGTGCCAAATGTCATTAAATGCTATACTACCAAAGCCTTTCTTACAGTACATAGTACATGCCGGCGACCCCTCCAGTGGTGCGGGACGGCTATCTTCCAAAGATTGTCTGTCGCTGCGGAATAATGCCCTAAAGCAGGCAGACAATTTCCCAGGCATATCAAAATTCTGGTGTTACCTGGTCAAATAATTGTGCTCGCGAGTACAATGCGCCAAATTCAAATTGACCTGACCAAAGGACTGGGAGGCCCGATCGGGTTACTAAGGACAATTCTAAGGACCCACGTGTCTGGTGATTTCGGCAAATGTACCCACCTCAATATATGGACCCTCGTCAAAACATCATCTCAGGCTACAGCTCACTGTTCAGGGATCGGATTGTGCAGTTCTGTCGAGGAATTCACTTCTCATCCAGAGTGGCCATTTCTGTTGGCACCGTCTGATCCCGGTCCGATAGCCGAGCCAACCTTCAACAAGACAAAGTCGATCTTGAGGGTCCCTATTCGGGCGCCATCTGTGGAATCAGAAAATACAATATTAAGGCTTTTACACCATGCAAAGAGAAATACACTGAAACAGGCTTGTAAAGATTCCCAGAATCTTTATTGCAATTCTGTACAGTTTACAAAACAAAGTACACAAATAGCTATATGGCCGTCAATACATCACAGAGACCACCAGCAGGGTTCAATCTGAGCAGTGAACAGGAATTGCTAGCTGGACATCAGCGTATTTATACAGTTTCATTATGACGATGTCCAGCCTCTTACAAATTAATTATGTACTGGGCTAGGGTCGCGCCAGGTTCGTTCCTAATTTACATATCTCGTGCATGCAGTTTACTTTTAATACATTCACTAACAAACACTATTATTCTCTAGGTTTAGCTTTACACTCTTTACACATTGCTTTAAAACAGGTCAAACAGATGTTTCACATGTCGTGTTTAGATAGCGTTATTGTTCTTGTATACTTGTAGGTTAACATCGCCGATTCAAGTAATCCCCTGATCCCGAGGTCAACAAAGGACAAGGTCTACATGACCCTAACATGTAGCCTGCAGGCAGGTTGGACATTAACTCTCCTACAGAGGTTGCAGAGGTTAAAGCAAGAACAAGAGAACACAGGTCGGCCATTTTAGGCCACAGGGTGACTTTGCACGATAAACTAATATGGCGGCTTTAACCTAAAATGGAGGCTTGATTCACTTAAGGTCACGACATTGCAATACGGATTTCCTCACAAAGCGACTGGGCATAGGCCATCATATACAATGAGGACGAAACAATATTATATCAGTTCTAACAAGTCCTCCCCACTTATCACTCTGGAGTGCCCTTTCAGCAATCTCACCTTATACTCTTGAAAGATGAGCTCTCCATCCTGCCTGGATTGCAGGGGCGCGTTGATGCCAGTTACCTCACTGGTTTGAAGGCGTGGGAGAGTTCCGGAGAGTATTGACTCTGAGGTTCCTGGCTAGGACCAGTAAGTATCAAGTTCATAGAGTTCAATATTTCCGATGTTCACTCTTGTTCCCCCCTTCCTTCCTTGTCTTGCAGCTGAGTTTGTGAGAAGATGCTCTCCTGGTAGCTGGTGGCGCTCAGGTATGAGTCTGTATTACCCGACGCTGTCTGGTAAATGTTGCACGTGTTTAACGTGTTGTTTTCTCTCTCTTTGCAGGTGCGGCACATGAAGATGTGAAGAGTTATAGAATAATGCCTCCGGTGGTAAATCAGGTAAGTCTATGGTGATAGGAGTTATATTTGTTGGTTTTCTCGGCCCACCTTGTTGTTTTCTTTTGTCCCCCAGGTGCCGGAGTTCGCCGAAGAAATGATGGAGGCAGCGCCGAATCGGAAGATGCTGCGAGGACTGGTGAGTATGGCGCGGCGCTGCAGCTGGAGATGCGACGCATACTGAAATGATGTTCTTTCCAGGTCCGGAGGTGAGATGGACCCGGAATCAGGTGAGGAATTCGAAAATGGTTCGTTTTCTAACCTTGTCCTTTTCTTTCCTCTTGTTTTTAGGAGCTCCAGATTCGAGGTGGGCGTGGCAGAAGACTGGATGCTGGCTGCAGATACGGTGAGCGTTACGCTGCTGGATGTAGAATAACGCAAAGTCTGCATCAGGTAGGTAAAGTCTATGAGCCTGGCGCCTAAGGCTCCAGGACTGACTTCTATGATGAGCCTGGCGCCTAGGGCGCCAGGACTGAACCCAAACAGCCCCCAGCCGGGGCTGTTGGGGTTTTAATAAGTGTCTGCATGCCTGCTCCCGGAGCTGATGGGCTTGGTCCCGATGCCCGGGGGTAGGAATCTCCTGGAGGGGAGAATGTACTTTCTGGCCATGAATGAATGCAGAGTAGACAAAATGTATGTCTGTTAGCACACAGTGATCTCAAAATGGCGTTCCTCTTAATCTGATTCTTGGTTGGTTTGCTTAAAGGGGGTACTCATTCAGGGCTGGCATTGATACCTTAAAGCCATACGTTAGCTGGCTTTCACCTTTGTATTGCCTAATCAATGCCTCTGGTAGTGGGCTCACTGCTCGTACAACTTCGGTCCACTGGTGGTGTGTCTGGGGGGGAAGCAAGCAGAGTGGGTTGGGGTCCATTACCTGTCCGGGCTCAGACTCCTTCTACCCCACTTTTTTGCTACACCACATTCCTAGGCCCACCTGCAGGCCCCCAGACACTGCCGCCGGTCCCGCTGCGCCTTTTTCCTCCAGGGGTTCCTGGGCCTCCAAGCCTTGAACAGCCGCTGCTCAGTTTTGCTTCAGGTGTCGTCTTCTCCTGTTTTATATGGGGCATATACCGCGACAGGGAGGCTGAGCCACTTACCTCCACATTGCTCGCCACGTCTCCTGCAGATATTCGCTGTTGCTCGACAACATGGCCCAGGCACCCTCGCTTCTGTGTCTTCCTCTGCTATGAGCGCTGATGCTTCGCTGACCAAGCTCACCACAGCACAGCCCTCTATCATTCAGCCCCTCATTCCTGAGTATTCCTTCTTTCTTTAATTATGGGAGCTCTCCTGGTTAGCAGAAGGAGGCTTTGCAAAGAGTGTAGTTCTATCGAGGCACCATCCTGACTTTGCCACCAACGTTTGGCACAATAACTGGAAAACTCACTGTAATTGCAAAATGCATCGATCCTCTTATTTTGCATAATTTCCTTTTCACTTTGCTAATCAAATACTGATTTCATCCTAATATCTTAAGGAAATCCCAACCCTGGCTCAGTACAGCAACCCCCTTTTCCAATCTGGCTCAGCCCAGAAAAATCCTAACCTCATCCAGTTCCTCACCCATCGTAATTAAACCCAAGACCCCAACCTACCCTAACTCAAAAACCCATGCCGCCAAATGAAGGCAATTGCTGTAAACTGGCTCAAGTATCTGAGCATATAATGACAGTGGTTGCCAACTGTTTAGCAAATTCATATGAAATGATTTTGAAAAAGCCAAAACAATTGGCATTGCCAATCATTGTATTTGAAAGTTTCTGTGATTAGGCTAAGCATGTATGACCAGGAGAGTCCTGCATGGGAGGGTTAGTGTTGTATCCTGGCTATCCTTCCTATTATTGTTGACACTCGGGTGACAATCTATGTTCGAGAAGCCTCCCCTAAGAGTATTAATTCTGAGCATCTTTAGCATCACTTTCTGCCTTGAAGCCTTGCCTCCTAATACGGCACAGCTGCATGCTTCCGAGACCATACCTTCACCATATCTCCCTCCAAACCCCACATCCCAGTAGAGCGCTGGGTATGTCATGCCCTACCTTTACAGCCCTATGAGTGTTGCAGGCTGAGAGGCAAGGTGACTGTTGTCCTCACTCACACAGTTAGGAAGGTCTATGACGCCATTTCCAGCACATGCTGAAGCCACTGACCTATCACACTTGCTTGGTCTTTTACCTTTGTAAATTACTTCAGCCTGATGTGTGCTAAAGGTACTCATAAAAATATACAAACAAAATGCTTCAGGGGCATACCGAAAATGGCAATGGGTTGGGATGAGCCCTAATAAACTCACGTACCTATTCCCGGCTCCCCAGTTCCCTGCACATGCTCTGGTGACAGAAACAGGAAAAATCCACAGGCCCTCCAACCCGACCCAAAGAAGCTGCTTATCTATTGGGGGAGGTTTCTAGCAGTTACAGAGTAAGTTGTAGGCCATGGCTTATGAGGGCACCACAAGTGTAACCCCAAATAGCCCGGACTGTTACGCCGAGCACGTGAGGTGATGTCCAATGAGAATTAGCACTCTTGGTTAAGCAGGTGGAGCACAGAACATTGACTGCGCAAAGCTAGAGGCACAGAGCTAGTGGTGCTTCAGGGGTTGTGAACAAGTGGATTACTAGCAGCTTCAGGTGTTGTGTCAAGGGAGTGTGTGGGTGACACTGGCTAGCAATCTACTGTACAAAAGCAATATAGTACGAGCCTCACTGCACATGGGTCGGAAACTTAACACATGCAACGCTAGTGTGAGTTAATGTTAACCTGCTGTTAACCATCAGAACTGAAACTTCCTACACCATCTTCAAGAAATTGGTGAAAACCTAGCTCTTCAATAAATATGAATAACGAAATGTTTCACTTTGTACCTGCTTCCACCTCCCCTTTTCCTTCGTACCATCTGACTGTTACCCTGTTTTAAATCTGCGTGTACTGTACAAATGCTGTGATACTACTGGGTCTGGGTGTTACAAACATTTTATAAATAAAATAACCTGCTGGACTACCGTCATGCTCTACATCAATATTCGAAAGATAGCCTGTGCCCTGGGACCAAAACAATTAGCACAGCTGATCCAACATCAGCAAGTTCAAGGTGCTGACAAGAAGTCTGGTCTTCCATATAACAAATCTGACCTTCCTTGCATGGCAACACCCTTGAATAGGACCTAACTTTGTGGAGTCTGAGATAAGGGAATCACGCTCAACTAAGCAGTGCTAATCGAGTGATCTTCAATGGGAAACTGACTGCCTACTGCAATTGTGAAGCACCACATGAGCCCGCAAATAAAGCACCAAGAATCGACATGCAACCCAGAGGGGCTGCCATCTGGGGGCTGAACGGTAGCAGCCAAGGAAAATGCTAAGTGCATCTGCAGAGAGCACAAAGATAGCATCACAGGAATCTGTGCCAATTCAAGCGAGCCTAGCAAATGCCACAGATACTGAGGGTGCAGTTAACATTGCACTTACCAACTTGATGCCTCTCTTTTAGGGCAGAAAACGGGCTCAGAAACTTTCATGAAAGAGGAATTCACAGCCTTAGAGGTGGAAGCAACTAAGGGCATTGCAGAGAACATTAAAGCAATGAAAGCCTTTGGCTTGAGAACAGCCAACGGCAAAGCATGCATCGCTAACATTACACAAAGCAATCCGGCTATCCAGCTCAGATTCTCATGCCTGAAAAATGCACTGGTACCACTTCCAGACAATAGCGAGGATCACGAGAACAGCAAGAGAAGAAAGAATCTCGCGAGGATCACGAGAACAGCAAGAGAAGAAAGAATCTCGCGAGGATCACGAGAACAGCAAGAGAAGAAAGAATCTCTGCATGCAAGCATTGATAGAGGGCGCCGAAGAAATTGACATTAGTAGGTGTCTAATGCAGCTGTTCTCTATCCCTCTCAAATACAAGCAATGGGTTCAAAGCGGCACAATGATTACAGTGAAGGAAGTTCTCCACCTATTTGTTTCCCCGGAGGGGGAAGATAATGGGGCAGATACTGACCAGCGGAGACTGAAGGAACCAGCTTCACATATAGCAACTGAGGCACATATTGTTTGGGAGGAAATGCAAGATAAGCTGAAACGAAAGCAGTCAAGATAGTAAAAGTATCAAAGAGAATGATCACCTTTTTTCTCTCTTTCTCTTTCTCTCTCTTCTGCAGTTCCCACGCAAAGATGACCTCGATGTTATTATTTGCCAAATGGGTCCTGTTATTAATGTTCTAACGTTGATCTTGTAATATGACTTTTATCTGAACGTTATATGTTTTGGTTTGACTGGAATGGTGTCTGCCTGTTGTATGGGGTCATAAATTCAATAGTTTTTTTTTGCCAAAGGCATGTGTGGATGTGATGGGGCTGAGAAGGAGGCTGCCAGGTGTCAATTTGTTAACTCATGCTGTACATCCGAGAGATTAAAATATCTTCTGCATATAGACAACCCTTGTGAGAGCTCTTCATGCACCACAAGAAAGGACTCTGCTCTTTAGGGAACTGGGTACGGCGTGGTCCAGTTGCAGGAAGCACATCGACCCGTGACTGACAGGACCAGGCTATCATCTAGGAAGAATCCACAACCATTCTTTGCCTGTGGACAATCCAAAGGCCTGGGCTACGGATACTGATAAGGGAGGATTTCTTATTCAATCTACATAAAGTTGCAGATTACGTGCGGCATTGCCTTTGTGTTCATAAAACTTTATATTTGTTATGTCTGTTTATTCACCAAACCAGAGCCATTGGGCCTCATTACAACTCAGGCGTTAAGGGTTAACGCCACCGTTAACCCTTAACGCCTGATTCCGATTTTAACGCTTGCTTTTAGCAGGCGTTAAAATCCATGGCGCTAACCCGCCACGGTGCTAATTACGCCGCCGTAATTTACGGCGGCGTAATTAGCGCCTTCCCCACTCCCATTATGCCCTATGGGGCAAAAATGGGTATGGGGAAGGGAAAATGGGAAATGGGGATTTACCGCCCCACTCACCTTGGAATGGGGCGGTAAATCCGCCATCCACCATGGTGTAAACGTAGTTTACACCATGGTGGTAAAGTTGGTGCAACTAGCACCAAGGTCGTAATGACCTCCATTGTTTCTTTGTTGGGGTGTGTTTAAATCTCGTGAAAACCCTGTGGGAAGACTGGGAGTCTGTGATAGCCAGAGATCTGAAGAACCCATTGAAGACCCTTATGTCTTTCATGAACACCAGGTGCATGCATACCCAGAGATGATGACTGTCGTCGTTTTTTATACTAATGTGTGGAGGAGGGGTCGAGATGAGGACATGGGGAAAACATCTTGACATGTTTCACTATTACACACTCTGTGTACTTTTAATGGTTGAGTGGTGTAAAATATTGTTATGAAAAATGCCTTATACATTGAGTCTCATTCTGGAAACCCTTTTAGTACAGGAAAAGGCACAAGAAACGACATAAACTTATGCTGTAACAATTTCCTCACCCACACCTCTTGCTCGATCCATGATCCGTGAGTACCAACTCATCCAAGGAGAAACACGCATTTCCCCATCTTCCTAATCTAGCGATATTCCCTCGGTCTAAATTCCCCCAGTCTGACCTCTTCTCATTCCCCTTTTCACTTCCATACCCACTGGTCTGGTTACTGCAGGAGTCGCCACAATAAGTGCCCTGGAAAAGCCACGGCGCCGGCAAACCACTAGGATGGAAATTGGTACAGTATGAGTGGCAGTTACATTGCATTAGACAAAGATACATATGGGTTGCACGAGGTGAGAAGCAAATGAAAACAACGTGAGATTGAGAGCCAGCTGTGAAACTGAGGAACATCTTTGTTGTGCGCACATATCCGAAGAACAACTCAGGCGTGCACAGACCGCAATCTGAAAAGGAAGAGCGACAACTAATTTACTCATGCAGAGAATTTCGTAATAGGAAGCTTGCGTTACAATAACAGTGGAGAACATGATTAATTGGTCTTAAAAGTCACAAGGAAAAGAAAAAACTGATGGAAGAGCTTGGTGAGACAATCATAACTAAAATCTCTCTCCACCCCCATCCCCCACCCCTGTCGCAAGGGAAGCACTGTAGCCCAGGCCATCGTATTGTTAATGAATGCTCAAACGGTACAGACCTACCTAAAAACAGTGTTTGAAATGCTGACAGTAAGCCCACTGATGGCAATCCCTTATTTCTTTGGCAGTGGGGTCTCCACCAGGACGCCCTTATCTCTGTCTTCCCACCTCCTTACTATGCACCCCCTCCTATTTATAGGGGAGTCAACAAGTATGTTACAGGCAGCTTTCAGCATTTTAATCTGGCCACCATTTTTATACAGCGTGCACAGACTTTCAAGTTGGGGTGTGGATTCAGTATTAGTGAAAACGCACGGTTTGAAATCAGTAGTGCCTAAGTTTCTCCACAGCAGTTAAGGCTGGAAGATCTGGGAGGGAGGGCCCGGGAGGGCCCACCATATTGAAATGTGCCCCTGTTCCCCTACCGCCACCCCTATGTACACTGCAGACATCTGTGAAATCTGGATGCCTTGCCTGCAGCTGAACGTGGACTTCTTGAACTTGGGACACTGACAGGAACCTGATAGCGCTTCAGGGCAAGGAACGGGGGTGCCGTCACCAGGCGATTTGCACCTCCAGACCAATGGAGCAGCAACAGCACTTTGCCTTACAATATCTGAAAGGTGGATGTCCAGTGTAGACCATCTATTTGTCGCCCAGCATTCTTAGTATATCATGCACCTCAGCCCCAGTCCAACTCCAAGATCTTCTTGACCACTGGAGTTTTCCCTGAGGGAGCTGGTATTTTCTAGCACGTCCACATATATTTTAATATTGCCTGCAAGGCCTGACTCAGCAAGATGATCTGCCACCTTTACATCATCTTCAGCACCTCAAGACCTGAGAGATCTGAACCGGTCAAGCACTGTTATAACCTGCTACCTGACCCTGCCATGCACACTCCATCAAGAAATCAACCACCATCAACACCTTCTTCATCGACAAAATCAGCAAGATTCACCATCACATAGACACAGACCCATCTCATGTCCCTCTTCACAAAATCTCCTAACCCTGGACAACATTCAAGACACCCTCTATAGAGGACCTGGTAGAAGCTCTGGCCACCCTCATAGCCAAGTAATATACAGAAAACATCCTTCCAGCATCCAGCCTCAAGATACTCCCCGCAGATGCTCTCCTTCACTACCTAGAGATCATCAAGAGCTCCCTCACTTTCCAAAAACAGGTCAAATCATTAAAGAAACCCACTCTGGACCTGACAACTGAAGTAACTATCTCCCATCACCCATCTTCCATTCCTAGGTAAGCTCATCAAGAAAGCTGTAGCCACGTAACTGCAGCAACGTATCATCACCAACAATCTCCTCCGGGTTCAGCCCCAATTGCAGCATGGAGGCAGCAACCATACAGGTGGTTGACGACACCCTCAACATCCTTTGACAACGGCCACCCTGCCTCCTGGTTCTACTCAGCCTCTCAGCCACTTTCGACATAGTAGACCACCAGGCACTCACGGACACCGTACATCAGTGCATGGGGATCAGCAACCTTTTCCTACGCTGGTTTAAGTCCTAACTCACCAACCGGGACCAGTTTCTTCGGATGGACCCCTCTAGATGGCCAATGCTAACTGTCATCTGCGGAGTCCCGCAGTGTTCCATCCTCTCCCCAGTGATCTTCAATCTATATGTGGAGCCGCTGGGAGCCTTCCTAGCCACACACAACCCCACATCCACCAACATGTCGACGCCACACATCTATACCTCAAGTTCAACTCCGTCAAGGACATCCAGAGACTGAAAACATGCCTCTTGCTGATCCAGTCTTGGATGTCCAGTGCATACTTGAAGCTCAAACCCTCCAAGATTGAATTCCTACTCCTCTCCAACAGCACCAAACACTTAGATATACATACCTGGCTATCAACCATGAATGCTGAGGGCATGACACCGGGCTCACCTCCTGCGCCAAGTCCCTCGTGTTCCACATTGTTACACTTCTCCTTCAAGAGACACATAGCTAAGAAAACTCAGCTTGTTATCAGCTCTCCTTCCTGTGGAAAGGCAAGCCCTTCCTCCCTCCAGGCAGTTTTAGATCCACCGTTCAAGCACTGGTCCTATCCCACCCGGATGGGCACAATGCCATCCTCAATGGCCTCCCAATGTCCTCCCTTGTGCCCCTGAAAGGTGCACATTGCTGCACACCTCATCAAGGGTCTATGCAGCTACAACCACGTCACACAGACCCTCATGGACATTCATTGGCTCCCACTGCACGCACAAATCACCTTCAAGTCTTGCTGCATCATCTATAAGGTAGTCGTCCTCAAGTCACCCAGCTACCTCACGAAGAAACTCAGCATCTCTGGAGGACAGCGCACCACCAGAAGCCAGGACACGAACAGACTTAAAATCTGCTGTTGCAAAAAGGAAAGGACCAGAAAACAAGCCTTCTCTGCCTACGCCCAAAGACTATGAAACCTCTTGTCCGTCAGCAACAAACTTGCCCCCACTCTCCTACAATTCAGAAAAGAACTCAAGACCCACCATTTCAAGGAGTGTCTCCTCCTCAACACCTAGGCCATCACGTCACCCCCGCTAGACGCCATCCACCTCTCTACTCTCCACCACTCTGTACAGCTGTACCCCATCTCTGTTCCCCTCTGTATCCTACCCCCCACCCACTGTACATGTGTTCTGTTGTTGCCTCTGAAAAGCGCTCCGTTGGGCATCTGCACTGTTGTATACCTCTGTAAAGCGCTCAGTTGTGTATTTGTATTGTTGTATACCTCTGTAAAGTGCTCTGTTGCTTCTCGAAGCTAGGTCTGCACTCAATAAATACAATGATAATAATAATAACATTAATAATGAAAGGGACTTACTTCTTGATATGTTTATAGGAACACACATGTAAATGCTGTGCATCTGGATGCACAGCACATAGGCAAGTTGCAACCTCTTCACATACTTTCTGACTTGCAGGGATGAAGTTCTCCCCCAGCAATTGTAAGGGCACATTTTTTCATCTTCTATGATCAGTGGTTGAAATGTGGAGAGGTTCGAAATTAATAGGAACCCATTGATGATCAGTGGACATTGTTCCTCTCCTAAGGTGGAGTCGGAGAAACTGTGTCCATGTGGTTCTTACTGTGGCTCAATCAGTTCTGTCTTAATTGCAGGACGTTTATGAAGAGAAAGTAAAGGTCCGACAGATGCCCCATACCAGAATGCAATGAATGCAATCACTGAATAGCTTACTAGCTAGCACCTGACACTGTTCCTACAATGTGGATTCTGTGCATACTTTGCATGTACATTAACCTCTTTAGATTAAATTGTACCGTCAGACACAGAGTGTATTGAAAGGATGGTGCTGTGTGGTAAACACATTGTAAGACAACCCAGGAGAGCTGGGTTCCTGATGAAAAGATATCCTGGGATCACAGGTTTGTATCTGTATTGTATTTATTGATTTGCCAAAATGCCATGCATAATAAGTCGGTAAAAGAAATATGAAACTGGCAATTCAAACATATATAGACAATTTAAGACATAGTAGAAAAAAGAAAATGTTTAAGGTGTGAGCGGAAAAGAGAATAGGTAGAGGAGGATCTTATGTGATGGGGTAGGGAGTTCCAGTGTTTATGGACCACTGGTGAGAAGGAGGGAAAGTGTGATTAAGCGCAAGGTGGTTTGGGGACAGTTAAAAGAAACAGGGATTGTAAATCAAAGAGGGCGAGGGGGAGCGTGAAGGAAAAATGGGGGGAGCAAGGCCACGGAGGCATTTGAAGACAATGGAGAAGAAATGGAAGAGTAGATAGGATTCAAAATATAGCCAGAAAAGGTACTGGAGTGAGGGGAGGTTAGAAGTATATGGAGGTAGACTGCAGAGAGAGCGGATAGCAGAGTCAAAAAGAGAGCATAGGTGGACAAGTTGATCGACAAGTAGGCATAAGTTGTTTAGTAGCATGAAAGGCAAGGGAAGGGCGATCCTTATGCATATTTCAGAGTTGGAAATGTCAGGAGTGATCTGTGTTAGCAATGTGTAAAGAAAACTCCCAGATTGCGAGCAGAAGTTGAAAGAGGAAGAGCGATGGGAGGGAATAGAATGGAGGGTTGAGAGATATGATATGATAGGTTATTTATAACGCGCTTAATACCCAGAGGTTTCTAAGCACAGACCCGGGGATTGAACCTGTGTCGTTCTATGTAGACCCACACACTGCCTCTGCACAACAGGAAAGTCTTGTTATTGGTGCTAATCCCGCTCTCCCAGCTCTTTAGTTGCTAAGGGGTTTAGGACCCACACAAAGATACAGCCAACATAGTAGGCATCAGCAAGCAAAGGTAGTCCATTTTGAGTAATTTTAGTTTAGTTACCCAGGCCAGCCGACACTCTGCTCACACCGCTCACACCTCCACCTAGGCAGTCACCCTCCTTCTGCTATACATGGTTACTCTTTCCAGGGAAAGGCCCACATCCAGTCCTCAGTCATCTTTCAGACACGTATTTATTATTTATCATTATTCGTATACAGGAAGGAACAGTGCTCTTTTGATCACAAAAGAACGTACACTGGATGACGAGAAGCAGTGAGCTGCTTACAATGTGAGTTTGAGTGACAGACATGATGAAATGAAGACCAGTGAAGCCTGGGAGTGTTCACATGCATACTTCGTGAGTTGTAGGCAATGGCGCTTCCACAGAGGGCAGAGAAGGCAGGCGTTTAACTTTACTTAGGCCTTAAGAAAAACAATACAATATTATGGTTAAAAACACACCATGCATTCCATAGACTTGGCCTGTTGGTGGAAAGTGTTTGCCAGAATGTATTGGAAAGTGGCTCACCCGAAAAGTACCATGGCAATTTCATATTTTGTATTTGTGACATAACGTGTAAATCCAATTTAGAGGGGACCTGAGACACACATTTGGCACTGTCTGCATAGTAATGACATTTGACAGAGTGGACCCTTGGTCTCACCGGCTGGGACTATCTGTTTGCCTGGGTTTGGGTGACAGGTGCTAAGCTGGTTTCAGTCCTTTGTACCACATAGATGCCAGGCAGTTCACACTGGTTCCTGTGGGTCCCCCTCCTTACCTGTGTGCTGTACCGTGCCCCAGGTTATGTCATCTGTGCAAGAGAGCACAGAATAGTCATCCATCAATATGGTGATGATACTCAGTTGTGTCTAAAATGTCTTCTCGTGATGATAGTTTGCATCTGAGTAAGTGTCTTTCGGGAATTGAGGCTTGGATGTTAACTGCAAAGTTATAAAGTTCAGCCCTATGAAAACTGTGTGTCTGCTTTGCTTAAGTGATGTTTCTGACTCCGTGATTTAGGGCTGGTGATCGACCCTCATCACTTCAGCGCAATTTCAGCTCGATCCCCAGGTTTCCGACTGGACAGCAAATTGTCCATGAAAATTCAGGTAGATAAAAAAAAACTGCTTGCTCAGTTTAAAATGTTCTAGTTGCCACCTTTGATCCCCTCTGAGCGATTTTGCTGAGTAGTGCGAGCCCCTGTACTGGCCCACATCCGTTCAGGTAAAACCTTGTATTTAGGCCTCCCTCAATGTCTTGTTAGGCCTCTAACACGTTGTGTACTGCTGCTCGCCTAATAGTAGGGGGACACAACATGCGATCACATTACACCTCTTTCTATGAATGTTTCACTGACTTCCATTTGAAGCTCGGATTTAGTTCCAACTTTGCTGCATCGCTTGTAAAACAGTGCATTTAATATCTCCTCCTTATCTTGCAGAGTACCTGACTCTGTCTCGGGGTGGTCAGATATAAAATACATCTTTGATTTATCTTGAGTAAAGAAATCATCTCCCCACAAGATGTAGTCACCTGTGGCAATCCCTCGATTCTGGGACAATTTGCCATTATTATTACACTTAGCTTCTACTTTCATGATATTTCTCAAATTTCGAAAACAATTCTCTTTCCGGCTATTTGCTGTGATATTTTATCGGGGTTGTTTCTTTTTGTGTGCTCTTTTTAGACAGAGGTTCAGTATGTGGCCATTGTCATATTATTTACACGTGTGTTTTACTGTTCTATTTCATATTTCATATCTCCTTATACCTTTAGCTTCAGTCCGTGCTAAACTGAATACTTGTAATAAATACATACCAATGCTGCCATATATTGGCCACAGCCAGAAAGAAAATGTGTTCTTCCATAGCATGCTGGAATATATTGGGCAGAGCCAGCATGTACATGTGTTATTGAAGTTCTGTACTGTGATATACTGGTCACAGAGAGCATGAAAATATGTTATACTGGTCTTACTGGCATATATCACGTGGGCCCAGCCAGAAATCATGAACATGCATTTAACATTGACAGTAATGCCCGATATTGTGGACACATATCATGAAAGTTTTTTTACAGTGGCAATTCCGGCATATATTGTGGCAATAGGATAAGTGAAAGTGTTTTACAGTGGCAATGCTCATAATTTTATAATTTATTTATGATTGGTTATTTGTAACATGCTTATTGCAGACCTGGGGATCGAACCTGTGTTGTGCTGCGTCGTCTTGCTTCCAAGATGATGTGGGAAGAGGCTTTATCAAAATGTGCTTTATAGTGGCAGTTATAGCATATACTTTGGGCAGAGGCATCATGAAGTGCGTTGAATTGGAAAAAGGCGCCTGTATACTGTTGGCTACCTAGTATTTGTTTGATTTTTTTCATGCGTTACCCCACAGATCCGATTGTAAATTGTATTGCTTTTAACAACTATAATGTGTCAAGTATTCTGTGAAAATGTATGTCCCAATTACAGAGGTTATTTCTATCTATTCCTGTAGATACCAGAAAGACAGCATTCCTGCCTAACTTTAATAGTTCTCCTACCTGCTCCTTGACTTCTGTTACTCCCCCGCCCAAGTCATCTCTCCACTTCTGATTCCGTCACCGTCACTCCCTTCGCATACACCCCCACATTCTTTTCACAGCCCTCTGAAGGGACTCTGCAGGCATGTGCTGGTGCAGTACAGGCTTCTTAATCAATGGGCCTCATTCCGAGTTTGGAGGTAGCCATGGCGCTACTAGCACCATGGCTGCCTCCAAAATCGGTCCGACTCTGGCCTGGTGAAGAGAGTAATTACTGGTCCAGTCCGAGGTCGGTGGGATGGGTAATTCCCCATTCACCAGACCCATTCCCCATTCCCATTTGAGCCCCAATAGGGTTATTTGCTCTTTGGTCCCTTTGCGGCTCCGGCTAAGGCCGCCTGGTAAAGCCAGGCGGCCTTAACGGGACCCGCAAAGGGGCCTTGGAATAGGGCGCAAAGGGATTACCGGCACCAGTGTCATTAACGGTGCCGGTATCCCTTTGCGGCCACCTTGTAATGAGGGCCAGTGTCTCTCAGTATAATGACAGCTGCAGGAAGAGAGACTGAGCAAGCCTTGCGGGCACCCAGCCTGTGCCCTGACCAGTACACTTGTCACGGAACTCTGGATGGAACGCTTTCATCCTCCAGCTCTTTTACCCGGATGGTTTATTTTTCCCGCCAGATGGCTCTTCTGGCAGTCACAGCTCATACCTAGTGGGTGATAATTACACATTTACAATTCTATGACAGTACACACCAATACATGCATTCTTTTCCTGCGCACTTTGGCTCCGTGACAATGTGTTGAATGTGTTATCAATGAATATGCCCCATGCAGTTAACATGTTGGATTGCACAAGGATTGGAATGATCGTCCCTTAAACCAGACCAACAGAGCCAAATATTACAAGCAGCTTTCTTAATGAACTGTTTCTCTATTAATGGCCACCAGGCCATCGGGGCAAGTGCTGAGGAGTCTGTCAGTCTTCTGGCAAAAGACTCGAAGCTATTGCCACAGTCTAGTTTTTGGGAAGGCAAGAGCAAGCATCTGGCTTCTTTCTTAGATATCTGACAATGTGCTACACAACATTAAGCATTATTGCAATGTAATGTCGTGCAACAGGGCACAGATATATCCGCAGGTCACTGGGCCTGTACAAGGATTTGTAGTGTCACAGCCCAAGTGCCAATATAACCTCCCCCTCGCTTGCAAGCGGGCCAAATGCATTCTAGACAGGGCCAAAAGCCGCCCCTCCTCCCCTGTGCCCTTTCTCTGGTGACGCCTCTGGCAGCTGCCAAGAACTGCATTTTGTACATCGGCCCGACAGACCACAGTGGATACGCACTTGCTTTGCGCCAGGGAATACATGAGGTTCAGTGGGGCATATGAACTGCTCTTCAGACATCAAGACTCAGGCAGCCCCTCTTTGCTGGACACGGGGGAGGGGGGTGGGGATGGAAAAGAGGGCCAACTGATGCGGGGGGTTTCATCCCTTGGCATCATAAAGCAGCTCTACTCCATCTTACATGTAGACAGCCCTGGCAGAGAAGATATAGTTGGACCTCCAGAATGGGGCGTAAGTCTGCAAGTAACCGACGTGAAAGACAGCAGGGGGTTAATCATTGGCAAAGAAGTGGCATCAGGTGGACAAGACAAAATAGCACCAACGGTTAGAGTTCTACCCCTACATAAAATTCAAATATAAATACGCGGCATACACATTGAGAAATAACATACAATGGCTCTGGGAGCCTGCAGGGCCTGCTTACTGCAACATACGCGATTTGCCCCATTATTAAAGAAAGTGTTAAGACATGGGTTCTGCGATGGAATTGGGCCAAATCACGTCCTGTTGTGCGTCCCTGCTCCGCCTCAAAACAACACATGGTTTCATGGCAGCATGTATTTTCATTCTGGTGTTCAACCAATGGATTCCTATGCAACCTGCCTGACTGACCTGCCTGACTGTTAGACCTAGTAAAAGCAAGTGGATTCCATAGCAGCCCATTGTAAATGCATTCCACAATCGTTCATTGCAGGAGGTGATTGCACTTTTCCACAAATGTAGCGGAAAAGTAAGTAGGGCCATTTAAAAAGATGTAGTTGCAATGTAGAGAGGCAGCGACCATGTCTGAATGTACATCTGTGCAAAAAAAGGTCTTTTCTGCACAATGTTTCTATGTTTCCACATCATAGTGGCAAATGAACTGTAAAATACATCTAAAATCGCCCCTACAACTTCATTTCCTTTGTACAGGTTATCTTTTTGGCATGAATTTTAGGGTCATGTCCTTTTCATGATAGTACCACTCTCTGATGAAGCTCTTCTATTATGTTATGTTATGTTAGTATATTTATAACGCGCCAAAGCCAGAGGGCATCCAGGCCCCATAAAATGGAGATGAAAAGAGCCTAACATAAAACAGTATTTTTATTCATTATTCAGGAATAAGGCGGTTTTTAACTGCTTTCTAAAGGCCAGATGATTTTCCGTTTTGCGTAACTGTGAGGGTAGGGCATTCCATGCCTGTGCTGCCTGTACATGAAACGCGCGGCCGTATCCACAAGCTCGCTTTACGTGATTCACTTCCAGCAGCCAGTCCTCAGATGATCGCAGATCTCTTCTAGGTTGGTAGATATTCAATCTGTTTTTCAGGTAAACTGGGGCATGACCAAAGACACGCTTATGGCAAATGGATAGCATCTTGAACTGCATCCGTGCCGATACTGGCAACCAGTGCAGCCGAGGTAGGTTCTGAACGCTGTGCAGTACATAACATACAATCAGGACTTTCTTGCCGAGGGTGGTATCATATCT
This sequence comes from Ambystoma mexicanum, assembly GCF_040938575.1. Classification (NCBI taxonomy): domain Eukaryota; kingdom Metazoa; phylum Chordata; class Amphibia; order Caudata; family Ambystomatidae; genus Ambystoma; species Ambystoma mexicanum. Next base: position 1,089,882,326 of record NC_090922.1, on the reverse strand, counting down.
ATTAAGATGTATTTTGCTTCCTCCTCTTCTGCTGGTAGATCACTTGACTACAGGTTCACCCAATGATGAGCTACGGCTTCAGGTGTTTCTCTTTTGTGATATATGTCCCTTTGCAACCCTGGCTTTCATCCTCTCCAGGAAGGAAGCATTCAGTCCCTTGGCTGGCATCATGCAAGGCAATAGCAGCTGCCTCAGAGACAGCCCAGCTGAACTCCTCCTTTGTTGTGGTCAGTCTAGGGAAAAGGGAAATGGTTTGTAGGCTGGCTACTTCCTTGGGGGTTATGGCGACTCAAAGGTGAACCCCTGTGATGTGATTAAGGGCCGTATCAAGAGGCCCTTGTCATGGAATGGCTCTGACTTCCTGAGCAGCTCCTGCAATTCGGGTATGACATGCTCAGGGCTTCAGACCTGTTGCAACTTCCCCTGTCCCAGGAAACATGCCCGTCTCTGCCGCATGGACGGCTATGTTCAGCACCACGTCCCATCTTACTAGATCTAGGAATTATTAAAGGAAAAGTTACCCAGGGAATTATCATACGATTTAGATGAAACACAAGCAATTTACTCAGAGCTCTTCCTTTGAAATGATTGGTTGCTTCAGTGTTATGTTATGTTATGTTTATTTTTTTTATATAGCGCTTTACGCCAAAGCGCTTGCTAAGCAACACCACACTCAGCGTCATATGTCACCCATATGTTGTGAGTGATTCTGCCTTCCCAGCCATGCAAGGCAATTTGTACCAGAAGGTCCAAGATCCCTAGGACCTCCCCCAAAACCACAGTCCAGTGTACTAATAGGTGTGCTTATCTAGGGGAGACCCTGAACGTTCCTCAGATCATTTGATATGTACCTGAATTGCTGGAGGATTGACACAGAGATGGGCCACTGCATTTGGGGACCTGTTATGGCCCTACTGGCTGTACCCTGGCCAGACTCTTGCTGGTTTCTTCTTGGGCTGATGGCTTCTCTTTCAGGGCTTTTTCTCATCCTCCCTTGTTCCTGGCTAGAATGACTATCCCATCTTGGGACCATGTCTGTATCGCTGCTGTGCTTCCTCTCTGAGAGATCCTCCTGGAGCAAGCCCCTCAAGGTAGGGAGTCTTCCTGTTCTGCAAGACTGGTGGTGCACAACTACTCTGCGTCCACTCCATCCTGGTGCAAACAGAGAAGGGCTCCTGCCGGATCTCAATCAGCTACATTTTAATAACTAATTCATATAAACAGATTTCTTCTATAAAATTAGACTTTTCAGCATCAGAATGAATATAGTTCATACTCATCCTCCAACAATCAATGCTTTTATTAATTCATCAATCATCTGAACATATTATTTATAACATTGTAAAGAAAATACATGAATACATTTGATTGATCAAATGCAGTAGAGAAACATCCATCCACAAACAGAATGAACATGTACAGTCCATATGAGGAAAGATCCCAACAAACACAGAACGAGTTGTGAAAACTGCCCAGTGTAAGTAGTCAAAACACCACTAAAGTAGGTGAAGGAAATTGTATAAATAGTCCATGAAATCCCAGGGTCTGCACTCAAACACAAGATGTGCTTACCCTGGAAGTGCGTTTCAGCGGGTCAGACATATACCGCTTTCTTCAGGAGCAAATATACCCGTCAAGAAACACCATAATTAAGGGTTTACAATCTAATTCAAACCAAATGCCTAAATCAGAAAAAAAGCCTAAATATAAAAATAGCCACTCACGCAACCCTAAAGGGTATATGCGTTCAGATGTTCAGTATCATTCCATTTCAGTCTTACTCTAAGCTTTATTCCGGTATATAAAGCAATTATAATAAACCTAGGTTGATAAAAGAGAGAACATAACTCTTGACATCAGGGAAAATAGAGGAAGCCATTCATTAGTCAGAGGTTCAATTTAACATGCCTCTCTGTGCTACTATTTAAGAACGAATTATTAAAGAAACAAAGTTCTTTGCCTTAACAATTCCTTGTGTTCAAATGGGGTTCGAGACAATATTCATTGATTGTAATTTATATCTATTCATATTTATTCATTAGGCCGGAAACGCGTTGGGCCTAATGAATATATATAAATTACATTGAATGAATATTGTCTCACGCCACATATGTGATACAAGGAAATATAGCTCTTTTTTAAATTGTCAGTTATGAAAGATCATTTGAACACAAGGAATTATTAAACCAAAGAACTTTGTTTCTTTAAAAGTTTGGCTCTTTTAGGGCCCAAGATAGTGTGCGGGGGACGGGAGTTTCCTTATAGGGAACTTTGTTTTGTTCTTCAGTTTTTCAATCCATTGCCAGGGTTGACCATTTCTCCCAGCACCTGAAATTTCATTACGTTTTGTTGAATAATCACCACTTGTCTTATGTTAAAATAGTTTAACTTACCTCATTACAAGGTGTGCAGAGTATTACAAGTGTGATACCTCATTTTATCTTTCCAGACCTCATTTTATGTCCTCGACTCTTGACCCCAGTCTCTCCTCTCTTATACTTAAGACTTATCCCTGCGTGTTCCCATTCCTGGTCACTCTTATCAACAAATCTCTTTCTTTAGCTACGTTCCCATTTGAATTTAAGAAGGCTGTTATCTTCCCGAGCCCAGTAAAACCTACTCTTGACCCTCTCTGCCATCCAACCTCTGGCTTATTTCTCTTCTTCCTTTCTTATCTAAAATTCTAGAGGGTTTTGTATGGTCTCAATTTATATCCTATATTGACTGGTATTCTCTCTTTTATACTGTCCCAATATGGCTTTCTCCCAATTTATTATACAGAAATGTCCCCTCTGCGTATCTAACTGACTTCTTTCTGCTGTCCACTCTAACCTCTCTTCCATTCTCACCCTTCTTGATTTCTGTGACACCTTTGATACAGTTAGCCACATTACTCTTCTCTCCACTCTGGCCTCCCTGGCTTTGTCTGGCTGTTATTCCGACAAATCTGTTAGAGCAATCCTTTTCCATTCCATGGGGTGGTAAATCCTCACCTATCTTCCCTTTATTGCATGGTGTCCCTCAGGGCTCGGTCTGGGCCCTCTCCTTTTTTCCCTTTATACTAGAGCTATTATCTCTTCATTCGGACTAACTTCTCACGCTTACACTGACAATTGTCAGGTGTTTGTTTCATTTTCTTCCGTCTAAGACTCTCTCCATACCACCTTCTCTGCTTGTCTCCTCGTAATCCTAACTCGTATACACACTCGTGTTTTATATCTTAATGCCTCAACAACTGAGATCTTTTTCTTTGCTGCATCCTCTATACCTGCCACTATCTAGTCTCGGGAGGATAGCTCAGCGGCAACATGCTTGCCTTGGAAACAAGACGACATAGAACGACACAGGTTCAATCCCCGGGTCTGTGCTTAGAAACCTCTGGGTATTAAGCGCGTTATAAATAACAGACCACATAGAACGACACAGGTTCTAAGGTTAAGACCTTGCCGTAGAGAGTTATTTGCGTCGTGAACTGAGACCTTGTCCTTCTGTTGACCTGCATGTAGATGGATTACCTGTATCAACGGAATTGATCTATGCACATACAAATGAATAAATTAGAGTTTGTTTGTTTTGTTTGTTTGTTTATTTGGTATAGCGCAAAAACCAAACCCGCAAGGGTAACTGGGCGCAGGCAGCACACGGATACTTGAGAACTTGATTACAAGACAAAAAACAGTTATACAGATAAGATGAACGCATATACAGGCAGTACAGAAATACAGAAATGCAGATAGAGCAGGTTGTCTAGAAACCAGTAATCTAGTTATACTCATCCGCAGTCTGTAGAATAAGTGGCGGTAAGGTGGTCAGGCTAAGTGTCGATGGAACGAATACAGGTGAGGACTTTCCGCCTGAAGCTAGTGTAGGGTTGGTCCATTCTGAGATCAAGGGGCAGTCTGTTCCAGGTTTGAGCAGCTGTGACCGGGAAGCTGGAGCCGCCCGCTGTGCTCTTTTTATATCTGGGTACCACTAATGTGTAGGCATTCGTCATTCTGGTGGGCCGGTTTGAGATTCTCTTGTTGACTCTGTTTACCAGGTAGGGGGGCGCTATGTTGTTAAGGCATTTAGAGTTAAGGGATAAGGTTTTAAGCGCAATCCTGTCTTTGATTTTTAGCCAATGGATATTCTTCCTAGCGGTGGAGATATGAACTCTGTTAGGAATGTTTAAGGCTACTCTGATAGCGTTATTTTGGAGCGTTTGGAGTTTGTCATGGATGTATTTGTTAGAACCAGCATATAGGGCATTACAGTAATCCAGCTTGGATATGATAAGTGCGTTCGCTAGAGTAATGCAACTAGTTTCCGTTAGGAATGGTCTGCATGCTCGGATCAGTTTGCAGGTGTATGCAGTGGAGGATGCTAGTGAGTTGGTTTGTTTCTTGAAGGTGAGCGCTGAGTCAAGATAGACCCCGAGAGTTTTAACTGCAGGCATCAATTTGATGACATTATTGTCTATGCTAAATGAAGCATAATTAGTGTCCAATTTTTTGATGTCCAACTCTGAGCCGAGGATCAGTAACTCAGTTTTGTCGTCGTTCAGGCAGAGGCCGTGAGATGCCATCCATGCCTGAATGAGGAGATATATCTTATTCACTAAGGCTGTGTCTGCCAAGAAGTTGCCCGAAAGGGGGATAAGGATCTGCGTGTCATCTGCGTAATTAGTGTAGATGACACCCAGTCTGTCCAACTTGTCGAACAAAGGCTTAGTGAAGATGTTATACATCGTTGGAGATACACATGATCCTTGAGAGACACCACATGAAACTTGTGTGGGATCAGCAGTTGCTAGGGGGGAGAATACTCTCATTGTCTGGTTTGCCAGGAAGGATTGTACCCAGGTTATGGCATCACTTGAAAAATGAGCGGCAGAACTGAGGTGATTGCATAAAACTGCGTGATCTACCAAGTCGAAGGCCGGAGAAAGGTCAAGGAGGAGTAGCATAGCTGATTTGCCATTATCCTTCAACTCGTCAATTTGGGTCTTGAGGTCAATCAGGGCTGTCTCAGTACCATGAAGGGGGCGGAAGCCTGATTGCCGAGAGCCTAGTAAATTGTTAGCTTCTAAGTAATCCTGAATTTGCAGATACGCTACTCTGTCGATGATTTTGAGCAAGAATGGGACGTGGTGATGGGTCTGTAGTTTGTCGGTATAGCAGGGTCAAGTGTTTGTTTTTTTAGGAGGGGGAGCACCCAGGATTGTTTTAGGTTATTAGGCACTAGGTTTGATTTAAAGGATGCATTAATGAGTTTAGAGATGAAGGGGGGCTAGATCTCTAGCTGCATCTTTTATGATTTGGGGAGGGCAGTTATCTCCTTCGCAGTTGGATGGTTTTAGAGATAGTATGATTTTTTCTGTCTCTAGTATGGTTATTTGTCTGAAGCTGAATGGGTGAGGAATGTCAGTCTGGTTTAGGGGCGGCTCTGATTGAGGTATGGGTTCAGTTTGCAGGAGCAGGGCTGCTTTTTTATTTGCAATTTTGGTTTGGAGCAGACTAATTTTGCCCGCCAGGGCATTTTGTATATTAGTGCACCAGAGTTTATTTTTAGGGATGTTATCAGTCGGGGGTATGGGTGATTCCATTTCCCGGAGGATAGAGAATAGTTCCTTGGTATCTGATTTAGCCTTAGATATTCTGTTGTTAAAGGTATTCCTTTTGGTGGTTATAATTTCCTTTTTATACTGTTTGGCAAATGTGGCTAATTTGATTTTGTTCTCCACCGTGGGTGAGTGTTGCCAAATTGATTGTAACTTTCTTTTTTGAATTCTGAGGTCTTTCAGCTGTGGTGTGAACTAGTTGTTCAAATGACAGAGTTGTTTACTTTTGCGAGTTTTGGTGGGAGCAATCAAATCAAGTGCCTTAATCATCGTGCTGTTGTAAACTTCCACAAGCATAGTAGGGTCTGTAGTATTGTCTAGATTGTCGAGTGTGGGGAGAAGGTGTGGTAGGAGTCGTTCTGCTGTGATATCTTTTTTATTTCTGGTAGGGAGAGGCGGGGCCATGAGTATAGGTTTGGGTCGGGCAAGGTCAAGTGAGGCGTTGAATACAATTAAGTAGTGGTTGGTCCAAGATTGTGGCAGAATGTTGGTGATGCTAATGTTGCAATTCCGATCAGCAACCCAGTCTAAGGTCCTACCTTTGACGTGAGTGGGGGAGGAGACTTTTTGAGTTAAGACATAGTCATTCAGGAGTGTAGCAACAGATAGGGCGTGTTTATCATTACAGTCATTGAAGCCCAAGTTAAAGTCTCCCAGTAGTAGGATTTGAGCATGGTCTTTAGTGTGATTGGTTAAGATACTAGTTAGGTCATCTTCAAAGGATTCTAGTGGTCCAGGTGGTCTGTAGATGATGTGCATAGTGAGGGTACGGTTGCATGAGAGGTGAAGTTTAGCAGTAAGGAGTTCACATGATTGAAATAGTACGTTAGTAGCTAATTTGATGGGTAGAGTGGATTTGTGGATGATGGCTAGGCCACCTCCTTTGGTGTGAGGTCTGTCAACTCTTAGTAGTTGGTAGCCATCCGGTATTGCTAGCATGATGGCTGGGCCAGCCGCCTCATGGAACCATGTTTCGGTTATGACTATTAGGTCTAGGTTCCCATTAGTTAAGGTGTCAGAGATCTCTGTAGCGTGGGCTACCATAGATCTAGCATTGACTAGTGAACCAGTTAGTGATAAGGTATTGGCTGGTGTAGTAGTAGGAGGTTGTTTGTTTTTGGTTAGGGTGTCTCTTTGTGACGGTGTCTGGTTGGATGTTGTAATAGGGGCAGATTTAGTATGTTGCAAGCGTTTGTTTGCTAGATCAATGCAGCCTCTGTGGTTATAGTAGGATGATGGTTCATGTAGGCTGGGCAATCTTGCCCTCAGTCTCATGTTTCTATCTTTAGGAGGGTGTGAGGCGGCAAATGCAAGTGCCATAGTGGTGAGGAGGCTCAGTACAAGGTGAAGTGTTTGGTGTGGGGAAGTTTTCATAGTGGTCATAGGCAGGGAAGAGTTGGTAAGGCAACTCCAGGTTCGGACTAAGGGTGTAGGCTGGTGGCGTGTGCAGGGTGTGTGTCTAAATTAGTTATGGCAATTGGGTGGCAAGGAGGTTGAGCAGTCTAGTGAGAGTCCGTGTGCTGGTAGTTAGGTAGTCTAGGCAGGAGCAAGAGTGCTAAGACCTAGGTAGGCAGGCGAGCTGGGCAAGTATAAGTGGTGGCAAGCTGGCAATGCAGGTTAGCTAACTAAGGCAGTATTTCGCCTAGATGCGAGAGTCACAGCGCAGCCAGAAATCACATTAAAAGCATAGGAAAAACCAGGGCAGTGTTTCACCTAGATGCGAGAGTCACAGCGCAGCCAGAAATCACATTAGAAGCATAGTAAAAACCAGGGCAGTGTTTCACCTAGATGCGAGAGTCACAGCGCAGCCAGAAATCACATTAGAAGCATAGTAAAAACCAGGGCAGTGTTTCACCTAGATGCGAGAGTCACAGCGCAGCCAGAAATCACATTAGAAGCATAGTAAAAACCAGGGCAGTGTTTCACCTAGATGCGAGAGTCACAGCGCAGCCAGAAATCACATTAAAAGCATAGTAAAAACCAGGGCAGTGTTTCACCTAGATGCGTGAGTCACAGCGCAGCCAGAAATCACATTAAAGCATAGTAAAAACCAGGGCAGTGTTTCACCTAGATGCGAGAGTCACAGCGCAGCCAGAAATCACATTAAGGAACAACATGTAACTAGTGCAGTTCACAGTGAGACGTTAGTTGCAATGTTTGTTCATGCATCAACTGAGTAAAAAAGGAGTTGCTAGAGATAAATATTAAGGAGGTGATTTGCTAGAGAATATGTGGCATAATACTTGGCCTGATGATAAATAATCATTACATTCTCACGGCATGTGAGTCAACATCATAAGTCCTCAATGTCTGGTGGGCACCTATATAGTGGTTGGGTTGGGCAGCCGAGCGCAATAAGTTTCACATGTGGCCACAGAAGACAGTTAACACTTGTCATAAGGCAATCGGTAGTGACAAGGTGATGCTGAAGATAAAGTACCTGTTTGTCAGGGGTTCCGCCAGGGATACCACGCTAGCCGGCAGTGATGCAGGGTGACTGGCCGACGGCCGGAAAGGCAGGACAGGCAGGGACAGGACTAGAGCCTTTGTGCAAAGCTTCATAGGGGAACGTCCCATAGGTGAGGGGAAATTGAAGCTATATTTCTGTAGGTAAGCTTATCTGAAGAGGGCCAGGGGGTCTGGCAGACGGCAGTCACGGCACCGAACAGGCACAAAACAGGTGCTGGCCTTGCCTCTCGTGGGCCTTGGAGTGAGGGGCCCGGCTTCGCCTGGGGGCAGCCAATGGGGCAAGAGGTAGGCCCGGCGGCCAATCAGCTGGCTGCTGGAGGCCTGGATTCGGCAGATGCGGAAGCTGCATTCAGGGGGCGGCCATCTTGGAAAGGCAATGAGCCTCGTGGGTTGTAATGGCAGTGGGTAGCTTAGTGACCTGGCAGAGACCCTAGACCTGTTACACATTCATGGAATGGTTAACCCATGAAGGGGTTGGACAACAGGCTGGAGAAATATATAAAAGCCTGAATGTCCCAATGTACAGTCTCTCACTGAATACATCGAACCCCGTTGAAGTTCGTTGTGTTGCACTGAGGGCCGATAGCTATCTGACCTGTCATTTGACTTTGTTAATGCTTGACCTTAAAATAAATTACTTTGTATGTTTCTTTGTAACCAGTGTTTGGTGTGTTTCCTTTGGGTTCCCCGGCCTCATATTATTTTCCTCTTTTCACAGTTGGCGCCCGAATAGGGACCCCCAAGATTGATGCCGGAACATTGAAGGTTTACGCATACTATCGGACCGGGATCGGACGGTGTGATACTACGGGCCCGACTGAACGAGACGCGACACCTCTACAGCGCTGCACGATCCGATCCCTGGATGATAGCCGTGCGGTCTGAGACGGCATCTTGACGAGGGTCCACTTTTGAGGTGGGCAGATTTGCCGAAATCACCAAACACAAGGTAAAATTCGTTAGGTAAGTTCTTTGATAAACCGTACGGTCCTCCTTAGGTTTGGTCAGGTGAGTCGTGACCCGACTCTTAATTTAACCCTGACAATTTGAATTTGGCGCATTGTATCTGCAGACACAATTATTGACCAGGTAACACCAGGTTTTTGAGAAATGCCTGGGAAATTGTCCAGCTGCTTTAAGGCATTTTTCTGCAGCGATCGACAATCTTTGGAATTTAGCCGCCCGGCACCACAGGAGGGGTCACCGACGTTTACTATGTATTGTAAACATGGCATTGGAAGTGTAGTATTTAATGATATTTGGCACATACAAACCAGACATGCCTCCGAACTTCAGTGGCCAATCAATGGTAGTTTTGAGATCCCTCGTATTGAATACTTAGAGTCAGTCTTGTTAAAGAAAAAGGCCAGACCTGTGGCATTTGATGTTCTGCAGATCAGGACAAACAGTCTGAGTCAGTTAAGAATATGGATAGGGCTTTCTCACTCGGCATTCAGAAAATCTATCCTTCTAAAGACCTTCATGTTTCTGACAAGTTTCTCGACAAATTGTTAAATGAGCGAAGGCCTGGTGCCTCTGCACCACCTCCGTATGATCTTCTTCCTGTTGCTTTACCTCTTCCTGCTGTTATTCCTGCTCTCCCTGTTCAACCTGTTGTTCCTATTGTTCCGGCTGTCGTTCCTCCACCTGCTCTACTACCTCTTCCCATTGCACCAGTAATAACACCTTCATTGAATCTGCCTGCACCTCCACTCCCGAGTGGTTCTGTACCGACTATAGTTGATTGGGGTGCGGGGTCGAAGGTTGTTACTTGAAATACTGTCCCTACTGATAAAAAGCGGGATTTGCTTGCATGGGCTGAGCATTTTATGGAAAGAGATGACCGAGCTAATGTTTTTGCCACACTGTCTAATATGGATAATTTTCCTGAGAAAAATGTTTTTATTGAAGGTTTAGGGATTTATTTGTGTGTAATGTGGGGTAAATTAAATAATGTGGATCTCCCACAAGGGCTGAGGGATCTGAATACTTTAGCACTATCCAGAGATACTGTGGAGAAAGTACATGAGCTTGTTGAGAGGTTGTTTGAGTATAGGAGAGATTTGGAGAAGTTACGGAATGAGGTTGATGAAGAAGAGAGTATGTATATACAGAAACGATTTCTTCCGTGTCGTAAATGGGCATCTGAGGAAGCACAAATTTGTACAAAAGATGCGATTAGATGGATTTCGGATTTATCGATAACTCCGGTGAGGTATATGACACATACAGTCAATATACGCTAGAAATGCAGAGGAAGGTGATTCAGGTAATGGTAGAGTATCTGCAGGATGAATGTGTGAGGAAGAAGGTTAGTTGTCCCACAGAGTTACTAGGTATTTATAAGAGAGCTTTTTGCTTGACACTTCTTCGACTGCTTTAGCGCTCGACTTAGCTCTGTTGCTTAGTAAGCGTTCGGAGTTGCCTATGTCTCAGTTGCCTATGAGAGAGGTGCCTCCGACATTTGTCCCAAAAGTTGAGATTGCCGCTAATGCTGCAGCAGGTATAGCTGCTGTGGACATTCCTGCACATTATGTATCACAGTTTGTTCACGTCCCACTTTCGCGACAAGAAGTGAACACTATTAGGCAATCTATTCCCGACATTAGGAAAAATACGACAGGATTCTATAAAGAGATAGAATCCATCTTGCAGTCCTCAGTGTTCAACCTAGGCAATATTGACTTGTTATTCCCTGTACTCCTGCCCATAGATTTGTGGAAACAGGTTAGAACAACAGATGATGCACCTGGGTTGGGAGATACGTGGGCTAATTTAACTAGGCTTGACGGGGAAAGGCCTGCTGGTGAGAGGCCGCCTCTGGTGATACTCACTTTGCCTGACAGAATCATTGCGAAATTAAAAACTATAATTCCCAAAAAAAGAATTATTTGGGACAAGCTTACGGCCTGTGTCCAAGGAAAATCTGAGGGTGCCACCGAGTTCCTTAATCAGTTTGAACAAGTATTCTCGGACTTTAGTGGACAGGATTTAGGCACAGAATCTGGGAAAAGGTTATTTATGGACAAATTTGTGCGTGGATTGCTGCCTGACATCCAGTCACAGATTATGTCTTCCGAGAGCGCTTGGCAGGCGAAATCTCAATCAGAAGTACTGCACATGGCTCAATACTACGAGAACCGTGTCAATAATAAAAAAGATAGAGTAGAAAAGAGAAAAGGAGACTTAAAGACTAAAGTATTGCTACAACAAATTGTTAGAGGCCCCAGAGGGTGTAGTTCGCAGATTAGAGGTCAGTATGTTCCACAAGGGAATATGCCCTTGGGTCCCGTGAACATTAACCAGTGTGCCTATTGTCACCAAGAGGGTCATTGGTGTGCACAATGCCCCGTCCTTCGACAAAGGTCAAATATACACTTGGGAGTATGGGTAGACAACCCAGAGGTCGCCCCGGGGTGGGGGGCCCTGGTAGAGGTCAGTTTTCACAGGATCCTCAGCAGCCTTTTTCACAGGACAATCAGACTTCGAGTGTGGATACTAGAAACATATCCGATCACCCTTCTGCTGCTTACCTCTCTGAGGAGCTTCCTTCTGATGATGTTTTGTTTCGTTAGGATTGCCCAAAGCAGGGTTTGGAACCTACACCTATTCCCGTTAGTCAGAAAGGTCCCTACGTTGAAATGGTAGTGGGAAATAGGAAACATCTGTTTTTGATAGACACTGGAGCACAAAAGTGCTCCATTGATCATTCTCGGGTTCCAAACATTTCACTGTCAGGGCAAACCAATGTGTCCGTAGGGTTTTCTGGCACACCTGTCATTTGTCAAGTTTCTTCGCCGGTACCTATTTCTTTGGGTCCCTTTACAGACCATTGTCCCTTTCTTTTGACTTCGAATTGTGGAGAGAATTTGTCGGGGTTGAATCTGTTGAAGGAATTAAATGCCGTAATTTACTGTTCACCTGATGGAGTGCGTTTGATGATTTCACCACAGCAGTTTTCTGTTTCACAATTCTTGACTAGACCTTTGCCACCAGAATTTAGTAATGTCCTGGAGTGTTTGTGGGCGGCTGATGACAATGATGTCGGTATTCTACAGATTGAGCCTGTTAGAATAGTCTTGAAACATGGTATTAAGCTGCCACGTATTCCGCAGTATAAGATCTCGGTTGAAGATGAGCGAGCTTTGAAGAGCATTGTTTCCAATGTTGTGCATCGTGGGGTGTTTGAGGAGATTACGGGAAATTTGTGCAATAGTCCGATCCTACCCGTGTACAAAAAAGGCGATAATGCTATTCCGTTTCGTTTTATAATTGATTTGTGTGCCATCAATATAGTTGTCGCTCCACAATTTCCAATTGTGCCGGATGTGACGACGATATTAACTATGATTCCAGCTACGGCTACTTACTTCAGTGTTGTGGACCTGAAGAATGCTTTCTTCAGTATTCCTATACACAAGGACAGTAGATATTTGTTCGTGTTCACCTTAGGGAGACGCTCGTTCACATTTACTCGTGCACCTCAAGGTTACACCGAGAGTCCTAGCATTTACAGTAGGGCCTTGAAGGAACAGCTTGATACTCTTGAATTGCCCCCTACTTGTACGCTGCTTCAGTACGTTGACGACTTGCTTTTAGCAGCAGATTCTGAGAGCTCTTGTAAAGAGGGCACGGTATTGTTGCTCATCCATCTAGCTAAGCATGGTCACAAAGCTTCGCTTAAAAGTTTCAATATTGTTGCCAGGAGGTCGCCTATTTAGGCTACCTCCTGTCAAAGGAGGGTAGAAGATTGACACCTGAAAGAATAAAACACATTTCTGGCATGTCTGTCCAAGTACACAGAAGGAAGTCAGAGCCTTAATAGGTATGGCCTCTTACTGTAGATTATGGATCCCAAACTTTTCACTAGTGATAAAACCGATGTTGGCTTTGACAAAGAAAGGCATTTCCTCGCCATTGCCATGGAAATCGGAACATCAACAATCATTTGAGCTTCTCAAGACTGCATTATGCTCTGCACCGGTTTTGGGTACACCAAATTATAGCAAGGCCTTTGTGTTGTTTGTGCATGAATGTGATGGATGTGCTTTGGCTGTATTAACGCAGGAACATGGAGGGAAGAATAGGCCGTGCGGCTACTACTCTTCCGCCCTTGATCCTGTCGCATGCGCTTTGCCAAGATGTTTGCGAGCTGTTGCTGCCGCGTCTGTAAAACAGAGTGAGGGAATGGTCCTAGGCCATGATCTAACCCTGATGGTACCTCACTCTGTAGATGATTGAACAAAACCCAAACGCAACACCTCACTTCCGCAAGATTGACGAGATATGAGGTAATTTTATTTGCTCCCCACATACAAATTAGGAGGTGTTGTGTTCTTAATCCGGCTGAACTCCTACCTTTCCCGCAAAATACTGTTTGCGGTGATGATAAGTCACATGACTGCCTGTATACTACTGAACAAGAAATGAAGGGCAGAATTGATCTTAAGGACACTCCTTTGGATAATGCGCAAGGGGAGCTATTTTGTGATGGCTCCTGTTTCAAACTTCCGGATGGTACATTCACAGCTGCTTATGCAATCACTACATTGAGCACGGTTGTAGAGACCAAACGAATTACACATAACTCCGCACAGGCCGCAGAGATTATAGCATTAATCCGAGTTTGTGAGCTTTCCGAAGGGCTAACAGTGAATATATATACTGACAGTCAGTATGCCTTTGGGGTGGCTCACAACTTTGGGAGACTTTGGTCAGAATGAGGGTTTTTAACTTCACATGGGACCAAGATTCAACATGGCCCCCTGATAGTACAATTGCTCTCGGTGCTTCCTAGTCAGTTAGCGATCATGAAATGCACAGCGCATCGCAAGATCACAGACGATGTAGGAAAAGGGAATGCTTTCGCCGATCAGATAGCCAGACAAACTGCCACAGATCTTTGCACAGAAATGTATGCTCTAAGAGAAACAAGGGATGTCTATGTAATTGACGAGGATATTGGGTCTGTGCGGGATATCCAAGCTGATGCCACAATGGAAGAATCTAAGAAATGGGCTGAAGGCTTGGGGAAATTAGATGATGACGGGTGTTGGGTGGACACAGTTGAAGGGAAATGGTTACTTCCTAATGCCTATATAGTTATGATGGTTACTATGGCACACGGTCCCACGCACATGTGTGCCCAACAGATTACGAAAATGTTAGAGAGAGTCTGGGTAAATGATAAGATTTCAAAAATTGCTCAACATTATGTCCAAAATTGCATGATTTGCCTACAGTACAATGTGGGGAAGGGGACGGTAACTCCAAGGGGTAGCTTTGGGCCTCCTTCTGTCCCGTTTGGGGTGATACATTTTGATTTTATTGAGATGGAGCGGTGCAATATTTTAAAATATGTCCTTGTGGTCATTTGTGCCTTCAGTAAATGGGTTGAGGCTTTCCCTGTCAAAGACGCCACAGCCATGACCACTGCAAAAATTATGGTAAAGGAATATTTCCCGCGGTTTGGGTTGCCAAGAGTCATTTGGTCGGACAATGGTCCACATTTTGTTGCTGCTGTAATTTTACAGATATGTACGGCACTGCATATTGATAAGCGATTTCACTCGGCTAGACATCCTCAAAGTGCCGGGTTGGTGGAGAGACATAACGGTATCCTAAAGAACAAACTTGCTAAGACGTGTGCCGGTACCAAACTAAAATGGCCGGACGCCTTACCGATCGTGTTATTAGCCATGCGCACTACCCCTCAAACTAAGACTGGGCTCTCTCCATTTGAGGTGGTGATGGGGAGACCTGCCAAAATTTGGGGTCTTCCGAAACCTAAAGCACTGGGAAATGTTGAGAATGTATTGCTTTCAGACTACTGTAACCAGTTGACTAAAAATCTGTATTTCATTTATCATCAGGTACGATCAGCTTTACCTGTACGATATGAGGGCCCAGGACACAACATCCGGCCTGGAAGCTGGGTCCTGGTGAGAGCATACGAACAGTCCTCTTGCCTCGCGCCTCGCTTGCGGGGACCATTTCAGGTTTTCTTGGTCACCCAAACGGCAGTGCGGGTGGCTGGAAAGAAGAACTGGATACATGTGACGCATGTCAAGAAACTTCCTCACCCGACACCGCACGTTACAGAAGAAACAGAACCCCTCGCTAACGCTGCAATCGATAATCCTGGAGCAGCAAATAGCACTGTGAGTGAATCGGACAATCTCTCTGAGCCCGTGGGGCTTCGGAAACCGTCCATTTTGTCTCCACACTCTTTGGAAAAGTCATTTCCGGAAACCATTGCTTCGAATTCTGCAACTTCCGTTGCCTCTGATACGTTGCCTTATTTCCGGATCAAACAGTACCGGGAATCACCAGATATAATCTTCGACGGAGAAAATAGACCTACAGCACGGTTCGACTGTGCATTTGAAAGAAGGAAAGAATCGTCAAGGGCTTGCCTTTTTGCCCAAATTTGAGAAAAAGGGGGTTCTGACGACTAGGGTTGGGGAAGGACTAAGAAGCCGTGCGACCAGGGGGTCGCCAGCAACGAACATTGGGGTTTCCATCCGAAGACTGCGATGCCTGCCACCGCTACTGCCCATATTGGACTTGTAAATAAGGGGGTGACCAACTTGAACAATGAAAAATCTGCCTCGGCCCCGAAAACGTATTGCTATGTTTTGATGTTAATAATTGGGATTTCTATAGTATCTGGTACGTCGAGGTGATTTATCCTCTAGAGCCTCTTTTACCAACTGAAATTGCACCTACTGTTTTTACTCCTTTTGTACACCTGCATACTCTGTCACCTAGGGACTCTCAGCATAGACAGAAGTATCACAATAATATTATGATGTTAATTATGAATTCAACACATGCCATTTTTAACAAAACCAATTGTTGGGTCTGTTCACATTTACCGCAACATGGGGATAAGGGGGTAGGTTGGTATATTCATCCCATACCTTTGACGACTGCTTGTTATGCCTCTCTCAGAGCACTGTTCTTTGGCCGATGGAATTATAGCATCTCGGGGAACTTCGATGGAACTAATTTGAATGATTTTGAGAAACGTGGTCTGACTCCCCTGGGATGCTTTTTTCCGCAAATAGGAGCAAACCCAACGTTGCTTCTATTAGGCCTTCTGATAGACTATCTCGTCCTTTCCAATCTTTTGTTTCCTTTAAAATGGCTCCGATGGGAAATAAGGATGCCGTGCCTCCTTCTTACTCTGTTAACCATAGCCCCGATTCAGTTTCTTTCTGCATACAGAGGAATGGTACCCGGTCAATGGGAGATTTTAAAGGCTGTGCCAACGTTTCAAATTTGACTGGGGAAAACAGACCTTTGTATGTGGGCAAACCTGTCTATTTTGTTTGCGGTAATGTAGCATTTCCATGGTTACCCAGGGATTGGCAGGGAACCTGTTACTTAGGGATCCTGTTACCTGGGGTATTCATTCAAGTACTTTGGAAGTTTCAAAGGCTCGTCCACGACGGGACGAGAATGGCGATACCCCCGCACAAGTGATGGGAGGTATAGCGAAATCAGTTGTGCCATTTTGGGGGCAGATAGCAAATTCCGAAGACATCAGGAGACTAGCGAGAGTACTGGAGAGAACCATCAACCGGACCACAGATATACTCTATAACAAGGTTGTCCAACACACGACCCGGGGGCCACAATGCGGCCCTCCAAGCCATTTCATGTGGCCCGCGAGGCTGTACAGACAACATTGAACAAGTAAAGAAATACACCTAAAAGGGGGGGGGCACCAGAGGCAGTAACAGGCCACGGCCCGCTTTATTTCTTTATTTGTTCAATGTTTGTCGGGTCCGTGGACCCGATTAATTTATTTATTTCTGCAATGTTGGGACCCAACATTTGTACATCTGTGCACCCCTCTTGGCAAGAGGGGTGCACGGATGTAGAAGTACACCCAACCCAAAACGATTTTTAGAAATGGAGGCACAGATGCAAAGCAAGTCTGTCCCTCAATTTCTAAAAATCGTTTCGGGTTGGGTGTATTTGTACATCTGTGCACCCCGCTTGGCAAGAGGGGTGCACAGATGTAGAGGTATAATGTACCCAGAGGGATCGAACCTGTGTTGCTCCTGAGCTATCCTCCCAAGACTCTGAAGATCTGAAGTACATTTAATGATACAGAACCAGAACTATTGAGCAAGTCTAACATCATCTTCGTCATCATCCGAATAAATCAACACTGTTGTGGTTATACAAGAGCTAATATATTTAAAGGGGTGGAATTACTCCGAATGTAGCAGCACTATTCAATAACCCAAAGTGCATAAGCATAGTTAATGTGAAAATATGACACTTCTCACCATTGGGACAGTACTGCCTTGGACAGAGTTTCACAGTGAAGAAGTGAGTAAGTGATCCGCGGTATGCAGCCCACATACACGCATGGCATTCCCATGAACCCACTTGCGCGATTTGCACCAAATTAGTGAGATTGTGCTCCAAGGCACACGCACAGTCTTTGCTCTGAGGTTTGACACACTCACCGGATGGGATGGCATTTTGTTCTCCTATCCTAGTTGTGTTGCTCTGCCTTTTGAGGGCTACTACAACCTGGATGATTATAGAGGGGTGGAGTAGGGGCAGTATTGGCCTACTGGAATGCAACTGGAAGGCTTAAACCTCCTTCTTACTTGCCTTTAGTATATGCAATACATGCTAGCCAATGTTTCCACTGTTCTGCACCCCCCGTCCCCCTCGCACCAAGTTGGCGACTATGTGCAAATACGGTCATATAATTGCTGGTTATGTCACTTCCTATATTTGGGCACCCCCCGGGAAATTCATAAGCCGGCTCTCCTGCCCGATTTATTTATTTGTTCAATGTTTGTCGGGTCCGTGGACACGATTAATTAATTTATTTCTGCAATGTTGGGTCCGACCAATAAACCGGGCCGTGGCGGAGGACTTTTACTGCCTCAGGTGCCCCCTGGAATTGGATCATGCTTCTTTCATTACCACAGAAGTAATGAATGTGTATTACAGAGATAAGCTGGCATATGTATTGGGCACACTGCACATGCTCAGGCAGCATCAATCATGCTTTGTAGAGGACAATGCTGGCCTAAATTGGGAACAGCCAGCATAGATATGTTGCTACAGAGGCATATTTTGGGCACAACCAGCATGTCAATGTGTTACATCAGTGACAGTGCTGTTTTACACTGTGGACACATTGATCATTAAAATGTGTTGTGTTCTACAATGTTCTTGTCTGCTGTTAGTGACATGGAATGTACATGTTCCCCTTTAGAACTGATTGTAAATGTATGGCTTTTTGGTCACTTTTCCTGCTGTAAAATGCACAATTTCAGCCCCATATTTGGAAAAAAAATCTTGGGGGGGGAGACAGCTATCAACACATACACACTGGAAGAAATCACAAGAAACTAACCTTTCATCACTGCCCCCAACCCCAAAAGCTATCTTTGGGACTGCATGGCTATGCCTGTGATGCTATTGTGTCAAAGGTCACACACCATCTCTTTTGAATATATTGCTTTGGGTCAGGGTGTTCACTTTTGGCTTGCCGGCCCTCCTGGTGACAAAAAGTGAATGCTTCGGCCCCACATTCAAAAAGGTTGGACAAGCCTGCTCTATAACATGACATTAGAGCAGAAAGTTATAAGATTAGTAGCACTCCAGAACCGGATTGCATTAGATGTAATTCTGGCTGAACGTGGTGGAGTATGTAAATTAGTGGGGTCCGCTTGCTGTGTTTTTGTACCAGACTCCTCCCCAACCATTTTTAAAGCAATTCAGAATCTGCACGTCCTTAGCTCAGAAGTGCATGTTCCCGAGGGGAACTGGAATCTTAGTGCTTGGTTTTGGGATTTCATGCGATCTTGGGGTTGGAAGGTACTCTCAGTCTTGTTGATCATTTTGGGAGTTTTGCTATTCCTTTGTTGTTGTATCCAATGTCTGCCTAGTATATGTTTGATGCTAGGGGGATGTTGTGCTCAGGCGATAGGTACGATAGGACACAAAGTATGTGCCCCGGATACAACTTTCAAGGAGTATGTGTTAAAAGAGATTTTAGTGAACGACCTGATGGCCATAGATATCTCTGACAGCGATTCAGGGTGTATGGACGATGACGTATGGAGTTACTTGCAAGGAGATCAGAAGTAGTCTTAGCACTTGGCATAGGCCAAAAGGAGGGTTTGTCAATCTGGATATTAAATTATGCCTCCTATTGTAAACGATTGTATGTATATTGGCCTACGCCAAGTCGCATAAAACTGTACGCGAATAACTCTCAACGGCAAGGTCTTAACCTTAGAAATTGATGTAAGTCGCCATCTTGAATCAAACCACCATTTTAGGTTCTCTTGCTGTTTAAAAGTCACCCTGAACATCAAAATGGTGGGCGATGCCATTTCGAACAGAATCTGGTCGGCATGACTGCCGTACAGCTAATGTATAACTTGCCTGCAGGCCGCTTATTAGGGTCGTGAACTGAGACCTTGTCCTTCTGTTGACCTGCATGTAAATGGATTACCTGTATCAACGGAATTGATCTATGCACATACAAATGAATAAATTAGAGTTGACCTGGCAGAGACCCTAGACCTGTTTAACATTCATGGAATGGTTAACCCATGAAGGGGTTGGACAACAGGCTGGAGAAAAATATATAAAAGCCTGAATGTCCCAATGTACAGTCTCTCACTGAATGCATCGAACCCCGTTGAAGTTCGTTGTGTTGCACTGAGGGCCGATAGCTATCTGACCTGTCATTTGACTTTGTTATTGCTTGACCTTAAAATAAAGTACTTTGTATGTTTCTTTGTAACCGGTGTTTGGTGTATTTCCTTTGGGTTCCCCGGCCTCATATTATTTTCCTCTTTTCACATGATAAGTGCAGAAGAAAAGGGGGTGGAGAACTGTATCGGTACAGATAGAGTCCTCAGTGCAAGGTGTGGCCCGAAGGCAGTGCAGGACGGTGGCAAGGTGAGCAGGTACCTGGGACCAGAGGACAGAGGGTGGCCAGGTGCACAGAGAGAGCCAGATCAGCAGCGGAGATGAAGGGAAAGGCAGAAGCAAAAAGAAAGATCTTGAGTTGCTTCCGGAACCAGAGATGGTTCACCTCGAGTTTCAGAGTGACGGGGAGGCTGTTCCAAAGGGAGACCCAAGCCGAAGACAAAGATCTACCCCCAGCTCGTTTCTTTGAAAAACTACTGACCCTGGGGGAGTTAGAAGTAGAGGAGCAAAGAGCTCGAGACGGGGGGTACTTACAGAGGGAAAGTTGAAGGTATTTTGGACCCAGGCCCCAGAAAGCCTTGTGGACAATGCAGAGGGTTTTAAATGTAATCCTTGCATCGATTGGGAGCCAATTAAGGCCTTTCCAGAGCTGGAGAGATACGATCCCAGGGCTTGAGGCCTAGAACAAGTCTTGCAGTCCTGTTCTGGATTAGTTGTAGAGGGCGGAGAGTGGAGGCAGGTAGATTTAGAAAGAGGCTGTTGCAGTAGTCCAACCTAGAGAGAAGCAGAGCTTGGGTGACAGTAAGCTTCTGGGGGAAGGAGAGGAAAGGCAGAATACCTCTGAGGGGGTGCAGTAGGAAGTTTGACTTTTTAGAGACGTCAGAGATGTGGGCAGCGAAGGAAAGTGTGGAGTCAAAGATGACCCCATGATTCTTAGCCCCGCAGGCGGGGGCAGGAGGAGGGCCAAGAGAGGCAGGTAAGAGAGTGAGTGGAAAGGAAGGTGAAGGTGTACCAATGAGGAGGATCTCAGTCTTGTTGGCATTTAGACAAAGATCATTGGCGGGGCACTAACCTTGAATGGCAGTTAGGTAGTCAGAGATGAGAGAAGGCAAGGAGGTGGCCAAGGGCAGCCTGAAAATGAGTTGAGTGTCATCAGCATACCACTGGAAAGTTGAGCAGAAAATGGCAATGCAGTAGGCGAGAGTTGCCAGGTATTGGTTGAAAAGCCAGGGCGAGAGGTTAGACCCCTGGGGAACACCACAGGTAGAGAGGGAGATAGATGATAGGAAGGACCCATGTTGGACCTGGGAGGGTCGATCAGAGAGGAACGAGGACAGCCAGGCCAGAGCCTGATCGGTAATGCCCAGGTTATCACAGAGACCGTTGAGCAGGAGGGTATGGTTGACCGGGTCAAAGGCAGAAGAGCGATCGAGTAGGACGAGGGAATGTTTGAGTCGAGGTTGGAGAGCAGATCTTCACTGGTGTTCAGGAGAGCAGTTTCCGTGCTTCTGGCCTCTCTCAAGCCAGACTGTTGATCATGGAGAGAGCCACCAGAGTCGGAATGAAGATTAAGCGGAGAGATGGCCAGTTTTTCCAGAGGTTTTCCCAAAAAGGGAGTAATGGAAATAGGACGGTAGTGGGCCGGACAAGAAGGGCCTGCTGTGGGTTTTTTGAGAAGAGGATGCACAAGGGAGTGCTTCAGAGGGGAGGGGAAGGATCCTGAGGAAAAGGGGAGGTTGCAGAAATCAGAGAGGGCCCAAGCGAGGGTATCAATGAGGTACTTGATGGTTTTAGAGGAACAGGGATGAACCTGTTTTGACAAAGCTTTCATAGATCAGACTTGTCTAGCGACCTCTTCAGGGGAGAAAGGAGGAAAGGATGAGAAGGAGGGTGGGGGTGCCAGAGAAGGAGGGTCAGCATGCGCAGATGGAGAGGGCAGAGAAGGAGGGGAGGAGAGGGTGAACAGGATATCATGGGTTATAGATATAAAGTGATAGACAAGGACATTGCAAAGAACATGGGAGGCAAGAGGAGGGGTAGAGACTGCAGAAGGGTTGGCCAGTTCCTTGCAGATTGTAAAGAGTTCTGCCGAGTTGTTAGATGCCGCAGAGACACAGGTTTGAATGTGGACTCTCTTCTTGGTGAGGAAAGAGAGTCGGTATTGACTTTGGAGCAGGTGACAGGCCAGTTTGTCAGAGGATGAACAAGAAACCCTCCATTTCCTCTCAGCCGCCCTACTCTTGCGTTTAAGTGTAGCTAGGTTGAAGTCATACCAGGAATTGCACTTGGCTTTGGACTTTAGTCGGATCCTCATGACAGGGACAAGAGAATCAAGAGTAGCAGAAATAGTAGAGAAGAGCAGGGACAGGGCTGTGTCAGGGTGTGAGCCAGCCAGTTGTGGGGGGGTTGTAGATGGCAGCGAAAGCCTCAACTGACACACGCTTCATGGGTCCGAAGTCCGGAAGGTAGGTGGCAATCTTTGGGTAAGCTTGGCTTGGGGGGAAGAGAGGGAGAGATGAGAGGAGAGGAGGCAGTGATCACTCCAGGAAAGAGGAGTTGTCAGAGGAATGGAGAGGGGGAGGTCAGAAGAGATCAGGACATCCAGTGTGTGTCCTGCAGAGTGAGTTGGGCTAGAGGGAGGATAGAGAGGGAGAGGGAATCGCAGAGGTCACAAAAGTGCACAGATGAGGAGGTGGGAGAATCACGATGCATGTTGAGGTCACCGAGGAGTAGGAGATGAGTGGTTGAGGCCATGAGTGAAGATGCGAAGTCTGCCCACTCAGAGAGAAATGAAGTGATTTGACCAGGGGGCCGGTAAAGAATAGCAAAAGTAAGAGAATGGCTAGGAGAGAGAGAGAGCCTGAAGACGAGGCATTCAAAAGAGGAGTAAGTCTGTGTGCGGATGATAGAGGCAGAAATCCACTCAGAAAAGATCAGAGCTACACCCCCTTCGGGTCGGGTGGATTGGGCGCGGTGAGGATCTTGTAGCCCTCAGGGAGGAGAGTGTCAAAGCTCGTGACAGAGCTGGTCGTGAACCATGTCTCTGTAAGACCAAGGACATCAAGGTCAAAGAGGAGTAGATTGGCTTGAGGGCCTTGGACCATGACAGTGCCATTTAGGTAGACATTAATGATGACTCTCGAGGAGTATATAGCTTTCTTTACAATTGTATGTGCTATGAGGTCCGCCTTCAGTATTGTATTGCACAGTGTTCTTTGTATTGGGGTTGGTTTCTAAATAAAAAACTGACTAAAGTGAAGAAAAAAAAATTACTTGCAAATTCTTTTGTTGGCCATGAACGTCAATTACTGACTCATTCTCCTTTCAGTGAAATAGCCAGGCAACCGTGGTATTTAATATGTGTACGTGCTCGACGGTTTGGATTGCAATACAATTCCTGTGTAAGTATTGCTCCTCAGGATGGGCTTGCAGCCGCAAATCATCACTCTAAGCTTGCAGAGGTGCCCATGCCCTTCATTGAAGATGATTCATTTCTAGTTGTTTTAAGCGTGCCTGAGTACCATTCACCCAGTAGAGCAATGCAGAGGGGCTATTGCTGCAGCTTGGAGTGCTTGCTGCTGGCCTGGGGAGACACAGGGAGTTCTGGGGACGTTTGATGAATAGCTGGCTAAGCACAAACCACATTCTGGTAAATTCCTCCCAGGGGGGTAACAAAGACTACTACTCAGATTGTTTGCATAAACACAAAAGGCCAGGTTTGTGGTGGCCCCGCTCCGGTCACCGGGGCAGGCCACCCCATGCGCCAGGATCACCTGGAAGGACAGTTCCGCTGCGGGCACGCTGCACCCAAGGGGTAGGGATCACCCTACTGGATCCGGAGCACCGGATCGGAATACACTGGCCGGGGGCACCCAGCACGAGACAGCCTCGGCTCTGGGAGCACCCAGGCTGTCGGACAAAGCCGTGATCACACGGCACACAAGAAGGACAGGCACGAGTTGCCGCTTCCTGGGATTCTGCTGCACTGCCGTCTCGTGCCAGCAGAGCTCCTTTTAGTTACGAGTATCATGATGAAGTCATGACACTCATTCTTAAAGGGGCAACAGGGCCACCGAGGCCCACGCTTAAAAGGGCCACACAGAACAACGTTGTTCGCTCTTTGAAAGCAAGCGTGTGCAGGCGCTACCCCGTTTACAACCTCAGGTACACAAGTCCGAACATCAGCCTCTTGCTACACTGTTGCCCCAACCTCACCCGTAAAAGCATTGCCAGGCACAAATTGAAGCACATTTTCTGGTACCCAAACCTGCCCCAAGCAGCTTCCGAAAACTGCACACAAGTGCGCAATGCCCTTTTGCAGGCGGCATTTAAGCATGCCCTTGACATATCGCGATACGTTCGCTACTTCTGAATTATGCTTTACCTCTGTTTCTCCCTCGTACCTTTCTCACCCATTGACTCTGTGCCATCTGGAATGTTTCAGAACCTCTCGGCAAACCCCTTCCTTTGGCGCCGCTAACATGCTACATTACACTTCCAATAGCGCGTTGGTGACAGATGTCTGTGAGTTTTCATCTTACAATGCCGGACCCCTGTGCACATGCTTTGCCATTCCTGTGCACGCCATGGCCATTGTGATTAATCATCTCAGCACATACCTGGATTGCCAGTATGCATGCCCATGTAATTAGCAAGAAAGGAGGCTGCTTTGCTACGTGCGCCAATCAGGTTTTCAGGAAATGCTTGCTTCTTGATACAAACCCGAAGCAGCCTCCGCCATTTCTTCTCTGACAGGGCCCTTTTTCTTTTCAAAGCCTGAAATGGAGGAGAAGAGGAAGAAAACCCCATGAGCAAAGAGCAAACACGGACATGCCCTTTCCCCACACAAACTATGCATTGTTCCTCTTCTTCCTCTCGATGCTCTTCCTCCTACACATGTTCCTTTCTCACACTCGTCCTACTACTCTTGTTTCCCAGAGATCCTGGCCTCAGCACGCCGGCTACCCTCTGTCCTATGCACACACCACCAATGCTCCTCATTTGCCAGTTTGTGTTCTCATGCCCCACATACACGAATCCATGGAAACGGCGTCCCTGCTCCTCCTCGCATCATGCCCTCTGTGTTTGTGCTCCGCACAGCGGTGTTGCTAGGTCTGGAAAAGACCCGGGCTACGCTGATGTCGGAACTGCTGGGACTGGGGTTAGCTAGCCTTTTGGTTGTAGCTCCTGAGATTCTATCCAGGGCTACAACCAAAAGACCAGGGGCTATAGCCCCCTTACCCCTCCCACCCCCCTCCTAGCAACGCCTATGGTCTCCCGATGGGTATTGTATCTGCATTTACTTTAGGAACAGGGATGTCAATTCTGATGAGAACACATTTACAGATGGCAGAGGCATTCCCCCAAGTGTGCCTTTGCATTAGCACAAAGATGAGGACAAGTGGGAGTAAACAAAAAAAGTGGGACATAGACCAGAGACAAAACAAAACAAACAGAAAAATATATTTATACACATTTTTTTTAATTTGTTTTTATTTGTGTTTTGGTTTACAAAATATAAACCTTTACAAAAAAAATAACACCAACTTCATTTTTTTTTACAAAACAGTAAAATTCATGAATCATTAAACAGTTTTAAAAAGAAAATGGAGACCCTATTCTTAACTCAAAAGGGCAACCGAGCTAATATTATACCATTCCTAACTTAAACTTATAACATTTACATACATTCATATAAAATTAGAACTTTTCAAGTAAATTTCCCATTTTACAATTTTGCAAAAATAAAATAATTAATTCACTGTATTCAAGTTACAAATTTCGACCAGGAATTTCACGATTGCCAATTTCAATGTGTTAAGTTTACCATACAACATATTCCACCATAAATCTTCGATATCTACTCTAGAAGAATCGTGAACAAATTTACCAAATATTGTCTTTGAGTTGCCAATGCCTGACAGTGCAATAGCAGATGCTTCAATGTTTCAGAAGACTCTTTACTATGGCAAAAGCGACAGGTAAAATCTGTTTGGTACCTGAACGGATTTCTAAAATTTCCCCTGTTAACAGAACATTAAAGCGAAATCGCATGTATGCAGCTCTCCTTTTAGGATCAGGAAATTTAACTAAGTATGATTCCGGCATACCCATTTTTTTTCCATCATAAATAATCTGCTTATAGATCCTGGAGGACTTGACCTGTTCCATTGATTGCATCCAATCCAGAGATTGAAGTTTTTTCTTAACCCTCAGTGGGTTAATAATCAAGGTCTCCAATGTTAAACAAACTGAGTCAAGGTAATTCAAACAGTCCGTTTGTAGGTTCACCAACCACTTTGAAGTCGAAGAACCAGTTCTTAATCTACCGCCAATCAGTGCATATAATGTATTTTCTTTGGCAAGTAGTAAATTCCGATAAAGGTTTAGTCTCTTCAACTTAATTTTATTGTCAAGTGATAAAATACCCAACTCGAAACGGATAGCTGACATTGGGACTTCCTTAGGTAAACAATACAACATTTTCCGCCAAATTTTGGATTCCAATTTGGCAGCAAATTTATGTGTTGGAAACAATAAGATCTCAGAACCATATATCAATTTGGGTAAAACTTTAAGATTATAAAACTTAATTACAGGGGTCACTGCATACTTACAATATTTAATGGCAACCTTTTGCATTTGATAAATAAGTTTATCCACTTTATCGAGGTAATAATTCCAATACATATGGACAGAGGCGCCACAGAAAATAGGGAAACCCAGATAACAAAGTGAACAAACCTTTAGTAATGGATATCCATCTATCTTCCATTTAAACACGGGGAGTTTTTTCCGATTAGTCAGTGAGATTACAACTGATTTTTTCTCGTTAATAGACAGTCCATTCTCATCCACATAAGTTGAGAACGCCAGCAATTTACGCTGGAGACCCACGGGAGTAGAATCAATCAGAAGTATGTCATCTGCATAAGCTGTCCAATAGAGTTTCCCACCCTCGCTCCTAGGAGCGACAAGCGAGGCAGCCGTTATGGGCCCATCCACATCTCTTATATATAAATTAAAGAGAGTGGGTCCAAACAAGCAGCCCTGTCGCAAGCCATTGCTAGTTTGTATAGGCCCTGACAGATCCCCTGAGAGGTTTAGTCGGATTTGGATTAAGGAGTCTTCGTGTAAATTAACGAGAATAGTTAAGAGTCCAGAAGGAATACCCATTAAAGCTAACTTGGACCACAATCTTGATCGATCCACCTTATCAAATGCAAAGGAAAGGTCAATTGATGCAAAATATATGGGGGTGGCGGCTTTCTTACATGCCTTTTCTAAGAAAAGAGTAAAAATGAGGTCCCCTATCTCCGTGCCCATACCTTTTCTGAAGCGAAATTTCTGCATGCAGAGTATCCTATTTTCAAGCATCCATTCCTCGATTTTCCGGAGAACAATTCCTGCAAATACTTTTGAGTTCGCATCCATAATAGATATCGGACGATAATTACAGGGGGAACTTCTGTCCCCTTTTTTATATATCGGAACGATATAGGAAATCCGCCAGGAAAATGATATGGTGCGAGTCAACATAATATCCGAAAATTATATGTAAAGAGCCTTTGCCCACAATTCTGGGTTTTTCTTAAGTGTGCTGTTAGCCCATTTGGTCCTGCAGCTTTTGAAGTATTGGAAGCCTTGATTTGCTTTTCTATGTCTTCTACATCAAAATTGCATTGCCAGTTTCCCGTTTTAATTATTTCTATACTGTCTGTCATTGCAAACTTTCCTTCATACAAGGTGGAAAAATGAGAAACCCTGACATCCTCTTGCACACACACAGTTTGTTGCATAGCCTGTGTTTTTTCTAATGAGTTTATTAAGGTCCAAAAATGTCGGGCAGATGGATCCCTTAATGCAGTTATCATCGCTGTGTTATCTTTCTCCACCATATACATCTTGTGGCATTTCAGCCAATTTCTTTTTGCTTGTTTAATAGACCTAATTGCATTAATCTTTATGTCCTGTTGTTGGTTGGATTTTTGGATTGCTCTAATTTGTCTATTGGTCTCATTTTTGTTTTGCCCTTACCATAGGATCATATATATGTGCATGTTGCGGTCTTGTTATTCCGATTTTGTTTGATTTTATGGAGCTGTCAATTAGACATTTCACGTATTCATTGAAAAAAGGGACAGAGAGTAGTATTTGTCTTGTGGAAAGCGCCGTACAGTCGTATTCATAGAGAAAGGTGGCGTTAAGTTTTTCTATGTTACCATCATGCCATCTAATCCTATTTCCACTGCATGACACTATCATTGGAGTTGGAAAGGGATCCTGGATTTGTTTAATGAAGTTCCAAGGCAATTTGGCCACCAATGTTCTATGATCACTTGTGTAGGAATCACCCACACAGAAATCAACACAAGACGCTGCGAGACGCTCTGAAAAAAACATATGATCTATTGCTGATCTTTGTCTGCCATTCGACCATGTATGCTCATTTACAGAGGTTTCAAAAACAGGGTTCATATGAATGAGTCCCCAGGAAAGAAAGAGTTTTGACCAAATGTGCCCCTGCATACTTTTACGTGTGGTGGAAAAGGGAGCGCCGTCAATCGGTCCCGATAGACCCATAGATCTAATTGAAATAGAGCCCATCCTCTTAAACATTCCCACTCCATTTTTAATCTCCGAATTAAGATCACCCAATATTATAATTTCAAGGCCTCTATATTTGAGCAGCATGTTCAGAAGGCAAGTATTAATTGATGGCAAAAACCTGTCCATTGCGTTCTTTAGTGGATTGTAATAAATGTTCATTACCAGGATAAGAGTCAAACAATTCAGATTCCTATATTCCAATATAGACACCAAGATACCACTTACAAAATTTAGAGATTCCAGTATACGCGTTCCACAGGCTATTTTCACTGCTGTTAGTAGGCCGCCAGAGAGTCTACCTCGGAGCCCTGTTGTTGCATATTGGTATCGACATTCAAAACCATCCAAATGAAGCGGAGCACTCAACCAAGTTTCTTGGATGCAGATTACATCCATAGATTTAAATTTAATACATAGTTCATTTAGGGTCATTAATGTTGAATAGCCCCTAGAGTTCCATGAAAGAATTTTCCAACTCTGCGTAAAATCCAAAACTCTAAAGTTTCTTTTGCAAGGTCTGGATTTGGGAAATTGATTCTCGCAGCGATAGCGCTAGCCATCTCCAATCTTGATCATCACCCCCTCTTGCCGAGATGTTAACATCCCTATTGATACGACTCTCCTCCTGTCTTGATGGCACAGTGGGTTTCTGATCTTTCGGGACCCTATCTGTATCCCATCCACAACTGAAGACAAGGATATTATTCCCCATTTTTTTAAAATACTCTGTCTCCTGGGTTATAAGGTCAAAGATGTTTTGGGACCTTGGGACTATTCTCACGTGATCCATCCGCAAAGGGTGGATAAAGTCAATCAAGCTGATATCGGCAGAAGAGATTAATCTCAATTTTGGGATTTCATTAAACAGTGAGAACACACAGGCCCTATTTAGAGACGGTGGACCGCCGATGTCACATAGATTGTATAACAAGATGCTTGGATAGTCGGGAAGTGCCGGTTGACGCCAAGTCATATTACGCAGATCACTGTCTTTAATGCGGGTTGGAGGGACTAGTTGTTGATTCAAGCCTGCATCCCCGTCATGATAGGGAATTGTTTGACCATTTTTAAGGTTAGAAGGTTGTTCCAATGGGTTCTCCCAGTCCCTTTGTGAGTTTTCCCCCATACTTGATTGGGTTATCTGAGTATGGTATTTCAGAGACTGCTCGTCTTGTATGTTAATAACGGGGGGAGCCTACTCATGGTCCAGATGGAAATTACGAGTTCCCTTATCTTGACTATCCCTTTGTTCCTGGGTTCTAAGCTTGGATGCATCTGGTAACAGATCCAATAGAATTTTCTTAATGATTGTTGGTAAGTCACTATTATCTTTCTTCAGTGCTTCTACAGATTGGTGTGAAGCAGTATTTAACCCCAATGAAACCAGCTCTGCAGCCTCCTTCTTTTTTATGGTGGCTGAGTTTGTTTCTGATTCTGGAGCCTTAACCGGCAGAAGCCAAGAGACCACATCACTTGTCACTAGGGGGTCCAGATTACCAACCCTCGGTAGTGAGGTAAAGCCCAACCTGTTAGATTCCAAGGATGCCGTTGGGGCCTCCTCTTCCTGACTTAAAATCTCCTGTGGTAGAATTTGGCTTGAAGTACTTTTTTCGAGGACTGTATAGAAGTTAGATAATTTAAGCTGTTTTACTTCTTTACAGTCCTCCTCCTTCAAAATTGATATCCCAGATTTATTTTCAAGTCCAGAGATTGTATTTCCACCAATTACACTCCCCCCCCCCCCTTGTTCGATCTTTATATTTTTTTCTTTTTTTAGTTTATTATTTTTTTTATTGACCAAGACGGGACTAGGAGATTTTAAGTCTGGGCTAACATTTTGCACCTGCAGGGCCATTCGACTCTCTTCATTAAGCTGTATCAAGTCGGACAATGCCACCTCATTTGTTACGACTGTACTTTCTTTAGTTTTTATTTGAGCCTTGTCCAGGAATTGGTTCTTTTTTTTCTGCCTTTTCTTTGCCCTTATAGCCAAACGTTTTTGGCGTCTTGAAAGCGAGTAACCCTCACAATCTTGAATTAATATATCAACTGTATTTTGAGAGCCCACAAGCAAGCTGTTTCCATCTTTTGATTTTTCCCGAAAATCTGTTAAAACCGATGGGCTATCTGGACAGTCAGACGGGGACTTTAGAACCACCACACAATTTTCACTCTCACCACCAGTTATTTTTGGGGGAGAGGACTGGATCAATCGGGAGACACCCTGTTCTACTTTATTCATTTTTTGATATAGTTCTTTCATTGCTGTAAGGATTTGTTTTTCCCCTTTGTTACATGTTTCCAAGCTGTTATTTACAGACGCGAAGTCAGTCATTGTTGATTTAGTTGCTGTTGTTACTGCTAAGCAGTCACTTGATCGATAATTTAAGGCAACACAAGTTTGGGAACTTTGGGTTTTAGCCGTCCCATGGCAGGGTAACGTAGAATGCCCCACTCCTGATATACCATTACCAATTTTGCCCATTAAGAAACCTTCCACCTGATTAAGATTTGCTTGTGATTCTAATACAACCCGTTTCAGATCTCTGATTTCCCAGTGAGTCAACTCATGTCCCTTGTTCAGGAGATTCAATATCCTAGAAATTACTGGCAGAGATTCCTCAAAGTGATCTTCGCCCCCCACAATTCTAGAACTGGTTAGAGAACGCCTAGGAGGGGGGGAATGATTACTGGGCTCAGAGCTCAATTTTTCGTTTTGCCCCATTGAACCAATTCCACCCTCTTTAATAGACAGAGCGAAGTTTTCCTCCAAGAGCCATTGTTGCCCCCCCCCCTCAGCAAAAATTGATGCTGAGGGAAGGGGGAATTTCACATTCGAGGAAAACATTCTATGAGGGCCCATTGTCTGAATTCACGGAAGGGTGTTATAAAGATGGACCTTGTCAACACCATTTTGTGCAGCATTTACAGGGGTGGAAGGTCCTCTTGATAGCATTACACGTTTACTTGGCTCCAATTTCACAGTTTGTGACATCATTGACACATCCAGTTTTGTATCCTCTGACTCCCTACAAAGTTCCACAGACTGGTGGGCGGGCAAAGTCTCTCGAATACTCAAGAAACTTGTCTGAGTAGGAGCTTGGGAGTCAAACGATAAACCCGCTGGAGTAAATTTATCATACTCATCTTCTGAATCATTACCCCTGTCCCTTGCATGTACCTGTGCAATCAAGTGAGATAGTTCCACATCCTGTACAATGTTTGTTATTTTCTGATTATTTGCTGACACATTCCCCAAAAGGTCACTGACTGTATCCACCTCCCGCCCCACATCCAAAATACTCTTCCTTTGTTCATCTGTCTTACATCCTATCACACTGTCTGTCTTACTATGAACAATGTCATTTCCATTATTCAATACTGGAGGGTCACAGCCCTCGTATGATGAATCAAGATTAGGGGTTTTTGTGACTGGGCCGGGAGACAAATTTTTCCATTTTTTAGGATTGTAGCCATAGTGGGAGGGGGGAGAAGACAAGGACACCCTTCCCGTAGACCAACACCTCACCTCCTCAAGAACCTCCCCGGACCCACAAATCAGGGTTAGGTAATCGCTATAGGGTAGAAAGGACTGGGAGAAGAACTCGGGAGGAGGATTTCTATTTACCGACAAGGGTCAGTATTTACTTTAATTACACAAGCTGTTTTAGCCTCACTCCGTACCTCGCCGTCCCTCAGTCACCAAAATCAAACCAAGTCATAAGACCGGGCTTCAGTCACCCCCAAAAAGTAATCCTCCACCCTCAACACACATGGATAATTGCAGTCAACCCTTTCACGCTAGTATTAGAACTCAAATCCCCACGGAAGACACCATCCTGGTCAGACACTTAATTGGGGGGAGTTACTTACACTAAATTACCAGCGAGCACCAAGAACAGTGGACAGTATACACAGATATGAATTAAAGTTGTAGACTCTCTTGTGTGTCCCGCGCCCCGCGCACCGTGAACAGTAAACAGTACTTTTCGTACTTTCCATGGTGCGCACCCGAGTGCGCGGGCACAAGTCTATTTAGAGACACAAAGAAGGGCGTCCTAGTTCAACACAGGGGCGGGACCCAGGAGGGAGACCTTAAAGCACAGAGGGAGAAGGGGAGAAGAAAAAAAAAACGGCGTTCAGTTAATGCCGTTGATGCACCACGTTAAACACTCTTGAGGTACGCTGTGCACCGCGTTCGTGCTACACGCTGTGCACCGCGTTCGTGCTACACGCTGTGCACCGCGTTCGCGCTACACGCTTTACACCGTAATCAATCCAATCCAACTTTGGGAAAAGTCACCTTCTTTGTGTTGCACACAAATCACGAATCAGGAAGTCAGGCAACACCAGGGTTGCTTCTAAAGTCGTCCTCCAGGTGTTGTTTCTGCAGCAGCTCGCCTTCAAGCAGGGAATAATCCACGGCCACAGTTAGAAGCGGGGGCAGCACAGCAGGCCAGTAAACAGTACTTTTCGTACTTTCCACGGTGCGCGCGCGAGTGCGCGGGCACAAGTCTATTTATAGACACAAAGAAGGGCGTCCTAGTTCAACACAGGGGCAGGACCCAGGAGGGAGACCTTCTATGTGTTGCACACAAATCACGAATCAGGAAGTCAGGCAACACCAGGGTTGCTTCTAAAGACGTCCTCCAGGTGTCGTTTCTGCAGCAGCTCGCCTTCAAGCAGGGAATAATCCACGGCCACAGTTAGAAGCGGGGGCAGCACAGCAGGCCAGTAAACAGTACTTTTCGTACTTTCCACGGTGCGCGCGCGAGTGCGCGGGCACAAGTCTATTTATAGACACAAAGAAGGGCATCCTAGTTCAACACAGGGGCGGGACCCAGGAGGGCGACCTTCTTTGTGTTGCACACAAATCACGAATCAGGAAGTCAGGCAACACCAGGGTTGCTTCTAAAGACGTCCTCCAGGCGTCGTTTCTGCAGCAGCTCACCTTCAAGCAGGGAATAATCCACGGCCACAGTTAGAAGCGGGCCAGTAAACAGTACTTTTCGTACTTTCGGTACAAAATAGATGACTTACAAAGGTAACATTAAGCTAAGGTTGTGGGCCTTAGGTGAGGGAGCGAGAAGGTCAGGTGGGAAGGAGATAGGAAATGGGAGGGAAAGATGGTAATGGAAGCCCAGAGAAAGATGACCTCACTTTTTGGAGATCATGAGGCAGCTGAGAGCCATCCAGTGATGAATTGCAGTGAGACAGTTGCCAATCTGTTCTGAGATGGCTGGGGTGAATGATGAGGTAAAGGAGGAATATATTTGAGTGTCGTCAGCAAAGAGGTGATAGTGAAAGCTAAATGACAGAGCTATATGGCAGAGATATAGAAGGTGAAAACAAGAGGACCAAAGGCCGACAGGGAGAGGGGAGGGGGTCAGAGGTTTGTGAGTTCCAGGAGATATTAAAGGAGCGACTTTCCACGTAGCAGGGGATCCCGGTAAGATCAGATTTTCGAATCCCAGGCTCCTTAAGAGCGAGGAGGAGATGGGAGTGGATGACAATGTCGAAAGTAGCTTGGAGGTCCAAAAGGATGAGTATAGGAGAATAAAAGAGAGAAATAGTTGATCTTCCTTGTTCATGCGTAAAGGGTGACAAAAGTATTCAGTTTTCCCTTTTTGTGAGTTTCTTTATTGTAATACAGGTCTCAGTTGTGAAAAAAATAACGTTTTCAGTTTTCCATTTTTGTGCAATTCTTAATAGTGATACAAGTCTCCGTTATGAAAAAGAAATAACCTCAACACGTGTTTCACCACTTAACATGTGGATCACCACTTAACATGTGGATCTTCAGGAGGTGAGCAGTTTTTTGAATCAAGATTACTTTTTTCTCTCCAGTATTTCGGTTTGATTTGTTGGCGCTTCAGCTTTAATCCTTAATTTGTGGATTTCTATGGAAGTTAGTTGACTTCCAATTTTTTGAAAAGTTCATTAAGTAGAAGAGGATCATTCCTTCTCTCCCAGCTGTGATAAAAGTGTTGTATGCTGTAATCACTTAGTAAATTATGCACTCTGGGATTTTTGACCAAGGTAATTTTTCACAACGTTAATCCGAAAATACAAATGTTGTAACATTTAACCGTATCCACTGATTCAGAGAGCCTTTGTATTCTGGTGTAATAATACAATCGCTGCAATATCATTCATACTGTTGGGGTCCAAAGGCTCCCCAGGAAAAATGTGTGCAGCATGTTAGCTTGGTTTTAGGGTATGGATGACTGTGCATATACTCAGGTCCCAGTGCACTGGCACCCCAATAGAATAATGTATTTTATATATATATATATATATATATATATATATATATATATATATATATATATATATATATATATAAAATGCCTTCCATTTTGTAGTGCAGGTTACGCTTCCATGTGAATGAATAACAGTGTGGAAAGTAAATTCTGTTTTCTGAGTGGATTACAATAGAAGACATGTCTAAGTGCAAGCCAGAAACCTACCCTAGATAGGTTCTTATTGAAAAACCCGCTGTGGGTGGTACTCAGAGTTTAATATCTATCCTGGAGGAGAAGGGCAGATAGAAAGACTACTATTCAAAAACAGGGCGCATTGAGAGACCTCATCAAATACAAGAAGACCCTGATATTCTGATCAGGCGCTAGAAGACTGCCATCGTGGATGTGTTGGCTTGTGATTTCTCGCATTGACTCCCTCCTGTCACCTATGCAGAGCCTGCCCACCAGTTCATCTGAGCATCCTAGCACCCAGAGGGAGAGACACAGAGAGGAGGGATACAGGAGCTATACTGCCGGAAGCTCAGATGCTGGGGCAAAAGCCTCCTGGATTCACCATGTAACATCATTAAAGTATATCTACCCCATGTTGAATTATAGACTAAACTGCAACCCAAATTTATTTTCATTCCTTAAATCAGAATCCATCACCAAAGCAATTTTGCATACATTTGTTTTAAAACTTCGCATTGTTTTGATGAAACGGATTGAAAACGTGTCGATGATCGTCGGTATAATTGTGTGAAAGAAATGATGCCCTCTGTCAGATGAAGTGTGCATAACTGTTCAAGTTTAAAAGTATCACTTACTGGCAAACACACCATTATCTGTGACTGCAGCTGCTCTTTGCATTAGTGTGCTGTAAGCCATCTCATGCGTTTCTTGGACGCCTGCCCACTTCATCAGGACCCTATTCATTTATTTTAGGTAGTGTTTTTTTAAGTGAACAACTGTCGTTTTGAGGCTACTTGGGCTGTTGGGTGTGATGCTGCATCTCAGAATGCGCTATTTTTTGTGAAACACAGTGCACAACTAAATGTGTGGTAGAAATACCATCTCATTAAGAATATGCAATAGTAGGGACGTACATTTTGGTTTGCAGAATGAAATCTTTGCTTAATCGTTTACGTTACTTTTAATCCAAAAACAACAACTACTGTTACACGAATGAACACCAGGACACAGTAGATTGAAACACCTCACGAACTGCATATATATGATCTAGTGACAGTCCCATAAAATAGGCATTGGCAAAGCCAGCGGTTTTGGCTTTTGTGTAGGCATGGGATAGACATTGGCCTCGC
Source organism: Ambystoma mexicanum (assembly GCF_040938575.1). NCBI lineage: Eukaryota > Metazoa > Chordata > Amphibia > Caudata > Ambystomatidae > Ambystoma > Ambystoma mexicanum. The sequence continues at coordinate 1,089,846,378 of NC_090922.1, read as the reverse complement.
ATTGCCATAATGCTGCTACCGGTATATAAAATGCAAAAGCTGGCAAATGGTGTGAGTACCTGGGCACATGGTGGCATGTCTATCTAACACCTATACAATAGCCCAAACTATTAGGTTTGCCAATGCCTGCTTGCAACAGGAATTCAGTGCAAGGAACACTCATGTTTTAGCTCAAAGGCAGTCCAATACATTGGCATAGAGGGGCCCGGCTGCCTCATGTCACAAGGGAGGCCCCCTCAGACTTCAAAAATCATTTATTTTTTAATTCACTCTGACTTCAGAAAGATATTGTTTCTGTTATGGTTTTCTGGATTCAGAGTGAACTGGAGGCTTCCAGCCCTTTTAGATGAGTAGCAGTACCCTTGAGATAGATGGGGATGCAGAATTTACTCATCCATCAATAATCAAGACGACACAAATAGTTTGGCAAAAGTTTGTCTGTCTTAATGCAAGTATCTAAAACAGGGAGTACAACGAACATCAGCAATTGCTCAATACTCTGACTCTAAAAACTTCATTAAAAAGTTGGGTTTTTATACCTATAAATGGTCATAGCTGACGTTTTGACCTGTGTCATTACCAACGTCATCATACATGACAAACTACAGAAACTTATCGGAAAGTGGGATTGGTTCAAAGTGAATAACTAAATACAGGTTCTATATCTGTATGGAGTAATGGAGAGAGGAAATAGGATAGTTAACATCATGTGGGGCAACTAAGCCCTCCCTAAAAAATGGGCACTATGAACGTCACTAAATGTACGATGTCCCACTGGCTACACAAACTACAGGACATCCAACTACGTGGTGCCCTACAATTGGTTGGCTACTATGCCCCGTCAGTAATTTTCCACCTATGTGAGCAGCACACAGACTGAACATCCAGGTGCGGGTGAGCTTGTCTTGATACCAGCTTCCCACCAATTAAAAATGTGATCCATCATCACCTCAATCGTCCAGTGTCAATTAGTACTTTGAAGTTGGCCTTGGGTCTGTACTGTTCTCTGAGAATTTTTAAGGAGTATGGGCACTATTCGACTTCTGTGCGTAGGTGTGATCTTCTCATCCGTCCAACTTTCTTCCATCACGTGACTGGAAACCATGAAATGTAGCTTTTCTGTGTATTTGATTTTATTTTTGAGAGTCTTCTGACGTCTTTTGTTTTTGCTTGACCTCTCTGAACAGGAGCTTTTGTTCTTTCATGTTAATTGTTTCTAATGTCAGCCAACGCCAGTTTGATAGGACCTTGGCTTTTTTGGCTCAGTCAACTCCTTAGCTGAAATGTATTCTGTTTAATTCAATTGCTTTTCTCAACTGCAACACTAAAATGAGGTCTTCTTCATTGTTCAGTACTGCTTTATTCATAGTGGAAACATCCATCCTTTATTTGTCCAAATGTATCTATAGAGGTACATATGCGTATATTGTTGGTGCTTGCCGCGATCTAACTATTTTAAAAGCAGGTTGCTAGCTTCATGATTACTTTTCTGCTCGCGTTAGATTGCATCTGTACACGTTTAAACTAACTAAGTTTCTTCATCAGGATTGTGGCATAAGTTTCTTCATCTTGATCCCAAGATGTCACTTATCTGTGGTATTTCTTTGTTCTTTATAAATCGTCTGCCTCTCTAGTCTGGTTATCTTTCTATATGGGTGTCAATTCAACTTTGTATGACGTCACCATTCATCTTGGTCATTATGTTTCTTTGTTTCATCGGGAATCTCATTCAAATGGCCATCATATTGTTTTGTTTGCAGGTATGGTTTCCTCAATGGGTACTTTACCTCCCATATTCTCTTAGGTATAGGTATTCTTATTGGTACTGCACAGAGCCCACGTTCTTCTCTTTGCTCGTTCACCTGTTCATTATACGTCACATATTTTGGTACATACACTTCAGGTAATGTAGGAGTGGCAGGTGGAGTGGGGTTATTTGGCTCCTCCTCTACATTCCCCCCTCTGGGCAATTTATCGACCATTCTCACATCATCATCTGTATCTAAACATCCAGGTCTGATGAAATGCTTCTTGGGAATCCATATTTTTATTACTCCAAGTATCCAGCTGATTTCACATGCTCATCCTTGTTCCATGTCATGAGCATGCACTGTCCACTTGGACTGCAATATATCCATCTTCCCACATATTTTTTATGGTCCTTTGGATACAGGAACTTTGTTTCCTCTGGTGCATAGATACTGGCCTTTACAAAATCTCCGATTTCTTCATCAGTTAGATCTTTAGGCTTCCATCCTGGTTCAACATCAATCATGATTTTCATCCCTTTGGCTTTCTTTGCTGTTTTCTTGCTTTGTGCGATTATTATCTTGATCACACAGAATCCAAGCATCACTAATAATAACAAAGCCCCTAGAAATGTAAACATATCTGCCATCCATTTTGGATCCCATGAGAAGAGTGATCCAAACCAGCTTTCATCAAAATGTCTTTGACCTCTTCTATCATCTGGCCATGGAGCTTCGTCAGCATGTCTAAGGCCTCTGTCAATGTTCCATTCTCGTCATCATGAGAAGGTATAAATGTGCAACATTATTCTCCAATTTTAGCACAGACACCTCCATCCATCGCTGTGATCTTGTCCAGGATGTTTCTGTTCTGGAGGGTCATCCATCTCATAGCTCTCAATTCTTCTGTGATTGCATTGAATCCCTTTATGGTGGTATTAATCGTCTGTTGCAGTTCCCATCTGGTGATCTCAAGTATTTGCTCCAACTTAGATCCTTGGCATGAAGATCAACGTGAACATAGAAGAAGTCTGACTGAACAGTCTATGTTCATATGGTATAGCATCAAAGGCTTCTATTGAATTGACTGAAAAGTAGTTCTCTCTCTTCATTCGATTTATCAGTTCCATAGATCTCTTCATCCTTAAATGAGCATCTGCTTTTGGGAAATTATCAATGTTCAGGACACCTTTAGGAATCACCAATGCAGGAACATGGACATCAACTAATGTGCAGATTCCTCCCCAAATCTTTGGCAGTCTGATGTAGGCTTTGGATCCACAAGCCCAATAATGATCCATAATTACTGCTGTCCCATGCACCATTCCTGATGTATCAAAGATACAATCACACTTTTGATTTTCTCCCCCTTTTCTTGTACCATTCCCTCTGAAACACAACTTCGAGCTGTCCAAAGGCAATATTTGCAAGGGTCCTCCTCTGTCTTCGACCAATGTCAATAGTTTAGAAATGTTTGACCACAGTGGCTTGCATATCTCCTGTACATTCAAAATAGTGGAATCAGGGCGATTAGTTACCATCCAGACTCTGCAGATCACCACTCCTTTCTCCCATCCGTCTGGTGACAGTACTGTTCCCCAGATTTGCATTTGACCTCTGTTCTTCCATCTGTAAGCTTCTTCTGCAGATTTTCCTGGAACCTCCAGTTTCTTGTTCACCTCCTATCTGATTCCAGCTCCTTTTACTCCAGGCTTCTCATATCTTATCACATGATTCTTTGTATGGGCTCTGTCTCTTGTCTTTATATCTTGCATATAGTCATCTTCATCTGGATCTGTCTTTTCAGTTGCTCCTTTGAGAGAAGCATCACTTCCCATAAATTGACCTCTTGTTTTGCAAAGTGCTATGTGCGAAAGACAATGTGCTGTTTGGACATCATTTTCAATAGCTATGAAGATTTTCGACTTCCCCATACTGTATGGCACGAGTGCACATACGAAGGATTCTTCATCTGACGTCCTTCTTCCAACTTCTTTCATTTGTTGGTACCATATACTATTTCCTAAGTGTGCTGTGCTATCCAGATAATCATTTAGTTCATTATTATCTTCTTGGGTGCTTCTCTTGGTTCTCAAAGTCTTCACATAGTTTTCTATGACTATTTCCTTAAATGCATCACCATAGCTTCTTCTGGCTGGTCGATGTGCAGGAACACCCTTCTGGGTTCCCTGCATAGAAGAAAGTTCAGCAAGTCTTTCTTTATCCATCTGTCTTTTTCTGGCAATAGCTAAAAATGGCCATAGAGATTCTGCTATAATCTCTACACGTGATCTTTCTGTGGGACTTGTGCTTGGGCCTCTCTTTGCTGGAGCAAGTGTGTCTGCATGCATTATCTGTGTAGGCTCAATCTTTGTCAACCCCTTCCTTTGTCTGATTCACCAACCCTGTTTTTGGTGTTTAAAACAGTGTTGGAAACAAGTGCTGTGTGTCTGATTGATTATTACCAGCATCCATTTCAAGCTCAAGCACCTTCCCATTTTTTCTTGGGACAGAAATAACTATGTAGGGTCTAGGCTGCCTTGTATTTACCACGCGTACCTTTTCCTTCTGCTCAGAAACATATACATGAGTCTTAGCATCATGTGCTCCTATATAAAATGAAGTTCTCATGTCAGCGAAAGCAATATGAGTATGACTATAATGCATGTGTAGATGATGCAGTGGTAAGTAAGCCTACAGCATCTGCCTCTGGGACAATGTGTATGTCTGTTCTCATGGGGAATCACAATATTACTACTTTGATTCCCCATCTCGAACATTTGATGCTAAGGAAGGAAAAACAACCTTTAATGGCTCTGCATTTTTAGATTGCTTTCTGTCATCTGTTGTCTTCATTTAGCATTCGTCCTCGATCAACTATCTGCTTTCTGGATGCCTTAAGAAGTGACTTTGTCTTTCTTTCTGGAACCAGTTTTTTCACCAGTCGGGTTGCAAATGTTCCTTTATCGGGAAGACAAATGTCCTCGGTGAGCCTCTATGAAATCTGCTTCATTTATTAGTTCCCAATCGATGCCTCAAATCTGCTTCAGTCCAGATGACATGTTGCTTCCCTGTCAGCATGAACAAAGAGTTTTGTCCTTCATTCAATTCCTCGATCTGTCCTTTGAAAGAAAGTCTCTACACAGCTCTATGATTTCCCTCAGAATAGATTGCTACCTGGATGATTATTCCTTCCAGGATCACATTCAAGTTCGCAGTGTTTCTTGGATCTCTCAGGAAAGTTACCACATCTTTGTGTCTTCCAACGAGATATGGGTATTCTTCAATTAGATGAAACAACACCTCACTGACCAGTCTATGTGCTGCGTCCGTTGATAGGGGCATTTGTGTTTTCCTCACTGAACTCAGGCAACTTCAAAAACTCTTCAGTGATGATGATGAGCAATCTTCTTATGAGCTTTTCATTGTCAGGATTTTGAATTGAAGCTGGAATGTGACAAGTTCTCCCCACCAACGTAGGAACGTAACACCCACTCGAGATAAGTAAGTATAAACCTAGAAAGGTCATCACTGGGTAACACCATGAGTAGAACCAAACAAGAACTCCATGTAAAAGGAATTGGGGTACTGTACCATCTTCCAATTGCTGTGTCCACGATCAAAGTTTTCCATATCCTTATTCTTATTAAGGCTTAAGTATGCCTCAGTCCAAAGTCAATAAGCTACCGTGGCTTTTTAAGAATGCAGATATTCTTGTACTCTGCAACTAGGATGCACAGAGTTTTCGAATGTTTCCTTTTCCCCTTTTATTTATAGCTCAAAAGGGAGTGTCCAAAATCAAGCCACAGTCCAATTAAAGAGTTCCTCCCGCTTTCCACTTGTCAGGTTATGCGTCCTTCTTCCTCATCATGGATCTTGCCTTCAAGTGCTGTGGTTCTTCACCGATGATTGTAGCCTCTTCGTGGTGGGGGGCAGGCAGAGGGGTCTCTCCAGAGTAAATCTTGATGTCGTCCAGGAAGATTCAAGCTCGCCTACCCTGCAATTTGACAGCAGATAGTATCACGTCCTCAACGACAAAAGGACTGTTGAATCCGGGCTCGTCCCACTTTTTCCTGGTGTGGTTATGAATTAGGACTGTATCTCCTGGGTAAATTCTTGGACATAGAAATTCGGAGTTTGGGTTGTTGAAGCATCTCCTTCTGTGTTCTGTACTGCCCTACACCCTCATCTCTGCAACTGTCCTTAAATCACAGAAATACTAGATGTTAAACAGTTCAAATAGTTTTGTAATTCAAGTCCTAAATTTCTGACATCAGCTGAGCATCACTTCTAACTTGGGATGGAGGCATTAAAGGTGTTCTCATTCGCTTTCCTGTCACAATTTCGTGCAGCGTAAGATGGTAGTCAGAACTTGGTTGGTTCCTCAATGCATATAATGCCAGTGGTAGGCAGTGCAACCACCCTTTTTTCAAAGTAAGCTTCCACTTAGCTATTCTTTCTTTTAACAGGCCGTTGAGCTTTTCACAGATTCTGTATCCTTGTGGATGATAAGCCGAAGAAAACTTGTGATTTATACCAAGCAACAAGGTGATCTGCTTGAAAACTGTATTAACAAAGTGAGGTCCATTATCTGATCTCATTACTTCGCACACTCCATATTTAGGAAACACTTCGCGCATTAAGAACTTAGCTGTACAGGTAGAGTCTGGGTGCATGCATAGACCTGCCTCTATCCATCTAGAAAAAGGACACAATACAACAAGTAGGTATCTATATCCATTTCAAACTTGTATCATGTCAACAGAGTCGATATGGACCATTAGGTCTTGGGATGACTCCCCTCACTATGCGCAGTGTATGCCCAGCCGTGAATGGTTGGCAAACAATACAATTTACCTTAAAAAATGCAATATGCTCCATTAGGTTTGGTACGAACCAATCCTCAGCAATGGTTACAGCGAAATTTTCCCTAGTTGTATGTGCTGTAATGTAATCATTCTAGCGCTAACCTTAATAAAGCTATAGGCATCACTGGTTTACCAGTGCTGTCTTGTCACCACAATGCTTCAGATGGGTTTAAGGAACACCCTCTTCGCTTCCACAAGTTCTTTTCCTCTTGCAGTGCCTCTCCTTGTAGCTCCACTATCTGGGTTTTAGACATATGATTATATCCCTCATCCACAATCAGCATCACAGTCATTCTTTCATTCACATTAATGGTTTCAATATTCATCATCCCTGTATCTGCATTTGCTATGCGCTTGGCTTCAGCATCTGCTGCTCGATTTTCATGCAAGATAAAAATCTGTGCCTTTCGTGTAGGTTGCGCATTTAACGACTGCTATGCCCACCGGGAGTTGTAGTGCCTTAATGAGCCTGTCCAATAAGGCTGCATTCTGCACTGGTGTGCCGCCGCTCGGAGGTAGCCACTCCTTTTCCAGCGTGCTAATCCTGCATGTACCGTTGACATCAAATAGGCAGAGTAGCTGTACACTGTTACTTCCTGGTCTGCGTGATTCTCAATTGTGAGTATCAACACCAATAACTCTGCAGCTTGTGTTGAATAATGAGATGGCAATCAGATACTGACAAGCACTCAAAATTCTCCATTTGCCAAATGTTTCACTAAGGCAGCGCCTGTATATCTTTGCCCATCATTTTGATCGATCCTTGAAGACCTGTCAATGAAGACAATCTCTTGCCCTGCAAGTGCATTCTCCTTTATTCAAGGGAGCTCATCACAGAACTCTTCATACTTTGCACAATCGTGTATAGGCTCTCCTTCGGTGAATTGCTCAGCTACAAACATAGCTGGATTCACTATTTTACATCAAACTATTTTAATCGCTGGAGGTGATATGATTACCTCATAGGCAGAAGCCCTTTGAGTAGTCAACGTTCCTTTTGGTTTTTCTAAAATGGCAAATAATGCGTGTTCAACAAATAACGTCATGATGCATCCCATCACTATGCTTGTATTGTTACCTATGGCGAACGCAGCGACTGCCAAACTTTGTTCACATGGAAAGTGACCTCTCCTTACTGGGCCCAAAGTTTCATTGTAATATGCAAGGGGCTTGTACCCCAACGTGGTTCTCTGTGTGAGTACTACTGTCATGAAAGTACCATCTGTATGCGAGAATAAAAAGAATTCCTCTGCATAATTGCATAACCACACTTGTTAAAAATAAACAATATCAAATCTTGTGAGTCTTTGTGCAATGGGATTGAGAAAAATGCATTTTTCAAGTCAATCACTGTGAAATATCGTGCATCAACAGGTATAGTACATAGAATAGTAGATGGGTTCGGGACTAGTGGGAACTCGACCTCTACAATTTGGTTTATTGGGCGATGATCTTGCACTAGCCTCCAAGACCCCCTTTCCCTTTTTTCACTGGGTAAATTGACGTATTACATGGTGACTCTGATTTCACCAAGATACCTTGGTCCATCATGACGGAAATTGTCTTAAAAAGGCATTCATCTGCCTCTCTAGACATGGGATATTGTTGTGCTTGAGGTACAGTTTCTCCTGGTTTCAATGTAATCTTCACTTCACCAACTCCTTTCAGTAAGCCTACGTCATAGGGGCCAGTAGTCCATAATGAAATTGGCACTTTTGAAAACATATCTTCATCAAAATATTCAGGATGCTTCTTTGCTAGCATCATTCTCTGCTGAAACTCTCACTTAATCTCCTTGACCCAATAAGTAATGCACATTTCAAATATGACAAAATCATCAGATATGTCATCTCCAAACAAGTCCTCAACAATGACGTCAGTCACTCTGCAGCATTCCTCAATGGCAATTATTGTGCTCCATCGTCTACCTTTATCATCAGTTGCATCAAGCAAAGCCATATTTCCTTGGACTATAGCTGCTTCTATGTCTAAGGGGAAAATGTGCCTTTCCTCTTCGTCCATGGGTATCTGAGGTCTAAATAGAAACATATCTGGTAGTCTCATGTTCTGCCTACTAGACCTGGCAGCCACAAAACGCGTATCCCATAATGGAACATTTTGGGTTCCAATGGTATTGTTCTAGGTGCTTTTTACCCTGCGTATGCCCTGATCATTTCGTATACGTTTAAATAATGCATTTCCAGTGTCGAGCATACTATGCCATTATCTGTAAACAAAATGGTCATATTCATTTTTGTCATTAAATTTCATCCTAATAGGTTGACAGGCATTTGCCTTGAATAGATCAGTGGCACTTTCATATTGCATTGTCCTATGGAGATTGGTAATTCTTCTGTGAAAGGAACTCGACTTGTTGCTCCTGTAAAGCCCTGAGTATTCATTGCATCACCAGAAATTGCAAATTTGCCCTCATGTATACACGAGTGCGTTGCACCCGTGTCCACAAGGAAAAAGCTTTGCCGCCTATAATTATGTCTACCCTTGGCTCCTCATGAGGATTCGGTGTAATAGATAGGACTGAACACATCAGGTCTCCCAGTGAGCTGTCCTATTTCGTGTACAGTCTCACTCCATCACTCGTGAATGGATTTCCTCCATCAACAGTAACACCGCCTATTCCACGTGACCTTGACAGTTTTGTGTGCGTGTTCTGCTGAAGTTGCAATGGAGATTTCTGTCATTGTCCTTGCGGTTCATTACCTGTTACTTGCTGTGATTGCAAGCCTTGCTGCACTCTCAACGCTTGCTGCTGCACTGGTTGATCTTGCGCAAATCCATTTCCGCCCTGCTGCGAATATGCAGGTGGATGTGGCATTCCCTGTCTTGAAAACTGATCATTCTGTACCATCCCTTAGCTTCTACACATACGAGCTATGTGCCCTGTCATTCCACATGTCCAACATACAAGCGGCTGTCTCCCCATCTGCCCATATTGCATGTTCTGATTACCATTTTGCATATTCTGGAACCCTCCCGAATTATTCAACCAATAACCTTGATTACCTTGCCAACCTCTCCCTTGATATCCCCTTCCTCATGCAGCATATCTATTATTTATCTGATCAAACTGTCTTTGGTTATTTACTTGCGGTATGTTCACTGCCTGCTGTGAATTTGATCCGCCTACATTAGTTAATTTTCACCCTTCAATGGCATACTTGGATAGTTTTTTCTGAACTAATTTTGCTTCTTCACCTTTTCGTGCTTCGTCCTTTTTGTGATTCTTTTCCTGCAGGAAGGAGTCTGCAAAATGTGCAATGGTTAACTGGATTTCCGACCATGGTTTGGCTTCTATACCCACTAATTTCTTGAGCTGCTTCTGTTCTTGCTCTGGCAGCCCTTTGCATAATATGTGATAAAATACAGGTATAGACTTACCTCAAGCCTCACTTGTTTCAAGCGCCCAAGCACCTTGAAAACTTTGAATGTGAAGTAATGGGTCCTCTCCTTCCTTCATGTTTCTCGTCATTATAATTCCCATATCGGATATAGTACTCGAAGCACATTCCAAATTGCTGCTCTACAATTGTTAAACGGTGCTCCATCATGCACGGTTTTGACTATAGTCGCCTCAGGGTAACCTGCCCTTGTCCATACATCGTCAGCTCTCTCACTAAGTATGGCGATTAGAAGACCTTTAACATCCCCTATAGCTAATGTATTCCCTCCCATCATTTTTTCGAACTCATGTATCAATTTTCCAGCGCCAGAAGTTAAATTGGGGAGTTTATCTTTTAAATTTTCTCTGTCCATATGAGGCCATGGTATATATTGTGACCTGGCACCTCCCTTTTCTAACAAGGGGAACTGTGATGCTCCGAACTCATTCTCATCTCTCATCATTTGTCTATCTAATGCTGGAGTAATATTCCCACATTGCCGTCTACTTTGCAATGATCTTAGACTGCTTACATAAGGCGGGGACTCCACCCTCTGACCGTGGGGTTGCCCCTTATGTCAGTCAGATTGTGTCAGTTGCTCTAGTGCCCTAGACATAGGTATTATTAAATTCGACCATCTTACTCTGTTATCCATAGGCAAACACACCTCTGGACCACATATATCACTACTCTCTTCCCTCTGGACGGTTTCCCTTTCTTTGTCTGATACTTCTTGTGCCCAACTCGTGCAACTACTCTCAACATCATCATCTCTATTTAATGTTAGTCTGTCTAAAGACAGCTCTTTATGTCTCGCACTACAGGAGGCTTCCTCTGTGACATACAACTCAGTGCTCCTGAGACGATAACTTTTTCGCTCCCCTTGTGATTCTTTCTGGGCTTGCATTTCATGGAATACCTTATCTTTGTGTCCCCAATGCTTTGTGAGTCAAACTCGTCTTCTAGATTTGCTCTAGACGTACCTGGTAATGAATCAGACTCTGTAAAGAATTCCTCTATGTCTTCCCACTTCCCATGCTACCCGTGGATTGGGATTTCTTACTTCCCTTTCCAAATATTCAAGATCACGTGCTCTCTTTCTTCTTTTACGTTCCATGTCGTCATTGACTTTGCTGCGCTTTCTCGCTTCTTCTCTTCCGCTTTCTTTTTCATATCTCTTTGTTCATATGCCCTTCATATTTCCTCATACCTTCGTCTTTGTATTCTTTTCTCTCTTATCCTTTCCTGTTTGTCATCTACTATTCTTTTTCTTTCTAGCCTTTCCTGTTCGTCGGATGTTCTCTTTCTATTGTCACATTTTCTCTGCTCTTCTTCTCTCTCTTATTTCTTAGCCTGCTCATCTTGATATAACTGTTCTCATCTTTGTCTATACTTTCTTCTTGCTCTTTCATCTTTCAATCGTTCCTCCCTCTCTTTGTCTTTTCTGTCTTGTTTGTCTTGATCTACTCTTTGTCTTACATCTTCAATACTTTTTCCGTCAAATTTAAGTAAAATCTGACCTCCCAACCATTCGTTCTGTAAGAGCGCTATCTCATCAGTTGTATCCTTGTCTCCTTTCCATCTCTTTATTTCTCTTCTTGTATCTAGAGATGTGCTTGCTTGATCATTTCTCTCCTTATCGCTTCTCTCCTTGTCCCTTGGGACTTTGGAGGTTATATCTTTCTCTGTATCTTTCTCTGGGCCCTCGTCACTACTTTACGTAGGTGACTCATATGACGGATTGCTATATACTGTTGCTGCTTTAAGTTCTCTTAATGGGTATAACCCTTCGTTATTCTTAGTTTCGTCTTTTATTTCAGATGGGGCGGGCGGACAGAAGGCTCTTCACTCCCCTCTTTGCATATATTGAGTATCCAATCTAAAGGAGGCTCCTCCTCCTTTTCGTGTTCATACATTTTCCAAAGCTCTAGACTCGCTAGGCGCTTTTCTAACTTTTTTCCTGTTTACGCAGCATGCAAATATGTCGTCATGTGCTGCAGAACTGCTCTCGATAATGACCCTCCTTGTGGCCATGGCATGAACATTTTGTCTGCGGTCCCTTTAACCCATTCTGCACTGTATTGTTTAAGTTTAAGTGCATGCTTTGGTAGCTGTTTGCAAAGATGCATTAATGGCATAACTTCTTCCATTTCTAACCTTCACTTTTCTCATTGCTACCACTCGCTTATGCTTTAGTTATAGTTTCCAGTTTACGTCTCAATCAAAATACACTTATGAGCGAGTACCAACCGTTGCAAGCTCCAATCCCGTCAAAATAAAATGTTTTACTTTAATCTTGCTAAAACACAACCATCAAAGTTTTATCTTAAAACAATCAATTTTCGCGTCTCAACGTTTTTCTATTACTTAAAATATTAATTTTTTCAACTCTGACATCATCACACCTTACAACCACATAAAACAAAACAGACAGACTTGACCAGCCACATGTACGTATTACTCACAATCTTCTTCTAAGATTCATCTTAACCTCTAGATCTGCTCCGATTGGAACTTAAGCTAATTCCTTCAAGAATGTCTTCAATCACTCTCGTCTCCTATATGTCCCATGTAAAGGGGCTCTGAATTAAAGCTTCTAGTGCTCTTTAAAGCCTAGGAACAGAGCGTATCCTCATAGCGTGGCTACACTCAATACTATTTTTCCTCATATATTACTTGGCCACACTCAAGTCAATACATATCTTGTTTCCCATATACATATATATTACACTCTTACTGTTGCATTATATTTTTATCCTGCTTCCCTCTGTTACTCTGTGTTATTTACTACGAATGCATCCCTTTGCCACACTCTTTGGTCTATTCACTCACTGTTCGCATGTTTTTCGTCTTCGGACCCTTGGAATCACCGCCTTCATTACTGCCTCTTCGAGCCGCTTTTCGATCCGCTTCTCGTAGATTTGGGAGGGGTTTCTATCTCAAAATAGGGGTCCCGTCAAACCTTTCCTTGCAAGGATTTACCTATTCTAATCACTATCTACGGGGAGCTTCACGTCCTGACAACCGAATGGCAAAGTTTGTGCGATATTGCCTAGACTCTAAAGTTACTTATGTCGACGGTTGATGGTATCTTATCTAACCATTAAATCTCTGCTACAAAGTGAACTGGAGGCTTCCAACCCTTTAAAATGAGTAGCGGCACCCTTGAGATAGATGAGGATGCAGAATGTACTCATACATCAATAATCAAGACGACACAAATAGTTTGGCAAAAGTTTGTCTGTTTTAATGCAAGTATTTAAAACAGGGAGTAGAAAAACATCAACAATTGCTCGATACTCTGACTCTAATTACTTTATTAGAAAGTTGGGTTTTTATACCCGTAATTGGTTATAGCTGACGTGTTGACCTGCGTCATTACCAACATCATTATACGTGGCAAACTACAGAAACTTATGTGAAAGTGGGACTGGTTCAAAGTGAATAACTAAATATAGGTTTTATATCTGTATGGAGTAACGGAGAGAGGTAATAGGATAGTTAACATCAGGTGGGGCAACTAAGCCCTCCCTACAAAATGGCCACTATGAACATCATTAAATGTACGATGTCCCATTGGCTACACAAATTATAGGACCCCCAACTATGTGGTCCCATACAATTGGTTGGCTACTAACCCCTGTCAGTAATTTTACACCTACGTGAGCAGCACACAGACCAAACAACCAGGTGCGGGAGAGCTTGTCTTGAGACCAGCTTCCCACCAATTAAAAATGTGATCCATCATCACCTTAATGATCCAGTGTCAATTAGTACTTTGAAGTTGGCCTTGAATCTGTACTGTTCTCTGAGAATTTTTAAGGAGTATGGGCACTATCCGACTTCCGTGCATATGTGTGATCTTCTCATCCGTCCAGCTTTCTTCCATCACGTGACTGAACAACATGAAATGTAGCTTTTCTGTGTATTTGAGTTTATTTTCGAGAGTCTTCTGACGTCTTTTGTTTTTGCTTGACCTCTCTGAAAAGAGCTTCTGTTCTTTCATGTTAATTGTATCTGATGTCAGCCAACTCCCGTTTAATAAGACCTTGGCTTTTTTGGCTCTGTCAACTCCTTAGCTGAACTGTATTCTGTTTAATTAAATTGCTTTTCTCAACTGTGACGCTAAATGAGGCTTTCTTCGTTGTTCAGTACTGCTTTATACGTAGTGGAAACTTCCATCCTTCATTTGTCCACATGTATCTATAGAGGTATATATGTGTATAGTGTTGGCTGGCTCTTGCCGCATTCTAACTATTTTAAAAGCAGGTTGCTAGCTTCATGATTACTTTGCTGCTTGCGTTACATTGCATCTGTACACCTTTAAACTAAGTTTCTTCATCAGGTTTGTGGCATACGTTTCTTCATCTTGATCCCAAGATGTCACTTATCCTTGGCATTTCTTTGTTCTTTATAAATTGTCTACCTCTCTGGTCTGGTTATCTTTGTATATGGGTGTCAATTCAACTTTGTATGATGTCACCATTCATCCTGGTGATTAAGTTTCTTTGTTTCATTGGGAATCCCGTTCAAATGGCCATCATATTGTCTTGTATGCAGGTATGGTTTCCTCAATGGGTACTTTACATCCTATATTCTCTTAGGTATAGGTATTCTTATGGGTACTGCACAGAGCCCACGCTCTTCTCTTTGCTGGTTCACCTGTTCAGTATATGTCAAATATTTTGGTTCATACGCCTCTGGTAATGTAGCGGGGCAGGTGGAGTGGGGGTACTTGGCTCCTCCTCTACAAGAGTGACTTCAAAAATAAAAAAACATATATTTGAATTCTGATGCATTACCACCACCCACTCCTCTCAGGCTTGACATAGAGACTTCCGGCTTCTCTGCTGGTGTGCAGTCAAAAAGTCGAAAAAATAAAGTAGACAGACAAAAAGTCAAATGTTTTATTTTTTTATTTATATGTATTTTTTGGGTTTAGTAAGTTAAAAAAGGGGTAAAATAAAAAAAATAGAAAAAAGAGGGTTTGGGGGGGAACCCCTCCATTTCGAATAAAAAACGTAATGAAAAAGAAATTCGACATTTCTTTTTCTATTTTTTGACTTTCGACATTATTGTTTTCGATGTAATGACTATAAACCTTCTCTGCTCTGTGCATGACAGGAACCAGAGCTGGTTCATGCTGCGTGGATCACAAAGCCGGAGGCCTGTTTGCCAAGGGGTTCCTCAGAGAGACGGTTTTGGGCAAGGTGCTTCTGGGACCAGGACAAGCTGGAAGATGACCTGAACATGGTTTCCACACCTGCTCATGCATGATCAGGACTGCATCATTAGACAGTAGCAGGGAGTGTGGCCCATGAAATGAGCATCAGAGGTTTTGGAAGTTTCAAATGGCTGAAGGCCCACTTTATTAATATTTTTTATTACACCAGGAGCTTTTTTAAGGGTCCATCAAAACAACTATCCTAAAGAAGACTGCCTAAATATAACAATGAGGGCCCCAACAGTACATATTTTAAGATTACTGCACCATACAGGTATTTCAAAGGGATCTTGGGGGAATCTGTTTTGGGTGGGAAGTGGCAAGACATGGGTGAGAATAGCCATGGACTGTGAATGGGAGGTTACAATACCAGACAACCCTCTGAGACTGTGTGTCCCTCCTCACATCCCTTCTCCCTGTTATCTGCACAGTAATTCTGTTTTACAGCTTATAGACCCCGCCTAATTTCTAAAATTTAAGAGATTATCGGGATATCTGTTCAGACCCATTGCATTGACGAAAATCAGAACATTACTAAACCTTAGGGACTAGACCGGGCTTGTCGCTATGGATATATTTAAAGCTGACGCAATACGAGGGCAAAGAAGTCGCAGCTCCAGTCCGTGGGGTAACTAGGCCCAATGGGAAAACTGTATTACTGTAAGAAACAATATTCAATTATACACTTTGCAAAATGCGGCCAATGACATCTGTCACGTGCGTTGCTCATGGATTTTAGGCATTAAGCTACAGAAATAAATGGTTCCTTTGATTTACTTGATTTTTAAAGGACACCGCTACTGCAGAAACTTGATGCCAACAATGAGACTACTATGCGATGGAACTTGATGGGCAATATTATTTCTCCCTTTCAAGTGCAAAAGGTTGTCCGACAAAGCAGTATTTTTTTTTGTATATGTATCAATGCCCTGATATACTGCCCCTCCCAGCTGGCTATGGATGCACCAATGCCTGGTAATGATAAGACCCGTCCCTTCTCTCCGCAGATGACGCAGTACTTGTCTCCATGACTCCAGCTGCCCTAAGCAAGCAACTGACTTTGTTCTATCATTTTTGTAAAATCAAATGACATGAAATTGACCTTAACAAAACAAAATCAACGTATAAAAAAAAAGTATCTGGCAAGAAGCAGCCCCAATTATCCACGGTATATTGAGCAAATAGCCATGTGTGATTGCCTTGGTATCAGGTCTATGGGTAACTGCTAATGGGTCAATCAGCTGGAGAATCCAAACCTTGCACTGGCGCAGTCCTGCAGTGCAACAGCAAGGTTTCCTATAGTGCATTTACTCTTCTCTTAATATTTATATAATGTGGGCCAGACACATGGCACAATATTGCTGTAAATGTTGGGGGTACCACGCTGCGAATAGTATGGTGGTTGCGGAGAACACCTTTTAAAATAAAGTTTGGGGACTAACTAAAGGAACACCAGCGCTACACCTTTACATAAAAATCCTTGTACGTGGCATACTGAAACCACTTCTTTATTGGGTACAAGTGTGATGTTGCCCTTTGGTCTTGAAGTACAGGAACACTTTATTGGATATGTTATCCCAGGATGGCGGGACTTCCCTTCCCTGGTGCAAGCGTGGTAAAAACCTAGCAAGCAACTCGGGTTATGAGCAACCCGAGTTCCATAAATACCAGCTCTAAGTCATTGGTAAAGTTAATGTACTCCTTAAACGAGCAGGGACACACTGCCAATGATTGCCATAATTACTCATTATCTCGCACATATTGGGGGGGGGGGGCAAACCAGGGTTTGGTTACGGGGTCTACTTCGAAGATAGAACCGAGCAGGGGGCCCGCTTCCTTTATTTGCGGCACAGATTGGGCACACTTCCATTGGCCTATTTGACTGATTCTCAATACTCAAATCCTTGCAATTGTTACGCCAACACAAATTAAACTTCACATTATGTCACCTCATTACACCCGTTAAATCTTAGATGAAGATGTGCTTACTTAAAACCCCTATTCAGCGATTGTGGAAGTAGGGGTATTGTCCACACGTTGCCTTTATGTAAACCTACAAGCAGTCAGGTGGTGATCTTTGCTGTAGCCAAGTTTCTACATAGACCATGGCACCATGGCTTGGTAGGAATGTGCTGCATGACCACGCATCTAATGAAGGTTTGACTTGATGCTCCTCTAAATGTCTCCCCCACGTTTCTTTGCTGTAAAATACGGTTAAAAAAAACGGTGAAATGGGATTCGATGAAAGCCCTGCGGGGAAATCACTCACATACATCCTACGTACAATGCGTGTTTGCACCAAGGCAATGCTTGCCCTAGTCCTACGCCTTTGCCCTTCTGCAAACATTTATTGAAAGAATATATTTTTGCACTAGGTTAATTTTTGCTCACTGCTAATTGACTTGCAGTGGTGGAATGTTTCTGTAATAGCATCCTATGTTTCTTCATAGAAAAGTACTACACAGAAATAAAGAATGCATTTGCCTCAGAGAATTATTTAACATTAGTACTCGGCGAGAGGCAATCAGAATGCATCAAGCATTCTGATTGGCTCTCGCCGGGTCATTACCTGGCCGAGAATCCTTTGATTCTCGGCTGGGATTCCAGCAGCCTTGTCCTCAGCGGGGGCGTGGCAGCCCCTCAGCCAAAGAGAAGGCTCGAAGCAGGGCCATCCCCGCTCCGAGCCTCCCCACGACTGAGAGGCTGCCTTCGCCCCCCGCCGGGGACTCAGGTAAGCTTTTTCTTTTTCCTTCCCTCCCTCCCTCCTCCCTACCCCACTAACCTTTTTGCTCCTGCGGCCCCGCTGGGCAACCATAGCAGGCTCCAGCAGTGTGGAGACTCGGAGTGGGCCATCCCCGCTCCGCGCCTCCACACAGCTGGAGGCTTCCATTGTCCCCCAGCGGGGACGCAGGTACGTTTTTTTTTCTTCCCCACCCTCCCTTACACCCTCCCAACCCCATTTACCTTCTGCTTCTTTTTTTTCATTTTTTTTTTCAGGAGCGGAAGCGCTGGGAACACTTGTGTTCCCAGCGTGTCCGCTCCCGATGGCCGCCATGGAAAGGGAAAACGGACTCCGTTTTCCCTTTCCCTTCGGCCATTTTTTTCATATTTTTTTTTTGTTTTCTGTTTTCGAAACACGCCAAAACAGAAAAAAAAATGCCATTAGCACCCGATCCAACGGCATGCCGCCTCGGGTCTTATTGCCACATTATGTTGCCTCAAATCGAACTAAAAAGAAAAATCAGCATTTACCTTGAAATGCAGACATATGAGATTCCACCAGGTGAATCTGTGAGGAAATACATATGTTCATGACATAAAGGACATAGGGCCTCATCATAGCCTTGGCGGTATCCCCGCAGTAATTGCACTGGAATACCGCCAACGTAAAAATCGGTACCACAATTTAGCCCGGCGCTATTAGCGATATGGTCATAATTCCCAATTTTCAAGAGTCCATAGGACTCCATGTGGTTTTTTGGTGCTATTACCGTCGGCGGTAATAGCGCCAGCGGTAATTGCACTAAAAATGGGAGAAAAGCTGGAGATTTACCTCCAGCTCAAGGCTGAAGGTAAATCTCCAACTTTCCGTCCATACACGGTAATGTAGCAGTAATATCATTACCACCACTTTTTTGCCGCTCCGCCCAATCCCTGATGAGTGCCATAAACGCAAAAAAACGACAAGCTTGTCTTAACTGCAGTGAGAGCATAAGCAGGGAAAAGCGAGAATTAATTGGACACCCTGACTGGCTGTGTAATGTTTTCCGTTGCCATTATTTCAGAGCTATTGTGTCCTGGAACATCATGCAATCTTCTCACTTACAGCAGCCCCCTTTCACAGTCTCCAATCCTGGAGTCTCACGTATAGTTTTGTTTTTCTCCTAGTTTGTATTTTGGCCTCTGACACATCATGGTTGAAACGATAGAACAGTGCCCTGATTTCACCCCACACCTAAAAGTGAGGTCATGGGCAGTCTGAAAATAAGCCATCTGGTGAGACAGCCAGAATTAATCACCCCTCCTTCTGCCAGTGGCGTGTCAGACTCTTTCGACTGGGATGGCCCAAGTGGGGCACTGACCTGTGCAGGGGTGGCATGAAGTACGAGCGCACAGACATAATGATCATCGTTCAGGATAATGGGGTGGCACCTGGAGGGGCCAATCAGATTCTAGGGGGAGCCTGTGCCACACATGGCCACTCCCTGGACACGCCACTGCTCTGTGTGTTCCCAGTGCAAAAACAGTTCACCTCAATAATGCCTCCAGACGACCCATGCCACGTGAGAAGCAGGACACTCGTGTGCCTCTTATTTTTCAGCAGTGGAAGACTTTGTAAGGAGGATCTGACGGTGTGGCAAAGTAGAACCTGGAACTTGGAGGCCGCGGGTGGCCCCTTGAACAATTATGTGACTCGGGTCAAATTGCTTGATTTGCTTGTGCTTCTGTGGGTACATATTTTCAATGTAAACACGCATGTAAAACCCCCACAAATATAAATTATACTATGTTGCAAATATATGCCCCTCCCCATTGCATCCAATTTTTCTGCAATCCGGTCCCAACCGAACCCCACCCATCATACTGTTCTGGTCAAGGTGGGCCGGTAGACCGCCCAGGGCGCCATAGCCCCCCACAGCGCCATTAGCCCCACAGGGTGCCAGCTCGGGAGCCTTTCAAGGGCTACTCTGAGCTGGCGTGGTGGGAGAAGTGTCCTTTTGAAATTAAATGTGCTTGCGGAAGCGGGCGCATTTAACAACAGTAGGGTGCTGGCACCCTATTGAGATCATTACCTCCCTGCTCAGGCGCGGGATTGGGGAGATAATCATCTTAATAGGGTGTCACAGCACCCTGTTGTTGTTAAATGAGCCCGCTCCCGCGAGTGCATTTAATTTCAAGAGGACGCCTTCTCCCAACACTGAAAAGAAACATTTGGCGAATCCAACCCCATCAGGCCTCCCACCCACAATTGACCAGGGCTGTGGCAGGGGGTGCCAAATAGTCATTTTCTGCCTGGGGCTCTGACGCCACTAAGGCCGGCACTGGTTACTTACGTTTGATATGTGAGCGCCTGGGGACCAACTCCGTTGGTGATGGTGCGCGGTACAAACACCTTTAACATTTAACATGTTATGCTTAAGCCTTAGTGCCCAATGGGGACTGGGATTCTGGCCATTAGGTGCCCAGAACCCCAAATGAATATGCTGAGCAAAGAAAATGGCGCAGGCTTGGGCCACGGCCTCTCTGCTGCACTCCGCAGTCATGGAAACATGGCTGCACCGGGAGAAACCGCATAGAGAAGGTGCTGCGTGTGATGGGCAGTTGGGAGCGGTAGCACGCAGTAAGCACAATGCCTGCCTAGGCCACAGAAGGGTGAGACGGGTGGGATGGGATAGCAGAGCGGAGCGATGCCACTGGACGGAGGAATACTCCACATGAGGAAGTGGGGGGTGGATGATGCACCCACCAGGGACATCCTGATTGGCCCCGCTGATCTGAAAGGGGGATTCTGAGCAACTGCATGCTAATAGTGCCTAGAAGTTCTCAGTCATTCAGAATATTCCATAAACAGTGTTAATACATAGGACCTGATTACGAGTTTGGTGGTAGTCATTCGTTAGTAAATATTATTATTATTATTATTATTATTATTATTATTATTATTATTATTAATAAAAAATTATAATAATTTGGCATTTATATAGCACTACAAACCCTGAGGTATCTGAGCGCTGTGTTTGGCCCTGCCGGGATTCGAACCTGCTAGCAGGCTCTGCACGGATGTCAAAGCAAGCGCTTTACTTGCTGTGCTATTATTATTATTATTATTATTATTATTATTATTATTATTATTATTATTATTATTATTATTATTATTATTATTATTATTATGGCATTTATTGAGCCTGGACTTAGCTTTGAGAAGCAACGGAGCGCTTTACAGAGGTATACACCAGTACAGATGCATAATGGAGCGCTTTTCAGTGGTAACGACAGAACAGATATAAAGCGAGGTTAGGATACAGAGGGGGACAGAGGAGGGGTACAGCTATACTAGGGGGTGGGAGGAAAGGGAATCTTCTGAATTACCACTAAACTCAATTGCCGTTGCCACCATTTTGTTTTGTGGGTTTTCCACAGGACTACAAGTGCCCACAATTCCTTATTTTTGGAGCCTGGAGGCTTGTTGCTGGAGATAAATCCTCCACTTTACCTCCAAATGTATAATTTTGCGGTGCAGGAAAAACAGTGGTAATTCCGTTACTACCAAGAAATATTGGCGGTATCGGAATTACCACCACTTTTTTCCCCACACCTCAGAACCTTTACTGAGGCCTTTAATATACTTACCCGCTACATAAAGGATGATTATCTTCCACGGGTGGACTTTATGGCGTTCGCTATACTTTTCAGGGCTGCAAACCGGTCCTTGCAAATAACAGATTGTGTGGCAGTTGCCATGTATTCAGTGTGCCAGTAAGTGCAGTGATATAAAAAGCTTAGCAAAAGGTGAAAAAGGCAAATGTATCTAAATACACTCATTTTGTGATTCAAGCCATCTTGCATTTATGGCAAGCCTGGGATGCATTTGCGCGATATATCACCAGATGGGCGCAAGGTTGGTTACAAAAGCAGCCATTGCTTGACTAGGGCATCTCCCCTCCCTATGACTCACTTCCCATGGAAGTATGTGGTGGGTGAGGGGTTTGAAGACACACTGATGGGACCCAAGCAAAAGTTGCAAGAGGGTCAGTTCCCAACTTTACAGACCCTACGTAGGGCAACACCTTCTTTTACGAGCATGCACACTCGGCCTCTGCCACCAACCTGATGGACCTGCACGCCCAGTGCAACTGTCCCCAGCAAGTGACTAAATGGATATAACCGAAAGGCTCAATATTGCCACCATGAAACTGACATCTGGTTAACATAGGATGAGATGTTTCATGGTTGCCACCTTGCAGCCTGAAAGATGAACGGCACTGCCAGTAGGAAAAGCAGCAACTGAGATCGAGTGAGACATGGATGCCAACACCTGGTACATGTGGGGGACTCTAAGGACACCTACCATGCCATGCGTGTAGGTTGGGGCGAGGTTTCAAAGCACTGGATTCCCATCAAGAAGAGGAGGCCATATAACACTCCTGCTGCAGCCCTGGCCCTCTGACATTTCTAACATTGCTAACATCTAATAGTCGCTGATTTACAACATAAATACGCTTCACTTTGCATCTTGGGGGATTTCAGTGTCTGGGCTGGCGTTTCCACAGATTCTCTATCAACCAAACTTTCTTTACTCTTGTATGATCTTTCGTTGGTTTGTTATGTGTGGTTGCACACTGAGGCACTGTTACAGTTCAATAAGAAAACTAAAATGCATTGGACCAATCAAAAGCAACGTGTTGCTTTGTTGAGCAGCTGACTGACAGAGTCCATGTAACACTGATATGAAATAGGTCTAGAGCAAGACCACCAAATTTTGGGACAAGACACACAATATAGCGCGAAACACAGGCTCGACCAGTCTGATTTACCGTCGTCGCACCTGCCTGATTTTATTTGTGTAGCCGAGAGGTGGATTACTGATTCCTCCATCCCCGGTTCTGATTCAAGCACTTCCCTTGCACTATGCTATCCTTCATAAGGGTCGGGGTGTGCTTCATCCTCTTGATGGGTTGGCCTTTATTTACAAAAAATCCTTCCAGGGCTCTGCAATTCCACTGTCCCATTATATTACGTTTGAATTTTCCATGTTCGTCTATTAATCCTCCCCTACTATCCCTCGCCATTTGCTTATTGTTGATCACACTCCTGGCTCGCTGACTTAGTCGCTGATTTACAACATAAATACGCTTCACTTTGCATCTTTGGGGATTTCAATGTCTGGGCTGGCGTTTCCACAGATTCTCTATCAACCAAACTTTCTTTACTTTTGGATGATCTTTCGTTGGTTCAACATGTTCATTGCCCTACTCACTCCATGGGCCGCACTCTCGACCTTATATTTGCACCAGTGGACATGGTTAAAGTCCATTCTGCTCTGCCTGTCTTATGGCTTGACCATGTTCTGGTTCCGTTTACTCTACCCGATCTTGCACCATTCATTGGGCCTCAGTGTATGCCACGGGCTCAATGTAATTGGAAACAGGCAGATTTGACTAGATTGCCTTCACAGCTCTCTCACTGTTTCTCTCAGATGCTGTTTCCTGCTTCTGACTCTTTAACAGCCCTTTAAATTGCCTTTGGCAGTGTTGCTGATGAGCACAGAGCAAACTTACCAGACACTCTGCACCTTGGTACTGGAACTTCGTGTACTTAAATTGGCGTATAAGTGGGCGGAGCACGCTGGACGCTTGACTTAATCCCCTACAGACAGACTTATGCTTGATACATTCTGTAGACTATCATCGAGCTATCCAGGCTACTAAAACAGTCTATTATACCACCCGTATTTCTACGGCAGAAAATACACCCAAAGAGCTATTCTCTGTGGTGCAAGAGCTCTCCTGTCCGGACTCTATTACCTCTCAGGTCTATGCTTCTCAAGACCTGTGTGACTCTGTGGCAGACTATTTTGCCCAGAGAATTTCTTTCATCAGAGCAAATATTCTGCTTTTTATTTCCGATGCACAGCAGCCTTGTCCCTTGCTTGTTTCTCCTTCTCTTCCTTTACGGAGGTCTGTGAGGACCGCATCCTTGAAGTTATCTCTGGTCTTAAATCATGTGCCCCTCTTGAGCCAATTCCTCCATATGTGCTTAAGGAGATAAAAGTTGAACTTCCTTCCGTTTTTTTCTCTTCAGTGAATGGGCCTCATTCCGAGTGTGGCGATCAGGAAACAAGGGCGGTGGTAAGCTTACCGGCACCCTTGTTTACAGACCACCGCACTATGAGTCTGCCTGCAAGGACCGTAGCACCCGGCAGGTCTGACCCAGAGTTAGCAACGGTGCCGGGGCTTCCATCTCCCCACTCCCATGGATTCCTATCAGACTCCAAGGGAATGGGG
The DNA here is from genome assembly GCF_040938575.1 of Ambystoma mexicanum. NCBI lineage: Eukaryota > Metazoa > Chordata > Amphibia > Caudata > Ambystomatidae > Ambystoma > Ambystoma mexicanum. The sequence continues at coordinate 1,089,822,132 of NC_090922.1, read as the reverse complement.
AGTTACCGAATCTGCTGCCTGACTTCGCCCTCTGCTGGGACTTGTAATGTCTCGGTGGCACCAGGAAGTCAGGCGGCGGATTCGGTGTTTCGGGGTTGGTGGCAGTACCGCCGACCTCATCATGAGGCCTGTTCTTCTCTTGCTGGTACTGTCCCAACAGCCTTTAGACAGGCATTGTTTTCCCCTTTTGACAAAGCCTAACGTGGATCACTCTAGGGTGGCTAGCTTTCAACCTACTTCCCTGTTTCTTATGAAGGTCCTCAAGGCTATTGTTACTCCACAATTGAGAGACTTTCTGGAGGACAATCTGATTCTTGATCTCTATCAGTCGGGTTTTGGCTTTTGATGAGGACTGAGTCAGCTTTAGTCTCAGTTCTTGACAACGTTGCATGATTAGAGACCAGGGTATTGCGGCTCTCCTGATTATGCTTGACTTGTCTGCACATTTGACACTATTGATCACCCTATTTTGTGTCAGTGCCTTAGGGGTGTCGGCATTGCAGGAATTGCCCACCAATGGTTTGCTTCTTTTCTTTCTAGCCGCTCACAGCCTCTCTAGCTTCCCCCTTTCAGGTTTGAGTCATCTGCGGCACCCAATTTATTGTGAGAGTGGATCAGAACTTACCAGACTCTGCTATGCACCTCAGATCTTGTTTTACCGCCATTGGTAGATGGATGAACTCCAACTGGTTCAAGCTCAATGGCGAGACGTCTGAGGTTATGGTCATAGAGCCTGTGGCTAAGAGTCAGTTGTGGACTTTGGATTGCTGTCCTCCTAGCTTAGGGAAACTGCTCATGCCAGTGGATTCGGTGATTTGGTGTTAAAATCACCTCTTCTCTGTCGCCTGAACCACACATTTGTGTTATTTGCAAAACTGACTTTTTTAAGCTGCAAACACTTAAAAAGGTGATTCTATTTCTGCCTGTACATCTTCGGGGCCTGGTGATTTCCACAGAAATCTCGAGTCCTTGATCACTGCAATGCTGTTTTTCTTGCCCAGCCAAAATGTCATATCCGTAGGCTTCAGATTCTGCAGAATTTAGCAACGCACTTTTTCATGGGCTTGCCTACGTTTTCACATTCTTCTTCAATCTTGGCGTAATTTCATTGGTTGTCTGTCTAGAGCCGAATCAAATGTAAGGCCCGTTGCATGACTCACCATGGGCTACACAAGCAGGGCGTGGTTTTCCTCCATGAGAACAGTTCTATCTATATGCCTACTAGTTCTCTCCGTTCAACTAAACTTGGATTATTGGTAGCACTCAAATTCAGGAAGGCCACCTTTGGTGGCAGAGCCTTCTCCGTGGCGGTCCCGTCTGTGGATCTCTCTCCCTCTTGCCCTGAAGTTCACTGAGGATTTTTCCATATTTCGGAAATGACTGAAAACCTTTCTATTTCCTAAATGATCTCTTTCTGCTCTGCTGATTTCGCTCCCCTAGGTCTTTCTCGCTTAGCAGCAGGATACCCCTGGGTGATAGTGCCCTTTAGAAATACCTTTAGCATAACATCATTGGAAAGTAGGTGTGTGGAAATGTAGATACAGTAAATGACACTGATATATTTCCATATGATATGTAACGTTTATATTCACACTTTAAAAGGTGTATGATGGTGAGAGAAATGACCTCGCTGGCCTTCATTTGTGCAGCTGCTAGAGGGTTAACGAATGGGAAAAAGGCTTTGTTGAATGCATAATCACAGACTTGTTCATTGCCAGTGCATTAGCCTGGCTCCTTACACAACGTATTTGGCTTTTACGGTGGCGGCTTAATATGTTTAGAGCAGAACAATTTGGAAGCCACGGAAACATGCGGGATGAATTAGTACCAAGTGTTTAAGGAATCCCTTTAAAAAAATGTCCTTGTTTTCATAGTATCTCATAGTACATACAACTAAAAAATATTTACTTCTGTTTAGAACATACAATCGCGGTAAACATGTTCACTTCTAAACACAAAAAAGCAATAGCCGTAGAAAAAACTGTAGTGCAACAGTACAAAACCGACGGCCTTTGGGATCATGCCACTTCAGCAGGTGACACATTTCTTGGAGCTCTCCTAGGTTCAGTTACCACCTAGCCATGCTGTTGGCTGGATAATATTGGTCTTTGATTACAGTGGGGTTGAGGTTGGCACTCTCTTCCATTGAATGTGTCAAGACCCCAAGCTGCCAACTATGCATGCTCGCAGTTGCTCCCTCCCACTGTGAAATCCTGGTGTGTTTTTATAATCTTGTTAGTGGAAGCGATTTTATTTGGTCTGCCATTTTGGTGGCCACTTGGCATTAGGCTCTGGAAGAGAGGATCATGAGGAGTTTATTGGGAACAGAAAGAGAGCAGATGTGTGAATCCCGAGCTGAGTTGGAAGTACACATTGTCCATAGGCCAGTGAGATTCTAGTTGAGGATTTGGACACATTGGTTTGGATTTGCTATATGGGCCCCAGGTCTAATGTTCCTTTGCGTCCTGTCAAGATTTATCCTACATGCATGGGGTATGTGTGCGGAAACAACATGGTTAAATGATAAAACAGATAACAGTGCTTAGGGTGTCATGTGCACTATATGAGTGGCCACACAGTTGCTACGTGTGTCTTAGTTGGCTGATGTGCTGAGTGGGAGGTAGAAGAGGGATCATGGGGGCTCCCGAAGGGGAGGGTAGAGAAAGAAAAGGGCAATTCCTGTTCAACTTGTTTGTACTGGGAGGACCCATGGCCCAAACCCCTGCTCAGAAAACAGGTAGGCATGCACCAACATGTCTTTTCTTTCTCTGTCCCCACAGGCCACACCCACCATCATCAGGCAATGCCAACGTCAACAACATCGTCCCTCCTCTATGGTATGAACTCCCCAATGCAGCAACCTCATCCACGTCAGTCTAAAGCCCATCAACACCCCCCACCGTCCATAACAAGGATGTTGATCCTCATCAATGTCTGCTCAGCTATCACCCATACAGCAGACATTGCCGACCTCATAATTGCACACAAACTTGACGCCTTCATCATCACAAGACCTGCCTGATACCCACCTCCATTTACATCCTAGATGTCCTTGTCCCCGACGGCTACAGGATCCAAAACAGAGACCAGCCGACCAAGACAGGCGACAAGACAAGACCTTGTGGCACTGCAACAGACTTGACATCGACAATTTGGCTCCTTCAAAGTCCTCTCCTGCCACTTCACACTCTCCCCAATGGACACAGTCACCTTCCATTTCATCTACAGGCAACCCAAACCCAACATCGCCTTCATCAGAGAATTCATCGACCTGGTCACCACCATGTCCCTCAAGCATGCAAACAACATCTTCCTAGGAGACATCAACCTCCCAGGCAACAAGGCCACCAAACTGATGAAGAAAGCTCTCCTCAGCCTTTTTGACACCTTCAGCCTCACACAAGGCACAAAAGACATCACACATGAGAAAGGTAACATCCTCGATCTAATCATCACCGCTCTGTCTTCCCTCCACTACAGATTTCCTCTCCCGCTTGCCTGATCTGACCACCTAGCCGTGCCTTTCAACATCCTGCAGACCACCCCAGTCAAATACTCCCAGCAGAAACCCAGCAGACAAATCATCAGGTCCTTCAAGAACTTCCCAGTTGTAGCCCTCACAGAAGACCTCATCAACCTACACCTTACATGAACCGAACATGAACACCCCCAATTGAACTGCGACGCTCTACTGGAAGCACTTAACCACACCCTCTCAGCCTCCATAGACCAACACGTGCCTCTGAATCAACGTTCCTGTAAACCGAAACCGTCAGCACCCTGGTAAATGCAAGAACTCAAGCTCAGCAAAAGAGTCATCACGAAACAAGAGAAAACCTTGCGCCACTCCAGGAGTGCATCTAACCTGGAGTTCCTCAAAAACTCTGAGCAACCCGCCAACAACTAATCAACACAGCCAAGTACTCCTACTATCAGAATACCATAGCAGAAGCTGACAACAAAACCAGAGCCCTCTTCAAAGCGGTCAAGCAGTGGGTCAACCAGCTACCCAACACTGCTATACCCAGCAACATTCGCCAGCACATAGACGCCAGCTCTGCATCCACAGACCCACCTCACGTCCCTCCTCACAAAATATCCACACCCTGGACAACATTCAAGACACTCTCGACAGAGGACCTGGTAGAAACTATGGCCGTCCTCAAAGCCATATTTTATACAGATGATATCCTCCCAGCATTCATCCTCCATGCCCTCCTCACAGAAGCTCTCTGTCCCTAACTGGAAATCATCAACAGCTCCTTAACTCAAGCCCCTTCCCATCAACCCTAAAAAAAGGACAAATCCTCCCTTTACTGAAGAAACCCACTCTAGATTGCGACAACCTAGTTAACTATTGCCCCGTCAGCCATCTTCCTTTCCTAGTTAAGATCATCGAGAAAGTGGTAGCCGCACAACTGCAGCAACACATCAACAATCTCCTCCAAACTTACCAATCGAGACTCAGACCCAGATGCAGCATGGAGTCAGCAACCATACCGGTGGTTCCTGATGCCCTCAACATCCTTGATGACGGGTACCCCTGCCTCTTGGTTCTACTCAACCTCTTGACTGCTTTTGACACAGTAGACCACCAGCTGCTTACGGACATCTTACATTGGTGCATGGGATCAACAAATTTGTCCTGGGGGGGTGGCTGTTGAGCTGTTGAGCAGCCGTTGGATGCAGTTGTAGCCTTTTACTGCTCGGTCTGGGCTGCCCATATCCTTCAATTATCCTGCATTCCGAGAAGAACAAACCCTCGGGAAATGTGACTGGCCGAGAGGGGAGAGCTCACACATCACCCCCTCGAAATTACAGGGAAAATCGGACTTGTCGTACACCAGAAACACTGTCTGGAGATTCACTGCGGATCAGCGCGGGAAGGAGCACACAACACCTACTGGAAGGAGGAGCTCCACTGGGCCGCCAAGACCGTGGACTGGGACTCCTGGGGGGACGTGCTGTGAGCAACTTTGTCCTGCACTGCTTCAAGTCCTACATCGCCAACCATCTATACATGGGAGCACTCCTAGCCACACACAACATCTACATCCACCAATACGCCGAAGACACACAGCTATACGTCAAGATCAACAACATCAAGGACATACATAGGCTCAAAACCTGCCCCTCGCTAATCCAGTCTTGGATGTTCAGTGTATACTTGAAGCTCAACCCCTTCAAGAACAAATTCCTACTCCTCACTGAAAACCCAGAAATTCAGACCTGGCTTCAACCATGAACTCTGAGGGCTTCACACCGGAGCTCACCTCTCGTTCAAGACACACATAGCTAAGAAAACCCAGACAGCTTGATATCAGCTCTGCCTCCTGTGAAAAGGCTAGTCCTTACTCCCTCCAGACAGCTTCAGATCCACTGTTCAAGCACTGCTCCTATCCCACCTGGATTGGGGCAATGCACTCCTCGAAGGCCTCCCGTCATCCTCCCTTGTGCTGCTGGGAAGTGTCCTACATGTGGCTGTGCACCTCATCAAAGGTCTATGCAGATACAACCGCTTCACTGCCTCCCACTGCACACACAAATTACATTCAAGTTTTGCTCATCATCTATAAAGCAGTCGGCCTCAAGTGACCCAGTTACCTTGCAGAGAAACTTTGCATCTCCGGCAGACAGCGCACCACCAGAAGCCAGGACACATGCAGACTTGAAATCCACCGCTGTAAAAAGGAAAGGACCAGAAAACAAGCCTTCCCTGCATATGCCCCAAGATTATGGAACCTCCTCCCACGCCCCCACCCTCCTACAATTCAGAAAATAACTCAAGGCCCTCCTCTTCAAGTAGTCCCTCCTCCTCAACACCTAGGCAATCAGATTGCCCCTCGTACCACCTGAATCGCTAGATGCTGCCCGTCTCTCTCCTCCACGCCACCCGGTATAGCTGTACAACTCCTCTGTCCCCCTCTGTATCCTACCCTCTGCTGTATATATGTTCTGTTGTTACCACTTAAAAGTGCTCCATTATGCATCTGTAAAGTTGTACACCTCTGTAAACTGCTCTGTTATGTATCTGTATTGGTGTATACCTCTGTAAAGTGCAGCATTAATTCTCGAAGCTAGGTCCATGCTCAATAAATACCATCATAATAATACCAACATAATGTTGACGGAATAGGCTAATAGAAGGGCAGCATGATTATTCAAGACCATGGGCCTCATTACGAGATTCGCGGTAATGGAAAAACGATGCTGGTAAGGGAATACCAGCACTGCATACCGCTCCAGCCTATTCCGAGTTGACAACCCGGTATCAGCGCCACCGCTGTGACCGTGCTCCTCTGTACCAGCATGCGCGCGGGCACGCGGCCCTTTGGGCCGGCAATACCGGAATGCCGCTAACAGGAGGACATCACAAGTCACGCGGACATGCATCTACTGGCATCCCAAAGGCGGTAATAAGGGATACTGCGACGCCAGCATCACCGGCATCGCGGATCACCCTCTAATAGCAATATGCTGTGTACCCAACTGCCACAGGTGCACACAATCAGCACAGGTGGAGGCAATGGAGTCTGGCCCAGCACAAAAAGAGTACACCCGCACACCACACCCCTTCCCACACCAAAATGATCCCACATGCAGTTGCGATATTGGGGCTGGAGGACATGCTTGCATTGCTACACCATGAGCAACAACTACAACACGCACTACAGAGGAGACGCAGGAGGAGAAGGAGCCCAGCAAGTCCCACCAGTGCAGAAAGTGTTACCACGCAGGCAGCCTCCAATCCTGTGCATCAGAGCCAGTGCTTTCAACCTAACCCCTGAGCAGATCCACACCATGTACCGCCTGGACCGGGACACCATCACCACCATTGTGGACATGATACACGACAACATTGTCAGCCTGATTGAAATCTGCACCGCCACCCCCCCTCTACTGAAGGTAGTGTCTGTGCTCCATTTCCCCAGTGGGGCAGATGCATGGCATATCACAACCTTTTTTTTCACTCATGCTGAACCAAGTGTTGGATGCCCTTCTGAAGCACTCAAGCGACTACCTATCCCTACCACGGACTGCCCAGGAGATCTTTGACACTAAAATTGGCTTCCATGCACTGGCAGGCATGCCAAATTGTATTGGTGCCCTCGACTGCACCCATGTGGAATTGGTGGTCCCACATACCATGGAGGTGGCGTACCGCAATTGTAAGCTATACCACTCCGTCAATGTGCAGCTGGTATGTGACTCCAGCAAGTTCATCACACATTGTTGTGCCCGATATTCCGGATCAACTCATGATTCAATGGTCCTGCGGAACTCCACAATACCACGCTACATGGAGTGACCTGCTGGACGATAGGCCTGGCTGCTTGGCAAATTGCATGACAGGCACATGGCAGTGTAATGGGCGGGGGGTGCACACACCACCAGGGTGAGATTGGGGTGGTGCCTGGACAATGACCACACTGCAAAACACTGTGCCCCAAAGCATGCCAAACTGAACATGACACCTAAACCTCAAAGAAATGATGGAATCTGCACACCAATGCCAATATGCCAGATTTGCAACCAGCCCACATCCCTCAACACGTCCACTGCACATCATCAGACCCTCTGTAACACAATGCAGCAACATGCTGTGAGTATGCACAATGTAAATGACCGCAGCAAAACACAACACAGGACATGCATCCATGAGTGCGCACAAATCAATCCCACCAAGGGAATACACTGATTGCCACTGGCCCACCACCACAGTAGCACTGCATGCCACCATGGGAATATTATGCGATGAATTACAAATCATGATGTGACTTGTGCCAACGCTGCTAGTAAAAATACATACAATTCACTCCACATCACATAGATGATAGCAAATACAGCGGTAGGCATCCACAGTGCATGAACACCAGCAAGGAAGTGGACGCCCTGCATCATCTGGACGACGCAACCCACACCTGTAGACCATGGAACAGCACACATTGTGGCAAATCAAAATGTGTGCATACATCCAGGGACATGTGCATATGAACAACAAATATCTGCAGGCATGAGAGTGATAAGTGCATGTGTCATGGTAGGAATTGACTCACACATACCTTATTTTGCTCCCATGCAGGTGATGCTGGCTATCCCTTGAAGCCGTGGCTCCTCACCCCTGTCCGGAATCCGCAGAACATGCACAAAGAGGACTATAATCGGGCCCATACCCGTACCCATGTGGTGATCGAGCAGACCTTTGGTCTGTTGAAGGCACGGTTTCGCTGACTGAGCAGATGGGGTGGGGCACTCCTGTACGGGCATGAGAAGGTGGCCAATATCATCATGGCATGTGCCATGCTGCACAACATGTGCATCCGACGGAACGTGCCTCTGCCCCCTGACATTGAATAGTAACCACCAGGTGAGGATGAAGATGATGAAGAAGAAAGGGGTTGCCTATCAGCCAGGTGGCGATGCACAGGAGGGACGTGCTGTGCGCCAGTCTGTGATAGGCCAATATTTCTAAGACACAAGGATGCAGAGGGTGCCATGGATGTGGGACTCTGGACACTGGGTGTGGGGGTACATGGACACTGTGCACTGTAAAGCAATAAAGAACACATACACAATAAGCAGTGTCCAGTCATGTGATTTCTTTGTACACAACGGGTGTATTAAACATGTGATATGTACAAAGTGCATTTTCCCTCCAACTCCCCCACACACCCCCACACACCCCCTCCCCCCACAACTCACCCACACACCCCCTACTCCTCCCCCTCCTCCACAACTCCCCCACAAACCCCCACACACCTCATCCCTCCACCCCTCCCCCACAACCCCCCCACACATGGTGTGCAATAGTCATTGTATGCAACATGAGTCTAAATTAGTGCACACATGCAGGTTGCCCCTGCTACTTGTGTCCTCTGTCGGCCTCCGGGGGCTGCATGTCAGAATGCCGCATGGTGCGTGAAGACCTACGCAGGGGGCTCGTCTGGGTGGAGCTGGCTGATGACGCTGTGCCCACATGCTCCACTGGCAGGATGCTGAGCCTCCAAGACATCGGCAGTCCTGGCCAGGACCTGCCTCACCGCTGACAGCGCCTCACAAATGCGCCTGGTGCTTGACTCCATGGCCCCTGCCATGGCTGCAGTGTTGTCATGGGCCTCCTGCCTTGTCACGGCACCATCAGAAACTTACTGCTTCACGAGCCCTGTGAGTTCCTGCTGCCGCCCCTCCATTTGTGCCATTCGCCATTCTCCGTCCCGATTGCCTGTGGAGGTGGATGGGACATCTGCCGAGGGCACCAATGCACGTGTGTCCTCTGTAGGGCTCAGGCCTCTGGTATTGCCTCTCCTCCTGACTGGTCGTGTGTGGTGCTATTGGGGTGCTCAGTGGGGTGTGCTGGGGTGTTTGTCCGGGGCTGGGTGTGCCTACCACATCCATGGACAGGTTGTCGTCCTGAGGGACACATACCTCAGCCTGGCACTGTCCCTCATCACCACTCTGGGGCGCTGTGGCAGCTGCCTCCCATACCGAGCTGTCTGCAGCAGACAGAGTCCCATCTGCCACTGTCTCAGGATCAGTGGATTCCTCCAATTCAGACACTGTTGGTTTTGCAGCAGATCTTTGCCGCCCCAGTGCCTTGCCATCCTGTGTTGCCATTGCTTTGGGTGGCTGTTATTGCTTTCCTGGGCCCTTAGATGTAGATGGCCTGTTGCTGTCATCCCTGCCCCTGGCCTTCTTGGATGGTGACATGGCCTGTGCAGCTGTGTCCTCAGCATCGCTGTCAGAATCTGAGCATGTGAGGGACCGAGAGATGGACAGCATCAGTGATGGTTGTACATGCATCATGCATACATTGGTATTAGTGCAGTTGTACTCATGTGATGATTTGCTGTCTTGGAGTTGTGACATACAGGTTGCTTGCTATATGGGGGGGTTATTCAGGCATATGTCTGGTTCACACATAAGGTAGTGTATGCTGTGTGACATGCCTTTGTGTTGTGGACTGTGTGCAGTGTGAAACATGCCGTTTTGCTGTTAGTGGGGTGTGTCTCAGGTATGGCATGCTGCATTCATGTTGATGTGACGGCGCTGGGGACAGCATCTCGGCAGGGCTGTGTCCATGTGTGTGTGTGATGGCCCATGCATTGGCTTATGTCACTGTCACATTTGTGGCCCATCATCATGCTTCGCATTACAGTGGTTTGTGTGGACACTCACCTCCATCTGCCGATGACAGGACTCCACGCTCCATGTCTCACATTCCCTCAATGGCCTCCATGCCAATCGTGCTGGCACATGTTTCCGGGTGAGCTTTATGGGGGAGTTGGACCCGCCGCCTCTAGCCAGACCCTGGCTCTGATTCACTGATAGGATATTGCGCACACGGAGGCGCAGGTCATCTCATCTTTTTTTAACATCTTTGACGGTGCGGGTGGTGGTGTCGACCGCATTAACCTTTTGGGCCACTTCCCCCCATGTTTCTTTTTTTTTTAGCTGGTCAGTTTGCCTGAGGTCTGCTGCGAATACCACTTCTGCATTCTGGGCCAGAGTGTCTGCCAGCATATTTAACTCATCCTCCGAGAAGCGCAGCTTCCACTGGCAGGAGGCACCTTTTTGATGGCCTTAGGCATTGTGCTGCATATGTAGCTGGTGGTGTGTGGATCCAGGTCCTGTGTCTGGAGGATTGCAATGGATTGTGTTTTTCAAGATGGCCGCCATTACATTTCCCGTTCCGGCGCAATGACGTTACTTCCGGTTCCGGTATTGCCGGTCACGGTATTGCCAGACCCGTTATTGCCGGGGCCTGTTATTGCTGGTGCCTGTTATTTAGAGGTGGTCGAAGGCAGAGGAGGTGTCAGTGCTTTACATGATGCCGCTAACGGGGTTTTAGGGTCATTATGATATGGCATTTAGCATTTATAACGCGCCTATATACAAGTGTTTCAAAGCGCGACGAGGCAAGGGAAGGGAAACAGTGGGAAGACAGACAACGATCATACTAGGCCAGGTGTCATTCAGATTGCGCAAGTGTATGGTGTAGGGGGAAAGGGAAAGTGCCTGGGGGAAGGGAGAGGGGAAAGTGCAGTGCATGGGATAGAAGAATAAATAAGATAAAATACATAAAGCAGCCAGATGGTGGCAAGTGCAGGCTAAGAGCAGAAATAATTGCTGGTAAAGGGACTGTAGGGATACAGAAAACAGTCCCCAGGTGCGGGGGTTGTCGGGTGGGCAGGGCAGGTGTGCAAAAGCAGGGCCTGGCCCCAGGATCAGAAAGGGTGGCCAGGTAACCAGAGAGGTTTTAGCCAGGAATTTCAGCAGGGAAGAGAGGCAGAGAAAGCAAAAGCAAAGAGGAAGGTTTTGAGAAGTTTCCGTAACCGGAGATGGTTCTCCTCAGGGTTCAGGGAGGCAGGAAAGCTGTCCCAGAGGGAGGCCCCTGCTGAAGAGAAAGATCGACCACCAACTCATTGCTTGGAGAAGTGACTGACCCTTAGGGAGTTGGAGGCAGATAAGTAAGAGCCCGAGAAGGAAGGTATTTGGGAAGAGAGTTGAAGGTATTGAGACCCCAGGTCCCAGAAGGCATTGTGGACAATGCAGAGGGTTTTGAACTTAATCCTTGCAGCCACTGGGAGCCAGTGCAGAGAGTTCAGTCCTGTAGAGATACGATTCCTGGGCTTGAGGACAAGAACAAGTCTCACAGTCCTTTTTTGGATAAGTTGCAGAGGGTGGAGAGTAGAGGCTGGCAGATTAAGATAGAGACTGTTGCAATAGTCCAGCCTAGAGAGAACCAGGGCTCTGGAAACGGTGAGCTTCTGGGGGAAGGAGACGAAAGGAAGAATACCTCAGGTGCAGCTGGCAGTGTGACTTCTTAGAGACGTCAGAGATGTGAGGAGAGAAGGAGAGAGTGGAGTCGAAGATGACCCCGAGGTTTTTAGCCTTGCAGGTGGGAGCAGGAAGAGGGCCAAGAGAGGCCGGCCATAGAGCTGCAGGGAAGGAGGGAGTCGGTGTGCCGATGAATAGAATCTCAGTCTTACTGGCGTTAAGGCATAGGTCATTGGCGGCACACCACTCCTGGATAGCAGACAGACAGTCAGAGATGAGGGAAGGAGAGGAGGAGGCTGAGGGTAGCCTGAAAATGAGCTGGGTATCATCCGCATAGCACTGAAAGTTGGGGCATAGAGCAGCGATGCGGTGGGCAAGGAGTGCCAGGTATTGGTTGAACAGCCAGGGAGAGAGGTTAGACCCTTGGGGGACACCACAGGTAGAGAAAAAGATATCGGAGAGGAAGGACCTAAGTTCGACCTGGGAGGGTTGATTGGAGAGGAAAGAAGTCAGCCACGCCAGAGCCTGTCCAGTGATACCCAGGTTATCACGGAGACAGTTGAGCAGGATGGCATGGTTGACAGTGTCAAAGGCAGAAGAGAGATCAAGCAGGATGAGGACACATGGGGTGTTGGAGTCAAGGTTGGAGAGCAGGTCTTCACGGATGTTCAGAAGAGCGGTTTCCGTGTTTCTGTCAGCCCTGAAGCCAGACTGATGGTCATGAAGACAACCAACAGATTCGGTGTGGAGATTAAGATGGGAGATGGCCATTTTCTCCAGGAGCTTGCCCAAGAAGAGAGTGATGGAGATTGGGCGATAGTTAGCCGGGCAAGAGGAGTCAGCAGAGAATTTCTTAAGAAGAGGTTGCACAAGGGAGTGCTTCAGGGGGGATGGGAAGACTCCGGTGGCGAAGGAGTGATTGCAGAAATCGTCCAGGGCAGGAGCCAGGGAGTCGATGTGGTCCTTGATAATTTTGGAGGAACAGGAGTGAACCTGTTTCGACGAGACTTTCATAGATCGGACTTGTCGAGAAACCTTGTCTACAGAGAAAAGGGGAAAGGCAGAGAAGGGGGGGGTGGATGCAGAAGGGCCAGAGGAAGAGCAGGGAGTAGACGTACCAGCATGCCACTACGCATGTGCACGCATTCTCGTAATCGGCCGCTGTTAGCAGCGTCAGTGCTACCCAGACACGGTATTGCCTCCATGCTGGTAAGGTTTGGTTTTTACCGCAAATTTCGTAATGAGGCCCCATGTCTGGGTGGTAGGTTCTTTAGTACAATCTAAAGGGTCAGTGGGTTCCACATTCCTCCAGATGTCCTAATAGATGGTTAACGTCAATTCTTGCTTACAACTTTCCATCGCTTTAGGGGTGTTTTCAATGGATGGTTAGTACCAGTATTCATGATTTTTGTTCACCTTATGTGTTTGAGTATCTGGTGTAGGTGAGGGTCACTTAGGGTGTCTGGTTATTAACGTGAGATTGGTGCTTTGGCATATAGCACTTTACAAATCGACTTAAAAAATCAGTACCTTATCGTAGGATGATTAAGTTAGGGCCTTGCAGGGTTAGACATTAAGATGTGAGGAGCAGGAGCTAAATCTGGCTCCTGGTTATCAGGCATCACCCACTATGATATGGTATGATATGATAAGTCATTTATAATCGTGCCTGTACACAAGTGTTTCTAGGTGAGACAAGTTAAGGAAGGGAGGACAGAGGGGGGACAAAACAACAGATCGCGCAAGTGTGGGTGGGGATGGGGAGAAATGCTGCGGGGAGGGAAAGTGCAGGTAGCTCATAAGTGCTGCTGATAAGTGGCTTATAAGTGCAGAGAAGCAGGGATCTGTACGGATGCAGATACATGCCAGTAAGTGTAGGGAGGCCTGGAGGCAGTGCAAGGGCAAATGGATATGCAGGAGCCTGGACCCAGAGTTCAGTGGGTGCCCAGGTGACCAATGTGCGGGGCAGTCAGGGAATTAGCAAGGAAGAGGGAGAGCGAAAGCAGAAGCAAAAACACAGGTCTTAAGTTGCTTCCGGAACCAGAGGTGGTCCTGCTCAAGTTTGAGAGAGGCAGGGAGGCTGTTCCAGAGGGAAGCCCCAGACGAGGAAAGAGATCTACCACCCACTCTCTGCCTTGAGAAACATCTGACCCTCAGAGAGTTTTTGTTTGGATGAGCGGAGCGCTCGAGGAGGGAGATGCTTAGGAAGAAAAGGTTGGACGCAGTGTGGTTCCCGGCCCCAGAAAGCCTTGTGGATGATGCAAAGGGTTTTAAAGGGAGCCAGTGGAGAGATTTCAGAGCTTGAGAGATACGATCCCTGGGATTGAGGCCAAGAACAAGTCTCACAGTCCTGTTCTGGATACGTTGTAAAGGGCGAAAGACAGAGGCAGGAAGATTTGGAAAAAGGCTGTTACAGTAGTCCAGCCTAGAAAGGATCAGGGTTCTGGAGACAGTGAGCTTCTGGGGGAAAGTGAGAAAAGGAAGAATACCTCTGAGGAGGTGTAGCTGATAGTGTGATTTCTTAGTGACATTAGAAATGTGAGGAGAGAAGGTGAGGGTGGAGTTGAAGATGACCCCAAGGTTCTTAGCCTCACGGAAAGGAGCAAGTTGAGGCCCCAGGGTGGGTAGCCAGAGTGAGAGAGGAAAGGAAGGAGCAGGTGTCCTAATGAGGAGGATCCGAGTCTTACTGGCATTTAGGCAGAGGTCATCGGAGGCACACATTCCTGAATTGCTGACATGTAGTCCGGTATGAGAGAAGGAGCAGAAGTGGCTGAGGGAAGCCTGAAGGAGAACTGGGTGACATCTGCATAACACTGGAAGTTAGACAAGAAGGTTGAGAGGCTGTGGGCAAGAGGTGCCACATAGTGGTTGAAAAGCCAGGGAGGAGAGGTTAGACCCCTGGGGAACACAACAAGTAGAAAGAGAGATAGAAGAGAGGAATACCCAAGTTGGACCTGGGAGGGGCGACCAGTGAGAAAGGAGGTCAACCATGCCAGGGCCTGACCAGAGATACCCAATAGGCAGGAGCTACCACCGGGTAACCAGGAGCGAGTACACAGCGCACTCCAAATGTAACTTTCATGAGATGCAAACTTCAACTTTTTGTCGGTTATGTATGGTCCATTAGGTTTAAAAGTGTTAAGACATGTCCTAATTCTTCTTTATTAAGATTCTCAAACAATCAAAGTTAATGTTAGCTATCCATGTTTGTAAGGCTCCAGTTCGCCTGGGGAGACAAAAGTAACTCCTGGTAGCTGCTGCCTTAAAGCTAACTAGGCTCGCTTAGGGTAGAAAAAGGAGCTAAATAATTCTCAGCTCTCAGCAATTTCGAGCCCTGGCATTGTCCTGGGGATTCGATGGTGCCTTGTTGCATTACAAGCATCAGATCTTGCTTCCTCATGTGTTCTTGTTTATGGATATCTGAGGTCCATGGCTTCATTGCGAGATTCTTGGGGGGGGTACCTGCTTCAGGTCAGTGTCGAGGTCTTCATGTTCAAGTTGATGGTTGATATACTGAACAGGTTGCAGCGAGTATCGATCATAAGGAAGCAGTGCTAAATGTGTGTTTATGCTGATTAATTTGGTATCTGAAGTTCATCTTGCTTGCAGGTTGATAAAATATTGAGGTTCAAGTTGATATAGTTGGGGTGTTTGGGTTTCTTTCTGTTCATCCAGTGCGCTTAGTGATGTTGGTAGATATCACCTCATGGATTAGCACATGAAGACTATATCTGCATATTCCATTTGATTTCATCTTCACATGCAGTGGCAGTTATGTTATATTCCTTATTGAGGTTTGGAAAGAGCTGGTATTAAACATTTTACTAACGTACAAGTGTTCCTCCTACATAGAAATCTGTCTAGAAATGGTGTTTGAGAAGTTGGAGGCCGGCACTGCAAAGGTGGCACCACCTTGCCTTTTACCTCTGTGCCAGTGGTGCATAACTAAGTCAGCCTTGCTTGATTGTGGCATCTTCAAAGGGACACATGGGGCCTCATTACAACCTTGGCGGAGGACCATGGTGCTACTAGCACCATGGTCCATGCCGCTAAGGTTGCAATTCCGCAATGGTGGATGGCGGAATTACCGCCCCATTCCAAGGTGAGTGGGGCGGTAATTCCCCATTCACCAATGGCCCCTTCCCCATTGCCATTTTTGCCCCATAGGGCATAATGGGGAAAGGCGATAATTACGGCACCGTAAATTACAGTGCCGTAATTATCGCCAAGGTCCCTTTGCGGCATGGCTTTTAACGCCTGCAAAAAGCAGGCGTTAAACAGCCATCCCGCAAAGGGAACCTTGTAATCAGGCGGTAAGGGTCGGCGCCGTTTACGGCGCAGTAAACCCCTTAACGCCTGAGTCGGAATGAGGCCCATGGAGTGAATTTCATGACCATTACTTCTGGTTCTGTGGCCGGAGGCGAAGCAGAGTGCTTTGAATTGAATCCTGCATCTGCATCTGAGAAGATGCCAGTGCAAAGTCCTCAGGGCTATGGTCATGTGTTTTTATCATTTCAGTCCCAATAATAGTCTTGCTGAGACGTTGGGGCTCATTACGAGTCCGGCAGTAACCCTGCCAGTACTACCAGCGGGTTGCTGCCAGACTCGTAAATATTTACTGGCACCTAGCTTCCCAGTAACACCGGGACATTACAAGTCCCAGTGGACCGGGAGCTAGGTGCCGATAAAATGTTCTTCCCCATTCCCGTCGAGTCCTACTGGACTCGACGGGAATGGGGACCACAGAAGCACTACACCGTTATTAACGGTGCTGATGCTTCCGTGATGGTCTGCCTACCTTTGTCGCTGTGTCTGGCAGGGTCCGCGACCTGTCGGGCACAGCGGCTCCGGCAGGCAGACTCGTAGTTTGCCGATCCAGAAACAACAGTGCCGGTAAGCTTACCGGCACCGTTGTTTCCGGATCGGAAAACATGTAATGTGGCCCATTGTGTACTCTCTGAAGGTGGTACAGAAGGTTATTGATGAAGACCAGTCATAATAGTACAAGCAGGATGATCACTGGGGTTCTGTTCAGGATAGGCAAGTAGGAAATGATGCCTCGGAAAGATCTTAGGTGGGAAAGGCATTTTCTGACCAGTGATTGAATATATGATTCCTGGAAAAAAAGAGAATTTGCCATGATAATCCTGAGGTTTTTATCATCTTGTTGGGCTGAGGTCAGATCTCCATCTCTTCTGGCTAAGGGATAGTGGAGGGGTGTGGTATTTTGGTTGGGCAGATCACTATTTCAGTTTGTCTGGGTTGAGCTACATTTTGTTATTGGTCACCTAGGAGTCAATCAGGATTAAAAGTTTTTCCAGATCCAGTTGTTGCTTTGTTGAGTCTGATTTGAGTTTGTACATGATTTGCGTGTCAACTGCAAAGTTCTAGCAACTAATTCCTTGTCAATATACTCAATGTAAATCCACTGTGTAATTTAGGGTTTTCTGTGAAGAAAATACATTGCATGCAAGTTAATTGCATTTTACACGTAAAAAGCATATTTGTGTTTCCAATTGCAATATTATGAAGCATGACATGGTGCCGGAAATAGGCTCATTAGAATGTACAAACTTTTATCGTATCTTTGAAAAATAACTTTTAAAAAAAAAACTTTGCCATGACTCCCACTGTCTGACATTTAACATGACTTAGAAACGAGAGCACATCAGGCACCGCCAATGGCACTAAGCAAACAGCTGCCTCTCATCCCTCCCCCTGGTCGGGATTCTGGACTCTGCAAAACAAGTGCGTGGCACAGGCCCCACACGTGACCGGCTTATTATTGCTGTTATTATTTTTCAAAACATGATTTCCAGGCGTCTACATCACTTCACACTGGGGATGACCACACTTCTAATTCCAGCGCGCAGACCTGCTGGATTCTTATGTTTTGCAAAGACAGATGTGCAGTTGGAATAGAGTTGAGTTGAATTGTCTGAGATCCAAGTAAAATAAGGTTCACAAACCCCCTGTGGGTTAGCCCCTCTCCCATCTGCCATTTAAAAAAATAAAAAGTTATGTGTGGGTGGGGAAAAATACCCGGTGTCTGTGTTTTTTTTCTTCTACAGTAACACATAAATTAGTGTATATATATATTGACAGGTTAATTTAAAATGTAAGGTGCTTCATGACAAGTCGTTAGGTTCTCCTTGTTCAGCATCTGCGAACACACCGCACATTTCTCATAAGGATGAGCTCCTTCAAGCCTCTGTTTTTGATTATCGTTTAAAAGCATATGGGCCTCATTCCGAGTATGGCGGTAAGGGATAGCGGCCACCGCTAACGAGAGCGGTGGCGGTAATCCCTTACCGCCATACTCCGAGTTCCCTTTGCGCCACGGAGGTTTTAACACCTGCTTTTAGCAGGTCTTAAAAACCATGGCGCTAAGGGACCTTGATGTTAATTACGCCACCGTAATTTACGGTGGCGTAATTAACGCCTTCCCCACTCCCATTATGCCCTATGGGGCAAAAATGGGAATGGGGAAGGGTAAATGGGGATTGGGGAATTACCGCCCCGCCACCCTTGGAATGGGGCGGTAATTCCGCCATCCACCAAGGCGCTGCCGGTCCGGGTACGGCGTCAACCAAGGCGTTAATAGCGCCATTGGTTAGCGCCGTACTCGGAATGAGGCCCTATGTCTTGAGCAAGTAGAGTAAGTCATTTCAGCCAAGTCACACGTGCCACACCGCCACCCAACAGCCAACACTGGAACTTCATCACCAATTCAGAGCCACATGAGCAAAACATTGTGGGTATGCAAATTAGTCCAAATTCAACCCTTTCACTCCAGAGAATAGTTTTTGTGTTAGAGGGCAGTGCTATTTTATACATTGCTTCTTCTAACCAAGACAGGCGTTCCCAAGAATGCAGACTATTGCATACCAGTTTCACCCTTATTAGGGATGATCAGTGAAGTTTAGCCTGACTGCCATGTGGTTGGAGCATTGGGTCAGGTGTAGCAAACATCAGCAAAGTTATGGTGGGTTTAAAAAGGCTTAAAACACGTTCCCCTGAAATGTGAAAATAGCATAAGCCATTTGAGGTGAACACGAGGGGGAGTGACCTCTGACTGGACCATAGAATCAGAGCTTAAGAGATAGCTGCACTTTGAGGTGGATGGGGTGCAGGATTCTCTTACTCCAACACCAATCAATAAGGACAATTCAATGGTTTGGCAAAGGGGAGTCCGTTTAATGACAAGTACATAAAACGGGGAAACATGGAGATGGAGATCAACAATGATGCAATGGTCCGTCTCGCTTCAACTCCCCACAATCTTCATTCAAACAACAATAGTTATAGTAAAAATGTGTCATCATTGACTTGTAATACTCCAAAATTTGTCATGCAATTCTACTGGTTGAAAAAGGTAACTTAAGTATAGGTGCTATATCTGTATATGGTAACGGGGACAGGGGATTGGATAACTCTTATCGGGTGGGCGTCACCGCCCTTCCATCTACATTACTCATGCAAAACGTCACTAAAAGTACGACATCTCATTGGTTCTGCTATCTATGGGATGTTAGATTATTTGGCCCTCTGTGATTGGGCTGGCTACAACCCTAAGCATTAATTTCCACTTTAAATAGCAGCATGCAGATGGTCACCCAGATGCAGTATCCCCAAGATTCAGCCTGCCTCCCTTCCATCAATCAGTACTTTAGGGCTTTTTGTCAATTAATTGGCTGGGGTTGGCCTCGAAACTGTAGCTTCTTGTCAGGAAAAGTTATGGTATCTCCTGCTTTGGGTGACATCAGACGTTGGTACCTCTTTGCGCTCGGCTGGTCACTTGTTTGCACACCGTGAATCGGCTTCGTTTTCCTTCTATTTGTGCATTTAATTCTCCTTTTTGCCGCCACCTGCCTGGGCCCCCCTTATCTCGACCTTCACTGGGCAGGCTGCTCTGCTCTTAAGTTTCGATTCTCCGAAGTTACTGCCCATCTCCCACTCTTGGTTTGACCTCGATTTCCCAGGCACGGCCTGCTCCTTACTGAGTTTCGATTCCGCTGTCTCTCTTCTTGTTTTAGCTGGAATAAGAATCCTGGCCTGTTTGACCCTTAGTAACCTGGGTTAATTCTGCTTTTATATAAAGTGGACTGCACTTATATAATGTGCTTTGTTGAGGTAGATATATGGTTGGCGCTTGCCGCTCTATTCTTCTACTAAGCATAACAAGCAACACTGTTTTCTTAGCTTCTTGCGTTACAAGCCTATGTACAGGCGTTAGCTGGTTGAATACTTTCATCCTGCTTTACAGTTACGTTTCTTTATATTTCAACATCGTCTCATTACATCCTTATTCATATCATTTCGTCTCTGTGTGTTGACTTTTGGTTGTCATTTCGTTCACCTGAACGTCTGTCCGGGCCCTTGTGTCATCACCATTCGTCTTCAAGGCCTTTTGAGTTTCTTCTGGGATAGTGTTTAAACAATCTTCATTTCGTGTCATTTGCTGGTATGGTTGTCTCAATGGATATCTCACTGCCCATGGTTGTCTGGTTATTGGCGCTTCAAGAGGTATTGCTCTTCTGATTGACACTGGACAGAGCCCTAGCGCAGTTCTCTGCTTGTTCATTTGCTCATCATACGTCACATCTGTCGGTGTGTATGTTCCTGGTATTTCAAAATGGCCGACTGGAGTGCAGGCCATATTTAGGACTTCCTTTACACTCCCCCCCTCTGGTCAGTTCATCAACCACTTCTGCTTCCTCCTTTGGATTCGTCTTACTTGGTTCTCCTGTATCCATTTCTTCATCCTCTGGGTTTGCACATGGTGGTGTGAAGGAGTGTCTCTTTGGAGTCCTTATTTTTATCACTCCCTTCAAGTTTCCTGCTGTTTTCACATGTTCGTCTTTATTCCAGGTCATTAGCTGACATTGTTCATTTGGGCTGCAATAGATCCATTTTCCTTTATAATTTCTTCGTTTCCTGGGATACAGGAACTTTTTTCCTTCTGGTGCATATTCGCTGGCCTTCACAAAGTCTCTTATTTCTTCGTCAGTTAGGTCTCTGGGCTTCCATCCTGGCTCAACATCGATCATGATCTTCATCCCTATGGCTCCCTTTGCATTTTTCTTGCATTGCGAGATTATTAACTTGATGACACAAAATTCTAATAGTATCATCAATAGCAGGGCACCCAGGAACTTGAATATGTCTGCCATCCATTGTGGGACCCATGAAAACAGTGATCCAAACCAGCTGTCATCATCAACTTCGTCAGTTTCATTGATCATCTGGTTCTGTAGGTTTGTCAGCATACCTATGGCTTCTGTTAAAGTTCCATGTTCTTCCTCATCGTGAGAAGGAATAAATGTGCAACATGATTCTCCGATTTTTGCACAAACACCTCCATCCATAGCTGTGATCATGTCAAGTACATATCTGTTCTGGAGAGTCATCAGCCGGATTGCTCTTAACTCTTCTTTAATCGCATTGAATCCTTTTATGGTCATGTTGATGGTCTGCAATTACTCCCATCGGGTTATTTGCAACCATTTAGTATTTACTCCAACTTGGATCCTTGGCATGAAAATCATTGTGAATACTGATGAGGTTAGGCTGAACAGCCTGTGTTCATATGGGATTGCATGAAATGCTTCTTCTGATTTGGCAGAGAAGTAATTCTCTCTCTTCATTTGGGATACCAGCTCCACAGATCTCCTTTTCCTCTGGTGAGCATCTGCTTTCGGGAAACTGTCAATATTCAGGTCACTTTTCGTGATGACTAGTGCTGGAACGTGCACGTTCACTATTGTGCATATGCCTCCCCAGTTCTTTGGCAGTCTGATGTATGCTTTGGATCCAAAAGCCCAATAATGATCCATAATAACTGCAGTTCCGTGGGTCATTCCTGGAGCTTCAAAAATCCGTCTGCAGTTCTGCTTCTCTCCCATTTTTCTTGTGCCATTGTTCCTGAAGCACAATTTTGGGTTTTCCAGTGGCACTACATGCAGGGGTCCTCCTCTGTCTTCGACCCATGTCAGTAATTTTGTGAGTCTCAGCCATAGAGGTTTGCACACCCTCTGTGAGTTTTCTATTGCTTCCTTGCAGGCTCTAAGGACCATCCATGCTGGTGATATCATCACTCCTTCTTCCCATCCGTTGGGGGAAAGCACTGTTCCCCAAATCTGCATTTGGCCTCTGCTCTTCCAAATTTGAGCCTCTTCTGGGGTTTTCCCTTGGACAATCAGTCTCGGGTTTATTTCACATCTTGTTCCTGTTCCATTCATTTCAGACTTTTCATAGCTGATCACATGATTCCTAGTGTGAGCTCTATTTCTCGTCTTAATGTCCTGAACATAATCATCTTCATCGGGGTAATCTGTTTCAGTTGTCCATATCAATGAGGCGTCCCTCCCCATGAACTGGCCTCTGGTGTTGCACATTGCTATATGTGACAGACAATGTGCTGTTGCGACATCTACTTCGACAGCCACGAAGATCTTGGTTTTCCCCATGCTGTTCGGTAAAAGGGCACAAATGAAGCATTCTCCTTCTGAAGTTCGCCTTCCAACTTCGTTCATGTGCTGGTACCAAATGTTGTTCCCTAGATGTGCTGCGCTGTCCAGGTAATCGTTCAGTTCATTGATATCTTCATGTAGGCTTCTCTTGATTCTTAGTGTCTTCCTGTAGTTTGCTATAACTACATCCCTAAATGCATCTGGGTGCTTTTCCTTGCTGGAGGATTCTCAGGTATCCAGGTCCACGGTGCAGGTTTCTACATCTGCGTCATTTGACTGGACAAGAGTCTGGCTGCTCTTTCCTGGTCCTCATGCATCTTTTCTTTGCTGCGTGCAATTGCCCATGCTAACCAGCCTAACACTGGTCCGGTGTATGGCTGTATGGTCGGCCTGGTACTTGTCCCTTGTGTTGGAATATGCGTTCTGGATAGTACAGCCTCTGTTGTTTTGTTATTCAGTTCCTCTTGTAGATTTCTTACTCTGGCTATGTTTGGTAGTAGAAGATCTACAAACATTTGTGTCCTTGCAGAGAGTCCTGCTGCGGCCGCTTCTGTTTTCCGCAGGGCGTCTATCAGTACTGCTTCTGTTGACTCTCCTCTTGCTTCATCTCATTTTTTCTCACCATCTTCTGTGAAGGCCTTCTTGGTAGGCAGTCTCGTCTTTTCTGTAGCTTTCGTTGGAGGTTCTGTGATCATTGACACTAGGCCTGGTTCGTGTGCATTCAGTGTGTGTGTGTGGGTGTCAGTGCTTTGTTTTCATGCCTTTCATGCCGACCCTGTCTCCGGCTTTCCTGCTCATTCGTTACCTCAAGTGTGTATGTTTCACTGCTAATTACATTCATTTTCATTTCATTTACTTTACCATCAGATTTTCTCTGTACTGGAATGACTATATAGGGTCTGGGTGCTTTTGTGTGTTTCATGCGTACATCTTCAGGTGGGTGCACTGAAATTGGAACGCTTCGAGCACCAATAAAAAATGCAGTTCTGATTGTTAATGACAGTAAAATAATGATAGAGGGAAGAATAGAAAAGAAACCTTGGTACACTCCCTATTTCAACCTGACTTCAGACACCAATCACAAAGAACATTACGACCCCTGCAAAGACACCACCCATGCGGCAATTGTGTGGCGTGTAAATACACCACTAAACTAAAATCTTTCAAAGTAGGCCAACGAGAATGGACCTTACGTGATCTCACGAATTGAAAGAGCGAATGTGTAGTCTACTGTATCCAGTGCCCATGCAGACTTAAATATGTGGGCCAAACCACGCGGGCGGTGAATCTGAGGATATCAGAACACCGCTCACGGATCAGATGTAAGAACGTAACAGCCCCACTGGTCCACCACTACATTGAAGCAAGGCACTCACCCAATGACCTCACCTGGTGGGTTCTGGAGAAGGTGAAAGGGGGACCTGACATATCCAAAAGTCTAACAAATAGAGAGTCAAGATGGATACACCGCCTAGACACGTATTACAATGGCCTCAACAAGTCTTTCCAACCCAGCCTATATTGATCCTATAACATTTATGGGTTTCTCTTAGACACATGACAGGATACAGTGGGCCCCCTCTTCCCCAGATCGCTACCTCGCCAGCTGACACACTTCAAACAGACCACACCGTATTACTAAGTAGGTACATATACCCACACCCCAGTACAAACACCACCTGTACTGCATAGGCACCATACTTTAGGCTCTAGACCATTTCCAATTAGGGTCCACTTGGGCACCGGTTAGAATGTGCCTTCATAGCTCAGCTCACCCCCTGATCAGTCTTTTCAATACACTGACACAAGCATGCCCATGAGACAATGTCATGCTCCACGAGATGGGAGACGCTACCACGACTCGTTTTACTCATCTGACTCCTAAGTACCTTCCAACATATGCACCCGACACACAACTTTGCATTCAGTTGCCCCCACACATGTCTCCGTATTAATACGGGTCCTCTTGCCTTTCAATATCCGATGAGCTTTCCCAACACCAGACACCCGTAGCTCGAACGACGTTGTCTGTTTCCAAGATAACGCTTCACGTCCAATCAGGAAGCACACCACGACCTGCGCCCCCTGGCTACAAACGTTGCACCAATCAGTGCAGCACACGTCTCAAGCGGTTGCCATAACTACCAGCCGGCGTCTCAGGCAGTAGGCTTACCCTCACAGTTTCGCTTCAGAACAAGCCACTACACGGAAGACCGGCAACACGACAAGGGTACACAGGAGCACAACAAGTAAGGTGAGAGAAGGCAGAGAGCTCCCTCTCTCCGTGCGTACCCTGTGCACGGTCTCCCACAAAGCATGTACGGGTGAAACTTCTTTAGCATAACGGAAGAGTTTAAGAGGGAGACACCTGTTTTAACACTCTACCACTTCACTGCCTCACCCTTTTGACTACCAGAGGAGCCAATCCACAGACACACGGATGCCAGCCTCCTCCACGGGTGCTAGTGATATACACCTTTAGGTATACATCTGTGATTGCCCCCTGCTGTACTACTTCATTCATCGCTTTAGGATATGTCCTTTTTTCATGCAGACAGACCTCAAGTATTTACTGGAGGAAGATCATACAAAGAGAAGGTTCTCCCTCTCCCACCTCTTCCAGACCAACATCGAGATGGTACCCCGGCCAAGTGCGGTGATATTTTGATGTATGAAGACTATTACCAAAGGTGATTATGCCACATAAAGCACACCTAGCCAACAAAACATTTCAAACTTATGTGGGGCCCTTGAAAATGTACTAGAATGTTCTTTCTCTGTTCCTCTTGTCTCTTTTCCCCCCCTCCCCCGACCTCTACCTGGTTGCAACACACCTTAACTGGCCAGGACGGATGAGCACAACAACCAAGGAAGCAACCCCATCGCTGACAACCTGTAATAAATAGATTTCTGCCACTCGCCCTGTGCAAGTACCCGACCCGATTCGGTCTCCCTAGGGATCTTGGGATCCTTCTGCCGACTACGCTACAAGCCCAGCCGGTAACTTGAGCTAACACACTCAAAAAATATAAGCTGAACTATCAGCGATTAACAAACGTGAAGAACTCTCACACTTCCTTTCCCCTTTTTTCTCTGAATTTGGAATATGGTCTGCTCACTGATTAAGGCACTACAGCTGAAGAAGAACACCCTGAAGAACGCCCTGAAGAAGGTTCTCTGTACTATAAGTACATATATGCACCGAAACGTGTACACACCAGTCAGCACATAGAAGATGATTATGGACATATGTTTTCCAACTCTCCCTTCCAGTAGTGTGTTAACAAACCTCTCTTGGAACACGTTGGCTACAGTTTGAGATATCCTCACAGTCCAAAGACCCAGACTTCAAAAGTCTATTTGTGTACTTGAGTTTAGGGACTACAAGATATGGAGCAAGCTAGTAAAGATTAGCTTGTCAACACATAGTAACTCTTTAGCCCACTGAACCCTGCTCAATTGCAAACCCCAGAGGAGATTGCTCCACAGAATTAATGTGGGAGATTCTTAAACACTATTACAACTGTATTGATTGCCTTCATATATGTGTTCGTTTACAACCAACTAAGGCTGCATTCATGTTTCTTAGACTTTGGAAATTTTGTACTGAGAATTGTGTGTGAAATATATTTATATTTTGTTTTTCTGTTCACACGAAATACATGTGTCACTATAAATTCATGTTATTGCATCACACAATTTGAATATATAAAATTGCTTTTGCAGTACATGTTTGTTCTACATTTTGTCATTCCTTTAACTCCCCTTTTTTTGTTTTGCACATATAGAGCTTACATTATAGAAGTTTTTGGCCAAGGTTGTCCTAACAAATGGACATTGACCTTGACTGATACCAAGAAATGTGATGAGTTCTTCATTAGCTCCTTTGTCCAATACTAAGTGATGATATAGGCAAGGACAAGGTAGGAACAAGTTTGTGCCCACACTATATAAGGAGGGGCTTTATTTCAAACCTTTAGAATGGGAAAGGGGACAACTTTATCTTGCTGTTTTAGTAAAATAATGATAAACACAATGCATAAGTCCCGGGAGGATAGCTCAGCGGCAGCGTGCGCGTCTTGGAAGCATAGACGACACGAAGCAACAACAGGTTCGATCCCCGGGTCCGCGGTTAGAAACCTCTGGGTGTTTAAGTGCGTTATAAATATGTAACTAAGACAAAAAAAATAAATAAAAAACACAATTACGCAACTAAGAAAAACAAACAATTCCTGTAACAGCGCCTCGATGCCTGCGGGCTGTGTGAGCGCTTTATAAATGTAAAATAAATAAATAATTAAGTAAGTACATTATAGTTCGGTAAGTAAGACAGCAGCATTTTCTTCCAGAGAAGCGGGGGTGCCCCTCTGCTTGTGGGAGGACCTGGTTACTGTTCTGGGCCCCCATCTCGATCATTCACCAAATGTCAATGTTATTGTTTTCCACCCCTCAATATTGGTCCTTGAACAGTTTGTGTCATAAAGTGTCGAGTGCCTCATAAGTGTCCCCACTCTTGCGAAAGGTAATTGTCTCTTGATGCGGGATGCAGTTCCTTTGCTAAATTATGGGAAAAATACATTAAATTAATACTTCGATGAGTCACTTTTACTGTGTATGTTCAAAGTATGTGAGTTCCCAGTCCACTCCTCTAACCTGTTTCAGTCCTGAAGACATGTTGGACGTTGGTCAGTATGAGAAAATTGTCATGACCCTTGCCCCTGGGCCTAACTGGCAAGTCAGCCTTCCATTTAGGGCCAGGTCAAAGGCCTTAAAACCTCATCCAAGACTCTCTTGGAGTAAGTCCTGGCGCCTTCCGTGCCAAGCTCATAACCATCATGAAGACCAACATTAGAATGGGACTATTTACTTGGGATTATTTGACTTGGGGGGTTCAGCCAAAATGGAGGCAAACACATAGCTCAGTTACAAGGAACTGAGCTATGCGGCCTAATCTTTTGGGTGTGGCAGGCCTGGGACTACTTTACCTGGACTTCTTTGGGTGTGGCAGGCCTGGGACTATTTTACCTGGACTACTTTATCTGAGACTATTTAAACCGCACCCAAACAGCAGAACATGCTTTGCGTTATTCTGCTGTGGGCAGCGTACCGCTCACCGTGTCCAGTTCTTTGATGCCAGCTTTCCTGAAACCAAGGACCTGCAGAGAGAGAAAGAAAACTACGAAACTTACCTGGAACAGTATCCTGTCTTCAATCCATCGCCAACTTCAGTTCCACTCACCTGAAGGTACGAACTCCATCATCCGGCACGGCATGCATCCTGGAATACCATAACCTGGAAAGAGGAAAAGAAAGACAGCATTAGTAAGCGTTTACTCACGTTTCCTCCCAAATGAAGAAAGCCACACAATACTTACCTGTTTAGTCATCTCCTTGTCAGTATCATTGCTGGAACATTACGGCGCTTGGCGAGGAACATCGCAACCTGCAAGGAGAGAAAAGACACAGGTTAGCAATATAAAAGGCAAAAACAGCGCTGTGCATCGCACATTACTCACCGGACAGCATCGCGCACACCGCGCTTTCGCCTACCAGCCCATGCTCATCTTCAAACTGCACGACAACACCAAAATACCTTTCCATACCTAAAAGGAAAGAAGCAATACATTATTATTTGAACTAAGAGGAACATAAGAACTGCATATAAAGACTGTAAAGCAGCAAACCAACGGAGTCGCAGCAGGCCTGGGTTCCCACAGAGGGGCTTGCACCAGTGAAGTAACTTGGTCGCTTCTCGCCCCCCCCCCCCACATCTACACGCCCCTGCCACGAGGAGCAGGACGGAGAATCCACTTTTTACAATATTAAGACCCATCTTTAACCAGAGGCCTTACCAAGGGACCGGGAGAGGGTTCGAGAGTACAAATCATCCAACCAGGGCTGGGTGGCATCCCCGTGGATACCAGGTGAGTGTAACAGAACGCAAAGCCTCAATAATATTATCCACCTGGGCGTCATGGAGACTTCAGAGACTGACCAGTTAGTTCAGTTGTTGTGACAATTACGCGCTGAAGTACATTCAGCCAGGCAAGAAACCAACGCCCTTAGGAGGGATTTGATTGTTACTAAGGATCGTACTGGCAAAATAAGTAGACAATTGCTCCAATCACAGGCAGGACAGACCCTATTGCCTGGTAACATTCCGCCAGTACCAGTACCAACTTCTTCCAACAATCCAGTACAAATAACCCTTCCTGGGGCAGTTCCACCTGAACGATTTACAGGGGATTCCAAGAAGTACGCAACGTTCATGAACCAGTGTCGTCTTCATTTCCTTTGCAGACATGGAGCTTTTCCTAACGACCAAGTGCAGGTTGCTTTTGTCTTGTCATATCAGAATGGCAGTGCTGCGGATTGGTCTGTACCATTGGTAAATCAGGATAACCCGTTGTTCCATGACTTTGGGGGTTTCCAGATGGAAATGGAAAAACTCTTTGCTCGTCATACCCAAGGCCAAGCATTAGACATCGAATTTTTGTCACTTCGTCAAGGAAGTCAAGACTTGCTTACATACATAGCAACATTTAACAGACTAGTCGTTGAAGCTGGCTGGCCTCAGGATAAAAGGACCACACTATTTCATCGGGGTCTACGAGGGGAACTAATGGATGTCCTTGCTCAAGTGGTTAACCCATCTAAAGACTGTGGAGAATTCATCAACCTTGTGGTGCAATTAGATCAGAGATTACAAGACCGAAAAGCGGACCGGAAAAGGTCAGACAATCGAGCTGTGTATGTCCAAAGGATAATGTTCCACGTACATCGGAAAACACAGTAGAACCCATGCAAATGGGAGGTGTACGGCCCCCTTTAACTAAAACTGAAAGGGACAAGAGAAGGCAACAGCAATTATGCTTATATCGCGGAAAATCAGGCCACTTCCTCAAAGAATGTCCAGTGAAACAACCAAGGAGAACTGTTGGAGTCACAGAGAAGGAAGATAATAACAAGGAGTCAGAAAACTACCAAGCGCGGCAAGGGTAGAGGTACGCTTGTCGAGCGAGAAGGATGAGCCACAGACCTCACACTTTGCATTACCAGTAATTTTGATCAAACACCAACAACCGTCTCAGATGCATGCTGTCGAAGCATACATAGACAGCGGAGCAGTTTGGAATTATGTAGACCAAGGTCTGGCAGTAGAGATGGGGCTTCCCTTATGCTCTAAGTCGACTACTGAAAAAGTTACTACTGTTGATGGGAGAGAAATAGCTTCCGGACCAGTAACCCAATGCACAGCAGCACTAACCATACTGTGCCTGGATGGACACCGAGAATCTATTACATTCGATCTCATCAAAGCTCCTCAGTTTCGACTAATCTTAGGTATGCCATGGTTGGTAGCTCACAACCCTCTAATAGATTGGTGTGCCAAGAAGTTGGCCTTTTCCGATGACTGTGCTCGCACCTGTTATTACCAAGAAAAGCGGAAAACAGACTTATGTACATCTGCTACTCCCAGCATGGCGGCGATTGTACTAGGTGTGACTAGTACTCTACCAAATGAATACCAAGATTTTCAAGACGTGTTCTAGAAAGAACAAGCCAATACTCTACCACCGCACAGGCCCTATGATTGTCAGATCGATCTCATACCTGGTGCGCAAATTCCTTGTGGTCGAATCTATGCACTTACTGAACCAGAAAACCTCCATTTGAAATCTTATCTTGATCAGTACCTGGCAAATGGATTTATCCGCCCATCTAAATCACCGGCAGCCAGTCCCTTATTCTTCGTACCAAAGAAGGAAGGAGATTTGAGGACTTGCATCGACTATCGCGCATTAAACCAGATCACAGTAAAAAAACGTTATCCACTGCCCTTTATTCCTGAGTTATTGGATCAAGTCAAAGACACCCAAATCCATACCAAACTGGACCTTAGGGGGGCAGACCATCTTGTTCGAGTGAAGAAAGGAGACGAATGGAAAACCGCCTATAGTACCAAATACGGCTTGTATGAATACCAGGTTATGCCTTTTTGGACTTTGCAATGCTCCTGCTGCATTCCAGTACTTTATGAATGATGTTTTGCGGGAGTTAATCAACGTTTGCGCCCTGGTTTACATTGATGACATCTTAGTGTATTCTGCTACAAAAGAAGACCATGTCATGCATGTCCGCTCCGTCCTTACTAAACTCCGT
Source organism: Ambystoma mexicanum (assembly GCF_040938575.1). NCBI lineage: Eukaryota > Metazoa > Chordata > Amphibia > Caudata > Ambystomatidae > Ambystoma > Ambystoma mexicanum. The sequence goes on along the minus strand of NC_090922.1, from coordinate 1,089,791,719 downwards.
CAACATAAACTGTATGCAAAACTTGAATAATGCTCTTTTCATCTCACCAAAGTGGAGTTCCTCGGTTTTATCCTCACACCAAAAGGTATCCGAATGGATAGGCACAAGGTAGATGCCATTCTTAACTGGCTGTCACCAACTTCATTTGAAGGTATCCAGAGTATGTTGGGCTTTGCACATTTTTACTGCCAATTCATCCCATATTTTTCCCAAATAGTGCATCCAATTACATCACTATTGAGAAAAACAATAAAAACGTTCCATTGGACCGAAGAAACAGAGAAGGCCTTTCAAGAACGTAAGAAAAAATTCACTTCTGCTCCAGTTCTATGGCATCCTCACCCAGATCTCCCTTATATAGTTGAAACAGATGCCTCTAGCATGGCTATGGGAGCTGTTCTCTCACAAAGGGACCCAGGAACTGGCCAGTTACACCCTGTGGCATTCTGGTCACGAAAATTCTCACCTCTCAAACTCAACTATGCTATCACAGACAAAGAACTTTTAGCTATAAAATCAGCTTTCAAGGCATGGCAGCACTATCTCCTTTGTGCTAGACATACTGTCACGGTCATAACTAATCATCGAAACCTGCGATACCTAAAAACAGCAAAGGCTCAATCATCCCGTCAACTGCGGTGGGCTCTTTTCTTCGCTGAATATAACTATGTGATCACCTACCGGCCAGGAGTCCGAAACGGAAAGGCTGACGCCTTGTCCCGCATGGGTGTTGATGAAAAGGTATACATAACTCCAGATCCAGTAGCCATCATCCCAGAAGACAAACTCCTGGGTCTTACGACAATATTGACACAGGCTGAACTCCAAAACAAGATCCAACTCTTAATGGATCCCACTTTCTCACAAGAGTGGTGTACTCAAGGAGAACATTACACCATTAAAGACCGGTTACCATATTTTAGGAACCGTCTATACTTGCCAAGTAAAGATTTAAAAGAGCAGGTTATTTCGGGTTATCACGACTCCCTGATTGAAGGTCATCATGGAATTGTCAAAACGCTAGCTAAAGTAAAACGAAACTATTGGTGGCCCACATGGCGTAAAGACATCATACAATTTATCCAATCTTGCGGTGTGTGTGCACAAAACAAGTCCCAAAAGCAGAAACCAGCTGGTCTTCTCCAACCATTGGAAATTCCTCCCGCACCATGGCACACACTGTCCCTTGATTTCATTACAGATCTACCTCCCTGTTAAGGATTCAACACCATCTTAGTAGTTGTAGACATGTTCTCTAAAATGGCACACTTTATTACTTTTAAGGGTCTTCCAAATGTATCCAATTTAGCAAAAGTATTCCTGGAGAAAATCGTATGGCTACATGGCTTTCCATCGGTCTTGATCTCAGACAGAGATAGTCAGTTCGTATCCAACTTCTGGAGGAAATGCTGTTCAATGGCCCAAATTGACATTCGACTATCCACAAGTCACCATCCTCAAACAGATGGCCAAACAGAAAGTACAAACTAAACCCTCAAGTAATACTTACGCTGCATGTTACATCAAGTGGAAAGAAATTGGAAGGACTTGTTATGGATAGCTGAATATGCCCATGATAATTCATTACACACCAGCACTGGACAAACCCCTTTCTACACTATATATGGTAGACATCCACGTACTTCAGAATTGGATCTCCCAACCCCTTTGGAAATGCCAGCGGTTAAAGCCCTACATACGACTATTTCCCAGGCCTTCAAAGAAGCAGCAGAACATTTACTTCAAGCCAAGAACAGACAAAAGAAATTTGCTGACCAACATTGTAGTAAAGCCCCCGACTATCAAATTGGAGACAAGGTCTAGTTAGCATCAAAATATGTGCCCATAAAAGGAACTCTGACCTTTCGTCCTCGATATCTGGGACCTTATTCTATTGAATCCATAATAAATCCAGTTGCAGTTAAATTAGACCTACCACCCACTATGCAGATTCATCCTGTGTTTCACGTGTCACTCCTGAAACTGGTACAACCCGGTACTCGGGTTACAACACCACCAAAACCAGTATTAGTTGACGGAGAACCAGAGTTTGAAGTAAAGGATATCCTAGACTCAAAATACACCAGATCCAAACTATACTACTTAGTTGATTGGAAGGGATACGGCCCTCAAGACAGATCATGGGAACCTAGTGAATACATCCATGCACCTCGCTTAATTAAAAAGTTCCATCAGAATTACCCAGCCAAACCAGGACCAGGCAGAAGTGTCACCGTAACAGGGGCCTTAGGGGGGAGTGCTGTCATGATCCTTGCCCCAGGCCCTCACTGGCACGTCAGCCTTCCACTTAGGGCCATGTCAAAGGCCTTAAAACCTCATCCAAGACTCTCTTGGCGTCAGTCCTGGCGCCTTTGGCACCAGGCTCATAACCATCATGAAGACCAACATTAGAATGGGACTATTTACTTGGGATTATTTAACTAGGGGGGTTCAGCCAACATGGAGGCACACACATAGCTCAGTTACAAGGAACTGAGCTATGAGGTCTAGTCTTTTGGGTGTGGCAGGCCTGGGACTACTTTTCCTGGACTACTTTGGGTGTGACAGGCCTGGGACTATTTTACCTGGACTATTTTACCTGAGACTATTTAAACCGCACCCAAACAACAGAACATGCTTTGCGTTATTCTGCTGTGGGCAGCGTACCGCTCACCGTGTCCAGTTCTTTGATGCCAGCTTACCTGAAACCAAGGACCTGCAGACAGAGAAAGAACACTACGAAACGTACCCAGTATCCTGTCGTCAATCCATCGCCGACTTCAGTTCCACTCACCTGAAGGTACGAACTCCATCATCCGGCACTGCATGCATCCTGCAATACCATAACCTGGAAAGAGGAGAAAGAAAGACAGCATCAGTAAGTGTTTACTCACGTTTCCTCCCGAATGAAGAAGTCACACAATTCTTACCTGGTTAGTAATCTCCTGGTCAGTATCATTGCTGAAACATTACGGCGCTCGGCGAGGAACATCACAACCTGCAAGGAGAGAAAAGACACAGGTTAGCAATATAAAAGGCAAAACAGCGCCACGCATCTCGCATTACTCACCGGACAGCATCGCGCACAGTGTGCTTTCGCCTACCGGCCCATGCTCATCTTCAAACTGCATGACAACACCAAAATACCTTTCCATACCTAAAAGGAAAGAAGCAAGACATTATTATTTGAACTAAGAGGAACATAAGAACTGCATATAAAGACTGTAAAGCAGCAAACCTACGGAGTCGCAGCAGACCTGGATTCCCACAAGGGTGCTTGCACCAGTGAGGTAACTTGGTCGCTGCTCGCCCCACCACATCTACGTGCCCCTGCCACAAGGAGCAGGACAGAGAATCCACCTTTTACAATATTAAGACCCATCTTTAACCAGAGGCCTTACCAAGGGACCGGGAGAGGGTTCGAGAGTGCAAATCATCCAACAAGGGCTGGGTGGCGTCCCCGTGGATACCAGGTGAGCGTAACAGAAATATGAGAAAAATGAAAACAAATACAACAAATAAGGTTCTTGACTCTGTTCCCTCGATGTGTCCCTCGGAGGAAAGTTTCTTCAAAATCTCCTCAGAAGTCGATGGACATTATTATTTCTAATTTGCGCTACGATAGCACGCAAGAGCACGTTGAGCTGTGCATTCTTCACTGGATCTCCGAGGAATGTAAGTACGTCAATGTTGGTTGGTCTTCCCTTGGAAAGTTCTCAATGAGGTGAAAGAAGACGTGGCATGCAAATCTACTGTCTTCTGGTGATAGGGACATTCGTCCTGTCTTGCTGGGTTCAGCATTATAAGTTCTTTCCTTGACGTGAACAATGTTTGCACTGTCCGGATGCATGGAGTGCGACCAGTATGCTGATTTTGTTTAACAAGTTGCTCAAATGTTCGGTGTTTACTGGATCTCGAATAAAGGTCAGTGTGTCAGTGGTTTTTCCAACAATAGATGAGCACTCTTCAATTATGCGAAGGAAAAGTGTATTGATGAGTTCATCTAGTATCACCTGTGGTGGAAGCATTTGTGTCCTTATCACTGTACTCCGGGAGTACGATGAAGGCTTCTGTAATGACAGTAAGCAGGTGTCTGATTACTTTTTCGTTCTCAGGATCTTGTAGGAAGTCTGTGACACTGGTGACCCTCCCTACCAGTGACGGATATGATACTAATACTAAATGGAAGTAAGTAAGCACGTCCTTTGTGATGTCTCTGTTGGGGGACACCATAAGTGCTGCCAAACAAAGTCTTGGTTCAAATGTTCGTGTCAACAAAACGTGCTGTGGCTTATATACGCAATTTTCTTTTTCACTCTGCAACTAGGATGCACAGAGTGTCCGTTTTTTATGACCTTAGGGGAAATTTCCAATTTAAGCCACAATTTGCAAAAAGGGTTCTTTGTCTTGCTTTACTGCTCATGTGTTCTTTTTCCTCGACATGGATCTCGTCTGCACATGCTGTGGTTCTTCCCCGTAGTCTGTAGTCTCTTTGCGGTGGGGTGCAGGCAGGGGCTTTCTCCGATATAGGGCTTAATATCATTTAGAAAAATCCATGCTCTCCAGCCCTTTAGCTTCACAGCTGACGGAGTGCAGTCTTCCACGATGAAATGACCATTGAATCTTGGCTTGTCCCATCTTTTCCTCGTGTGGTTCTTCACCAGTACACTGCATCCAGGGAACACGAGTGGAACACGGTTGAAACACGTAGACCTTGAACTGAGTCTGTTGCAGTGCCTCCTTCGGGGTTCTGTGCTGCGCTGCACCCTTTTCGTCATCATTGCAGCTGATCTGAAATTACAATAAGGCTGGATATCATGCAGTTCAAGTACTTTTGCATTTCGGATCCTAGGACCTCTCGGGTTGACTGGGCATCCCATCTAGCTCTGTCTCGAGGATTAAGAGGGTGACTATCTCGTGTGGCGTAAGATGATGGTCGGAGCCTGGTTGGTTCCGAAGAGCATACAATGCCAATGGAAGGCAGTGCAACCATCCCTTCTTTAGAGTAAGCTTCAGCTTGGCTATCCTTTCCTTTAACAAGCTGTTGAGCCTTTCACAAACCCCATTACCTTCTGGATGATACGCCGACGAGAACTTGTGCTTTATACCAAGCCACAAGCTAATCTGCTCAAAGACTGCATTTACAAAATGAGCCCCATTATCTGATCTCATTACCTCACACACCCCCCACCTAGGGAAAACTTCCCTCACTAGGAATTTGGCCGCACAGGTAGAGTTTGGGTGTGTACATGGACCTGCTTCTATCCATCTAGAGAATGGACACACCACGACAATTAAGTATCTGTACCCGTTGCATGCTTGAATCATGTCAACGTAATCAACATGCAGATGCTGAAAAGGCCCATTTGGCCAGGGGATGACTCCTCTCATTATTTTTAATGTGTCCCCAGCGGTGAATTGCTGGCAGATTATGCAGTTCACCATAAAGAATGCAACATGCTCCGCTAAATTCGGTATAAACCAGTCTACCGCGACCATTGCTGCTAGATTCTCTTTCGTCAGGTGCATTGGGAAATGTAATTGCTCCAATGCTATTTTTAGTAGGGCTACAGGCATCACTGGATTACCAGTGTTGTCTTGCCGCCACAAGCTGTCAGAGGGGTTTAAAGAACACCCTTGACGTTTCCACAGGTTTTTCTCCTCCTACGGTGCCTCCCCATGGAGCTCCATTAGTTGCGTTTGCCCAAGATCACTATAGGCTTCTGGTGCGGTTTGTGCGACCATCATTCTCTCATGGATGCACGCCACTTCCACTTCCATAACCATCTCCCTTTTGCATGCCATACACTTGGCTTCCGTGTTGCTGCGTGATTTCCGCGCGACACAAAATCTGTCCCTTTCGTCTGGGCGGCGCATTTCACGACCGCTATGCCCACTGGGAGCTGTAGTGCCTTAATCAGCCTGTCCAATAAGGCTGCATGCTGCACTGGAGTGTCGTCCGCTCGGAGGTAGACCCTCCTTTTCCAGCACGCTTAGCCTGTGTGCACTGTGGACGTCACATAGGCGGAGTCTCTGTATACCATTACTTCCTGGTCTGCGTGATTCTCAATGTAGAGTATCAACGCCAATAATTCTGCAGCCTATGCTGAATAATAAGATGGTATTCGTGCACTGACGAGTACTCGAAATTCTCCATTCGCTATGTGTTTCATCACAGCAACGCCTGTGTATCTTTGTCCATCACTTTGTTCCATTCTCGAAGACTCGTCAATAAAGACGATCTCTCCTCCCGCCAAGGCATTTTCTTTTACCCTGGGGATTTCATAATTCGCACAGTCATGTATCGGCTCTCCCTCGGTGACTGGCTCTGCTATGAAAGTAGATGGGTTCACTATTTTACATCGGATTATTTTGATCAATGGATTTGATATGATCACTCCATAGGCCGAAGCTCTCTGAGATGTCAATGTGCCCTTTGGTTTCTCTAAAATGGCAAATAATGAGTGCTCGACGTATAACGTCATGGAGCATCCCATCACAATGGTTGTCGCCTTCTATATGGCGAACGCTGTGGCAGCTAAACTTTGTTCACATGGGAATTGACCTTTCATTACTGGGTCCAGGTTCCCACTGTAATATGCCAGGGGCTTGTACCCCAACGAGGTTCTTTGAGCGAGCACTGCCGTCATGACACTGCCATTTGTGTGCGAAAATAGGTAGAATTCCTCTGCATAGTTAGGAATTCCGAGAACTGGAGCCGTACAAATCGCTCTCTTGAGTTCTGCAAACCCTTTTTCCATCGCTTCAGACCATTCAATCTTTTCCTTTGTCACCTGGGCCTTCTTTAGGGCCTGGAGTAGAGGCTTGGTATACGAGCTGAAATTGAAAACCCATCCCCTAACATAGTTGCACAGGCCTAGAAAGCTCTGCATTTGCTTTATCGTGTGTGGCTTCGCTGTGTTCAATATTGCTTCAGCCCTTTCTCGGGTCACCTTCTTCCCTTCATGGGAGATCAGTAGGCCTATGTACAGCACTTCCTGTTGACAATATTGTAGCTTTTCCTTGTCAACCTTATATCCTTTCTCAGCCAGTATAGTCAATAACTGAATAGAGTCGTGTCTGCACTGTTCTTCTGTGGTACTGCAGATTAGAATGTCATCCACATACTGCAAGATGACACTTTCTAATGCAACATTGCGTAGGTCTATCTGTAGGACTCTATTGAAAATTGACGGGGACTCACAGTACCCCTGTGGCAGCCTTGTGCTTTTCAGATGCATTTGTCTGAACGTGAATGACGTCAGATCTTGTGAGTCACGGTGTGACGGCATTGAGAAAAAAGCATTTTTCAAGTCAATCACTGTGAAATATTTTGCCTCAACGGGTATATTACATAGAATTGTAGATGGATTTAGGGACTAAAGGGAACTCAGCTTCAACAATATTGTTTAATGCTCGTAAATCCTGGATTAAACACAAAGACCCTCCCTTTGATTTTTTGACAGGATAAACTGCCGGATTACATGTTGACTCCAACATCACTAAAATGCCCTGGTCCATCATGGCAGAGATCGTCTTAAAAATCCCTTTATCTGTCTCTGTGGACATGGGATATTGTGGGACCCTCGTCAAAATTGCTCCTGGCTTTAGTTTAATTTTCACTTCTCCCACCCCTTTCAAGAGGCCTACGTCATATGGTCCTGTAGTCCATACTGAAACAGGTACTTTAGCTATATCTTCATCGAAATATTCCGGACGCTTCAGCGCCAACATCATTCTCTGTGGCACCTCTCTTCTGATCATTTTTACCCAAAAGATGAGACTCACTTCCAACCTTGTGTCTCCCGAGTCTGGTTGTTCTCTAAACAGGTCGTCATCGGTGACGTCAGTCACTCGATACCCTTCTTCAACGGCGATGATCGCGCACCATTGCCTGCCTTCATCATCGTATCCGTCGAACAATGCTACCTACTTTCCGTCGCACTGCAGCTGTGTTTATCATCAAGGGAAATACTTGTCCCTCCTCATCATGCATAGGTATTCTCGGTCTGAATAAAAATTAATCAGGGGTTCTCATAGATCTATCTGCGAGGCCTGGCAATCCTGCCATAAGCACCTGCATGCCATATGCGAAAACGTCTGGTTCCAGCAGTATAGCTCTCATGGCTATGTGTCCTGAGTATGCTCTGATCATTTTGCATACATTTGAATAATGCATTCCTGGAGTGGAGCATACTATGCCCTCCTCCGTGGACGAAATTGTCATGTTCAATTTTGTCACTAAGTCTCAACCCAAAATGTTTACTGGGGTCTGACGTGAATACAACAAGGGTACATTTATTTCGCACTCTCCTACAGAGACTGGGAGTGCGTCTGTAAAGGGAACTCGACGGTGAGCTCCTGTGAAACTCTGAGTATCTATTGCCTCGCCAGACAAGGAAAATTTGCCTTTGCGTATGCACAAGCGTGTTGCACCCGTGTCAACTGGGAAGGAATATTCTTTACCCTCTATAACGACGTTCACCCTAGGTTCCCTATGAGGGTCTGGTGTCACTAATAGGATAGAGCACATCATGGTTCCCAGTGAGCTGTCCTAGTGTATATATAAGTTTGGCCCACTGTGCACTTGCCGATTTCCCCCATTCCCAGTGTTGCTTCCCCTTCCAGGGCTCTGGGTCTGTGGCGGTTGTGGTGGTGCCTATTGGGTTTGTCCTTGTGGAAAATTCCCTATGTTCTGTGGTTGCACCCCTTGCTGCACTCCTTGTGCTAGCTGCTGCACTGTGTGACTCTGTGCAACGCCCTTTTGTGGGAATGCAGGTGGATTCGCTGTGCCTGCTCCCATTCCTTGGCTATTCTGCCATGTGCCTTGACTTCTGCACGTGCGTGCCAAATGCCCTGTCATTCCACACAGCCAACATACTGGCAGTGGTCAGATTATTTGTCCGTCTGACATATCTGAATTACCATTTCACACGTTTTGAAAGCCTCCTTGATTACCCTGGAAACCTCCCTGGTTGCTCTGCCATCCTCTTCCTCTAAAACCTCTTCCGCTCGGGTAAAATCCTACGTTACCCTGTTTGTTCTGTTGTGGGTCAGCCACCTGTTGCATGTTTTGTTCAGCTGGGCTAGTTAGCATGGTTCCTTCAAGAGCATACTTTGATAATTTCTTTTGCACCAGCTTCGCTTCCTCACCCTTTGGAGTTGCCTCCTTTTTTCGATAATTTTCTTGTAACAATCTACAGTAATGTGCGATTGTTAACTGTATTTCAGCCCAAGGTTTAGCCTCAACTCCTACCAATTTCTTAAGCTGTTTCTGCACTGGTTCTGGCAACCCTTGGCACAATATGTGATAAAATACTGGTCTAGATTTCATCCAAGAAGCATGCGTTTCGAGCACCCATGCATCTTGGAAATTCTGGATATAATGTAACGGATCTTCCGACTCCTTCATTTTTTGAGTCATAATAGCTCCCATATTGGAAGTGTCTGGGTAAAGCACTTGTAGCGCTTTCCATAGTGCTGCTCTGCAATTGTTAAATGGTGCTCTGTCGTGCGCAGTGTTAATTGTGGTTACACTGGGGTAGTCTGCCCGTGCCCACACATGTTTGGCAATCAGGAGACCTTTAATGTCCCCTATAGCTAGCGTGTTTCCCCCTGTCATTTTTTCTAACTCATGTATCCATTTTCCGGCTTCTGATGTCAGCACTGGAAGCTTATTCGTCAGGTTTTCTCGATCCATGTGTGGCCATGGAATATATTGTGGTCTTGCTCCCCCCTTTTCTAGTAGCAGAAATTGGAATGCGCAGCCTTCTTTCTCTTCTCTCATGGCTCTCCTGTCTATCGCAGGGGTAATATTCCTGCATCGCCGTCTGCCTAGCAATGTCTTCAATCTGTCTACATAGGCTGGTGACAACCCCCCCCGACCATGGGGTGTTCCTTCATGTCAATCAGAAGGTGCGGCTAACTCTGATGTCCTCGGTGCAGACTCGCTAGCGTCTGACCATCATACCCCCTTGTACCTTGGGAGCCGTCTTTCGCGCCGTCTCCCTTCTTCATTTGCCTCGCGCTCCTCCTCTTCGGAGTCGGACATTGGTTGTTCCCAATTCATGCATGCAATCCTTGTGTCATCATTGTCTCTCCTAATTTCTAATCTGTCAAGGGACAGTTTCCTACTCCCACTACTTCGGGTGATATCCTCAGTGTCGTACAACTGAGTGCTTTCCAAGCGCTCGTGTTCCCCCTCTCCTTGGGATATTTGTTCTAGTCCCATTTCATCATATATTTTAACCATCATTTCCCTGATGCTTCTGGTGTCAAAGTCATCTTCAATATTTGCTCTATTCGTGCCTGGTACTGAGTCGTACGCAGGAAAGAATTCTTCAATGTCTTCCCAGTCTACTACTGGATCAGGTTTTTTAACCTCCCTCTCCAAATATTCAAGATTGCGTGCCTCTGTCTACGCTTACGTTCAATATCATCATTGAATTCGTTGCGCTTCCTCGCCTCTTCTCTGTCTCTATCTTCTTTGCTTCTCTTTTCATTTCTACATTCATCTGCCTTTCGTATCTCCTCATCTCTGCGTCTCCTTATCCTTTTTTCATGCACCCTTTGCTCTTCTTCCAAACTTTGCTGTTTCTGTCCGTCCTGTTCATAGGCTGATCTCTGTTTGCGATCAAGCTGTTTTTCTTCCTCTTCGTGATATATAGCTGTTCTTGCATCAGCCTTTCCAACCTCCTTATCCTTTCGTCCCTTAACTCCTTCTCTTTCTCCTTTCTCTGTGCCTTATCTAGCCTCTCCTTAGTTCTCACATCATCACTTCCTTTCCCATCGAATTTCAATTAGATTTGTCCTCCCACTCATTCGTCTTTTGCGAATGCTATCTCATCAGGTCTGTCTTCACTTCCTTTCCACTTCTTTCCCTCTCTCTCCTTATCGAGAGATGCACTTGTCTGTGCCTGGTCCTTTCTGTCATCATCGTGTCTCTCCTAGTCCTTTGGGACTGCGGAGGTGAGATTCTTGTCCTTATCCTTCCCTTAATTTTTATCACTACTGTATGCAGGTGACTCATATGCGGGATTGCTGTATCCTGTGGCAGCTTTAAGCTCCCTTAACGGGTAGAGTCCCTCAGGCTTACTTCACTCGGTTTCTGTTTCAGGCGGGGCAGGTGGCGTGGTAGGCGTCGCACCCCCCTCCGTGCATACATTTAATATCCAGTCTGCAGGTGGCTCTACCTCCTTTGACTGTTCGAACATTTTCCAGAGTTCTAGAACAGCAAAGCGTTTCTCTAGCTTCTTGCCTGTATATGTGGCATGCAAGTAAGTTGTCATATGTTGTAAGATGGCTTTAGATAAAGACCCATTTTGTGGCCACAGCATAAACATCTTTTGGGCGGTACCCTTAATACACTCTGTGCTATATTTCTTAAGCTTTGGTGCGTGTTTCGGCAGTTGCTTACATAAGTGTGCTAATGGAGTAATGTCTTCCATGATTAAATCTGTTCTCTTTTCCTCTTATACAACACTTTTCAATGCTTTCTTGCAACCTTAATACTTCCAACAATATGAGCGAGCACCAAACACTGCAAGCTCCAATCCAATTTTGTCCCGCCAAAATCTTTTATATCACCAATTTACTCAAAAACATCAATTCGTATGAGATTCCATCTCAACTTTTGAATCGCGTAAAATCCTAATCAGTTCAGAACAACACAAACAACACAAATGTTCTGTTGTGTGTCACACTTACATGTGACACACAACAGAACATGTACGACAACATTTAACAGACTAAACAGACACCAGCTGGACACAAATATCTCTGCCTCTAATTATTACCCCGTTCACAACGTCTTTACACGTGGTGGTAGCCTAGTCGTCCCCTATTATGTGGGGCTCTGAGTTCACGTTTCTTCAGACCGCTACATTAAAGCGCAGGAATAAGGCGTATCCTCTCTCTTCTCAGGTGTCCGCCCTGGTATTGTTCATTTATTCAATTATTCTCGAGTCATTATCCCCTGATATATAGTCTTCTCTACTTCTGACTACTTTGTTTTTCCACCTCCCTCTGTTACCTTTTTCCTTACTTGCTCTAATGCCTATGAGATTTGCCAAAGCACTTCATTTTTATTTCACTCACAGTTCGCATCGTTCCTCTCTGGACCCTCGTGATCACCGCCTTCATTACCGCCTCCTTCAGATTTTTGCCTGATCCTCTGCCCGTAGGAATGGGAAGGATTATGGTTTTTTAAAACGGGTCCCTTCCGCCCTCACTCAAGTTTTGGATCAGTTACTCTACCATTGTCCACGGGAAGCTTCACAGTCTAATCAGCTGAATGGCGAAGGACTCGTGAAAGACCATCGTGTCAATTAATTGGATTCACCTGAAAAGCAAGCCAACACAGCCTCCCTGAAGAATGTTGGGACACGAAAGCGCTAGGAGGAGGAGAACAGCAGCACAAATGCAGCAGAAGGGATCCAACCCAGTGAATATTTTGGCTACAATTGGGATCTAACCCAGTGAATTGGACACTTTTGGGAATTAACCCAGTTATATATTTTTTCTTTCTTCAGGTAGTATATTGGCCAGGAATTGGTGTGCGCGCCTCGCGTCATCTTTTTTATATACAGTGGACTGCACTTACATAATGTGCTTCTTTGAGGTAGATATATGGTTGGTGCTTGCTGCTCTATTCTTCTACTAAGCATAGCAAGCAGCACTGTTTTCTTAGCTTCTTGCGTTACAAGCCTATGTACAGGCGTTAGCTGGTTGAATACTTTCATCCTGCTTTACAGTTACGTTTCTTTATATTTCAACATCGTCTTTTCTTCTAAGTTCATTACATCCTTATTCATATAATTCTGTCTCTGTGTGTCGTCTTTTGGTTGTCATTTCGTTCATCTGAACGTCTGTCCGGGCCGTTGTGTCGTCACCATTCGTCTTCAATTAAGGCCTTTTGAGTTTCTTCTGGGATAGTGTTTAAACAATCTTCATTTCGTGTCATTTGCTGGTATGGTTGTCTCAGTGGATATCTCACTGCCCATGGTTGTCTGGTTATTGGCGCTTCAATAGGTATTGCTCTTCTGATTGGCACTGGACAGAGTCCTAGTGCGGCTCTCTGTTGGTTCATTTGCTCATCATACGTCACATCTCTCGGTGTGTATGTTCCTGGTACTTCAAAATGGGCGACTGGAGTGCAGGCCATATTTAGGGCCTCCTTTACAGAGGCAAGTCGCAAATGCCACAGTGTCACCATGCAGCCATCACTAAAAATCCACCTGCGCTTGAGTAGGAGAACTTCAGGAAATTAGCAAAAAGATGCACAGGCAATGTACATTATCACACACAAATGTTGATGTCATTACTCATTCAAAGCATAAAAATAAAGTGTTTGGGGTTGCTGTGACTTTTATGGTCAGGGAGCATAGGAGCCTTAAACAGAGTGGCCCTCATTACGACCCTGGCGGAAATCGAAAAACGATGGCGGAAATGCAATACCGCCATCGAATAGCGCTCGGTGCGATTATGACCCGTCACCGTAAAGTACGATGCCATTAGCGACACCGTAGTGAACGCCAACGCTAACTGCACCAAGTACGCGCACGCGCGCCATGCGAAACCGTAATTACCACCATGGCGCAACGGTACGCGAATTCTGACCCTAGCGGACATTTACCTAACGCCATCAAGCATGGCGGAAAGTACCATTCCGCCATGGTGAGAAGTACGGCAACGTGAACCAACCGTAAATGGCCCTACTGAGTGCCTGTACACCACTCCCTGGCCACATTGCACAACTCCTCGTAGGTGCAATGAAGTCACACAATGCAACCAGTGAAATGTACAAGTCACCCATGCATGCCAACGAACAAATGAATGTAGGGGCTCCAAGTGCCTTGTGAGTGGCCATCCATATTTGCCATGTCACCATTGCCGTACTGATGCAGCACAGGCATGTGAAGGGTCAAGTACAGCAATATGAACTGAAATATGAGACAAAACAACAACAGGCCCCCATCGCTTGACACCAGTGTAAGGCAACATTCAAAGCAGTAACCTGAGGGAGACTGCAACAGCCCTGTACTCTTGCCAGTAAACAAACCAACCATCAGCATAAGCATGTACCACACAAGTTGGCAGAGTGACTGAGCAGCCAGGCCCATCTCAAGAGGGGCCAATGGGAGCTGCAGGGCACAGATGGCACGAATACAGAAGCTATTCCAATGGACATGACCTCAGTCTCCCTCCAAGAAACGCACGCAAACACAGGCACCTGTGACCAGCCATATTCTGATAATCACATCATTCCACCAATCCACCTGGCTGACCGGCATCTGTTACACAAAAGCTAATCCCCCGCCCCTGAGCATGACATCATTAAAACAGTCATAATGGCAGACCCTATCCCTGACCTCACTGGGCTTCGTAGGCAAACGCGCCCAGTACAGTACCACGCAACTATAACCAGAAGCCGGAACCCAATGCAGATCTACTCACAATACATCGCTCCACAAATAGGAATATGCTACATTACTTGCAAAGAATAACGCTACACGGTTAATATCATAATAGAAATTTAATGCACTACAAAATCATCAAGCCCATACAGCCATTAGGTCATGAACCCCAAAATACATTTCAGTATTGTGGGCTGCATCCGCAATAAATGACCAGCTTCTGCTTGTGTGACGCCCTGTTCCTTCATGGTACACAGGGGCTACATACACGTTCAAAAAGGCAACATGGAAGCGCCTAGAACCGCAGGGCCGTCCCATTAGGTAGGCACTAGTCCAGCTGAAAGGTCGATATGTTGCTCCTAGCCACTAGTACTGCGTAAGGGCATGTGGCCCATTGGCGATCGTAATGGTGCTCCACTGATTAACACGAAGCAGCAGGTGTCGGGAGTAAAAGCCATCTGCAGGAGTGGCATACAGATGGCAGCGGCAAAAGGGGAGGAGATACCTGTCACCCAAATGAAATGAAAAAGAATGGTATGGGCATCAGAACTTAATTTGAATTACTCACTTCAATGATCACACTAAATCTACAGCCATATGCATGTTAGCCCACTCAAAAGGATTATTCCCACCCAAAAATCACTTGCGAATCATAACTATATAAATCGAGGTGAATACACTATTACAAACGAGTCTTTGTGTGCATGCGTCTGTTAAAACAGAATCCATTAGATGGGATTAGTAACGTGCATAGACACAAGTGTTTGAAGGCGCGTCGAGACAGGGAGGGTTCAACAAGGGCAGATAGACGATGGTCCCACTATGGCAGCTCTGCATCACATAGCGCAGGGGAAGTGGATAGATTCCAAAAAGCCATGTACATGGTAAACTCTCAATTAAATCATCTGTCCATGCATCCATACATCATACCCTCATCCCGGTATGAAAACGCCTGATTATTTACTCACATAACATGTGAAATTTCCATTGAGTCTGTGCGTAATGCAGTCTGCAAAATCCACTGTGCTCCAGCCCGGAATTCTAGTGTTGTGAAGTAACATGTATTTGGGAACGTCCTGCCTTATCGTCCACTACGCTATTGCGCATCCCATACTATTCATATCAATCATTGCATTCTCGCCATGGCCCCTGTCCCAAGGACATTAAACAATAGAACTTAATATCTGCAGTCAGACCTGTGGGCGTCTCCTCGCCACTAGCTGAAAACCGAAAGCGCTGTCCTTCGAATTCCACATTTGCAACATCACGTCGAAAAGGCATCTGTGACCGCTTGAAATCACAAATTCATCCATGTAGTGCAGCAGTGTGTGAAAATGGCAACTGGCTTCACTCACAAATGGGACGCCCCGCCCGTCGGTGAACCTCGGTACAGTGCTGCATGAGGGTCCAGCGTTAATCGAGTACTGCATTCCACTGACCCTTCACAAGTTTGTTCGCGACTGTAAAGATAGTATGTGAAACAATGGGACCATAGCAGAATGAACATATGAACCAATATTCCACTGCCATCGGGATTAAATACATGATTGTAATAGCAAGATGCCATGCGTCGAATTGCAGCGTTGTGTGCGGGACGTGCTCGCCCAAAGGGGATTGCAGCTTGCACAGGTGGAATGAATCACCACAGGTGGAGGCTATACAGCCTGAAAACACATAAATTGCACACCCAACCCCCTCCCACAACCACACCCACTCCAAAATGCTACCGGCAGGACTAGCGATGTTGGCCCTGGGGGACCTGATAGCACTGCAAGTACTACAACTTCAAGAAGAAGACGAACACCAACTACTACAACAACCGGCCGCACAGAGGAGACGCAGGAGGAGGAGGAGGGCAAGGCAGGGCCAGCAAGGGCCACCAGCACAGCCACTACCACCACGCAGGCAGCCCGCAATCCCACGCCTCCGAGCTCATCCGTTCAACCTCACTGCTGAGCAGATCCACACCCTCTACCGTTTGGACCGGGACACCATAACCGCCATTGTGGACATGACACACGCTGACCTTGCCAGCATGATAGATAGCCCAACCGCCATCCCACCCCTACTGAAGGTGGTGTCTGTACTACACTTCCTGGCCACAGACACAGTCGGACAGTTGCATGGCATTTCACAGCCACTGTTCTCACGGACACTATCGCAAGTGCTCGATGCCCTCCTGAAGCACGCAGACGACTACATCTCTCTACCACGCTCGGAGCAGGAAATTACGAACACAAAAGTGGGATTCCATGCACTTGCCGGCATACCGGGTTGCATTGGTGCCATCGACTGCACCCATGTGGAATTGGTTGTGCCACATGCCATGGAGGCCCAGTACCGCAACCGAAAACAATATCATTCTCTTAATGTACAAATGGTGTGTGACTCCAACAGGATCATTACACATTGTTGTGCCCGATTTCCTGGATCAACCCATGATTCTATGGTCTTGAGGAACTCTACAATACCACGCTACATGGAGCGACACGCAGGGAACAGATCCTGGCTACTCGGTGAGTCTCATTTCATGCATGATAATGTGGGGTATGTGATGCGGCAATGACCTGGCAGGAAGGGGGGGGGGATGCGTACGTAGCAATGTCATTCCACAAACATCCTTTATTGTCCACATACAGGTGATGCCGGGTATCCACTGAAGAGATGGCTCCTTACACCACTCCGGAACCCACAGAACCAGCATGAGGAGGACTACAACCATGCCCACTCACGTACCCGTGTAGTCATAGAACAGGCATTCGGCCTACTGAAGACTCGTTTCCGCTGCCTCAGCAGGTCTGGCGGGGCACTCCTGTACCGCCATGAGAAGGTTGCAAAGATGGTCATGGCATGTGTCATGCTACACAACATGTGCGTACGTAGAAATGTGCCCATGCCCCCTGACGCAGGACTGCAAGCACCTGAAGATGGTCATGATGAGGGTGGGGATGTGGCAGCACCTCAAGGAGTCCGCGAGGCACAGGAGGGCCGTGAAATTCGTCAGATTCTCATAGATTCATGCTTCTAGCACTCACGCCTGGTGGCTGATACATGGACACGGGACTTGTGGCACTGTGTGTGTCTGGAACATGCACAATATGGACTGTACGCCTATAAAGGCCTCGTACACAAAGATCAATGTCCACACATCTCATTGGATGATTGTGAAATGTTTATAGCATATGTGAAATTATGTTACACACCCCATCGACCCGCCACCCAAGAAAGCCCAACACACCCCCTCCACCCTCCTACCTCCCCCCCGAACACCAGTGTCCAAAGATGCTCATTGTCAGTGGGCAGACGCTATTGCAAGCCCCCTCTCCGGGTATCAGGGGCACCCCTGCCTGTGGAGCGCAGGTTCCTCCCAGATCTACGTTGGGGGCTGCCCTGGACGGAACTTGCAACGGATGATGTCTCTGCCTGCTCACGTCCATGCATGTCCCTAAGGGTTTGTGAGAGCTCAGTGAGCACACGGCGCACAGCGGCAAGTTCAGCACATACGTCTTTGGACGTCGCATGCAGTTCCCCCCTCAGGCTCTCGGTGCTTCTCTCCATTTGTACCCTCAGGCTCTCGGTGCTTCTCTCCATTTGTACCCTCAGGCTCTCGGTGCTTCTCTCCATTTGTGCCCTTAGTGTCTCTGTGCTTCTCTCCATTTCTGACCTAAGTGTCTCAGTTGATGTTTCTATGGCTGCCTTAGTACCCCCACATTCATCAGCATGCTCCTTGAGGAGCGTGGCCAGTTGCTGCTGTTGCACGATCACCTGGTCGAGGGACTGTTGCCTCTGCTGGGCCATGGCCATTTGCGGTGGTGTCACAGAAGGGCTGATCACCTCATGTTGGCTTGCCACAGGGCTTGTGGGGGATGGCCAGTCGTCGTCTTGTGGGTGCCCCTGCGTGGTATCCTCATGGTGTACGGGATGAAACAAACAGGGGGATTGAGACAGGTCATGGATGGATCCTACATCGACAGCACCGTTTTCTGTGTCAGAGCATGCTGCCATTAATGCAGTGTCATCTATGGTGCTGCTGCCACCAGAAGCAGTGCCTTCTGTGGCATCCATTGGGGGGACCTGTGGTGCTGCTGTTGTGGGCATGCTGGCTGCTGGGGTGCCTGTTGAAGTCCCCTCCTGTGTGCTGCCACTTGATTTGTGCTGCTGCCGTGTCTTGATCCGTGCAGCTGAGGTGGAGGGTCTTTGGCCGTTGGTCTCGGCCCTCTTTGCAGGTGTGCTGATAGGGGTGTCCTGAAGCTCGTCGTTTGAATCGGACCCTGTGGTGGAGTAAAGGAGGGCGGGTCTGTGGGAATTGGAATGGCAATGTATCACATGCATTGGGGTGGTACCTGAGGGTGATTTGGGTCAGGGCCTTGGAGGTGGTTTCATTTTTGTGTGGATTGAAGATGCAGTTGTTTTGCAGCCTGCAGTTAGGGTGTGCATGCTGCACGTGTAGAGGGTGTTTTTAGGATTTTTAATTATTTATGTATTTAATGTGAGTTTTAAAGTGCGCTATCAGGCCAATGTATGTGGACGTTCTCCTGGACATGTGTTTCTGTTGCACTATGTGGACACATGGTACTTCACATGATTGGACATTGTGGATTTAGCATTGTTTTATTTGGCCCACCTACCTGATTCTTCGGATGTCTGCACTCCTTTCTCCATCCCTCCGACTCCCTCTATACTCTCCATTCCAATGGTGGAGGCACAGATTTCTTCCCAGGGGGTCAACTTGATGGGTGATTCCGATCCTCCCCCGGTAGCTGTGGCAATGTTACGGTTGGCTGATAGTATGCTCCGTACGCGTATCCGCAAGTCGTCCCATCGCTTTCTGCATTGCTGTGGGTTGCGGGGTGCGGTCCCCACCGCACTTACCCGCTGTGCCGCCAGGGCCCATATGGCCTTCTTGTTCGCAAGTGCCGTCCTGGTCATTTGCGTCGAGAAGACGACGGCAGCATTCTCCTGGAGGGTCTCTGTGAGCACGGTGAGTTCCTCATGGGAGAAGTGGACCTGCCGCTTGCGGTCGCACGCTTTTTTCGCAACTTTTCCCATTTTTATTGTTTTCACTAGGGTGGCTAACGGGTTGGGATGTGTCTCAGGGTAGGATTTTTGATGCTTGTGTTGGGATTCTGATTTTATAGGTGTACGGCGTGCTGTTTCCCGTTCCGGGACCATGTTTTTACTTCCGTTTCCGTATATTTACGGTCACCGTATTTTACGATTACCGCTCATTACGGTGACCGCTATGATGGGTGGCGGAATTGCACCTAGGGCGCCGTACGACGGCGGTGAGGGGCGTTTTGGGGACATTTCCGCCATCGCGGACTTTGCACTTCCGCCATGGCGTAGTGCTCGTGCCCGATGGGTCAGAATTAGCCGCACTTTACTCCGTCGTGCAATGGCGGAAACGCTATTTACGCTATGGCGGTCAGGTCAGTTACTTTCCGCCAGGGTCGTAATGAGGGCCAGTGACTTTTCCTTGACCCCCCTCTGTTATTAGTAGTCTGCCCCAATTTGGGCACCTAAAAAACCCAGAGCCGGATTTGACCAAAAATGCAAGGAAGCAGAAAAGTGCTATGAGCACGAGTGATCAGTGATGAGCAGCAGAGAGGTAATGGAGGCCCTTATAGTAAACGTGGGGGCAATCTACTCTTAAGATGGATTTCTGAACTATGACCTGGTGGGTAGAGGTTCAGAAGGCCAGCCTACTTTCTTGGAAAGACCAATCAAGGTACAATTGGCGGCAGTCAAGACTAGGTCTCAGGATGGGTGAGGGTGACTGAAAGACCTCAATGAGTACACAGAGTAAAGGACACTTACAAATCACTCCCAGTCAGGTGTATATATATATTAACAATACAAATACATTTATTCAAGGCCTTTGAGTTTCAAAACAATAGTTATTAACAGTAACACTTTTAAACCAACACAATCCTACTAAAATACAAAACCAAGGGGCCTAAACGGTTAATGCACAAAATGGGTCCGCAACCGAGAAAAGGGAAGGAAGCAGGTAGTGCAAAGTGTCCATAGGCAGTTTTGCAGTAATCACAATCCTAACTGAAAGGAAGTTCAGTCCCTAAGAAGAGGGGAGCCTATTGCTCATATGTACTTGCAATGTTAGCACACACAGTAGTGCAGATGGGCGAAATCGGGGTCTCTTGTAGGGTCTGTAGCAACTCAGGAAGGTGGGTGAGGTGATGCAGAATAGGTTCCCACTATTCGTGGAGGGTCTCCGCGTGAGGACAGAAAAGGTTCCAGGAGTTGGGAATAGTTCGATAGCTCAGGCTATCTGTGGAAAGGAGAGGACAATCAGGGGCCACTTGTGCATACAAACGGATGGATGCGCAAGGGGCCACTGGTAAGGGTTTCAATTACTCACCGACCCCTGGTGCACTCCAGACCAAACTTCGGCAGTCGAGACCAATTCGGTTGCAGGTTCAAATGCAGCAATCTCGTGGCTCTGCGGCTTTCAGCAACAAAGTTACAGCTTTATTTCCCAAACGGGACAGTGAAGAATTCTCCGCTCATGGTGGATGGATCAGGCCAGTTTCACTGTAGCAGGCTTCAGGGCACAGAGGGGCACAGCTGCAATGCACTTTGAAACTTCATCACCATGGCTGGGCGGTAACCACATGTACTCCGGTTTGGGCCATCTCTCTATACTCCAAACCTGGGAACGCCAAGTGTACTAAATTCGGTATGAGAGAGCCGTGAACACAGAGCTTGCGATATACTATGTTTCAAGAGCCTCTCAAAACAGCGGTGGAATCAGAGCAAAGGTCCTGCGCAAGCTGGTCAGCCCACTGGTTGGCCCAGGGATGCTTCCGAGAAGGCTTACTTGCAGGGTTTGATGAAGGTGCCGAGAATAGTTAGTCCCACTATTCCAATGAGTCGAAGCGCCTTCGTAGACCTTCTAGTTCGATCAGATGCAGAGGGGTCCAGCGGGACGACAGCGGGCTCAGGGTGCCAAACCTTCCAGCGGGTCAACAGCAGTTCCTCGACTCGGCTTCTTAGTTTCAGGATACTTGGATCCTATCCTTCGTTCAGTGAGAACTGAAGAGATCGACCTGGTATGGGTGTTTGGAGCTTTCTCTTATCCAGAATCTCCTTCGTGCCAAAAAGAAGAGGACCCAATGGGAGATCTGCTCAAATACAGGTACACAATATGCAGACCAATCATGGACCATGGTGGTCCCAGGCATTCACAGCACACTAGAGTCTCTGGCACCCAGGATGTGTATTGGAACCAGACAGTCCAACCCACATCCTGCAAGCACACACACAAGGCATGCAGAAGCCCAGGAAAGCAGGGCAGTTTGCAGGAAATTGCATGCCCAAATAAGGACTGACCTGGGTCGGTTCGACCTGGGGAAGCTGAAGGGGCAAGATGGCCAAAGGACGGGACAAAGAACCTTGTGGCATGGCCATTCTGGAGGCAGGCCACCTATTCTTGCGAAACGCAGAAAACACAGTTTACCTGGCAGGAGAGGGTTAAAAATACCTGAAAAGATAAGCTGCCACCAACCCTGTCCAAGGCACATCTGCAATTCTCATACAAAAGCCTTCGAAAGTATCTAGGGCCTTTAGAAATGAATGACAGGAAGACTTAATTGCACTATACTGGAAGGTATATTGTGCACTTGCAACATGTTGCAGAAAAGTTGCAACATTGACAAGGGCTAAGGGAAACAAAGTCTCCCAGTACTGACTGTCTTTAAGGGCATGTCAGTTTCCCCATAACAAAAAGAGCGAAAAGCCGAGGGGAGTGCAGCTGAAGGCTGTGCTCCCCTGGTAAAGTCACACTATGGTGTATAACAGCTGCAAAAAGTTAGGGGGTACACAACTGGAGGGAAAATTACACATGAAATGGAAATCTTTCCTAACACTCACCCCTCCCAGACCAAGCCCAGGGGGAACTAATCCACTCCTGGATGAGTCTCATGTTCAGGTTGGTTAAACATTCTGGACAACCATCACCATTGCTATGTTGGACACCTGGCCAATGCTCAATAGTGAAGTCACAGCCTTGATGGTTTATGGACCACCTGAGCAACTTTGGATTCTCTCCCTTCATGTTCATTAGCGACTTTAAGGGCTTATGGTCAGTTTACACAGTGAAGTGGGTACAACAATTGTTGTCAGGCATAGTAATGTTACTGCTGGTTTGTCTCCTTCTTCCCTTCCCTTTCTCCCCTAACTGTTTTTGCACTTGCACTATCAGAAATGTCGCCAGGCTGATTATGGTAGTTCTATTTTTCACATTCTAATTTGTTTCAAGGACTTGTATGAATGTAACTGTATTTTTCCCATGTTCCCTCCCTCCTTGAAGCGCTTTGAAACACATTGTGTAAAGGCGCTATACAAATAAACAATCAATTCAATTCAATTCATCTACTTGTGATAGTGCAGCTTCTATTCAAGTGTCAGAGGCATCTCTCTGCATAATAAAAAGGTCTTTGATAATTAGGGGCCACGAGAACAGGGGCCTGGCACAAGGAGCCTTTTAAGCAATTGAAAGCCTTCCCACACTCTTCATAACAAGTTACCTTCTTGGGTTTCTTAGAAGTTGTGAGAGTAGTCAGAGGTGCAGCTATGGTGCCATTGTCTGCCATGAAATTTCTGTAGTACCCGGTGAGTCCTAAAAAGGCTCTAACTTGGGTTTGTGTAGTGGGGGTAGGCCAGTATTGTACTGCTTGTACTTTGCTGGGTAGAGGCATATCCTCCCTCCTCCTACTTCATGCCCAAAGTAGACCACTGAGCCTTGTCCAATCTGGCACTTATTGGACCTAATGGTCAAGTGGGCCTTGTGAAGAGCCTGCTGCAATACAATCCTAAGGTGTTTCACATGATCCTCCCAGGGGGCACTGAAAACTGCTATATCATCCAGATATGCTAGACAGAATTCATCCAACCCATTAAGGACATGATTCACAAGCCTCTGGAAAGTGGCAGGTGCATTCTTCAACTCAAAAGGCATTACCCTGAACTGGTAAAGACCCTATGGTGTTGAGAAAGCTATCTTCTCCTTGGCATGTTCTTTAAGGCCTATTTGCCAATAGCCTGAAGTGAGGTCAAATGTGCTGAGGTATTTGGAGGCATGCAAAGGATCCGCCAGCACATCTTTTCTAGGCAAGGGGTGTGCATCTGTCTTGGTGACAGCATTCAGAGCCCTGTAATCCTCACATGACCTCAACTCAGAGGTGCCTGCCTTTGGAACCAAAACCACAGGCCTGGACCAACGACTACTCGAGGGTTCACTCACCCCAAGATCCAACATTGTGTTGACCTCTTTCTTAATGTAAGACCTTACTTTGTCTGACATCCTGTATCCACTACTTTTAGTAGGTACACTATCTCCTGTATCAATGTCATGTTTGCACCAATGTATCAAACTAGGAGTTTGTGAAAACAAGGGTGAAAACTTCCTCGGCAAACTTCTTACCTCAGCTTGTTCACCAGAAGTCAGGTGAGGGGCCACTTTGACACCCTCAATGGATCTATCTGAGGGACTGCCCTGGAACAGGTCAGGGAGATGTTCTGAGTCCTCCTCAACATCTGAAGCCAGCAGCAGTGCAGCGATTTCAACTCTTGGGATGAAAGCCTTCAGTATATTCACATGGAACACTTTTGGAGCTTGTCCAGCTCTTCCAGGGTCCACTATATAGTTGACCTCACTCAGTGACTCCACCACTGTGTAAGGGACTGACCCCTTGTCCTGTAAAGCTCTAGGCCTTATAGGATTCATGATCAGGACTTGCTGACCTGGTGTGAAATTGACGAGGGCAGCCTTCTGGTCATAACAATGTTTCACCATTGCTTGCCCTGCCTTCTGTTTCTCACTAGCCAGACCCATCAGGAGTACCATCCCCTTTATGAGCCCTAGCACATAGTCTACTACGTTGGTAGTGATAGGGGGAGTGGGCATCTCCCATCCCTCCTTGACTATTGCTAAGGGTCCCCTCACAGGGTGACCAAACAGAAGCTCGAAGGGGCTCAAGCGACACACTCCGGAGGTACTTCTCTGTAGGCAAACCGTAAACATGGTAGTAGAAGATCCCATTTTCTTCTTTGGGGCTCTTACAGAGCCCCAATCATGGTCTTTAAGGTTCTGTTAAACCTTTCTATGAGACCTTTGGTTTGTGGGTGGTATGCAGATGAAAACTTATAGGTGAGAACACATTCCTTCCACATGACCTACATATACTTTGACATAAAGTTGCTGCCCCTATGAGACACAACTTCTTTAGGGAAGCCAACCCTAGTAAATCTGCCAAGTAAAGCTTTTGCAACTGACTTGGAGTCACAGTCTTCAATGGGATGGCCTCAGGATACATGGTGGCATGGTCGAACAGCACCAGGATAAACCTATTGACTGAGGATATTTGGGGTAAAGGGGGCCATCAATGTCGATCCCTACCCTCTCAAATGCTACCCCCACCACTGGGAGTGGTACTAATGGTGCTTGGATTTTGGTGCCATTTTATTTTCCTAGATAAATGGCATGTGGCTCAACTCCTGCAGTGACTTTCTACTTGCACCCCCATCTTGGTCCAGTAGAAGTGCATGGATAACCTTTGCTTGGTTCTCTTGATGCCAAGGTGAAAAGCAAAGGAGACTTCATGCACCAACTGCAAGGGTGAGGGTCTGTTAGCAAGGGGAACCACCAACCTCCCATGGTCTCCTTATGTAGAATCTGTAGGCTCACTGTAGAGGAGCCCACCTTCCCAATAAATCCTATTCTTCACAGGAGGTTCACCCTCAAGCTGGGAGCAGGCCTGTCTTTTTAGGCCATCCAAAGAGGGGCACTCGCATTGGCCCTTACTGAACTCAACCCTGTCAGGTCCACCTTCTACTAACAAACCTTGTAGTTCAGGGTGGTCATTGGGATCAAAGATTTCAGGTAACACCTCTTCCTCATCAGGTTCAGGAGTTTGACCAACTACCTCCACCTCAGTGGTAGGTGAGTTAGGGGGAATATTCTCTTTCCTCTTTTATCTTTATTGACTCCTTTAGCCTTGGGTTTCCACTTTGACTTAGGCTTGGCATTAGACTTGGCCAAGGCAGCCTTTGTTTGTGACCTTGTGCATGGTCTCACTGCTGTACCACCCACAAGCCCTAGAGCTCTAAGATCATTCCCCAACAGGACCTTTCCTGGAACATCTCTCTGAATGCTCACTGGAATCCTGACGAATGTACCATTTATAGTAAAATGTGCAGGCATAACCGGGAACTTGAAAGGTGGTCCATCAGCCAGCTTATTGGGCAACAGAGGAGCTCTGACAACTTCCTCTGGGTCTACCAAGGTAGAATCCACTACAATTCTGCTGCACCCACTATCCCTAAGGGCTGAAGTGTCTACTCCATTAACTAGCACACTGTCTTTAAAATAGTGCTTGGTATTATCAGGATTCCTAGCATAAGCCTCTCCCAGGGAAACTAAGACTACCTCAGAATCTTCCCCACTGGGGAAGGAGTCTGAAGAGAAGGATGCCCCTGTGATCTCTTCCTCCCCATAAGAGGAGAAAGCCAGATTCGCAGAGTGGACCACCAAAGGTTTAACCTTACATCTGGGGTCCCCCTTCACATGGTCACTTGCTCCACAAGCCACACAAGATCTACTGGGTTTTGAGACATAAGGAGGTGTATTGTAACCAGAGTTCTGTTGAGGAGGGTAACCTCCACTACCCTGTGTATTCTCTTGTGATTTACCCTTACATTTCATTTTGTGGCTCTTTTGGGAGGAAGTTTTATCAGATCCCACACTCTCCTTATCTTTTTACTTTTCCCCCTGCTCCTGCTTAACAGGATAAGTATTGTCCTTATGGGACACTCAATGTGACACCCACAAATCTGATCCTATGTCCAGCTTCTTAGGATCGAACTCCTTTGAATCTACCAAATGCTGCTTAAGCTAAGGGGAACAAGAAGCAAACATATGTTCAAGCATGACAAGACATATCATACCCTCAAAGGTGCAGACTTTATAGCCTTAAACCCAGCCAGTCAAGTTCTTTAAAAAATCAGTCACATATAACACCCAAGTACTACCTTCTTTCTGTTTGTACTCTCTGAACCTCTTCAAGTATTGGGCAGGAGTCTTCCCAAACTTAAAGATGAGAGTCTGCTTCAACATTTCAAAGTCTATTCTTTCAGCTTTTGACATTTCCATAATAGCACTGCAGTCAGAATGGGGTCGTCTGCTGAGCAATCATGCAATTTTATCAATATTCACAACCTCCTGATCTTCACAGGCACACTCAAATGCATTCAGCCAGTCCATAATTACATTCTTCTCATCATACACACTGAGCAGATCTTTTGGAAATCGTGGATGAGAGGAGGTCCTAGACCCATGTCCAGAACCCTTGGATCCATTGGAAACTTGAACCTTGGCCAGTTCTAATTGGTGATCCCTGTCCAGCTGTTTTTCTGCCTGCTTTATCTTTAGCTTGGCCATGTGAAATTCAAGCTCCCCCTGCTTAAACAGCAGCTCTTTCTTCTTGAATTCCAGCATGGCCTCAGCATCAGAGCTTGCAGAGGAAACATTGGATATTGCATCCTCTCTGTCACAATGATCACCATGAATGAGGGCAGTGACAGAACTGTCAGTTCTGCCAGTGGAAGCAGCTCCACCTCCTTCTGCACTCTCATCAGTGGTTATGGTATCAAGTTGCAACTCTTGCCATTCCATGATTCTTTGAATCATTTCCAATTGTGTGCCTTGAGAAGGTTAACCTCTCTCAGCACACATAATTCTAAGTGTTTCTGATTTAGAAGCATTTAAGGTTATATTGGTAATTGTTTCCATAACTTTAGATAGGTCTATAGCCTTTACAGTTATCACTACTTGGTCTCTATGTGTCCTGGGTAGGCGTAATCTGAAATGCATTCACTAGTGTGCAACACTGGATACCTTCAGTCCTATCCCACCACTTTGTTAAAATGGATTTCTGAACTCTGACCTGGTGGGCAGAGGCTCAGAAGGCCAGCCTGGTTTCTTGGAAAATGGTAACCTTCTGGACAAGCCAGACCAATCAAGATAGCATTGGCGGCGGTCAAGACTAGGGGCCTCATTACACGGATGGTGGTAGGGATTTACCGGTACCGGTAAAATACCGGTACCGGTAAATCCCTACCGCCTTACTACGAGGTCCCTTTGCGGGTTGGGGGATTTAACGCCTGCTTCTTGCAGGCGTTAAAATCCAACCCGCTAAGGGACCTCAGAGCTAATTACGGCACCGCAAAATTGCGGTGCCGTAAGTAGCGCCTTCCCCATTCCCATAGAGCCCTATGGGGCAGAAATGGGAATGGGGAAGGGCAATGGCGGAAGGGGGATTTACCGCCCCTCCAACCTTGGAATGGGGCGGTAAATCCCCTTTCCGCCAAGGCGGTGCCGGTATTTTACCGGCATGAGCCATGGCGCTTATAGCGCCATGGCTCACCGCCTACTGGGTAATGAGGCCCTAGGTCTCAGGAGGGGTGAGGGTGACTAAAAGACCTCAATGAGCACACAGAGTAAAGGGCAATTACTCACAGTCAGGTGTATATATACTAAAATACAAATACATGTATTCAAGGCCTTTGAGTTTCAACACAATAGTTATTAACAGTAACACTTTTAAACCAACAAAATCCTACTAAAATACTTATATACAAAACCAAGGGGCCTAAAGGGTTAATGCACGAAATGGGTTGACAGCCTATAAAAAAGGGAAGGAAGGAGGTAGTGCAAAGAGTCTATAGGCCTTTTTTGCAGTAATCACAATCCTAACTGAAAGGCAGTCTAGTGCCTAAGAAGAGGGGATTTATTGCTCAAATGTACTTGCAATGCTGGTGCACGCGATAGTGCAGATGGGTGAAATCGGGGTCTCTTGTAGGGTCTGTAGCAGCTCAGGAAGGTGGGTGAGGTGATGTAGAATAAGTTCTCACTATTCATTGAGGGTCTATCCGTGAGGGCAGAACAGGTTCCAGGAGTTGGGAATAGTTTGATAGCTCTGGCTATCTGTGCAAAGAAGAGGGGCCCTCAGAGGCCACTCATGTGTAAAAATGGATGGATGTGCTAGGGGCCACCAGTAAGGGTTGCAATTACTCACCGACCCCTGGTGCAATCCAGACCAAACTTCCGCAGTCGATTCCGGTTGCAGGTTCAAATGTGGCAATCTCACGGCTCTGCAGCTTTCAGCGACGAAGTTACAGCATTGATTCCAAAATGGGACAGTGATGATTTCTCTCGTCCTGGTGGATGAATCGGGCCAGTTTCACTGTAGCAGGCTTCAGGACACAGAGGGGCACAGCTGCAATGCACTTGCAAAGGTCATCACCACGGCTGGGCGACACAGTAACCGCGTGTACTCCGGTTTGGGCGCTCTCTCTTTACTCCAGACCTGGTAATGCCATGTGTTCTAAATTTGGTGTGAGAGTGCTGTGAACAGAGAGCTTACGATGTACCAAGTTTCAAGGGCCTCCTCAAAACGGTGGCGGTATCAGAGCAAAGGGCCTGGACAAGCTGGTCAGCCCACTGGTTGGCCCAGGGACACTTCCGAGAAGGCTTACTTCCAGGGTTTGATGAAGGAGCAGAGGGTAGTTAGTCCCAATATTCCAATGGGTCAAATCCCCTTCGCAGACCTTCTAGTTTGATCAGATGCAGAGGGGTCCAGCGGGACGAAAGTGGGCTCAGGATGCCAAACCTTCCACCGGGTCAACAGCGGTTCCTCGACTCAGCTTCTTGGTTTCAGGACACTTGGATCCTTTCCTTTGTTCAGTGAGAACTGAAGAGATCGACCTGGTATGGGTGTTTGGAGCCTTCTCTTATCCAGAATCTCTGTCGCGCCAAAACAAAGAGGAGCCAATGGGAGATCTGGTCAAATACAGGCACACAATACGCAGACCAATCATGGACCATGGTGATCCCAGGCATTCACAGCACACCAGACTCTCTAGCACCCAGGATGTGTATTGGAACCAGACAGTCCAACCCACATCCTGGAAGCACACACACAAGGCATACAGAAGCCCGGGAAAACATGGCGGTTTGCAGGAAAATGCATGCCCAAATAAGGACTGACCTGGGTTGGTTAGACCTGGGGAAGGTGAAGGGGCAAGATGGCCAAAGGAAAGGACAAAGAACCTCGTGGCATGGCCATTCTGGAGGCAGGCCACCTAATCTTGCGAAACGTGGAAAACGCAGTTTACCTGGCAGGAAAGGGTTAAAAATACCTGAAAAGATAAGCTGCCACCAGCCCTATCCAAGGCACATCTGCACTTCTCATAAAAAAGCCTTCGAGAGTATCTAGGGCCTTTAGAAATGAATGACAGGAAGACTTAATTGCACTATACTGGAAGGTACATTGTGCACTTGCAACATGTTGCAGAAAGTTGCAACATTGACAAGGGCTAAGGGAAACAAAGTCTCCCAGTACTGACTGTCTTGAAGGGCATGTCAGTTTCCCCATAACAAAAAGAGCGAAAAGCCCAGGGGAGTGCAGCTGAAGGCAGTGCTCCCCTGGTAAAGTCACACTATGGTGTATCACAGCTGCAAAAAGTTGGGGGGGGTACACAACTGGAGGGAAAATTACACATGAAATGGAAATCTTTCCTAACACTCACCCCTCCCAGACCAAGCACAGGGGGAATTAATCCACCCCTGGATGAGTCTCATGTTCAGGTTGGTTAAAGATTCTGGACAACCATCACCATTGATATGTTGGACACCTGGCCAATGCTCAATAGTGAAGTCACAGTCTTGACGGCTTATGGACCACCTGAGCAACTTTGGATTATCTCCCTTCATGTTGATTAGCGACTTTAAGGGCTTATGGTCAGTTTACACAGTGAAGTGGGTACAACAATTGTCGTCAGGCATAGTAATGTTACTGCTGGTTTGTCTCCTTCTTCCCTTCCCTTTATGTCGCCAGGCTGATTATGGTAGTTCCATTTTTCACATTCTAATTTGTTTCAAGGACTTGTATGAATGTAACTGTATTGTTCCCATGTTCCCTCCCTCCTTAAAGCGTTTTGAAACACATTGGCCCTCATTCCGAGTATAGTGGTAGTCATGGCGCTATTTGAGCCATGACTGCCTCCCATACTGGTACCGACTTCGGTTTGGTTCAAACGGAACTTACCGGTCCATTCCGACCTTGGAGGGATCGGTAAATCCCGCTTTACCAAACCATTTCCCATTCCCATTTGAGCCCCCATAGGGCTCAATGGGAATGGGGAGGGCGCAAATAGCGGGCCGGCGTATGCCAAGCCCATTATTTGCGCCCAGGTCTCTTAACGGGTCCCGTCCTTAACACCTGGTCAGACCAGGCATTAAGGAAGGGACCCGCTAAGTGACCTCGTAGTAGGGCGGTAAGGGATTACTGGCACCGGTCTCCTTACCAGTGCCCGGTATCCCTTACCACCCTACTCGGAATGAGGGCCATTGTGTATAGGCGCTATACAAATAAACAATCAATTCTATTCAATTCATCTACTTGTGATAGTACAGCTCCCATTCCAGTGTCAGAGGCATCTCTCTGCATAATAAAAAGGTCTTTGGTAATCAGGGGCCCTGAGAACAGGGGCCTGGCAAAATGAGTCTTTTAAGCCATTGAAGGCCTTCCCACACTCTTCATAACAAGTTACCTTCTTGGTTTTTTTAGAAGTTGTGAGAATAGCCGGAGGTGCAACTATGGTGCCATAGTCTGCCATGAAATTTCTGTAGTACCCAGTGAGTCCTAAAAAGGCTCTCACTTGGATTTGGGTAGTGGGGGTAGGCCAGTATTGTACTGTTTGTACTTTGCTTGGTAGAGGCGTATCCTCCCTCTACCTACTTCATGCCCAAAGTAGACCACTGAGTCTTGTCCAATCTGGCACTTACTGGCCCTTACGGTCAAGTGGGCCTTGTGAAGAGCCTGCTGCAATACAATCCTAAGATGTTTCACATGATCCTCCGAGGGGGCACTGAAAACTGCTATATCATCCAGATATGCTAGACAGAATTCATCCAACCCATTAAGGACATGATTCACAAGCCTCTGGAAAGTGGCAGGTGCATTCTTCAACTCAAAAGGCATTACCCTGAACTGGTAAAGACCCTCTGGTGTTGAGAAAGCTATCTTCTCCTTGGCATGTTCTTTAAGCCTATTAGCCTGCAGTGAGGTCAAATGCGCTGAGGTATTTGGAGGCAAGCAAAGAATCCGCCAGCTCATCTGTTCGAGGCAAGGGGTATGCATCTGTCTTGGTGACAGCATTCAGAGCCCTGTAATCCTCACAGGACCTCAACTCAGAGGTGCCTGCCTTTGGAACCAAAACCACAGGCCTGGACCAAGGACTACTCGAGGGTTCACTCACCCCAAGATCCAACATTGTGTTGACCTCTTTCTTAATGTAAGACCTTACTTTGTCTGACATCCTGTATCCACTACTTTTAGTAGGTACATTATCTCCTGTGTCAATGTCATGTTTGCACCAATGTATCAAACCAGGAGTTTGTAAGAACAAGGGTGAAAACTTCCTCGGCAAACATCTTACCTCAGCTTGTTGACCAGAAGTCAGGTGAGGGGCCACTTTGACACCCTCAATGGAGCTATCTGAGGGACTGCCAATGGGAGATCTGCTCAAATACAGGCACACAATACGCAGACCAATCATGGACCATGGTGGTTCCAGGCATTCACAGCATACCAGACTCTCTGACACCCAGGATGTGTATTGGAACCAGTCAGTCCAACCCACTTCCAGGAAGCACACACACAAGGTATGCAGAAGGCAGCAAAAGCTTGGCGTTTCATGGGAAAATGCATGCCCAAACAAGGACTGACCCGGGTCGGCTCGACCTGGGGAAGGTGAAGTGGCAAGATAGCCAAAGGACAGGGCAAAGAACCTTGTAGCATGGCCATTTTGGAGCCATGCCATCTATTTGTGCCAAACGCGGAAAACACGGGTTACCTGACAGGAAAGGGTTAAAAATACCTGAAAAGATAAGATGCCACGAACTCTGTCCATGGCATATCTGCACTTCCCCCAAAAAATCCTTTAAGAGTATCTAGGGCCTTTAGAAAGGACAGGAAGACCCAAGTGCACTATACTGGAAGGTACATTGTGCACTGGCAACATGTTACAGAAAAGTTGCAACATTGACAAGGACTAAGGGAAACAAAGTCTCCCAGTAGTGACTGTCTTTAAGGGCATGTCAGTTTCCCCATAAAAAGTGAGCGAAAAGCCCAGTGGAGTGCAGCAGAAGGCTGTGCTCCTCTGGCAAAGTCATATTATGGTGTATAACAGCAGCAAAAAGTTGGGGGCTACAAAACTGGAGAGAAAATTACACATGAAATGGAAATCTTTCCTATCATCTACCATCTTTAATAAACACTAGCAGGTAACTGATTAACAGGAATGGATGGAACGCTGTATCTGTCCTCAGGATCACTCAGAACCAATTTAATGTCTAGACACTATGATTGAGACAGGGGTAAGGATACCGTGTTAGCTAAACAGTTACATATATCTTTAAAGCAAAAAAGGTGATCTTGCTGAAATTATACCTTTATTATGCAAACTCCATAACGTTGTTCTGCTAGCCTTTAAGACCACATAAGTCCCTCCTTCAGGCAGTAATAGCCCATCTGAAACAAAACTTTACTTTTATGGAAGAAGAGTGAGCATAGGAAAGGAAGAACCATGTTTGCATTTTATGGTATATTAATTTTCTATGGCAGGTGATGTCAAACGTTTTGGAGGTTGATCCCATTGAAGTCAATGGGGTGAATAGTGTTTGCAGGCTGATATGGGTTTGCTGGGATGGTGATCCCTTTGGCGTCTTTGGAGGGCACTGTGCTTTCTGAGTGATAAAATAAGTCTGAGGCGGGTGGCAACCTACACATGGGGGGAGTAGTCAGGTATAATATTTGTTCTATAATATTTGGTGAGGGGGCATAGCTCAGGGGCAACATTTTTGTCTTGGAAGCAAGACAACGTAGCACAGCACAGGTTTGAATCCCGATCCAGTGAGCTTTATGAAAGAACAATTATAATTACCAGGTTATTCACCCACTCTTCAACACTGGATTTATTTTCCATCTGAAAACAGATGCTAAATACCAAGGGCCACTCAGGTAAGCAAAGTGAAGCTCAAGCTCGTTGTTAAAACTGAGCAGCCAGGAATTACCTTTTGGTATTCATCTGAGAAAATAGGAGACCGTTCAAATGTTCAATTTTGAATTAAATGCAAAAGTAAGCAAGGTGAAACAAAGTCTGGTCTCTCCGATAGTTGTTGATGGCAGAGGAGTTCTTAATGCAAAATGGGAGGGAGGGGCAAACCAGGATTTGAAGCTTTATTTCCATGAGTCATCTCCAAGTAAGAGTTTTCAACAAAACTGAAAAGAAATGTTTTGAGTCAGTAGATGAAAAGGTCTGTATCCGGGAAAAACAGAGTGAACAAGATGTGTGACTACTGACTACATGAATGTGTGTTAGGGCCTTAGTCTCCAAAAGTGATCTTTCCTGAATGGTTATTGATTCTAGGAACACAGACATCGAAATGCGACTAAGCAGTAGATGCTAACACCTAGAGCAACTACCATGTGATCAGCATACCCCAGCCGAGGCCCAAAGAACTGCACCAATCAAGCATACGAGAAAGAACATTAAAAAGGATGAGCGTCACTTCCCACACTTAGGACACTCTCAAGTCCCAAAGTTTAATCATGCCCACAACATGCTTAATAAATTAACACTTACAGAAAAAGACACCCAACGTGCGCAGACAAATACAGATCACACTCAATGAACACAGCACACAAAAAAGTAATAGTACACATGATATATTACACAGATAAGTATGTGCCAGCACCAGTGCAGCAGTTCAAGAAAAGGCATTGACATGGTGAGAGAACAATGGGCATTAGCAGAAAGAACATGGCAAAACACACAGAAAGGCCGAGGCCTACATTGAGATGCTGGAGTACACGGAATAGCAGTTACATTCCACCCAAATGTGATAACCATACATGTAAGTATCCTCATGCCAGTGGGAATTCCCTCTCCTAGCGTACATCACATATGAACAGCTCTGCCATGAAGCAATCCCTGCCCAAGCGACACAGTAGAAAATGTCTAGCATCACCCTGCTTCCAAGCACTGTGCACATGATTGCACCAAGCTTCCTCTGTAAACACTCAGGCAGTGATGCAAGCTGGTTCAGATGGACCTGATTCTGCAGCTTTCAGAGGCAATAGAGGACAGTGTTCCCCCAGGAGAAGGACTCTGAGGTCCTGAAATTACTGGTGTGCTGCACCAGCTGCCGATCCATACAGAGGCACCAGCTGTATAAGGGCTTCTCCTGAACCTCAAACATATGAAAGAGGACAACATCAGACCCTAAAAGACAAATCCACATGCCATGGTGGGAGAGTTGAAATTGATCATTGCCCTGTTCCATTATGTAACTGCCTCTTTGCAACAAGTCGCAGCACACTCTATAGTCATCTGCACCTATTCTCCTGACATGGCCAGCGGGAATAGTTTGAGTCTGGATTAGTCCCACGGCTGGTCGCCTGGATAGATACCTCCACACCCATGTTTAGCACCCAATGTCCTCCTCTGGGCAGGCCCCACCTGCTCTTGCACTGTGTCTGCCCTCACATAACCAGATATTATCAGGGGTGATCTGGGCAGCATCCGCCTGCATGCCTTGGCCTGATATGCTTGTGCCCCCTCACCTGGCCCTGTAAAGTGAGAAGGACCTAGAGTCTACAGTACTGTGCCTAATGTGATGAATGCTGACTAAACTCTGTTCCCTTCATTGGAGTAGAGAGTTGTGGCACAGGCAACATGGATGACCAAGTTGAGTAAGCTCTGCATTGAGTGCTGGGCTCCCCTGCTACAGCTAGCAGCTTCTCACCCTACTACTCAGTGGCCCCAAAAGGCATTTTGCTCACCTTGTGCACATGCGGACAACAGGGGGGTCTGCTTTGCATGAAAGAAGTTTCTCAAATCTAGCAACAAAGACAGACATGATCTCTGCACAGACAAGAAGCGTGACATTTTGCCAGTGTGTGGCATGCCATTGCTCGTTTTGCCTGGGCCATTTTGTCCCTGAATTCCTGATGGGCCCTACGTTGTCTGGTCCTCACCTTCTTTGCTACCGCCTCAGCCTACATAACAGGAATCCGTACATTAAAATGAAAAAAAAATGAATGGGAGATTTGATCAAATTTCGGGCGTACAAAAATTACGTTATGCCGAAAATGTTGACCAAGTCCCCCATTCAGTGGCATTATAATGAACAACGGCAGCAGGGCCTATGGGGGGTCTTCTGCACCCTTGTTCACTGTAATGTCAGCAGTGGTTGCGGGGTGTGCCCCGCACCTGTCAGGCCCTAGCAGAAGAAGCCTTCAATACAGAACACAAATTAACAAGGGGGGTCCTGAGAGTCCCTCTGCCAGACATTACTCCTGGTTACAAGAGACTTACCCAGAGTGTTTAGCTCACTATCTTTCACGTGTTTCGGTGAAAGATAGTGAGCTAAAGACTCTGGGTAAGTCTCTCGTAACCAGGACTAATGTCTGGCAGAGGGACTCCCAGGACCCCCCTTGTGAATTTGCATATTTAAGTAACTTTGGGTCTCACCCTAAGTTACTAGGGGAATCCAGACGTGGACCCCTTGCTCACTATTCTTAGAGAGGCACAGATCCACCCTACTGATGAGGTCCAACCAGACCAAAACACGTGTCTGGGGTTTCTGTTGGTACTCTTGTTCAGAGGAGAATTGCCTAGCATTTCGGTGCTGGACTGCCCCAGGGCAGGACAAAGACTGATATGTTTGGGATATTTCTTCTCTGTGAAAGATAGTGAGCTAAATACTCTGGGTAAGTCTCTCGTAACCAGGACTAATGTCTGGCAGAGGGACTCCCAGGACCCCCCTTGTGAATTCCCAATACAGAACACACCCCGCAAAACCACACTATCAACAGAACAATAATCACAAGAGAAAAATTGTTATACCTTACACCGTACCTCGCACCAACCAAAGAACCTAGATACTCCAATGACACCAACATTTCCAGATGGATAAAAAAAAACACCAGAACAATGGAAAAAAAGAAGAGGGGACCAGAGAAGAGAATGGGATGACACCAACCCCTTACTCCCTACATCACAGGAACAGATGTGCTCCATCAATACCCAAACCATATGACAAGAGATGAAGAAACAATAGAAGTCAGTGACCAAATTATCAATCTCACAGACCGATTCAATGACGAAGCTGCCTTCACAGAACCTCTACTGCTCGGAGGCAACATAGAAGCACCCCACTGAACACCCACAAACCAACACCGCAAACAAAAAAAACAAATGACACCAAAAAGATCCACTGCAATTTAATCAACGCAAGATCTATGTCCAAACGCGGCATCGAAATCTATGACCGCCTAAGTGATGGAGGCATCGAAATCCTTTTCGTAACTGAAACATGGCTAGATGACAACTACAAGATCACCCTCAATAACTGCCTGCCCGACACCTTCAAGTGCATCCAAGTAAACAGGAAAACAAAAATAGGTGGTGGACTAACAATCATATACAAGGAACACCTGGAAATTAAAGCGGAAGACCCACTAAACATCAACAAATGTGAATCCCTAATAATACGTCCATCAACAAATCGGTTCTACGTGATTTCGCCGACCTATTTTTGGTCGTGGTACTTTTCATCGCCGGATTTTACATCGCCAGAAACCCTGTTTTTGTTTTTTTTTTATTATGGTGGGGGTTCCCCCCCAGACCCCCCCACCTTACTATTATAATAATACCCCAAACCCAACAAAACACCCCCCAAAATAAAAAAGTAAAAAAACGGGGTTTCTGGCGATGTAAAATCCGGCGATGAAAAGTACCACGACCAAAAATAGGTTGGCGAAATGCGTGTATACCAACAAATCCCAGAACAAACCTGAAATTCATACTGATATAAAGACCACCAACGTACGTTGCGGCCTTCATAGACAACTTCATAGAAGCAATCACCAACCTAGTTATCGGGCGTAACCAACTGATTATCCTCAGAGACTTCAAGATCTGCTTCAATGAAGAAACCACAACATCACAAAAATCTCTTACGGCCCACTAACAACAATGGAACTACATCAGCTGGTCAAAGGAGCAACCCACACGGAAGGACATACACTAGATGCAATCTTCGCCAACAGAAAACTAATTACCACAGCACCACCGATTCAGATCCTCTGGAGCGACCACGTCATCATCCCCTTCGTAATCACACTGTCCTCCCCAATAACCAGGAAACAAGAAAAACTACCAATCATCATGAAAAGAAACTGGAGAACCATAAAAAACTCCAACTTAACGGAACAACTGGAGATCACCAAACCACAAACAACGACCATGGGCGAAGCTGACCTAGACACTAAAATAGATATACTACACAACTGGATCACCACAACAATCGACGAGATTGCAAAAGGAAAACCTTTCAGTCTATCCTGAAAATGAGCAATGGCAAAATGGTTCACCCCACTACTGGGCGAAATGAAAAGGAAAAAACGAAAACTAGAACTACAATGGAGGATCAATAAAGACTGTGGAAAAAATGTAAAACTTCAACAACATACCTGTTCATACAAAAAGGACATACAAAAAGCAAAAAAGCAAGAAGGAAATACTACAACAACAGAATCCTCAAAGCACCAAATACCCAAAAAGAACTGTTTAAAATCATAAACGAAATTAAAAACCCTCCCGGCTGCAACAGCACTCCAATACCATCGAAGAAATTATGCAGCGATCTCGCAGACCACTTCAAAAATAAAAACATGACCATCCAACAGACCATTCAAAACAGACCATGCAATCTCTACACTGAAGACACTGACTGATGCAAGGAACACCAGAACAAACTCCGAAACTTCCCGCACATATCAGTGGAGACTGACATCAAACTCGTAAATCAAAGCAACAAATCTGGCTCCCCCACAGATCCCTGCACCCCTGACATCTACAAATCAATGCTCACACAAGGAACACCAATGAAATACTACAGGAACGTCCTCAACCAATAAATCTCAACAGGAAGAGTGCCTCAAGCCTTCAAATCAGCACACATCAAACCACTTCTCAAGGATACAACAGGAAACGTAGAGGACCTCTCCAACTACTGACCCATCTCCAACATCCCCTACCCAGCTAAATTCCTGGAAACACACATATATAGAACAACCCAAGATTTCATAGAAGAACAACACCTATTAAACCAGGCACAAGTAGGCTTCAGACCGATGAGAGGAACAGAAACAGCACTTATTTCAATCTGGGATGATCTAAAGGCTAATGCAGACTCAAACAACAGCACTGCTCTGATACTTTTAGACCTCTCTGCAGACATCGACACAGTTAACCACAACATCCTCATCATGAGACTGGAAGAATTCGGAATTACTGACAACACCTTACTTTGGGTCAGATCCTTCCTAACAAACAGAACACAAACAATATGGATGAAACCTTACAAATCACTCCCGCGAGAATCATCATGTGGAGTCCCTCAAGGATCACCCTGTCACAACTAATTAAAATCATCGAAAGACCTGGCCTCACCTGTTACAATTACGCTAATTGCACACAAATAATCTACAAAATACAAGACTCACAAGAAGACAACGCAACACTAGAGAACTGCCTTCGTGAAATATACAACTGGATGAACTTAAACTACCTTAAACTCAACCCAGACAAAACAGAAATAATGATCATCTCAAAAAACGGAGAAGACAACCTCTACATCCCATGGCCAACCTAACTTGGTGAAACCCCAGCCCCATCATTGACTGTAAACAACCTGGGAGTCCTGATGGACAACAAACTCACTCTAGAGCCAAAAGTAAACGCCCTAATCAAGAAATCTTTCTATTGATTAAAAGGATCCTACCATTCCTCTCTTTCACCAACAGAACAACTGCTGTCATCGCCCTCATCGTGTCTAGACTAGACTACACTGACAGCCGATATCTATGTTTACCTGAACAACGGCTAAATTAACTCCAACGCATACAAAATGCAGCAGCCAGACTGCTCCTTAAACTACCTAGAAGAGAACACAGCACACTAGCGCTGAACATGCTGCACTGGCTACCAATCGAACAGCGGGTCAAGTTCAAATCAATGCTCATAACCCATAGTGCAATCCACGACCAAGGTGCAGAGTTCCTCAGAAGAAAACTAAATGTACATCACACTGCAAGGCCACTCAAATCCAGCAGCGACATCCGCTTGCAACCCAAATCATACAACAAGAGGAAACTCTGAGAATCCTCTTTTTCTCACCTCGCCCCAAAAACCTGGAAAGAACTACCAAAGAACATATGGAACACAAGAGATCACCTTCAATTCAGGAAACTCCTCAAATCATGGCTCTTCACCCCATAACCAGAAAGAATACCGATAAGGACATACACAGAGGAACTAGGCTGAGGGAAGAACCCATGTTGACTCCCTAAATCATCACCCTTGTAAAATAAGGACATACAGATCTGTAACATATCCACTTATCAACTAAAACAAACCACATCAATCATACAATGGAATACCCAGATCAATCGGGGGAGCAGGGTATGACCCAGCAATAGCACTTGGTTTTTCCCTCAAAGGCACAGGCAGCAATGGACCACTGACACTAATAGTAAGGAGTGGGGATTGATAATATAACTCCACTACCCAAGCAGGGATCATACTCGCCCCTGGGTGTACTAAGGTAAAACGTAGATAGAGGCCAGCCTCAACCCCTGAAACTAGACAGTCTGGAAAGGGAAGAGAAGATTATACCACCAATGGACCACTGAGAGTATATAGATAGCAAGGAGTTGGTTAGGGATAAATATAACACCATTATCGGACTAGGGGACAATGCCCACGGAACCCAGGGTACTTAGCCAATTAATCTGCTGGAACCAGCCACGGTATCACCAAAGAAACTAGACAATCAGTAAACCAAGAGAAGAATATACCAACCCAGTATGACAACCTTATACATAAACTAAACTTCACGGATTATGAGACATACAACTAAATAACCAAAACCTCAAATTTCTGCATACTTAATTCACACAAAAACCCACACAACCACCTCTCTCACTGCAAACCGCACGAACTTCACCACACTGCAACAACAATCAACACATAGATCACAACAACAGCACGTGAGGACCTGGTTCGATCCCATATGCACACCCAAGCTCAGTGCACAGTGAAAACCGAACTGAAGCTGCCAACAGTAGACTACCTCTCACTTTCCTATGCCCTCTTCACCCACTAACCCACACCCCACCTTTTTTGTTTACAGATCCGCTTGAGCGCATGGAGACCAACTTGGTTGGTGACGGTGCGCTATATAAGTACCTGTAACATTAACATTAACATAAAGTTTTTTAAAAAAATGAAAAGAGGCCCCTGCAGCGTCGGTTCCTATCCACGCAAATGAAGGGAACAGGTGTCGCAAAGAGATGCAGAACATAGCGGCACACAAGGAGGTGTGCCACCCAGAGGTAAATAAGGGGGTGCGGGGCAAGGGCGTAGTCCAAATTATACAGAGGAGCGAAAACCGAAAGTCTCACACATAATGTATCCAAGAAGTTTGTCACCTTACCCGTGATCTGTAACTGGCCTCTGACAACACTGTGTCCCTGCATGGAGTCACCATTAACATAACTGCCGCCCACCACAACATATATACCATTTCAATATTGGACTTCCTGTCATCCTTGACTCACAGCATTTCGTAGCTCATTAAAGGGGTTGAGCATATCCATTTTGGCATCATCACCATGACTCATGCCAGTTGTCATTGCCCAAGTTGAAGACCCACCACTGTAACAGACTCCTCTGCCCATGGACCCAGTCTCTATTTTGGGCACATGTGGGCTCCAGGTCTGTGTGGTTGAAAGAGAATGGATCCCCTGGCACAGTGGGTACAAAATTGCAATGGTTCAGTTAGGATATATTATTCTGTGCCAACAGTGTCAAAGTGCTAAACAAATGAGTGGCTACATCTACCATCATACCACACAATGCAATGGCAGGTGAGGGGTGAAGGCGTAGAAATACAGGGAGGGGTTTTGTCCTGCAATGCAGATAGTGCATGATGCACTGTTTGTTGCATTACATTAATTCTTGTCCATGTCTCCTATACACACACCCCACCCCACGTGGCCCTGTATTATTATAATGAAGTATAGGTACCCATGTCTGCATTTGGTTCACGTCATTGAAGAGACATGCATTGGCACACCTGTTCTTGGGTCAGTCCAAGAGTGCCAACGTGTCCCGATTCTCTGTATTAGCTCGAATTGGAGGAGCTTGGCTGTCAGTGCTGTGCTGTCCTCCAGTCTGTTCTTCCTGTTTGCTGTTGCTGAGAAGGAGGAGCCTTGCAATAAAACCTCCATCCACCCACAGAGTTGCACAGAGTGGCAGAGAGTGGCTGTCAGTGCTGTGCTGTCGTATAGTCTGTTCTCCCTGTTTTCTGTTGCTGAGGAGAAGCCTTGCAATAAAACCTCCATCCACCCACAGAGCGGCGTGGAGTGGCAGAGCGTGGCTGTCAGTGCTGTGCTGTCCTACAGTCTGTTCTCCCTGTTTGCTGTTGCTGAGAAAGAAGAGTCTTCCAATAAAACCTACATCCACCCGCAGAGTGGCACAGAGTGGTGCAGAGTGGCTGTCAGTGCTGTGCTGTCCTACAATCTGCTCTCCCTGTTTGCTGTTGCTGAGAAGGAGGAGCCTTGCAATAAACCTCAATCCACCCACGGACCAGAGTGGCGGAGAGTGGCTGTCAGTGGTTCTCTGGCATCTGCAGTGTCTAGGTGACTAGGACCCAAGAAAACACGAAGAACGGAAGTACAGAAGATGGATCCTACCGTGAACGTGACCACAACTAAGCAAACCTGAAGTCACGTTTGTATGCAATTCAGGTACGGAGAAACAAAGAGTTCTTGTGCGCATAAGAGAGCTATTCCGGTGTCTGAGAGTGAAACAACGATTACCCTGTCTAGTACAGAAAATCAATCATCCAACATGAACACACGAGTCCTACCTATTAACCCCTCCTCCCTTCTCCCAAAGTGTTCCTCCTGGCTCCTCTGGTTTCGGCTCTGTGCTGAGTGAAATACGATTTTGTTCTAAAGATTTCAAAGTGGTAAATTCCTTGCTGATTGAGAAGCTGACATCTCTGGACTCCCTTCCAGTTGCAATCGGACGCCGTAGACCATCACCATTCGGACCAAACCAGAAATACACATCGTCAAAGCAGTGATCTTGAGCTCCAAGAAATTTGAGTCTATGAAGATGAAAATGGCGAACTTACTCGAGCTGTATTTTCACTGGCAGTTATGAACTCACCAAGATCGGACATATCGTCTAATGTCACATCAGGGATAGCTGCACCAAATAACTTTTCACCCACTTTGCAATTGAAAAATCCACACTTCCTATCTCTAGAGGAAATATGCATGAGAACTATTGCTGCATTTAAGGAGCGAGAAATGCAAGGAGCTATAAATACAGGAAATGTTTGTGAACAACCATCTTCGATAAGAGCTACAACTGAGCAACATTTGTCAGCTGGTATTAGATTTAATGGGTTGCTGTATAACAAGAATGAAAGACTTTTAGCAGGCTCAAAAATAATCATGCCAAACAGAGAAACCAGAAGGCTGAAATAAAAAAAGTCAGAGCAGAGACCGTAGTTCAAATTCCAGAATCCCAGCAAAAATGAACAAGAAAAAAGGGAAACTGCAATCAAATGCGATAGTGAAAGATCATGAATCGAACGGATACTTTTTGTGGACGATGGCCTAACGCTGACCTGCTCAAATGTTGTTCGCTTATTTCAGCAAATAGCTAGGCTTCGTAGTTTGGAATCTTGTGCTATTGCTGCGATTGAGTTCCCCATACCAAATCAATTTGACTGTGTATGCCTGTGCAGAGATTCCAAA
The DNA here is from genome assembly GCF_040938575.1 of Ambystoma mexicanum. NCBI lineage: Eukaryota > Metazoa > Chordata > Amphibia > Caudata > Ambystomatidae > Ambystoma > Ambystoma mexicanum. The sequence goes on along the minus strand of NC_090922.1, from coordinate 1,089,748,323 downwards.
ATTTTTCACTCCTTGCTTTTAGAAGCAGCGGAGTCGCTCTGGTCTTTAGGGTTTGATATAAAAGAACTAAGACCTGAAGAAAGGGAGTTCCAGAGAGCTACCTTAGATCCTCTCTGCCCGACCAATGGTTGTTAACTGTGAAATGATATGATAGGTTATTTATAACGTGCTTAATACCCAGAGGTTTCTAAGGGTGGACCCGGGGATTGAACCTGTGCTGCTCCGTGTTGTCTTGCTTCGAAGGCGAGCACGTTGCTCCTGAGCTATCTTTCCGAGACAACTGTGCCTCCACAGTGTGTGTAAGAGAAGGCAATTTCTCGGGAGCCAAGGCAGTAGTAGATGGTACTACAACCCAATACCTCAGAGAGCATGGAGAGGTGTCTCAAGAAGAAATTCCATTTAGGATCACTTTTAAATGGCTTTCTGAGTGCAAAAGGCAAATAAGTCTCCAAGCGTCCAGCCACATGAAATCGACTGTTGATGAAAATTGGGCATGGTTATCCAAGACCCTAAATTCAAATAAAACTCGGGCCTCATTACACGGACGGCGGTAAGGGTTAACGGTCACCGGTAATGGCAACGGTGACCGTTAACCCTTACCGCCGTACTACGAGGTCCCTTAGCGGGTTGGTGCTTTAACGCCTGCTTTTTGCAGGCGTTAAAAACCAACCCGCTAAGGGACCTCGGAGCTAATTACGGCACCGCAAAATTGCGGTGCCGTAATTAGCGCCTTCCCCATTCCCATAGAGCCCTATGGGGCAGAAATGGGAATGGGGAAGGGCAATGGCGGAAGGGGATTTACCGCCCCACCGACCTTGGAATGGGGCGGTAAATCCCCTTACCGCCAAGGCGGTGCCGGTAATTTACCGGCATGGTCCAGGGTGCTAATAGCCTTCCGTGTAATGAGGCCCAAATAACATTTAAAATGTCCCTGGGATAAAACTATTACGATTTGCAGTTGGAACACCAGAGGGTTTAGTCACCTATTCTACAACGAAAGTTTGAAAGAAAAACAATTTGACATCTTTTGCCTTCAAGAAACGTGGATTTCGACCCCACCCCTTGTGGAAGGTTATAAACAGTTTTTAAATCCAGCAAAAAAGGTGAGAGAGGGAAACTATCCTCCAGACTCATAACACTGATAAAAATAGTCTTAGGCATGAAAGTAGTTTACAAAAGGAACACAAATCATTGTATTCAAATGCTTGTGCTAGGGGCAGAGAGAGCGAAATCTGTATTGGAATCCTTGAGCGTGGAAGGATAAATGTTTTGTTGAGGAAGTAATGCCCCTAATCGACAATTGCAGAATTCAATATCACAATCCCATGCTAATTTTATGTGGAGACCTAAATATAAATTGTCTAGGACTAGTCTCTTATAACTAGAAGGCTGAAGAAAGAGCCAAGACGAACAAGAAACAATCGAAAGTAAAAATCTGGATGCGAGAACTGAATGGACAAACCACCAGCGACGTGCCAGCGGCACCCACATGGAGAAGAGGGGACCAATCGTCCATCTTAGATTACTTCTATGTATCCGCCAATGTGTCTCCCCAGGTTGGATCATTGAGGATAATTCAAACAGTCCACAGTGACCATGACATGGTAGAATTATCTGTATGTGCACCAAATCAAAGAGAAATGGCTGTGTGGAGGCACAATATTTAAGTCGGTCCAGGAAGAAAAAGACTGCAAATTATTGCACAAGAAGTTCAGTCAGTCAACGACTTGTTTAAACTCGCCTTGCGAGAACTGAACATAAGCCCCAATAACTCTCCATTGTCCCGTGTGTTTACCACGACAAGAGAGTTTGCACAAAAAACACAATTTAATCCTAAACGTATATGTGATCAAGAAATTGCGGAAAAGAAACGTGAATTACACCGAGACATCAGAAAATGAGGTCCATTTCAGGGAACTCATAAAAACACCCTGATAAAAAAATGCAAACAACAATACAAATATTGGTTGCGAAGTCATAAATCCATTACATTGCAGAATGATGCAGAGCATATGCTGAAAATCCTGGCTTCTAATGACTCAAGAGCTTTGTGTTGGTTTTAAATGAGAAAGGAGGGAATCAGTGAGCTCTTCAAAACAACAGAGTGCAAGAAGAGGACTGGATACAATTTGTTGGTTCTCTTTTTGAAAATAAATCCACAGATGGCCACATGATGGAAGTTTGATACCCTCCTGGATTCTTTTTATTTTACATTTTACATTTTAATATATTTCAAGTGATGAACACAGTATTATATTTTATTTGTCTTTCTCTTATTCTTTACTATCCTCTTCTCTTTCTTCCCTTGCGTTTCCTCTTTATTACCTTGTGTGTTTTTCTTGTAAAATGGTAAAGGTTTGAAATAAGCCATATGCCAAATAAATAAATAAAAGAATATCCTCGAAATCTGCATGCCAGAGCCAGTTGCAGACATGCCTGTCCGTCACCTCACCATCCACAATTGATGGATAGTAACACCTAGATGTACTTGATCTTCAATTGCACAACACTCCTAGTGACTTGGGTCTGTGCGCATAAATGCCTATGTATGTGTTTCCAGCTCTTCCCATGTTGGTTGCTGTTGGGTTTTCCCCCAGTAGTGTTGAATGTAAGTGGCACATGGCCTGTCCTTCTTTTTCAGCCATGGATACATTTTGCATTCTTTTGTGCCTGAGTCCTTGGAGCCAATAACTACTCCCTGTGCAGGAGTGTGATGAGCAGAGCTGATCCCGTGGAAATGTTTCTTGGAATGTGCTTATGCAGTATATGTGTGGGTTCTTTTGACCCTATTCCACAGGAGTGTGATGAGCAGATCTGACCTCGCGGAAATGTTTCTTGGACTGTGTTTATGCAGTGTAAATGTGGGTTCTTTTGACCTGATTCCATAGGAGTGTGGTGAGCAGAGCTCATCTCGTGGAAATGTTTCTTGGACTGTACTTATGCAGTGTACATGTGGGTTCTTTTGACCCAATTTCATAGGAGTGTGGTGAGCAGAGCTCATCTCGTGGAAATGTTTCTTGGACTGTACTTATGCAGTATATGTGTGGGTTCTTTTCCCCCGATTCCATAGGAGTGTGGTGAGCAGAGCTCATCTTGTGGAAATGTTTCTTGGACTGTGCTTATGCAGTCTATGTGTGGGTTCTTCTGACACGATTCCATAGGAGTGTGGTGAGCAGAGCTCATCTCGTGGAAATGTTTCTTGGACTGTGCTTATGCAGTCTATGGGCCTCATTACAACTCAGGCGGTAAGGGGTTTACGGCGCCGTAAACAGCGCCGACCCTTACCGCCTGAGTACGAGGTCCCTTAGCGCCATGGCGGATTTAACACCTGCTTTTAGCAGGTGTTAAAATCCATGGCGCTAAGGGACCATGGGTAATTTACGGTGGCGTAATTAACGCCTTCCCCACTCCCATTATGCCCTATGGGGCAAAAATGGGAATGGGGAAGGGTAAATGGGGATTGGGGACTTACCGCCCCGCCAAACTCGGAATGGGGCGGTAAGTCCGCCAACCACCATGGCGTAAACGTAGTTTACGCCATGGTGGTAAAGTCACGGCCCAGGCGGTAACTTACCGCCTGGGTCGTAATGAGGCCCTATGTGTGGGTTCTTCTGACACGATTCCATAGGAGTGTGGTGAGCAGAGCTGATCTCGTGGAAATGTTTCTTGGACTGTACTTATGCAGTGTACATGTGGGTTCTTTTGACCCAATTCCATAGGAGTGTGGTGAGCAGAGCTCATCTCATGGAAATGTTTCTTGGACTGTACTTATGCAGTGTATGTGTGGGTTCTTTTGACCCGATTCCATAGGAGTGTGGTGAGCAGAGCTCATCTTGTGGAAATGTTTCTTGGACTGTGCTTATGCAGTCTATGTGTGGGTTCTTCTGACACGATTCCATAGGAGTGTGGTGAGCAGAGCTGATCTCGTGGAAATGTTTCTTGGACTGTACTTATGCAGTGTACATGTGGGTTCTTTTGACCCAATTCCATAGGAGTGTGGTGAGCAGAGCTCATCTCATGGAAATGTTTCTTGGACTGTACTTATGCAGTGTATGTGTGGGTTCTTTTGACCCGATTCCATAGGAGTGTGGTGAGCAGAGCTCATCTTGTGGAAATGTTTCTTGGACTGTGCTTATGCAGTCTATGTGTGGGTTCTTCTGACACGATTCCATAGGAGTGTGGTGAGCAGAGCTCATCTCGTGGAAATGTTTCTTGGACTGTGCTTATGCAGTATATGTGTGGGTTCTTTTGCCCTTATTCCATAGGAGTGTGGTGAGCACAGTTCATCTCGTGGAAATGTTTCTTGGACTGTACCTTTGCAGTGTATGTGTGGCTCTTTTGACCAGATTACATAGAGAATGGACTCGCTTTCAAAACCAAAAGATATTAAAACCAATCATGGAATTTTCTGCACAGTTCTAAGTGACTTTGTACTGCTGAAAAGTGACTTTGCACTGCAAAAATACACTTTGCACAGTTCCATGAGTCAGGGTTTGTGTCTGCAGTGCAAAGTCACTTTTCCACAGTCCAAAGTCACTTTAAACTGTGCAGAAAATTCCAGGAATCGGGCCCATAATATCTTTGCAAATGTGTAGTTCAGTTGCATAACATGTGATTTGAGAGGTCATTGTACTCCACATAGCAACTACAGACAAGGATCTGTGAGTCACGTGCCTGAGCTGTGTGGACAGAACCAGACGGCCATTTGAGTCACAGTTGCATTGCTATTCTGGCAAGGACAGCTAAAAATGATTTATCACCTCGTGTCAAATTGTTTGCGGCACAGATCGTTGGCTCCCAGCCCACTGCCGTAGCAAAAAAAGTATTTCTCTTAGTTCCAGAAATGTTCTCTCGTCTTTCTTTCGACTACGAATTCTATAGTACCAATGTTCCTTCAAAGACTATCTTCCAATCCCCGGAAATGCCATGCCTTTAATCATCCAATCATTTTCAACAAATATACTTGAGACACTCTTTCCTCGAACTATATATACAATCCAGAAAACACTTAAAAGAAGTTGCTTAACATTGAGAATTATATTGGCCCTCATTCCAACCCAGGTGGTAAATTCCCTACTTTACCACCATGGTGTAAACTCTGTTTACACCATGGTGGATGGCGGATTTACCGCCCCATTCCAAGGTGAGTGGGGCGGTAAATCCCCAATCCCCATTTACCCTTCCCTATTCCCATTTTTGCCCCATAGGGCATAATGGGAGTGGGGAAGGAGCTAATTACGGCACCGTAAATTACGGTGCCGTAATTAGCGTCAAGGACGCTTAGCGCCTTGGTACTTAACGCCTGTTAAAAGCAGGCGTTAAGGTGGAAATCAGGCGTTAAGGGTTATCGGCGCCGATGGCGCCGTTAAACCCTTAACGCCTGGGTTGGAATTGTCCGAATTCACACATGTTAATTTCGTATGCACTCTGTCCTGTGACTGTGCTATACTTTTGTCGTACAGCTAAGGGGTCTGATTTTCCTTTTTCAATGCTTAGCTTATAACGAAAAAGTTAGCAGGGCTCAGACGTTGGTTTTCAATGCCATCAACCAACGCGAAATCATCAGGGTTGCAGAAAAACGTCCTGTCACCTACCAACCGTGGTTAGCTAACAAGACAAAGGCCCTCATTACAAGTCAGGCGGTGGACCATGGTGCTATTAGCACCATGGTCCATGCCGGATTCCGCCATGGTGGATGGCGGAATTACCGCCCCATTCCAAGGTGAGTAGGGCGGTAATTCCCCATTCACCATTTGCCCTTCCCCATTCCCATTTTTGCCCCATAGGGCATAATGGGGATGGGGAAGGCGCTAATTAGGCACCGTAAATTACGGTGCCGTAATTAGCACCAAGGTCGCTTAGCGCCTTGGACTTTAACGCCTGCAAAAAGCAGGCATTAAAGTATGAATCAGGCGTTAAGGGTTAACGGCGCCGACGGCGCCGTTAAACCCTTAACGCCTGACTTGTAATGAGGGCCAAAGAGCCTGATGACTTACAAACGCGTTTCTCAATCAGAAAACCCCCATTGAAAAACGATTTGTATATCGGGCCCCCACCCTTTTAACGTGCATGTGGTGCTGATGCAGGCAAAGCAATCATTTTTTAAAATGAGAGACAGTGGGCCTCATTACGAGTGTGGCAGCCCGAAAGTCGGGCCGCCACACCACAAGTCTGCCTGCAGGGGCCGTCGTGCCCAGCAGGTCCGACCCTGCCGGGCTCAACGGCCCCGGTAGACAGAGTTGTCACAGAAGCACCGGCACCGTTAGCAAAAGAGCCGGTGCTTCCGAGTACCCATTCCCGTGCGGACTCCACAGGAATGGGGACTTACCAAATCCGCCGCCTGACTTCCTGCGCCGCCTGGACTTGTAATGTTCCGGTGGCACCAGGAAGTCAGGTGCCAGAAACAGTGTTTCTAGGTCGGCGCCAACCCCCTGACATCGTAATGAGGACTAGTGTCTCATTTTAAAACACATTTTCACTGGGGAATTTGTTAACAGTCTCTACGTTTTAAACTCAGATCTGGGGAAGGTGCAGGCCAAGCTTTAGAGTATATCCTATACTTCACCAAAATGTCCCACATTATCCAGAATCATATTTTCTCTGCCACAGCAAACGCATTCATGTTGTCATCGAAATCATTTTGTGCCAAGCGGAGAGACTGGGGTCTTGATTGCCAAGGAGTGGCTCAAGAGCATCTTGGTGATGCTCCAGCCCTCCCCAGGCGTGCTCCTGTTTCTTAGAGTTTGTAGATCAGGTGCACATCTCAGATGCTCCGAGACCTTTGTTGATTTCCTCCAGTGGCTGCATGTATGAACCTTGATTCCACTATAGAAATATAACCCTTCAAAAGCATTCTGCAAGGAAATAAAGTGCCCATCAGGAACATTGTGCCCGGTAGAAAATGTGTGCATCTCAAAAAATCTCCCCTTAACCTGTTGGCTATCGGGAAAAGAGGCCATTGGTGCATCATATCCGGACCAAGATTGTCAATTTGCATCATTGTTTTGTTATAACTATCACTTGGAAGTACTTGTCCCCTTCTGGGTACCATATATCCTCTCTCCTTTCGCCTGCGCCAGAGACTATGGTGTGGTACACCACCAGCGGGGACACCACCAGCGGGGACACAATGGGCCTCATTACGACCCAGGCGGTAAGTTACCGCCTGGGCCGTGACTTTACCACCATGGCGTAAACTACGTTTACGCCATGGTGGTTGGCGGACTTACCGCCCCATTCCGACCTAGGCGGGGCGGTAAGTCCCCAATCCCCATTTACCCTTCCCCATTCCCATTTTTGCCCCATAGGGCATAATGGGAGTGGGGAAGGCGTTAATTACGCCACCGTAAATTACGGTGGCGTAATTAACTCCATGGTCCCTTAGCGCCATGGATTTTAACACCTGCTAAAAGCAGGTGTTAAAAGCACCATGGCGCTAGGGTACCTCGTAATCAGGCGGTAAGGGTCGGCGCTGTTAACGCTGCCGTAAACCCCTTACCGCCTGAGTTGTAATGAGGCCCAATGAGACAATCACTCGGACAAGGTATTGCAGACGTAAGACCACTCACTATACGTGTTCGATTATATGACAATACAAATGCAACTGGATAGTCAGTAAGATTTTAATGATATGATATGAACGTTTATTTACATAGCGCCTATACACAATGTGTTTCAAAGTGCTTCACAGCAAGGGCGGGAACAAGGGAAAATACAATAACATTCTTGCAAGCCATGGACAGCAAGAATGTGGGAAGATTTGTGCTATGTAAGGAGTTCTTTCCAGTCACCTGCCAGCAAAATCAAGTGCGAAAAATACAAGTACCGGAATCCTCAGAGCTAATTAACTTGCCACACCTGAACAAGAAATGCAGACCTGCGTGTAAAAACTAAGAAACCCAGCCTCCCTGAAGATTGATGAAGTCATGAAAACGTGCGTTAGTAGGAGAAGCTAAAGACTGGTAACAGAGTGCCTGCCTTTACATCTTTAAACATTGTTCCAGAAATCCCAGGAAAGGCAGCAGCAGCAGGGCCATCATGCCTTACATTGGAGAGCCACAACCAAGGCTTTCCCCCTTCTCCCCCATCAAGGGGAAGATTTGTGCTATAGAGGGAGTTCTTTCCAGTCACCTATCAGGAAAATCAAGTGCGAAAAATACAAGTACCAGAATCCTGAGAGCTAATTACCTTGCCACACCTGAAAAAGAAATGCAGACCTGCCTGAAATAACTAAGAAACTCAGTCTCCCTGAAGATTGAAGTCATGAAAACGTGCGTTAGGAGGAGAAGCTAAAGACTGGTAACAGAGCGCCTGCCTTTACATCTTTAAACATTGTTCCAGAAATCCCGGGACAGGCAGCCGCAGCAGGGCCATCATGCCTTACATTGGAGAGCCACAACCAAGGCTTTCCCCCTCCTCCCCCATCAAGGGGAAGATTTGTGCTATGGAGGGAGTTCTTTCCAGTCACCTATCGGGAAAATCAAGTGCGAAAAATACAAGTACCAGAATCCTCAGAGCTAATTAACTTGCCACACCTGAAAAAGAAATGCTGACCTGCCTGAAATAACTAAGAAACTCAGCCTCCCTGAAGATTGATGAAGTCATGAAAACGTGCGTTAGGAGGAGAAGCTAAAGACTGGTAACCAAGTGCCTGCCTTTACATCTTTAAGCATCTGGATAGTCAGTAAGATTTTAATGATATGATATGAACGTTTATTTACATAGCGCCTATACACTAGGGCCCTCAATCCAACCCAGTCGTTAAGGGTTTAACGGCGCCGTTGGCACCGTTAACCCTTGACGCCTGATTTTCACCTTAACGCCTGCTTTTAGCAGGCGTTAAGTACCAAGGCGCTAAGCGTCCTTGGTGCTAATTACGGCACCGTAATTTACGGTGCCGTAATTAGCGCCTTCCCCACTCCCATTATGCCCTATGGGGCAAAAATGGGAATGGGGAAGGGTAAATGGGGATTGGGGATTTACCGCCCCACTCACCTTGGAATGGGGCGGTAAATCCGCCATCCACCATGGTGTAAACAGAGTTTACACCATGGTGGTAAAGAAGGGAACTTACCACCTGGGTTGGAATGAGGGCCTATGTGTTTCAAAGTGCTTCACAGCAAGGGCGGGAACAAGGGAAAATACAATAACATTCTTGCAGGCCATGGACAACAAGAATGTGAAATTATATTCAGGGGAAACCAATAATGCTGCTCAGTAAATGTTGTAATTGAATAATGCCACCAGAAAAACCTTGCTAAATGATACAGAATTGAGAAATTAAAGATATATCTAGTATAATTGTTGTCATAAAATCAATATTAGATATTAAAGACTGCATAAACTGCCACTATCTGCATTCGCAAAACACAAACTCTAGCTAAAGGGATGAAAAAGGAAAAAGGCAGAGTGTCTCCAGTGAAAATATAAGAGACAGGTGTTCACATAACGTTGCAATGTATGTAGGCCATGTGCTGTAATATCTTGGTAAGAAAAACCTGGTCTGAACATGAATTATTATTATTATTATTATTATTATTATTATTATTATGGTATTTATTGAGCGCGGGCCTAGCTTCAAGGAGCAACGGAGCAGTTGAAGTGAAGAGCTCACAGTAAGGAATTTACATTTGACATTGGCAATAATGCAAACAGTAAAAATAAAGATTTTTTAAATGTGCAAAAGTAAAAACAACTGAACTATTATTTTAATTGTGTTTCCCAATTTAAAAACAATAATGTAAAAACATATGTATATCTTTTATAAATGTGCTTTTGTTTTATTAATCATTTAGTAATACAAGGGCAAACAAGGTGAAACCCCACATCTCTTGCAGATGATCAAAGCGGCCCTTCATTTGCTTTTTACTTTTTCAGCTCCTGGGACGGTTGAAGCGGGGCCCCTTCCCCAATGCTGCCAAGCTCACTTTCAATTCCTATCTATGTTATATTGGTGTTATTAAAACATTGTAGCTGGGCTATATTTGGTTAAACCCTGGAAACTCTCGGCATCCCCCTTGATTCCCAGCCACAACCTACCTTAGAATATACAAAAACATACAAAAGAAGCCGGAAGTGGAAGGACACTGAGACCGCTCTCCTTCCTCTCCTTGATCTTTAGGGTGCAGCAAAGTTACACCGAGAAGTTATCAAAACTGTACATTTGCCATGTAAGGTACGGACAACCGATCTAGTGAACTATGTTGCCACACAATCAACTTTATCACCTGGATATGTATTTGCCAATGAGTGATACATAACAAAGAAATGACTAAAGAAAGCCCAGTTGCAACCTACCACAAAAAATAAAAACAAAACATAGAGCAAATTGGCTGAGATTTGAAAGTGGGAGGACATTCAAATACTCGCTCCCCCCTGCTTCCTGTTTGTGGTTGGTTATGGGTAGCCCCCACATTGTGGAGTGCAAAACCTGATAGCATGGTTGTCGATAGAGTATGGATAGGGTCTGAGTCTGTTAAGTACAGTGTACCTGGTCGTTCATCTGAAGGAGTGCGGGAGGTGTAAGGATGAAAGATTTTAGAAGTCAGAAGTAAGTTGAAAGATGAGTTGGGGTGGAGAGGGAGAAGGGAGGTATGGTGCTTTCTCTTCCTGGCTCTAGGTTATAGATTTCAGTGTGATTGATATGCAGATCAATGTCAGGCAACATAGGATCCATGAATCAGTTTTTTTCCCCACAGGTGGTAGGTAGTGCTTGTTGCAAAGCAGCCCAATCTTCTAGTGCACAGTTTTAGTCAGTTGCTATTAAGTTTCTTGTTGAAGTTGGGGACTAGTACTAGTGCAGCATTTCTGGGTGTAAGTGTTCTTGGAAGGATTGTAGTTTTGAAACTTATTTCTGAAAGAGGAAGGTCTACCTCCATGTTAAGAGCAATGGCTGATGCGCAATGTCTTAATGTGCACCCTTTTTTGATTGTTAACCAGTTGAGAATACATAATGCCAATTTGATATGTTCAAATTGCTTGATTGTGAGAAGTAGTCTTGCCACTGCATTTTGAACTCTTTGAAGTGTCCTCATTAGATAACCTGGGAGCCCGAGATAGAGGCTGTTCGCATAGTCATTTTGGATAGTATTAGAGAGGTTATGGCCATACTCCTGAAGGTGAATGTAGATGGATGTGAAGTAAGGTAAGATGTGAATTAGCATGCACCACTGTGGTCGACAGGATTGGGCAAGGGCCCATCTCATCAGGCCAAGGGACTGTGGTGGAGTTAGAACCAGTAGGTTTGCAGAGCATCCATTCTGTTTTGCTAGGGTTGAGTTTTAGTCTGTTTGCTGTCATTCATGCCTCCACATGTGCAAAGCAGTTTTTAATGTCTGGAGTGTTTAGTGATTCACAAATGTGTATATCATTTGTGTGTCATCCACTTAGTTGTAGCAGGATCCATTGATGAGTTCTAGTAAGGGTGCCATGTAGATGTAGACAAGTAGATGTGAGTGTGTGCATCCTTCAAGTAAGTGGGTGAGGCCAGGAATTGAAAGGGCCCAAGATAGTTGTTTCTATTCTACCTTTGAGGAAGAAGATGATCCAGTGTAGAGCTGTTTCTTTAATACCAATATCTTCCAGTCATTTTAGGAGTATCTTGTGACTGATGGTGTCAAAAGCAGCTAAAATGTCTAGCAGGATGAGTGCAGTCTCAGAGTTTTCATCCGCTTTGTTTTTTAAGTAAATCCCAGATGAGCAGAGAGACGATTATGTACTCCTAGAAGGTATACATCCGTGCTGTGCATCATTCAGGAGGTCGTTTGTTTTGATGAAATCCTAGAATTGCCCATATATGAATGTAAATATGTTTCCTGATGAAAGGGGTTTTTGACATAGGACGATAGTTGGCTCGGACATATGGGCCGCTCTGAGGATGTAGACGATTTAAGCAAAGGTCAGATGCATGCATGTTTGAAATGAGTTCCGACTCTTCTGGTGCTGATGGAGTCATTGAGGAGGGATAGGAAGATGGGTGTTAAGTCTGGAGATTTGAGTTTGGATATGCAAATATTGGGAGATACATGTCTCTGGAAGCATGCATTTGTGTACTGTTGGTCTGCCTAAGACAGCATGTTGATTCATGTTAACCTTCTGATGCCTGACTACTATTTCATGCCTGCGTTCTGGTGGCTGTCTATTAATGTATGCATGACTGTCTGCTTATATCTTCCTTTGTTTGTTTTCTGATGTCTTTTGTTAGTCTACCTATTCCTGCTTTTGGTTGGCTGTCTGTGATGCCACGCCTTTTTTGATGAATCCGAGTGATTTGCCCGCAGCTGAAAGTACAGCAGGCAAATCGTTCGCATGAGAAAGGTGCGAACTATCAAAAGTTTGCAACTTTCTCATGCAAACACACATACATTCTCATGCACACACAACACACCCATAACACCCCTCCACCCACACCCTCAGCACACCTCCACCCACACCCCCAACATAAACAAACCCCACTTACCTTCATCTTCACGCAGGGTCCTTTTCTTATCTTTTCTTTTTTAAATGGAAGGGTGTGGGTGTGTCCCCCGCAGCCCCCGTTCACTATACCATAAAGTATAGTGAGCGGGGTGATGCGGAGGACACCCCCACAGCCCCTGCTTTTTTTTTTTAAACGGAAGGCTGCAGGGTTGTCCCCCACAACCCTCGCTCACTATACCATGAAGTATAGTGAGTGGGGCGATTCAGGGGGCATCCCAGCAGCCCCCGTTTTTTCCTTTACAATGCTACCACCAAAGGTTCGAACCTTCGGTGTTCGAACCTTTGGTGTTAGCATTTCTAGAACAAATGGTCATTGCGAACATTTGTTTACGGTAAAATTGGCCTAATCCTTTTTTATTAGGTGAGCGAGCTGACCTGACAGTCAAGGGGGATCAAGGAATACATCTGAGAGAACATTTGAAAGAATTACTGAAATGGAGGCCACAGACCTCATTCACATGGTAATGGGCAATGAATTCCAAATGCACGTTTCCTATATACTAGATGTAGAATGGTCTGCAGAGGTATTTGCTCTTTTATAAAAGTTGGAATTGCCAAGTCATTTACCCCTCAGATAAATACAGACTTAATTAACACACTGCATTCTTTAGTCTGGATTTCATTCAATGATGTATGTATAACAATACCACATAGAACAATTAATATGCATACAGTGCCTGAAGTACAAAAAACTAATAATAAAAATGCCTGACGTATGACTACCTCTAACATACAATAGTATTTTTATTTGGTCATATCCTATTTCTATCCACATATCATGTTGTCAACGCAAGTTTCACTGAAAAGTATAGAGAATTTAAACAAAATAGATAATTTTTCCCCTTCGTTCATCTTCACCAGGATCGGATCTGTACACTTAACTCTTATGCTTTGTAGAGGAGGTCCCAAATAAAGCCTGCACTGCAGTCGCCCATTTTGAAGTACCAGGGACGTTCACACCAAAATATGTGATGTATGACGAGCAAATAAACCCGCAGAGAGCCGCATTAGGGCTCTGCCCAGTACCTATCTGAAGAGCAACACCTATTGAAGTACCAATACCCAGAAAACCATGGACAGTAAGGTATCCATTAAGAAAACCCTACCAGCAAATGAGACGAAATGAAGAGTGCCTAAGTACCGTCCTGGAAGAAACCAAACAGGGCCTGATGGAAGACGAATGGTGACATCACGAGGACTCTGACAGACTCACAGATAGAAGAAATGACGACCCAAGGATGACAAAAAGAGACGAAATGTCATGAGAAAAGAGATTGTGAACCCAAAGTGATAGAAAACTATCAAACGTAAGAGAGTTAAGCTGTAAGCCAAATGAATACAGTCGACCAGTTTACAACTGTACATACGCTTGAAACTGCAAGAAAGCAAAGAAAACAGTACAGCCTGCTATGCGAAGTAGAAGAATAGCGTGGCATGTGCCATTATATATAATCTACCTCAAAATGAAGCACAGTATTATAAGTGCAATTCCACCTTGCAAATGAAGCAGAATCATCCCAGGTCACTAGAGGCCAAAATATCAGAGATTAGACGGCTGGATCGAAACTCAGCAAGAGCAAGGTCAAGCTAATAGAAGAGGAACAGTAGCTACGTATAATTGAAACTCAAGCACAGAATATCCTGTCTCTGAAAGGTCGAGATAAGGAAGCATAGGCAGGTGGCTGAGTTAAATAAGAATCAAATACACAAAATGAGAGAAACGAGATAAATTCACGGTGTGTAAATCACATGACCAGCCGAGCGAGAAGAGCACGGGTTCACACCTACGCTTGGTATCCGCCCCAGCAGAAGATATCAGAACTTTTCCAGACAAAAGATGCAGTTTCGAGGCCAACCACATTGAGATAATTGACACATAGTTGCTGAAGTGATGATTGATTGTAACTATAATTGGAGAAAGGCCGGGTAACTGGGGGGCACCGTGCACCTGGTTGACTGTTCTGAATGCTGCTAAGCGAAGTGGAAGAATATGCATGGGTTGATGCCAACCCAATCACGTTGGACCAAATAATCTAGGGTCCTATAGTTGTAGAACCAATAGGATGTCGTACTTTTAGTGACGTCTACAATAGTCATTTTCGAAAGAAGGGCTTAGTTGCCCACCCGACAGTGTTTCCCCTCACTCCGTTACCATATACAGATATAGTACCTATATTAAAGTTACCTTTTCCTAACCAATAGAATTGCATGTTAAGCTTTTGAGTGTTACACGTCAATTATGACGCATTTTGAGCATAAAAGTTATGATTTGTCTGAAATTCTTTGGAGTTGAAGCGAGAAGGATGATCGCATCACTGCTGATTTCCATGACTCACCATTTTTTGTACTTGTCATTAAACGGACTCCCTTGGCCAAACCATTGAGTTGTCCTTGTTTATTGGTGTTGGAGTAATAAATCTGCACCCCCATCCATCTCAAAGGTACAGCTATCTCGTCTTAAAGTACTTCGAAGCAAACCTCGGCTCTATGGGCCGCCGGGGGTCTCCTGAGTACACTTGGTAGCAGAGGATGGTTATCGATTGTCGATTATTGACTAGAATAAGACACCTATTGACCATCGACATAAAGTAACTCTATGTCTTCGGCAATATCACGAGTCCTTTGCCATTCGGCTGAGTAGACCGTGAAGCTCCCCTAGACAGTGGTAGTATAAGGAAGACTGCAGCCCTGGGCCTTAAGGGACCCATGTTCCCCACACTTCCCTTCCCATTCCTACGGGCAGCTGAGCGGGTGAAAAGCTGAAGAAGGCAGTAAAAAAGGCGGTGATCCCAAGGGTCCAGAGAGGAACCATGCGAACGGTGAGTAACAAAAATTGAATGTTTTGGCAAATAGTGCATGCCTTAGAACAAGTAAAGGGAAAAGGTAACGGAGGGAGGTGGGAGAAAACAAAATATAGTTAGCAGTAGAGAAGAATGTATATATATAAGGGGATAATGAGTCAAGAATAATTAAGTAAATAAAGGTTACCGGGGAGGACACCCGAGAAGTGAGAGGGTACCGGGGAAGACACCCAAGAAGTGAGAGGATTCGCCTATTTCCTACGCTTTTAATACAAGCGGCTAGAAGAAACGTGTACCCATAGTCCCAACTATAAGCGAACGACTAGGCTACCACGACGATTAAAGATGTTGTGAAAGGGGTACGTTTAGACTCCATGAAGGGGTAAGGATTAGAGGCAGAGATACCTGTGACCAGCTGGTGTTCGGCTAGTCCGTGAAGCGTCTGTCTTACATGTTTTTTGTTGTGACGTCATACATTGACAAAAAATGTCTTTGAGAAAACTGATTTAAATTTTACGCGATTTGATAGCTGGGATAAAATCACATATGAATTGATGGGTTTTCAGTAAAATAGAAGATATACAATTTCGTGAAAATTTGGGATTGAAGCTTGCAGTGTTTGGTGCTCGCTCATATTGTTGGAACTGTTTAAGTCACACAAAAGTGTTGACAAGTGTTATACAAGAGGAAAGGGAACAGATTTAAGCATGGAGGACATAACTCCAGTGACACACCTATGTAAAGAGCTGTCGAAACACACACCCAAATTGAAGAAATACAGTACAGAGTGGGTTAAAGGCACCGCCCACAAAATGTTTATGCCATGGCCACAGGGCGGGTCCTTATCTAAAGCCGTTTTACAACACATGACGACATATTTGCATGCCACATACACAGGCAAGAAGCTAGAAAAACGCCTAGCTATTCTAGAGTTGTGGAAAACGTACGAACAAGAGAAGGGAGAGGAGCCGCCAGTAGATTGGATACTTAATATATGCTCAGAGGGGGGTGAAATGCCTACTGCGCCACCCGCCCCATCCGAACCAAAGATTGAAGAAAGTAAGGATGAGGGATTATACCCGCTGAGAGAGTGAGAGAGCATAAAGCAACCACGGGGTACAGCAACCCGGCATATGAGTCACCTATGCACAGTAGTGACGAAAAACAAGGGAAAGATAAGGATAAGGATATCACCTCCACTTTCCCAGGGGACAAGGAGAGACGTGGGGACGAAAGAAGAGATCAAGCACAGACAAGCGCATCTCTCGACAAAGAGAGAGAATGGAAAAGATGGAAGGGAAACGAAGATAGAACTGATGAGATAGCATTCGCAAAAAACAAATGGATGGGAGGACACATTTTATTAAAACTTGATGGCAAAGGCATTTATGATGCGAAACAAAAGGAAAGGATAGAGAATGTGCAGGGAAAAGAAAAAGAGAAGGAATTAAGAGACGAGAGAATAAGAAAGAAAGACAGACAAAGGCGAGAACAGCTATATCGCGAAGAGCAAGAAAGACCGCTCGATCGCAACCCAAGAGCAGCCAATGATCCAGACAGATAGAAACAGCACAGGTTAGAGGAAGAACAAAGGATACAAGAGAAAAGAATAAAGAGATGAAGAGATGAGGAAATTCAAAGGGCAGATGAACGTAGAAATGAAAAGAAAAAGGAAGAAGATAGGGTCAGAGAGAAGGCGAGGAAGTGCAAAGAATTTGATGATGATGTAGAATGTAAGCGAAGACAGAGAGCACGACATCTTGAATATCTGGAGAGAGAGGTTAGAAAACCTGTTCCAGTAGTTGATTGGGAAGACATAGAATAATTCTTTCCTGCGTACGATTCAGTACCAGGCACGTCTAGGGTACATATGTAAGATGACTTCGACACCCGAAGCATCGGAGAAACGATCTATAAAATATATGATGAGATGGGGCTGGAACAAACACCCCAAGGGGCGGGGGAAGATGAGCGCCTGGAGAGCACCCAGCTTTACGACACGTAGGATGTCACCCAAAGTGGTGGGAATAGGGAACTATCCCTGGACAGGTTAGAAATCAGTAGGAACCAAGACGATGCAAGAAGTTGCACGAATTGGGGAAAGACAATGTCTCACACTGAAAGGGAGGAGAGCGAGGAAAATGAGGACGAGAGACGGAGCAAAAGGCGACTCCCAAGGTGAAAAGAAATAAGATGATTAGACACTAGCGAGTCCGTACCAAGGCCATCGGAATCAGCCATGCAGTCAGACCGGCATGGAGAAGTATCACACGGTCAGAAGGGGGTGTCTTCACCGCCCTACGTGGACAGACTTAGGTCCCTACCAGACAGGCGACGATGCGGGAATATCACCGCTGCCTTAGATAGAAGAACCATGAGGGAGGAGAGGGAGGACTACACATCCCAGTTTCCATTGCTCGAGAAAGGGGGAGTAAAACCGCAATATATTCCATGGCCACACATGGATCGAGAAAATTTGAAAAACAAGCTTCCAATGCTAACATCAGGAGCCGGAAAGTGGATACACGAGTTAGAAAAGATGACAGGAGGAAACACGCTAGCTAAAGGTCTCCTGATCACCATACTTGGTGAGAGAGCAGACGATGTGTGGACACGAGCAGGCTACCCTGGTGTAACCACAATTAATATCTCGAGTTCCATTCAACAATTGTAGAGCCGCAGTATGGAAAGCGCTACGAGTGCTCTACCCAGACACTTCCAATATGGGAGCTATAAAGATGTGAAAAATGAAGGAGTCTGAGAATCTGTTGATTTACGTACAGAATTTTCAAGATGCATGGGTGCTCGAGACGCATGAATCTTGGACGAAATCTATACCTGTGTTTTACCATGTATTGTGCCAAGGGCTGCCAGAGCCGGTTCAGAAACAATTTAAGAAATTGGTGGGAATTGAAGCCAAGCCTTGGGCTGAAATACAGTTGACCATCGCACACTATTGTAGACTGCTGCAAGAAAAGAATTGCAAAAAAGAAGCTACATGTAAGGGCGAGGAAGCAAAATTGGTGCAAAAGAAATGGTCAAAATATGCTCTTGAGGGAGCCATGATAACTAGCGCAACGGAATCGAGCATGCAGCAGGTGACTAATCCACAGCAGAATAATCAGAGCAGTACTGGGTTTTACCCTAGGGGAAGAGGATTTAGGAGAAGAGGATGGCAGAGCAATCAGGGAGGTTTCCAAAATAATCAAGGAGGTTTTCAAAATATGCAAAATGGTAACCAAGATATGCCAAATGGGCACATGACCACCGCCAGTATGTTGGCTGTGTGGGATGACAGGGCACCTGGCACGCAATGCAGAAACCAAGGCATGATGCAGAATGGCCAAGGGACAGGAGAAGGCATGGTGAATCCACCTGCAGTTCTACAGCAGGGTGTTGTACAGAATCACACAGTGCAACAGCAAGTGCCAGGAGTGCAACAAGGCGTGCAACCTCAGAGCATGGGGAATTTTCCACAAGGACAATCATCACAGACGATGAGCACAGGGCGGACCCCAAACCTTGGAATAGGAAGTTACCCTGGGAATGGAGTAAATCCACCTGTACATAGTGGGCCAAAATTGTATATGGACTAGGACAGCTCACTGGGAACCCTCATGTGTTGTATCCTATCAGACACCAGACCCTCACAGGGAAGCTAGGGTGGATATCGTTATAGGGGATAAAGAATATTCCTTCTTAGTTGACAAGGGTGCACGGGTGCAACACGCTTGTGCATACTGGAAGGCACATTTTCCTTGTCTGGCAAGGCCATAAATACTCTTTTTTACAGGAGCTACAAGTCGTGTTCCCTTCACAAATGCACTTCCAGTCTCCATAGGAGAATGTGAAATGAATGTACCTTTATTATACTCTCGACAGACCCCAGTAAACATTTTGGGTCGAGATTTAATGACAAAGTTAAACATGACAATCTCGTTCACGGAGTAGGGCATAGTATGTTCCACTTCAGGGATGCACTACTCAAATGTATGCGAAATTATAAGGGCATACTCAGGACACATAGCCATGAGGGCCATACCATTAGAGCCAGAGATTTTTGCATATGGTATGCGTGTGCTTCTGACAGGATTGCCAGGCCTTACAGACAAAATCATGAGAACCCCTGATGAGTTCTTATTAAGACCTAGAATACCGATGCATGAGGAGAAGGGACAAGTATTTCCCTTGATGATGCACACAGCTGCAATACGAGGGAAAGTGGCCTTGATTGGCGGTTATGATGACGAGGTCCGACAATGATGTGTAATAATTGCCATTGAAGAAGGCTATCGAGTGACTGATGTCACCGATGACGATCTGTTTGAAGAACAAGCAGATATAGGCAAGACGATGGTGGAAGTGAGTCTCATCTTTTGGATAAAAATGATTAAAAGAGAAGTACCACAGAGAATGATGTTGGCATGACAGCGTCCTGAATATTTTGATGACGATATGGCCCAGGCGCCTGTATTAGTATGGACTACAGGCCCCTATGACGTAGGCCTCTTGAAGGGCGTTGGAGAAGTGAAGATCAAATTGAAACCAGGAGCAATTCTACCAAAAGCCCGACAATACCCCATGTCCAGAGAGGCAGATGAGGGAATTTTTAAGACAATTTCTGCAATGTTGGAACAGGGCATCTTAGTGACGTCAGAGTCGTCATGCAATACCGCTGTTTATCCGATCAAAAAATCAAAGGGAGGGTCTTGGCATTTAATTCAAGATCTGAGGCCAATAGATGATATTGTTGAGGCTGAGTTCCCTTTAGTCCCTAACCCAGCTACAATTCTATGTAATATACCTGTTGAGGCAAAATATTTCATGGTGATTGACTTGAAAAATGCATTTTTCTCAATCCCGTTGCATCGTGACTCACAAGATCTGATGTCATTCACATTCAGACAGATGCGTCTAAAAAGAAAGAGGCTACCCCAGGGGTACTGTCAGTCTCCATCTATTTTTAACAGAATCTTACAGATGGACTTGAGCAATATTGAACTAAAAAGTGTTTGCAATACGCAGATGACATCTTAATTTGCAGCAAAATAGAAGAGCAGTGCAGGCACGATTCTGTTCAGCTATTGACTATACTGGCTGAGAAAGGATATAAAGTTGACAAGGAAAAGTTACAATATTGCCAACAAGAAGTGCTGTACATAGGCCAGCTGATCTCACATGAGGGAAAGAGAGTAACCCCAGAAAGGGTTGAAGCCATACCGAACACGGCTAAGCCACACACGATAAAGCAGATGCAGAGCTTTCTAGGCCTATGCAATTATGTCAAGGAATGGGTCTTCGACTAAAGCTCCTATACTAAGCCGTTACTTCAGGCCCTAAAGAAGGCCCAAGTGACAAAAGAAAAGATTGACTGGTCTGAGACTATGGAGGAAGGGTTTGCTGAACTCAAAAGAGCTATTTGCACAGCACCAGTTCTCGGGATTCCCAATTATGCAGTAGAATTTTACCTGTTTTCACACACGAATGGCAGCGTTATGACAGCAGTACTCTCATAGAGGACCACCTTGGGGTACAAGCCCCTGGCATACTATAGTGGGATTTTGGACCCAGTGATGAGAGGTCACTTCCCCTGCGAATAAAGTTTAGCTGACGCAGCGTTCGCCACAGAGAAGGCTACAACCATTGTGATGTGGTTCTCCATGACATTGTACGTCGAGCACTCATTATTTGCCATTCTAGAGAAACCTAAGGGCACATTGACATCCCAGAGAGCTTCTTCTTACGAAGTGATCATATCGAATCCATCTATTAAGATTGTCTGATGTAAAATAGTGAACCCAGCCACGTTTATAGCAGAGCCAGTCACTGAAGGAGAGCAAATAGATGACTGTGCAAACTATGAAGAATTCTATGATGAAATTCCCAGGGTGAAGGAAAATTCCTTGGCACAAGGATCGATCGTCTTTATTGATGGGTTTTCAAGGATCGATCAAAGTGACGGACAAAGATATATAGGCGTTGCTGTGATGAAGCACACAGCAAATGGAGAGTTTCGAGTACCTCTTAGTGCACGAATACCATCTCATTATTCAGCACATGCTGCAGAATTATTGGCGTTGATACTCGCTATTGAGAATCATGCAGACCAGGAAGTAACGGTATACAGCAACTCTGCCTATGTGACGTTAACAGTGCAAGCAGGCCTAGCGCGCTGGAAAAGAAGGGGCTACCTCTGAGCGGATGGTACGCCAGTGCAGCACTCAGCCTTATTGGACAGGCTGATCAGGGCACTACAGCTCCCAGTGGGCATATCGGACGTGAAATGCGCCGCCCACACGAAAGGGACAGATTTTATCTCACGCAGAAATCAAGCAGCAGACACGGAAGCCAAGTGTATGGCATCCAAAAGTGAGACGATCATGGCAGTGGAAGTTATCTATGCCAATGAACGAATGATGGTTACGTGAACTGCACCTGAGAGTTACAGTAATTTGGGGCAAACACCGCTAATGGAACTCCAAGGGGAGGCCCCACAGGAAGCGAAAAACCAGTGGAAATGTCGAGGGTGTTCTTTAAACCCCTCTAACAGCTTGTGGCGACAAGGCAGCACTGGTAAACCAGTAATGCCTGTAGCCCTATTAAAAATAGCACTGGAGCAGCTACATTATCCTGCACATATGACAAAAGAGAATTTAGCAGCAACGCTCGCGGAAGACTGGTTCACACCAAATTTAGCTGAGCATGTTGCATATTTTATGGTAAACTGTATAATCTGCCAGCAATTCATGGCTGGGCACACATTAAAAGTAATGAGAGGAGTCATCCCCAGGCCAAATGGGCCTTTCCAGCACTTGCATATCGTTTACGTCGACATGATTCAAGTATGGAAAGGGTACAGATACTTAATTGTTGTGGTGTGTCCATTCTCTAGATGGATTGAGGCAGGTCCATGTACACACCCAGACTCTACCTGTGCAGCCAAATATTTTGTGAGGGAAGGGTTTCCCAGGTGGGAGGTGTGCGAAGTCATGAGATCAGATAATGGAGCTCATTTTGGAAATGAGACGTTCAAACAGATTAGCTTGTTGCTTGGTATAAAGCACAAGTTCTCGTCGGCGTATCATTCACAAGGTAATGGGATCTATGAAAAGTTCAACGGCTTGTTAAAGGAAAGGATAGCCAAGTTGAAGCTTACTCTAAAGAAGGGATGGTTGCACTGCCTTCCTTTGGCATTGTATGCACTTCGGAACCAACCCGGTTCCGACCATCATCTTACGCCACACGAGATAGCCACAGGAAGAAGAATGAGAACTCCCTTGACCCCACGAGATAGAGCTAGATGTGATGTCCAGTCAACAGGAGAAGTTTTAGGGTCTGAAATGCAAAACTATCTGAACTGCATGACATCTTGCCTTACTTTAATTTCAGACCAGCTGCAGCGACGACGAAAGGGGTGCAGGCAAGAACGGAACACAGAAGGAGATGCTAAAACAGACCCAGCTCAAGGATTTTGTCTTCTACCCATTTTCCCTGGAGACACCGTTCTCGTGAAAAATCATACAAGGAAAAAGTGGGATGAACCAAGATTCAACGGTCCCTTCACCGTGGAGGACTGCAGGATTTTTCTCGGCGATATCAAACCTTACATCGGAGAAGGCCCCCTGCCTGCACCCCAATGAGAGGAATCGACGAGCGACAGGGAAGAACCACAGCACGTGCAGAGGAGATCCATGATGAGGAAAAAAGACGCATGACAAGCCAGACAAAGACAAAGAACTTTTTGAAAATTGTGGCTTAAATTGGATACTTCCTCTAAGCAAGAAAGCGGAGAAGGACCTAAAAAACGGACACTCTGTGCATCCTAGTTGCAGGGTGAAGAAGAAAAATTGCACGTATAAGCCACAACACAGTCTGTTGACTATTGAACTTTGGACTGAGGCACACGTAAGCCTTGATGAGAAAAGGATATGCCAAATTTTGATCAAGAATATTTACATTGGAAGCAAATACAGTATCCTGATTCATTCAATACTGAGACACTATTCGGAATCACTTATGGTGTCCCACAGTAGAGACATCAAAAAGAACATAATAACCTATCTTGTTCTAGTGCTAAGATCATACCCATCATTGGTAGGGAGCATCACCAATGTTACTGACGTTCTTCAAGATCCTGAAAACAAAAACACAATAAGACAACTACTTACTGTTATTGCTGAACAATTTCTCATACTTCCTGAGTACAGCGAGGAGAAACCAAATGTCCCAAACACAGGCGGAAATAAATGAGCTTATCAAGGCACTATTCCTTTGCCTAATTGAAGACTGTCCAGCTCTTGTCGGAAGAACAACAGACACACTCACGTTTCTTCGAGACCCAGGAAATACAGAACATTTAAGCCAACTTTTAAATAAGATAGTGATCCTAGTCGCACTCCACACGACTGGACAGTGCTGACATTGTTCACCTTAAGGAGGAAACATATAATCCTGAACCTCAGCAAGACAGGACGGATGTCCCTGTCATCAGAAGACAGCAGGTTGGCCCACAATGTCCTCTTTCGCCTAGTCACTGACTTTCCAGAGCTAGTGGGGAGACCAATCGATATTGACGTCCTCACATTCATCAGAGATCCAGCTAATATTGCACAGATGGGAATGCTCTTTTATGGAATCGTGCTTCAAGTGGAACTCTCTAACCATCAGCGTAGCTATCTGATAAGATTCTGAAAAGCCTTCAGCTGAGGGACAGATCGAGGAAGCAGTGTCAAGAACTTCACTTGTATTTGTTTTTATTTTTCCCTAGTTTTTCATACTGATCAGCAAACAATATGTCTTCAGGACTGAAGCAAATACGAGGCGTGGATTGGGAGCTTACTTACTTCGTACATGCACAGTAAAGTGACTTACTGAAGTGTTATTTAAATTTGATTTTTTTCCCATAGCCTTGCAAAAGAACTATATTCTGAGATAAGAGACTATTCGTCACCCGCAAGAAGGGGGACACTTGTGGAGCACCGGACACTCTTAAACACAGAAAGCAATAAACATTAACATTTGTTGAATGATCGAGATGGGGGTCCAGAGCAGCAATTTAATCCTCCCGCAAGAGGAGAGGCACCCGCGGTTCTCTGGGCGGTAATGCTGCCGCCTGACATACAGGGGCATAATGTATTTGTGTATCATATTCATCATTGTTTTACTGTCATTAACGATCAGAACTGCATTGTTTATTGGTGCACAAAGCGTTCCAATTCCAGTACACCCACCTAATGATGCACGCATGAAAACCACAAAAGCACCCAGACATTACATAGTCATTCCAGTCCCTAGAAGATCTGATGGAGGAATGAATGAACTTGAAATGGATGTGATTAGCAATGATACTCACACGCTTGTGATCACAAACAAACAGAAAAGCCGGAGACAGGGTCGGCACGGAATAAATGAAGTAAGGTTACGGAAAACTACACGCACACATATACTGAATGCCCACAAAACAGGCCTAGTGTCAATGACTACAGAACCACAAACTAAAGCAGTAGAGAAGAAGAGAGTGCCTATCATAGGAAACTCCACAGCAGATGTTGTGAGAGAACAAGAAGAGTTAAGAGGAAAACCAACAGAAGCAGTCATTTCAGAAACTCTTAAGAAAACAAGAGCCATCTCAGAGAAACTCTCTGCACGGGCACAACTGATAGTAGACTCATTATTTCCGCACATAGCCAGAGCGAGGAAATGGCAAGAGGAGCTGAAGATCAAAACCATAGAGACTGTATTACCAAGCACATATGTTCCAACACAAGGGACAAATACCAGTTCTACGATGCAACCATACACCGGACCAGTGTCAGGGTGGTTGGCATGGGCATTTATAACCCACAGGAGAAAGATGTATGAGGAGAGGGAACGAGCTGCAAGACTCTTGTCCACTCAAATGGTGCAGATGAGGAAACCTGCACTATGGACCGTGATACCTGAAAATCCCCCAGCAACAAAAAGCCATACAGATGCCTTAAGGGATGTAGTTATAGCAAACTACAGGAAAACCTTAAGAATCAAGAGAAGCATGCATGGAGATGACAACAAACTAAACGACTACCTAGACAGAATAGCACATCTGGGAAGTAACATTTGGTACCTAACCATGAAGGAAGTTGGAAGACGAAATTCCGAAGGGGAATGCTTTGTTTGTGCACTCCTACCATACATCATGGGGAAGTCCAAGATCTTCGTGGCTGTAGAAATTGATGTCCAGACAGCACACTGTCTTTCACACGTAGACATGTGCAAAACTAGAGGACAGTTTATGGGAAGTGACGCTTCCCTAATATGGGCAACTGAAAAGGCCTATCCCGATGAAGATGATTATGTTCAAGACATAAAGACAAGAAATAGAGCTCAAACTAGAAATTATGTGATCAGATACGAGAAGCCTGGAGTTAAAGGAGCTGAAATAAGAAGAGAAGCAAATCAGAAGCTAAATGTCCAAGGAAAAACTCTAGAAGAAGCTCGAAATTGGAAGAACAGAGGCCAAATGCAGATTTGGGGAACAGTGCTTTCACCAGACGAATGGGAGAAAGGAGTAGTGATTTGCATAGCATGGATCGTCGCCGGAGCCTGCAAGGAAGCAATTGAACATTTACAAAGGCTATGCAAGCCATTATTGCCAAAGCTTGCAAAACTACTGACATGGGTCGAAGACAGAGGAGGACCCTTACAGATAGTGCCACTGGAGAGCCCAAAGTTTTGCTTCAGGAATAATGGCACAAGAAAGATGGGAAAGAATCTGAACTGTGGATGAATTTTTTATGCTCCAGAAGTGGTTCACGGAACTGCAGTAATTATGGATCATTGTTGGGCATGCGGATCCAAAGCATATATCAGACTGCCAAGAGACTGGGGAGGCACATGCACAATAGTGAACGTCCACATTCCAGCATTAGCGATCCCAAAGAGTGACCTAAATATTGACAGTTTCCCGAAAGCAGATGCTCACCTGAGGAAAAAGAGATCTGTGGAACTGCTGACGTGAATGAAGCAAGAAAATGACTTCTCTGCTAAATCAGAAAAAGCATTTCATGCAATCCCATATGAACACAGGCTTTTCAGCCTCAACTCATCAGTGTTCACAACGTTGTTTATGCCAAGAATCCAAGTTGGAGTAAAAAATAAATGGTTGCAGATAACCAGATGGGAGTTACTGCATATGATCAACACGACCATAAAAGGATTCAACGCGATCAAGGAAGAGTTAAGAGCCATCCGACTGATGACTCTCCAGAACAGATATGTCCTTGACATGATCACAGCCATAGATGGAGGAGTTTGTGCAAAAATCGGAGAATCATGTTGCACATTTATACCTTGATGAAGACAATGGACCTCTAACAGAAGCAATAGGTATGCGGACAAAGCTGCAGAACCAGATGATCGATGAGACAGACGAAGTTGATGATGACAGCTGGTTTGGATAACTATTCTCGTGGGTCCCACAATGGATGGCAGACAAATTCAAGTATTTGGGCGCCCTGCTAGTGATGATGTTGCTAGGATTTTGTGTTATCAAGATAATAATCTCTCAGTGCCAGAAAACTGTGAAGAAAGCCATAGGGATGAAAATCATGATTGATGTCAAGCCAGGATGGAAGCCCAAACACCTGACTGATGAAGAAATAAGAGACTCTGTGAAGGCCAGCAGGCATGCACCAGAAGGAACAAACTTTCTCTATCCAAGGAAACACACGAATTATGTAGGAAGATGAGTTTACTGTAGCCCAAATGGACAATGTCAACTGATGATATGGAATAAAGAAGAAGATGTAAGAACAGCAGGAAGCCTGAAAGGAGTAATAATAAAATAATAATAAAAATATGGATTCCAAAGAGACACTTCTTCAAACCCTCATACCCAGAAGATGAAGAAGGAATTACCCCAGGTGATGGAGTGAAGACAAATATAGAAGAAGCAAGTGAAGTAGATCCAAAGAAGGAAGTGAAAGTGGTCGATGAATCGCCCAGAGGGGGGAGTGTAGAGGAGGTCCCAAATAAAGCTTGTACTCCAGTCGCCCATTTTGAAGTACCAGGAATGTTCACACCAAAATATGTGTTTATGACGAGCAAATAAACCAGCAGAGAGCTGCAGTCGGGCTCATCCCAGTACCTATCAGAAGAGCAACACCTATTGAAGTACCAGTACCCAGAAAACCATGGACAGTACCCTACCAGCAAATGAGACGAAATGAAGAGTGCCTAAGTACCGTCCCAGAAGAAACCAAAAAGGTCCTGATGGAAGATGAATGGTGACATCACAAGGACTCGGACGGACTCACAGATAGAAGAAATGACGACCCAAGGATGACACAAAAAGACAAAACGTCATGAGAAAAGAGATTGTGAACCTAAAGTGATAGAAAACTATCAAACGTAAGAGAGTTAAGCTGTAAGCCAAATGAATACAGTCGACCCGTTTACACCTGTACATACGCTTGAAACCACAAGAAAGCAAAGAAAACAGTACAGCTTGTTATGCTAAGTAGAAGAATAGCGCGGATGCGCCATTATACATAATCTACCTCAAAACGAAGCACAGTATTATAAGTGCAATTCCACTTTGCAAATGAAGCAGAATTAACCCAGGTTACTAGAGGCCAAATGATCAGAGATTCATATTCTAGCAAAACGGAAAGAGGCAGCTGAATCGAAACTCAGCAAGAGCAACTCGTGCCAGAAGAGCCAAGGTCAAGCTAATAGAAGAGGAACACTAGCTACGTATAATTGAAACTCAATCACAGAATATCCTGTCTCTGAAAGGTCGAGATAAGGAAGCATAGGCAGGTGGCTGAGCTAAATAAGAATCAAATACACAAATTGAGAGAGACAAGACAAATTCACGCTGTGTAAATCACATGACCAGCCGTGCAAGAAGAACACAGGTTCACACCTATGCTTGGCATCTGCCCCAGCAGAGATATCAGAACTTTTCCAGACAGAAGATGCAGTTTCGAGGCCAACCACATTGAGATAATTGACACATAGTTGCTGAAGTGATTATTGATTGTAACTATAATTGGAGAAAGGCCGGATAACTGGGGGGCACCCTGCACCTGGTTGACAGTTCTGCGTGCTGCTAAGCGAAGTGGAAGAATATGCATGGGTTGATGCCAACCCAATCACAATGGACCAAATAATCTAGGGTCCTATAGTTGTAGAACCAATAGGACGTCGTACTTTTAGTGACGTCTATAATAGTCATTTTCGAAGGAAGGGCTTAGTTGCCCACCTGACAGTGTTTATCCAATCCCCTCACTCTGTTACCATATACAGATATAGTACCTATATTAAAGTTACCTTTTCCTAACCATAGAATTGCATGATAAGCTTTTGAGTGTTACACATCAATATGATGCATTTTGAGTATAAAAGGTATGATTTGTCTGAAGTTCTTTGGAGTTGAAGCGAGAAGGACGATCGCATCACTGCTGATTTCCATGACTCCCGTGTTTGTACTTGTCATTAAACTAACTCCCTTTGCCAAACCATTGAGTTGTCCTTGTTGATTGGTGTTGGAGTAATAAATCTGCACCCCCATCCATCTCAAAGGTGCAGCTATCTCGTCTTAAAGTACTTCGGAGCAAACCTCGGCTCTATGGGCCGGCCGGGGGTCTCCTGAGTACAGCTTCACAAGGGAGCATACCATGAACCTACTTTTTAATTTTCAAAAAATCAACGTACATTCCTATTTATATAGCGGTGCATAAAATTGAGATGACTTTGTTATGACATTCTCTACAAGTACATTATTAAAACAGCATTATAGTTATATGATATTTAAAAATGAGTATTTCATTTAGAAGACTACAGACTACAATCCCATATCAGAGAGCAATCTATAGGTGGCTTGCAGTGGTTTACCTAAGCAATACTTTTAGAAAACCTCTAAATAAAGGTTTTGTTTAAACACTGTTAGGCAGAATCCTGTGCAGTGCCCTTAGGGACCACTACACACAATTAAGACCACAAGTGGTAACACAAGTTCACCTTTGGTACAAGCCTTTACTACTATGTTAAAGTGGTAGCAGTAGCGGAGCAGCCAGGCTTATCTCAAGAGTATATGAGCAGTAGCAGAGATTACACAAAGGGAGCACAATTACTGTGACTCAAGCAAACACTGACTCAAAGTTTCAGGTAAAAGTACATTTATTTTTAAACCATCTGTTATAAAACACAACACTTCTATAAATTCAAAACCACACGTAAAATACACTACACACAACCAATTCACTTGGTACAGTCTATCTCAAGGTAAGTACCCTATGTTTTATCGGACCGGTGTTGTGAAACAAAAGACGTTACCGGGAATACATATGCGATCACATTTTGACAGTAATGACAGTTCGGTCTTACTAAAGATACGCGTATCTGCGGCAAGAAATGTTACCGGGGCAAAACACACTTTGCACCTGAGTTAACCAGCGAGAGTTGGGGGCAAAAATCATAGGCAAAACTTTTGTCAGGGCAGACAGAATCAGAGAACACTCGTTGACAGAAATACAAGAGTCAGTAGGCCGGAGCCAGTGTCAAGTGGAACCAGGTTCCTGTTGTCGAGGATCACACAGTCAGACAGTTCAAGATTCAACGTTGCCAGGAGTACTTATATATTGTCAACAGAGGAAGCAAAAGTTATAAGAAGGAGGGAAGATAAGGACAAGCCTTGGAAGAGGAGAAAAGGGATTCACCCTAGTTCCTCAAAGCAGAACACAGTACATTATTCAAGGGAGAAGCTGGTGCTACGGCAGTTGTTCCTGGTAGTTTCCTGCAGACCCACGGTTCCTGGAGCTTCGGTCATGGAGACGAGAAGGAGGAAGTCTGGAGGGGTCTGCACCACACAGGGATGAGGCCAGCAGCAGCGACGGTGAATAAAAGGTGCGCTCCTTTAAAACAGGAGGCTCTTCAGGTGGCTATCCGGACCACTACAGCAGTGTGCAGCGATTTCGACCACGAAGAGGATCCTCTGGCTGTGGAAGATGAGCTGGTTGACCCCACCAGGCTCAAGGGAAGAATACTCCGGACTGGATCTTCTCTGGTCGTCAAAGGGTAGATAGCTCAGGACTGAAGCAGGGCTTCACTGGGACGGGGTAGTTGCAGCAGCCGTCTTCTTCTCCGCTTCTCTTTGGTTCCTTGTAGTTCCAGTGGCGACTCTGACTTCCAGCCCCAGAGTCCTGCCTTTTATGCGAAAATCCCCCATTCACCAGCCTGGCTGTCAATCACGCAGCAGGGGATATGTCGAGCCCCGACAACCACCTCAGCCAATCATGGCAAAGTGCAACTTGGGTTTCCTAGGATACCCTGTGCAGGGGGTGACTACACCGCTCCCTCACATTCAGCCCACCTAGACACCCAGGCGCCTAGAGGAGGGCTTCTTGGCAGAAGCCTGCCAAAAGACAGTGAACAAAGGAGGCAAACTTGGTTTGCCGCGCAAAGTAAAACACAAGAAGGACTTTAACAAATAGAAATGGCGACTAAACCTGACCGGAGCCAAAAGAAAGAGTATTTGGTCAAGCGGGTTTATGTTTGAGGCTAATATAATAACCTAAAACAGTACCACGTTTATGTAGTATAAACGCGGTAGAAAGTTAGGGTAGATACCACTGCCACCAGCCAAGTCTAAATGTTAAAAGAGCAAAACAAGGCTCTAGGAGGTACAGATAAAAAGGGCTAAGGAGTAACCCTTTCCAGTACTCCATGTAAGATGGGGTGTACAGGATCTGTGGTTAAGTGACTAGGTAAAGTTAATGGCAACCTTACCCTTTTCTGGGGGACATTAGTCAGCCCCAGAAATGGAGTCGGTGGGAAGTCTAAAAGACAACCCTGCGTCACTGCACTGAAGTTGCTGTGTAACACAAAAAAGAAGGGGGCTACTCAAATGGTGTACACCAGAGTCCACAATCACAAAAACAGATGAAATACACATGGCAAAACATGGGTTAGAGTGGGGGAAAAGCTCACACTCTTACCAAGTGGAAAAATAACTCCAAAAATCCAGCAAAGCTGCTCGGGGACTCACTAGGTAAGGGAAATTAGCCATTGAATGAGAATTCTCCCTAACAAACCCTATGATACTTATCCCTCAGCTCTTGTGTTAATGGCTCAATCTTAGTTAAGTGGTAGACGGAGAATTTGTCTGGAGTTGGCCGGTATATGAAATCTTATGGCATATATTTCTGCTCTGTCGTAGAAGTTGATAACACAAATATGTTAGCCAGTTATTAGACCAAAGGTCTAAAAAACGTTTTGAAAAAAACTGAATATATAGCATTTCGATGCTGGACTGCCCTTGTCGATACTAGACTGATTTGCTAATGGATATTTCTCTTCTGTGAAGGGTGCAGTGAGCTAACATGTGGTTGTAGAACTTCCTGAGTGGAAGACATTCTATAGAACAGGTTAGCTGAATTATGTTCATTCTCAGTAGAGGGGCTCCCACACTCTTGTTAATTTTGTAATCTTGATGTTTGATTTTAAGTAACCAAGGGTAATCCACCCATGGACCTCTTGCCCACTCTGCTTTAGAGAGGCTCAGCTTCACCTCAATGAGGAGGCCTAACAATACTGAAACACGTGTCTGCGGTTGCTGATGGTGCTCTTGTTCAGAGGAGAATTGTCTAGAATGTCGGTGCTGGATTGCCCTTGTGGGTGCGACAAGACTGATATGCAAATGTATATTTCTCCTCTGTGGGGGCTAAAACGTGACTGTAGATCCTCCTGAGTGGGACAAATTCAATAGAACAGGTTATTGGAACCATGTTTCTTCTCATTAGAGGGGCTGCTACACTCTTGTATATAAATCAATATATATATATATATATATTTTCAAAGAAACTGGCTTGTTGTCAGTCATTTAAGGAGCACTCTCCTTCATACCAGGCTTCAAAGAGTAGACGGTTACCAGTGTTCCATTAAAGGCTTCTTTATTTGTTAAAATACATCTTTCATTCTTCCCAAGAAAATCGACGCGTTTCGCAGCATTACTTGCCGCTTGCTCACAACACAATTTTGCCACCACCAGATTGTTTAAATACAAACATGTGCCTATAGACATAGAAATGGGACAGGGGAGTTCTACTCCAGTAAACATAGAAGATGGGACTTAACGTTGTTTAAATTGCTGTCGGACATCTTTAAAGGGTTTTTAGTCCCTATACATTTGAGTGACATAAATCACGATCAAGTGATCAAGTCGACATGAATGCTAACCTCAAAGTAAATTGTCCTCATGATTAAAGCATTATTTTGATTTTAACAAAGGTCCTACATTGAACATACTATGCTGAATCGAGTTACCGTAAATATAACAGCAACCTTTTGCCATTCTTTAAAATGAGAATGTACCTTTTCTACACACATAAAGTGCATAATACATTATAAAGTGACTAGTGCCAGCAGCTCACTAAAGTGCCTAGTGCTTTAGTGTATTTCAGCCTCTAATTTTCATAAAGTGCTTAGTGCTAAAACTTCTGTTGAGTGTGAAAATCTGGTTCAATTTTTTGGACTGAGTTGCAACTCCCATTTTCTCATAATTATCAATAGTCTGTGGCAATGTTTAATTTAAAAATACAATAATCAATAGTTAAAACTACACCTACGTGGTAAAATCTAAAATAGAGTGCCTATAAACCCAATTAACAACATACTATAAAAGTGCTTTTTTAAAAAAATTACGCAACAATTCATGGATTTACACTTATTTAAACCCAATTCATGAAATCACTAATTTGCATAAGTCAATCTTTATAGGTAAGAGGTGCCAAGTGTTCTTATATAAGGGAACGATGCTTATATTAGTGCCCTAAAAAAGTGTACAGTTCTTCATCTATATTGTGCCCTTTTGGCTGTTTGGTTTCAAAATCTAAAATGCAGCGGGTTTCTTGTTGTCTGAGCCTTTTTTCGCGATCACCCCCTCTAGGGCCATTCTCAATTGCACAAATTCCAAAGAAAGCAAAACTCTTCATATTGCTTTCGTGGCATTCAGAAAAATGTTTTGCCATAGGATAGTTCGCGTCTTTGTTTTGTATGGCTCTAACATGTTGCTGGACCCTTATTTTCAGTTTGCATTTGGTACTTCCAACATACCACTTTTTGCATTCGCACAATAAGACGTAAACTACGTATTCAGTGTCACAGGTGATTTTTTCATTAATATATTCGGTCGAACTTGTTACTGGATGTTTAAAGGTAGCGCAGTTCATAGCAAATTTGCATATATTGCATCTTGTGCATTTATAAAAACCTTTCTTCCGATTACTCAACCAGGCACTTGCATCTTTGGCTTCCTCTTTACCCATAAAACTATGGACCAATTTATCTTTAATTGAAATGTTTCTTCTATAACTAATGTCTGGATATTTTTTAAGCAAACCCCCGATATCCTTGTCGATGGTTAAAACTTTCCAATGTTTCTGTAACACCCGTTTGACCTCTGTTGTTTGGCTGTCATACGTTAGTATGAGGCGCACTTCCTCAATTTGTTTATTCGTGATTTCTTCTTCTTTGTCAACCAAGAGTTTAAGTCTATCATGACTTCTAGCTTTTAAATATGCTCTTTCGATGACTCTTTTGGGGTAACATTGTTGTTGAAAACCTCTCGCCGTGATTTTGCTTTCTTCATCATATGTTTTGAGAGTTGTGCTGTTTCTTCTTATTCTTACAAACTCTCCATACGGTATACTCCAGATTAAACTCTTTGGATGCCCACTCTTGGCATGTAGTGGCGTGTTAGATCCCGTGGGTTTTCTGTGTAATTCACACGTTAGATTTTGTTCCACTATTCTTAAATTTACATCCAAGAAAGTTATAAATGAATAACTGTGGGTTTCTGTGAATCTGAGATTATTTTCATTTTGATTCAATAATTTCACAAAATCACACCAGGCATTTTCAGTCCCTTTCCAGATTACAAATAGGTCATCTATATATCGGAGCCAGATAACCACATTTTCGGTTTGTTCATGATTTTGTTCTGTCAATATTTCATCAGCTTCCCAGGCACCCATAGTCAAGTTGGCATAAGATGGGGCAAAAGTTGTGCCCATAGCCGTGCCCTGTATTTGCCTGAAATATTCTTCATTAAAGACAAAGATATTATTGGTAAGACAGAGGTCGATCATAGCTATGATCATTTGCGTGTGTTCTAGATAATTATATATATGTATCTGCTCATGTATCTGCTTATGAGCTTTGCAACGGGAATGGTCATGACTTCCCACATCTGCTGAATTTCAAGGGTTTTGTTGCGTTAAATCTGTGCAACCTAACTGCTTCTTCACTAAGGTTTTAGAGTGAATTTCAAGGGTTTTGTTATTCCATCAGTTTTTTTACAGGCCACTAGCCATTGCGTTCAGCCATGGCCACACAACTATGTTTCTTTGGGGCACACTAGCCATGGCCTTCCATCCAGGAGTTTATAAAATATTTGATGGGGAAGGGGGTGCACCCTGCTCCCAAAAATATAGCTATATCTCCCATGGTGCTTTGCAGTGACTGTTGGGCCCCAATGAAATGTATTAGTGTAACAAAAACAGTGACCACGGCTGAAGACCACGCCTAGTGGGCCCCAAAGAGACTTATTGGTGCAACATGTGGAGTGGGCAAGGCAGAAGGCCATGGCCAATGGCCTTGCACTAAGAACACGGCTAGTGGGCCCCAAAGAAATCAATTTGTGCAACATGTACAGTGGCCTGGCAGAAGGCCATGGCAAGTAGGCCCCACACAATTGTTTGGTGCAATATGTACAGCACCCAAGGTCGAAGGCCATGGCTAGTGGGCCCCAAAGAAACTATAGTATAACAAAACACTTTAAATTCAGGGAAAAACATTAGTTAAGAGAGAGTTAAGGTGATCAGATTTAATGCAACAAAACCCTTCAGATACATATACAGTGTCCACGGCCAAAGGCTGTGGCTGCTGGTCATTGCAGAAGGGCATGGCTAGTGTGCCCCAAAGAAACCTATTGGTGCAACATGTAAAGTGGCCATGGCCGAAGGCCATGGATAGTGGCCCCCAAAAAACATATTGGTGCAACATATATAGTGTCCACAGCCATAGGGCATGGCCACTGGCCATGGCTGAAGGCCATGGCTAGTGTGCACCAAAAAAACCTATTGATGCAACATGTAAAGTGGCCAAAGGCCAAAGGCCATGGCTAGTGGACCCCAAAGAAACCTATTGGTGTAATATGTGCATTTGCCAGAGGATAGTGAGCTGCAAGGAAACGTATTGGTTGAACATGTATAGTGGCCACGACCAAAGGCAGTGGCCACTGGCCATGGCAGAAGGGCATGACTAGTAGGCTCCAAAGAAACGTATTGGTGCAACATGTACAGTGGCACTGGCCGAAGAATATCTATAGATATAGATATGTGAGCCACATCCAATCTCAGTAGAGGGGCTCCCATACTCTTGTAAAAAAAATAGATATAGATATATATATATAGATTTAGATATTGATCGCCACCCTATAGTTAAGGGGAAATCTATCATCCATAGGAAAGCAAAGATTCTATGGCTAATAACTGTAGGACGGACCAGCACAGCGTATGACATTCCTATTTTAGGGCCCAGGCCCCCCAGGACTGGAAGGTTTTGTGAAAATCCGTGTCATTGTTCAAAAGATATAAAGGATAATAAAAAGTTGTTTTTTTCGCTTTTCCATTCACGCCTGGAGACCAATTATGTTGGTGACGGTGCACTATATAAATACCTTTAACATTAACATTAACATAACATTTTCCCACAGGAAAATTTCAAATGTTTGCTCACGCGCACAGTCCAATCCACTGGACAGATTTGCACCAAATAAGAAACAAGCAGGGCACGAAACACTCAAAACAAATACTTTCTTGTTTTCACGTAATTCCGTCCAGTTTTCTATTTTTTTATCAGCGCAGTGCTTGGATTCCCATCTAGCCAAAAAGGGAGTCATATCTCCCATGATGCATTGCTGCTGCCAAGCTTTTTCAGCTCTGAAAATGTCCGCCATTACAACCTTTACAATTCTTTTTCATATTAAATAGAAAATTACATTAAAAATTAGATTAAAACAACAAAGCCACAAATAAAAAGGAACAAGCCACTCTTACCCTTCATGTATGAACATATATACACGTTACACATTACATTACAGAACGGAAAGAAAAATTAATGTAGATCAACATAAAGACGTGCCACAAATCAAGGCTATCACATAGCAGGTAACACTCCTGATTACAATTGCAGATAGCATTACACAATAAGGTATATTAGATTCGTAAGGCAAACGTCAAATTCCAATCCAAAGGATTTAAAGGGCATTGACAAATTGCAATAATCACACTTATGTCTGACTGAAAGAAGCAACAAGGAATGTAATGTTTTTCACAATGCCTGTGACAGGGATTACATTTAGTTTGAATTCTATCATTTTACCAACATTTTTCATGCTAATAAGATGTTACACAATTTAGATAGGTAACGGTACTTCCGCCAATTTAGTCTCTATAATTACAAGCAGATTTACTAAGTTAAAGATGAGTTTTTGGCTATACCCTTCCATGCAGCGTTTCCATAAAAATTACTTTGCAATGTCTGAGTTCGAGTAATAGTGCTCAAAGATTTGAATTACACGATTCCTCAAAATATGGACAAACAACCACAATATGTTTCAGCGTTTCAGGTGCTTCGATGTTCTCACAGAAGTGACACATTACTGATTCTATACTTTTTAGATTACCAACCCAGTTGTCCTGTCACGCGTTAGGAATTGATTGAGGCAGAAACGCATGTAAGTTTTCCTTGCTTTAGCCGACGGAAATTGAATCAGATATTTTTGTCTGCATTCCCATTTACCTCGAACACGATTGTATTCTTCAGATGATGGATAAGTACCCATTACATCTAGCATATTGCACCAATAAAATCTTTGGTATTTTTTTTTTTGGCTAGGCAGCCACATGCTCATAGATGCCGGAGTTTCATTATAGAGGATAGGATTTTGGTAATTTTTAAGGAAATGCAGTTTAGCGATCTGATGTGCGACTCGCCCAATATTTTATTCAGTTCTGTGTAAAGCATGTTTTTAGGTGGATTAAGCATTTTTATATAGTTGGTAATACCTCGCCAATTATGTTTTACCGACAGAGGTAATAAATTTAACTTGTGGCAAATCATTACATTTGGAATCGAGAGTGCCATACCCAAAGCGCTTTTCCAAAGTTTTCCCTGAAGGATGTTTAGAAAATCATTGAGATCATAACAACAGATGTCCTGAGAGTAGAGAATGATAGGTTCTGCTTTTTGAAGATAGAATTGAATTAGGGGTAGAAGAGAAAACATGCAATACTTGTGGAAAATAATTTTCATTTGTGAAGATAGGATTTTGACTTTTTAATTGAGAAAGTTTTTCCACATTTTTAGCGAATCTGAATCAGTAAGTGGATAGCCCAAATAACGTATCCTGGGTGCGTATTCTACTTTAGTGCCATTTAAAGTCCAGGAAAAACGGTGATACTTGAGTTTTCCATCAGAGAAAATCAAGATGAAAGTTTTGGCAGGATTAGGAGAGAGATTGTGAAAGGATGCAAAGTCTGCGAATAGGTCTAGTATTCTTTGCAGGCCAAAAGGAGTTCTATCAAAGAATAGCAGATCATCCACAAATCCCAACCAGTCAAGCTTGAGTGAGCCAAGCTTGACTGAGAAACACTCTCCAATCTGCTAATTATCATCCAGTCCCAAGAAGTATAAGTTGAACAACACCGCTGCCATATTACAACCCTGTTTTACACCCATTTCGGTGGGAATTGGGTCAGTCAGTGCGCCTTCCTTGGTTAGGCGAATGCGGTAGTTGGTATTTTTGTGCAGCAGAGCGATCAATGCAACCAGTTGGGGGGGGGATTCCAATAACTAGCATTTTATTCCACAAAATCTCACGTATAACGCAGTCAAAGGCTGCGGTCAAATCCAAGCTAGCCATGTATACCGAGCCATTTTTAGAGGAGGAAGTATGGACCTGCAGGTGAGATAAAATTGTGGCATTTAAAGGGCAGCCAATATGTGTTCTAAAACCTACTTCATAGAGAGACAGAAGATTGTGATAATTAATGTGCAATTGTGATTGCTGAAGCAGAAGGAGAGAGAACATTTTCGAAGAAACATCAGTGAGCGCTATCGGACGATAATTAGACGGACAGTCCAGAGGACCCTTTTTATAGATGGGTATGACAAGAGCAGAAGACCAGGATTTAAGAATATGAGCCCAAAATGAAGGGTTTCACTTATAGACACAAGGGGTTTCACTTATAGACACAAGGGGTTACACCAGGAACCAGGAGCCTTAGAATGTTTAAGTTTACCGATGGCTTCAATAATGTCTCTAATCGACCATCTAGCATGTGTGTCTAGGAGCAACTGAGGCTCCCCCCCTTTAATGCACAGAAGCGCTCAGGCATATATTTGACCTTGAAATAAGAAACCCAGCTTTCTGCGTTGATCACTGATTCTATTGGATTGGCCCAATCAGAGGTAATGGTATGCAAGGTACTCCAGATTTCCCTAGAGTCATGTTTCAGCAGATGGTAAATAACTTTTTGATTGTCTTCGTAGTGCACTTTACACTTCAACCATTTTAACTTGTTTCTATAACATTGTCTAAAGAATTCTATTTGTTCTTTACGAATGTCAGAAGGTATGGTTGCTTTGATAAGATTTCTAACCTCTAAATTTTTCTGCGCTTTCAAACATGCAAATTGAAGATTACTTTTGTGAGTATGGGTGATTGTAACTTGCTCATTCTTTTTACATTCATTGTATAATTTTTGCAAATTAAACTTTATTTCAGAGGAGTTTTTATTATCCATGTGTAATAGGGAGGAACCTCCTGGAACAAAATGTCAGGTGATTTCAGGGTCACATTCGAGGTGCCGTATAAAGATGGTGCATACTCTAGGATTCCATCTCACTGTTAAGGAGTGACAATCAGGTTCTACCAGGGATAGAAAAAGATCATCATCAAAGTGAGCAATTGGAATATTCAGGGTCAGTGAGACCATCATATGATCGCCTAGAGTCGGATCGATTATCATCAGAGAATCAACATTCGAAAATAACCTAGACGAGACAAAGAAATAGTCGATTAAGGATTTGCAACCTGCTCTCGCCCAAGTATAATTGTATGGTTCCAAATGGTAGCGAGGCGTCTGCATGTCCCAATCGAGAAAAAATGTACTCCACATTTGCCCATTTTTCTTCGAGGATGTTGAATGATTGTTCCACATAGCATTAGTATAAGCGCTTTTTTCGTAGCAGTAGCAATTCAAATCACCACCAGCGATAATTCTGACTGAGGGAAATGAGATCAGACCCTTTTCTATTACATCATTCATTTCATCTAGTATGGTCTCAATTGGAATACTTAGTTTGTTCCAATACATGCAGATCAATAGGAGAATAATGGGGGGATCCTCATCTTTTAATACAATCACTAGTATTGATTCGGAACTGTTAATCATTTCTGTGGAACACTTAAATGCGGTATTACTTAGGATCGCAAGGCCACCGGAAGGTCTTCCCCAGAGGCCCCGACTCTCGACCTGGATAAATGCAAAATAGCCCTCTATGGTAAAATTGGATTGATTCATAGATTCTTGCATAAAAATGATGTCGGGTCTTTGAAAATAATTTAGGCTATACCATTTTTTTAAATTATTTAAGCCGCACGGGTTCCACGAAATGATATGGAGTTTGTCCAAGCTATGAGTCTCTCATCCCATTTGATTGATTTGGGGGTTGATCAATATTAGGATCCCTCCATGGCATCTCCTTTAATGCTGACACAAATGCCATAAACTGTTTCATTGTGTTAGCATCAAAGTTAGATGAAACACCCTGTGTAAAACAAGATGGCGTACTTTCAACAGGGTGAAGCGTGGTTTCCAAAAAGCTCTTTGCTTCATTGAACGAGAGAAAAATGCAGGTGGTTAAACCAATGGATGCTAAATCTTCTCTATGTTCCCATAGCAGCTTCAGGATTAAAGGAGACATACATTTACAGACCATTCTGTTATTGTTTATAGCTGCCAGTTTCACCCAATCAATATCATTTGAGCGTATAATCCGCAGGGCGGGAATGTCTTGAATGGCAGTCATCATAAAAGTACGATTCAGATGAGCCTTTCCGTGACGTGCTGGCTCGCTTTCCCACCCCATTACTGTGGTGGATTTTATGTCAATGAAATTATCGTTTACTGAGGTACCTTGCAGCCCGTTATTGAGGGAGATTTTAAATCAGTAGAGTTGACATTTGCTATTAGGCTTTGTGGCATCAAGTTCGGAGAATTTGATGTAGGAATCATTTGCTCCACATCTTGCGCTCCTTCGTGGGCAGGCTTATCATCGAATACATCATGTGATGCTAATACTTTTGAGTCAGGCATGTGTGACCTAGGACCATTGGACAAGGATATTTGGGTCTTTCCTATCTTCTTTGCACAGTTGGCATGTATAATAGCCCTTTGCCCGTTATCTATACCAAGAATCACTTTCTCAGTCTTTTTTGGCTTTGAGATAGGAAACAAGTTGGAAAGTACAGATTGTTTTTGATTTGAGGAATCAATTTGGGGATGTCATTCCAAGTTTGAGTTTGCAATTCCTTCATCCAAGCAGACTGCCCCTTTCTTAGCTTTCGTATGGAGCTTCTTTGTGTCATTATAAACTGCACCTACTTTGAGGTCACCCATCGCTTTGGTTTCCAAAGCTGTTTTCTTTTCATAAGAATTATTTTTGATTGATTGGGTCGTCTGATTGGATTCCGGAAGATTCAACAATGCTTTGGATTCTTCATTCAATTGATTTAAATCAATGATGGTATCATCCCCCGATAAATTACAGATATTTCTCATGTGTGTATTGTGCTTGTCTATTTTGTCACATGCTTGATTTTTTTGTTTTTTTTCTATTTTTCCTTTCGTGCTTTTATTGAAAATGCTACACTTTTCTGCACGAGCCAAGGCTCTTCTTTGTTTTTTGGTTTGAGGAATTAATGGAGGTACAGCATCCTGTTGATCGACTGTTGTCTTTCCTCCTGTATCCTTCAACACAAGACCCTCTCCGCTTAGATCAATAAGGTCAGTCAGCGCTGAGGGACTATCCAGCCGGGCACCATCTTTACCCATCAAAGGCATATTGCCCTCATTTTCAGCTGGAATAGAAAGAGTGCCAAGGGTAGTTGCCATCTCTGTTACTAGGATGGTCAGTGCTGCAATATTTGATGCATTGACGTCCTCTAGGTTTACTGTCAGTAAAATAGTCTCCTTCTATGTGGCAGGTTTAGAAGAAAGACCCTCAGTCACTGCCTCAGCGAAAGACTTAGTTTGAGTGGCAATGTGTTGAGTATTTGGCATCATGTCTTTCTTGTGGATCAAGGCGGAAAACATATTACATGAGAACAACATACCCTCCATTTTGCTAAGCTTACTTATGAGGTCAGACATTTGCATCTGTAGGATTTTTATTTCCTCATGTGTTTGCTCGTGGCCCTTGTCTAATAGGTTTAGGATCCGAGTCAGGACAGGGAAAGTTTCAAGGCATTGTTGTTGTTCATCCACACATTTATGCTGTTCTACAGGGCCATGATTCGGCCGTGGCATATTTCCATGATCCATGGAATCATTGAAATCAAAATGTGAAGCCCGAAGACCTTCAGGGCTATATGAAAGTTGGGTACCTTGAATCATTGATTTTTCTGAAATGGGAGAGATGTTGGCCCCACCCACGCTAGCTATTCTGGGTGGAAGATTGCCCCCTAACATTTGTGCCTCTTTTTGAGCGCTAAAGTGAGGAGGCACGGAGTACGAATAAATTGGGCGATTGTTGAATAAAAAAACATTTTCGATCCCGCATTTACTTTTATTTACTGGAGTGGATGGTTCATGTGATAGTCTTATACGCTTCCCCAATTCCAACTCTATAGCAGGTGCTAGCATAGAGAAGACAGCAGTGTGGGTGCCAAACTTCTCAATTCCCATTTTTTTCCTGATCGCATCTCTGTCTAGACTGAGATCTAGGTTTGAGTCTTCAATAGCCCAACCTCTCGGAGAGATTTTGTTGGCTTCTTTGATGGAGAGAGACCCCGTCGCTGTTTGGAACTCTGTAGTTGTTTTATCCAGTTTAGGGGTGAAAGCCTCCCAAGCAGTATTCGGGATCAATTTTTTCAGCAAAGACTTTTCCTTAAAGGGCTCAATTGCTATGTCTGCATGTACCTCTAATTTAGGTGGAAAGAAATCACATTTTTCACTAGCGACAGACATGGAACTTGGCGTTGAGAGAGGTATTCCTTTAGGTGGATGGGGAATGAGCGTGCCCTTTTCTTCTGCGCACTCGGGGGACACTGGTACGTTTATGTCTTTTATTGCTAGATCGTTTTCTACCAACAAGACCCCCTCATTTTGTGTCACAAGCGGGCCATTCACATTTTCTAAGAGAACTGAGTTTACATGAGACTGATCAGAGAGAGCATTTCTTTCAGTGTCCTCTTCCCGAATGGACGGGATAGAAGGAGTATCTAAATGTGAATTGGCCTCAATTATACCGCCTCTGCTTTTTTAAAATTGTGCTGGTTTGCTTTTTTAACACTACGCAACCCTTCAGCCATGATTGGTGGAATTGACTGTGCACACAGAGTGCTCACCCTGCAAAAGCAGAAAAGCAGTCAACCAAAAAATCCACAATTCGTGTTCACAAGAGAAGTGAGCCCAAAAAACCAAACATTAACAAGCAACACCAAGTTACCAGCACCCCAGCCGCCTCACTGCCTAACAGCCCAGCAGTCCACTTAGGAAGCACTTCGGATGCGCGCGTGCGATGCGCACGCACCAGTGCTAATATAGGAAGTGGAAAGTAGACAGAGATGGGCGGGAGCAAAGGAGGCGGACTCAGAGGCGGGCAGAAGGCGGGAGCAGGAAGTGCTACTGAGAAACAGAGAAAATATGGGTAAGAATTGTAAAATGGTAGAATGATAACAAGTAAAAGCCGTGGCGAAGCCGCGGCACCAATGTGAAGGCACCAGAGATACGAGAACGGGTGCACAGTGTCAGTAGA
Source organism: Ambystoma mexicanum (assembly GCF_040938575.1). Taxonomy (NCBI): domain Eukaryota; kingdom Metazoa; phylum Chordata; class Amphibia; order Caudata; family Ambystomatidae; genus Ambystoma; species Ambystoma mexicanum. Next base: position 1,089,704,959 of record NC_090922.1, on the reverse strand, counting down.
TAATACAATTACTTGGCAAGTCCAATATCCAATAACGGCGTATTGCGGTGAGATGACAGCCTTCCTCTTGACGTTCGCCGGCACAGGCCCAGGCACAGGAAGAACGCAGCACGCAGTTTCCTCAGCCTCTCCAGCCCAATAGTCCACTTAGGAAACACTTTGGATGAGCGCGCGTGATGCACGTGGACCAGTGCTAATATAGGAAGTGGAAAGTAGACAGAGGTGGGAGGGAGCAAAGGAGGCAGACTCAGAGGGGGCAGAAGGTGAGAGCAGGATGCGCTACAGAGAAACAGAGAAAATATGGGTAAGAATTGTAGAATGGTTGAATGGTAGAATGGTAACAAGTACAAGCCGTGGCAAAGCCGCAGCACCAATGTGAAGGCACCAGAGATACGAGAACGGGTGCACAGTGTCAGTAGATAATACAATTACTTGGCAAGTCCAATATCCAATAACGGCATGTTGCGGTGAGATGACAGTCTTCCTCTTGGCTACTACGATCGCTGGCACAGGCGCAGGCACAGGAAGAACGCAGCAAGCAGTTTCCTCAGCCTCTCCAGCCCAACAGCCCACTTAGGAAGCACTTCAGATGTGATTTGAGAATCAAAAACCAATTCAACATCGGAAAGTACTCTAAAACAATATAAAGGGTATTAACTTTGTGTCTTGAGGGCATGGAGCAGAGGTCAGGGTACAGAAGGATGACTGGTGAAGGTTTGGGCTTCATGCTTCTATTGGGAAATAGAATGGTATTTGTTTTGCAGAGATAGAGAAGTGACGCGAACGGCAACAAAAATGAGTACATACTATTTTGCATTGAGATGCAGTAATCAGTGGGGTTGCTAGTTGGGGGGAAATTTGTATTTCAAGTTAATTTAGGAAGCTTTTTTTAAAGTATTTTTTAAAAAATGCTTTCTAAATTAACTTAGAATGTGTAACGGGTTGTATTATGGTGATTATGTTTGTGTGTTGAGATTGAGAACTGTTTTATTTAACCTTGTGAATGTGAAGTGCATCATAGAGATGCGTTTATGGCCAAGCTGTGGTTACATTGCGTTTTATTTTGATCACATGATCTGAAGGACAGATTTTCGTTTCAGTATTCTCTTGTGAGCGATTCTCAAAATCAGGCTTTGTACAGAAATCATAAAAGTTGATTTTAGGATTGTTTAATGTTTGAAATGTTCGAAGGGATTGGAAAGAGGCAGTGCGCATGTAGATACAGCTGCACCATTTTCCACGATTTCTCTATTCGTGAAACGTGACTAAAGAAGAGTATACAATGTAAAAAAGATGAATCATCAAATAAAAAAAATGAGATTGAGATCTGTTTTATAAAAGTTTACTTTCTGAAAATGTGAGCATATCCTTGATGTTTCTGCTTCTGGTATAAGCAAACATTGGTGGAGTCGTATAAAGATTCCCCAGTGTCCTGTCCTCTGACAGAAAGTGTCAATGTTTCAAAACATTTTTTTTCATCTTGTTGCTTTGTGTAGAATATTTTGTCACATGAATAAGTGGAGCTTCTTTAGTGTCTGCAGATTTTGCAAGTATCTCTTTCGTGTCCATAGTTGCTACTTTAGAAATTGAATAGTTAATCTCTTGTGATGAATATCCTCTTTGCAAAAATCGTGTTGCCATCTCTTGTGTCTGTTTTCTGCATTCAGCTTCGTCTTGCACTATTTTTTTGAACCTTAGCAGTTGACTATAAGGAAGGCTTTTAAGAGTGGGGGATGAAAACTTAATCAGTGTAATAGGTTGCTAGGTTTCCGATACAGAGTTGTAAGAGGTTTTGAGTCTTTGTGACAAAATATTCTACAGAAATCAACAAGATCAATAAAATTGTTTTGAAACATTGGCACTTTTTGTCAGAGGACAGGACACTGGGGAATCTTTATACGACTCCACCAATGTTTGCCGATACCAGAAGCAGGAACATCAAGGATATGCTCATACACAGTGATATTCAAGTTCAGAAGCAAAGACCGAGAAAGAAAGGGACTTATCCATGCTTGAATTGTTCGAACTGTCATATGGTCCAGAAAGGGGACATTGTATTCCAACCAAATTCAGGACAAAAAAATGTGCAACATGTGACACCACAAATGTCATATACAGCATCAAGTGCCCATGCGGCAAATATTATGTGGGACAAACTACACGTAAGGCCAAAGTAAGGTGGAATGAACACTGGTCCAATAGCCGCACAGGCAAAATCAAATCCCCTGTATCAAGACATTGGAAAAAAAGCCAAACATCAAATAGCGCAAATCAAATTCCAAATCCTTGATGTAATAGAAGTTACCCAAGGTACTAAAGTGGACATTAACAGACTCTTAAGTCAAAAAGAAACCTTTTGGATTGAGAAGCTTAACTCTATGCAGCCAGGTGGTCTCAATGAAGAATGCAATTATGCATGTTTTCTTTCATGTATTTTATTGCTAATAAGTCAAAGCCAAGCAGTATTGAATTCATTGCAATTAAGCAGAAGAGCAACAATATATACAATGACTGAATGTATATGTATCAGGTTGAAATTGTAAGTATTTTGGTGTTCATGATAACATTGACCTGAACATGAAAAAGTGGCTAATCCGCTTGGAAGACTTTATATCTGCATCATGTAAGGTAAATCAATGTCTGCTGTGCTCCTAGGTAGTTTAAGTATACTAATATCAATAGTTGACATGAATAGGAGATGTATTTTCATTTAATTTCTTTACAGGTCGAGGACATTACATCATTACTAATATAAGAAAAGTTTTTTCAATATCACATGATGCATGACACTGTTTTAACTTTTAGATTAGGTTCCCACCGTGGACCACAATCCATTATTATAACACACAACACTATTTAGCGTATAGGAGTTCTTTTGCACAATATCAACGCTCCAAACCATTGCATCATTATAGCATCACTAACACCAGTTAGCGAGCGAAATACATGGCGCCATTTTGTAAGCTTAAAAAGCAGCCAGAGCAACCAGCAACGCGTATTCACGCGAGCGAGGTGCCCTGCTGCTGTAGAACTGTTTTTTAACAGGTAAGACTCCCCTTTTGGGGAGGCAAATCCCTAACAGTTAGAAGCTTACCCCAAAATTAGATCTGAACCTTAATACATTGAATATTCATAATGAATATCTGTCACTATTTAGATTACCTCAACACGAATGGGCATTCAAAGTATACAGATGTTATATACCAGCAAATCTAAGTAAGCACGCTCAGAGGCCAAGGTTACTAAACAATATTTATACAGGTACATTCTTTAACAGTTACAGTTTTGCTAATTTGAGTAAAATGTACAATATACAATTGGTGTATTTTTGAATGAATAGATTTATGAACATTTTATTTATTTATTTATTTCGATTTTTTTTTCATTATCAATAGTCCCTGAAGAAGGTCTGAGATAGACCGAAATGCATTGGACAACAAAATGTTTGCAAATGGCCTATCAAAGAGGATATTTGAACAATAAATATACCTATATCAAAATCAACTGAGTTTTAGCAGAATTTTCAACGTATTTTCAAGTAATATTATACATATTTAAGTAATAACAGAGGGACCACTTCAAGCAGACTGGAATAACTAATCCAGCCAACAGTATATCACTGCTTTACAATATGTCTGTTGGTTTCAATGTCACCATTACATAGACGGCATAAACATGTTGCCCTCTCCATGCCATGCCAAGGACCAGTTACGGCCAAATTTGGGCATTATTCATCCGCAGCATCATTATTATTCTCTGGTGCACCGGGGACGGATGGATGACTAAATACCTGGTTGGGGTCAAGAATTACAGGGCCTACGGTAGCAGCCCTGTAGTTATGGTTAAGTTGCTCAACTCATAGAAAGAGCACTTTTTGGGCATCTTGTAACATTGGCACCATTCATTGATTTTGCGAAGTTTGGTGCGGTTTCGTCCAGGGAGGGCAAGGATATAGGAGGGTCCCAAAATGTGCGGAAATCCTCATAGAATCTTTTTGCTCGCGGCCTACAGCCCAAACCGCTGGACGGATTTTCACCAAATTTGGTGGCTTGGTCCCAAAAGCGTGCTTTTGTAAATTGCTTTTGTAAATTTGGTCCAGTCATTTTTTTTAAATGGCCCAAAAAGTAGATACAAATATATTAGTGATATCTGAGTCCAGCCCACGGACTCACTTCCTGATTAATGGTCCCCGGATGCCGCTGGAATAATCGGGGTCCGGCGTGATGTCCACTGACACAGTATTTGCCCACTGATTGGTCAATTAAAAATGTGAGGTGCACCAAACGGATGTCATGTAGGATCCGTGGACAGTCGCCACTGACCGCGGACAGTGCAGTGAACAAAAAGGCTGGAAAACACATTTGGGGTTATTTGGTGGCAAAGAGGGCCTAAAAAGGGTGGGGAGTGGAATAAAGTTGATATGGAGCTGTTTTTATAAGTGGAAAAAGGTTTTGCAGGTGTCCGCATACATTATTTGGATGGCAGGAGGCTTTGGGTGAGTCTTGTTATTTGAAGGTGTGTTGTACATACTTGTTATATGGTTTAATTATATTGTGGTGGTTGTGGGCAGTGGCCAGATTCTTGATGGCATGGCCATGGCCCCAAGAATGTGGCCACTGGCCGCACATTCTTTAGACATATTTATAGTAATTATAGGTATTATAGGGGTGGTATACAGTATTTGTAATATGGTGGAATTATATAATTCAAGTCTATATGGTATTTATTACAGTACCACTATTGAGAATAGTTCTCCTTGATGTCTTCTCCGCCTTTCACACCGTCAACCATTTTATCCTCATTAAATTGTTACATAATAAGTTTAGCATCTTGGACCAGTTACTCAACTGGTTGACCTGTTTTCCTCACTAACCGCCCTTCTCAGCGGCTACTGGGCCATTTCTACTCCACCACCTCACTGTCTACCTGCTGGTTACCCCAGGGTTCTATCCTATCATTGTGCCTCTTCAATATCAATCTTCTTTTCTCATTTATTGTTATGTTAATGACACACAGCTTTCCTTAAACTTCCCTCAACTCATTTCTTCTCCTCACTTTATATTCCTGCTTGTCTGACCGCCATTTAGGCATTGTGCAATGTTTTTCTCCTACCTTCTGGCTGCCCTCTACGGGCCTTCTACTCTCTCCATCCTGTGAGGCCAAAAACCTTGGGCTCATCTTTGAGTCCTCTCTCTCCTTTACTCCTTACATTTCGGAGCTTGTAAAGAAAGCCAACTTTCAGCTTCACCTCCCTACAGGCATTCTACCGTTCCTCACCTTCCCCCAGAAGCTCAATGTCTCTACAGTCCTGGTCCTCTGTAGGCTGGACTACTACAACAGACTCTTCATTAACCTCCCCCTTGTTGTCTATGCCCCTTTCCACTAATCTATAATAGGGCTGCAAGACTTATCGTTGGCCTGAAGCCCAGGGATCATATCGCTGCAGCCCTAAATGTGTCCATAGGCTCCTGATGGTTGCAAGAATGAAATTCAAGATCCTCTTTATCATTGACAAGGCTTTCTGGGGCCTTGGACTACAATATCTCCAACTTTGTCTCCCTAAATACTGCCATGCTAGAGCCCTCGGTTTCTCTAACTCCAATTCTCTGCTTGTCAAACACTTTTTGAAACAGAGAGCTGGAGGCATGTCTCTCACTTCGGCCCGTGCCTCTCTTTGGAACAGCCTTCCTGCTCCTCTTACACTTGAGATGGACTTCCTCAAGTTCCCGGAGACCTCTGAAAACTCTGCTTTTCTCTTCCTGTTTTACTGAATCCCTTCCCTGCTAACTCAGATTGCTGCCACTGAGACTGGTGGCCTGGGTCCTCATGAACCTAATAGGTTCCAGGCCCAATATCTAGTCAACAGCAGTACGCCGCAACCCCTTCAGCACTGCCATTGTGGGTCTGCCCACACTTGGTACTCCTGTGCCCAAGCAGTTAGCCAGTGGCCTCCCACCTTGGCATCTCTTGACACTTTCATTCTGGGCTCCTATCAGCACTTGGCAATCCCTACTCCCCTTTCCAGTCATGCACTTGTCTTAATGCATAATGCATATGTGCATTTATAGCAGCAGTATGTACAATTATTTTGGATAAGCAAGGGAAATGCAGATGCAAAAGATTTCTAGAACATTCTTAAGTGGCAGTTGGTGTATGGAAGTGTAATATGTTGATAGGGTTATATGTAGAGTTATTTGAACTGATTGGTGGATAGATGTGTGACTGTTTGAAAGCAGGCAATGGGAGAGTATTACAAACATAACATCTAATAGGGTGGAAGGGCTGTCTTGTGCGATGGTGTGCACGTGCAATCCAGGTTTTTTAATGATGCATGGCGTAGACCGCGGATAGTCATGAAGGTCCATAGATTGGTCCTTATTATATGCTAGAGAAAAGTATTTGGGGCAGAAAAATGTTTCTGTGCATTTTTCTTTTTTCTTTTTCTAGAGTATACAATTGTCCATTATTTCCATGAGCATGCTAATGGGAATGATGGAGAATCTTATTGAGCCTAACTACTTTACTGAGAAATGAAAAGTAGATGTCTATAAGCTTATTTTCTTTTACTTCTATTTTTTAACTGTGAAAGGTGAATTTTTATTTAGAAATCTTTTTTATTTTGCAGGAGAGGCCATGATGTAAGGTGGGGAGGGAAATGGGGGAAGGGGCACCAACCACAGATATGGAGGGGCAGGTGGACAGGGGAAAATGTTGGTTGTGCGTTAAGTCTAAGGTAGGGGGCATGTTCCTAGATGACAGCCTCAAAAGCACTTCAAAACATCTCCCCCATGCAGAGTAGTGTGTTGCAGTATATACAGAGTACTGTTGTCTTGAAAAGATATGGATCAACAGCCTCTTGTATGGCTTGCAAGGTAGCTGGTGGGATTTGGTGCCCCACAGGAGTAGCCTGTATGGTGGCAGTATTGGCTGACGAAGATGAGGTAGAGGAAAACAGCCTACTACTTCCTGAGAAAAAAAATACCTTTTCAGAGAATCTCAGAGTGGTTGGATTTGGTGGGGCGGCACATGGAGGTGGTCCCCTAGGAGTACTGGCCAAGTTGTCCACGACTGAGTACAATGTTGCACTCAGTGCATTTCACTTTGGTAGCCTTAGCCTTTGGTACACCCCAATGGTGGTAAAGAACCGCCACAACCATGAATCTCTCTGGGCGCAGGAGGCATGCATTTCCTCTGACTCATCTTACTTGTCCTCTTGATTCTTTTCTGCATCATTTAATTTTTTCTATTGTCCAGGCCATCCAGCTGGAGGTGGTGGTGTTGGTGGCTCCTGTGATGAAGGAATGGCCATGGCTGATGCCATTTTTGAAGTTAAATAGTGGTTGTGCTAATATTCTTCCAAACATGTGTTCTCTCCTGGATTGCTGATGGAAAATCAGTAAGAATAGGTCTTGGAGCTGTGCTAGGGTAAATATTCAGCTTGAAACTGCCTAGATCAGCTGCAAATGCAGTTTTGAACTGTTCATGAAGCACGGACCCGTTCACATAGCGCAGACCTGTTTGCGAACACGTCATCACGCTGTGCATGTGCGCTTGGTCACGTGACACTGTCCGGAAAGTCTGCGATGACGTTGGATGTTCACAAACGTTGACAAACAAAAGACAGTGCAAGAATTTGCAAAAACTTCAAACAAGTGTTAAAAGTGTTCTTACGAGGTGGGGGATGGCACAGTTTTAAGTTAAAACTTTCTAGATAGGACGACATTGCTGCTGTATTGGGCTAAGCATGATATTAGGAAGTTGTAGCAGATTAGGGTGCACTGGTAAAAACCCATGAAATACAATGAAAAAACTTAAATTTCAGTACAATTCAGTAAAAGTTCAGTAAAATTCTGTGAAAATCTATTCTAAAGGGACATTATGGTTACAAATAGAACTGAAAACCCCCAGAAATTAGCCAGTTATGGTAAGCTAAGCAACCATAACTTGTGCCACCACCGTGTACTACACCCAGGGCATCAAAAATGACATCACAAATGTCATTGATCACATCACTGATGACATCAGATATTAAATTAATTGTGATGAAACGTTCCTACAAGGATTTGTGTTTACAATGTTGGTAGCAAGATGTCAGAGGTGATTAGGAGACCTATCATGAAGCACTTGATGTATTCAAGAATGTACTCAACTACACAAAATATTATATTGGAGTGTTGTTGTTAATACAAGAACGTAATCATACACTTAGGCAATGGCTGCAGAATGCAAAAGAGAAGTACAATATTTTTAATCCAGTAATTTTGGATAGTAAAATAATGAATGCTACCTTATCAGAGTTTTGAGTAATGTTAAACATGGTATAAATAGCTAACAATTCAAGACTTACTACACACTTGTGTTGCTACCAAAAATACATATCAACACCGACAATGCATACAAATCAGAGGCACATAAAGGGAAACTAAAGTAAGGAAGAAAGAAACAACATCACCAGAAAATGTTCATAACATTAAAGTTCACCTTCATGTATACAAATTAATTGTGTTTTTAAGGCCCGCTTATGGCCCCATGCATGTGCACCATGAGCTAAAATCAAACCCTAAGTGAAGTACTTTAAGAACATATGACAAGGTTAATGTCTAGATATATGACACCTTTTGAATTTTAATATTCAGACTGTTAGTGAACAAAAACACCTGGCCTAGATATGTCAGTCAACAAAAACAAGTGGCCTAGATATGTGATGTCATCAATGACATTTGTGAGGTCATCTTTGATGTCCTGGGTGTTAGTGTTAGCAGTGCATGGTGGTGGCACAAGTTATGGTTACTTAGTTTTCGGGGGGGGTTTGGTTTTACTTGTAACCAGTTTTAACAAAGTGTTATCACTGAATTTCCTATATAATCATCCACATCCTGGTAGCTCTTAAGACTGGCTTGGTGTTCCTGTGACTTCATCCAGACTCATCTAAATGGCACTGTTATGGTGCAAGGCCCTCAGGCCAATCTCCTCCTCTTTGATAGGCGGTTCCCTCACCTCATCAACTTCCTCTTATCTCCAGCTGTCCCCTACTCTCCGCCTATGGCTTCCTTGCCCTCTTTTCCTCCCTCCTTTGCCCCATCTCAAGCTCCCTCCACACCTCTGTATGGCATACGTTTGATTTGTACCCCTCCGAGGAAGATCTTTAAGGCTGGCAACCTTCTTTATCTTGCCACTCTCAACTCTCGCTCTGCGGTCAAACACTCCTGTGACACCTGCCACCTCCTAGAAGAACTTGACCTTGTTGTCCTAGATCTACTGAGACATGGTTCACAGTTAGCCCTCTCACAAGCTTTGACACTCTCCTCCCTGACAGCTACAAGATCCTCTCTGCCCCTGATCTTCCCTGAGTGGATTCCTGCCTCCATCATCCCCACTCAGACTTACTTCTCTTTCGAAATCCTTGTCTGCAGACTCTCTCTCTCTCTCTCTCTTATACACTCTCTTACTGTTGCTACTCTCTACCGGCCCCCTGGTCAAATCACCTCTTTTCTCTCCAAGTGGGCAGACCACTCCTCCTCCCTCCTGGCCTCAACCACCCAACTCCTCCTCTTTGGTGACCGCAACATCCATCTGGATTCTCCCTGTTCCTCATCTGCGCTCTTTCGCGACTCACTCTCCCTCTCTATATTCCCCTCTGGCCCAACTCATTCTGCTGATCACACACTTGATGTCTTGATCTCCTCTGGCCTCCCCCTCTCTACGCCCCTCACCACTCCTCTCTCCTGGAGTGATCACTGCCTCCTCTCCTCTCATCTTTCCATCTCCTCCCCTCAAGCCAAGCCCACCCAAAGATTGCCACCCACCTTCTCGGACATCCTGCCCATGAAGCTTGTGTCAGTCGAGGCTTTCGCTGCCACCTTCTCCTCCCCTCACCAACCCTTAGCTGACTCTCACCCTGACACAGCCCTGTCCCTGCTCTACTCTTCTATTTCTGCCACTCTTGATGCCCTTGCCCCTGTCATGAGGATCCGTTTGAAGTCCAAACCCAAGTGAAATTCTTGGTACGACTTTGACCTAGCTACACTTAAAAGTAAGTGTAGGGCAGCTGAGAGGAAATAGAGGGCTTCTTGCTCATCCTCTTGCAAACTGGCCTGCTGCCTGCTCCAAAGGCAATGCCGACTCTCTGTCCATATCAAGAAGAGAGTCCACACTCTGAAAGCCTGAAAATGTGTTTAGTGTCATCAGCATAGCACTGGAAATTTGAGCAGAAAATGGAATGCAGTAGGCGAGAGTTGCCAGGCATTGGTTGGGCGAGAGGTTAGACCCCTGGGGAGCACCAAAGGTAGAGAGGGAGTTAGAAGATAGGAAGGACCCAAGTCGTAGCTGGGAGGGTCGATCAGAGAGGAAAGAGGTCAGCCAAAGCCTGATCGGTGATACCTAGGTTGTCACAGAGACGGTTGAGCAGCATGGTATGGTTAACTTTGCCGAAAGCAGAGGCGAGATCAAGTAGGATGAGGACAGAGGGAATGTTAGAGTGAAGGTTGGAGAGCAGGTCTTCACGGATGTTCGGGAGAGCAGTTTCTGTGCTTCTGGCAACTCTGAAGCCAGATTGGTGGTCATGGAGAGAGCCAACAGAGGCTAGTGAGTTGAATCAGATTGGTGACACTTCATTAAAAAGATCTAAGTCACTTGCTATCTTCAGAAGAATCTCCACCAAATGGCTAACCGGATAGTATTAACTTTAATATTCCTTTCTACCACCCCAACTTTGAACTTCCAATCCGAAACCTATTGATATTGATATTGATATTTTATTTCTATCGCGCTCGTACACAAATGTTTCAGAGCGCGACAATGCAAGGGAAGGGAACAGGGGAGAACAAAACAGCGATCTTACTAGGCCCAGTGACATTGAGAACACGCAAGTGCATGGGAGAGGGGGAGAGGAAAAGTGCATGGAAGGGGGGGAGAAGTGGAAGTGCGAAGCAGAGGAGAAACAGATAAATAACAATACATAAATAATAAAGGCAACAAACAGTGGTAGTGCAGCCTGCAATTTGCAAGTGCTAGGTTTAAGGCAGCAGACAGGGTTGGTCTGATAAGCGCAGGAAGAAAAAGGGGGGGCTCTATGGGTACAGATACAGACCCCAGTGCAAGGGGTGGCCCAGAGGCAGTGCGGGAGGGTGGCGGGGTGAGCAGGTACCTGGGCCCGGAGGACAGAGTGTGGCCAGGTGCACGGTTCCAACACAGAACAGATCAACAGGGGAGAGGGGAAGCAAAGGCAGAAGAAAAGAGGAAGGTCTTGAGGTGCTTCCGGAACTGAGATGGTTCTCCTCAGGTTTTAGAATGGCAGGGAGGCTGTTCCAGAGGGAGGCCCCAGCTCGTTTCTTTGAAAAACGACTGAACCTAAGGGAGTTAGAGGTAGAGGTAGAGGAATTTGCGGAGGGATAGCTGAAGGTATTTTGGACCCAGGCCCCAGAAAGCCTTGTGGACAATGCAGAGGGTTTTGAATTTAATCCTTGCATCGACTGGGAGCCAATGGAGAGAGTTCAGAGCTGGAGAGATACGATCCCAGGGCTTGAGGCCAAGGACAAGTCTTGCAGTCCTGGTGAGGGTGGAGAGTAGAGGCAGGTAGATTTAGAAAGAGGCTGTTACAATAGTCCAACAAAGAGAGAACCAGTGCTTGGGATACCATGAGCTTCTGCAGGAAGGTGATGAAAGGCAGAGTACCTCTAAGGAGGTACAGTAGGAAATTTGACTTTTTAGAGACCTCAGAGATGTTGGAGGAGAAGGAAAGGGTGGAGTCAAAGATGACCCCGAAGTTCTTAGCCTTGCAGGTGGGGGTAGGAGGAGGGCCAAGGGAGGCTGGCCAGAGAGTGAGGGGAAAGGATGGTGAAGGTGTGCCGATGAGGAGAATCTCTGTCTTGCTGGCATTCAGACAAAGAGCATTGGCAGCACACCAATCTTTAATGGCAGTTAGGCAATCAGAGATGAGAGAGGGAGAGGAGGTGGCAGAGGGCAGCCTGAAAATGAGTTCAGTGTCATCAGCTTAGCACTGGAAATTTTAGCAGAAAGTGGCAATGCAGTGGGCAAGAGTTGCCAGGTACTGGTTGAAAAGCTAGGGCGAGAGGATAGACCCCTGGGGAACACCACACGTAGAGAGGAAGATAGATGAAAGGAAGGACACAAGTTGGACCTGGTAGGGTCGATCTGAGAGGAAAAAGGCCAGCCAAGCCAGAGCCTGTTCAGTGATACCCAGGTTTTCACAGACAGATACGGTTGAGCAGGATGGTATGGTTGACCCTGTCGAAGGCAGAAGAGAAATTGGGGAGGATAAGGACAGAGGGAATGTTAGAGCCAAGGTTGGAGAGCAGATCTTCATGGATGTTCACGAGAGCAGTTTCCGTGCTTCTGGCAGCTCTGAAGCCAGACTGGTGGTCATGGAGACAGCCAACAGAATTGTAATGAAGGTTAAACTGAGAGATGGCCAACTTTTCCAGGAGTTTGCCCAGAAAGGAAGTAATGGAAATTGGGCGATAGTTAGCTGGACAAGATGGATCAGCTGTGGGTTTCTTGAGAAGAGGATTCACAAGGGAGTGCTTCAGAGGGGAGGGGAAGGATCCTGAGGCTAATGATTGGTTGCAAAAATCAGCAAGGGCCGGAGCGAGGGTGTCAATGTGGTCCTTGATGGTTTTAGAGGAACAGGGATGAACCTGTTTTGACGAGGCTTTCATAGATCAGACTTGTCTATCGACCTCGTCAGGGGAGAAAAAAGGAAAGGACGAGATGGATGGTGGGGGGGTGGCTAAAGGAGGGTCAGCAAGCACAGATGGAGAGGGGAGAGGAGGGGTGGCGGTGAAGAGGGTGGACAGGATGTCCTGGGTTTTTCAAATGAAGTGAGAGGCAAGGGCATTGCAAAGAGCCTGGAAGGCAACAGGAGGGGTAGATACTGCAGCAGGGTGGCCAGCCCCTTGCAGATTTTAAAGAGTTCGGCCGAGTTGTTAGATGCCACAGAGACACAAGCTTGAATGTGGACTCTCTTCTTGGTGAGGACAGAGAGTCGGTATTGCCTTTGTAGCAGGCGACAGGCCAGTTTGTCAGAGGATGAACAGGAAGTCCTCCATTTCCTCTCAGCGGCCCTACACTTACGTTTAACTGTAGCTAGGTCAGAGTCATACCAGGAATTGCACTTGGCTTTGGACTTCAAATGGATCCTCATGACAGGGGCAAGAGCATTGTAACGCTCACCTGACTCCCACGGGGGCGCTGGCCTGGTTCGTGCTGTTGGAGACCTCGTCTAAGGTGATGCGCAGGGTTCGGAAGACGGACTGGACCGGGCCCCAGATCTGGCTTGCTGCCTTGCAGAAATATCCTTCTGTAGGTGAGAATAGGGGGTTAACTGTCTGCGGGTAATGCAATCGGCCTCCCCCTTACCCCTCTCACCCTCCTCAAAACCCTTCTGTGCTTCCCCGTAGCGTCTCACCTTAGGGTCTGGAAGGACGTGTTCTCCATCCTGCTTCTGATGCAGGGGCGCGTTGGTATCCAGTTACGTCACTGGATTTTCGGATGGGTGAGAACCAAACTTGCTTGGCTTCCAGGTAAGTTTTTCTATAAGTGGTTCCCCTTGTGTCCATGCATTACTGTTCTAATGCTAGTGTCTTTTTCCCCATAGGGGCCGGGGTACGGAACGCCGGGGAACAGGCACCGACCCGAGGTGAGCGGTGACATCCTTGTGGAAATCAGGTAAGTCTTTAATGAGTATTTTGGTAATGTCTTTTCATTCACTCATTAACGCTGATGTGTTTTTCCCCTTAGGGGCTGGGGTCCGAAAATGCCTGGATGCGGCGCGGACCCGAAATGAAAAGGGAATGACCCGACAGGTAAGTCTTGACATGGAGTTTTAGCTTCCCTTTTCCCTTCTTTCTCTCACCTTTGTTCTTGTCTTTTTCTCCCTAGGCGCGGGGGCGCAACTGCGAATCTGGATGGTCGCTGCTGAACATGGAGGCGCCCTGTAAAGGTGAGTAGAATGCGGCGCTGCAGCGATCGATGCGATGTGCTTTTAAAAATAAATGTCTTCCTTTTCAGGATTGTCGGCGAAATGTCTCTGGGATGCAGATTTAGCAAGTGAGGCCTTTTCCTTCTTCTGTTCTCTTGTTCCCTTCCTTTGCAGGTGATTCAGGATGCTGGCAGGTGTGGCAGAAGTCAAGATGCAGGAGCAGACACGGTGAGCGTCCAGCTGCTAGATGCAGAACAACGCGAAGCACGTGTGGCTGATCGGGTGTGATTTAAATAGCCTTGGAAGAAGTTCCTAGAATGTGTCCTTCCTCCAATCAGGTATGTATCCTTCCCCGACCACGCCCAGGTGGTAAATGAGTCCCACAGGTAAAGTAGTTCCTTTCAGGCCTCAAGGAGGCCGGGGTTCTGCAGCATGGTCTGCATCAGGTAAGTGCACCCAAACACTTTCATAATGAGCCTGGCGCCTATGGCGCCAGGACTGACTTTTTCTATGAGCCTGGCGCCATAGGCGCCAGGACGCTGTCCACAGGGCCCCTATAAGGGGTTGCTGGGACCTTCCCCGGGGACTTGATGTCCGCTTTCGGGGACGCAGGGCCTGAGCCGGCTCCCCGGGAGCGGGCATCGTGACAGCACTCCCCCCCAAGGCCCCTCCCAAGGTTGTTCCCTCCGGGGGTTTTGGTTTGTTTGGGAAGAGTCGGTGGAATTTCCTGACTAATCGAGGTGCATGCACATGGTCACTGGGTTCCCACGACCTCTCCTGAGGTCCGTACCCCTTCCAATCAATTAGGTAGAAAAGCTTTGACCTAAACATTTTTGAATCTAAAATGTTCTTCACTTCGAATTCGGGTTCCCCATCTATTTGAATAGGTTCTGGAGGTTTGAGTAGTCGGGTTCCGGGTACCACTGGTTTCAGAAGTGACACATGAAAAACAGGGTGAATTTGCATATTGGCTGGTAAATCAAGTTTAACCGCTACTGGATTAATTATTGCCGTAATAGAATAAGGTCCCAGATATTTTGGGTTAAAAGTTCAAGGCTCTTTGAGTGGTAAATGTCTGGTAGCTAACCACACTTGATCCCCAATCTGATACGGAGGTGCTTCACTCCGATGTAGGTCAGCATTCTCCTTGTATTTTCTCTTGGCTTGTTGTAAATGCGTGGTTGCCTCTTTGAAGGCTCGGGTAATGGTAGAATGCCGATGTTCTATTGCGGGCACTCCGAGGTTCTGAGGTGAGTCGAGGTTTGAGGTTCGAGGGTGATGTCCAAACAAGGTATAGAAAGGACTATGGCCAGTTCCAGAGTGTACCGAATTATTATATGCGTATTCAGCTATCCAAAGAATGTCTTTCCAGTTGCTTTCAGATTGCTGTAACATACACCGTAAGTACTGCTCAAGGGTCTGATTTGTCCTCTCGGTCTGACCATCGGTCTGAGGGTGGTGACTGGTCGATAATCTTACGTCGATTTGTGCCATTTGACAACATTTGCGCCAGAAGTGGGAAATGAATTGGCTTCCCCGGTCAGAGATTAGTATAGATGGGAATCCATGTAGCCGAGCAATATTTTCGAGGAATTCTTTGGCTAGGACAGAAGCTGAAGGTAAACCTTTTAAAGGAATGAAGTGGGCCAATTTGGAAAACAAATCCACAATTACCAGAATGGTATTGTATCCCGAACAAGGAGGCAAGTCCGTAATAAAATCCATTGATAGGGTGTGCCAGGGTGCTGGCGGTATGTCTAGAGGTTGAAGGAGACCGGCTGGTCTTTTCTTTTGACCTTTATTTTGGGCGCAAACACCACAGAACATCACAAAAGATTTAACATCTTTTCGCCAAGAGGGCCACCAGAATTGTCGTTTCACCTTTTCCATTTTCTTGGCAATACCGGGGTGTCCCTCTATTAATGTATCATAATAACCTGAAATAACTAGTTCGTGTAAATCCTTGTGCGGCAGGAATAAGCGTCCTTGGTAATAAGGTAAACCATTATCTATGGTAAAGTCTGATCCCTTTTGTATCCAATCCTGTAGGACTGTAGGGTCCAGGAGTTGTTTCACTCTGACTTGAATGTCTTCAAGCGTCTGTAACGAAGTCATGCCTAGAATTCTCTGTTCGGGAATTATTGGTACTGGTTCTGAGTTTGTATCAGATTCTCCCATTCCAATTCGGGATAAGGCGTCTGCTTTGCCGTTCTTGCAGCCAGGTCGATAGGTAATCACGAAATCAAATTCGGCGAAAAACAAAGCCCATCGGAGCTGCCGTGATGACTGAGCCTTGGCGGTTTTCAAATACTGTAAATTCCGGTGATCAGTGATCACCGTGATGGTATGTCGAGTGCCAAGCAGGTAATGCCGCCAGGCTTTAAAAGCGGAATTTATGGCTAACAGTTCTTTGTCAGTGATTGCGTAATTAATCTCTGGTGCCGAGAATTTTCTGGACCAAAATGCTACGTGATGCAGTTGGTTGGTTTCAGGATCTCTTTGAGACAGAACTGCTCCCATGGCTAGGCTTGATGCGTCAGTTTCGACAACATACGGGAGATCTGGCTGTGGGTGTTTCAATATAGGTGCGGAGGTAAACTTAGCTTTTAAATCCTGGAAGGCCTGCTCGGCTTCTTCAGACCATTCAAAACGTTTATTTTTCCTCAAGAGTGCAGTAATGGGTTGTACTATGCGTGAAAATTCCGGGATAAACCTGCGATAGAAATTGGCAAAGCCGAGCATGCTTTGAACCCCTTTTACAGAGCTAGGTGATGGCCATTTGAGGATGGCATCCACTTTTCTTGAGTCCATTCGGACTCCTTTGGGTGTCAGGATGAAACCGAGAAACTCAACTTCTGTGGTATGGAAAACACATTTCTCCAGTTTAGCAAATAGTTTGTGTTGGCGCAGTTTTTCCAGAACTGCCCTAACGTGTTTTCTGTGATCAGATTCCGAAGAAGAGTACACTAGAATGTCATCGATATAGACGACAACACAAACATTGATGAGTTCCCGAAGGACATCATTCATGAAGAATTGGAAGGCAGCAGGCTCATTGCACAACCCGAAAGGCATTACCTGGTATTCGAATAATCCATATTTTGTACGGAAGGCTGTTTTCCATTTGTCGCCTTCTTTTACTCGCACCAGATGATATGCCCCCGGGAGATCTAACTTGGTGTATATGCAAGCGTCCTTCACCTTGTCAAGGAGTTCAGGAATCAGAGGCAGAGGATAACGGTTTTTAACCGTTATCTGGTTCAATGCGCGGTAATCGATACAAGTTCTAAGGTCGCCTTCTTTTTTAGGCACGAAGAACAAAGCCGAGGATGCCGGGGACTTTGACGGGCGAATAAAACCACTGGCGAGGTATTGATCCAAATATTGTCTCAAATGCAGGTTCTCAGGTTCGGTAAGGGCATAAATCCTGCTACAAGGGGGTTGTGCACCGGGCACCAGATCGATTTGGCAATCGTACGAACGGTGAGGAGGTAACGTGTTGGCCTGTTCCTTTTGGAAGACGTCCTGAAAGTCCTGGTATTCCGGAGATAATTGCATGGAGGCAGAGGTTACAGATGCTAGATTAATCTTCAGGTTTTCTGGGTAGCAGGTTTGTGCACAATCCGGGAAGGTTATTCTCTTCGCTCGCCAATCAATTCGAGGATTATGTGTCTCTAACCAAGGAATTCCAAGAATAACCTGAAACTGTGGAGCCTTGATTACATCAAACACAACTGCCTCCCGATGGCCGTCAGGACCAATAAGAGTCACCTCAGTAGTGGAATGTGTTACCGGTCCAGAGGCAATTTCAGTTCCATCGACTGTGGTGATGATATCTTTGCTGGTTTTAGGACGGAGAGGGAGGTTAATCCTAGAGACCAATTCACGATCCACATAGTTTCCAATTGCCCCACTATCGATGTATGCCTTTATTGCATGCAACCGCTTAGGCATTTCTGGATCTACGAGAACCATTGGCACAATGAAATGCGAGGTCTGAGAGTTAGTTTTCAAGCTCGGCAAGCGGACCCCTACGCTTGTCGGGCTGAGTCGTTTCCCGAAACAGAGTCTTCATGGTTTTTATCAACGGCTCCTACCGCTTTTCGGGGCGGTTTTGCTGGGCAATCTCGTAGAAAGTGTCCAGAGTTCCCACAATAAAGACATAATTTTAACTGCCGCCTCCTTTCACGTTCCTTTTGAGTTAAGGGTTCTTTAACCCCTCCAATTTGCATAGGCTCAGAGACATCAACTCCCTTGGGGTTAGCGTGGGTCTTGACCAACACCCGGGTCTCAAACCTGGACCAATCTGTTTTTCTGTTTTGAAGTCTGTGATCCAATTGGACCACTAAGTCTATATATTCTTTGCATTCTTGGGGCGGATTAACAACTTGGGCCAAGACATCTTTAAGTTCTCCGCGTAGAACTCGATAAAATAACGTGACTCTTTTATCCTCTGGCCACCCCGTTTCCACTATTAGTCTATTAAAGGTTGCAAAATAGGATAGGAGGTCCTGATTGCCCTGTCGCAGGGATAGAAGTTTGTCATCCAGAGCCTGCCCCTGAGAGTG
Organism: Ambystoma mexicanum; assembly: GCF_040938575.1. Lineage (NCBI taxonomy): Eukaryota > Metazoa > Chordata > Amphibia > Caudata > Ambystomatidae > Ambystoma > Ambystoma mexicanum. The sequence continues at coordinate 1,089,686,452 of NC_090922.1, read as the reverse complement.
TCGAGCAAATAACGGTGTCCAGTCAATTGGTCGACAGCAAACTGGTCGACTGCAATTTGGTCGACACCATTTGGTCGAATGCCAAATGGTCGAATTTTTTTTTTTTTTTATATATGTGTTTTGTGGGTTTTCGTGTGGGGAAAAAAAAAGAAAAAAAAGGGGGTTGGAGGGGGGACCCCCCCAAAAAAAACCAAAAAAAAGGGTAAAAAAAAAATAAATAAAAATTCGACCATTTGGCATTCGACCAAATGGTGTCGACCAGTTGTCCTGTCGACCAAATGTTTTCGACCAATTGACTGGTAACCGCAAATAACCTTTCCATGCTTGCTTGAAATCCTTGAAAATCACGGAGAATCGGGTCATCTTGAGTAACCAGTGGAGCTGACCAATCGGCAGCGCAGCCGCTGAGATATGACAATACAAAGGCTACTTTGGTCTGATCATTAGGGAAGGCCCCAGGTCTGCATAGGAAGTGCAAACGACACTGATTCATGAATACGGCAAATCGTTTGGGGTCCCCAGCAAAGCGTTCAGGTGGGGCCAGCGGCATGTTTCCAGGTAGATTAATCTGCACAGGGTTACTGGGAACCACAGGAGCGGGGTTCCCTCCGGAACAGGGTAGAGGAGTTTGTCCAGCTTGACCTTGCAAAAGCTGTCTGGCCAGGTCATCAGTTCTTTCCTTTGATATTATAAATTCCCTCTTGAGGGCATTAGTCTCTTGACGAGCGGCATGCACTTCGGCCCGTAATTCCCCCAGTAATTGGGCCAACTGATCAGTCTCAGAAGTTTCCATAGCGCCTGGGTGGGAATTTGTAGGAAGGCTTTGCGTTCCGTAACGCTCACCTGACTCCCACGGGGGCGCTGGCCTGGTTTGCGCTGCTGGAGACCTCGTCTAAGGTGATGCGCAGGGTTCAGAAGACGGACTGGACCGGGCCCCAGATCTGGCTTGTCTGACTCGCAGAAGTATCCTTCTGTAGGTGAGAATAGGGGGTTAACTGTCTGCGGGGTAATGCAATCGGCCTCCCCCTTACCCCTCTCACCCTCCTCAAAACCCTTCTGTGCTTCCCCGTAGCGTCTCACCTTAGGGACTGGAAGGACGAGCTCTTCATCCTGCTTCTGATGCAGGGGCGCGTTGGTATCCAGTTACGTCACTGGATTTTCGGATGGGTGAGAACCAAACTTGCTTGGCTTCCAGGTAAGTTTTTCTATAAGTGGTTCCCCTTGTGTCCATGCATTAATGTTCTAATGCTAGTGTCTTTTTCCCCATAGGGGCCGGGGTACGGAATGCCGGGGAACAGGCACCGACCCGAGGTGAGCGGTGAAATCCTTGTGGAAATCAGGTAAGTCTTTAATGAGTGTTTTGGTAATGTCTTTTCATTCACTCATTAACGCTGATGTCTTTTTCCCCCTAGGGGCTGGGGTCCGAAAATGCCTGGATGCGGGGCGGACCCGAAATGAAAAGGGAATGACCCAACAGGTAAGTCTTGACATAGAGTTTTAGCTTCCCTTTTCCCTTCTTTCTCTCACCTTTGTTCTTGTCTTTTTCTCCCTAGGCGCGGGGGCGAGACTGCGAATCTGGATGATCGCTGCTGAACATGGAGGCGCCCTGTAAAGGTGAGTAGAATGCGGCGCTGCAGCGATCGATGCGATGTGCTTTTAAAAATAAATGTCTTCCTTTTCAGAATTGTCGGCGAAATGTCTCTGGGATGCAGATTTAGCAGGTGAGGCCTTTTCCTTCTTCTGTTCTCTTGTTCCCTTCCTTTTCAGGTGATTCAGGATGCTTGCAGGTGTGGCAGAAGTCAAGATGCAGGAGCAGACACGGTGAACATCCAGCTGCTAGATGCAGAACAACGCGAAGCACGTGTGGCTGATCGGGTGTGGTTTAAATAGCCTTGGAAGAAGTTCCTAGAATGTGTCCTTCCTCCAATCAGGTATGTATCCTTCCCCGACCACGCCCAGGTGGTAAATGAGTCCCACAGGTAAAGTAGTTCCTTTCAGGCCTCAATGAGGCCGGGGTTCTGCAGCATGGTCTGCATCAGGTAAGTGCACTCAAACACTTTCATAATGAGCCTGGCGCCTATGGCGCCAGGACTGACGTTTTCTATGAGCCTGGCGCCATAGGCGCCAGGACGCTGTCCAAAGGGCCCCTATAAGGGGTTGCTGGGACCTTCCCCGGGGACTTGATGTCTGCTTTCGGGGACGCAGGGCCTGAGCCGGCTCCCTGGGAGCGGGCATCGTGACAAGCATCAAGAGTATCAGAAATTGAAGAGTAGAGCAGAGACAGGGCTGTGTCAGGATGTGAGATAGCCAAAGGTGGAGGGGGGAGAGAAAGAGGTGGCAAAAGCCTCAACTGACACATGCTTCATGGGCCGAATGTCCGAGAAGGTAGGTGGCAGTGTTGGGGTAGGCTTGGCCTGGGGGAAGAGATTGAGAGATGAGAGTAGAGGAGGGAGTGATCACTCCAGGAGAGAGGAGTGGTCAGAGGGATGGAGAGGGGGAGTTCAGAGGAGATCAAGACATCGAGTGTGTGCCCTGCATAGTGAGTCGGGCCAGAGGGGAGGAAAGACAGGGAGAGGAATTTGCAGAGGTCACGGAAGAGTACAGAGGGTGAACAAGGAGAGTCTAAATGTATATTGAGGTCACTGAGGAGGAGGAGTTGAGTGGTAGAGGCCAGGAGGGAGGAGGAGAGTTCTGCCCACTCAGAAAGAAATGAGGTGATTTGGCCAGGAGGCCGGTAGATGGTAGCCACAGTAAGAGAATGCGTAGGCGAGAGAAAAAGCCTACAGATAAGGCATTCGAAAGAGGAGTAGGTCTGAGTGGGAATGATAGAGGCAGGAATCTATTCAGGAAAGATCAGGGCTTCCCCCTACAGGACCGGGACGATCTGGGTGCTGAGAGGATCTTGTAGCCATCAGGGAGGAGAGTGTCAAATCTTGTGACAGAGCTGGCCGTGAACCATGTCTCAGTAAGACTAAGGACATCAAGGTCTAATTCTACGAGGTGGCAGATGTCAGAGGAGTGTTTGACAGTAGAGCGAGAGTTGAGAGTGGCAATATGAAGAAGGTTGCCAGCCTTAAAAACCTTCCGGGGTAGTACAGATCGGAGGTATGCCCTGCGGAGGAGAAAGAGCCCTAGAAGGGGCAGAGGAGGAGGAAGAGAGATAGGGCAAGGTAGCCAAGGGGTGAGAGGAAGGGACAGCAGGAGATGAGAGGAAATTGATATGGGGAGGGAAGCGCCTATCAAAGAGGAGGAGATTGGCCTGAGGGCCTTGGACCATGACAGTTCCATTTAGGTAGACATTAATGATGACTTTAGAGGAATCGAAGGAAGCCATGAGAACTTCCCAGTGAGTGCCACCATTAATGGGAGAGGAGAAGATAGGGCAGAGCACAGAGACCATATGAGGAGTCCATAGATCTAGCGAAGGAACGACAAAGAGGATGCCAGTGAGGGTCTCTCTGGAGGAAGCATTGGAGTAGGTGTCGGCGATAGGAAGACCAGGGTTAGAGGCCAAGATATCCTTTTTGAACTTCTTCTTACCAGACTTAGTAAGAAGGGAAGGATAGTCAATGGAGAAGCAGTTGGAAAAGATAAGAGAAACAGAAAGCGCCATGGCGGTAGAAGCGAGGAGAGGATGGAGGTACTGGGGGGCTAAGGCAGGTAGGTGTGGGACAAAAGAGAGTGGTGAGGTCACTGGGCTGGAAAGTTACAGAGAAGCATCAGTATACAAGCAAAAACAGAGAATTTCACAATAGACAGCAAGATTTGACTTTTCAGCACAAAGCAAATACAGCAAGATTTGACTTTTTAGCACAAAGCAAAAACAGCAAGATGTGACTTTTTAGTACAAAGCAGAAACAGCAAGATTTGGCTTTTTAGCACAAAGCAAAAACAGCAAGATTTGACTTTTTAGCACGAAGCAAAAAGAGCAAGATTTGACTTTTCAATCTTGGAATCAGATGTTAGCAAAGGGTTTTAGGAAGCACTGCGTATCAGGATGACAACATGGGAGTAACAAGCAGAAAGAACAGTGATAGTCAAAGGCGGTAGGAGTGAGTCCATAAGGAGGGAACTAACCCATAGTTCCAGAGGAGGCAAGGTCAAGGCAGTCTGGATTTCTTAGAGGAGTGAGGTGGCAGCAACATTGTGGTTAAGGTGCCGGGAGGACCCCAATTAGCGTTCCGGAAGCAGACAGGGAGCAGACAGGGGCCTTAGAAGTGGGCCCTAGAAGTGGGCCTTTGCTGAGAAGGCCGACTAAAGCCTGCCGGTCCCTGAATGATGGAAGAAAACACTCAGCAACCAATGGGAGTGCAGCACAGGGAGAGGTGGTTCAGCCCAGCCTGCCTACACAACAAAGAAAACCACGGTGGCCATCTTGGAAGGGCCTAAAAACAGTCAAATAAGCAGGCAATAGTGGGAAAAAATTGTGCTTTCAAAATAGCAAGGCAGCTCCATGTATAAATGACAGCACAATGAAAATGCCGAATAAAACGGTCCTTTCAAACAATTGTATGCACATTTTGTTCTTTCTTCTTTTTTTCCAATTTTCGATTTTTCAGATTCAATAATTCCCCTGGAGGTGCAGTAATGCACAGAAAGTGCACCTACCTAATGGAATGGTCAGCAGCCAGGCACAAACTCCACATGTGTAGGAAAACAACAGATGGCCAGGATGGTGGAAACAGGACCTCACTCTCAGTGAAAAGCAGATGAAAGAAACCAGTTCCAGCCAGTCGGCCTTGCTGAGAGGGCCGGCTAAAGCCTGCCAGCCCCTGATTGGATGGAAGAAAACACTCAGCAACCAATGGCCGTGCAGCACAGGGAGAGGTGGTTCAGCCCAGCCTGCCTACACAACAAAGGAAACCACGGTGGCCATCTTGGAAGGGCCAAAAAACAGCCAAATAAGCAAGCAATAGTGGGAAAAACTTGTGCTTTCAAAATAGCAAGGCAGCTCCAGGTATTAAAAAGCTCAAAAGCTCCTATGAAGGCACAACTTGAATAACGTAGTATTGCTAGTATTGCTTAAGCTGTTTATTCTGTACTTATTATTTTTTACCTGTGTAAATCTGTTTTTTTTAAATCTGAAATGTCTGTAAGTTATGCAACTGTCAAATGCGCCCAGATACCCCCGGGTTAAGGTGCGCTATAGAAATAAATAAAACAAACAAACAAACAAACTTAGTATCAGCTCACCTTTAAGTCTGCCCTTTGGCCCTTTATGGGAAAAAGCTTGTATAGTCTTTCTGCCATCGAGAACTAGTTGGCCAGTCAACCAGGTTTCTTGCAATGACACTAGGTTAAAGTGATCAAGATTGTCAATTAGGCCAGCCACGCTTGTAAAATGAGTGCCCCTGCATGTTCCATGCTAGTATGCAGAAGAGTCATTAGTGTCGTCATATGTTTTTCGGGTGCAAAATCGAGGGTAACCATTGCCAGCTCAGATTATCATGTCTATTCAGCTAAATCCCCCACTGCAGATTTCCTGCCAGTACCATTGTCATACCTCTTTACTATTTCATTTTTTTTAGTGCCACCACCTACTCTGCCCCTCTGAGTATCATGTCATTGCAGTATTCCTTCCTTAGGCCGTAAAAACTGTACTTAAATTCATACCTTTCAATGGTAGTCTACAGTCAGGAGAGTTCCTGACTACTCTGCAGTAATACTCCGGATTCCCCAGTTCATGGTCAAAAATCATTGCGAAGTTCAAGCTAGAGGAGTATGTAAAATATACAATTGTGGTTCAGTAAGGCGTGCCTTCCAGGTGGTTCACTAGAACAAGGTTGTTGGAATCAATCCCCAGCCCTGGTAATATACAATGGAACAGCTTTGAAATAACCAACCTACTAAAATTATAGCTGTTACTCTAACAAAAGAGACTTTGGATTTTTAGGGCAACGTCGCCCGAGTTCGGTGTCGTGTTAGAATGATGTCTCCCTTCACCCCAGTTACTCGGTGTAGACCCTGCATGTGTTGTTTATCAAGTTGGCAGTTGTTTTGTCTCTAGTAGATGTAATGTGGATTGTTACGGGATCTGTGATGGAAAGTAGTTTGTTACTATCCAAATAAAATAATTTCTCCAGATCTTCTAAGAATGCAGAATCATCCTGCGGAGGATCCTTGTTTTTCTTTTTTGTTGTTGCATTTTGTCTAACGGCAGACGTTTGTGTTCCTCCCTCAATATACTCATGTATATCCTAAGATTTAGGATATCTTAGGATATTCTTCCTAGTGGGCTTCTTGCTGGTCAGCACTACGTCACTAACCTTTTTTTTGTTGCTTTTTTTTGTTCCTCTGATTATTTGGATTGACGTCAACAATACCATAGATGTTATTCTTATCTGAAGCAAGCATGACACAGGATGATCTTAGATCAATCATGTGTTTGTTCCTGAGACTTTTGGCATTTATTTTCAGTCTCTTTTTCTTCTGAATTTTGTTTTTCCTTTTAGTTCATCTGTTTTGCTGTTTTGTAAGGAAGAGGGTTTTAGTTCCCATGGGACAGGCGAACAATTATTTTTTAAAAAAATGTATTTTTATTGTCAATAAAACCAAACAAAATAACACATATTACAACTGTTTAGGACGTACATAATCAGCATCAAACCATCACATTATACAGTATAATTCTCCGTCCTCCCCCCTCCCACCCCACAAACTAGAGCCGGCTCACTCATGTCATCTATGGGAGCATTATCAGGTATCGCAGTGCTTGTGCACTCATCAGAGTCCTCTGATTCGGTATTGTCTTGGTGAGGGTTTGCCATAGAGGTCACCAATTGCCGCCAGGCCAACAAGGGCCCTACTCCCCCCCCCCCTAGTAACCGCTTCAAACCAAACTACGGATTCTGCCTCCGCCCTTCTGAGGAGGTCTGTCCACCATAGCTCCACCTTGGGTCTGTGGGCCGCCTTCCAACCCATTGCGATCCTGCGCTTGGCCAGGATGTAGGCTAAGTCCTTCATTTTGCTTATGTGCTTTAAATCCTGTGGCCTGGGAAAAATCCTGAGCATGCATGGCCAAGCTGATCCCACATCCAGCTCCACTCCCCCACCAGCCAATTTAGTTTTAATCTCGTCCCAAAATCTGTGCACCTCCGGGCAAGTCCAGAACTTGTGTAGCAGCCCCGCTTCCACCTCCCCACACCTGGGGCATTTCTGCGTAGCCGAGCCTCCAAACCTTGCAATTTTCCCAGGAGTCAAATAAGCCCTGTGAGTGACATACAATTGGAGTTGTTGGAGTCTCGCATTCCGGGATACCTTTTTATGGTACCTTTGGGCTCTCTCCCATTGCCCATCTGTCATGGATCCTCCTACTTCCTCCTCCCAGTCCTGCCTCAATTGAAGCAGCTCCTTCCCTACCTTTGCTCTTAGAAGCTTGTATATTCTAAATATCTCGTGCCTGCCCTCCGAAACATAATACATCATTTCCAGGGAGGCATCAGGGTCATCTGCAAGCACTGTCTCCGGCCATCGCTCCCATCATTCTTCACATTCTGCGCTAAACCTCCCAGCCCAGCCTCAACAGCCGCCCTCTTCCCACCAGTTTGTTCTTTTGTAACCACACCACCTCATTCAAAAAGTATGGGGCTGAGTCTTCCCGCAGAAGCCTGGCTTCCGCCGAGTCTTCAGTCGACAGCCACCTGGCCACATACAGCAGCTGCCCCGCCAGATAATAAAGCTCAAAATTTGGCAGGCCTATGCCCCCCATGTCACATGGGTTCTGGAGTTTCCACAGGGCCACTCTGTTCCTGGAGTTACCCCATATGAAGCCCCTGCACACGCTATGAAGTCTCACAAATAGGCTCCTGGGAATCAAAAACTGGACATTCACAAAGAAGTGCAGGAGTCTGGACAGGACCACCATTTTAAGCAAGGCCACTCTCCCCATCATGGTCAGGGGCAATCTGGACCAAAACACCATGCTGTTCTTGACCCCCTCTATTGCTTTCTCTGTATTATGTTGGTGGTCTGCCTCGATCCTGTGGTAAATATTAACTCCCAAATACCTAAATGTCTCAGTCTGCCATGGTATCGGCAGGCTAGGCAGCCTCTGTAACGGGACGTTCTTGTATCTACCCAAGGGGAACAGACTAGACTTCCTAGGGTTCACCGATATGCCCGAGAGGGTGGCATATCGGTCCATCACCTCTAGCACATACTGCAAGTTCTCCTCCAGATAGCGCAGATAAAGGAGCATGTCATCTGCGTACAGCGATACCAGGTGTCTACCACTTACTGTACTAATCCCCACCTCCCCGTATTGTTGCCTCAGACATATTGCCAGCGGCTCTAATGCCAGAATGTATAGCATGGGCGACCAGGGGAATCCCTGTCTGGTCCCCCTGCTGAGTTGCCAAGTATCTGAGATCATGGATCCTGTTTTAACTCTCGCCACCGGGGTGCTGTATAACAACTGAACCCACCTGATATACCCAGGTCCCATTCCGTATCCCTTCAGGGCTGCTTTCAACCACGGCCATCGCACCGAGTCAAAGGCTTTGACCGTGTCTAGCGACACGATGGCCAGCTCACCCGTATCTTCCTCAGAGTGGTCAATGATGTGGTGTAGGCTCCTATGGTTATCTGTGATGTTCCTGACGGGGACATATCCCGTCTGGTCTGGGTGTATCAGCTTACCGATCACCCTCTTCAGCCTATTGGCCAGCACTGCCGTAAGTATTTTGCTGTCCTGATTCAGCATGGACAAGGGTCTGTAAGACCCACACTCCGCGGCCGGCTTGCCTGGTTTAAGGAGTGGGATGATCATCGCCTCGCGAAGGGACAATGGCAGTGCCCCCTGCTCATAGGCCTTGTTGAACATAGCAAGCAGTGGCTGAAGTAGCTCCTGTTTGTATGTCCAACCTCCAACTTCTCCCTTGTGAGATGAGTCTCCTGCAGCAGGGCCACATCAATGTGCATCCTTTTTATATACAGCATCACTTTGTTACGTTTCAGATAGCTATTAAGGCCCCGTACATTCCAGGTCACAATTCTGAGGTTACCCAATGCCATCTACTCGGTTTGTTCCCAACCCACCTCTCCCTTCAATGCTTCCCTTGATGGTTTGTTTTCCGGCTCTCCCCCTTTCCCCCTCAACAGTTTCCCCCCTCCCTGTTCCCCAACTCCCATCCACTGCACACAACCCAGCCCCTCCCCCACCCTGCCTTACCCCAACAAATGTCCAGCTCCATCCCTGGATCTCAGGCCCACCCGCATCTGGTCCTGTCCCATCGCCGAGGACTAGGACCCCGCGGGGCGTCACCGATCTAACAGTGACCTAACTAAGTATATTACTATTGGGTACAAGGGATGCCTACCAGGAGGTCCCAGTCGTCTATTTTAGGATTGGTGCGTCCAGCGGGTCCAGCCAGTTGATACTACAACACACTCCCCACAAGCTTAATACAACTCTATAATCAAGTCCCAATGTCTTGGCCATGTCACCCCAGGTGCCACAGCCGTCCGCTACTTATCTCCTGCAGCTCCCATCTGGACATCCGATTCTTGAGGTCGGCCCTGCATGTCCAGCCAGTCCATTGCCTCGGTCGGCGTCTCGAAAAAAAGGGATCTGTTCTTATAAAACACTTTCAACTTGTCTGGGTAGAGCAACATGTAGCGATGGCCTGCGTCCTGCATGGCCTACAGCCTACGGCCTTCACCGCACCCAGTGCCCACACTGCGTGTCTTTTCACTGCTGTCATGATGCCTACCCCCGGGCATCCAGACCAAGTCCAGCAACCCCGGAAGCAGGCATCATGTTACCCAGAGAAAGCCCAGCAACCCTTGTTAGGGGCTATATGGGTACAGTCCTGGCGTCTATGGCGCTAGGCTCATATGGGGGAACAGTCCTGGCGCCATAGATGCCAGGCTCATATGTTAAAACTTACCTGATGCAGACCATGCTGCAAGAGATCCAAGCCCATGTGAGGCTTGGAAGGAACTACTTTACCTAGGAACTATTTTGTTACTCAGGTGTGGTTGTGAAGGAATACTTACCTGGGACTACTTTGGCAGCTATTTAAACCATGCCCGAAGGGGAGCACATGCTTTGCGTTATTCTGCATCCAGCAGCGTAACGCTCACCGTGCCTGCAGTCAGCATCCAGCCTCGTGCCACGCACGCCTGGAGTCCAGAGCGCCTAGAAAGAAGGGGAAAGAAGAAGAAAGGTTAGAACAAGAACATTGGGTTTCTTACCTGATTCCGGATTCATCGCACCTTTGAACAAGAAAAAGACTTTATTTAAACACGTCGCATCGCCAGCAGCAGCGCCGCGCCATACTCACCGTTCCTCGCAGCATCTCTACGATCCGGCGCTGCCTCCATCATTATGTTGCCGCATTCCAGCACCTAAGGGGGACAAGAAAACAACAAGGTGAGACGAGGGGAAACAAACAAGGACAATCTCTTGCCACCATATACTTCCCTGATTTTACCGCCGGAGGTATTATTCATCAGCACGCCAAATCTTCTTACGCCGCACCTGTAAGGAAAGAGAAAGCAGCAAGTTAAACTTTGGCATTATTTAACGGACAGCACAGACTCTTACCTGAACGCTTTAGATGCCACAGAACAATCTTCTTTTGGGTCTAAGCTGCAAGATAAATAAAGGAATTGGACAAGAGTGATTATTCAGACATGTTTTAACTCTTAAGAACTATATGCTTACGGCCCTTCGCTAGGAGTTTTGGAGCCAAGATTTGTCTAGAACTCTTCCAATATCCTCAAGCTAGTGAAGTAACTGGCCATCAACGCGCCCCTGCGTTCCTCGCAGGATGGAGAGCTCATCATTCAAAACTATAAGGTGAGCTTTGTGAACGGGAATATCAGAGGTGAAATGGGGACGCAGTGAGGAGCTATTACTCAGATCCACGGGTGGCTAATTCCCTTTCTCCGCCTTTAGGAGACTACTTCTACGGGTCAAGCAGACAAAGCTAGGTGGGCCAGTCCTGTCAGTCATCTCTGCACTACGCATCACGTTGGTGGAGACCGTGGCTATCCAGTTCCGCCCGACACCCCTGTGGGAACCAGGTGAGCGTAACACTGCATCATCTCCAACCACACATGAAAAACTTTACCATGTTCTAACAGTCACCTGACCTGCGAAACGAAACATACACGCATGGCAGCTCACTTCTGCTGCTCTATTGCGTCTAAAATATGCTCCTCGCCCATTCTGTAAAAGTCACCACACTCTGATGCAGAGTGTCATGATCACTACTTCCAAGAATGCAGGACCTGCCCAACATCCTTGGAAGCAGGCTCATAACCTTCATTCCAGGCACCAGCCGGCCCCTATTGGGACCTTTTGGACCTTGTCCTGGCGCCGGTGGCGCCAGGCTCATAAAGATCATCGGTCTCGGCACTGGAAGCGTCGGGCTCATAAGATGTGTAAAAGTGCTTGGGTGGACCTACCTACAGCAGACCATGCTGCATACTCACCAACAAGATGACGTCCACATCCTCTTCTGACAGGGACTACTTTCATACCTGGGTGGGGCAGGCTCCACTCCTTGGATCAGGAACACTGGGACTCTTCTGGAAACTGGAACTCTTTCCTTACCTAGGCGAGGCAGTGGAAGAAGACGCCTAAGCACTCCTGCACACTATTTAAACCACGCCCGATTGATGCAACATGCTTCGCGTTATTCTGCATCAGCAGCAGGACGCTCACCGAGTCAGCTCCAGTCTTCCAGTGAAAACTCCAGCTCCAGCACCTGTGGGAACAAACTCTTACCTTCCTGGGATCCTGTCTTCAGCCGCACCTGCCAGCACAAAAAAACAACAGGTTAGCAAAAGCCAACTTAAAGCCAAAAGCCAGCATTTTTACTAACCCGATCCATCGGCATCTTCCAATCCTCACGCCGCATTCCTTGGCAGTCCATCAATCCCTGTAAATGCAAAGAACATTGATCAGTCATTTTGCATATTTTGATCTGCTTACCTGTGCGACGCACGCTCCGGATTCCAACAAGCGCTGCATACCCGCACCAGCAAATAAAGAAAGACAGTAAGGAGCGCTTTTAAAACCATCAGCCGCCATTCCACTTAATTGCCTTCACGCGTGCCATCTTCCTACTTACGCGCTTGCACGAACTTTGGCGTCCATGAACCAACGCCTACCGCATCCAAAACCTGCAAGAGAAAAAGAGACATTAAAGAGTGCATTTAAAACCATCAGCAGCCATTCAACTTACGTGCCTTCACGCGCGCCATCCACCGACTTACGCGCTTGCACGTACTTTGGCATCCATTAAACAACGCCTACCGCATCCAAAGCCTGTAAGAGAAAAGGACTTCATTAAAGGTGTTCAGATACATATAAGGAACCGATCGTGCAGTTAACGACGGCCTCGCGCTCAAAGTTGTCCTGTGCAAGTAAGAGGTTTACAATATCACCAGTGGAGTAACTGGTACCCGCGCCCCTGCACCAGTCATAGGATGGAGAGCCCAGCATTCACCTACTTAAGGTGAGCACACCTATCCTTTGGGCCTCAAGGAAAGAGAGAGTGAGGAAGAGAAGTCCGTCCAACCACCGTTCATTAACCCCTTGTTCTTCTGCCTGCAGACACCTCACTCTTCAAGTCAGCCATACCGTGAGAAGAGGTCCAGCCCAGGGAACCAGCCGAGTCCTGCGCTTTGCAATTGAAGACACGGTAACAACCCAGTCAAGATCTGCACCTCCGTGGGAATCAGGTGAGCGTTACAGAACGCGAAGCCCACCGCAAATCTCCCACCCGGGCGCAATGGAAACCTCAGACACTGACCAACTAGCCCAGTTATTAGGGGAATTAAGAGCAGAAGTACAGGCAGCCTGTCAGGAAACAAATGCTCTGAGGAGAGAGTTAATTATATCCAAAGAGCGAACAGGTGATCTCGCTAGACAGCTGTTACAAACGCAAGCGGGTCAAACACCCCTGCCTGCTTCGGGGGGAAGTTATACTTCAGCAACCTCACCTAATCCGGTACAAATTAATCTACCCGGAAATGTGCCTTTGGCTCCGCCCGAACGCTTCTCAGGTGATCCAAAAAAGTTTGCAGTGTTCATCAATCAGTGCCGCTTGCACTCTCTGTGTAGACCAGCTGCTTTTCCAACGGACCAGACTAAGGTAGCTTTCGTGCTTTCATATCTTAGTGGCAGTGCTGCAGACTGGTCAATTCCTCTGGTAACACAGGATGACCCAATTCTCCGTAATTTCCAGGCCTTCCAGATCAGTATGGAGAGACTGTTTGCAAGACACTCACAGGAGCAGGCCTTTGATAATGAACTCCTTTCATTACGACAGGGTAATCAGGATCTCCTGGCTTATATTGCGTCATTCAACAGACTAGTAGTTGAAACCAGATGGCCCGAGGATAAGAGGATTACGCTTTTCTACAGAGGTTTGCGTGGAGAACTCAACGATGTTCTAGCCCAGGTAGTGAATCCTCCACAAGACTGTTCTGAATATATTGACTTGGTGGTTCAACTGGACCACAGATTACAGAATAGGAAAGCAGATCGTTCCAGGTTCGAAGCTCGAGTTTTTTCAAGACCACAGAGTTCCACCAAAGGAGTTGATACCGTAGAACCTATGCAAATAGGGGTCGTAAAAGGACCATTAACCCAAAAGGAACGAGACAGAATAAGACAACTGCAATTGTGCCTCTATTGCAGAAACTCAGGACATTTCCTTCGAGAATTCCCAGTGAAATCTTCGAAGAAGACAGTGGGTGCTTCCGATAAAGGTACCGAAAAGCCAGAGCCGGGAAACGACCTCGCCCGACAAGTGTAGAGGTCCGCTTGCCGAGCGTAAAAACCAGTTCTTTGACCTCGCATTTCATAGTGTCAATGGTCCTCATAAGCCCAGAGCGACCGGATCGTTTGCATGCTATTAAAGCATACATTGACAGCGGAGCAATCGGTAATTATGTGGACCGCGAAATAGCATCCAGGATGAATTTGCCTCTTTGTCCCAAGGCAATTAAAGACGTTATTACCACAGTGGATGGCACGGAAATAGCTTCCGGACCAGTAACTCATACCACCTCGGAAGTGACGTTGTTAAGCCAAGATGGACATCGTGAGGTGATCGTGTTTGATGTGATCAAGGCCCCTCAGTTTCAAGTTATCCTGGGAATTCCTTGGTTAGAGAAACACAATCCCCAAATTGATTGGCGAGCAAAGACAATTCGGTTTCCGGAGTGTGTCCCCACTTGTTATCCTCGGCTCGTCATTAAGCTGGCAGCAACTACTTCCGAGGATCCCAAACTACCTCCAGACTACAGGGAATTCCAAGACGTCTTCCAGAAAGATCAAGCTAACTCTCTACCTCCTCACAGGTCTTAGTACTGTCAAATAGATCTAATACCCGGATCCACTCCTCCTTGCAGTAGAATTTATGCCCTTACCGAGCCAGAAAATCTTCACCTGAGACAGTATTTGGACCAGTATCTGGCTAACGGGTTCATCCGTCCTTCAAAGTCCCCAGCCTCTTCAGCTCTGTTCTTCGTCCCGAAAAAGGAAGGGGACCTTAGAACCTGTATAGATTACCGTGCCCTGAACCAGATCACCGTAAAGAACAGATATCCTCTGCCCTTGATCCCTGAACTCCTTGACCAAGTTAAAGGCGCCTGTATCTATACGAAGTTAGATCTCAGAGGAGCTTACCACTTGGTACGAATTAAAGAGGGCGATGAATGGAAGACGGCCTTTCGCACCAAGTATGGGCTGTTTGAATATCAAGTAATGCCCTTTGGCTTATGCAACGCACCGGCCGCCTTTCAGTACTTCATCAATGACGTCTTTAGGGAACTTATAGACGTGTGTGTAGTTGTTTGCATTGACGACATCCTTGTATACTCATCCTCTGAGGCAGACCATCGGAAACACGTCAGAGCAGTTCTTGAAAGGCTTTGCCAACATAAACTTTTTGCCAAGCTGGAAAAGTGCGTTTTCCATGTTACCGAGGTCGAATTTTTGGGATTTATTCTATCACCCAACGGAGTCCACATGGATTCAAGAAAAGTTGACGCAATCATCAAGTGGCCTTCACCAACTTCTGTAAAAGGAGTCCAAAGCATGTTGGGTTTCGCCAACTTCTACCGCAGATTTATTCCAGACTTTTCCTGAGTAGTCCAGCCCATTACAGCCCTTTTAAGAAAGAACAAACGTTTCGAGTGGTCTGCAGAAGCGGAGCAAGCTTTTCAGGAACTAAAAGCCAAGTTTACCTCTGCACCGGTTTTAAAACATCCCCGCCCGGAGCTTCCTTACATCGTTGAGACTGACGCCTCCAGTCTTGCAATGGGGGCAGTGCTATCGCAGAGAGATCCAAAAACTAACCAGTTACACCCCGTGGCGTTTTGGTCCCGCAAGTTCTCGGCTCCCGAAATCAACTACACCATCACAGATAAAGAACTTTTGGCTATTAAGTCTGCCTTCAAGGCCTGGCGGCATTACCTTCTGGGAGCCAAACACACAGTCACAGTAATCACAGATCACCGCAATTTACAGTATCTAAAGACCGCCAAAGCTCAATCCTCGAGACAACTCCGCTGGGCACTATTTTTCGCTGAGTTTGACTTTGTGATCACTTATCGACCAGGCAACAAGAACGGCAAAGCTGATGCCCTTTCCCGGATGGGAGTTGATGAACACATGGTCAATCCTGAACCCGTACCTATAATTCCCGAACAAAGAATTCTAGGTCTGGTCGTCGCGCAATCCATTGAAGATGTTGAAGCAAAAGTCAAACAACTCGTAACTCCGGCAGATTTACAGAACTGGCCACTTAAAGGAGAAAGCTTCACGGTGAATAAGAACCTACTGTACTTCCAAGGACGACTATATCTACCTTGTGCAGAGTTACAAAAACAGGTAATCTCTTGTTATCATGATTCCTTAATGGAAGGGCATCCCGGTATTGCCAAAACCTCAGAGAAAATCAAAAGACACTTCTGGTGGCCGACTTGGAGGAAGGACATTAGAGACTTTGTAATTTCCTGTGGTGTGTGCGCCCAAAATAAGAGTCTGAAGGAAAGACCAGCAGGCCTCTTACATCCATTAGACATTCCACCATGTCCCTGGCATACCCTCTCCATGGATTTTATCACTGACTTACCTCCGTGCTCTGGATATAACACAATTTTAGTAGTTGTGGATCTATTCTCCACGATGGCTCACTTCATCCCACTGAAAGGTCTTCCATCAGCTTCAGTTCTGGCCCGAGAATTCCTCGAAAACCTCGTTCGGTTGCACGGCTTCCCCTCAGTGTTGGTCTCTGATAGAGGAAGTCAGTTTATCTCCCACTTTTGGCGAAATTGCTGTCGACTAGCTCAAATTGACATAAGGCTTTCAACCAGCCACCACCCCCAGACCGACGGACAGACCGAGAGGACTAACCAAACTCTGGAACAGTATTTACGCTGCATGCTGCAGCAGTCAGAAGGCACTTGGAAGGACATCCTTTGGATCGGCGAGTACGCTTATAATAATTCAATCCATTCTGGAACCGGAAAGACCCCTTTTTCCTCTTATATGGAATCCATCCTCGAACCTCCAACCTTGATCCACCCCAGGAACTCGGAACGCCCGCCGTAGACCATCTACATTCTGCTATCACTCAAGCCTTTAAGGAAGCCACTACTCATCTTCAACGGGCTAAGGAGCAATACAAAAAAGGAGCAGACCAACATCAAAAAGAGGCCCCCCAATATCTGGTGGGAGACCAAGTCTGGTTGTCCACTAAACATTTACCATTAAAAGGACCACGCACCTTCAACCCGAAATACCTGGGACCCTATCCTATCACAGCCATAATAAATCCAGTGGCAGTTAAATTGGGCCTACCTTCCCACATGAAGATACATCCAGTTTTCCATGTATCCCTCCTAAAACCTATGCAACCTGAGACCCGACTGACCAGATCTCCAGAACCTATTCAAGTTAATGGAGAACTTGAATACGAAGTTAAAAATATCCTGGACTCCAAGATTTCCAACTCAAAGCTATACTATCTGATAGACTGGAAAGGTTACGGTCCCCAGGAAAGGTCTTGGGAACCTTCAGAACATGTCCACGCACCTCGGCTGATCAAAGGTTTCATCAAACTTTCCCCAACAAACCAAAACCCCCGAAGAAGACAAGCTTGGGAGGGGCATTGAGGGGGGTGCTGTCATGATCACTACTTCCAAGAATGCAGGACCTGCCCAACATCCTTGGAAGCAGGCTAATAACCTTCATTCCGGGCACCAGCCGGCCCCTATTGGGACCTTTTGGACCTTGTCCTTGCGCCGGTGGCGCCAGGCTTATAAAGATCATCGGTCCCGGCACTGGAAGCGTCGGGCTCATAAGATGTGTAAAAGTACTTGATTGGACCTACCTACAGCAGACCATGCTGCATACTCACCAACAAGATGACGTCCACATCCTCTTCTGACAGGGACTACTTTCATACCTGGGTGGGGCAGGTTCCACTCCTTGGATCAGGAACACTGGGACTCTTCTGGAAACTGGAACTCTTTCCTTACCTAGGCGAGGCAGTGGAAGAAGACGCCTAAGCACTCCTGCAGACTATTTAAACCACGCCCGATTGATGCAACGTGCTTCGCGTTATTCTGCATCAGCAGCAGGACGCTCACCGAGTCAGCTCCAGTCTTCCAGTGAAAACTCCAGCTCCAGCACCTGTGGGAACAAACTCTTACCTTCCTGGGATCCTGTCTTCAGCCGCACCTGCCAGCACAAAAAAACAACAGGTTAGCAAAAGCCAATTTAAAGCCAAAAGCCAGCATTTTTACTAACCCGATCCATCGGCATCTTCCAATCCTCACGCCGCATTCCTTGGCAGTCCATCGATCCCTGTAAAGGCAAAGAACATTGATCAGTCATTTTGCATATTTTGATCTGCTTACCTGTGCGACGCACGCTCCGGATTCCAACAAGTGCTGCATACCCGCACCTGCAAATAAAGAAAGACAGTAAGGAGAGCTTTTAAAACCATCAGCCGCCATTCTACTTACGTGCCTTCACGCGTGCCATCTTCCTACTTATGCGCTTGCATGAACTTTGGCGTCCATGAACCAACGCCTACCGCATCCAAAACCTGCAAGAGAAAAAGAGACATTAAAGAGTGCATTTAAAACCATCAGCAGCCATTCAACTTACGTGCCTTCATGCGCGCCATCCACCTACTTACGCGCTTGCACGTACTTTGGCATCCATTAAACAACGCCTACCGCATCCAAAGCCTGTAAGAGAAAAGGACTTCATTAAAGGTGTTCAGATACATATAAGGAACCGATCGTGCAGTTAACAACGGCCTCGCGCTCAAAGTTGTCCTCTGCAAGTAAGAGGTTTACAATATCACCAGTGGAGTAACTGGTACCCGCGCCCCTGCACCAGTCGCAGGATGGAGAGCCCAGCATTCACCTACTTAAGGTGAGCACACCTATCCTTTGGGCCTCAAGGAAAGAGAGAGTGAGGAAGAGAAGTCCGTCCAACCACCGTTCATTAACCCCTTGTTCTTCTGCCTGCAGACACCTCACTCTTCAAGTCAGGCATACCGTGATAAGAGGTCCAGCCCAGGGAACCAGCCGAGTCCTGCGCTTTACAATTGAAGACACGGTAACAACCCAGTCAAGATCTGCGCCTCCGTGGGAATCAGATGAGCGTTACACAGAGCCAAAAATGCATTACTGCCGTGGGTGTGCTCAAGCCCTAGAAAGTATTGTGTCACTGCCAACCTAACCACAAAATGTTCACAACATTACCCATACTCCAAGCAATCTGCATACAGCACACTATCCAAGCACATATAAACTGCCCTTCAACCATACCCACTACCATCCTGACAGTATGCAAACACTGCACCCAGTGCCCACACTGCATGACCTTTCACTGCAGCATCTCCAACCACACATGAAAAACTTTACCATGTTCTAACATGCACCAGACCTGCGAAACCAAACCAAACATGGCAGCTCACTTCTGCTTCTCTATTGCGTCTGTAATATGCTCCACATGCATTCTGTACAAGTCACTACCCTCTGATGCAGAGTCACAAATACATTACTGCCGTAGGTGTGCACAAGCCCTAGGCTCTTGAGTGCATGGCCTATGGCCTACGGCCTTCGGCCATGCACCCAATATTCTAGGCCTTGCACAATCCCACTGCAACATCATGGCACCATACATGTCACCTTGCCACCAACTACGACAATCCACATATACAGCACTGCCACCCGCACTCCTACCCAACCCTGCACACTGCCATGGAGCTATGCAGGACAATAATTAAACAGTTACCATAATGTAGAAATAAAACACTGTCTCCTGCACTCCTGTGTACTTTCATTCACATACTACGACCATACCCACTTCCATGCACAAAGTATTGTGTCACTGCCAACCTACCCACATACTGTTCGCAACATTGGCCCTACTCCAACCAATCTGCACACACCACACTATGCACGCACCCCCATCTACCGGATGCAGAGTCAGACATGCATTGCTGCGGTGGGTGAGCTCAAACCCTAGGCTCTTGAGTGCATGGCCTACAGCCTACAGCCTTCAATGCACCCAGTGCCCACACTGCGTGACTTTTCACTGAACCATCTCCAACCACACAAGAAAAACTCAACCATGTTCTAACAGTCACCTGACCTGCGAAACCAAACATACACTAATGGCAGCTCACTTCTGCTGTTCTATTGCGTCTAAAATATGCTCCACACCCATTCTGTACAAGTCACCACCCCCTAACTAATGTAGAGTCAAAAATGCATTAGTGCCGTGGGTGTGCTCAAGCCCATGGTTCTTGAGTGCATGGCCTATGGCCTACGGCCTTCGGCCATGTACCCAATAGTCTAGGCCTTGCACACACCCACCGCAATGTAATGCCACCATGTATGTCACCATGTCACCAACTACGACAATTCACATACACAGCACTGCCACCAGCAATCCTACCCAATCTGTGCACCGCCATGGAGCTATACAGGAACAATTGCAACCGTTACCATCATGTACAAATAAAACACTGTCTTCAGCACCCCTGTGCACTTTCATTCACATACTATGGTCTTACGCACTTCCATTCACAAAGTATTGTGTCACTGCCAACCTACCCACATATTATTCTCAACATTGGCCCTACTCCCACTAATGTGCATACACCACACTATGCAAGCACCACCCTCTACCGGATGCATAGTCAGACATGCATTGCTGCGGTGGGTGTGCTGAATCCCTAGGCTATTGAGCGCATGCCTTACGGCCTACAGCCTTCTGCCATGCACCCAATAGTCTAATCCTTCACAGACCCATCGCAACTTCATGCACCCTTGCATGCCACCATGTGCCCAACTACCGCTATCCATCCACATAGCACAGCCACCCGTGCTCCCAACTAACCTATGTCATGTGCAATTCACTCCCCTTCTGAAAATCACCTGCCACCACTCACCACGGAAAAAGGTCACTGCAAACAGGTCACAGCAGAAACTATCGGGCCGTTACGACAGCTGCCTCCAATCACCACACAAAGCAGTCGCCTTTCCAGGTACCCGCAAATTGCTGCAATACGCACGAATACTGCAGCCACTCCTCCGTCTTCTTCCACCCATTTACATATGTCACATGAACCACTTCTCACTCCCCCACCCTTCCCCTCTCTTCTTGCCGCCAACACATGGCGTACAGTATATTTTGCAGGCCCTCCGCCGGCGCACTGTCCTCCGATACACCATGGCGGGATTTGCCAAAAAAAGTTGATGTAGAGCACGCTTTCCTCCAGCCAACCACCGGCCTTGTCCAAAGTTCTCCGACAGCATGCCGTACCGCAAGCCAATGACACTTCTGTCCACGGAGCAAACTGGGAAATGGGTCCGCAGAATTTTTAGAGACGTACATTTCAGTTGTTTGCAACAAAAGTACTGGTCGGATTCCCACCAAACACAAAAAAAGAATGCTTTCTGACCCAAGCCCCCGATCCTGCTGCAAATTTGGTGCAACTCCATTCAGCCGTTCGGCCTGTACCCATGCGCAATGTTTCTTCCCATTCAGTCTATGGAAAAAAAATGGGACCCCCTATAACTTTTACCCCCCTGTACAAAACCTCACCAAAGTTGGCGAGTTCATTAAATTGAAAACAGAGCTAACATATGCTGCCAGCCAAAGGACTGTTTTGAATAGCTGCCTGCCCAACTGTCTAAGTAATCAAATTTGGTGTTTTGAATTACACATGATTGTATAAATTCCAACTTGACCATTACAGGTGATTACACCTGTGCAGAATGCATTGACCTGGAGAGAATTGCACAATTTGAAGCAGGTGATAGCTGTGCTTTATGAGCAAGTACAAGAACTTAGAGTGGCAGGCAACAGACCATGGGGACAAGAATTGAGACTTAGAACCTGATTCACGGAACGTTTTCCAATGGCATTGTGCCATTATACAACGCTTCTATGAATCTGGTCCTATGTCTGTCAATGTCAGACTCAAATCAGGTGGGAGACTAAACACCTAAGATTTATCTTCGACCAAGAATGTGGTTATTTCTGCTGTACATTGTAATTTATGTAACTCTAATGATCAAAGCAGTAGTATTCTGGCTTGTCTTACAGTGGTATTAGTGCATTATGGGCAAAGCCAACATGATTGTTTTACGCAGCATATATGGGCATATATTAGCGGAGCCAGCATGGATTGTGACGACAATGTCCATTGCAAAGGGACCACATTCAAGGAGGTTTAACATTCCACCTCAAATCAAAACTCACACAATTATTTCAGGTCCCTTTAACATACATGGGTAATCTCAGTCTAATTCTCTGCTGTTCCATAATCCCACTCCCACTTTCTAGGACAAGAAACAAGTTATGTTGTAATACTATTCTTTTTTAATTTTAATTAGGCCACAAACTAAATGATAGGTGACTCTCCTCTCTTAATACAGAAATACACATGGACCACTGTTGACTCAAATAAGCATAATACATCACAATCTCAAAATGAATACATTCTCCCTAATTTTGTCTTTCTTTAAACAATTATAATACAGCTTCATTTCAACAAGCACACTCCTTTCTATCAGTGGGTGGACACTTATTTGCAAAAAGAATGCTTAGCATTAAAGGAACAACTAAATCACAGCATGATTTTCTTTAGTTGTCTTTTGAAAAGGCTTTGGAAAATGCAAGATACATTTGTGAAATGTCATGCTATTTTTTATTTTTTGCTTTTATCAATTTTATGATTTTGCAAAAACGTTTTCCTCCTTACTCTTCATTTCCGTGTTCTTTTTTGGTTGTCGTTTCATCACCATTGCCTTAGGCGGCCGAGTTTGCTGTTAGAAGTTCTATCTCCTTTTTTTCGCATTCGTCCAAGGCGGCTTTTAATATTTTTGCCGTTGCTAGGGACCATGAAGTCCTTGAGCCACTCATTAAACGGGACCACCACACTTCTTCGTCAAACTGAGGAAACGGTTCCAGTAGGGGGCCGAGAAATGCTCTTCTCCATTTGATGGTCTTTGGGCAGTTTAAGAGGAGATGTTTCACTGACTCCTTTTCTGATTGAGTTTTACACAGACGACAGTGATTTGTAGCAGAGAGGCCCCTTATGGGCCGGACTTTGTTAGTTGGCAGTAAGTTTAGCCTTGCCCTAAGAAGGGTTGAGCGTAGAGCTCTATCCGGAAATCCTTTGATTATTTCTGCGTCCAATTTTTTCGGTTGGGAAGACAGGTGTTTTAGAAGTTTGTTTTTTTTCCGTAATTGTTTGAGTTTCAATCTAGTCTTCTTGGTCCATTTTCTTTTTTACTTTGGTTGGGTTTTGGATCAGTGTCGCTTCTGTGCATTGAATGTTGTCCAGGCTAGTTCTTTGTTTGGTTGCCCAAGTGGTCAGCATCTTGCAGCTGTCGTTGTTCAGTTCTGTGTTTATCAGATTGTATAGCGGAGGAGATTCAGCATTAGTATTTTCCCAAAGAGTGACATTTCTCCTGCCTCTTTTGCTGCTTTCAGGGATCGGAGGCCCAGTTCTCGTCTGATTCCTGCGATCGATGTCGAGTTCGGAAATTGGAGGACTTTCTGCCAGAAGTACCCCTCCAATTTTTCCCATATTTTCGTTGGGATAGTTGGCAGGGTTTCTCCTCCGTAAACCAGGCAGGGGACCACTTTTCCTTTATAGAATTTCAGGACTGGTAACAAAGAAAATCTTCCATACTTCCTGTCGATGATCCGAGCCTGGGTTGTTAGCTTTCGCATTTTTTCCCACAGGTGTTTCTGCATTGCAGCTTCTGATTTGGTGCTGTCAATCATCACACCGAGGTATTTAAAGTGTTTGATGACCTCCAGGGCTGCTTTTTCGATGTGCCAACTCAGTTTTTTTTTTACTTCTTTCCAGGTGGTTTTTCCATTATCAAGATTTTCGTTTTTTCCTTGTTTATCTCCAGATTATTTGCTGATATGTAGGAGGCCAGATTATCCAGTTGTCTTTGGAGACCTATTTCAGTCTGGTCAAGGAGGATAATGTCATCAGCATAAAGGAGTCGAGCTAGTGGTGTTTGGCAAAGTTTTGGTGGAAAAGATCTTATTTGATTTGCACTTTCTTTGTAGTCCCCTAGAAAAGAGATGAACAGGGCCGGGGCCAAAGGGCATCCCTGCTTGACCCATCAGAATGTTGGTATAACTTCAGAGAGTAAGCCTTGATGGTTCAGTTTAACTCTCATGGAGGTTCTTGTGTGGAGAGCTTTGATGGGTTCTAGTATTGCAGTCGGGCAGTTCCAAGAGGACAATTTGGACCATAGCATCTCTCTATCGACTAGGTCGAAAGCCTGGGTAAGGTCTATGAAGGCTAAGAAGATCTTCCCAGACCCTTCCATGAGTTTGTTCTTCAGGATAATGAGGATCAGGATGTTCACTTGAGTTCCGCAGTTTTTCATAAAGCCAGCTTGGAAAGGGTCATTGCATTCAGCCGATTTAGCCCAAGTTTGGAAACTCCTTTGTAGAAACGAACCATAGATCTTTCCGATGGTATCCAGCAAAGCTATTGGGCGGTAATTTACAGGAGCCGACCTGTCTCCTTTCTTGTATATGGGGGCGACCACTGAGGTGGACCATGAAACTGGAATTGATCTGGACATGGTACAGTTCTTAAAGACTTGACTGATGAAGGAGGCCCATTCTAGCGGATGGTTTTTTAAGTCGATGTTGGTAATTCCGTCGGGACCCGGAACTCTTGAAGATTTTAGCCTTTTTATTGCTGACAGAATGTCTTCAGTGTCGGAGAAGTCCTCCCAAACGGTATGATCCGAATGCGTGCCTGTAGTAAGAGAATTCGCCTTGGGGAGCTTGAAAATAGAAGAGAAGTAAGTTGTCCAGGCTTCCTCTGCGACACAGTTTGATGTTGAGGAGGACGTGCGGTTGTCGTTCTTTATCGATTGCCAAAAGGCTCCCGAGTTTTTGTCTGCCAATTTCCTTAGCATTTCTTCGGCATCTTGTTGGTATAGGGCTGATCTGTGGTATATTAGCCAGGACTTGTAGCTTTTTTGCTCTTCCAAGTAGATTTTCACTGAGTCGGTTGTTTTTAAATTTGACGCTTGTCTCTTCAATTTCCGCAGTTCTCGCCTTTTGATTACCAACTCCAAGTTGTACTCGTGCAAATGGTTGACTGAATACCCTGCTTTTTTTGTGTTTTTGAGTAATATGGAATTAGCAGAGGTTGGTAATCTGCTAGATGGATTAAGGGCCCCGTTTCCCTGTACTGCTGTCTTTCGTAGTTTCTCGTCAGTTCTCTGATCCTTTCAGTCGTAAGTCTGAGTCGGTTTCCTTGGGTTTTAGGTTCCGGGGCTTCCGACAGGAATGCTCTTGAGTTGTACTCCGACGGCCAGCTGACTTTCAGAATGTTATGGTCGCTGGCGTAGGTCCGCAGTATTTTGAATGAGGCAATCCGGCTGGCATGCCCTCAGATGTAAAGATGTAGTCAATAGTTCCCTTTTGCGCGCCTCTTTCCCAAGTCGGGATGAGGTTTGCTGGGATGAGGGCCTTCTCGATGTTATGAAGGTTCCTGGTGTTCATTAAGGTTTGCCATTTCTCCCCTCGAGACTCGGCCTTAATTTTTTCTCTCTGGTGGCTGTTTTTTTGTCCCTTTTTTGGGCACATCGCGTTTAAGTCGCCACTTATTATGATTTGCGCTTCTTCTTGAGCTGATAGGATTCCATCGATCTCTGTTTCGATGATTTTAAGAAATTTCTCGTCGGTGATAGACTGCGGGTTCCAATACGTAGTGATTATGGCCAGCCATTGGGTCTCCTTTTGTTTTTTTTTTACTGTTTTTGCGTTTCTCGGTCTTTGATTCAGAAGAGGGAGCCCATTCCACTAGCACTGCTAAGTGGTTTTGAGTAGCGGCTAGTCGTTTCTTGATTGACAGACCCACTCAATTCCGGACTGCAACCAAAAGACCGGAAGACGGGCGTCCCAGTCGGCCTTTGCTGGCAGGCGAAACCATGACTGAGAAGCCATCAATTCCTGGTTTGTCTAGGAGCCATGTTTCTTGCAGCGTTATAATATCGTATTCCGCAAGGTTGACTTCACCTGGTCTTGTAAGGTGGCTGAATCCTCTTGTGTTCCACGACATCATTGTGATACCAGACCGGTCTTGAGTCATTGTGTGTTGTGAGGCTGCTGAAGTTGGAAGTTGGATCGTTTCTCTGTTTGGCCGACTCACTGATGTTGATTGCTATTTTTTTGTTGAGGACTTTGGCGCTTTGGACAGCCACGCTAGCAGTTGTTTGATAGGAGCGAATGATGACGAAATATTTGAGGATTCTGGCGGTGACCTCTCGCTCGTCTCTTCATTTAAGTTTACATTCGTGTCGTTGTTTGTTGTTTTAGGTAATCGATGTGGAACTGGGCTTGGGTTCCTTTCTTCTCTTTCCCTCCCCGAGGCGTGTTGGGTTGCTTTTCTTTTTGAACCTGTGTCCTCTTTGCCAAAGTCATGGGAAGAGGCCGTCCGGTGGCTTGTAGGTTTAACATGATCGTGGTTGCTCCAGTTTGTTTCCATTACATGTTGATTTTGGGAGGACCTCGAGTTCAACGCGTGATTGGTTTTGTTTTCTGCTGAACTTGACCATTCTGTGATGGTGTACCCACGTTTGCGGAGGTCACTGGCATCGTCTCTTGAGACCCTCCTCACCGCGTGAGCTTTGACGTGAAGAAAAGCCTTAGCCCTGTGTCCTTTGTGATAGGGTTCCACTAGTGTTAAGTCTCCTGTTGTCAAATGTTTGAAGTTTTTGGTGAGTTTCAGAATTTTTAAGACAGTGCCTTTGTTCAAAGTTATTGCTTCTGAGTTTTGCGGAATTTGTCCTATCTTGAAAATAATAGACAGAGTCAAGTTTTGCTGAGGCCTGTGGATTTTAGAGGAGAATTTTAGTCTGTTAGGACTTCTTTGCTTTTTCGGGCTATAGCATCTTCTTGGGCTGTCCAGACTTCTTCTGCTTCTTTGCTTTTGGTACTCGTAATCCTTTGGTTCCGTTTCTTTTTGTCGATTTTTTGATGGTGAGGGAAGGTTTCTCATTGCTTGCAGGCCTCTCTGGTGTCTGGGGTTGTCGGCTTGGGCCTCTTCCTTGCGTGGGACACTCTGTCGTCTGTGTTTTTTTGGGAGAGGAGAGAAGAGCTTGTTACTTTTATTTGGCGTTGTTTGCTTGCCAAAGTGGCAGTTCTGTGGTTCGACAACGCTCGTCGGGGATAAGTAGATGGTTAAGTTCATGAGGTTTTCATCTCTCATAAAGTCCTCTGCTCTGATTGGGGACTTTCTTGGATTTACCAGGTTGAAGTTATCTTCTTGAGGAACACTGGATGGTACTGGTCTCAAAAGTTAGTTTTCCTTGGGTTCTTTCATTTTAGGCCTGACTGAGGGGCCCGTTTGGAGGAGCTGGCATTTTGAATCCTTACGTACACAGTGCTCTGTGGTTTTGTCGGTCTGTAGAGACGTCTTTACTGTCTCTACCCTCTTTGAATTCGTTGGTACACCGTCCACGGTCTTCCTCTGGATCTGGGTTTCAAGTTGCTTGAAGGGTTGCCCTTTTGATTGTAAGAGGGGGCCATTTTCCATCAGAGGTAGGTCAGTTCGGACCGGGAGAGCAGGAAGAGACAGGCTCTTTTTTTGTTTGGTCTGAAGATCAGGGGAATTGACGGAAAGCAACTTTTTATCCGCCGCTCGTTGGTTGGATGTCAAACTGTTGGCCAAATCGAAAGGCGGGTTCTGTTTGGGACCCTTGATCTGTGGAATCTTTGATTTCAATGGTTCTCTGGCTTGACTGCTTTGGTGTTAGGGTCGATCTAGCGGACGTGAGCCGAATTTTGTTAAACAGTTCGGAGTCCAATTTATCTTTTGCTGCGATATACCCTTCCAGATAGATCAATTTCGTATGAGTCATTGCAAGCAAGGTTGTTTGATCTTTGAGTGAGTCACTTATTGCCTCGTATAATTTGCTGAACGGGGCAAGAGCGATGGTAATTGCAGACATTAGGGTTGCTATATCTAGTCGTTCTGAGCTTCAGCTTGCTGTCGCTCACCTGGTTTACTTTTTCTTCTTGGTGTCGCTAGGGGCGGTGCCAAGGTGGAGGGTTTTTGCTCCCCACTCTTTTTCTTTTCCCTCCATCTTGAGTCCTTAGTGATTGGAGATAAATTCACTTGTTGTGGTGAGAGGCTTAAAGGGGAACTGGTCTGGTTTCCCTCTGCGATTCCCTGGATTAAGGACGCGGAGGGGACTTCTGCTTGTGATTGAAGTGCCCTCAATCGTTCTGCTTTTCTCCTGTTAGGCGAGATAGATTGCGGCAGCAACGGCAATGTAGGAGTTGGTAATGGCAAGGAGTTATGTATAGGGAGGTTAGGAGGTAAGGAGAGGCGTGCCCCAGGTCTTTACAGTTAATGTAATCCGTAGAGTTAGTAGGAGATAGTACGTTTTCGGGGGCTGGTGGAGTTATCGGGTGCAAAGGCGTCAGATTTCCAGCACCTGATCTCGGAAGAATAAACTGGCATTTTTCTTTGTTGAGATCGCTGAATTCTGTTAAAGCAGGCAGGCTTTGATTTGGACCTGTTGGGTGCTCAAAGGTAACTTCTAGTATCTCTGCGTCCGTTACTTCTTTTAGGACGTCATATTTTCTTTTCCCTTGGCTCACGAAGTATTCCTTCAGGGAATTGCATATCACTGTTTTAGACAAAGTCTTCAGAACAGATGTTTTTTTTTTTGTTATGGGCATTTTGTTGGGTAGTTTTTGGGTTTTTTGACGCTGCTAAGTGAGATGCCTTAGGTCTAGATCTTGGTTTATAATTTTTTTTCTTTGGTGGGGGAGTCATAGAAAGCGAAGTGGAGGACTCCGTAATGGCCATTTCTACAATAGAGTCGTCTATTTGCACACAAGACTCCGAGAGCGGAGCCCGAGGCTTTCGCCCTTCTGACGTTGTCAGCTTGTTTTCTTCTGACAGCCGCTTGGCTCCGCCTTCACTTGGAGGCGGGGAGGCGTCTTCGGAGGCGTGGATTAAAGCCTCAGACCGCCTTTGCTCCGATGAAGATCCTTGCAACTCCGCTCCTTCCGGCAACACAAGCACAGAGGTGAAGCCCGAGCCCGGGACTCTGACCGGGACCTCCGCGGCATCAGACAGCGGACCACGAGCACCCGCTGTCGACAATGGAGAAACGGTGAGTGGAGGTCGGGTCATGGATAGCAAGTCGTGCACTTGAAGCAGCCCATGAGCAGACCCGGCGAGACAACTCAAACCGGCAGGCGCGTCCCTCGCAGTCCACCCTTCGGCAGCCTGCACTGGGAGCGAGCTGGGAGTTTGAACCGCCTCGAGTTGCTCCGGCTGTGATGACACGTTCACTGCTGGGGTCGAGGCACCACTCGGTGTAGCTTCGCTCTCCGTCGGAGTATCCGAGTTGGTAAAAGCGTCCATGTCCGAGTCAGCCTGACCAGATGAGAACTGGAGAAAGGGGGTCGAGGCCCCCGCACAGACGATCGATATTGCTGCTGGTGAAAGCGCGCTAGCTGAGGCTGCGGTAGTAACACCCTTAGGATCTTTGGTAAGGGACAGAATCGGAGGAGGGCATCCACGAGAACCTGAGGTTGTTCGGGTTGAGGGGCCCCTGTTTGGCTCTGATCTGTTGTGGGATACGCTGGCACTCCGCATCCATCGCCGATCGTCCTCCTGGTCCGACGGGGGATGATCGATGTTGCTGCTGGTGAAAGCACGCTATTGTCATGCTATTTCGAATTTAGGAAATCAGAATACCGAAGGAATCATCAAGTCACTCACATATAGATTTCATGCGTTTACTTATGGTGAACCACCTTGACTTTTGTGCTGTTTTGAATTGCAATACAGTTGAGATAGGTACATAAATGCCATTTTATAATCTAGGGAAAATTAGAGGGAGAAACCCACAAGTGTCTATTGGGTTTCCCCCCTTCATCCATCCTGTTTTTTAGGCACTTTTGGGTCTAGCAAATATGTCCAATCAAGACTATTATTTAAATTATGTTCCTCCCAGAGAAAACATGTTTAATCAATGTTATTATGTAAACTGTGTAGCCAATTTACAGACCCAGTTATATGTTGCTTCTTTGCAGTATGCCCTGCGCTATACTACAATGTATGGAGAAGTACTCTTAAGTATTCATTCAGAGCCCCAATTTACTTACTTTAAATGTTTCCTTACTAGATAGAGAACATCAGGACTACGCAGATGATGAACCCTCTGTTGGTGCTCTCTTGCAAATTTCTCCTCATTGCCTGAACATCAGCAGAGCGCCTTCAGCTACTCACAGGAACACACCCCAGCTGCATGCAGTCTGGCCCTGGGCCTAAGCACTGGACTCCCTTCTGCTGCAATCCCAATCTGGAATAGGCCTCCCCAAAATGGCTTTGGAGCATCTCTCCCAAAATCGGTTCTTCTCTTTTTCTTTCTTGAATTAGAAATCAGTTGGTATTCACATGGGATCCTTGGGGTCTTCCTATAACCTCTGTCTTTCTGCTCTTGATGTTTTGTAAACATCTCCCTTCTATGTATTAAGGGTAAGCTTTTCAAGGGGAGTAACATCCTCCCATTGTGAGGTTTTTGTAATGAAATAGTTTTCTATTCATTATCTATTTTGATTAGATACTCAGACTTCTAACCAGTTGACAAAATTACACACCCTATGCCTGATTGGGAAAGACTATCTTTTTTTGGCATGGGAGGATTAAAGTTCTGCCTCCCCTTTTCTGGAGAATAGATCACATATTCTCTTTCATCCCTCCTCTTAGCAAAATGGCACCACCAAGAGAACATTTGAGCCAAATAATTAGAACATTATTAAAATGGTATTTGCTTCCAAATCCTTAATAATTACAGCATAACATCTTTTGAAAGCAAGCTTCTGGGATAAATAGAAGCAAAGTTATCAAACATATTGTAAATACTAACATATGGATACATGACTATCATTCAAATGTCCCCATATTTTTTGTTTTTTCTTTAGCTAACATAGCTGACGAGTTATGCATGATTGTGAATTTTGAAGGCAGCTAATTTTAAAACTGTATGGCTTCAAAATATGTCTTTCATTATCACTTCTGCTTTTCACATGTACTACTTATAATACATTATCCCAAAACAAGACACATCCTGGCTTGTTTGAAGATAAGAGTCATACATTCTTTAGTACTAAATCACTCTTTTTAACCTTCTGGATATTTATATTGTACGTTTCCTAGAGCCTGAGAAATAAGTGTAGATTAATAGCATCTTATTTTGTGTTCCTCTTAAGAAGAGATAATATGTTCTTTAACTTCTTGGACTTTCCTTCAGTAATTAACTTCATCTGGGATTTTCCATCAGTGATGGCCTTTATCTGGGAGTGATCACCAACTGAGAAGCATTTCTGTTACTTATTTTTTAAGAGAGGAGTAAAAAGGCCACTGTATTTAGACACAGAGATTTTATTTTGACAGCGTATCATCAGGCCTCTTTGAATAGCCTTTTAAAATACAGTTCACACTTCCATCTGTCCATCTAATTATTCAAACTAACTGTGTATAATGATTTCAATCAATTCTTCCTTCAAGTTTTCTTCTAGATCTTTATTCTGAGGTCAGCTTAACTATTGGTTAAGGGGGTTGGTATATTTGTCTTACAGTGGATATGGGATGACAGCTTTTCAGCTGGTTGAAATGGGCCCAGAGTTCTCCTCTCTGATCCCCTTTTCGGTATTTAGATCCTATAAATGATAGGAGAGATATTGTCTTTTTTTTAAATTTGTTTTTGTTTTTTTACAAAAAACCTTTACAAAATTACAATTTACAAGTCAGTTTACATCGTTTATAACATATGAAGATTTAAAATATATACACAATCTTCCATACCATTACACACAAAAAAGAGAGAAAAAATGTTTCCATTTAATTAAAATCCTAAATTTTCCTAATACTGGATCACCCCTCATTTCACCCACAAGAATTTGAAATGTTTTTTTTTCTTTTGCAGAGATAGTGTCCATCAAACCACATACTGTCTATAGAAATCGTACAACTGTCAATTTTAAAGATACCGATTTTCCGTGAGCATATTCCACCAAATTACCCCAGGTTACACTATCTCAGTGTTAGACACAAATTTACCAAATTTTTCAAGTTGTTTTTCAGAAAGAGACTCACATTTCAGAAGCAAGTGTCTAATGTATTCCTTCACTGTTTTACTCTTGCAGAAACGGCAATGCACATGCCCCCCCCCACAGAGCAATCTCTAATCTCAGAAGTTTCCCCTGTTTGCAGCACATTAAAGCGAAATTGCATAACAACATGCCTAAACTCTCTTTTAGGGAATCTATTCAGGTATGGTTCCAGGGATCCCAGAGACTTCCAGTTTGATATCATATGCCCATATAATGATGTGTTAGTTACTTTCAGCCTTGTTTCCCCCCAATCAGAATATTGCAATAAGTGTTTCACTTTCTTTGGGTTTGAAACCAGGGAGTTCAATACCTACTCCAATTTTATCTGAAGAATTTCTACAGCATTCATGCATGGATAACAATAACTGCCAATTCAAATTCCCAGTCCTCAGTTTCAAGCCTAGTTGTCTGAATCAACTTTATGAATTGTGCAATTTTCTTCCATTCAACTATACTTGACAGAGACTGTAGCCCCAACTCATACCTGAGAGCCAAAAGCAGGATGCATTTAGGAGACAATATAACAGACTCCTCCACATTTTTGACTCCATCCTACAAAACTCATGTTGCATGCTTACTGGAAGAAATTCAAGACCATAACTTAACTTTGGGATTGTCTTTAGGTTGTAGAACCTAATCAGCGGCTGCATAGAATATCTACAAAACTTTGTATTAACCCTTCTCATTTCTACAATCAAATGTTCGCTTGTGAGCGCAGAAAACACTTGGATTGCAGTTCATACGAGTCACAAGGTTTCTTTGCATAGAACAAACAGTCTGCTCTTGGTCTGCCTAAACATTAGCAAAACTCAAAGGTCGCTCGGCTGCAAGTTGAAAACACAGTCCACCATTTTAGAACATGAAACAAGAGATGAAATCAAAATGGCGGATGATTCTTAAAATGGCAGTGAAGTTGATCAAAAATTGAAACATTTGAGACGCGGTTTTCCGTGCAAAGTGAATGGGCTTAGGCCAATATTCATAACAAGGCGCTATAATGTGAATACAGTTTAAGAATGAGATGTAATGGGACATCTGGATAGCAGAAGAGGAGGTAGATCTCAAAGCCATAAGTACTAGTGGTAATCAAACATTCAAACTAGGCTCAGAATCACCAACACATTTCGTAAAGACTTGCACAATTGTTTCATTGCACCGTTCCACCCCACAGTTGGAAAGCAGTAGGTAATGTGGAGTTTTACTTTTACACCTACAATTTCCCACATCTTTGTCATCGCATAACTAGTGAAGTGACTGCCCCAGTCAGACTCAACCCTTTGAAGAGTTCGGAAATTATAAAATATGTGGCCAATCATCAAAGTGGTTGCCGTCTCTGCCTTACGGTTCGGTGCATGGAGCCATCCAACCCATTTTGTAAATAGTCATCTCACAGTCAACATGATGTTATTTCCTCTAGTGCAACACATTTCTGCCCAGATGAAAGTGATCTGTAGATTAAACTAACATAATGTCATTCCTGTTTTCTGCAGGAGAGCCCAGTGTGCTGCAGAACTCGGCTGACATTGTGCACACCAGAAAATGCCTTTAATATTAATTTAAGTCTTGAACCATGTGTGGCCAATAAGCAAACTAATTTAGTCACTCCAGTGTCTTATGAAATCCCCTATTACTAGCTATTGCTGCATCATGGGCATGAATTAACATTACACAACTGAAAGGAGTTAGTACTACCCACTGGCCATAACCAGATTGGGGTTTCCTAGCCAACAGTCTATCTTGGGTTTGAAACATCTTTTGAAATTCAATCAGCACTCACAAATCTTATTTTCCTGGATAGGCTTGTTCAGTAAGGGGAAGGTTGAGGGGTCTTGAAAGGTTTGATGGAATTTTCCAATAATGGCATCTTCTTCTGTGATTAAAGCCACACGTGGAGCATATCTAATCCACTGAGCCTCTGCATGTTCACTGTCAGCATGAGACTGTGATCAGGTAACCTCTGTTAATTGGATCTCTTCCAAAAAACGTCCATATCAGTAAGATCAAATCCCGCTGTAGAGCTCCTGTTTTGGCTAGTTCATCAGGCAAAGCATTAACTGTTTTATCAAGGCCATCTACTTCAGAATTATCCTTGATTGTTTTGTAATATATTGTCATGTTGTTAGGTGTCACCAAAGAATGAATGCTTTAGATCAGTTTACCATGTTCCAAAGGCTTGTTTGTACAAACCATACTCCTGGCATTCCAGTTTTCAGATTTTCAACACATCCATTTCTGACATAATTCAAATTGGCAATAATTACACATTCCTGTAGTTGTTTGGTTTATTGCAGAGAGGTCAGCCTGAGGAGTGGCCATAAGCTCTGCCACCTGTCTATCCCCGGGACCAATTGTTTAACCAGAAAAAAGGTTCAGGAGTATCGTCACCCAAACGTTTCCAATGCCAGCCTCTAATTCCTTCTGATCATTTATACTAATTGGGTAGGAACATCCACCCATGTGAATTGTGAACATTCCCTGTTAGGTGTTTTCTTCATACACCTTATGTGAGGAAGTCAGATATGCCTCCATATTATCAGTTGTTTTTAAATATTCTCTTCTTCTAGATGGTGATATTTGGTGCAATCATATAGATCTGCTAATCCTTGGTCCAACAGACTCTTTTTCTATTGACCATACCAGATTTCTGCCGGGTAGCCTTACATGGAAAGAATCCATGGTGTTATTATTGAATTGGAGACATTTTCAGCATGTATCTAATCATTCTGCAGACATTGTAGTGGTTGGTGGGTGGTCTTCACTATTATGTGCTCTGTATGAATCAACAGATGGTGATCTTTCAATCCCCATGCCATTGCCTGGATAGCTTTTTCCTATTTATTACATGTTTCTTCTACTGGTGACAATGTTTTACTCACGTGGAAGATCACTTTATTAATCTTGACATACAAATACAAGGAAACAACAGAAAACGGGACAAGCCGTTAATTGTAACAAGACATCAGGGGCTTCACTCCAAGAGTAGGGTCTTTAATTGTTGGCAGAACTTTTTATATTCCTTTTGCTGTCTTATGTCTAAAGGAAGGGCATTCCATATCTTGGCAGGAAGGACCGGGAACAGATTTTCCTAAGCTGTAAGCAAACTTTAAGATTGGGTATTTGACCAAGGCTAGCATGGATGAACAGAGCCTCCTTGAGGGCTCGTAACTTGACACCATGTTTTAATATTGGGTGGGAGCGTTCCATGCAGGAACCTGTGAACAAATGTTGCTGCCTTACATTGTATATGCGCTGTAACAGAGAGCCAGTGCAGGTCTTTCTGACTACTAGTAATATGTTCTCTTCTAGTTAACACACACAGCATCATCTTGTATCACTTGCAAATCCTGTATATTTAATTTAATAGCACCTAACAATAGCATGTTGCCATAGTCGACTCGAGGTAAAATTATTGACCGTGCCATGGATGTACAGTTGGACTCAGATAGAAAAGGTTGAATGTTCCTCAGTAGACAAAGGAAGTATGAACAGGTTTTTCCGGTCTGGTTAACATGGGCCTTCAACCTGAGATTTGATTCAAGATGGAAACTTAAGGTTTTGCCCTTCTTCGAAAACAGGATACTACAGTCATGGATGGTAAAAGACTGGTATCTGGGTTCAGGTTTAGCCCTCGTTCGTGGGGATCTGAAGATCAGCAGCTCAGTCTTATTCCCATTCAGACACATCCAGTTATGGTGCATCCCGGCTTCGATCTGACGATAGATGTATTCCAATTTGGTTGTGTCATGTTCGTAATCACCTCAGATTTCAAAAACTAGCTGAGTATCAACAGCATAGTTAGTGTAAATAACCTTTAGCTCATCTAGAAGGTCACTCAAAGGCCTGATGCAGAGATTAAAAAGCAATGGCGAAATACAGGCCCCCTGTGAGACACCACAGGCAATAGGTGCTGGTGGAGAGGTAGCCTCTTACCAGCAGATTGTAGACGTCTGGTGTGATAAAAAGGACTCTACCCAATTAATAGTGTTCAGACTACATAGACCTATATTTCTCAAAGTAAGGAGTAGGCAGACGTGGTCCAAAAGAATGAATGCTGCTGACAGGTCTAATAATACAAGCAGTCCTATATTATCCTTGTCAGAAGGGAATTACCCAATCTGACCATTTACATTTGGTCGTTGGGTAATTTTGACCTAATTATAGGCCTTACTTTTGACCATTTTACTTTTTGACCTTATTACTTGAACATGAGGAGCAGGGGCTGCAGGGGTGTCCCCTGCTGTTCATGTTCAAGTATCTGCAGACTCGGGGGTTGAGGGGGTGTCCGCCGCATCCTTAACCATTGAGGCAGGGGACAAAAATAGCTTGGGCCCTGCCGTTTTCAACAACGTTCGTGAGCAGATCGCATACATCTGTCAGAGGCGCTCAGCATATAGGTTTGTAAATCTAGAAGAGCTGTCTCTGTGCTGTGAGATGGCCAAAAGCCTGATTGTCTAGGGTGCAAAATGCCTGATGCTTCTATGAATAATTGAACTTGAACCGGGGCACGTTTGTCGTGTATTTCCAGCAGAAAATTACCATTTGTGATGGGTCTTAGGTTACTAGTATCTTTGGGATCACAACCTGGTTTCTTGATCAGAGGTGTAATAGAAACTCTCTTGATAGAGTCATGAACCTGGTTGTTAAGAAAGATGAGTTTACAAACCTAGCAATAAAAGTGGCAAAGATTACTTTGTAATCAGAATTAATTTAGGTGGAATCATATTTTCTGGACAAGAGGAGGGCCGAAGTGTGGACAATTTTTTAATCATGACGCGGGTGGTAGTCGGTGAGAAGTCAAATTCAGATGGCTCTTAGCTTCTCACAGTTTTAGATGTAGAAAGTAGACTGAGCTTAGTCTTGGCCAAATCACTTTTGATTTTTGTTCGAGCCCTAGCAACTTTTGATTCAAAAGCCAGTTACACATTATGAGGCCGATTCATGGAATTAATGTGCGCTGAAATTTTCAGTGCAAGCATGCGAAAGCATGCCAATCGCAGTGCCAGTGCGAAAATCGCAGCGAAACCCGCGCACAGTGATTCATGGAAGTCCGTGCGCTTCGAAATCCATGGATGTGTTCTGAAATCCTGTTTGGCGCACGCTGGCGCACACGCCTTCAAACAGCGTGCACTAAGCGCACAGCAAAAGCGCACATAGCGCGGCGCACACAACAAAAGTAGGCGTAACACGGGGAGTGACACGCGGAATGGGGAACAACGTGTGAAAATGTGGGCGTTATGGGGGAAGTACAGGAGGCAAGTGTGCAGAATGCCCACATGCTCGCCTACAACAAATATTCCTGGAATCGTATAGGGCAAACCAGCGCACGGGCAAAGACGCGCACAGGCCTAAACACGTCCGCCACACAAAGGCAGGCGGTAGCGTCCCTGCGCATGAAAAAAATGTGCGCTAACAAAAAGCACGTACATACAGCTATGATGAATGTCCCATACTGTGTCCCTCTAGGACAAATGACGTGTAAAGGGGTACGCGACAAACACGACACCCGCTGTGTGAAAAATAGCATGTGCGTGTATTTCGGGGGTGTACGGGAAGTTTCACATACGATAGGCCTTGGGCGAGCGGGGTACTTGTATAACTGGGGTCCGCGTGAAGTCTCACATGCGATTGGATCCGGGTACGTGTATTTCTGGGGTTTGCGTGAAGTTTCACACGCGATTGGCTCTGTGCGAGTGGGGAATGTGTATTTCTGGGGTTCGCGTGAAGTTTCACACGCGATAGGCCTTGGGCGAGCGGGGTACTTGTATAACTGGGGTTCGCGTGAAGTCTCAAACGCGATTGGATCCGGGTACGTGTATTTTGGGGGTTCGCGGGAAGTTTCACACGCAAAAGGGCCTGTGCGAGTGGGGCACGTATATTTCTGGGGTACGCATGGAGTTTCACACGCGATAGGGCCTGTGCGAGTGGGGTACGTGTATAACTGGGGTTTGCAGGAAGTCTCACACGCGATTTCAGCAGGGTACGTGTATTTCGGGGGTGCCGGGGAGTCCTACAAGTGAATTGGCAATGTGGGTCCTCCCAGGTGTTCCCGCTACACCTTCCACGGCCCCTGCAGGCAGCCCACACCACAGGGGACTACCCTGCACCCCTGGTCAAGTCCCGCAGGCAGCCCATCCACCATGGGCATGCCCCCCAGCCAAGCCACATGCCACCTTGCACTACTGATCACCAACGCATGACCCCCTGCACCCCCACCCCCCAGCAGTGCAGGGCACCTGCCAGCAGGCCCCCACTCATGTCCCCCTGCACCCCCACTCCCCAGTAGTGCAGGGCACCTGCCAGCAGGCCCCGACTCATGTCCCACTCATGTCCCTCTGCACCCCCACCCCCCAGCAGTGCAGGGTACCTGCCAGCAGGCCCCCACTCATGTCCCACACATGTCCCCCAGCACCCCCACCCCCCAGCAGTGCAGGGCACCTGCCAGCAGGCCCCCACACATGTCCCTCAGCATCCCCACCCCCATCAGTGCAGGGCACCTGCCAGCAGACCCCACACATGTCCCCCAGCACCCCCACCCCCCAGCAGTGCAGGGCACCTGCCAGCAGGCCCCCACTCATGTCCCACACATGTCCCCTAGCACCCCTACCCCCCAGCAGTCAGGGGCACCTGCCAGCAGGCCCCCACTCATGTCCCCCTGCACCCCACACCCCAGCAGTACAGGACATATGCCAGCAGGCCCCCACTCATGTCCCACACATGTCCCCTTGCACCCCAACCCCCCAGCAGTGCAGGGCACCTGCCAGCAGGCCCCCACTCATGTCCCACTCATGTCCCCCAGCATCCCCACCCCCAAGCAGTCAGGGGCACCTGCCAGCAGGCCCCCATTCATGTCCCACTCATGTCCCCCTGTACCCCCACCCCTCAGCAGTGCAGGGCACCTGCCAGCAGGCCCCCACTCATGTCCCACTCATGTCCCCCTGCACCCCCACCCCCCAGCAGTGCAGGGCACCTGCCAGCAGGCCCCCACTAATGTCCCACACATGTCCCCCTGCACCCCCACCCCCCAGCAGTGCAGGGCACCTGCCAGCAGGCCCCCACTCATGTCCCACACATGTCCCCTTGCACCCCACCCCCCAGCAGTGCAGGGCACCTGCCAGCAGGTCCCCACTCATGTCCCACACATGTCCCTTTGCACCCCCACCCCCCAGCAGTGAAGGGCACCTGCCAGCAGGCCCCCACTGATGTCCCACTCATGTCACCCAGCACCTCCACCCCCCAGCAGTGCAGGGCACCTGCCAGCAGGCCCCACACATGTCCCCCAGCACCCCCACCCCCCAGCAGTGCAGGGCACCTGCCAGCAGGCCCCCACACATGTCCCCCAGGACCCCCACCCCCAGCAGTGCAGGGCACCTGCCAGCAGGCCCCACTCATGTCCCACTTATGTCCCCCAGCACCCCTACCCCCCAGCAGTCAGGGGCACCTGCCAGCAGGCCCCCACTCATGTCCCCCTGCACCCCACACCCCAGCAGTACAGGACATATGCCAGCAGGCCCCCACACATGTCCCCTTGCACCCCCACCCCCCAGCAGTGCAGGGCACCTGCCAGCAGGCCCCCACTCATGTCCCACTCATGTCCCCCAGCATCCCCACCCCCAAGCAGTCAGGGGCACCTGCCAGCAGGCCCCCATTCATGTCCCACTCATGTCCCCCTGTACCCCCACCCCTCAGCAGTGCAGGGCACCTGCCAGCAGGCCCCCACTCATGTCCCACTCATGTCCCCCTGCACCCCCACCCCCCAGCAGTGCAGGGCACCTGCCAGCAGGCCCCCACTAATGTCCCACACATGTCCCCCTGCACCCCCACCCCCCAGCAGTGCAGGGTACCTGCCAGCAGGCCCCCACTCATGTCCCACACATGTCCCCTTGCACCCCACCCCCCAGCAGTGCAGGGCACCTGCCAGCAGGTCCCCACTCATTTCCCACACATATCCCTTTGCACCCCCACCCCCCAGCAGTGAAGGGCACCTGCCAGCAGGCCCCCACTGATGTCCCACTCATGTCACCCAGCACCCCCACCCCCCAGCAGTGCAGGGCACCTGCCAGCAGGCCCCACACATGTCCCCCAGCACCCCCACCCCCCAGCAGTGCAGGGCACCTGCCAGCAGGCCCCCACACATGTCCCCCAGGACCCCCACCCCCAGCAGTGCAGGGCACCTGCCAGCAGGCCCCACTCATGTCCCACTCATGTCCCCCAGCACCCCCACCCCCCAGCAGTGCAGGGCACCTGCCAGCAGGCCCCACACATGTCCCCCAGCACCCCCACCCCCCAGCAGTGCAGGGCACCTGCCAGCAGGCCCCCACACATGTCCCCCAGGACCCCCACCCCCAGCAGTGCAGGGCACCTGCCAGCAGGCCCCCACTCATGTCCCACTCATGTCCCCCAGCACCCCCACCCCCCAGCAGTCAGGGGCACCTGCCAGCAGGCCCCCAATCATGTCCCACTCATGTCCCCCTGCACCCCCACCCCCCAGCAGTGCAGGGCACCTGCAAGCAGGCCCCCAATCATGCCCCCTTGCACCCCCACCCCCCAGCAGTGCAGGGGGGTGGGGGTGCCAGCAGGCCCCCACTCATGTCCCCCTGTACCCCCACCCCCCAGCAGTGCAGGGCACCTGCCAGCAGGCCACCACTCATGTCCCACTCATGTCCCCCTGCACCCCCACCCCCCAGCAGTGCAGGGCACCTGCCAGAAGGCCCCCATCCATGTCTCCTTGCACCCCCACCCCCAGCAGTGCAGGGCACCTGCAAGCAGGCCCCCAATCATGCCCCCTTGCACCCCCACCCCCCAGCAGTGCAGGGGGGTGGGGGTGCCAGCAGGCCCCCACTCATGTCCCCCTGTACCCCCACCCCCCAGCAGTGCAGGGCACCTGCCAGCAGGCCCCCATTCATGTCCCACTCATGTCCCCCTGCACCCCCACCCCCTAGCAGTGCAGGGCACCTGCCATCAGGCCCCCACTCATGTCCCACTCATGTCCCCCTGTACCCCCACCCCCAGCAGTGCAGGGCACCTGCCAGCAGGCCCCCACTCATGTCCCCCTGCACCCCCAACCCCCAGCAGTGCAGGGCACCTGCCAGCAGGCCCCCACTCATGTCCCCCTGCACCCCCACCCCCCAGCAGTGCAGGGCACCTGCCAGCAGGCCCCCACTCATGTCCCCCTGCACCCCCAGCAGTGCAGGGCACCTGCCAGCAGGCCCCCACTCATGTCCCCCTGCACCCCCACCCCCCAGCAGTGCAGGGCACCTGCCAGCAGGCCCCCACTCATGTCCCACTCATGTCCCCCTGCACCCCCAGCAGTGCAGGGCACCTGCCAGCAGGCCCCCACTCATGTCCCCCAGCACCCCCACCCCTCAGCATTGCAGGGCACCTGCCAGCAGGCCCCCACTCATGTCCCACATATGTACCCTTGCCCCCCACCCCCCAGCAGTGCAGGACACCTGCCAGCAGGCCCCCACTCATGCCCCACACACGTCCCCCAGCACCCCCAGCAGTCAGGGGCACCTGCGAGCAGGCCGTCACTCATGTCCCACTCATGTCCCCCTGCACCCCCACCCCCCAGCAGTGCGGGGCACCTGCCAGCAGGCCCCCACTCATGTCCCACACATTTCCCTTGCATCCCCACCCACAGCAGTGCAGGGCACCTGCCGGCAGGCCCCCACTCATGTCCCACACATGTCCCCTTGCACCCCCACCCCCCAGCAGTGCAGGGCACCTGCCAGCAGGCCCCAACTCATGTCCCACACATGTCCCCTTGCACCCCCACCCCCCAGCAGTGCAGGGCACCTGCCAGCAGGCCCCCACTCATGTCCCCCTGTACCCCCACCCACCAGCAGTGCAGGGCACCTGCCAGCAGGCCCCCACTCATGTCCTACTCATGTCCTCCTGCACCCCCACCCCCCAGCAGTGCAGGGCACCTGCCAGCAGGCCCCCACTCATGTCCCCCTGCACCCCCACCCCCAGCAGTGCAGGGCACCTGCCAGCAGGCCCCCACTTATGTCCCCCTGCACCCCCACCTCCCAGCAGTGCAGGGCACCTGCCAGCACCCCCAACCCCCAGCAGTGAAATGCCGATCTCATGACACAAACCAAAAGTCAACTATGTACATCAACACATGTCCGTCGCACACATACACTGGTTGGCATTGCTTGTGTAAACCCACGTTTTCACATGCATCAACCCAATAAGCAAATCCCACACAGGAACTAAAAAATTCAAATGTATTATGTACATAAAATCAAAAATGAAATGAAAGCATACCAAAATATGAAACATGAAATGAAAAGCATGTGAAAAAGATGATTGAATGAAAATGATAACCAATCCAAAAACATTAGAAAGAAAAACAGTCCAAAGTCACCCTCCAACAACGCAAATACAAAGGAAATGTAAAAAATAATCTCCATTGCTTCATGTCCATAATGCAAAAAAAATGAAAAATGAATACATGATGAAACTATATACAATCCATTGTCCAAGGATTTAAAGGGTCCATGATCCCAACAAAACAAATGAAACCTACCTAACAAACTACCTAAAAATATTACTATTTACAAATTTGTGTGGCATTGTCCATTGACCACAAATAAAAGGAAAACAAAAAGGAAACCTAACTCTAAAAACTATTTACAAGAGCAGCGGGCTAGTCCGACGGCTCACTTTTGGATGTCCCGGGCCAGGGCATCATCGAACTCCTGCTCAATGTCCTGGAGGCGGTCCTCTTCCATGGCCCCGAGGGTTCGCAGGGACGACGACATGTTCTCCTCCAACTCCCTGCGAATTGCCTCGAGGCACTCGGCCCGGCTCAGGGCCCTCCGCATGGAGTTCTCAGCCCTGACCATCGTGAGCCGTGCCTCTTCTGCCCGCTGCCGCTCTGCATCTAGAGCATGGCCTAAATGCTGCCACACAGAAGACACTTCCAGTCCTGGGTCCTCCTGCCCTCTGGCCGATGCCTGCCCCTCCGATGTCGAAGGCCCCAAGCCATGATGGCTCCCACCTTGTTGCTGCTGCTGCTGTGCTTCTGCCTGTGCCCTGGCTCTTGCTGCCTGCACATCCTCCTCCGGCTGGGGTGCAGTTGTTGAGGTGGCCAACCCTGCTGGACGTCCGACTCCCGACTGTGACAGGGATGTGTCCTCCACCAGCCTGGCCGCAGGGTCAGAGGCAGCTCCACAGGGTACCCAGGTGATACATGGGTGGGAAGGTGGCATGGAAGATGACTGGGGCATAAGGGGTTCAGTTGAGGAGGGGGTCGGAACAAGGTCCAGAAAATGGAGGAATCCGGCCCTGGTGAGCTGTCCCAGTAGGTCAACTCAGTCAATGAGCCAATCGAGAAGACGTGCAGTCTCCTCATGAAAAGATTGCAGGTCACCTCGCATGGCCCATTGACGCAAAGCCTCCCCACCCAGGACAGGCTCAACCCGGTCCCCGATAGCCACGTCCGCAGGGAGAGGAAGGCCAGTTGTTGTAAGTGGATCCCCTCCCTGAAAACGGGTCTGGATGTAGGCATCCCTGCTGGTGCGGGATGATGCAGTCACAGGATCGGGGACAGGATTACACACAGGCACCTCTGCGGTGGCCTGTGCTGCCTCCTGTCCCTGTGCCTGCACTGGACCACTAGCACCAGTGGAATGCCCACCTCCAGACCTCGTGTCTGTCCCTTGCACGGCCCCCTCCTCCACCAAACCCCCACCAACCTGGATGACTCTGTGCCATCTTCCTCCATCGCACCCTGTGGCGTCTCAGCTGCCCCTTCTGCTGCCGAGGAGTACAACTTCGACCTCCGCCTCTTGGACCTTCCCTCGGCAGCTGCGGCCTGGGACGCGGCACCGGACTTCTCACTCCCCGACAAGATGACAACCTGGGAGGGGAGCCGGGCATTGCGTCTCCGGCTGGCAGGAGGATCCCTGCCGCTGTGCTCCACAGCACCCTCTCCGCCCTCTTCTTCAGTTGACGCTGCAGACAGGGAGAGATAAAACACAGACATCAGGGCACTGTACAATGGACCGATACACACATGACAGTTGCACATGAGTGGCGTTGTTTAACTACAGACACGGCGTCACACTCCACGACACACATGTCATTTTAACTCACACACATGAACATTTCAACAGCAATATTGCACCAGGCAGCACATCCATACATATACAACAGCATGAACAGCCAAAGGTCAGCCTGACATCACATGAAACACAAGGAGTGCACTAGACATGCACACACGCCACCACACTTACATGCATGTCTACATCTCTTCCAACTGTTGCAGTGATGAGATCGCCATACATGTCACATCTGCCATTCATCCTTCTACATTTCAGTGTCACGTGCATCCATGTTGCATCACAGTTGCACACTTGTCAGATACACATACATGCACATGTAAACAGTGCAGATACATGCAGCAGGAACCAACATCCATGTATGACACCACAACCTTGACAACTTACATACACAGTCATTCAAACATGTGTGCTCACACATCTGCATTTGGCCTGCATGCTTACCCACACATACTCCATCCATGTGTCTCACACATGAGAGGACTCGCATGTGTCAGCCTCACGGCCCTGTACATACACATTCATACATGGCCCTACAAAACCGCATGGCAGGTCTGCTTCCGAAGGATCTGGGCGTGGAGCGCTGGGCCTACGCGTTCCAGGACCCTCATCTGGATGGTACTCATGCTGCCCCGGCCCCCCTCCACGAGGCGCCGGGCCTTTATGGGGGTCCTGGACCTCAAGTCCTCCGAGCGCTTCTTGACTTGCTTGATGTTGCGGGTTGCCACCCCCTCCGCGTAGATGGCAACCACAAAGTCGTCCAAGATCCTATCCCGTCCTTCCTTGTTGGCGCGTGATGTTCCAAAGAGGGCATCATAATGCCCCAGGACATGCTCCACCAGGACACCAACTTCCTTCTGACTGAAGCTGGTGGCCCTCTGCCCCTCTGGCTGGTGGTCACCAGTGGTCTCAGATGGTGTTTGCCCCGACATTGCGACCCCCAGGCAGGCGTGGGTGGGCAACTGTGTCCTGGGGCTGGGCTGTGGAGTGATGGTATCCCAGTCGGGAGTCTTCTGTTCCAGCAGGGTTGGACACAGCAACTGGACCCCTGCAGATGGCTGATGTGCAGGCACCAAATAGCAGGGCACGTGGGCAGCAGACAGTCAGGCAGCAGCAGATGGCAGGTGGGAGCATGCTCGGGGCTCTGGGGGGCAGGAAAATGGCCTTCAGGGAAGGAGCGTGGTCTTCCGTGTGTTTTCGCATGGCCAGCTTGA
The DNA here is from genome assembly GCF_040938575.1 of Ambystoma mexicanum. NCBI lineage: Eukaryota > Metazoa > Chordata > Amphibia > Caudata > Ambystomatidae > Ambystoma > Ambystoma mexicanum. The sequence continues at coordinate 1,089,641,486 of NC_090922.1, read as the reverse complement.
TACGGAGTGATTTGGCACGTGAAAAAAGTGCACGTCAGTGTGTAATTCGAGGAAAGGCCCTTAGCGCGTAAGTACGTCAGCACACGTATGCGATTTCATTGGACCAAAGGCCCTCAGCGCGTAAGCACGTCTGTGACGTGACACGCATGGGTGTTTCCCTCATAGCACGTGATGACAGAGCACACGTGGAAAAACTGCACGTCCGAGTGTCATTGCGTGTAATTGGAGGAAAGGGTGCGTACACACGTAAGTGAAGTGTACGTGTGTGCCGATTTAAAAGGTACGTGTAGGACACCATTTTCTTGTACGTGCTTTTCGTGGAGAGCGAGTGGGAGAAATGTACTTCTTGTCGGTTCACACGCGATAGGCCTTGGGCGAGCGGGGTACGTGTATTTATGGGGTGCGCGGGAAGTTTTACACGTAATTGGGCCTGGGCGAGCGGGCTACCACTCACCGTCTGCCTTGCGTGTAGAAGAATGCGTAGCCAACACCCACCCTCTGTGAAGTAATAGCGTGTGAACCCCACACGCACCGCACCCCACGAAAAGCACGTACAGAGGAATGGAAATCCACGTGGGATCTTCAAGCCCTGCCAGGGCAACGCCCGTGCGCGATACGTCACAGATGCGCTTACGCGCTAAGGGCCTTTGGTCCAATGAAATCGCGTATGCGTGCTGACGCGCTACGCGCTAAGGGCCTTTCCTCGAATTACACTCTGACGTGCACTTTTTTCACATGCCAAATCACTCCGTATCAAGATGGCCATGCGAAAATACACGGAAGACCACGCTCCTGCCCTGAAGGCCATTTTCCTGTCCCCCAGAGCCCCGAGCACGCTCCCACCTGCCATCTGCTGCTGCCTGACTGCCTGCTGCCCACGTGCCCTACTATTTGGTGCCTGCACATCAGCCATCTGCAGGGGTCCAGTTGCTGTGTCCACCCCTGCTGGAACAGAAGACTCCCGACTGGGATACCATTGCTCCACAGCCCAGCCCCAGGACACAGTTGCCCACCCACGCCTGCCTCGGGGGTCGCCATGTCGGGGCAAACATCATCTGAGACCACTGGCGACCCCCAGCCAGAGGGGCAGAGAGCCACCAGCCTCAGTCAGAAGGAAGTTGGTGTCCTGGTGGAGCACGTCCTGGGGCATTATGATGCCCTCTTCGGAACATCACACACCAACAATGAAGGACGGGCTAGGATCTGGGACGACTTTGTGGTTGCCATCAACGCAGAGGGGGTGGCAACCCGCAACATCAAGCAAGTCAAGAAGCGCTGGGAGGACTTGAGGTCCAGGACCCTCATAAAGGCCCGGCGCTCATGGAGGGGCGCCGGGGCAGCATGAGTACCATCCAGATGAGAGTCCTGGAACGCGTAGGCCCAGCGCTCCACGCCCAGATCCTTCGGAGGCAGACCTATCTGGAATTGAGCGGTAAGTGGCCAGGCATTGCTGTGTGAGACAGGGCATGTTGTAGGGTGCTGGTTGTCTGATACTTGCCTGTATGTGTGACATAGGCCATGTACGTATCTGTGTGTGCAGGGACATCATGGTCATGCATGTGAGACCAGTAATGTGTGAACCACATGGTTGGTGCATGTGTTACAATGCAACATGCGGAGCAGCATGCGGAATGCACACATTAATGCATGCCTGTCTCTGTTATTGGACATGGATGGGGTGTGAGAGATGGGTGCTGCTGTCATGGACATGTATGGTGTCCATGTCTGTGTGTTTGACTTGCTTGTCTGTGACTTGTAAATGCCATGGATGCATGACACATGTCTGTGACAATGTTCAGATTCACTGATGCAGCCTACTCATCCTTGTATCCACTGTGTCTGGGGTGTACGAGGCCAGATGGATGAAACTACGGTGAAGTGTGTGCATGTGATAGGCATGACCCATGATGCATGTGAGTTTCAAACCAGCATTGTATGTTTCAAGAGTCCCTTGGACATATATGCTAATGTTCATAGCATGCACCATGCCTGTTACTGCATGTGTTTTGCCTGCACTGACCCATGTGTTGTGGAGGGACATGATGGAAGTGATCTTTGACAGTGCCACTCATCTGCTATTGCTTCCTGTCTAGGGGACCATTGTACAGTACCCTGATGCTTGTGTTCTATGTCTCCCTCTACACAGCGGCAAGTGATGAAGATGGCGGAGACGGTGCTGTGGAGCAAAGCGGCGGGGATGCCCCCACCGGCCAGCGACGCAAGGCCCAGTCACCCTCCCAGAAATTACCATCGTCCGGGAGTGAGGGGACTGGTGCTGCGTCTGCCACTACGGCTGCAGCGGAAGGGGTGGGTGAGCCCCCACAGGGGCTTGCAATGGCGGAAGACGGTGTGGAGCCATCCAGGTTGGTGGTTTCCACAGAGGAGGCCGCTACTGAGCCGCACATGGGGCCTGGTGGGGCTGGTACCACTGGTGCAAGTGGTGAAGTCCATGGGCAGGGGCAGGAGGCAGCACAGGTCGCCATGGAGGGGCCTGTGCATGTCACTCTCCCTGACACTGTGACTGCACCACTATGCACCAGCAGGGATGCCCCATCCCAGGCCTGTCAGCAGGTAGGGGGGATGTCCATGTCATCTGACACTCCTCTACCTGTGGACGAGGGGACCCCTGACCATATGGAGAAGGTCCTGATTGTTGTCGCGTTGCGCACGCGTGACATTCGTGATGACGTGCGTGCTTCCTGGGGGGAGCATGCACGTCATCACGAAGAGCAGCGTGCCAACATGGCCCAGTTGGGAGTGTCCATGGTCGGGGGTTTTGTACATGTGTCGACCACTCTGGCGGGCCCTCTCCTCCTCTGTGGAGACTATGCGCCAGTCGTTCTTCTGCTGTCTTCCGGCACAGATGCCACCAGGGCCCCCTGTGGACCTGCCCTGACCAACGCAGCCAGCTCGGTGGGGATCCCATCCCTGCCACAGTCAGGAGTCGGAGGTCCAGCAGGGGTGGACACCCCAGCAACTGGACCCCAGCAGATGGAGGATGTGCCGGCATCATCGGGCAGGGCACGTGCACAACGGCGTCGGTGGATTCCATCAGCCTGGATGCCGTCGTGCTGGCAGAGGCAGTTGCGTCGGAGACAGCGGCAGGCTCAACGTGGGAGGCATCATGGCTCGGGGCCATCTACATCAGAGGGGCAGGCATCGGCCGGAGGGCAGGTGGACCCTGGAATGGGAGTGTCTTCCGTGTGGCAGCGGTTGGGCCAGCGGATAGGTGCGGAGCGGCGGCGGGCGGAGGAGGCACTGCTCACAATGGTCAGGGCGGAGAACTCCATGCGCAGGGCGCTGAGGCGGGCTGACTGCCTCGAGGGAATTCGCAGGGAGATGGAGGTGGATATGGCGTTATCCCTGCGAGACCTCGGGGCCAGTGAACAGGCCCGCCTCCAAGACATTGAACAGGAGTTCGATGATGCCCTGGCCCATGACATCAACAAGTGAGCCATTGGACCTGCCTGCCGCCATTGTATATAGTTCATTAGTGTTAAGTTTAATTTCTTTTTTCTTTCATTTGGGGTGCATGGACTATGCCCCACATTTTTGTATATAGTTAGTAATTAGGTAGGTTTCATTGTAGGTTTCATTTATGTCGTTGGGCTCATGGACCCTGGATTTGCTATTTGTACATAGTTTTACTGTGGATTTTTCTCCTTCATCTTTTTTTTTTCACCATGGAGCAATGGATATTACGCTTTTCTTTCCCTTTGGATTTGCTTTGTTGGACGGTGACTTTGGACACATTTTCATTTGGATTAATTTGGATTCTCATTTTATTTATTTATCATTTTTTGGGACATGCTGCATTTTGATTATTATTGGCATTATTGTGTGTTTTGATTTCATTCCCTTCATTTTGATTTGAATAGATGTTTGTTTCTTACTTCATTGTGTGGTCTTCTCTCATTGGTTTCATGCATGTCACAATGTGGGTTTTCTCAGTCATGTGTTGCCATTGTGTGGGTCTGACAGACTTGTACTCATGCGCATACTGCTTATTTGTGATCTATCACGTAATGGGGATTTCAATTTGGAGTGGATGTAAAGCTTGGTTTGGTGTTTGGACTGGGGTGGCGTGGGGTGGGATTTGGGTGGCTACAAGAGCCAGGGATCTGGATTGTGATGACGTGTTGGCTGGGGGACATGTGTCGGGGCCTGCTGGCAGGTACCCCTCACTGCTGGGGGTTGGGGGTGCTGGGGGACATGGGCGGGGGCCTGCTGGCAGGTGCCCCTCACTTCTGGGGGTGAGGGTGTTGGGGGACATGTGTCGGGCCTGCTGGCAGCTGCCTGTCAATTCTGGGGGTGGGGGGCTGGGGGACATGACTGGCAGGTGCCTCTCACTGCTGGGGGGTGGGGGTGCTGGGGGACATGAGTGGGGGCCTGCTGGCAGGTGCCCCTCACTGCTGGGGGTGCTGGGGGAGATGTGTCAGGAGCCTGCTGGCAGGTGCCCCTCACTGCTGGTGGGTGAGGGTGCAGGGGGACATGAGTGGGGGCCTGCTGGCAGGTTCCCCTCACTGCTGGGGGGTGGGGGTGCTGGAGGACATGAGTGGGGGCCTGCTGGCAGGTGCCCCTCACTGCTGGGGTGTGGGGGTGCTGGGGGACATGTGTCGGGGCCTGCTGGCAGGTGCCTGTCAATGCTGGGGGTTGGGGGGCTGGGGGACATGAGTGGGGGCCTGCTGACCGATGCCCCTCACTGCTGGGGGGTGGGGTGTTGGAGGACATGAGTGGGGGCCTGCTGGCAGGTGCCCCTCACTGCTGGAGTGTGGGGGTGCTGGGGGACATGTGTCGGGGCCTGCTGGCAGGTGCCTGTCAATGCTGGGGGGTTGGGGGGCTGGGGGACATGAGTGAGGGCCTGCTGACCGATGCCCCTCAATGCTGGGGGGTGGGGTGCTAGGGGACATGTGTCAGGGCCTGCTGGCAGGTGCCTGTCAATGCTGGGGGGGTGGGGGTGCTGGGGGACATGAGTGGGGGCTTGCTGGCAGGTGCCCCTCGCTGCTGGGGGGTGGGGTGCTAGGGGACATGTGTCAGGGCCTGCTGAAGGTGCCTGTCAATGCTGGGGGGTGGGGGGGCTGGGGGACATGAGTGGAGGCCTGCTGGCAGGTGCCCCTCACTGCTGGGGGTTTGGGGTGCTGGGGGACATGAGTGGGGGCCTGCTGGCAGGTGCCCCTCACTGCTGGGGGGTGGGGGTTCTGGGAGACATGAGATGGTGATCATATTGCAACGTGACATGTGGCTTGGCTGGGGGGCATTCCCATGGTGGATGGGCTGCCTGCGGGACATGACCAGGGGTGCAGGGTAGTCCCCTGTGGTGTGGGCTGCCTGCAGGGGCCGTGGAGGGGGTAGAGGGGACACCTGGGAGGAGCCACACTGCCAATTCACGTGTAGCACTCCCCGCGCACCCCCGAAATACGCGATCCCCGCTCTGACACCAAAATCGCGTGTGAAACTTCATGCGCAGCCCAGTAATACATGTATCCTGCTCCAATCCTGTGTGAAACTTCCCACACACTCCCGAAATACACGTACCCAGGCCAATCGCGTGTAAAACTTCCCGTGCACCCTTGAAATACACGTACCCAGGCCAATCGTGTGTGAAACTTCCCACGCACCCCTGAAATACACGTACCCAACCCAATCACCTGTGAAACATTCCGCGCACCCCCGAAATACACGTACCCAGCCCAATCGCGTGTGAAACTTCCCGCGCACCCCTGAAATACATGTACCCAGGCCAATCGTGTGTGACACTTCCCGCGCACCCCTGAAATACACGTACCCAGCCCAATCGCGTGTGAAACTTCCCACACACCCCTGAAATACACGTACCCAGGCCAATCGCGTGTGAAACTTCCCGTGCACCCCTGAAATACACGTACCCAGGCCAATCGCGTGTGAAACTTCCCGCGCACCCCTGAAATACACATACCCAGGCAAATTGCATGTGAAACTTACCGCGCACCCCTGAAATACACGTTCCCAGCCCAATCACGTGTGAAACTTCCCGCGCACCCCTGAAATACACGTACCCAGGCCAATCGTGTGTGACACTTCCCGTGCACCCCTGAAATACACGTACCCAGCCCAATCGCGTGGGAAACTTCCCGCGCACCCCTGAAATACACGTACCCAGGCCAATCGCGTGTGAAACTTCCCGCGCACCCCTGAAATACACGTACCCAGGCCAATCATGTGTGACACTTCCCGCGCACCCCTGAAATACACGTACCCAGCCCAATCGCGTGGGAAACTTCCCGCGCACCCCTGAAATACACGTACCCAGGCCAATCGCGTGTAAAACTTCCCGCACACCCCCGAAATACACATACCCAGGCCAATCGCGTGTGAAACTTACCGCGCACCCCTGAAATACACGTACCCAGGCCAATCGTGTGTGACACTTCCCGTGCACCCCTGAAATACACGTACCCAGCCCAATCGCGTGGGAAACTTCCCGCGCACCCCTGAAATACACGTACCCAGGCCAATCGCGTGTGAAACTTCCCGCGCACCCCTGAAATACACGTACCCAGGCCAATCGTGTGTGACACTTCCCGCGCACCCCTGAAATACACGTACCCAGCCCAATCGCGTGGGAAACTTCCCGCGCACCCCTGAAATACACGTACCCAGGCCAATCGCGTGTAAAACTTCCCGCACACCCCCGAAATACACATACCCAGGCCAATCGCGTGTGAAACTTACCGCGCACCCCTGAAATACACGTACCCAGGCCAATCGTGTGTGACACTTCCCGTGCACCCCTGAAATACACGTACCCAGGCCAATCGCGTGTGAAACTTCCCGCGCACCCCTGAAATACACGTACCCAGGCCAATCGTGTGTGACACTTCCCGCGCACCCCTGAAATACACGTACCCAGCCCAATCGCGTGGGAAACTTCCCGCGCACCCCTGAAATACACGTACCCAGGCCAATCGCGTGTAAAACTTCCCGCACACCCCCGAAATACACATACCCAGGCCAATCGCGTGTGAAACTTCCCGCGCACCCCCGTAATACACGTACCCCACTCGCACAGGCCCTTTCGCATGTGAAAGTTCCTGCGAACCCCGTAATACACGTACCCTGCTGAAATCGCGTGTGAAACTTCCTGCGAACCCCAGTAATACACGTACCTCACTCGCACAGGCCCTTTCGCGTGTGAAACTTCACACGCACCCCAGTAATACACGTTCCCCGCTTGGCGTTTGCTGTTTGGCAGCCCTGTAAACTGGTCCAGGGTCAGCGCAGCCCTTTGCGCTGAATTGGGAATTTTGATGGCTTTTCCTTGTGCGAGGGCGTTCTTGGGGGCGTGTCTGGCGCTGCTGCAGGGTCACTCTGCCACTCTGCGCCACGGCTGGTTTTGGAGGCTAAAATCCAGTAATACACTGTGCGCGGAAATCAATTTTAGCACACACGGCTGGCACAGACATTCACACGTGCACACTGTGCGCCAGCCGCGTACGCCACTTTTGTGCGAAATTCTATGAATTACCCTGTAAGTCAGTTTTGATAGTTGGAGAGAAAGGAATTAATTGAGTTCTTGTAATTTCTAATGACTTCAATATCTCAAATAGTTTTTGGGAATTATTATTAGCCTCCTTGATTTGATCTGTTTATTGAAAAAGTTCTTTTTGAGTCACAAATTGTGGTCTTGTGGGCTTTGTCTAACATTTTCAAATTAGCGGTGTTCATCTCTGTGGGGCATTTGAACCATTTTGTCTCTGCATTTCATTGACTTTTTTTCAAGAGGCTAAGTTCTTGAGTGTACCATTTCTGTTGGGAGACATTGTTCATGACCATTTTGTCCCTGAGAGGGGCCACTCTGACCAACATTACATGTCTTTACCTTTAAGGGGCTGAGTGATCGATGCCTATTCCTCCATGAACATTTGAATATACTTGGAGAGTCCTAAGAGGCATCATAATTCACAGTGGTATGTGGGGTCTGTTAATTTCTATAAGGCTTCAACCTTCTTTTTCTTAGGGTTAGGGCCTTTGGCTGTGATTTCGTCTCCCGGAGAGTTCACTTTGGTTCTGCACCATTGAGCCACCATGACTGATAATTTAGCATCAGCTTTCTGTAATTTTGTCAGGACATGATGGATTTCCACAAAATAATCGTCCTCTGTTTTTGTTTTTTTCGTAGATTATCAACATAGGCTACGTTTACTATTTTGCTAAAATCAGTCATGGTCTTATGTAGAAGAACATTAAATTAATTGCCACTTTTGATGTACCCAAAGGGCGTGCACATCCAGGTGTACTGTGGCCCCCAAAAGTAAAGATATGTTTATATTGATCTTTGCAAATCACAGGTACAATCTTATATCTGTTTGTCAAATCAGGTGCTGAATACAGTTGAGATCTTTGAATCATTATGAGTTAGCGGATGCACAGTAAAAGTTCTGGAATGAGGGCTATAGTCTCCATTTGGTTTCAATCTCCCAGAACTGGATTACTGTAAGTACAGTGAATAGGGAGAATAACCACATGGGTTTACATATTTTTAAGAATTTTTACTACTGATCCTAGGAATGCAATAGGATACCAGTATTCTCTAACAAATACTGGGAGCCATATCCCAGTCCATGGATATTGTAGTATAATGCAGGGCTATGTGTCGAAAGACAAAGGAATAATAATAAGGTACTCTGGAATTCCCCAAAACAACTGTCTCAGTTGTTGTCACTTTCTTTAATTATTATATCCATGTATGTTCATATATTCATTGAAATCCCATCATATACATTAAAAATCAGTTTGCATTTATAATTTCTGCTTATAAATTCATAATCGACATTCTTCATCACTTTCAAAATGTAAAAGCGTACCGCTGAATTTTTTAAGATGATTCTGAAACTAATCACATAACCTTTAAAAATCCACTGATCCAAGCTCTTGGTTTTCAAGACATTGCCACCCCTTTCTTATTCTCATTTCCAGAGACACAATTCCAGAAATGCATAACAGCTAAAATGAATGAAATTTACTATCCTATTATTATAGGTTTCCAAAACTACTCGCTAGGAATACAATTTGAATGACATACAAATTGTCCAAACAAATTGACACTCTTTTTTTTTACACTCATTTCATTTGATCCCAAGCTGTTTACAAATACGTGTCACAGGGTTTCCAAATCAGTATTTCATAATTGGCTGGTGTGGGTAGTTATAATATCTCGTCATTGGTACAGGCATCAGCCATACCTATCTGTTCTTTGAGCCGCTGTACAAAGCCTTGGGAAAACCTCTGGCGTTGCAATCTCAGATGTATCTTCGAGTTGGAGTGAAAGATCTCTGTTAATGTTGTTTATCCAATCAGAGGACTATTGAGGTGGTATTGAGATAGCTGTAATGCTAAATTCCATGTCATCTTCCCTGATATCACAGGTAAAAATATCCTCTAGCCCAGAGGGTTACACTAATACACTAAGAAATCCTACCTTGTTGAGTGTTGGGTCGATGGTTTCAGGTTTGATACCATAAATTTTGCCATAACAATCTTCAGGTATGGTGAAGTCTACCCAGGGAAGATCCAGTTGCTCACATATAATGATTATTGTGGTCCTATTGGCAGACCTGGCCTCTCACCTTCACAGCAGGTCTGCATCCCAAACACACTGCCGGCACCTTGCACGTCCGATGTAACCACCCCCCTAGCAGGTTGAGACTTTCCCGGTGTCTGCCTGACTAACCTCGCTGTGTATAATTCCTCACCCGTTCACAAGGTTTCTTGCCCACCCATCTACCATGCTAACTGCAACCGTTTGCTGAACTTGGCATCTTACTGCTTCTGCTACTGTAATTTGATTGTGTCTAAAACATACCTTATCTGTTCAACAGCCACTTGTGGCTTGTTATTCTTAATCGTATCTGCAACAATCCAGCCTTGACCCACAATTTTTTTTTGTACATACATTCTTATTGTGTCTGACAAACTCCTTACTTGACCCTAGATCTGTATTTGGACAACCCTTGGCGATGCCAAAACTAAGCACCCTCCCTTCTCTGTCCTTCCATTTACCTGCACAACAGCTGGAGCCTTGAGACGTGGGCACACCGGTTTGTGCCTTCTCAATAGCAGTGTAGTTGACCTGCTAGCTTTTTACCCACTTGCATCTTTTTATTTGATGTTGCCCCCCGCAACATGAAGGAGAACAACCATGAAGACCTGGATTGACCACTGGTTTGACAATGTAGCAGCCTGTGCTGTTTTTTGTACTTAACCTACCTGTAACCACCGGATTGTCACTCTCCGCCATGTGCTGTACTACCTGTTGCCTGCTTATTTGACGTAGCCTCCATAAGGTGAGGCTGTCCAAAACTGTGCATCCATCCAAATGTTGCATTTTAACTATTTGTACCTCAATATTTGATGTAGCCCCCCATTTCATGGAGCGCAGCTCTCCCAAAACATGCTTCCTTTAACTTGTCAATTGCACTTAATGTAAATAGCATTGTGATTCCTCAGGGTCTTGGGCGCTGCTGTAAATGCTAAAATAAATAGCAATAGCGTGTTTCCGTTCTGAACAGCTCTTACCCCATCGCACCCCCCACTCCCTTGTACTTCTTGTTACAGCACTTGCACAATCGGAATGTTCACCAGACCTAGTAGGACAATTTCTTTACTCTTTATCCCTGCCCCCCCTCCCTTTGTCTTGTTGTGTCTTGTTGCGTCTTTAAACAACACTTGCTGTATAGGCACATTATAAATACCCAATAAATAAAATAAATAAACCTGATCTTCTTTTCCTATTGATTTGAATGAGGAAGAATGCCTGCTCGCTCTCCTCTTGAATGCTACTTCAATTACCGATCTTGATTCCTGATTTATTTACCAGTTAACCTTGAACCTGGTAAAGGGTCTTTCTGAATAAAACTTCAATAGGATTCCATCTCCAGGGGAGAACCGCTTATTGTTGGATGGAAGATTGATTTTTTTATGGTTGTGTTTAAGTTCCTTCACCATTCTTCTCATACCTGACAGATATGATAGTAATGTCAGTGATTTGGGTGTTTGTTAAATAAATTCCATCTTGGGTTGTGTGCCACTTATTCAAGTGACAGGTGCCATAATGACAGACATAACTTACACTTGATTGATTGGGCGGTGGGTTTGAGTCTAAAAGACCTGTTTTACACAATCAATCAAGTTTGAAAGTCTCTTAAATACATTTCTCCCCAGTAAAAATTGCATATACTCAGGATCCACAATGATTACCAGAGGTGTGAGCTGGTGTGCTCCGAATTTAAAGTGAAATTCTCTCGTTCCATCTACTGGAATTTCTTCCCCATCCAAGTTATGCAATTCCCCAAGAATGAGTTTGAAAGGAAGGCAATGATCTTCACCCCCCTTGTTTCGGAGTATTGAATATTTCTCATTAAATCAAGGTCGCTTGAGACCCTCTGTCCACCAGGGCCAATTCAGAAAGGGGGAGTAAAACCTTTAATTCCTCTAACCTACAGAGAAAGTGTGAGTTATTGAACACTTTGGAATATATCTTCTTTACATCAAAGGTTTCATGAACTTGATCTGAGGTTACCATCATATATGCATTTTCACCGAGGCCAGGTTCCGGTGCATTGGATAAGGAGTCTGTTGGAATATAAATACATTTTGAAATCTAATTGGTAGAAGGGGCATCCCCCATCCTCTCTGGCTCTATGTTACTGGCCCCATTGAGGATGAAGTTGGTAGAAGCACTAAGAAAGGAAGATACATCGACATTTTTGAAAAAATATATTTCAGTTTCTTAGATCTGATTCTCGTGTCTAGAGGTTTCTTGTTTAGTCTAATGTTCTTATTCATAAACTCGCTCCATTTTTCTTTTGGATGTGCAAATCCACTTATGAAAGAGAAAACGTCTACTTTTGATTCAACCAAATGTTTTTCTCCCTCAAAATTGATTTCGCATTTTTCTATTAATTAAAAGTAATATTTTGCTCTCATATTTTGAATCATGGGATAAAGAGGTTGTAGCATTCCATGCTCTGCAGACAACATTCCATATCTAACCTGTTATGGAGTGTGGAATGCAGATCATGGAATACTAACGGACAAATGCACTGGCAGAAAAACTGTTGATCATTAGAAGGCGGTGTGCTAAGGAGCCGGTGGGCACATGTAAGAATTATAATAAAATATTGTTCCTCATCTCTATGCATCCTGGTACTTTTCACTGGCGACGAGGATCCTGAGATGGCATCCCACCGAGTAGCTGTCTGCAACCGAATCAAGCAACCTGCATACATCATCTGTTTGAGGGACGGCCCAAAACCTCCCTGTCTGTAAGAAGAGAAGTGCAGGAGTAACCAAGCGTACCCCGCAGCCCCGCCGAGGACACAGAAGGAACCTCAGGTTGTGCGCCATCTCACCAGGTACCAAGCGGAAAAAGGGCCGTGTTAGCAGTCCGGCAAGGGAAGCCTGAGGGTGCATGTGCACATTGCAACTCAGCTCAAGTTGCTGAAGGACCAAGAGATAAGGAACACCCTCTATCAAGGGATAGAGCGCTCACACCAACTACTGCTGCAGCCACTAATGTTTCATCATTTAGCCAGCAGTGATTGCTCATGCGCTTCTACTTCAAAAGATGCGGTGGCCATTTTGAGGTCATGCAACCTCGGGACATCACAGGCAGGATACAAAGGTGACCATTACACGGTCAGGCGGCCTTGGAAAAAGCGATGGTGACCGTCTTAAAGTCAGGCAACTACCTGACACATTAAGTAAAGGGGTCAAAACAACCATTAGAAGGTCAGGCGACCTAAAAAGAAAAGAAAAAAAAAGAAAAAGGAGAGCACAAGAGGAACTAAATCCCAGAAGTAATAGAGAAGGGTCATTAAAAAAAAAGTCTTCACACCAATGACCATGCAAGGAATTCCTCCCCCCGACTACTTCCTAGATACCATAGGTAAACCTCTCATACCGTAGAAACATTGGAAGAAGCGTTTCGATCACTATGTATTTGCTGCACATGGATTGAACTTTGGAAATGAATGGAAGAAATGTTTACTTATGCATTGTTTAGGCAATTACGGTCAAGAACAGTATGAGAATCTACCTCCTCTCTCGGATGAAGAATCAGCAAGTCTCATTGAATATGAAAAATGCATCAAGATGCTTGATAAGCACTATGACAAATCCGTGAGCATTATACTTGAATGGCACCACATTTGGAAAAGGAAACAAGAGCATGGAGAGACGGTTGACCAATACATTATGGCTCTCAGAAGTCTACCTTCCTCATGTAAATTTGGCGCTACTCTCAATGAGAGGTTACGACATCAATTCATGCTAGAATGCAGCGATGGGAAAGTGAGAGAAACCTTATGGTCGAGAAGCAATCCTTCTTTAGATGAAGTCATCAAAGTAGCCAAAGAAGTTGAACACACTAACAAGTGTGTGAGAGAATTAGAAAAAAAGAACTGAAACAGAAATAAAGAAAGAAGAAGCACCTCAAGTGATGGACGTTTTAGCTGTACAAGAAAGATCCACAGTCAGAAGGAATGAAGCGACTCGGAAGGAGAACACAATAATAAAGTAAGTAGGAAGATTCAAAGAGAGAAAGGATGAAAATGAAAGAAGAAGATGCTATTGCTGTGATAGTCTATATCATTTAGCCAGCAGTGACAAATGTCCTGGTATTAAAGCAATGTGCAAGAGGTGCAACAAAAAGGGTCATTTCACGGACTGTCGCAAGACAAAAGCTGAGAATATTGACTGCATTGATGAACTTTGTGAAGAGTTAGAAGAATGCGCATACGCTGTCAACAATGAAATAGATAATGTTGAGGATGAAGATGCTGATGTGTAGAAGCCTATATCAACCATAGATATCGGTGGTACAAAAATGGAGATGATTATTGACTCCGGGGCTTTACTACCTAGAGTTATTTTTGAAGCAAAAATTAGGAAACGAATGACACTCAAAAAAGTAGATGTGAAATCAGTAGCTTCTAGAGGCAAATGCATTGATTTGGAAGGCTGGTTTTTGGTCTGTTGAGAGATTTAAGGACAGATCAGCGAAAGGAAGGATATATGTCTCCAGCAAAGGTACACATCCTCGTCTTAGCTGGTCACACCAGAAGAGACTCAAGATAAAACTTGACCCAAATGCTGAAGAAGCAGTCTATGCTATAGATTATGATAAATCCCCAGTTGATTACACAACACAAAGCTCGAGGGGAACTAGGAAATTTGAAAGGCTTTATGCACAAAATTTGCATGAAATCCGATGCCATCCCAGTTGTGCAAAAAGTTAGACCAGTACCTCTAGATATCAGAACTGTCGTAAGAAATTAACTTGATCGAATAAAAAGACAAGGTGTCATAGAAAGAGTTGAGTCCTCTGAGTGGGTGTCGCCTTTAGTCCTTCTCCACAAAACCAACAGGAAACTTAGATTGTGTAAGATTTGAGATGTGTGAGCCAGTATGTAATACCAGACATGCATCTTTTACCCAATATAACAGAAATGCTGGGCACAACTAATGGTGCATGAGTGATGAGTACTTTAGATATAGTGGGCCTCATCCCGAGTTGGGCGGTATTACCGCCGGCGGTATTAGCCCTACCGCCAAACCCCTGGTGCTATTAGCGCTGGATCACGGGTTTGGCAGTAATGGAATTCCCCATTCCCCACTGAGCCCCTTCGGGAATGCCGCATTCCCCATTGGGCTCAATGGGGAATTTTTGCACTCTTACCACCGGCAGATTTCCCACTGGCGGTAATAGCGCACATTTTCGGCAGATTTACCCCCAGCTCAGGGCTGGGGAGAAATCCGCCGAAGCACTGATTTGGTGGACCCTTAAATCCAGCGGTAATAGTGTGACCGCCGGATTTAAGGGTTACCGCCAAACTCGTGATAAGGCCCTTTAAGTCTGCATACCATCAAATTGTGCTACACACACACTCTAGGAATATAACAGCTTTCATTACCCCTAAAGGGCTGTTTCAATGTAAGCACATGCCTTTTGGTTTTTCATCGGCAGCTGCCGTGTTTCAACGTATCATGTACCAATTGTTTTACCACATGGAGGGAGTGTAATGTTTCCAAGAGGATGTATTAGTATATGGGAGGACACTTGAAGAACATAATTCCAGGCTCAAGAAAGTATTAGACATTTTTAAAGATGCTGCTTTAACACAGACTTTCTGGAAGGCAGCTCTCCCATAACGTTTGAGAGATGCAAAGAAATGTTTAGGGTGTGAGAATCCGAAAGGTTTCACTATGCCCAGCTTCGGCATTGGATGTTGCACAAGGTGGCCAGGGAGAAGGGAGCCAGAGACTTAACAGCGTTAGAGTTATCCCTACTATCGCCGGCCCCAAGAGGCAGAATTTTGGCACTTTATCGCCTCCTGTACAGAACGGACCCTTCAAAAAAAAAAAAAGGTACATGCTCAACTGGGAGAGGGACCTAGGCCGAGAAATAGAGATAGAAGAATGGGGGAAAATTTGGATGAGACTACATAAGAGCACACAATGCATCTCGAATAGGGAAGGGGGTTATAAGCTCTGTTACAGATATTATGTCACCCCAAGCCAATAAAACAAGGACAAGCCTGAAATTCCCACGGATTGCTGGCGAGGGTGTCCAGTCCGGGTCACTCTATTTCATATGGCATGGACCGGCCCAAAAGCAGAGGGATACTGGAGGCAGGTGGTGGATCACATCAAAGCAATCACTGGGCTGTCCATTTCGTGGGATCCCGGAATAATAATTTCGGGTGAAAGAGAGGGAGGGGGATTCCTGCTCTTGGGCCATGTCCCACGTTTATGCACTCATCTTCTTTTAGCTGCAAAAATTGCAATGGCACTGCTTTGGAAAAATGCAGATGGCCCCTCTGTCCCACTATGGTGGTCAAAATGCTGGGAGGGTGCTGTAGCGGAGAAGGTCACTGCAATCCGCTCGGGAATCCTGAACACCTTTCTAAATTTATTGCCACCCTTCATGGACTATGCTGAAAAATGTTGAGCTCTCACTAGGCGACTCCCATTAACACGCCTGCTCCAGGGGGGAGTGAATTACTAAACCGGAAAGCAGGATGGAGGGTTCTTTGCCCCAAAGCCTACAGGGGGGGAACAGCGCATCTGTATGGAATATTTGGCCTGTCTCCATTCCCGTTGCTGGTGCTTTTACTTGACTCGGACTAAGATTGTATGTTGTTGAATAATGCATTATTGATGTTGATGTGTACACATGCTGAAAAACCTAATAAAATGTTTTGTGGGAAAAAAAAGAAAAAGATGCTGGTTTAACACTGAGTAAGGCAAAGTGTAGATTTCATAAACCTGCCATAAAATATTTAGGACATGATAAATCTGAACAGGGGATTAGACCAAAGAAAGACCTAATAAATACCATTGATATGATATGATATGGCATTTATAACGCGTCTATACACAAGTGATTCAAGGCACGACGAGGCAAGGGAGGGGAAACAGAGGGAAGACAGAGCCAACGATCCTACTGGGCCAGGTGGCATTGAGATCGCGTAAGTGTAGGAGTGGGGGGAAGAGGAAAAGTGTGGGGGGAAAGGGGAAGGGACAGTGCAGTACATCGGATAACAGTAAAATAAATAAGGATGATAAATAAAAGTGCAGCCAGCTTGTGGCAAGTGCAGGGTAGAGGGTAGCCAAGTAACCAGTGCAGTTTCAGATTCAGCCAGGAGATCAGCAAGGGAGAGGAGGAGAGAAAGCAGAAGCAAAGAGGAAGGTCTTTCGGTGCTTCTGGAACCGGAGATGGTTCTCCTTAAGTTTCAGGGAGGCAGGGAGGCTATTCCAGAAGGAGGCCCCAGCAGAAGAAAGAGATCTACCACCAACTTGCTGTTTGGAGAAGAGACTGACCCTGAGGGAGTTGGAGGTGGATGAGCTAGGAGTTCGAGAGGGAAGATATTTAGGAAGAGAGAGTTAAAGGTATTGAGGTCCCAGGCCCCAGAAGTCCTTGTGGACAATGCAGAGCGTTTTGAACGTAATCCTCGCCGCCACTGGTAGCCAGTGCAGAGATTTCAGTCCAGGAGAGATACGATCCCTGGGCTTGAGGCCAAGGACAAGTCTCGCAGTTCTGTTTTAGATGAGTTGCAGAGGGCGGAGAGTAGATGCAGGCTGATTTAGTAAGAGACTGTTGCAGTAGTCCAGCTTAGATAGAACCAGAGCTATGTAGACAGTTAGCTTCAAGGGGAAGGAGAGGGAAGGAAGAATACCTCTGAGGAGGTGCAGCAGGTAGTGTGACTTCTTAGAGACGTCAGAGATGTGAGGAGAGAAGGAGAGTGTGGAGTCGAAGATGACCCCAAGGTTTTTAGCCTCACAGGTGGGAGCAGGAAGAGGGCCAGGAGAGCCCGGCCAGAGAGTGACAGGAAAGGAGGGAGCAGGTGTGCCGATGAGTAGAATCTCAGCCTTACTGGTATTGAGGCAGAGATCTTTGGTGGAACACCACTCCTGGATAGCAGACAGACAGTCAGAGATGAGAGAAGGAGAAGAAGTGGCTGAAGGGAGCCTGAGAATGAGTTGAGTGTCATCCACATAGCACTGAAAGTTGGGGCAAAGAGCGGCAATGCAGTGGGCAAGAAGTGCCAAGTATTGGTTGGTTGAAAGGCCAGGGAGAGAGGTTAGACCCCTGGGGAACACCACAGGTAGAGATAGAGGAGAGCAAGGACCCACATTGAACCTGGGAGGGTCGATCGGAGAGGAAAGAAATAAGCCAAGCCAGGGCCTGATCGGTGATGCCCAGGTTATCACGGAGATGGTTGAGCAGGATGGCATGGTTGACCATGTGAAAGGAAGAAGAGAGATCAAGTAAGATGGGAACACTGGGGGTGTTGGACTCGAGTTTGGAGAGCAGGTCTTCACGGATGTTCAGGAGAGCAGTTTCCATGCTTCTGGCAGCACTGAAGCCAGACTGAAGATCAGGGAGACAACCAACAGATTCAGTGTGGAGATTAAACTGGGAGATGGCCAGCTTTTCCAGGAATTTTCCCATGAAAGGAGTGATGGAGATTGGATGATAGTTAGCCGGACAGGAAGGGTCGGCGGTGGCTTTCTTAAGAAGAGCGTGCACAAGGGAGTGCTTCAGGGGGAGGGAAAGACTCCAGTGGCAAAGGAATGGTTGCAGAAATCAGCCAGAGCAGGAGCCAGGGTGTCAATGTGGTCCTTGATGGTTTCGGAGGAACAGGGGTAAACCTGTTTTGATAAGACTTTCATAGATCGGTCTTGTCTAGAAACCTTGTCTGAGGAGAACAGGAGAAAGGCAGAGAAGGAGTGAGGAGAGGTGGCCGCAGAAGAAGAAGAGCAGGGAGTAAAGGGGTGAGGGGGAGAGGGAGAGAGAGAGGACAGGATGTCCTGAGTTTTAGAGATGAAATGTGAAGCCAGGGCCGTGCAGAGGTAGAGACTGTAGCAGGATTGGCCAGCTCCTTGCAGATTTTAAAGAGTTTAGCCGAGTTGTTAGATGCCGCGGAGATGCAGGCTTGGTTGTGGTCTCTCTTCTTGGTGTGGACAGAGAGCCGGTATTGCCTTTGGAGCAGGCGGCAGGCCAGTTTGTCAGAGCATGTACCAGAGGTGCCCCATTTCCTCTCAGCCATCCTGCACTTGCGTTTAAAGGTGACGAGGTTTGAGTCGTACCAGGAGTTGCACTTGGCTTTGGGCTTCAAGCGGATCCTCATGACATGGACAAGAACATTGAGAGTATCAGATATAGCAGAGTGGAGCATAGAAAGGGCTGTGTCAGAGTGTGAGTCAGGCAAGGGGGGAGGGGGGCTGAGAAAGTGGCGTCGAAAGCCTCAACTGACACACACTTCATGGGCTGGATAACCGAGAAGGTAGGTGGTAGTGCTCGGGTTGTCTTGGCCTGAGAGGTAGAGAGGGTGAGATGGGAGGAAAGGAGAACGTGATCACTCCAGGAGAGAGGAGTGGTGAGAGGGATCGAAAGTGGAAGGTCTGAAGAGATCAGAACATCCAGAGTGTACCCTGCACAGTGAGTCAGGCCAAAGGGGAGAATAGAGAGTGAGAGAGTTGCAGAGGTCAAGAAAGAGTCCAGTGGACGGACAGGAAGCATCCAGGTGGATGTTAAAGTCTCCAAGAATGAGGAGTTGAGTGGTTGAGACCAGGAGGGAAGAAGAGAGGTCCGCCCACTCAGAGAGGAAGGCAGAGATCTCACCAGGTGGCCAATAGATGGTAGCCACAGTAAGGGAATGGCCAGGGGAGGGAGGGAGAGCCTTCAGACAAGGGATTCAAAAGAGGAGTAGCCCTGCATAGGAATGACAGAGGTGAGAATCCACTCAAGGAAGATCAGGGCTACACTCTCTCTGGAAAGGTTGGACCGGGGCGCAAAGAGGATCTTGTAGCCGTCAGGGTGAAGAGTGTCAAAGCTCGTGACAGAGGTGGCCGGGAACCATGTCTCAGTGAGACAGAGGACAGCGAGGTCAAGTTCCTCCAGGAGGCGGCAGATGTCAGAGGAGTGTTTGACAGCTGAGCAAGAGTTTAGAGTGGCAAAATGGAGAAGGTTGCCATCCTTGAAAGATTTCCGGGGAGGGATACCGATCAGAGGTATGCCCTGCAGAGGTGTAGAAGAAACATGAGGGGGGCAGAAGAGGAAGGAAGAGAGGGAAAGGTAGCCAAGGAGGAGACAGAAGGGGGAGGCAAGGAAGCCGAAAAGGGGAGAGAAGGGACAGCAGGAGAAGAAAGGAAATTGATGAGGCACGGGAAGCGTCTATCAAAGAGGAAACGGTTGGCTTGAGGGCCTTGGACTAGGATGGTACCATTCAAGTAAACATTAATGATGATCTTAGAGAATTGGAAGGAAGCCACAAGGGCCTCCCACCGGGTGCCACTATTAATGGGAGAAGATGAGAAAGGAGAAATCCCAGAGACCATATGAAGAGTCCATAGGTCTGGCGAGGGAACGTCAAAGAGGATGTCAGTGAAAGTTTGCCTGGAGGAGGCGCTGGTAGAGGTATCCGCGATAGGGAGGCCTGGGTTGGAGACCAGGATGTCCTTTTCAAACTTCCTCCTACCAGATTTAGTGAGGAAAGCAGATAGTCAATAGAGAAGCAGTTAGAAAAGATAGAAGAGACTGAGAGCAGCAAAGAGTAGGTAGGGAGAGGAGAGAAGAGAAGAAGGTGGGGGAAGGGGAGAACACTAGAGAGGACACAGGGTAGGGTGCAAGCAGACGAGACAGAGAGACAAGACAAGTTGACAATTGGACAAGATGACCAGCGCTCAGATTTTTAAAGACTTTCACAGCGTAATTTTGAAAACATGAGAAAACACACCAAAGTTTGAGAGTCCTGAATAGTGAGGAAAAAGGCCTAGGTTTCACAATGCCATTTTAAATACTTTCACAATGCAATTTTAAATACTTTTACAGTGCAATTTTAAATAGTTCCACAATGCAATTTTAAAACAGGAGAAACACATCTAGGTTTGAGAGTCCTGAATAGTGGGGAAAAAGGCCAATGTTTCACAATACCATTTTAAATATTTTCACAATCCAATTTTAAATACTTTCACAATGCCATTTTAAATACTTTCACAATGCAATTTTAAATACTTTTACAGTGCAATTTTAAATAGTTCCACAGTGCAATTTTAAAACAGGAGAAAACACACCTAAGGTTGAGAGTCCTGAATAGTGGGGAAAAAGGCCTAGGTTTCAAAATGCGATTTTAAATACTTTCATAATGCAATGCAACATTGTGAATGTTCCCTGTACCAATAGTAAGGAGAGGATTATATCCTTTTTAGGAATGGCTGAGTACCATGCAAAATGTATTCCTGAATTGGCCAATAAAAGTGTTCACATGAGAAAGCTTGTCAAAAAAGAAGTGATATTCCAGTGGGATAGTGAATGTGAGAGTGAATTTGAAGAAATTAAGTTATCCTTGAGTAATGCACTCACTTTAAAAAGCTTTCATCCCAATAAGAGAAGCTTTCTTAAAACAGATGGTTTGCGAGCAGCATTGTCTCAGAAAAATGAAGGGAAAGAATGTCCCATTGCTTTTGCATCCAGAGTTTTGAGAGAGGCAGAACAGAATTATTCCACAATTGAAAAAGAGTTACTAGCCATTAAGTGGGTGATTGACAAGTTCCGTCCATTTGTTTGGGGTATGAAATTTGTGGTCATATCGGATCACAAGCACTTAAAAGAAATTCTGACGACTAAGGGTTTAGATAAACTTTCTTCTAGGATACGCAAGTGGGTTGCAAGTCTACAAGACTAGGACTGGGAGATAGAATAGGTACCTGGTGTGAAAAACAAAGCTCCTGATACTTTCTCAAGGTTAACAAATGTGATTGAAGGTGAAGAAGATAATAGCAATGAGGAGGATCACATTTTAAGTCTTACCCAGGAGATTGTATCTGAAAAAGAATGGGAGGAACCTATGTTAGCAGACGAAATACTAAGAGATGTCAAGGAGTATCTTGAATGTGGTGTAAAAGGAAGTGAGATCAGGTAAATAACACTGCCTGATGCCCTCAGACATGTATTTGATGAGTTGCTCATAAATAAGGTATGATTTTGAGACAGGACAAAGTGTTTCAACCCACCAGTGTGAGAAAGAATATCCTAGAAATTGCCCATGAGTGCCATCAAGGCCTGACTAAAACCAAGCAGCCAATAAGACAGGACTATTGGTGGCCAGGGATGGATTTGCTGGTAGAGAGGTTAACCAGGGATTTTTGCATTTGTGAGGATTCCGCAAAGGGTTGTACCGCAAGAGTAGAACCAATGACAGTAATGTATATTCCATCCGTACCTTGGGAACGAGAGTGGAGAGACATTGTGGGACCTGTAAGGTGTCAATGGACTTTAAGATTTTGTATTGTGTTAGTGGACATGGTATTTAGATGGGTAGAGATTTCATGGGTTCAGAATGCCTGGTCGTAAGACATGATTACGTTTTTGGAAGACATTATGAGGACAGAAGGTTATCCAACTACCAATGTCTTAGGAGGATAGCTCAGGGACAACGTGCTTGCCATGGAAGCAAGACGACACGGAGCACCAGAGGTTCAATCCCCGGGTCTGCGCTTAGAAACCTCTGGGTATTAAGCGCATTATATATAACATATCATATCATATCATTATGACAGACAATGAGTTCCAACTTGTGTCTGAAGAATTTAAGTTTTTCTCAAGAGAAATAGCATAGAACACAAAACCAGTTAAATGTATCACCCTGAGACCAACAGAATTGTTGAGAGATTCAATAAGGTAATTTAGAATAGCATCAAGTGTGTCATCTCATAAAATCGGGATTGTAGAAAAGCAGCAGAAGACACAGTGGTGGCACATAGGTTTACACCTCATGCCACAACAGGCGTGTCTCCCTTTGAAATGTTGAGAGGAAGGAAACCCAAAACCAGGGTCTGTCCACCTTGGTTGGGTTGAGCATGCCCGAAAGAGATTCATTTTGATGTTGTCAAGGAGAATATCACCAAGAGACAGATGTGTAATAAAATTCGTTTTGGCATTAGGAAGGAAGCAAAGAAATGTCCTGTTGAGGAAGGTGATCAGGTGCGGAAAACGTTTCCTCATTGCAAAACAGAAAGGAATGTTGATTGGTCTGAACCTAAGGAGGTTGTGCAGATGTTTCATGGTGCGGTAAAGTATCATATGGTAGATTATGGAAGGTAAACAGGGTTGTCAAGTGTGTGAATAGCAAACGCAGTAGCATCACAGAATGAAGCTCTGAAAGGGAGGAAAAGTGTCTTGATGATAAGAATAAAGGGAAGAGTCACTGTGAGGTGCGTGTGAAATGTGTATGTGGTAAACCTTCGTACTTGAAAGACTATGTAAAGTCAAGTTTTAAGAAATGTTATATGCAATATATTATCTCTTTGTTTCTGTGTTAATGTTACAATGGAAGTGTTATATACAATATTACTCTTAAGTTCCCTGTTTTGATGCCCTGATTCACAAAGTGTATAACTCCATTCTCCTGTCTGCCTTTCCACTAGAAAGAGAACAGTGAAGTTATTGTCACAGTAACAAAAATGGTTTTGTTCTTTTACAGTAATCATTTGTGTTGTTTTAATTCTTTCCTTTTCTTATGTCAATTTATTTTAATATTGAAGAGTAAAAGGGGGAGATGTATAGCATTCCATGCTCTGCAGACAACAATCCATATCTAACCTGGTATGGAGTGTGCAATGCAGAGCATGGAATACTATAGGAAAAATGCACTGGGTGAAAAACGGTTGATCATTAGAAGGCCGTGTGCTAAAGAGTGGGAACATGTAAGACTTACAATAAAATATTGTTCCTCATCTCTATGCCTCCTGGTACTTTTCACATGTGTCTCTTCACTTTTTATCTGTATTTCAGCCAAAGCTAGACCAAGAAGGCCATACTACAGCTAAAGTTCCCCAAAATAGGGGAGTAAAACACGGCTGTGTCACAGCGCCTCTAATTTACAACTTATATGTTTACGACATCTCAGAAGCAATATTTGATGTAAATAACTGCCCCCCTAAAATTGTTAAAGCCATTTGTCCCGTATTAGTGTACGCGGACGATTTGGTGATATTTGACTACACCATTAGTGGGATACGTAGATCGGCGGCAGCCCTCTGGGAGTAGGCAGATGTGAATGGCCTTAGTATCAATTTTGGAAAAACGAAGGTCATGAGATGTACAAATAAGAAAGTATCTTGTGTGCAGCTTACGGTAGGCTTAGTGAGCATCTCCTACGTTCCCCAATATCGATACCTGGGCATGGACTTTGAAGTCACTGGGGATTATGTGGCTTGTAAACAAACACGTACCATTAGAGCAGCACAACTGACTGCCCTGTTCTATAGGTTTACTGTTAAGCAGGGCGGTTTTACTCTATGCGGTACTCGCCAACTATACGTACAAGCCTTCACTTCTGCCATAACATACAGGCTGGAAGCCCTTCTTGAGATTCACCTAAAGTGGCTGGAAGTGATTGAAGGGAGATTCTGGCGTTGTATTTTTGGCCTACCCCCTAGTATTCCAATGGCCTAATAAGGTTGGAGCTTGGCCTGTTCTCTTTAAAGGCCTCAGTGTTGAAGAAGTGGGCCTCATTATATCTAAAAATGACTCGAGATACAAGCAATGGATTACTAACAGCTGTCCATCAGGAAATGGCTACGGAGAACTCTGCATGTACAACCATTGATCAGATGGCTAAACTATGAAATAGGCTAGCAATCACGTTTATGATAACAAGTACATCACGGACGACCTCTTCTGGCATCATTGTATTAACTCTAATAGTATGCACCTGTTGACAGCCCTATATACCATCTGGCTGAGAGTTGAAGTTAGCCTGGGCATAACACTCAGATACTGATCAAGAAATGTTATACTGTATTGATAATTGAGAGTTTATGATTATATGTTTATGGATTTTATGTTTTCTATGACATGTGTTTTCTTTACATGTGTATTTGTATCATGTATTAATATTTCATTATTTCAAAAGTTTGTGTAAAGTTTACAATCTAAACTATATCACAATAAATATTATTATTGTATTTCAGCCAATTTAGGGGTATCTTTACTGGATATAAAATAAGCTTAGTCTATATATTGGCAAGGCCTTTTCAGCCACACAGCCCTTTTTACACTTCCACTGAAATAAATTAATTTTGAATATTATAATTCTGTAATTGTCCACTTGGAACAGTGGATTTATACTGTGCAATATTTTGCAGAGTATTAGTATTAGTGGGGATCTGCTGAGTATCAATGCTCTCAGTCAATTGTTTGACCTGTCACTCCAGTTGTGAGGCCTTTTTCATGCTCTCTTGGTTGCACAGGGGTCTTAATGTGTGCCTCTTTTGTACGCTAAGAGTGCAACTGCATTTTCTAAGGAGGTAGCTAGGTTATTTCTGATTATTGCTGTTGTAAAAGATGTTAGGTTGCCATTCACCTGCTACGGGGATCTATTAGGATGAGGAGACTAGCTTTGGCAGTTGTTTCTATGAGAAGATGTATCACTGGGAGAAATGTTGATTTTGATTTTCCAGACCTTGCCACTTGGTTCCAATTTCCACTCCCTTGTGGGGGAGAATATCTGTAACCCATGATGGGCCCAGAACCAATATATCTAGGACTGATGTTAGTCTCTAACTTTGTAGGATCTGTGTTTTGTAGGCCAGATGGCAGACTGTTCTGCTGCCTTTGAACAGAGGGTCTCCTTTGTCTATTACTATATTTAAAAGCAGAGCAGGGGGTGTTTTCATACCCCTGTCTCCAAGTCCAAGAGAGGAGTACTCTGAAACTCAGTTACCTTAACGACAGTTGGCGCCGTTGTCTGTTTTGCATTATTGTGTGTATTTTTAGATGCAGTAGGATTGTGCACTTCATAGATATGTATGGGCAGTATTATAAACCATGGCAATGATCTGTTGTTATCAAAGTCACACCCTAACTGAGGGACCATATATGTTGGAAGGAAATTAAAGAATACCATTGTGAAGTCCTGATTATCAATTTTGACAACCCAGGTAATCTGTGTGAATGCGGTAACCTGAGCAAAATCTTTGGTGGACTTATCTTCAGTACATATCAAATCGTATGCTGCCTTTCAGGCTTCTTGAGGGGTTTTATTAATTGAAATGTATTTTAGGCTTGTGCCTTTGTTAGCCGATCATTTACCATGGTCCTGGTCTTCAGTCCAGCAAGGAAACTAGAAAACACAGGAGAAAAGGTCCGCTTTATGTATTCAATCTTATTTTGATCATTATTCAGTCCAGATGATGACATCATCTGTTCGTACAATTCTAAATGTTCCCAAACAAAATATTTGGCATTTTTGTGGGATGTAGTCATACACCTTTTTATGACTTTGATTTGTTTGATTGGGTCATTAATAACATGAGGTTCTGATTTATTTTTCTTTAGTCATCTAGATTGAGTCCAACTTCCCTCATCAGATTCAGAGATACTACTTGAACTCCTTTCCCTGCTAACATATGTTTTCTTCCTGTGGTGTTTCCTGCTGGAAGTCTTCTATTGTGCATGGTATAAAGGGTCCCCTTTTGGTCCTTTTCTATCATGCTCTTGTGGGTGATTAATTAAGCAATAAGCCCCTCGCAGGGGGGCATTACCACTTCAGGTAATGCCCTGTGGTCCAATATGTTCTGGTCCGAGTGAACAAAGGCACCGGAGCATTACCTGAAGTGTTAATGCCACCCCTGTGAGGGGCGTATTGCTATTAGTACCCTGGTCCATAAGACCAGGCATTTTTTTTCCTGTTCCGAAATGCTCCGGTGTTTCGAAACAGAAACACATTTTTTTTTAAATGGCCTCCAGAGAAGGGAAATGAAGTCTGTTTTCTGTTTCCATGGCAATAACACTCGGAATGGGGAACAACGTGTGAAAATATGGGTGTCACGGGGGAAGTACAGGAGGCAAGTGCGCGGAACGCCCACACGCTCGCCTACAACGCGTATTCATGGAATCGAATAGGGCAAACCAGCGCACGGTCAAAGACGCGCACAGGGCCAAACAAGTACGCCACAAGAAAGCAGGCGGTAGCGCCCCTGCGACTGAAAAAAATGTGCACCAAAATGTGCGCTAACAAAAAGCACCCATATACAGCCATGAAGAATGGCCCATACCGTGGCCCTCTAGGACAAATGAGGTGCAAAGGGGCACCGACAAACACGGACACCCGCTGTGTGAAAAATAGCGTGTGCGCGTGTTCCTGGGTGCGCGGGAAGTTCCACACACGATTAGCATGGGTACGTGTACTTCGGGGTGCGCGGGAAGTTCCACACGCGATTAGCCTGGGTACGTGTACTACGGGGTGCGCGGGAAGTTCCACACGCGATTGGCCTGGGTAGGTGGGGGTGCGTGGGAAGTTCCACAAGCGATTGGCCTGGGTACGTGTTTTACGGGGTGCGCGGGAAGTTCCACACGCGATTGGCCTGGGTACGTGTACTCCGAGGTGCGCGGAAGATTCACACGCAATTTCTGCAGGGTACGTGTATTTCAGTGGTGCCGGGGAATGCTACACGTGATTTGGTCATGTGGGTCCCCCCAGGTGATCCCTCTACACCCTCCACGGCCCCTGCAGGCAGCCCACACCACAGGGTACTACCCTGCACCCCTGCTCATGTCCCACAGGCAACCCATCCACCATGGCCATGCCCACCAGCCAACCCACATGTCACCTTGCACTACTGATCACAAACACATGTCTCCCACCACCCCCACCCCCAGTCACCAGGGGCAGCCTCCACCAGGCCCCCACTCATGTCTCCCACCACCCCCACCCCCCAGCCACCAGGGGCAGCCTCCACCAGACCCCCACTCATGTCTCCCACCACCCCCACCCCCCAGCAGTGCAGGGGCAGCCTCCACCAGGCCCCCACTCATGTCCAACTCATGTCTCCCACCACCCCCACCCCCCAGCCACCAGGGGCAGCCTCCACCAGGCCTCCACTCATGTCTCCCACCACCCCCACCCCCACCCCGCAGCAGTGCAGGGGCAGCCTCCACCAGGCCCCCACTCATGTCTCCCACCACCCCCACCCCCCAGCCACCAGGGGCAGCCTCCACCAGGCCCCCACGCATGTCTCCCATCACCCCCACCCCACAGCAGTGCAGGGGCAGCCTCCACCAGGCCCCCACCCATGTCTCCCACCACCCCCACCCCCCAGCCATCAGGGGCAGCCTCCACCAGGCCCCCACTCATGTCTCCCACCACCCCAACCCCCCAGCAGTGCAGGGGCAGCCTCCACCAGGCCCCCACTCATGTCTCCCACCACCCCACCCCCCAGTCACCAGGGGCAGCCTCCACCAGGCCCCCACTCATGTCCAACTCATGTCTCCCACCACCCCCACCCCCCAGCCACCAGGGGCAGCCTCCACCAGGCCCCCACTCATGTCTCCCACCACCCCCACCCCCAGCAGTGCAGGGGCAGCCGCCACCAGGCCCCCACTCATGTCTCCCACCACCCCCACCCCCCAGCCACCAGGGGCAGCCTCCACCAAGCCCCCACTCATGTCTACCACCACCCCCAATCCCCCAGCAGTGCAGGGGCAGCCTCCACCAGGCCCCCACCCATGTCTACCACCACCCCACCCCCCAGCCACCAGGGGCAGCCTCCACCAGGCCCCCACTCATGTCTCCCACCACCCCGACCCCCCAGCAGTGCAGGGGCAGCCTCCACCAGGCCCCCACTCATGTCTCCCACCACCCCCACCCCGCAGCCACCAGGGGCAGCCTCCACCAGGCCCCCACTCATGTCTCCCACCACCCCCACCCCCCAGCAGTGCAGGGTCAGCCTCCACCAGGCCCCCACTCATGTCCAACTCATGTCTCCCACCACCCCAACCCCCCAGCCACCAGGGGCAGCCTCTACCAGGCCCCCACTCATGTCTCCCACCACCCCGACCCCCCAGCAGTGCAGGGGCAGCCTCCACCAGGCCCCCACTCATGTCTCCCACCACCCCCACCCCGCAGCCACCAGGGGCAGCCTCCACCAGGCCCCCACTCATGTCTCCCACCACCCCCACCCCCCAGCAGTGCAGGGGCAGCCTCCACCAGGCCCCCACTCATGTCTCCCACCACCCCCACCCCCCAGCCACCAGGGGCAGCCTCCACTAGGCCCCCACTCATGTCTCCCACCACCCCCACCCCCCAGCAGTGCAGGGGCAGCCTCCACCAGGCCCCCACCAATGTCTCCCACCACCCCCCCACCAGCCACCAGGGGCAGCCTCCACCAGGCCCCCACTCATGTCTCCCACCACCCCCACCCCCCAGCAGTGCAGGGGCAGCCCCCACCAGGCCCCCACTCATGTCTCCCACCACCCCCACCCCCCAGCCACCAGGGGCAGCCTCCACCAGGCCCCCACTCATGTCCCCCTACACCCCCACCCCCCAGCCGTGCGATTTGCCTGGGTACGCGTACCTCGGGGTGCGCGGGAAGTTCCACACGCGATTAGCCTGGGTACGTGTACTTCGGGGTGCGCGGGAAATCCCACACGCGATTGGCCTGGGTACGTGTACTTCGGGGTGCACGGGAAGTTCCACATGCGATTAGCCTGGGTACGTGTACTTCGGGGTGCGTGGGAAGTCCCACACGCGATTGGCCTGGGTACGTGTACTTCGGGGTGCGCGTGAACTTCCACACGCGATTAGCCTGGGTACGTGTACATCGGGGTGCGCGGGAAGTCCCACACGCGATTGGCCTGGGTACGTGTACTTCGGGGTGCGCGGGAAGTTCCACACGCGATTAGCCTGGGTACGTGTACTTTGGGGTGCGCGGGAAGTCCCACACGCGGTTGGCCTGGGTACGTGTACTTCGGGGTGCGCGTGAACTTCCACACGCGATTGGGCCTGTGAGAGTGGGGTACATGTATTCCATGGGTGGGCGGGAATATTTACCCGCAACTGTGCCTGTGAGAGCGTGCTACATGTATTCCTGGGGTGGGCGGGAAGATTCACACGTTCGCCTACGACGTGCCGAAAAATAAATGGTCCAATCTTGAGACACGTACGCCAGCATGAAGCAGGCGTAACTCGATCCGCGCAGCATAAAAGTGCGCGCAAACAACAAACAAGCTCATACGCCAGGATGAATATACCATTCATAGCAGCAGTGGCCGTGGGTTACCAAAGGAGGAGGAGGAGGATAGTGAGGGCCCGAATTTTCACTCCCAGAACCAGCCTTTTTGGGATGCTGGAGAAGGTCCTCAATGTACTGCACTTCTTGGCCACAGGATCATTTCAGCGGACAAGTGCCATCGTGGGTGGGGTGTCACAGGCCACGCAATCACGCTGCCTACACCAGGTCTTGAACATCATCACTGCACGCCCATCAGTCCGTAGGCACATATACCTGCCCAGGACACCTGCAGAAAGGCAGGCTGCCACCCTCGATTTCTACGGTGTGGCACAATTCCCAAAAGTGCTAGGTGCCATTGACTGCACCCATGTGGCACTATGTCCCCCCAGGGCATCTGAGCACATCTATAGAAACCGCAAGCACTGGCATTCCATCAACGTGCAGGTAGTATGTAATGCTAAGGGAATCATCACCTCAGTATATGCCAACTATCCAGGGTCCACCCACGACAGCTTCATTTACCGAATGTCTACCCTAAGCCGGGACCTAGAAGCTGGGCGGCATGGCGATACATGGCTGCTCGGTGAGTATGAATGCCACTGCACATGCATGCATGTCAGATGCAGAGTTATGTCACTACCCCACTAATGATACCCATCACCTCCTCACCAGGGGACAGTGCCTACCCTCTGAGCACCCACATGATGACGCCAATTCGGAACCCCATCACGCCTCCAGAGGTAAGATACAACACAGCCCATATTGCAACCCGGGGCATAGTGGAGCGCACATTCGGAGTGCTCAAGTCACGCTTTCGCTCCCTTGACCGTTCTGGCGGGCAGCTGTTATATGCACCCCCAGTAGTGTGCAGGATCATAGTGGCAGCATGTGTCCTGCACAATGTTGCAACACGCCGGGGCCTGGCTGTGGACATGGTGGTGCCCCCACATCCCCAACCACATGCACGCCCGCTGCGCATGGGAGGGGAGAGGGCACAGGGTGAGGCAGCCCGTACGCAGCTGGTGGCTAATTACTTCACATAGAAATCACACCCCAGTGGAGTGCACACAGGCCTGGCAAATACCATCTGATAAGCAATGATGACTCGACCTGACAATTAAGACGAACAAAGGGACTGTCAACTGTCAGAACCATAGCAGCCTGAGATTGTTCATGTGGAAGTGTCACAATGTGTGCATCCCTACCTGCACAAACACCACCAATGCAGTGTCATGAAAAGACACTTCCATGCTGCAGAAATGAATACCCACTTGCAAAATACTACATGAAAACAGTGCCATGTCACCCACCCCCTCCCTGGCACGGCCACACAAGACACCATGGCATGTCATGTAATGTGAGAGGAAAGAAATTAATCCCCACAACATGCCCCAAGTGTCAGCAGCTAAGTGTCCCTAATGGAAACATGTTCACACATGAAATGCTCACAGTAATGCAGGACCTACAACCCACATTACCAAATACTTACCAAGAATACCAATCACCTACACAACCTCCAACCTACCTTAAACATGACATTACAGACTTAAAAATTAGCTAGCCTCACCACCTGATGATGACAGCCCTCCGAACACTTCCAAGTATACAGTGTTAGCGCCACGCAAGAGTGTAGGTGCACTGCTTACAACATGGACTCCAGTTCCAAGGTGGACCGCATTGTGAAGACATGAGGAATGGACCTGCAAATATGGAGGATGAGATGGATGCAGAGGCACATATCAATACACCATGCAGTGTACAATACAACAACAATATGCACTATGGCCCTCATTACGACCCTGGCGGAGAACCATGGTGCAATTTGCACCATGGTCCATGGCGCTAAGCTGCCAACTCCGCCATGGTGGTTGGCGGACTTACCGCCCCATTCCGACCTTGGCGGGGCGGTAAGTCCCCAATCCCCATTTACCCTTCCCCATTCCCATTTTTGCCCCATAGGGTATAATGGGAGTGGGGAAGGCGTTAATTACGCCACCGTAAATTACGGTGGCGTAATTAACAACAAGTCCCGTAGCGCCATGGATTTTTCCGCCTGCAAAAAGCAGGCGTAAAAATCACCATGGCGCTACGGGAACTCGTACTCTGGCGGAAAGGGGCGCCATGGTTTACGCTGGCGTAAACCCCTTTCCGCCAGGGTCGTAATGAGGGCCTATGAATGTATACACAGTATTGACTACAGACTGCCCACACAGCTCATGGGAGTCCAATGTCACCATGTACGTCAATGTCACTTGGGCACACCCTTTGCAAGCCCATGGAAACGGGAAGCAGGAGGGGTGTGTGTGACAAAAACCCAAGCATCTGAACCAAATCCATGACAAGCCTGCATGTGCCCAGCCACAATGCAGCGTATGCCCATGGGAGCCACACAAGGCAAGACACTGTCCAAAAAATAAATAAATAAATAAATAAAAACAAAAAAAATGGCCATTAATGGGCCCAGGGGGGTGGGGGAGGCCACCCAGGAGGTCCGAGGACAGGGTGCACACCAAAACCCACCTGTGTGGATCTTGCGAAAAAAAAACACCTCCATGGGCTCATGGCCTACACGGCTACCCTATTGTGGGAGTATCACTGCTGTCGCTATCCTCACCCTCTGCAGCTGCATCAGGAGGTGGTGGCACTATGGGAGGCAGCCCACGCAAAGCCCTAGTCCTGCCAACACTGACATCCCCATTGAGGGTTCTAACCCTGGTGCAGGTGGGTCGGACAGAAAAAAATCCCTCCCAGGAACACTCACCTGCGACGGCACGTAGGTCTCATCATCCGAATCGACACCTGAGTACAGCTCGGGGAAGGTGCAGCCAGAGACACCCTTTGAGAGCACGACCTGCAGCCGTTGTGGGTTCTCACCCACCACCACACCACGTCCCTCACTGGTGGTCGGTCGGCCCTCAGACCCCTCCTGGGTCTGCACCATCTCCACAACCCCAGCAGTATCAAGTGCGTCTTCCCCTGCAAAGACATAAAAGAAACCAAATGGAAACAGGCATTAGCACTATGGCACACAATTAGGGCTGAGAGGCTACAGAAACAGTACTTGATTGACACATGTCCCACATGACTAAAACACTCCCATGCATGCACCGTCACTGCGTGTGATGGGGAGGAAGATGGCACACATTGATGACACCAAGATGGAAGATGAACACATTTGCTGCATGCTGCCTAGCAGTGGCATCACACATTGGCCAGTGATTGGCAGGTCAAATACACATGCCATCACACAGATGGCATGTACCCTAGCCATGAAGTGAAGAGGGAGAGGAGGTCACCAATTGTTCATTCAGTCCAGTTTGTTCATATAATTGATTATTTTCATTGTAATGGTTCAAATGTTTAACCTGCAGCTGCCAGTCAAAAATGGTCCTATAGCACAGGGACATGTCCAAACTAATCATGTCCACGAAACTGAGCCAGTCCACTGTACCATAGCCATGTCAGACATGTGACAATAGGACTGAGAAATCCCAAGTAAAAGTGGTGGTATGCAAACAATCTGCCTGAATAAACAGAGGTAAATAAGCAACAGTGTTGTGGCAAGATGACACTCCAAGGGCAACTGGCGTGGTGTTGGGCTGGATGTCTTATGTTGGCCGAAGGGATGCTGCTATACCCAAATGCTGTTGCCAAGAATGTATAGGAAGAGGCACATGGGTGAGCCGAACCACTCAGGCACACACACCCTCCCCTGGCCACCAAACAGAAGCCCTCCAACACACACCATGCACATGGATGACACACACATGCATGTGCACTCACCGGACAATGCCTCGTAATCTGCCAGTTCTCCCACGCCTTGGATCTGTTCCTCCGTGACGTAGGTCCCAGCAACCTGCTCATGTGGAGTGAGTTGTATGTCGTCTGCTGGAGACCCACCTCCAGTCACTAGAGTTGCGGCATGACTTGAGGCCAGCTTATTCTTTGCCCTGCGCTTCAGGTCATTCCAGCGCTTGTAGCATTCATTAGCTGTGCGCCTCACGATTCCAAGGGCACTTATGATGTCCGCAATGGTCTGCCAGTGTGCCTGACGTTGTGCAGGTGTGGTCTTGGATCCTGCAACAATCACCATTTTGCGGTCATGTGCAGACACATACTCTACAAGTGCATTCAGTTCGGCCTCATTGAAGCTGGGCTTCCTTGACGGGCCGGACTGTGTAGCCGTGTCTGGGGCATCAGCCTCTACTGGACGAGCACTCTTCCTCTTCCGCTTGGAAGGTGGTGGGGATCCTGAGTGTCCTACGCCGCTCTGGAAACTAGGGGCAGGCGCGTGGGATTGCACACTCAGCATGGGAGTTGGTGCAGGCATTATCTCAAGTGTGATGGTGTCAGGGGGAATGTCAGCATGATGGACTTGGACCAACACTGTCCTGGATGGGTGTGTGAGAGGTGGGGTGGATGGAGCCGCAGCGGCCCCTGCAGCCTCCCCAGCCTGCCTACGCGGGGCAGCAGATGACCTAGCTGCCCCTGATCCACGTGGCCTGATGACACCAACGTTCACCGGCACACGTGGCCTAGACCTGCTGACCTGGAAGTCAGCCATGGAGTCACCCTGTGCCAGGTCTGGTTCCACAGTGGGCTGGTCCAACAAGGGCTGAGCATGGATGGTGTCAGCCACGGTAACCTCAACCGGGGGGGGATGGGTGCCCCTGACTGCTCCTCCACACATGGGGGGCTAGGGGCACCCTGCAAGTCACAGCCACGTCCCCTACTGCATCCACCACGGCCACCACTTGGGGCTCGGCCACCTTTGCCACCCTTACGGCTTGGTCGCCTCCCAGCCATGGCACTGATGTTATTGTGCGTATGGGAGTCGATGTGAACTATTGTCCTGGGTAATTGGGGGTCAAAGGGGTTGGGTACCAGATGGTAATCGTACCGTAGTGCTCTAGCAAGGCTGTATGTCACCCCTGGGGAAATATGACGGGTCACACAACGCACAGGCACCCCAAAAAAGCGAAGTAAGGTGCACGCAACCCCTCCTAGACCACGTGCGTGGAAACATAAACCTGCACTACGCTGTGGCACCCAGGAACACAAGAATGAACGTATGCGTGTCACACGCAGCCTAGAATGACCTCTGAAGGGGTACGAGACACACGGGGCAAGCACAGATGTTAAATACGTGCGCGACTCACCGTCTGCCAGGAACAAAAGCATGAAAAATATGCGCGTGTGCGCGTTGGCAACACCCCCGCCAAAAGAAGAATTATACGCTGTCTGAGGAAACAGGACAACAGTAGTAGGGAACACTGTTTGAGGAAACAGGCCCAGGAAAAAGAGGAAAAGAGAAAAAGCTGTCAGAGGTAACAGGGAGAACGAACTAGAAACGCGTGTGAACCGACAAGAAGTACAGATTTCACCCACTCGCTCTCCACGAAAAGCACGTACAAGGAAATGGCGTTCTACACGTACCTTTTATACACACGTCACAGACGCGGATACGCGATGAGGCCATTTCCACCAATTACACGCTTTGACACTCGGACGTGTATCTCTTCATTTTTACACGCGCCATTCTCTACGGCCATGCGCGTGATGTCACAGCTGCGCATTTTGGCCTTTGGGCCAATGAAATCGCATATGCGAGCACACGTGGTAAAACTGCACGTCCGAGTGTCATCGCGTGTAATCGGAAGGAAGTGTTCGTACACGCGATTGGCCTGGGTACGTGTATTTCTGCGGTGCGCAGGAAGTTCCATACGCGATTGGTGGAAATCCACGTGTGCTCTGTCATCACGTGTAATGAGGGAAACACCCGTGCGCCTCACGTCACAGACGCGCTCACGCGCTAAGGGCCTTTGGTCCAATGAAATCGCATATGCGTGCTGACGTGCATATGCGCTAAGGGCCTTTCCTCGATTTACACGCAGACGTGCAGGATTTTCACGTGCCAAATCACTCCGTATCAAGCTGGCCACGCGTAAGCACACGGAAGACCACGCTCCTGCCCAAAAGGCCGAATTACTGCCCCCCAGAGCCCTGAGCAGCCTCCCACGAGCCATCTGCTGCTGCCTGCCTGCCTGCCTGCTGCCACCGTGCCCTGCCATTTGGTGCCTGCACATCAGCCATCTGCAGGGGTCCATTTGCTGTGTCCACCCCTGCTGGAACAGAAGACTCCCGAATGGGATACCATCGCTCCACAGCCCAGCCCCAGGACCCAGTTGCCCACCCACTCCTGTCTCTGGGGTTGCCATGTCGGGAACTGCAACATCTGGCACCACTGGCAACCCCCGGCCAGAGAGGCAGAGGGGCACCAGCTTCACTGCCACCGAAGTTGGTGTCCTGGTGGAGCAAGTCCTGGCAGTATGATGCCCTCTTCGGAAGTAAGCGCGCCAACAAGGAAGGACGGACTCGGATCTGGACGGACATCGTGACTACCATCAACGCGGAGGGGGTGGCAGTCCGCGACTCCCAACATGTCAAGAAGCGCTGGGAAGACTGCAAGTCCAGGACCCTCTTGAAGGCCCGGCGCCTCATGGAGGGGGGCCGGGGCCGCATGAGTACCATCCAGATGAGGGTCCTGGAACGCGTAGGCCCAGCGCTCCACGCCCAGATCCTTGAGAGGCAGACCCGTCTGGAGTTGAGCGGTAAGTGGCCAAGCATTGCTGTGTGAGACAGGGCATGTCGCAGTGTGCTGGTTGTCTGATACTTGCTTGTATGTGTGACATAGGCCATGTATGCATGTTTGTGTGCAGGGACGTCATGCATGTGAGACCAGTAATGTGTGAACCACACGGTTGGTGCATGTGTTCAAATGCAACATGGGTTGCCCTATGCGGAATGGCCACATGAAAGCATGCCAGTCTCTGTTCCTGGACATGGGTGAGGGATGGGTGCTGATGCCATGTACATGTATGCTGTCCATGTCTGTGTGTCTGACCTGCATGTCTGTGACTTGTGAATGCCAGGGATGCATGACACATGTCTGTCACAATGTTCAGGTTCACTGATGCAGCCTAGTCATCCTTGTATCCACTGTGTCTCTGGTGTATGAGGCCAGATGGATGAAACTAGGGTGAAGTGTGTGCATGTGATAGGCATGGCCCATGATGCATGTGAGTTCCAAAACAACAGTGTATGTTTCAAGAATCACTTGGACATGTATGCTAATATCCATAGCATGCGCCATGCCTGTTACCGCATGTGTTTTACCTGCACTGAGCCATGTGTTGTGGAGGAACATGATGGAAGTGATCTTTGACAGTGCCACTCATCTGCTATTGCTTCCTGTCTAGGGGACCATTGTACAGTACCCTGATGCTTGTTTTCTATGTCTCCCTCTACACAGCGCCACGTGAAGAAGAGGGCGGAGACGGCTCTGTGGAGCAAAGCGGCGGGGATGCCCACACGGCTGCAGCGGAAGGGGTGGGTGAGCCCCCACAGGGGCTTGCAACGGCGGAAGACGGGGTGGAGCAATCCAGGTTGGTGGTTTCCACAGAGGAGGAGGAGGCCGCTACTGAGGCGCACATGGGGCCTGGTGGGGGCATCCCTGCTGGTGCAAGTGTTGCAGTCCAGGGGCAGGGGCAGGAGGCAGCACAGGTCGCCGTGGAGGGGCCTGTGCATGTCACTGTCCCTGATACTGTGACTGCACCACCATGCACCAGCAGGGATGCCCCACCCCAGGCCCGTCCGCAGGTAGGGGGGATGTCCATGTCATCTGACTCCCCT
The DNA here is from genome assembly GCF_040938575.1 of Ambystoma mexicanum. NCBI lineage: Eukaryota > Metazoa > Chordata > Amphibia > Caudata > Ambystomatidae > Ambystoma > Ambystoma mexicanum. Next base: position 1,089,604,238 of record NC_090922.1, on the reverse strand, counting down.
CCACCTGCGGATGAGGGGACCCCTGGCCGTATGGAGAAGGTCCTGATTGGTGTCGCGTTGCGCACAGGTGCAATTCGTGATGAGGTGCGTGCTTCCCGGGAGGAGCATGCACGTCATCACGGAGAGCACCGTGCCGACGTGGCCCAGTTGGGATCGGCCATGGTCGGGGGTTTCCTACATGTGTCGACCAATCTGGCGACCCTCTCCTCCTATGTGGAGACTATGCACCAGTCGTTCTCCATGCCGTCTTCCGGCCCAGATGCCACCAGGGCCCCCTGTGGACCTGCCCCGACCAATGCAGCCGGCTCGGTGGGGATCCCATTCCTGCCACAGTCGGGAGTCGGAGGTCCAGCAGGGGTGGACACACCATCAACTGGACCCCAGCAGATGGAGGATGTGACGGCATCATCGGGCAGGGCACGTGCACGACGGCGTCGGTGGATTCGATCAGCCTGGATGCCGTCGTGCTGGCACAGGCAGTTGCGTCGGAGACAGCGGCAGGCTCGACGTGGGAGGCATCATGGCTCGGGGCCATCAACATCAGGGGTGCAGGCATCGGCCGGAGGGCAGGAGAACCCTGGAATGGGAGTGGCTTCCGTGTGGGAGCGGTTGGGCCAGCAGATAGGTGCAGAGCGGCAGCGGGCAGAGGAGGAATGGCTCACAATGGTCAGGGGGGAGAACTCCATGCGGAGGGTGCTGAGGCGGGCTGAGTGCCTCGAGTGTCTTCGCAGGGAGTTGGAGCTGGACACTGCTTTATCCCTGTGAGACCTCGGGGCCAGGGAACATGCCCGCCTCCAAGCCATTGAACAGGAGTTCGATGATGCCCTGGCCCATGACAACATCCAGTGAGCCGTTGGACTAGCCCGCTGCCCATGTAAATAGTTATGTAGTTAGTGTTAGGATTCCTTTGTTTTTGCATTTTCTTTGGACCTTTTGGACAATGGGCCACATTTTTGTATATAGTTATTTTTTATTAGTTAGTGTTGTTAGATAGGTTTCATTTCTTTTGTTGGGATCATGGACCCTGGCTTGTTCACCTGTACATAGTTCACTGTTGGATTTTCTTTTCTTTTTACAATTTACACATGGAGCAATGGCTTTCAATTATAATTTCCCATTAGATTTTCTTTTGTGGACTGTGACTTTGGACACCATTCCTTTGGATTCCGATTTTTGGTTTTGCATTTTTTCACGGACATGCTTCTTTTTCCTTTTTTTGCATTCCCATTTCTGTTAGTTTATTTTTGATTCAATTCATGTTTCCTTTAATACATATTTTTTGATCAAACTTCAATGTGTAGTATCATCTCATTGGTTTCATGCATATCATGATATGGGTTTTGAGATTCACTGACACCCATTGGGTATATGTGAGGGACATGTGTTCGTTTCCAAACTTGCAATTGCTGTTCTATCATGTTATTGCCATTTCTAAGTGGGTGGATGCAATACTCGGGTTGGTGTTTTGCATTTGGAGGCTGACCATAGGGACCAGGGATCTAGATTGTGATGACATGTTGGCTGGGGAACATGAGTTGGACATGAGTGGGGGCCTGCTGGCAGGTGCCCCACAGTGCTGGGGGGTGGGGGTGCAGGGGAACATGAGTTGGACATGAGTGGGGGCCTGCTGGCAGGTGCCCCACAGTGCTGGTGGGTGGGGGTGCAGGGGAACATGAGTTGGACATGAGTGGGGGCCTGCAGGCAGGTGCCCCACAGTGCTGGGCGGTGGGGGTGCAGGGGAACATGAGTTGGACATGGGTGGGGGCCTGCTGGCAGGTGCCCCACAGTGCTTGGGCGTGGGGGTGCAGAGGAACATGAGTTGGACATGAGTGGGGGCCTGCTGGCAGGTGCCCCACAGTGCTGAGGGGTGGGGGTGCAGGGGAACATGAGTTGGACATGAGTGGGGGCCTGCTGCCAGGTGCCCCACAGTGCTGGGGGGTGGGGGTGCAGGGGAACATGAGTTGGACATGAGTGGGGGCCTGCTGGCAGGTTCCCCACAGTGCTGGGGGGGTGGGGGTGCAGGGGAACATGAGTTGGACATGAGTGGGGGCCTGCTGCCAGGTGCCCCACAGTGCTGAGGGGTGGAGGTGCAGGGTAACATGAGTTGGACATGAGTGGGGGCCTGGTGGAGGCTGCCCCTGGTGGCTGGGGGGTGGGGGTGGTGGTAGACATGAGTGGGGGCCTGGTGGAGGCTGCCCCTGCACTGCTGGGGGTTGGGGGTAATAGGGGACATGAGTGGGGGCCTGGTGGAGGCTGCCCCTGCATTGCTGGGAGGTGGGGGTAATAGGGGACATGAGTGGGGGCCTGGTGGAGGCTGCCCCTGCACTGCTGGGGGGTGGGGGGGTGGGAGACAGGAGTGGGAGCCTGGTGGAGGGTGCCCCTGACTGCTGGGGGGTAGGGGGTGCAGGGAGACATGAGTGGGGGCCTGGTGGAGGCTGCCCCTGGTGGCTGGGGGGTGGGGGTGGTGGGAGACATGGGTGGGTGCCTGGTGGAGGGTGCCCCTGGTGGCTGGGGGGTGGGGGTGCTGGGAGACAGGAGTGGGAGCCTGGTGGAGGGTGCCCCTGCACTGCTGGGGGGTGGGGGTAATAGGGGACATGAGTGGGGGCCTGGTGGAGGCTGCCCCTGGTGGCTGGGGGGTGGGGTGGTGGTAGACATGAGTGGGGGCCTGGTGGAGGCTGCCCTGGTGGCTGGGGGGTGGGGGTGCTGGGAGACAGGAGTGGGAGCCTGGTGGAGGGTGCCCCTGACTGCTGGGGGGTAGGGGTGCAGGGAGACAGGAGTGGGGGCCTGGTGGAGGCTACCCCTGGTGGCTGGGGGGTGGGGGTGGTGGGAGACATGTGTGGGGGCCTGGTGGAGGGGGCCCTGCACTGCTGGGGGGTGGGGGTGCATGGAGACAGGAGTGGGGGCCCGGTGGAGGCTGCCCCTGCACTGCTGGGGGGTGGGGGTGGTGGTAGACATGAGTGGGGGCCTGGTGGAGGCTGCCCCTGGTGGCTGGGGGGTGGGGGTGCTGGGAGACAGGAGTGGGAGCCTGGTGGAGGGTGCCCCTGACTGCTGGGGGGTAGGGGGTGCAGGGAGACAGGAGTGGGGGCCTGGTGGAGGGTGCCCCTGACTGCTGGGGGGTGGGGGTGCAGGGAGACAGGAGTGGGGGCCTGGTGGAGGGTGCCCCTGACTGCTGGGGGGTGGGGGTGCTGGGAGACATGAGTGGGGCCTGGTGGAGGCTGCCCCTGCACTGCTGGGGGTGGGGGTGGTGGGAGACATGAGTGGGGGCCTGGTGGAGGCTGCCCCTGGTGGCTGGGGGTGGTGGTCGACATGAGTGGGGGCCTGGTGGAGGCTGCCCCTGCACTGCTGGGGGGTGGGGGTGGTGGGAGACATGAGTGGGGGCCTGGTGGAGGCTGCCCCTGGTGGCTGGGGGGTGGGGGTGGTGGGAGACATGAGTTGGACATGAGTGGGGGCCTGGTGGAGGCTGCCCCTGGTGGCTGGGGGTGGTGGGAGACATGAGTGGGGGCCTGGTGGAGGCTGCCCCTGCACTGCTGGGGGGTGGGGGTGGTGGTAGACATGAGTAGGGGACTGGTGGAGGCTGTCCCTGGTGGCTGGGGGGTGGGGGTGGTGGTAGACATGAGTTGGACATGAGTGGGGGCCTGGTGGAGGCTGCCCCTGCACTGCTGGGGGGTGGGGGTGGTGGGAGACATGAGTGGGGGCCTGGTGGAGGCTGCCCTTGGGGGGTGGGGGTGGTGGGAGACATGAGTAGGGGCCTGGTGGAGGCTGCCCCTGCACTGCTGGGGGGTGGGGGTGGTGGGAGACATGAGTGGGGGCCTGGTGGAGGCTGCCCCTGGTGGCTGGGGGGTGGGGGTGCTGGGAGACAGGAGTGGGAGCCTGGTGGAGGGTGCCCCTGACTGCTGGGGGGTAGGGGGTGCAGGGAGACAGGAGTGGGGGCCTGGTGGAGGGTGCCCCTGACTGCTGGGGGGTGGGGGTGCAGGGAGACATGAGTGGGGGCCTGGTGGAGGGTGCCCCTGACTGCTGGGGGGTGGGGGTGCTGGGAGACATGCATTGTTGATCAGTAGTGCAAGGTGACATGTGGGTTGGCTGGGGGGCATGCCCATGGTGGATGGGCTGCCTGCGGGACATGAGCAGGGGTGCAGGGTAGTCCCGCGTGGTGTGGGCTGCCTGCAGGGGCCGTGGAGATTTTAGAGCGAACACCTGGGAGGACCCACACGGCCAATTCACGTGCAGTACTCCCCATAACCCTTGAAATACATGTACCCTGCTGAAATCGCGTGTGGAACTTCCCGCGCACCCCTGAAATACACGTACCCTGCTGAAATCGCGTGTGGAACTTCCCGCGCACCCCTGAAATACACGTATCATGCTAAAATCGCGTGTGGAACTTCCCACGCACCCCTGAAATACACGTACCCTGATGGAATCGCGTGTGGAACTTCCCGCGCACCCCTGACATACATGTACCCTGCTGAAATTGCGTGTGGAACTTCCCGCGCACCCCTGAAATACACGTACCCTGCTCGCATGGGGCCAATCGCGTGTGGAACTTCCCACGCACCCCTGAAATACACATACCCTGCTCGCACGGGGCCAATCGCGTGTGGATCTTCCCGCGCACCCCTGAAATACACGTACCCTGCTGAAATCGCGTGTGGAACTTCACGCGCACCCCTGTAATACACGTACCCTGCTGGAATTGCATGTGATACTTCCTGCGCACCCCTGAAATACACATACCCTTCTGGAATCGCGTGTGATACTTCCCACGCACCCCTGAAATACACGTACCCTGCTGATTTTGCGTGTGATACTTCCTGCGCACCCCTAATGCACACGTACACAGGACAATCGCGTGTGGAACTTCCCGCGCACCCCTGAAATACACGTACCCTGCTGAAATCGCGTGTGGAACTTCACGCGCACCCCTGTAATACACGTACCCTGCTGGAATTGCGTGTGATACTTCCCGCGCACCCCTGAAATACACGTACCCTGCTGGAATCGCGTGTGATACTTCCCGCGCACCCCTGAAATACACGTACCCTGCTGATTTTGCATGTGATACTTCCCGCGCACCCCTAATGCACACGTACACAGGACAATCGCGTGTGGAACTTCCCGCGAACCACTGAAATACACGTTCCCCGCTTGGCGTTTGCTGTTTGCCAGCCCTGTGTACTGGTCCAGTGGTCCAGGGTTAGCGCAGCCCTTTGCGATTATTTGGGGATTTTGAAGGCTTTTCCTTGCGCAAGGGCGTTCTTGGGGGCGTAACTGGCGCTGCTGCAGGGTCGCTGCGCCACGCTGCGCCACGGCTGGTTTTGGATGCGAAAATCCATGAATATGCTGTGCGCAGAAATCGATTTTAGCGCACGCGGTTGGCGCAGACATTCGCACGGGCACGCTGTGCGCCAGTCGCGTGCGCCATTTTTGTGCGAATTTCTATGAATTACCCTGTAAGTCCCTTCTTCCTTTCCATTGCGGCCTGTCGCAGATCAGGAGCGGACGTACTGAATACAGAAGTGTTCCAAGAGCATTCGATCCCGAAAAGCAGATAAGTGTGGGGGGGTGAGGGGAGGAAAAAGTATGGAAGGGGCAAGGGGAGGATGGAGGTGGGGTTAGTAGACATACCTCATTCCCCGGCCGAGGGGCGATGGTGGCCGCTAGCCGTGAGGAGGCTCAGGGCAGCGGGATTAGCGTCTGGTAACGCCCGCATTCTGAGAATCCCAATTGCAGTGAGGCCACCACATCCCCCTCGCGGGTTCTAATATAAATTACTTTCTGAAGAGTCAGAGAACATGACATTTTTCCATGTTTTTGTTCAAATTGTGTCTTTCCTCCCATCCATGGGAAGCCCAGAGGTCCCTCTTGTTCTCTCAGTTAGCAATATGTATCCCCTGTATCTCAAGATTGGTCAGGTGAGTTAAATAATCTCTTTGTTAAATCATGTGTTGTAACTTTGTTCTCTTCACTGATTGTTGTTAATTTCTTCACTACTTCTCCTTTTAGGAATATTGTCATGTCCCCTCCTGTCCATTCCTGACATTCTAGTTGAGCCACTTTGCTCTCATCTCACCTGAATGGCCAGGTATGCCTATGCTTCTGGCAGGGAAACTGCCTCAACCTTTTTTGGCTAGGTCTATTTGGGGAGGAGAAACAGTATCCCTCCAGACTACTGTATCTTGCGTGGGGCCAGTCATACTTGACCCACGGCTATTATTACTGAAAGATTTGGACAGTATGGAGGGGATTTCAGATGACGGGGAATATATTTATCTTTCTATGGTAGCTTTCTTTCTCAGATTATTAGCTATCTGTACTGAAATTGACTGGCTGTTTTACTTTTCCTCTCTCAGTTTAACAGTCTGGTCCATTTTCTATTTTCATTTAATCAGTTGCTCTCTTGATTCATGCAGACTAGCCTGACTAGTCTCATATGCTCCCTTCTTAAATGTTTTTAATTCTATTTTCTGTTGCAGCTCCTTCTGTAGGGATTATTTTTCCCGCCAGGAGACCTGTACTTGATTTACTGTTTCTTGATTTTTAGACTGCCATTTAGTTCCTTCTTGGTTCAGTTGCCCTTTTGCTGGACAGCTTGTGCAAGGTCAGCCAAAACCTTTTTGCGTTTCTCTTTTAATGCCACATTTTCAGCTGCGATTATAATGTGTTCGTTCTTGTACAGGCACGCTGTTTTGATTTTATTGTCTGTGCGCTCATGCCAATTGTCAGTTCAGTTGTTGTTTTTCTTGAATGATAGTGTTCCTTACTTTGGTGTCATGGGTTCTTTGCTGTTTGACTATATTGAACTCATGTTGCAGTTGATCAAACTCAGCCTGCAAGTCAATATCTTTGGTGTGATCATTTAAATTCCTTTATAAACTGCCCTGTGGCTGTATACCCACATTTCAATCATCCTTGAAACTCAAAATTTCTGCATCAAGATGTACTCTTTCCTCTTCATGTTTGTGTTCTTTTTAATTTTGCATCTACTCTATGATGCTTTGCTTCTGCTGAATTAGCCGGTTAGCTTCTATTGCCCCTTGCAAACCTTTTATTTCTTGTAATTTTTGATTGGTAATATTCTGCATGCAGGGTCAGGCTGGGGTACAAAATTGTCTCGGGCACCAATTAAAAAAGTGGCCCATAGTTGCAAATGGCAATTCATTCCTTTTCTGACTGACTGTTTGAGTAGTACTCAAGGGGAGGTTTTTGATAACATGTGATGTAAATTGTGGATTTTAAAGAATATTCATTCAGTAACACTGGTCAAAACTATAAGCCGCAAGTAACTCATCAATGTGGCCCACATGGTCAAAGCAGTGGCCCACTTTCACCAAACAAACTGGCCCACATGGGATTTCGCGTTTTTAGTTTGGGCATTGCCCTATTGCCTTATAGGCCAGTCTGGGCATGTCTGCATGCGTAGCAACTTGTGTTTTACTGCCAGAATCTTCATATTTTTTTATGCCGGCATGTCTGCTCTTCTTTCTTGCAATTTAAGGAGGCAAATAGAAAAAGATGCCAACATTTTCAGTTCACCTTTTTTTGCAGTAGTCAAAAATAATCCTTGTAGTGATTGAGCCGGCCGAAATCGTGGCCTTGTCTGGCCTTGTGCACAACATCTTCATGATCCCACCAGCGATGGAGCAGCATGCTTGGAGCCATACTTTTCAAGAGTCAAAGCACCCCAACACCGTACTCCAACTGCAACATCTACCTCGCTACATTAAAAGATGGCCACCACCACTACATCAGAAGACAAGGCATCCTCAGGCTGTGGTACGGCCCTAAGCCCAGCCTCCAGTTTATGCGAACCTGATTGGCCCGGGGAGGCCCTATCAGTAGGCACGTGTTTGAGCCGGAAGACGGAGCCAGATGAAATCACGGCTGAATTCGAAGGCCCGATGAAAAAGGCCCTGCACCGTTGTCTGGCCTTATGTACAACATCGTCATGATCCCACCAGCCCTGGAGCAGTATGTTTGGAGCCATCCTCTTCAAGAGTCAGAGTGCCCCAGCACCGTACTCCAACTGCAAAATCTACCGCGCTACATGAAAAGATGGCCGCCACCATTACATCGGAAGACAAGTCCTGAGGCTGTTGTGCAGCCCTCAGTCCAGCCTCCAGCTTATTCAACCCTGATTGACCTGGGGAGGCCCTATCAATAAGCACCTGCATAAGCCGGTAGGCAGATCTGTGCAAAATCGCGGCTGAATTCGAAGCCTGTTTTTCTCCAGCTAAGATAGTTGAGGAATGATGTAGGACTGTAAAGTCCTTTTTTTTAAACTACCTGGTTTCAAAAGAGATCTTTCAGTTTCATTACTGGTATTTCATATGTATGTTTACCAGCGCACAGGCTTACTCCTGCAAAGGCAAGATGAATACATTCCTTAGTATAAAACTTCATTTTAAACCTTCATCGTAGGTTTCTCAGAACCTGGGTATGAAGTCCAGATAAATATCAGTCGAGTCAAAAAGGCCAAATTTCCGTCAAGGACCCAAAATGTCTTTGATGTTTTGCAAGCTAGGCATGTGCCAGAATGAAATACCAAGATCTGTCCTGTCCTGTGAGAAACAATGTTTTATTTTGAAGGCCTGTTTTGTCATTTGCTAGGAATATACAACAAGTCTTCACACAAAGTTCTTATTATGCAAACTTTTCTGTCAACTATAAAATAATGAAGTACTGATTCAGACATCAATTAGTACATACAGAGAATACATATTAAAGAACATCTTTATTTTACTTGCATGTACACAGATCAAATATTGGGATAATTACCTTACGGCAAGCCTTGCTAATCATTGAAATTGTAAAAAGCATATTTTCTTAGATATACATTGCTGGCGAATTTCGGTTTGACTTTATTTTGCTGTTAGTGTTCATTGCTTGCTATTTCTCTGTAGGATAATTCTTCTAACTCCCTTTCATTTAATAGGAGGCATTACATTCAATCAGATAATATATTCCAGTATGTACTTTTTTTAGAGTGCCATTTTTGGGATCATGGGCAAAGCCAACATGAGTGTGGTCTTTCGTTTAAACACTGGCTTTTATTGGCCCGCCAGCATGGATATGTCTTTTTATAGTGGCATTATGGGCAAAGCCAACGTGACTGTGTCGTAAAGTGGGAATTGTGGCATTTATTGGTACAGCCAACATGGACATGTCTTTTATAGTGGCATTATGGGCAAAGCCAACGTGACTGTGTTGTAATGTGGGAATTGTGGCATTTATGGTACAGCCAACATGGACTTGCCTCTTACATTGGTAAGTCTATCATTAGTGGGCAAACCAGCATAACACTATCTTCTTTCCCCGGCAGAATACTGCAATATATTGTGTGCCCAGATAGCATTAAAATGTATTCCTAAACTAACAGAATACTGACATATATCGTGGGCAATAGCATCATAGAAATGTGTTGGAAAAGGCTCCTGTGTGCTGTTGGTACTCTCCATCCAATGGAATGTTTCATGTGTTAACCTACAAAACCGAATGTCTGACTTTGTACCCAATTTTCCCAATATGTGTCCTGTGAAATACTCCAATTGACCCATTACTTTAAAAGTTTTAATGGATGAGAACAACGCCCAAAGTTCTCTTGGTTGGTTGGGGCTCCTTAACAAGGTTTGTTGTTTTGTGGACAGTTTTACTAATTTCAATGGAAAAATGTACTAGTCCCGTCAGTCACTTGTCTAGCCCTCGGCAGCAATTATGAAGCTTTTGAGGGATCAGAGAGGGAAGTACAACCAAACTACGCTCTTATAGAACTGTGCTTGCTTTCTGTTTGTAGCACATCCAATGCCACCTTTAAACCAATGGTCAACATGTCAATGACAGGAGTACCAAGGGCATTGACAGGGTTAACATCTCGTACCCCAGAGTCCCTAAATGTAGCACACAGTGTACAGAAAATAAAGAGAGACACAAGACACACACATTTGAGTGATTAAGCAAAGAGGAATGGAAAGTTGGATAGAAAAGGGACCATTACTACAAAAGCATTCTAGAAAAATGTATATGTTATACTTTTTTTTTTAAACTTTATTTATACATTTAATATTACACATTGACAACAAAATGTAATACAATAACACAATGTTCAAAGAATACTTATGCAATTCCATCATATTAACTTTATCCATAAAGAACAATCAAGAATTGAAATTAAAATGAGAGAGAAAGGAAGAAAAGAAGAAAAAAATAAAATAAAAAAATAAAAATAAAATAAAAATAAAATTTAAATTAAAATAAAAAAATAATAATTATTGTTAAACCTCTCCTGGACTACAATAGATAACTAAGCATAGAGATCATTAAATGCTCCCCAAATCCTCTCATATTTGTCAAGTTGCTCCTTTTCTTTAAAGGACACCCTCTCTCTCCTGGATAGCAGGCACAAACCTTGCAACCAATCCTCAGTATTCGGAAAAGCATCACTTTTCCAAAATTTTAAAATTTGCTTTTTAGCCAGGAGAAGGGCTCTATATAACCAGAAAATTTTGCTGTTAGACAATCCAATACCCAATGGAATCAAACCTAGCACACCAAGGAGAGGCTCTCTAGGTATAGGTGGGCCCAAGACTAATTCCATCCTCTGGAAAACACTATCCCAAAATATCTGTATTTTTCAACATAACCACAACATATGGAGTGTGCTACCCACCTCTCTATTACAGTTCCAACAGGTGTTTACAGCACTCAACTTGCAATATTTCATTCTCAACAGTGACCAGTATAGGTAGTGATTAATATTTTGTTGTGTATACCTCAAATCCAAATCCACCTTATACTTTTATGTTATACTTTTTACATTGCCCACATCATGGAACCTACCCTCATGCCAAATTACAGGTTTGTAGCATGTCGGGAAGTATGCTGAACATTTGGAACAGGCACACACACATATCCAAGCATTGAAGACCGCTTACATTTTTTTTCCAAAAATGTATATTTTATACTTTTTACATTGTCTACACCATAGAACCTACTCACATGCCATATTTCAGGTGTGTAGCCTGTTGGGAAGTATGTTGAACATTTAGAACAGACACACACACATATCCACAAATCTCTCTCTATATACATATATATAGAGAAAGAGAGAGAGAGAGAGATATTATTACCAGTTTTAGAACAGAAGCGTAGGGCTTTAAGTGGACTGGGGCTAACCAGGGCAGCCTCCAAAATCTTTTCTTCAGTGAGGGCCTCCGCCTAGTCAGCACTATTAATCACACACTATTTATTTGCCGTTTGTTAGGGGACTTGCACTAGTAGAGAACTGAGCTATTGATTTACAATATGTAAATGGAAGGCATTAAGGGAGAACAGAAGTAATTCTCTGCTCAAGCCAGACATCCCAAGCCTTTCACCAAAAAGCATAATCCGTTCAAATGACTACATATGCCTTGTGGTCACATACGTTTTACTGTGAGTGCTGTGACAAAAGACACGAGCACCAAGGCCAGTGTGCATTATGTTTCCTGCAAGATGTCATACTGTATTCACTATCACAGATATATGTGTTGAATATAACATAATGTGCTCAATCTGATGTTCCAAAAATGCTCTATAATATTTTGCAAAGCAGCCTGGAGCCCCATTAGTGCTATTTGGCCCCCTCTGCATTCTCATATGTGGCTTTTTACAGAGGGAGATTTATTCAATGAATGAATTGCTTATACACTGAGTGAGGGAGTGTTTTATTTATAGACAATGTATTTGAACAAGCCAGAGAGATGCATTTACAGTGTGGAGACTACATGCAAACAAGACCCCCTGTGACAGCGCAAAGTGCCCCAAAATACATATTTCCAGGGTCTCATGATTTGTTTTTTTGTGTAAGGCGGCTCCTGATTAGACCATGCTCAGCTTTTTTAGGGCACGTCCTGCAATTAGTTCATGCCCTCTTCTTAGCGCCCCCTGCCCTTTGATTTCGCATCCAAATGACAGCACTGGAAAGCACTATTTCTAGTGGATGAATCTGGCACAATCGCATGGTTTTGCTGAGGTCAAGTGGAACCAGTTTTTTGGGGTTAAAATAGCTAACCTCTCTATGAGAAAGGTATGCAGGAAAGTGTGACCAGAGAAGGGGAGACCCAGGGGCGGATGAACCATGGAACGAAAGGTTTATCTACACCATGCCCACCGAATCACAAAGGCCCCCCTGATGCAGATGACTTTCACAACTTTGCTTTTTAACTATTACATACTTGCAGTCCCACGTGTGCTAGTGAGACATGTCTGTCCAATTATCTGCCATGGGTGATTGCGGTAGTCAGATTTATCCGGAAAGTTTTCCCACTGACTCCCGCAGCTCTACCCAACAATTTGTAAATCAAGGAACTTAAAGGCGGAAATTCTTAGAACATTTGATTTGATGGGGAAAATAAATCAAATAAAAAAATGGGAACTCAATAGTGAATATATAGGTTATATATGTATGTTAATCCTTTTGTAAAAAATTGTAAACGCAATTAAATTCAAATAAAAAATAAACAAATAAATAATTAATACATGATCTGCCATTAAAAACATGTTCAGTACATTAGATAACTTTCTGTGAACTGACCAAACCGTGAGTGCTCTGTCTGCTGTCACGCTCTGTAGCAAACAAGCAGGATTTTCTATTTGGTTTAGGTGCAGGAGCAAAGAGGCCACCGAAATGTCAAGCATTGCGCTACACATTCCTTTAAATCACAAATCTGAAAGGGTAGACAGAAATATTTAACATGAAAGAATGTTCTTTGTGAACTTTGCATCTGAATTGGGACAGTATCAAAGACAGACAGCCTGTTTCCTATTCTCATGCACCATGCTCTGTCTTCATGCAACTTATCTGGCTGCCAGTCAAGACCTCTATGTCACATTCCCTGAAGAAAGTCTGTCTCTGCCATGAATATTTGCTCTCTAAAAAGGACAGCCTTTTTATGTTTTCACTGATTATTCAATCATGTATTTGTTTTATTGTTTAAAGTGTGAACCTACCACGAGGTTGTGGGTAGCCAGGGATTGGGGTGGTGTTTTTTAACCGTAGCATGACTGTGAGTTGCAGACACTGCGTCTTTATGTGCTTCCTTTGGGATTAATCCCTGGTCAGGTATTCCTAAGAAAAGGCCATTTTTGGAGAGCTTTGTGGAATTAAAGAATTGTGAAGGAATTCTAAGCCAATACAGGGATCAAGTACCAGAAGGTCCTCTCATTGCGGGTGAGTTGGAACTGGAGCCAGATATGTGGAGCTTAGCTGCCATCATTCAGTCTGTTCAGTTTGCGATACAAATTAAACAGATTGAATGATGAACATTCGATCTGTTGATTTTGCACAGCATTGTAAGTAAATGAGTTTTGAAGCAATGTGGGCCACTTTTATTTCAAGAAAGGCCTGAAAGTGTGATATCAGGGAATCTTTTAACTAGCTATTTATTTAGCTGTGATTCACGACAGTGGTGTCGAAACTTTTATGTATTTTATTTATTTATTGAACATGTGCATGGCACCTACACATCAAAAAGTGTTTCCAGGCACCATGGAAAAAGATTGGCCAACCTCTGGGAGGAGAGTCCACACGGCAGTGTTTAGGTAACATGGAGCCCAGGTGAAAACACTAAAATGCACCACTATGCTTGGAACCCTGCACTACACCCCTCCCCCGCCCACCCAACGTTATAAAACCACTGCAATATAAACAAAGAAAGTTGCATCAACTTGTAATTAATATAATTAAAACTAAGAAGTATGGACAGCAAAGAAGACACGAACATTTTCTTAAAAATAACTTTCTTTATAGCATGTATACATTTATTGTCTAACACATATGCTCATATATTTTGCTTTTGGAAAATTCTATGTTAGTGTTGCATAATCTAGTTTTGCAATGACTTTGCTCTTAATTGACTGTATAATTTGAGCCAATAGCACGTTTTCATAGATTTCTTTAGATCATATTTGATTTACTGAAACTCCTCTCACAAATCAGCAACAGCACCTATAATCACATTTTTCAGAGGTGACACACACCTTTAACAATAACAAATGTTTCATTGTATGATGGAGGTATTGCAATAAATAAAATACTTTTCAACACCCATAATTATAGGCTTTGTCCCTAACCTTAGCCTAGTAAAAGAAGAGTGCATCTTTTTTTATATATCATACTCTGTCAACTGAATCACTTCTAGGGATTACCAATTTTGTTAGCTAAGGCAGAGCATGATTACATGATTTGGACAAGATCACAAACTTTGGTCAGGGCGTGCGGCCGAGATTTAGTCCAGTCTGCAATTTAGGCACTAAACCACATATCTTCCCAGTTCTACCTAGTACACACATGTGTTAATGGGAGACTATGCAAACCTTCTCTGAGCTTTACAGCAACACTGTGGGGATTTTTAAAGTGACCAGGGAAAGAACATGCATAATAAGGCCACCAGCTTTTAGTCATTGTTCCACACATGTTGCTTCTTGTGCACCCCTCCCATTTCTAATCACACAATATGTGCACGTGTTATGGGACATCCTATGAACAGTAGTGACTGAAAATGAACCAATCACATGTGTGTCTGCAGTCATCTACCCCTAGCCACTCCGCATTTAAAGTGCTCTGCTAACAACAAATATGTCTTTAAAACACACGTATCAGCCCGTGTGCCAACCAATTATTTTCTTTCTACTTGAAATGTAAAGCAAATCAGAACCTGACAAATAGCAACAGGGTTCTTAAATTAGTCTCTGAACATCGGATGGGAACAGCTGATCCTACTCTCAAATTACCAGCGCCTTCTCCCACTCCAAGACACTTGCCACTGTGTCCATATGGTGCACCTATAAACAGTCAGAAAGCTTTGAACACACCTTAGCTAACCGTAGAGTGATGTTTGTTTATCCTGCACTTCAGCCTTTGAGTTGTCAGATACAGCCAACTACGTTTTTAATTATATGAATGCACTGTGACACCGAATTTGCTACACTAAATTAAAGCAGCTTCGTACGTTTGCTGATCATGTTCCCATACAAAGAATTGCCATTGCTGGAGGCAGTGCTGTCACTGGGCCGCATCCAAAGCCCCCCCAGAACTTGCTCCCCAATCTTGGGAAACCTATTTGTGTGCTCAGAATGTTTTTCAGAATGCTGCAGTGCCATTTGAACCATGGTCGCTAGGTTCAGAGGAGTGACACTTCCCCCAAAACCACTTGGGGGTCTGAGGAGAAGTCCTGTGAAATCACTTGTCAGTGTTGCGCTGAACAGGAAGTAAATGCATTTTGTGCATGTTGGGGGGTTTAAAAGGTGTGCACGTTTTGTACTTTGCTGACATTGTAACAAATTGGGCTATTTTCCAGGTGTTCATGGTTCGTATTGTATGGGGCTGAGAGGCCATTTACTTACATGTGTGTCACATGTTGGGAACCATTCTCTAAGGGGGAGAGCATGTCACTGTTCAGTCTGAGAGGTATGGGAGTCATCAATCCACAGTCAACCATGGTAAACTAATTGTAATGGCCGGCGGGTGAAGGACCAACTGTGTCACGTTCATGACATATTCCTCAGGTTTAACAAGCTTGCCTTTGAGAAACCAGAGCCCCAGAAAGCCGGGAAGGAGCCGGCTTGGATGCGCAGGGTCAGGCATGTGGACTCTTTCCTGTAACAGAGTTTTGTAAATGATAAGCTCCTGCTGCATGAGTAATTAGGTACACGGATTGCTTCATAAGGAACAAAGGACAAACTTCTGAACATGGAGCCCCAAGTAGCAGGATTTAATCATTCTTTTCAGGATCTGTCAACACGTTCAAATATTGAATTCCTGTGCGGCGCCCTAGATAAATGAGGCTGTCTTTTATCAACTAAAATTCATCATATTTCTATGCTAGGCTAATAATTGCGCTTTTCTGAATGACTTCTAGAATGCACCATTTTCTTAGATAATTAGGAATTTTTAACTCGACATTTAAATACGGAAAACTAGAAAAAATGCTTTATGAAAACACGACTGGAAGTTCACCTAAAGTCACGTGCAACAAAAGCCCACATCTCACCCTTAAAAACCTAAATTAACAAGAAATTAACAAATGAATACATGCTATTTTGAAACCAATGTAAAGTGGTTCTGAGCAATGCTGATTTTAATAATACACTAAAAAAAAAAAACAACAAACATTCGCAATGCCAACAGTTTGGTCTTTTGTGTAGGCATGGGAAAGGCACTTGCCAGGCTGTAGTTCTTCACAGGAATACTGGTAAGTAGTAGGAACCACACAGGATCCATCAGGTAGAAAGTTGAATGAACTTTATTGTAGTTACAGGGTAATATATAGGAAATAGGGTGGGAGGCCAGGTAGCTACACCTTTAGGCTATCACCTCCCAACCTGCAGTCCCTAACTGACATATGTGGAACACTGAGGACCCACAGTGTTCCACTACACCAACCTTCTAATAGCTCCCATTGCATTGGCAGTACAAGCACGCACTTTACAGGCAAAGCCATACTGGTATTAACTACTAATTGTTGGTAGCAGGTGCAAAATGGTGTGAGTACCTGGGCATTTAATAGCAGTGCCTGGTAAATACTTAAAACGTATGCACGAGCCTCAAACCATCACACTGCAAAGGTGACACTTGCCCAGCTCCAATCATCAAAGACTTTGCAGAATCAGGTATTCCCCTCTTCACAGTCATCATCAATGCATCCTTCTCCACCAACTCGGTGCCAACTTCCTTGAAGGAAGCATGGGTCCTACCTCTCCTCAAGAAACCCTCCCTCGACCCCTCCATTCTGACAAACTACCGCCTCATTACTACGGTACTCTACCACTTGTAGATCCTGGATTGTGTTGCTTATATCCAGGTCCAACAGTATCTTGAGGAAAACAACATCTTGCACACAGGCCAATCAGGATTCCATCCCAAACACGGAAACGAAACTGCCCTACTTGATTTTAAAATCCAAATTGATGCCATCAAAGACACTGGCAAACCTGCCATCCTGATGATGCTAGACCTCTCTGCAGCATTTGATTTGGAAGACCACCAAATCCTCTGCTCTCAACTTGCCTCAACAGCGAACTTCTCTCCATCAGCCACCAATTGGATTAGGTCGGACAGATCCTCACAAGTCTTCACTGGTGGCTTTTCTGCTGAACCTACTCCTGTCACCTGTGGAATACCCCAAGGTTCCTGTCTCTTCCCCACCCTCTACAACATCTATACAAAACTCCTCTTCGACCACCTTGACCACCTTGTCCTACTAGGCATATCTTACACGAACTACAATGATGACACACAGCTCCTTATCCACCTCTCTGGCTCATATGCCCAGGACTCAGCCACCATAAACTCTGCATACAAGGTCATACAAAATTGGATAATTTCTTACCTCTGCACCCTCAGCGACGACAAAACCAAAATCCTCATCAATGGCTCCAACTCCAGATTTCGCAACATGGGCCCAGCATACAAGCAGTTTATCATGGATGGTAACCGTATCACCACTTCTGCCGCTGCCAAAACTCTTGGCGTCTACCTGGATGAGAACCTTGACCTCTCACGTCAAGTGAACTCGATCACCTCAGAAGCGGCTTACACAGCCAAATTGCTTCATGCCAGCAGGCCCTTCCTCTCCACTCATAACCGCTATCAAAGGAGCCAAGATTGACTACTGTAACGCCCTATTTACTGGCACTTCTGAACGCAACCTGAACACACTCCAGACGATTCAGAACAATGCTCTCTGAGTGGCCATTGATCGCTCCAAATCTGATCATATCTACAAAGCCAGGAGAGATGCACACTGGTTGCCCATCAGGGAAAGGATTAACTTCAAAGCATTGTCCCTGGCCCACCTATCTCTCTCCAACACTGCCCGGACCTACCTCTCATGCTGCGTAGAGAACTATGCCCCTGCCGACCTCTTAGATCATCGAACTCTCACCTCCTGACAACCTCCAACTTCAATTGCCTCTCAGTAAGGTGCAAGACATTCCTGGTCGTGGCTGCCAAACTCTGGAATAATCTACCACCAGCACTCAGAAAAGAACAGGCCTATTGGACCTTCCGCAGAAACTTAAAGACTTGGCTGTTCATCTAACTTTGTTCCTCTTAAGACTCTTCCATGCCACTACTGCATCATCCCACCCCCCTCCTTTCTTCTCTTTTTAGCTTAATGTAACTAGCGCCTATATAACCAAGATTTTTGTGCTCTGTAACAAATGCATAAATACATAAATAAATAAGCCAAACATGTTGGCTTTGCAAATGCGTGTTTGAAACAGGACTTTAGTGGCTTTGCCAATGCGTGTTTTGAACAGAGGGCTTATAAATCGTGTGGCTGCAAGTAGGCCTGGTAAGACATTTATTATTCACCAGTAGTGTATTTACAGTGCCAAATAAGTCATTAACTCTCAGAAGAGTGTTTTGAACACAAACTGGCAGGCACTCTGAGTGCAAAGTGATAGTAAAGCTTGATTAAAGCAAGCTCAAAGAGTTCCCATGCGGAGGTGTTTTGGGCAGGGAGGGGCAGGAATGGGTGTGAATGTCCATAGTGATTAGCAAGGCCATGGGCAGGCTATGGGTGGGCACATAACTAAACAACACCTACGTGTCCCTCCTTATATGTAATTCCTGGCAGGGCCTCTTTTGGTTCCCAGTCCACCACTGTTCCTCCCTATCTGTACTCCAATGCAGAAGTTTTGGCTACACCTAATTGCCCACATTAATGAAAGAGCACACTTTTCCAGAGCCC
The DNA here is from genome assembly GCF_040938575.1 of Ambystoma mexicanum. Classification (NCBI taxonomy): domain Eukaryota; kingdom Metazoa; phylum Chordata; class Amphibia; order Caudata; family Ambystomatidae; genus Ambystoma; species Ambystoma mexicanum. The sequence continues at coordinate 1,089,585,510 of NC_090922.1, read as the reverse complement.
AATTTCCAGAAATCTGCTAAAAAGCTTTAGAGACCTGCATTTACCCACCTGGCCCTCATTTCAATTAGTCTAGATGGCAAACAGCAGGCTTCATAAGACACTCTCTCAGACCACTACAGTGGTGATAGTGCACGGTACAAATGTCTTTTAACATTAACATAATTATTAGAGTGGTGGGTGGTGCCAGTGGAAAAGGTTGTTTGTACAAAGCTGTGTTGTCGCATAGAAGGGTTCTAAAGTGCACAGCTTATAGCAACCCTGCACATTAGCAATCCACACCATGAGGCAAGTGTATTCTGCAGCCAGCGGATCCATATAATGGGTTTCGGCACACATGGTGGTAAAGCATTGCTTGCATGGACAAGAAAGAAGCTTGGGTGTTTAGAGGCATGATCTGATTGACATGGTCACTGGAAATGCTAAGGCATGACCTAGGTGTCCCTGGGCAGTGCGTGTGTCTTTTACAATAATTCTCCCAATCAGGAGTCTTGATGGAAAGCACATCCCATGCTTTTATTGTGTAGTGGCGCAGCGATCCACACAGCTTGAAATGTATTGAGTAGTCGCTGTGTGTGAGACTGTATCACTTTGTGCGTTTGTATGTATGTGTGTAGGTGTGAGAATCTCTGTGTGTGAGACTGACTAGTTGTATGTGTGTGCGCCTCACCATTCACCCCACCACACACCGCTTTACTTCCATCCACCCAAAACCACTCGACCGCACACCAACCTACACTATTACACGCCACTCCAACCTACAGCACTCCATACCACGGCATACCACTCCACACCACATTTTAGAAACTGCTCCACACCATACCATTCCTCCACACCACTCAACCCCACACAACCCCACCCCCACATCACTCCACACTAGAGCACCCCACACAGCCCCACGCCACCCTACACCACTCCACCTTCCACCAGTCTATCCCACACCACTCCCTCCAACAACACCAGTCCACTCACCCCCTGCACCACTCCACCATTCCACCTAACCCCACACCACCTCACACCATCCTACTCCACCCCACACACCCCACTCTATACCATCCTAATCCACACACTACCACCCTACTCTATTGCACTCTTCACAAATCCACCACATTCTGCCCCAAACATTTCCTCATCACTCCACACCACTCTACAACCTTATCCCACCACACCCCACTCCAGACAAGTCCACACCAAAAACACTCTATTCCACCCCCATTCCATCCCACCCACTTCCCACTCAATCCCACACCACTTAACTAAATACCACTCAACCCCACCCCACCACACCTGACTCTACACCACTTTATCCCACTCTTCACTCCATTACACCGCACTCTACACCACCACACACTACATCTCCCCTCACCACTCCACCCTACCACAGGCTAACACCACCCTATTCAACCCCACACCACACCATTCCACTCTAAACCACTCCAGGCCACTTCACCTTACACCACTCTAAAATATTCCACATCAGCCCACTCCACTCCACACCAGTCCACTCTACATCATCACACTCTATTCTAACCTAAGCCTGTATCACTCTACCCCAATGGACCCCAGAAAACTTCACACCACTCAACTCTTCTACATTAAACACCACTCCACCTGACTTCAAACCCACGTCAGACCATACAACACCACACTCACCACCACACCTTTCCTCACCACTCCACACGACACCACACCACTCTACAACCTTACCCCACCATACCCCACTCCAGACACTTCCACACTAAAACACTCTATTCCACCTCCATTCCATCCCACCCCACTTCGCACTCAATCCCACACCACTTAACCAAATACCACTCAACCCCCACCCACCACACCTGACTCTACACCACTTTATCCCACTCTTCACTCCATTAGACCCCACTCTACACCACCACGCACTACATCTCCCCTCACCACTCCACCCTACCACAGGGTAACACCACCCTACTCAACCCCACACCACACCATTCCACTCTAAACCACTCCAGGCCACATCACCTTACACCACTCTAAACTATTCCACATCAGCCCACTCCACTCCACACCAGTTGACTCTACATCATCACACTCTATTCTAACCTAACACCGTATCACTCTACCCCAATCGACCCCAGACAACTTCACACCACTCAACTCTACTCCATTAAACACCACTCCACCCAACTTACAACCCACGTCAGACCATCCAACACCACACTCACCACCACACCTTTCCTCACCACTCCACACCACTCTACAACCTTATCCAACCATACCCCACTCCAGACACTTCCACACCAAAACACTCTATTCCACCTCCATTACATCCCACCCCACTTCTCACTCAATCCCACACCACTTAACCAAACACCACTCAACCCCCACCCACCACACCTGACTCTACACCGCGTTATCCCACTCTTCACTCCATTACACCCCACTCTACACCACCACACACTACATCTCCCCTCACCACTCCACCCTACCACAGGCTAACAATACCCTACTCAACCCCACAACACACCATTCCACTCTAAACAACTCCAGGCCACTTTACCTTACACCACTCTAAACTATTCCACAGCAGCCCACTCCACTCCACACCAGTCCACTCTACATCATCCCACTCTATTCTAACCTAACCCTGTATCACTCTACCACAATCGACCCCAGACAACTTCACAACACTCAACTCTACCCCATTAAACACCACTCCACCCGACTTCAAACCCACGTCAGACAATCCAACATCACACTCACCACCACACCATGCACACTACTCCATCTGACCCACAATGATTCACAACATTTCACGCCCCTCTATATCATACCACTCCAACCCACACCAAGTCATCTCACCATATAACACCCTGCACCATTCCACAGCCTAATAACCCCACACCATGCCACCCCAATACATATCACTCCACCCCATTCCCAAAACATCCCACACCATTCCACACCACCTCCTTCACCCCACCCCACGCCACCATACCATACCTCTTCATCATCAGTCGTCACCATTCTACACCACCTAAAAACACTCAACTACTCTTCACCCCACAAACCTCCACTGCACATCAAACCACTCCACGCCAAGTCATCCCACCCTATAACACCCTACACCACTCCACAGGCTCATAATCCCACATCATGCCACCCCAATCCACATCACTCCACTACATTCCCAAATCATCCCACACCATTCCACAGAACCTACTTCACCCCACACCACCACACCATACCCATAGCTCTTCATCATCAGTCCTCACCATTCTACTACCCTTCACCCCACACAACTCCACTGCATGCCAATCCACTCCATATCTCTCCATGGACACTGCTTTAGACCATACCCATCACCCACACCACTCCACCCACATAACCCCACCCACACCAACCCACATCACTCCACACTACTGCACTCAACTGCACCCCAACCTCACCAATCTACACCACGTAACTTCACCCCACCCCACATCACTCTAATCCACTCTAATGTACCCTACACTACCCCCACACAACTCCACCCACATCATCCCTTCCCTAATCCACTCCTCTGCACCCCACACCACTCTACTAAACCCCAATCCACCATTCGCCACTTTACACCACTCCACCCCATTCTTCCTCACACCACTCCATCCACTTCATGACTACAACCCACCCCAACCCCTGGCCAACACCACCACACTCCACCCCACACCACCCTACTCTACTCCATCACTTCACTCAACCCCATAGCTGTCAATTCAACTTTATATCCCAGCCCACTTCCCTCCACACTACTCCAGACTATTCTACTTCACCCCACCAAGTTCACTCCATACCATAGCATACCACTATACACTGCTCCATCCAACCCCACATCACTCTACACAACTTCACACTGCTCCACTCAACCCCACTCCATCCCATTCTACACCACTCCACCCCACACCACCCACCACCATCCTACACCATCCCACTCCACCCTACACTTCTCTACACCAGACCACTCCACTATACACCATTCCCACGCTAACCTACTCTTTAAAACACCACTGTCTGTCCCCACCAACACACCCTCCCTAGTTTCCTTCTCCCTAATGCCTCCCACCTTAGCTCATCTCCTCTCCATTCCACTCTAGCACACCCTTAAACTAACCAAGTTTACCTTAAACATTCCAAACCCTCTGGCCGCCCTCCTTGGGCCATTTACCGTAACCATCCTGTGAGGCCAAAAACATTGGAGTCATCTTCGACTATGCTCTCTCCTTCACCCCTCACATCTTGGACCTTGCCAAGAAGGCCCACTTCCCGCTTGACATCTATATAGGCATTCTCCCTTTCCTCACCTTTCCCCAGAGGCTCAACGGCTCCAGAGCTCTGGTCCTCTCTAGGCTGGACTGCTGCAACAGCCTCTTCCCCAATCTCCCCCTTTCCTGCATATGCTCCCTTCAGGTAATCCAGAATGGGGCTGCAAGACTTATCCTTGGCCTCAAGCCCAGGGACTGTATCTCTCCAGACCTAAAACCTCTCCACTGGCTCCCGGTGGCCACGAGGATCAAATTCAAGACCCACTGCATCATCCACAAGTCTTTCTGGGGCCTGTGGCCATGCTATCTCGAACTTTCCCTGTCTAATTACTTCCCTGCTAGAGCCCTTTGCTCCTCTAACTCCAATTCTCTGCTTGTCAAACGCTTCTCCAAGCAGAGAGTGGTGGACAGGTCTCTGTATTCAGGTGGTGCCTCTCTTTGGAACAGCCCCTTTGCTCCTCTCAGACTTGAGCTGGACCTCCTTAAGTTCCGGGAACTTCTAAAAATGGTGCTTGTTGCCACCTCGTTCCCTCTTTTCCTTCCCTGCTAATCACCCCACTGCCGCTGAGACTGGCGGCCTGGTCCTTCATGAATCCCACAGGTTACCAGGTCCTCTACCCAGTTGACACCAGCAGCCGCCCCCCCCCCCCAGCACTGCCCTTGTAGACTGCCTGCCGGGTGGCTGTGCAACCCACCCGCGGGATTCCTCTGCTGTAGCACTTATCCAGTGGCCTCCTCCCCTGGATACCCTTGGCCTGTCCCTCCTGGGCTCCAACCAGCATTTGTCCTTACTCTGCTCCCTCCCCCCACCACTCCCCCTTACTCCCACCTCTACTCCTCACTTCCCTATCTCCTGCACTTCTCTTCACTGCGCTAGCACATCTGAATGTCACAAGGACCATGATTGTATATTTACTGTTTTTGCCACTGTTATTGACTCCCCTTGTTCCCTCCCCACTTTGCCTTGTGATGCCTCGGAACACCATTCTGTTGTATAGGCGGCTAAAAATTCGCAATAAATAAATAAATAGTAAAAGGTCTATCTAATATATCGGTCTACTATGTCTATTACAAATATAATGTGTCTGCAAACACTACATGTATGCATGTGATGAAGAATATCCAGTGAGTGTGAGCATGCCTGCAGTGACTCATTGAAAGATCTCAGACAAGTGTAGTGAAGGATGAGAATGGCCCCTGAAAACCCTCTTCACTGCGTGCTTGACATAGGGCTACGAAAGAATTGCATGTTTAGTGAGGAGACAGGGACCACATTTCACCGAAATGCCAGGCCTAGTGGAAATTGACCTCACACAACCTTTGACCTCTGATGACATCACAGGAAGTGATGTCATTGGACCCCCACCCTGAAGTGACCTCACGGAAGCGATGGAACACAACCTTTCACGCCTTGACAAAACAGGAAGTGGCATCACATAGCATTGTTCCTAAGTACACTATGAAAAATACTGTTACGATATCACTACATTGTGATATACATTTCATACACAAATGCATCAACATATGTATCGTTAATATCAGGGTCTATAGGCCCATATTACCAAATTATTGTGAATGCAAGCAGACGTCCAAGGCCAAATGATAATGATGTGTTATTGTTTATCACTTATGCTTAAGCGCTTTATATAGAACAAATATACATCCAATATCACCCAACCTTTGTTGGTACTCATTTATCGACTTCAGAAGGATGAACGGCTGAGTTGCGGTGTTTGAGAACAGACTAAATCAGTGGCTCACCTCCTGAAGTGTGCCTGAAATAAACCTTTAATGAGTCTATCAATTATTGCATAGAATTCCAGAAAGACAAATGATTTATTATTCATATTCTTTCTTATTTTGGGTCACTGCTTAAAGTGTTACACCTGTGGAACCCCCTGATTTTTTTAAGAGGCCTGACCAAGAAAGTCAGCCACTCCAAAAATAAAGGTCCACATGGTGCTGGCCACAGCCAAGGAGCTTACATTTAAAAAAAAAAAAAAAAGAATAACTTCCTTGTTTTTTCCTTGTTAAAATAAACATAGCTTAGGGGTTGCTAGGGAGACCACAGGGGTAGCAAGCGAGATCTCAGGGGTCGTAACTGCGACCCCTGGCGAACCCCAAATGACGTCCCTGTGAGGAGATCAGTAATAGAATACTCTATTTTTAATAGTAAAATATTCTGATATTAATCACTTATATTTGCCACAATATATAACATTTTTTTTATATTATAGTGCATATTTGGTTAGCCAGAAACCTTAGACACTTGTTCAACATGTAAATGGCAACACATATAAATTCATATAGATCTATTCATGACATCTCATAAAAGCCATAATACCACAGAAAAACCATAACACCACAATATCCAGTGCAATGTGCATGCTAATATATAATTTCACTATCCCTGATCTCTTTGTCGCAATATGTTTAAAACGTAATGTGTACATTCATCCAGTGTACATGCTAATCATTCTTGGAAGTATGGATAAAGTGCTTTGTCAGGATTTAGCCAAATGTAATGGCCAAATGTTCTTTCTCACGATGTGTTTGTGCAATTATATATTTTTTGCCTCCCACAAAAAGTGTTATTTATCAGGACCACATGCCGAGGCGCTGCACAGCGATCTATTTTCACCAAATGTAGCTGGTCTTTCCAACATGCCCCCTTTAAATCATGATCACCTTTGACTCTAGCTTAAGGTCTTTTTAAGTGAGAATGTCATGGGTTTGTGGTGTTGCTACTGTAAGAGACTGGACATACGGTCTACTTCAATCTTTGCGTTTGGTGATAGCACCTCAAAAGAATGTGCATGGGCCCAATGTGTAAACGTGCAGACATGTGCCAGCATTGCTACTACCTCAGCGTGCATTTAGGCCATGACTATGCTATCCCTTTGAATGCAATATTTGCTGAAATGACATATGTATGAATGCAGAGGGATGGGTGAATAGGTGCTCATTCCACGCATTATAAAAGAGGCATTGCACAGTGTACCATGTCTGCAACACGCTTGAATCAGCACATTCGTCAGAGAGTATGCACTGATTATGTGTCAAAGTCAAGCAATGTCGAATAGGTAGTGACATTGGCACCGTCAAACTAGGGGAAGACCCTGAAACTTAAAAACCCAGGTTCCTTCGTGATCATGCAGAATAACCGCCAACCTGTATGGCAAAGGAAATAGTGCAGCAATGATGGCGGTTCTGTTGCATAAGATTACAGAGGACATCAGCAATGTGTTGGCAAGAATCATGGCCAATGTCAAGAAGTAGTAACGGGATATTGAAGATTGTAGAGGAGGCAGGCCCACCACACAGCAGACAATACGATGAGCTTTTACATAGATGTGACAGTGTAGTCTCTGCAGGTGCTCAGTCAGTTACTAGCTAGTAAAGCAAGGCGTTCCAAGTGACGTGTGATAGACAACGAGAGCGAAGCCAGAGTCATCTATGATGTCACTCAGAACTCTGAGGTGGGATACACGGCGTAATTAAAAGCAGCCCAACCATAATTGTGCTGTCCCTTATGGCCCAGCGTATGGAGGCAAGTGGGGGATACATGCAGCATAACAAGCAAGTTCTTTCTCTCCTTACCCACAGCAACTCAAGAGAAACACATACTTGCCAGAGAAAAGGACTTACCTGCTGTTGTAACGACATTACACCTGATTATGAATTCCATAATCTGTGGAAACAAGGGGAACTGGAGGCTGCCTCAATTTAAAGTGAAAAGGCACTGGAATAATGCCTCATTTCATTCATTAATGTTGCTCAACAGTTACCACGAAAATGGTGCACCCGTGAGAAGCAGGTAGATACTTGATTTCATGTAGACAGAACAGATTATGCCAGACATCAGGGGGTATTAGGCAATTGTAAGGCACACATATATTCAAAGCCCTCAAGCATGGGTCTGCAGGAGTGTACATTTATAAAATGAAATGCCCGAGTTTAAAAATGAAACTCTCTGCAGTCATGAAAAAACAGTGCCCTTGTTGGACTAAAATAATATACCACTGAAATCTATAAATACGAGATGTTGGTGAATGGAAGAGCAGCACTGTATTTAATCGATAATCACCATAATCGTATGAATCATGGAATTGCACCGTCACACATGTGGAAAGGCCCGGTGTGTCAGAAATGTTCTAATGTAAAGAGTGTAATTAATTTTTTCAACAGAAAGTGAAACCTTCGTTTATTTTTTCAAGAACATATATCAAATAAGAAAACACTGACATCTTTATAAAAGCACGTAGAAGGCTATGGTGATCATACAAAGATTTGTATGTGTGATATTTTAAAATAGGGAATACATGACTGTGTAAATATCTAAGAAATCAATGATTTTATAACATGGCTTTAGCAAATGCTTGTTTTGCTGTTTTCTTGCTCGCCTGGCTTTAAGCTAAACTCTTCTTCAACTCACCCTTCCTGTGAGGGTGGATTTAAGTGGTCCTGGAGGATTGCGTGGTCCCTAAGGAGACATATCCCACCCATTTCTAGGAAGAATTTCTCATTAATACGTTTTGTAATTGCAGCTTAGGCCGAAATGTGCTATTCGAGCTGAAAGGAATCATTGCTGTTCACATGAAGATCCATTTGAGAGTTGAGCCCGGCTTCAAAGACACTTTTTGCATTTAAAGTGTCAACTTTGACATCACTTAAGGCAAGATATGTAATGTAAAATAGAGAATGGGGCATCTCAGACCTGTTTGCATGACTCATTATGCTGAACACAGGGTTTCACGAATCTAAGAAATTAAACTTAAGACTGGATCTCTGTTGCAAGAATATAATGGTCCCTTCGAGTCAACATTACTCACGAATTTACAAACAATGTTGTTTCTATTAAAGGGGAACTCCAGGATACACCAGCACCATGATACGTGTAGGCCTGACGCTAACCCGCAATATAAATAATACTATCAATAAAGTGGGGTCAAGTGAAGTATGGAAAGATGCAGTGGAGGGGACTCAAGAGTCCAAAGCCCCAATTTCAAAATGGGGTATGAGCCCGGCACTAGGCCGCCATCCATGTGGCAAGTGCAGTGTGTGCAAGCTAACCAGCAAACATAAACAATTGACATTGGACTTGAAAAACCATGGAGAAAAAGTACCTTCACCAGCTGTTATATGGTCCACATGGTATATTTAATCATATGTCCTTGTGAACCAAAACACATAGGTATATTTGAAGACCAAAGCCGTCTAAAAAATAAAATAGCACAAGCTCCCAAGGTAAAATATTTTATGGAGAAACAGCACAGTTGGGAAGAATTCCAATGGACAATACTGCAGATAATCCAAAGGCCAACTCACAAAGTAAGAAAAGAAAAGCTCTTTAAAAGAGAAAAGGAAATCATTGTCATTACCAAAAGTGATTCAGCAGGTCTAAACGAGGCAGTCAAGTGGCACAAAATGGAATACATTTAGAAGGATAGAGGACAGATGAGTTTCCCTCCCCCTTACATTGATCTACAGAGTTCTGATGTTGGCACATTGCTGATTATAGGGGAACCCAGAATTTATAATTATCCATCTTGGACACCCCGGTAACACATTTAGAAGTGCCCTCAGTAAGCATCAGGAACCCAATCCAAATTTGCTGGTACGGGAAGTCACACACCATGCCTAATGCTCACAGACCCAGGCGCTATAGACCGGGTATTCACACCCCACTTTTTTTCAATTTGCATGGGCACTTCCTGAAAGCATACAGAGAGGTATAGAGGGATTCTCAGTCCCATAGTATCATTGGTCTGCCCCAACAAACTTGTAGAACCAGATTAAGATGGGCGACAAATTTCCATTGGGCTATAGATAGTGAAAACGGACTGCCCTTTGGCGAGTGCATGAGATGCAACAATATCAAATGTTGCCTAGCGAGCACAGTGTTTGGATAGCCAGCCAGCAGACTGCAGACAAACAGGACGCTACACACAGGTAAGACTTATTAAGGGCTATCCCACGTGCACCAAGGGCTGGTCATTGACATGATGCAACAGGGGAAGCACTTAAATAACAAATGCAACTATAGAATTGAAACCAAAAAAAATAAAGCGAAATAAAAAAGGTGGCTGCAATCTCATAAAATTCTTATACTTCAGAGAGACTCAGAAAAAATGCTTGAGATCTTGAAGGAAAAGAACAACTGGTCCTTTTGGGAGGTAATCAACAACATGGAGTGTTCACAACCCTCTATTCAAACCAATAGGGTATCCGAATCCCAATGGAAAGATCATTATGAATTACTATTGACAGAAAAAATGACAACAGAGTATAATGTGCCAGAAAAAACAGGCCCTTGGGACCTCCACTTCACTAAAGAAGAAATCTTAGAGAACATCATGAAATTGAGTTCGTCTAGAGTCCCCAGACCCGATGGGCTCACGAATGAAAGTCTGAAACAACATCCTGAAGAATGGGCGAATTTCTGTATGAAACTAATAACATTGCTATGGAGAAAAGGATCCCTCGATCCTGGAAGAGAGCCATAATAGTGCCTATATTTAAAAAAGGCTTACGTACAGATCCGTCAAATTATAGGCCCATAGCCTTATTAGATGTTGTGGGGAAAACATTTGCCTCACAACTTCTCAAAAGGCTGACAAATTGGATAAAAGAAAATAACATAATGGACATACCCCAAACGGGCTTTGTTAAGGGCGTCGGCTGAGGTCTAAATATCTTTCTGATCAATTTGCTTAAAATGGAAGAAATAGATAAAAGATCTAAAATATATCTAGCGTTTGTGGATTTAGCACAAGCCTTCGATAGTATTGATCGGGAGCTACTTTGGACAAAGATGAAATCGCTAAAATGCCCGCCTAGCTTGTTGTCGGCGATCAAAGAACTATACTCAAAGACTGAAATTCTAGTGTGATTGGACCAAAAACGAAACCTTATCATCATCAATCATAACCTCAAGGGGCATCAAGCAAGGATGCCCGCTTGGGGCAACTTTATTTAATCTGTTCATTGCTGAGGTGCAGATGATATTGTGTTGAAAGAAATGACTCCAATTGGGCTCCAAAGAAAATTCAAGCCCTAAAAGAATACACAGATAAAAATGGTCAGAAAATCAATCCTGCAAAAACTGAGATCCTACTTTTTCAAAACTTAGTAGGTACAAAAACACAGACAAGAAAACGATTCAAATGGTCTATAGAGAAGGACTTAATTAAGATGACCTCAGAGGTCCAATACCTGGGTGTACTAATAAACTCACACCTAAATGATAACCCAATGATTGCAAAAATCAAGAGAAAATGTAAATTCTTGGCTGGACAAGGAGCGGCAATAAAAAAAAGTATGGGAAATTCACCATAAAGCCAGCATTGGAGTTTTACAAAACAAAGGTGATACCGTCACTGGCATTTGGAGGAGAAGCCATGCTGGGCTGTCCCTACTCGATATGGTGCTGGTGCGAAAATAAATACTGGACTTATATTTTGCAAATTCCAAGAAGTACTCTGACGGCTTGTATCAGATTCGAACTCGGACTAACGTCCATAAACGCCAAAGTAATATGGCAGATGCTCTCCCTATACAGGAAAGCGAGCAGAGCTGAAAATATACCTCAGTTTACAATTTTGTCAACGAGCACTTCAAACATACCAGCCGTAACTATACTGGACAAATGGAGACAGAAATGTGAAACAATCTTCACTCAATTACAAGTCAATAAAGCTCCTGACTCAAAACCCAAATGCAGTTAAAAAAAAACTATGGACGCAAGATTGGTGTGAAAATTCATAACAGAGGATATACCATAGATGCATGGCTGAAGCAGCGCCGGAATTAAGAGCAGTAAACACCTTGCCAGAATATCTTCAAATCTTCCCCTGCGCTAAAAAAGGAAGCTATGCATGAGATTCCACTTAAATCTATTTCAAACAAAAGCGAAAATTAATTTTATAATAAAAAAATGGAATGGTAGACTGTAACTGTAGATTCTGCGAAACAGAGATGGAATCCCTGAAACATCTGATCTTATACTGCACCAAGCTGCAAGATCTAAGAACAACATACTTGGGCAAGACAATCGCAAAGAAACCAACCTTAAGTGGAGATGACTGGTGGAACCAGATGACCATGGGATCAGATAAAGACTGCCTTGACATTTCTTTTTGGAACAATTGGAGATTCTGATCTTTTATAATGACAATGAAAGACTCACATCATAGTTGTGGATATGACCACCTCAAAGCTGTCAATGGGAATGATAAATGAAACTGTTTAAGAGAAGATCAAAACAGATGCCATGAGAGGAGTTTGATGAATGTGTTCTCTTCCTTTTATTGTTTTATTATCTATGGAATGGTGATAGAAATTAAGTTGTTTTTTTTCCTCTCCTCCTTTTGCTTTTTCTTTAATGTGATAGATTTGACGATACATACAATGGAGTTGGTTTAATTCATATTTTAAAAGTTTGTAATGAAGTATAAAAAATGTTAAAAAATAAAAAAAACAAATGTACATCAAAGGATAGAAGTATTTATCCTGGGGTCGTTTCTAACTTTACAGTCAGCGCAAGCAAGAGGGGTGTCCCGTTACTACATATGAGGCACGCTAAAGGCTGTGAACCTTGACGTCTTGAATAATATTGGACGGTCAGCAGCGAGAAAGACCCTTGAGTGATTTTACCCACCCATATTGGTTAGTGGCTTACTAGTTTGCAAAGATACATAGGGACTATTTAACCCTGGGGCAAAACAACACAGGGATATTAGAATCTATCTTTAATTTAATTCTTATTGGATTTGGTCAATTACAACCCTGCCACATTTACACCTGGCGATTAAGAGCAACTTCTACAGAGGGTAGAGAGCAGAAGTTGTTTTTGGGAATTGCACTCTTTACCATAAAAGCACTTGGAATGGTGAATGAACATCAAAACATGCAATGTGTCAGTTGGAACCCTTCTGGGCTTTGTGGTTGTGAATGGTGAGAAAGGAATTGGTTTCTCAATACATATTTATGTGTATTTGCAGATGGTGAAGTGATTTTTTCTTTGAATCTACACCAGCGCCCACACCAGGAAAAACCTGCCATATAAACCCCGGGAGGTAATTTCTCTGCCACTCAATGGGGTAGGGAAGGGTAAATATGACCCGTCCCCATGAATGTATAGCACTAACGGCTATTTTTAATGTTTTGGTGTTTTGCAGTGTGGGGGATCTGAAAGGTTGTGACGGATGAAAAGTCTAGCCACTGTTTTTGGGTTAAGGATAATCTTCGTACTACTTGAAGAGTACCAAAATTGAATAGTGACTATCCAGTTAGCTCCCGAGGATTGTTCACAAATAATAGGACTAAGGAACAGAAACATGTTGAGCGAAGGCCACTGAAATTACATTTAAGCCTAACAACAAGTGAAAACTGTGCCAGATCTGTTACTGAGTACAGACCAAGATTCTCGTTTTGATTGGCTTTTTAATACAGGAAGTCCCATTATAAGGGTATTCACAGTCACGCTAGCACTTTATATGAATGTAGCTTCTTTTGCACTTTATTTGCACTGTATGTGTGTGATGAACTATATGTGAGTATTTGCTGATTGGTTAGTTATTAGGAACTAAATGAGAACAGGATATTGCAGTTTGCTAGTGTGAGTTATATCCTGCTTTAACTGTACTAAAGCTGATGGAGATTACATTTAATAAAGAACAAAAATGCTTTCTTTGTGCAGTGTGTGCTGTGTAAAACAAGGAACAATTCCCAGCACTGAACATGCAACAATGTGTAAATGGTAGGTAAAATAAACTGTTCCCAGTGTGTTTACACAGGTATAGGCAAACAGCTGGATTTGGGTTTTTTAGTTAAACATTTGCGGCTGAATTGACCCTAGCCAATTTCGCCGCAAATCTTTTTTCACTTTAGCAAAACAACCCAAATCATGCCATACTCCTAACCCTCTGCCCCCTTCCCCTGCTTACCTTTTTTCTCCACCGCTCCTCCATCACCACAGCAGCGTAAGATCCGTCCCTCTAATGTGGGTCGGGTCTGATGCTGCAGGGTACCTTTTTAAAAAAAAGAATCTTTAAACGGTTGTGTGCAGGGGACACCCATGCAACCCCGGCAGACATTGTAGTGAACAAGGGTGCGGGTGACACTCTAGCATCCCCTGCTCCACTTGTTCACTATAATGCTGTTTGAATGGGAGATTTTTTCACAATTATCACATTCGATCAAATCTTCCATCAAATCCCACATTTGAACAATTATTTTTGGTCAACTTGGCTAATACCGCAGTTAGCTTGATAAATGAAAATGTAATGGAGAGATGAAGGAGGATTTAGCTATCCTGATTCCATTCTCATAGCAAATGATAATAATGTAAACTACATCCCCTACTTTTTCTTGACATTCTACAGTAGCGAAAGTGCTCTACACCTGTAAGACCCAATTCAAAAAGTGAAGTCAGAGGATTCTCATCCTTGTATTAGGGATTCCTAAAGTCATTTTACTATTTGGTGGGCGAGGGGGCTAACCAATATCCTGAGTGTTCTAAATTGATAATGCTGTTTTCCTAACCCAAACCTGCAGAATTAGATGAGGCTCATTATAGTCTGCATTTAAATTGCATCCACATACTAGTTACATTTAGCACCAATTTACATGGGGGGAATTGATGCCTATTGAATGACAATAGCAATGATAGGAATTCAACCTTTCTTTGGTACTAAAACTTGTTTTTGATAACGGAGAAAAAACATGTTCTAAGATTTCTGATAAATTATAAAGAAACTCTTTTGATGTAAATGTTAACTGAAGAGAGTTTGAATATACTCGCCGGAAATTGGTGGAGTAAGTATGGACTAAGATTGTGTGTTAAAGTTTTCTCTTATTAGAATTTGAATCCAAAGTATCATTAATAGTTCTGTTGTGTGACTTAATGTGTGTATTACATTTATTCAGAATGTCACAGGCAGGCCAATTCTAATTGTGTAAACAAATTATCAAAGCTTATGCATCATATGTTGGGTACTTCCCCAACAGTGAGTAAGGGGAGTATCTTTGGTTTCCTGTCCCTGAATTGTGGAGTGGGATTGTCTGCTAGGGAGAATTACATCAGTGATTGCCACTTGATGAAAAGACAAACATATTAACAAACATCTCCACAAACCCCCCCGACCTGACGTCACAGTGGGATGATACAGCATTCAGAAACAAATGAAAAAGTTGCTAATGGGTTCCTATATAAAAGGTCTGATATAATATTCACCAGTCTGGCACATAAAACCAGTGTGCAACGGTTTGGTAATTTTACATTGCTTCCTTATGGGATGCTGGGGCATCTGTCGTGTATATCCTGTGTTATTGCTTTCCTGATTGTGTGCATGGAAAACTGGGTATGTGGCAGTATGTGTTGCTGGGGTTCCTCCTTGTGTTCTCTATCCTTGTGTTCCATGGGAACCCGTTCAGACAGTTACAGCTACCATCTCCGGATATAGGATGCTATCTCTGACTTGCATACATATCCGTGATGTCTTTTTTTCACTAGGAAAATGTTTGCCCTGGTGCTTATACCATGCAAAACTGCACTTGTCATGATGCAATGGTTTTCTAATATGTCCCAGTGTTTTTAGAAAGAGAGCAAACTTTGCCCCAGTGCTAATACCGTCCAACTTTCACTTGCACCAAGTGGACAGTTTCTGTAATGTGGCCCCAGAAGTAGAGTTTTTGCTGCTTCGGGCACTAAACTTGAAATACGCCCACACGCCAGTTTATCTTTCTTGCTTTATATATTTTTCTTCTTTTCTTCCTACCTCCCTTTCGACTTCTTCTTTCTTGCTTTATCTTTTCTCGCTTTCCATTTTCCTCTTTTCTCTCTGAATCCCTTACCCTACATTCCTGGCTCTCTTGCTTCCCAGGTTCTCTGATCTTTTCATCTCATCTTTCCTTGTATTCCTTCATTTCCTCCTTCCATTCTTCCTCCCTATCTTTCATCCTTCAATATTTGCCACTTGATTTGAGTCCATTCTTTGTTTTGTTACATCCCCTCTCTCTTCACTTCCCAGTGCCCATATCCCTATTTCTCTTTCATTTTCCTTCCTGATTGCCCCATGTTTCATTCTCACTCTCCCATTTTGTCCCTCTGTCTCAACAGCCTACTTTCCTTTCTTCTTGTTTTTTTTGTCTCATTTTCATTTCTAAGTGGACGTCTTAAATGCTACCCTAACACTCCAAATAGTCAGTGAGGCAGAGATGCTACATTATGGGTGTGCTTACTATTTGGTAATGTCAGATCTGGCATGTCTGCCATACCCTAGCTTTGCAAATGGAGGCTTGTCTAAGTTTGCCTGGTTACTGTGGTGGTCCATTGTTCTCATATTGCATTACTCCCCTCCCTTCCTAACATGGGAGTAGGAAAAACAGCACCTCAATTCAAGTAACTGCAGATGACATAAAAATGTAAGCCACCATTACCTCCTAATCCAATGTCCACGTCACAGTCCTTACTTTCTTGAAGCATCATATCCGAAAACAGACTCTACCTACTTGTTTTTCCAATCCTAGATAGAAGAAAGACTACTGTGATCTACTAAACAGTCTGTCTTCTGTTTTATTCACCCACCAATGCTCCCCAAGCAACTCCTGTTTTGTGTGTGTCTCCACTCAAGAAGCCCTTTCAGGCACTGACCGAAATGTTTTGTTTCATCAATTAAATGTGATCTATATTCATGTAACCAATACTTTCTTTTTATTGCAGATAGTTCTGGGCAGTCCACATGAGGTCTTTCTTCCCCACTTCATCGTGCAAATCTAGGCATGAAATCCTCACTAGAATGATTTCAGTATCTGCCGTTTAGACTCAGTTTCGTTTTTGTGCTGCATGCCAACAAGGCAAGGGTAAAACGGGGCACTCTGTGAGGAACCATTTGTTAGAAGAGCAGTTTGCACAAGGGAGCGGGTACTCGTTCTTCTCTTTTTTCACTCCGGGACCGGGTTATGGAGTGTATGCTGGTGTCTCAGGAATTATTTCTAAGAATAGCACTGCCAAGCAGGCGTATGGTGTTCTGTGGTGTGTTGTTGTGTTCTGTGGCTGCAGGTTGTCGTTTTAACATTGTGCTACTGGTCCCGTGGTGGGCCATTCTGTCTATTAGTCCTTCCGACAACTTGATTGCCATTTATGGGGCAGTGTCTGGATTGTGTAGGCTAGCAGTTCCCCCTCAATTACAGCAGTGACATTGCCTACTCCTAGAGGATCGGTTCTTCAGTATGGTTGCAGCATTACCAGTACAGTACTGGGGATTCTCAGTCTTTAACCCCTGCCTAAAGCCATTCTTTTACGCTCAAGGTTGAAGCAGAACAACATGTACATGGTAGGCGTGGCAAAACTGAGTAACACAGATGTAAAGGGAAGGTCGGCAGTGATTCACATAGCCTGTGGAATATATGCACTCATGGATTGCACATCCTCTGTTTATTCAAATACACATCCGGAACAAATGCTTCAAGTTAGCCATTCTCTGCAATTTGGTGATCCAAGGTCTTGGTAAACTACGATTCAGCCCAGAATGCACTCAACCCTATATAATCTTGTAAGAGAAGAAGGGTTGGGCTGTGCTGAAACTTGGGTGGGAGTCCACCTCAGAATTCCCAGTGCTTCTGGTTTAAGACTCTTCTTCCAAAATAAATGTAGGCTGCAGTTCTCCGCAGTTGGTGTCGATGCAGGGACCATTGGTTACAGCATAGTGAGATTAGTTGGGTAAGAATGCCAGAGTTTATCCTCCTGTTGTACCAATTTTGAATCGGAGGAGTATGGTGCACCAACGCTCCTTATCCGGCCTAAAGTCTGCATGTTGTGTGGGCTGTTGAGCAGGCCTCTATTGCCTCAACTATTTCTCTTAATTTTTGGAGGGGGAGGTGATCCATCAATCACCTTTCCGAGTCGACAGCTATGTGCTAAAAGGGAAGTTTGCATCTGGCTTAAGGTTTTTGAATTACCGTTGAGGACGCCAGAAATATATATGGAGGCCGCGAGACAGCCTAGATCAATAAACTACCAGGAAGCCATCCTAAAGCAATTCGCACATCCTTAAAAAAGAAGCACACTGGGTAGTGGTTAATGGTTCCAGCCTTAACTGATGTGGCTTTGGGACCCTGTCAGGACCACAATCCACTGGTGCAGCAGTTGTTCCTGGAGACAAGCATTAGATGCTGATTCTCCCATACCCCAATCTATTGCTGCCAACACTGTGATAAACTGCTACCTAACTCGGAAGTTGTGCGAAACATCAACTCCATCAGTTTTGCTTGATACCAACAAATGCTTGAATAGCAGAGGTATTGAGCAATTGGGTTCAGGTTATCTTGGATACCTGCTGACCTAGGAACCCTTGCACTTTCTTTAGCCTGATGCAGAGGAGCAACTGGAATGAAGCAATGTCTTCTGTTCCAACCAAAGTAATATTTAATGATATCAAAGAGAGATTCTTCTTGGCTATAATGAAAAACAAAAACACTAATCTGAAGTAAAAGCTTCAAGTGGCAAACTACAAGCCAGGCATACAAATTAAATTGCCCCCTGTAATGACAAGAAGCCAGAATTACAATTGACACTTGCCATGAATAGCTGTCTTAGTCACTGATGCAGTTGGGGACCCTTCCACACCCCACACTAATCTCTGGTGATGAAAGAACACAGAGCTCGGTGTGGAATCTGGGAAACCCTCCTGGGGAAGGAAACCCAATGGGGAACCAGGTTCTGAACTTGCAAGTTGTCACCGATGTTGTACGTAGGAGGTTGACGACTCAGCTTGGGAGTATGGGTGTTAGACACAAAGGTTTAAGATCTGAAGTGAACAGGAATAAGTAATCTCAAATACGGTAGAAACGACGACCGGGAGGCATCGAGATCCACAACTGCTGAACGCGGGAGAGAGAGGCTGAAATAATCCCTCTGCACTAAAGGCAGGAATCCCGGGTACACGGAGGGCGTGATGGCAAAGGAAGCAGATGCCTTGAGGGCCCTGAATATAGAAGGCAAGTCCTGGGAGTAAAAGGAGTTTGCGCAGAAGAGCCTGGGGCAAAACTAACATGGCGCAAGCGTTTATAAATGAAAACAAATTCTGCATGCAAGTGAAATTGAATAAAACACTGTGCGAGGCAAAGAATACCGAGCGCAGGTGTAAAAGACAAAAAAACTCCATGTAGGCAATCCTTAATGGGAGAAGGAGCAAACAACAGGATTAAGTAGCACGCACGTTCAGGAAAGGCAGTAAGTATAGGTCTGGGGAACGTGTTGTGCAAGAAGTCGAAATGCAGGCAATCGGAGTCCAGAATTCCTACGACAAAGAGTCTCAAGAAGTAGTAAAGAGAGAGACAAGGAATGAAAGTCAAGAATAGTGAATAGTGCAGGGAAAACTCACAAAGGCGAGGAGTGAAAGTTGAAGCAATGCTCCAGGCTGGTCCTGTAGCTCCTCTAAGTAGATTATCCAGAAGCTAAATGTACCATGCAGATGGCGGGCAGCCATCTTGGAAACAACAAGACAGTTGCACCTATGTGAAAATATAGGAGCAATTTAGTGGCATCTTGGAGTGGAGATATCTAACTCCCAAGCATCTCCACTTGCGCCAGAGTGACCATGTGGGGTAGTGGCTCATGACACCCCCTGCATTCCCCCCATGCACACAGCACTCTATTCTCTACTTGCCAATAGTCAATTATTACTCACCAATGGTTACTGGGGGATGCAAATTTGTATTCATACCCAAATGCTGTAATGCCATGATAATTAAATCCCTCTCCTCCAGTAGGCATGACAGTGCCATGCTCACTCCTCAGTATCCTATCACACAGAGTGAGTTAATCTTTTAGTATTACCGGCTTGCACTCTTATTATGTTTCTGTGGGTATTCCCCTTCGTTTACAAGGAGATTGTTTCTGTCTGTACTCACAGGAATTGTCACAGGTGCCAAGGAGTTGTTTATCATCACCATAGGTAATGTTGCTCAAGTTGGGCACATTAGCAAATCTTGTCTATTATGCTATGCAGGAAAGACTGAATTAGGGGTTCCATTTAACCCCATGACACTGTCAGTGAAGTACGAAACCCAGGTGCCCATGTCGTATGTGTGGTCAAATAGCAATGTGGGTATGTTTCAGACATATTGGGTGCTGGAGGTAAAAGATATTTTCCTATCCCTATCTGCTGCATCGGCCAAGGTGAGAATTTGCACAAGCAGAGCTTATTTTTGGGATCCCACATTGTTGGCCCTTTGGGTCCAGCTCCCAGCTCTGTCTTCACAGCTCATACAATGTTCTCTTGGCTTGCAGAACACTGCCCTCTTGGAGTCAACATTATGTGCCCCAGATTAGTTTCAGACAGGGATGGTTCATTTGACTCACACTTCTTGAACACTTATCTCCATCCCCAGATGGTGTGGGAAGGAGTCTTTTCTTCTAGATACATTTCAATTTATTTGGGCGTTCCCCTTAAACCTCAGGGGAAATAGCACCCTTGACTTGGCCTTTGTTTTGGTATCCTGGGCAATGCCAGATCCCCTTATCTTTGGAGTCTCTCCCTGTTATCCTCCATTGCAGATTATGAGACTGAACCCTTAACGCAATTGGGGACTTTTGTGCAAGGGTGCCTTAATCCCTATGGTGAGTGTACTTCTCTTTAGACATCCCATGATACCACCAGCCTGTCTTGGGTACCTGATAGCCAAGTCACTAGAGCTGTGCACTCCCAGCCGCATGGTTGGGGAACTTCAACCCAAGAACAGAAACTGAGGATAAATAGTTCCACTTTAAAACATTGACATAGCTAAGGTGGTCCATTCGAGTCTGGCAACATTTTCTACAATTCTATCTATGAGGAGGTATTTTTTTTTAAGAATTTCCACTGGGGGGTTAGTGGAACGTGATCAGTTCCTCTGAATAAAATATTTAGATGGATGCTTTAACACATGGTTCCTCTATGTTGCGTGATTTGTAGTTATATGCTTGAAATTACAATTACAAAAAGATTATGGAAATAACAGAAGGAGATAAACTGTTTCGAGTAGTAAACTTAAAATTGCGTATAATACATGAATAAAATATAGATCTATTTGATTATTTGTGTCTGGTATGTATTATTGCAATCACTTTTGGCATTACAAGGGGTTGATATTTCATCTTAACTACAAAAGATGCAGACATTGATTCATGGAATTAGTGTGCCTAAAAACGGGGATTTGTGCGCCATTCTGTCCGCAAATCCCTGTTTAACAAATGGGGATTTGCGGGCAGAATGGCGCACAAATCCCCGTTTTTCGGCGCACAAATTCCATGAATCAGACAGTAAATTAAAAGAGGAATAAAGAGCATGAGTATATTGAACACAGAAAAGTCTAAAATGGCGCTCCTACCTCTGTAATAAAACCAGCCCACTTTTACTTTTCCACGCAAGCAGAACATGAACTGCAAAGGATGGAGGCCATGAAGGGTTTACTGAAGGTCTTTGCAGATGGCCAACCACAATTTCAACAAACTCTGACCTTACAGCTTCAAAAGCAGTCCACTCTAATGTGTCTAATTTCGCAAAAAGTACCATCCAGCAAATGAACCATATTTTTTTCACAAGCTTTGAGTGGGTTACCCCGAACAGCAAGCTGGTCTGAAGAAAGGTGGGGACAGTACAGAACCCCTTTTCTACCCAGTTATACATGCGTAGCTTATCTAGTAGCACAGCCTGTTAAGTCTATTAAGAAAGCTGTGTCAAGAGACTGAATTTTGACCCGCAGATCTATATACAAGGGTTTCACTCACTAAAGTTTGGTCCCAACAAAACAACACATCTTTTATTTGATCGGATTAGCTATGAAGTGTTCAGAACAAACCTTCAAGATATTGTATATTCATTACTATTTAAATGATTCTAGACTAAATACTGATGGAAGAAGTAGCTTATCTGGATCTGCGTGATTTTTCCGTCACGGAAAAGTCTGTGACGAAAAGTTTGCATGGGAAATGTACGCACCACCAAAGGTTCGTACGTTTCCCATGTGAACAAACACTGAAAATCACTACATACCCACACCCCCGCCCACACCCACAACACACCCACGACACACCCCCCCACCCACACCCTCAACACACCCCCAACATAAACATACTGCCCTACATACCTTTTCTTCACGCTGTCTCCCTGCATCGCCAGTTCCCTTTCACTGCAGGGTCCTTTTTCTTTTTTATTTATTTGTTATTTGTTTTATTTATTTATTTATTTTATGGCCAGCTGCAAGGGTTTCCTCCGCAACCCCAGCTCACAATACTGTTAAGTATAGTGAGCGGGGAGTTGCAGAGGACACCCCGCCCGCAGCTGCCTTTTTTACCTATGCAGCTAGGTAAGCCTCAGCGGGTCCTTCTCAGACCAATGCCCCTGAATCTCGAATTCTCCCCAGTCACAGCCTTCAATAAACTCCACCTCCCAGACCAGTCATCAGCCAGCTCTGAATCCAACCACCAAGTTGTTGACCCCTCTTTTTTCTCCTACTTCAATTCTTTTAATTTCTCCACTGCCCTCCTTACATTTTCTTTAAATGTACCCAAATTCTTCATTCGATTTCACCTCTTACCACATCATGTGCCAACTCTTGTTCATTTCCAGCTCCTACCTTGGAACATGGCGGCCTTTAAACAGGATTACGTTTGGCACAATCTCATGCTGCTTGTGGAATAATGTCCTCTTTCATCGCTTTCCTCCCCCTTACCTTGCCTCCTGTTCTAACTTGCATGAACAATGAATGGTTTCTTTCAAGGCCAGTCTCACTTCTGCTGCATCCGCAGTCTGCTCGGAATCTTTTCCTTTTCACAAGGTACTGTTGTGGACATTTGATTTTACTTGTACTTTCAAAATCGAACTATATTTATGCACCAGCATTTGCATGTCCTAATTATATACTCACCTCCCCATTTTAAAAGTTAATGTCAAATGTTAATGCACCTACTGCACACATTCTGTATATCATACATTCTCTAACAACCCCCTCAGTCATTCATAGATGGGTCAGATGACACTAGGTTCTTGGAAGAAGCGAGTTTGAAGTCAGCAGCTCATCAAAGACCCAAAGGAGGAAAGGCATCTTTAGTGGCAGGGACACACGTATGGGCACTAATAACTCTAGAAGAAGTCCTGTATATTTAAGGGAGTAATATCTACCCGTTACCTTCCCACCACAAAAAGCTCGAAGTGCAGTGCAAAGGCTACAAGGAAGCTTTATAGAAGTTTTAAACAACTGTGATTACCCAAGTCGTTTAGTGCTGACTAACCTCGTACAAAACCACTGCCTGTAGGCACAATTGCTAGTTGTAAGCAGCTAAGGCTCCTGTGTAGAATTGGTAATAACATTAAACAACATTCTTTGCATAAGGCAAAAGAAAGGTCCCATACATTGGTACTATTTGATAGATTTGTTTTATTTTGGGTCTGTTGTTCTCCATTTGACCTAATATGTTTCATTCGTTGTGTAGCACTTTTTCTGAGCCTGAATAACTGCTACAAGAAGCCTGAAATGCGTGCTCACAAATAAGCATCAACAATGGATCACAAACAAACGTGTGTAGCGTAAGGTACCTTTTCTTATACCCTATTTATTGCTAGAAGGTTCCCAAGTAAATAACAGCCAGATCCCTTTGAAATATCTGCCATGGATATACCTGAAGGACAATGGGAGAGTTATAAAAAGCAAATCTGTCATTCGCTCCCCTTTTTGGGTTAATAGAAAGAAACAACACCTGAGAAGATCAAGCAGTGGGAAGTCAAAGATCAGAGCAATTTAAAGCCAAGAAAATAAATCCTAATACCTTTTAACTAAAAAAGGGGGGAACGCCGAGAGGCTGCTCAAACAGTGCTGGAAACAACACTGGGATCTATCTGCATTGTCTGTTTTATTGACACACTCATTAGAAGGCTCACAAGCTACGAAATACTGGAAGGTCTTCAAATTATCAGGCGTATGGTGTCACTCAACACCAGTTGGGGGCAGCACACTTGTACTGCACAGTACAGCCAACCACTTAAGGGCTTGGAGCTGAAATTGGTCCATATGAGACTTTTTCCAAGCTGATTTGGCAACACTAAAAGCTGCATGACTGCATAGAGAAAGACCTGGTGGGTCGAAACATGTGTTGGCTGTGTGTTTTCCAGGAAACTGCACATGGGCATAGCACTCGCAACATTTTTGTTTCAACAATACATTTGCAAGTCAGTGCAGTGTGACAGTATCTACCTAACCTTCTTACTTGTAACTTAGGTAGGGTGATATGAAGCATAGGTCATGTGGGGTTCAGGAAGCCAACATGCTTTGTTTACTCCCCTGCTAATACAAAATCAAGAGAAAGTAAAATATTCCTTGGTATCAGCTGTGTCCTTGTAGACCAAAAGATATAACGCAAGTATGAGGTGTATTTTGAGGTAGACAAGGAAACCCTAACATGGAGCAAAGGCATGATGCCTAAATTACCTGTGTCTATCATAAGGTGCTCTGATTTCTCAAATTTTTAAAAGTTAGTGTGAGAGCAATAACAGGGTATACGTACAAGGAAAATGATAGAAGATCGGAAGAAGAGCCCTCTATGTATCGGAAGGTAGGAATAGATAATCAAGCTGAAAATAAGCAAATGAGAAAATTCCATGTCATGAGCGGCGTATTAAATGGCCATAACAGAAGTATCATTGAAGGTCAGCTGATTCCATGAAAGTAGTCAGAATCCATTCCAATCTAGCTTCACCACCAATGTTGAATAGAAGATGCCAAAGCCTGAGGCTGAGGTATGTCTTCCAGGCAGTTAAACAATTGTTTGACAGAAACGACAGACTTCTAAAAAGATATATGTTGGATCTGTGCATATATATCAATATGTTAGCCCAGATCCCAAAATATAAATGCAGGCATAGGGCATATGGCAACCTCTCAGGTTCACGAGCACACATCCAACCAAACCCTCTCACCCTCAAGCAATGGGGATATTTTGTCAGGATGACAGAGCCATGGTGTATATTTGAATGTAGCTTGTAGGAAATTATGCAAAATGGCAGAAGTATATCAAGTGAGGAAACAGTATGGAGAGGAATGGGAGTTCTAGGCAATCACTTTGCTGGTCAGTCAAAGGCAACCCTTCACAAGGAAGGTAATGGATAGAAGGGCAGATAAGAGTCTTAGCTAGTTTGTCATTATCTGGGGCTACAGAAAGCATGTGGAGATGCACTTATTGGGGTTCAGAGGTAAAGAGAGGCAGATAACTCAGATACCAAGAGGTCTTGAAGAGCATTTGACCGTAAGAGGTATTGAAAAGCCAGGATGAGCACTTGACCCAAACAATACTGAAACATCATGAAGAATGCTTGCGCGTACGAGGTGTTGAGAAGTCTGGGAACATATTTAATTTGAAGGAGTACTGAGAAGCCTGAATATTTCTTTAATCTAGTCTCTGAAAAGAGACTAGAATCTAGAATCTAGTCTTTGAACGTTTCCAGAATCAAGGAATCGCTAGTAGCCTTAAGAGGGGATCGAATCTGGGAGGAGCTATAATGCACCCATAGGTAAAAGGGGCTGTGAACCCGTATTTGGTAGAAATAATGTACCTACATTTAGATAAAAGGTGGGTCCAGCCCACATTTAGAGGAGTTAACACAGATGCTTAAATAAAAATTCAGATATGACAGTCCAGGTCCAGGTCTTCCGCTCATGAACACCCATCCACTGGAAATGGTGAATTTCCTTGAGGATAACAGAGCAGTTGCGGATCTACCAATGAGGCTGGCAGGAACCAGAAATCATTATGATGAAACTACCAGATTGAGGTAATGGTATGGAGATGAAGGGGAGTGATTAACCACTTGCAAAAAACTGTTTCAGTCTATGGAAGACAAACAATTGCAAGGAATGGGACATCTGGGGAGGCAGACCAAAGGGATATACAAGGGTCACCTTGGAGAAACAGGTTGGTTCTTCTCATTGTTTGGGACTAACGGAAGTATGTGCAGACTGAAGTGCTGGTGATCGGAGACAAAATAAGTCAGAGAACAAAGTGAAGAGCACTCAATACTAAGCAATCCTGAGAATCTCGGGACAGGTATTGACCCTTAAAGGTGCTGAGAAACTAGGCAGGTGCTTAAAACAAAGAGGTGCTGAGAAGTAATGAAGAACATTTGGCCTTGAAGAGTGCTGAGAAGCATTAGCATTTGACACTAAGAAGAACAACAACGACAACAAGAGCAGTCTCATAGGAGGTACTGAGAATTATTGAAGAGCACTTGACCCTAAGAGGTGTTGAAATGTCTTGAAGAGCACTTGGCCCTAAGAGGTGCTGAGGAGCAAGGACAAGCCTGGACAAGCACTTCACCCTAGAAGGCCCTGTGGATGTGCACTTGACCTTAAAATATGCTGAAAGATCATGAAGAGTGCTTGAGCCTAAGAGGTGCTCAGAATTCTGGCAAAATACCTATGTAGTGCATAGAAGCCTGGAGATTTCTTTAATCTAGTATCTGAAAAGAACCTTGAAGTTGTACTGGGAAGACCCCCGGCCGGCACATAGAGCAGAGGTTTGCTCCGGAGTTCTTTAAGATGAGATACCTGCACCTTTGAGATGGATGGGGAGTGCAGATTTATTACTCCAACACCAATCAATAAGGACAACTAAATGGTTTGGCAAAGGGAGTCCGTTTAATGATAAGTACAAAAACAGGGAGTCATAGAAATCAGCAGTGATGCAACAGTCCGTCTCGCTTCAACTCCAACGAACTTCACATAAACAGTGACATTTATACTCAAAACTCGTCATAATTGACGTGTAACACTCAAAAGTTCATATGCAGTTATATTGGCTAGGAAAATGTAACTTTAATATAGGTAATATATCTGTATATGGGAATGGAGTGAGGGGATTGGGTAAACACTGTCAAGTGGGCATCTAAGCCCTCCCTTCAAACATGACTACTGTAGGCGTCACTAAGAGTACCACGTCGCATTGGTTCTACCAACTATAGGACCCTAGATTATTTGGTCCATTCTGATTGAGTTGGCATCAACCCCATGCATACATTTCCACTTTGCTTAGCAGCAAGCAGAACGCTCAGCCAGGTGCAGGCTGCCCCTCAGCTACCCGGCCTCCCTCCAATTAAGGTTACAATCAATCATCGCTTCAGCAACTATGTATCAATTATTTTACTTTGTTTGGCCTCGAAACTGCATCTTCTGTCTGGAAAAGTTCTGATATCTCTGTCTGGGCGGATGCCAAGCATAGGTGTGAACCTGTGCTCCTTCTCGCTTGGTTGGTCACATGATTCCCACACTGTGAATTTGCAGAGTTTCTCTCTATTTGTGCATTTAATTCTGATTCGGATTGCCACCTGGCTACGCCTCCTTATCCCGACCTTCCAAAGACAGGTAATTCTGTTCTTAAGTTTCAATTATATGTAGCTACGGTTCGCTCCTTCTATTGGTATGACCTTGGCTTTCCTGGAACGAGTTGCATCTTCCGAGTTTCGATTCTGCCGTCTCTACTCGATTAGCTAGAATATGAATCTTGTCTTGTTTGGCCTCTAGTAACCTGAGTTGATTCTGCTTTTAGTGCAAAGTGGAATCGCACTTATAATGTTGTGCTTCGTTTTGAGGTAGATTATGTATAGTGGCGCTTGCCGCTCTATTCTTCTACGTAGCATAGCAAGCCACACTGTTTTCTTAGCTTTCTTGCAGTTTCATGCATATGTACAGGCGTTAGCTGGTTGAATATCTTCATCCTGCTTACAGCTTAAGCTTCTTTGTGTTTCAACATCGTTCTCTTCTTCTAGGCTCATGATATCTTTATTCATGGTGTTTCATCTCTGTGTGTCATTTTTTGGTTGTCATTTCTTCCATCTGTGAGTCTGTCCAGGCTCTTGTGACGTCACCATTCATCTTCCATTAATGTCTTTTTTGTTTCTTCCAGTAATCTTCATTTCGTCTCATTTGCTGGTAGGGTTCTCTCAATAGACACTTTACTGTCCATGGTTTTCTGGGTATCGGTACTTCAACAGGTGTTGATCTTCTGATAGGCACTGGGCAGAGCCCTACTGCTGGTCCCTGCTGGTTTATTTGCTCATCATACATCACATATTTTGGTGTGAACGTTCCTGGTACTTCAAAATGGGCGAAGGGAGTGCAGGCTTTATTTGGTACCTCCTCTACACTCCCCTCTCTGGGCGATTCATCGACCACTTTCACCTCCTCCTTCGGTTCCTCCGTATTCATCTTCACTTCATCGTCTGGGTTCATCCCTTCTTCATCTTCTGGGTCTGTACATGATGGCTTGAAGAAGTGTATCTTTGGAGTCCATATCTTTATTACTCCTTTCAGGCTTCCTGCTGTCCTTACATGTTCGTCTTTATTCCATGTCATTAGTTGACATTGTCCATTTGGGCTACAGTAAATCCATCTTTCCACATAATGTATGCGTTTCCTGGGATAAAGATACTTTGTAGCTTCTGGTGCATGCCTACTGGCCTTCACAAAGTCTCTTATTTCTTCATCAGTCACATCTTTGGGCTTCCATCCTGGCTTGACATCAATCATGATCTTCATCCCTATGGCTTTCTGCACAGTTTTCTGGCATTGCGAGATTGTTATCTTGATAACACAAAATCCTAGTAATATCATCACTAGCAGGGCTCCTAGGAACTTGAATATGTCTGCCATCCATTGTGGAACCCATGAAAACAGTGATCCAAACCAGCTGTCATCATCAACTTCGCCAGTTTCGTCGATAATCTGATTCTGTAGCTTCGTCAACATACTTATGGCTTCTGTTAAAGTTCCATTTTCCTTGTCGTGAGATGGTGTAAATGTGCAATGTAATTCTCCAATTTTTGCGCAAACACCTCCATCCATCGCTGTGATCATGTCAAATACATATCTGTTCTGGAGGGTCATTAATCGGATTGCTCTCAGTTCTTCTTTGATCGCGTTAAATCCTTTTATGGTAGTGTTGATGGTCTGCAATAACTCCCATCTGGTTATCTGCAACCATTTAGCATTCACTCCAACTTGGATGTGTGGCAAGAGTAGTGTTGTGAATACTGTTGAGGTGAGGTTAAACAGCTTGTGTTCGTATGGGATTGCATAGAATTCTTCTTCTGATTTGGCAGAAAAGTAATTCTCTCTCTTCATCCGGGATACCAGCTCCACAGATCTCTTCCTTAGATGAGCATCTGCTTTCGGGAAACTGTCAATACTCAGGTAATTTTTTGGGATCACTAGTGCAGGAACGTGGACGTTCACTAGTGTGCATATGCCTCCCTAGTTTTTCGGTAGTCTTATATATGCTTTGGATCCACGACCAGTAATTGTCCATAATTACTGCGGTCCCTTGCGTCATTCCTGGGGCTTCAAAGATTCGTCCGCAGTTTTGATTCTCTCCCATCTTCCTTGTGCCATTGTTTCTGAAGCACAGTTTCGGGTTTTCCAGTGGTACTATTTGCAAGGGTCCTCCTCTGTCTTCGACCCATGTCAGCATCCTTACCAATTTTGGCCATAGAGGTTTGCATAATCTCTGTGAGTTCTCTATTGCTTCCTTGCAGGCTCCAAGGACCATCCACGCTCGGCAGATTACATCTCCTTCTTCCCATCCGTTTGGAGAAAGCACTGTTCCTCAAATCTTCATCTGGCCTCTATTCTTCCAAATGTGGGCTTCTTCTGGAGTTTTTCCTTGGACGTTCAGTCTCGGGTTTATCTCCCATCTTGTTCCTGCTACCTGTGCTTCTGGCTTTGCATACCTGATCACGTGATTCCTGGTATGCGCTCTGTTTCTTGTCTTGATATCCTGGACGTAACCGTCTTCATCTGGGTAATCCTTTTCAGTTGCCCATATCAATGAGGCATCTTTCCCCATAAACTGTCCTCTGGTGTTGCACATTGCTACGTGTGACATACAGTGTGCTGTAGGGACATTGATTTCTACAGCCACAAAGATCTTGGATTATCCCATGCTGTATGGTCAAAGTGCACAGACGAAGCATTCTCCTTCAGCTTTTCTTCTTCCAACCTCCTTCATGTGTTGGTACCAAATGTTGTTTCCCAGATGTGCTGTGCTATCCAGGTAGTCATTCAGTTCATTGTTATCTTCGTGTGGGCTTCTCTTTATTCTTAGTGTCTTTCTGTAGTTTGCTATAACTATATATTTAAATGCGTCTGTGCTGCTTTTCCATGCTGGGGGTCTCTCAATCATGCTTGTCGGAGGAGCAGGCTTCCTTACCTGTATCACTGTGGTGGGAGAAGGTTTTGTGTTTCTCTTT
This sequence comes from Ambystoma mexicanum, assembly GCF_040938575.1. Lineage (NCBI taxonomy): Eukaryota > Metazoa > Chordata > Amphibia > Caudata > Ambystomatidae > Ambystoma > Ambystoma mexicanum. The sequence goes on along the minus strand of NC_090922.1, from coordinate 1,089,554,960 downwards.
TTCTCCCCTTGCATTCTCTCGTAGAGCTCCTTTAACCAGCACCTGTGTACCGTCTGGCCAACGTGTGGCCTCACCGTGGGCCTGGTGCTTGTAGGAACTGATGTGCTTGCTGCGATAGTCACTGTGGTTCTATTTTTCATTTCCTCATGCAGTTTCTTCGCTCTAGCTATAAACGGGAACAAATGGTCTATCAGCATTTGTGTCTTTGCAGTGAATTCTCTTGTAGGTTTCTCTGTCTTCTTGAGTGCTTTAGTTATATCTTCTTTAGTAGGCCTTTCACTTGCTTCCTCTTGGTCACTTCCACTATTTTCTGGAACTGGTTGTTCGGTAGGCAGTCTCTTACTTTCTGTTACCATCGTTCGAGGTTCTGCAGCCATTGACACTTGCCCTTGTTCGTGAGCATTCAGTGTGTGTGTGCGTGTAGTGGTCAGTGCTATGTTTTCATTCATTCCGCGCTGACCCTGTCTCCAGCTTTTCTCTTCATTCGTTACCTCAAGTGTGTATGAATCACTGTTAATTACATTAAATTTTAGTTTGTTTACTTTACCATCAGGTTTTCTTGGAACTGGAATGACTATAAATGGTCTGGGTGCTTTCGTGGGATTCGTACGAACATTATCTGGTGGGTGCACTGAAATTGGAACGCTTTGTGCACCAATAAAGAATGCAGTTCTGATTGTTAGTGACAGAAAAACAATAATAATGACTATACATATGCACATTATCGTCCGATAGGACAATTTGCAGCATTTTCTTCCAGGGAAGTGGGGGCACCCCATCCGCCTGTGGGAGGACTAGGTTACTGTTCTGGGCCCCCATTTCAATCATATCAATTGTTAAAGTTCTATAAGGTTCTATTATTTTCATTTACTCCATTATTGTCTTTTAGGAGGTTTGGAACATAAAGTGTCTTGTGCTTCGCAAGAGTCCCCCTCTCGAGGTTGACGATTGTCTCTGGTTACGGGATGCAGTTCCCTTGCTAGACTATGGAAAAAGATTAGACTAGCCTCTTTGGTGAGTCACATTCATTGAGCATATTCAAAATAGGTCAATTCGCACTCCACCTCCAAATTTCCTTTAGTCCGGAAGACATGCTGAAACCTGTTGAAATGCGGAAAAAAATTGAAAAAATGGTACCATTCAAAATCAAATCAAAAATAAGAATAAAAATAAACATAGAGATGAAAAATAAAAATAAAACAAAACGGTGAAACAAAACTGCTCTTCTTGATCCGTCCCTCGGGGAAAGATGAAGAACTGTCTCTATCTCCTGGATCTGTCCCTCGGCAGACGGTTTCACTGGAATCTCCTTAGGTACTCTCTTTGAACTTTGGACAGCTCCACCTGGAGCATGATGCCATGGAGGAGTGTTCCCATGTGTGCAGTGTTAGCTGGATCTCTGAGGAAGGTGATGACGTCAACCTCTTCCGGCCTCCCCACCATTTCTGGATAGTCAGTGTCTAGACGAAACAGGATGTGCCAGCCGGCTGTCCTCGGGTAACAGGGACATTTGTTCTGCTTTGCTGGGTTCTGGATCACAGGCCTTTCTTTTGAAGTGAACAGTCTCTGCACTTTCCTGCTGCGTGGATTGCGACCACGTAGTTTAGCTTGATCCACAGTTGGTTCAGATATTCATTGTTTCTTGGATCTCTGATGTACGTTAGTGTATCCGTGGTTCTCCCGATGAGGCCTGGGCACTTCTCTATAATGCAAAAGAAAAGCGTGTATGTCAATTCATCGATGATCACTTGTGGTGGAAGCATTTGCGTCCTTATTACTGTATTCGGGCAACTCTGCGAGGGCTTCTGCGATGACAGTCAGTAGTTGCCAGATTACTTTCTTATTAGCAGGATCTTGTATAAAGTCTGTGACACTGGAGACTCTCCCTACAAGTGACGGATATGAAATTACCACTAACTGAAAGTAGGTCAATACATCCATGTGAGATTTCTTCCTTGTGATACCATGTAGTCTGTGAAACAAAGGGCCTCATTACACTGTAGGCGGAGGACCAAGGTGCCATTAGCACCTTGGTCCATGCCGGTAAAATACCGGCACCGCCTTGGTGGAAAGGGGAATTACCGCCCTATTCCAAGGTTGGCGGGGCGGTAATTCCCCCTTCCCCCATTGCCCTTCCCCATTCCCATTTTTGCCCCATAGGGCATAATGGGAATGGGGAAGGTGCTAATTACGGTGCCGCAAATTGCGGTACCGTAATTAGCACCCTGGTCCCTTTGCGGGTTGGTTTTTAACGCCTGCTAAACAGCAGGCGTTAAAGTACCTACCCGCAAAGGGACCTCGTAGTAAGGCGTAAGGGTTTACCGGTACCAGTGCCCTTACCGGTACCGGTAAACCCTTACTGCCGTCCGTGTAATGAGGCCCAAAGTCTTGATATTGGCTGCTTTCAGGACACTGATTTGCTTATACCCGGAAAAAGTCTTTCGCTCACAGTCTACTAGAGTCTTTGTTTTTCAGCAATGCTTAAGGATGGCTTGATTCAAAAGTTCGTGTGATCAGTGTATTGTGGCTTGGATGCACAATTCTCTTCTTTTCCCTGCAACTGTGATGTACAGATTGTCCATTTTAAACCCTCATCCCCTTTTTGTTCTTCTTCACCCTGCAACTATAATGCACAGAGTGTCCGTATTATGTCCTTATTCCCCCTTTTTCCCGGCAGAAAATGTCCCTGTCTTTAAGCCTTTGCTGCTTATGCGTCCTTCTTCCTCGCCATGGATCTTGTCTGCACGTGCTGAGGTTCTTCCCCGTTGTCTGTGGTTTCTTCGCAGTGGAGTGCAGCTAAAGGGATCTCACCGATATAAGGTTTAATGTCATTTAGGAAGATCCAAGCTCTCCTTCCTTGCAGTTTGATGGCTGAGGGAGTGCAGTCTTCTACGATGAATGGGCCGTTGAATCTTGGCTCGTCCCACCTTTTCTTTGTGTGGTTTCTCACCAGTACTGCATCACCAGGGAAGATGATTGGCGCACATAGACCTTGAGTTGTGTCTGTTTCAGAACCTCCCGCTGGGTCTGGTGTTGTGCTGCACCCTTTTCATCGTCGCTGCAGTTGGTCTGAAATGACAGCGAGGCTTGATGTTATGCAGTTCAGATATTCCGACAACTCGGTTCCCAGGACCTCTCGGGTGGAGTGGGCATCACATCTAACTCTATCTCGAGGAGTGGGGGGGGTCCTCATTCGCCTTCCCGTGACTATCTCGTGCGGCGTAAAATGATGGTCGGAGCCTGGTTGGTTCCGAAGAGCATACAATGCCAGTGGTAGACAGTGCAGCCATCCCTTCTTTAGAGTAAGCTTCAACTTGGCTATCCTTTCCTTTAACAAGCCATTTAGCCTCTCACATGTGCCATTTCCCTCTGGATGATACGCAGACGAGAACTTGTGCTTTATACCAAGCAGCAAGCTGATCTGTTCAAATACTGCATTAACAAAGTGAGCCCCGTTATCTGACCTCATTACTTCGCACACCCCCCATCTGGAGAACACTTCCCTAAAAAAAGGAACTTAGCAGCACAGGTTGAGTCTGGGTTTGTACAGGGACCTGCTTCTATCCATCTGGAGAATGGACACACCACTACAATTAAGTACCTGTACCCGTTACATACTTGAATCTTGTCGACATAATCGACGTGCAAGTTCTGAAATGGCCCATTTGGCCAGGGGATGACTCCTCTCACTACTTTTAATGTGTGCCCAGCGGTGAACTGCTGGCAGATTATGCAGTTCACCATAAAGAATGCACACCTTCACCATCCTTTCCCCTCACTCTCTGGCCGGCCTCCCTTGGCCCTCCTCCTACACCCACCTGCGAGGCTAAGAACCTCGGGGTCATCTTTGACTCCACCCTTTCCTTCTCCGCCCACATCTCTGAGGTCTCTAAAAAGTCAAATTTCCGACTGCACCTCCTCAGAGGTACTCTGCCTTTCCTCTCCTTCCCCCAGAAGCTCATGGTATCTCAAGCTCTGGTTCTCTCTAGCTTGGACTATTGTAACAGCCTCTTTCTAAATCTACCTGCCTCTACTCTCCGCCCTATGCAACTATCCAGAACAGGACTGCGAGACTTGTCCTTGGCCTCCAGCCCTGGGATCGTATCTCTCCAGCCCTGAAATCTCTCCACTGGCTCCCAGTGGATGCAAGGATTAAATTCAAAACCCTCTGCATTGTCCACAAGGCTTTCTGGGGCCTGGGTCCAAAATACCTTCAGCTATCCCTCCGCAAATACCTCCCCTCTCGAGCTCTTCGCTCCTCTACCTCCAACTCACTCAGGGTCAGTCGTTTTTCTAAGAAACGAGCTGGGTGTAGATCTCTGTCTTCGGCTGGGGCCTCCCTCTGGAACAGCTTCCCTGCCACTCTAAAACTTGAGGAGAACCATCTCTGGTTCCCGAAGCACCTCAAGACGTTCCTCTTTTCTTCTGCCTTCGCTCCCCCTCTCCCTGCTGATCTGTTCTCTCTTGGCACCGTGCACCTGGCCACCCTCTGTCTTTTGGGCCCAGGTACCTGCTCATCCTGCCACCCTCCCGCACTGCCGTCTGTATCTGTACCCATACAGCCCCCCCTTTTTCTTCCTGCACTTATCAGACCTACCTTGTCTGCTGCCTTAAACCTAGCACTTGCAAATTGCTGGCTGCATTACCAATGTTTGTTGGCTTTATTATTTATTTATTGTTATTTATCTGTTTCTCCTCTGCTTCGCACTTTCCACCTCTCCCCCCTTCCATGCACTTTTCCCCTCCCCCTCTCCCATGCACTTGCGCGTTCTCAATGTCACTGGGCCTAGTAAGATCGCTGTTTTGTTCTCCACTGTTCCCCTCCCTTGCCTTGTCGCGCTCTGGAACACTTGTGTACGAGCGCGATAGAAATAAAATATCAATCAATCAACACGCTCTGCTAAATTTGGTATAAACCAGTCTTCTGTGAGCGTTGCAGCTAGATTTTCTTTTGTCATATGGAAAGGGTAATGTAATTGCTCTAGTGCTATCTTTAGTAGGGCTACAGGCATTACTGGTTTACCAGTGCTGTCTTGCCTCCACAATCCGTCTCAGGGGTTTAAAGAACACCCTCTACGCTTCCACGGGTTCTTTTCGTCCTGTGGTGCCTCCCCTTGAAGCTCCATCAATTGAGTTTGCACCATATTACTATAGGCCTCTGGTGTGGCCAGAGCGATCATCATACGTTCATGGGTGCGTGCCACTGCTACTTGCATGATTGTCTTATTTTTGGATGCCATACGCTTGGCTTCCGTGTCTGTTGCGTGATTTCCATGTGACACGAAATCTGTCCCGTGAGTATGGGCGGTGCATTTCACGACCGCTATGCCCACTGGGAGCTGTAGTGCCTTGATCAGCCTGTTCAATAAGGCTGCGTGCTGCACTGGCGTGCCGTCTGCTCGGAGGTAGCCCCTCCTCTTCCAGCATGCTAGTCCTGCGTGCACTGTGGACGTCGCATAGGCGGAGTCATTGTACACCATTACTTCCTGGTCTGCATGATTCTCAATGGCGAGTATCAACGCCAATAATTCTGCAGCCTGTGCTGAATAATGAGATGGTATTCATGCACTAGCGAGTACTTTAAATTCTCTGTTTGTTATGTGTTTTATTACGGCAATGCCCGTATATCTTTGTCCATCTTCTTGGTCGATTCTTGAAGAACCGTCAATAAAAATGATTTCACCACCTGCCAGGGCATTTTCTTTCACCCTGGGGATTTCATCATAGAATACTTCATAGTTTGCGCAGTCATGTATCGGCTCTCCTTCAGTGACTGGCTCTGCTATGAACGTGGGTGGGTTCACTGTTTTACATCGAACTATTTTGATCGATGGATTTGATATAATCACCTCATAGGCAGAGGCTCTTTGAGATGTCAGTGTACCTTTCGGTTTCTCTAATACGGCAAATAATGAGTGCTCGACGTATAACTTCATGGAGCAACTCATTACAATAGTTGTCACCTTTTCTATGGCGAACGCTGAGGCAGCTAAACTTTGTTTGCATGGGAAGTGGCCTCTCATGACTGGGTCCAGGTTCCCACTGTAGTACGCCAGGGGCTTATACCCCAACAAGGTTCTTTGGGCGAGCACTGCCGGCATAACTCTGCCATCTGTGTGAGAGAACAGGTAGAATTCCTCTGCATAATTAGGAATCCCGAGAACTGGGGCCATGCAAATTGCTCTCTTGAGTTAAGTAAACCCTTTGTCCATAGCCTCAGCCCATTCATTTATTTTCCTTTGTCGCTTGGGCTTTCTTTAGGGCCTGGAGTAAGGGCTTGGTATATGAGCTGTAGTCGAAGACCCATGCTCTAACATAATTGCACAGGCCTAGGTAGCTCTGCATTTGCTTTATCATGAGCGGCTTTGCCGTGTTCATGATAGCTTCAGCCCTTTCCGGGGTTACCTTTTTCCCCTTGTGTGAGATTAGCTGGCCTATGTATAGCACCTCTTGTTGACAGTATTGTAACTTTTACTTGTCAACCTTTCATCCTTTCTCAGCCAGTATAGTCAGTAGCTGGATAGAGTCACGCCTGCATTGCTCTTCAGTGGTGCTGCAGACACTGTCTACCGCAATATTGCGTAAGTCCATTTGCAGGACTCTATTGAAAATGGAGGGGGACTCACAATACCCGTGGGGTAATCTCGTACTTTTCAGACCCATTTGTCGGAAAGTGAATGACATCAGATCTTGCGAGTCACGGTGCAGCGGGATTGAGAAAAAAGCATTTTCAAGTCAATCACCGTGAAATATTTCACCTCGCTCGGTATGTCCCACAGGATCGTAGATGGATTTGGGACTAGAGGGAACTCGGCTTCGACTATGTCGTTTAATGCTCTTAAATCTTGGATTAAACGCCAAGACCCTCCCTCTGATTTTTTGACAGGGTAAATCACTGTGTTACAAGGTGATTCTGACATCACTAGGATGCCCTGCTCCATCATAGCGGAAATTGTCTTTGCGATCCCTTCATCCGCTTCTCTGGACATAGGATATTGTTGCGCTCTTGGTAAAATTGCTCCTGGTTTCAGTTTAATTTTCACCTCTCCTGCCCCTTTCAGGAGGCCTACGTCATAGGGTCCTGTAGTCCATACTTAGACAGGCACCTGGGCCATATCGTCATCAAAGTATCCAGGGCGGATCAGCACCAACATCATTCTCTGAGGCACTTCTCGTTTGATCATTTTGACACAGAATATGAGACTTACTTCTACCCTGGTCTCTTCTAAGTCAGGGTGTTCTTCAAACAGATTATCATCGGTGACGTCAGTCGCTCGGTACCCTTCTTCAATGGGGATAATTGCACACCATTGTCTGCCCTCCTCATTATCGAACCCTTCGACTATTGCTACTTTCCCTCGTACTGCTGCATTATGTATCGATAAGGGAAATACTTGTCCCTCTTCTTCATGCATAGGTATTCTTGGCTTGAACAGGAACTTATCAGGGGTTCTCATAGTTCTATCTGCGATGCCTGGCAATCCCGCCATAAGCACACGCACGCCATATGCGAAGACTTCTGGTTCTAATGGTATAGCTCTCATGGCTATGCGGCCGAAGTACACTCTGATCATTTCACACATGTTAGAATAATGCATTCCTGGAGTGGAGCATACTATGCCCTCCTCTGTGAATGATATAGTCATATTCAACTTTGTCATTAAATCTTGACCCAAAATGTTTACTGGGGTCTGGCGTGAATATAATGAGGGTACATTCATCTCACACTCACCTACAGAGACTGGGAGATTGTCTGTAAAGGGAACTCTACTGTGAGCTCCTGTAAAACTCTGAGTATCTATGGCCTGGCCGGACAAGGAAAACTTGCCTTCTCGTATGCACGAGCGTGTTGCACCCGTGTCAACTAAGAAGGAATATTCTTTCCCCCCTATGACGACATTTACCCTAGGTTCCCTGTTAGGGTCTGGTGTCACTGATAGGATAGAACACATCAGGGTTCCCAGCGAGCTGTCCTATTTCATGTAAATGTTTGGTCCACTGTATACTTGTGGATTTTCTCCACCTCCAGGGTTGACTCCCCCTCCGGGGTTTGTTCACTGTGATATTTGCTGCTGTGCCTGTTGTGATTGCCCTTGTGGTAAGTTCCCCATGTTCGAGGGTTCAACCCCTTGCTGCGCACCTTGCTGCATGCCCGGTGCTTGCTGCTGCACTATGTGATTCTGTGCACCGCCCTGTTGCGGTGAGGCAGGCTGTTTCTGCACCGGCTCTGGCAACCCTTGGCACAATATATGGTAGAATACAGAGATAGATTTTGACCAAGATTCATGCGTTTCGAGCACCCACGCGTCTTGAAAATTCTGGATATAAATCAACGGATCCTCTGAATCTTTCATTTTTTGAGTCATTATAGCTCCCATATCGGAAGTGTCTGGGTACAGCACTCGTAGCGCTTTCCATACTGCTGCTCTACAATTATTGAATGGTGCTCCGTCATGGGTAGTGTTAATTATGGTTACCCCAGGGTACCCAGCCCGCTTCCACACATCATCTGCACTCTGACCACGTATGGCGATCAGGAGACCATTAATGTCCCCTATAGCTAACGTGACACCCACTGTCAGTTTTTCTAACTCGTGTATCCACTTCCCGGCTCCCGATGTCAGCATTGGAAGCTTGTTTTTCAGGTTCTCTCGATCCATGTGTGGCCATGGAATATATTGTGGTCTTGCGCCCGCCTTTTCTAGCAGCGGGAATTGAAATGCGCAGTCTTCATTCTCTTTCCCCATAGCTCTCCTGTCTATTGCTGGGTTAGCATTCCCGCATCGCTGTCTACCTGGCAATGTCCTCAATCTGTCTACATAGGCAGGTGCTGGCACCCCCCTCTGACCGCGGGGTATTCCCTCATGTCAGCCAGGCTGTGCCGCGGACTCCGATGCCCTAGGTGCGGACTTGCTAGCGTCTGACCATCGTACCCCTTAGTCCCTTGGGAGCTGCTTCTCACGCCATCTCCCTTCTTTGTGTGTCTCGTCCTCCGTCTCCCCACCGGAGTCGGACGCTGATTGTTCCCAGTTCACTCAACTCCCTGCATCCTCTTCATTCTTACTAATTTCTAGTCTGTCCAGGGACAGTCCTCTGCTCCCACTACTTCGGGTGACATCCTCGGTGTCATATAGTTGAGTGCTTTCCAAGCGCTCGTCTTCCCTTCCCCCTTGGGGAATTTGTTCCAGCCCTATTTCATTGTATATTTTATCAATTGTTTCCCCGATGCTTCTGGTGTCAAAGTCATCTTCAATGTTTGCCCCATTCGCGCCTGATACTGACTCATTTGCAGGGAAGAATTCTTCGATGTCTTCCCATTCTACAACAGGATTTGGTTTTTTAACTTCCCGCTCCAAATATTCAAAATCCCGTGCCCTCTGTCTACATTTGCGTTCTATATCATCATGGACTTCCTTGCACTTCCTCGCGTCTTCTCTAGTCTTATCTTCTTCCCTTCTTCTTTCATTTCTACCTTCCTTTGCCCTTCTAACTTCCTCATCTTCCCATCTCTTTGCTTTTCTTCCAACCTTTAGTCACGACCCTCGCCCAAAACCGCCTCTGGCAAACCCATTGGCCAGGTGGAGTCTGGACTCGGGCCTCTAGAGCCTGGTATCCTCTTCCAAAACCCTCTTGGGGCCACTCCTGGCACCTATGGTGCCAGGCTCATACACCATGAAAAAACATGTGCTTGGAACTACTTAATGTATTGTCAGCCAACATGGAGGCGTCCACATAGCTTGGTTCCAAGGAACCAAGCTATGCGGTCTAGTGTTTTGGGTGTGGTAGCCTAGGGACAACTTTACCTGGACTATTTTGTTGGGGCTATTTAAACCACACCCGAGAAAGACAACACGCTTCGCGTTACTTTGCAGCTTGCAACGTGACGCTCACCATGTCCAGCTATTCCCTCGAACCTCGGAGAAGCAGAACCTGCAAGGAGACAAAAGGAACATCATTAGCAGCAGCATCTTTCCTGCAGTCTTCATCTTTAGCCACTCGCAGCTACTGAGAACAGCTTCCTCGAATCTGCACGCCTCCCGGACAGAACGACCTGAAAGAGGAAGATAGAGGCAACATTAAAGTAAGCAGTAGAGACATTTGCAAATTACGAACTGCTCAAAAGGCTTACCTGGCTGGTCACCTCTCGGCTGGCACCACTCCGGACATTCCACTCGCGCTGAAGAACACCACGACCTACAAGGAAGGAAAACACAGGTTAGCAAAGGCAAGACTTTGCAGCGCTGCACATAGCGCTTACTTACCGCATTATAGCGCTCTTAATGCGCCATCATTTACTAGCGGAGCTCAACCAAGCCAGTTCGCCGCGCTGAAGCTCTGCATACCTAAGGGAGAAAAAAGAGACATTTTAAACAAAAAAGGCATGCAGGATAGCAACAAAACTAAAGAACAGCAATAAGACCTACGTGAACAATATCAAACGGGCCGGCGTCAGTGAAGTAACTGGACCGCACACGCCCATGAAAGACAACGCGCCCCTGCAAAGAAGGCAGGACGGAGAGCACGCCTAACTCTACCACAAGGTGAGGAGAGGGCGCCAGGGGGGCTGAAATCATATGAGGGAGGGAGGATAATTACCCCGGTCGGTCAGTCTTGAACACAGTCCTCCTGTATTTTTAGGCAGAACCTTCCCCGCAGACCACATCTGGGCAAAGCTGAGAAGCATACCAGCAAGTAACCCGGCTGGGTGGCGTCCCTGTGGATACCATGTGAGCGTAACACCTTTGCTAGTTCTGTCTGTACTACTCATAGGCTGCGCATTGTTTGCGACTGAGCGGTTTTCCTTGCTCTTCGCGATATAGCTGTTCCCGCCTCAGCCTATCTTTCTTTTTTATTCTCTCGTCCCTTATTTCCTTTTCCTTCTCCTTTTCCCTTATTTGTGCCTCATCAGACTTCTCTCTCGGTCTCATATCACTTCCTTTACCATCAAGTTTCAACAATATCTGTCCTCCCATCCATTCGTCTTTTGCGAATGCTATCTCATCAGTTCTGCCTTCGCTTCCTTTGCATTTTTTTCTCTCTCTCTCCTTATCGAGAGGTGCACTAATCTGTGCCTCGTCTTTCCTCTCCTCATCGCATCTCTCCTTGTCCCTCGGGACTGCAGAGGTAATATTAATTTCCTGCTCCTTCTCCTTGATTTCGTCCCTACTGCACGTAGGTGACTCATACACGGGGTTGCTGTACCCCGTAGCTGCCTTAAACTCTCTTAACGGGTAGAGTCCCTCTGATTTACTCCTCTCAATCGCTGGCTCAGGCGGGGCTGGTGGCGCGGTAGACGTTTTACCCCCCTCTGTGCATACGTTTAGTAGCCAGTCTGCAGGAGGCTCTTCCTCCTTTGGCTGTTCGAACATTTTCCACAGTTCTAGAACAGCAAGGCGTTTCTCTAGTTTCTTGTCTGTGTATGTTGCATGTAGATAAGTCGTCATATGCTGTAAGACGGCTTTAGATAAAGACCCGTTCTGTGGGCACGGCATAAACATTTTGTGGGCGGTACCCTTAACCCACTCCGTACTATACTTCTTAAGCTTGGGTGCGTGTTTGGGCAATTGCTTGCACAAATGGGCAAGTGGGGTAACCTCCTCCATTCTCAACTTTCGTTACCAACAATATTTTATGCAGTTTTCACACGTCCAACAGTATGAGCGAGCACCAAATACGCAAGCTCCAATCCAATCTTTCCCGCCAAAATTCGATATCATCAATTTACTCAAGAACATCAATCCATTGGCGATTCCCTCTTAGTTACGGAATCGTGTAAACCCCAAACTTCATTTCAAACTATCAATGATACAGTTCTTTACATTTCACATATAACAGGACACGCATGACAGACATTTGACAGACTAGACGGACACCAGCTGGACACACATATACCTGCCTTCTAATCAATACCCCGACATGGGGTTTAAACGAACCCCTTTATTGCCATCTTTAATCGTCACCGTAGCCTAATCGTCCCCCATTATGTGGGCTCTGAGTTCACGTTTCTTCTGACCGCTGTAATAAAGCGCACGAACAAGGCCAATCCTCTTTACTTTTTTCTCTCGGGTTCCCTCCCGGTAATCTACTTTTTCCTCTCGGGTGTCCTCCCGGTAACCTACTTTTTATCTTCCGGTGTCCTCCCGGTAACCTACTTTTTATCTCGGGTGTCCTTCCGGTAACCACTTTTTATCTCAGGTGTCCTCCCGGTAACCACTTTTTATCTCGGGTGTCTATCCCGGTAACCACTTTTTCTCTCTTATACTCCAGTCATTAACCCCTTATATATATATATACAGTCTTCTCTACTTCTGACTATTTTTATTTTTCTCCGCCACCCTCCGTTACCTTTCCCTTACTTGCTCTAATGCCTACAAAACATTTGCCAAAGTAATGAGTTTATTGTTTTACTCACCGCTCGCATCTTTTCCTCTCTGGAACTTCGGGATCACTTCCCTCCTTTTTCCCGCCTCTTGCAGTCTTCTCGTCCGATCCGCTGCCCGTGGGAATGAGAAAGGTTATGCTTTGAAGGGCAGGTTCCTTCAGACCCACTGCAGATTTTATGGACTTACACTATCATTGTCCACGGGAAGTTTCTCAGTCTACTCAGCTGAATGGCAAAGGACTTGTGATATTGCCGAAGGCCTAGAGTTACTTTGTGCCATCGGTCTATGGGTGTCTTAGTATAAATTAATGAATAGTTGATGGTCGAACCATCCACACGCTACCAAGTGTACAGGAGGGCGGAGCGTCCTCTGACGGGCCCATAGGTCAGAGCTCACCCTTGAGTACCTGTAAGAAAAGAAAGCTGCACCTTGAGGAGGTTGGGGTGCAGGATTCTCTTACTCTGACACCATTCAATGAAGACAACTCAATAGCTTGGCAAAGGGAAGTCCGTTTAATGACAAGTACAAAAAACGGGGAAACAAATGGTCGCCTGTCTCGCTTCAACTCCCAAATTCTTCATTCTGATAGCAACTTTTATGGGCAAAATTCGACATCATTTGACGTGGTTGGAAAGGTAACTTAAGTATAGGTGCTATATCTGTATATGTTAACAGAGCATGCGGATTGGATAACTCTTATCGGGTGGGCGTCTATGCCCATCCCACTACATCACTCATGATAGATGTCACTACAACTATGACGTCTTTTTTGTTCTACAAGCTATAGGACCCTAGATTATTTGGTCCATTGTGATTGTGGGGGTTACACCCCTAGGCATACATCTCCACTTTAATTAGCAGCATGCAGAATGGACACCCAGACGAGGATTGCTCCAAGATTCACCCTGCCTCCCTTCCATCAATTAATACCTTCAGGGCTATGTGTCAATTAGTTTGCTGATGATGGCCTTGAAACTGTAGCTTCTTATCAGAAAACGTCATGGCATCCTGGTTTCTGGGTGACATCAGACGTTGGTACCTCTTTGCCGTTGGCTGGTCACGTGTCTGTTCACCGTGAATCTTCTTCATTTTCCCTCTTTTCGTGTATTTAATTCTTCCATAGCCTCACCACCTGCCTGGGGCCTCCTTATCACGACCTTCACTGGCTGGCTGGTATGCTCTGAAGTTTCGATTCTCTGAGGTTGCTGCTCTCCTCCCTTCCTTAGGTTGACCTCGAATTCCCAGGCATGAGCTACTTCTTACTGAGTTTCGATTCCACGCTTTCCTTTGGCTTTGGCTGGAATATGAATCTTGGCCTTGTTAGTCCTTTGCAACATGGGCTTAATTCTGCTTTATAAAACAGAGTTTCACTATATAGTTTGTTTCATTGAGTTAGATATATGATTGGCGCTTGCCGCTCTAAGCTTCTGCTAAGCATTGCAAGCAGTACCGTTTACTTAGCTTCTTGTGTTCCGAGCCTATTTACATGCATTCAGTCAGTTGCACAATTCGATCCTGGTTACGTTCTTTGTGCTGCAACGTTGTATTTTCTTATACGCCTATCACATCATTATTCTTTATATTTCGTCCTTGTGTATCATCTTTTGCTTGTCGTTTTATGTACGTCACGTCCGTCTGGGTTCTTATGTCGTCACCATTTGCCTTCCATTAAGGCTCTGTGGGTCTCTTCGGGGACAGTCTGTAAGTAGTCTTCATTTCATGTTGCTGCTGGTACGGTAGGCTGAGAGGGTACCGTGCAGCCCATGGCTGTCTGGTAATAGGCATTTCAGCCAGTATTGCTCTTCTGATGGGCACCGGGCATAGGCCAGTATAGCTCTCTGTTGCTCCTCGTACGTCACGTATTTTGGCGAGTATGTTCCTGGTACCTCAAAATGGTGGGCAGGCGTGCAGGCCATGTCTGGGACCTCCTCTACATCACCATCATTCGCTCATTGGCATGGATAACTTCCACTGCCATGATCGTTTCACCTTTGGATGCCATACGCTTGGCTTCTGTGTCTGCTGCTTGATTTCTGCATAAGATAAAATGTGTCCCTTTTGTGTGGGCGGCGCATTTCAGGACCGCTATGCCCACTGGGAGCTGTAGTGCTTTAATCAGCCTGTCCAATAAGGCCGAGTGCTGCACTGGCGTGCCGTCTGCTTGGAGGTAGCCCTTCCTTTTCCAGCCCGCTAGGCCTGCGTGCACTGTCGATGTCACATAGGCGAATCACTGTAAACAGTTACTTCCTGGTCTGCGTGATTCTCAATGACGAGTATCAACGCCAATAATTCTGCACCCTGTGCTCAATAATGAGATGGTATTCGTGCACTAAGAAGCACTTGAAATTCTCCATTTGCTGTGTGCTTCATCACAGCAATGCCTGTGTATCTTTGTCCGTCATCTTGATTGATTGTTGAAGACCCATCAATAAAGACGATCTCTCCTTCTGCCAAGGCATTTTCTTTCACCCTGGGGATTTCATCATAGAATTCTTCCTAATTTGCACAGTCATGTATCGGCTCTCCTTCAGTGACTAGCTCTGCTATAAACATAGCTGGGTTTACTATTTTACATCAGATTATTTTAATCGATTGGGTTTGATATGATCACTTCATAAGCAGAAGCTCTTTGATATGTCAGTGTGCCCTTTGGTTTCTCTAGAATGGCAAATAGTGAGTGCTCGACGTACAACCTCATTGAGCATCCCATTACAATAGTTGTTTCCTTCTCTATTGCAAACGCTGCAGCAGCTTAAGAGGCCGATTCATGGAATAATTAGCGCGGCGCAAGTGGGCAAAAACATGTGAATCGCAGTGGAATAGCGAAAATCGCAGTGCAAGTGCGAAAATCGCACGAAAAGCAGCGCACGTCGATTCATGGAAGTCCGTGCGCGAGAAAACCAGCGGATGTGCGATAAAAAGTGCGCCGCGCACGTTGGCGCACAGGCCATCTAACAGCGTGCTCCAGGTCACAGCGAAAATCGCACAGGCCACAGCGAAATTTGCACATAGCGCGGCGCACGCAACAAAAGTAGGCGGAACACGGGCGTAACACTCGGAATGGGGAACAACTTGCAAAAACGTGGGCGTCACGGGGGAAGTACAGGGCACAAGTGCGCGGAACGCCCACACGCTCGCCTACAACACGTATTCATGGAATAGAATAGGGCAAAAAAGTGCACGCTCAAACCAGCGCACAGGCACAAACACGACCGCCACAAGAAAGCAGGCGGTAGCGTCTCTGCGGCTGTAAGAAATGTGCGCCAAAAGGTGCGCCAACAAATAGCACCCATATACTGCCATGATGAATGTCCTATACTGTGGCCCTCCAGGACAAATGACGTGCAAAGGGGTACCCACAAACACGGACACGCTGACAAAAAATACGTGTGCGTGTATACCGGGGTGCGCGGGAAGTCTCACACGCGATTTGGCCGGGTACGTGGATTTCAGGGGTGCGCGGGAAGGTCCACACGCGATTCCATCAGGGTAGGTGTATTCCAGGGGTGCGCGGGAAGTTCCACACGCCATTCCATCAGGGTATGTGTATTTCAGGGGTGCACGGGAAGTCCCACACGCGATTACAGCAGGGTACGTGTATTTCAGGGGTGCGCGGGAAGTTCCACACGCGAATAGGCTGGGCGCGTGTATTTCAGGGGTGCGCGGGAAGTTCCACACGCTAATAGCCTGGGCGCGTGTATTTCAGGGGTGCGCGGGAAGTCCCACACGGGATTACAGCAGGGTACGTGTATTTCAGGGGTGCGCGGGAATTTCCCCACGCGAATAGCCTGTGCGCGTGTATTTCAGGGGTGCGCGGGAAGTCCCACACGCGATAACAGCAGGGTACGTGTATTTCAGGGGTGCGCGGGAAGTTCCACACGCGAGTAGCCTGGGCGCGTGTATTTCAGGGGTGCGCGGGAAGTTCCACACGTGAATAGCCTGGGCGCGTGTATTTCAGGGGTGCGCGGGAAGTTCCACATGCGATTACAGCGGGGTACGTGTATTTCAGGGGTGCGCGGGAATTTCCACACGCGAATAGCCTGGGCGCGTGTATTTCAGGGGTGCGCGGGAAGTCCCACACGCGATTACAGCAGGGTACGTGTATTTCAGGGGTGCGCGGGAATTTCCACACGCGAATAGCCTGGGCGTGTGTATTTCAGGGGTGCGCGGGAATTATCACACGCGATTTGGCTTGGTACGTGTATTACAGGGGTGCGTGGGAAGTCACACACGCGATTAGGCTGGGTGGGTCCTCACAGGTGTTCCCTGTACACCCTCCACGGCCCCTGCAGGCAGCCCACAAAACAGGGGACTACCCTGCACACCTGCTCATGTCTCCCACCACCCCCACCCCCCCAGTCACCAGGGGCAGCCTCCACCAGGCCCCCACCATGTCTCCCACCACCCCCACCCCCCTGCCACCAGGGGCACCCTCCACCAGGCCCCCACTCATGTCTCCCACCACCCCCACCCCCCAGCAGTGCAGGGGCACCCTCCACCAGGCCCCCACCCATGTCTCCCACCACCCCCACCCCACCGCCACCAGGGGCACCCTCCACCAGGCCCCCACTCATGTCTCCCACCACCCCCACCCCCCCAGTCACCAGGGGCACCCTCCACCAGGCCCCCACTCATGTCTCCCACCACCCCCACCACCCCAGTCACCAGGGGCAGCCTCCACCAGGCCCCCACTCATGTCTCCCACCACCCCCAACCCCCAGCAGTGCAGGACCACCCTCCACCAGGCCCCCACCATGTCTCCCACCACCCCCACCCCCCTGCCACCAGGGGCACCCTCCACCAGGCCCCCACTCATGTCTCCCACCACCCCCACCCCCCAGCAGTGCAGGGGCACCCTCCACCAGGCCCCCACCCATGTCTCCCACCACCCCCACCCCCCAGCATCCAGGGGCACCCTCCACCAGGCCCCCACCCATGTCCCCTATCACCCCCACCCCCCAGCAGTGCAGGGGCACCCTCCACCAGGCCCCCACTCATGTCTCCCACCACCCCCACCCCCCCAGTGCCCAGGGGCACCCTCCACCAGGCCCCCACTCATGTCTCCCACCACCCCCACCCCCAGCATCCAGGGGCACCCTCCACAAGGCCCCCACCCATGTCCCCTATCACCCCCACCCCCCAGCAGTGCAGGGGCACCCTCCACCAGGCCCCCACTCATGTCTCCCACCACCCCCACCCCCCCAGTCACCAGGGGCACCCTCCACCAGGCCCCCACTCATGTCTCCCACCACCCCCACCCCCCAGCATCCAGGGGCACCCTCCACCAGGCCCCCACCCATGTCTCCCACCACCCCCACCCCCCAGCATCCAGGGGCACCCTCCACCAGGCCCCCAGTCATGTCTCCCACCACCCCCACCCCCCCAGTCACCAGGGGCAGCCTCCACCAGGCCCCCACTCATGTCTCCCACCACCCCCAACCCCCAGCAGTGCAGGGGCACCCTCCACCAGGCCCCCACCCATGTCTCCCACCACCCCCACCCCCCCGCCATCAGGTGCACCCTCCACCAGGCCCCCACCCATGTCCCCTATCGCCCCCACCCCCCAGCAGTGCAGGGGCACCCTCCACCAGGCCCCCACTCATGTCTCCCACCACCCCCACCCCCCTAGTCACCAGGGGCACCCTCCACCAGGCCCCCACTCATGTCTCCCACCACCCCCACCCCCCAGCATCCGGGAGCACCCTCCACCAGGCCCCCACCCATGTCCCCTATCACCCCCACCCCCCAGCAATGCAGGGGCACCCTCCACCAGGCCCCCACTCATGTCTCCCACCACCCCCCAGCATCCAGGGGCACCCTCCACCAGGCCCCCACCCATGTCCCCTATCACCCCCACCCCCCAGCAGTGCAGGGGCACCCTCCACCAGGCCCCCACTCATGTCTCCCACCACCCCCACCCCCCCAGTCACCAGGGGCACCCTCCACCAGGCCCCCACTCATGTCTCCCACCACCCCCACCCCCCAGCATCCAGGGGCACCCTCCACCAGGCCCCCACTCATGTCTCCCACCACCTCCACCCCCCAGCATCCAGGGGCACCCTCCACCAGGCCCCCACCCATGTCCCCTATCACCCCCACCCCCCAGCAGTGCAGGGGCACCCTCCACCAGGCCCCCACTCATGTCTCCCACCACCCCCACCCCCCCAGTCACCAGGGGCACCCTCCACCAGGCCCCCACTCATGTCTCCCACCACCCCCACCCCCCAGCATCCAGGGGCAGCCTCCACCAGGCCCCCACTCATGTCTCCCACCACCCCCAACCCCCAGCAGTGCAGGGGCACCCTCCACCAGGCCCCCACCAGGTCTCCCACCACCCCCACCCCCCTGCTACCAGGGGCACCCTCCACCAGGCCCCCACTCATGTCTCCCACCACACCCACCCCCCAGCAGTGCAGGGGCACCCTCCACCAGGCCCCCACCCATGTCTCCCACCACCCCCACCCCCCAGCATCCAGGGGCACCCTCCACCAGGCCCCCACCCATGTCCCCTATCACCCCCACCCCCCAGCAGTGCAGGGGCACCCTCCACCACGCCCCCACTCATGTCTCCCACCACCCCCACCCCCCAGCATCCAGGGGCACCCTCCACCAGGCCCCCACCCATGTCCCCTATCACCCCCACCCCCCAGCAGTGCAGGGGCACCCTCCACCAGGCCCCCACTCATGTCTCCCACCACCCCACCCCCCAGTCACCAGGGGCACCCTCCACCAGGCCCCCACTCATGTCTCCCACCACCCCCACCCCCCAGCATCCAGGGGCAGCCTCCACCAGGCCCCCACTCATGTCTCCCACCACCCCCAACCCCCAGCAGTGCAGGGGCACCCTCCACCCGGCCCCCACCAGGTCTCCCACCACCCCCACCCCCCTGCTACCAGGGGCACCCTCCACCAGGCCCCCACTCATGTCTCCCACCACCCCCACCCCCCAGCAGTGCAGGGGCACCCTCCACCAGGCCCCCACCCATGTCTCCCACCCCCCAGCATCCAGGGGCACCCTCCACCAGGCCCCCACCCATGTCCCCTATCACCCCCACCCCCCAGCAGTGCAGGGGCACCCTCCACCACGCCCCCACTCATGTCTCCCACCACCCCCACCCCCCAGCATCCAGGGGCACCCTCCACCAGGCCCCCACCCATGTCCCCTATCACCCCCATCCCCCAGCAGTGCAGGGGCACCCTCCACCAGGCCCCCACTCATGTCTCCCACCACCCCCACCCCCCCAGTCACCAGGGGCACCCTCCACCAGGCCCCCACTCATGTCTCCCACCACCCCCACCCCCCAGCATCCAGGGGCACCCTCCACCAGGCCCCCACCCATGTCTCCCACCACCCCCACCCCCCGCCACCAGGGGCACCCTCCACCAGGCCCCCAGTCATGTCTCCCACCACCCCCACCCCCCCAGTCACCAGGGGCAGCCTCCACCAGGCCCCCACTCATGTCTCCCACCACCCCCACCCCCCCGCCACCAGGGGCACCCTCCACCAGGCCCCCAGTCATGTCTCCCACCACCCCCACCCCCCCAGTCACCAGGGGCACCCTCCACCAGGCCCCCACTCATGTCTCCCACCACCCCCACCCCCCAGCATCCAGGGGCACCCTCCACCAGGCCCCCACTCATGTCTCCCACCACCCCCACCCCCCAGCATCCAGGGGCACCCTCCACCAGGCCCCCACCCATGTCCCCTATCACCCCCACCCCCCAGCAGTGCAGGGGCACCCTCCACCAGGCCCCCACTCATGTCTCCCACCACCCCCACCCCCCCAGTCACCAGGGGCACCCTCCACCAGGCCCCCACTCATGTCTCCCACCACCCCCACCCCCCAGCATCCAGGGGCAGCCTCCACCAGGCCCCCACTCATGTCTCCCACCACCCCCAACCCCCAGCAGTGCAGGGGCACCCTCCACCAGGCCCCCACTCATGTCTCCCACCACCCCCACCCCCCACCATCCAGGGGCACCCTCCACCAGGCACCCACACATGTCCCCCTGCCCCCAGGTCCTGACGATACTCAATCATGGCAGTAATGGGCAGCATACCCAGCACAAACACCCAGGCAAGGATTGCATCCACCCACATAGTGAATGCAATTACATGATACAACCCCAATGGCAAGTATGTAAATGAACACATGTCCGTCACACACACATACACAATGGGTGCAAGTGAATGTCAAAACCCATATCATGACATGTATGAAACCAATGAGAAAATACCACAAGTGAAAGTAAAAAAAAATTGTATTAAAGATGTGAAATAAGTAAACAAATCAAACACACAACAATGGGGATAACAAAATAAAAGGTCCATGTCCGAGAACAAATGTAAAAAAATATAAAAAATTAGGAATCCAAAAACAAATGTAGTCCAAAGCAAAATCATGTGGAAGGAAAATAATGAAAAACCATTTCCTCATGGTGAACACAATAATTAATAAAAGAAATGTCCATTCAAAAAGCAAACTATATACACGAAAATTCAAGGGTCCATGAGCCCAACACCATAAATGAAACCTACTACTACCTAATGAAAAAATATATATAAAAAAGTGGCCATTGTCCGAGCGGTCCAAATAAATAAAAATGAATAAAGGAAACCTAACACTAACTAACTAAATAACTATATACAAAGGCAGCGGGCAAGTCCTGCGGCTCACTCGGTGATGTTGCTGGCCAGGGCATCATCGAACTCCATGTCGATGTCCTGGAGGCGGGACTCTGTCCTGGCCCCGAGGTCTCGCAGGGATAACCCCACGTCCAGCTCAAACTCCCTGCGAGCTTCCTCGAGGCACTCAGCCCGCCTCAACGCCCGACGCATGGAGAACTCCGCCCTGACCATGGTGAGCCGCTCCTCTTCCGCCCGCTGCCGCTCCGCACCTATCCGCTGGACCAACTGCTCCCACACGGAAGACACCACCATCCCAGGGTTGCCCTGCCCTCCGGCTGATGCCTGCCCCTCTGATCTTGATGGCCCCGACCCATGATGCCTCCCACGTCGAGCCCGCTGCTGCCTCCGACGCTACTGCCTCTGCCAGCACGACGGCATCCAGGCTGATGGAAACCACCGACGCCGTCGTGCACGTGCCCTGCCTGATGATGCTGTCACATCTTCCATCTGCTGGGGTCCAGTTGCTGTGTTGTCCACCCCTGCTGGACCTCCGACTCCCAACTGTGGCAGGGATGGGATCCCCACCGAGCTGGCTGCATTGGTCGGGGCAGGTCCACAGGGGGCCCTGGTGGCATCTGGGCTGGAAGTCGGCAAGGAGAACGACTGGTGTATAGCCTGCACAGAGGAGGAGAGGGCCGCCACATTGGCCAACACATGCAGGAAACCCCCGAACATGGCCGATCCCAATTGGGCCACGTCGGCACGGTGCACTTCGTGATGACGTGCGTGCTCCTCCCGGGAAGCACGCACGGCATCACGAATCACAGCCGTGCGCATCGCGACCCCAATCAGGACCTTCTCCGCACGGCCAGGGGTTCCCACGTCTGCAGGTGGAGGGGAGTCAGGTGACATGGACATCCCCTCTACCTGCGGACGGGCCTGGGACGGGGCATCCCTGCTGGTGCATGGTGGTGCACTCACAGGGTCAGGGACAGCGACATGCACAGGCCCCTCCACGGTGACCTGTGCTGCCTCCTGCCCCTGGCCCTGGACTGCACCACTTGCACCAGCAGGGATGCCCCCACCAGGCCCCATGTGTGCCCCAGTGGCGGCCTCCTCCTCCTCTGTGCAAACCACCAACCTGGATGGCTCCTCACCGTCTCCCACCGTAGCAGGCCCCTGTGGGGGCTCACCCACCCCTTCCGCTGCAGCCGTGGGGGCATCCCCGCCGCCTTGCTCCACAGCGCCGTCTCCGCCCTCTTCTTCACTAGCCGCTGCGTAGAGGGAGACAAAGAACACAAGCATCAGGGTACTGTACAATGGTCCCCTAGACAGGAAGCAATAGCAGATGACCACCACTGTCAAAGTACACTTCCATCATGTCCCTCCACAACACATGGGTCAGTCCAGGCAAAACACACACAGTAACAGGCATGCTGCATGCCAATGGACTCTTGAAACATTCAATGATATGGAACTCACATGCATCATGGCTCATGCATTTCACATGCACACACTTCACCTCAGTCACATCCATCTGGCCCCAAACACAACAAACACAGCGAATACAAGGGCAATTTGGCTGCTTCACTGAATCTGTGCATTGTCACACACATGTGTCATGCATCCATGGCATGCACAAGTCACAGACACGCAGGTCAGCCACACAGACATGGCTACCACATATGTACCTGGCATCGGCACCCATCCCTCACCCCCACCCATGTCCCGGTACAGAGACTGGCATGCTCTCATGTTCAAAATCTGCATAGGGGTCCCCATGCGGCATTTGAACACATGCAACAACCATGTGGGTCACACATCACATGTTGCACATGCATTACCATGATGTCCATGCACACATACATGCATACATGGCCTATGGCACACATACAGGCAAGTATCATAGACCCAGCACACAGCAACATGCCCTGTGTCACACAGTAATGCTTGGACACTTACCGCTCAACTCCAGACGGGCCTCCCTCTCAAGGATCTGGGCATGGAGCGCTGGGTGTACGCGTTCCAGGACCCTCATCTGGATGGAACTCATGCGGCCCCGGCCCCCCTCCACGAGGCGCCGGGCCTTCACAAGGGTCCTGGACCTCAAGTCCTCCCAGCGCTTCCTGATCTTCTGGACGTTGCGGGTTGCCACCCCCTCCGCGTTGATGGCAACCACACAGTCGGCCCAGATCCTCTCCCGTCCATCCTTGCTGGCGCGGGACGATCCAAAGAGGGCATCATACTGCCCCAGGACATGCTCCACCAGGACACCAACTTCAGTGGCAGTGAAGCTGGTGCCCCTCTGCCCCTCTGGCCTGGGGTTGCCACTGGTGCCAGATGTGGAAGTGCCCAACATGGCAACCCCAGAGGCAGGTGTGAGTGGGCAACTGGGTCCTGGGGCTGGGCTGTGGAGCGATGCAATCCCAGTCGGGAGTCTTCAGTTCCAGCAGGGGTGGACACAGCAACTGGACCCCTGCAGATGGCTGATGTGCAGGCACCAAATGGCAGGGCACGGTGGCAGCAGGCAGGCAGGCAGGCAGGCAGCAGCAGATGGCACGTGGGAGGCTGCTCGGGGCACGGGGGCAGTAACTCGGCCTTCTGGGCAGGAGCGTGGTCTTCCGTGTGTTTTCGCGTGGCCAGCTTGATACGGAGTGATTTGGCACGTGAAAATTCGGCACGTCAGCGTGAAATCCGAGGAAAGGCCCTTAGCGCGTAAGCGCGTAAGCACGCATACGCGATTCTATTGGTCCAGAGTCCCTCAGCGCGTAAGCGCGTATGTGACGTGACCCGCACGGGTGTTCCCCACCCAGCACGTGATGACGGAGCACACGTGTAAATACTGCACGTCAGAGTGTCATCGCGTGTAATTGGACAAAAGTGCGCATACACGCGATTGGCCTATGTACGTGTATTTCAGGGGTGCGCGGGCACTTACACACGCAAGTACGTCAGCGCACCTGTATCCCGTTGTGCGTGAATTTCCACACGCTATTGGACTGGGAACTGGATTCCAGGGGTGCGCGGGTCACACGCTCGTCTAGAACACGCGCAAAGCATGAATTTGCGCACTTTAACAATAACAAGCCAGACGCCAGGATGAACATACCGTTCCTAGCAGCAGTGGCAGTGGGCTACCAAAGGAGGAGGAGGAGGATAGTCAGGGCCAGAATATTCACACCCAGAACCAGCCTTTTCGGGATGCCTGATGACCAGGTGTATGGAAGGTACAGGTTTCCACCACACATAATACTGGACCTGGTGAGTGAGTGGGAGGATGACCTCACATCACCCACCCTGTGCTCCCAAGCACTCAGCCCCCTGGAGAAGGTCCTCAATGTACTGCACTTCTTAGCCACTGGATCATTTCAGCGGACAAGTGCCATAGTGGGTGGGGTGTCACAGGCCACCCAGTCACGCTGCCTACACCAGGTCTTGAACATCATCACTGCACGCCCATCAGTCCGCAGGCACATATACCTGCCCAGAACACCTGCAGAAAGGCATGCTGCCGCCCTGGATTTTTACGGTGTGGCACGATTCCCCAAAGTGCTAGGTGCCATCGACTGCACCCATGTGGCTCTACGTCCCCCCAGGGCACTGAGCACATCTATAGGAACCGCAAGCACTGGCATTCCATCAACGTGCAGGTAGTATGTAATGCCAAGGGAATCATCACCTCAGTATATGCCAACTATCCCGGCTCCACCCACGACAGCTTCATTTACCGAATGTCCACCCTATGCCGGGACCTAGATGCTGGGCGGCATGGCGATACATGGCTGCTTGGCGAGTATGTATGCCACTGCACATGCATGCATGTTGGATACTGAGCAAGGTCACAACCCCACCAATGATACCAATCACCACCTCCACAGGGGACAGTGCCTACCCTCTCAGCCCCCACATGATGACGCCAATTCGGAACCCCACCACGCCACCCGAGGTAAGATATAACACAGCCCACATTACAACCCAGGGCATAGTGGAGCGCACATTCGGAGTGCTAAAGTCACGCTTTCACTCCCTTGACCGTTCTGGCGGGCAGCTGTTATACGCTCCCCCAGTAGTGTGCAGGATCATAGTGGCAGCATGTGTCCTGCACAACGTTGCAACACGCCGGGGCCTGGCCGTGGACATGGTGGTGGCCCCACATCCCCAACCACATGCACAGCCGCTGCGCATGGGAGGGGAAAGGGCACGTGGGGAGGCAGCCCGTACACAGCTAGTGGCTAATTACTTCACATAGAAATCACACCCCTGTGGAGTGCACACTGCCCTGGCACATTCCATCTGACAATCAATGATGACTCAACCTGACACTGATCCTGAATGTCTGGAGAATGAACCGTGAATACCATATCAGCCTGAGATTGTTCACCTGGAAGTGTCACAATGTGTGCATCCCTACCCACACAGACACCACCAATGCAGTTTTGTGGAGTTACACATTCAAGCAGCTAAAAAGAATACCCACTTGCAAAATGCAACAAGAGGACAGTGCCATGTCAGCCAACCCAACCCCAGCACCGCCACACGACACACCGTGCCATGTCATGCTATTTGCAGGTAAACAAAGTAATCCCCACAACATGACACTAGTGTCACTATGTACAGTGTCCCTATTAGAAACCTGCAACACCTGAAATGCTCACAGCAATGCCGGACCAACAACATACTTGAGCACGTACTACCATTAACATGACATCACAGATTTTACATATTAGTAGTCTCACCACCTGGAAATGCCTGCACTCCCACCACCACCAACTGTGCAGTGTTGGCGCCATGTAGAGTTGTAGGTGCACTGCTGCCAACATGGACCCCATCTCCAGACTAGAGGTCCTTGTGTAGACATGAGGAAGGGACCTGCAAATTGGGAGGTAGACACAGAAGATGAGTTACACATCAATGCAACATGCAGTGTACAACACAACAGCAATATGCACTAGGAATGTATACACAGTATTGACTACAGACTGCCCACACAGCTCATGGGAGTCCAACGTCACTGTGTAATTCACTGTCACTTGGGCACACCCTTTGCAAGCCCATGGAAACGGGAAGCAGGAGGGGTGTGTGTGACTCAAACCCAAGCATCTGAACCAAATACAATTCAAGCCTGCATGTGCCCAGCCAAAATGCAGCGTATGCCCACAGGAACCACGGAAGCCAACAAATCGTCCCAAAAAAATAGGGAATAAAATAAATAACAATAAAAATAAGAAACAATCAAAAATGGCCATTGATGGGCCCGGGGGGGTTGGGGAGGCCACCCAGGAGGTCCGAGGACAGGATGCACACCAGAACCCACCTGCGTGGATCCTGGGAAAATAAAACACCTCCATGGGCTCATGTCCCACACGGCTACCCTGTTGTGGGAGTATCACTGCTGTCGCTATTATCACCCTGTGCAGCTGCATCCGGAGGTGGTTGCACTATGGGAGGCAGCCCACGCAAGGCCCTAGTCTGCTCCTCCATGGCTGCAAGCATGCGGGTGTGGTAGGTCTGGTTCTGGAGGATGAGTGTGCGGAGGTCCCCATGCAACAAATCACGGGATGCCCGGACCTCCTCCCTCGTTGCCTGCATCTCAGCTGAGAGCGTACGGGTGAGACGCTCCAGCTGCTGTTCTGTCCTTTGGTGTGCTGAAGCCTCAAGCTCAACAAGAGTCGTCCTGAGGTGAAGGAGCTCCTGCCTCAGGGCTTCCCTGTGGCCCTGGGACTCAATGGTGATGGCCTCCTGCAGAGTCGCCAGTGCCGCCCGCCTGTCCCTGTTGGACCCCAACATGTCATCCCTGTGTGACTGGCAGATGGAGTCGGTTGCCTGCTCTAGTCGCTCCATCAGCCTTTCTGGGGGGACAATGGAAGTGGCCACCCTATCCATGGCCTGAGCCATCATCTCGGATGATGCAGCCTGTTGGGTTGCCATACCGTAAATGGATTGCTCCCATGCGGTATTGCCAGGTGGCGTACGGCCACCACGTCGGCGGGCACCACACCTGTCTGGGGCAAGGCGAACTGCGCCTTGCTGTGCCGGCACTGCCTGAGGCTGCAGGACTGCATTCCCCCTCTGATCTGCTGGCCCAGGAACAGGATCAGATGTCGCGGAGTGTGACCCTGCATCCGTAACCACCAAAGGCGTAGCTGCCAACACTGACATCCCCATGGAGGGTTCTGACCCTGGTGCAGGTGGGTGAGACAGAACAGAATCCCTCCCTGGAACACTCACCTGCGACGGCACGTAGGTCTCATCCGAATCAACACCTGAGTACAGCTCGGGGGAGGTGCAGCCAGAGACACCCCTTGAGAGCACGACCTGCAGCACTTGTGGGTTCTCCCCCACCACCACACCACGTCCCTCACTGGTGGTTGGTCGGCCCTCGGACCCCTCCTGGGTCTGCACCATCTCCACAACCCCAGCAGTATCAGGTGCGTCTTCCCCTGCAAAGACATGAAAACAAAGAAATGGAAACAGGCATTAGCACCATGGCACACAATGAGGGCTGAGAAGCAAGAGAACCAGTACTTGATTGACACATGTCCCACATGACTAAAACCCTCCCATGCATGCACCCTCACTGCGTATGAAGTGCAGGCAAATGGCACACACTGATGACACCAAGATGGAAAATGAACACATTTTCTGCATGCTGCCTGGCAGTGGCATCACACATTGGCCTGTGATTGCCAGGTGAAACACACATGCCATCACACAGATGGCATGTACCATTGCTATTGAGTGAAGATGGAGAGGAGGGCAGCACCTATTCATTCAGTCCAGTTCCCGCATGTAATTGCTTTTCTAATTCTAACAGGTCAGATTTTTCACCTGGAGCTGCCAGTCTGAAATGGTCCAATTGCACAGGGACATGTGTGTACAAATGATATCCAGGTAACAAAGTCACTCCACTTCACCATAGCCATGTCAGACATGTGACTAGTGGACAGCGACATGGCTAGTAAAAGTGGGGGAATGCAAACAATATGACTGAATGAATAGTGAAAAATAAGCAACTATGTTGTGGCAAGGTGACACTTCAAGGGCAACTGGCGTGCAGTTGGGCTAGATGTCTACTGTTGGCAGAAGGGATACTGCTATGGCCAAATGCAGCTGCGCAGGAAGTATTGCATGAAGCACATGGCTGACCCATACGACTCAGGCGCACACACTCTCACCTGGCACACAAACAGAAGCCCTCACACACACACCATGCACATGGATGACACACACATGCATGTGCACTCACCGGACAATGCCTCGTAATCAGCCAGATCTCCCACGCCTTGGATCTCTTCCTCCGTGACGTAGGTCCCAGCGACTGACTCATGTGGAGTGAGTTCCATGTCTACTACTGGAGACCCACCTCCAGTCACTAGAGTTGCGGCATGACTTGAGGCCAGCTTACTCTTTGCCCTGCGCTTTAGGTCATTCCAGCGCTTATAGCAATCATTGGCTGTGCGCCTCACGATTCCAAGGGCACTTACGATGTCCGCAACGGTCTGCCAGTGTGCCTGGCGTTGTGCAGGTGTGGTCTTGGATCCTGCAACAATGACCATCTCGTTGTCATGTCCGGACACATACTCGACAAGTGCATTCAGTTCGTCATCCGTGAAGCTGGGCTTCCTGGACGGGCAGGACTGTGTAGCCGTGTCTGGGGCATCAGCCTGTGCCGGACGAGCACTCTTCCTCTTCCGCTTGGAAGGTGGTGGTGATCCTGAGTGTCCTGCGCCGCTCTGGACACTAGGGGCAGGAGCCCTGGTGGACTCTGTATCAGGAGTGTGGGATTGCACACTCAGCATGGGAGTTGGTGCAGGCATTGGCTCTAGTGTGATGGTGTCAGGGGGAATGTCAGCAGCATGGACTAGGACCGACACTGTCCTGGCTGGGTGTGTGAGGGCTGGGGTGGATGGAGCCGCAGCTGCCCCTGCAGCCTCTCCGCCCTGCCTCCTTGGTGCAGCAGATGACCTTGCTGCCCCAGATCCACGTGGCATGATGGCATCAACGTGCACCAGCGCACGTGTCGTAGCCCTGCTGACCTGGAAGTCAGCCATGGAGTCAGCCAGGTCTGGTGCCACAATGGGCTGGTCCAACAAGGGCTGAGCATGGATGGTGTCAGCCACATCAGCCTCTACGGGAGGGGGGAGGGGGGGATTATGGGTGCCCGTGACTGGTCCTCCACACATGGGGGGACAGGCTCACCCTGCAAGTTACGACCACGTCCCCTACCGGATCCACCACGGCCACCACTTGTGGCTCTTCCACCTTTACCACCTTTACGGAATCCTCGCCTCCCAGCCATGGCACTGATGTTAATGTGCGTATGGGAGTGGATGTAGACTATTGTCCTGGGCAATTGGGGGTCAAAGGGGTTGGGTACCAGATGGTAATTGTACCCTAGTGCTCTAGCAAGGCTGAATGTAACCCCTGGGGAAAGATGACGGGTCACGCAACGCACAGGAGGCCCAAAAAAGGGAGATGACGTGCACGCAACCCCTCCTAGACCACGTGTGCAGAAAGAAAAACCTGCACCACGCTGTGGCACCCAGTAACACAAGAATGAACGTATGCGTGTCACACGCAGCCTAGAATGTCCTCTGAAGGGGTAGGCTACACACGGGGCAAGCACAGATGTTAGATACGTGCGTGACTCACCGTCTGCCTGGTAAACGAGCGTGTAAAAGGAGCACGTTTGGTTGGCAACACCCCCGCCAAAAGAAGATTTGTACGCTGTCTGAGGAGACAGGACAACAGTGTAAGGGAACACTGTTTGAGGGAACAGGCCCAGGTAAACCAGTAAAAGAGAAAAAAGAGAAAAAGCTGTCAGAGGTAACAGGGAATACGAACTTGAAACGCCGTGAAGTAAATCGCGTGTGAAACGACAAGAAGTACAGAATTCACCCACTCGCTCTCCAAGAAAAGCACGTACAAGGAAAACGTGTTCTACACGTACCTTTTATACAGGCCCACACGTCCAGCGTCACTTACGCGGCGTGTACGCGCTAGGGCCATTTCCACCAATTACATGCTTTGTCACTTCTGCGTGTAGGGCCATTTCCACCAATCACACGCGATTACACTCTGACGTGCAGTCTTTCCACGTGTGCTCTGTCATCACGTGCTGTGTGGGATACACCTGTGCGGGTCACGTCACAGACGCGCTTACGCGCTGAGGGCCTTTCCTCAGTTTTCACGCTGACGTGCAGGATTTTCACGTGCCAAATCACTCCGTACCAAGCTGGCCACGCGTACGCACACGGAATACCACGCTCCTGCCCGGAAGGCCGAACTACTGCCCCCCAGAGCCCCGAGCACGCTCCCACCTGCTGCTGCCTGACTGCCTGCTGCCCCTGCACTGCTGGGGGGTGGGGGTGGTGGGTGACATGGGTTGGGGCCTGCTGGCAGGTGCCCCACAGTGCGTGGGGATGGTGGGAGACATGGGTGGGGGCCTGGTGGAGGATGCCCCTGCACTGCTGGGGGGTGGGGGTGGTGGGAGACATGGGTGGGGGCCTGGTGGAGGATGCCCCTGCACTGCTGGGGGGTGGGGGTGGTGGGTGACATGGGTGGGGGCCTGCTGGCAGGTGCCCCACAGTGCTGGAGGGTGGGGGTGGTGGGAGACATGAGTGGGGGCCTGGTGGAGGCTGCCCCTGGTGGCTGGGGGGTGGGGGTGGTGGGAGACATGAGTGGGGGCCTGGTGGAGGCTGCCCCTGCACTGCTGGGGGGTGGGGGTGGTGGGTGACATGGGTGGGGGGCTGCTGGCAGGTGCCCCACAGTGCTGGGGGGTGGGGGTGGTGGGAGACATGGGTGGGGGCCTGGTGGAGGCTGCCCCTGGTGGCTGGGGGGTGGGGGTGGTGGGAGACATGGGTGGGGGCCTGGTGGAGGATGCCCCTGCACTGCTGGGGGGTGGGGGTGGTGGGAGACATGAGTGGGGGCCTGGTGGAGGCTGCCCCTGCACTGCTGGGGGGTGGGGGTGGTAGGAGACATGGGTGGGGGCCTGGTGGTGGGTGCCCCTGGTGGCTGGGGGGTGGGGGTGCAGGGGGACATGAGCAGATGTGCAGGGTAGTCCCCTGTTTTGTGGGCTGCCTGCAGGGGCCGTGGAGGGTGTACAGGGAACACCTGTGAGGACCCACCCAGCCTAATCGCGTGTGATAATTCCCACGCACCCCTGTAATACACGTACCCAGCAAAATGGCGTGTGATAATTCCCACGCACCCCTGTAATTCACGTACCCTGCCAAATCGCGTGTGATAATTCCCGCGTACCCCTGTATTACACGTGCCCTGGCTAATCGCATGTAAGACTTCCCGCGTACCCCTGTAATACACGTTCCCTGGACAATCGCGTGTTGAACTTCCCGCGTACCCCTGTAATACACGTTCCCTGGACTATCGCGTGTTGAACTTCCCGCGTACCCCTGTAATACACGTACCCTGGCTAATCGCGTGTAAAACTTCCCGCGTACTCCTGATATGAAGGTTGCCCGCTTTGCGTTCCTTGTTTGGCAGCCCTGTAAACTGGTCCAGGGTTAGCGCAGCCCTTTGCGATGATTTAGCGATGTTGATGGCTTTTCCTTGCGCGAGGGCGTTCTTGGGGGCGTTACTGGCACTGCTGCAGGGTCGCTGCGATTCTCTGCGCCACGGCTGGTTTGGGAGCATGGAATCCATGAATACGCTGTGCGCGGAAATCGGTTTTAGCGCACGTGCCTGGCGCACACAATCGCACACGGACACTCTGCGCCAGCCGCTTGCGACACTTTTCTGCGAAATTCTATGAATTACCCTGTAAGTTTGTTCACACAGGAAATTAATCCTCATTACTGGGTCCAAATTCCCACTGTAGTATGCCAGGGGCTTGTACCCCAATGTGGTTCTCTGTGTGAGTACTGCCGTCATAACGCTGTCATTTGTGTGTGAAAACAGATAAAATTCTTCTGCATAATTGGGGTTCCCTAAACTGGTACTGTGCAAATGGCTCTTTTGAGTTCAGCAAACCCTTCCTCCATGGTCTCATACCATTTGATCTTTTCTTTCGTCACTTGGGCCTTCTTTAGGGAATGAAGTAAAGGCTTAATGTAGGAGCTGTAGTCGAATACCCATGCCCTGACATAGTTGCACAGGTCTAACAAGCTCTGCATCTGCTTTATCGTGTGTGGCTTAGCCGTGTTCAATATGGCTCCAGCCTTTTCTGGGGTCACCTTCTTTCCCTCGTGTGAGATCAGCTGGCCTATGTACAGCACTTCTTGTTGACAATATTGTAACATTTCCGTGTCAACTTTATATCCTTTCTCAGCCAGTATAGTCAATCGCTGAATAGAATCGCTCCTGCATTGCTCTTCTGTTGTGCTGCAAATTAAGATGTCATCCACGTACTGCAGGACGACACTTTTTAATGCAATATTGCTCAAGTCCATCTGCAGGACTCTGTTGAAAATAGAAGACTCACAGTACCCCTGTGGCAGCCTCGTGCTTTTCAAACGCATGTGAATGACGTCAGATCTTGTGAGTCATGGTGCAACGGGATTGAGAAATCTGCATTTTTCAAGTCAATCACTGTGAAATATTTTGCCTCAACGGGTATATTACATAGGATTGTAGACGGGTTAGGGTCTAGAGGGAACTCAGCCTCACCAATATCGTTTATTGGCCTCAGGTTTTGCACTAGCCTCCAAGTCCCCCATTTACTTTTTTTCATAGGGTACACAGACGTATTACATGGTGACTCTGACATCACTAAGATGCCCTGGTCCATCATGGCAGAAATTGTCTTAAAAATCCCCTCACCTGCCCGTATGGACATGGGATATTGTCAGGATCTTGGTAGAATTGCTCCTGGTTTCAGTTTAATCTTCACTTCCCCAACCCCCTTCAAGAGGCCTATGTCATAGGGGCCTGTATTCCATACTGAGACAGGCACCTTGGCTATGTCGTCATCAAAATATTCAGGATGATTTAGTGCCAACATCATTCTCTGAGGTACTTCTCTCATCTTTACCCAAAAGGTGAGACCCACTTCCACCATTGTCTCTCCCATGTCTGCTTGTTCTTCAAACAGATCGTCATCGGTGACGTCAGTCACTCGATACCCCGCTTCTCACGCCGTCTCCCTTTTTCGTGTGTCTCGTCCTCCGTCTCCCCACCGGAGTCGGATGCTGATTGTTCCCAGCTCACGCAACTCCTTGCATCTTCTTCATTCTTACGTGCATACGTATCCAATCTGCAGGAGGCTCTTCCTCTTTTGGCTGTTCGAACATTTTCCACAGTTCTAGAACAGCAAGACGTTTCTCTAGTTTCTTGCCTGTGCATGTTGCACGTAAATAAGTCGTCATATGCTGTAAAACGGCTTTAGATAAAGACCCGTTCTGTGGCCATGGCATAAACATTTTGTGGGCGGTACCCAGGGCCATCTTAAGAAAATTTGGGGCCCTGGGCACAGACATCTTTGGGGTCCCCCTCCACCAAACCAAAGGAATTAAGTTATCAAGAGTATCTGCTCGTCCCAACCCGCCGCGATTGCAACACGTAGGTTGCTATGCTGCCTCACACCTTAAAAATAACATGTTTACTCCCTGTAAGTCTGCTTACCCTCTTCATTCTTGTTGTAATCAGACTGATAAACAAGTACCATTTGAAGGCCAACATTATCAGTGTATGAAGAGGTTACTTCTGTCCTAGCATAGATACAGGAGACTTTTTATGAAAAGCATCCAGGAAGGTATGCAGCCTGTAGTATTAACGCAGGACTGTATGTAAAAGGTACATGTAACCCAGAATAGACAGAGAACTCACATCTGCTGCCTCAAAGAACGCACACATGCTCAATCATGGATAGAGGAGACCAATTGGGAGGAAGGAGAAAGCTACACATACCATAGCATGGACAGTGGATGCAGATTAGAAGCTACTAGGAAGGTGTCTGTATCCAGACAGACTGAGATTATAAGTGGGACATGGTTTTCAAATAGTGTTGCCATTCGAGATCAAAAGAATAAGTGCCTTTGGTGTGCAATATATCAATGCTCACTATTATAGTGGATGGAACACTATAGCCAGTGAAACCATGAGTGAGGCTGTTTTGAAGATCATACCCTGAGAAGGAAATCACTCTGAAGGGCTGACAATTTTGGAAGGTTTAGGGATTGGCAATTTCGAGAGGCTATGCAATACAAGATGAAATTAGATGCCCAGCATTACATACACAGTGAATCTGGGCCAACTCTGCAATTTCTGAATTTGAACACTTTTGTTACCAGTTCTTACCATGAACTAAAACTAAAATAAACTCATTTTATAAAATGGATTTGAAAAGTACACCAATCACAATACCAAACATGACAATATTTAAAAACAAAATAGTATAGAAGGGTGTAGCACAGAATGATTCTAGCTTCATTCTCTCCATCATCAAGAGAAGTATATAAGTACCAGCATACCAATCAGTGTGATTTAACAGATTTATTCTGGGTTTGTATTTTGCATTTTAAAGCTTTACATACTGCCAAAACACTGGCTTGTAAATTTGTCATTTATAAACGTGCAGAAAAACCTTTGACTTTTACAAAAATGCAAAGTGTTTTTGGTGTTAAATGAGCAGACTTTTTAATATGCTTGCCCAAGTCCTGCACCATCTGGTGCACTCCCTTCTGTCTACCACCACTTCCACTCAAATGGCCTAAGTAGGAAGAAAGATCAAGTAATGGGCTAAACGATGCCACCAGCAAGCGAGGAGGCAAACTTCACAGAAGACAGTACAATAATGTACGAGATATAAGATGATATATAGGATCACTGTATTTTATGCTGGCAAATCAGAATACAAGCATGAATGCTTTGGTTCCAAATTTGGATACTTATTCACCTTTTGGACTAACAGTTTATGCCATCGTTGGAGATGATTGCCTAGGTTTTACAGCACCCCATCTGAACAAACCAATTTCTAGATCTTCACCATAAGGATGACATGTTCATTTTTATTGCAACCCCTATCTGGTGCAGGTACATTGCTGATAATAGCACCTGTTGTGCTGTAGACCAAGTGCATATGCATGCGGGTTTATAAACTTCAGTCATAGGAAAGGCTCAGCCAGCCTTACAGGAATGTGCTATTCTAATCTTGCATCGGAACACATATCTATGCAATGTGTGCTTAACACACTGAGCTAGCTAACCTCTGAACCATTGTGGCACTCAATTTACCAATATGCATTTCAAAATGTGGCTATTGGGCATGATCAACATAATTCCCACAGGAAGGAAATAATGCTACAGGAGTTGTGCCACAAGGAACACGCACGCTATACATACCACAGTGAACACAGAAAGAATTACATTATGAATTGATCGAGGAAGAATGTACTTGTCAAAAAAGACAGGCAATAGGTTTAGAGCCTCAGCACCATGCCATAAAATATCATGATGTGTGCTATTTTTAGAGCCTTCTCTATGGCGAACGCTGCAGCAGCTTAACTTTGTTCGCACAGGAAATTAATCCTCATTACTGGGTCAAAATTCCCACAGCAGTATGCCAGGGGCTTGTACCCCAACGTGGTTCTCTGTGTGAGTACTGGCGTCATAACGCTGCCATTTGTGTGTGAAAACAGGTAAAATTCCTCTGCATAATTGGGGATGCCTA
The DNA here is from genome assembly GCF_040938575.1 of Ambystoma mexicanum. NCBI lineage: Eukaryota > Metazoa > Chordata > Amphibia > Caudata > Ambystomatidae > Ambystoma > Ambystoma mexicanum. The sequence continues at coordinate 1,089,519,322 of NC_090922.1, read as the reverse complement.
AAACTGGTGCTGTGCAAATGGCTCTTTTGAGTTCAGCAAACCCTTCCTCCATGGTCTCATACCATTCGATCTTTTCTTTCATCACTTGGGCCTTCTTTAGGGAATGAAATAAAGGCTTAGTGTAAGAGCTGTAGTCGAAGACCCATGCCCTGACTTAGTTGCATAGGCCTAATAAGCTCTGCATCTGCTTTATCGTGTGTGGCTTAGCCGTGTTCAATATGGCTCCAGCCCTTTCTGGGGTCACCTTCTTTCCCTCATGTGAGATCATCTAACCTATGTACAGCACTTCTTGTTGACAATATTGCAACTTTTCCTTGTCAAATTTATATCCTTTTTCAGCCAGTATAGTCAATAGCTGAATAGAATCGCTCCTGCATTGCTCTTCTGTTGTGCTGCAAATTAAGATGTCATCCACGTACTGCAGGACAACACTTTTTAATGCAATATTGCTCAAGTCCATCTACAGGACTCTGTTGTAATTAGAAGGAGACTCACAGTACCCCTGTGGCAGCCTCGTGCTTTTCAGATGCATTTGTCTGAACGTGAATGACGTCAGATCTTGTGAGTCATGGTGCAACGGGATTGAAAAATCTGCATTTTTCAAGTCAATCACTGTGAAATATTTTGCCTCAACCGACATTATACATAGGATTGTAGACAGGTTAGGGTCTAGAGGGAACGCGGCCTCAACAATATCCTTTATTGGTCTCAGGTCTTGCACTAGCCTCCAAGACCCCCCTTTACTTTTTTTCACAGGGTACACTGACGTATTACATGGTGACTCTGACATCACTAAGATGCCCTGGTCCATCATGGCAGAAATTGTCTTAAAAATCCCCTTATCTGCCTCTGTGGACATGGGATATTGTCGGGCTCTTGGTAGAATTGCTCCTGGTTTCAGTTTAATCTTCACTTCTCCAACTCCCTTCAAGAGGACTACGTCATAGGGGCCTGTATTCCATACTGAGACAGGCACCTTGGCTATGTCTTCATCAAAATATTCAGGTCGATTTAGTGCCAACATCATTCTCTGAGGTACTTCTCTCATCTTTACCCAAAAGGTGAGACTCACTTCCACTATTGTCTCTCCCATCTCTGCTTGTTCTTCAAACAGATCGTCATCGGTGAAGTCAGTCACTTGATATCCCTCTTCAATGGCAATTATCGTGCACCATTGTCTGCCCTTGTCATCGTAACCGTCAACCAAGGCCACTTTCCCTCGTATTGCAGCTGTGTATATCATCAAGGGAAATACTTGTCCCTTCTCCTCGTGCATCGGTATTCTGGGTCTGAATAAGAACTCATCAGGGGTTCTTATGATTTTGTCTGCAAGTCCTGGCAACCCTGCCATAAGCACACGCATACCATATGCAAATATTTCTGGCTCTAATGGTATGGCCCTCATGGCTATGTGTCCTGAGTATGCTCTAATCATTTTGTATACATTTGAGTAGTGCATTCCTGGAGTGGAACATCCAATGCCTTCTTCTGTGAACGAGATTGTCATGTTCAACTCTGTCATTAAATCTCGACCCAAAATATTTACTGGGGTCTGCCGAGAATATAATAAAGGTACATTCATTTCACATTCTCCTATGGAGACTGTTAATGCATTTGTGAAGGGAACATAACTGGTAGATCCTGTAAAACTCTGAATATCTATGGCCTCGCCGGACAAGGAAAACTTGCCTTCACGTATGCACGAGCGTGTTGCCCCTGTGTCAACTAAGAAGGAATTTTCTTTATCCCCCATAACAACATCCACCCTAGGTTACCTGTGAGGGTCTGGGGTCACTGATAGGATAGAACACATCAGGGTTCCCAGTGAGCTGTCCTAGTTTATATACAAATTTGGCCCACTGTGTGCTGGTGAATTCCCCCATTCCCATTGTTACTTCCCATTCCAGGGTTCACGGTCTGCGATAGTTGCAGTGGTGCCTGTTGGGATTGTCCTTGTGGAAAATTCCCCATGCTCTGAGGCTGCACACCTGGTTGCACTCCTGGCACTTGTTGTTGCACTGTGTGATTCTGCGTAACACCCTGTTGAAAGACTACAGGTGTGTTTGTCATGCCTGCTCCTGTCCTTTGGCCGTTCTGCATCATGCCTTGATTTCTGCATGTGCCCGCCATTTGCCCTGTCATTCCATACAGCCAACAAACTGGCGGTGGTCGGACCATTTGCCCATTTACCCATTTGACATATCTTGGTTACCATTTTGCATATTTTGAAAACCTCCTTGATTATTTTGAAATCCTCCCTGATTGCTCTGCCATCCTCTTCCCCTGAATCCTCTTCCCCTGGGGTAAAATCCTGTATTGACGTGATTATTCTGCTGTGGATTAGTCACCTGCTGCATGCTCGATTCAGCTGTGCTAGTTATCATGGCTCCCTCTAGCAGAGGTCTTCAAACTGTGGGGCGCTCCCCCCCAGGGGGCGCGACCGCACCCCAGGGGGGGCGCCAGAGCCCAGCATGAAATGTAAAAAAAAAAAAAAACTTTTTTTTTTTTTTTTAGATTGGAGGAAATGGGAAGGGGCAGCTCACATGGTCAGACTGGGCCATAAAACGGTTTTAGGCACCAATGAAAAAATGGCCAGCAGTTGCAAATGGATATTCAGTGTTTAGTCACAGACTGTTTGAACAGTACCTAAGGGGTTGTTTTTTGTTCAAATGTAAACAAATGGTGATATTTAAAGAATATTTATTCAGCAACAATGGTCAAAACTACTAGCTGCATAGTGAAGTAAGTCCTCAAACTGTCCCACATTGGCCAAAAAAGTGGCCCATTTTTACTGGCCTACACTAGCATTTTGCATTTTTGGTACGGTCATCGCCCTATTGCCCTATAGGCCAGTCCAAGCCTTCCAGCTCATCCACAGGGGCGTTGCTAGGGGGGGGCTAAGGGGGCTATAGCCCCTGATCTTTTGGTTGTAGCCCCGGATAGAATCTCAGGAGCTACAGCCAAAAGACTAGCTAGCCCCCAGTCCCAACAGTTCCAACATCAGTGTAGCCCCGGGTCTTTTCCAGACCTAGCAACTCCCCTGCTCATCCATAATGGGTGAGGGGGCGTCCACCCAATGGCCACCTCACCCATTATGGAGGAGCCGAAGAACCAGCCCAGTGAAACACTGAGCACTCCCTCAGCTGCTTTTTCCAGCTGAGGGAGTGCTCCTGGGCTGGCTGAACTGTCAAAGGGAAACTCTGTTTGCCTTTGACAGTTCATTTCCCCAGCCGCACATGATCACTGAGCCATGCAACGCTGGGGGTGCCTTGCATAGCTCATTGGAAATGCTGGCTGGGGCACTGCATGTATGTATGTGCGAGGGGGTGCTCCTGCGCGTCCACGCACATATGGGCAGAGCAACCTGGAGCGGGGCATTATAGCAACCACGCACAGGCCCCTGCAGAAGGTACGTTTATGGCGATTTATTTTTTATTTAATTGTGTATGGATGTGTATATGCTTGTGTTATGGGACTGTGGTGGGAGCAGGATGGGCAGCAGCACTTGGATAGTGGTGGGAGTAGGGTGGTGAGAGCCCAGGGTCTGTACTGGGAGTAGGGTGCAGTGATTGCACGCAAAAGTTCATAGCGATTTCTACATACTGTCCATCTGGCACTTTTGGGGGGGCCCGGCCTGCCCATACTTTGCTCAGGGGGGGCCCAGGCCAAAAAAGTTTGAAGACCACTGCTCTAGAGCATATTTTGATAATTTCCTTTGCACCAATTTTGCTTCCTCACTCTTACGAGTTGCTTCCTTTTAGAGATTATTTTCCTGCAGCAGTCTACAATAATGTGGGATGGTCAACTGTATTTCAGCCCAAGGCTTGGCTTCGATTCCCAACAATTTCTTGAGTTGTTACTGCACCGGCTCTGGCAGCCCTTGGCACAATATATGGTAAAACACAGGTATAGATTTCGTCCAAGATTCATGAGTCTTGAGACCCATGCGTCTTGGAAATTCTGTATATAAATTAACAGATCCTCAGAATCCTTCATTTTTCAAGTCATTATAGCTCCCCTATCGGAAGTATCTGGGTATAGCACTCGTAGCGCTTTCCATACTGCGGCTCTACAATTGTTAAATAGATCTCCGTCATGCGAGGTATTAATTGTGGTTACACCAGGTTAGCCTGTTCGTGCCCACACATCGTCTGCTCTCTCACCAAGTATAGCGATCAGGAGATCTTTGATGTCCCCTACAGCTAGCATGTTTCCTCCTGCCATTTTTTCTAACTCGTGCATCCACTTTCCGGCTCCCGACATCAGCATTGGAAGTTTGTTTTTCAGATTTTCTCAATCCATGTGTGACCATGGAATATATTGAGGTCTTACTCCCCCATTCTCGAGCAACGGAAATTGGAATGTGTAGCCCTCTCTCTCTTCTCTCATTGTACTTCTGTGTATTGCAGGTGTAATATTCCTGCATTGCCGTCTACCTGGCAATGCCCTTAGTCTGTCCACATAGGGCTGTGAAGATACCCCCCTCTGACCGTGAGATACGTCTTCATATCGGTCAGGCTGCGTGGCAGACTCTGATGTTCACGGTGCAGATTTGCTATTGTCTGACCACCTTATTCCTTTTTCCCTTGGTAGTCGTCTTCTTTCTTTCTACTTATTTGTAATCTATCCAGGGATAGCTCTCTATTCCCACGACTTCGGGTGACATCCTCAGTGTCATACAGCTGAGTACTCTCCCGGCACTCGGCTTTCCCCTCCTCTTGGGGTATTTTGTTCTAGCCCCATTTCATCATATATTCTATTGATCGTTTCTCAGATGCTTCTTGGTGTCGAAGTCATCGTCAATATTTGCCCTTGATGTGCCTGGTACTGAATCATACGCAGGAAAGAATTCTTCGATGTCTTCCCAATCTACTCCTGGAGCGGGTTTTCTAACCTCTCTCCCCAGATATTAAAGATCGCATGCTATCTGTCTTTGCTTACGTTCTACGTCGTCATCAAAATCTTTGCGTTTCATCGCCTCTTCTCTGACCCTATCTTCTTCCTTTCTCTTTTCATTTCTACGTTCATCTGCCCTTCAAATTTCCTCATCTCTTCGTCTTCTTATTCTTTTCTCATGTATCCTTTGCTCTTCCTCTAACCTTTGCTGTTTCTGTCTGTCTTGATCGTTGGCTGCTCTGGGGTTGCGATCGATCTATCTTTCTCTCTCTTCGCGATATAGCTGTTCTCGCCTTTGACTGTCTTTCTTCCTTATCTTTTTGACTCTTAACTCCTTCTCTCTCTCCTTTCTTCGTGTCTCATCTAACCTCTTCTTTTGTTTTGTGTCATCAATGCCTTTGCCATTGAGTTTCAATAAGATTGGTCTCCCCATCCATTTATCTTTTGCGAATGCTGTCTCATCAGTTCTATCATCGCTTTCTTTCCATCTCTTCCCTTCTCTATCTTTTTCGAGAGATGTACTTGTCTGTGCCTGATCTCTTCTTTCATCATCACATCTCCCCTTGTCGCTTGGGACTGCAAAGATAATATTCTTGTCCTTATCTTTCCCTTGATTTTCATCACTACTATGTGTAGGTAACTCATATGCGGGGTTGCTGTACCCCATGGCTGCTTTAAGTTCCCTCAGCGGGTATAATCCCTCGTCCTTACTTTCTTCAATTTTCATTTTGGGTGTGGCAGGTGGCGCGGTAGGCGTCTCACCCCCCTCTGTGCATATATTAAGTATCCAATCTGTTGGCGGCTCCTCCTCCTTTCCCTGTTCATACATTTTCCCCAACTCGAGAACAGCAAGGTGTTTTTCTAACTTCTTGCCTGTATATGTGGCATGCAAATATGTTGTCATATGTTGTAAGACGGCTTTAGATAAAGACCCATTTTGTGGCCATGGCATAAACATCTTGTGGGCGGTACCTTTAACCCACTCAATACTATATTTTTTTAGCTTCGGTGAGTGTTTTGGCAACTGCTTGCATAAGTGTGCCAATGGAGTCATGTCTTCCATGCTTAAATCTGTTCCCTTTCCTCTTATATGACACTTGTCACCGCTTTCGCGTGTCTTAAACAACTTTCAACAATATGAGCGAGCACCAAACACCGCAAGCTCCAATCCGAATTCACAAAATTTTATATCTTCTGATTTACTCAAAAACATCAATTCATATGCAATTTTATCTCAACTATTAAATTCCATAACATTTTTTTTACATATGAAGTCACAACAAAACATGTAAGACAGACGCTTGACAGACTAGATGGACACCAGCTGGACACAGATAGCTCTGCCTCTAATCATTACCCTTTCATGGAGTGTAAACTTACCCCTTTCACAACGTCTTTAAACGTTGTGGTAGTCTATTTGTTCCCCATTATGTGGGACTCTGGGTACACGTTTCTTCTAGCTGCTATATTAAAGCGTAGGAATAAGGCGAATCCTCTCACTTCTTGGGAGTCTGCCCCGGTAACCTCTCTCTTCTCGGGTGTCTGCCCTGGTAACTTTTTATTTACTTTTATTACTCTTGAGTCATTATCCCCTTATATATATATATACAGTCTTCTCTACTTCTAACTATATTTTGTTTTCCCTCCTCCCTCCGTTAACTTTTCCCTTTACTTGTTCTAAGGCATGCACTATTTGCCAAAACATTAAAAAAATGTGTTTCACTCACCGTTCGCATGGTCCCTCTCGGGACCCTCGGGATCACCGCCTTTGTTACCGCCTTCTTCAGCTTTTCACCCGCTCAGCTGCCCGTAGGAATGGGAAGGGAAGTGTGGGGAACACGGATCCCTTCAGGCACTTTCTGCAGGTTTTTCTAAACTACCACTGTATACAGGGAGCTTCACGGTCTAATCAGCCGAATGGCAAAGGATTTGTGATATTGCCGAAAACCTAGAGTTACTTTATGTTGACGGTCAATAGGTGTCTTACTTTAGTCAGTAATCGATAGTCGGTAACCATCGAATATCTGCTACCAAGTGTACTGGGGAGACCCCCGGCCGGCCCATAGAGCCGATGTTTGCCCCCGAGTACTTTAAGACGAGATAGCTGCACCTTTGAGATGGATGGGGGTGCAGATTTATTACTCCAACACCAATCAATAAGGACAACTCAATGGTTTGGCAAAGGGAGTCCGTTTAATGACAAGTACAAAATACAGGTAGTCATAGAAATCAGCAGTGATGTGATAGTCCGTCCCGCTTCAACTGCAATGAACTTCACATAAACAGTGACATTTATACTCAAAACTTGTCAAAATTGACATGTAACACTCAAAAGTTAATATGCAATTTTATTGGCTAGGAAAAGATAACTTTAATATAGGTACTATATCTGTATATGGTAATGGAATGAGGGGATTGGGTAAACACTGTCAAGTGGGCGTCTAAGCCTTCCCTTCAAACATGAATACTGTAGGCGTCACTAAGAGTATGATGTCCCATTGGTTCTACTAACTATAGGACCCTAGATTATTTGGTACATTGTGATTCGGTTGGCATCAACCCCATGCATAGATTTCCACTTTGCTTAGCAGCACGCAGAATGATCAGCCAGGTGCAGGGTACCTCTCAGCTACCCGGCCTCCCTCCAATTAAGGTTACAATCAATCATCGCTTCAGCAACTATCTGTCAATTATTTTACTTTGGTTGGCCTCGAAACTGCATCCTCTGTCTGGAAAAGTTCTGATATCTCTGTCTGGGCGGATGCCAAGCGTAGGTGTGAATCCGTGCTCCTTCTCGCTCGGTTGGTCACATGATTCCCACACTGTGAATTTGCCGGTTTTCTCTCTATTTGTACATTTAATTCTTATTCGGCTTGCTACCTGCCTACGCCTCCTTATCTCGACCTTCCAAAGACAGGATTTTCTGTTCTTAAGTTTCAATTATATGTAGCTACTGTTCGCTCCTTCTATTGGTATGACCTTGGCTCTCCTGGCACGAGTTGCATCTGCCGAGTTTCGATTCAGCCGTCTCTTCTCGTTTAGCTAGAATATGAATATTGTCTTATTTGGCCTCTAGTAACCGGAGTTGATACTGCTTTTAGTGCAAAGTGGAATCGCACTTATAATATTGTGCTTCGTTTTGAGGTAGATTATGTATAGTAGCGCTTGCCGCTCTATTCTTCTACCTAGCATATCAAGCCACACTGTTTTCTTAGCTTTCTTGCGGTTTCAAGCATATGTACAGGCGTTAGCTGGTTGAATATCTTCATCCTGCTTACAGCTTAAGCTTCTTTGTGTTTCAACATCTCTCTCTTCTTCTAGGCTCATGATATCTTTATTCATGGTGTTTCGTCTCTGTGTGTCATTTTTTGGTTATCATTTCTTCCATCTGTGAGTCTGTCCAGGCTCTCGTAGCGTCACCATTCGTCTTCCATTAATGTCTTTTTTTGTTTCTTCCGGGACGGTACTCAGGCAATCTTCATTTCGTCTCATTTGCTGGTAGGGTTTTCTCAATGGATAACTTACTGTCCATGGTTTTCTGGGTATCGGTACTTCAACAGGTGTTGTTCTTTTCATAGGCACTGGGCAGAGCCCTACTGTGGCTCTCTGCTGGTTTTTTCGCTCATCACACGTCACATATTTTGGTGTGAACGTTCTTGGTACTTCAAAATGGGTGATGGGAGTGCAGGCCTTATTTGGGACCTCCTCTACAAAGGTTTCTGGATCCAACGAATCACTAGTAGCCTTATGAGGTGCTCGAAACTGGGAAGTGCTACAAGGCACTCAAATCTAAAAGTTTTTGAGAATCTGTGTTTAGTAGAAATCATGTACCTACTTTAAGATAAATGGTGCGTCTAGCTGACATATAGAGGACTTAACACAGATGCTTTAATGAAAAAGCAGATAGGGCGATTAGGTACCACTTGAGTTCGTGAACACCCATCCAACAAAAACGGCATCACCACTGAAAATGGTCAGTTTCTGCGAGGATATCAGAGCAGTTGTAGATCCACAAATGAGGTTGCCCAGGACCAGAAACCAATATGGTGGAACTGTTGAAGTGCATCTGATCATAAGAGGTGCTGAGAGCCTGAGGAGTGTTTCAATCTAAGATATGAACAGAACCTTAAACCGTAGCAAAACCAAGGAGGTACAGATAACCTTAAGAGGCACTTGAAACTAAGAGGTGTTACAGGGCACTAGAAGCTAAAAGGTGCTGTCAAACCTGGAAAGAAGTAAAGCTATTGGAGTCTAAGGTAGACAGCCTATCCAAGACACAACGGGCCAGTAGAAATACTGCCAAATTCATATACCATTACAACCACTTGCGCATAAGAACTAAAAGGGGATTGGTGGAATAATTGCGGGTGGTAACTCGGCTTGCATTACTTCCTCAAATTGTATCCAGTAAAGTTGAAGAGATACCACCAGGCCAGGGTAGAGGTATCTTCTCCACACCCTTAGTTTGGTGGTGTGGAAAAGTAACAGGAAAGTGGCAGTAACAGATTTACTGTCACTTTTCTCCTTTTACAAACAATCCTTGAGTCAGCACTCATGGGCATTGGTGCCAAATAGGCACTTGTACACTGCTTTGAAAACACTGTGCAGTGTTTAGTTAGTTGCACTGACTGATTTACAGATTCCCATGAGCTTAAATAAAATATGTCTGCTTAACGAGCAAGCACATTGGTGGCAATGAGAATAGTTCATCATGACATATTTGCGGGGGATTTTCCCTTGCAAATGCCAGCATGGACATACAAAAAAAGATGTTCTTGTTCCCCTTACACCACTGTAAACACTGATTACATTCCTGCTGCAATTGACAAAATGTGGCTACCATTAATAATACATTCCCTCTATCATACGGATGAAAAATCCTACTGTAGACTATAAATGGGCTTAATACCACATGCTCGCCATTGCCGGATCTCAAAAGCCAAAAACGCCACCTGCATGTCAGTTTTTAATGCATGAAGCACGACAGAAGGGCAGGCAGTAACAGCCGTGTTCACTGCCTGATCTCGCTGCCACTAAGAAAAGACTGACTGGGTGTAATTTAACAATAATAATGAAATGCACCCTGGGGCGGCACGCTGAACACACACTGAAAATGAAATACCTACTCCAAAACAAAAAATGAAGTAATACATTGAAACTAATGAAAAGTTGAAATGGGAAAATTAATGAAAAAAATAATATGGCCAGTATGTTGCCCATGCATTCACAGAAAACAGGTGCAACTTCAATAGCCATATTCAATGTAGATAATAGCGTTATGGTGGCATAGTTCTGCCACAAAATCTTATCTTAATCATGAGACATCTCAGAAATAAATTGAAGTTCAATTTTTCGAATGATCTAAATATGAAAAGAAAAAGAAAAATTATAAAAAAGAATATTGGGATTTTTTTTAGAAGAAAACAGGAAAGGGTTGTGTTGTGATGACTAACAATGCATGATCCATGCATTGCAGGGTCAACCATGATCAAAAAAACAAATATCAGAAAAAGATGCTTTAATTATATAAGTGACATTAGCACACTTAATATAGTACAAAAAAGAAATACTATGGTTACGAAGTGTTATTCAGACAGGACACTGCGCTCCCCTGACTTTACATTGTTCGTACATGAGAATCTATTTCATAGAGCATCCACTGGAGCAACAACGGTCTGCTGGTTGAAACCCTACAAACAAACCATGTAAATAACAATGTGAAGAAACAGATCCAGACACTGGTGCGCTGTGGTTCACAGTTTATAATAAGTAAATGAATAATACTAGATTAGCCAGCAATCAATTAGCATAACTAAAAAATCCAACAATAACTAACTGCACAGCACGTGCCAATGGTTCGCCCACATGTGATTTGTCTAGCTGGTTAGAAGATATTAATGCAAATACCTATTAAATAATTGCTACTAGTGCCACATTACCATTGCTACTAATGCCACATTTCCCTTATTCTGCCTGTAAAATTTCAAACAAAGATGTTTTAGGAACGTATGGAACACTAAACTTAGCAGACATTCTGTTAACTTCAAGTTCAGACACATATAATTATTCTTTTATAATGTGCTTAAGCTTAATATCGAGTGGTTTCCAAACGCAGGATCGAGATTCGAACCTGTGTTAAGCTTCGCTGTCTTGCTTCCAAGACAAACGCATTGCTGCTGAGGTATCCTTCTCTGTATGCTAAAAAAGAAAGGAAAATGAAAAAGGGTTTGGAAACTGATTACCCCACTCTGAGCCCAGATACCTGCGATTGGTGACACCTTAATAAAACCTTTAATAAATGCTGGTTAATCAAAGAATAAATACATTTTAAACAACTAGTTCCAACACTTGAAAAATATTTGAAAGAAATGTATTCTGTTTTTTAATTACACCTTAAAACACAACATCATTTATAGGAAAAAGTACAAAAAAGGAATCATAAAAATGAAACACAGTGGGGTTAGTGAGTGACACATATGTTATTATTCCACAGCTTGATGGTAGTCCAACAAAATTGTAAAACAGGAACTAATACATAGATAGCATGAGGTGTTGTTTGAAAAATTATATATTCCTAGCTATAGAAATAACAGAACTGTGAATACCATCTATTAATCACCACAATCTCAGGAGATGATCTCAGGTAGACTGCAAATGGTCTCCGGAAAATGAAAGACTAACTAGTTGTAGTCTCATCGATAGTCGACCGTATTGTTAATGAAGCACTATCTCTAATGATCTTTATCCAGACAATTTGCGTGGCCTTCTTCAGGACGGAAAACTTTCTTAGTATGGAGAATCAATCTCATGTACCCCTTTGTTTTCAAAATGATGGTTTCACTATAAAATAACACAGAAAATATATCTTAGCTACTGGGGGAGACAAAGTTGGATAAAAACATTAGGATCAACCTCATGTTGACCCTTTTACTACTTAAAAAAGTGTCATCATTCTGATAATACACAAGACCAAATGGGCACGAGCAAGGCAGTTATTTGCTAGTTTATTTACAGGTGAGCTCTTCTACCTTTTCTTCTTTTATCCCTACAATAAAAGGGGTAATGAGGTTTTAATAAATCCCTCATGGTCATTGTTGCTATTACTTTACCCAACAATTCCAGTATTCTTACCTGGTGCATCGTGATTATTTGTCTGATGTCTCAGGATCCAGAATTCTGTTATAGAACTTCACAGGAATTTTTTGGTCAATTGATTCCTATTTGAACGGGGCCAAAAAACCAACAGACCTTTATATTTTTGTCTCGGGGTTGCCTCATTTTACTTATGTTTTCAGACAAATGCCGAAGTATATTTTCACTATTTAATTTTCTTACATTTAGACAAAAGCAACATGTCATGTTCCATGCTCAAAACACAGTATCATTTTGTGCGTATTCATGTCATGCTATCTATCCGTCATTGTTTCAGATTCGTTTACATTTGAACCTACTTGTCAAACAATGGTTGTAGTTTCAATTTAACCAAAAACTTACGGCGACCGTCTTATTCAGCGGGTGTCTGCCGTCAATGGTGGTGATTTAATTTGACCAAATGCATGTGAAGGCTGTCTACTTCAGCCGGTACCTGCTGTAAAACAGAGGTCACCATCAGATATGGTTTAAGTATTCGGATAGACCTTTTTACCCACTTAGCTGCAATTTATACATTTGACTCAATAAAGCGGAGCCGAAGGGGTCTCACCAGTTAATGCTATGGAAGTTGTGTAAAGACTGTTATATCGTGCAGTATGATTAACTATCCACTTACTTGCAAAAGATTGCAGCGGCTCCGTTTCCTCATGCGCTATGTGTGGACCAAGGAGTCCTTTAGGTTTCTTTTCCTTTTGAAGGCAAATCTTGGTGGCACAGGGTTGAACTCAGCCGTTTTAATGAAGTGCCAGTTTTTCAAAATGACTTTCCTTAACCCGTTACTGATTGGCCTAAAGGTGCTGACGGAGGTTATTTTTACAAGGGATGTTTTCTTTTGAGGATGGAGACACATTTCTCTATTGGCATGTTGTGCCGTCCTGTATGCATTCTGGATAGTCTTTTTTGGACTTTATCTCTCAAAATGAGAGGATCAAAACTGTTATACTGCAACATGGTATTTTTGTCCGTCGGCTTTCTTTAGAGTGTAGTCTCTGTCAAGCCAATTTTTGGCCAATTTGTTTATGGACAACCTAGAACATCTTTCAGTGTATTGCCCTGAGAACCTCTATAAGGAGAACATCACTGTTTGATTTTGTTACATCAACAATGTTTTCATGATTTGGAAGGTAACACACATGAGATTGCAACAATTTTTCATTTGACTAAATGGCCAAAATGAACATATCAAGTTCACTATGGCTTATGCTTATACCAAGACGCCTTTCCTTGATCTATTAATTTTGAAGACACCACTAGGCTTGATTGAGACTACACTCTATAGAAAGCCGACGGACAAAAATACACTGTTGCAGTATAACAATTTTCATCCTCTCAATGTGAGAGAACGTTTACCGGTAGGACAATTTCTAAGGATTCGCAGAAATTGTTCTAATATGAGTGATTTTGTCCAACAAGGGAAGAACTTAAAAATATGCCTCAAAGATCAAGGGTATCCATGAAAGACTATCCAGAATACATACAAGAGGGCACAACACGCCAATAGAGAAATGTGTCTCCATCCTCAAAAGAAAACATCCCTTGAAAACATAACATGCGTCAGCAGGAGCAGGTTCAAGTGGATCTAGGTCACCTGGCCTAAGCCCCACCCACCTGATGCCTTCTTGCCTGCCGCTCTTTTTCACCACTTAGCAAGTCCCGCCCACCTGGTGCCTTCCTGCTTGCCGCTCTTTTTCCCTACTTAAGGAGCCCTCCAACATCTTTTCCTTTGCAGATGGGGAGCAGGTGCAAGTGGATCTAGGTCACCTGGCCTAAGCCCTGCCCACCTGATGCCTTCTTGCCTGCCGCTCTTTTTCACCACTTAGCAAGCCCCGCCCAGCTGGTTCCTTCCTGCTTGCCGCTCTTTTTCACCACTTAGCAAGCCCCGCTCACCTGGTGCCTTCCTGCTTGCCGCTCTTTTTCACCACTTAGCAAGCTCCGCCCACCTGGTGCCTACCTGCTTGCCGCTCTTTTTCCCTACTTAAGGAGCCCTCCAACATCTTTTCTTTTGCAGATGGGGAGCAGGTGCAAGTGGATCTAAGTCCCCTGGCCTAAGCACAACCCACCTTCTTAGCCCTGCCTCTTCCTTCATGCTCTTAACTATTAGATCAAGGGCATCTCTCACCCGGGCATCCTAAGTGAAGGGCTGACGAAGAAAAGGGCAATTCTTGTTTGGACCTCTTTGGACCAGGAGGACCCAGGGCCCAACCCCCTGCTCAGTCAGCAGGTAAGCATGCACCAACATGTCTTGCTCCCTCTTTCCCCACAGGCCATCCCCACCCCTCCTGGTCCCCCCTGATGTTCCCTTGTGCCCCCACCATTCTCGCCCACAGGTGTTGCCTGTTTTGCTTGATTCTTCTATCCTGCTCCCCCCTCACCCCGTTCAAGCCTACTTCTGCAGGAGTCTGTCCTGATAAATTCTAGTTTCACCATCACCGTCTTGTGGCCAACACTGGATTTGACTTTTATGGCCTTCATTGATTCATGGTGTGTCACCCTTTTTCAACTCTCATGCTATACTTCCTTTGCATCTTGTACTCATGGTGGCCGTGAATCATCCCATCTTCATCTTGTATCCTGATCCTGGCTTGCAACATTATGTGTTGCTACTGACTTCTGCAATTGTATTTTCTCTACCTTCTTGTTTCTCCACTCTTTTTGACTGCTTATGTTCTGTTCTCTCCTCCCTTTCTCCCTTTTCCTATATCCTCCCCTCCTCCCCTTACTTTCTTCTATGCACTTAATCTATCAGAATTGGCATTGGACCGAGTATAATAGCAACCTCGTCTGTCTCCACCCTCCTCCCCTTACTGTTTTTTTCCTCCCCACACCCCCCCCAGCACTATCTGAAATGTCGTCAGGCCCAGTATAATAGTCGCTTGTTTTGTTCCTCCCCTACCGTTCTGCACCCCTCTCCCTCACCTCTTGTTTTTCTCCGGCTCTACCAGAAATGTCATCAGGCCTACTACGGTAGTCGCCTGTCTGTTTCCATTTCCTTCCCACGCCCCCCTCCCTTCCTTATCTATGTCTTAGCTCTTGCACTATTTGACCCCCCCCCCCTCCCTTCCTTATCTATGTCTTAGCTCTTGCACTATTGAAATGTCGTCAGGCCGAGTACGATAGTTAATTTCACATCCTTACTGTTCATGGCCTGTAAGAATGTCATTGTATTTTCCTTTGTTCTCTCTCTTGCCTTGAAGCGCTTTGAAACACATTGTGTATAGGCGCTATATAAATAAACTATCATATCATATCACCTTTAGCCCAATCAGTAACGGGTTAAGGAAAGTAATTTTGAAAAACTGGCACTTCATTGAAATGGCTGAGTTCAACTCTGCTTCTCCAAAGATTCGCCTTTAAAAGGCAAAGAAACCTAAAGGACTCCTTGGTTCACACATATCTGACAAAGAATGATGGCCACCCTAGACAAGGAACCCTATGGTGCCTCCCTCCTGTGGTGGGTCATTATAAATGTGGGCGATGCTCTGTCTGTTCTCTCACAAGAGACATTAAGTCAATAGAGCTAAGGGGTAAAGACTGGAAACTTAATAGTTTCACAAACTGCCTCACAGAATGGGCAGTGTATGGCATCAAGTGCCCCAGTGATTTACTCTATGTAGGAAAAAACAAACGTCAAATAAGACATAGGATATGCGAACATCATTCGTGTATAAAAACAAGGTTGAAAATAAACCATCGGTGGAACATTTCGTGCAATATCAGCACAAATACAGCAAAACGTTTTGGTTTGTGATCCAAGTGGTCAAGACACAAAGCAGAGATGGCAACCGTGACGCACTATTATTAAAATGGATCTACAACTTAGACACGGTACAAAACAGCCTAAATTTGTCGGTCGAGTGGAACCCTTAATGTAACTTCCTTTCTACTAAATCTATCACAGATAGAAGGTGATGGACAGGTTTAGGAAACATCAATTTGTGACAATATCCATTCGGGGTACAACACCAGCATTACCCTTGTACTGAAGAGGTGAAAACTGAGTTTTAGAACTGGTTCACGCGCAATATATTGCAATGGTGTAAAATGAGTGAAAATGAATTGAATTTTGAAAAGAAAATAATATAGAAAGCCTATACTATTATGTTGAATGCAACGCTGCAAATATTATACCAGAGGGTGCTGTGTCTGTGTCTCTCCACTGCATTGTAACAACCTTGTTTTAAGTTAGACGTGTCATGTGGATCAATACGCCTTGTCACATGACACACCCAGGAGTAGATAAGTAACACGTCACACGCGCCGCTCTTTTGAAGCACAAAAAAACAATGTTAGCTTGTGAGAGCTTGAGGAGACGGCACAGCTGAAAACTTTTGCAAGTAAGTGGATCATTAATCAAACCACACGAAATAATGGTCTTTACACAAATTCCATAGCATTAATTGGGGAGCCCCATTCGTCCCGCTTTATTGAGTGAAATGTATAGATTGCAACTAAGTTGGTACAAAGGTCTATCTGAATACTTAAACCATATCTGATGGTGACCTTTGCTTTTACAGCAGGCACCGGCTGAAGTAGACAGCCTTCGCATGCATTTTATCAAATGAAGTCAACACCATTGATGGCAGACACCCACCGAATAAAACGGTCGCCACAAGTTTTTGTTCAAACAAAACTACAACAATTGTTTGACAAGTAGGTTCAAATGTAAACGAATATGAAACAATGATGGCTAGATAATGTAATATGAATACGCACAAAATGATACTGTGTTTTGAGCATGAAACATGACATGATGCTTTTACCTAAATATAAGAAAAAGAAATAGTGAAAATATACTTCAGCATTTGTCTGAAAACATAAGTAAAATGAGGCAACCCAGAGACAAAAATATAAAGGTCTGTTGTTTTTTTTACCCTATCCAAATAGGAATCTATTGACCAAAAAATGACTGTGAAGTTCCATAAGAGAATTCTGGACCCTGGGATATCAGACAAATAATCACGATGCACCAGTTAAGAATACTTGAATTGTTGGCAAAGAAATAGCAACAATAACCATGAGGGATTTAATAAAACCTCATTACCCCTTATATTGTAGGGATAAAAGAAGAAAAGGTAGAAGAGCTCACCTGTAAATAAAGTAGCAAATAACCGCCCTGCTTGCGCCCATTTTGTGCTGTGTAAGTATCAGATTGATGACACTTTTTTTTAGTAGTGAAAGGGTCAACATAAGGTTGATCCTCATGTTTTTATCATACTTTGTCTCCCCCATGAGCTCAGATATATTTTCTGTGTTATTTTATAGTGAACCCATCATTTTGAAAACCAAGGGGTACATGAGATTGATTCTCCATACAAAGAAAGGTTTTCCGTCCTGAAGAAGGCCGCGCAAATTGTCTGGATAAAGATCACTAGAGATAGTGCTTCATTAACAATACGGCCGAAACATATCGACTATCGATGAGACTACAACTGGTTAGTCTTTCATTTTCCGGAGACCATTTGCAGTCTACCTGAGATCATCTTAGATTGTGGTGATTAATAGATGGTAATCACAGTTCTGTTATTTCTATAGCTAGGAATATATCATTTTTCAAACACGACAGGCTCTCTATGTATTAGCTCCTGTGTTACAATTTTGTTGGACTACCATCAAGCTGTGGAATAATAACATATGTGTCACCCACTAACCCCACTGTGTTTCATTTTTATGATTTCTTTGTAGTACTTTTTCTTATAAATGATGTTGTGTTTTAAGGTACAATTCAAAAATAGAATACATTTCTTAATCTTTCAAATATTTTTCTCGTGGTGGAGCTAGTTGTTTACAATGTATTTATTCTTTGATTAAACAGCATTTATTAAAGGTTTTACTAAGGTGTCACCAAATGCAGATATCTGGGCTCAGAGAGGGGTGATCAGTTTTCCAACACCTTTTTCCTATTCCTGGATTACCATTCCCATTTGAAAACTGATCCCCCGTAAACAAAAAATAAGGGAAAGTACCCAATTTGTTAGCATGCTAAAAAAGAAAAACAGACATAATTAGTGTTTTTGCAGAGTGACTGTATGGCTCACATATAAAATTGCATCCACCATACGACTTTCATACCTCACCCAAGAGCAAGCAATACTGTCATACTGGAAATATTTAATCAGTCCATCCTCATCTTCCCACCCCAAGTGGAAGGGGGAAGTATAGTCTTCAAATATATAATACATTAGCTATAGGAGATGTCTGTCACTGGACTAAACTATAGAATTCGCAGCCACTCACACGCTGAGCAGAAGTCAACCTGATCTGGTTCAGTAAAGGCTTCAAAATCCATCTCTTTTCTGCCAACCAAACCAAAGAGACACACGTCAGCATGCCTCCCAATCTGAATCAAAGTAGTATTTGCATATCTTGGGTTAAAGTGTCCAGTAAAGCAAGAAAATGTAAACACACAAAAATACATTTAAGAACACTTGATTCCCACACAGAGGGCCTAATGCATGGGTGTTTCTCTGTATCCCAGATTGGGTCAGATTTACCTCGTATCCGCTTCTTCAGCACCCATGTATGTATCACTTCAACAGAGGACTGTATGCAGGATTATCCCCTGTATCTATACTATTCTTACCTTTCTTCATTCCTTCCTGTCTTCCTTCCTTCCTTGCTTGCTTCCTTCCTTCCTTGCTTGCTTGCTTGCTTCCTTCCTTCCTTCCTTCCTTCCTTCCTTCCTTCCTTGCTTCCTTCTTTCCTTGCTTGCTTCCTTCCCTCCTTCCTTCCTCCTTTCCTTCTTGCACTCCTTCCATCCACTCCTTCTTTGCCTCACAATTTCTGTCTCTTTCTATCGCTTTCTTTCACAGACATGGCTTTGGTGAGTTGCAGTAATGGATGTCAATGGGAAATCCACCAATGGAGTGCCTGTGCTCACACTCCTCTGAGCTATGGGGTATGAGTAACTGCTCGCTACAACCAAAGTTAGAATGTATGCAGTGGTCTTTGTCCATCAGTGTGACATAATGTCATCAGGTGAGAGTAAGATAGCCCAGTTTTTTTTATTTGGATTTCACATAAAATGATGGAGGCCTTTCTGTTTCTGAAAGGGAGGTGTGCTAACTAGACCCCCTTTCAATATGATGTATGACAGAATTATAGTATGCACAGAGGCATTGTTGTAACCCATCTACTGAAATGTCAGCACTAGCTCTGCTGTACCACAGAGCACTTGTGCATCCCTGGCAGTTGCTGGAACACCAAGTCATTGCTGGCTGAGTTAGCAATGTTAACCTCTACACATCTGTTCCAAGAATGTTCTATTTTAATCAATCTGGTGGTGAGTAAATCTCTAAATATAAGCCATGCAAGGGCTGCAGCATGGTAGCTGACAAGAGAACAGATCTATGAAAGCCATAGAAATCTCATATTACATCAGTAATAACTCTATGACAGGGGTGATGTGTATTGGCAAAGTGTCTTCACAGCTCTACTGTGGAACAATTGCCAGGATACTGCCTCCTCCAATTTTCCAAGAGGAAGGGACACATCTTCCCCAGGGCATAGAAACATCCCCCAGGATGGCACCCTTTACAGCAGGCTTGCTTTGGAACAATCCTCTGTGGCATCGTGCTTAACAAAGGAGAGGGGCACCCCACCCTCCCTCAGCCATTGTTTCATCTTTGGACACCAGAAAGAAGAAGGATGCATTCATCTTTGGACCACTGATGAGAGCGCAGTCCATTCCAGAGTCCTCTCTTTTACAGGTGAAGATATAAGGCATTGTAGGTACACCAAAGCTTTGTCTGCTAACCGTCCCCTGTAAACAGTGAGGGTGAACTGCTGTGGAACAAAGCATGCTACTGAAAGAACCCACTGATACACGTGTCCTAATAATAATTCAAAACAAGATAAGACACCCCGTCAGGGAATAAAACCATGAGATAGGTTGCAAGGATAACAAACTTTATATCATATAAAGTATGCCAGCACTGAACTCTGCTGCCTGGGAGCGCTCTGCCACAATTTACACGAGCAGCACATTATAAAAGTCAATGGGGGTCATTACGACCCAGGCGGTAACCATGGCGCTAGTAGCACCATGGTTGCTGCCAGTATTTTACTGATTGCGCCATGGTGAATGGCAGAATTACCACCCCATTCCAAGATTGACGGGGTGGTAATTCCCCATTTACCATTGGCCCTTCCCCATTCCCATTTTTGCCCCCATAGGGCCCAATGGAAATGGGGAAGGCGGTAGTTACGGTACCGCAAATTGCGGTACCGTAAATATCTCCAAGGTCCCTTTGCGGTCCAATACTTAACGGCTGGTAAAAACCAGCCCTTAAGGTAGGGACCCACAAAGGGACCTCGTAATTAGGCGGTAAGGGTTTAACGGCGCTGTCACCTTTTACGGCACCGTTAACCCCTTACCGACTGGGTCGTAATGAGGCCCAATGACATAATCGACATTTTCTGACTGTGGTAGCTGTGAGAGTGCTAGTTGTCGGGGAACATATGGCAGCGCCTGCTCCAAAGGGGATGCCAGGTGCCCAGTGGTCGTTGCTCTCCCGCTGATCATGGTGCACGTGAGTCAACTGGGCTCATCTGCGCGGTGAACGTTAGGTGGGCGGATGCAACATTCCTAACTATCTAAGCTAACCAACAGGAACTGAATAATGGCGACTACCTGGACCTCACATGCAAAGGGGTCCTTTGTATACAGGGAATAATATATGGTCATGCCGACCTCCACATTCAGGGCTTCATTGAAACCTCACCTCCTGCACCTAGTGTTTCTCGTGGGGGCTTGATCTATGGCCTGTCGTTCTGGTGCCTCATGATACGAACAGTACATATTGTTGTACTGAAAATATATGGCTACCCAGTATATATTGTTGTACTGAAAATATATGGCTACCCAGGATTAGGCCTAGGGTGGGTGTTCTGGAATGGTCGGGTAAGGGGTTTAGATGCTTATCATGAAAGGGATTGGGAGGTTGGGGCTGGTGGGCTCTGGCCTGGTGAGATGGAGGGTGAGGGGGCACAGGCAGTTTAGTGGAGATAGATGTGTGTTCATGCTGTGGTCTGTCTCTGTCCCACGCGCTTCGCAGAACACCTTCAGTGACAACATGATACTCGAGATTTGAAACATTAAGAGGACAGGGAACGGATGAGCTTCCGTGAGAACAAGGCTTGTGTGGAGTTGGCCTGAGGTGGTTGGCTCTTTGTGAGAGAGGCCGGGGATGTGATTTCCACAGCTCTGCAGAATGGTGAGGTCTGGGCCTAATAGAAAATGGACTCAGGGCCTAATGCAAAATTGACTATTTATGCTGGGACATGAGCAATGTTATAGATCTATGGCTATGTATTATGGGGTTCATACACATGCAGGGGTGGGCCTCCTCCCCCTTAGCCTCAATGGGGCCTATATGTTGTGGACGTGCCTAAGGGGTGGAAAAGACCAGACCACTTCCTTCCCAACACTACTCTGCCAGCTGCACTGGAACAGAGCTACTTACTGAAAGTGAAGGAACCCAAGAAGTTGCATGCCACCCTCTGGGACTGGGAGTGCAGAGCAAAAGGACTTATATTATCCTGGAGCCTCTGGTTTGGAACTCACAGTAAACCAGAGGTCAAAGAGCAGCTGAAATCCACCTTCATCACTTTGAATCGTCTTCTTGCCACTTCAACCGTGTTCCACGACCTTCGAAGCGACACAGGACTTGCAGTGCTGCTTTTGTCACTCCACAAAATTGAAATTGCATACTGGTTTCTTCAAGTCATCTCAACGCCACCTCGACTCAAGCAGCAGCTCAACACTGTGAAGCATCTGACTTACTGCATTTTGAGCATCACATCGGTCCAATAGAACCCCAACTCAACCGGATTCAACCGCTGACTCGAACTACTTTTTCAGACTGTACCTTCCAGAATTTCCCTGAAGATCTTAAAGGAGATTCTGAAATATTTGGGGAGGAACAAAAAACTGCAGAAACCCGTGAACCTACTCAAATCTCACTATGTGATTTGCGCTAACGAGTGGATCACTTTTCTGAAAGTTTGCCTGAGCTTATTCGCTGGCTTCTCCCTCAGGCAATAAGAGCGCTGCAAAATTACCAGTCACCACGTATGTTTCCTCTTGATTCACCCAGGCCACATATGGAAGGACACGGTCTGAGACCTATAGGTGCAGGCTCGGGGCTCTGCAATCTGGGAGAACCTACCATTGGCAGAGATTTGTGGTATCCAAGCTGCACTCCAACAGCCCTTGAGAACCGGACCATATTTTCTTTTTTTTCTGGAAGAGCCTGCTGCAATGCACATATTTTCTTTCCAGGCCTATATACACAGTTCATATCAAAGGCTGAATTGTCTCTTTTCTCAAGGCAACATCAATTGGGAGCCCTGTTCCTCTCCTAATAGATAAGTGAAATATGTGATAATACTATGTTTGGTGGCTGGGATCCCGGGAGAGGTTGCAGGTGTGGATTTCTGTGAGGTTCTGTGGGACTGGTTATCTATAGGGTCCTAAGAAATTCTATTCGGGTACCCTAACTCCTGGACCAAAAGAAATGGATTTATGAGACCTTACATGGATAATTATGTGTTTGTTCTAGCGGCCTGGCATGAGCCTTTTCAGTTATCAGATATGGGCGAGCGTTCACTGGAAGTGATGCTGGACCTGCCTGAAGCGTTTGACACTGTGGACAATGGCATTTTACTTGAGTGTTTAAGGAGGGTGGGGAAAAGTCTCTGAACATGCCATTCAGTAGTTTAGTTATTTTCTGACTGATTGTTGGCAGCAGGCGAAGATTGGAGGGTGCTTGTCGGGCCGCCTGCCCCAGAATGTGGTATGCCTCAGGGCTCTTCACTATCGCCTTTATTATTCAATTTTTATATGCAACCATTCATTGGTATTTTGAAGAAACATGATATCGGATTTCATTACCGAGATTTTCATAAAGCTAGGAAACTATGAGGACTTCTTCGATAGGGTAGGGCAATGCTTGAATGAAGTAGGCACCGGGATGACTGGTTAAAACGTAACCCCAGTAAAACAGAAGTGGCCTTGTTTGGTCCGAAACATCTTCTACTTCAGGATTCAACTGCCCCTCCTATCCCATGCTTCTTGGGTTCTAGTTTACATTTTACATTTTTCTCCCAAACTCAAAAAGCTGGGCTGCCTTTGGCAAGCTGATCTTGGATGTGAAAGCCAGGTAGGAGTGAAAAACAATCTGTGTTCTACTCCCTGCACCTTCTTCGTTTAGCTCTCCTGTATGTCCCAAGCGAATATCATATCTCCATTGTGGGGACATTAGTCTACTCTCGACTAGACATACAGTAACAGCATGTTAGCGGGCATCCCAATGAAGCATTTGAATAGGCTACAGAAAGCACAGAATGTGGCTGTATGGCTGACTTTTAAAGCTGTGAAATGTACTCCACTGTCAGCTTTGCGACACTCTCTACATTGGCATCCAGTGAGTGACAGAATGTTCTACAAGATTCTGTGCTTGATTTACAAATGTCAGAACAACTTAGCTCCTAATACCTTGTTGAAAAACTGAAAAGATACCATCCAACTCGACGACTGCACCCTACTAATAAATTGCTTTAGGTTGTCGTTGCGTCTCTCGGGGCGATAGGCGTTTTGCAGTGTACGGCCCTAGACTATGGACCTGCCTTCCATCGGAGATGAGGAATAAGAAAATGCTGCTACAATTTCAGAAATCCCTCGACACCCATATTTCTAAATATATTTTAATATTACAGGGGGCTGAACTGTTTGTTTCTGATCACGTATGTGGAGTCTCAAATGATTCATCTCTACCCAGATGTAGTTTAATCTGTTCGGTTTTGCCTGTTATAAATTACTCAAACTCAAAATCAAATCAAATCAAATCAATACAATGGAAAATATGAAAGCACAATAATCATGATGACAGAAGATATGGAGTTTGCGAGACAATGCTGGCAATGAGGGGCAGGAGAGGGAGAAGGTTGAAATAACACAGAGGATTGCTGCAAGTCACAGATGCCGAATGGATGGGAAGAGCATGTAGCAATGAATCCCAAGCGATGGGGACAGGCATTATTGACTCTCCTAGGGGATAAGTCGCTGATTCCAAAGTTATGATATGGACAGCCTTTCTCTTCAACGGGGTGTCAATAAGGAGCAGATGTGTCACTGAGAAAGAATACATAACCGGGGATCTCAGTAGAAGTCAGTCTGTGCTTTATGATTCATAACACACAAGTGAAAGTGGAAGTAGAACCTATTTTCTGTTTTTAGGGCTGGCTACAGAGTTTTGGGAACTCTGCACTAACCCTTCTACTCACTTAAGCATCCACCCATTAATTTGCTCATAGTTATCCACTAATGCATTCAGCCGCCACACTTTCACTCATCCATTTGCCTATGAACTCATGCATTAACTCACATATCCGCTGGACTATCCATCCACCCATTGGCTTACCCTTGCATCCTTTCATGCCCTCACCCATGCACTCACTCCAACCCATGAACCCATCATCTATTCACTTATTCAGTATTCCTTCCATCACAGCACTAGTCCTCCCTCTCTCCTTTACTCCCTTCCTCCCTGCTTTGTCAAACTTGTTGATCTCACCTTGAAGGAAAACATATGCAACTTTGAACATTGCTCTTTCAACCCTTAGAGAGTCATGATTGATACCTCAACTGGACAATGGAGGCCATTTTGGTCCGAATCGTAATTTGATGGTGCGTTCCTCCCCTCCTCTCTGCCATATAAATGAATGAAAATGTGGCCTGTGCTAGCGTAAAAGCATTGCCACTTTGGAAAAAAACGTTTAATGTGTCTTTCTGTTAACGTGCTCATTCTGCATAGAGACATAGGAAGTTCCTCACTGCGCATATCGTGGGATAAGCGAAAATCACGGGAAACTCCAGCACCGACACAGAAACTGAAATCACCCCACTTGCTTGCAGCCATGGAAGCAGCGGAGCACTACGGCTGGCCCTGGGTCTGAGAAAATGTGTACGGCTTACAAAAAGAAGGGGTCCCCATACCAACCAGGCATGAGGACGAGACGACACCGGCAAAGAAAAGGAAGTCCGCAGAAGGCATGGGAAAAGGTAATAAAAAACTGTCTAAATTGTACGAGAACATGAGTGAGATGCAGCAATTATTGCTAGAATTAGGGGCAAACAAACACCTCCCACAGCCGAGTCCAGGCAGGCAGACCCCACCTCACCACTAGCACCAGACATCACAGTTATCTCCCTCCAACCAACAACAGCTACAGCACCACCATTGCCAGCAACACTAATAGAACAGGTGCCAACAACACCACCATCAGCCATCACAGTTGTAACTACGCCAACAACGGCAGCTCCCGGCACAACAGGTGCTTTAAAAGCATGGTCAGTCACCAATACAAATACCCCAGGACTGTCAGGAGCAAGCAACAACAACCCACCTGACACGGTTATGATTAATAGTTCCCAATTAGATCAAAAACTTAAATCTTTTCAAGCAGAAATAGTGAACAGATACAAAAGGTGTTTAGCATGGAACAGTGACCAAACAATCAATGAACAAAAGAGTTCATCGAGATCTTTTCACTAACAGAAGCCCAACGCAAAGGGAAAGATGCATTTAGGGATCCCAAAAAGATTGAAGAGAAAGCCATAGCCAGACAAGCTCAGGTAGAACAGAATTGGGACAACTGGCTACAGGCTTTCATCATTTCGGCAACTATCTATGAAGAAAAATTCCTCCATGATGGCAGAATAATATGGGCATACGTGGACAAAATCAGAGAAGTTAAAGTTGCTCAAAAAGGGAAAACCTGGCTAGCATACAACATTAGATTCAGGAGAAGCATGTCAGAGAGGCCATCAATAGAATGGGACGAGGTACAGAATGACTTACATGTTAAAAGCAGAGCCTCCTTAAGAAGAAGAGGCAGCGCAGTTAACCCACAAAAATAACAAAAACTCACAGGGCCCCAGACCCCCCAACAATGAAAATCACAAAACTGGGGAGCAGCCCTTTCGGAAGAACAAGCCATGGGGGGCTAAATCTAATACCCACAGGCAGAACAAAAACCATTCTCAGAAAGCCAACACCCCTTGTAAAAGCTTTGGGAAAAACAGTGCACATGGGGGAAAGAATGCTGGTACAAGCACACGTGCACAAACTGCAACAGTGACCACGCAGCGACTAACTGCACCAAACTACCAGCCAAAAATACAAAAGAATAACATCAAATTCATCTTGCCAACTTTTTGTCTAACCCCGGGCCGCTCACCCATCAATCCAGACAATTTTAGAGAGGCTCTCATGAATTACCCAGACAAAGAAACCAGTGAAACAATCCGGCAAGGTTTCACCCAGGGTTCCTCATCACCCTTAGTTCAACAGGATTGTCCACCTAATTAATGTTCTATTGAGTTGGTGCTCACCGGGTCCTCCTTCTCCATAGCAGTGGCTAGTAGAAATATGTGATTTAGGAACTATGCATTGAATGTACAGTTTGGTAGAGAATTATCACTTGACCAATTCTTTAAAGCATTCCTTTTTAATTAGCGTCACTGGTTTTATTTCTCTTCTAATATGTGTTATGTGATGCTCGTTATACAGAATTATGGAAAATATCCATTTCTCTTTTTTAAAAAAAAAAACCTTTTCTTTTCTCCACTTTCTGTTGAACAGTTCATTTGTGTCAGAGTGCTAATAGGCTCAAGGAGAAGAGGATTTCACCTCGAAACGCGTCAGCCAAGCACAGTCTAATTTATGGATACTTTTCTTTGCTATGTTTTGCATTTTTGATGCCTATTGACCGACAGTCAATAATGACTATTGTACATTGTTCTTGTCAAAATTAAATTTCTCTACCTTCTTCATATTGAGATTTCTTTTGATTATAATTGATCATACTGAATATGCAAAATTGTACGTAATTTATTGAATGTCTTTGTTGACAATATTATACAGTGTGCAGGGGACGGAAGGGCTCCCAATCTGGATCCTCTTACTTCCTCTTCTTTCACCCAGGGTTTTGTCATCCCCTTCAAGGGCAGCGGGTCCCTGAATGTCCCAAACAATCTAAAGTCAGCCAGGGACAACCCACAAATGGTTGCAAGCAAAATTGAGAAGGGATTACTACTAGGCTGAATCGCAGGACCTTGGGACCGCATGCCCCTCAAAGATTATTAATATCACCGCTAGGTCTGGTCCCCAAAAAAGAACCTGGGAAAATGAGGCTAATTCATCATCTATCCTATCCCAAAGGCCAATCACTAAACGACGGCATACCACACACGGAATCAGCGGTTTCGTACACGCACTTTCAAGAAGTGGTAAGACTCATACAGGGATGTGGCACGAACGCCCTGATGGCCAAACTGGACATCGAACCCGCTTTCAGGTTGCTGCCGGTCCACCCAGACTCACAGCAATGGTTAGGTTTCACTTTCAATAATACATTCTATGTAGACAGGTGCCTCCCCATGGGATGCGCAGTATCTTGCGCCCTATTTGAACAATTCAGTTCCTTTTTTCAATGGTCCTTTCAAAAACAGAGACCAGGGTCCAGGGTAATACACTACCTTGACAATTTTATGGTAATGGGGCCGGCAAATTCTGAAGAATGCAGCAGAGCCCTGGAAACGTTAGAAGAAATGGCTGCGCAATGGGGCATTCCCCTGGCAGCCAAAAAAACGACCAAACCAGCCACCAATATAATTTTTCTAGGCATTGAAATAGACTCAGCGAAAAGCCTATGCAAAATTCCAGAAACAAAAATAGCAGAACTCCTGGAAAAAATTCAAAGCTTGACAACAAAAGACAAAAGGCACAGTGAAAGAAATCCAGTCACTTGCGGGAAGCCTTAACTTCGCAGCCCGAATTATCGCTCAAGGGAGGGTATTCTCCAGAAGTCTGGAACTAAAAATCTAATTTTACACCAAACCCCAGCTACACATCCGACTAGGCGCTGAGGTGAAACAAGATCTAGGAATTTGAGGAAATTTCCTTAAAGATTTTAATGGGAGAACACTTCGTCGTACGCCATTGAACACTTCGACAAAAAGGGTCCTTTTAACTGATGCAGCCGGGAGCTGGGGTTTTGGAACCATACTAGAAGCGGAATGGGTGGCAGGACACTGGCCCATGACAAGGCAAGCTGCGGGGTGGACAAGAAACATCACCCTCCTAGAAATATTTCCCATCTGGCTTACTTTACACATCTGGCGCAGGCAGCTAGCGAACTCAGAACTTTTGGTCTGGTGCAACAACATGGCCGTGGTAGGCTCCATAAACAGAAGATCCACTAAATGCCCTTTAGTGCTGAAAGTCCTATGAGCCATTACAACGGTCACACTACAAAAAAACATTGTGGTGAAAGCAAAGCACATTGCACGAGCAGACAATAATATTGCAGAAGCTTTATCTCGCTTTCAGTGGCCACGATTCTGGGAGCTAGCGCTGCATGCCCAGGAACAGATGATGCCAATACCAGCAGAATGCTGGGCAATAATGGGAACTTAAAAATAATGGCACCAAAGCCAGCGCCAAAGAGCAATGACCGGGGTGCTCAAAAAGAACCAAGCACCTCAAAAACAGGTGCCAACAAAATAACGGCATCAACGCCTGCGCCAAAGAGCAATGGCCGGAGTGCTCAACAAAAAGCAGGTACCTCAAAAATGGGGGCCTCAAAAAGTTGGGCATCAAAGCTGGCGCCAAAGAGCAATGGCCGGGGTGCTCAACAAAAAGCAGGTACCTAAAAAATGGGGGCCTCAAAAATGTTGGCATCAACGCCGGCGCCAAAGAGTAATGGCCGGGGTGGTCAAAAAACAGGCACCTAAAAAACGGGTGCCAACAAAATACCGACATCAACGCCAGCGCCAGGGAGCCTAGGTCGGGATGTCCAACGTGATACAGGCACCTTTAGGACGGGTGCCAACAACCCCCTGCCAATAGAAAATAAGAACCCTGGCACAGGTTTCTTAATAGAGATGGCAGAGAAAGACCTGGCAAGCACTACAGCAGCTTAGTACAGTAAGTGTTTGCAAACAGTATTTAGAGCCACAGGTTTAAACCATGTCGAGTTAATAACGATTAAAGACATAGAAACATTCTTAAAGTGGGCGCACGAGCAGGGCTTTAAAAGAGACTGGGCTAAAAGACACCTAGTGGCAATCTCATATTTCTCAAAATTACGGGGTGACTCAGACCCCACCCAGAACACCCTCATTTCCTACGCCATGAAAGGATGGGCCAGAGCAGAAGGGCCCCAGGTAGACACCCGCCGCCCCCTTGATTTCAACAAACTGGTAAAAATAGCAAACCAGTTAGAAAGCATATGCTGGCAACCTTATGAGATCATATTATTCAAAACAGCTTTTTTCTGGCCTATTTTGGGGCTTTTCGGGTGGGAGAGCTTATCGCCTCCAGCACCAAAGCCACAAACGGTTTAGGTGTTATGGAGGTCAGGGTCAGACAAGACAGCGTCAACATAGAAATCCAACAGTCAAAAACTGGGGCCAAAAGAACCATTAACATTTGTTGTATCGACGATGCAACAAACTGCCCAATATGCATCACCAACCTCTATTACGCACAAAGGCCCAAGGTTGGGGGGAGGTTCCTGATCCACAGGGATGCCTCGGCACTAAGCCGCTACCAATTTAAAGGGGTACTGATGAAAGCAATCAGCACCGCAGGGTGGGACCCCAAGGACTTTGGCACCTATTCCTTCAGAATAGGTGCAGCCACCTCAGCATGGCAAGGAGGCCTGGCTCCATTACAACTAAAAACCATAGGGGGATAGAAGTCGAATTGCTACAAAAGATACATCAGACCACAGCTAATATAGCCATCCCCACCTTTTCTCTTCCTTTCCTTCCCCCCTGCAGAACCTACAGGCGCCGGGAAGACCTCGCTCAACTCAGCATGGATTGTCGGCTACTCATTTGTTTTAAGAACAGGCCGATGGGCGGAAGAAACCAAAGAAGGTCCGCCTTTTAGAAACACCATCACGTCATGGCGGGGCTACAGGGGCCTACGTTGGATCGACATCCACGAAACATTAGCAGAGCTGGTCGCATACAGAGACCCGCCCGAATTTCTCATAATACATTTAGGGGGCAATGACCTGGTGAACTCAGGAAGGAGAAACCTATTCGAGGAAATCTGCTCCTCCCTGGCAGGCATTTCCCACAACTGGAGGGAAATGGAAATATATTTTTCTGCCATTCTTCCCAGAAAGAAATGTCTGGGGGCCCACTGTTACAAAGCTGTAGACATTGCTAGAAGAAAACTTGACAGGGGATTAGAGAAATTCTGCACAGCGAGAGGGCTGGTTTCATAAAACACCCAGCCATTAGCCTGGGTGACCCGGATCTTTTTCACAAGGACGACACCCACCTATCAATCCAAGGCATGGAACATTTATTTCGAGAAATCACGGCAACTCTCACATCTAGAGGCTGTTATTAGGAGATACTTTCGGGGGAACACGGCCAGCCGGTAACCTGCCCGTGTGTGGCGGCACGGGCCAGAGGGGGTACCCTCGGTGCCCAAAAGTATGATATTATTATGATATGTGATTATTTGTGTATCTGCATAACCATATCTGTACAATAAAATCCTACCGCCTTTTATTGCCAACACTTGACAAAATGTTGTGAGACAAATCATTTCGGGTGAGGGTCGGGGTTCGGCCTACAGTATGCATGCATATGGGTTCATCATCTATGGGCAATGACGCAGGGCCGCCCAAGTCGAGGCAGAGTAAATGATGTTACCATACGGCAGGCTAGGAGAGGGGCAGCTCCCGCCCCCACGCCTGCTCCTCTCCCCCACAAGCGCAGAGACACTCTGTCTCTGTCACACAATGCCGAGGAAGGGTGAGGTGCGAACACGTGCCTCACCCTTCCTCAAACAACAAGGTGCTAAGCACCTACGGAAAACCAACAGGCACGCAGGGCCCAGGTTCAAAGACCTGCCCCCTCCTCAGGGGGCCAGACATGTCGGCTATCCGGTCGAGGGCTGGCGTACAGCCCACACTATTATACACATCAGAGACCCAGAGTTTCCCTAGGTCTTACAAATAAGAGCAGAATGCTCTAAGAAAACACAATCTGTTTGTTGACCCTGAACGGGGACCAAACTGACAGGAGGTTCGCTGTTCACTCAGCGTCTTCCACACTTTGCTTCTTTACCACAAAACCCTCCCACCCTACAAATAAGGGAGAAGAACAAAGGAAAAGAAGTACAGGGCACTGTACGGTGTCCACAACAAGTCGTGGGACATGAGAAGGCGGCACGGGCTAGTGGGGGTAACCTTGGGACCTGGTGCCCAAAAGTATGATATTATTATGATATGTGATTATTTGTGAATCTGCATAACCATATCTGTACAATAAAATCCTACAGCCTTTTATTGCCAACACTTGACAAAATGTTGTGAGACAAATGATTTCGGGTGAGGGTCGGGGTTCGGCCTACAGTATGCATGCATATGGGTTCATCAGTCATGCAGGATGTATACCAGTCCCAATCACATCCTTTCATGTCTCCTACACACAATTCTCGTTTGTGCTCTCAAACCACCACCCAACCACCCTACACCCCCAGTCGTAATATTGTAGTATCATGTTCAAGTTATCTGTATGGAGAGAACCATTGCTTAACATTGGTGTATCTCTGAATGACATAGAGACACTTCTGCACGTGGAATGCACTATGTTAATTGTTAATGGTCAATAATATATATATATATATATATATATATATATATATATATATATATATATATATATATATATATTGCAACACTTCAGTCTGTTATGCCAGACATGAGCGAATCTCTGTGTAGTGCATACCTAAAAGAATATCTTCAAGGAAATAACAGTTGTTTCTTTTAAGGAAACTAACCACAGTGGCATAAGTGATATGGCAGGATCACATACTTTGGTCAAGTGGGGAAGCTGGGATTTTAGGCCAGCTTTCCTCGTTCCATAGATTTTGCAACAGACTCTTGCGAATTGTCCATGCCCCGAGGCACCTCTTTATGAGGGTCACCTTCAGCCAGTCCTTGATTTAACCATCACACAGCAGCAGGGAACTGTGGGCCATTTCTTTATTCATGGGGCAAGTGAAACCGCAAGTAACAGAGCTTAGTCTGCCCCTATGCCAGATACGACTAGGCCATCCAGTCATGCCTTTTTTCCATTGTATTGTGGGAATGAAGACCTGCATTTATATTGTGAAAGGCAAAACGAGAAGTTACAGGATGCAGAGAATACAACCCGTGCAGACAAGACAAGAGCTCTAAAATCGCAAAATGCCAAGTGCCGATGGCTAAAAAGACAGACTTACTGTTTTTGATCCATATCACAGGGGCCCACCATCAAAATTCATGAGAGGGTGGGGGGGCTGCAGAATGTTCATGGGTACGTTTTGTTGTACATTTACAAGAGTGTGGGAGCCCCTGGACTGAGGACGAACATGGGCCCAAATATCCTGTTCCATGGAATTGCTTCCACTCATGGGTGTCTACAGCCACGTTGTGGATTGTTAGGTTTAGTTGTAATTGCCGCCATGGAAAACATGCTGAAATACATTAAAGCCACTTGTTTTTACCGTTTTCTTCCCCCTGCCCTGACTTTGTGGGGTTTGACCACGCGCCAGGAACCTGAACCGGCTATCAAGCGTTTGTGAATTAATGCCCTCCTTAAAAAGGCACACTCAAATGTTATTAATATTCCGCAGGTGCAATTAGGAAGCAATGAATCCTGTGCATCATAAAACTTTTTAACACCAAATTTGGTAACTGCCGTCGCAGAGAGTCGCAATAAATCAGCCTCTTATGTGGGCCTGCGGTTTACAGATCAGCGCAAAGTTTACTGCGAGGGGTCGCGCGGCGCTTCAGGCGCGTCAGTGGGAGAAGGGCTTTCTTGTTTTCAGGCAGTTCCCTCCCTCGGGCTACTTTTAAAAAGGTTTAAATTGTGTAAACCTTAAAAGTCACATGTTAGCTTTTTGTCGGCAGGAGTTCAAATTTCCATGGTAGCTGGGCTCATAACAGACCGAAATGCGTTTCATGAAAGGGAAAAGAGTCCAGCTGCATTTGTTCTCGCTGAGGAGCCACGGAGGGGGTGGCAGAACGCGTCAGCTCGAGTCTGAGAGCGGGCGGAAGGATGGGGAAATTAAGCCCGTATTATGAGCTAAGTGGGGGCGGATGCGACGCTTTCACAAGTCTTCACAGGGCTAATGCAATCAATCCCTTTGAACGTGGGGCTCCCACGCACTTCAGCAGCAGCGCTGGGATGACTCATGTGGCTTCTGCTTAACAAATACTGGGCCACTTTCTCTTAGTGAGGGCACGCGACCCCTCGCGCTCAGCATTCTTTCAATCTGATTCCGACTAGCCTAGAGAACAAGCAGGGGTGGACTGGCAACATTTAGCCTGGAAGGGGCTGGGGGCAAGTTAACTTGTCTGGCCCCTAGTGCAATGGTCCAAGCCCACAGTGCAGTGACCCCAACTTCCAGAACAAGTAAACTCAATACCAACCTCCCACCCTCCCACACATTCTCAAGTATATATAGTAGACCTTATTGACATTACTTTCCATTCATGCAACATATTTTTTTGTTATGTTTGCGGTTTCTTAGGGACCTGCACCCCTAGAAATTCTCCCACTTACCAATCATAGTAACATTTCACCTGGATGATATAATTGGTGAAATGGAATGCTGGGATTTGATCCCAGTTTTCAATGGGTTACAGTTTTTAATTGACAACAGGCTACCTCTCCTCCCACTCCATCTCATCTTTAGTTGTAGAACAACCTAAAGGGATAGTGAAGCTAGAGAATTGATTGGTATAGCAGATCCAAAGAGTGCCAGGGGACCGCTACGATGGTGATAGTGTGCGGTATAAATATCCTTTAACATTAAAGGATAGTTCCGGGACTTTTTTTTTATTGTCCCTACGGTTCGGCCATGTGTTTTTAAGCATAAATCGGTAGATCGTAGAAAACTTTCCTATGGACCTTACCTGACTTTTCGTCTTTTAACGCACTCGAAATCAGCCGCCATTTTCTGATAATCCTATCATTTCCCCCCATCGACCTGGCTCACCTGCTTTTGCGGCACTAAATCAAATCCCCCGCCCCTGAAACAGACTTTATCAAAACATTCATATTCCCCGCCTCTATCCGTGACGTGACTGTGCTGCGTAGGCAAACGCGCCCAGGCGTCTTCTACGCGACTCCACACAGAACCCGGAAATGAACACAGATCAGCTCACAACACAGCGCGCCACAATTGGGAATATGAAACTGTACTTTTAAATCAAACCGCAAGATTGTAAATTTGGTAAAGTACATTTATTTGACATCAAATGTTTAGCGAATATTCAGCGATTTTCATTTTTATTTGCTCATGTTCCAAAAAGTTTGTTTTGAGGCACGCGATGTTCCTTTGCTGTACACAGGGTCTTAGATCATCTCACAATACAGCGCCACAATTCGGAATATGAAACTGTGGTTTAAAAGCAAACGGCAAGATTGTACATTTGGCAAAGTACATTTATTGGACATCAAATGTTTATAGAATATTCAGCGATTTGCATTTTTCTTTGCTCTCGATCCAAAATAGTTCGTCTTGAGGCAAGCGATGTTCGTGTGCAGTACACAGGGTGTTGGTTTACGATAAAATAAGCTCTTCGGTCGCACTGATAATCGCATGGCTGTTCCAACAACGAGGCACTAGGCCACCACAACGGTCTGTATGTTGCATCTAGCCGTTAGTACCGCGTAAGGGCATACTTGTACTTGGCGATCGTCCCATAAAATGGTCAGGGTGGTAACGTTGTTCACGCGGAGAAGCAACTGGCGGTTGAAAAAGCCATCCGCCGGTGTCTGGTACTCGTGACACATACAATAATGAAGGATGTACCTGTTTTAAAAACATAAAAAATGAAATTAGTCTCACCATCAGATCTTTATTAAAATTATTCATTTTATATATTAGGTCGGGAAATTATTTCATAGCTAGGACAGTGCAACTGGGTATTATACGTCAAGGGGGGGCTGTAGGATACTGAGACAGTCCCCCAGTGCAGGGGTTGACAGGGAGGCAGTGCAGGTGGAGAGTGGAAGGGCCCAGGACCGAGGTCGCAGACAGTGGACCAGTTGTAGCAGGGGAGAGGGAGAGAGAAAGCAGAAGCAAAGAGGAAGGTTTTGAGGTGCTTCCGTAAAAGGAGATGGTTCTCCTCAAGATAGTGCGCGGTACAAAACAATATGCCACATAGAACGAACAAGTACAACTTAACCCGTCTTTAAAGCTACTGTATAGTAATTAAATTGCGGTATAAACTCATCTAAAGAGTTACTTACATTATATTTGCATTTTCCATTGTGTCTGTGCGTAGGGCAGCCCCGAAACACCACTCCTTCTGTGCCGACGTTATTTCTTCTAATGAACGAACATTAAATGGCTTTCGTTTCTGAAATTATATTCATTATCGTTTCTTACGTTATTGCCCCACACCCCCAAAAAGAAGTCTTTCGGGATGGTCCCGGCCTGTCAAGGTCAAATAACAATAGAACCTTATACTGAGTCGTGGGCCATTTCGGCACCCGAGAAAAAATCAAAGCAGCTGACCTTCACTTTGAACGAGCACACATTCCTAGTTAGCTACATTCAGTGTAAGGCCATCTCACAGGACTCACAGAGCAATCACTTTTATTTACACAATACATAGCTACACATATTCAATGGGCCTGCGACATGAGGAGACTCGAGAGAACAGACAATCAAATTACAATCATTTAAACCGTGATGTGTATTTCTCAATGAGCTCTTCTTTAGGTGGACATGGAACAGAGGCAATGTTGGGTGGCAATGCAGTTGTCCCCTGCACAGGTTCGTTCACAACTCCATGTATGTGCCTATCTAGGACATCAACAATAAGTCTCTCAATAAAGTCATATTGCATATCCTCAAACACTGGTTTGATAACTCATTGTTTACTTCTTTTAGTGAAGGCCTTATTGTAGCGAAGCGTCCCTAAAGTTCCGGTCGTCCTACTTTGTTGACGGGCAACATTATGGTTATGTGTCAAGACCGCTAGAAGAGTCCAATTTATCATGCCCTCCATGCCAAAATGCAATCATTTTGGCCTGTACTTTAGGCACATATTGTGGAACACCTCCAAATCTCCTGTGTGGCAGAATTTAGTGAGTCCCCTCAAATCTTTTGTTATAGTTTTATCAAATACAATCTTTTCAATGGCTTTGTGAGTGGGTGATGAAGGAATCAACCACTTCTTCTTCCGTGCCTCCTCTGTGGACAAATGGCCATGTTCACAATTGTGGAAATGTTGGTTTGTGGTCCAGCGGTGAACGTTGCTACAGTGTGGCATTACTGACCGCCATTTTTCCAGTAGAATTTCCAACGACCCTCCACATGTTTTTGAGCTCCACCAAAGATGGTTGCTGATTGACTTGGACCACTGTGAAATACCTTGCATATCTTTTTTTTTACCTGCAGCCGACATTTTTTTATTGATTGTTTTTGTTGTTTTTGCAAGATGCCAAAAGTCAAATTGGTGATTTATATTTTTGTACTCTTCTCTCATTGTCTTGGCAATTGAAACGTGTCTGTCCGTGGCTATCAGGTCGATCACCATTCCCCGCGATTGTAGTTCTTGCAATGATGCTACAAAGCCAACTTTCTCCATGGCCACTGAGGATGTACTTTGTGACACCTGCACAACCACCGAACTCACAATTTTCTTACTTTCCATGTCCTGAAAGTGGTAGGTGCAGTACTTGGCTGAAAATCCTGGGCTGTCGCACTGTCCATCACCGGCTAGCCTGAACCGTTTGCCCGCGAAT
Organism: Ambystoma mexicanum; assembly: GCF_040938575.1. Taxonomy (NCBI): domain Eukaryota; kingdom Metazoa; phylum Chordata; class Amphibia; order Caudata; family Ambystomatidae; genus Ambystoma; species Ambystoma mexicanum. Next base: position 1,089,482,439 of record NC_090922.1, on the reverse strand, counting down.
GTACTATCAATAGACATTTTTTCCATTCTCCAAGCTTCGCTAATGGCTGGAAATAGATAATCGGTTTGGTATTTGTAGAACTGAGTTCTCGCAATGAAATGGATTCCCACAAACTGAAAGAAAGACTCTAACTTTTTAAAACTTGAACCACTAAAAAGTGCAGCCGCTGCACAAAGTAGATTGCCTGCTGGCAGTTGCCCCAGCATGGGTTGTGCGACCATGAGAAAGGATGATATTTTGTACAGGTGGCATGTATTTTAAGGTTAGTGCCTCGAATTGCACGAGTCACATTAATCAATGGCTCCCCACATACTTCCCCACCAACCGAATGCCCACATTTCATCCGAATAATAATATCAATCAAACAACTATTGAATACAATGAATTTGGCCTCTTTCCTTATACTGTCACTCTGCATCCCAGCTGGTTCGGCCTGTAACGTTGAGGACATGTCACTCACATGAAAGGTAGAATCTCTGATATCGTCTTCCGCTATGTTCAGTGATATTGATGGTGTTTCATTGTTGTCCACTTCATTCTCTTCCATTGCAACATCTGTTCCTTCTCCGGCGATGGGTGAATAAAACAATTTCTTCAACTTTCTCGCGGTCTTAGTTTTTGCGGGTGTGGATTCTGTAAATTGATCTCCGACTGCATCCGAACTACCAGGAGGACATTCACTATCAATGGCTGGTGGTGGTATAGCTCAGTTGTCAATCACTTCATATTCTTCCCATTGGCACGATGCATCTCCAGTCTCAAGTCCCTGCCAAAAGGTTTGACAAGCAACATCTCTCGTTCGCTTCACTGTCTGTGTAGATCTAGTTCGTACACCCACTCGCAACTAGAGGACAGATTGGAAAAGGAATGTTCAGTTTAAACACAACTTAACAGTATTGAACTATTAACAGTGAAAAACAACATAATATAGTGACCAGGACACTAACCTTCTTTTGCTTTCTTTTCTTTGAAACTTTCTTGCCTCGAACTTCAACATCAGGACGCTGTTGCTCCGACTCGTGTGTGCATGTCTCCACTTCCTCTTGCGCTGCAACGACTATATTTTCATGATAAGCACATCCATCACGCACTGACGCTCCATCGACTCCCTGAAACATAGAACTTTCATTAGTATGTACAATAATATTGAAAACACAAAATGTACTTGGGGACCAATACCCACGTACATCTCAATAGCAAAACACGAATGAACGCTTTGTGTAGAACATTCAAACGACAATTATTCACGCATTGTTGATCTAGTTAGATGGAACTGTCAAGATCCATACCTCGGGCTCCTCATAGACGTCCATTGATGATATTATTGAAGATGATGCTTCAGTAACTCCCTGAAACACAGTAATTGCATTAGTATGGTTTTCTATTTTGTTAAAAAGAACATAAACTTTGTGCAGGCGTCAACGGCTCATCTAAATAGACCTGCACAATTGATCAGTTGTCTAAAATAAATAATGGATATGTAAATATGATTCGATTTGCTCGATCGTTGGAAGTGTCACCACCCAGAGATCTGCATCAACTACTAGGGTTGATGTTCTTGTAGAAGAAGCTCCGTCATCTCCCTGAAACATAGTACTTGCGTTAATAAAGAAGGAAGTATAGCGGATGTAATCACGTCATATGATTTCGCTTGATCGAACTGTCAGTATCCATACCTCGAAATGCATAAGAACATCAAGGGACGATGTAACTGCGGTGCACACTTCTGCAAGCTGTTGCGCCGACCCGTAACTGCATGCTCCCCCTTCTTCTTGGACTAATGCTCCATCGACTCCCTGAAACATAGGACTTTCATTAGTAACGAACACAATATTGAAAAAAGAAGACACATAGGAGGGCGACGACAGAAGGACATATCAATGGCTAAAAACGAAAGAAACATTGTGTGTAACAATCACGCTACAAGAATGCAAGATCTGATGATCTCCATCGATGGAACTGTCCGGAAACGTACCTCGAGCATCTGAGTGAAATCAACGGCTGTCGTCAATACGTTGGACTCCTCAGCATCTCCCTGAAAGACAGTACTTGCATTATTTTGGATAACAATAATTATAACTGAAAACAAAGACTAGAGGACGAGTACAAGGGTGTACCATTAGGTAAAATAATCACACGATAAATTAAAACTATTGATTTAGATGCCCAAAACAAGTCAGTGGCAGAATAGCTAAGTAAGATTACCCGATAGGCGCTTGAAGTGGCTGATGACTGCAATAACGACACGGATGGAGAATCTTCCATCTTCATATTGAGTGGATACATAAATGGGGAAATTATTGTTAGCTAATGCTACACACTACCGCAAGGCCGAGAGATAATACGTAAACTTGACTCACCAGTGGAGGGATGTGGACGAATAGAGTGGGAATAGCGGTTGAGAGCAATTTTCGCCTCGCTCGCGGTGTGTTCTTCTTTATTAGCAATGATGTGGAGTACATGTCTGAGCTAAAGTGCCTGCTGCAGATGCGGTATCGATCACCCCTCTTGTCCGCAAAGACTTCTAGGACTCTACTTTCAAGCTCAGACGGTGGATATCCGCAATATCGGACCCATTCTCTTATCTGATCTATTGTCTTAGGGAAAACATGCATTATAGTACCTTCAGCTTTATTATGGGTCTTCGAAGGGCAACCGCCAATGGAACAGGCAGGCATTGTGGAAAGTTCTGAAAAGTAAAGATCAACAATTCTCTATGAATACCAATGTGTTAAAAAATTAAATGACACATAAAAGGTTCAATGCAAGGTTCGTTTTGGTTCTTGGAATTCACATGCGGATAAGTATTTGAATAACTTAAAAAAAATAGAAAGATAATTTGACTAAACTCAGAACATGTGACTAGTTCCTTGCATGTACTGTCTTGAACGAAAAGAAATTGGACGCAAAATGATTATGGTACATGGCCTTACCTTGACGAACAAACAGTTAGATGCAGGGATCAGAGTAGTTTCTTGTCGTAGAACAGGGAGCAGTTCACAGGTTTGCAAACTGACGAGTTTCCTCGAAGTGGTCACGGAAGTTCACAGAGACGAAGAGCAGATAACCAGCACCTTCACGGGTTGACTAGCAAAGCGCAAAGAAGTTCTCATTAGAAATATGAAGTGGGTTATAAAGAATTCGAAACAGGGGTGTGTTTGTGAATGAATGACGTGTATATGTCATGGCATTATGCGGTTTGCAGGGGGCCGTCCAGCATGAGGGGGGATGCTTGGCAGGAGACACGGGGTCTGGAGGTAGACATGGGAACAACAACCCATGCTCTATAGACCACTTTGAAGTGTACATGGTCTTTGGCACCTCTTGGCCTTTATCGCTCCCTGACAGCTCCACTTGCCAGCACAAGTACCCCGGTGCGAACTGCATTTGATAGGGCGGGGGGGGGGTGGATTGGGGCGGTGGTCGTGCAGACAAGACACAGGAAGACTTGTGAATGGAGACACACTTATGTGGATTGCAGGGGGCCGTCCAGCGTGAGGGGGATGCTTGGCAGGAGACACGGGGTCTGGAGGTAGACATGGGAACAACAACCCATGCTCTATAGACCACTTTGAAGTGTACATGGTCTTTGGCACCTCTTGGCCTTTATCGCTCCCTGACAGCTCCACTTGCCAGCACAAGTACCCCGGTGTGAACTGCCTTTGATAGGGCGGGGGGGGGTGGATTGGGGCGTTGGTCTTGCAAACAAGACTCGTTTGCCGCAGGGCCTCACCAAGGAGAGGCCATCTAACTGCATGTAAGAGGCAGGCTGCAGGATCTAGTACATGGAAGGCAGGGGGGTGAGTTTATAAATACCTCACCCTCCCAGGAGAATATATGGGTGCAGTTCACCCTGGAGACCCTGGATGCCTAGGCAGTTAGTCAGCAGCAGGCTGGCCTGTGGTGGCAAGGCGGCACAGGCCAGAGGGGGTCATCTCTGTACCCGGTGCCCAAAAGGATGATTTATTATGATCAACCATATGGATTATTTACCTATAGCCATGTTTTGTATCAATAAAATCCAACGGCCTTCCTTTTATTGCCAACGCTTGAACAAAGTGGTGTGGTAAGTATTTTTGGGGGAGGAGGCAAGGCCGGGAGGCTTGATGCCAACCCGCAAAATAACATATGTATGTCTGCTGCATATGGGTTCAACGGTTATGTGGATTGAAGGTGGGCGGACAGCGTGAGGGAGGATGCTGGCCGGAGACATGTGGTGTGACAAGACAAGGCACAGGAAGACTATTCAATGGAGACACACTAGATTCATTTAAAAAATCAAAATAACCATTGTTAAAATATATGTTGGGTTTTATTTTAGATCTTAATTTCAATTGAACATAAATAATAATAAACATTACACATTATAAAGTTTCGGTTGCAGCACATCCAGGGAAAATCCGCGGTATTGTCCACTGTCGCTGGGGAAATGTTGTCTAATGGCAAGTACCGCACAGGAAGGTATTACTCTCCGAACGCGGTGTCCGAGCCTCCCGTGAAGCCACCAAGTGAAGCAACGATAGGCCACCAGCCTGTACCACCTGTGAAAATGAAAGATGCAAACTGTATTAAAATGACAAAACTTTCTTATCACTGTCGATTCAGGTAAAAAATGTCATTCTGCTTTGAAAAAAATTCTATCTAGAAAATGCACAATATGGAACCAATTTACATGCATTCGAATGATATGTAGATGTAATTTTATATGTGGGAGACGACCATGACATAGTAGTGGCATCACTGACATCACAACCAGAGTATACTTACTCGTTACTCGGATTACGCGGACGAACAGTGCCGCGAAGTTCGTGCATGAGCACCATCATCATCCTCAACACGGTCCGTGAGAGGCAGGCTTCCCTGAACTCTGGCAGCTCGGTGATGCATTGCGGACTTGGCTCACCTTCCGAAATGTAGGCCAAGCACCCGGAATTTTCACGGCAGCAGCAGTTCTCCTCCTCAGTTGGCATTAGCTCGCACCGATTGCACGTGCACCAGGTGGAGACGCCGTCCATGCCACATGGTCCAGGCTCTTCATCAGTTGACTGGTCCTCCCAACTGCCGTCCGAATCCCCATCGTTTTCGTGTGCTTGCCTTTCCAGTAGTTCTTGCTCGGTGTACTCGGGCTCGTACATATACGGCATTATTGTAGCCATTGTGTGGTAAAGAGAGTAAAATAATTTACAGAGATGGTACAGGTGTTCACAAGGCCTAGAAGCGGCGAAGGTAGCTGACCAGAGCACAGAAACGAGTCACAGAATACTCAAAGTAACACAGAGAGAGTAATGGAATCGAAAATCTGCTGCTGTGTGTTGTGAAACGGTGTGTTTATACTTATTGAGGAAAGAGGCGTCCTGCCATTTCCATGGCGACACTTCATTAGCTGAGGCGCAGCGATTGTTGACACGAAACGTGCTTTGGCGTTGGGAAATGGGCGGTACGCGTCTGCTGATGTCAGGCTCAGGGGCGGGGGATTTGATTTAGTGCCGCAAAAGCAGGTGAGCCAGGTCCATGGGGGGAAATGATAGGATTATCAGAAAATGGCAGCTGATTTCGAGTGCTTTAATGGACGAAAAGTCGGGTAAGGTCCATAGGAAAGTTTTCTACGATCTATCGATTTATGCTTAAAAACACATGGCCGAACCGTAGGGACAATAAAAAAAAAGTCCCGGAACTATCCTTTAACATTACTGAACCAGGGGGTCTGGGTTAAGAGCCAAACAAGAGCTGGCCTGGCAAAAGACCCATACCTGGCCTCCTACCTCCTCAGAACGCAACACAAAACCCATAACTGTACCGTGTCTACCCAAACCCCACAACATAAGCCCCTCACTGGTCATCCTGCCTCCCCACCAGTATCCTGCACATAAAGTGTTAAAATTATAACTATTTATAGAGTTACAATTCAGAGTATAAACCCATACGAGGGAGGATTGCTCTACATATAGTGAAGGAAAATAAGGCACAGTGACGAAAAAGCATTGGCTCAGGATCACATAATGTATGAAGTGTGGAAGGCGGAAATGTGAACCCTGTCTTCCTGGTTCCATAGTTTCCAATTTGGAAAGCAGGGGAGACTTCATCTTCTTTTATTATATCTTCAATATTAGAAAGAAAAAAAATCTTTTCCTGCAAAGTTGTTATTCAAGGGCTAAACTAGTATACTGTGTAATAAATCTGTTTTTATTAAAGCACATTTGTATTTATAAGGGGAAATACTATTAATCGTCTGTATCCTGAAGCAAATACATTTGAGAAACAGACTACTGTTGTAATTATAATCAAAACATACTACAACTGTATCTTAGTCCCTACAATTGTGTGTACTTTCAAAGAACCAAGTCACATGATAAAGCAACCTGAAACAATATGAGAGAATTAGGAATTGAAACGTGTTCATAAAGCAAGTATGCATCACTTAGTCAGAAAAAAGAAAGGGGGTCAAGCCAGTCCCCCCATCAGATCAGACCTAGATCTCAAAAACAGTAAACCTGCTGACCTACCATTACAGATGTGTACCCCTGTCTCATTTACCCTATTTTCCTTAGCCATTATCCTCCAGTGCCCTTCTCTTGCACCTCATTCTCACTGCCCCCCTGTTTCTTCCAATTAACTTTCAGACCTTTGTTCCCCTTTTCCTCCATCCTTTAACTATTAACTAAATCTCCTTCCTTCGGACACACTTCCCTCCCTTGCCCAAATTGCTAAGTCACCAATTTCTTGCTACTTATGACCTTTAATTGCCCATCACACGAAGCCCATTCCTTGCCCTTCACCACCTTCCATTCCCCTCGCTCACAGTTAGGCAGTAGACCACCATGATTTACCAGTCAGCCTCTGCAAAACTCGACAAGAAGCTGTGGTTGGGGGCTTGCTGTTAATTGTGGCTATGGGGTCTGCAATTGGACAATGCAGAGAGAAAGATGACAAGTGGACGTGGCTTTTTTGGGGCTCCCAAGTCGCACTTTCTTGGAAAGTCGGATGAATATTTCAACTCACAGAAGCAGAGAGAGCTGCAAGGGGAATACACCTGGACCTGGTGATAGAGAGGGAGCAGGAGCGTATATGTATGTGTGTTTTGAAATAAGGTGGAGTGTGTGTGTGTGTGTGTGCGTGTGTGTTTTTAATTTTCTTTGACTGGTGTAATGTTTTTGTGTTTACGTGTGACAGTGTAATATGTAGGTGGAAGTGTGACTGTATCAAAATATCTGAATTTGGTGTTAATTTGCATGTGTGCTCTTGTTGATCACAAAAGAGAAGAGTATTCTGGAAGAGATTATGAGAAGCGATCACATACCTAGCGGGTCATTCAGAGTTGGGCGGTAACAGTAACATCTTCAGTATTGGTGGTACTCCAGGTAACGTGACACAACCATCTTTGCTTTCAATAAACTCAGATGTTATGTTTTTAAGGCCCAAATGGTGCCCACTGGAGATTTTCTCCTGGTAGTGACTTGGCAGCCATCTAGACTTTACTTATTCTACCAATAGCATGCAATTGTCTTTACCAGTGGAACAAACACGCCCTCGTAACAGTCCTCACCCATGAGGCTTAAGCTAGCCTGAAGAAACTAACTCTGTACCTAACTCTATTTTTCTCATCCAGGGTCACAGAACATGCAGCTGAGGGCCAAAACATGGGATTGCAGCAGCACATAGCAATAAGACCCATACAAAGATTGGTAGGTTTGGTGGCAGCCCACAGACTGCCAGAGGCACATCCTGTGGCCCCTTCTATTATTTAAGCATGATTGTGCAACTAGCATCATCTCCCTTAAAGGTGTATACCCCAAGCTGTAACGGTTTTATAACAGGGCACACTCCAGCCAGGGACTCCATTCCCTGACAATGAACGTGGAGCACAATAAAAACGCTTTCTATTTTTAATTAACCAAGAGTTCTTTTATTTGAGTAGGCCCCTCAACCCGTCTCGTCCCAACCTTCAAAAACACCCTGTGTCACAGTGGACGAGGAACCAGGCCGGTGTGTATCAATATGTTATTTATTAATTTTATGGTTCAATGAAAATAAAAGCAAAACCAAACAATTGGACAGCAGCCACCAATGTTGTGGCAACACAAATGTAAAGATTCCTTCACCACAGTTAGTTCAAACTTCCCACAATTCACATGAATCTCTAATGTCAAAACAGGAAAAAATATTTTCAAGCATGTGATGGTACTAAGGTTAAGCACTCCTCCTGCACACTCACTCCCAAAAATCTGCTAACTTAATTCTTTTTGGATGGAAGGCAGTGGCAAGGAGTCAGGATAAAGAGAGACAAATTGGTTTTAGAATTCAGCCCACCACCCCAAGATGGGAGGCCAGAAAAGAAAATGAAAACCCAATTTATGAACAAAAAGGCATAATCGGCTTTTACTCGCACATCAGCTTACAACCTTGGCGAGACAGCTAGAAAAGGAATTTGTGCTGTACACTCGAGAGATAAGGAAGCTTGCAGACTACTAAGCAGGGCACCAAGGCAACATGAACACAAGGTAGGAAAATCGATTTTGGGACACAAAACAAATGCAAAAGAAAAACACACGCGGCAGAATGGAACTTCATTTTTACACGGAACTCTTAATGACAAGCAGCCACGGAAAGGGCTTTGCTGTCAAAATCAGAAATCGGTTTCAATGAGAAGGACAAAGGCACATAACGGATAGGATTCTGACAGGCAGGGATGGTTCTCAATGGGACTAAGGTTTGGGTTTTTCTATGGGAAAGATGCAAAATCGGAATTCATGGGAATAAACACAGTACATGGGCAAATTAGTTTTTTGTTACTCAAAGACTGTTAGGCAGAATCCTGTGCAGTGCGCTTAGGGACCACTACACCTTATTAAGACCACAGGTGGCAATGCAAGTTTTACCTTTGGTACAAGCCTGTACTACTAAGTTATAGTGGTGGCAGTAGCAGTAGCAGAGCAGCCAGGCTTATCTCAAGAGTATATGAGCAGTAGCAGAGATTACACAAAGGGACCACAATTACTTTGACTCAAGCAAACACTGACTCAAGGTTTCAGGTAAACCATCAGTTATAAACACAACACCTCTATTAAACTTTAAACAAAACCACACGTTAAATATACTACAAAAGGCTCAGCAGGTGGATATCCGGACCACTACAGCAGTGTGCAATGATTTTGACAACGGCGGAGATCTCTGGCTGAGGAAGATGAGCTGGTTATCCCCACCAGGCTCAAGGGAAGAAGACTCCGGACTGGATCTTCTCTTAGTCATCGAAAGGAAGATAGATCAGGACTGCAGCAAGGCTTCACCGGGACGGGGTAGTTGCAGCAGCCGTCATTCTCTCCACTTCTCTTCGGTTCCTTGTAGTCCCAGAGGCGACTCTGACTTCTAGCCCAAGAGGCCTGCATTTTATGCGCAAAACCCCCATTCACACAGCCTGGCTGTCAATCACGCAGCAGGGGGGTTGTCCAGCCAGGACAACCACCTCAGACAATCATTGCAAAGTGCGACTTGGGTTTCCTAGGATATCCTGTGCTGGGGGTGACTACATCGATTTCCCACATTCGGTCTACCTAGACACCTAGGCACCAAGAGGAGGGCTTCTCTGCAGAAGCCCACCAAAAGACGGTGAACAAAGATGGCGAACCTAGTTTGCAGTGCAAAGTAAAACACAAGAAGGACTTTAACAAAAAGAAATGGCGAATAAACCCAACCGGAGCCAAAAGAAAGACGATTTGGTCAAGCGGGTTTATGTTCGAGGCTAACATAATAGCCAAGAACAGTACCACGTTTATCTAATATAATTGCGGTAGAAATGTTAGGGTAGATACCACTGCCACCAACCAAGTCTAAATGTTAAAAGAGCAAAACAATGCTCAGGGAGGTACAGACAGAAAAGGGGTACAGATTAGCCTTTTCCAGTACTCCATGTAAGATGGGGTGTACTGGGTCTGCGGTAAAAATGACTATGTAAAGTAAATGGCAACTTTACCTTTCTCTGGGGGACAGTAGTCAGCCCCAGCGAAATGGAATCAGAGGGAAGTCTAAAAGACAACCCTGGGTTACTACACTAAAGGTGCTGTGTAACCCATACAAGAACAGGGGCACTTGGAGTGGTGTGCTCCAGTGCCCAAGATCACACAATGAGTAACAACACATAGGCCAAAACACATGTAAGAGTGGAAAAATGATGTACACTCTTACCAGGTGGAAAAAATAAACTCCAGAAATCCAGCAAAGCTGCTTGGGGGACTCACTAGGTGAGGGAAATTAGCCCTAGAAGGAGAATCCTCCCTAACACTTGTCCCCCCAGACTAAGGGACAGGAGGATTTAATCCACTCCTGGATGGATCTCATACCTCTAGTCGGTTACAAACATCCTAGAGAGACCATCAGCATTTTGGTGGTGACTTCCTGCTCTGTGCTCAATGGAAAAATCAAATCCTTGCAGGCAGATTGACCATCTGAGTAATTTTGGGTTTTCCCCTTTCATTTACATCAGCCATCTCAAGGGTTGATGGTCAGTCTGAATGATGAAGGTAGATCCATACAAGTATGGTCTAAACCTCTTCAGTGACCACACAATAGCAAAGCATTCTCTTTCTATTGTTGCCCACCTTGTTTCAGCATCCTTTAACTTCCTGCTGATGAAACAAATGGGGTGTTCCCTACCTTTCTCATCCAGCTGTCTAAGGACTGCACCTATACCTACATTAGAAGCATCCGTTTGTACAATGAGGGGTTGGTGATTGTCAAGCTGACTAAGGGCTTTCTTTAGACCTTCAAAGGCTTGATTGCACTCCTCATTCCACCTGACCTTTTTAGGAAATTTGGGAGAGGAGATGACATTCAAGGAGAAGCTATGGTCCCATAGTTCTCTATGAAGTTCCGTAATACCCAGTGAGACCTAAGAAGGCTCTCACTTGGGTTTGAGTAGTAGGGGTGGCCCAGTTTTGTACAGCTTGTACTTTGCTAGGCAATGGCCTTATTTCACCTCCTCCTACCCCATGCCCAAGGTAGACCACTGAACACTGACCAATTTGACATTTGCTTGCCTTTATGGTCAGATGGGCCTGTTCCAGAGCCTGCAATACATAACCTAGGTGTTCTTTCCATGTAGGGCTGAACACTGCAATGTCATCTAAGTATGCCATGCAGAAGTCCTCCATCCCATGCAGAACTTGATTGACCATCCTCTGAAATGTAGCAGGTGCATTCTTTAATTCAAAAGGCATCACCTTGAATTGGTAGAGGCCAGCTGGAGTGGAGAATGCAGTTTTCTCCTTGGCATGGTCTGTCAGGGCTATTTGCCAATAGCCTGACGTTACGTCAAATGTGCTGTGGTACTTTGCTGCACCAAGTTTATCCACCAGCTCATCTGTCCTAGGCAAAGGATGGGCATCAGTCGTGGTGACTGCATTTAGAGCTCTATAGTCCATGCAGAATCTCAATTCTTTGGATCCTGCCTTTGGTACAAGCACAACTGGGCTAGACCATGGGCTAGTAGAGGACTCTATAAATGCGAGTTCAAGCATTTTGTTGACCTCATTCCTTATGTGGGATCTGATATTGTCTGACAATCTGTACCCCCTGCTTTTGACAGGCAAACAGTCACCTGTGTGTATGTCATGCTGACCCCAAGGGGTCAAGCCTGGTGAAAGTGAGGACAGGGAGGCAAACTGATTTAACAGTAACTTGCACTCATCCTGCTGGTCAGATGTGAGACTGGAAGAGAGATTAACTCCTTCCACTTGCTCATCTAAAGGTAAGCCTCTGAGGAGGTCAGGCAGATGTTCACTCTCCTCCTCCTCCTGAGCTGAAGCTGGAAGCAGAGCTCCTATGTCAGGTCTAGAGACATAAGCCTTCAAACGGTTGGTGTGAAAGACTCTGGGAGCATCCTTAGGGTTGCCTAAGTCTGCCAGATAGTTCACCTCTCCAAGTTTACCCACAACCTTGAAGGGTCCTATCCATTTGTCCTGCAAGGCCCTCTGCCTTGTGGGGACCATAACAAGAACAAGCTGGTCTTGAGTAAACTCAACCATGTTAGCCTTGTGGCCATGCCAATGCTTGACCAGAGCTTGACCAGCCCTCAAGGTATCACTTACCTCTGCCATCATGTGGGACATTCTCCTACGGAGACCAATCACATAGTCAGGCACTCTGACTGGCTTGGGGGAAGGAGCACTCTCCAAACCCTCCTTAATCAAGGCCTATGGACCTCTGACTGGATGGCCATAGAGAAGTTTGAAGGGACTAAATCCTACTCCCTCCTGAGGGACTTCTCTATAAGCAAAGAGAAAGCATGGCAGTAGAAGGTCCCACTTTCTTCTAAGGGGTTCTTCTAATGTTACGCTCACCTGGTGTCCACGGGGGCGTTGATCTGGACCGGCCTGATGTTACTTCTTCCAGTGATACTCAGAGCGCCGAGATGGCGGAGTGGACCGGGCCACCCAGCTTGGTCTGTGTGGCTCGTATGAATACTCTTCTGTAATGCAGAAAGGGGAATTAACCACCTGTGAGGTTTACGCTTAACCCTACCTTCTCCCCATGAATTACTTTGGGACTCCTTTAGATTCTCACCTGATAATCTGGAAAGATGAACTCTCCATCCTGCTTCAAGTGCAGGGGCGCGTAGATGATCAGTTGCCTCACTGGTGTGGAAGTTGGCGAGTTTCAGACGGTGTTGACTCCGTAGAGGTAATAGTTATAAGAGTTCAAAACGTCTGGAATTCACTCTGTCCAATTCCCCTAGGTTGCCCTTATAGATCTGGAAAGAGTTCACGTGGCAACCAGAGATGCGCAGGTAAGTGTTTAAAAAAGCTGTTTCGGAATAAAGAGGGAAGCTTGCTCTAATCTGTGGTCTTTTTCCTTTTCAGGCATCCATTCGGAGGAAGATCCGTGGATTGAAGCGTTTACCGCAACCGGGTAAGTCTGTAGCGGAATGTTTCCCCATAGGGGCCGGGGTGCGGCGGATATGCGGAAGAGGTCGCGCCGACCCGAGATTAGGTGATTATCCCCGGTGATCTCAAGTAAGTCTTAATATTTGCCTTTGTTGTCTTAGATAACTCTCTGTTGCTCACCTTTTTGTTATTATGTCCATAGGTGATGAAGAGCGGCCGCGGACTGAAGATGCGCGTGATGGAATGCTGAAAATGGCAACAGGTGAGTTCAGCGCGGCGTTGCAGGAGGCGCGGCAAGAGCGACTAATGGATTCTTTCTTCCAGGTCCAAGTCGGGAAGATGCAGGATTCAGGTGAGTATGAATAAACTCTTGCTCTAACCTTTCCTTCTGTTTTCCTTGCAGGGTTCAGGAGCTCCGGAGTGTAGACGGGCGTGGCAGAAGACTGGAAGCTGCTGCAGGCACGGTGAGTGTTACGCTGCTACTGCAGAATAACGCGAAGCACGTGTGGCTGTCCGGGCGTGGCTTAAATAGCTTTGGAAGAAGTCCCAGGTAAGTATTCTTCCACTGCCCCACCCAGGTAAGAAAATAGTCCCTGCATTAAAATAGTCCCTCCTAAGCCTCATTTGGCTTAGGTCTTCATGCAGCATGGTCTGCATCAGGTGAGTAAGCAGCATGGTCTGCTTTAGGTAAGTTATCATAAATGAGCCTGGCACCTATGGCGCCAGGACTGACTTTGTTCTTATGGGCCTGGCGAGGCGCCAGGACTGCACCCAAACAGCCCCTAACTGGGGCTTTTGGGCATGCTCCAAATGGCGTGATGCCTGCTTCCGGGGCTGCTGGGCCTGGTCTGGTTTCCTGGGGGCAGGCATCATGACATCTAAAGCACCTATCATGCTCTTCATAGTTCTGTTAAACCTCTCTACCAGCCCATTGGTTTGGGGTGGTAGGCAGTTGAGAATGTGTAGGTAACTCCACAGGTTTTCCACATGGTTTGCATGTAGTGGAACATAACATTTGATCCCCTGTCAGATATCACCTCCTTAGGAAAACCTACTCTGGTAAAAATACCAAGTAGGGCCTTAGCCACAGCCAGAGCCGTAACAGTCCTCATAGGTATGGCTTCAGGAAATCTAGTGGCATGCTCCACTACAACCAGGATAAACCTGTTGCCTGAAGATGTGGGAGGGTCAAGAGGACCAACAATGTCAATCCCCACCCTCTAAAAAGGAATTAGCACCACTGGGAGAGGCACTAAGGGTGCCACATTCTTGGACCCACTCTTGCCAGAGGTTTGGCAAGTGTGGCAGCTTCTGCAGAATTTGTCTACTTCAGTACCCATCTTAGGCCAGTAGAAGTGCAGAGATAGCATTTCTTTGGTATTCTTAAAACTTAAGTGACCAGCCAAAGGTACCTCATGGGCTAACTGAATAAACTGGAGTCGGTTCACTAGAGGTACTACAAGTCTTTTGTAGTATCCAGGGGTTGACTCAGTTGGTTCACTGTAGAAGAGGCCATCTTCCCAGTGCCACCTATACTTCCCAGGCTCAGTCCCATGGAGCAGAGAAGTTGCCTATTGGCGAAGACCTTCCAAGGTAGGACACTCTCTTTGTCCCTTTCTGAAATCTTCCCTGTTGGGTCCACCTTCTGCCAGTAAAGACTGCAGCTCAGGATGGTCAACAGGGTCAAGATCTCCCACCAAGGTAAAATCCTCTTCTAGATCTGATTCCTCAGTATCTAGCTTGACTATACAGGGTTGAACCTCACACTCAGCCTCAGCTGGTGTGGGAGTCACAGGTGTGACTTGGACGGTCTCAGAGATGTCCTTCTGGGCACAGGAGTGCTTGCTGGTTTCTTGCTGGCAGACTTAGGTTTCCCCTTTGACTTTTCTTGCCCTGCAATGGCAGTAAGTAAGTCCTGTGGACTTGGGGTGATAGCTTACTCCATCATGTGCCCAGGAGAGCCTCTTAAGGTTCTCTCACTTGCAGACCTTGTGAGCTCCCGCTTCCTTCTGCTGGGGGGACTGAGGGTACTAGCCACAACTCCAAGAATTTCTTTTTTGAAATTTCAATTTTTATTGGTTTTGTAACAAATAGATTTACAATTCTTCATGTGAGCAGAAGCAAAAAAAGATAATAACTTGTAGCATTGATAGAGTAACATACGAGTGCAAAATACATCATGTTGATTTTAGAAAAACATTTTAAGTGTCGCCTGTACCCCCTTCCCATTCGGTTCGTGCCCATCATGAGAGCAGAGGCAGCATTCTAGATTCATTGTGACTTTTCCTTCTAGCATTTATATGGCAGGATTATGCACGACAGACCGAGAATTTTGAGACCTTTGGACAGTGACAAGCGGAGGGTGGATTGTTGTGATGGTATTACAGCATTATGCACACATTTTCTCATGACGCGTATTTTGCACGGAACTCTGCCCATTCCGTTTCGGCAGAGGCACCTTTTCCATGTAGCGCAGCGGTCAGGACCTCCATTCTGAAGATGGTTCGGGCGACGGTCACCCATTCTTCCTTAGAGGGGAGGGATGGTCTCTTCCAGGTCATTGTGAGGCAGGCTCTTGCAGCCATTAGGAGGCCTATGACCATCTTGGGAGCTTTTAGGATTGTGTCTTCTTCTTGAGAAAGGCCGAAGAGGATCAATAGGGGGCCTTTCTCTCTTTCCTCTTGATCAAGATCCTTGATCCAACTGAGAACCTCGTCCCAAAAGGCCTGAACTTTATTGCAGCCCCACCACATATGCCAGTAGTTCGCTTCTTGTCCACAACCCTTCCAGCATTGTGGATTTGTTCCTTGATACATTTTGGCCAGGCGTAGCGGGTCGTACTGCCACCTGTGCAGGAGTTTGATTGCGTTGAGCTTGTATTGGCATGATATTGACACTTTAGCCGTTTGTCTGCATATGCGTAGCCACATCTCATCCTGGAGAGGTCCACATAAGTCGGATTCCCATTTTTCCCGCAGTTTGGTAGAGGGAGTTAGATCCGTTGATATCAGAGCGGTATACATTGAGCTTATCAAGCCTCTGGTGCCTACGAAGGTGTCCAATATTTTTTCAAAGGGTGTAAGGACCCTCTGTAGTTGTTCTTTCCATTTTTCTCGAGACATCACCCCTTTTAGCTTTAGATATTGGAAGACAGATAGGGGGCCTATGTTGAGTGCGTCTTCGAGGTCCTGTATGGATATGAAGGACTTGTTTCTCCACAGTTGCCCCGCTCGTTCCAGGCCGGCTTCGTACCAGGACTGGTAGCTCAGTGGTTCAGATATATCGTCTCGAATCCCTGGAACCCATATGTGTCCCAGAGGGGAAGGCCAGGTTGTGATTCTCTTCATGGAGCTGTCCGGTTTCCGAATTGCCCAAATGGTTCCGAGTATGGGATGGTTCCGGATGCTGCGTCGCAGGCAGGTTCCAGGGACCCATAGCCATTCACCAACAGTGTACGAGCGGAGGTGGAAATTGTCCAAGTCTATCCAGTGTAAGTTTGCTTGCTGTCTCAGATGTGGTATCAATATTCTCAGCTGGGCTGCTTTGTAGTACGCTTCGAGATTGGGGAGACCCACTCCCACGTCGTCCTTCTTGAGGTATAGAAGGGATTTCGGGACTCTTGGTTTTTTGCCTTGCCATAGGAAGGTCATCATGGACTTTGTCAATTCAGAAAATAATTCCTTGGGTATTTTTATGGGGAGCATCTGGAACAGGTACAGAATTTTGGGTAGGATCACCATTTTGATGGCGTTTAGGCGCCCCATCCATGAGATAGTAAGTTTGGTCCATTTTGCCATGTCACTTCGGAGTGCCATTAGCATAGGAGGGAAGTTGGCATTGTATAAGGTGTTCAAGTCACGTGTCACGTTGATGCCCAAATATCGTAGGGTGGTCAGGCTGACTTTCATTCCCAAAGGAGCGAATCTCTCTACTTCGGAGTCTTTGTTCTTGTCGAGCGGAAGGAGGATGGATTTGTTAGTGTTGATCTTCAGGCCCGCCATCTGGCCATATTCCTCGATGATGTTCAGGGCGTTGGAATTGATTCAAGTGGATGAGTAAGATGTAGCAGTATGTCATCAGCGTAGAGGCCGAGCTTGTATTCCTTGTCCCCGACCCTGATCCCTCGGACTCCGGGGTCTGCTCTCAGTCTCTGTGCAAGAGGCTCAAGCGCCAGGACAAACAGGATGGCAGATAGCGGGCATCCCTGTTTTGTTCCTCTCTCCAGGGGGAACCATCTAGAATAGCCACCGTTGACTGAGACTGATGTTCTCGAGGACGTGTAGAGTGCCTTTATGGCTAGGCGTAGCTTGGGGCCAAAGCCGACCTCGACGAGAACCCTTTCCAGGAAGTCCCAATCGACCCTGTCGAAAGCTTTCTCAGCGTCCAAGGAGAGAAGGGTCGGGTCTGCTGGCATATTTTGGGCTTCATGAATCAAGTGGAGCGTTTTCCTCATTGTGTCAGCACCTTTTCTTCCTAATATAAAACCAACCTGGTCCGGGTTCACCAGTCGCGGTAAGTGGACTTCTATACGGGCTGCTATTACTCTTGCGTAGATTTTGGCGTCAATGTTAAGAAGCGATATGGGGCGATACAATCCACAGAATTTTGGGTCTTTGCCTTCTTTCGGAATGACAGTGAGGAGGGCTTGTTCAAAGGAGGGAGGTGCTTTGCCTGTATCGAGGATATCGTTGAAAAGAGCTGTTAGGAATGGGACAATATATGTGGAAAACGATTTATAGAAACCTGGGGTGAATCCGTCATCTCCGGGGGACTTGCCTGTTTTGAGCCGCTTAATCGCATCAGCAACTTCTTCCTCACTGACGGCGACATCGAGCGCCTCGGATTCTGCGGTTGTTAGTGAAAGAAGCTTTACATTTTTGAGATATGTCTCTATGGCATTCGGTGGAGAGGGCGGGTCACTCATGTATAGATCTTCATAGAAGAAGGCAAAGGCTTCTTGGATCCCCTGGGGAGATGTTTCTGTAGTGTCCAGGAGTGTACCGTCGGTCCTTTCTATGGTATCCACCCATCTCTCGGCTCTCTGTGCGCGCAGTCTTGCCGCGAGGAGGGCATCCGCCTTGTCGCCTTTTTCGTAGAATTTTTGCTTTAGGTGTTGTAGGGTATGTGTTATTTTGCCGATTTCCAGGACTTTGAGTTCTTCTTTAAGTTCCCTGGCTTCGTTGATGTATTTTGTTCGCTCAAGCGGCTTTGATTGGGCTTGTTTCTCAACCAGATATAGTTTCTCCCTAATATTCTTCTCAATTAAGGATCGTTCTCTCTTTTTGCGGGCGCCTTCTCTGATGAGGATGCCCCTCCAGGTGGCCTTGGCTGCTTCCCACACTGTGGTCTTTGAGATCTCCTCTGTGTCATTTAACATAAAATATTGTTTGATTTCATTTTCAAAGTCATCTCAAAACACCGTGTCCTTCCGCAAAGAGTCGTTGCATCTCCACTTTGTGGTTCGTTTTGTGTGGTTTGCCCAGCATATTTCTGCCGTCACCATATCATGGTCTGACCATGAGATCGGCTGTATGTTTACAACAATGGTTTCCCGCAGAAGGCCTTCGGACAAGAATAAATAGTCGATTCGCGTGAGAGTTTCATGCGGGGCAGAACGGAAGGTGAAGCCAAGATCCGTGGGATGGAGGTGTCGCCAGCTATCTGTTAGACCAAACAATGTGAGGGCTGCCTTTATTTCTGATGCGTCGTGCGTGTGGGATGGCTTGGATGAGTTGGTCTTACTTTGCCTGTCTAGCGAGCTGTCCATCCACAAATTGAAATCGCCTCCCAAGACCGTGTGTCCCCGTGCCATTTGGAACACTTTTTCAACCGCCTTGTGGAGGAATCTTTTCTGTCCCTGGTTCGGGGCATAGACTGTGGCCAGGGTGACGGGGGTGTCCTGTATGGTCCCTGTTATAATTGCTGTCCTCCCTTCCATGTCGACCCACGTGCTGAGAGTCGACATACGAAGGCCTTTCCGTATCAGTATCCCCACCCCTGCCTTTTTGGATAATCCAGAGCTCCACAGAGAAAAAACAACATTTCTGCTCGGGATTGTCCTTTCCGTGCCCCTGAGATAGTGTGTCTCTTGGATGAAAAGGACATCAATTTTAGAGCGCTTAAATTCTCTGGCCACAAGGGAGCGCTTCGTGGGGGAGTTTAGGCCTTTAACGTTAAGTGTGCATATGCGTAAACAATCAGTGTTAAGTGTGTTTGCCATTGCGGATGTTTAGCGTTGATATTGTTGGTCTCTGTGCCTGTCGTGCTGTCGCTTCTAGTTCTTTTGTCCATAAGTTCAATGTTTGTCCTCTGCTATTAAGGAAAAGTTGGATTAGATCCATCACATTTTGCAGTTCAGCCTCATGTTGTAAACAAATATTCAACAAAATTGCAACATTTCCCTCCCATCCCTCCCCCCACCCTCCAGGGACAGGGCATCCCAACGTGGGGCCACCCGCACCCATCTTCATCTGCGGCATCCGATTCAGTCGGGTTAAGATCACCAGACCGAAGTCGAACCACCAGTGTGAACCGCACAACAATCGGTCCACTAGTCAATAAAACGTCACTTAACTTTAACTGTTGAGCCCCCAATTCGTGTCACATGAGACACGGAAGCATGAGGCTTTCCATAGCATCAGTCTAGACTGATTCAACGGTAGCTCTCCGTCCAGGTGTGTTTGAGTTCGAAAACATTTCCCCCCCTCGGACCCGGCCTGTACCTTATTTCACGTGGTCATGCATGAATTCGGCTCGGGGTTCGTTGCAGTTTACTCTTCACCCACTGTATCTTCTCCGATGAAAAATTGCAACAGGGTGGGCAGCCGTGACGGTAGAAGAGTTAATGTTCCATGTCTGAAGAAGCATTTATTCTCTGGAATTTCTTGGAGCCCTGCATCCGTCTTCTTCGAGGGCCTTTAATTTGCCATGAGCCCTCAGCGTTTTTCTGTGTTGATGCGTGGGCTCCGTTCGTCTGGGGGCCCAGTAGATCTGTTATGGTATTGGTGATGCCTTTTTCAGAGGTCAGCTTCATTTCTGTACGCTCCCAGTCGAAAGAGAGGGAGAATGGATAACCCCATCGGTATCTGATACCTTTGTCCTTGAGAAGTTTCGTAATCGGTAGGCACTTTCTTCGCAGTGCCAATGTAAGGGAAGACAGGTCTTGAAAGATGGCAATGGGTGACCCTCCCAGGGAGATCTCTGGTGCAAGTCTGGCCTTCTCAAGAATCCGGGCCCTGTCCGCGTAATTGTGGAACCGGGCCAAGACCGATCTCGGGCCTCCTGGTTTGCCCCCCACTCTATGGATTCGATCAATTTTCGGTTCATCTATTCCCTCGTCTCCAAATAGTAGTTTAAGGATGTTCAGGAATGCCGAAAACGCGTATGTTGTTCCGGCGTTCTCTATTTTCCAAATCATCAACTTTTAACCAGAGTTCTTCTTCCTTGCTCTCAATTTCCGCAAGGCGGTGGTCGAATTGCATTTCAAGCGTGCTTAAAGAGGATTGGTTGTGTTCGACCTCCTCAAGTCTCTCCTCCATTTTGTCGATTCTGTTCGTGATCTTATCAATTTTATTCCCAATGTCCGCCCTCATCCCTTTAATTTCTGAGAGGAGGTCAGCAATATCTCCCTTTGTCAAAGCTTCTTCTGCGTTCTTGGCCGCCATGACAAGGGGATCGGGGGGGTGGGGTGCACCAGAGGGCTGACTGAATTTGAATTTGGCTAGTTTCAGTTTTATGTCCATAGAATCGAAGAGCGCCAACAGACCGCGGAGCAGGACTCAGCTAGCCCCAGATCCGGAAGAGGGATGGGTGAGGTTCTGCGCCACAATGTGAGTCCTGGGGGTACAGTGCGACTTTGTTTTGTACCTTATGTGTGGAGTGTGAAGCCAACTTGCTCCGGGGCATGGAAGTCCAGTTTTTCAGATGCGTTGAGGAAGCAGCACTTAGGGCCCTGTGCTATTGATTGGGGAGAGTCCGGCTGGGAGGGCTGTATTTCCCCCGCTGATGTTGGAAGGCCTGGAGTGTGTAGTGCGGCTGAGGAGGGCACAGGAGTTGGGGGCCCACCCCTCAGGCCGTTTGTCGTTAGGCTGGGTTCACTGCCCTGGAGGAGGGGACAGCGGAGGTCGAAGGGCCCCAGGGGAACCCGGTAGAGTTCCGGTATTTTGTGGCCGGTGCGCAGGTCTCGGGGGGCAGGCGAGAGCCGAGCCCAGAGCGGTTCGTAGGGCTGGAGGCGTCTCCCCAGACTTCCCGCATTAGGGCATGGGGCCCTGTGTGATCCAGGGTTCTGCCCGCGAGTTCTGATTCGGAACGATGTTCGGGGCGGGGGATGTCCTTCCATGGGACTCGATTCCTACCTCTCCCCACGGGTTGCGCCCACGCAGGGCAGGGCCCACCGCAGGCCGCAGGCAGTCCTCCGGGCTCCGGCAGCAATCAAGGGAGTCTCTCGTTGGGCAGCGATGCCGATCCAGGTGGAGGGCACGGGTGACACAAGGCTCACTCTGCGCGCCCGCAGTGCTTCGGCGCGCGAGGCCGCTCCTGTCGCGGGGCCAGGAACTTCTGGGGCGTCAGTCAGGCGGGCCCGCGTCGGGCTTGCTACTCTTGATTTCCTCGAGGGGAGGGAGGCCGGCTTCAGGTGGTCGGTTATGGGTGAAGGCCTTTCCGTTTTTCCCCGAGTTTTTGCCACAGGGGGGGGGACCTTCACCAGGCTCCGTGTTGATTCTCGTCCATGGGGGGGTCCTCAAAGTGGGGGCTCAGACCGTATTACGGACCATAGAGGGGCGAGCTCAAACGGGGCACGACATTCTCCGTGCGCCCCCTGGTGGCCACGTCAACTCCAAGAACTTTAAGGTCATTACCCAACAGGACCCTCCCAGGTATGTTATTTTGCACACTTACAGGTATCCTGACAGTCATGTCATTACACTGGATGAGAGCTGGTAACTGGGGAACCATTTGCACAGGGCCTCCAGCTAACTTGGTTAGGTTTTTGGGTGCCTTAGCAACATCCTCCACCTTGAAAAAACATTCATCAACCACAGTTATGCTGGCTCCAGTGTCTCTGATGGCAGGGGTCTCCTGACCATTCACAAGAACACTATCTTCGTAATACTCTTTAGTATTATCTGGGATTGAGTTGTAGACATCTAAGTTCTGTTGTTCCCAAAGACCCAAGTACACTAAATAAACACTAGCTGAGACTCTCATGGGCTCATCAGCTAGTAGCTGAAAGTTTCCACTTGTCATAGGTACTTCATCCACCTGGGAGAAGGCAAAGGAGACAGTGTTGATCCCTGAAGGTTTACCCTTACACTTGGGATCTCCTTTCACATGGCCAGGCAATCCACAAACAAAGCATTTCCCAAATGCTCTCTGGAATGGGGGCTTGCTCTGACCTCCATCTGGTGTAGAACCAGGTGGTACACTAGCCTGATTTGGTTTACCTTGTGGCTTACCCTGGTTATGTTTGTGGCCCTCTTTTGGATGGGAATTATTGGAATTCTCCTTGTTGTCTTTCTTGTACTGCTTTCCCTCGTCCTTCTTCTGAGTTGCCCCAGAATCCTTGTGAGTAGCCCTGTTGGCAACCCACAAGTCAGCAGCCTTAGCTAACTTCTTAGGATCTATCTCCTTTGAATCAGCCAAGTGCTGTCTAAGCTCAGGAGAGCAGGCATCAAAAATAGACTCCAACATTACAAGATTCCTCAACCCTTCATAAGTGTTCACTTTGTAACCCTTAACCCAACCATCTAAGTTTTTCAAACAGTCATACACCCAGGTAGCTCAAGGGGTACCATCATGCTTTTTGAGGGTTCTAAACCTCTTAAGATACTGGGTAGGGGTCTTCCCAAACCTAGCTATTAATGCTAGTTTCACACACTCATAATCCTGCTTATCCTCCTCCCCAAACTCCATTACAGAATCACTTGCAACAGGGGGAAGCCTAGAGAAAAGCCAAGGAATCAACTGATTCCCTGAGACACCTTGAATCCCATGATTGTACTCAAACAGTGCTAACCAATCCAAAACATCAAGTTTAGTCTCATACATACCAATCATTTCCTTTGGCATACGGGGTCTCTTAGGGCTGGAAGACCTAGAAGACTCTGGGAGAGAAGCATTTTCTAGAGACAGTTTCTTCATTTCTAGTTCATGATTCAGCTCCATTTCTCTGAGCCTTAACGCCTGATGTTTCATGGCAGTTTGCGCATCAATACGTTTCACTTCTAATTCAAGTCTCATTTTCTAATGAGACTCAGGAATAAGTGTAGGACCTGTGGGGGTCCCTGTGGACAGAGGGTGTGCATTCTGAGCAGGCAAAGGAGTTGTAGGGTTTCCTAGCAAGGACTCGTCTACTTCTTCTAAATTAACACTCTCAGAATCAGAAACATCACAATCCACATTGGCTGGAGTGGTAGCCCCATCTGACCCACTCTCAAGACTTTTTCCCATTAACTTTGCAACCAGTTCAGATTTCTTTCCTTTACCAGAGAGTTTCTTATCTTTACACATGGTTCTAAGAATTTCAGCAGTATAGAGTAAAAAACTCTCTTCAGTGTAGTTTTCCATACTTGACGTGATTTCTCAGTTAAATAGATTTAGTGGTGTTAGCCTTGTGGTTAGTTGAACCCAAGCAATAGCAGCACTCTAAGTGTAATCACTCTACTTCCAAATCCTCACCGCTGTACACCAGTGTTAGGCAGAATCCTGTGCAGTGCCCTTAGGGACCACTACACCTGATTAAGACCACAGATGGCAATACAAGTTTTACCTTTGGTACAAGCCTGTACTACTAAGTTATAGTGGTAGCAGTAGCAGAGCAGCCAGGCTTATCTCAAGAGTATATGAGCAGTAGCAGAGATTACACAAAGGGACCACAATTACTTTGACTCAAGCGAACACTGACTCAAGGTTTCAGGTAAAAAATATAAGTGCATTTATTTTTAAACCATCAGTTATAAACACAGCACCTCTATAAAACTTTAAACAAAACCACACGTTAAATATACTACAACTAACCAATTCACTTTGTACAGTAAGTCTCAAGGTAAGTACCCTGTGTTTGAATGAACAGGTGTTAAGAACAAAACACGATACCGCGGATACGGTTGCTATCACTTTTTGACAGTTCGGTCTACTAAATAAACGCTTATCCGTGACATGAAATGCTACCGGGGCAAAAACACACTTAGTACCTGAGATACCCAGAGGGAGTTGGAGGCAAAAATCACAGGCAATATTTAGGTTAGGCAGATAGTATCGAGAAACACTCAGAAACAGGAGTTCAAAAGTCAAAGGGTCTGAGCCAGGTTTAGGTGACATCGGAGGCCTGTGCCGAAGATCACACCGTTAGACAGTTCATGATTCAGTGTAGCCAAAAAGTACTTGGATATTGTCAATGTTCGGAAGCAAAAGTTATAAGAAGGAGGGAAGAAAGGAAGAGCCTTGAGGATGAAGAGGATGAAGAAAAGGGATTCACCCAGTTACCTCGAGTAGAACACAGTACCTTATTTCCATGATGCAGCTGGTGCCCTGGCAGTTGTTCCTGTTGGTTTCCCGCAGACCCACGATTCCTGGAGCTTTGTTGTGAAGGAGGACGTCTGGAGGGGGTCTGCACCACACAGGGATGAAGCCGGCAGCAGCGACAACACAAGGGTGTGCTCCTTAAAAACAGGAGAGGCTCAACAGGTGGCTATCCGGACCACCACAGCAGTGTGCAGCGATTTCGTCCACGGCGGAGATCTCTGGCTGAAGAAGATGAGCTGGTTATCCCCACCAGGCTCAATGGAACAAAGCTCCAGACTGGATCTTCTCTTAGTCGTCGAAGGGAAGATAGCTCAGGACTGCAGCAGGGCTTCACCATCATTCTCTCCACTTCTCTTCGGTTTCTTGTAGTTCCAGAGGCGACTCTGACTTCTAGCCCAAGAGACCTGCCTTTTATGCGCAAAACCACCATTCACACAGCCTGGCTGTCAATCACGCAGCCGGGGGGTTGTCCAGCCAGCCAATCATGGCAAAGTGCGACTTGGGTTTCCTAGGATACCCTGTGCAGGGGGTGACTACACCCCTTCGCCACATTCAGTCTACCTCGACACCCAGGCGCGAAATGGCAACTTTACCTTTCTCTGGGGGACATTAGTCAGCCCCAGCGAAATGGAGTCAGAGGGAAGTCTAAAAGACAACCATGGGTTACTACATTAAAGGTGCTGTGTAACCCATACAAGAACATGGGCACTTGGGGTGGTGTGCTCCAGTGCCCAAGATCACACAATGAGTAACAACACATAGGCCAAAACACATGTAAGAGTGGAAAAAGGATGTACACTCTTACCAGGTGGAAAAAATAAACTCCAGAAATCCAGCAAAGCTGCTGGGGGACTCACTAGGTGAGGGAAATTAGCCCTAGAAGGAGAATTCTCCCTAACAGAGACGAATTCTATTGAGGCTACATTTTAATGACTATAGTTATTAAAGAAAGGCACTTGGCACGAGGTGGTTAATTTCAAATTTCAATCAACTCACACCGTGAATCTTTTTATAGGGGAATTAATTAATTTACTTGAAAATAATGCTAAAGATTTATACAGACAACTGAAAAGAATACACTAACATACACAGGCTAACACAGATTCATCTATGAAAGGTGAATGGATTATACTGGCAATTTGGGACTTTGAATGGGATTTTCTGTCGGATGTAAGATTCAAAGAGAGGAGTATGCACTTTGGGACTGGGGTTTTATTGCTACTTACAATGTACGCTTGAGTTTGGGTTCTGGAAAGCCAGCGAGGTCTCTGGTCCCTCTGGACAGCTGGGCCAAGGGATCTGGTCACTGCGCTCTACTGGATGGGATTCTGGACAGCTAGACAAGGTCTGGTCTTTGCACTCTTTTGGATGGGATCAGCTGCCACCTCTCCTTTCTCCCCGGATTCTGGTGTGTGTCTGGATCTGGAATCTGGGTATCTTGCTGTAGATGGGATGGATCTTTTGTGTCTCTCTGTGTCCCTCTTATATAGCCCAAATGACATCTTTTTTTTAAATGGTTTATTACAAACCTTTAAAATATTTTTTTTAACTATACATCACATCTTTGATCTTGAACATTGTCCAAAGTAAAGAAAAAACACAAGAAATCCAGGAGAAAACAAACTCATTGCAAGAGAACAGAATAAATTGAACTGGAACGCACTAGTTCACAAACTAACTTAAGTCCCCGCCAACCTAAACACAAGAAGCAGTTATATAGGATTTTCCTGTTTCATTTGGATTCTTCTTCCAACATCAAAAGACCAGCCCCTCTAAGAAGAATGTTAGAGCCATGGTTAGTTTTCTGTTGGTTTCATCAAACATTAGCTGCCATCAATCTTCCGCACTTAGAGTTGGTCTCTCCGTCATGAATCTTCTGAGATGAACCGTTCTCTTGTTACAAAGGGCTTTGCAGAATAGCGTAAGATGTTTCAAGGTCTCTTCGGTTGAATTGCAAAGCCTGCAGTGGACAATAGCTTTATTGACCTCTGACCAGGTACTTGTTCTTTCTTTAGTCTTAAACAGGTTCAAACGGAACTTCATATATATTTTTCTGTGATACAAATTAGGGAATTATTTCCAATTTCATTTGCAGCTCTTTTTTCACAGGGCACATTTTTCATGATATTATGAGCACTCCTTTGGTCACAGGTCACACACCAGTCTCGTCTCCATAGCATTTTTTTGGTGTGATCAGGATTAGTTTGTAAGGTATCAATGCCGATCTTGAGTTTGCGTAATAAGTCTTTGCAT
This sequence comes from Ambystoma mexicanum, assembly GCF_040938575.1. Taxonomy (NCBI): domain Eukaryota; kingdom Metazoa; phylum Chordata; class Amphibia; order Caudata; family Ambystomatidae; genus Ambystoma; species Ambystoma mexicanum. Next base: position 1,089,455,791 of record NC_090922.1, on the reverse strand, counting down.
CGGTTTGCCCACAAGAAGAGCACTGAATCTTCATTACTATGTTGAGGGTTTTGCAAGATCCTAAATTGTGGAAGACTATCTTTTATGGTCATTTTCCGGTACAGGGAGAGCATGCTCCAACATACCTGTGCATTGATGAATGTTAAACTAAGTTCGTAACGAATACCTGCTGTAAGGGTTCCTCTGGGTAGACATAGCACCCTGGATCAAAAGGTGTTTTCAAGGGTGCGCCATAGTTCGTGCGAGCAACCTAAAGCACATTCCGCTCCAAAAATTAATGCAGGGACTGCCTTTTGTCTAAAGAAGGCCAGGACAGGCATCAATGAGTATTTGCCATAACATTTATTTAATACGGAGGCCTGGATGGCCAATTGTTGGCATTTATTTTTAATCCCTTCAACCCACGGAGCATTGTTTATGTTGGAGTTAATCTGCATACCCAGATACTGGGTATGCAAAGTATTTTTCAAAGGGATTTTGTCATTATGCCAACTGAACTTTGTTTGAAGACATTGCTTGGAGCCTCTCAGATCTTCAAGTACTAATATTTCCGGCTTTGATATGTTGATGCACAGACCATTTGCGGTGACATATTTCTCAAGTGCATTCAGTTTTCTCTGCAGGCCAATTGGAGTTGAGTCCAGCAGAATTAAGTCGTCAGCATAAAGAAGACGACTTATGTGGGATTTATTGATTTTAGGTAAAAAGGATACTCCACTGTCAATAGTCTGGTCTATGTCGGAAAGAAACAGGCTGAAAATAATGGAGGCCAGTGGACATCCTTGCTTTACTCCACAATGCGTTCAAATAGGAGATGAGAGTCTGCCCGAACGGTCTAGTCTGATCCTGATTTCAGTGTTAATGTGGAGATCTTTTATGGCCAAAAAGAGAGCTACACACCTCGCTGTAAGATGGCCGCCATCCCCAACGCTTACTTGGCATCGTCTGTGGTTGCCTAGCAACCATTAACAACAATTGCTTTTAATACGGCGCGGCAAACCGGAGGCGGAAGCCGGGCCACAATGCCTAATGCCCTCTGAGCCAAAGGCCCCTTCCTGTCTGCCCCTCAGCCCACTATTCAACAGGGCAGGAGCCCTGCAACAGCAGAACGGCTCTTCCCCTGGTGCCGGCATCGCACTGTGCTGCAGGAGCAGCTGGGATTCTACACATCACTGCCGAAAGGAGCCCCGCTCCGTGTGTACCAGGGCCAGCATCCAGATTCCAGGGTTAGCTAAGAGGTGCACTGTGGCACCGTGTCCTGGCCATTTGTGCCCCACTGCCTGATTGGCATCTATTTGTTTCATTCTCTCACCTGATCCACGAGCTACACACCTCGCCGTAAGATGGCCGCCATCCCCAACGCTTACTTGGCATCGCATGTGGTTGCCTAGCAAAGATTAACAACAATGGCTTTTAATACGGCGTGGCAAACCAGAGGCGGAAGCCGGCCCACAACATCTAAGGCCCTCTGAGCCAAAGGCCCCTTCCTCTCTGCCCCTCAGCCCACTATTCAACAGGGCAGGAGCCCTGCAACAGCAGAACTGCTCTTCCCCTGGTGCCGGCGTCACACTGTGCTGAAGGAGCAGCTGGGATTCTACACATCACCGCCGAACGAGCCCTGCTCCGTGTGTTTCAGGGCCAGCATCCAGATTCCAGGGCCAGCTAAGAGGTGCACTGTGGCACCGTGGCCTGGCCATTTGTGCCCCACTGCCTGATTGGCATCTCTTTGTTTCATTCTCTCACCCGATCCACGAGCTACACACCTCGCCGTAAGATGGCCGCCATCCCCATCGCTTACTTGGCGTCGCCTGTGGCTGCCTAGTAACCATTAACAACAATTGCTTTTAATACGGCGTGGCAAACCAGAGGTGGAAGCCGGCCCACAACGCCTAATGCCCTCTGAGCCAAAGGCCCCTTCCTGTCTGCCCCTCAGCCCACTATTCATCAGGGCAGGAGCCCTGCAACAGCAGAACTGCTCTTCCCCTGGTGCCGGCGTCATTCTGTGCTGAAGGAGCAGCTGCGATTCTACACATCACCGCTGAACAAGCCCCGCTCTGTGTGTTCCAGGGCCAGCATCTAGATTCCAGGGCAAGCTAAGAGGTGCACTGTGGCCCCGTGGCCTGGCCATTTGTGCCCCACTGCCTGATTGGCATCTATTTGTTTCATTCTCTCACCCGATCCACGAGCTACACACCTCACCATAAGATGGCCGCCGTCCCCAACGCTTACTTGGCGTCGCCTGTGGTTGCCTAGCAACCATTAACAACAATTGCTTTTAATACGGCGCGGCAAACCGGAGGCGGAAGCTGGCCCACAATGCCTATGGCCCTCTGAGCCAAAGGCCCCTTCCTGTCTGCCCCTCAGCCCACTATTCAACAGGGTAGGAGCCCTGCAACAGCAGAACTGCTCTTCCCATGGTGCCGGCGTTGCACTGTGCTGCAAGAGCAGCTGGGATTCTACACATCACCGCCGAACGAGCCACGCTCTGTGTGTTCCAGGGCCAGCATCCAGATTCCAGGGCCAGCTAAGAGGTGCATTGTGACACTGTGGCCTGGCCATTTGTGCCCCACTGCCTGATTGGCATATCTTTGTTTCATTCTCTCACCCGATCCACGAGCTACACACCTCGCCGTAAGATGGCCGCCGTCCCCAAAGCTTACTTGGCGTCGCCTGTGGTTGCCTAGCATCCATTAACAACAATTGCTTTTAATACGGCGCGGCAAACAGGAGGCGGAAGCCAGCCCACAATGCCTAAGGCCCTCTTAGCCAAAGGCCCCTTCCTCTCTGCCCCTGACCGCACCTGCGCTATGGCGCGGGACACTGCTCCGCAGTACCTACTCCCTGCATGCTGTTCGAATTCCCTCAAGTCGCTGGCTCCGCTCATCCATAAGTTCGATAAGGCCCTAGAGTTGCTACGGATACCGTCACATCGAAGAACCAACTCATGTGCCGTGCTTCCGCCCTACCCACCTCATCTGAACATTGCTCCATCCGATGCCCACGAGAGCCCAACACTTCCTGGGGCAACCAACATCGGTCCTATGCTACTGACCTCCGCCACCCACGCGGCAGATTAGCATGACACTAACCTAATCCTGAACTATGCCCGCCCTTGCACAGCCCCCTACTGCATGTTCCTCACTATGGGCATGCTACAGTAACTACCTAATTTGTGCCACCTACGCGGAGGTCCACAAATCTAAGCCGGCTCATATCCGCCTCACTTGATCTGTGCTTTATTTGTTGTGACCGCCGTGATGAGCCATTGTATGTCTGCTTTTTTTTTATCTACACCATACATGATTTTTGCCATTGCCGCTTTGCCCCTCATCTGATCTGTGCCACCTATTCGCCGGCCTACAATTTGCGAGCCAGTTTAGGGCTGCCTTACTTGATTTCTATTCTTGTAATATCACACTGTATTACAATAATATCATTTGTGATTTGACATCTGCCACATTCGGTCCGCATCATACTATTTTGCCTCATATTTGATTTATGCTACCTACTTGCTGTTCCACAATTACAAGCTAGCTTATGTCTGCAATACTTGATTTGATCAATATTTGATCGTACCATTTTTGATTTGCCACGGGCCTCACTCGATTTGTACTACACTTGTTTTGCCCCACATCTGATTTGTGCCACCCACACGCTGGCCTACAATTGCAAGCCAGCCTATGTTTGTTAAACCTGCTTGTGCAATATTTGACTGCGCCATATTTGATCTACCACTTGCCATAGCTGTCTGGTGCCATATTTGATTTGCCCCACATTTTGGTCTGTGCCACCCTCGCTGCAATTCGAGACAGTTTATGTCTGCCTTACTGGATCTGTGCCATATTTGATTTGCCCCATATACTTTGTTTCGTCCTACCCACTCGCTGGTCCATGTCTGCCATATTTGCGTTACTCTAACATTGTGGACATGCTGCCCCGGACCCTGGCCAGTATTCTCCTCATCTTCCTAGTCATCATAGGGTACCCAGCCAATGCACATTGTGTCCCTTCCATCAGCACCATTGGCATTCCCTACCACCTCTCCAGCACATACTCCTTCACGATGCACCACAGCACAACACCATTACCCAACCCCCTCACCCACACACATACAAATAACTCCTTGACTAACCCTCTCACCAACCACTCCTCCAACCCCTACCTCAATGAACCTGCTTTGTGGCTCCAACACTTCGCATCCAAACCCACACCTAATCAACCTTACGCACTCCCACTCAGGAATGCAAGACTTAGATCCAGACTGCCTCGCAAACCCTGTACTCAACACCAACACACCACCAGCTCTCGGCCTTCCACACAGACCTCACTAGAACTCCCCATGACTCCCCCCACCAAAGAACTTAAGGGAGCCCTTATCAATGCCAGATCCCTTACTGTCCATGCCCTCGATATCACTGACCTCATCGCCACCCAGAACCTCGACTACATCGCCATCACAGAAACGTGGCTACATGCCGCCTCAGGCCCGCTCTTGGCCTTGCCATCCCCAATGGCTATTCCATTCTCAGAAACAACCGCCATTCCAACCTTTCCAAAGGGGGTGGTGTTGCATTCATACACAGGGACAATATCAACATGAGACTTATCCCTAACACCCAATGGAGCTCAGCCGAATCTCTATCAGTGAAACTTTTATTACGCCCATCCCAACAACACTAAACCTAACTCACAAGTGTTGGTATTAGGGGACCTCAACCTTGGCTTATCTGACCCTAAGGATCTCATGGCCACCAAATTTGCCAATACCGTATCCAATTTAGGCTTTCAACAACGCATCCTCAAACCTACACATAACACAGGAAGAACACTCAACTGGATCATAGATTTAAATTGTAATAATACGATAAGCTCCAATTCAGCCTGTGCCTGGTCCGATCACCACATCATTATCTTCCATTTACCAGCCACCAATCGCAGTACCAAACCTATGATAGCCCCCTCTATTCCCACCAGGAATAAAAAGGATATCACCAGGGACAAGCTAATCCCGCTTATCCTACCCATTCTGAACAATTGTGCCACATCTGACAACGACCCTACGGTCCTGGTGGACACTTTCAACCAAACTCTGCTTAAAGCTATTGACACCATAGCCCCTCTCAAACTAAGGAAAGCTAGACAACGAGCGCACCTGAATTCATTGTTCACTCCACAACTCAGAGCCTTGCGTAAAGAAAAACGCAAGGAGGAAACACTCTGGAAAAGTCTTGCTTGTGCGTCCAACAAAGACAACCTCTTCATCGCATCCCTTAACTATAAGGAAGTGATCATACAGGCCAAAAAAGAGACGTATAACTTGCACATCTCGCAAGCTGAATCCAATACGAAGGAGCTATAACGCTCCCCTCTCCAAAATAACCACCTTACAATCCAAAATCAATGCCAAACAAAACTCTCTCCTTACTAAATTCCCTGCACCTAAAACCACCACCACCTTCACCTGGCCTCCATTTAGCTTTCTTCCTCTCACCATCCCAGAGGTTGAAAAAATCATCAGTAACCTTAAGCACTCCAACTGCCAAGGTGACTCATGGCCTGCACCTATCATTAAGAAATCTGCTCATGACCTTGCTCCCTTCATTACCACCTTCATTAATTCTTCATTTCACTCTGGAATTGTCCCCAACAATCTGAAGGACGCCTGGGTCATCCCGCTGTTGAAAAAATCTACACTGGATCCATCCATACCTACCAATTTCAGACCTATAACCACGGTCCTGTTCCTCCTAAAAATCTTAGATAGAGCTGCCTACCTTCAGATACAGAAGTATCTGGAGACTAACAACCTACTCGGCACACAACAATCTGGCTTCAGACCCAGACATGGGACAGAAACAACCCTATTAGATCTTAAAACACAAATAGAGGACTTAAAAGATAATGGCAAACTGGCCCTCCTACTACTCCTGGACCTCTCTGCAGCCTTCGATTTGGTCAATCACCAAATCCTATGCCAACATTTGAAATCAACTGCCCACTTTTTGGAAAAAGCCACTAACTGGATTAGCTCCTTCCTGGACAACAGACACATGAGAGTATTCTCACCCACCGCATCTGCTGATCCATCCCCGGTGCCCTTCGGAGTTCTTCAAGGGTCGTGTGTATCTCCTACAATTTACAATGTATTTACCAAACCCTTGTTTGACGTGCTTGACTATCTGGGTGTCACCTACACCAACTACGCGGATGACACCCAGATACTCATCCCCATCACTGGTGACTACACTGCAGACTCCAAAGCTCTGAATGACATCTACCAAGTTTTCCAAACCTGGATGGCACAACACAAGCTCTGTCTCAATGACGACAAGACAGAGCTCCTCATCCTTGGCACCTAATAAAGACTTAACAAGCTTGACCCGTCGTTCAGCACCTTCAATATTTATGGCAACTCCATTAAAGTGGCCAAAGAGACTAAAACCTTAGGAATATACCTTGATTCTACACTTTCCCTAAATCGACAAACGAACGCAGTCGCCGCTGCCTCAGTTTACACATGTAAGTTGATCACAGCCTGCCGCCCATTCCTCTCCACTCAGAATTGCATTATTCTTGCCAGGACATTGGTTATGTTCAAACTTGATTACTGCAACGCACTCTATCAAGGCACCAACCAACGCAACCTCAACAAACTACAGATCTCCCAAAACAATGCTATTAGAGCAGCCCTCAACATTCCCAGATCGTCTCACATCACTGACACTAGGAAGAGCTTACAATGGCTCTCTGTTGCCCAAAGGATATCACTCAAATCACTGACCCTTACTCACAAATGTGTAAACAACCAGGCCCCCAACTACTTAGCCTCCCGCTTCTCTCAGTACACTCCCTCACGGACTCTTAGATCTGCCCAAGCTCACTGCCTTACGATACCCAGATACAACCTACAGACAGCCGGAGGTGTTAGCTTCGAAGTCCTTGCAGCCAAACTCTGGAACTCACTGCCACTCGCCATCAGAACCCTGCCTTCCCCAACCCTATTGAAACACAAAGTCAAGCTTTGGCTATCCTCTACATCCTACCTACTGCCATTTTAAGCCACCTGATCCTCTATACCACCCAGCCAGCTACCACCCTGCCCAACAACCTGTCTTTCCTGCACTCTACTGCCTTGTGAATTTAATATGTTTTTGCCTGTAACTGTATTCATGCCATTCATGTACCTATGTGCCTTAAGATATGCGCCTGGTTGCCCTTGGGCCTTGTGCGCTATACAAATAAATAAAATACAAATACAAATACTTGGAGGGCAATTCGACTTAATCAATTTTGACCACAGAATCTCATGATCGATACTGTCGAACGCATGTGACAGATCTATTATAGCAAGATAGCTCTTACTCCTTGTTCTTATGGCGTCCATCTTTATGATATTGATAATCAGGAGGTTTAAGATATACCCTACTGCCTTGACAAATCTAGTTTGTCTGTGGTCGATGTGCATGCTGGTAGTACTCCATGCTAACAGCTTATGTTGAAGTAGGTTTGCATACACCTTACTCAGCACGTCCAATAGTGCAATGGGGCGATAGTGCTTTGGATTTGCCCTGTTGCCCTTTCTAAAGACAGGGACAATAATTGCTCTTTTCCAGGATGCAGGTATTGCACACTTGACTGTGATCTTCTTGAAGAGGGAGTAGCAAAAATCTGCCCAATCCTGTGGATTTTCTTTTAGTGTAAAGTTGGTTAAGCCGTCAGGGCCAGGGGCACGTGACATGCTTATTCTATTGATGATCTCCAAGATGTCACTTCTTTCAAATATCAGGTTCCAGGTGTCTACCGAGGGGAACGTAGGGTATGCAAAGTTCCCTTTCTTCATGTAGAGCTGATTGTAATGAGTCATCCAATCATTTTCAGTCACCTTGTTTGTTTGAAGGGCAGCCTGGGGACCATATTGGTCGTTAGTAAGACCCCAGAAATCACAAGTGTTGTTGTTTCTCATTTTGGACATAATCGATTCAGCATCTTGCTGCAACATGATGCCCCTGTGTGATTTAAGCCAGTTTTTATGAGACTGTTTTATAGATTTAATTCTGGCTATATCCTGACTTGTGTGTGTTTTACCACATGCCCTGATGTCTGTTCTCATTTTTCGCTTTTGTTTCGGGACCTCAAGATCGAATGTGTGTTTAGAAGTAAAGACACAGTTTTTCAAACCCTGCTTTTTTTCCTTAAAATGTGCAACTAAATGTTCGTGTAAATGTTCGTATTCAAGTTGACAATGATCGTTCTGATAAGCATTGTTGATTTACTTTACATCATGCTCAGTGAGTCTCAATCTAATTCTGCTAGATTCCACAGCTATTTCGTGTTTCCACTAACAGGCAGTATTGTTTACTATACCAACCATACGTAGCATCACCAAATTGTGATCACTTTCAGGTTTTTGAATCACCTCTAGGCTTTTCACTCCCGTGTGTAAACACTCGGAGACAAAGAAATAGTCTAGGGTTGACTTCTGTTGGAGCCTCTTCCAAGTCGCTTTGGCTGGTACATCGCCTGTGGTGTTCCCATTTAGCATATGCATATTTCTGATTTCCATTTCAGTGCACCATTGCACGGCTGCATTTACGATTGTCGAGTTATCATGCAGCTGTTTTCTTTTTACATTCAGGCAGTTTATGTTTAAGTCTCCACGTGGCAACATTTTTGAAGATAAGTCCCTCTCATGAATTTCATCTATTATGGTTGTTATTTGATCAATGAAGGGTAGTGCATGGCAGGATAGGTCTATAGGACCCCCTTCCTGACATGCCCCACCTGCATGAGGTTCGTGACTCGTCAGCGGCCCCCCATGCACCTGTGCTCGGGTGGCAGGGTGGCTGCTGATCGACACACAGGGCCAATCGGCTTGAATTGTAATCTACCATGGACACCATTTTGAAAGCTTCAAGACTCCATTTTAGATAGAAGCGACCAAAACCCCAATGAAACAGCCTGCCTGCGACAGCTGCAGCTCGGCCCCCACTCACTGCACACAGGGAACCATGCACTCCCCTTGCACCTCCACCCCATGGCAGATCCGCTGTAGGCCCGTTCTCACGAGCAACCAGGCATGAACGAGTATCAGAACAAACACTGTATCATTTACCTTCCACACTACATCACTGTCCCCGGAGTGACATGACTTGTGGTTTGAGTCTGGAAAATAACAAGAACCATCCCAATCGAATAGGCCTCGACCTGGCATCTAACCCCTAACAGTTGAAATATATGGTGTCAATAACCTTCCTGTGCAGATCCCTGCTCACATTTCCCCCAAATGGAGTGTTGTCTACACACCAAAGCCCACCGACTCTCAGGGTTGTTTGGAAATTATAATACGGGTGTTGGAAAGGGGTGAAGTTTATAACACTGCTAAAGCAAGATTGACCTCAGTTCATTGTAAAACACCAAGTGCCTCGAAGACTTAATGAAAGGGCTTGATAAAGCCCCACCTAACGCTAACCAATGATGCTGCTAGTGTACAAAAGAAGGCGAAAAGGCATTACTAAGAATACTTGTGTGCAATATAATTAAACGTGTTAAGTTGGTATAACCAAAAATGCAAATGCACGATTGTATATGTCTGTATTTCCCCTATGCTCCTGAGTACACAATCCAACCTGATGCTACCTCACATGTCATCTGTCTGTTGCCTTATGCATTACCTATGTGCATTCACCTAATGTTATGTATGTGCCACTGCCAAACTTTTATAGCTATCTGTGAAGAAGTGAACAAATGTATAAACAATAGAAATTTGTAATCATCCTAATGTTACTAACTTCACTAACCGCTCCCTCTTGTGATATATTGTGCAGCCCAGGCACGGGAATCACGTAAAACCACAAGGCCATCACCCCCTCCTCCCGCCAAGGCCCGCTAGGGCTTGCTGGTATACAGGCAGCCCAACCTCACCTCCCCTTCTTCTGCTGGACCCGCTTCAGGAATTCACCTCCCCCATGTCCGAGGCCGCCATAGTCGGCCAAATGAATTATTTACAACCTGGTCCTAAACCCCACCGCCTCAAGGGGCGAGAGATGTGCCCTCGCTGATCCAGTAGTACTCCAGCTCACCCCAGGTTAATGAGCCTTGGAGATAGGTATTCAACCCTGTACTAACATATCATAAAGTAATTCTTCACCACATCTAACAGAACAGAATAGAACAGAACAACAAGGCAGCTCACCTTGTGCCCTCACACCAGACCCCCAGGCTTATGACACCCGGTCAACAGGTCAAAAGTAACAGTGCACTGATGTATTGGCGAAGCTTCACATTGCATGTTGTTTCTGCGGTCTCCTATTATTCCTTAGAGTAACATATTGTAGGATTTACAGGACAACTGGAATCGTCTAAAGGATGAGTGTTTGTGTGTGTGTGGCCACAAGGGCAAAGTGTTAGTACAGTCATCAATCATCTACACTGACCGCGCCTGGCCTGGCAGCTCCACCCCGACGAGCCCAGCTGACCCATCCACCCCACGTTGACACCACGCGGATGTCCACCAATCCTGGAGCGGCTCATCACTACACCACCTATAGTTTAGTCGACGCCACCCAATCCCTGTGACTATGTGCCCCCTGTAGAGTGTAGGATTTGTGACGTGGTTTTTTAATAAATATGACTGTCTTTGCTATTGTCAGACAGAGCGCTCTCGGAGTTTACAGAGTCCTTTGCATGCCCTATATTGATTAGATAAAAACCTTTTACATCACCCACACTTGGTCTCGGTCTCATTCCCTCCTGAGGTGTGTCCTTTATTGCCTCTCATTGTGGGAGGGCATTGCCTTTTGGGGACGCTTGCTTTCAGTGGTGACCCCGAAGGCGTGATAGATTCTTTCATCGTTCCCTCTGGCACGAGAAATTCCGGCACTGGAGATGCACGGGGCGCCCGCTGAAGAGAGCTGCCCGCCTACGGCAACTGGTACGCTTAGACGTGCGCACGCAGTAGGCCAAAGGGTACGTGTCCCGCTCCAAAAAAAAACCTTAGTACCGCTCGCCGGAGCTGGGGGCGGCCATTGAGTGTGAGGCTGCACCGCCTGGACGAACCCTGTCCAGAGAATATTGAATCAAGACGGGCACGTGAGTATTAAGTGCGAGTGATCATAAAGGGAGAAGGGGAGGGTGTCAGAGTGTACAAGATCAGTTAAGGGATGTCTTCGACTACTATTACTATCCTCTTTTCTTTGCATATGGCCATTAGGACAAAAGGTGAAATAAGGGCAGATAAAGACAGGAACCTAGCTCTGTAAAGGGGTAGAAGGCGGTGCCGCGTAGTGCTATCTCGACTAGTACTGGGAATAAGTGAACAATGGAAAATAAAATAAAGGTGTCTGAAAATAGGGAGACACGGTGTATACATTAGAAACTGCTTTTCCTTCTTTTCTATCTAGGGTGCCTCAATACTAGAATAAGTGCCATAATTCATAAGGGTGCAGGAAAAATACTGACCGTAGATTACAAGGTCCTGTTAAGGACAGAAGTGCAGGGCAAGTAAGGGAGGGTCATTGTTATGTGTTATATGTTAAACGTGTGTTAAATGTCTGTTTTATTTTGCATATGCTAAGGTAATAGTGTTTAGAGATTTGTAAAGAGATGATGTTGAATCAATGACATTGCATAGTTCTGCGGTATGGTCATTGTAAGTATGACCTGGTTAGATCTGAACACAGTAATATTGTAAGGAAGTTTTTTTACACATATATATATATATATATATATATATATATATATATATATATATATATATATATATATATATATATATATATATATATATATATATGTATATATATATATATACACATTTAAGAACTGCAAAAGATAAGAGACAGACACACATGTAAGCAACAGTGACAAAAATACAAAAGAATACAGAAAGGCGTGCACAGAGAGTCCAATATGGGGGCAGAAACACCCCTAGACCATATCTGTAAAAATTTACCTGGTTATGCGGAACGTATAAAAAAGTACCACGACCAATGGGTCACGGAATTAAAAGGAGAGAGACTGCCCCAAGTATGGCCTGAAGGGGTATCATTTCATAAAAGTGTCCTGGATATGGTAGCCCGGTGTACATTCATAAAATATAAAGGAAAACAGTTTTATAATAGAAGAGAGATATTAGATCTATGGAGGCTATTTGAAGAAATACCTACACTCAAAAAGAGAGAGATAGCACTTGATTAGCCCACCACCACGAACACTCCCCAAACTGTACATAAAGATGGAGAGGAGAGTACAGGGAAAGAAGGCTCAACAGAGGTAACACGATTGTACCCCCTCCTAAACAATCCGGTGCCAGCAAAAGGGTATAGTGACCCCACATATGTGCCCAGCACTGTCCCTACAGCCATCTCGCAACCAACTGCACCTCCACCATATGAGTGCCCCAGACAGCGTGGACAGGTAAGCTCCCCAGCAGTAGACATTGAAAAGTTAACAGAGGACCTAGATTCCAGGCTCTCAATGGCCAGAGATGAACTGACTAGAATAAGAGACATATGTGAACAGAGTGGAGCCAGTGTTGCAAGAACAGAACAAACACCTAGGGCACGGGCACTCAACAATTCATCTGAAGAGGGTTGGAAGAAAGGGGAAATACTATTTAGAATTCAGGAAGAACCAACTCGAATAATAGAACTGGGGCCACAAGAACTGGAAGAAAAAACAGGTGAGGGGCGAATGGAAGAGCTGTGGTGCGATATCGAGGATGAGGAACAGAAAAGTGGAAGGTTAGGTGTGGCGGCAGGGGGAAGATCAGGTAGGGCAGATGAGACACCCCTGTGAAGAACCATGGAAGAAGAGTGGACGGGAAGATGGAGGAATAGAATGGGAAGAATGGCCGCATTAGGGAGGAAAGGAGTGAAGGTGAATACCGGCAAAATAACAAAGAGCAAACTACAACTCCCATTGATACATAGGGGAGGTGTGAGGCCAAACTGCATACCCTGGGCCCAGATGGACAAAGCCAATTTGTTAAAGTCCCTGCCCCCACTATCAGGAGGGGCAAGTAAGTGGATATATGCATAAGCACGGGGGGCGTGGCTTGGACGCCATGTGAAAGGACGTGCCTGAACGGGAGCTCCCGCTGATCCGAACATTATCCGGCTGAATCCGCGCAACGGCCGCTACGATGTGGCATAGACGGTGATGACTGTAAATGCGAAGCTCGGCTGCACATGTGGATGCATTTTCACACGGGATTGTGCAGCGCTTGTGTACTCAGGAGCCGCGAGAAGTTTTGGTGCCGGAGCTTCGCCGGCAGACAAAATGGCTGCCGTCGCCTGATGTTGGGACAAAGGATCGGGGACCGGGATTCTGGAGGCGATTCCCTCAGTTCACGTTCAGCGCGATCCAGCGAGAGCAAGCCTGACTGGAGGTAGCCGAAACTGTGTGGCGACGGGGGGACATAGTGCCCCCAGGCCTGGGGCCTAAGCGAGATCGAAGGGACGCTCCTGATCGAAGATATGTCGAGCAAGCTCCTGAGGGCGAAGAATAAACAGCCCACGCTCGACGAATTTGCCAAGACGTCGCCTGGCACCGAGGGGACCAGGAGCAAAGAGAAGGCCCAGCCCAAGGAGATGGCCACAGGAGGAACGAACCAGGAGGTCCTGGCAGCGATCGCAGATCTGAAGGCGACATGGGAGACCAAACTCCAACTTGCGGTGGCCGAACTGAAAACTGCGATGGAACTACAGGTCGGGGCGGTACAGGAGGACGTGAACCTCCTGAGGCAAGATGTGCGAACCCTGGCCGAGCGCACAGAGACCCTGGAGAAGGAGATGGGCCCGACCGTGGCGGAATGCACCGCGCACAAACGAGAGATCCATGCCCTGGTGCAGAGGGTAGGCAACCTGGAAAGCAGGGCTGAAGAGGCAGAAGGTCGGGCCCGCAGAAACAACATCCGGATTGTGGGCCTACCGGAGGGAGCTGAGGGCCAGAATCCCACAGATTTTATTGAGACCTTGCTGCTGCAGGAGATCACCGGAGGTGCCCTAACGCAGGGATTTGCGGTGGAGAGGGCACATAGGGCCCTGATCAGAAGGCCACCGCCGGGTAATCCGCCCAGGCCCGTGATCGCCAAGATCCTCAACTACAAAGACCGGGAGAAGATTCTGGAACATTTTCGTAAAGGGGGCACCATACGGCGAGGGGAGGCAACCATCACTGCTTACCCCGACTACACTCTACAAGTGCAGCGCAGTCGGATGAACTTTGGGGCGGTCAAAAGGCGCCTGCGGACGGCCGGTTTCAAGTATATGTTACTCTACCCAGCCAAACTTAAGGTCTTCTTCAAGGCTAAGACGCTGTTTTTCGACACCCCTGAGGAGGCCGTGGAATGGCTCGATGCGCAGAACTGCCCTCAGGAGCCCGATGAGCAGATGGCGGACGGAGCAGGGAGAGTTAAGTGAAACAGTGGGCCCGGCTGACTTTGAACATTTGGACTGGAATATAGTCTTTGGCACTTTGTGATGGGGATGCACTTTTTAACTGTTTCGAACATGGTCCGCGAGCGCGGATATAGATGTGTAGGGGGCATCCGAGGGCCGTTTTATTCGTACCCCAGTGTGTGTTTAGATTAGTCACTGTGTCGGGTTCTCTACACGGGCTTCCGGAGAGAACCGGACACGGGGATGCCTGAGATCCAGGGATGGAGCTGGGCAGTTGGTTGGGTTAGGGGGGTGGGGGGTGTTAGTTGTTATGTGAGCCTGGGGAAGAAACTGAGAAGGGAAGTAGTCGGGACTGGGGGGAGGCGATCAGACCAGAGGGGGAAGTGGGAGCTACGGATAAATCATGGGAGACCTTAAGGTATTGACATGGAATGTTAGAGGGTTGAATAGCTACCTGAAGCGTAATAAGGTCATGTTGTATTTGAAGAGGCAGAGGATAGACGTGGCCTTGTTACAGGAGACGCATTTGACACGGGATAAACTCGAAATGGTGCGGAGAAAATGGAGGGGGACAGTGGTTGGATCCACATTCTCTGCGTATGCCAGAGGTGTGCTGGTTTGGGTTGCACCACATGTCCCGTTCAAGCTCTTGGGGGAGGTTGTGGAGTCGGACGGGCGGCTGGCCATGGTTCGGGGGATTGTGGAAGGTAGAGTTGTCTGTATCATAAACACTTATGCGCCCAACCAGGACACAGCGACTTACTTTAAGACACTGTGCGCGAGACTCGGTGAAGGGATGGGGAGCACAGTAATCTGGGGTGGAGACTTTAATTGTGTGCTTAACCCCAGGGAGGACAGGTCGGATGACAAAATGGTTAGGCCCAGCCCAGCGGCCAAGGTATTGCAGTCGCTACTAACGGATCTAGGCCTGGTAGACGTGTGGAGAGCGAGACACCCGGGTGGGAGGCAGTATTCGCACTATTCGGCTCCGCACCAACTGCACACGAGGCTCGACTACTTTTTTGCCACTCCAGACATTCTTACAGAGTGTGAACAGATTGACTACAGGGCGAGGGTCCTCTCGGACCACTCGCCCCTAATCATGCAATGGCGGCTGCGCCCCCCACGTGCACGGATTCCAACATGGCGCCTTCGGGCGGAAGCGCTACGGGATCCGGTATTCAAGGAGGACATGAGGGAGGAGATAGTCGCGTACTTTGAGTCGAACACAGGGAGTGTCAAGTCGGCTGGTACTTTGTGGGAGGCTTTTAAGGTGGTGATGAGGGGAGTTGCTATCGCGAAGTCCAAGGGATTAATGGGCGGAATCCTGACCGACCTGCGAGAGGCCGAGATCGAGCTGGAAAAAGAATTGGAGAAGGGTGGGACGGATATGGAAGTAGTTACTGAGCTGCAGCAGCGGTGCTCTGGGCATTGGGACAGACTTTGTAACCTGAATTATACGAAGTACATTGAGAGGTTGCATGCGGGTGGGGACAAGACAGGCAGGCTCCTCGCTTGGCTATATAAGAGCGAAACCCCTAGGGCTCCGATCCGATCGGTCATCACCGAAGGGGGTGCGGAGATCGACACGCAAGAAGGGGTAAATGGGGCATTCGCAGAATACTACCAAACATTGTATGAAGATCGGGATGGGGGGAGCCGAGAGGAGATAGATGAAGTACTCGGGGATATAGGCCTGCCCAGAATCAGCGATGAAGAGCGAGAGGAGATGGATGCTCCGATCACTCTGGAAGAGCTCAGAGAGATAGTGCGACAGCTGCCCACTTGCAAGGCCCCGGGGGCGGACGGGTTCCCCAGTGAGTTTTATAAGACGTATGGGGAGGAGGTACTCCCACCCATGCTGGACATGTTTAATGAGGCGTTTGAGCTGGGACAGCTACCAGAATCACTCAGGGAAGCGGTCATAGTGCCACTCCCCAAGCACAATACACCGGGACACGGTTGCGGCTCCTATCGACCCTTGTCGATGCTGAACCAGGACAGCAAGATCCTAACAGCTGTCTTGGCGGCTAGAATGAGGAGAGTGATAGGCAAGCTGATTCACCCTGACCAGACGGGCTATGTCCCGGACAGGAACATTACCCACAACCATAGACTCCTACACAGAGTGGTCGAATGGGGATGTAGCAAGGACGGCGAAATGGCGATAGTGGCGCTGGATGCGGTCAAGGCGTTCGACTCTGTTCGTTGGCCGTGGCTGTTGGCGGCACTGGATCACTTCAGAATGGGGCCAGGGTACAGGAGGTGGGCCGAATTATTATACAGCGCGCCTCTAGCCAGAGTTCGTACTGGGGCAGTAGTGTCGGACAGGTGGCAGTTAGGTAGAGGCACCAGGCAGGGATGTCCTTGGTCCCCAATGTTGTACATCCTGGCCCTTGAGCCCTTGGCAATTTACCTCCGGCAACAGTATGACCCGGTGGGCATAGAGGTGGGGGGGGAGAGCCATCTGATATCCCTGTATGCCGACGATATGCTGTTGTACCTCCAATACCCTGAAGAGAACCTGCAATATGTCTTGGAGGTGATGGAGAGGTTTGCTTGGCTTTCTGGTATAGCGGTCAACCCTCGGAAATCCACCCTGTTCCCGCTGGGCGGCTATGTGGGGATACCGGCTGAGAGGTTGCCAGTATTGCGAATCCCATGGGCGACAAGCACCTTTCGGTACCTTGGCATAGACGTATATCACACGACCGGGGAGGAACACAGGCACAATACTGAATTGGCAGTGGGGAGGATCGAGAAGTGCATGAGGTTTTGGGAGAAACTACCCTTAGCGATGATGGGCCGGGGTGCTATGCTTAAGATGGTCGTGCTACCTAGGCTGCTGCATTATTTCAATAACATTCCACACATGATACCCAAGGGGTTTTTTGCTAGACTACATAGGGTATGTAGAGATTTCTTATGGCAGGGCACGCGTAACAGGGTCGCACTGTGGAAATTGCAGAATGCTTATGAGAAAGGCGGCGTGAGGCTGCCGAACTTTGAGGCCTACTACGTGGCAGCGCAGCTGCAGTACGTGGCCAAGTGGCTTTCGGACGACGAAACCCCGGAACACAGACTGTTGGGAAAGGACTGCTCCCCCTTCTACCTGCGAGAGATTATTTGGGTATCCAGCACATGGATGAGGGGGCGTCCTAAGATGCTAGCGTTGGGCAGGAACATGTGGCGAAGAGCCTGCCGGATGATGGGGGATCCCCTGCCGTGCATGCCGCAGCTGCCGCTGGTGGCCTTGGCAAGGGAAGACGGACAGCTTGGGGCCATCCTGCGAACATACTGGGAGTCAGTGGGGCTGGTCACTTTGGGTGACATTTGGCAGGATGGGGCCTTGGCGGAGTTCGCAGAGCTAGAGGCGGGGGCGGGGCTGCACACGGGGCAATACATGACGTTCCACAGAGTGATCAGGGAGGTCCGGAGCACTTGGCCCGAGACCGTATTGGCAGACGAGCCGGATGCGACGCTGGAGATTATGTATGACGCATCCGAGGGCGGGCATGAGGTCTCCAGGCTGTACGATATGCTGATGGCAAAGGTTGGGAAGGATTTGGGGTACCTGAGGTTGGAATGGGAAACAGAGATGGGGGCCCCGATGGCGGATGGGCAGTGGGAGCGCGCCCTGGGGTACCACAAAAAAGTATCGAGGAATGCCAGGTTTAAACAGATACAACTATATATCACGCATAGGGCATACATGACCCCCCTGAGAATTTCCAGATTTCGAGACACTGGGCGCCAGGCGTGTCCCAAGTGTAACACAGAGAACGCTGATATGATTCACATGTTCTGGGCCTGCCCTGTGATTGCAACCTACTGGAGTGAAGTAGCGCAGAAGCTGGCAGGGAGGGGCATTGTACTTAAGATAGATTCGGCCTGGGCCTGTTTGCTTGGAGGGTACCCCAGGGCGCGCAAGCTTCGGCACGTGGAGAAGCTTAAAGATTTGGCTTATGTACTCGCCAAACGCAGAATAGCCATGGGATGGAAGAATTGTCAGAGGCCACGGGTGGAGGTATGGTGGCGTGACCTCCAGAAATGGGCTGCCGCCGAGACGACAGCATGGTGGGAGGCCAGCAGGGCGGGAGGGGAGGAAGAGGTGAGCTCCCTCACGGCATGGAAGGTGCTATTGGCTGAACTGTTTAGTACGGGGTCGACCTCGGCTGGATCTGAGAGCGACGGAACCCCACCACACGGAACGGACAATGATGGTGGACACCCTACAGGCTCATAGGGGGGAGGGAAGGGGATTGTTAAGTTAATTCTGTTCTGTTTTTTCTTTCTTTTCTTTTTCATATCTGTTGTTTGGCCTTTGTTGTGGCTTGATGTGTTCTATTTATGTTCTGTTGCACTGTGTGGTCGTTATAAAATAAAATACATTTTAAAAAAAAAATATATGCATAAGCACACCGCAGGAGTGCCATAAGCGGTAGGTGATGTTAAAAGCTTACTAGTGTCGGCAGTAGGTGACCAGGCAGATAGAGTGTGGGCCAAAGCTGGTTTTCCAGGAGTAACATTGGATTGTGATCGCCACGATGGAGCATCTTTTAACACAGTGCGCGCGAGAGTATGGGATGCATTAAGGGAAAAATTTCCAGACACACCAGACTTACAGTCAGTGATGCAGTGCACCATGAATGATGGGGAGGATGCTATGGATTTCATTTTCCGGGTGCAGGAGATGTGGAGGCCGAGACGGGCACGCCCTGGGACCAGTCAACATCCCTATTTTACTTTATAATAAAGAGAGGGCTCCCAAAAGAAGTACAGAACGCACTCAACAAAATAGCAGGGATTGAACAAAAGGGTGGCCAGAAATTCAAAGCATAATAGTACTCCATTGCAAAAGAATAAAGGAAAGGGAGAAAGAAATTGCAAAAAAGGTTGGCAGATGAGGCGAAGTTAGTACAAACGAAACTGGTGAAGGTCGCCGCAGCTGTAGCAGCACTCCCCCAAGACAGGGAAGGGGAGGAGTAGGGACTAGTAGTGATACAGGCGAGGATGGCAGCAAATTGGGCAGGCAACGGGCAGCCACAGTGGAATGTACAGGAGCAGTATGGAGGACCGCAGTGGCAAGTGTGGGCCCCCCGCGGAGGACGAGGTGGGTACAGAGGACGCAGAGGGGGTGGTCACGGGTACGGGGGAAATGGCAGATATGGAGGGAAAGGTCCTAGAGGGGGGCAAGGGAACTGCTGGAATTGCGGTAGATGGGGACACTTCTCAGTGCAGAAGCAGACCAAATAATGCGTACCAAGACGACCAACCCTATGGACACCCACACCCGGGAAGCCCATACGGATTACCCATGGGAGGGGCACAAGGGCAACCAGAGAAAGGGTATGTAGAGCAACGAAGAGAAGCACCTCATAATGTACAACAACACCCACAAAGTTGCGAGCACATGCAATAGACACAGAATAACCCTTTCGCCACAGCAGCCAACGGCGCACCTGCACCGTATGGTTGAGTGGCAGTGGTATCGGGTAATGTCTTCAGTCAAGGGGGGAACACGAGACATCCAGCATAGGACAGCCCACAGGTAGCACTTGTGTGTCCTGTACTATCTACGAGCTACAATGCAGCAGAGGAACCATTGATATGGGTGCAGATAGGGAATAAGCAGTTCATATTTATGGTGGACTCGGGAGCTGAAAAATCGTGTTTACGTGAAGCCCGGTTCTCGTTGTCTAATCGTAAATTGGAGATGCAAGGGTTCTCTGGGGCTGTTGTGGAAGTTCCTTACACAGAAGATTTAGATGTCACCATGGGGGGTAAGACAGTGAGAGCACCCCTACTGTACTATGAGCAGTACAGCAGTACAGCAGTACTAACACTGTACTACTGTACTATGAGCAGTCCCCGATTAACTTGCTGGCAAGGGACCTCCTCAGTAAGCTTAATATGACCATCTGCTTTACGGAGCGAAGAATAGTTTGTTCAACTCCAGGGATCTGTCCCATGCATTTAATGCTAGTGGTGCATGCACGAGTGTTCTTTCAAGCGTTAAAAACATTGGCACGGGTGGTCCCAGAGTTGAAAAATCTAGAGTGGCGAGTAACTGCAGAGTTCATCTTTCGACCAATAGCTCGCCCAGAGATTGTGCCCGGGACAGTGATGTCCTTAGACTTGCATGCAGTTCAGATCTCAACTAAAAGAATAGCTGTCATTGCAGTGGACATACACAGCTGTGAGTGGCGCACGGTATTATGCATCAATGCCGACATTGCATTGCAAGATCTATCAGATGAAGACCTTTTCTCAGACTCAGAAAGTGACAGTGAGATAATAATGGAGATAGCCATACCATGTGATATTGTCATGATCTCTGCTTCCAAAAGGTCAGGGTTTTCCCAACTCCCTTGGAAGCAGATCCATAACCCAGGTTCCGAGTGCCAACCAGTCCCAATTGGGACCTTTTGGACCCAGTCCTGGCGCCAGTGGCACCAGGCTCATAAATATGCCCAGTCCCAGCGCTGGAAGCGCCGGGCTCATTATGCTTGGGTGGACTTACCTGCAGCAGACCATGCTGCTTACTTGCCTGCCAGTTGAGCCTCTGATCCTCTTCTGTTTGGAACTACTTTTCCTGTTGGGTGGGGCAGGAGCCACTCCCTAGATTCAGAACACTGGAACTCTTCTGGAAAGCAGGAACTCTTTTCTTACCTAGGCGTGGCTGTGGAAGGAGACACCTAAGCACTACAGGAGGCTATTTAAACCACACCCGATGGATGAATCTTGCTTTGCGTTATTCTGCATCCTCTGCAGCAGAACGCTCATCGTGTCTTCTGCATCTGATCCTGGGCCTAAGGAAAAAGGCTTACCATCCTGAATCCAGTCTTCAGCAACACCTATAAAGACAAGAAAGAACAGGTTAGCATTACGGTCTTCAGTGACAGCTCTTCACTTACCTGGTCCATCGGCTGTCACCAACGCCTCGCGCTGCATTCCGGCATCTGAAAGACAAAGGCTTACCTACTCTTTGTGCGCTCCGGAGGTCTTCACACTGCATTCCGGCATCTGAAAGACATTTGGGGGGTGCGTTTAAAGACATTGGGGAACTTTAATACTCACGTGCCATTACTCCTTTCCACATCTAACCCAGTGGGTATTCCGGCACTCTGCAGCCGCTCCGAACTTGTACCTGCAAAATAAAAAGACAGTTAGAGCGCATCGTGAAGCAGGCAACAAGCGCTTACTTACGTGCTTCCAGGCGCTTCTATTCATCACACGGCTCCATCTTCAACTCACTTCAGCCCGTCATCCGCCATCGCCGGAACCCTGCAAAACAAGAGACATCATTACTAAAGACTTTAAAGACATTAGAATTACTCGAAACTTACCGTTCGTGCAGTAAACGACGGACAGCAGTCCTCTGAAGTCAAGAGGCCTGCTCCCCTTATCCAGTGAAGAAACTGGTTACAGCACCCTGCCCCGAGGCAGATGGAGAGCACAGCGTTCACTTACCTAAGACATCTTACCCTTCGAGTCAGACATACAGTGCACAGAGGTCCAGCCCAAAGAGCCAGCCGTGTGTTACACATCACCTTTGAAGATACGATATACGCCCAGTCAAGACCGGCGCCTCTACGGGAATCAGGTGAGCGTTACAGAACGCAAAGCCTACTACAAAACTCCCGTCCAGGCGCTATGGAAACCTCGGATACCGACCAGCTAGCCCAGTTACTTGGGGAACTAAGGGCAGAAGTGCATGCAGCCTGTCAGGAAACAAACGCTCTAAGAAGGGAACTGATTATTTCCAAGGAGCGAACAGATGATCTCGCTAGACAATTGCTACAGTCACAAGCCGGACAGACCCCGTTACCCGCATCTGGGGGAAATCTTCCTTCTACATCCTCTATGAATCCAGTGCAGATCAACCTACCTGGGAATGTACCTCTGGCTCCGCCCGAACGATTTTCTGGTGACCCAAAGAGGTTTGCAGTATTTATCAATCAGTGCCGGTTGCATTTCTTATGCCGGCCAGCAGCCTTTCCAACTGATCAAGCTAAAGTAGCTTTCGTGCTTTCGTACCTTAGTGGCAATGCGGCAGACTGGTCGATCCCTCTAGTAAATCAAGATGATCCGGTCCTCCATGATTTTCAAGCTTTTCAGCTCAGTATGGAAAAACTGTTCGCAAGACATTCACAGGGGCAGGCCTTGGACAATGAGCTTCTTTCGTTGCGACAAGGTACTCAAGACCTTTTGGCTTATATTGCGTCTTTCAACAGACTGATAGTGGAAACTCAATGGCCTGAGGACAAAAGGATTACGCTGTTTTATAGAGGTCTACGTGGAGAGCTCAAAGATGTGTTAGCCCAAGTAGTGAATCCCCCACAAGATTGTTCGGACTATATAGACTTAGTCGTTCAAATAGATCACAGACTGCAGAACAGGAAGGCCGATCGTTCCAAGTTTGATGCTCGAGTATTTTCCAAACCGCCAACTCCTTCCAAAGGAGTAGACTCTGGGGAACCCATGCAAATAGGGGGTCTGAAAGGTCCTCTAACACAAAAGGAGCGGGAAAGGAGAAAACAGTTGCAATTATGCCTCTATTGCGGTAACTCAGGGCACTTTCTTCGAGACTGTCCGGTGAATCTTGCCAAGAAGGCAGTAGGAGCTGCAGTTACCAAAGTTACAAACTCTGAGCAGGGAAACGACCTCACCCGACAAGAATAGACGTCCTCTTGCCGAGCGTGAAAACCAGTTCCGTGACCTCACATTTCGTGATACCTATGGTCCTCATTAGCCCTGATAATCCGGATCGATTACATGCAATTGAAGCTTACGTCGACAGCGGTGCCATCGGCAATTATGTGGATCATGAAATGGTTTTGAGGATGAATCTAACTCTTTGTCCCAAGGCTGTAAAGGACGTCATTACTACGGTGGATGGTACGGAGATAGCCTCCGGGCCAGTAACGCATACCACTCAAGAGGTGACGCTAGTAAGTCAAGATGGACACCATGAGAAGATCGTGTTCGATGTGATCAAGGCCCCTCAGTTTCAGATTATTCTAGGAATACCTTGGTTAGAGAAACACAATCCTCTGATCGATTGGCGAGCAAGAACGGTCCAGTTTCCAGAATGTGTCTCTACTTGTCACCCTCCACCTGGTGTTGCACTGGCAGCAATTTCTTCAGAGACTCCCCAGTTACCTCCCGAATACCTAGAATACCAAGATGTTTTCCGGAAGGATCAGGCTAACTCTCTACCCCCTCATAGGTCTTATGACTGCCAGATAGACCTGATACCTGGATCTACTCCTCCTTGTAGTAGAATTTATGCCCTCACCGAGCCTGAGAACCTTCACCTTCGACAATACCTGGATCAATACCTGGCAAATGGGTTTATTCGTCCTTCCAAGTCCCCTGCTTCTTCAGCTTTGTTCTTCGTTCCAAAAAAGGAAGGAGACCTTAGAACTTGTATAGATTATCGCTCCCTGAACCAGATCACAGTTAAGAATAGATATCCGTTACCTTTGATCCCTGAACTCCTGGACCAAGTCAGAAAAGCATGCATATATACAAAGCTGGATCTTAGAGGAGCTTACCACTTGGTACGAGTAAAAGAGGGCGATGAATGGAAGACGGCCTTCCGCACCAAGTATGGGCTATTTGAATATCAGGTCATGCCCTTCGGACTTTGCAATGCCCCGGCCGCCTTTCAATATTTTATGAACGATGTCCTCAGAGAGCTCATAGATGTGTGTGTTGTTGTTTACATTGACAACATCCTCGTTTATTCTTCATCGGAATCTGAACATCGGAAACACGTGAAAATGGTCCTCGAAAGATTGCGTCAACACAAACTTTTCGCTAAGTTGGAAAAATGTGTTTTCAACGTGACTGAAGTTGAATTCTTGGGATTCATATTATCACCTGGCGGAGTGCGTATGGATTCAAAGAAGGTCGATGCAGTTCTCAAATGGCCATCACCATCCTCCGTAAAAGGTGTGCAAAGCATGTTAGGCTTCGCTAACTTTTACCGCAGGTTTATCCCCGAATTCTCTCGAATAGTCCAGCCCATCACTGCCTTGTTAAAGAAAAACAAACGTTTTGAATGGTCTACCGAGGCGGAACAAGCTTTCCAGGATTTGAAGACTAAATTTATCTCTGCACCAATCTTAAAACACCCTCGCCCCGAACTCTCCTACATTGTGGAAACTGATGCTTCAAGCCTTGCCATGGGGGCAGTTCTATCACAAAAGGACCCGGTAACCAATCAGTTGCATCCCGTGGCATTTTGGTCCCGCAAATTCTCGCCTCCTGAAATCAATTACACGATTACTGACAAGGAACTTCTGGCTATCAAGTCTGCCTTTAAGGCTTGGCGGCATTATCTGCTGGGGGCCCGACACACCGTTACTGTGATTACGGATCACCGAAACCTGCAATATTTGAAAACCGCAAAAGCCCAACCCTCTAGACAACTCCGTTGGGCATTATTCTTTGCCGAGTTTGACTTCATAATTACCTATCGAACTGGTACAAAGAACGGTAAAGCTGATGCCCTTTCTCGGATGGGAGTGGAAGAACACTTGATCAACCCTAAACCTGTACCAATCATTCCCGAACAAAGAATTCTGGGTGTAATCGCCACAGAATCCATAGAGGAAGTTAAGGATAAAGCCAGGCAACTTGTAACTCCAGCAGACATACAGAATTGGCATCTGCAGGGAAAGGACTTTGCAGTAAAGGACAACTTATTGTATTTCCAAGAACGATTATACCTACCCAGCACAGATTTACAGAAAAAAGTAATCTCTTGTTATCACGATTCTTTAATGGAAGGACATCCCGGTATGGCCAAGACCTCAGAAAAGATCAAGCGCTACTTCTGGTGGCCGTCTTGGAAAAAAGATATCAGAGACTTTATAATGTCCTGTGGAGTATGCGCCCAAAACAAGAGTCAAAAGGAAAGACCAGCAGGCCTCTTACGCCCTATTGACATCCCACCTCGCCCTTGGCATACGCTTTCTATGGACTTCATCACTGATCTACCTCCATGCTCCGGATACAATACGATTCTAGTAATCGTGGACTTATTCTCCAAGATGGCGCATTTCATTCCGCTCAAAGGCTTGCCAACAGCAGCAACTCTGGCCCGAGAATTTCTCGAAAACATCATCCGACTGCACAGTTTTCCTTCGGTTCTAATTTCGGATCGAGGTAGTCAATTTATTTCTCATTTTTGGCGAAGTTGCTGTCGGTCGGCTCAAATTGATGTGAGACTATCGACCAGTCACCACCCTCAAACCGACGGACAAACCGAGAGGACCAATCAAACTCTGGAACAGTATTTACGCTGCATGCTGCAACAAACTGAAAAAACTTGGAAAGACATCCTTTGGATAGCCGAATATGCCTACAATAACTGTCCATTCGGGAACTGGGAAAACCCCGTTTTTTCTTTTGTACGGCAGTCACACTCGAACCTCGGAGTTGGATCCCCTCCAAGATCTTGAAACACCAGCAGTAGACTACCTGCATTCCACAATCACCCAAGCCTTTAAGGAAGATGTTTCTCACCTTCAAAGGGCTAAAGAACAATACAAGAAAGGAGCAGATCAACATCGGAAGGAAGCCCCTCAATATCAAGTAGGGGATCAAGTCTGGTTATCCACCAAATATCTACCTCAAAAAGGGCCACGCACATTCAACCCAAGATATCTTGGTCCCTATTCCATCACTACCATAGTAAACCCAGTAGCGGTCAAGTTGGACTTGCCCCCGCACATGAAGATACATCCGGTCTTCCACGTCTCTCTATTAAAACCCGTGCAACCTCAAACCCGACTAACTAAATCTCCAAAACCTATCCTAGTTGATGGAGAACTCGACTTTGAAGTCAAAAGCATTCTGGACTCCAAGATCTCCAAATCTAAACTATTTTACCTAATTGACTGGAAAGGCTACGGCCCCCAAGAGAGATCCTGGGAACCTGCTGAATATGTCCACGCTCCTCGCCTAATCAAAAGATTTCACCGAACATTTCCTGACAAGCCAAAACCCCCGGAGAAGCCCGGTTTGGGAGGGGCCTTGAGGGGGGGTACTGTCATGATCTCTGCTTCCAAAAGGTCAGGGTTTTCCCAACTCCCTTGGAAGCAGATCCATAACCCAGGTTCCGAGTGCCAACCAGTCCCAATTGGGACCTTTTGGACCCAGTCCTGGCGCCAGTGGCACCAGGCTCATAAATATGCCCAGTCCCAGCGCTGGAAGCGCCGGGCTCATAATGCTTGGGTGGACTTACCTGCAGCAGACCATGCTGCTTACTTGCCTGCCAGTTGAGCCTCTGATCCTCTTCTGTTTGGAACTACTTTTCCTGTTGGGTGGGGCAGGAGCCACTCCCTAGATTCAGAACACTGGAACTCTTCTGGAAAGCAGGAACTCTTTTCTTACCTAGGCGTGGCTGTGGAAGGAGATACCTAAGCACTACAGGAGGCTATTTAAACCACACCCGATGGATGAATCTTGCTTTGCGTTATTCTGCATCCTCTGCAGCAGAACGCTCATCGTGTCTTCTGCATCTGATCCTGGGCCTAAGGAAAAAGGCTTACCATCCTGAATCCAGTCTTCAGCAACACCTATAAAGACAAGAAAGAACAGGTTAGCATTACGGTCTTCAGTGACAGCTCTTCACTTACCTGGTCCATCGGCTGTCACCAACGCCTCGCACTGCATTCCGGCATCTGAAAGACAAAGGCTTACCTACTCTTCGTGCGCTCCGGAGGTCTTCACACTGCATTCCGGCATCTGAAAGACAAAAGCTTACCAACTCTTCGCACGCTCCGGAGGCCTTCGGCGCTGCATCCCGCATCTGAAAGACAAAACAAGGTGCGTTTAAAGACATTGGGGAACTTTAATACTCACGTGCCATTACTCCTTTCCACATCTAACCCAGTGGGTATTCCGGCACTCTGCAGCCGCTCCGAACTTGTACCTGCAAAATAAAAAGACAGTTAGAGCGCATCGTGAAGTAGGCAACAAGCGCTTACTTACGTGCTTCCAGGCGCTTCTATTCATCACACGGGCTCCATCTTCAACTCACTTCAGCCCGTCATCCGCCATCGCCGGAACCCTGCAAAACAAGAGACATCATTACTAAAGACTTTAAAGACATTAGAATTACTCGAAACTTACCGTTCGTGCAGTAAACGACGGACAGCAGTCCTCTGAAGTCAAGAGGCCTGCTCCCCTTATCCAGTGAAGAAACTGGTTACAGCACCCTGCCCCAAGGCAGATGGAGAGCACAGCGTTCACTTACCTAAGACATCTTAACCTTCGAGTCAGACATACAGTGCACAGAGGTCCAGCCCAAAGAGCCAGCCGTGTGTTACACATCACCTTTGAAGATACGATATACGCCCAGTCAAGACCGGCGCCTCTACGGGAATCAGGTGAGTGTTACAGATATCATGATACAAGAAAGACAAGTGCCAGTACAGCTAATGGCGGTGGTAGGAGCACCTCCCTCCTTTTTTGACGATGACATGAAATCAGTGCCCAGTAACTTGTGGACGACAGGCCCCCATGATGTGGGATTATTGCATGGCGTCACACCAGTTAAAATAAAACTTAAACCTGGAGCCATTCTACCAAGGGTAAAGCAGTACCCCCTGTCCCGAGAAGCAGAAGAAGGGATACAAGAAACAATCAGTGCATTGTATACACAAGGAATAATAGTGCCCTCAAATTTGCCATGTAATACTTGCATCTACCCAATCAAAAAGGCAAAAGGTGGGGCCTGGAGGATGTTCCAAGACCTATGCCCCCTCAATAATGTCATTCAAAAAGAATATCCTTTGGTCCCTAACCCGGCATCAATTCTGTTCAACATTCCAAAGAATGCATCGCATTTTACAGTAGTGGATTTGAAAAATGCCTTCTTCTCCATCCCATTAGCAGAAGAGTGTAGATATCTAACTGCATTTACATTGGGGGAAGGCGATATGAGCATTGCAGGTTACCTCAGGGATACTGTGAGAGCCCCAGCATATTTAATAGCATCCTGCATGAAGATCTAGGGAACATGACAGCAGAAAGCACAATTATTCAATACGTAGATGATCTCCTCATCTGCGCAAAAAATGAGGACGAGTGCAGAACAGACTCTATTGATCTCTTGACATTGTTAGCCCACAAAGGCTACAAGGTCGACAGAGGAAAACTGCAGTACTGCCAACGAGAAGTGTTGTACCTGGGACAACTAATATCACAGGATGGCAAGAAAATAATACCAGACAGAGTAGCTGCCATCACAGCTGTAAGAAGACCAAACACAGTGAAGGAAATACAAACATTTCTTGGCATGTGTAATTGCTGCCGAGCATGGATACTAGACTATGCAGCATACACGAGACCATTATTGCAAGCACTCAAGGAGGCCCAACGAGAGAACACAGAAATACAATGGTCTGTAGAACTGGGTTCACGTCGCTCAAGGAACTGATCTGGCGCGCACCCGTGCTCGCAAACCCAGATTACGAATGCAAGTTCTACCTGTTCTCCCACTGTAAGGGTATCCTCATGACTGCAGTACTGACACAAAAACCGTCCTTGGGACACAAGCCTCTTGCTTACTACAGTGGCACACTGGATGCAGTAATGCAAGGGCACTTCGCTTGCGAGCAATCTCTCGCAGCCGCAGCGTTCGCCATTGAAAAGAGTGCAACCATAGTGATGGGACGGTCCGCAACTCTATTCGTAGAGCACTCACTGTTCGCCATTTTGGAAAGATCAAAGAGCACACTCACGACACAAAGAGCAACCGCCTATGAGATAATATTATCCAGTGCAAACATCCACGTAGTTCGCTGTAAAACAGTAAATCCTGCAAGATTCATTACAGAACAATGCACATTGGAGGACATGCAGGCACACAATTGTACAACTTACAAGGGGGAGGAAGGAGAAGGCACTGTTTTAAGTGAAAATGCCTTAAACGAAGGGGAGGTTTTCTTCACAGATGGGTCAGCATCAATAAACCCAGACACCGAAGAAACACACGTGGGGGTACCTGTTGTAAGGATGGAAGAAGGTGAGTACAAAGTGATAGTACAGCATCATCTGCCAGCTCATTACTCAGCTCAAGCAGCAGAACTCATAGCACTCATTGAAGCATTACACGCAGCAAAAGGGTGTGCAGTAACCATCTACACAGACTCAGCTTATATGACCACTACAGTACATGGCGGATTGGCAAGGTGGGGACATAGAGGGTTCCACA
Organism: Ambystoma mexicanum; assembly: GCF_040938575.1. NCBI lineage: Eukaryota > Metazoa > Chordata > Amphibia > Caudata > Ambystomatidae > Ambystoma > Ambystoma mexicanum. The sequence goes on along the minus strand of NC_090922.1, from coordinate 1,089,426,157 downwards.
ACAAATGGGTCACCAGTTCAGCACGCAGAACTTGTAAAATAACTTATTGAGGCATTGAAAGAGCCCACCATGGTAGCCATAGTGAAATGCCAGGCCCATACCACCAACACAGATGTTATCTCCTTGGGAAACGCTGCAGCAGACGCTGCCGCCAAGGAAGCCTCTTATTTAGAGAAAGAACGGACAGGTGAGTACCTAATGCACCAACGAGTAGAGGAAGAACTCCCACATGGTTACACCACTATGCCTGTGTCACAAATATTAGAATTACAAGAAGGAGCAAGCGAAGAAGAAAAGGGGCTGTGGGAAAAAAGAGGATGTAGCCAGTCAGCAACCGATCTTTTGTGGCGTCTAAATAACACAGGAAAAGTGGTCATGCCACTCAAACTCTTAGAAATAGCATTCCAACAACTACACTTCCCAGCACACAATGCAAAACAACATATTGCAGCAGAGATACAGGAGGACTGGTTTGCGCCAGGGCTACAGGAACATATCTCAAAGTTGGCAATGGAGTGTACAACATGCCAAATATACAACTCAGGAATGACCCTAAGAACACTGTGAGGAACCATACCCAAACCCGTAGGGCCATTCAGAGAACTGCATATTGATTATGCAGATATGGGAGAAAGATGTAACGGTGCACGGTACATGATAGTGGTAGTTTGTCCATTTTCCAGATGGGTCGAAGCAGGGCCCTGTGCACGTTCAGATGCCAAATGCGCTGCAAAGTTCTTAGTGAGGGAAGTATTCCCACGCTGGAGAATTTGCGACGTGATTCGCTCAGATAATGGCACGCATTTGGTCAATGAACTTTTCAAAGAAGTCACAGCTATGTTAGGAATTAAGCATAAACTGTGCTCAATTTACCATCCACAAAGCAATGGCATGGTTGAGTAGATCAACGGCCTCCTGAAGGGAAGATTGTCAAAACTATGTTTCTCCCTTAAAAGAACTGGGTGCATTTTCTGCCTCTGGCCTTGTTCAAGCTGAGAAATCAGCCCAGCAAGGACCACCATCTGTCACCACACGGGTTTGTGACTGGAAGGTGCATGCACACAGCACACTCTCCACTCCGCAGACATTCAGATGCACACAAGAGCGCCACAATATTAGGTGAAGAATTTAATGACTATCTGACAAAACTCACTAGAGCAGCACGCATGATATCAAGGCAGCTCGCACCACCATTCACACGAGAAGAAGGGAATGAGGAAGTTAAATTTGTCAAAGAAAACCCACAAGGGCAGTTACTGCCAGGGGAGATGGTTTATGTGAGGAGTTTCGTGCGTAGGTGGAATGCCCCAAGATTTCATGGCCCTTATGAGGTGATATTTTGCACACCGACTGCGGTAAAAGTGAAGGGCCTGAGATATTGGATACATTTAACAGACCTACGCAAAGCATATGACAGTGTTAGAGAAGAACAGGAAGAAGACATACAGAGTACAGCAGAAGTGTCACAATAAAAAAAAGAGGATGAAGAATAACTGTGTTGTATAAGATACTGCATGGTAAAAGAGAAAAGAGTATTGAAGTAGATTAATTTTATCGAAGGTGAAAGATGTAAATGTGTTTTGAACTGTAAATATTGAAATATGTCTCTATCTCTCTTCTATTGGCTATACCTCTCTCTCTCTTTCTTTCTCTCTCTCTCTCTCTCTCTCTCTCTATCCCTCTATCTCCCTCTCTCTCTCTCTCTCTCTCTCTCTTTGTTTCTCCTTCTATGGGCCTCATTACACGGTAGGCGGTAGGGATTTACCGGTACCGGTAAAATACCGGTGCCAGTAAATCCCTGCCGCCTTACTACGAGGTCCCTTAGCGGGTTGGAGTTTTAACGCCTGCTTTTTGCAGGCGTTAAATACCAACCCGCTAAGGGACCTCGGAGCTAATTACGGCACCGCTAAATTGCGGTGCCGTAATTAGCGCCTTCCCCATTCCCATTGAGCCCTATGGGGCAGAAATGGGAATGGGGAAGGGCAATGGCGGAAGGGGGATTTACCGCCCCTCCAACCTTGGGATGGGGCGGTAAATCCCCTTACCGCCAAGGCGGTGCCGGTATTTTACCGGCATGAGCCATGGCGCTAATTGCGCCATGGCTCACCGCCTACCGTGTAATGAGGCCCTATGTCTCCTTCATTGAATACAAAAATTATGAATATAACTGTATGAGTACGCTTAATACACTTTTATGTTTTAACATATAGGAATAACCATGGCAACGAACGGGCAGCCCGCAATGAATAATATTAGGGTAATTAGAACTGTAAATAATGTATTTGACTTACTTAGATATTCGTATGAATGTGGCCTGTTTGTATGCGTGGTTCTATTTCTTGCCCTGATTTTTGGTCTTGTCTTTTACTGGTTCTTGACATTCTATCAAGATGAATGAGGGGGGGGAATAGAACTAATGTGGGGAATGGAACCCGAATGGTTAAGGAGGGGACTTATTTGATATGGGATGGATTTCAGCTTATATGGGGCTATGATACAGCCCCTATCCATGCACAGCCTCTAAATGACACCAACAACAGCTCAATCACAAGCCCAGCCCCACCCTCAAATGTCTCAGAATATAATGTTTATGGGCTAAATGATCGTAACCCTTCTGTGATGTCATGGTTGTACAACACCACTGCCACAATGCCCACACCAGAAGTTACCTCAACCACAGAAATTAGACCACCCGTGCATAAAAGGGAAGAGAACAAAGAAGTGGCAGAGAGGTTTTTGGCTCTGTATGATGAATGGGGAAAGGGGGCGCGGGGAAAGTGGGAACGATGTCACAAGCAGCAAGAGAAGCAAAAAGCTACCTTAAAAGCAGTAGGGGGAGGAGGGAGGCGGGAAGGAAAACGTATGACGAATATTCTGGCTTGGGCCTAGACACAATAGAAGACCCTACACACCCACATCAGTCCAATAAGTGGTACACAGACATGAGCTCCACTGCAAAACAGACAACCAACGAAAGTTGTTATGTCTGTTCCCTGATCCCCCACGCCTCAGGTACACCTAAAGTCTTGCTGCCTAAAGTACTGCCTCTTGCAGATGCCCAATGTCTCCTTTATCTCACTCTGTGCAGAATTAAGAACACCTTCCAAGCACACAAGGTATCTTTTGAAATGCTACAAAATGAGAAAACCTGCTACTCAAGAACAAAAGGAGTGATATGTTTAAAAGAACCTTTTTTTCGTAATTAAAGGGACATTGTTTTTGGACAATAAATGGAAAGATTAAGTAATATCGTGCAAGGCTGAAGCATTACGAGGACTGACGACAGAAAAACTACAGTGGATCGAGAAAACCTGCACACCAGTTTGGAAGGAACACATTACGAAACTGACCTAGGTAACCGCCATAGAGAAACCGTTCAAATAGCAGAAAGAAATATCATACGATCTGTTTCCATGGTGAAGGAAAAAACTTCATGGGTGTAAATAAGAATTGTAATCCGACTCTCATTATCCCAGACATGAAGAAAGGAACAGCAGCACTTATGGACACTGACTGGGTCTGTGGCAAACAGGCGTACTTGCACCTCCCACAATCATGGAGAGGCACATGTTCCTTGGCAACATTGCATTCAGCCTTGATGGTGATTCCAGAGAGCCACATTAATGGAGGAAAAGGAGTGCCAGTTGCCCATTATGAGCAAAACACACAGCCAACAAAAGAACCACAATTGTATGCCCTGTCCCCAGGCAATGTACAAGATGTCTTATCAAGATGGCGGAGATCGTCCAACTACATATCCAAAGCCTCCTCAGAGCTGTTAGCACAGATTCCAGACAAATACCGGCTGTTCAATTCTGCAGAAACATTCTTCGCCTCCCTTATCCTGAGCGTGAGCAAACGCAAAATGGCTCCAGATTACGCGCTGGGAGTTGATACATCTAGCCAACGACACTGAAGAAGGGTTCAACGTGATGAAGGTGGAGCTAACAGCCCTGCTGTTAATAACCATGCAGAACGGGTATGTCCTAGACCTGTTGACGGCAATGGACGGCGGTGTTTGCCGAAAATTCGGGAGTGCATGTTCCACATTTGTACCTTCTGAAGACGCAGACAATGGAACATTATCACATGTTATCGCAGCAATACACAGCCTGGGGGAACGAATGAAGAACAAAGGAGGAGCAGATGCCAGCACCTGGTTCGATAACCTCTTTTCCTGGGTACCATCATGGCTAGGACTAACGATCAAAATGCTGATGCCTATCGTGGTATTTTTGCAGCTGATTTTTTGCGTGTGCCAGCTGGGTCTTCGATGCTGCGCAAATGCAGTGCCAAATGGCGCAATGATGATGGTGACAATGGGCAACACTAGAGGAGCGGCACAGATCATGCAAGAGACACAAGTATAAACAGGTGAGGACCCAGAGCCCAAGTATAGAATGGTGCCTTTATACTGTTATGGGGACATAGTAGATAGGTTATATCATACCACAATAAAGGAGCCCCAAGAACGAGAGTGGTATACAGAGGTATGGGTGGATGTGGAAGGAGATGGGGGATGTATATATATATGACCTGCACACCAGATGAATATGCTAATAGGGGGAGAGCCTTGGGGGGGTATGTGGAGGCCAATAGAAGGCACACCAGCATGGGATGAGGCTGTTGCGAATGAGAAGGAGCGCCAGAGTTTGGGCGAGTTACAGCATTCGTTACTTAAGTAACGAAAGGGGGGAAATGTAAGGGAGGATAGGTCTATAGGACCGCCTCCCCGACATGCCCCACCTGCGTGAGGTTCGTGGCTCGTCAGTGGCCCCCCATGCACCTGTGCTCGGGTGGCAGGGTGGCTGCTGATCGACACACAGGGCCAATCGGCTTGTACTGTAACCTACCATGGACACCATTTTGAAAGCTTCAAGACTCCATTTTAGATAGAAGCGACCAAAACCCCAATGAAACAGCCTGCCTGCAACAACTGCAGATCGGCCCCCACTCACTGTGCACAGGGAATCATGCACTCCCCCTGCGCCTCCACTCCATGGCCGATCCGCTGAAGGCCCGTTCTCACGAGCAACCAGACACGAATGAGTATCAGAACAATCACTGTATCATTTACCTTCCGCAGTACATCACTGTCCCCGGAGTGACCTGACTCGTGGTTTGAGTCTGGAAAATAACAAGAACCATCCCAATCGAATAGGCCTCGACCTGGCGTCTAACCCCTAACAGTTGAAATATATATGGTGTCAATAACCTTCCTGTGCAGATCCCTGCTCACATTCCCCCAAATGGAGTGTTGTCTACACACCAAAGCCCACCGACTCTCGGGGTTGTTTGGAAATTATAATACGGGTGTTGGAAAGGGGTGAAGTTTATAACACTGCTAAAGCAAGATTGACCTCAGTCCATTGTAAAACAACAAGTGCCTCGAAGACTTAATGAAAGGGCTTGATAAAGCCCCACCTAACGCAAACCATTGATGCTGCTAGTGTACAAAGGAAGGCAAAAAGGCATTACTAAGAATACTTGTGTGCAAAATAATGAAACGTGTCAAGTTGGTATAACCGAAAATGCAAATGCATGATTGTATATGACTGTATTCCCCCTATGCTCCCGAGTACACGATCCAACCTGATGCTACCTCACATGTCATCTGTCTGTTGCCTTATGCATTACCTGTGCATTCACCTAATTTTATGTATGTGCCACTGCCAAACTTTTATAGCTATCTGTGAAGAAGTGAACGAATGTATAAACAATAGAAATTTGTAATCATCCTAATGTTACTAACTTTACTAACCGCTCCCTCTTGTGATATATTGTGCAGCCCAGGCACCGAGAATCGCCTAAAACCACAAGGCCATCACACCTCCTCCCGCCAAGGCCCGCTAGGGCTTGCTGGTACACAGGCAATACAACCTCACCTCCCCTTCTTCTGCTGGACCCGCTTCAGGAATTCACCTCCCCCATGTCTGAGGCCGCCATAGTCAGCCAAATGAATTATTTACAACCTGGTCCTAAACCCCACCGCCTCAAGGGGCCAGAGATGTGCCCTCTCTGATCCAGTACTACTCCGGTTCACCCCAAGTTAATGAGCCTTGGAGATAGGTATTCAATCCTATACTAACATATCATAAAGTAATTCTTCACCACATCTAACAGAACAGAACAACAAGGCAGCTCACCTTGTGCCCTCACACCAGACACCAAGGCTTATGACACCCGGTCAACAGGTCAAAAGTAACAGTGCACTGATGTATTGGCGAAGCTTCACATTGCATGTTGTTTCTCTGGTCTCCTATTATTCCTTAGAGTAACATATTGTAGGATTTACAGGACAACTGGAATCGTCTAAAGGATGAGTGTGTGTGTGTGGCCACAAAGGCAAAGTGTTAGTACAGCCATCAATCATCTACACTGACCGCGCCTTACCTGGCAGCTCCACCCCGACGAGCCCAGCTGACCCATCCACCCCAAGGTGGCACCACACGGATGTCTACCAATCCTGGAGCGGCTCATCACTACACCACCTATACACCACCTATAGTTTAGTCAACGCCACCCAATCCCTGAGACTATGTGCCCCCTATAGCGTTTAGGATTTGTGACGTGGTTTTGTAATAAATATGACTGTCTTTGCTATTGTCAGACAGAGCGCACTCGGAGCTTGCATGCCCTATATTGATTAGATAAAAACCTTTTACATCACCCGCACTTGGTCTTGGTCTCATTCCCTCCTGGGGTGTGTCCTTTATTGCCTCTCATTGTGGGAGGGCATTGCCTTTTGGGGACGCTTGCTTTCAGTAGAATGCCTGTAGCTTTATGCTGCCAATAAACATTGATAAAGTGGAGACAATCCTTTCCAGTTTTTTCAAACTTTTTCGAAGCCAGAAGTAATTTTTGGATATAGGGAGAAATATTATTAGCTTCTAGAATTTTATAACCAGAACTTTTCCGTGCACAGGTCATTAGCCCTGCCATGGGTCTACCCATGGACTTTTTGATTGCAGGATGTATTGCAATTTCAAAATCGTCTAGAGTTGGACAGTCCACAAGCCAAGTTTCTTGAGCGCATACTGTGTCAAAACCTTCTAGCCAATTCGATTAAAACAGATTTGCAAAGCCACGGGTGTTCCAACATCCGAAAGTAATAAGGTTCTTTGGTTCTGGTTTGTGGCATTAGCTTTGGTTCTGTTCAGCTAGAGCTTTTGGAATCCAACTCCAATCATTGGTGCCACCACAAAATGTTCTAAGACCAGCGAGGCCCTGATCTCCTCCAGTTGTCGTGACCTCGTGGGCAAAGGTTCATCGGTTCAATTGGTTGGATCAGCACTGAGCTTTCAATTGAGTAATTTCTGGCCATTTTGTTTCCTGAATAAAATGTTTCCGGATGACCAACCATGCGCACTTCTGTGCCTGGTCGAAGGATTTCGTCGCTTTTGATATTGTACAGTTGATTTTGTCTCCTGTCGCTTGGGTCCCTCGGAAAACCGTCAGGATCTTCTAATTCTGGGTCTCGGTTATTTTGGGCTTCAGCAATGTCAAATCTCATTGAGATTAGAACTGGGAAAGCCTCTAGTAGGATGTTGCATATGATTCTTGAATCAATATGTAGTTTTATGGCATCATTTTGATTTTCTTCGACAAATTTCACAATTTTTATGTCATTTGATTCAATAGTCTGCAAACTCGCCACATAGTGTAACTATCATAAAACGTTGTTTCGATTCAAAGCAAGGTCGTCCTTGCTGTCTCCGAAGTGCTCCAATAGTATACAGTACTTTGAGTATGGTTTTTTAGTGACAGTTGACTTATCGCTTTTCAAGTTAGTGTTGCGTTGCTTTTGATCTTGGTCTCGCGCAAATCATTGAGAAGAGCAGTCATGATCTTTGTTGTGCATCTTGAAACTCGTGGGGGAGTCCGAGTTGTCATTTTGAGGACAGAGAACGTTTTTCTTGTCGTAACATGAGACACAGCCCACTCTCTGTTTGGCAGATTCTATGGCCCCTGCGCACCGTTCTCCAGCGAATTTTTCAAATATTTGCCCCAAGGTCACGAACAGAGGACTGCGTGGTATCTCACTCTTGGGAGGTGTAATAGGAATAGGTGGAACCAACGTAAACAAACTGAGTGCTCTAGTGACTGGGAGAGGTGGCAAAGTTGGAACTGCGCCTTGCTTTGGCGCTTCATCATTACCAATTGTAGGATCTTGATCAGGGACTAGCTCAACTGCATCGTCATCCACATATGTTGAAAGATCCAATAGATTAATTGAGGTTTCCATGTTAGGTGGGCTGTGTCTACGTTTTCATTTTGCAATTGGGTAGCCTGAATAGATTTAATTGGGTCCGGCAGTTTCCCTTGGGCACAAGAGAGGCCTGAATTAAAAGTAAAGCTTACTATCTTGATGTTACGGAGGAATTTTCTCGAATTGTGCGTCATCTGAGATTTTTGTTTTGCATTTATGTTTTTTGATTTTTTTGCTTGAGATGGTTTGGGTCCGACCGTTTTTCCGACTTCTTTGGACTTAGTGTTAAATATCACAACCATTCCATCGGTAGAGTCATCAACCATAATGACATCCGGAGCCTGCCCCTGAGGATCAATGCTAATGTCGCTGTGATCGGCTGAAGTAGATGCAGTTTGCAGATCTGCATTTGCTTGTTTCCACTGTGTTGAGTGCTTTTTAAGGCATCGGTAAAAGGAAGCAATTTCGGCCAATGTATGCAGCGTTGTTCCTACAATGCCAGGAATTTCTCTGACTTTGGTTGCCGGGAATTGTTGGTCACCAGCCACAGTTTCCCTTTGATCAGGCTCTCTATTTGTTTCTTTGTTTTCCTTGTTTCAAATAAAGTGGGGTTAGACAAGTGAGTTCCATTTTGGCAACATTCCGGCAGTGGTTTGCCCTTTTGTTGTCGTAATAAACCAAGCGATTCCTTTGCAACCTCTGCCAGGAGTTTTTTATCCTCCCTGTTATTCTGTTTTTGGTCTGCCAAGACAGACAAGGAAGAGCCAATTTTGTTGGTGGATTCATAAAACATTTATTTGAAGAGGTTATCGTCACATTCTAGGTTGACTAATTTAGAGTTCATTAGAGCAACCAACATAGTTAAGTCTTTCAGGCTGTCTTTCATTTGTTCATACATTTTAATGAAAGGAGGTATCATCATGGACATTGAAGATATCAAGATAGGTTGCAGTTCTTGAATAGTTTTTTTAATCACTTCATCCTGGTTTTGAGTTGCCTCCGTTCTTCATAAGTTTGCCATGTGATGTAGTCTCCGTATTTTGGGGTACTCTCGTTCCATGAGCGAGGACTCAACAGAGGAGCCGTCGGTCGAGAACTCACTCATGTTATGCTGGGGTCGCAGTGAAGTCACTGCTTTTATGGCACGTTGGGCAGGTCTTTCGACAGACGAGTCACTATGCAGAGGCTGTGGCATTTTTTGTTTTGGATCCTTACAGACTCTTTGTTGAGAGCAGTGGATACAGGAGAATCACTGTCCTCGATCCTCCTAAATTTTAAGGGAGCACTATGCCACTTGTTATTGGTAATACTTTTTGCTTTTGTGCGTGGGGTCGAGTCAATTTCTGCCACGTCCTTTGAAATTGCGACTGACTCTTCTGATTTTTTTCCATTGCATGCTGAATTGATCTTGGTTAGATCTTGCAGAAGCCTATTAATAACTTCAAGCAAATCTTTGCTCTTCGGTCTTTTAGAGTTTGCCTGAAGGAACATACCTCTTATTCAGTCAGGGAGAGACAAGGAGGAGCCTTCGGAATTGCAGATGCTGGCAAATCCATCAGTACCTTGTCCAATTCAAGGACTGCCAACTTCTCAAGGGAGCAGGTACCAGAGTTGTTGCCATCATGTAAATCATGTAAAAGTACCCCTTGAGCAATGGTTTTCAAGGTAAGGGGGCTTTCTGCTTCTGTGGATGCAGAGATCTCATTTGGACCTGTTTGAGGTCTCGGGGTGGTAAACACTTCGTCATAGAACGAGATATTAAATGGCATTTCAGGAGCGGATGTAAGATTGTGAATGTTATCACACACAAATGCCTCCGACATCGCGCCGATTTGTAAGGAGAGCGTGGATTTAGCTCCAGATTTAGCAACCCTTCCTTAAATCTCAGTTCCTTTGCTCCTTCATTTGGCAAATGAAAGTGACACACACATCTCGGGTTTCCTCAAGGGCCTCCGTAGCAGAAACTAAAGGAGTGGCATGCAGGGAGCGTTCATTTGGCCAATCACAGGTAGGGTCCGTGGAGCAGACACACTGTTGAGTCTCGAGCACCCGCGAAGCAAGGGTCCGCAGGAGAGGAACACCACAGCGATCGCCCCGTGGGTCCACCCCTCCAGACGTGCACGGGGGCACTTCAGGGGACCGCGCCGTCGCGCGAAGGACAGAAGTCTGCAGGGGAGCCTGGACTGCTGTAAGTGTTTGTTGAGTACATGTTTTGTGATTAGTGGTGGGGGCATGGATGCAGTTTAGAATGGGGCCCAGATTCTGTGGGCAAGATGCTATGTTCTCGGGTGCGCCACAACACAACTTACACGTGGTGCTTAAGTTTGTAATGTCAATGGAAGAAGGGGCACTCAGCGGACTTACTTGTTGTGTAGTTGAGCCCAACACAACCGCTTTGGCGGCTTCGGCCATTCCACGATGCAGCTGGGAACGTGTCAGTGGTTGTTGCAGGGCTCTTCCTCTGTTGTGCGTTGACTGCTGCAAATTTCAGCAAGGTTCCATGTTTCCTTGAGCCGCTAGTGTCACCACACCTCCAAAGACTCCTAAGACTCAGCTCGAATCTGCAGCCGCTGCGTGGCGAATCCTGGGTGTTAAGGGATTCCAGGCAATAATAGCTCTACCTCCAGGCAAAGCAATGGAAAAGTTACTGCCACAGCACAGTTCAGTCAGCTCCTAAGACTCAGCTGGACTCCGCCATCATCATCTATTTAACAATCTGGGGGGAAGTACTCTGGAATTACTCCTATCCTGGGATAGGACAGCCTACCATTCCTCTCTCTTCCCCCTGGCCCTATTGGTATAGGGTAAAGGGCAATATTTTTCTATTTGCATTTATGACCTTCCTTTGCCTCTCAAGTCTACTTTTTAACAAAAATGAGTTATGAATCAAAACTTCAGACTCATACTAGCCACCGCCATAAGAAGTAGATATGCAGATTCAATGGGTCAAAGGGAATTGGACAAACCGATTGGCGGCTCTGTGCAAGGTAGCATCACCCTTTGGCACATTTTGGCCCTTTTCATGAAATGTATAATAGTTAAAATGTTGCCAATGATTACAGATGTTCATAATTACATTTGGCATCTTTTCCCTGAGTTTACTATTTGTCCCATTTATAATTCAGCCAACAATGCAACCTTCCTGGCTATTTCAGTTCACAAAAATGCTAGAAACATGCACTTAGTCTCTTTGCCTTCGTCTAAAAATCACATGGACAGCTAACATAATACAAAATGACTACTTATTCAGGGTTCTGGGAAAAATTTCTTAAAATGAAGAAGTCCTTTATTGTCAATGGAGAGGATTTGTCCCATATGGGGGCGGCACTGCAGACCCCCACAGCAAACTGTCTCCTCCTGGCTCGGCTTGCAACAAAGGACTTTTATGATGCCCTTTGAAGTTTGACAGTTCTTCCTTCAGAGTGGGTGCTGGAGGAAAATGCACTTCTTGGTCACGCATATAGCCACACTGGCTTCCTTTGTCCCCTCTTCCAGTAATGCCCACTGGTCTGGTAGAGCAGAGAATCCTCACACTCTCCGCCGCCTCACATGCCATTGTGGACTGTTTCACCTATTGGTGAGAATTTTCAGTGGGAAGCAAGGCTTGCCAATGAATTCTGTGCCTGAGCCAGAAAACCAGTTTTACTGGTTTCTGAGCCTTTTCCAAGGTAACTAAATTTTGTGAGGACAAATATAATGTACATTGTGTAGCCAAACCCCCCACCCACACATATGCAGACATGTATGTGCAAGCAAAAGCTGTCATTCAACGTTGACTTTTAAATTACATGTTTCCTCATTTTCCAAAGAGCAGATTCACACATGTGCAGGCCCTTCATTTAAAGTTGCAAAATGCGGTTCTGCCGGTGAGTGGGAGAAGAGGACATTCAAGACCCCACCTATTTCTATGCTTCCCTGGTAGGCCCAGTAATGACTGCTTCGGGTCCAGGGCTCCGGACTTGAGGCACTCATGTGAGAACACCTCAGAGAACCAGCACCCCTTTTCGTGCAAATACATTTATGATCACGTCCATATTATTATGCATGCCATTATAGAGTTAAATCAAGACTCCATTTTGCACCGTGCAGACTCCATCTTGCAAATAGAGAAGAAGCCATTATATTTCAGCATGGCCTGCAACCATCTCTGTTAAGCGCACAGCCAGCGTAACTCTCCCCCCACCACCTCCTCTCTCTGCCGTCTGCATAACTGCCTGATTCCCATGAGAAGGCTGGCAGCAGAAAAGCAACAAAATCCACACTGTATCACTTGCCGTCTAAACTCCCTCTATTGATTCAGAGGCATCTCAGAGGGAGAAGGCGAAGGCCATGGCTATTCGTCTCCATAGAACTGCCTTACACCCCTTAGACCTGTGCCACAGAAACTTAATCTCTGTGTACCCCAGAGCACAGTCAACAACATGAGAGATCTTTAAATCGGCAAATGTATCTTCCCTTTCTCGACTTATATGTGCAAAAGAATGTCCTCTCATTGTGTACGGAGTTCATGTAAACCCACAGACACCCTAAGCGAGCCAAATGCTTATAACAGTGTAAATACATGTATGTGTGTTACTAGAAGTTCATATGCTAACCTGTTATATTGAAAGTAGAGTGTGTGTTGACGTATAACATTTGAATATGTGCACAACTAGATTGTACTCCCGTAATAAGTAAACAAACCATAGACCTATGCAAAATCACACAATGCTACCTCACTGTTGATGATGTAAAATGGAAGCACATGCATATCATTAGGCAGATTCCTATGGACCGCTGATCTTACTTAGTTGTTTGTGTTGTATTGATCATGTGATAGCTAAACCCCTCTCACCACCCCCTGTTCTTACGTTATAACATTGCTCAAATTACATGATGTCTGAATGATGCCATTTTCTCAAATGAAGGATCAGCTAGGAGTATATAAAACAGTAACATGTTATATGTCAATATAAAAGACCCCAGCTATTTTATGATGTGAAACTCAAAACCTCAGAAGGAGGACTTAAGCCCACTCCTGAACACCCCTGCCCAATATTGAGTTATGTCGTTTGGACACCTGATCAGTAAGACCCCTCCAAGGAAGGGCACGTCTAAAATGAAATGTATTTCTTGAAATCCAGTCACAGCAACCATACACCCTCGCTTCCCCTGACAATATTGAACTAATACCCCCAACCTGATATCCTAATGTGTTTTGACATGGAGGCGATATCCTTGGTAAAGAGCATATAATTGATGTTCAATATTGGAAAATCAAGCCCTGTTTTTACATGTGCAACCTACTGGCCTTGCTGCCAAGAGAAATGATTAAATGTTTGAATGGATGGGAATGAGTGGCCACAAGGGCAAAATGTAATAGGACCAGGATGTGATGTGTCAATTCGCCGGAGGTTGGACAGATGAGCCCGGATGAACTACTGACCCTGCGTACCACATCATGATGTCAACTCACCACGGACCAATCAGCTAACACCGACCATATAGCACCCATAGGTGTCTCCCCTTAGTGACCAATCCCGATCAAATATGTGCCCCTTAGGCCACCCGCTGTTTGATGTGTCATTCTATGTATAAAAATGAAATGTAATATGTTTCCTGCAGAGCGCTCTCGGCGTGAGCAAAGATTCTGTTTGCCCTAACTTTAGATAAAGCCTTTAACAACACTCTCACTTGGTCTTGGTCTTATTCCCTCCTGGGATGTACCTTTATTGACTCTGTTGGTAGTTCGCTGACAGGCCTGCGGGGGCCTCTCCCCTTCATTGGTGACACTGACGCGATAGCGTTCCTTCCTGTCCTTCTGGCACGAGACGCCCCCCTGCTTCCCTCAAGAGCTACCCGCCAACGGCAACCGGTACACCTAGACCTGCGCACGCAGTAGGGCGAGCGGGTACGGGATCCCTCTTTTTTTTTTTTTAAACTTCTTTTTATTATAAGCGTGGCAGCAAAACACAGGCGAACAGCGCCAGGCAGAAACATTGTAAAAGAACAGTCTTTATAAAACCCATACGTACCACTCGTCAGAGCCGGGCGTGGTCTTTGAGCGAGGAGCAGCGCCCTGCCGATCAGGTCCAGAGGGTCTCGGATCAAGACAGACACGTGAGTATTAAGTGCGAGTGATATTAAAGGCACAGGTGGGAGTCGGATTAGGAAGGTTTGGGGAACGCAAAGAAAATAACTTGGGTATCACCGCAGGAGTGTACGGTGAATCCGAGGGGGAGTGACAAGAGGTTCTGGAGTTTGGGCTCTTTCTCTATCTTTCCTACTACTCTCCTTCTATCGGATATGGCCATTAGGACTTAAGTGGAGTAAACGAGACAAGAAGTTAATAGGGATCCTATCTCCGTGGGGAGTAGAAGGCGGCGCTGCATAGTGCTATCTCGACTAGTACAGGATATAAAGGTGTAAGAAAGTGAAGTGAAAAGGAAAAAAGAATAACTGGTATCAAGGCGTCAGCAGGTAGACCCAGAGTATTAGGTAGAAATGTGTTTTTCTGACCTTTTTTCTTACCTCATTCTTCTCCTTGCCCTCCTAAGTGGGTGGATTGGTACAAGGGATGAGAAGGGGCTAAAACTTGTGAAAATAACGAGGGAGTGGGCGTGAAGCAAAGAGACATTGGGAACGGTGGGAAGTGTTATGTGTGTGTCAATGTTTTTTGTTGTCTATGTAAGTGTTAAATGTCTATTTCGCATGTGAAATAACTATTTTTTGTTGCACGATGTGTACTGTAGATTTGTTGATTTAAAAGGGGAATTGCTTGGTATATAGCATAGTGTGAAAATATTAACAAGATAATTGGAGAGTTGAAAATTGTAACACAGTGTAAGTGGAGTATACGAGCAACGAATAAGTATGGGGTAGGCCCACCAGGTAAGGCGCAGTAAGAGTGAAGTACAATGGGTGTAGAAACGCCCTTGGCTCATATTTGTAAGATGCTACCAGGGTATGCTGACAAGATTAGGAAATATCACGAACAGTGGATCACAGAATTGAAGGGAGAGGGATTACCCCAATTATGGCCAGAAGGAGGGTCCTTTGACAAGGAAGTGTTGGATATGGTGGCAACTTGTTTGTTCAGAAAGTACAAGGGGAAGCAGTTCCATAATGGGAGAGAAATATTGGATCTGTGGTGCTTATTTGAGGAGGTGCCCCCAGGTAAAGATAGCGAGCAGAATGCATCTCCCCTGACAACAGCTGGCAATGCAGGGCCACCCACGCAAGATGACAAAAACCTAGAGGTAACACGTGTCTATCTCTTGTTGTCAAAACCAGAACCTGCAGAAGAGTACAGTGACCCCGTGTATGTAGCACAGCCCACAGCCCCGCCTGTACACAAGCCATCTGCTACTGTACCACCCCTATACAAAAGCCAAAGTGTAACACGACCCCTACATAGCTCAACAGTCGATATTGGAAAATGAGCCCAAGATCTGAAATCACGCCTTACAATGGCCTGCACAGAACTGTCCCATATAAGGGCACTGGGGGAGGGGGAGGGACATCCATCCCATGGGCGAACCCAGATGACACCTCCCCACCGAGTATGGGAAAAAGGGAAGACGGATGGAAAAAGGGAGAGATCTTGTTCGGAATTAATGATACGCCAACGCAAATAATAGAAATAAACACTGTAGAAAGCGAGCGGGAAGCAGAAGAAGGAGGGGAACTGTCAGAGAGAGAGAGAGAGAGAGAGAGGAGGAGGACTGGAGTGACATAGAAGAACAGGAGGAGGACAGAAGGTTAGGGATCGCCGCCGGTGGTGCATCGGTCACAGAAGGGTTGTCGCCGATAGAGGAATGGACAGGGAGGCTGAGGAACAGGACAGGGCGCATAGCAGTGATCGGAAAGAAAGGGAAGAAGGTGAGTACGAGAAAGGGGGGGAAGAATTTACAGCTACCTCTGATACACCAGGGGGCGGGAAGACCAAATTACATACCATGGGCCCAGATGGACAAGGCCAACTTGCTTAAACAGTTACCCCCGCTCTCTGGAGGTGCCAGCAAGTGGATATATGCGTTCATTAAACACACAGCAGGAGTGCCCTTGGCAGTGGGGGATGTTAAAAGCTTGCTTGTGTCTGCAGTGGGAGATAAGGCTAACAGGGTCTGGGCGAAGGCGGGGTTCCCAGGGATAACTTTAGATTGTGACCGCCATGATGGGGCCTCGTTTAACACAGTGCGAGCGCACGTGTCGGATGCACTGAGGGAAACATTCCCAGACACTCCCGATTTACAGTCAGTGATGCAATGTTCCATGAATGATGAGGAAGATGCGATGTCCTTCATTCTCTGGGTGCAAGACATGTGGAGAGCGGAAACGGGTACGGCCTGGGATCAATCCACATCCCTGTTTTACTTTATTATTAAAAGAGGACTCCCAAAGGAAGTGCAGAAGACCCTTGATAAAATAGCTGGAACAGGGTGGCCTGAAATTCAAAGCATCATAGTGCACCACTGCAAGAGGATCAAAGAAAGAGAGAAGGAGATGCAGCGGCGGTTGGCAGACAAAGCTAAATTAGTACAAAGTAAGTTATTGAAGGTCAGTGCAGCGGGAGCCACCAGAACAGCAGGAAGCGAGAGGGAGGAAGAAGACGGTCAGATGGGAATACCAATGCAGATGGTGGCCAACTGGACAGGTAACAGCCAGAATCAATGGGCAGAAGAAAACGGATATGAGGGTCAGCAGTGGCAATCGAGGGGAGGGCAAGGAAACAGAGGGGGATTTAGGGGGCCAAGAGGAGGGGGTGCAGGGTATGGAGGACCCCGAGGGGGAATGCAAGGACAATGTTGGCAGTGTGGGAGGTGGGGTCATTTTATGAGTGTCGAAGCAGACCAAACAATTCATATTCAAACAGACATCCGCACCCAGGGGGCCCATATGGACTGCCTATGGGTGACGGCAGGAGAACCAACCAACCCGACCATAGATACTCAGGTGAGCGCCCCATGCCCCCACAGGACACATCCTCACACCCCCAGTGCCGCAATCACGCTGCCCATGTGCGCAACCAGACCTATGCCACTGCTGCCAACGGGGCTCCAGCAGCGCCATGCAGAGGAACCGCAGTAGTAACGGGGAATGTTTTTCACATAGATGAACTTCCGTGGCACTCAGCATAGGACAGCCCACAGAGAGCACTTGCGTGTCCAGTATTATCGCTAACCCGCGATGCATCAGAGAAACCACTCGTAGGGGCAGCGATAGGAAACAAACAATATATTTTTATGGTGGATTCGGGAGCGGGAAAATTGTGCCTCAAGGAAGGCAGGTTCCCGCTTTCAAATAGGACTTTGGAAATGCAGGGGTTCTCTGGGGCGGTGGTCGAGGATCCGTACACAGAAGAACTAGACATAACAGTGGGAGGGAAGACTGTACGAGCCCCCCTTCTGTATTACAAGGAATCGCCTATTAATCTGTTGGGAAGGGATTTTCTCAGTAAACTCAATATGTCCATCTCGTTCACAGAGAGAGGGATAGTTTGCTCCACACCAGGCATATGCACAATTAGGGCAATGCTAATGATACACACACAAGCAGGCTTCCCACAAACACGAGGCATATCCGTGAATCCTGACATGTTCGTACAGGGGTTGAGAATATTAACATGAGTGGTGCCAGAACTAAAGAATAGTAAATGGAGAGTACCCTCAGAGTTCATATTTCGCCCAGTGGCCGACCCAGAAATAGTGCAAGGGACCATCGTGTCCCTAGATATACACGCCGTGCAAGTATCAGCACAAAGGATAATAGTAATAGCAATGGATATGCAGGGGTGCCAGTGGAGAACAATGCTGTGCATCGACGCCAATATGGCCCTGCGAGATTTATCTGATGAAGAACTTTTCAGTGACACAGAGGACACCGGGGAAATAATAATGGAAATTGCCATCCCCTGTGAAGTAATGATCCAAAGATGAGAGGTACAGTTGCCCCTTGTAGCAATGATCAGAGCCCCACCAGCATACTTTGAAGAAGACATGTCTTTAGTACTGCAACAGTTGTGGACAACAGGCCCACATGATGTAGGTCTGCTACACGAGGTTACACCAGTGAGAATTAATCTCAAACCTGGAGCCATTCTGCCCCGGGTGAAACAATACCCTATATCCAGGGAAGCAGAGGAAGGAATAAAAGATACGATTTATACACTAATAGTGTAGGGCAAAATAGTACCTTCAAGTTCACCTTGTAACACCTGCATTTACCCAATTAAGAAAGCAAAGGGTGGGGCATGGAGGATGATCCAAGATTTACGCCCCCTCAATGACGTAGTACAGAAGGAATTCCCTCTCGTTCCAAATCCTGCTTCAATACTATGCAGCATTCCCACAGACGCTACCAACTTCACGGTGGTGGACCTGAAGAACGCATTCTTTTCAATACCACTTGACTGAGGGTCGTGGTATTTGACAGCATTCACACTAGGGAGGAAGCGATATGAACATTGCCGATTGCCCCAAGGATACTGTGAGAGTCCCAGCATATTTAACAGAATATTGCATGAAGACCTCAGGAACATACACACAGCGAGTCCCATAATTCAGTACGTGGATGATCTGTTTGTCTGCGGGAGGGATGAGAGCGAGTGCAGGAAAGATTCAATTATTTTATTAAGGCACCTGGCCCAGAAGGGGTACAAGGTAGACAGACAGAAGCTGCAGTATTGCCTAACAGAGGTATTATACCTAGGCCAATTGATCTCAAAAGATGGTAAAATAATTCCAGACAGAGCAGCGGCAATAAAAGCAGTAAAAGAGCCTAACACAGTAAAAGAAATGCAGAAATTCCTTGGCATGTGTAATTATAACCGCGCATGGATATTAGACTATGCATCGTACACAAAGCCCCTGTTGCAGGCACTCAAGGAAGCACAGAGGGAGAACACTAAATTGCAATGGACCCAAGAAATGCACACATATTTTGACACCCTTAACTCATTTCTACTGCACCAGTTCTCGCAACCCCAAACTAGGAGCAAGAATTGTATCTTTTCTCACATTGCAATGGTTCACTCATGACTGCCGTACTGACACAGAAAACATCACTGGGCCACAAACCCTGGCGTTCTATAGTGGAATACTTGACACAGTGATGCAAGGACACTTCGCTTGCGAACAGGCTCTCGCAGCCGCTGCGTTCGCAATAGAAAAAAGCTCTACTATCATGATGGGATGCTCTGTCACATTGTATGTAGAACATTCCCTGTTTGCCATACTCGAAAGGTCAAAAAGCACACTGACGACACAAAGGGCCACAGCATATGAACTAATTATTTCCAGCCCCAATATCCACATAGTGCGCTGCAAAAGTAAACCCAGCCACGTTCATCACAGAGGCGTGTACAGTAGAAGACATGCAACAACATGATTGTGCCACATACACAGGGGATGACGAAGATACACAAAAGGCACACGAAACTGCACTAGCAGAAGGAGAGATGTACTTTGTTGACGGGTCCGCCTCTATAGATTGTGAGAAAGGAGAAAAACACATAGGCACAGCAGTGGTACGGGTGGAGGATGGGGAATTTGAAGTGATCGTACAAAAAAGGTTACCCTTGCATTTTTCCGCCCAAGCAGCAGAACTAGTAGCCTTGATAGAAGCACTACATGCAGCAAAAGGGTGCATGGTGACCATTTACACAGACTCCGCATACATGACAACCACGGTACATGGGGGACTAGCGCAGTGGGGAAGAAGGGGATATAGGAGAGTTGATGGGTCCCCAGTACAACATGCAGCACTATTAAGTGATCTGATTGACGCCCTGAAAGAACCCACACTTGTCGCGGTCGTGAAATGTCAGACCCATACTCGAGGTGATGACGTCATCTCATTAGGGTACGCGGCAGCGGACGCTGCTGCCAAAGATGACTCCTACCTGCCTAAAAGCCCGACAGGTGAGTACATACTGCGGAAGAAACGCAGCCCGAAGGGTTTAACTTATTGCCAGTTTCCCAAATAATCGAGCTACAACATGATGCCCCTGGCGAGGAGAAAGAAATGTGGGAAAAGAGAGGGTGTAGTCAGTCCCCCACTGATTTGCTATGGAGACAAAACATCATTGCGAAATTAGTGATGCCGACCAAATTGCTAGAGGTAGCATTTAAGCAATTGCACTTCCCGGCCCATAACGCAAAACAGCACATCATTGCAGATATCCAGGAAAACTGATTTGCCCCAGGACTACAGAAACATGTCACAAAGCTAATAGTGGAATACATTACCTGTCAGACATACAATTATAGCATGACACTGCTAACGCTCAGAGGAGCGCTACCAAAACCTAAAGGGCCCTTTATGGAATTACACATAGACTACGCCGACATGGGGGAGCGGTGCAATGGAGCAAGATACTTGATCGTTGTCGTGTGCCCATTTTTCCAGTGGGTGGAAGCCGGACCGTGTGCCCACCCAGACACACGATGTGCAGCCAGATTCCTAGTGAGGGAAGTGTTCCGACAACGAAACAGATTTTGTGAATGACATGTTCAAGCATATTACAGCGATGTTAGGAATAACACACAAGCTCTGCACGATTTATCATTCGCAATCGAATGGCGTTGTAGAAAAAATGAACGGACTGCTCATGAGTAGGTTGTCTAAACTGTTCCATACCCTCAAAAAGAACTGGGTGTATTGCTTACCCCTAGCGCTTTTTAAAATGAGGCACCAGCCCAGCAAGGACCACCACCTGTCACCACATGAAATTTTGACAAGTCGAAGAATGCAAGAAGTGAAGTTAGTGGGCACCACTGGTAGTAAATCCACGTGTCTCTGGTATTCAAAATGAGTGCACGAAAAAAACTTTTCCAATAATATGTGTCAAAACACTTGAAAAGGAGCTGGCTGTGACAAGTTTGGAGACACCCAAACTCAAAATACATGTGAATACACGGAGAATGCACACAGCTCACTCACCCTTGCGCAGACAGTCAGATGCCCATCAGAGCGCCACAGTTCTAGGTGAAGAGTTCCATGAATATCTCAGAAATTTGTCGAAAGCGGCACGCGTGATAGCAAAAGAAATAGCGCCTCCCTTCACGCACGATGCACCAACAAACACAGCTGCGCCTACAACAGAAAATACAGATTGCCAGTTGATGACAGGCGACATGGTTTATGTGAGAAGTTTCATGAAATGTTAAATGACAAAATAATTAGGATGAAAGTTCAAAGTAACCCAATTATGATTACACATGTAACATATACACTGCTATGCATGATTAACAAGTGCTTGTGTTTCATTTATTAGGAAACTCACCGGGCATGGACAAGCCCCGACGACAACTAGTGGAAGTGTAGATAGGGGGAGACGAAGAAGAGAATTGTATCCTAGCTGTTCGTATGAATGCGTGTTGTTCCTGTGTGCCGTGTTTTTCTTTACAGGGTTATTTGGCCTGTTCCTGTACTGGGCCATTGTGTATATCTCAATTGATGCTGGCAAGGGGGGTGCAGGCATGGAGACAATAAGGAAAGGAACCCACTTGATTTGGGATGGGGCAAAGTTAATATGGAGTCACTGGACCCCGGAACATGAGCCAAACACTACAACTCATGCCAGTGAGATGCACAACACAACCTCATCCCCAATAGTGAAAGATGCATATTTTAATGTATACAAAATGAATGATAAAACACCTTCAGAAATAACGTTGGTGTTAAACCATCCACTATGGCAATAGAAAAAATGAACAGCCACCTTGACTCAACTATCAAAGGGGGGTATGACAAAAGGGGAGTAATATTAAGGAATGATGACAGCTTCCATACTGTTGTAAAAGGTAAACAAAGTGGGGCAGAGGAGAAGATATTGAAGAGGAAACGAAGGGAAACGGAGGCAGACGGGTGGGAAGAAGAATATAAATTTGACCTAGATACAGTTGATAACCCTCAACACCCCCATCAAGCAAACAAATGGTATGCCAACATGAGCCACACGGCACAACAAACAACCAATGAGAGCTGCTACGTCTGCTCCTTTATTCCCCATGCCTCAGGCACCCCCAAGGTGTTATTGCCACAAGAAATGCCAGTCGCAGAGACCCAATGTCTTGTACATCTTACGCTGTGTTGAATCAAAAATACTTTTCAAGCACACACAGTCTCTTTTGAACTGTTACAAAACGAACGCACATGCTACTCCCGGCTGCAAGGAGTAATCTGCGTAAAGGAACCTTTTTTTGTAATAAAGGGCGTGTTGCATGCTCATAACAAGTGGCAGAAGGAGGAGGTCCTGTGCAAAGCAGAAGCACTCCGAGGCCTAGCGGAGCACAAGCTCACATGGGTACAGAAAACATGCACTCCCACATGGACTGAACATATAAGCAAAATAACGTGAGTCAGCACCATCGAAAAACCCTTCAAGCTACAGAAAAACATTTCTTATGAACTATGCTTCCATGGAGTAGGGAAAAGGGACATGGGGAGAAACGAAAACTGCAGTAAGTTGCTTATAATCCCTGACATGAAGAAAGGCACCGCAGCTTTGATGGACACATACTGGGTTTGAGGCAACATGGCCTACCTGCATCTTCCAAAATCCCGGAAGGGAACATGCTCCATGGCAACACTGCACTCTGCACGAATGTTGATCCCAGAAAGCCACATCAAGGGAAAACATAATACACCAGCAGGTGCAGATACATCTTCCCCAACACCATTTGAGACAGAGCCTGCAGACGTTCAGAACAAGGGAGGGGAGCAAGGCACATACTGGAGGAGAGACGGTCATCGAATTACATCTCGACAAAGTCATCCGAACCTCTGGTCCAGATACCGGACAAGTATAGACTATTTAGTTCATTGGAGACATTCTTTCCATCACTTGTTCCCAGCATCCAGGCAAGAGCAAATGCTAAGTGGTTGCAGATTACAAGATGGGAGCTCATCCAACTGGCCAATGACACTGAAGAAGGGTTTAACATCATCAAGGTGGAACTGCGGGCCTTGCGATTGATGACAATGCAGAATCGATACATATTGGACTTATTAACCGCAATTGATGGAGGTGTTTGCCGAAAAATCGGGAGTTCACGTTGCACATTTGTACCCTATGCAGACGCCGAGAATGGCTCCCTTTCACACATAATAGCTGCAGTACATTACCTGGGTGAGCGAATGAAGAACGAAGGAGGAGTGGAGCCTAGCGCCTGGTTCGACAATCTATTCTCGTGGGTGCCCTCATGGCTTGGAATGACTGTAAAAATACTCATGCCTCTCATCGTCTTTTTACTTCTGATATTTTGTGTGTGCCAATTAGGACTTCTATGCTGTGCAAATGCAGTATAGAACGGCGTGCTAATGATGGTGACAATGGGACGTGCAAATGGTGTGGCACAGATAAAACACGAGGCGGAAGTTATGATAAGATATGATATGATAAGGCATTTGTAACGCGCCTATACACAAGTGTTTCAAACGGGTGATGCCCCGGGCCCCAAATAAAGAATGACTGAATAAACTCCCTCTATTGATTCAGAGGCAGCTCAGGGGGAGAAGCCTTTAACAGCACTCTCACTTGGTCTTATTCCCTCCTGGAATGTACCTTTATTGACTCTGTTGGTAGTTCACCGACAGGCCTGCGGGGGCCTCTCACCTTCCCCGGTCACAGGATTGCCTTTCAATTAGTCCTTTTGAGGGGCTTTGCATGTACTGTTGGTTCATGGACACAAAGGGATACTGCACAGGATTTCTTTGATTTGGACACAGAAAAGAGAAAAAGCCACGCTATTTCATTCATTTGCAGGAATTTGAGCGTGATAGTTCACATCAAAGGGAAACAAAAGCTGTATCGGGCTGTAATGGAGAAACCCTTGCCCCTCATGTGATTTAGCACTAAAACAAAGCTGTTTTGGATGTTGTGCATACTTTCTGTTCTCCAGATGCATGAAAAACAGACGCAGCGCCGTTCTGAAGGCAGGGCATAACTTCTAGCTATGCAGATGAAAATGAAGCAAATGCAGGGCCATTTTTCAAAGCGGTGTTCAACTGCTTGCCACACATGTGCCAGAATGACAGAATCACAGCCATGACACTGTTTTAATGTGGTTTTAGGTGAAGGGGATTTCTGCTTAAGGTCTTAAATGCACCCCACAAAACTACAACATTCCTCCTTTGTGAGAACCAAATAAACTACAGCATAACTTGTAAAGCCTCACAAAGGCTCTGTGTACTTTTTTTAAAAATCAATCATCAGTTAATTATTTACTATGCACTTATCCAAATGTCTGCCCCTATCAAGCGTTGCTCTCTTAGGGTAGCGTATTTCATGACTAGGTACCACCTGGCTTGGCAAAATCTCTTCTCCCTTACAGGGAGACTCATTTGGGCCACATCTTCTGACTCATCTGAGCTTTGGCACTCTTCCTCACGTTGGGCTATCACCAAGTTCATTCTGTAAAGCTTCAGTCACAAGCCTCTTGCAGCTGGACCTAGCAGAACATTCAGGGGCTAGATTACAGAAACGTTTCACCGTTGCAAGTGCTAGTTTGCAAAGTTTGCCCTAGGACAAGACACTATTCTTTCAATGCATTTTTGTACCAGAGCAAAGTTTGCCCCAGTCCTAATAGGGATTGGTATTAGGAATAGGGAAAACTTGCCTTGGTGCAAAAATGCATTGAAAGCATATCTTTTTAAACTAGGGCAAACTTTGCACCGTGCAAATTCTTTGCAAAATTGCACTTGCACCAGTGCAATTGTTCTGTAATCTGGCTCCTGGTGTGTGACATTTCTTGAAGAAACATGCCATCTGATGCAGTTACCATGGATCCCTTCATCACTCCCAACTCCCATGAGTGCGGCTCAAGTTCCCGGAAACCGCCTGGCTTTTAATACAGCAATCACCCCCGCTTAGGAGGACGTACAGGGCTGGTTACGGCCTGCCAGCACAAGCCTCAATGAGGGCTCATGGCCCTTACCGCGCTTTTATCCTCCTCCCCCAAAGCGAGCATGATGATATTCACACTCCGGGGTTCATCTGGGATGCAAATAGTTGTATTTTTAATTTTTTCAGGAGTCAGGCTCTGAGTGTTTTTCCAAGCCCAATCACCCATAAAAAACAAGATGACCATTGCCATAATAAATAGAAAAGTGGTATAGTCCCTTTTCTATTGCTATGGAGGTTCCGGGCGGGCCGGAGTGTGGGGACCAGAGCACAAATCAGGTAAGCAGGCAGGGAGGGAAGGGTGCAGGATTTTGTGGAGGGGTAGGGCAGAGGATGGGGGGTGTGGAGGCAACAGATAAAGGTTCTGTGTTGCCCACCCACACTCAAGATGGCGGCACCCACGGAAGGGCTTTGGGTAGCTGGAAAACATGGCTGGAACACTCTATTTTTCTCGACTATGTTTCCAACCACCTGGTTGGCTGAGTGCCCTTCCCTGTGCACAAATAGGACTATGGGCCTGATTTACAAAGCGTTTTACAATGGGATTGCGTCATTGTAAAATGCTTTTGTAAATCAAGCCCTCTATCTCCTACTTGAGTCTCGTATGGACATAGTTTCTTTCTCTCGGGTTTCCAGCCTGTCTCTTTTTGCTCACCCCAACATCATCTATGGTTCTGTTCCTCATTAAGAGTGAGTGGTAATCAGTCCTCTTTGGCGTAATTCCATAAGAGCCTCAGCAGGTGCTACACTCGTTGAAGAGTGGGGGGGGTTGACGATATTCCCTCAGGAATTCATATAGAGCTTGATAATGCTTGTCCCTTGGTCATTTGAGATCCTGAAACCTTTGTTCCGTTTCCTCATGAAGCGTTCTGCATCGCCATTGTCAGTGGCCACACTGGCATGATCCTATGATGGCAAATCCTAAGGTTCAACAAAAATGTTTGGAATTCCCCACCTGAAATGAAGAGCCATTGTTTGATCTCAGCTGCTGCCAAAGCCTGTGAGTGGCAAATATATTTTCCAAAGATGGAATGACCTTGCTGGCTGCCGTGTACAGGACAAACTCAGCTGATGGATACCTGGGCCATCAGTCAACCACCATGCGGAAGTGACAATCATCACTTGTGGATCCAAAGTCAACACTTCCACATTCCCATGGCTTGCAGCTTTGCACTTGCGACTGTATGGTTGACCCTTGCATTGCAGATGATGAAGCCTGATACCATACACATTACATGTTGCATTCCCCCAACTCATACCATCAGGCTTTAGGCTTGGTCGCTCCTTGATGTCTGTGATGGGCCAATTGTATCAGTCTTGGTATTAATGCTGTGGGTATATCAACAGGTGTGTCTCTCAATAGTATTCCTTCAGAGGCTACTGTCAGGTCATTTATTGCCAGAACCTTTCCAGGATTGTTCTGGCCAATTGTGTCCAGCAGTCTAATGATTTGAGAGCATATATCCACTTGCCAGTCTGATTGCCTGGACAATTGTTTGAAAACATTCATCCATTGCTGAAGCTTTGGCAATTTCTGTTAAAAACATAGATGTTGGCACTGCCACCTCCGTAATCATGTTCACCTGGGATTTTATTTCACAATCCCTATCCATATAATGTTGTTTTCAGGGGGACGGGTGGCATGACAGATAATCAACAGGGATGTCACTACCAGGTCTGTAAGTAAGAGGTACATTATATTCCTTAAGCTGTAGAATCCATTTCTCAGGACTGGCTAGGGGGTGCAAGGCAGCACCCTAATGATGAGCACTAACGACTTGTGCTCTGTGACCACCTCTGTGTGCTTCCATGAAATGCACACGCAGGTGCATTGGACACCGCCCGAGTGACAGTTCCATCTCATCCACAATGTATTGTTCTGTGTTATAGCAGAACGTGAAACTCAGGGCTAGGAAAGGAAATCACAGCCAAATATGGTGTTCATCTTTTCATACAGATAATTGGGGATGTGCCTGCTTTGGTGTGTAGACCTCCCTATTTGAAATGTCTCAAAGAAGCTTTAGCTTTAAGAACTGGTCCTGATTATTCACCTAAGATCGTCCTTCTTTTCATACGCAGAAGGAAATTGTACTTCAGGTCCTGTGTTCAAACTCGTCTTTTCATGAGGAGTAGAGACTGCACTGCTAATGCCTTATTTGGAAATATTGCAGGTTGGTTGCACGTTTAACAGTCTCTTTAGGTCTTTGCTGCAGGTTGAACATTTTTTAAACCCTCTGTTGCTTTTTACCCCAACTATTTTTTATTGTTTTTTTAGCAAACAAAAAAATCAGGAGAACCTCAGACAAAACACATTTTTGCTTTGTAGGGGTTCCAACATTCTCCACAGTCTTGACAATGGACCATTTTGATGCTTGCAAATGTTTTAGTATCAGCTCCAACTCTTGTGTGCTCACTTCTCCTGGATTGTCCCCCTGTCAATCAAATAACACGGATCCAGAGTCATTGGGCCCTACCTGTCCTGTAATGTCTCTTATTGCCAACCTTAATTCTAGACAGAAATCTCTGAGTGCAGGGCATGTCCGCCATGTATGTAACAATGCCCGCCTCGCCCCACATCCTCTCCAGCACCTTGGATCAATCTTTATGTTCATCTTACATAATACCTCTTGGGATCTATAACATCAAAATAATATTTTGGGACTGTACACTCAATGAGGTTTTGTGAAATCTTCTTCACACTAATTCCCATTGCCTCCCTAATTATTTCTCCCATGTTTTAATGTTCTCTAAGGACTTCCCTAGCGAGAGCACCGATAGTGCCTCATAAATTGCAATTATTAACCCCCTCAAGGATCTCGCCCCCTGGAGAAATTTTTCCATAGCCATTAATGCCTGTGAGGCCCCTTCTTTGGTGATCACATGTGGTAGCCAATGCTGCAACTGTAAGTATGTGAACCTGTCCTGATTGCTAATTCTGAAGTCTAGTTTAGATCTATGAACGATTTTTATCTCACCACTTTAAAACATGTCTTCCATCTTAGTATACCCTCCTTTTTTCCATGTTTGTAAGGTCTTGAATGATGTGGCCCTAGCTTTTTTGTTACCTCGGTCCAAACGCTAAGGTCAGATTTGTAGACCCGGCTGCTTCCAAATATGTCAACCAGCAACCACCTGCTCCATGAAGAGTTTCCCTGACTATTTCTGTGTCAATTCCACAAGAATTCTCAATTGGGAGCCCCTGAAGTAGTTCTTCAGGTTCAACATCCTCAGGCACCTTCCCCTCACCCTCAGTAACATCCTTCTAATGACCTGAGCCTTCTTGTCCCCCCATATATATTTGATGAACATATTTTGGATCCTTTTTAGGATCCCTCAAGGCATTGCAATCGGGAACGCTGAAAGAGATCCAACAATCTAAGAAGCACATTCATTTTCAGCGTGGCTATGCGTCCCACACATGTAATGTGCCATTTTTTCCACCTACTAAGGTCCTACTATATGGCGCCTATTATTTTGGGGTAATTTACATTATATACGAACATTATTTGGGAGGTTTGCCTTAAAGTCTCAATTTTCTCCTCTCTGAGGGAGAGAATAAGAATCTTCGATTTGCTCATATTCCCCCATAGACCAGAGGCCTTGGTGAAAAGAGCACTTCTATCCTAATGTGGGGAAGTGAGACCTTGGGATCCCTGACGTCATGATCTCATCATCTACAAATAACCACACTTTGTGCCCTCCCCAATCAATTCCCCAAATCCCTTTGTTTTGCCTCATACGAGCCGTCATGGCAAAAAGAAGTGGTGAGAGCGGGCATACTTATTTTGTTCCTCGATTAAGCTCAAATGGCTCTTTAAAGCCTCCATTGACTCTCAATTGGGCCCTCGGTTGCTTGTAGCTAGCCATTATCATTCTTGTCACTTCTGGCCCAAAACCCTTTTCAGCACTCTGAACAGGAAGCCCCAATCAACCCTATCAAATGCCTTTTCAGTATCTAATGTCAATATTAGGACTGTCGCTATACATCAACGTGCCTTGTCAATTACATCTGTTGCTTTTAAAAGCAGGCAGATATGTGATGAGATGAATTGCACTAGCATGTTTGGTGGCAGCAGAGGTGGCGCTGGTGCTCATTTTTCACTGGCAATCGACTAGTAGGGTGTCTGCATTGTGGGCAGAGCATCTGGGTGTCTCCCTGGTGGACATTTGTAGAGCTGCTATGTGGATCTCTCCCCACACCTTCATAATACACTATCAGGTTGGTGTGGGGATTTCAGAGAAAAGCATCAGTGGAGTCCATAACAATTTAGGGCCCAATTCATGGAACTATATGTGCCAAAAATCAGGACTTTACATGCCAAACTGTGTGCAAATCCTGTTTGTGTCAAAAGCCTCTTTCTTTCTCACCTTTTTCTCCTTGCTTGTGTTCTTCTGGGATGAGGCTTCTTTCTTTTTCACCGACCGTGACTTGTACAGGCTGGAACGCGAGTCCTCGGGTTCCAGCGTGGAAGCCGGCTGCCAAGCCGGTAGCGTTCGAATTCCAGGAACAAATGTCAATGAATCCAGCAAGGAAGGTAGGTATCGGAAGGTAAGGACTGGAAGGGTGAGGGTTCCAGGAACAAGAAGGAAGATAGAAATACACGACAACGCAGAGAGCGAACTCGAACAACGTCTAGTAACTCGTAGGGGTAGAGTTCAGATGCGCCGAGCCGCGGGGGTGTGCTGGTTTTCTAGGAAGCTGGCGACTGCATGCAAAGGCTAGACCGCAATGGTTCTGACTGGTCGGCCATCTTGGATGAATTGCAGTGTTTATGCCGCGGTGCATCATGGACCATGAAGTCCAGAAGGGTCGAATCCGGCTATTCATGACAGTATGCCTCGTCCTGAGCCCGGACGCACTTGGTTTGCTCGGGTGTATTCGATGAAACTTCTGCAGTAGACGAGGAGCATTCATGTTAGAGACTGGTTCCCATGTACGCTCGCTGGGGGGATAACCCTTCCACTCAACCAAATATTGTAGTTGGCCTCGTCTATATCTGGAATCACATATCCTGGAGACTTCGAATTCAACCTGATCATTGATGAGCACAGGATTAGGTCTAGGAATAGTCTGATTGGATTGTATATATGACTTCAATAAGAAGGTGTGAAAGACCAGATTAATTCTTTTCCAGGATTCTAGGAGCTGCAGTCGATATGCCACTGGGTTAATGATTTCTTTGATGGTGAAAGGTCCGTAGTACTGTGGAGCCAGTTTATTGGGCCGTAGATGTCGGGGAAGGAGTTTGGAGGATAGCCAGACTTCATCCTCTATCAAATAAGAAGGCCTAGGGCTCCGCTTGGCATCTGCATATCGTTTAACAGCTATCCTGGCCTTTTCCAGATGTTCCTTGGCATCCATGTGAACGTTTACCAACGTTTCAATCCAGAAATCAACTGCAGGGACAGGGGTTGGATGTGGTAAAACTGATGGTAAAACTGAAGGATGGAATCCTTGACTGCAGAAGAATGGACTTGTCTTGATGGCCGAATGGTCTGAATTGTTGTAAGCAAATTCGGCCACAGGAATCAATAGTGACCAATCATCCTGGACCTTGCTCGCAAAACAGCAGAGATACTGTTCAAGAGTCTGGTTGACTCTTTCGGTGATTCCGTTGGTTTGGGGATGGTAACCTGAAGATAATGCCCACTGAATGCCTAGTATTCGGCATAGCTGTTTCCAGAACTGGGAAACATACTGAGGACCTCTATCGGAGATGATCTTGGAAGGTAATCCATGGAGCCTAAATATGTGTTCGATAAATATCCCAGCAAGATCAAGTGAGGAGGATCATTTAAACAGCGGTGTGAAATG
Organism: Ambystoma mexicanum; assembly: GCF_040938575.1. Taxonomy (NCBI): domain Eukaryota; kingdom Metazoa; phylum Chordata; class Amphibia; order Caudata; family Ambystomatidae; genus Ambystoma; species Ambystoma mexicanum. The sequence goes on along the minus strand of NC_090922.1, from coordinate 1,089,395,248 downwards.
TGCTGCATGGGTAAATAAGTCAATGGTAACCATGATAGTCGTATATCCCCAGGATGGGGGTAATTACACAATAAAATCTGTGGCGATGATCTCCCAAGGACGTGTCGGTAATGTAGGTTGATGTAGAAGACCGGCAGGTTTTCTATTGTCATGTTTGTTTTGATTGCACACAGCACAGGATTGGATGTAGGTTTTCATGTCAGTAATCATTCTAAGCCACCGAAATTGCCTCTGTATGAAATGAAGGGTAGTGGTAATGCCTCGATGTCCTGAATGAAAGGTGTCATGACAAAGAGTCATGATTTTGTTTCTCAGTTCTTGTGTAGGGATGACTAGTCGTTTGTCCTTGAAGAGATAACCATCCTTAGTGTTCAAGTTCCATTGATTGTTCTGGGTGTAATCTTCCCAGAGATCAGAGGAAGGGGTATGAGTATGGATGTCTTCCAGGAGAAATTTAGCTTGTGCCACAAACACGGTTTTAGGAAACATCTTGGGAAAGGCCCTGACCTCTACAGATTCGTAGTCAGGACGTCTGGATAAGGCATCTGCAACCATGTTATTGATTCCAGGTAGGTGGCTAATTTGAAACTGGTACTGAGCGAAAAAGAAGGTCCAACGGGCCTGGCGACTGTTTCTGCATTCCAGGGATTGTAGTACTTGCAATTTTCGATGATCTGTACGTACTTGCACTGGATATTTAGCTCCCAGGAGTAAATGACACCAGTCAGTGAATTCTTGTCGGGTGGCCAGTAGCTCCTTTTCCAGGACTGAATAATGGCATTCACTAGGTGTCAAGGTGCGGGATAGGTAGGCAATAGGATGTTCCACCTTGTCCTCAAATTATTGTGTTAAGACTGCCCCAATGGCATAGTCAGAAGCATCTGTTTCCACCAGGAAGGTTCGATCTGTATGGGGTTGAGCCAGGATTGGACCTTCAGTGAATTTTCGTTTCAGTTGTTGAAGAAGCCTTCTCTTGTTCTGTAGACCAAATAAACGGTGTATCCTTCTTTAGAAGTGCCACGATGGGATATACAATTTCAGAAAATGTCGGAATACATTTTCTGTAAAAATTTGCAAGTCCCAGGAAGGATTGTATCTGTTTCACAGTGGTAGGCGCAGGCCAAGAAAGTATGGAATCTACCTTGCCCGGATCCATTCCTATTCCATTAGGGCTGAGCACAAATCCAAGGTAATGAACAGTCTGAGCATGAAATAGACACTTTTCAGGCTTGGCCAGGAGTGTGTTTTAACGTAATCGCTGCAGAAGTGCCTTAAAATGCTCTTCATGGATCTGGGGATCTTTAGAATAATTCAGTATGTCATCCAGGTATACGATAACAAAAATGAACAACATATCTGAGAAGACGCTGTCCATGAATCTTTGAAATACCGCAGGAGCATTGGCAAAACCGAAGGGCATGACCAAATATTCGAAGTGGCCAAAAGGGGTTCTAAAGGCAGTCTTGCATTCATCACCCTCCTTAATTCGAATGAGATGGTAAGCTCCCCTGAGGTTGAGCTTGGTGAAAGTAACAGCTCCTCGCACAGCTTCCAAAATATCACAAATGAGTAGTAACGGATAGCAGTCCTTGACGGTACATTGGTTAAGACCACGGTAGTCCAAATAGGGCCGTAGTTCTTTTGTGTTTTTCTTGGGAACAAAAAACAAGGAGGCACCGGCAGGAGACTTTGAAGGCCGGATAGTTCCATTTGCCAAGTTGGTATCGAGGTAATCACGTAGAGCCCTCTTTTCAGGTTAGGATAATATGAACATTCTCCCAAATGGAATCACGGTGGAAGACTCCATTTCTATGGTGCAGTCCTCAGGTCTGTGGGGTGGAAGAGCTTGAACAATATCTGTTGAAAACACATCGGAGTATGTCAGGTATGATTCTGGTACATGGATAATGTTGGACACGCTCAAGGAGGATGGTTTGTGGTTCTGGGAGTTTACTGGAAGAATCCGGGACGTGTTCTGACATAGACAGTGAGACATACAATACTCTGAGCCAAGGAACAAGGAACCTGCTGTCCAATTGATGTATGGGTTGTGCTTCTGTAACCAGGGTATGCCTAAACCATGGGATAGTGGGCAGCCTTTATGATGTCAAATCGTATCCTTTCCTGGTGGTTGTTCATAGATAGTTGCAATTCTTTTGTTTGGTGAGTAATGGGACCTGAAGACAATGGTCTACCGTCAATTCCTTCCATGGGTTGTATCACTTCTTTGAGCTCTCTAGGGATGTTATGAGTGGTGGCCCATTCGTGATCAATGAAAATCCCCATGGCACCGCAGTCCACGAGAGCCAGGATGGGAAAAGATTAATTCTCGGTGGACATCAGGACAGTTTGTAGAATCACTAAGGTAGTCTGTCCCGGAGTATTCAAGGAAGGAATGGATGCGGAGCAGGCATCTTTCTCCCAAAGCTCTGCTCCGCTTAGGATTGGGAGCTGGCCTTTCCCAAACGCCGGGGTGATGCTATAGGGCATTCTCTCACTAGATGTTTGTCAGAGGCACAGTACATGCAGAGTCCCCTATCGATTCTACGGAGCCTTTCTTGTGGAGAAATTGGACCCCTGAAAGTGCCTAGTTGCATGGGTTCGGGATCCGGAGTACGTGGAGCAGCGCTCTCTTTGGTACTTGGGTATTCAGTAGTTGTCTTTGGGAATGTTTTCACTATTCTTTTCTCAGGCTTTCTCTCCTGGATCCTAAAATCTATCTGCAAGGAAAGATCCATAAGGGCCTGGAAGATTCCTGGACATGCTACTCTGGCTAGCTCATCCTTTACTTCATCATTTAAGCCCCTTTGAAGAGAGTGAAACTGGCTTTTTGTCACCAATCTGCTTCCTTAGCTAGTTGCTTGAAACGAGTCACATAAGTGAGCATATCCTGACTCCCTTGTTTAAATTCAAGAAGTCTTTCTTGTGCACTGTAGACAAGCTCTGGTCGATCAAACATAGCCTTTAGGGCATCCACAAATCCTTCGTAGTCATCCAAGAGCTGATCTCCCGAATTAACTAAGGGAGCTGCACAGGTTAAGGCATTGCCCGTTAAGTGTGAAATCATGAATCCAACCTTTGCTCGTGGTGTAGAAAAATAGTAGGGTTTGAAAGTGAAGTGTACTAAACATGAATCTAGGAACGATCGCAGGGACCTAGAGGATCCGTCATACTTGTCCACAACTCCTCCTACCAAAATGCTTTCCTTGACTGTGGAATCCCGGGTTCAGAGCAGCTGTTTTAAAGCTGCATTTTCGGCTTTGAGATTTTGAACCTCGGTAGTTAATTCTTGCATAGCTCGCACGAGGTCTTGGACTGCCGCTTCCATATCTGTTTCCGTATCAGGTTCTTGGCGTCTCAATCTGTCAAAAGTCTCTTTCCGGCTGCCAAGCCGGTAACGTTCGAGTTCCAGGAACAAATGTCAATGAATCCAGGAAGGAAGGTAGATATCGGAAGGTAAGGACTGGAAGGGTGAGGGTTCCAGGAACAAAGAAGGAAGATAAAAATACACGACAACGCAGAGAGCGAACTCGAACAACGTCTAGTAACTCGTAAGGGTAGAGTTGAGACGCGCAGAGCCGCGGGGGTGTGCCGGTTTTCTAGGAAGCTGGCGACTGCACGCAAAGGCTAGACGGCAACGGTTCTGACTTGTCGGCCATCTTGGATGAATTGTAGTGTTTATGCCTCGGTGCATCATGGACCATGGAGTACAGAAGGGTCGAATCCGGCTATTCATGACAGTTTGTTGATTCATGGAATCGACTGTGTGGCACATTTTCGTACTTTGCGTTGACTTCATGCAGGCTTGGCCCGTCACTGCATGAGGCTGAGTGCCTTGCGTGAGACACTGCGCGCAATTATGCAACACAAGTGGCTTTGAATTAAATAGAAACCATGGCAACTCTAAGGGCCTGATTCATGGAAAAGTGTACATTTAGCCCACGAACGCTGTACGCTGAGAACAACACTGACCGAGCCTGCGTGCAGAATGAAAAATGCGTGCTACTCGTACTAATGGAATTGTCTGTGTAAAGTAACCGTATACGCAAGTTGTACCCGGGATGCCCCAGACAAGACCCCACTCAAAGCAAAAACAGCCAGAACAGCTACCTTTATGTGATCCCCTGCCATGAATACACGTTCTCCTCAAATAGTGTGTGGGGACACCCGCAAGCAGACCTGCATGTTGGAGACCCTGTGCAGGGTCCCCGTAACTGTTACCAGCACCCCAACAACATGTGTTGATTTATCGTAACTAAGGTAAAACTCAGAAAATCTGTGTGCAAACCTCATAAACCATTCCTGTAGCTGTTTTCGTACACGCACCCCTAAGTCAGATCAGAACCACAGCTGTGTCCACGCACCCCTAAATTGTGGCCATTTCCCCACCAAGAGGTTGCACACTCGGATCCATGAATATGTATCATTCGCAGCAATAGTGGGCGCCCTCGTAAAGCCCACTTTTTGCCTTCTTTTTCCTGATTTTCCGTGTTCCGCCCCCTACCCTGCGCCCTGCTCAAGCCACGTCCATGCTCTGCGTGGTGTCTCATGCAAGGCACTCAGCCTTTTGCAGTGATGTGCAGAGCCTGCGTGAAGTCCATGCAAAGTACAAAAAAGTGCAGCTCAGTCAATTCCATGAATCAACAAATGGGATTTTCCATGCTGTTTGACAGGCAATGTCCTAATTTTTGTTGCAGATAATTCCATGAATCAGGCCCTTAGTGTAGAATATAAAAAGTGTAATACAGTTTCTACCAAGTTGTGACAGAGTGGGCAAGGGCATGTTGCAGCATCACCTTGTGATCGTTTGGGAAAGGTGCAACATATAGGCAAAGGGTTGCATGTCAATCTATGTATCCATTTTCTGGTCAATGACTGACCAACCAAGAGAAGCTATTTCTCAATAGACCCCAAAGAACTTATATTTCTGTTCACTGTGATAACATCTACAACACTTTGCATGGAATTCAAAATTATGAAATCTCTCGAGAACCCAGAAGTTCAACCTCAAATTTTCATACCCACTATAGATGACTGCGCAAGGGTACAGCATGGCTTCATTGACAAAATTAGATCCAACTACCAAACCATTCCTATACCCACTCCCATTGATACCACCCTACCTTTAGAAAAAACAGAGAAACAGGAACAGGCATCCGATTGTCCCATCTTCAACTTCAAGCCTGTGACCTCCTTGAATTGGTGAAAGCCATCTCCACTATGAACGCCACTTTCTGCCCTGGTGACGTCTTTTCCTCCAAGATCATTTTTGAAACTAAAACCATTCTCTCACCATTTCTTGTTGGCTTTGTAAATGCCTCTTTTGAGCACAATACTGTCCCTGAGTGCATTAAACAGGTGACCATCACTCCACACATCAGGAAGGCCGGGGTCAACCCAGAAGATGCCTCAAATCATAGGCCCATCACAAACTCCCTCTTCCTTCTAAAAGTAGTGGATACAATCACCAATAGGCAGTACCAAAATGTCCTTGATTGATAGGCAATCCTACATCCGATGCAGTCTGGTTTCAGGGCTCACCACAGCACTGAGAGCACCCTTCTAGACCTTCAGACCAATATGTTACACATGGTCGATAAAAACAGATGCGGGATCTTGCTGCTGTTGGATCTGCAAGCTGCTTTCGACTTGCTCGACCATAACATCCTCCTCCAATCTCTTGAACAGACTGAAAGATGCTCCCCTCAGGCAACATCTTGAATCTACACATTATTGCTGATAGATCCTCGAATGTGTACTGGGGAGATTACCACTCTGACCCTGTCACCATTGATTGCGGGGTCCCACAGGGAGCCTGCATGTCACTGGCCCTTTTTAACATATACACCAAGCTATTGTGTGACCTAATATCCTTTTTTCGAATTACGCAAACAACACCCACTTTTACTAATTATGGATGGCGGTTATGATCATGACTCTGCCAAATTAAATTCCATCTACCTTAAGGTCAAGGAATGGATGACCACACATCTGATGTTCCTGAATAACGGCAAGACTGAGCTCCTGCTCTTTGGTCCCCAATACGCCAGATCCAAATAAGGCTCCCGCTATGCCAATTTTATGATCGACAACCACATTATCCCCACTACGAGTAACGTTAAAATCACAGTGACCTATCTAGATTCTTCTTTGAGCACTGACACCCAGGTCAAACACACGGTGAAGACCTTGAGCTACTACCTATAATTGCTAAGACAAGTGAAGCCTTATATTTCAGAAAAACACTGTCAAACCTTGGCAAGGGTAGCCATCCTCCTGCGGCTTGACTACTGCAATGCGCTCCTGGGTGGTGCAACTAAAAACAACATTTCCAAACTACAAATTGTGCAGAATAATGCCAACCGCATTATCAAAAATGTGAGTCATGGGAAACAAATCATGAAGCACAGAAAAGCCCTCCATTGGCTCCCAATCAACTTGAGAATCCACTTTAATACCCTTAACTTGGTACATAAAAGCATCAACGGCAGCGCCTCCTCAGACCTGAAGGAGAACTTCCAAAACTATCATCCGCAGAGAGCACGTAGATCCAGCGATAGTCGACTCCTGGTAAACCCCAAATTCAAAAGGGCAAATGGAAATGGAAGGTCCTTCCCACTCATAGCAGCCAAAGCCTGGAACAGCCTCCCCTTGACACTACAACAGGAAAAATCCCTCCAAACCTTCAGAATACAACTAAAGGCTACCTTATTTGAGTAGGTCCAGCCCTCCCCATCTTAGGTTTCCTCTGTCCTATGCTTCTGTTGTCGCTATGTGTTCTTGTACCGCGCCCTGATGCCTTTCTGGCTCCTGTGCGTAACAAATAAATAAAGAAAGAAATATAATGAGATGGTCTCCATTTCATATTTTCTGAACTTCAACATCTTCATGGGCTTCTGCTGCCCCAGATTTCAGTAGAAATTGACCAATGATGTCATGCTGGGTCAGATATTACTTGTTTACATTAACAATCCAAGAAATGTCATATATATAGAAATATATATATATTCACAGAAAAAACTTTGTTAAAGGGACGTTATGGTTAAGTTGCACTAATAAAAGCCTATGAAATTCCGTGAAAAAACTTTGTTAAAGGGACGTTATGGTTAAGTTGTACTAATAAAAACCTATGAAATTCATGGTTACAAGTCAAACCGAAAAACCCAGAAATGTGCCAGTTATGTAAGCTAAGCAACCATAACTCTCGCCACTACCATGCACTGCTAAGACTAACACCCAGGACACCAAAGATGACATCAAAAATGTCATTGATGACATCACATATATGGGCCACTTGTTTTTGTTCATTGACATTTCTAGGGAAGGCAGTTTTGTTCACTGACAGTCAGAATATGAAATTTGAAAAGCTGCTCTATATTTAGAATTTTAAAATTCTTGTATGTTTTTAAAGTACTTTCCTTAGGGTTTGGTCTCAGCTCATGGTGCACATGTATGGGGCAATAAGCAGGCCTCGAACACACAATTCATGTGTATGCATGATGATGAACTTTAATTTTATTGACATTTTCTGATGTTTATTTCTTCCTTACTTTAGTTTTTCTGTATGTGCCTCTGATTTGTATGAATTGTGGGGCTTCATATGTATTGTTTGTACTAATACAAGCATGTAGTAAGTCTTGAATTATTAGCTATTTATTCCATGTTTAACATTACTCAAAACTCAGATAAGGTAGCATTCATTATTTTACTATCCAAAGTTACCAGATAAAACATATTGGTCCTCATTACAAGTTCGGCGGTAACCATGCCGCTATTGGCGGCATGGCTGCCGCCAAAATCGTGTCGGGGTCCGGGTCCTCGGAATGAGGACTTACCAGGCCATTCCGAGTTCGGAAGGCCCGGTAATTCCTCCCTCCAAGGACCCGTACACGGTCCTTCCCCATTCCCATTTCAGCCTCCATACGGCTGAATGGGAATGGGAGAGGGAGCAAACAACGGGCCATTACGAGATGGCCCGTTGTTTGCTCCCTCTTCCCCTCGCGGGACCCGGTAAGCACGCCTGGTTTTCCCAGGCGTGCTTACCGTGTTCCGCGAGGGGACCTCGTAATGCGGCGGTACGGAGTGAACGGCGCCGGCACCTTTTACGGCGCCGTTCACTCCGTACCGCCAGGGTCGTAATGAGGCCCATTGTGCTTCTATGGTGCATGCTGCAGCCATTGCCTATGTGTATGTATGATTAGGTTCATGTATTAACAACAACACTACAGTATAATGTTTTGTTTAGATGAGTACATTTTTTATTACATTAAGCAGTTCATGATAGGTCTCCCGATCACCCCCGGCATCTTGTTGCCAACATTATAAACACAACCCCTTGTAGGGACATATCATCAAAATTAATTTCATATGTGATGTCATCAGTGATGTCATCTTTGATGTCCTGGGTGTTAGACTTAGCAGTGCTCTGTGGTGGCGCGAGTTATGGTTGCTTAGCTTGCCATACTGGCGAATTTCTGGGGGTTTGCGGTTTTACCTGTAACCATAATGTACCTTTAACAATGTTTTTATCACTGAATTTCATAGGTTTTTATTAGTGCAACTTAACCATAACTTCCCTTTAACAATGTTTATTCAGTGAATTTCATAGGTTTTTATGAGTGAAAATGTTTTATGATGTTACATCACTGTATATAAGTTATTGATAATTCCTCTTTTCAACTTTACTTTGGGCATAATTGACAAAATGGGGATTATCACCATCATTATTACACATTTTAGAATACATACATGACGATACATCAGTAAGAGTGAGACTGAATGCAAGTGGGTCCTGCTCTGATTCTCTTCCAACATCTAAAGGACTGCAGCAGGGTTGCACGTTTGCACCATGTTTATGTAACCTGTATCTGGCTGACCCGAATGATGTTTTGGAAAAGGCTGCCTTGATTCCCCCCACAATAGGGGGACTGGGGATTAGCTGGCTCTCCTTTGCTGATGATGTGGCACTTCTGGATGGCTCACCTATAGGTCTTCAGAGGTTACTCACAGCGCTTACTATTTAGGCAAAAAAGAACGATCAGATCATTAATCAGAAAAAATGGCATACAATCACATTTAGTAATGCCAAGAATTAAATTACCAAAATAAAGTGGGCTATTGATGACAATAAGATTGACATGAGGAAGGAGGTGCTGTATCTGGCGTTTAATGTTAACAGATATTCCAGAAAATTGTATACCATTCAAAATTTGGAGGAATAAATTGATCAATTATCTTTCCAGACGAGACAAATTTTGGGAACAATTTTCTATGAAGCTCTTGATACACTTGTATGTGGGAAAAGTAATCCCAAAAATTATGTATGGTTGAATTGGACGGCGCTGCCTCTCACAATCGATTGGGATCGATTGGAGGGTAGGGTTTGGAAGAGAGTCCTGGATCTGCCGTCCTCTCTGCCCATGGCATTGCAGCGTTTTGAATTGGGTCTGCTGTCTCTGTGCTATTAGTTTAATTGGCAAATACTATTTATCTTTGCAAAAGTTGTGGCTCACTTACCAAATACCCTGTTTGAAAATGTCCAGGATTATTTAAACTGCAAGGTTTCTCCATTTCTGAATGAAATGTCAACACTTGTGGATGAATTGCTAAATCAAATGAGCAAAGATCGCTCTGTATTAGTCACAAATCCCCTATTTATAAAGAAGCTACTGAAGCAGTGGGACTGGATCGCCACTATTGATAAAACATGCTGCTACAAAATTGATTCAACTTTCCAGTCTATTTATAAACCTATAGATTTGCCAAAATACCTTTGTCGCTATCCATGTCCCATAACAAGACAAGCCTTCTTGAGATTCCGTTTGAATGTCTTGCCAGTCTGTTAAATTCAGTATGTACAATCCATCATACAAGAGGGAACAAGTAATATCTGCACATATTGTAATGTTGCGGAAAAGCCAGAGACGCTTCAACATTTATTGACAGAATGTATTGCATTGATTGATATTAGAGCACTTAATTTAGGTTGCTTTTTCTGTAAAGATCACGATTTCTCGCTTGAAGTGGATATGTGGAAACAGTTTTCTGCCGGATATGAGTTTATTTTTAACATATGCTGTGATTCAAATGCTTAAGGAGCTACATTTATATAGTCAATTTGAATATTTGGATCTGATATATAATTATATGATGTATTGGTGCATTATATGGATTTGTATTCTTACATTTTATTTTATTTATTTACTTTTTTTGGAACATTGTAAAAGTTTTTATAACATGTTCATTTTGTCGTTGTGTATAAGATCAAATTTGTGATCAAATTTCACAATAAAAAAATAAAAAATAAAAATTCCTCTTTTAACATATATGAAAGAACTGTAAACCTCATTTAACAAACATGTTTTTTGCATCACATACTTATGTGTGTCATTATCAGCAGTGCATGCTGGGGATGCAAGTCATGGTTGAATTGCCTAGTGCATGAGGCTCGACCATGACCCCAGGCCCACCAAACCAACCCCGTTATCCACTGCACCAACTCTGCATCCTAGGTCAGTGTCCACTATTCCCTCATAATGTGACCAATGGCCAGTGCTCATGACTTACAACCATGGCCAGTCTCCACAATCCATGGGGCATAGGCTTCGACCATAATGCATTACACCAATAGGCAAATCAGAGTAGACATTTGTCCTTGCCGAGGGCCAGGCCCACTGCCCAGGCAGCAAAGTTATATGACTATTTTGTGTACTTACATTCTGACACTTCCAAAAATATAAAACACAGGACAGATTTGCTCTCAGGTCCTTGATGACGTTCCTCGTGCAAGTTTGCTGCAAACCCGTCCAGCACTTCGAGCTGCAGCCAGAAGCAGAATTATTTTGGCCATTTAAACCCAGGGCTTTGGCCATGCTGCATGCCCCAATAAGTAAATCAGAGTAAGCATTCGTCCTTGCCGAGGGCCAGGCCCACTGTCCAAGCACCAAAGTTATAGCACTATTTTTTTTACTTACATTTTTGCATGCTTTCAGGTGCTTGCCGATGCTCCCCGTGCAGCTTTGCTGTAATCCAGTCCAGCACTTCAGGCTGTAGCTGCAAGCAGAATATTTTTTCCCATTGAAACCTAGGACTTCCGCCATGCTGCATGCAAATCAGAGTACACATTTGTTCTTGCTCAGGTCCATGCCCATTGCCCAGGCACCAAAGTTATATCACAAGTTTGTGTACTTACATTTTGACACTTTAGAAAAAATAAAACAGAGGACAGATTTGAAAAACCATGCTTTGAAGTCCATGCTGATGCTTCTGGCGAATGTTTGCTGATATCCTGTCCAGCATTTCAGGCTGTAGCCACAAGCAAAATGGTTTTTCTCATTCAAACCTATCCCTAAACTTTACCACATAGCCGGTCACTGGTGGTCATGGCCAGTAGCAAGATTGTTCGGGTCATGACTTTTGGCCATGACCAGGACAATCTGGTCACTGCCTATGGCCACAAGCTACTCCTCAGTCACCAATGGTATATCAATATTTTTTGTACCTAAAATATGAGACTTATCAAAAAATAAAACACGGACACCTTTGCAAATCCATGCTTTCGGGTCCTTGCCAATTCTCCTTGCACGAGATTGCTGCAAATCCATCCATGTTTTATTTTTTGAAAAGTGTCAAAATGTACGTACAAATAATAATCATATAACTTATCCCCCAATTGACAAAATCCATTCAGACTTTGCACACACATTCAAGGTTGGGTCTATAATCATTCTGAAAGTTATAAGCCATCAAAAATCTTGAGACCCCCCTCTAATTTTGTTTGCTTTTGACAAAATCCCACCAAACTTTGCAAAAACATTCATTCTGGCCCTAACCTCTTTTTGCAAACTTTTGTGCAGATTTGTCGAATGACACCAAATTGATAAGCCTTTCAAATATTTTGGGAGCTCCTCTAATGTTGCACCCTCTTGACCAAACAACACTAAACTTTTCTAAATCTTTCAGAGTCAGGTCTAAAATGATATTGCAGTGTTGCATGCAGTAATATTGAGTTCCGCCAAAGTTATAAGCCATCCAGAAACTGCTTTTCACTGACCCTGCCATTAAGAAATATGCATGTTGTCCCCAAACATCTGAGAAGAAAAAACACCTGATTTTTGGCTTTTTATGGCCATATCCCATCCCATCATCATCACCACTCTACTCCCCAGAGATTGTTTCATTATTTTGACAAGAGAAATGTTTTTTTAAATATGTTTTTTCCACGATTATTGGCGGAATACGAGCACAGTTTGCGAATCCAACATGGTGTTCATTTCAAAGGTTTTGATGCACCTCATAATTTTAATTTACCAATCAGCAGGCACATATGATGTCCTCAAATGTCGCACTGCTCTCTGATTGTTTCAGAGACGTCTGCAGACTCCGAATCAGGAAATGAGTCAGTGGACCGGATCCAGATATCACTCATATTTTTTTACTTACTTTTTGGCCAATCTAAAAAAAACAACAACTGGTCGGATTTACACCAAATTTGCAAAAGCCCACTTTCGATACCAAGCCGCCACTCCTCGCGCAGGTTTGGTGCAAATCCGTCCAGTGGTTTGAGATGTAGACACGAAAACATTTTTCCCATTGTATCTATGAAGATTTCAAAAATTGTGGGAACCCCCTATAACTTTGCCCCCTGGACGAAACTGCACTAAACTTCACAAAATCATTCAGAAATTGTCAATACTTTCTTTTGCAAGGATTGGTCGAACAGCGCCAAAGTTATAAGCCGCCCAAAAAGTGCTATTTCTATGAGCTGAGCAACTTAAACATTACTACACCCACTACCGCAGGCCCTGTAAAATATATATATATATATATATATATATATATATATATATATATATATATATATATATATATATATATATATATATATATATATATATATATATATACTAATGGTGGGATAGAACAGTCCTTGAGTTGCACCAAATAACAAGTCATGTTCTTTTATGGCATTGGCCAATGTTTTGTCAGATTCACTTCTGAAACTTAAAAACACAACAACCACCAGTGGCTATTATTCTTTGCTTTTCTAGGTAACACGCATCAAGTTTTATTGCACAGCCAATTATATTAAGATGTTGAGGTGTCCAACAAGGAACCAATTGGCACAGGTGGGATGCAAGTGGATTGTCATAATATTTGGAAGGTTGATCCAAGCTGCACTGGGGGTGACAAAGAAGTTGAGATTAAGAATGCTGCACATTTTCAAGCCTCGGGTGATTGAGTGAGGGGTTTGAGAGGAAATTAGATAGGTATGGGAGAGGGTGGGTTGACATTGGAGGCCAGGAGAAATATGTCTTCTGTCTTAAAGGAGTTGAACACAAGGGAGAGTAGGGCCATCCACTGACAGATGCTGGAGAGGGAACTGGTGATGGACTCCGAGATGCCAGGGGTGAATTAGGATAAGGTGAAGATCTGGTTATCATTGACAAAGAGATATTAAGGGATGAAATATGTTTGCGCACTGACAATGTGTATAGGGTGAGGAGACAAACCCTCTTTATAATTTGTTTTTCGTTTTCTTTATTCTGTTTCGCTTGTGTGTCTTTTTCCTTCTTCAACTGTTTCAGTTAGATACGATGTATACTTAAGTGTTTACCTGTTCATTTCTGACGATTAAGCTGTGCTATATATGAATATTTTGATATTTTATGATGGTATATATTTGAAACCATTTGTATTCTTATACAGGTTCGTGTTTATTGATCTAATGTAGTCATGTACTATTTTTATTACTCTCATATTCATAATTTATATATGTATATGTATATATTCTCTCATGTAATAAATAATACATTAACCAAGATTGTAATTTTTAGTGTTCATTATATTTATTAATAACAATCATTCAAATACCTAATTGACACACATGCTGACTTTACTCTTAATATACTGTTCATTTACAACATTTTAAAAACATTATTAAACTAAACAAAATCTATTCACAAGGCAGGCAACCCTCCCCTTGGGGATTGGAAATAGTTGTGGCAAGGTTAAATGATCTCCTATTTGAGCCTATACAAACCCCTCACTCAATCACCCAAGGCTTGAAAATGTGCAGCATTCTTAATCTCAACTTCTTTGTCACCCCCAGTGCAGCTTGGATCAACCTTCCAAATATTATGACAATCCACTTGCATCCCACCTGTGCCAATTGGTTCCTTGTTGGACACCTCAACATCTTAATATAATTGGCTGTGCAATAAAACTTGATGCGTGTTACCTAGAAAAGCAAAGAATAATAGCCACTGGTGGTTGTTGTGTTTTTAAGTTTCAGAAGTGAATCTGACAAAACATTGGCCAATGCCATAAAAGAACATGACTTCTTTGTCACCCCCAGTGCAGCTTGGATCAACCTTCCAAATATTATGACGATCCACTTGCATCCCACCTGTGCCAATTGGTTCCTTGTTTGATGGTATTATCAATGTTATGTTATGTCATGTTACGAGTGCCAGGAGGTGAACAAAGGGCCTGCAATTTGTATATAATTGGCTGGTGGGCTCCCTTCTGACTGCCCACTAAAACCTTTCATACTTGCCAAGCTCAGCAACACTCAGACTTACATGAGGTTATGATACAGTAGCACCCAACAGGAGAGTCAGGGTGCCTCCAAGCCAATCAAATAGCTTGGAAGGCGGGCTATACCTCATGGTATTACCCACGGTCCTAGCCTTCACTGAGGTGGGAGACCTCAATATTCCCTGCCAAAGACTTAGGTGCCCTGCACCCCTTTCCCCCAAACCTCTCACCATTTCCACCTCCACCACCCATTCCCTTCTGCAGACCAACCCAACCCCAATTGCCTGCAGCAGGCTCATAATGTAATGGTCCCAGAACACTTGTTGTTCTGGTCCTTCCCCTTGAGTAAGGAACTACCTGCAGTTCCCTTTACTCCATGTCCATGATGGCTACTTTGTTTTGCATTATTTTAAGTAGAGAAATGGCAACCACAAATGTTATCTATTTAAAAAATATTATTAGCATGCTGGGGTACTAATAAACACCTCAATGAGATGGCATCACCAGTCAGTTAATGGCCTGAAGCCCACGTTAAGGCCCTTGCAAGTGTTATTGCTTGAATGTGATCAGACATGATCAAGTGTTATTGCTTGAATGTGATCAGACATGCACCATTCACAGGCAACTGTTGCAACCAACCACTTAACACACCACAATCATGTACATCGCAGCATGTCATCAATCATGCTGACAGATACCAATAATGAATAGTCTACTTTTTAATGCGTCCTACATGTCAGTTTATGATTAATGCCCATTTGCAAAATATACATTTAGCAAATATTAGCAGTCTATAATGTTTGACTCAAGGTCGCCCATTATACAAAGTCAGAATGCAGTCCTCGAATAATCCCAAATCCATGGAAGCTGGCACACCCAGACTGCCCGAAACACTACCAAGCCAGACCTATAGTAATGAACAGACAAAAAAATATATTTGACATAAAATAGCATAAAATAACATACATATTTCACAATATACACAAAGCATCAAGATTCAATATTAAAATGCATTGTTCCCAGGAGAGGTTGCATGTTCTGTGGTCCTCGAGGGAAACACACAGAAAATATTAGTCTCTTATGGTGAGAAATCCTCTAAGCAGCTAATCTGTGCACATGATCGGGCCTCATTACGAGGTCGGCAGTAGCCCGCGGTGCCACAGGAGGGTTCCCGCCGACTTCGTATCATGGATTCCTGCGACTGAGTTTCCGTTGCCACCGGGACATTACATGTCCCGGCGGCGCGGGAAGTCAGGCATCGGATTTGGTAAATCCCCATTCCCGTGGAGTCCCGCAGGACTCCACTGGAATATGGACTCGGAAGCACCATTGCTAACAGTGGCTGTGCTTCCATGACAACTACGCCTACCAGGGTTGTAGCTCCCGGCAGGGTCAGACCGGCATGGTGCCACAGCCCCTGCAGGCAGACACGTGACACTCGTAATGAGGCCCGATGTTCTGGTCCTTCGGGTTTAGGATGTGCTATTGTTGACTAGCGGTTCCAAGCAGATTGGAGTGATTTGAGGAGTACCACTCCACCCCAGAATCCCCCTGTGCTGTAGGTTTCCTGAGTCTTTTTATGTTAACCCAGGAACTGAGAGCAGAATAGTTATTAATTGTTTACTTACTGTAATTTCATTACCTCGGATTTCATGAACTGGTTCTTACTGGTTTGTTTTGGGCTATTTTACAAAATTAAAATGAAGAATAAAAATAAATCATGTATCTATGTAACAATACAATATTTAATGTTGTCCACATACATATCTGGCACTGATTTTGTTGACCTTTTTAAACTTGGTCTTTGGGGGACACCCCTGAAGACTCACGTCCCCATTGGGCCTTTTCCTACCATCCCAACCGTGTCCTTCTACCCTCATTAACTGCCACGTTTCTTTTAAATTTCCCCATCCAGCACCACAGTTTTTCAAACTAAACCAGTTGATCGAGATGATTATTCGCGTATTTTTTCTGTCCTCAAGTAGTGCTCAATAAAGCACAGTTGACTGAAGTTGGGACCCACAGCCCGCTCAAGGGGAGATCAAATGGTGCGGTCACATAGGGGCGCCGCAAATAAAGGGCGCTGCCAGCTCATGACACTTTACATTGTGTGAGCTGGCAATGCCCGCCCATGGCGCTGGTAGGCCTGGGGTTGGCACTGTTAGGACCCTTCCGTTATGCATCTTTGCATGCTGCTAGCCTGCCTACCTGCACCGCCCCTCCTTCTAATCATGACGCAATCCTTCAGAGGTCTTTGGGCTGCAGGACCAGCTGGGCAAGAGAGACGGGGAAGAGGTGGGGCAAGGGCAATAAGAGTGTTTGCAGCAGTTAATACAGAGTCTTGCCTTGGTCAGCTATGACTGTGGCTCAGAACATCACAGACCACCCCTGCTACGCCCTGCACAGTACAGCGTTCGTTTTTTCCATGCCCAGTACTTATAATCAACGTTTGTAATATTGCCAGACACCCATTGCACTCTTTGAGACGAAATGAGAAACTTTGTCTTGAGGATCAGGCAATTAGCAATGTATCCTCAGCACCCCCTCACCTCGATCAACAGTTTCAACTGAAAAGTCAGAGTCACAAATGATGCTTTTGCTGATTCTAGGGAGCGGTGCCCCAGATTCAGCTTTACAGTGACAGTGGGAATGGAGTATTGTATGCAGTATGAGCTCACACTGCACAGTATCTCTCAGCACAGTCTTCTACAGTGCCTCTATCAACCTATACTGTATCTCATAAAAACAAGAATAAATAAATGAGTTAAACTGGATTAAAACAAAATGCACAATGCCCAGTAGTTTCCATTGCATACAGTGAACAAACAACATTGGTTGAGTTGATCAAAACCAGGTGCCCTTCAGACTTGAGGGATTCATCCAGTTGAGTTAGGGTTTTGCCCCAGGATTGAGTCCTGGTTCCTAGTTGATTGCGGGTACACCAGGCAGGCACTCAGCCTGGGGTCCACCAATGTTGCAGAGAATGACGAGCACCTTTCTTCTCCCTACCACGCCTCCATGCGCCATGGACCAGAGCTTGCAGGTGCTGCCGCTTGGACCTCTGCTGAATGACGAGGAGACACATAGGGGTTGATAAGCAGCATCTCAGAAGGCTGTGCATCAGAGAGAAATTAGGGTACAAAAATGGCAGGACGGGTTGGTGAGATGGCTGTTGCAGCCAATAAAAGAGCGATATGTACAAATGTCACCCGGAAGTACATCCGGCGCATTACCCGGTTAATGGGCGACTTGATCGTCGTTCTTTTGCAGGGAAGCTGGTACACCGGAATACATTCACTCCCCTCGTGCACGAATCAAAGTCCACTTGTTTCTGTCTATGGAATAACATGATACAAAATGTACTAAGAACATCGTAAATAACGAGGCTCTTAATATGTTCCAGTTCATCACACATTATAAACAGCTGTGGCCCAGGCTGAATACTTTAATTAAAAAGTGACCATCACTTTTTCCTATAAAGTGTGAAACTGCATGAAGTGGATACTGTAATGTAGTTTTGTACAAAATAGATCATAAATCTCAAATCCCCTCATTGCAATAGCAAAACAGCATTCTAGCTTCAACAGAGTACAGAAAACAGGCATTGGCAAAGCCATTTGGTCTGACTTTTGTTCTGTGGGAACAGTGCTGCATTGTCAGGGATGTCCATCGTATACATGGGTATTCGCACAATATGCTTGCCAGTCCCCTCATCTGGCCAGGTACTACCATATTTAAGAAGGTATTACCATGATATTCCAGGTGATGAAATCATCTGTCAGATGTTGCCATCATACACCAAAATGGCAATGTGACGCCCAAGTATTAACATCATATGTTCACCACATTCTCAGATAGTACCACCGTCCGCCAAGTACTGCCTTCATATTCCATGGCACTCGCACCAAATGTTTTTAATTGCCATCATTCGCCAAGGCAGTCACACCATCTACAAGGCTATGCCATTAAATGACCAGGGACACCCAGAGTTGTAATTGTAAGCTGAGGTACGCTGATTGTTTGCCGGATAGTGCCAGCGTTTACCGGGCTACTCACATCATATGCGAGGTATTTCTGTTATATAGCAGGCACAGCCATTGTTTGCGAAAATACCTGCATCATATGATAGGCATCGCCATCATAATGGCAAGTAATCATTTCATTTCTAGTTCCTGTCATCAAATGCCCAGGTAGTGTCATTATTTGCAAGCTATTGACTTCATTTTGCCGGTAGTGCCATCACGTGCCCTAGTACTCCCAACATATTCCAGGGAATGCCTTTAAATGACTATGAGCTCACACTGTATGCCAGAAATGCCAGCTAGTTCTCGCATACACGCGATATTGCCACCATATCCAGGCACTTACATGATGTGAAACACAACATTGCTGGGAATGCACCTTTCCCAACTGTATGCGTGCGTGCAGTTCGAGCACTTATAATACTTTCATCATACTATATGCCAGGCATTGACATCATATGCCAGCTATTGCCATCATTTGCGAAGATACTGACACCAATTGCCACCTGTTGACATAATGCATCCATTTCTCTGTCATGGACATCATACCTGCATAAAGAGGAGGAGGTACGGATAGAGAGAGGAAGAGAGTTCCAGGGCTTAGGAGCGAGCAAAGCAAAAGAACAGAAACATGAGGCAGCGCAAGGAGGTTTAGGGACAAAAAGTAGGAACTGATTCTGGAAATGCAGAGTGCGGGGCAAGGGGTTGGCATAGAGGGATACTAGTGAGGAGCGATGAAGAGGAGTGAGACCATGGATGCATTTAAAGACAATGGAAAGAAAATGGAACCTGATATGAGAGTCAAAGGGAACAAGTGATATATCGAAGGCAGAGAGGAAGAAATGGAGGAGCCAGGAGGAAGAGAAAAGAGAAGGCAGATAGACAAGTTATAGATAGAGCAGAGGAGAGTAAGGTGAGAAGTAGGAAGACCCAAGAGGAAAGCAGAACGATAAACAATGTGGAAAAAGGCAAGAGAGATAATGAGAAGAGTAGTGACGTCGCAGGCTCAGCAGATATAGTAAAAGGCAAAGGGCAGGAGCGGGCAGTGTTGTAGATATGAAGTAAGAACGAGAGAAGGGTCAAAGGTGACACCTAAGTTACAAACTGACGGAGAATGGATGAGAAAAGGGGGAAAAGAAATGGAAGGAGGAGGAAGGGGTGAGGGAATGGTAGCTACAGGGCAGTAAAGGACCTCTATTTTGGAAGGGTTGAGGTGGAAGAAGTTGGTGGATATCCAGAGTTTAATGGCATAGAGACAGTTTGAGACAGTATGAAAAATAGAAAGTTATTTGGATGTTGTCAATGTAGAGGTGGAAAGCAAGATTGTAAAAGGAAGTGAGAGTAGGGAGAGAGATAGTGTAAAGGGAGAAAATAAGAGTGGTGTTGCTAGGGGGGACTGATGGGGCTCTAGCTCTGCGTCTTTTGGATATAGCCTCGGATAGAAGCTCAGGGGCTACAACCAAAAGACTAGTTAGCCCCAGATCTTGTCCAGACCTAGCAAAACCCCTGGGGCTTAGTACAGAGCCTTAAGTTACACCATAGAGGTGGCCACAGGAGAATAAGTATTACCAGACCAAGTGACAGAGTAAAAACAATTGGGGAGATAAGGGTGAAACCATTTAAGGACAGAGCCAGAAAAGCCAAGCGAGATGAACATGGACAGCAGAACAGAGTGATCGACAGTATCAGAAGTAGCTGAAAGAGTGAGAAGAATATGAACAGAAGAGAGCTTGTAGTAACAAGAAGTGAGGAGAGCGTTTGAGACATGCAGAAGGGCAATCGCTGTAGAGTGATATGAGCAGAAGCCGGACTTCAGGGACTGAAGGACGAGAATGGAGGTTAGATAGGAAGAAGCCTGAGAATAAATAGCGTGCTCAAGGAGCTTGGAGAGAAAGGTAGAGGAGAGATAGGATGCAGGTTTGCAGGAAGAGGAGGGTCAACAGAGGTTTATTTTAAATGAGAAAGGAAAACATGAGTTAGGGAAAGAGGAGTAACCAGATCTCTTCCACTGCCGTTAGATGTCAGAACTTTTTTTCCCAGGTAGAGTGTTTACATTGGCTACAGGGAGTCCTTTTGATCCCCTAGGAAAATCTATCAGTAGTGGTAGTTGAGAAGCCAAGGATAAGGCTTCTGGTGCAATGGAGAAGCTGGATGGATAATATTTCTGGGGAATACAGAGGTATATTGTAAATTAAGCTTTATGTAACGAAAATGTTAAGGCAAACCAAGGAAAGTCCTATGTTCACAGGTGGAGGCATGTATTGGGTCATAATTACTAGAGTTAGGACCAAATGAGGCATCAAAATATTAATTGTTTTACCGAGGCTTGGTTCAGTCACTGTTTGAGAGGATCAGAGGGAGGATCTAGGCAAAACTGCACTAAAGGACCCCATAGAAAAATCAGGGGAGTGACAAAAGTCGAACGATCAACAGATCTAGAGACAACTAGAAGCCAAACATCAAATTTCAAGGGTCTTTACTATAACATGAAAACAGAGAGATAGTGATTGCCCTGGTGAAATGAGAGCAAAACCAACAAATTAAGTTTTCTCTCAGAATTATTGTCCTCAGCCTGTCCCTATCTATAGTAGTAGGGGTTAGAGTTGGGTATATACCCGTCACTTTGCGTCACTGCATCTCCAAAATGGTTCTTCTATGCTGCTTTTCGCTCTTTGCATGTGTCCTTAAGGCATGCCCATACCTTAAAGGTAAATGATTGATTCAAAAATGAGAAGACACCGTTGACTGAGTGACTGAGTTGCATGCATTCTCCAGATATTTGATCATTCAATGGATGAGAATTAGAACATAACAGATTGGACATTAATAGGTAATTAAAGTAGCCCTTTTATTTGTGGCACATGTTTTGGCACTCCTTGGGCCTTTTTCAAACCAGGGCTGTACATATCAAAATGTAACAATAGAATTATATAAACATGTTAACAAAAATCAAAACAATATATTGGTACAGTCAAAAATAGTCAAAACAATGAAGGTACACAAAGTAGTGGTCCCCATCATGGATACATACATATTCAATACATACACAGAAAAATTGGGGTTGGAGTTGAGGGAGGAGCACGGAGGGATGAAAGAGTGGAGAACAACATAAGTATCAATAAAGGATTCATGACACATTATTGTAATTAGTAATAACCGTTGTGTCCTTTTATACTTAATTTTTCAAAGGAATGTGACCTCCTTGGTATTGTTATCATGCAACTTAGTGCTACGTCTGTTCATTTGTTCAATATTCCCAGTGTAACTAGCATTGGATATTAGGTGATTGATTATATTGCACATGCTTGGCACCCCATCTCATGATCCATATTGAGGCCAAACTCTGTGGTTCGCATTTTACAAATGAGTCTGGATTCAGCTTGTCGTTCTCTGTTTCCTCCTCTTTTTCCCAGGGAGGCCTCTTTAGGCCAATGAAGCGCAAGACTTATTTATCCTCCATTTGGTGTCTGTGTTGCCAATGGACTGCTAGCAGGAATTTGAGATCCTGACTCCCTATTGTCACTTTATGGTCACAGATCCTAACTCTAAGCTCATAAATCGTGCTTCCAATATAAATCTGTCCACAAATGCATTGGATGGAATAAACAATGTACTTTTATCACCATTTCGGTTTGAAAAAGGCCCAGGGGGGGCCAACACAAGTGTCACAAATAAAAGGGCTACTTTAATCATCTGTTAATGACCAATTTCTTATTTTTTGCTCAATCTCTCTGTTCTGATGGGCAATCAGTTAACATAACATGGTCAGAGAGAGGGGTAACCAGTTTTTCTTTTTGAGTACCTAATTCAAATATTTTCCCACAAAAAAAACGGGTCCACCAAAAACAAAAAAGAGGGAAATGCCCAATTTTCAATCCCTTATTTTCTGCTCATACATCTAATTATCAAATATCTAGACTTAGGAGAATGCATGGCACTCAGTCAAGGGTGTTGTCTCGTTTTTGAACCTATCTATAGTAGGTTCTGCCTCCCTGACATTGAGCAGAGTCACAGTCTCTAGGGTTTTAGATGCCCTGCTTTTCTTTCTTGTTGGGATGTCACTGATCTATCTGATTCTCATCACAGACACTGTGACATCACTAATGCTGGGCAGGCTTGTTGTCCAACTCTTTAGGATATTGGCTTGTTG
Source organism: Ambystoma mexicanum (assembly GCF_040938575.1). Taxonomy (NCBI): domain Eukaryota; kingdom Metazoa; phylum Chordata; class Amphibia; order Caudata; family Ambystomatidae; genus Ambystoma; species Ambystoma mexicanum. Next base: position 1,089,372,538 of record NC_090922.1, on the reverse strand, counting down.
AGGAATGTTTCTTCTCGGTTTGCCAGGAAACTGTCTTGACTTGGCCTCCTCCATCAGCCCAGGAATCTCTGTAGACCTACAGCTTCAAGCCGATTCTCTTTTCCTATCCCTTGGTTCCATGCCCTTCCCTCCTTTTCCTTATTATTTTCTCCCCCTTTCTTCTGGTTGGCTCCCCTGCTTTCTTCCTAAATGTTGCACAGCACATTAGGCTCTCTCTCTCTTATTCCCTCAGGGATGTACCTCTGCTTCCTATTCCACTTCTTCAACTGCTCTGAGTGATGGTGGTTCTAAAGTTCTCCTCTTTTCATCTTAGCTCTTCTTTGAATATTGCTCCTCTCCTCAACTCACCTCACCTTTCATTCCCTTGTGATGCTCTTTCCTCCTTCACCTCTCGTCTTTTCAGCACTCCTCTGAGGTCTTCTCTTCACCTCCTTGGGATATACTTTCCTTCTCCCATCCCACTCCTAACTCTCATTTCAGCTTTCACTCTACTTATTGTGATATTCATTCCTTTTAACTTATCTTTCACCTCCTCTCCTCTTCCTTGTGATGATCTCTTTTTCTGCCCCCTCCTATCAATTCTACCTTCAGCTGCTCCTCTTCTTTGCTCCTCAGCTCCTCCCCCTCTGTGCCTCTCCTCTCTCTGCCTCTCCTTGCCTCCTTCTTGCTCCTGCACTTCCAACTCTTCACACTAACACTAGTCACAAATACTTAAGGGGAGTGGGTTAGCCTGTTGATTGCTAATTGTTTAGTGACTTCAATTCAGTCAAGTTTCAAGTTTGGTAGTTCGACACTGGGACTGCATATCTCACAGCCGCATTGCTTTTGGTTTGCAGCCTAATCCTTCATTAAGACCAGTCACTATCTTAAAAACAGTCTGCCCTAGTTCGCAAATAGTGCTGCACTGTGATCATGCTGCAGATTTCCTGATGCAGTTAGAGCTTAGTGGGCCATATTCTCCATGGTTGCAGGTGCCTCAAGCATGGGTAGGGTTCACTCTAAAACACCGGAGGAACAGGAGCCTCGCCTCCACTGCAGGAGCAGTGTGAAGCAGGAGCTTCCCGCACTTATTAAGGTAGGCCCCCTGGGCTTGCTAGTTCATATTTAAGTCTGCGCAATGTGGCCTCACTGCATTACATCTTTATCCTAATGTACCTACCATGTGTCGCATAACTGCTTCTCAGCTGATGCATCACTCTGAACTTAGATGCAACCCTGCTGCACCATATGTTGGCCTACGGTCGCTAATGCTCTACATTTGATCTATGTGGTGCCCTATGGTCGCTAAAATGACTATATCTGATTTATGTTGCACCTTATCCTAGGTTGTTCTGTCTTGTTTATGATTCGCCATGCCTTAGCAGTTCACTGTGGTACACTCAACTTGGCTGATCTTTACATTGTCTTGCCTATCTGCATTAACTACCTAACTTTGCACACCCCTCAGCCTGGTGTATATTGCTCTTCGCTTTAACTATTATGACTGATATTTGAATCTAGCTGCGCTGTATTTTACACTGCATTCACTGATATGCCTGACATTTGAATCTAGCTGCACTGTATTTTACACTGCATTCACTGATATGCCTGACATTTGAATCTAGCTGCGCTGTATTTTACACTGCATTCACTGATATGCCTGACATTTGAATCTAGCTGCGCTGTATTTTACACTGCATTCACTGATATGCCTGACATTTGAATCTAGCTACGTTATATCCTGCATATTTGATTCTAGGGGCACTCAGACTGCTGTATACTGTGAAATGCCACCTAGTCTATCTACATCCTGCCACCTTAAAACCTATCAATGTCTGTTAGCCTCAATTAGCCCGCCTATACCTAGCTATCTTGAAATACTCTGAAATATCTCAATTTTGTACCTAGCCAGTCAGACGCTCCTAGCTTAACGGCACTAAGCATTCTTACATGTACCTGAATTCCAAACCGCACCTGGCTTGTTTGTCGCATCCAGGCCGCTCACTTTTAACCAGTTAGCATGTACTCCCTAAATCTAGTGAAACAAACTATTGCTGCCAACCGTAGGATAGCTAAGCTACCCTGCCTCATCACCTCCTCCATCATATTAGGAGCATTATCACTTAGTCTAGCTACTAAAGTTAGCATACTGTCCCACAGCACCAGTCCACTCCCTACCCACCTCCCATACCACACCATGCCGATATCACAACAAATCATAGGACCTATAATGAACCAATATCAGGAAGATACTATCTTACAAATGCCTTGTAGTACCACAGACAGAAACCTTAAACTTCGCGCACGCCTACCTAAATTGCACGAATTACCAGCCAAGAAAATTGAACAACTCAATCTCCACAAAAAAAAACACCTACTGTCGAAGCCAATTATAGAATATACTAATAAATATAGCAATCTCAAAAAACTCACACAAAACTGCTCCAAATCTATCACCACTGCGAGCTTCAGTACCACGAACCCCATACCTGAAAGTCACAAACATCAGCTCAAAGGTGCGCTCATTAACGCTAGGTCACTAGTAGCACATGCAACAGAGATTTCAGACATAATTCTCGCAGACAACCTCGATTTCCTGGCTATCTCAGAATCGTGGCTTCATGATGCAGCAGGCCCTGCCCTATCATTAGCAGTTCCAGACAATTATACCATCTTACGAGCAGACAGACACACCTCTCGAGGTGGGGGCTTAGCTTTCATAGCCAAGCTTAGTCTGGACATGAGAATTACCACAACCCCTATTTCGGAATCTTGCGAATGCCTCGCGGTCAAAATTGCCACCGCTAACTCCCAAACACTGAACCTCATCCTTATCCATAGACCTCCAGGTCCTACTGGAACCTTCGCTGAGGATCTATCTACAACCATATCCAACAACCTAAAAAGCACCTCCCAAACAATAGTGCTAGGCGACTTCAACCTAGGCTATAATGATGCTAAGGATATCCAGTCCACAGCTACAGCTTTGATCCTTGAAGAACTGGGTTTCTCCCAGAAAGTCTACCTTCCCACTCATGACAAAGGCCGCATCCTAGACTGGATAGCGGAACATAACTGTGGAGTAACCATCACAGAGACTGTACCCCAGATCTGGACTGACCACCATCTATTAATATTCACAGTAGCTACGAACTCGGCCACGACTCAGTCCCCACTTGCCCCTCCCATGCCCACGAGGAACAAAAAACTTATGACGGCGGAAAAATTGCTGCCCATCATACTACCACATCTGAACTCGCTCCCAGCGGACACGGATCCAAATGTGCTAGTCAAACAATTTAATGAAACTATCAACAAAGCCCTTGACCACATAGCTCCGCTCAAGCTACGTAATAGTAAACCGATGAAACATCTCAACTCATGGTTCACTCCTCACCTAAAAAAGCTCAGGCTAAACAAAAGAAATCTTGAAACCACCTGGAGACTCTCTCCCTCAGCCGAAAACAAACTCAACCTAGCTAAGGCATCTTCCCAATATAAGAAAGACATCTTACTAGCCAAACAGGAAACGTACAACACCAGAATATCACAATCTAAATCTAGTGTCAGAGAATTGTTCAGCATCCTTAAAGAACTGGAAACTCCTATTGCCCCCCAAGAATACTGCACCAAGGATAAAAATTGGTGCTCTAGCATACAGTCGGCCCTCACCAACAAAGTAGCCAATCTACAAACTAAAATTGCCCTCAAAAAAGCTTCTCTTACACCTCACATCCCACAGACTATAGGTCCACCGTTAAAACCTAAACCTAAACAAGAATTACGTTTCTGCTTCGCTAAGGTATCGACCATTGAGGTAGAAAAAGTTATCTTGGGACTTAAACCATCCAACTGTAAAGGTGATCAATGCCCTGCCCAACTAATCAAGGATGCTGCGAGAGAATTATCGCCATTTATAACCAAACTCATCAACTCATCCTTTACCACAGGCACTGTACCGAATAACCTAAAGGAGTCCTGGGTACTGCCACTCCTAAAGAAGCAAACCCTTGACCCAGCCATTCCTACCAACTTCAGGCCTATCACGACCGTGCCCTTTCTTCTAAAAATCTTAGACAAAGTGGCATACATGCAAATACAAAACTTCCTTGAATCTAACCTTTTACTTGGAACACGACAATCCGGATTCCGCCCACAGCATGGGACTGAGACAGCCCTAATCGATCCCAAGGCCCAAATAGACCAATGCAGAGACAACGGCCAAGCAGCCCTTCTCCTACTGCTAGACCTCTCAGCGGCCTTTGATTTAGTCGACCATACAGTATTATGTAGCCACCTAGACTCCGCAGCCCACTTCTCCAAAGAGGCCATAATATGGATCAAGTCTTTCCTGAGTAACAGAACTATGAGAGTCTTTTCTCCCTCAGCCTCAGCAGACCCGATCCCCATAACATGTGGGGTACCTCAGGGATCCTGTGTGTCACCCACCCTCTACAATGTATTCACAAAGCCACTCTTTGACGAAATGGATCATCTGGGTATTGCCTACACTAATTACGCAGACGATACCCAGATCCTCCTCCCGCTTTCAGGTGACTACGTCAGGGATCTGGCCTTAGTGAATAAAGTCTACAGCATCGTTCAGGCATAGATGGCCACACACGGCCTATGCCTGAATGATGACAAAACTGAACTCATTATCCTAGGCACCCCGACATACATAACCAAACTCAGCCCGGATTATGCCAACTTCATCATCGATGGGAACATCATAAAAGTAGCTAAGGAAGTGAAGACCCTAGGCTTTTACCTAGATGCCACCTTGAACTTTGCTAAACAAGTTAATTCCCTAGCCTCAGCTACCGCATACACATGCAAACTCATCAGAGCGAGCAAACAATTCCTTTCTACAGACAGCTGCATCACGCTCGCCAGAGCCCTCATACTTTCCAAATTGGATTATTGCAATGGACTCTACATTGGGGTAAATAAACAGACTATTCATAAAATCCAGGTCCTCCAGAATAATGCCCTGAGAGCAGCTCTCAAGATTAGCAGAAAGGAGCATATATCCTCGGTAAGAAGACAACATAAATGGCTATCCACACAGGATAAAATTCAACTCAAAATTGCCTCCCTCACCCACAAGTGCCTCCACAACAAAGCACCACCATACCTTAAGGATAGGCTACACCCTAGAACCTCGACCAGACCCACAAGAACAGCAAATGCTAACTGCCTACAAGTCCCGCGATTTAAACTCGCGACTATAGGAGGACAGAGCTTCCCAGTCAAGGCAGCACAACTGTGGAACTCACTACCCCTTGGCATCAGAGAACCCCAGCCCTTTGCGAAATTCAGGCAGAACTTGATCAATTGGCTGAGAGTAAATGACGCCTAACTAACCTCCCTGCCCTGACTGTTTCCACTGGTAAACTAACTGAAGCTCCACTGGCACCCCTATTCCAGACTATCTAATTCAACTTCCTTCTGCACTGGAATGTCACTGGAATGATACCTGTATATTACTGCTGTATATATTATTGTATACTCTATATTGTATGTATATTACTAATGTATATACTATTGTATACTCCCGATAGTATATCCACACCTGTAAAACTGTGTTGGCTCTGGACCTAGTTCCGGCCGTGTATATATATGCCTACTATATAATGTACATTGTATGATACCCTTGCACTGTTATTACTTATTATGTACTTGTAACTAAGCTGAGCATATTCTTGTCCTGTGCGCCCTGATGCCCCAGGGTATGGCGCGCCCTATAAATAAATAAACTAAACTAAACTAAACTAAACATACGGTGATGTTGTACAAACAATTTGTTGATACTTGAAGTTATTGTAATATGATGTCTATCTATCTATCGATTAGATTTGTATATTGCGCCATTCGCCCATGGACCTCAAAGCGCTCACAAGACAATTACAACAAAAAACAAAGATGGCCATTTACAAGGAGGGTTAATCTGAGTCAGTCTAAGTGCAAAGGTGCCTAATCTGTACCTTGGTCAAAGATCTATGTTTTTAGTTGTTTTTTAAATTGGGCCCTTGACTCACAACCCTTTAGGACAGAGGGGAGCTGATTCCAAAGATTCGGGCCCCAGGCATAGAAGCCTGAGCCGCCAGTCCTCTTCAGCAGGACTCATGGTTGCTGCAGGAGAGTGTCTTTGTTAGGATGAGCCAAGATGATTAAGCATTGTCGGTGTGCCTAGGATAAGCAATTCTGTTTTCTTATTATTCAGAGCCAGGGAGTTACTGGCCATCCAAGATTGCATAGCATTGAAGATTGTATTTACCATTTATAGATCTTTACTATAGAGGCCTGATAATTCAATCACAATCTGGGTGTCATCTGCATAGTTTGCAAAACATACGTCCAGTGAGGATAATAGCTCACACAATGGTTTTATATAAATGTTGAGCAAAAGCGGTGACAGGCAAGATCCCTGCGTAACCCCACAGGTCAGAACCGCTTTTTGTGATTGTGCATTATCCTTAGTTACATAGGCAGTTTGTGGTTGAAGAAACAATCTGAGCCAGCTAGTCGCAGAGTCGGAGCACCTGCCCACATTGACCAGTCTATCTATCAGCCAGAATGGCATGATCGACCAGATAAAAAGGCGGACGAAAGGTCAAGAAGAAGTAACAGTGCTGGGCCGCCTTTATCAATTATCTCTGTGATATTGGATTTGAGATATAGAAGAGCGGTTTCGGGTCTGTGGTTTACACGAAACACAGACTGGCAAGTAGCGAGAATATTATTTTGCTCCACAAAGCTTTGATATTGATAAAGTGCAAGTTTGTCCTGAATTTCCAATACAAAAGGGACGTTGGTGATAGGCCGAAAGTTTCTGGGAACACCAGCATCAAGATTCTCCTTTTTTAATAGTGGTGAAATCCATGCCTCCTTAATGCTATATGGGAGAGAGGCTTCGGCAAAAGACTGATTAACAAGGGTAGTTACTCAATGCACTAGGGAGCTCTGAAATTTTTGGAAAAGCAGTGCAGAAAATCTATCCCCTTTACCTGACGTCAGTTTCTGCTTGAGTATAGCCTTCTGGACTTCACTTTCTGATACCTCCCGAAACAAAAGGTACTGGATTCCGTGCTATATCCAGCTGGTTCTCGGTACAGTTGTGATATTTGAAACCTGCCTCGATATGAAGCCACAGTGGCCACCAGTGAGCTGTAGCCACCTGTGACTCCACTACCGAAGCAGGTAGTAATTCCGGGGAAAAAGCCTTAGGCTACAAAAAAAAACAAAGTTGGCTGTGGAAGGTCTTGAATGAGCCGACGAGCAGGTGCAGATGTAGTGATGTCCACAAGAGGAGTTGAAAAGTCTCTCCGGTTTAGATATATCTGGGAAACAGGCTCCGCATAGAATGTCTGGAAGTAAAGGAAAGGTAAACACCTTAACAGCTACCGGGAGCCTGGAAGTACCAGACGACCGCACGCGGTAGCCTGTTGATAATGCGAGAGGCTCGGAAGCGCCAGGGCAGCAGCAGCCGAGAAAAGGAAGGCAAAGCAAGGTAAGAGAGGCAGGGTGGGAGGAACGGACAGAGGAGTAGAAAGTCGTGAAAATCCCAAAAACCAAAGATAAGGCTAGAGGAGTTATCGGCGGGGAAAGCCGCCGATCTGAGAAACAAAATCGAAGGAGAGAGAGATAGCACAGTGGTGCAAAAACTGCTCAAAAACGAGCAGAGGTGAAAAAAACGGGTGCAGGAACAATCGACAAGAGAGAACTCTGACGTTGCAACGCGCAAAATGCCGGAAGCGAGGAAGCTAAATGCTATCCGGCATTCCGCACGTTGACCCGAGCTGAAAAAGACTAGACCGCCACCCGAAGACGAAAGGAAAAACGTGACAGGACAATCAATGGCCGCTCAACCTATACCTGTGCCACTGCCACTGCCTCCAGGAGCCGGCACCCATGACACCTGGTTGTAGCTGGAGGAGGAGGAGTCCTACTTTTATTTACATGCAAATGATTAGGTGCAGATTCTACAGCTTTTTCAGAGGGGAGGACGGGCTCAATATTCACAGTTCTAGGCAAATATGGCTTCTCCCTTATAGCTGGCACTGATGTCCGAATTTTCTCCTGTGGGACCATGACCGGTGCTATTAAATATCCCAATTTAAAAAAGTCAGCTTCTAAGTAAAAAATATAATCTAAAGCTTATTTTGAAATGGATGCTTACGTCTGAATTTTATTTCAGGTTTCTATCAGAGTGCAAACATTACTTAAAAAGCAACTATTAATCTGTGTGATGTTCAATGAATGGAAATAGATTTACATCGACACTTATTCTGTCTCTATAAAACCCACTGAGCCTCCAATCCACATTGGGGTAATATACTGACAAGCGCCTTTAGACGTCGTAGGAGTAAAGACTGTTCACATGCCACTTACCCCGTAAAGCTTAGACAACTAATTTTCATGTAAGAATATCAGTAGTAAAAAATAAAATTATCCTAAAACATAAACAGAAATGTGCAACTTATCTATGATTATAGAATGTCTAAATTCACACATAAAGAGTGTTCAACTCGAAAAGGAAGGTATCCTTCACCTGAACGTCTCAAAGGTGCAGTTTACCGTAGTTGATCTGCCATTTGTGAGCGGCCATATTGCTCAGGGTAAGTAAGATATGGGCGTATCAAGACTCAATGTTCCCTGTACATATTATTGGGCATAATTAATACCACAGTAAGGAAGAGCCTCCGTGTTAAAAAGGTAAACAAAATAGAGAAGCAGATGATTTAATAATAAATCCAGACTAAGCTTGACTAGAGCACAAACTGGTATCGTTCAGATTTTGGGCATATGGCATGTACTCCTCCCTGTGTATGGCCGCCATCAGAGATCCTGTTCGGTACTTGAGTGGCAGCAGTCTTGTGTGCTGCTGTAGACCGCCATTCATTTAAAGGAGTCGGTGCAAAGTTATTGGATGACCCAATGAGCCGGATACATACAAAGTTTTTCAATGGGAATTCCCCATTGAAAAACGTTGTGTGAATGAGGCCCAATGTATTTCTGGTGACATGCATCCCTCCTCATTCTCGAGATTCGCATATCTCACAGAGGACCCGATTGTGAGCTGTGGAAAAAACTGCAGCTGGAAGCTACCATTCTCCTCTCCAATTTCCAGCACCACCATTTTGAGGTGGGTGGAAGGATTGGAGGGGAGCTTTCCTGCTTTCCAGCTGAAAAAGCTCCGAAAATCTTTCGACATTGGAGCCATCTATGGACCAGTGTTACTACGAGGATTTCCATAAATTAGAATTTGGCGTTGCCATGCAGGGAAAAGCCTAGCTTTCAAAGGAGACACTTGTTTAGAAATGTTAACCACACCAAACAGCAGCCGTATTTTAAATCTTTTTTTAAACATACAAAAGAAGGGTTATGCAAAGGAGAATGCCCCAGCAGTGTCTGCCCAGCATTAATGATGGTCACTGGGGCCGTTAATCAGGCACATGGAAAAGCTAATGCTTTGATGCAGAGCTCCCACATTCTTAGTTTAACAGAATATGATGCTTTTACGAAAAGTGTTGCTACTCCACGGAACATCACTTTTCTCTATTTTTGCATGCACCTTAGAATGGGGCCCTCAAAGCAGGACTTACTCTGGATTGTCCCTGCATTTAGATTACTGGCTGTTCGCCAAGACAAACCACCTGCGATCTCAACCCTTGTGACTATGCTCCAAAATGCGGCCAACCATTTTAGTAGCAGCTCATCCGTTCCTTATCCTGGAGCGGTACACACCAATCTGTACCAGTACTCTACCAGTGCCGCCAGTGCCCACAGCCGCATATAGCAATCCACGTGGGCATTGGATCAAGCACATGTTATTGAATCCCACTTTAGAATAATCATAGTGACAGTTTTGCTTTCAATAGTTGGATCACTGCAGACAGAAGTACCACTTCTGAAGTGACTGGTAATCCTGTTAAATTGGGTTCATCAGGTTCATGGACTATAAATGTGTCTCCATGGAAAGTAGCACTAAAGACTGGGGTGCGGACTAGTGTTTTTGCAAAATGGCTAAATGCTTGGGAATGTGGCAGATAAAACACCCAAGGCCGCATTAGCAAAGACACTGGCTGCACTTAGACCTTGCATCCAATCAGCTAAAAATAAAGCTGCTCCTGTGCTTGGGAGCTTTGTGGCATTTCACCCTCTTTTTCTTGTTAAAATGATAATCACAACCACACACACAATGCGACTGGATCAGGCCCACCCTCAAGGGGATGCAGTTAGTAACAGAACCCCTATTGCAGGTCCCACAGAGTGCCACTGGGAAGCCCCATACCCTTTCCAATGTGTGTCCTGGGGCTGCACAATAGGAGTCCTCTCTTCTGGGACACACACACAGACTGCCCCATCCCCCATCCCACAGACACCCTGATTCGCCAAGATTGTCTTTTCTTATACAAACAATATACTTAGCCAATATTTATTAGTTTATTCCTAATGGGCAGCAGCCCTCAGGCATGGGGGGCGGGAGGGCACACATACACGTGAGACAACATAAGCAGGACAAACAGTCATGATTCAAGATTCACTAAGACTGGGGAAGGCTGATTACCGGAATAGTAATGCTTTTAATTCCTTATGAAAGGAAACCAAATTCTATACCAATCTTAAATTCGGGGGGAGAGAGTTCCATAACTGGGCTGCCCTGATGGGAAAGGCCCATCCCAGACCTCTTGATTTTTTTTATTTGATTTTATTTGGGTATTTATAGAGCACATACCCTGAGGGGGCCAGGCATTGGCTGCATATAGGCGCTGAGGTAATAACTAATTCAGTAGATACTGCACCAAAGTGTCTCGTAGACCTGTCAAGCGATTGAGACATTTTATAAGAAGAGATTTTAACTGTTTCCTAAAAACAGTCAGTGATTAGATGCCCCAGAGTTCCAATGGGAGGGAATTCTAGGACTGGGGGCCAAAATAGGAAAACTGACTATCACCCCAAGTAGTTGACCATGTCAGTGGGACTTGCAGAAAGTACTGGTCCTTTGAACAAAGCTGCAGTTGAGGACAAAACACCTGGAGTTTTGTAGTCAGGTAAGCTGGTGCCAACCCATGGAGGACTGGATGCCAGTGGAGATTCCTCCAATATTGCGAAATAGCTATCTTTCTAGGTAATGAAAAATGTGCCTAACTGTTACGACCCCTGCACCTACCAACATCTCTGAGGTGGCCACGCCCCCACCCTCGGCCTCCTGCCGTCCCACTCGCTCACACATACACACAAATGCACGCACGATCAGGCGCCCTTTCGGGCGTCATACCCAGGGGTTCGCTCATACACCTGGCACTTACCTTCCTTCCCGCTCCTGGCAGTTGCGTTGGAGGCTCCCAGGTTACCGAGGTGCCCTGAAGGGACCTAGGAGGATTCGCTCGTCACGTGTCACGTGACTCTCCACTACAGAAATGCTTCCGTATCACGTGATTTCAGTCCCTCATCACGTGATACGTCTTTAATGGATAAAAGCGTCCGGAAATCAATGAGCGTCGCTTCACAGCTGTTTCCAACGGGATTCTGCGACGCTCATTTTGCTTTACTCTACGAATTCACTCGACCACGTTTCCTGTACCACGGACTGCCTCTGCCTTGCCCTAGTGTTTGAATTTGGATAACCAGTTGCCGGACTACCTTTTCTACATTTTGGATTCCTCGTGCCCTTTGCCACTTGTTACCCCGCCTTGGAACTGTTGATATTAATGCTGCCTGAACTTTTTGACTGTCCCTGGTTGTGCCCTACGGATTTCGTCACCGTTCCTGGACTCTTGGCCTCTGGCCTCACGCTGGGCGTTTGCCTGTCTGCTTACCAACCATCTGCCCTCCGCCATTTGGGGATTCCCAACGCCCGCTGTGGTTATACATCTTTGACACATAGGTAAGCCAATTAGGATCCTTACCCGGCTGTTATATTCTTGCCTTTTGTTCTGTGCTTACCTATAACCCATTGCCTTGCAGCGATCGGGGGGTCCTTTTCCGGCTGTTCCCGAGTACAGGCCTACGAACTACTCCACCTGTGGCCTCAAAGACCGCACAGGCAGTATTACTGGTGTTGCCTGTGTGGTACTTGGGGACGGAGGTATCCTTACTCTGCACGACCATCAAGTCTATAACACTAACAGCAGAGTTCTGGGCAACCTGTAGTTTTTTGATTTGACATGTTTGAGCCCCCATAAGAATAGCATTACAATAGTCTAAACTGGCATTGGTGACCCTTGAAGCAAATTTGAAATCAGCAAATGCGAGGTGAGAGGATTACCTCGTACGGTTGATGAGACAAGACATATTGTACCGCAGGTTCAGCAAGCGAGATAGTCTTGTGGGAGCAGTGCAATCTAGTGCCTCTAAGATGCTTCAACAGCATATTCTCACCGATATCTGGGTGTGTGGGCCGATGCGAGTCTATTAAGGCAGATTTCTCTCGTGTTTGCGAATGTTGCTTTGAAGACGTAGATAGCTACTTTCCTGAAAAGGACAGGACTGCCACGGCAACGTGAAGCAACCAGTCATTGTGCAACCTTCCTGTTGTGGACGTTCTCTGAAGCCTCTGTGACGTGCTCTGTTGTAATAGGAGAGTACAGAACCATTTAAACTGTCTCTAATTTCAAAGGCGTCAGCTTCAGAAGAAGATCTGGTGATCCTGAGTAGGGTGCCAGTTCCCTTGTCGACACTAATAACTTTGGTGTACGCTGTACTGACTATTGGAGACAAGTGTGTCCAGAATGGGGAAGGTTCGATATTCTAGTGAAGAGAAGATATTACTGTTGGACTTGCATTTAAGAACACAAGAGCATCTACTTTAGTAAAAAAGCTAATTGTAAATTGTTATTTGGTTGGTATAAACTTTTGGAACAGTGTATCTTGTTCAGACAGGTAGCCCCTGATGAATGTTCTGATACTACCTAGAAAAGTGGATAAAGGAAAGAAACATGTTGGGATATGTGATGTTTTATGAACTGGTATGATTATAATGACATGAGCATGAATGGTGTGCTTGATGTGCGTTTTATTTAACCAATTCCGTTTGCTCAGCACCAGACACTTTGTTTACAATAGAGAAAGGGCAATATTTGCACTTTTCCATTAATAAACTGTCTGACCTGCACTGTTAGCTCTAGCAGCTGTACTGTTTAAAGAGAAAAGATAAATGTTTTTGAATGCAATGTGATAATAAATAAAATATGTATTTCATTTTGATGATATGGTGACCAGATTGTTTCATACCGCTTTGCTTGGCTTGAGAGATGAATCTCCCCCTAAAACAGGTTTTTGCCCATAAGCACTTTGTTGTTTGTTAGTAAAGGTTCATTAACCTGATAGAGGGCTTGCTTGTGGTTTTCTTTCCCTCAAACTCCTGCAGTTGGTGTTTGTCCCTTGAGGCAGCCTACATTCCACAGGGATAGCATTGGAAAAGTAGGTCCCCATTTTCACCTGCTGAGTATGGTTGGTCAGGAAAGACACAAACCACTTCAGAGCTTCATCTGAGACCCGCGACACTGAAGACAGCCTGGCAAGTATTATCTCATAGTCGACTGTGTCAAAGGCCCCCAGCAAGTCATCCCAAACTGTCAAATGGGCTGTCTCGGGGGCCGTGACCCGGTCTAAATCCTAACTGAAAGTGGTCGAGAATACTATGTTCATCCACATAACTCTGCAGTTGACTTGTCACCATTTTTTCTAAGATTTTGGCCGGCCATAACAGGCCAGCTATTGGACGGTAGTTGAATAAACTTTATGATTCATTGTCGTTTTTTTACCAACAGTGTGAGGTGTGATTTCTTCAGGTGTTGGGGCACTGCCAGGTTCAGCTAACCAGTTTTTTCTGGCACATCGCCTTAGGTCTGTTTTCAGCCAGCTCAATTTGCTTTTGCAAAGATGCGGATTTAGCAAGCTTGATCTCTTGTTTATAGGTCTCCAAGGCTGATTTCAATGCCTGGTGATTGGTTATGTTTCTAGATCTAAGCGACATTTTTTTCTTTTATCCTATATTTTTGTTTTAGCCTTTTCAGATTTTCATTATACCACTGATTGTTGTTCCTTTGGGTTTTTATGTTTTTTAGGGGGCAATACGATTGCAATTAGTTTGCAAGCATGACATAACTTTGGAATAGTATTCAGTACAATCTGTGGTAGATTGCATAGCAAGGTAAATCCTGCAGGAGATCAGTGCTGGAGATACCATCAAGGTCCTTTTTTATGGTTGCGAAATCGCTCCTTAATGGAGATGTTTTGTTGTTGAAGGCGATAGGAGCTGAAGATTAAAAAACGGACTATAAAATGATCTGACCAACTCACAGGGATTATTTCGGGTTTGCCTAACCTTAGGCCTCGGTAGATCACAGGATCCAGAAAATGTCCCCATGAAGATTGTGAATCTGCATAACATCAAATAAATGTTTACATTCAGCATCTGAAAGCGGGGCACACGGTTTATAGTCATTCTATCGACAGCCAAAGCATCTAATGCCATACAATCTAAGAAAAAGCATTTCCAAAAAAAAGCATCTAATGCTTTTTTTTCATTTATTTTTTAATGGGGCCCCCAACCTCCTTTTTTTTAACCTTTAAATCCCATTTTTATTAAACTAACCCCTTTAACATCTAAAAAAAATGCATTAGATGCTTTTTTTCAGATGGTATGGCTGTCGATGCTTCAGTTGTCGATGCAATGACCGGATACCGGGGCATACACTCTGTGCAACGATGGATGAGTGCAACAATCTTACTGGTGTATAGCGGGTGATAGCAGCTTTTAGGAAGGATGGAGCATTGCCATAAAGACAACAGTGGACAAGGGTACATACTTTGAATTCTATGCAGTCTTGTGCTGGCAGCCAAAGGAGAAGTCTCCTATATTTTGAGATGTGTTCATTCCATGGAATATTCTCAATTATCAGAACACGTTGACATTTTTTCACACAAGAGATATTTGACCCACGCAACACGGAGTTACAATAATCAAATAGTTTTTCGGTGTTAAGACAGGATTCCGATTCCAAGATGGCGGCTGAGGTGGGCAGACGTGCGTGAGCGTAGCTCTGCCCCCCCGGGCTGTGCCACTGAAGCAAGACAGTAAAGGTGATTCAGTGCTCCATATCTCCCGACCCAGAAGGGGAACCCATTTTAAGGCCAAGCAAATACCCAATCGGGCAGGCCACTGTGAAGCAACGAAGTAGAGGGGAGAGGGGAGGAAGCCATGTGGGACACCGGAGAAGGGAACCTCTGTCGGCAGCAGCCAGCTCACCCAGGCACCCTGCGCTCCTGGACACCCCAGCAAAAAAAAAAGACCACAGAATCCGTAAGTGACAAAATGGATTGCAAGCACCGGACCCGGGATTCGGTGAGAGGCGAAGGGCACATCTACGTGAGCCCAGGGCACACAACGTAGCACCTCCGGGATAGCCCACCGGAAGAGAGGAAGCCCAAAAGCCGGGCCGCATTGGAGAGCAGATTCAAGATCCCAGCCGAAGGAGTAAGATCCCCAGTTGTGCACACACCAAGCAAGTACTCGACACAGAGGGGTAAAGGGAGGAGTACAAAAAGAACCGCAGCATAGCCCAGCGGTCCGGCGGCACAGTCCCGCACGAACATGGAGCAAGGGAAGCTGAGATACAGTGAGGAGAAAGGACCACGCAACCCCCAAACCGAGGGGAAGGACTGGACATCTACAAACTGTCAAGCACTAGAGACTAACTCCCAAACTACCCTCCCAATTCTAAAGGGACAGCTACGAACAGGGAGAGGCGAAGAAGGGAGACGAAGCACCAAAGGCAGCACAAAGAGTAAAACCCCCACCGCAGACTGGAGAACAAGGCGGGAAGTGAGAGGCTCAGCACAGTTCTGTCAGCCCGGCAGCAGGGACGAGACCCAGTGAAGTATCCCAAAAGGAGGAGAGAACCGCAGGAGGACACAACAATCTCCACCGAACGAGGGAACCTTCGGCAGTGCCCCAAGCCCATCTCAGTCCCCAAAATAAGGCTGCAAAGCAAGGTAATCGGAAACGACACCCGACCGAAGTAGACACGGGAGGAGAAACGGAGACTGCAGCAAGGAGCCCTGGCAGGAGAGGAAACAGGAAGACAGATCTCCACTGCGGCTCCTGGTGAAACCCCTCCAAAGCAATTCAGTGGAGCTCTGGCAATAAAAGGAGAATGCAGCAAAAGTACCCACGCTGAGGATCAGACGTAGGCCAAGGGTACAATCAAGGACACACAGTAAGGAGGACCCCCATTATAAACGAAACCCCCCTCCACATTAACCATGCAGCCCGCGCCTGGGAGGCAACCCACTGGCCCAGACGGAGGGGAGTAAACTCCCCGTGCCCCGAGGCACATACAGGGGTGTAGGACACACCCCGCCTCACACAGGGAGGCCCCAACCTTCGGGCTCAAAAAGGAAAGGCAATTTCAAAGTGAACACCCCTCAGGGGCTATATACACTGCGGGTAACCCCGAATCGGGGAGGTAACCCACTTAGCAAACCAAGGCGCCAAAAGAACAAAAATAAACGGCAGTGATCGGCTCGGCCCAATAATCAAAGGCACTATACATTTCTCTCACGTCCACAACAACATGTCCAGAATAGATTATTTATGGGCTTCAGCAGGCCTCTTGGGGAAGATCTTAAACATAGAAATTAGAGATTTATCGCTCTCTGACCATGCCCCGCTCTGGATGGAAATGTCGCTCCTAAAACGTCAGTCAGGGCTCTGGAGATGGAGGCTCCCAGCGGACATAGTCCAGGACCAGATCCCGGGGAACATAGTCAAGGATCACATGGAGGAATACCTCCTCCACAACAACTACCCCAAGACTACAAGGGAAACCCTATGAGAAGCCCTTAAGGTGGTAACCAGGGGACATTTAATAGCACTAACAGAAAAAAGAGATAAACAGAATCGCCAATGGGAGGTACAACTAGAGCAGAAATTAACAGAGCTACAAAAGTAAATGATCCATACACACTCATCCTAATTTAAAAAATCATTGAGGCACATCCAGGGACAGCTAGAAACCATCCACTATAAAAGAGTGGAGAGAAGCCTGCTACATCTAAAGCATTGGTATTATCTCAAAGAAAATAAGGCGGACAAGCTCCTGGCCAGACAACTAAAATAAAAACAAAACAGGCAGACGGTAAAGAGATTGGTAGATGGTAAAGGACAAACAAAGACCCTGACAGAAGACATTGGGAACTCTTTTAAAGAGTTCAATCAAGACCTCTACTCCACAGATCGTCCCAAAGGGGAGGATCAGGAGCGATATTTGAACACCATCCCACTCCAGGCAATCTCGGCAGAAGAAAAGCATTACTTAGACGGGGCAATTACTGAAGAGGAGGTAAGGAGAGCAATCCGCGATCTGCCAAGAAATAAAGCCCCAGGCCCCGATGGGTATACCGCAATATTCTATAAGACATACATTGAAACCCTATCCCTAATCCTAACTGAACTATTCAACTCGTTTAGAGAAACGGGAAACATAACACAGTCCATGAACAAGGCGAAAATCCTAGTTTCCCAAGAACAGGGGAAGAATCAAGAGCTTCCGAGATCCTACCGCCCCATAGCGTTGATCAACTTAGATGCAAAATTATATACGAAAATACTGGCAGGGAGACTCTCACGGGTCCTCCCAAAACGAATCCACCAAGACCAGTCAAGATTCTTTGCGAACAGACAGACTCAAGACAACATAAGGAGGGTAATTCACCTAATAGAAAAAACTGGAATCACCCACACACCGGCTGCTCTGTTAGCCCTCGACGCGGAGAAAGCATTTGACCGCGTCGAGTGGTCGCTTCTCTTCCGCATACTCGGTAAAATGGGGATGGGGGAATCCTTCATTAACATGATAAAGGCTAATTATGTCTCGACTAGAGCCAGGATAGCAGTAAACGGGGGGTTAACCAGAAAGGTATGGATCAAGAGAGGGACAAAGCAGGGATTCCCACTTTCCCCGCTCCTATATGCGATATTTCTGGAACTCTTAATGTCGCGAATAAGGGAATCAAATGCTCTAATAGGAGTAGACATAGCAGGCATACAGCAGAAAGTGGTAGCATATGCGGACGACATGCTAGTGGCACTGGGTGACCCAGAAAGGACCCTCCTACACATCTTGCAGGAGATAGAGGCATTTGGGGCATTGTCGGGTATAAAGGTCAACCGACAGAAGTCAGAATTACTCATTCTGGCAGCGGACAGGGAGTCGATCTGACGTCAAGCCGTAGCACTACAACTGAAGGAAGCAGACAAAGGGGTACAGTATCTCAGAGTAACACTAACCGAGAAGATAGACAAACTCTTTGTAGAAAACCTCTCACATCAATTAGATAAGATCAAACGGGACACAGGGTAATAAAGACAAGCACCAGATGAAGGACAGAGATGACCATGAACTACCTTCCTGGTGGGGATCGGGGGGTGTGTTAAGGGTTTTTCCCTGCTTGTTGAAATTGCATTAAACTTAATAAAAACATGTTTTAAAAAAAAGAGAGGATTCCAAGACAACACCCAGCATTTTTACTTTGTGCTGGACTGAGAAGGGTTTGTCATTTATGAGGACATTTTAATATTTTACATCCAGGTTGGACCTAGCATGGGACGAACCAAAGAGCTTTAGTGAGTCCTGGGAGAAATCACTACTTCATTCTAAAACCAGCTGCATGTCATCCGCATAGTTGGTAAAAATAGGCCTGAGTCCTCAAGGAGAGTGCACAGGGGCCTGAGGTAGATGTTAAACAACACTGGGGATAAACAGGCTCCCTGTGGCATGCCACATAGGATGGAAGAAATTGCAGAGAAAGCATCACCCCAGTGTATTCTTGACACACAGTGTGTAAGGAAGGATTCAAACCATTTAATTGCTTCTTTAGAGCAGTTTCCTGTGGAGTCAAGTGTGCTCAAGAGGCGCTGATGGTCAAAAGCTGCAGAAAGGTCTAGACGGGCCAGGAGGCCTGTCTTGCCTTTTGCCATGATCACAAGCATGTGATATTGCAAATCCACAAGCGCAGTCTCCGTACTGTGGCCAGGTCTAAAGCCAGATTTCTTAAGGTGAATTATGTAGTTGACCTCTACAAAAGACTGAAATTGAAGATTTGCATCTTTATCTAAGATGTTTAACAGGATGTTGCTATTTGTGATTGGTCTGAGGTTCGTTGAGTCTCTGGGGTCACCTCTTGTCTTTTTGGGCAGGGCGGTCACAGTGACTGCCTTAATGGATATGAGGATATGCTTGTCATGAAAGAAGGAGTTGACTTTGCGAGTAAGAATTGGTGCAAAAGCGGGTCCATATTTGAGGATGACTTTTGGAGGAAGGATGTTTTTGAGGAAGGATGTTTTCTGCACCTGACTTGAGTTTCATTGACAAAAGTAGTTTCTCCATGACTGAGATAGAGATTGGTGATAAAGGAAATTGTGGATGAGAGGAGTGACCTTGTTGGTATGTCATATGATTATATCTATGTGTCAGGGATCTTTGAGCAATCGACCCATTATCCCTGGCCTTGGTAATTCTAGCTTCTAATAATACCTGAACTTTGGCACAATCTGATGCTGAAGGAGACTGCAGAGTTGATAGCGCATTGGGCTTTTCGAATGATTTGAAAATCTGAAAAGGTTTACTCGGTTTGTTTGATGCTCCTTCAATTTGGGTATTAAAAAAAGTTATTTTTTGTTTCTATTATTTGAAGTTTATAATGTTTATCCTGCACATTCAAAAGTACCTTGTTCCCGCTAGTTGGAGGTTTCAGCCACTTGGCTTCAAGGGCTCGTTTGGGTTTCTTAAGGACACCCAATTCTGGGGTGAACCAGTTTTGATGTTTAGGGTTGGTCTAACTAGCTTAAGTTGAAGCAGTGCAACTCGATTGATCATTTCCTTAAAGGTGTTAGTGCAGGAGTTCACTAGGGATTCAACGGAATCTAAGTCTGAGGTAGATGTAAAAGTTGAGTTTAAGCATGTTTGAATGTCCATAGGCTGAATCTTTTTAAGATTCCGACTCATGAACTTCTTGATAGTGTTGGAGGGTTTGGCGCAGTGGAACAGAAGATCTATGGAGAACTTAATTGCTTAGTGATCTCAGACACACGGACCGTTTGATATGTGCTGTAATGGTTTTTGTCATGACCCAATCTAGTATATCATTCTTGTTTTCCGTAGGGTCACTGTTTTTGACATGATAATCTGTGTTAAATAGAGCTTGTTCCAGATCAATGTGTTTCCTCGCCACCGATTCAAGTCACCTAGAAATATAGTGAAGCTATTAAGACCATTGAATTTACTCAACATTCTGATAATTTCTTCATTGAAATCAGGCATTGAATGAGAAAGTCGATAAATCAATATGAAATGAATACACAAGTGATTGGTTGGAGTCATTTTAATCTGCAAAATCTCACAACGTGAACAATCGCATGCTGTGGTGAAATGTTTTAGCTCAGATTTGGCAATACAAGCTACTTCCCCCCCTCGACACTGCTCTATATTTCTATTGCAAAATATGTAACCTTCTGGGACAGCTACATTTATCATGGGACCACTGGCCTCATTAATCCATATCTCAGTGAGACACATGACATCAGGTCCCTCTCTGTGATGAAGTCAGAAATGTTTTGTGCATGATTGTTGAGTGACCTGGTATTCAAAAGGGCCATTTTGAATGTTCTACTAGAGTTGGCCTGGGAGGAAACAGTTCTCACACTTTCCACGTTCTTGTTAGTTGACATAAAGGGAGTATCCTGGGGAAAGTTAATCATAGAAGTATAATGGGATTGACTTTGGGTGACGGAGATTGCTGTAGAGGGGCCGGTAGGATCTTTAGTATCAACTTCTTCGAAAGTAAGGCTATTTTCCATAGGCGCCTTTGGGACTTTAAGCACGTCAGCCGAGTCTGTCTTATTAGTATTAGTGAGTACTTTGAATTCACCATCTCTCAGGGTTTCTTAGGCATTTGAGAAATTAGAGGAGGGAGAGTAGAAGTTACTGAGACCGAACTGGGCGGAGGAGGTAACGAGTCCTTAATCAAAGGCTATGAGGGCTCCAGTTTCGTTTGAATGTATTTGTCAACAATGGCAAGCCACTTTAGTCTCTGGTTGGCCAGAAACAGGTCCATAGAGTCTGACAACCCATGCTGAAAGAACAAATGTTTTCCTTATTTGCATGCGGCTTGCTCTCATGCAACAGAGGGGGGGGGGGCGTCTCATGAATTGGCATCCACTTAGGTAGCCCGTGCCCTTTTCTATAATGCCAGAGTCTCTGTGCATTACGAACAGCAATATTTGCCATTTGTGCACACGGTACTTTGGGGTAATCAGGGCCCAGGTGTGTAAGCACAAGACAAGTGATACTGTCAACTGCATCCCACCTCCCTCTTACTTCAGTAGCATTAATCTTCCCCCATTTTCGATGGTGAAAGTGCAAAACAGGAGCCACAACTAAAACGACATGCGACGAGGAAAGGGAGTTTGAATTCTGGAGAGAAGATAAAAAATGTGCATGGAGCTGAAGGGGAAAATATGTTTACCTGCATAAAACTGTTAAATCGAATGTGCCACTATCTGATTATTGCATAAAGGAATAAGTAGGCTTCAAAACGTTAAGGCACCCATTTCTCAGGAAATCGACAGGAGCTTTTCCCCAGCTAACTGCAGGACCGTGCTCCTGCTGTTATCAGTGCCAATGCATCCTTTCCAGCCATTAGGGATGAGGCGAGCCATAAATAGCTGAAATGCAACTTTGTGATTGTGTTTTAACAATAGGCATACAAAGAAAATCTACAATTAAGAGTGGAAAAAAGCGGAAATACCTTTCTGAGAATACAGAGACATCCGCCATTAGAGCAACCGGAGGAAGGTTCTGCTGAGTAGCATTGTGAATTGCTGCGGCGGCGCATGGTTTTGTGGAATACGGTATAGTGTGCTTTGCATTGCTCCTGTTCATATCAGCCAAGTTCCAGTGATCAGAAACCCAGTCCGAGGCGGTTAGACATGTTTTTATCCTGCCCTTTCAATAGATAAATAAACAGGAAAATATGTATCATTCAGAAGCACACACTCTTAAACTCGCAGAATCTTTTTACTGTAACAAGGTTCATGTAGCACACACGTGGGGGCGGGGGGAGGCGTATTGGCGCACAGAGTACCCAGTGGAACGAAAGTTCATAAATAAAATATCCCCATCCTACCACATCCACAGGAAATCGCTACAAAACCATGCAATCCTATGTTTGCCAAGGCAACGACAGGATGTTTCTCTACCATGCTCCATTATTCCACTGGCACAATAATCAAAATAATCAAAACTCCTTTAACCCATGGGAATGAAAATGGTATATAATGCCTCATGATTCACTTGCTTCGAAATTCTCATTTTCTGCAAATAAGCAGTATATTCTGCACCAAAATAGCATTTTCAAGTGCCAATATCTCTGCGATACCTCCTCGCCATGAACTTACCTTTGTGCACAGGATTGGAAATTTGCCAAAGAACAGCCATTCAGCTGATGGGTGGGACGGCACGCCCACAAACGCTCATGCCAGAAAAAATACAATACGCTAAGGAAAAAAGTCCAAGATGGGCATGGATAACACATTTTAATCACACAAAAAATAGGTATGCCAGCAAAGAACTCTGCTGCTCCAGACCGTTCTGCTGAAAAATGGTACAAGCTGAATGTTATAAGGAAACAAATCGTCATCAGCGACGTAAACATATACAGTAAAACCTGCATGGCGGGTTGGTGAGACCCTATACATGGTCAAGCCGCTCCATAGGAGATGCCAGGTCATTGGCCCCAGCCCCATCCGTCTTCCATCACGTGGAGTCTGCCGGGCTCATCATCTCCAGGCACCAATATCGAGTTTACAATTAGTTACTGTGTAAGACAATGCTAGTCTATCATCATGGCGTGCACCTGGCAGGATCGGGGTCTGGCACAGGGGGAGGTTTGAGATCACGCTGACCCACTCATTCTTCACTCATTCTGTATCACACTATCCGTACCCAAGGCTTCCACCCTCGCTTTGGACTATAATGTATTCCACCCTGTACCTCGTATTACTAATCCTGTCATTTTGAAGTAGAGTGGAATGATTGTGTTCTTTTAGATCATTTAGGGCCAGTGAGTTTATGTATAGTGATCTGGGGCACCTACTATCATGGAATTCAGGGGTCTTGGACTGGGGCAGTTGTGGCTGTTAAAACTCATGGTTAGCTGGGTGGGGGTCGGAGGCCTGCTTTGGCCTGGCTGTGATGAACATGCACTGTGAGGCGCCTGGTACTGTCTCGTGCCCTTTCAGGGCACATTCTTTCTCGGGATAACACGTATGGGCAACAGATGTAGAACAGAGGAGAGCTTCTATGGGAGCTAACAGCGTGGGTCTCTCTATCATCAGCGCTTGGGCCTACTGAGGTGTCTTTGTTGGTTCTGTGTTTACCGCGCAGCCATGCAGGGACAAATGTTTCTACCATAGCTATGAAAACGGCACCTACTTATATGCGTGCACTAAGTCTAAACATCTATATTTTGCATAATATTGTGTCCGTGTAGGGTCTCTTAGCATTCTCCCCCTTGCCCATGACACATTGCAAGTGTATTTATGGGATTCACCTTACTCAAAGTGCCTAGAGGGTGGGAGAGGTTAATTTCCTTCCCAAGAGATGCTGGAAGAGACATGATGGTCTTCATAGGTTTTTGGGATACAGCCCTTTCTCATGTTTCTGTTATTCCGCCTTCTACCTGGTCACTGGCCATTGTCTGGCCTTTGCTTTGGTAGGTGCGTGTGTTGGGACGGTAACTGCAGTTTTCGCCGCAGCAGAATTAATCAAAGGATAATTCATTGAATTTATTTGATTGGATTATGCCCCAAATATATGTGGGGGTAGGTTTAGGCGAATAACAAATGTAAGTGGGGTGCAGGACTCCGGGTGGGGGCGGGGTGTCTCCCACGCATATCATTTCGGCAAAATCAATTATTTCTCAATTGTTGAATCCAATTAGATAAAATCACATAGAACCTGCCGGGACTACTCTAAGGGCAGGCTAGTTGGGGTATCAGCAAGTTTCTGATATCGGATGGAAATGTTAATTGTATTGTTAAGTGGTTATGCATCCACGTGCAAGCCACAGAAGATATTCGGATGACGTACTCTAAGGGTCATGTGGTGATTGCACTGGGACAGTCTACGCTCATGGGCATTCAAGGCAAGAACACAGTATTTAGGTGCTAGGATCTACTACAATGTAAAAAGAGATACCATATTGATCACTCCATGCTCCTCTTGTTTCTTGTGCTCTGTGCAAGTAGTTGCCAGTGCAGTTGGATCGATATGGCCAGGAGTTCCAGTGGGGCGATGCCTCCTCTTCTGACCACGCCCACCTTACTTAAATCCTAAATGAAAACCCAGCTTCAATATCAGTGATATCACCAGCCACTCTCTGCTTAGGGACACTCCTGTTGCTTAAAGAAGCATTTATCTAATGACTCTCAAAATCCCACCCCATAGTTGGAGGACACTAAAGAGCTATCAGCCAAGATGGCGGTTTTCTGTGGAGGCTGAAATTAATCCTTTCACTATCCTACCTCATGGCTTCATGGTTTTCAGCTCCGGAGGAGGCTCACCCTCGGTGAACCCTTTTATAAGGATCTGGTCTAGTTTCTATTCCAGGGGTCAGTGTGGTCAGCTTCTGGCTCTGACTGAAATGTGTGGCTTTCTGAGCCTGGAGCTGTTAGTGGACTGCTGCAGCATGTGACCTTTTTGCTCTTTCCCTGAGGTTTGCAAGTCTCTGGTAGAGTTTCTACTTACCAAGGACTCAGGAGAGCGACTGGTGCTGTTCATCTGTGGCCAGGATATTGGTGTGCCCCCAATCTTAGACCCCTGGAATGTTATCAGTGAGGCAGAGTGAAGAGCAGAGTGGGTGCCAACTGTATGGGTGTTCAACTATATCTCAGGAGGCATGATACAGTGTGAAGAGAGTGGGGAAGTGGCCCTTCCTGTCATTGTGGGCATTTGATTAGCCCTTGCGCTGATTCTTATCAATACACCACTGGGCCTGAGGTACTTTTTAAAGAAATGTGGGACAGCCAGTAGATAGCAGTGGGGGGCGTGTGGTCTCTCAGATTCTAAAACTCTAATGCATATGCTCACTCACTCAACACAGTTTTCATTAACTCAATGGAGCTAGTATTACCACTGTTTTGCTGACTTCTTCAATCAGATTGATTACTGGTGGCAATCGCTCTTACCATATGGGTGTGTCGGAATAGGGAGCTTCCCACTTTTAATGCAGTCATGAGTAGCAGCCCATGTCATATACATTATGCTATTCTGCCTCTGTTTTTATCCAACTGATTGGAGACACCCCAGTCTGGCAGATACATAGTGAATCATCTGGCAGCCGGGTGTGGCTGTTGAAGGGGGTGAACTCTTCAGGACGGTGGTGGAGGGTGGCTCTTTAGGACTTTGACAGACTCTGATCTTCCGGTCTCTCCCATAGCTGACCTTATTCTGGGGGAGGTTGCCTCTGTGCTACTTCAAAAGAATAAAAGAGAAGAAGAAAGAAGGGCAGCCCAAACAGGTTTTGCCAGAAAGTGTAAATACCTCCACCACACGACCCAGATAACAGGGTTCCCTCTCACCACTAAGTTAGGAAACACCCAGGCAGGAGTTGGAACTGCAGCAGGTAATACGAGGAAAGAAGGAGATCCTTGTGTCAATAAAATCATGGCTGGACACGTGCTGTGCGAGTATGAGCCCACTCAGAAACAAGGTGGTTAATGAGAGTTGTATGATTATGGCTGTGATGGCACAGTAGCCATTATGTGCAAATAACTTATTTAAATCAAGCAACAATGTGAGGATCTTGAGTTGTTCTCAAAACCTAATAACATCCATACCATTGAAGTTCCCGAATGTGCCACACAAGGTAGCATGAAATCCATCATTGAGGTCTTGCTAATCTTTGACAATCCTGCCTTTCATCCACACTTCATGGATTATATCCTTGGCTCCACACCCACGTAAAAGCCAAACATATGATGTGCTGTTAACATCTTCATCTTTGTGGGTAAAACCTTTGCAAATCCCAATCACAGCTGAGGAAATCTTATAGGTCACAGAGGAGCTCCAAGACCGAAGTATTCAGGGTGAGATGGGCTCACTTCGAAGTTCAATAAAACGTTCAAGCTCTGTTGGCACCTCATTTATTAGAGTTATGGGAAGTGGCTATGGGCTTGGAGAGTCAATTCCAATATTCGTTCTCAAACAAAGACCCAATGAATTTCAAGTCTTACCTACCGGTATTCTTAATAAATGTTGGCATAAACATTTTTGCAAAGGTCTTGGCATCTAGGCTGATCTTGTATCCAGGTTTACTCATGCAAGGTCCAAGGTGCTAAACCTCGGGAGTCTATTTGGAATTTTGTCCCAGAGAGACCCTGATTGAAATGTGGTGACACCAATAATGGATGGCAATACTTCTTTCGACACATGGGGGTTTTCTTTGCATTCATGAGGAGCTTTCCGATTTGGGCCATACTTCTTCTCGTGTGTGAAGCTTTCATAAACGGGATCTTAGTGAGGGTGTTCACAAATGGCATTCTGCCACCCGTCAGTCCGCTGAGATGGACCACACAGGGGAGTCCTCTCTCCACTCTGGCATGCCGAATTAGACTCAAGGATGGGGGTGAAGTCCTATTATCTCATAAGTAAGCATTATATTGTTTCCATGTATGCACATGATATTTTGCAGTTCAGATTCTGGAGGCTCACATTGCTAAAATCATGTCTTATCTACCTCTTTTGAATCACTCAGGTGTCTGTGTATAATAACTTAGGCGCACAAGCTACACCTCACTGATGAAGCCCAATGAGGCCCGGAACATGTCCAGGATTGCTTGTGGTCTTGTTCAAAAGGGATGTGACCAATCTGTTCAGGCTGGACTGCACCTTTTAGGAAGGAACCCAGCCTGATTTGATATGGCATTTCCCCTTTTTGTAATGGCTTGGCAGGTGAAGTATGATGGTTTGGAAGATTACCCAGAGCAATGCCAGAGGTTGGGATTAATTCTTAACCTTTCAGCCATCAGCTCTTCTGTTTTGCTTAGTCATCCCGAGTAGGACAGGCATGCCCTGACGTGGGTCCCATGCCTACTGGGCCTAGAGACCCAAGCTACACCTCACTGAAGACAACCATTGGGGCCAAAACATGTCTGGGCATGCTTGTGGTCTTGTGCAGAAGGGATGTGACCAAGCAGTTCGGGCTGGACTGCCCCTTTTGGGGTAGGACTAAGCCTGATGTGTATATGGTCTTTCCCCTTTCTGTAATGGCTTGGCTGGCGAAGAATAATGGTTTGGAAGGTTGTCTAAAACAATGCCAGAGGTTACGATTAATTTTAAAACTTCCAGCCATCACCTCTTTTGTTTTGCATATGTATATTGTGAAACAAGAAACACATGTAATACCATTATATTGTTGTAATGTATGTAAAGTTGGTGCTGACCAATGACCCAAGCACCTGTTAAAAATTCCTAATTCTACACAAGAGACAATCTGGGAAGTGTCTCAAATATTGGGTGGGCTTGACACCTTAGCATTCTGACTAGCCTAGCTTAGGAAGCCCTGGTATATCGTCTGTGGCACACCATGCTCTCTTTCCAATGCCTTCCAGGTTTAGATATGCAAAGTCTGGTTCCCCCAGGTACTCCTCCATATGGCTTTTCAATAAATGGACTATATGGATCCTGCCACCACTACACATCCAAAGTAGTACATGCCCCATTCTATTTCGAAAAAAAACTTTAAAGACCCAGCTGTTCAAATAACCAGTGAGCTTTCTGTCTACTGGATTAAGTGTATGAAATGGTATATGTCTGGTAGGAACATATGACCGCCTGCGCCTAAATGCAGTTAATTCTGTCTGCAGCACATTACAAATACATCAAAATCAAAATGGCATAGTATTGTCCCATTCTGGAAGACTAGCACGGCGGCCATGGTTAACGAGATAATCTGCCTGCGGACCACCTAGAGACATTACATTGTCTTCTGACTGAGCTGGGTAAAATGCCCATAATTAAGCAGCACTTTGTAAGTCTGTCATTCTTATTGGCAAAGCACTGTATGCCAAGATGACAGGATTTGGCATGGGCTAACTATTGTGAGAAATTATATCGATCTATATGTCCCATTTGAAACACAGCACAAAGGTCATTTGAAAAGATGTTAGTAAAAATTAAGTTACCTATGTGATTTTGGCAAGCAAATTTCAAAAGCCAACAATGATTTTGTGTGTAAAGTATTGCAGTGTAATGCATTATGGCTCCTCTTTAGCCAAATGAACACTTCAAAGGGAATTAGAGCTCCTTTCAGTCCATTAGGCGTGGTTAATTCACACCATCTGAATCAAGACATATGACTCCATCCGGATGGGGTGCTTGGGGTGAAGTAGTTGCCTGTTTTGACCTGTGATTTGCCAACCTCGCCCCCACCATATCCCCCAATTAGACCCCTCACCATAGCTGCACATCCATTGCCCTACATTCACTTACATTTTCCAGCTATACCCCCACCAATATTCCCATTTCTTCCACCACTGCCCGCTCTGTATTTCACTCCACATCCACCCAGATCCATCTCACATGCCAACATGGTCCCACACCACAAGACAGGTCTGTCCCTCCCGCTCCTCAAAATCCACTTCTAAGGATGAAATGTGCACCCCCCCCAAACCCACACCAGCTTTCCGAGGCCTCCTTTATTTCTTCCCTCACTTATCGCATTAATACCATGTAGCGACGTTCTCTTGGAGCGCAAAGCAGGAAATAAATAGGTTTCACACGGTTATGCCTATGACAGGAAAGAAGCAAGGTGAGACACAATTGTGCTACTGGATTCAGGAAAGTCGCTGTGAGTAAAAATGTGAACTAATAAAGCTCAAAGCATTTATGTGGATAAATACGTTAACTGCCTCAAATATTTCATATTTTACCAGCTATTATAACCCCTTCTTAGAGGAGAAGATCTCTCAGGAACTTTATTCTCCCAATGGATGGGCATATATCAACCAATAAAAAATGTTTCCCAATGCATCGCACCTTCGAGTTTCAGATATTCACACATGCGTACCACGTGGTTCGGAAACGCCATCATCCATTGAGTGATCACCTTAAGTTCAAGTACCCTGGTGGCAATAACTCAATGAAATACTTTATTTGAGACCATAAAAATGCAGGTACAATATCATATAAGAGGAACAAAAAATCAAACAAACAGTCACTTAATAAGATTAAAATACAATGCTAAAAAATAATATAATTGCAGTTAAAATCATGGACACTAATTAAAACCGCATTTAGTATGGGACGTTTTTGGCTAAGTACTGAAGAGGGATGGGGAAGCCTGCCACCACCCCCTCCTAAATTCACCATACTGACCAAGGGACATACAATCTATCCATGCATGGATGCATGGATGAAGAGCCAGAGGCTATGATTGGAGACTCCTGAATGGACAGCTTGGACTAAAACACCAAAAAGCCATGTTGCTGACATTGTTAGAGACACCACGACATAGTAGCGTTAGACATGAAGCATACGTGCCATCCGCACTTTGGGACACAAACACGCACTCGAATACATGAAGAACACGAGCGTATAGTTCTATAGTTAGAGGACAGATACATATACATACTGTCATTCCTATTATTATTTTTGCCATTAGCCAAACGCAGCACTGCAGAAACCGGAAGGTGCAAAAGAACTTGAGCAAAGCTTGCAGATGCTTACACACACATAACCCTATGGAACTGCAGTAGCACCTATGGGACCTGACAGAGCCAAGTGTGAATAACCTATGGAAATGTAGTACAGCATGGAAAATGTAGAAACCGCATTATAAGGTTTAGGAAAATTAAAGCAGGCCTCAGGCCTCTGAGCAAGAGACAAGCTGAGCTGATTTCAGCTGGACAGACAGCAAGACGTGTGAGACAGGACCCGGAGCCAAGGTCAAGAGATGCAGATGACATTCCAATCCCCAGATGACAAAGGGACCAGCTGCAGAAAATATGAATAAATCCTCATAATTCAGAGCTTGAAAGATCAAATTCGTGGTCTTTGAACATGTAACGCAACCAAAGCAGACAATGGACAGCGATCAGTGGTGGGAAAGGAGAGCTGGTGGTGGAGGGTATTGAGTATTGTGAAGTATTGTTTAGTATTGACGAGTATTGTCTAAGTATTGTGTAGTATTGGCAAAGTTAGCAGGGACATGACCAGATGTAGAAGGGCACATTTGGTTTTAGAGATAAACGGTTCTGGTGAATAACCTAGACTATTGATTCGAGGGTACAGATGACAGAAGATATGTAAATAAGTCGTTTTCCTGTGGGTTAGGTGTTTTAGCTCAGGTCATAGATGACAGTATCCCCGTAAGGGTTAGCAAGGGAGCTGGCCTAGATTGTGGAAGTTGAGTCGACTGATTGAGTCTCCTGGAGTGAGACGTTTTGCATGCAAGGCAACGCCGCAGGTACAGTTAGATCACAAGAGAATATTGTTATACTCTGCCTGGAGGCGGGAAGACAGCTGTGGGGTTTTGTGTGGGTTGGGAGTAACAAGCTATTACCATGTGCATTTGATTTTTCTGCACTACCTGGGTTAATAGATTGGTGACATCACCCATAGGTTTTGTACATAGCACACAGAGAGCATAAGACGGTGAGGAGCTAGTGTTGGAAACTTGAGATTGGCAGATGAGGTGAACCAGTGGCGGTACGCAGAAGGCGCATGCGCTAGATTGTGGGTGTGCCTGAGGAGTCAGTGATTGTGAAGGACGGGTGGTGCGCGGAGCATGCCTAATAAGTTGTGGAGCCAGAGAAGCTTGTAGAAACTGTAAAGTATTACCAGTATACTGTACCTTTTTCCCTAAACAGCAGACTGTCGAAACCCTCGACTTGATGTCAGATAAAGGCACTGAATATGTATATGGGGAAGTGCGGGGGGACATGTCCATTCACCTGTGCAAGACACTCCCACCTTATCGGGAGATTTGCAAGTAGAGCATAGAGTGGTCCAAAAGTACAGAGGGGAAGTTAACTAAGAACAAATGGAGTGGCAGGAGGGGACTTGGGAGGCCCAGCGCAAGGACTCGTAGATTGGGTTGGTTTGAATGGGCTGCAGGTGAAAGCATGTAGTGGGAACCACTGGGTAAAGTATATACAAGAGGGTTGTTTGCAATCACACTGCGCGCACAAACGACAATTAAGTACAATTGTTTGAGATTTTTCATTGGAAAACAGCGCAGACTAAGTTAACTAAACCATGGCCACCTTGTGGAAGTTTCTCCAAAGACATGCAGCAGTCACTACTGACACACATACACACATACAGGGCACCTATAAGGGGAAGAAGTTAAGAAAACGCATGGCCATATTCGAATTGTGATGCATGTTTCAGGAGGGCGAGGAGGATGCCGCAAGGTGTCAGTGGATGCTGAGCCAGCAGGAGGTGAAGGAGCCAGGAGCTCATCCCTCTGCACCTACCCATGTTCCTCTGAGTGTAGTATCCGATGACACAGAGGATGAACAAGGGATGTACCCAATACGATTGAAGAAAGAGCAGCAGAAGGGCACTCAAATCTGACATATAAGCCACCACTTTATACTAAGGTGGAGAGACCAAAAGGTGCAGGGCAGCCAGCTACTGATCAAGAGGTGAGCAGCGAGGCGCAGAAGGACGCGAGGGAGGGGCTCGGGAGCATAGCTACAAACAAGTGTATAGGAGGACAGACTCTCCTGAAGCTGGAAGGGAAAACAGATGGAGAGGCAGAAGGGGCGACCAATGTAGTGGAGGCGCTGAAGAGAAGCAGCGAAGCATCAGAGTGGGCAGAGATGAGGGGGATGAGAGGGAGAAAGAATGGGAGCAGAAATTAGAATGAGAGGACAGGGAGAGGAGAGAAGAGAAGTTGGAGAGGGAGGATAGGGAACAAAGGAAGGAGGAGGAGAAGGAGCACATGGAAAGGGAAGGAGAGGAGAGGATCGAAAGAGAATTCAAGGAAAGGAAGAGAGCACAGCAAGAGCAGCGGGATAGAAAGACAAGGGAAGTGGAAGAGATCAAAAGGTGAAGAGGAGTAGCAGAGCAGGAAAAACACAAGTTAGCTGAGTGGCAACAGAGGAAGTTACAGTTGGATAGGCTGGCCGGAAACAAGCATGCAGGGAGGAGGAGAAACTCTAGACAGGGGAAGCGACAGACTCGAGGAGGACAGACGTACAGAACCAGACAGCACAAACTCATGAGGCAGGAGCACCATAGAAAGAGATGGAGCAGGCCTAGGAGTCTGGGGGGGGTGAAGCAGGTACAACTTGGGGGACATCGACCTCTGCACAAAGCCTAACACAGACTTGACATCGAGGAGACTGAGTTTCACAGATGATTTTTGTAGTAACATGGACACAGGGTCTGACAACGAGGACAGGTACAGTGGGGACAAGAGGGGGGAGCAGTTCCGACTCCCAATCAACGGCTGTGGGGACAGACAAACAAGTGTCATGGGAGTTTAGGACACACACACAGGGAAAAGGAGGGGGCAGCTTAGAGGAGAAGGCAGGGCGGGCGAACGACTTGCACACTGTACATGACACCACTATATACATTGATAGGCTTAGAGACCTCACAGGACGAAGGAAAGGGGAGACAGCAATGGCTTGTTCCAGGGGATGGTTAACAAGCAGATATGATGACAGCACCAAAGTACCCATACAAGAGCCAATAGATTTATGAGCAGGCATCGAGAGCGAGAGAGGGGACCGGCATGTCAGGCTGACTAGAAGAACGCATGAGGAGGAGAGGGGGGGGTTCACACAGATGTCCTTATTATTGAGAGGATGGGCGCCACCTCAGCAGCATACAGACTAGGAGAATGTGAAGTGTAGGCTACCATTGTTGAGTGCAGGGCCTGGAAAGTGGATCTATGAGATGGAGAAAATGACAACGGGATAGCAGTGGGAGACGTAAAGGGACTATTAGTGTCGATTTTAGGAGATGCAGCTGATGATGTATGGAAAAGGGCGGGGCTCCCGGATGTGACGACACAAAACCCAGCACACGAAGGGTCGCCATTTGCAAACTGCAGGACGGACAGCAGTATGGCAAGCACTGAGGACACATTACCCAGACACATCAGATATTGGGGCGATTATGTGCTGGAAAATGAGGGAAGACGAAGACCCAGTGCAGTACATTCAGGAGATTCTAGAGCTTTGGCTCCTTGAATCTTGAGAGCCGTCTGAAAAAAAACAGTAGCAATATTTGATCATATACTAGTACAGGGTGTGCCAGTCCAAAAAAGGAAATTGGTAGGAATGGAAGCAAAAGGGTGGCCAGAAATACAACTCACGATAGTTCATCATTGTAGGCTATCGCAGAAGAAAAGGAGACATGGAAGAGGACAGGAAGATAGATGAAGCGAAACTAGTACAGAGAAAATGATGGAAGTACGCGATGGAAGGGGTGGTCCTAATCAGTCGCACCCCACTGGTACAGCCGCCGCAGCAGAAGCCACAACCACAGCAGGTTGCACCGCCCATGGGGGGAGGGTTCATGGGATTATGTGGCCCACAGCAAGGGTTCCGAGGAATGGGGGGCAACAGAGAGGGTGTGGATTACGGCCACAGATGCATCACAACCAAGGGGATTTCCAGTGGGGTTTGAGGATATGGACAACAGATGCAGCAAAACCCAGGGGATTTCTCAGGAGTTTTTCAAGGGCCAGGGAGGGAGCAACCACAGGGTTGAACCTGTGAGCAGTTAGGCCACATTTCAAGAGAGTGTAGGTACAGGGAGATGCAGCAAAATTGGGGGGTGCAGGGCCAGAAGCCCTATTAAGGGGACCAGGACAATTACTATGCACAGGACCAACAACAAGGACAGATGCAAGGCACATATCAACAGATGCCACAAGCACAGGTACAAGCCACACAAGCACAAATGCAGGTACCACAGATGACAGCACCAGTACCGCAGTATGCACAAGCACCACATATTCGAGGGACTACACAGCATTTAGCACAGATACAGAGCAATGACGCAGCAGCACATGCAGACACAATGGCGACAGTTCCCGTCATACAACTGGGAGGATTTACCATGTGGGGAACAACCCCTTCACAGGGAATGGCATGTTCCTGTACCCTCAAAAGGACAGCCCACAGAAAACTTGATGTGTCCCAGCCTGTCGATCACACCCAACTCTGCAGAGGAACCTCGCATAGGGGTGGCGACAGGTGAAAAAACGTTTTCCTTTCTTGTTGACACAGGGGCGACTAGGTCTTGCATTAGGGAAGGAGCATTTATATTGTCAGGCAATGTCATGAACAA
The DNA here is from genome assembly GCF_040938575.1 of Ambystoma mexicanum. Taxonomy (NCBI): domain Eukaryota; kingdom Metazoa; phylum Chordata; class Amphibia; order Caudata; family Ambystomatidae; genus Ambystoma; species Ambystoma mexicanum. The sequence goes on along the minus strand of NC_090922.1, from coordinate 1,089,338,177 downwards.
TCAAGGATTCTTGTCATGGTCATGAAGTCAGGGGCACAGGCATGCGGGGGTCACATGCACAGGATACCTGGGTGGACACTGTCCTGGTGCCTTTGGCACCAGGCTCATGAACAAAAGTAAACAAGAACATCCATTTAACACCAAAAAGCTTTTATTATGGACATAGCACTTCAGATGCATTAACCTTGAACATTCCATCCATTAAGCAGGATGCATTAACCTTGAACAATCCATCCATTGAGCAGCCCCAAGTGTATTCTTGGGTGTGGCTGCTAATGGATTGCCTTTACACGTGCTCACTCTCTAGGAGTGGCAGGGTATGGCTGGTGATCCAGCCCTAATGGGCGTGCCCACGATCTCAGCTATATAAGCTGCCCCGATCCTCAAAACAGAAGCTTCGCGTTATTCTGCACTTGCAAGCAGCGTAACAGTCACTGTCGCTTGAGGTCAGACTTACCTTTGAAGATCCTGCTTCCTGGACATCCTGCTTCCTGCCAGCATACTTACCAACTGGGGGAAGCTGTTCTTACCTGTACATCTCTTCGGCGAACCAAGTATTCATTTTTACACTTTCCGAAACGCAGAAATCTTCATCTTGGCACGGCAGCATGACATACTCCATCGTTGACAGCAACGCCTGCAAGGAAAAACAGAAGACAAGGTTAGACATCGAAAAAACAGTCAGTTTAAGGTTGCGCTTCGCCATACTTCGCGCTTTCCTTAAACCATCACTTACCTGCTGTCGAACATTGCGGTAGCATCCATCTTCTATCCGGCCGCATCTCGCGTCTCACAGCTGCATTGAGGCCGCATTTCCATCTAAGGGAAGAAAACAGAAGAGAGACATTATTGCAGGCATAAATAGGAGCAACATATAAAGACATTAAATAGAATGAACAGCATCACAAGAGCTCAAGAAAGACTTACCAATCATAAGGAGAAGCATAGTCGCAGCTGGACTGGACTAATCCTTATCAGGGATCAGTGAATGAACTAGATCCCATTCGAAACGCCCCTGTCCGAAGTAGCAGGAAGGAGAGCTTATCTTCCATAATTCACAGGTGAGCTTTATGGGCCGGCGTAGGCTCACAGAAACTGTACTTTGGGGTGAAGGGTTCGAGAGGTACAACAATCACAGATTGGCGCACTCACACTCTTATCTCCACGCAGGAGCAGTATCACCACGTATCACCGCTCACAGCTTTTCTACTGAGGGAGAGGCCTGAAGGGGATGATTGAAGCCCAAGGAAGGCTGCAACCATGCCCCAGCGCCTCCGCAGAGACCAGGTGAGCGTAACAATTCTCTGGGGCTCCGGAAGTGGTTCCTTTCACAGACAACATCCCACTTTCTATAAGAGATCACGATCTATCACTGCCTTTACTTTACTCTCGACTGACACCTGTAAACATACTGGGACGAGACATTATGAGCAGACTGAATATGACGATCTCATTAATAGTGTGCTCCACACCAGGAATACACATGCTCAATGTTGGACAGATTGTTCAAGCCTATTATGGATGCAGGGTACAGAGTGGGGTGCCAGTGGATGTGGACATGTTCCAGTATGAATCTGACATTGTTGTTGCATGGCTTCCATGAATTGCATGGAAGATGTGGCGAGTTTCAAATGAGAACCTATTCAGGCCTGAGCTACCAATAGATGAGGAAGAAGGAACCATAGTGCCAATAGAAATAGAGGCAGTGGTTGCGAGAGAGGATTGGAAAGCAGTACATGGGATGGATGACACAGGACGGACATGGGCAGCAGTGATTGCAGTGGCAGAAGGGTCCAGGTTTACCACAGTGACAGATGAAGAACTTTTCAGGGAAGAATTACTAGAAATAGAGATGGTGTTTTAAATGAATGTGACCTATTGATTACAAATACATACAGGTAAGTACCACAGAGAGTGGCAACGGCACTAGAGGTCCCACCACCATTCTGGGAGGAGGATTTGGCCAAGGTACCCAGCATCCTATGTACCACAAGTCTCTATGACGTGGGTCACATTAAGAGCATGGGGCAGTGAAGATCAAGGTGAAGCCAGGAGCAATTTTACCAAGAGTGAAGCAGTTCCCCCCTAACTAAAGAAGCAGATGACAGCATTTATGAAACAATCACAGACCTGATTGAGAGAGGCATCCTTGTACCATCAGAGTCCCCATGCAATACCGCAGTATATCCTGTGAGGAAAGCGAAAGTGGGTTCATGGCATTTCATACAGGACTTAAGACCTCTTAACCACATTGTAGAAGCAGAATATCCTTTAGTTGCAAACCCAGAATACCTTCTTCTCAGTACCACTACTCCTAGACTCAGAGGACTTGACCAGCTTTAAGTATAGAAACCAGAATTGGAAACATACTCATCTCCCACAAGGCTATTGTGAGTCACCATCTATATTAACCGAGTGATACAGATGGACTTAAGCAACATACAGATAGAGTGCACAGTTGTACAGTACATAGATGACATTTTGATTTGCAGCACAACAGATCAGTGTAGGAAGGACTCAGTACATATGCTGACTGTGTTAGCTGACAAGGGATACAAGGTGGACAAAGCCAAGTTACAGTACTATCAGAAAGGGGTGCTAAACATTGGACAGACAATATCCCAAAGTGGCCAACAGATCACCCCAGAAAGAGCAGAAACAATATGCAAGACACCCTAGCCCAGGACAGTGATGGAAATGCAATAGTTCTTAGTGTTATGCAACTACTGCAGAGCATAGGTCTTTCACTACAGCACAAGGCCACTACTGGGCACCCCGAAGGAAGCACAGATAGGAAACAAGACACTGACATGGACCACTGAACTTCCTGAGGCATTCAAGGAGCTGAAAGAGGCAATAAGCACATCATCAGTGCTAGGTATCCCAGACTACAAAAAGGAATTTTTCATATTTTCTCACACTGACGGTGTAGTGGTGAAGGCAGTATTGACACAAAAGACAAGCATGGGACACAAGTCAACAGCTTACTTAAGTGGGAAACTTGACCCAGTAATGAGAGCACACTATCAGTGTGAACAAGTTTTGGCAGCTGCCGCATTTGCAGTGAAGAAGTCAGCAGCAATAACCATGGGGTACACCACCACTCTTTATGTGGAGCACACCCTCTTTGCGATACTGCAGAAGCCAAAGTGCACTCTAACTACACAAAGAGTATCAGGGTATTAGGTGATACTTTCAGATGAAGGACTAAAGATAGTGAGATGCAGAATTGTCAACCCAGAAACATTTCTAGCAGATGTCCTACAGGTAGGAGACTATGCACACAAATGTACAGCAAACAGAGATGTTCAGTGACACTCGCAAGGTAGAGGAGGACATACTTGAGGGGAAAGATATGCAATACATTGATGGGTCTTCAACAATAGATCAGACGGATGGGGTCAGGCATACATGGACTGCAGTAGTAAGACTGAAGGAAGACGGGACAAGTGAAGTAGTAGCCAGTGCGTGACTACTATCCCATTACTCAACACGAGCAACAGAACTAGTGGCCCTAATACAAGCACTGGAACACAGCATAGAGAAGGAGGTAGCAATCTATTCTGACTCTGCCTATGTGATGCCCACAGTACACTCTGGACTGTCACAATGGCTCAGGAGGGGGTTCAGAAGGGCAGACGGGGCTCCAGTACAACATGCACTTTTACTGGGCAGATTGATTGAAGTAATTGCTTATCCAAGACAGATCGCAATAATAAAGTGCCAAGCACACACGAAAGGGGAAGATCCCATTTCAAAGAGAAATGAAGCAGCAAACTTTGAGGCAAAATGTGCAGCATATTATGGGGAGCCATGGCAACTAGGAGGAGCTCCAAATGTGTGAGACTGCACCAGAAATACGGTACTTAGGAGGGATACAACATACTGCCAGAAGCACAGATCATGGAGTTGCAGGGAGCTGCCCCCAAATAAGAGAAGGAACTGTGGACAGGGACGGGATGCACAATGTCTCCAAAAAATGACCTACGGTGGCAGGATAACACAGGGAAAGAAGTGATGCCACTAGCATTATTGAACACTGCCTTGACACAATTGCATTATCCAACACACATGGGGAAGGAGGTAATTGCTACACGCATTGGAGAAACATGGTTCTGCCCTAATTTGGCCAAACACGTGGCTGAATTTGTGAGTAATCGTTTGATTTTTCAACAGTTTTCAGCAGGGCATACTCAGAGTTGTGAGAGGAACTATACCAAGGCCAGTAGGCCCATTCCAGAATTTACATGTGGATTATGTAGACATGATCCAGGTTTGCCAAGGATACCGCTACATGATAGCGGTTGTATGCCCATTCTGCAGGTGGATTCAGGTAGGCCCCTGTTCCCATGATGACGCCCATAGAGCGGCTAAGTTCCTGGTCAGGGAAGTGTTCCCAAGATGGGGTGTGTGTGAGGTCCTGCGGTCTGAAAATGGGCCTCACTTCACCAATGAAATGTTCCAGCACATCACAGCATTTTTGGGCATTCAACACAGGTTCACCTGTGCATAGCAGCTGCAAGCATATGGGGTGTGTGAACACCTGAATGGCCTCCTGAAGGAGTGCATAGCCAAGATGCAGAAGAGCACCAAAAAGAATTGGCGGCACTGCTTACCACTCGCACTGTTTGCGCAATAAGCCTGTGTCCCACAACCATTTAACGCCCCATGATGTGGTGACGGGACGGCGCATGCATCTCCCCCTGGCTCCTCCCACAAGAGCACTGAAGGATTGTGAGAATAGTGCAGAGGTATTAGGGCAAGATATTCATGACTATGTTACTTCTTTGGTGGCTAGCACTTATATCTCGCCATCACCGGGGAGGCCCAGAAGACAGCGAAGAGAGCAACTGAAACACCACAAGACTCTGAATTTAAAAACCCTGTGAGTGGGGGGGACATTGTCCTCCTCAGAAATTGTGTCCAGCGTTGGAATGCACCAAGGTTCACAGCTCTACGCATTGTGGAAAATGTGGCCAACCGTGCTGTCAAACGCGAGGGGAAGCCAGTTTCAAACCACTTGGCAGACGTCAAGCCCTACAAAGCAGCAGCCTCAACTGGCAACAAGATCACCTTGACCGACAGGGCCAACATTCAGCACCTAGGAGAGCTACAAGCACGTTCTGAACTTACACGACCTGGAGGAGGGCCTCCAATGGTCATGCATTCGCAAGCAGCAGAGATAGAGACCAGACTCCTTGTGGACATAGATTAGGGCACACTGTCTGTTTGTTAATTTTCTTTTATGCAAATAACCAACGTGAAAGCCAATGTAATTTTTGAGGATTGACCATGTTGCCCTCTGCCCATCACCCAGATATTTTCTCAAACCAATTTGTCCATACTGTGAGGAGACACAGCAGATTCCAAGCCCGATCCCCCAGAGTGTACTCTTGCCTTTATAGAGTATTTGGCTCAAACATAGCCACAGCTGGAGCATGACAATCCTCCTGTCCTCGCCACACCGAGAGACCTATCAGTAAGAAAAGTGTGGGAAGAAGTGTTTGCATTCGCCATAATCGATTATTTGTCCGCAGTGTTTAAGAGCATTTACAATACTAACAAAATAACGTATTTCTTCGCGCATTTCAGGCAGGTAACTATATCTTCAAGCTGCAAGGATCAAGCAGCGTAAGTGTGATGGTTCTGTTAGTCCTACTTATTCCTAGCAGTGTTATTATATGCTATTTTGTATATTACTTGCGTAAAATATGAATAAATCCTGATAATTCAGAGCTGCACAGCTCAAATTCATGGTTTCTGAACACGTGACACGGCCAGAGCAGACAATGGACAGCGATCAGTGGTGGGAAAGGAGAGCTAGTCCAGGCATACAGGCACGGACTGCAACAAGTATGCAATAATAAGTAGCACATGTTCCACCGGGCAGGAGAGCACTCTCATAAGCAAAGGTGGTACATACAAGTTAATATACAGACACATAATCGTTCTGATCACCTTGAAGAGGTACACAGTGAGCTGAGAACTTTTGCGGATCCCAGGCCTGGGGGCGTCAGCTCTAGCCAATCACCTTTTAGTACCCCAGAAGAGGGCAGCAACGGGCAAGAACAATGGTAAATCCACAATACTGCAACAATATTATAGTTAGTGACTTGGGGATGGAACAATCCAGCCACCTGACACGCTAGGGCCAGTAGAATAACATCTATAATGTCCTATATAGGTAATAGAATACTCAATACCCAATCACTTGTCCCGATAGGTTTTCTGGAGAGGGGCCCAAGTTGTGACGAAGTGCTGATGCCATTTGGAAGTAAAACAAGGTTTGCGAGCCGAGGAAGAGCAAGGTGTGCATGGATATTTTCTGTTCCTGTGCTGATCCCTGTTGGTTTTGTCTGTAATAAACCGCAGTTTGAACTTGCCTTTGACTGAGTCCTCTGTGTATCCTTGGGGGGAGTGGTTGGGCCCTCCAAGTTCACAGACTTCCAGTGTCCCTCTGGCATACCTGGGGGTCCATCCCCAACAGTACAAACACAGGCCTTATATCTCACCCACCATGTTTTCGCCAAACAGCTAGAAACTGCATAGACCACCATCCTTTCCGTAACAATTTATATTTTAGACAACCAAACAAAAAATCTTTCATTGTTTCTATAACAAAAAGGGCAAAACCCTGATAGGTTAGGGCCCAGTTGTATGAATATTTGGCTACACGGAAAATGTTTCATCTGAATTTGGTGTACAGTACTTGTTAAAGTCGGGGTAAATCTCAGTCAGATATTTCTCTGGTCAAAGGTCTGCTTTGTATATGATATAACTTTTGATATAACTAGGAACTCTTGTTAGGTAAACAAGCCGCCAATTCTTTCTTGATAGCTAATACTTCAAGTTTCTGTTTAATCTCATTATAGATTTCCTCAGTTCTCTGGATATCTCTCTCCAAAAGGTGTTCTGAATTTAGCATAGGTAGTAATGAAGCAACATATCTATATCATCTATCTTCCTCTCTACCTGTGGCGTTCCCCAGAGGTCTAACCTCTCGCCCTGGCTTTTCAACCAATACCTGGTAACCCTCACCCACTGCATTGCCATTTTATGCTCCAATTGCCAGTGCTACGCTGTTGACACTGAACTCATTTTCAGGCTGCCCTCGGCCACCTCCTCTTCTTCTCTCATCTCTGAGTGTCTAACTGCCATTCAAGTTTGGCGTGCCACAAATGACCTCTGTCTGAATGCCAGCAAGACGGAGATCCTCCTCCTTGGCACACCTCCAGCATCCTTTCCCCTCACTCACTGGCCGGCCTCTCTTGGTCCTCCTCCTACCCCCACCTGCGAGGCTAAGAACCTTGGGGTCATCTTTTACTCCACACTTTCCTTCTCCTCCCACATCTCTAGATCACAGGTCACTAAAAAGTCAAACTTCCTACTGCACCTACTCAGAGGTACTCTGCCTTTCCTCTCCTTTCCCCAGAAGCTCACTGTCTTCCAAGCTCTGGTTCTCTCCAGGTTAGACTATTGTAACAGCCTCTTCCTAAATCTACCTGCCTCTACTCTCCGCCCTCTGCAACTAATCCAGAACAGGACTGCAAGACTTGTCCTTGGCCTCAATACAAGGGATTGTATCTCTCCAGCTCTGAAATCTCTCCATTGGCTCCCAGTGGATGCAAAGATTAAATTCAAAACCCTCTGCATTGTCCACAAGGCTTTCTGGGGCATGGGTCAAAAATACCTTCAGCTATCCCTCCGTAAATACCTCCCCTCTCGAGCTCTTCGTTCCTCTAACTCTAACTCCCTCAGGTTCAGTCGTTCTTCAAAGAAACGAGCTGGGGGTAGATCTCTGTCTTCAGCTGGGGCCTCCCTCTGCAATAGCCTCCCCCTGCCACTCTAAAACATGAGGAGAACCATCTCCGGTTCCGGAAGCACCTCAAGACCTTCCTCTTTGCTTCTGCCTTCGCTCCCCCTCTCCCCTGCTGATCCCATCTCTCTTTGCACTGTGCACCTGGCCACCCTCTGTCCCCTGGGCCCAGGTACCTGCTCACCCTGCCAGCCTCCTGCACTGCCACCTGGGCACCCCTTGAAATGGGGACTGTATCTGTACCCAAACAGTACCCCACCCTCCCCCCTTTTCCTTCCTTTTCTGCACTTATTTCGACTTACCCAGTCTGCTGCCGTAAACACTTCACTTGTCACTTGCTGGCTGCACTACCACTGCTTATTGCCTCTATTATCTATTTATTTGTATTTATTATTATGTATCTGTTCTCCTCTGCTCCGCACTCTCCTCTTTCCCCCATTCATGCACTTTCTCCCCTTTCCCTTTTTCCATGCACCTGTGTGTTCGCAATGTCACTGGGCCTAGTAAGATCGTTGATGTGTTCTCCCCTGTTCCCCTCCCTTGCCTTGTCGCTCTCTGAAACACTTGTGTATGAGCGCGATACAAATAAAATATCATATCATATCATATACCAACTCCAGGATTTCCCCCTTGTGTGTTTAAAAAGTCACAAAGCATTTCTGTGTGAAAGAAAAGGTGTGCAACCGCAGCGTAGCCATTCCAATAGGGGTTTGTTTAGTGTAATGAACTCTATAGGCTGCAAACCAGAATCTAGTCGTAATGAAATCGACTGAGTGCTCTGCAGTAAAACCAGGACACGCATGCCAAATGTATTTTCTGCTTTAGTTAAGTGGACAAGATCAGCCGTGCCCCAAAACTCACTCCCATTAATTGTAGCGGGGGTTGGCTGTGCCTTGTACACTGCAAACATTCTGACCGGTGAACGGTTCCCCAACCAGGAGCTTAAATTCCAAAGTGCATTTGAGTGGCGGATTATAAGTACACCCCTGGCTTTCTGGCTGGTCCATTTTATGTCCTTTTGAAACGGAATGATCAAATAATCATGAGAGCTTACATCTTGGAGGGTTGTACCATCCAGAGTGATGTTCGCCTTATATTTACACGTGGGGTGGCACCATCATGGTGTTTTGAGGATTGATTGTGAGGTATGTATCTTTGAAAAAGTTATTTACAAAGTCCAGTTGTTTTTTAACCCCATTCTGGACTTTAAAATAAGCACAGTGTCATCAGCATACAGAAGCATGCCAATCTTTGTATTGCCTATTAGGGGTGCATCGGCACACAGCCAGAAATGCCTAGCACCAAGTCGTAATATACAAAGGAAATAGAAGGGGTTAGGGGGTACTGGGAATGGATCTGTAGTTTCACCATTTGGGACAAATCTAACAGCTGCAGTGTAACAAAGGATACTTCCAACTTTTCTAACAAGTGCGAAAATAACATTTGTTTCACGGAATCAAAAGTGGTTTAGAAATCGCTAAATACAAGGGATTTTTTCAAATAAATTTAGTAATGATTAGTAAAAGACAAAGGCCTGGTCAGTGGTGTCCATTTCGTGTATAAATGACGCCTGTAGCTGACAGAGAATGTAATTCTCATTTGCCCATTTTTTTAAATCGGTTGAGAAACATCTTTCCATAAGCCTTTGCTAAGCTGCGATGAGGCTAATGGGTCTGTAATTGCTAGCTAACGAGTGATCACCTTTCTAAGGAATTGGTTCAATTTCAGCAATGCGCCAACTTGCTGGGACATTATTGCTCAAGCATAAACAATAGGAAAACATGTTAAAATTGGGATCCAAACTATCTTTGAAAAGATCAATTGGAAGTCTATCAGGTTCTGGTGCTTTGTCCTTCTGCTGTAAGTCGATAGCTTTCAGGACTTGAATCTACGAAATGTTGTGACATACCAAGTTTTGGGTCTGTGCCATAGTGGTAATTGGTGTATCTCGATATCATGACTATATCATTCTCTAAAATGATTAGATCGCCCGTGTTGCGGAATGAATATTTCAGCATCATGATGGTCACCTGTTTTTTTTTAACATTAAATTAGAGATAAGGTGCTAGAAATTACTCGAATCACTGCCATCTTGAGATTTAATAAGGCATTCCCAATTATCAAACTATGCAGCCTTTTTCTTCCTTTAGGGTTTTGTAAGAAGTACGTAGCTAGTGGGTTCTGTGTGGATTTTTATTTGATTTGATCTCTTTCAGCAGAAGAGTTGCCTTAGACAATCGACAGTCCCTATCATACGAAGAGCTACAAGTCATGGCAGTGTGCATAACCTGTGAACAGGTTTAGTCAAAAAAGGGGAAATACTTCCCACTGAAGAAGAATTACATGGTTCAGCCAAAAATGGATTGTGGGCCATTTCGATACTAAGGTGCTCAATAGAAGGGATTAAGGCATCATAACAGGGCTATGGCAGGATAGTCAATATTGGGCCACTTTAGTCTCCTACGGTTGTTGCTTAATGATACACCAGTACATGGTGTATCCATCAAGGGTCTCACACAAAAATATTGAACTGGGTCTAGAATAAGACAGACTGGGTAATGATCACTATCGACCCTAGAAATTACCTTCAATGACTTGGCAATGTACCAATGCGACAGTTTTAAGAAACATAGCCTGTTCTACTAGAATGGATCGCTCACTTAAAAACTGGTGCTGGTGGCCATTCCACCGCAAGGGGACCATTGCAGCCAAATAAGCCCAGGGTAAATAAGAAAGACACTATGGCCTCAGCATGGGGATATAAAGACTAAGAGGAAGGACAATCGAGGGTATGAATACCTAAGAAGTCACCTGTTTCTTCAATTATACTACCAGTAGAAGGCAAAGGTTCTATTTGATCATGAAAATCACCTCGTAAAATAGTTTGGGCGTCCTCAGGTGTAGGCACATGACAATTTTCTTAAATACGGTTCTTGAGTTTATTTAGAAAAAGCCATTTCTGACCGTGGACAGTGAATCTGACGTAAATGTTAAACAATGTAACTGTGTGCCCAGTGGGAAAACATATATTAATATGTAATACATCTCTTGACCCTGCTTCTACAATTTCTATAGCAGAATTTACCTTAATGCAAATCCACATTAACAGCCCCCCGCTCTGGCGGCCTTTATGGCTTTTTTGTTGCTGGGATATGAAACCTCGAAAATCCTATTTTATGTGGATGTTCAGTCATCCAGGTCTCCTGGAATCAGATCATTTCAAAGGCTTCTAAAGACGAGTGTACAGTATGAGTCTTCCATTTTGCTTTGGATACCAGCAATGTTCCACAAAATGATGTTAAGATATTGTAATGCAGCATGTCAAGACTGGGCGATTTTGCTCGTGGGGGCACTGTCAGAATGGGGCCCCAGATGTCAGTGTGTTCAGGTACCATTGATAGGGGAAGAGTTGAGAATGTTCCTACTGCTAACTCATAACTCGAGCCAGGAAGCTCCAACACCCAATGATATTCCATGAGGTGCGCTCATACGCACTGAAAACTCACGCGGCAGGAAGTTTGTCGCAGCGGGGAATAAAGATGGTTATCTCCCCATAACGGCTGCTGTGTTTCTTGCCACGGTGTGGCATGCATGTGCATGCGTTGCCCACACTGTGTTCACTAGTGTTCCCCCACATGAAACCCCAGAAGAAGCCAACAATGAAGTTGGGATTTCTCTCCCAATAAGGACAGCCATTTCCACAAGCAGTGCCCGATCAAGCTGAGGGAGTGACAGGAGCCAAGCAGTACACCACTTTCCCCGAGTGTGACGAGATTCACCTGCCGCCGAGATGTTGGAAGGTGAGCCAGCAGAGAAAGATGTGCACAGCGCAGCAGCATTTCGCCAGCCTGGGCCATTCTACATGGGTGACCAGCAAGCCCTGGGGCCTCAGTGGGAAAGGTGGATAAGAAGGTTCGAGAGCTGCCTACAAGCTCACGATAAAAATGAGCCTGACAAATTCACCAGGAGGCTGCTAGTGAACCAGGTGGGGTAAGAGGTGGAAGATCTCATACACACATTCCCGACGGATGATGTTAAAACATAGGCAGGCATCAGAGAAGCGCCAAGCACAAACCTCGACCAGATGGCTGGCGAGTCCATGGATGCTTTTTGTGACTCACCTTCGCAAGTTGGTGGCACACTGTGAATTCCACACATTTAAAAACCAAGAGGCCATTAGGTTAAGAATAATAGGAGGATGCCTCTCCTCAGCATTCAGGAAGAAGCTGCTCCGGGAGCCGCTCCCACTCGCTACCGTACTGCAACTGGCTAGGACAGAGTCCAGAGCGGACACTCAAGCCTCTCAAATTGAAACCACCAAGACCCGTGGAAGGGGTAAAAAATGCAAAGTTGCGGCAGCGACTCGAGAACGTCAGGTGAGTGGAAATCTACCCACGGGGCCTACATGATCTGGGAGATGTATCGATGTGGCCTCCCCTTTCCTCACATGGAAGGCGTCAGATGTCCTACATTTGGACAAACGTGCACCAAGTGTGGCAAAGATAACCACCTAGCAGTTGTGTGCAACTCTCCTCCAAGACGATCACCAGGATAGGCTCCCTCATTCTCCAAACCAGAATCGTGCCCACGTGGTATCAGCTCAAGAAGAGATGCGGGTGCAAGGAGGGACCTTGTCAGACATTTCAGGCAAGTTACCGGAAGGTCCCCATCCTTGTCACCCCCTAGAGAGGTCAACCATCATGACTACATGTACATGATGAAAGGGACCACACCTCAGCTGGAGGGCGATATCAGTCTGCTGGTGGGAAATCACCCAGCCAGGTTTCTCATTGACAAAGGTGCAACCCTAAACATCATGTGCCTGTTAGAGTACTGCAAGATGACGTCTCCCCCACAACTACAGCCATCCAATCTGAAACTCTTCCAGTGGGCCGCAAGAGGACCTGTGCAAAATCATGGAAAATACATCACAACCCTACAATACATGGAAAAGTGTGCGCAAGCCGAGTTTCATGTACTACAAGGGGAAGTCCCCAGAAACAACCTACTCTGCCACCACACTACCCTTGAAATGAGAATTGCTGCAGTAACCTACACCATGCAACATGGGCTCTCAGTCATAAAATTTTCCCGGCTCTATTTGAGGAAATGGGATGCCTCAAAGGAGACCCCATTTCACTCCATATTGATGAATGTGTACCACCAGTGGCTCAACACCCGAGAAGGATACCAATTCATCTGCAGCCACTTTTAGAAAAGGAGATACAAACCCTACTGGCTGAAGACATAATAGAACCCGCAGATGGCCCCACTCCATGGGTATCTTTGCTAATTGGACGCTTTCGATATAAGAGACTTAGCTTTGGCATCTGCTCAGCGATAGAGATATTCCAGGAGAGTGTGAGGAGGGTAATCCACCATGTGAATAACTGTTTCAAGTACACTGACGACATTCTGGTTTTCGGGGCCACCATGGCACAACATGATCAAGCCCTCCAACAGGTATGCACAGTACTAGTAGAGGCTGGTCTGACTTTGAATAGTTAGAAATGCATATTTCACAAGTATCACCACACGTTTTAAGGTCACACCTTCTCACGTGAGGGCATGAGCCCTGACCCGAGCAAGGTTGCTGCCATCTCAGAAATCTCAGCTCCCAAAGACGTCAGTGAGGTTCGAACGTTCTTAGGAATGGCCAGTTACTGTGGCCGGTACCTCAGTGATTTTGCTGCCACCAGCGCTCCCCTCAGAGAACTCACCAAGCAGTGTAGAGTATTTCAATGGTCAGAACAATGTGAAGAAGCATTCACGCAGATAAAATCAAACATTACCTCAGCAGAACACATGGCATATTTTGATCTGAATATGTGCGCAGAAGTGACTAATGGCAATTCTGGTGCATCATCAACCAGGATGAGAATCTCCCAGGACCGTGATAGCATATGCCAGCAAGAGCCTGTCCGAGGTGGAGACAAGATATTCACAGCCTGAGAAGTAAGGGCTTGCCGTTGTATGGGCCTGTGAACACTTACAGATGTTCCTTCTAGGGAAACCATTTACAATTGTAACAGACCATCAGGCCCTGGTGACCATTTATGGGAGTTCCCATAGCAAGATTCCACCTTGAATAGAGTAATGGGGCCTCCGCCTACAGGATTTCAACTTTACCATTCTTCCCAATGCCCGGAAATGAATATAACCCTGCAGATTTTATGTCTCGCCACCCCTTATCAGACCCATCCTCCAATGACTCCATAGCGGAGGAGTATGCCAACTTTCTTACCCATCACGCTAGAGATCATCCTGGAGCACACCAGGCATGGTAACATGCTAACGAGAGTGTAAGAACTTATTAAATCCAGAAGATGGATAGACACAGATCTCACATGCATCCGAGCGGAAGGCTGCTACAAGGCAGAGCTGCAAGCATTTAAGAATATACAAGAGGAATTGGCAGTATCAGCAGAAGGACTCGTTATGGCAGGACACTGAATAGTATTCCCCACAGACCTGTGACAACAAGTTGTGGATCTAGCCCATGAAGGTCATCTCAGGGTAGTATCTACGAAAAATAAGGAAGGGACACCATGTGGTTCCCAGGAATAGACTAAATGGTGGAGAGCATAGTCAGAGCATGCGACCTGTGCCAGAGCACCTCCAGACCCAACAATCCTGAACCCCTACTAATGTCTGAAATGCCAGAGTGCCCATGGACCCACCTCGCAATCGATTTCTTTGGCCCTTTCAGAGACAACAAATACTGGCTCGTAATCATGGACGAATATTCTTGATTCCCATTGGTGCACATGCTCTCGTCCACTGCAGCCAGCACTGTAATACCAGAGCTAGACAGCATATTCTCAGCATGTGGTATCCCAGAGGTCCTAAAGTCGGACAACGGTCCTCCCTTCAGCAGTCTGGAATTCTCAAGGTTCATGTAATATATGGGCATTCACCACAGAAAGGTTGATCCACTATGGCCCCAGGCCAACGGCATGGTGGAGAGATTTATGAGCAGCCTCAAGAGGGTTCTCCAACAAAACGAACTGCAGCAATGTCTCTCAACCAGGCAATTTGCAACATGCTGAGGGATCATAGAAACTCGCTGCACGGCACGACCGGAAAATGTCCCTCAGAATTACTATTTTGCAGACGGATATGGATAAGACTTCATCACCTGGCGAATGGCTTGAGTGAGGACATAGAACAGATTAGAGACTCAGATGTCCGCAGGAAGCAAGGCATGAAGGATTACACGGATAACAGGAGCTGAGCTATGAATTCTGACTTGCAAGTGGGGGACAAGTACTTGTGTGCCGAAGACAAGACAAGAAAGGAGACTCAAAGTTTGATCCTGAACACTTGATGAGCTCCCATGTTAACGGGGTAATGGCGACTGCTCGCTCTCCCAGAAGAGTGGTCATGCTAAATATCTCTCACTTTAGCTGTACAGAGAAGAAGACCAGGAACAAAGTGAAGAGAACGATGCTGCTGTGCCAACTGGTGAGCCCGCAAAAGAAGAGAAGGAGGGAGAGCAGGAGGAGTGAGTGGCCCGGCCGACTTGATGCATCAGGAGACCAGTACGGCTAATTGAGGAGATGTGAAGGGGCAGAACTGTGAGTGACTTTTCTTTTTTGATTCGAAGGGGAAGATGTAGTGTCCCGGAAAGGACACAATTTAATGGAGGCAGGAAGCTCTGACACCCAATGAGATTCCGTGAGGGGCTTGCATGCGCACTGAAAAGCCCAGGAAGTTCCCTGCAGCGGGGAATAAAGATGGGTATCTCCCCATAATGCCTCTGTGTTTCTTGCCACAGTGCGGCATATATGTGCATGCGCTGCCCACACTGTGTCCTCTATTGTGTCTATTGTGTCCTCCATTGTTCCCCATATAAAACCCCAGAAGCGGCCGAAACGCCTCTCCAGCTGACATCAGCAGAAGCAAATGCTAAGGTTACACCCCTTGTCCCCACGCCAGTGCATATCTCATGCAAAAATCCTCTATGTGAATTGAGTTAATGTGTCTCCCTGCAAATCACAAAATGCCTTTTTACTCTATAAATATCAAAAAACCCTTTCTGATCAGACAACATTGAAGTTTCTCTTGCCTTTGCGTCTGTCTATTTCATTCAGAGCCACCAAGGCTCCTTTTTGCTCTGTTGAGGTACCAACTGCATCGCATACAACACAAAAACGTACAAACACAAGTTCTTCTGACTTATGCCTTTCAATAATTATTACCTAATTGACAAATGTTTTTGCAAAAGCAGATATAAATAGTATTCTTGGATCAGTCAGTTGTTTCATGTGCCATTTACTACCTTCCATCTTAGCCTATTGCTTTTGTTGTTGCACAATAAGTTTTCATAACATGTCTGTGTCTTCTTTCACTTTTCATATAATTGCCATATTAAAAAGAAAACTCAATGCATTAATTTACTTTAAATACTATTATTATCCTCCCACAGTGTTTTTTTTCTCTATCTTCAATCCTTCAACATAATGGTCAGTATTAAAGCCTTCCTGTATGAGTCAGAGTACAGGGAAGTGGAAATGCATGAGGGAAAGCCAGCAAAAACACAATGAATCTGGTGAAAGTGGTAACGATCGTTGGCAAGATCCTGATCATCGTTGAATGGAAGACGTTTCCAGTTGGTGTACGTGCCTTCGTTCTAAAGTAATGCCCACTCGACCTCTATGCGTGAGCCACCAGCAAGACTTCAGGGCATCCTGCCTTGATCATCGTTGAATGGAAGACGTTTCCACTTGGTGTACGTGCCTTTCGTTGTGAAGTAATGCCCATTCGACCTCTATGCGTGAGCCACCAGCAAGACTTCAGGGCATACTGCCTTCCACGATCTGTGTTGAGAATGCTGATGGTGCAGAGGCACAAACATTTTGCAACCGTTTGCCTTAGCAATAGGTAAGTATTGTGTCTATCCCTTTTATCTGCGCCAACCTTGCACTATTGCCTTCTATTTTGGTCAACAATTCTAATGCGATTTCATGGCATCACTCTCTATATAAATATATATATTTGTATATTTAGTTTCACTGAAAAAACGTTAGTTAAAGTTTATTTAAATTCACCAGATGTATCGCAACGAAACCCCTGAAATTCAGCGCGTTTGGGAAGTCATGACCAGCTTAACTTGGTGCACTCCCATTGATGTCCTCTTAAATGCTATGTCCGCCTTATGGCCATTTTGTATGTTATTGTGAATCCCTTCTCTTATAATATATATGTGCTTTTGGGCTTTGTAACGGGAATGCAGGAGTTAAGCCGGTCATGACTTCCCAAATGCACTGAATTTCAGGGGTTTTGTTGCGATGAGAGTGATGCCATGAAATCAATTTAGAATTGTTGACCAAAATAGAGGACAATAGTGCAAGGTAGGCACAGATAAAAGTCAGGCTCAGACTGTGCCTGGGGGCGGTACAATTGAAACGCCCCAAGGCATAGATTGCACTTCACCCAGCCCCCTATTCTGTCTCTCATACAGGCTGCAGTGGGGTTACAATGTGCTGACCACACCCCAGCCTATGTTAGAGATAGGATAAGAGGTGGGATCAATTAATGCTGAGTGATGTCACAAGCCGAGGGAGGCACCAGGCAGGATTTGTTATCCAGTCCACGTGCCCACCCTCCCTCAGCTAGTGATTTGAGTTTGGATTTAATGACTCGGCTCTCTAGAAAAGTCCCCTCCCTCACCCACACAGTACATATGGCAGGCCATTAATAGAAGCTCATGTTGTGGCTGCCTGGTCAGCCGTGGATGGAAAGAAACAGGCGGAAATACAACTTTCAGCCATGAAGGACGTCCAGATTAATTATTGACTTTAAATAAGTTAAGTGAAAAATACATTTTTGTTGGCAGCACTGGAAATGTTTCTAATTTGTGCTGAATTTATGTCTGGGAGAGTAGATTTGAATTGCTGTACAAGTGCGTATTGCCTCTGTCGCATAAACTCACCTTTTAAAAGCGGCATCTTTCCTTCATACTTTTCTTCAGTAAACAAAAGCATTACGGAACGGTGCTGCTTTTTAAAACAAAATGTGACTGAGATGTAATGCATAGTGCACTTACATTTCGAAGTAACATATTATGGACATGTATGTGTCATTCGACTCCTGACTCATAAAAGTATAAATGATGTGAATGAGAAATGTAAAATGCTGTTGTGCTGTACATTACACCGCTATGTCGACTGACGTCATTTCTTTGCAGGGGAATGACATCACATAAGTCATTTAACTTAAAGGATTCATGTGATTACTTTAACTAATGCCTCTCTGTCTTGAGCAGGACCGATCTGGCTAGTGGTCGTTGTTAGCCATCCGCATCAGCGTCCAGGGCTGGGGTCTTGTGCTGGAGGACTGTAAATGACCCCGCTGTTTCCGGTTTAAACTCAAGACAAGAGCTGCATCAGTGACAAAATAAAATCACATATTAGCACCTCGACTTCCTGCAGCAGCCATTAGTTAAAAGGGTGCCTGGTCACTAACTAGTCATCCACAGATAACAGAACATGCTCTGTTGCAGGACAGATAGCTCACTGTGGTAGGCGATTGCTGCTGAGATCTGTGCCCACACTGCAGATAAGATTTTCAAAACCATAAAGTGCCAAATCTCTTTGTTTCTGGAGTAGATGAAATGTATGCCAATAAAATGACTAATACTATATGGAACAAGTGTTTGCACAGGACATCAATCCATTAAATAGCAATAGAGCCATTTTAGCAAAGCAGTGCTTCAAAGCGCAGAGGTATTCACTATGGTGTGTATGGTTAGGACTATTTCAGTGTGTTTTGAATTGGGCTGCAATTCCATGTTGTCCGGGGTGTTGGTGGCTGGTGGCCTCCCCATCTGCCCACGACTTTTTTCGCAAACATGCAAGAGGATATGGCTGAGCCATGGCATAGCCGAAATGATAGAAGGAAGAGTCAAATTAGCTAACAGAGGTGTCCTACTGAAGGTGAAAAATGTTTAGTGAGCACTACATATTTCAACATAATCAGGGGGTGTGGAGGGGCATCAGCAACTCTGGGTGTATGTATAACTCAGCTTTGGCAATGTGAGTACTCTAGTCATGTCAAAAAAGCATCATTGTATTGTCATTATTAGCAGCTGGCATGGACAAGAGAAAGGGAGGGTGATGGGGGAGTACCAGCAGTGAGAGAAGTTGGAGAGCAAAAGGTACTGTACTAGTACCTCAGCACACACAACCAACGGGCCATTCAAGGGAGGGTGTGCTATACTTCTACAGGTTTGCACAGTCCATTGGGAGTGAAGGCTGGGGTCCTGCAGAGATAAATGTTCGTAGGGGCACACTTATGCCCCCTGTATAGTGGGTCTCTGATTGGGGGAGGGGAGGCAACATTGGTGCAGCCAGCATGGTAATGGTTTCTTACTGCATCATGGCATTTTTATACTGGCATGAAGAACAAAGTCACCATGAGTGGTTTTATGTGCCAATACTGGCCTACATTGGTGCAGTCAGTATGGACATGTTTTCTTACAGTGGCAAGGCATTTTTTATTACTAGCATTCCAGGCAAAGTCAACAGTAGTATTTTCTGTGTGGGGAGACTGGCATATATTAGTCAAACTCTCTGCGTATCAGGTGCTTTTCTAAGTGGAACAGCCACCCCCTTTCTCTCCATCTTGAGCCGGAACTCCTCAAATTCCATAAGCTCTTGAAAACGTTCCACTTTAACTCCTCCTTCCCCCTCTCACTCCCGTGCTAATACTCCACAGTCGCTGAGATTGGTAGCCTGGGACCTTATGTGTCCTCTGGTCCTGGCCTTCCCCCGAATCGCCCTCAGTCTTCTGCCCCATCCGAGCACTTGCCTTCGGGCACCAACTGGGTTGTGTGTTCACAGGCCTGCACTTATTATTGGCAGGTGATCACTCTGTACCAAGTGATCTCTACCAGGCACTTACTGTTGCACACAACTGACTCCTTAGCACTTCCCTCTCTGGAGCTCCTAGCACTTACCCTCTTTCCTGCCCCTTTTCTCTCTCCCTGCACTTGCACGTTCTGAATGCTGACAAGGCCTAATAGGACCGCCCCTTTCCTGTTCATCAGTTTAATCTATTTGCATGTGTTCCCATGTTCCCTCACCTTTGCCCTGTGGGTGGTTTGAAACACGATTTCTTGATATATAATCGCACAATAAATAAATAAATGAACCAGCATTCTTATAGTATCATTATGGGCAAAGAAAACATAAGTATGTTCTTATGTTGAGATACTGGAATCTATTGGTGCAGACAGCGTGAATATGTATGGGTACAGCCAGCATGAACATGTTTTTTCTACACCGGAAGAATAATGGCATGAAGTGGGCAAAGGTATCATGAAAGTGTGTTGGTAAATGCTTCTGGGATCTCTTAGTGGCTTGGCATCTGATGGATTTTTCCTTGCTTTATAAAGCAAAACTGATTGTAAACAGTTTGTCCTTTTACCCAATTTTTCAGTTTGTTCCAAAATAGGCCCTTTTAACCAATTATTTCAAAAGGTTTCTTGGGGAAAGAACCCACACTAAATCCCCCTGGCTGGGTTTGCGCTCCATTGCTATTCTGGGTCGCTCCTGCATATTCATGGGAAATGTTTACACTCCTCAAATAAAAAAACGTATCAACCGCCACTGTGTATTTTTTACAACATTAAAAGGCAACTAACCATGGCCTTCAGCCGTGGCTATTATACATGTGTATCTGGCACACTAGCCAGGGTCTTCATCCGTGACCAGTGTCTATTTTACAACATTACCAAGCCACCTGCCATGGCCTTTGGCCATGCCCAGTGGCCTCAGCCTTCGAGCGTGCCCAATGTATATTTTACACTACCAGCCTTCGCCCGTGCTGAGTCCATTGTTTAAAATATTATCAGGACACTGGTGTTTTCTCCATAACCATGTGTATAATAGCTATGTACTATAGTTAGCCGCGGTTATCTGTAGTTTTTAGATACCGGCGGTTATCAGGAAAAATGACTATAAAAATAATGCTTCTCTGCCCTCTCCCCCAGTCCCCTCAAGGCCTCCACACCTCTCCAGCCCTCTCCCATTCCCCCCAACACTTGCTTTTTCAATGTGATGCACTTTAATGCACGCTTGCGTTTTCTGCTGTAGCAGCAGATCTCCTGCCGAATAACCGTAGCTACGGGAAATCGTCCATGCTCTTAAATGTGTCCCTGGCTCCTCCTCCAACTCCTCAATTTCACAGGTAGCCCTACCATCCCCCACACCCCTCCCCATCATCAGCCTGATGCAATTTAATTGTTTTTTTCTAATCCAAATGGCATTTTTCTGCCTTTTTGATTTCGGGTAGCTGCGAGTATAACCGCGGTTACCTCTTGCATTGGAAATAAAAGGTGGCATCTTTTTCATTTGTGAAAAGCCTCACTGCTGCAAAGTACCATGGGAGATATCGCTATAATTTTTGGAGAAGGGGGAATCCCCTTCTCCATCAAATATTTAAACAATAACTGGACGCCATAAACCCAGGTCCCCTGCGGCACGCAAGTCAATGCTTCGTTCTCAAGTTGTTTCATACCTTGTCCAATTCCATTCATCGGTTTTGGCTGTGCACTTGAGCAGACATTGCCCTTTTTTGTATGGGAAAATGAATGGGGATTAGGCCAAAAGTAACTTTTCTATTTTTAAATGGATTATCGCAGAGTTTTCAATCAGGGTAGAGGGGTGGAATTGCCTGTGCGTACAATATTGTCTAAAGAATTTCAGCCCAAACCGACGTACAAGTCAAAAGCTATTAGCAAATAATTTTTAGGATTTCCTATGGTACTCAACATATGATATGATATGGCATTTATAATGCACCTATACATAAGTGCTTCAAGGCGCGACGAGGCAAGGGAGGAGGAACAGAGGGAAGACAAAGACAACGATCTTACTAGGCCAGTTGACATTGAGATCGCGCAAGTGCACAGGACAGGGGAAGGGGAAAGTGCGGGAGAAGCGTGGAGGGAGCAGTGCAATACATAGGATCAACAGTAAAGAATAAATAGAATGAATAAAAACAATAGGTACAATAGGTAAAAGTGCAGCCAGCTAGTGGCAAGTGCAGGGGTAAGTGCAGACACCAAGTGTAAAGAGCTGGGGGTACTGAAGGGATACAGAAACAGCCCCCAAGTGCAGGGGTTGCCCAGGAGGCAGTATAGGTGTGTAGCTGGCTGGGGAGGGGACCTGGGCCCAAGATCAGAGGGTAGCCAGGTGACCAGTGCAGTATCAGTCAGTTCAGCAGGGGAGAGGATGAGAGAAAGCAGAAGCAAAGAGGAAGGTCTTGAGGTGCTTCCGGAACCGGAGATGGTTCTCCTCAAGTTTCAGGGAGGCAGGGAGACTGTTCCAGAGGGATGCCCCAGCCAAAGGAAGAGATCTACCACCAACCTCTTGCTTGGAGAAGCGAATGACCCTGAGGAAGTTGGAGGCGGATGAGCGAAGAGCTTGAGGAGGAAGATATTTAAGAAGAGAGAGCTGGAGGTATTGAGGCCCCAGAAGGATTTGTGGACAATGGAGAGGGTTTTGAACTTAATCCTTGCAGCCACAGGGAGCCAGTGCAAAGATTTCAGTTCTGGAGAGATACAATCCCTGGGCGTGAGGCTAAGGTCAAGTCTTGCAGTCCTATTCTGGATTAGTTGCAGAGGGTGGAGAGTAGAAGCAGGCAGATGTAGAAAGGGGCTGAGACAGCAGTCCAGCCCAGCGAGAACCAGAGTTCCGGAGACAGTGAGCTTCTGGGGGAAGGAGAGGAAAGGAAGAATACCTCTGAGGAGGTGCAGCTTAACTATAGTGTGGTGACTGCCATGCTATTCTTTGCTGTCCCTGGGCTCCATTTTTCTCTGGTCCTTTGTGTGTGATATCAAGATTTTCCATGCATTTCTATGCACTTTGTAATGTGATTTTGAGTTGGTGTTTGAGGAATGAATGGACTGTGATGATAGGCATACCTCTACATGGTGCTACAGAGTTCAACATATTAATATGCTTTACCAAGTTGCCTAGTTTGTTTGAATGTTTAAAGTTTGGTATTGCACGTGCTTTGTATGTAAATTGTGAGGTATGAGTGTGTTTTGCGCAATTTAGTGCCTAATTAGTGATTTATTATGGCCCATCAGGCATGCGCACACACACCCCTGGCAGCAGCTGCTATACCGGCTGGCGGTATTACCTGTGGCAATGGCCGTGGGCCGGTAATACAGACAAAAGTATGCTGTAATACTGTTGCTGCCACCATACCGTCCAGTATTATCATCGCCGGAAATAGCATCATCGCCGGAGCAGGAAGCTCGGTGGCGGCCATCTTTAAAAACTCAAACCACCCCCAATCACCCATTTCCTGCTGGCATCCAGTCCCCAGAGTTATGGCAACATTATGACATTAAAAAAAAGAAAGAACTGTCTACCAGACCTCTGGCTCCGGAAGCCAAAACGTACAGAGGCTGAGCTAACTGCATTGGCAGACGCAGTGGTGGAGCATGCCAAAGAGTTATTCAGCAGCAGACAGAAAAAAACTTCTGCCCAGAGGAAGACAGCCATAAGGGCTGGCATATTGGCAAGGGTGATGGCAGTGGGAACCTTACCCCGTAGCACCAAGGAGTGTCGGAAGTGCTGGGACCACTTAAAGGCGAGGGTCCACGCCTCATAGCCAGACACAGGAGGGAGAGCACTGGCACATCAGGAGGCACGGTGGAACCCCTCCACCTTCTGCCCTGGGAGGAGACAGCCAGCTCCATCCTCCAGATGGAGGGCATAGAGGGGATAGGGAGCGAGGAGAGCGGAGCAAGTACCCATTGCAATGGCAGTAAGTACATCTGACACCTTGAACATGTGAATGTCGTGTCCAAAAGCATGCGTCCCCCAGCATAAATGCACAAAATGGGCACAGGAATGGTTCAACACATGGCAGTCACAGCAAATGGCCAGTGAGCACACACACATACCATGGGAGGCTGGAAAACATAGCAATGCACATGCATTTTAGTCGAAACGTGCATGCCAACACATGGACGCATACGAATCACCAATGTGTGCCAAGATAGTCCATGTTGGAAAGTGAAGCCTCACTGCACCTAAAACAACAAACTAATTTGGCAGTACAAGAGGCAATGTGCACATGCATGCACCGTGTACACCCTCAGCAGCAGGCACTACCACCACCTGGTAGTAGCAGAACTCTTTTTAGCGATACCACCCAAGCCAACCACATGAAATGTCCATCTCTGGGACGCACAAAATGTTGCATGAGTGTCATGCAAGCCAGCAGACATGTCTGCTAGATGACTAACAGCTTGTCATTCTATTCCCAACAGGAACCCAGTCCACGGACAGTGACGGCCCCGGCCCCTCCACTGCAGGCACATCATCTGTCCCCACCCCTGCACAGGCCAGACTCCTTGTCAGCAGGAGCAAACAACAGGGCAGGGCTGCAATGCCACCACCTCCACCTACCACCACTGTGGACACACGATAATGATGATGATAGGTTATTAATAACGCGCTTAATACCCAGAGGTTTCTAAGCGAGGACCCGGGGATCGAACCTGTGTTGCTCTGCATTGTCTTGCTTTCAAGGTGAGCAGGTTACCCCTGAGCTATCCTCTCGAGACAGGAAGTCCTGAGGATGACACAATTCTTATTGCAGCACTCAGTGGCCCCTCAACCAGCCAGGCTGGTGAGTCGGCTGTCACTAAAGCCACCAACACTATGCCACAGCCAGTACCTGTCATGGGACACAGTGCTGCTGTCCCTGCTGTGCCTAAAGACGCTGGGGTTCCATCACAACCTCCTCACAATTACGGGCAGTGCAGCTGCAGGCCCATCATGGCACGGCCCATGTGGACACCACAGATGAGGATGAGGGGGATGAGGAGGAGCACGAGGTGGGAGGTGCATCTCCAAGCTTCAGCCCTGGCCCTCCACACAGCCTGTTACCTCTGCCCGTGCCCAGTGTGTCATCCATATGTGTCCGCCTGCATGCGATTGAAGAGTGCCAGGCTTCCATTGAGACTCTGGCGGGTCACTAGCTGCAGGATATGCAGGCTATGCATGAGTGCATGCAGGGTTGCAGCCACAGGATGTCCCGGTCACTCAGTCATTCCACTGCCGCCATTACTGCAATGGGACAGAGGGTGTGGGAGCACACAGAGGCTACATCCGTCGCAAACCTACACCAATGTTTGCAGCTTACCCTGCAGTTCATGCGAGTCCAGGGGTCAGAGCCCTCCACCTCTGTGACCCCCACAGAGGGATCCCTACCTGGTGCCCCAAGGCACCGCTCACAGCACCTCCCCACTGGCAAGGAGCCAGTGAAGAGCCCCATGGCCAAGAGGCACAGAAAGTGACAGTTAGACACTGCCAGGGTGTAGTGATGGTGGGTTTTTGGAGAAGGTGATTTGAGGGTGGGTTTGTAGGGAGGGTGAGTTGAGGGTGAGTTTTTGGGCAGGGTGAGGTGAGGGTGGGTTTTGGAGGGAGTGATGTGAGGGTGGGTTCCAGGGGTGGGGGATGCTGTTTTGGAGAAGGGTGTTACGCATTGCACTTTCTTACATAAAGATATTTTCACTTGAATCAATGCTAGGGCATTCCTTATTGTGTGCAAGTGTCTAATGTCAGAATTGACAATTGACAAATGTGCAAAGGAAGTGTTACGAGATGGTGAGCCAGGCACCCCTCTGTGGCCTCTACCTTGTCAGTGCTTGCATGCACAGCACTTGCAGGCAATCTGTCACCCTCCTTGGGGGTGGCATGTCCACATACGGGGGAGGGGAAGGTTCCCCAGTGTGCAAATATTGTGCAACATTGTACATGCGAGAACAATCTGTCCCACCTTACCGGGCCTATAGATAATGGCTCCTTAAGAGTGGTATAAACAGCGGAAGAAAGCCTTCAACAGGCCAAAGGTGCGCTCAACGCACACCCTAGTCCGTATATGTGCCTGGTTGTATGCGACCTCCTGTGTTGTCTGGGGATTCCTCAGTGGAATCATTAGCCACGTAAGCTTGGGGTATCCAGAGTCACCTGCAAGTGCAAAGGACAAAGGTATCAATCATGATGATATGTGGATGTATTGCCTGTAACAACATCATCTCGATAGACAGTCTGTGCATGCATGCCACATGTTCCATCACACAACACAATTTCGCATTCCAGTCCTTGCATGTGGACCCTTCATTCTGATAAGCAGTGCCCTTACTCGGCCATCATGATAAGACAGTGCATGTTGTGGACAGTTTGAATAGGGTTTCTCTTTGTAGCAGTATTTTTGGATATAGTGCAAAGGGCAGTGCTCTGACTACACCCTACTGTATCTTTTCACGTGCCGTTATTTGGCCACAATTCATTGATTAGCAGCTTTATTTAAACTGTGGCTTTCCAGGTATTTTAGCCTACAGCTCCCATCATGCCTCAACATTGCCAATACTGAATGGGGCCCACCTATGAATTGCAGATGATGTAAAAAATCATAAGCTATATAGACTATATGTGATTAGTTGCACTGCTGCAATATTTCCATGGACCTCAAATTGGTAGATTGAGAGCTCCAGGACACGGTAGAGACTGCCATCAGAACTGGTGTAGTCGCAGACACACTCAGAAGGAGAGAGTGCTAGAGGAGGTGGAAGGACACAAGCCCAACACAACTGACAGTAGAGTCACATGCAGCTATCATTTCCCCCTTGCTTTGCCTTTTGCTTCAAAGAGTATCTTTTAGAAGTTTCAGGCATCTACTTACTTATGTTCTTTCACTTTATAGGTACTTTCGTTGGTCAGGATTTTTTCAACACTTTTTTTACACCATTGGACAATGTTATAAGTGCTTTCTACAGAGATCAACTCTATAAAACAGCTCAGGCAACATACATCCTCTGAATATTAAAGCAACAGTTATGTGCATGTATGCAAAGGGGAAGTGCTCCTCTGTAAGTGACTTCAATCCAGCAATCCAACTAAGTCAATGCCTAGTCTGGGATGCCCAATGGAAGCCCTTATTTATATATTTTTATGTCAAGTTCTTAAATCTGGATGATGAACCCTTATATAACGCCCCTCTCTTTGAATCCCCTGACCTCACTGAGCCAAGAAGTAGGTTTGTTTTGCAAATTAAAATATTTGTTTGAAGAATTAAACAATATATATATCTATCCCACTTTTATGAAAAATAATATTTGATAACACACTTATGAATATAATAGTGATCAACAATGGGTAATATTACAAGAGCACACTCTCTTTAATCAATGAGGAGTTGGTATAGAAAGGATAAGGTAGCAGAGAATACTTTTATGTTCAAGGAAAGCAAGATGGGAAAGAATGCAGCACAGAAATAAACTTGATATGGTTTCAACAAGAGATAATATGATCACTTTTTCCCTTGTGACAACTCACTCCCCCCTTTATGCAATATGAATAGATGGAAAGGAGAGCACACAGTTTTCAGGAATACAATCAAAATACAGTTCAAATTCCAGTTCCCCCCAGCAGGCTTAGAGAAACCCGGTATGCTTTTAAACAGGCAAAAATACTTTTAAATGTGATTGCAATGAAGTGAAAAATATGCTAAAAGTGATTTTAATTCACTAAAGGAGATTCAGGGTAGGTGATAGATACTTTGAATTGGTACAGGTCAACACTAGCAATGATTCATGAATGATTATCAGGTTGAAAACGAAATTCAGCAATTGCCAGCAAAAGACAGCTATTTTTAACATGTGGTGAAATTGAGCTAGTTTTCAATTCGCTGCACTTTTTCCAAGTGCTTATATCGCGATTACGGAAAAACTATAAGGAATGTCGTTTTGGGTTTGTTGGAAAGCTGAGGATCTTAGCTTTAAAATGACAGTTAAATCTCGCTTCTAGGACGTGCGGTTCAAAAGATATGGACGGTTCAAAAGATACGGTAGTTTTTGTGGAGGTAGATTTTCAGAATGACAGATGGCGCTTTTACAGATTTTAAATCACAGAATGGACACACGATTTCTAAATGCAGTTCTGGACAGGTTGAAATGGTTTAAATAAGATTATTTTAGACTAAGAGATTGGTTCTGTACAGTTCTTAGACTGGATACTCACTCCTAGTTTTGGAATAGAATGGACCTCGTCACAGATCTGGTCAGGTTTGGACTGCATTCTCGCCACCGGACAGTCAGGCACTGGTTCTGCTCACAGCGTGGCCTCTGGTCTGCTATCGGCACTGCACAGCAGTCTGGTCTGGGTCTGACAGGTTCTGGATACAGCTCTGCTTTCTGGGTCTGGTTCTGGCACAGGGTTCAAGACAGAAGCAAAACAGCTCTCCCGGCTGTTGAATAGTTTAGTTAGGTTGCTGGATCCTGGGGCCTGCTGAGAAGGATTCAGCTCATGGATTAGGCCTCTTTTCTCCAAGGTTCTAGATTATAGGTTCTAGAGTTTGGTTCTGGAGTCTGGATATGTCTGGATCTGAAGTCTGGAGTCTCTGTCTGGATACTATCTGGATCTGGAGTCTTCCGGCATAGTGCTGCGCAGGAATCGATGAGTAACGGAAAAATGAGTGTCTCTATCTGGGTCTCAGCAGTCTCTTTTTATGTGTTCTCAAAGGGGGTGTGGAGGCTGACTTTCTATGCCCAACCCTCTGAGGATCCTGATAGGTTAAAGGATTTACTGTCCTCTGACTGGAGAAGGGAGTAGTGAGTCAGAATGAGTCATCAGGTATCATCTTTATGGCTGAAGGAAAGAACACTCCCCTTTGGTTTCTCAAGAAAATCAATTTTTCATAATCAAACATGCTTCCCAGATACACAAGTTGTTGAGAATACATGTACATATCACATATTAATTTAGACAGGTATCTGGTTTAACCCTGATCTTTCTAAGAGCTTGGGTTCAGAAATGACAACTTATCCACAATTTTAGTTGGTTTCGTAATATTGGTTTTGCACCGAATCTTAAACGGATGTACACACCCTCTCTGGGCATATTACAGTAGGTTTTCATTTTTCTAGCATAAACACAGTGTCTACAATATCAATAAATCCCGGGGTTTGGCCTCAGAACATCACACAGCATCCAGCTTAGTCTTAAACCGTAAGTGAAGGTGTCATTTTAAGAATCTCAAAATTGTACATTTCTGTCAGCTTGATACAATATTTTAGAAGCATTTTCCTTAAACATATATTTGGTGCAATATGAAATCCACAACCCAGTCTGGCCCGCCCCTAGAAGCTTGGTGAGTCAGATGGTCACATGTCTTGATTCTCCCAGAGCAGTGTTGACAGTTACACCTCAAATCAGCATATTCTATTCATCCCAAAGCCCCCATTGTTCCTTCCTCCAGGCTGCAGGGAAAATCTCCTCCCTCTTAATCAACAGGACCATGTGATATCCTGTCTTCTGGTGTGGAGTCCCCAAGTGTGAAGGATTCCCGGGACAGCAAGCCTTTTGAAGTATTAGCTACATCAGGTTACTGTTCTGATCAATTGCAATAGAGTTCCCTATGGAAAAAATATAACATCATAAACTGAAAATAAGCAACATTTCTGTAATCAAGTCTCTTTCCACATGAAGTCAATGTGTGGCACTCTATATGACATTCTGATGGAATTCTCTTGCTTGGCATATCTAGCCTCTGAAACACATGGCTCCTGTCAGAATTTAGATCGCCAGCGCCAGTCGGTGGCAAGCACCGGTACTGCACCTATTTTTGACAGCTGTTTTACCAGTAAGCAATCCTCAAAATATACTTTGTTCAAATATAGATACACTTCTGTGGACCTCAGATTCATGTAGATTCTTGCGGGAGAATGATGTTGACCCCCCAACAAGGAGGTGGGACCTTTTTAGTGGTTTTGGTGAGCCATGATTTTAGCAATTTTTGACATCAAATAAAACGGATTTTGAACAGCTCTATATTCCTTTGCACCGATTTTGCTCTGTGTGCAGCCGAAGGATGGGGTCTGGCAATGGTCTCCTGTATTAACACTGACAGAGGCAAAAGAAGATGGCAACCTATCCTTCAGATTTTTACTGCGCATTTTGGGATGATTTCTGGCGAGCAGCATGCTTTCCGGCGGCGATTATGATGTTTCCGCTGCCAGTAATGCACGGTGATGTTGCAGGGCTTGGATGCATGGGTTGAAACATCCCACACCTCACAGTATGCTTGTATATATATTAATGCTATTCTTTTATTTAAAGATTTTTAAAAAACACAGGATGTTGCAGAGCTGATACATTTTTTAGGCTAACTCCATATTAATGGCTTTTACCTTTCAGAACCAAATGGGCCTTTTCCTCAGGTAATGGCAAAATACAAAAAACATTGGCAAAGCCAACAGTTTGACTTTTTGTGTAGACATGAGTGAGTCATAGCACACCAGAAGAGCTTAGGAGGAGCAGAAGTCTTACTTCCCTTGCAAAATGTACAAAGATACAAACAAACAGCAGTATTCTCAAGTGCACAAAAGAAAGCACTGGAAAGGTGAAGCCGGCCACAGTACAAGGCAGCAGTACAATGTAAGAGCAGGAGCTTTCTGCCGCTCCGCTGCGCCTCCATGATCCAACGTCCCCTCCAGGAGCCCCCACCTTCTTAGATGATCCCCATTGAGCCTACCTAATCAGTAGACACAAGCATCAACTAAGATGGCCACCACGTGCATCGACACCACCATGGAAACTCAGCCTGGGTTAGCAAATTTCCATGATTGGCTGTTGCCTCCGTATCATCAGGAAGTCCGGAATCGCCGGACGGTGAAGCCAGCCGCAGTTGAAGGCAGCAGTACAAGCCAAGAGAAGAGGCTCTCTGCTGCTCTTCTGCTTCCCGTTGCTGTACACTAAAGGTAAGCCGTGTGCTATGTAGGACGATAATGGCTCAAGTAATGTTATCAGGAAAAACGTTGTAACTCTCAAGTCTCACAGATCTTTGTGATTCAACCCTCTTCTGCAGTCTTCTTTTTGTTCTTCTTTTTCTCTTTTCCTTTGAAGGATTTATGACCAGAGTGGAGGTAGGGTCTGTCCCCATTGGAGGCCACCGCGCCCGAGTGGTGATGTAAACCGGGTCCGAGGAACCCCAGGGGGACAGCCCAAAAAGAAGGGGAAAAAGCCTGGATGTTAAAAAAAACCTTTGTTTCACCTAGTGAAGTCTGACGTGGATAGAAACAGTTGTCTGGAATGCTGGAGTCCCGTGGTGCAGTCTGACGAGGGTTGAAATAATAGTCCAGAATGCATGTGACTTATCGGTAGCGTTCACTGAAGTAAGAAAAGGCCTGGAAGGCTTAACTTTAAGTAAGGATATTTAATGCAGAGAAAGTTGGCAGAGCTCAAAGCAAGCAGGAGCAAACAGTGAGGAGCGGAGTGGAATGCACAAGCAGAGCGAGGTGGGGAGAGGCAGAAGAGGACAGGGAGGACAAAAGAGGGAGGCAAGGTAACAGAGCATTTTACCCGAACAAAAGGCTAGCGTGAGGGTTGCAACGCGAAGTTCCGTCAGGAAGGCGGAAATAAATAATAGGAGCGGCCATGTTGGAAAGAAACTAGACCACAGAAGAAGCTTCTGTGAAGACATGGTGGCACATTAGCTGATCCGCCAATGCTTCCAAGCCCTCCAGGGTTGTGATTTGACAGTAGTGCTGTACTGTAATGCTGTAGTCCCTATCCTCCCACAACCCACATGGTTCCTTCCCAATGCCCTAGCCAGACGCCAACCTCAGTCTGAGTTCAGTACATGTGCCCCCTCTAAGTCCAATACTCTGGCCTCTGGCCACCGTCCCTCCTCCTCTCCATCCTGCAGATTAACATACAACCCCCCTTCTACTGTAAAAGGTTCCAAGCCTAATACATCATGCGTAACTATAGCCATGCCTCGACCTGACCTATGCAGCACACCCCTGCACTCTGCTACCTCCAGGCTTCAACCCGCTAGCTGCAGCCAATATCCACCTCCCAAAGAAAGACTATAAACACCCGACCCATTTCCAATGTTCCCTCATCAATGCACGCTCCCTCCCAGCACACCCATTAGAAGTCTGTGACCTCACAGTGCACAAATTGGACCTGTTAGCCGTCTCAGAAACCTGGCTCCACGAAGCCGATGGCCCCGCCATCTCTCTTGCCCTTCCCCAAGCCTAAAATATCTACCGCAAGGACTGCCAACACACAAAAGGGGGTGGAGTCTCCCCCATAGCTAAAGACTACCTCCATCTCCGACAATTTAACACCACCCTCGAAGGAAATAGTGACATTCTGTTCACCAAGCTTACTATCTCCCCGAACTGCACCATTACAATACATATTTTTTACTGCCCTCCTGGTCCCATAGCCAACTTCCAAGAGAACCTACTCCATCTCCTATCCGATAACCTAAAAACCTCATCCAAGTCTATCCTACTAGGAGATTTGAACCTTGGCTTCAATGATTCAAAGGATCCTCACACCAAATCCCTTGCCAAAGCGCTAGCCACACTAGGCTTCAAACTGTCGATCACCAACCCCAAGCACATAAAAGGTTGCATCCTGGATTGGATAGCTGACCATAACTGTTCCCCGTCCATCAGATCCAACCCCCCGTGCCCATGGACTGACCACCACATCATGCTCTTCTCCATCCCCTTTCCAACTAAAATTAAACCCCCTACCACTCCCTTACTGCCCGCCCTAGCCAGGAGCTCACGTAAGCTAACTAAAGAGAAGCTACTACCATACTTAGATGACCCTGCCCTTAGACATCCGTTCTCCAATGACCCTACAGCCTTAGCTGAGATTTACAACTCAGTAAAGAAAAATGCAGTCGACTCCATAGCCCCACTGTCAGCAAAATAAGCTAAAACCGTCAGACATACCAACTCTTGGTTCACCCCAGAGCTACTTGAACTCTGAACTATGAAATGCACCACCCTCTCCACCTGGCAAGTCAACCCTAAAGATTTTATTAAATTAGCATTTACCAAAATAGCTGCCCGATATAAAAAAGGCAATCATCCTAGGAAAAACCACCTTGCACAACACCAGAATCACTAATGCAAAATCTGGAACTAAAGCGATCTTCACCATTTTCATGGAGCTAGAATAACCAGCACCCACCGTGCAGGTTGTTTCCAAAGACGAAGCTTGGTGCTCAAATATCCAAGATGTCAGGCTTAACAAACTAGACCTCCTGCATAGCAGAATGCTAGCTAACCAGAATGCCCTCTCCTCACCTCCAGCAACACCCACCATTATCCCCGCTTCCCAGGACTACGTCCCTTCACCTTCAAGGACGTCTCTGTACCCAAGGTCATCTCTCTCATCAAACACCTCAAACCATCTAATTGCAAAGGCGATCACTGCCCAGCCATGCTCATCAAGGACTGTGCTACCTCCCTGGCACCTCCCATCACAGCATTCATTAATGCCTCCTTTACCTCAGGACTGGTCCCCCCATGCATCAGGGAAGGATGGGTCAGGCCACTCCTGAAAAAACCTCCTCTGGACCCAGCCTCCCCCAACAACTATAGACCCATAACTACAGTTCCCTTCCTGTTACAATATCTTAGACAAAGCCGCATACTCTCAAGTTCAACATTTTCTGGAATCCAACGCCCTACTTGATCTCTGACAATCCTGCTTTTGCCCAGACCACGGCACAGTCAGCTGTGCTCGACTTAAAAAATCAGCTGGATGAGATCAAGGACGCAGTCAAGCCAGCCCTACTCCTCCTACCAGACTTATCCGCTGCATTTCATTTAGTAGACCACAGAATTCTGTACCATCCCCTCACCTCCTCAGCACTATTCTCCTACAATGCCACAGCCTGGATCATGTCATTCAATGTGGTCTCCCTCAAGGATCCTGTATCTCTCTCCCGCTCTATAATATCTTTACCAATCCACTATTCGACATCTTGGACTGCATCAGCATAGCCTACACCAACTATGCTGATGACACCAAAGTCCTTCCCCCACTCTCTGGAAACTACGAAACAGATACCAAGGCCATCAATTCAATCTACTCCCCCATTCGGGCTTGGGTGGCAGCCAATTGGATCTGCCTTAACAGGGACAAAACAGAAATCCTCTTGGTCGGTCCCGAGGAAACCCTCCACAAGCTCAACAACCATTACTCTTCCTTCACTATGGACAACATCCAAATCCCTGTCTCCACCCTATCCATGTCATGACAAGTCAGCGCCATCGCTTCTTCAGCAGCATACCAAACTAAGTTGTTTAATGCAACCAGACCATTCCTATCTGCCGAAAAAAACTACCTCTCTATCGCAAGAGCAATAATAGGTTCAAGACTGGCTTATTGCAATGTCCTCTTCCCAGGTACATCCTCAAAAAACTTGATGAAACTGCAAACTATCCAAAACAACGCCTTCCGAGCTGCCCTCAACATTCCCGAAAGAGAACACATCACTGCAACAAGACGTAAAGCACGTTGGCTTCCTGTTAAAGAACGTCTCCTATTCAAAACCCGCTCCATCGCACACAAATGCATCAATCATACAACCCCCCTACCTATCCTTGAAAAAAGTCAGTGCAGGCTCGCCCTGACCCATCAGAACTCCTTATTCCCACCGACTCATTGTACCCAGAGTTAAACGCGCCAGGGCTGGAGGTGCCAGCTTCCCCTTCATTTCTGGCAGACAGTGGAACTGCCTGCCACCCACCCTCAGGAATGAACCATCTCACCTTGCATTCCGCAAAGATCTCAAAAATGTGGCTGTTTGAATAACCCTATTTGTGCCCCTTTCCCTTAGCCATGAGTACTTTCCCCCATAGCCATGGGTACCCATGCCCCCTGTAACCAAACATACTCTTACATGTATATGTATTCCACTGTACTATGTGTAATCTACCTTGTCGCAGTCAAGAACACACATGTTCATTGTAACCATATGAACTGTGTACACCTTGTATGTATTCTTGTATCTTTCCTCCCTCTGTAACAGTGCTGCGATGCCCACAGGCTGATGTGCGCTATACAAATAAAAATAAAAAAATAAAAAGGTTTACACTGTGTTAAAAAACAAAAAGAAGGACATTATGGGACCAGTAACAGGGCCTCATTACAAGGTTGGTGGTTTTTCAGTGGTAAATCTGCTGAAATACTGGCAAATGGAATTTACCATTACCACCACTTGGTCTGGCAGATTTACCACAGGTCTACAAGTGGTGGCAGGTGGTATAAGTCCCTATTTTTTGGAGTCCATGGGAATCAATGGGGATTTCCCATTTTACTGGAGGAAAATCCTCCACCTTACCACCAAAGATGAATTACGGCGGTGCAGTAATGTGGCAGTAAAGCAGTGGTACCACTGTTTTTTCCCACACCACCGTTCTTGCAATTAATCTATGTGATCACTGCGCCCCCAGAATGTCGACTATGAAATTGCTGATTCCCATTATGACATGGCGCAGTGATCACATAGATCACTGTGCCCTGCATCCTCATACCTGCATCCCCCCAACCACTTACCTTTTCGGCGACACACAGTGAAGTATGCCGCTGTCTCTCTTCCGACCCTGCAGCATCAGTTCCTCCCACGTTACTGACACTGCAGGGTCCTTTTTTAAAAAAAAGAGAAAGCATTGCTTAACATTACGGTAAGCGGGGGGGGGGGGATCCTGCAACCCCTGACTCCCGTTACTGAGCCCAAGAGGAGCAGGGGACACCCCCAAAACCCTTGCTCTGCTTGGGTTCAATAATGGGAGTCAGTATTTTGTGCGCACCCAAAGTCGCAGTAACTGAGGGGCACAGTACTGGAGGCGAATTTTTTAACGTTTCCCTTGTAATGAGGCCCATAGTGCCAAATGTGTATCAAATAAAGGTACTATAGAACTATATTATCAAAACACAAACTGCAGCAGCTTTTCATATTATGTATGGCTATGAAGCCATGTCATGTCACACATTAAGCTAGTCCTATTTTTGTTGCCAGCAGTGCTTCATATGCTAGAAGTAGGCTCCTACTATATGAGGACAATTAAGCTACAAATGTCAGAATGCAAAAGGAGTGTTTTTGGTAGAAAAGCAAGGACCGGCTCAAAGGTGGTAACTTTGGAGCTTTGAGGGCTACATGCCAAGTATTTCCTCTCTGCAAAGGTAGGTGGTTTGTTGTTGAGACAAAATAAGATGTACTCATATTTGGTGACTCCCTACGACTAAGACATTAAATATTCATAACAAATAAATACCAAAAGAAAATGTTTGGTTTGTGATGGGGTTGGACTGGGGCATAAAATAATCATGGGTACAAATAGACACAAGTGGCCCACAATCGCAATTCATTCCATTTCACACTACACACTGGGCCTCATTATGAGCATGGCGGTCCGGGAACTACAGTACCGGTAAGCATACCGGTACCGTAGTTCCCAGACCGCCATACTACGGGCATGCACAAGCATTCTGAATGGTGCCGGTGCATCCAAGCTCCCCATTCCCATTCAGCCCTATGGGGCCAAATGGGGATGGGGAGTCCCTTATTGCCGGCACCCGCGAATGGGCAATTACCGGGTCTGCCGAACTCGGTATGACCCGGTTCTTGCCCATTCGCGGGTGCCGGTAAAAAATGCAACTCCGCCAGAGTTGTAATGAGGCCCACTGTTTCTGTGCTACACAACCTTGTGTTTTTGGTCCAATCTGATTAAAATGGCGAATTAAAAAAAATGTGGTCAGTAATATTGTTTGGTGGAAGTGGTTCATCAAACTGGCCCACTTTGGACAAAAAACAGTCCCACATTAGCATGTTGGTTTGGTCCTTAGGGCATTGCCCTATTGTCCGATTGGCCTGTCTGAGCCTGGCATGTGTATAATGATTGCCAAAGTAGCACGTTTCGCTAATACACACTGATTAGATCAAAATCACAGATCTGGTTCTGCCGTGGCTGACCTCCTTCCTCCTGGACCGACCATCACAGGTTCAGCTTGGGTCTTTTCTCTCCACCACCTCTCTCTCCACATATGGTGTTCTCCAGCACTCTATCCTCTCCCCCTAGCTCTTCAATGTCTATCTGGCCCCTTTGGCCCTCCCGATCTCTACCATTTCCTCTAACTTTCAGTCTTATGCAGATGACAAGTAGCTCTCTTTCAGGCTACCCTCAGCCTCCTCCTCGCTCATCCCTGACTGGCTATCTGCTATTCAGTCATGGTGCACCTCTAACAATGTCTGCCTTAATGCCAGTAAGACTGAGATCCTTCTCATTGGGATTCCTGCTCCCACTTTTCCTCTCACTCTGGCCTTCCTCCTTGGGCCCTCTGCCCTGACCCTATTGTGAGGTAAAAAACTTGGAGTCTTCTTTGACTCCACTCTCGCCTTCTTTCCACACATCACAGACTTTGCCAAGAAGGCTCATTTACAGCTCAGAGGTTTTCTCCCTTTTCTCACCTTCCCCCAGAAGCACACTGTTTTCAGAGCCCTGGTTCTCTCTAGGCTGGACTACTACAACAGCCTCTTTCTCGATCTTCCTAACTCTACTCTTCGCCCTCTTCAACTCATCCAGAACAGGACTGCAAGACGTATCCTTGGCTTCCAGCCCAGGGACCATATCTCTCTGGCCTTGAAATCCCTCCACTAGATCCCGGTGGCTGCAAGGATCAAGTTTAGACCTTCTGCATCGTCCACAAGGCTTCCTGGGGCCGTGGCCCCAGGAAGTTCATGGGCAACGCATTTGTCTTGGAAGTAAGACAACGCAGCGCAACACAGGTTTCAAACCCCGATCCCGCACCTAGAAACCACTCCTTGCGCATTACAAATGAACAATCAAAATACAATTAAAAAATAAGTACCTTGGGGGGCGTGGCCAGTTAGCGAGCAATGGAGACGTGAGCCCAGGGAGCTCCTGCGGGCGCCAAACAGATCCTGAACAATATCCTGGGTTTTTCATGTGGATAAGAGTCACAAATGATCCGACTCGACTTCTGATCGCCTGGTCCTTCTGGAAGCCGAGCTAGGTACAACAACTCGGCGGAATCCCTGAGAAATCCCCCACGGCGTAATAGAAAGATGCCCAGCGGACTGAAAGGGACCCTGCCCTGCTCTCAGTAGCCCGCATTCTGGGGACAGCCGCTGTGCAGCGGATTTAGCCGGCACACACAAACAGATCCTCTGCCTAAACGGCGGTGAGAACACTCAGCGAACCGCCGCATGGTGCCCAGCCGGGAGAGTTGTTCCCCTGATACGCTGCAACGTGACCCGCGGCTCCGGTGCCCTCTGGAGGCGGGCAACGAGTAATGGGCCCGCTGCGCCATAGAGGAGCCTTGCCACCCGCTGTGTGCGGCCCTGGGGCCCAGCTGCCGGAAGCACTGCTTGGGAGGCTCTGAGTGATGATCGCAAGTGCCGCAGCGCTGCACCGAAGGAGGGCCGTGGAAATGGCCAATACCCGGGAGGGGAATCCCTCCCCTCCCCCCGGAGGAAGCACCTCGAAGGACTATCCACCTACTCAGCGGTGGGAAGCGTACGCTGCTGCCGACACCAGCACCAAGTAAGTCTTCCAAGGAAGCAGTAGCACGACTCCCCCATCCCCCCCATAGACACCGAAGGGAAATTGGAGGGGTGCAGGACCCTATCCTACGGACGCAGTGACCCCCAACCCACAGCTGCACTGGATGAGGGGACAGAGGACTGTTACGCGACAAATGGGAACGGTACCAGGTCGAGCAAACGTTTTTTTGATTAAAAGACCTTCTGAAACTAATGAACAGTGTGCCCTCGACCGGGGGCCCACCTTAATACTTCTGGGGAGGAACCCACCGGGTGCACACCAGAGACCCTTCCCGTACGCGATGTGTGAACTCCGCTAGGCGCATGACGGGTCATACCGGCCTGATTTCCCCCCCAGGAGATGCACCAAGACATAAACTATGCGGAAGACTCCCTCAGGACCCGCTGTCCTCGACCCACAGTGCTTGCTGCTAAACGGGGGATCTACCCTACACCTGGGGAACGTCCCACTAGCCCCGAGAGTCCTAATTGCAGTAAAGGGATGATTGAAACGGGAATACTGGTACTGAAGACTAGAACAAGATTGGAATCAGGAAGGGAGGGAGTGCTCCGGGGCTCGAAACCACAGTTGCTATTGAATTTACCTCCACAACCATAACAAGGAACGCCCTTACAATAGTGAGGCACGGAGCCCATGCGGCCGGGGCCATGGGCAAAGATAGACAAAAGAAAATGTCCACGCAGAGTAGCATGGACCAATACGCGGTCGCCACCACTCTGGCACCCATGGCCAAATGACGCGGCCGACATCTCCCACAAGCGAGGACAATCTTTCACTGAGGGACGTGATGGCCGCTATTGCTAGCTCGCGCTCCTCCATGGAGATTAAAATGGACAGTATCGCGGCTGACATCTCCTTCTTACGCCATGACCTCCAAAAACTCACCTCTCGGACAGGAGAACCGGAACATCGCATCTCTGAAGCAGAAGACAACATCAGGGGAGTCAGCCAACAATTGTCACAAGCCATGACCCACCTGAAAACCCTGGAATCTAGAGTCGATGAGGGAGAGGGAAGGTCTCGCCACAACAATGTGCGCATTCTTGGGCTACCAGAAGGCGAGGAAGGGCACAGCATGGAGCTATTCTTAGAACAGTGGCTTGAAGATATCTATGCACCCCATTCCTTCTCCAAATTCTTCTCGGTTGAGAGGGCCAATAGGATGCCATCAGGGAGGCCAATCCCGGGCGCCCCACCCTGCACAGTGATCGCTAAACTGCTCAACTACCGGGACAGAGACACCCTCCTCCAGATGTCACGGTCGAAGGGGACAATTACCCACAACGGATCCCGAATCACATACTTTCCTGATTACACCCGAGAGGTTCAACGGGCTCGGCAATCCTTTGAGCCACTAAAGAGACAGCTAGCCCTTATGAACGTCAAATATGGGCTGCTCTTTCCAGCACAGCTTAAAATTTATCATAAGGGATCCACAGTACATTTTACCGAGCCGCAGGAGGCATGGAAATGGGCGGAAACGCACATCGAAGGCGACTGGAATGCGAGACCGGCGAGACACAGAGGGAGACCCTGGCCCGGATGGGACAGCCCCTCCCCCGTAAGAGAACCTGGAAGGTTGGAACCAGAAGCCCTGGAACAGGGGGCGAACCAGAATGAAAGTTGAGCAGGCGATGATCCTACACCAAAGGAGCATCAAGGATCACAGCTAGGCAGCAACACGCTGCTCCTCGAACCTGGCTCATTGCTGTGTGGATTGTTCCAACATGAGAAACCCGACCACACGGCGCAGGAAATGGGGCAGACTGTTTCTCCTCCCCATTGTTCCTGACATTAGTTAAAGTTTGACCTGACCCCCTAGAGTTTGGAGGATCAGCAATGTTCGGGCGACAGGTACTTCAAGTTGGGGTGGAGTATAGGGAGGGGGTGGAGGGGAATGTTTTCATGATGTTTTGTTATTTCGGGACTATAGCATGCTCAAACAACAACCCAAACACAACCCTGTACATATTATACCCTGCAACACCATGTATCGGGATCTTACTCCCACAAGACATACCAATGGGAGGCAGCTCTCCCGACTTAGACATCCTTCAAGCCCACCGACACGAGTTTTAGATGGCACAAACACAACCCCACTCACCACCGGCTGACCGCCCCAGATCCCTCAAGCTGCTCAACTGGAATGTGAATGGAATGGGCTCTTGAATGAAGAGAGACGCCTGATTAGGCAATTATTGAATAGACACTTCCGATGTGGCCCTACTATCTGAGACACACCTAGCGGGAACACACTGCACCCTCTTCCAGAGAACCAACTACCGGGCCGCATTCCATGTGGGGTACACAATGGGATCCAGGGGCACCCTTATCCTTATACACAAAAGACTCCCGCTCTCCCGACAGGTCGTGGAACAGGACCCACGAGGTCGCTACGTATTCATCCTGGGTTCGCTCTGGGGGGAAACACTGGCCATTGTGTCAATATATTCCCCATCCGGATTGGGCCAGGACTTACTGGATGACCTAACCACTCTAATGGAGAAACACCAGTCAGATCGGTGGATACTGGGGGGAGATTTTAATGATGGTATGTGCAATACCATAGATCGTACCCACCTTAGAGGGCGCAACCCGGATACCCCCACGAAACTGTCTACCCTTGTGTCCGCCCTGGGACTCCGCGATGTGTGGCGGGAATTACACCCACAAAACAAAGGTTACTCATTCCACTCAGGTGTCCACGGCTCCCTCTCCAGACTCGACTACCTCTTCCTCCCGAACACAGACCTACATAGGGCGACATCCGCAGAGTTCCTCCCTCGGGGAATCTCGGACCACTCCCC
Source organism: Ambystoma mexicanum (assembly GCF_040938575.1). Classification (NCBI taxonomy): domain Eukaryota; kingdom Metazoa; phylum Chordata; class Amphibia; order Caudata; family Ambystomatidae; genus Ambystoma; species Ambystoma mexicanum. Next base: position 1,089,297,127 of record NC_090922.1, on the reverse strand, counting down.
CCTAATAATAGAAATACGAACGCACGCCACAACCCCTCCTAGAACATGGAGATTAAACAACTACCACCTTGGATTCCCCAAACTGGTTGACCGCCTTACGGAAGTGTCCGATGACTATTTCGATATAAATGAACCGGCAGTGGACAACCCAGTAATAGTGTGCGAGGCTTATAAAACAGTGCTGCATGGGGAAATAATCTCCTGGGTAGCGAATAAAAAGAGAGAGAGACTCCAAAAAATAATAGAAGCAGAGGGAGAAATGATTCAGGCCGAAAACACGCATGTTCTTGACCCTACCCCGCAGACCCAAAGATCCCTTAAGCTAGCCACGGAGAGCCTCAGAAATATCATGCTGGATAACGCCAAGCAAGCCCACTGGGATTCCAGAGCGAGGATATACGAACTGGGGGATAAAGCAGGAAAAATGCTAGCCTGGCTTGAAAGAAGGGATGAGGGGAGACGCTACTTCGGGAAATCGTTACTCCGAGTAATGAGAGGTACCAGACGGATGCCGAAATAGCAGAGGCTTTCGCCCAATTCTATGCAGAACTATATTGAGCCCCGACATCACCACTCGACCCGACTCTGCTAGACGATGTAATACTCCCATCACTGACAGCACAACAGCGAGCGGAACTAGACTCCGATCTCTCTGAATCCGAAATAGCCAAAGCCCTAGCGCAACTCCAAACAGGGAAAACACCAGGCCCTAATGGATTCCCGGCCAAAGCCTGGCAAAAGCTTGGAGGGAATAAAATAGCAACCCCCCTCTACAAAATGCTACTTGGCGCCCGCGACCAAGGCACCCTCCCACCAGACCTATGCAAAGCCACCATTGTGGTCATTCCCAAACCTGATAAACCCCCGGAAATGTGCACCTCTTACAGGCCTATCTCACTAATTAATAGTGAAGCCAAGGTCCTCACCAAACTCCTAGCCAACCGACTGCAGCCAGTGGCCCACACCCTGATCCACCCGGATCAATGTGGCTTTATGCCACACAAGTCAATTCGAATGAATCTGCGTCGGCTCCATTTGACGCTAGAACGGGCCCCAGTCATCAATACCCCTCTTGCCCTATTGGCAATAGATTTTGAAAAGGCCTTCGACTCGGTCAGGTGGGACAGCCTCTGGGAAATCATGAGACGCATGGGGTTTGGCGACGGCTTCTTGGGATGGGTAAAATGACTCTACACGAACATTCAAGCGGAGGCCAGGGTGAATGGTTGGCCTTCCCGGTCCTTCCCTCTGGGAAAGGTCACGAGACAGGGTTGCCCCCTCTTTCCCCTTCTCTTTGCCCTGGCAATTGAGCCTCTCGCCCTCTGGCTCCGCCAAAATGCAGACTGGACAGGATTCAGATGGCCTGAAGGGCATGAGGACCGAATCTCCTTGTACGCAGATGACCTCCTGATATATCTGGGGGACCCAGCCCGATCCTGCCCTATAGTAACACAAATGCTTATCCACTTCGGAGAATTTAGCGGGCTTAAAATTAATTGGGGGAAATCGGTTCTCTTCTCGGTGAAGGGCAATGCGCAGGTCGACCCCTAGGATTGCCCGTACCGAATGGAACTGCAAGGTTTTCAATATTTAGGGATCTGGGCAACAACAAACCTCACTGACTATACAACACACAACATTCAACCGGTCCTTGACCGTTTTGTCAGTGACGTCCACCACTGGAAGTTTCTCCCCCTCACACCCATGGGAAGAGCCTCACTCTTTAAGATGATGACTCTACCAAGGTTTCTCTATGTCTTACAGAATGCTCCACTAAAGATCCCATATTCCGACTTTGATCGGGTTGAAACCCTCCTTCGGGACCTTATATGGGGTGGAGGCCAGCCGAGGATAGTGCTAACCACGCTCCAAAGATCGATCTGGGAGGGCGGGATTGGGGTTCCCGCCTCCAAACCTATTATTGGGCTTCACAACTTGCAGTGGTCAATGACCTACTTCACGGAGACAGGGAACTCCCCCACATCAGGGCTGAGGTTGCCGCTATGCATGGCACCGACCCACAGCAATTACTATACCAAACCCTCCCGAGACCCCCCTCACCAATGACTATGACTCATATCATTGCTGTTTGGAAGCAGGCACACAGATTCGTAGGGTGGGAAAACAGAATAACCACGGCACAACCCCTGTGGGCAAATAGCAATCTGTCCGAGATAAAGAGGCTTGACCCGTGGCCCCGATGGGTAAGGGCCGGGATTCTGAGAGTTGAAGATATTCTTGAGGAGGGGGAACTAGCCTTGTTTGAAGCCATCCAGCAAAAATTCCAACTCCCGGGCACCGAGCGATATCACTATGTACAACTGGCCCATGCACTAAGAAACCATATACCTGTAAACGCCAGTATCCCAGACTATACACCAATAGAGCGCAACATGCTACCAGCTTTCATCCCCACCAAATGCACCTCCATCCTATATAATGCTATCACATCCTTTGCCACACCTGAACTGACGGGCTTAAGGGCCAAATGGAAGGTGGATGTAGGGGAGATAGACCCAGAAGACTGGATCCAAGCACTAATGCATCCAAGAGAAGTGGCCATCTCCTCCAGGCTTCAGCTGGTCCAATTAAAAATCTTGCATAGAGTCTATTACCCCAGAACAATACTATATAGGTGGAAGAGAGCCTCGAACCCGAACTGTCTCCGATGCGGAGAGGAAGAGGGGACCTTCTTTCACATTCTTTGGGCATGCCCCCGAATCCACACCTTCTGGAATGAATGCTGTACTGAACTTAATAAGGTCCTTACGTGCCGCATACCACTGGACCCAAAGATTCTCATCTTGGGTGTTCCGGACGAGATTGCTCTTAATAAATGGCAAAGGCTGCTCTTGAACACAGTGGCGGGACTGATGAAGCGCAATATAGCGCAAAAATGGGGAGCCCCGGAGTCCCCAACAATGGAGCAATGGGCATTGGATATGGACATATGCGCAAGGATAGAACATAGAATATACACCGCCAGAGGCTGCCCTATAAAAGCGGACAAGATATGGGGGAGGTGGGAAGAGGAAGGACTCTAGATCCCGCTAGATGCAGCGGGGGTGATACGGTTTAATTGCACTAAAGACTTGGGGAAATGTTATGGGTGATTGATAACGATTCTGCTAATGATTGAACTTTGTAAAGACATGCTAGTCCCTACATGTTGTTGTTGTCTTGATGTGATGTAAAACAATAAAAGATGTTTTATCAACAAACAAAAAAATAAGTACCTTCCTCCTAGAGCCCTAAACTCGTCTACATCTAATTCTCTGTGAGTGAGTCGCTTGTCCAGGCAGAGAATTGTGGGTAGATCTCTCTCCTCTGCAGGTGCCTCCCTCTGGAATGGCCTCCCTGCCTCTCTCTGCCTTCGGCCAGATCTCCTTAAGTTCCGGAAGCTCCCGAAGACCTGTCTTTTCCACTCTTCTTTCTCGCTCCCTCTCCCCCCCTAACCTTCCCCTGCTCCTGCTCCATCTGCTGACTGGCTACTCGGGGTGTTCTCTGAATCTTACAGGACACCAGCACCCCCCCCCCCCGTGACCAATACCCCTGTACTTGCCGCCTGGCCCACCTCGCGCTGCCGCATTGCTAACCTTGCACTGCCGAGCTGGGATTGGCCCCTTTAGTCTCAGCCTTTCTTGCACTTAATTCAGGGCCCTGCTGCTCTGGGTGCACTTTGCCCAGTGCCCTCTCCCCTACACTTCTTGTTGCGCACTTGCACGATCTAAATAACACTAGGCCTAGTAAGATCGTTTGTCTTGTCCTCCCTTTGTTCCCCCTCCCTTGCCTGGTTACGCCTTGAAACACTTGTGTATAGGCCCATAATAAATAACAAATCAATCAATCAAAAATATTCTGCAGTTTGGGTACTTCTGCCAACTACTGCTGAGTAAACAGGACGTGTGAAAGAGCCTACAGATGAAAGCTGTTTAAAAAAAATCCATCAAAGTAGCATCCTGAGGCAACATTGCATGATAATACTGGGGGCGCAAAAGGTGACACACAGAACTCCCGGGTCCATTAATGCAATGGTTGCAGCAATGTAGGAAACGGCTGTCAGCAATTTTCTGACGCATTCAACTCGTGTTGCAACTTTGAGATTTCTGTGATCATTATTTGCGATCTAAATACATGGACACTTGTTCAATCCACAATTACTTAATGACAGTGGCTGTAGGTGTTGAAGTGTAAAACAATGAAATGAAACACAAGCTCCTAGCTAAAGCATGCTAAGAACAAAAGCTCACAGCCTTTCCAAACAAATGCCAAGAGCAGATGAGGTCACAGAATCCGCAGAAAAAGGAGTTGATAAAGTGAACCTGCCAGTAGAAAAAAGAAATCACTAAATCACATACATCCACACAAGGATTTAAATGCTGCCAAACACACATGAGCGATGTTCAGGGATGATGTAATGTCTGCATTTGCTAGATGTGTCCTGCTACTTTATGCATATCCTGCTGCAATCACTGAATAATTTATACTACTGAGGGAATAATATTTATTATGCAATGGTCATTATATTATCCTCAAAAAGAAGTATCTGGTGATGATGCGTGTCTGAACATTTTGTAGAATTGTTCAACTGTGAATGCTATAAAAAATAAATAAACTATAGAAAAATGTAACAATTTCTGAGCCTGCCCAGGACCTCGTGTTAGTGCAGAACAAACTTATTTTGAGACTCTACATTGTTCTTCCTAGGAAAAGATATCATTGTGATTCTTGATGCAAGAGTACAATTGATGGGCACAGAGAATGATGAGTGATTTTGTCCTAGAGCAGAAACAACTGCATACCTGTGGAAGGACACTGGCCAACTCCTGATAGGTCACAGGTCTTTGACATGTCCTTCCTATCACTGGAAAAAGCAAATCTGTTTTGCATGATAACTTATGAGGGCTTTGGCTCTCCTTCCATCTTCAGCTTCATAGTCACAACAACTTCTTTGGCTACCAGTGGGTGATGTAATACTTCTGTTGGCCGGATTAATAAACACAAGCCTCCTCCACAGTCTGTACTCAAGATTCCTCACCTGACATTCACGCACGAATATGCACTAATGTATTGCACATAGATGACTCTTTAGGGTAGCCAATGTACTGCACTTAGAAGACTTTTGAGAACAGACATATATTGTACTTAGAGGCGTTTTGAGGGAGCCAATGTATTACACTTGGATGAATTTTGAGGTTAGCCAATGTATTGCACCTAGATGAATTTTGAGGTTATCCAATGCATTGCATTTAGCTTTTTTGAAGTGTAGGTATACAACGTTATTGAATAGGGTACTGCTGCCCTCTTAATCCTGACTCTGTGCTGAAAGCATACTACACGCTGAAGCTTGCCACTGCACTAAACACCCCTGCTCCTGCTCCTCTACCGCATACCGCCCAAGTACCACACATGTCATAAAGTGCCAGTCACACTACACACGAAACACACAACCCACACATCCACCACAACAAACATATGCAAACAACGAACAATCCCAGACACTGGGCCACATCCCTCCGGTCACAACACGTCAGTGCACACAATCAAAGCACACTTAGAAAGCCAATACACAGAGATGTCAGTTTCTCCTGGTTCTGCAAGCATCAACAGAAGAGCAAACCCTCTATCCTATGCCTCTTCCTTCACTAACCCACCTGCCCTCTTTCTCTTTCTTACAGAGTCACATGAACACCTGGAAACCATGCAAATGATAACGGTGCGTGGTATAAGTCATCATAACATAACATAACTCAAAAAGTCAGACGCAAACCATCAGCGCCATGGTACAAAAAACAACAAATGGCCATCAGAAAATCTAAAAACACTTTGCTTCCCTCTTTGACAATGGACAATTAGGCAGCTTTCAAATCATCAAAAACCACACGCAAGGCAGACATTTTAAAGCGAGAACCTATTATTACACTGAGACCTGCTTGGAGTTGGACAATTAAAGTACCACCCTCTTTCAAGTGGTCAAACGCTGCAACTTTCACCCCCTATCATCACCCATTCTGTTAAAAATCCAATATCAAGCACACCTTTGGTGATACATTTCACCTGTCATGATCACAGTCTCTCATAATCCTTCTCAGAAGGCAACCTCCTACATCCACCAAACATCCTCCGATGCCACTTATTCAAACTCCTCACTTTTGGCACCCTACACAACATGCTCAGATCACTGAATGTAGCCTTTTAACATGATGATGTAACAAAGTCCTTCCTTATGACATTCCTTGCACCCATGTCTCTCTCATTTCCAGAGTATCATAAACATCTGCACTGGCACCCTCCTACCTGAAGTAAGGCGAGGGATTGTTAATGTCCCCCATTTCAAGCAAGAGGAACTGAGCCAGGGGAAATCCTCTGCACTCAAGAATGAAATGAAAGAGTCCAAAAATATGACTATTACTGTTTATTGAAAGCTTTTGAAAACAGGGGTCAAGTTATGGACAACACACACTTTCTCTCATCATAGTTTTCAGGCTTGTTGTGAACGTTTAAGGCGATGTGACATCACAAAATGAATGATATATTGCAAAAACCTAAGGTAACTTGGGATTGATTAGTCAGGTAGACTACATAAAGGATGCATAGGGGGTTAGTGACCTTATCGGCTAAACTGTATCTGGTGGCTTTTCCTGTGACCACCTCATAATGTTGCAACTACAGGCATGTCAAGTTAGCACGCTGCCGTTGGGCCTTGCAACAAAGTGTGAGCTAGCGTGGAAGGTGGGTAGGGATTGGTTATCAAGGGTCTTCTCAGCCTTGGCGCTTTGGAAAGTTACCAGCCCATGAGCAGCTGTTTAAGGTGTCGGAACAACCCCACAGGTGCTGCTTGTACTCAACAAGTCACCATCTCCGATTGTCTAGGCCTTGAGACAGAACTTTAGGCTTTCAACCTGGTATTACCTTTGTATCACATACATGCCAACATTCCGAGGCACCTGGGAAGGAGATTTCGTCCGCGAAATCGGGAGACATAAAGTTTCCCATTAGAATGAATTGCGGCTGCAATTATTTTAGGCTGGAGAACGTGAAAAATAGCAACATTTCTCACATAAAAATCGGGAGTCTCCCGCCTGCATCGGGAGGGTTGGCATGTATTCATCTTGCCTTCAGTTGGATGGGAACAACAGTCTATCTCTGACTCGAATGAATAGGCTTTGTCTTCTAGGTTCAAGTCATGTGTGGAGGGAACACAAACTTAATTTTCCTTCTTGCATTTATGAGGATTTTCGGCTTTACACATGCAGTTATCCTATCTCTTCGGCTACTGTGAAGCGTTCTCTCCGTCGGTATCCTTGTCAAGGCTGTGTACAATAGAAGCAATAAAAGCCTGGTCTGCGCTCCTCTGCGAAATCAGTGTCTCAGGGTTATCTCCCTGCCTTCTGGAGCCCTTTCAGTGCCTTCAATGTGGCTGTGGCATCCATTGTTATTTACATGGCTGCTCATGTTAGTTGTGTTAACTGTCAGCAAGCAGTTAATATGTATTCTTGTGCAATTTGTGTCTTTGTGTCTAAAAGCAATGTAATCTAACTGTCTGCGTAGCTTCATGCAGGAATGCATATGTGCTTCATGTCTAACGCATCTATGTCATTGTCTTAGTCGTGACATCATCAGTCTTCTGCGTGGTTACAGTCAGTCTACTTGCTCCATCGACTGCAAATGTATCTCTTCAACAACGTCATCAGGTACTAAGGCAAAATATAGTTTTCTATTAGTCAATACAAAAAAGATTGCTTTAGAAAAGCTGCTCTGTGGCCGCACAGAGTGGTCTTTCTAAAGTGATCTGCCATGCCCCTGCCGCACACGAGTGCACGCAGGGGCCAACAGGCGGGAAACGTGAGCAAGCGCGTGTTAGGCAATGGAGCAGTCTGTCAGCTGGAGTGACAACACAGCTACTCCACAGACTGTGTTACACAAACCTACCTGCCCTATTATTTTAACATACAAGCAGTGGAGCAACAATTTTGAACACATCAATCAGTCCCCCCCCATATCCCTCCCGCAATAACCAATCCCCTACTTTTTTGCTTTGCATTTATCTTGCTTTGCAGTTGCGCCTGCCATTTTGAGCTTGACAGCTGGAGTCTGTCATGTGAATGCGGGTGGGGCCTGCCAGGTACACTCTGCGCTCTGGATGAAATTGCACGAAATTTATTTAATTTTTAAACACATAGATTTAAAAAACTGTTTTTAATTATAAAGTAAATCTGAAATACGGATCATATTTTGCACAGCATGAAGATGATTGTGTGTTTGTGCGTGTATGCAGTGGGGTTGTGGGGGGGGGCGGGTGGTAAGGAGCAAATGGGGGATCAGGGGTAAACCCTCCAAATAAAATAAAAAAACCCTGCCATGTGCTTTTTCATCTTTTTGAGGACCGCACTTAATTGACCGAAATAAATTGTTCTTTTTCTTTGTGCTACTTACAAAAAGCAGAAATATGACATAGAACCACGTAATTGGGATAAGGGTCTAAATGGCTGTCTGAGTAAATAACGTTTCTCACATATGCGTTACATCAGTGATTTGGGAGGAAGGACCGGGAACGATGTACACCTTTGGTTCTGTGACATCGAGACGACAGAGGGACCGGTGCAACAAGGGCAACATTCATGTCTCCCTCTTCATACCCGAATACCAGTTAAATCGACTGTTTCCTCTAGAAACCTCACCTATGTAAAGACAAACTTGTTTATCGCCTTGTTGAGAGCCAAAACTAGCACGCAAGGCAAAAAACAGGAAACATTTAATCTCTTGCTATGCCCCTGCCTTTGCAACACCATCCCAGTGACAATCCAGACCACACCAACGTTAATGCAGTTCAGGATGCAATTCAAGACCTTACACTTTATTAAAAGCTCTATTTCTGTCCCACCAGGACAGAAGAAGTTCCATAGTGTCTGGGCTTCAGAAATCTTTGCCGGCTCCCATCAGACCCAATGCATTTTGATGATGCTCTCCTTGGTACAAGTGAAAATGTTTTAACTCATAGCCAATCTTTGTCAACCTACACTCACAGCCCTTAAATCATCAGATCGCTTTAACATTGTATTCATCACCCACAATACACTTATTCTCACCCAACTTCCAAATCAGAATGACAAATAGTCATAGATGGCGCTAGAGGGCCAACCAAGATGGCTGCATCGTAGCGAGCTCCCGCACGCCCGAAATCAATCCTGAAAAATCCTCCTTAATTTGGTAACCCGCCGCCTCGACGGACTACCAACGCAGCAGGCGAGTCACTACCCTCGCACATGACATCTGGGGTCAAAACTGAAAAGCGGTGACTCCTAATGCGGCTGTCTTGCTCCGGCACTGGTTGCAATCGAAGGAGTTCAGAGGACCGGGGAGCATCAAGTGACGGCCCGAGGCCGCGCAGCGACCTGACTGGCGAGTCCCACCTGCTTCTAAAACACTCCCGGGAGGCACAGGCTGGGCGAGCCTGGGACCGGTGAGAGAAACCCCCCTCCCTCCCTCGCTGAGACACCATCGTGGCCTGGTGCCAACGACAGAGACGGTCGCGGTCGCCTGCAGGCCGCGGCTCACGCCCGAGAGGAGTGGACCCGATCAATAACAGAAGCGGAGGGAGGCGAGAAGCGAGACGCAGGGGTGCGATCTCCCCCAGAGCCCCCCCTCTTTTCTTTCCACCAGGGCCGGCCGCGGCGCCTCCCGCTCTCCACACCAGTGAGAGGGGTGGTGCGCTGAGGAGCCCAGGAGCCATGGGAGCCATGGACACCGGCCCCTCCAGGCCATAATCTTCCAGCAACCACTCCGGAGAGACTGGCGGAGCCCGGCGGCAGGTGGCAAAGTCCACTTCTTCCAGACACCGGAGGAAACAAACAAATTCCTGGACCGTGCAGGCTACCCCGGACCAAGTGCCAATCAGGCAGGTGCGCAGGGGGAAAGATTCCACAAAAACCCAACATAACTGACTCAAGATCGAAGGCACAAGTCCTATGAATGAAACGCAGCTATGACACCAAAATAAACACAGGCATTATGCACTCCGAGGCCGTGCAGCCTGGGAAGCCCCTAGCACCCCTTGCACAGCAAGAGTTACCTCAATAGTTTATTGTTAATGGGTGGGAATCCAGGTAACGGACGCGCACTGTTGCGGTCCGTACCCTGTTCTAACAAACAAACGGGCGAGTTGGGGGTTGCCCGTGTAAGGAAGGAAGTTGAAGAAGGTGGGTGGGTTTGCACCCCTGAGCCACCCGCCCGCGCCGACCCCCCAGACCACCAGGCAGCACTATGCCCTCTCTCTCGATCACTATGGAAACCTCCCGTACTCAGCTGTAGAAGCCGTCAACGGCACCCTGCGACCTCTCAATTCAAAAGCAACAACACCAGCCTAAACCCGCAAGTCAAGCAAATAATTCAAAGTCGCCACATGGAAAATTCGGGTAGGCAACCTCCCCTCTAAAACCAGGAAGATCCTATAGTACCTGAAAAGACATGACATTGATTTAGCCATGCTCCAAGAGACACATCTACTACCTGAAAAAGAACACCAATGGGCCTGACACTGGGGCTGCCATAGATACTTCTCCTCGTTCTCGTCGTATACCAGAGGAGTGGCGATCCTGATCAACCGTAAGACAGGCTTCAGGTTGATAAACACTGTGAAAGATACTGAAGGCAGATCACTTTTGGTAAGAGGGATCGTAGCTGACAAAGAGATCACCCTAGTTAACTCCTACGGATCCAATACAGATGGTGCTAACAACTTTGACTGGGTGCTCACACACCTCTCGGCACAAACCTCCACGAGAATCATCTGGAGAGGCGATCTGAACACTACCCTAGACCCCTTGAAAGACAAGTCACGGACCACGACATCGACCATTTCCAAAGCCAGCCTCCAGGTGCAAGAAATAAGTAGAGCCTATGATCTCGTAGACGCATGGAGACACAGCAACTGGGAGCAGCGCGAGTACACGTTCCACTCAGCAGTGCATAACACTAGCTCCAGAATTGACTACCTGTTCATCTCGGCCAGGTGTCCACTCCGATGGGGGCCCTGTCAAATCCTTCCTAAAACGTTCTCAGATCACTCCCCGGTAACCCTTGTCTGCAGCCCATCAATCACTAAATCCCACCTACTGCACTGGCGCTTCAAACCCGGGTCCCTGCACGATCAAGTGTTCGCTTCAGAACTCCAGGATGAAATCTCGTCATTTTTAGAGAAAAACCTGGGAACCATGGATTCGATCAGCACAATCTGGGAAACACTGAAATGTTTCATAAGAGGCGTCTGCCTGGTTAAGGAGAACGGCATCCTTAAGCTGATCCGTCGGGAACTGACCTCCAGTGTGGAACGGCTAAAACACCTCAAACTTAAAATCTCCACCACGAATGACCCACACTCCCAAGCAGGACTTAAAGAAGAGCTGAAAACATTCAGATCCACAGCAGAACGGGAGGTAAAATTCCTTAGACGAAACAGTCAAGTCCGTCAATACGACGAAGGCCAAAAGCCAGTTGCCCTCCTCGCAAGACTACTGAACGCAGACAGAAAACTGACGATAGTCGAAAGGATACAGACCAGACAAGGCATGCTTGTGCACAATGACGAAGAAATAGCCGAAGAATTCGAAGCCTTTTACCAAAACCTGTATTCTTCAAAGAACTACTCAGACACTGACACCCTAAAAATATACCTCGATGACACTGAGCTCTACTGGGTGGAGAGAGAGCTGTGTGAACCCCTCAACAAACCCATCACTTCAGACGAGATAGTAGAAGCTATAAAAACCCTTCCAAACACCAAAGCCCCGGGGCCCGACGGCCTAACGGGAGAATTCTACAAAGCATTTGCCAATACCCTAGCCCCCCTTCTAGCAGAGGTGTACGGAGAGGCACTAGACACGGGATTCCTTCCACAGTCCTCCCGCGAGGCCAATATAATACTACTGCACAAGGCTGGAAAACCCCCAGAAGAATGCACATCCTACAGGCCCATATCTTTTCTAAATCTCGACAACAAGATATTAGCGAAAATACTCACGAACAGGTTACTACCGCTGATGCCTGCCCTCGTGCTCGTGGATCAGGCAGTTTTTGTGCCCGGCCGCAGTACGACATTTGGCATCAGGAGGCTGTTTGGAATTATCAAGGCCCTTGACCCTACTCATCAGGCTGTCGCTGTACTGCTTGATGCCGAAAAGGCCTTCGATTCAGGCAGAATGGCCCTTCCTATTCGCAGTGGTCACCCAGATGGGCCTAGGTGCGTGATTCGTTAGACTAGCCTCCCTGCTATATAAAAACCCCCAAGCAAACATACTGGAGGGCTCGGCAAGATCTTCCACAATCCACATATAACAAGGCACTAGACAAGGATGTCCGCTGTCTGCGCTAATATTCGCACTAATAATGGAACCCCTAGCGTCGAACCTCCAATCCCAGCAACTCCACAGAGGGCTCAACATCAGCCCACACCGGCTGATTATATCCCTCTATGCGGAAAATGTAGCACTATTCATTCGCAACCCCAGTGAAAACCTAAACCCAGTGATGAGAGAAGTAATTACATTTCGGGCAATATCCGGTTTAAAAATCAATCAGACTAAATCTATTATCTTCCCGCTCACCCCGGCGACCAGAGCATTCACTGATGATTAGCACTTCACATGGGAGACCTCACGGGTACGATACCTAGCGATATTGATGTCACTAAGCTACCTCAACGTATTCTGAGACAAATACGAAGTAGTATTAAAAACACTACAAGAGGTATTCCAAGAGGGGGGCGTGGCTTGGACGCCATGTGAAAGGACGTGCCTGAACGGGAGCTCCCGCTGATCCGAACATTATCCGGCTGAATCCGCGCAACGGCCGCTACGATGTGGCATAGACGGTGATGACTGTAAATGCGAAGCTCGGCTGCACATGTGGATGCATTCTCATACGGATTGTGCAGCGCTTGTGTACTCAGGAGCCGCGTGAAGTTTTTGGGTCGGAGCTCCGCCGGCAGACAAAATGGCTGCCGTCGCTTGATGTTGGGACAAAGGATCGGGGACCGGATCCTGGAGGCGATTCCCTCAGTTCACGTTCAGCGCGATCCAGCGAAAGCAAGCTTGACTGGAGGTAGCCGAAACTGTGTGGCGACGGGGGGACATAGTGCCCCCAGGCCTGGGGCCTAAGCGAGATCGAAGGGACGCTCCTGATCGAAGATATGACGAGCAAGCTCCTGAGGGCGAAGAATAAACAGCCCACGCTCGACGAATTTGCCAAGACATCGCCTGGCACCGAGGGGACCAGGAGCAAAGAAAAGGCCCAGCCCAAGGAGATGGCCGCAGGAGGAACGAACCAGGAGGTCCTGGCAGCGATCGCAGATCTGAAGGCGACATGGGAGACCAAACTCCAACTTGCGGTGGCCGAACTGAAAACTGCGATGGAACTTCAGGTCGGGGCGGTACAGGAAGACGTGAACCTCCTGAGGCAAGATGTGCGAACCCTGGCCGAGCGCACAGAGACCCTGGAGAAGGAGATGGGCCCGACTGTGGCGGAATGCACCGCGCACAAACGAGAGATCCATGCCCTGGTGCAGAGGGTAGGCAACCTGGAAAGCAGGGCTGAAGAGGCAGAAGGTCGGGCCCGCAGAAACAACATCCGGATTGTGGGCCTACCGGAGGGAGCTGAGGGCCAGAATCCCACAGATTTTATTGAGACTTTGCTGCTGCAGGAGATCACCGGAGGTGCCCTAACGCAGGGATTTGCAGTGGAGAGGGCACACAGGGCCCTGATCAGAAGGCCACCGCCGGGTAATCCGCCCAGGCCCGTGATCGCCAAGATCCTCAACTACAAAGACCGGGAGAAGATTCTGGAACATTTTCGTAAAGGGGGCACCATACGGCGAGGGGAGGCAACCATCTCTGCTTACCCCGACTACACTCTACAAGTGCAGCGCAGTCGGATGAACTTTGGGGCGGTCAAAAGGCGCCTGCGGACGGCCGGTTTCAAGTATATGTTACTCTACCCAGCCAAACTTAAGGTCTTCTTCAAGGCTAAGACGCTGTTTTTCGACACCCCTGAGGAGGCCATGGAATGGCTCGATGCGCAGAACTGCCCTCAGGAGACGGCGGACGGAGCAGGGAGAGTTAAGTGAAACAGTGGGCCTGGCGGACTTTGAACATTTGGACTGGAATATAGTCTTTGCCACTTTGTGATGGGGATGCATTTTTTAACTGTTGCGAACATGGTCCGCGAGCGCGGATATAAATGTGTAGGGGGCATCCGAGGGCCGTTTTATTCGTACCCCAGTGTGTGGTTAGGTTAGTCACTGTGTGGGGTGTGACACCCTGTCGGGTTCTCTACGGGGGCTTCCGTAGAGAACCGAACACGGGGATGCCTGAGATCCAGGGATGGAGCTGGGCGGTTGGTTGGGTTAGGGGGGTGGGGGGTGTTAGTTGTTATGTGAGCCTGGGGAAGAAACTGAGAAGGGATGTAGTCGGGACTGGGGGGAGGCGATCAGACCAAAGGGGGAAGTGGGAGCTACGGATAAATCATGGGAGACCTTAAGGTATTGACATGGAATGTTAGAGGGTTGAATAGCTACCTGAAGCGTAATAAGGTCATGTTGTATTTGAAGAGGCAGAGGATAGACGTGGCCTTGTTACAGGAGACGCATTTGACACGGGATAAACTTGAAATGGTGCGGAGAAAATGGAGGGGGACAGTGGTTGGATCCACATTCTCTGCGTATGCCAGGGGTGTGCTGGTTTGGGTTGCACCACATGTCCCGTTCAAGCTCTTGGGGGAGGTTGTGGAGTCGGACGGGCGGCTGGCCATGGTTCGGGGGATTGTGGAAGGTAGAGTTGTCTGTATCATAAACACTTATGCGCCCAACCAGGACACAGCGACTTACTTCAAGACACTGTGCGCGAGACTCGGTGAAGGGATGGGGAGCACAGTAATCTGGGGTGGAGACTTTAATTGTGTGCTTAACCCCAGGGAGGACAGGTCGGATGACAAAATGGTTAGGCCCAGCCCAGCGGCCAAGGTGTTGCAGTCGCTGCTAGCGGATCTAGGCCTGGTAGACGTGTGGAGAGCGAGACACCCGGGTGGGAGGCAGTATTCGCACTATTCGGCTCCGCACCAACTGCACACGAGGCTCGACTACTTTTTTGCCACTCCAGACATTCTTACGGAGTGTGAACAGATTGACTACAGGGCGAGGGTCCTCTCGGACCACTCGCCCCTAATCATGCATTGGCGGCTGCGCCCCCCACGTGCACGGATTCCAACATGGCGCCTTCGGGCGGAAGCGCTACGGGATCCGGTATTCAAGGAGGACATGAGGGAGGAGATAGTCGCGTACTTTGAGTCGAACACAGGGAGTGTCAAATCGGCTGGTACTTTGTGGGAGGCTTTTAAGGTGGTGATGAGGGGAGTTGCTATCGCGAAGTCCAAGGGATTAATGGGCGGAATCCTGACCGACCTGCGAGAGGCCGAGATCGAGCTGGAAAAAGAATTGGAGAAGGGTGGGACCGATGTGGAAGTAGTTACTGAGCTGCAGCAGCGGTGCACTGGGCATTGGGACAGACTTTGTAACCTGAATTATACGAAGTACATTGAGAGGTTGCATGCGGGTGGGGACAAGACAGGCAGGCTCCTCGCTTGGCTATATAAGAGCGAAACCCCTAGGGCTCCGATCCGATCGGTCATCACTGAAGGGGGTGCGGAGATCGATACGCAAGAAGGGGTAAATGGGGCATTCGCAGAATACTACCAAACATTGTATGAAGATCGGGAAGGGGGGAGCCGAGAGGAGATAGATGAAGTACTCGGGGATATAGGCCTGCCCAGAATCAGCGATGAAGAGCGAGAGGAGATGGATGCTCCGATCACTCTGGAAGAGCTCAGAGAAATAGTGCGACAGCTGCCCACTTGCAAGGCCCCGGGGGCGGCGGGTTCCCCAGCGAGTTTTATAAGGCGTATGGGGAGGAGGTACTCCCACCCATGCTGGACATGTTTAATGAGGCGTTTGAGCTGGGACAGCTACCAGAATCACTCAGGGAAGCGGTCATAGTGCCACTCCCCAAGCACAATACACCGGGACACGGTTGCGGCTCCTATCGACCCTTGTCAATGCTGAACCAGGACAGCAAGATCCTAACAGCTGTCTTGGCGGCTAGAATGAGGAGAGTGATAGGCAAGCTGATTCACCCTGACCAGACGGGCTATGTCCCGGACAGGAACATTACCCACAACCATAGACGCCTACACAGAGTGGTCGAATGGGGATGTAGCAAAGACGGCGAAATGGCGATAGTGGCGCTGGATGCGGTCAAGGCGTTCGACTCTGTTCGTTGGCCGTGGCTGTTGGCGGCACTGGATCACTTCGGAATGGGGCCAGGGTACAGGAGGTGGGCCGAACTATTATATAGCGCGCCTCTAGCCAGAGTTCGTATGGGGGCAGTAGTGTCGGATAGGTGGCAGTTAGGTAGAGGCACCAGGCAGGGATGTCCTTGGTCCCCAATGTTGTACATCCTGGCCCTGGAGCCCTTGGCAATTTACCTCCGGCAACAGTATGACCCGGTGGGCATAGAGGTGGGGGGGAGAGCCATCTGATATCCCTGTATGCCGACGATATGCTGTTGTACCTCCAATACCCTGAAGAGAACCTGCAATATGTCTTGGAGGTGATGGAGAGGTTTGCTTGGCTTTCTGGTATAGCGGTCAACCCTCGGAAATCCACCCTGTTCCCGCTGGGCGGCTATGTGGGGATACCGGCTGAGAGGTTGCCAGTATTGCGAATCCCATGGGCGACAAGCACCTTTCGGTACCTTGGCATAGACGTATATCACACGACCGGGGAGGAACACAGGCACAATACTGAATTGGCAGTGGGGAGGATCGAGAAGTGCATGAGGTTTTGGGAGAAACTACCCTTAGCGATGATGGGCCGGGGTGCTATGCTTAAGATGGTCGTGCTACCTAGGCTGCTGCATTATTTCAATAACATTCCACACATGATACCCAAGGGGTTTTTTGCTAGACTACATGGGGCATGTAGAGATTTCTTATGGCAGGGCACGCGTAACAGGGTCGCATTGTGGAAATTGCAGAAGGCTTATGAGAAAGGCGGCGTGAGGCTGCCGAACTTTGAGGCCTACTACGTGGCAGCGCAGCTGCAGTACGTGGCCAAGTGGCTTTCGGATGACGAAACCCCGGAACATAGACTGTTGGGAAAGGACTGCTCCCCCTTCTACCTGCGAGAGATTATTTGGGTATCCAGCACATGGATGAGGGGGCGTCCTAAGATGCTAGCGTTGGGCAGGAACATGTGGCGAAGAGCCTGCCGGATGATGGGGGATCCCCTGCCGTGCATGCCGCAGCTGCCGCTGGTGGCCTTGGCAGGGGAAGACGGACAGCTTAGGGCCATCCTGCGAACATACTGGGAGGCAGTGGGGCTGGTCACTTTGGGGGACATTTGGCAGGATGGGGCCTTGGCGGAGTTCGCAGATCTGGAGGCGGGGGTGGGGCTGCATGCGGGGCAATACATGACGTTCCACAGAGTGGTCAGGGAGGTCCGGAGCACTTGGCCCGAGACCGTATTGGCTGACGAGCCGGATGCGACGCTGGAGATTATGTATGACGCATCCGAGGGCGGGCACGAGGTCTCCAGGCTGTACGAGATGCTGATGGCAAAGGTTGGGAAGGATTTGGGGTACCTGAGGTTGGAATGGGAAACAGAGATGTGGGCCCCGATGGCGGATGGGCAGTGGGAGCGTGCCCTGGGGTACCACAAAAAAGTATCGAGGAATGCCAGGTTTAAACAGATACAACTATATATCACGCATAGGGCATACATGACCCCCCTGAGAATTTCCAGATTTCGAGACGCTGGGCGCCAGGCGTGTCCCAAGTGTAACACAGAGAACGCTGATATGATTCACATGTTCTGGGCCTGCCCTGTGATTGCAACCTACTGGAGTGAAGTGGCGCAGAAGCTGGCAGGGAGGGGCATTGTACTTAAGATAGATTCGGCCTGGGCCTGTTTGCTTGGGGGGTACCCCAGGGCGCGCAAGCTTCGGCACGTGGAGAAGCTTAAAGATTTGGCTTATACACTTGCCAAACGCAGAATAGCCATGGGATGGAAGAATTGCCAGAGGCCACGGGTGGAGGTATGGTGGCGTGACCTCCAGAAATGGGCTGCTGCCGAGACGACAGCATGGTGGGAGGCCAGCAGGGTGGGAGGGGAGGAAGAGGTGAGCTCCCTCACGGCATGGAAGGTGCTATTGGCTGAACTGTTTAGTACGGGGTCGACCTCGGCTGGATCTGAGAGCGACGGAACCCCACCACACGGAACGGACAATGATGGTGGACACCCTACAGGCTCATAGGGGGGAGGGAAGGGGATTGTTAAGTTAATTCTGTTCTGTTTTTTCTTTCTTTTCTTTTTCATATCTGTTGTTTGGCCTTTGTTGTGGCTTGATGTGTTCTATTTATGTTCTGTTGCACTGTGTGGTTATAAAATAAAATACATTTAATAAAAAAAAAAAAAAAAGAGGTATTCCAAGATGGCTGCCGGCAACGACTAGATGTGCCGACGGCAGCTCCCGTACCCTGAGGCCAGTGTTCGGGACCCACCACCCCTGGGGGCATAAGGCAGCAGCGGAAGACAGGGGCTGCGTGCGGGGGCCAAGCGGCGAACAATCCTAGGTGCCACGGCCCCAGCTCGAGCGCGGTGCCGGCTGTGCACTTGGCCATGATAGGAGAGCGCTGCTGGCCGCGGCGACGAACACCCCCTGCTCGACCGGCTGCGCCAGGTACGTCGGGGGAGATTGCTGGCTCGGAGGGCCGACCCAGGAACGTGATGGCGGCAGTGGCAGCGTGGGCGGCTTGGAGCCCCGCGGGGACCGACGCAGCCTGCAGAGGGGAGACCCGAGCATCCCTCTGGATTGGCGCCACCCGGGGCCCGGACCGCCCCACCAGCGGAAGAGGCACTGATCCCCAGCATCCAGGGAGCGGGGAGCGGAGGTGCCAGAGCGGCTGCGCCTGAGGCGAGGCGACTGCCAGAGGAGGTGAGGAGCGGGCGCGCCGTGGGAGGCGAGAGGAGGGATTTCTCCCTTTTTCTCTTTTCTCTGGCGCAGCTCTCCCACGGCCCAGGGAGACATTGGCTCTGAGGTGGACACTGCTCAGCCCCGGGAGCTGGAGGGGCTGGCCTCTGGGCCCCTGGCCAGCCTGGACTTGACAGGGCCCTCGGGGGGAGCGGGTGCCTTACTTTGGAGCTAGCCCCCTGGATGATGAGGGGTTTGGAGGAGGGGGGACCCTGGTAAGAGCGGGGGTGGCATCATTCCCCCCCCTGGTGGCCAGCAGTGAAGGTTTCTGGAGAGGTTTGTGGAGAGGGCTGAGAGGCATCAGGGAGCTGTTGGATATATCCAGCCCGGTCTTGTTGGGCCCTAAGGACACTGAGGACACAAGGATCCTGATGCCCACCAGGGCCAAGGGCAAAGCGTCACGGTCCGGCCAGTGCATGGGAGACCCCCTGGCTATGCTCCCCTCCATGTGGTCGACGATGGACACTAGAGATACCAGAGGGGACGATAATGGACAACACAAGAAGCAGCCGGCCCGGGAGGAAGCGAGGGACCAGGAGCTTCTGACACGACAGGACCTTAGAGGGGAGATGCAGGCTCTAGGAGAAACCCTAGCTAAAACGTTTCAGGATCAGTTTCAGTTAATGAGAGCTGACTTGAATGCTGCGCTGGGAGAGCTAAAACAGGACATGGCTCAGCTAGGGGAGAGAACAGACCTGCTGTAAAGGGGCCTGCAGGAGGTGGAAAAGGATTCGACAGCCAACGGGGAAGCTATTGATCGTCTGGATTAGGCGACGCGTAACTTAGAAGCCCAAGTGGGGGATCTCGAAAATAGATCAAGAAGGGTCAATATCCGGGTGAAGCTCCTGCCGGAATCGGTAGGAGATCAGGACCTGAAGGGTGAAATTCAGAGACTTTTCATGGGGCTTTTGGGTGAGGGGGGACCCCGAAGCGATTGAGTTGGACAGGGTGCACAGAGTGGGTCGGCTCTCCTAGCGGCCCAACGCTAGGCCTCGAGACGTCCTGGCCGCATTTGAGTGGTACGCCCAAAAGAGGCGGTCCTGCGCGCTGTGAGGCTCCAGGAACCAGTGCACTACAAGGGTCAGGAGATCGCCCTGTTTCAGGACTTGGCATACAGCACCCTAGTGAAGAGGAGGAATATGGGTCCAGCCCTCAGAGAGCTCACTGGAAGAGGCATTAAGTACAGGTGGACCTTTCCATTTGGGATTGTTTTCGAGTGGGAGGGAGTCCAAGGGAGGGCTACTACTTTGCAGGAGTCGGCCAATATCATTCACATGGACCTTGAGGATGGAGGGGGGGCCACCGAGGGAGCCCAGCCGAGAGCCTCAGCCCTAGGCGAAGGTAGCAGACCATGGTCATGGTCTACAGCTGGCAAAAAAACAAGGAAGAGAGTGGGACGGAGAGGTCCGCAGGAGAGGAGAGGGGGGAGTGCACGGGGGAGGAGGAGGGAGCAGCGTCTGGGTTGGGATAATGTTGCAGCGTCGAACCAGGGCAGTTTTTAAATCGGGGGTGGTGGGGTATAGGCTGTTTACAGATCTGGGGGGGCGGGAGTGCACCTCTTGGAACACGCAAGGACAAGTGAGTCCGGGGAGGGGGGTGGGGGGCCTCGGTTTGCCTTCTAAGTTGGAGTTCGGAGGGTAGGGGGTGAAGGGGGGAACGAGGGGAACCCACCAGCGTGGTGGAGCTGGCAGCGTATCTGTATGGGGAGGGGCTCTCCACGAGAGAGAGCTGGAGGCGACACAAGGGGGGCCGAGTCGCAGGAGGGGTTGCTCTCCGGGTTTTGAACGGGTCAGCAGGCGCGCGGCACCTTCCACGGGGTGTTTGAGAGTTCATATGAGGCGGATCTTCGTTCCTAATTCTAGTTGGTGGTGGGAAGGGGGGTTGGAAGGGAGGGGGCAGCACAGGGGGTGGTCACAGCAGACAATGGGGAAGGTAACTCTCAAGTGGATAGTGGGTGGGGGGCCAACGGGGACCGAGGGGGGAGGAGGAAGCCCAAGGCCCACACCAGGAAGGAAGGGAGGATGGTGGCCGGGGTGCACCCGGGGAGTGCCGAGGGGCTGGTGGAAGGGGGCGCCACATTTTCAGACGGTGTTTTTCGGTGGCTAACACATAATGTGAGGGGGCTTAACTACCCCCTCAAGCGTACGAAACTGGCGCAATTCACTAGATCCCACAAGCCGGACGTGCTGGCCTTGCAGGAAACCTGCTTGAGGTGGCAAGATCAAGGCCAGCTTCGCCTAAAGGGGTTCCCGCAGATATGGTTTGCGTCTGGTCCCATGAAGAGGGGGGGCATTGCCCTAGCCTTTGGAAGGGGAGTCGATTTTAGGCTACAAGAGACTCTCAGAGATAGTAATGGAAGGTATATCATGGTTAGGGGGACAATAATGGGGTCGTGCTGCACTATTGCGTCGGTATATGTCCCCAATGTGGGCCAGGATCAGTTCCTGCGGGATACCTTGAGCGTCCTCGAGAATTCTGCGAGGGGTCAAGTGGTTCTGATGGGGGATTTTAATTTGGCATGGGATAGGTGTTGGGACTGCTCCCGTCATGAAAGGGGAGGGGGCGGGCATGACGGCCTCTCCTCTATTGAGGGAGAGGTGGGAAGAGGCCGGCTTGCGGGATGTCTGGCAGGTGTTACGGGGAGATGAGGAAGGTTTCACTTTCCTTTCGGATGTTCACAGGACCCAGTCCTGTATTTATTATATTTGGGTTTCTGCCAGTCTACTTGGAGAGGTAGGGGCGGTGGAGGTGGGCCCTCTGGGAATAGCCGACCACAAGTTTGTGCAAATGACTTGGCTTGGAAGGCGAAGGCCGGGGGTGTGGGGCTGGAAATTCCCGGGGGAGCTTCTGAGGGATCCTGTGATATGCGGGAGCTGGAGGGCAGGACTCAGGAGTTTTTTGTAAGGAACACCTGCATGGACACGAGTTTGAGCACAAGATGGGACGCCTTCAAGGCTACTCTGAGGGGGGGAACTCATTGCATTAAAGGCGGAAAGAAATAAAGCATTAAGGGGGCTGGAGGCTCAGCTCGAGAGGGATGTTGAGGCTGCTAGATCCCGGATGCGGGAAACCTCCACGAGGAAAGTATACAGGGAGTACAGGCTCACGGAGGGTCAGCTCGGGATCTTAAGAACTAAGAAGGAAGAAGAAGCCATGTTGAGGGTCTGCCAAAAATGTTATGCTAAGGCCAATAAGGCAGGCTTACTGCTAGCTCGCCTCCTGAGGGGTCAGAGGGAACAGAAAGTAATTCCGGCCATTAAAGACCAGGGGGGTAGGAGACTAACCCGAGCTGATGAAATAAAGAGGAGGTTGGTGGAGTTTTACGAACCCCTTTTCTCTTCCCAGCACCCAGCTCCACTCCCACAGAAAGAGTTCCTAAGGGATTTACCACTCCCGCAGCTGTCTGGAGAGGAGGGCGAGGAGCTGGGCCGACCCATTACAGAGGACGAGGTAAGGGCGACAATAGCATCCCTTCCCTGTAACAAGGCTCCCAGGCCTGAAGGGTATCCCGCTTCCTTCTACAAGGCATTCTCTTTTGGTCCCACATTTAACGCAGCTATTTAATTAATTAGGATATGAAAGTGGAATCACCCCGACGATGGAAGAATCTAAAATTATTCTCATTCATAAGGCAGGGAAAGATCCGGAGGAATGCATCTCCTATCGTCCCATTGCCCTCAGCAACACAGAGGCAAAAATGTTCACGAAAATCTTGGCTAGGCGTCTGGAAAAACACCTACCCACGCTAATTCACCAAGACCAGTCGGGCTTTGTAATGGGATGGCAAACTGCCGACAACATAAGGAGGGTCGCTCACCTGGTGGAGAAATCGTGTAAGTCGGCCACTCCGGCTGTCCTTTTAGCACTTGACTACGAAAAGGCGGTTGACCGGGTGGAGTGGTCGTTCTTGTTTCAGGTGATGGGCAGGATGGGACTGGGAGAGGGTTTCATAAACCTGGTTGCCGCTAATTATAAGAACCCCACATCACGCATCCTGGTTAACGGGGAGATGTCCCAGTCTTTTAGGCTCCAGCGGGGACGAAGCAGGGGTGTCCCCTCTCCCCGTTACTTTACGCTATCTATCTGGAGCCACTCCTTTTGGCACTCCATCAGGCAGAAGACATCAGGGGTATTCCTTTCGGAAGGAACCAACACAAAGTAGCGGCCTTCGCCGATGATATGTTGCTCACACTAACTAACCCAAAAGGGTCCCTTCAAGCATGCATGGCCCTGCTAACCACGTATGGCGAAATCTCAGGCCTGCGTGTTAACTTCCAAAAGTCAGAATTGATGAATTTGTCTCTGGGGGTTCAGGAAGCGAGGGAGATGAGGGAGATGTCCCCGTTCAAGTGGAGCCTGTCTGGGTTGCGGTATCTGGGAGTAAAGAAAACCCCCTCGTTGGTGGGGTGGTACGGGGCAAACTACGAGCCGATTCTCCTAGCAATTCAAAAAGATTTACGGAAGTGGGGAGCCCTGCTCATCTCTTGGTTGGGTAGGGGGGCAGTCCTTAGAATGGTGATCCTCCCTCAAGTACTTTATCTATTCCAGGCTATCCCCTTGAGGGTCCCTGAGAGTTTCTTCAGGAGGCTAGACCGGGTGACCAGGGAATTCGTTTGGGGTGGGAAGAGATCGCGTCTGTCCAGGCAGTTACTTACGGCATCTACGGAAAGGGGGGGCTTGGCATTCCCCGACTTTTGCCGCTACCATGAAGCGTCACAGCTTACGGTAATCAAGGAGTGGTTCTCGAAGGATTACCTGAAGCACTGGGTGAAGATGGCTAGGGCAGTTGCCCGACACCACCTAGGGGAGGTCTTGTGGTTCCCACGCAGGCTGAGACCGGCCCACCTCTATTTGAGTGCCATCACTAAAAGTGTGGTTGACAGTTGGGATCGTGCGGTAGAGAAGAGGGAGATCACAACCTTCCCTTCGCCGTTTACCCTGCTCTTTAATAATGAGGACTTCTCGTTGGGACTGGAGAGGGGGGCTTTCCTTTCATGGGAGCGGGGGAGTGTAGAACCTTGAGGGACATGTTCACCGGGGAGGGGGTGAAAACAGTCGAGGAATGCAAACAGGAGTTCGGCCTGGGGGAGCGGGAGAGGCTCTGGTATTTCCAAATCAGGCACTGGGTTATGTCTGCGGAGGTTCGGAGAGCTGCGACTAGAGATTTAACCCACTTTGAAAGATTCGTAACAACCCACAAGGGATCTAGGAGGTTAATTTCAGATTTGTACAAACAGTTGGAGAGATCCGGCTCGAGTGTCAGTTGGACCTACATAGAGGACTGGGGGCGATACTCTGGGGTTCGAATGGAGCAGAGGGACTGGGAGAGGCTTTGGCGACAGATTCCTAAGGTTGCAAAAGTGATCCAGCTGCGGGAAGGTTGGTATAAATATCTGTATGGGTGGCACTACACTCCTGCCCGACTTCACGCTATGTATCCTGCTACCTCAGGGGAGTGCTGGAGGGGTTGCGGGGAAATAGGCACGGCTACGCACATATGGTGGGATTACCCCGTTATACGACCTTTCTGGAGCGTAACCATGAACATGCTCGCCCAGGCTCTGGGGGGAGTGGCTCACCAGGAACCCCGGGAGATCTTATTGGGGATAGGCGGGCGGGAAAATGAATTGGAAAGGAGGGGATGTACCAAGGCGAAAGTCATATTTACATTGGCTGCTATGTCCCTCATTGCGCAGAAGTGGAAAGGCCCCACGGCTCCTACAGAGCAGGAATGGCTAAGGAAAATGTGGGACATTGTCTCATTGGAATGGGCAACATACGCAGCCGACAGCAAACTGGAAGCCTTCTATGCAGATTGGAGGGAAACCCTGGAATACTTGAAAGGGGAATTCAGGGAACAATGGTGCCCCCAAAGACTTAAACTGTTGGACATCTTTAACTGACAGAATGGTTGGGAAAAAAGTTGGAGGGAAGGACTACAGGGTCTGTGACGGGGGGTTGGGGAGAGGGGGGGTTTATTTCATTGTTGAACCTTATTTGTTTCTCTTTGTTAATAAAACAATAAAAAGAAGTTTAAAAAAAACAAAAACACTACAACAGAAAGCACACCGCTGGCAGTCTCTCCCGCTGACCCTGGGGAAAGAGCCTCACTTGTCAAAATGGTGATCCTGCCGAAACTATTATACATTTTTACTAACATCCCCATTCTGATCCCACAATCCTTTTTAAAGAGAGTCAAAAGCTTGGTCCTCGAGCTGCTATGGGCAGGCGAACAGGCCAGGGTCGCTCATTCAACACTGACACTTCCAGTATCCAGCGGAGGACTAGCCCTCCCCGATCTAGAGCGATATTTTTGGGCGGCCCAAGCACAGTTCCTCAGCCACTGCTATGCAACACATTTCATCACACCACAAATGCAGATTGAGCGTGCCCTGGCAACCCCCCACTTACTGAGGGCGGTTATTATCAGTCAGCTCCCGGTACCCTTTAACATTTGAATGTGGTCCTCGCGACCTATGGGATCTAGAAGAAGCTCGCACAAAAGTACAAAATTCAAGTGAGATATTCGCCCCTCCTCCCAGTAAAATTCATACCCGGGATCCCTCTGACCTCTGAAAAGGTTTTTCACCAATGGGTAGAGAAGCTACAGATAAACACTCTAGGCGACTTGTTAAGTGAAGGGACCTTCATTACACCCCAACAAGCAACAGAAAGAGGATGCGACACCCCCCTAGACAAGTTCCTATACTTTAGAACCCAATATCCTCTCCAAGCACTATTCCCCTCCTTTCCACAGCAACCCCCAACTTGGCAACTATTACATAATGTGATCCAGGCACAAGGCGAGGGCAGACTAGTTTCATCCATTTACAAATCCCTCCTAATAGATACAGCACCAGCCAACCCACGCACAAAAGCAAGATGGGAAAGCTCCCTCCAATTCACAATCCCAGATGAAGATTGGACATTTATCCTTCGTCAAACACAAAAAATCGCTCTTAATTCATGCCTCAAGCAAATCCACTTTAATTTCCTTCACCAAACGTACGTCACCCCCGCCAAAAAGAGCAGACAATAATCAGATGTACCCGCAAAGTGTGAAAGATGTGGAAGTCACACAGCTGATTTCATACACCTAGCATGGGACTGCCCGAAGCTGACACCATTCTGGACCCAGGTCCTGCAGATGACATCATCAATCATAGGAGAGGAAACACGGCCGATCCCGATGGTAGCCTTGTTGGGATGACAAAACAGCTTTCGCCAGCAGGGAGGAAACAAGCTGGATTACTGTTAACTCTAGCGTGAAGAAGAGTCGCCATGTCGTGGGGCCGAGGACCGGCTCCGACGGTTACAAACTGGCGGACAGACATTTTCTACCGCCAGGACATAGAATCTGACTTCATCAAGACACTGCCCCAACACGCACGCCCCGCCGATATCTGGGGCCCATTTATGACATACCTAATAAACGAGGCAGACGAGGACACATCATTCTCGTCAGAAAGACACAGCACCCAGGACGCTGAGACTTAACTTGCCCAATAATTAAAGCCAGCGCACTTAATGATACACGAGGAGGATGAATCAACATACCATCAATTCAACAGACTGAGAGAGGGAATGATCTGGGGGGGAGTGGGGGTCCGGACGATGCATGGGGAACACGCCCTAATGTGGGTGTGATTGTTTTGTAACAGTTGGAAAATCACAAATAAAGTTCTTAAAAAAAAGAATGACAAATAGTCTATTGCAATGGCATTTTGCAGGAAAAACAAAAAACGAAAATGCAAATTTTGCTTTTATTTTGTCAGCATTTGAAAGCATACGGCAAGGATTGCTTTATTAGGACAGTATGTCCTTTCTGGTGATTTCACATCCCTTGCCAGTATCCTTGCAGTATTTTCCTCAGTGTGCTTTGCTTTCCAACATGGCTGCACTCTCTGCCATCGGTCCTGCTTGCCTGGCCTGGCCTGCTCCCCCTCCCATTGGTTTCTTATGGCTTCTTAAGCCAATCAATGCAGCCGGGAGGCGGGAGCTGGCCCATTCAAACAAGGCCCACAAGGAGGCCCGCTCATCATACTTACTTTGTTCCTGCTTTGTCAAAATATATTCGCATAATACCGTCTGATTATGAACTAAGCGCATTCGCATTTGTACCGAAAACCACGCTTAAACAGACCTGAATAGAGTTGACTTTGCTGCGTTCTTAGAACCATCCGCCATTTTGATTCTAACTCCTGATTTCTATCCTAAAATGTTAAACCGTGTTTTTGGCTGTAGCATAGCAAACTGAACTTTGAACTATGTCAACATTGAGGCTGCTGAGAGCAGAATGTTTGTCTTGTGCTAAGAAACCTTGGAGCCAAATTGAACCTCAATTCAAGTGTTGTCTGCGCCAATAGCTTCACCCTTATACAAACACAACTAAAACTATGTGCCTTTGCAGAAATCCATTGAATTTGTTTCTTGAAACTGGACTTACTTTAAGGTGCAGAACCAACATGACCAGACAGAACAAAGTTGTAACCATTGTATTTTGTAGAGTGGAAAACATTTGAAGTAGTTAAAGACAATATTATTCTATTTGTCATGTGAACTGGGCATGAATCCTTGTAAAATATTAACTTGGAGAAGGGCTGGATGATATGGCCGGGACTGTGTATAAATAATTCATGCTTCGTGATGTCCAGCACTCTCTTCCCTCACGGTGTCTGCTGGTAAACACTACGAGGCGCTTGAGAGCCAAATAGCTATCTGTACTTTGATTAAAAAGTATATTTATAACTCTGAACTCGTGTTTGGCGTATTTGATTTTGGTTGTTCTAAGCCTCGATATTTCCTTTGGTCTTTCAGATGGCGCCCGAATAGGGACCCTCAAGATTGATGTCACCTCGCTGAGCAAAGAGATGCAGCTATCAGACCGGGATCGGAGAGTGAAGGGGCCCCTTGTATGAGATGTGACACCTCGACAGTACTGCACGATCCGATCGCTGGATATTGATCAAGTAGTTCGAGAGGACATCTTGACGAGGGTCCCCATATCGAGGCGGGCTCTTTGCGGAAATGGCCAGCCACAACGATCCTTTGTAATCCGATTGGACCTCCTTTGTTTTGAAATGAGGTGAGTCGTGCCTGATTCCTAAGAATCCTGATATTGGTTGCGGTTTTGCACTTGTAAGTACAAACGACACAAGGTAACACCAGTAATCTGACCTGCCTGGGATATTGTCATCCTGTTTCAGAGTATTATTCCGCAGAGATAGACAATCTTTTGGACAAGGCCAACCAGC
This sequence comes from Ambystoma mexicanum, assembly GCF_040938575.1. Classification (NCBI taxonomy): domain Eukaryota; kingdom Metazoa; phylum Chordata; class Amphibia; order Caudata; family Ambystomatidae; genus Ambystoma; species Ambystoma mexicanum. The sequence continues at coordinate 1,089,268,797 of NC_090922.1, read as the reverse complement.
GCCACACATTGGGTCGCCGGCTTGTTTAATGTACTATAAGTACGGCCTAAATAGTATCATATTTAATTATATTTGGCACAGACAAACTAGACATGTTTCCAAACTTCAGTGGCCAGTCTATGGTAGTTTTGAAATTGCTGTTTAGATTATTTAGAATCTATAGTGTTGAAGAAAAAGGCTAGGCCTGCAGCATTTGATGCAATAAAAAATTGGAGAAAGGAAGCTATGCAGCAACTCAGAAGTAAAGAAAAGCATGCACGTAGGCACATGACTAATGCTGAAAAAGCACTATTGTAGGATCAACAGAAACAGTCAGAATCTATTAGAAGTATGGAAAGGGCTTTTTCACTGGATGTACAGAAGACATATCTGTCTAAGGATTTTCATACATCAGATGAACTAATTATCAAACTATTGAATGAACGTAGAACTGTTGCAACTGCACCTCCTCCTTATGTGCCAACTCCCGCTGTTGCGCCTCCTCCCGTTGTAGTTTCCCCTCCTCCCGCTGTTGTTCCTCTTCCCGCTGTTGTTCCTCTTCCTGTTGTTGTTCCTCCTCCTGCACTTCCACCCCACCCGACAGTTGCCATCCCCATAGTTTTGCCTACACCTCCAGTAGTATTGCCTCAGTTACCTATTGACTCCTTACCAAGTGGTTCTGCTCTACTTGTAGAGATTGAAGGGGCGGGAGCTGATTCAAGAATAGTGACTTGTGGTACAGTATCTAAAGCTAGAAAAAGAGAATTGTATACATGGGTTCAACAATATATAGAAGAGTGTGAAGAATCAGCTGTTTTAGTTGCGATTTCTGTCCAAGAAAGTATTCCCGAACAGACTATTTTGAAAGAAGGAATGGCAACGCATTTGGCTGATATTTGGAGTTATTTGACGGACATGAATGTCCCATAGAGGTTGAGGGATTTGAATGTCCTTGCCCGCTCAAGGGACACTGCGGAGAAAGTACATGAGCATGTTGAGAAGGTATGATGAATTAGATGGTAATAGACTGGAAGCCTCCTATGTGCAGAAACAATTTCTTCCTCCACTGAACCCAATGAGTGAAGAAATGCGCATTTACACAAGACACGCTCTTAGATGGATTTCGGATGTTTCAATTTCTCCCATTGAAGTGCATGACACGTTTAGTCAGTATGCTCCGGCAATGCAAAGGAAAGTGTTACAGGTGATGGTAGAGTATATACAAGATGAGTTTATGAAGAGAAAGGTTTGTTGTCCCGCAGATTTGCTGGTCATTTATAAGAGAGCATTTTCGCCCGATACTGCTTTGACTACTTTGTCACTTGATTTAGCTTTGTTGCTTAATAAGCGTTCAGAATTGCCTATTTTTCAATTGCCAATGAGAGAGGTTCCTCCGACATTTGTTCCGAAAATAGAAATTCCAGCAAATGCTGCAGTAGGCACACCAACCACTACCATTGAAGCACATTATGTCTCACATTTTGTCCATGTCCCATTTTCTAGACAGGAAGTCAATACCATTAGACAAACGATTCCAGATATTAGAAAGAATCCAACAGGATTTTATAAAGAAATTGAATTTGTCTTGCATTCATCAGTTTTCATGCTGAGTGAAATAGATTTGCTGTTTCCCATGATCCTTCCTGCGGATTTATGGAAGCAGATTAGAACTGTAGACGATCAGGCAGGGATGGGTAATACATTGGATAACTTGGTACGGACAGACGGAGAAAGGAATGCTGGTGAGAAACCGCCACAAGTGATACTGATGTTGCCAGACAGAATAGTAGGTAAATTAAAAACTCTGGTTCCCGAGAAAAGAATCATATGGGACAAGCTTACAGCTTGCGTACAATTGAACTCAGAGGGTGTAACTCAGTATTTTAGCAATGATTTTGAGACTTCAGTGGCCAAGGTTTGAGTACGGAGTCAGGGAAAAGACTATTTGTAGACAAGTTTGTACGCAGATTATTGCCTGAAATTCAATCACAGATAATGACTTCTGAAAGCGCTTGGCAAGCAAAATCACAATCTGAAGTATTACATATGGCTCAGTACTATGAAAATAGAGTTAATTCAGAGAAGGAAAGAGTGGAAAAGAAGAAGGGAGACTTGAAAACTAGAGTACTGTTGCAGTAGATCGCTAGAGGAGCCAGAGGTGGGAATACACAGTTTAGAGGCCAATTTATATCACAGAGTAATACGCAACTGGGTCCTGTAAACATGAACCAATGTGCCTATTGTAGACAGGAAGGTCATTGGCGAGCACAATGCGCGATCCTTTAGCAGAGATCGAATAGCACATATGGTGCCATGGGTAGATGATCCAGAAGCCGTCCTGGGATAGGGGGACCTGGTAGAAGTTAGTTTGCTTAGAATCAACAGTCATCTTCACAGGCTAGTCAGCAACATAGTGTTAATAGTGGGAACATTTTCGATAATCCTTCGACTGTCTATTTTTCTGAGGATCTTGCATTTGATGATCTACTGTTCTGCCATGACAGCCCGAAGCAGAGTCTGGAACCAGTACCTATTCCCGTCGATCAGAAAGAGCCCTATGTTGAAATGAAGGCGGGGAATAGGGAGCATCTACTTTTGATAGATACAGGAGCACAGAAGTGTTCTATTGATCATTCACGGGTTCCAGACATTCACCTGTTAGGGCAGAACAACATTTCTGTAGGGTTCTCAGGTACGCCAGTGGTTAGTCCGGTCTCTCAGCCGGTACCGATTTCACTGGGGCCATTTACTGATTCATGTCCATTTGCTTTGATGACAAATTGTGGTAAAAATTTGTTGGGATTGAATTTGTTGAAAAAATTGAATGCTGTAATTTACTGTTCTCCGGATGTAGTGCATTTCGCCTCCACAAACTTCCTTTCCACAATTTTTGTCTAGACCTTTACCACCCAAATTGAATAAGGTTCCGACATGTTTATGGGCAGTTAATGACAATGACGTTGGCATTTTACAAATTGAACCAGTTAAAATTGTATTGAAACCAGGTGTTAAATTACCGCGTATTGTGCGATATAAGATTTCAGTTGAAGGTGAGCAGGCTTTGAAGAGTATTATTTCTGATTTTGTACACATAGGTGTGATTGAGGAAATTTCAGGGAGAGTGTGTAATAGTCCGATTCTACCTGTGTATAAGAAAGGGGATGATGTGATTCCTTTTCGCTTTATTATTGACTTACGCGCTATCAATAAGGTTGTTGCCCCACAGTTTCTGATTGTACCTGATGTTACTACAATATTGACCATGATTCCAGCCTCAGCTACTCATTTTAGTGTTGTGGATTTAAATAATGCCTTTTTCAGTATTCCTGTACATGTTGACAGTAGATATTTGTTCGCGTTCACCCTAGGGAGACGCTTGTTTACATTTATTCGTGTGCAACAAGGGTACACTGAGAGTACAAGCATTTATAGTAGAGCATTGAAGGAACAGCTTGAAACACTTGAGTTACCTTCTACTTGCACGTTGTTGCAGTATGTAGACGATTTGCTTCAAGCTGCAGATTCTGAAGTTGCTTGCAAGGAGGGCACCGTGTTGCTGCTTATTCATTTAGCAGAACATGGGCATAAGGCTTCATTAAAAAAACGTTTCAGTATTGTCAACAGGAAGTTGCCTATTTAGGCAACCTCCTGTCGAAGGAGGGAAGAAGACTGACACCTGTACGGATACAAAGCATCTCTAGCATGTCTGTCCCAAATACACAGAAAGAGGTCAGAGCTTTAATAGGCATGGCTTCATACTGTAGGCAGTGGATACCACATTTTTAATTAATGATAAAACCTATGTTGGCACTTACAAAGTATGTTGGCACTGACAAAGAAGGGCATTTATTTGCCTTTACAGTGGAACATGGATTGCCAGAAAGCTTTTGATCTGCTCAAGGCTGCATTGTGTTCAGCACCAGTTTTGGGCACACCAAATTACGAAAAGGCCTTTGTGTTGTATGTGCATGAATGTGTTGGATGTGCTTTGGCTGTTTTAACACAGGAACATGGGGGTACAAATCGACCAATGCGGTTATTTTTCCTCCACGTTAGCGCTTTGCCGAGATGTTTGAGAGCTGTTGCTGCTGCCACTGCATCTGTAAAACAAAGTGAGGGTATGGTTCTGGGTCACTCTTTAACCGTGATGCTACCTCACTCTGTAGATGTTCTATTAAACAGAACGCAGGTGCAACATCTCACATCAGCACTTCAGGCGAATCAGCATTATTTTTGGAAACACTCTAGGCCTCCTAGTTCTGAATTTGATCTGTTTTTGACCCCTGCATTAACAAGTGTTAAGAAAGAAGTTTCCTTTCTTCCACGCGATAGAAAAACTACAATCCCCAGCTGGATTGTAGTTCTCTAGCCTCCTTTTGACTAGAAACCCGGCGCGAACGCGCCGGCGCACACGGGCAGGCACAGTCTGCTGCAATCTGTGAAGGAGGTGAAAGTGAGGTGAGTCTCTCTTAAACCCCTGTCATTTCCCGTGCTATTAACCCTAGAGACAAGTGTCTTTTGCTCTGTTCATGGTCAGAATAGTGGAACTTGATAACCTTATACTGTAACATCCAGCACTCGGCCACCTTGGTAATTTTGGAAAGTACTATGCAGAACAGTGGTTTGAATTCGAAAGTAACCCACTCTCGGGAGGTTTCCATGTTGAAAATAGGGTTACTTAACACATGCTCGTTGAACAAGCATGCACACAGTGTCCACGATCTCATTCTAGAAAGGGACTTGGACGTTATGTGCATCACGGAAACGTGGTGCAAAGGCCCCATTGGTCCAACTGGCATTAATGCCACGCCAGAAGGACATATCCTATACAACAAAAATAGAGAGTTGGGTCAAGGCGGAGGTGTAGCAGTTATAGCAAAAGATGCGTTGCATCTCTTCAAAGCCAATTTTGACTGCATTGGATGGGATACCATGCAACTAAAGCTGACCCACACCCCAATGACTGCTTGAACATTATTGTGGTTTACAGACCCCCCTCCCTGATCTCCGATTTTGAGAGTGAATTAGGTTCGCAGCTAAGTATGCTGGTCTCTGATAACTCATCCTCCCTGTTAGTAGGGGACATGAACAAATGGAGAGGAAACCCTGATGACAAAGAGGCCATTGCCCTGGAAAATGCTTTGCATAACCTGGCCTTTCAAATAGTAAATAAGGAACCCACCACACCACAGGGGAACCAGTTAGACTGGGTCTTTACCAATAATTGGCTCTCCTATCAGATAAAGACGGAGCCATGCATTTGGTCGGACCATAGTTTAGTGACTTTGGAAATAACTTTAATCTCCCCAATCAAGCTCTTAGAGAACCCACATGTGAAAGTCGCAAACAGAAACTTTAAAAGAATCGGACCTGAACAGTTAAAACCGTGCCTGCTCCAGATTCGGGAATCTTTTTCAGTAGATGATGACTGTGAACACATGTTAGCTAAATATACCAAATCTATGCAAGAGATGATCGACAAATATGCACCTCTTAAAAACAAGCTGGTAAGGGAAAACAGCTGCAAAGCGAAATGGTATAATGAACACACAAACGCCCTCAAACAGCTTAAACGCGCCAAAGAACGTATATGGCATAAGACCCATACTCAGGCAGACAGAGAGAATTGGAAATGCGCCGATCAAACGTATCGGAAGGCAATCAGAGAGGCGAAGTCCAATTACTACAATAAGGGAATCGAGGCAGCCCCAAAATCGACTAAAAAACTTTTCGATATTCTTAAAGACATGGAAAAGCCCAAAATCCTCTCCCCTCCTCATATCCCCTCTAAAGAGGACTGTGAAAGGGTCCAAGAGGGTTTTGCCGCCAAAATAACCAAAGCCAGGAACAACATAATCCTGGCCAGAGATACCACCAGCATAGAGCCCCCCGTTGGGGAAAAACCTCTATCCGCAGAAAGGGAAAGTTTCAGTTTTGTAGAGGTCTCAGAGGAAGAACTATGTAGGGTAATGTCAGGCATGAAACCCACCTCCTGTGCAGAAAAAACACCCTCCCTACTAAGATCATCCTGGACAACAAAGAACTCTTCCCCCCGGTACTGACAAGACTAGTCAATGCCTCCTTCCTAGAAGGTGTAGTCCCTAAGGACTTAAAAAAAGTGACTATCACACCGCTTGTTAAAAAGGCAGGATTGGATCCCAAGGACCCCAACAACCTCTGCCCGATTACCAACTCCAATTTTATCCTAAAAATTCTTGACAAAATTGCCACTAACCAGCTGCAGAAACATGTGGAAACTGCAGACGTGTTACATGACCAACAATCTGGCTTTAGAGCAGCTCACAGCACAGAGTCTGCCATGCTAGACCTACAGACACACATGTTAGAATTGACAGAGAAAGCCAAGACTGGGTTACCCATGCTGCTGGACCTCAGCGCTGCTTTCGATTCAGTAGACCACCAACTGCTACAATCAGCACTGGATAAACTTGTAGGGTGTTCAGCAAAAGCGCAGGCCTGGTTGGCCTCTTTCTTGAAGGACAGAATGGCAAGAATATACTGGGGCGAAAATTTCTCCGAAGCAACCCCGATATTGTTTGGAATTCCCCAAGGTGCTAGTTTGTCCCCTCTCCTTTTTAACCTTTACATAAGAAGTCTCTGCTCGCTGTTAGAAAACATTGGCGTGATTTTCACCAATTACGCTGATGATACGCAGCTAATTTTTGGATTAACAGGAGACCATGCAGCGGACAGCGCCAAGATCGAGAAAGTATACAATATCATTGACAACTGGATGCAGAGGCATTGGATGTGCCTAAACAACACTAAGACTGAATTAATGGGCCTCATTACGACCCCGGCGCTAAACCATGGTGCTATTAGCACCATGGTCCATGACGGGGTCCGCCATGGTGAATGGCGGAATTACCGCCCCATTCCAAGGTTGGCGGGGCAGTAATTCCCCATTCACCATGGGCCCTTCCCCATTCCCATTTTTGCCCCACAGGGCTCAATGGGAATGGGGAAGGCGCTAAGTACGGTGCCGCAAATTGCGGCACCGTACTTAGCACCAAGGTCCCTTTGTGGGTCCCTACTTTAACGGCTGGTAAAACCAGCCGTTAAGGTCGGGTCCCGCAAAGGGACCTCGTAATTAGGCGCTAATAGGTTAACGGCGCCGCAGCCTTTTACGGCGCCGTCAACCCATTAGCGCCTGGGTCATAATGAGGCCCAATGATTTTCGGATCAAACCAAGCCAGGTCTAAGCCGAGCCCCAATATAAGACATTTCTTATCAAAGATGCTGCCATACCAGTGGTACCCAAGGTAAAAACCTTGGGTATGATGGTTGAAGCCTCACTGGGATCAGGAGCACAGGTCAGCTACCTATATAAAAACAACTTGTACTACCTGCACCTCCTAAGAGCTATTAGATCATATATCAATGAAGCTAATGCAGCCTCGGTAGCCAGAGCGATCCTGTTATTACGCCTGGACTACGGAAATGCCTTGCTACTGGGAGCCTCAAAAAAGGAGCTAGCTAAATGCCAAGTCATGCAAAACGATGCAGTTCGCATCATTAAAAAGAAAAAAACAAAGGGACCATATATCTGATAGTCGGAGGGAACTACATTGGCTCACAATCACGATTGTCCACAGATGCCTCTTCGGAAAGGTGCCAGCCTACTTTAAAAAGCACTTCTCCTGGTATGCCCCCTGTAGAGGTTTAAGATCAGCAGATACAGGCCGTCTAAATATCCCAGAAGCCAAATGGGTAATGGGAAGGGGCAAATCTTTCCCTTTCAAGGCAGCCAAATATTGGAACAAGCTCCCTGCTAATTTAAGACAACAAGAAAACTATTCCACTTTCAGAAAAGCCCTGAAAAACAGACTTTTCCAATAATTAGTGCAGCCTGGTTCTTTCACGCTGCGTAGTCCTTCTCCCAGCAAATTACTGTAAGTTACAAACCGCTAGTGGTTTCTCTTTGTGCTCCGCCGCGCCCTGATGCCTGCGGGCTTTCGGCGCGTAACAAGCATAAAGTAAAGTAAAGTAAAGTAAAGCATGACTAACTAGGTACGAGCTGATTCTATTTGCACCGCATATTCAAATTAAGAGATGCTGCTCTTAAATCTGGCCGAACTATTGCCTCTTCCACAAGAAATTGATTGCAGTGACAAAATGTCACATGACTGCATCTATACCACAGAACAAGAGACTAAGGGCAGAATTGACCTAAGCGATACACCTTTAAGGAATCCACAAGGGGAGCTGTTTTGTGATGGCTTCTGCTTCAAACTTCCGGATGGTACATGCACTGCTGCTTACGCAATCACTACATTAAGCACTATAGTGGAGACCAAACAAATTCCGCATAATTCTGCCCAGGACACAGAGATGATTGCGTTGATTAGAGCTTGTGAACTTTCTCAAGGGCTTATTGTGAACATATACACGAACAGCCTGTATGCCTTTGGGGTAATTCACAACTTTGTTCCACTATGGGCTGAGAGAGGGTTTTTGACCTTGCATGGAACTAAGATACAGCATGGCACTCTAATAGGTCGGCTACTTTCAGCACTTGTGCTTCCTACACAGTTAGCAATAATGAAGTGCGCAGCACACCAGAAAGTAACGGACGATGAGGGAAAAGGAAACGCTTTTGCTGAAAGAATAGCCAAACAGACTGCCACTGATTTGCATTCCAAAATGTATGTGTTAGAACCAACAAAAGGGGTCACTAACACTTGTGTGATAGATGAAGGAATTGGTTGCATAAAAGAAATTCAGGCTGACGCCACTCCAGATTAAATTAAAATCAAACAGTGGGCTGAGGGTCCAGCAAGTTTAGATGATGAGGGTTGTTGGGTAGATAATGAAAAACAAAAATGGATGCTACCCAATGTGTTACCGCTATGGTGACAATGGCTCATGGTCCAACACACATATGCGCCAAAAAGATTTGCAAATTGTTAGATACTGTATGGTATAATACCAATATTTAAAAAACTGCTGAGCGTCTTGTCCAAAGTTGCATGGTATGCTTACAGCATAATATTAGCAAAGGTACATCAACACCAAAAAGGGTAGTTTTGGTCCCCCCTACATGCTGTTTGAGGCGTTACATTTTGATTTTATCGAAATGGAGCGTTCTCAAAATTATAAATATGTTTTGGTGGTCATCTGCGCTTTTAGTAAATGGGTTGAAGCTTTTTCTCTAAGAGATGCCACAGCAATGTCAATGGCGAAAGTCATGCTTAAGGAATATTGTCCTAGGTTTGGCTTGCCGAGAGTCATATGGTCTGATAACGGTCCACATTTTATCACTGCTGTCATCCTGCAAGTATGTGCAGGATTGCAGATCGATAAACGGTTCCATTCAGACAGGCATGATCAGAGTGCCAGACTTCTAGAACGCCATAACGGCATATTGAAAAACAAGATTGCGAAGGTTTGCGCTCATATAAACTTGAAATGGCCTGACGCCTTACCAATAGCCTTGTTATCAATGCGGAAGACTCCACAATCAAAGCCAGGGCTCTCTCCTTATGAAATTGTCATGGGGAGACCAGCCAACATATGGAAGATGCCAAAACCCAAGTTATTAAAGGATGTTGAGCATGTACTTCTTTCTGAATATTGTGACCAGTTTACTCAAAACTTGTATTTGATTCATCAACAGGTGCGAGAAGTAAAGTACAAGGGTCCAGGTCACTGACTTCGACCTGGTGACTGGGTGCTACTAAAAGCCTTTGAAAGAGCCTAGTGTCTCGCACCTCAGTGGAGAGGACCACATAAAGTCCTATTGGCCACAAAGACTGCTGGTCGAGTCACCGACAAGAAGAACTGTATTCACACGATGTACGTGAATAGGATTCCTTTTCCTCTGGCCTACGACAAAGGCAAGGAGAAGGGAATTGGTGATCTTGATGCTCACGACCAGCCTACTCTAATCAACACCAATGGCGTCCCAGAAATCCTTCCTGAGCCCGTGGTGCCTGGGGAGACTGCTGCTTTGTCTACGAAAGACCTTCCTAAACCAGTGGGGCCTGGGGAGATTGTTGCTTCTTCTTCAAATTCTTAAGAAGGAGTCTTAAGGTACGATCTGCGACCACGAAATCGAACTTACTGTACAGCATTGGCTGTGCCTACAAGAGACCATCGTTGAGCCAGTCCCTCATCACTCTTCTGTTGAAAAAAGATAAGAGGTGGGGACCGGCAAAGTTACCTTCAATCAACATAGGCCATGTGGTCAGGAGCCACTAACGGATGAACTAAAAAAGCCTAATGGAGAGGATTCTTAACAAACTCTGAGAACAAAGCCCAATTTTAAAGCCACTCCTACGAAAATGAATGTTGGTCACTTCTCTGATGATGAATCTGCCCATCAAGGGTCATGGTCCCCGACAACCAAATGGTTACTGGTCACAATAGCAGTTTGTTTAGTAGTCATATTTTCATTTGGGTTTTGGTATCTAGAAAGTGTGCATCCGCTTGATAATTTCTTACCGACTGCAAGCATCCCTACTGTGCCTTTGCCTTATGTGAATCTGCACACTCTTCCTCCACGAGAACTCCAACACAGAGGAGGTTATCATAATAACACTCTTTTAATAATTATGAACGCTATCCATGCGATTGTAAACAAAACGAATTGCTGGGTGTGTTCGCATTTGCCACAACATGGGGAAAAGGGACTAGGCTGGTATATTCATCCTCTCCCTTTAACTACTGCTTGCTATGCCTCGCTCAGGGCACTATTCTTTGGCTTTTGGAATGACAGTATTTCTTGGAACTTTAATGGGACTAATCTAAATGAATTTGAGAAACAAGTCTTAACACCTTTAGGATGTTACCTCTTTGCAAATAGATGCAAACTCAATGTTGCTTCTATTAGGCCTTCTGACAGATTTTCTAAACCTTTTCAATCATTAATCACCTTCAAGATGGCTCCCTTAGGTAATAGGGATGCTATGCCTCCTTCTTATACTATCAACCATAGTCCAGAAACTGTTTCATTCTGCATACAGAGAGAGGGTTCCTGACCAATGGGTACATTTGAGGGATGCACGAATATTGCAGTGTTGACTAGTGAGGATAGACCTCTGTATGTAGGAGATCCTGTTTACTTTGTTTGTGGCAATGAGGCCTATCCATGGTTACCCAGAGATTGGCAGGGTACTTGTTACTTGGGGATATTGTTGCCAGGAGTATATATTGCCACAACCACCAAAGTTTCTTGAGCTCATCCAAGGCGGGATGATAATGGTGATACTCCTTCACAAGTCTTGGGTGATGTTGCAAAGTCCTTTGTGCCATTCTGGGGACAGATAATGATTTCGGAGGATATCAGAAGATTAGTAAGGGTATTAGAGAAAACCATCAATAGGACCACTGTTATTTTGTACAACATGACGCTAGAGCAAAAGGCAATTAGATTAGTAGCCCTCCAAAATAGAATGGTGTTAGACATCATTTTAGCTGAGCGTGGTGGAATATGCAAAATGGTGGGATCTGCATGTTGTGTTTTTGTACCCGATTCCTCCCCCACCATAATTAAGGCAATTCAGAATTTGCATACCTTAAGCACTGAAGTACATGTCCCAGAGGGAAATTGGAATCTAAGTACATGGTTCTGGGATTTGTTGCAATCTTGGGGTTGGAAAATGGTCACAGTCTTAATGGTGATCCTTGGTATTGTTCTGTTCTGCTGTTGTTGTATACAATGTCTGCTTGTCATATGTTCCATGATAGGAGGATGTTGTGCACAAGTAATATGTACACTAGGACCTAAGATACAAATGCCTGAATACGCGATCAATGCCTTAGTAATGCAGGAAATTGCTATCAAAGAGTTAATGGCGATTGGTGTCTTAGAAACCAGCGACTCAGTGTGCTCTAATAGCGATACATTGTCTTTGTACAGTCAAAATGTTTGCGTAATGCTCTTGGCTTAAGCCAAAAGGAGGGTTTGTCAAACTATAGTCACAAAATACCATCTGATTATGAACATTGGCCTAAGTGCATACACATTTGTACTGAAAACCGCGCTTGAACAGGCCTGAATAGAGTTGACTTTGCTGCCATCTTAGAACCATTTGCCATTTTGATTCTAACACCTGCTTTCTGTCCTAAAATGTTAAACTGTGTTTTTGGCTGCAGCAGAGCAAACTGAACTTTGAACTATGTCAACACTGAGGCTGCTGAGAGCAGAATGCTTGGCTTGTGCTAAGAAACCTTGGAGCCAAATTGAACCTCAATTCAAGTGTTGTCTGCACCAATAGCTTTATCCTTATACAAACACTGGAACAGAATGTTGGACAACTAAAACTATGTACCTTTGCAGAAACCCATTTAATTTGTTTCTTGAAACTGGACTTACTTTAAGCTGGAGAACCAACATGACCAGACAGAATCAAGTTGTAACCATTGTAATTTGTAGACTGGAAAACATTTGAAGTATTTAAAGACAATATTGTTGTATTTGTCATGTGAACTGGGCATGAACCCTTGTAAGATATTAACTTGGAGAAAGGCTGGATGATGTGGCCGGGACTGTGTATAAATAATGCATGCTTTGTGATGTCCAGCTCTCTCTTCCCTCACAGTGTCTGCTGGTACACACTGCGAGGCGCTTGAGAACCAGATAGCTATCTGTACTTTGATTAAAAAGTATATTTATAACTCTGAAGTCGTTATTGGCGTATTTCATTTTGATGGTACAACGCCTCAATATTTCCTTTGGTCTTTCAGCTTCACTCTGGAGCTGCTATGATGCGGTGGAGGCTTTCCTTGCTGCCTCACCTTGCTTTTCCAGCCCAGTCTGCATACTGGGGTAAGCCTGGTATTCTTTGTATGAGCACATGTTGATGCAGCATCATTTCTGGGGAAAACGAAAAACAAAAATGCAAATTTTGCTTTTATTTTGTAAGCACATGGCGAGGATTGCTCTACTAGGACAGTGTGTGTCCTTTCTGGCGATTTCACATCCCTTGCCAGTATCCTTTCAGTCTTTTCCTCAGTGTGCTTTGCCTTCCAAAATGGCTGCTCTCTCTGCCATCGGTCCTGCTTCCCTGGCCTGGCCTGCTCCCCATCACATTGGTTGCTCATGGCTTGTTAAGCCAATCAATGCCGCCGGGAGGTGCGAGCTGGCCCATTCAAACAAGGCCCACAACGAGGCCCCTGGCTGCTCCCTGTCTGCTACCAGAATGCTACATGAGGTATTTCTTGTCACCCCTTCACTTCGGAACTTCCTTGATGCTGCGACCTTGTTCTACTTTTAAATCTGGTCTTCCATAACAATCCTCCATAGCTTTGGGTACATTCCCTCCTCTGGACACACTTCTACCCTCTTTTGCCTCTGCTTTCTTCTCGGCGTGTACCCTATGATTGCACTTCTGGCACACCCATTGCTAGTTTCTGAATCAAGTCGCTATCCATATTTGACTGTGTTTCTATGCATTTAGCTCAGTTCCAAATTTAAATGTGTTCTATGCATTTAGCTTACATAACTGTGTTTCTATGCATTTAGCTTATTTCCAAATGTGACTGTGTTTATGTGCATTTAGCTGAGATCCAGATTTGACTGTATGTCTATGCATTTAGCTTAGATCCAAGTTTGACTGTGTTTTCATGCATTTAGCTTAGTTGCAATCATCTCTATTTGCCATACACTTACCTCTCTTTCTATCCTTTTCTCTAAATCTCTCCTGGTTGCCTGCATGCATGCCTGCCTGTTTTATCTCCCACCCCCTGTTGTTTGCTCAGATGTCTGCTTATTGCAACCCCTCTTCTGCTCTACCCCCTCCCCTCACTGTATTATTGGCACTTACTCTGTCAGACATGTCTCCCGAACTGTATGATAGTAGCTTATTTGTCTCCTCCCCCCACTCCCTCACTTGTTTCTTTCCTCCCTCTCCCCCTCCAGCACTATCTGAAATGTTGTCAGGCCTGGTACGATAGCTGCTTGTTTTGTTCTTCTCTTCTCCCTGCCCCCCACGCCCTGCCTCCACCTCTTGTTAAATTTCGGCAATACCCAAAATTGTTGTCAGGCCTCGTAAGGTAGCTGCTTGTCTGTCTCAATCTCCTTCCCACCCGCCTCCCCTCCTATCGTTGTCAAAACTCTTACTCTATCAGAACGTCGCCCGACCTGTATGATAGCAGCTTGTTTGTCTCCGCCCGCCCCCCTCACTTGTTTCTTTCCTCCCTCTCCCCCTCCAGCACTATCTGAAATGTTGTCAGGCCTAGTATGATAGTTGCTTGTTTTGTTCTTCTCCTTCTCCCTGTCTACCTCCCACCTCTCGTTAAATTCCGGCACTACCAAAATTGTTGTCAAGCCTAGTAAGGTAGCTGCTAGTCTGTCTCATTCTCCTTCCCACCCCCACCCCTCCTTATCATTTTCAAAAGCTCTTGCACTATGTGAAATGTTGCCAGGCCGAGTATGATAGTTAATTTCACATTCTTAATCTGTCAATGTCTTCTAAGAAGAATTTATTTAGTATTTTTAAAGCGCTCACACAGCCCATCGGCATTGAGGCGCTTTTACGGGCTGTTACAGGAATTGTTTGTTTTTGCGCTGCGGAATTGTTTATTTTTTTTGTCTTAGTTGCGTATTTATAACGAGCTTAAACACACAGAGGTTTCTAAGCGCGGACCCAGGGATCGAAACTGTGTTGCTTTGTGTGGTCTTGCTTCCAAGGCGCGCACGTTCCCGCTGAGCTGTCCTTCCCCTCACTATATTCTTCCTTGTTCTCTCCCTGCCCTGAAGCGCTTTGAAACACATTGTGTATAGGCGCTATATAAATAAAAAATCAATCAATCAATCAATCACCCATCTCAATTAACTAAAAAAAATTCTTGCAAGCACTGGAAACATCTAGACAGCAAAAACTAGCAAAGAGGAATATTCCAGCTTTACACAACAGATGTACGAGAGAAAATCTGAAGAGCACCACATCTCCTTTCATTCATTTTAGAGACTCACCTTCTCCTTCGCAGTTTGTCTCATTTCTAAGACTGCTGTCACAGTAGAAGGTCTCTCTTCATTCAGGTTACAACCTCTACATTATAGCCTAGTGCCAAGTGCTATGAGGGCATCGGAAGTACATTGGGTGGTAAACACTGGCATGTGTTTGTCCTATTTGTCCTAGTAGGCTGTGTGATTTTGTCCATGTATCTTCCATACCATGCATAAACCCACCCAGCAGATTAAAATAATTTAAAAATCTGTTCCCTTTTGTATTTCTGTTTGTTTGGGAAACCTAACAAATCTTACAATTTGTGTGTGAACCAGATAATCTTTCCTGTTTCATTTTAATTCCTTTGTCTGTCAGGCACATGTGTTTGGTGTTTTTGTGAAATGTCAGCCCTTCCTATGAAAATATTTAAAAACATGACGCAGCATAGGGATTGTATCTGGAGGAGAGAGGAGTAGACGAGGAAGAGATGGTTGACTTCCTAAGGGATGAGTTAGCCAAATGCCAAGTGATAGTCTTGGGAAGAATGATATGCCTCTTGTGTTTGAGTGCCCTGCACATGCCAGACATCCAAAGCCACAGTAGGTGTTTCCTTAGGCAGTTGAGCCGTTGGCAGACAGCTCAGCAAAGAAAGCGGGCAGAGTAAACAACTGAGAGGTTGCCACACCACAGAGGGAGGAAATAGAGAAGAAGGCAGAGAATACAGGGCTGGCAATGGAGGGTTTACCACTGCCACGCGGGTAGGAGGCATCAAAAGGGAGGTGGAGGAGGCAGGGTCTGGGTGGGAGCTGTGAAGATGTCCTTCTGCCCGAGGGGATAGAATGATCTGGCGAGGTGTCTTTGAGATAAAGATGATATTCTGTGTGCATTAATTGTGAAAGCTTGTTCTCATATGAGCTCATCTTTACAAGGCACTTAAGATCTAATAATTACCACTCATCGTATACACTGTGTGATCACTTACAACAGGAAACCCCATGTATTGTTATAAAAGAATGGTTAACCTAGCTACCATGTCATGTAAAGCCGATTGTATGGATAATAAACCAACAACTATATTTTTACCCATCTCCAATGAGGATCCATGCCTTTACAGTTCATGTTGTAATAATATTATTACATATGATCACATTGTTCATCCCACCTTTGTGTAAAAATGCCCATCCTTCTATTTTACATCAGCAAAACTTCTCCATGTCTTAAAGAGCTATAGAAGTCTGACATATGCACATTGAACATGACATTGTCTGTTGCTTGACAAAATCATGAATTTGGACACAATATGGGACAGTTGTGTGTTCCCAGAATTTAAATGATGAATATGCACCTTAAACAAAGAGATAGATTACTCAATTTAAAAGAATGTGAGGCATTCTGGATATTTGCCTTAGATTCATTGTCTCCCTCGGGCCTGAACACAGTCATTAAGTGGACTTTATTTAACATGTTTTTTCTTTGTATGTCACAAGATTAATGACTACTACATTGTATTCTTTCTTTTATGTGTATGGATAAATGTGTCGAGAAAGAAATGAAAAAATGCACATATAAATACCTAAAGAATGTTTATGGCAAATGTAATTGAATGTACGTTTAAAAGAAAGTACAAAGAGCATGATGCTTCAAGAAAGCATAGACCTTCATATTTAACTTCAGGCTAAATATAGCTGAGGAAAGGAATTCATTTCCAAATGTTTGTCTATAGGTGGAATGGAGAAGAGAAACATGGCAACCAAAAATGTATTTGCTCACACGTTTTTATTTTGCTGTCCTAGAAGATGATTTAGAAATATGCTTACGCTGTCAAAATGCATTAAGTCACATAGATAAAAGTTACTTCAAGTGAATGTTTTCAGTAAAAGACATAATTGTACTATAGGTACACATATACGCTGATTTTATCTGGAAGACTGCAACATGACTTTGGGTGTTAGAGTTAGACATTGTGTTAATTAGAGAAGACTGAAATTCTGCCTAGTGAAATCATGAAATCTTCCAATCGCTCTGTTGACGTCAATTTAATGAAAAGGTATTTAGACCAATCGATAAAGGGGCAAGATAACATAGTCCTGGATTGCAAGGGCATTGTAAGTCGTTCTTGTCCATGTTTAATGTTTTACTGAAAGGTGTTTTGGGATTTTTTCTGTTTTGCAATTATTTTTCAACATAATTCATAATGTTGTGCTTCATTTCCATATTTTCCTCTCTTGAGTTTTAGGGGGTAATTCATAGAATTCAGCGCACAAGTGGCGCACGCGGCTGGCGCACAATGTGCGCGTGCGAATCCCTGCGCCATCCGCGTG
This sequence comes from Ambystoma mexicanum, assembly GCF_040938575.1. NCBI lineage: Eukaryota > Metazoa > Chordata > Amphibia > Caudata > Ambystomatidae > Ambystoma > Ambystoma mexicanum. The sequence continues at coordinate 1,089,251,585 of NC_090922.1, read as the reverse complement.
CGCCAAAATACATTTCCGCGCACAGCGTATTCATGGATTCCAGCCACCAAAACCAGCCGTGGCGCACAGTGGCGCAGCGACCCTGCAGCAGCGCCAGTTACGCCCCCAAGAACGCCCCTTGCGCAGGGAAAAGCCATCAAAATCGCCAATCCAGCGCAAAGGGCTGCGCTAACCCTGTACCAGCACGGCAAGCGGGCTACGTGTATCACTGGGGTGCGCGGGAAGTACCTCACGTCATTTCAGCTGGGTACGTGTATTTCAGGTGTGCGCTGGAAGTTCCACACGCGATTCCATCAGGGTACGTGTACATCAGGGGTGGGCGTGAAGTTTCACACGTGAATTCACGTGAATTCAGCTGGGTACGTGTATATCAGGGGTGCGCGGGAAGTTCCACACGCGAATGTCCTGGGTACATATATTTCGAGGTGAGCGGGAAGTTTCACACGCGATATCAGCAGGGTACGTGTATTACTGGGGTGCGCTGGAAGTTCCACACGCGAATGTCCTGGCTACTTGTATCTTGGGGTGCGCGGGAAGTTTCACACGCGATATCAGCAGGGTACGTGTATTCCAGGGGTGCGCTGGAAGTTCCACACGCAAATGTCCTAGGTACGTGTATCTTGGGGTACGCGGGAGGTTTCACACGCAATATCAGCAGGGTACGTGTATTTCTGGGGTGCGCTGGAAGTTCCACACGCGAATGTCCTGGGTACGTGTATCTTGGGGTGCGCGGGAAGTTTCACACGCGATATCAGCAGGGTACGTGTATTTCAGGGGTGCACTGGAAGTTCCACACGCGAATGTCCTGGGTACGTGTATCTTGGGGTGCGCGGGAAGTTTCACACGCGATATCAGCAGGGTACGTGTATTTCAGGGGTTCCGTGGAGTACTACATGTGAATTGGCTGTGTGGGTCCTCCCAGGTGTTCGCTCCACAACCTCCACGGCCCCTGCAGGCAGCCCACACCACGGGGGACTAGCCTGCACCCCCACTCATGTCCCTCTGCACCCCCACCCCCCAGCACTGTGGTGCACCCTCCACCAGGCTCCCACTCATGTTACCCTGCACCCCCACCCCCCAGCACTGTGGGGCACCTGCCAGCAGGCCCCCACTCATGTCCAACTCATGTCCCCCTGCACCCCCACCCCCCAGCACTGTGGTGCACCCTCCACCAGGCTCCCACTCATGTCTCCCATCACCCCACCCCCCAGCACTGTGGTGCACCCTCCACCAGGCCCCAACTCATGTTCGCCTGCACCCCCGCCCCCCAGCACTGTGGGGCACCCTCCACCAGGCCCAACTCATGTTCCCCTGCACCCCCACCCCCCAGCACTGTGGGGCACCTGCCAACAGGCCCCCACTCATGTCCAACTCATGTCCCCCTGCACCCCCACCCCCCAGCACTGTGGTGCACCCTCCACCAGGCCCCCACTCATGTCCAACTCATGTTCCCCTGCACCCCACCCCCCAGCACTGTAGTGTAGGGCAACTGCCAGCAGGCCCCCACTCATGTCCAACTCATGTCCCCCTGCACCCCCACCCCCCAGCACTGTGGTGCACCCTCCATCAGGCCCCCACTCATGTCCAACTCAGGTTCCCCTGCACCCCCACCCCCCAGCACTGTGGGGCACCTGCCAGCAGGCCCCCACTCATGTCCAACTCATGTCCCCCTGCACCCCCACCCCCCAGCACTGTGGTGCACCCTCCACCAGGCCCCCACTCATGTCTCCCATCACTCCCACCCCCCAGCACTGTGGTGCACCCTCCACCAGGCCCCAACTCATGTTCCCCTGCACCCCACCCCCCAGCACTGTGGGGCACCTGCCAGCAGGCCCCCACTCATGTCCAACTCATGTTCCCCTGCACCCCCACCCCCCAGCACTGTGGTGCACCCTCCACCAGGCCCCCACACATGTCCAACTCATGTTCCCCTGCACCCCCACCCCCAGCACTGTGGGGCACCTGGCAGCAGGCCCCCACTCATGTCCAACTCATGTCCCCCTGCACCCCCACCCCCCAGCACTGTGGTGCACCCTCCACCAGGCTCCCACTCATGTCTCCCATCACACCCACCCCCCATCACTGTGGTGCACCCTCCACCAGGCCCCCACACATGTCTCCTATCACCCCCACACCACAGCACTGTGGTGCACCCTCCACCAGGCCCCAACTCATGTTCCCCTGCACCCCCAGCCCCCAGCACTGTGGGGCACCTGCCATCAGGCCCCCACTCATGTCCAACTCATGTTCCCCTGCACCCCCACCCCCCAGCACTGTGGTGCACCCTCCACCAGGCCCCAACTCATGTTCCCCTGCACCCCCACCCCCCAGCACTGTGGTGCACCCTCCATCAGGCCCCCACTCATGTCCAACTCATGTTCCCCTGCACCCCCACCCCCATCACTGTGGGGCACCTGCCAGCAGGTCCCCACTCATGTCCAACTCATGTCCCCCTGCACCCCCACCCCCCAGCACTGTGGTGCACCCTCCACCAGGCCCCCACTCATGTCTCCCATCACTCCCACCCCCCAGCACTGTGGTGCACCCTCCACCAGGCCCCAACTCATGTTCCCCTGCACCCCACCCCCCAGCACTGTGGGGCACCTGCCAGCAGGCCCCCACTCATGTCCAACTCATGTTCCCCTGCACCCCCACCCCCCAGCACTGTGGTGCACCCTCCACCAGGCCCCCACTCATGTCCAACTCATGTTCCCCTGCACCCCCACCCCAAGCACTGTGGGGCACCTGCCAGCAGGCCCCCACTCATGTCCAACTCATGTCCCCCTGCACCCCCACCCCCCAGCACTGTGGTGCACCCTCCACCAGGCTCCCACTCATGTCTCCCATCACCCCCACCCCCCATCACTGTGGTGCACCCTCCACCAGGCCCCCACACATGTCTCCTATCACCCCCACACCACAGCACTGTGGTGCACCCTCCACCAGGCCCCAACTCATGTTCCCCTGCACCCCCAGCCCCCAGCACTGTGGGGCACCTGCCAGCAGGCCCCCACTCATGTCCAACTCATGTTCCCCTGCACCCCCACCCCCCAGCACTGTGGTGCACCCTCCACCAGGCCCCCACTCATGTCCAACTCATGTTCCCCTGCACCCCCACCCCCAGCACTGTGGTGCACCCTCCACCAGGACCCAACCCATGTCCAACTCATGTTCCCCTGCACCGCCACCCCCCAGCACTGTGGTGCACCCTCCACCAGGCCCCCACTCATGTCCAACTCATGTCCCCCTGCACCCCCACCCCCAGCACTGTGGTGCACCCTCCACCAGGCCCCCACTCATGTCTCCCATCACCCCCACCCCCCAGCACTGTGGTGCACCCTCCACCAAGCCCCAACTCATGTTCCCCTGCACCCCCACCCCCCAGCACTGTGGGGCACCTGCCAGAAGGCCCCCACACATGTCCAACTCATGTTCCCCTGCACCCCCACCCCCCAGCACTGTGGTGCACCCTCCACCAGGCCCCCACTCATGTCCAACTCATGTTCCCCTGTACCCCCACCCCCCCAGCACTGTGGGGCACCTGCCAGCAGGCCCCCACTCATGTCCATCTCATGTCCCCCTGCACCCCCACCCCCCAGCACTGTGGTGCACCCTCCACCAGGCTCCCACTCATGTCTCCCATCACCCCCACCCCCCAGCACTGTGGTGCACCCTCCACCAGGCCCCCATTCATGTCTCCCATCACCCCCACCCCACAGCACTGTGGTGCACCCTCCACCAGGCCCCAACTCATGGTCCCCTGAACCCCCACCCCCCAGCACGGTGGGGCACCTGCCAGCAGGCCCCCACTCATGTCCAACTCATGTTCCCCTGCACCCCCACCCCCCAGCACTGTGGTGCACCCTCCACCAGGCCCCCACTCATGTCCAACTCATGTTCCCCTGCACCCCCACCCCCAGCACTGTGGGGCACCTGCCAGCAGGCCCCCACTCATGTCCAACTCATGTTCCCCTGCACCCCCACCCCCCAGCACTGTGGTGCACCCTCCAGCAGGCCCCCACTCATGTCTCCCATCACCCCCACCCCCCAGCACTGTGGGGCACCCTCCACCAGGCCCCAACCCATGTCCAACTCATGTTCCCCTGCACCCCCACCCCCCAGCACTGTGGTGCACCCTCCACCAGGCCCCCACTCATGTCTCCCATCACCCCCACCCCCCAGCACTGTGGGGCACCCTCCACCAGGCCCCAACTCATGTCCAACTCATGTTCCCCTGCACCCCCACCCCCCAGCACTGTGGTGCACCCTCCACCAGGCCCCAACTCATGGTCCCCTGGACCCCCACCCCCCAGCACTGTGGTGCACCCTCCACCAGGCCCCCACTCATGTCCAACTCATGTTCCCCTGTACCCCCACCCCCCAGGACTGTGGTGCACCCTCCACCAGGACCCAACTCATGTCCAACTCATGTTCCCCTGCACCGCTATCCCCCAGCACTGTGGTGCACCCTCCACCAGGCCCCCACTCATGTCCAACTCATGTCCCCCTGCACCCCCACCCCCCAGCACTGTGGTGCACCCTCCACCAGGCCCCCACTCATGTCTCCCATCACCCCCACCCCCCAGCACTGTGGTGCACCCTCCACCAAGCCCCAACTCATGTTCCCCTGCACCCCCACCCCCCAGCACTGTGGGGCACCTGCCAGAAGGCCCCCACACATGTCCAACTCATGTTCCCCTGCACCCCCACCCCCCAGCACTGTGGTGCACCCTCCACCAGGCCCCCACTCATGTCCAACTCATGTTCCCCTGTACCCCCACCCCCCCAGCACTGTGGGGCACCTGCCAGCAGGCCCCCACTCATGTCCATCTCATGTCCCCCTGCACCCCCGCCCCCCAGCACTGTGGTGCACCCTCCACCAGGCTCCCACTCATGTCTCCCATCACCCCCACCCCCCAGCACTGTGGTGCACCCTCCACCAGGCCCCAATTCATGTCTCCCATCACCCCCACCCCCAGCACTGTGGTGCACCCTCCACCAGGCCCCAACTCATGGTCCCCTGAACCCCCACCCCCCAGCACGGTGGGGCATCTGCCAGCAGGCCCCCACTCATGTCCAACTCATGTTCCCCTGCACCCCCACCCCCCAGCACTGTGGTGCACCCTCCACCAGGCCCCCACTCATGTCCAACTCATGTTCCCCTGCACCCCCACCCCCAGCACTGTGGGGCACCTGCCAGCAGGCCCCCACTCATGTCCAACTCATGTTCCCCTGCACCCCCACCCCCCAGCACTGTGGTGCACCCTCCAGCAGGCCCCCACTCATGTCTCCCATCACCCCCACCCCCCAGCACTGTGGGGCACCCTCCACCAGGCCCCAACCCATGTCCAACTCATGTTCCCCTGCACCCCCACCCCCCAGCACTGTGGTGCACCCTCCACCAGGCCCCCACTCATGTCTCCCATCACCCCCACCCCCCAGCACTGTGGGGCACCCTCCACCAGGCCCCAACTCATGTCCAACTCATGTTCCCCTGCACCCCCACCCCCCAGCACTGTGGTGCACCCTCCACCAGGCCCCAACTCATGGTCCCCTGAACCCCCACCCCCCAGCACTGTGGTGCACCCTCCACCAGGCCCCCACTCATGTCCAACTCATGTTCCCCTGCACCTCCACCCCCAGCACTGTGGGGCACCTGCCAGCAGGCCCCCACTCATGTCCAACTCATGTTCCCCTGCACCCCCACCCCCCAGCACTGTGGTGCACCCTCCAGCAGGCCCCCACTCATGTCTCCCATCACCCCCACCCCCCAGCACTGTGGGGCACTCTCCACCAGGCCCCAACTCATGTCCAACTCATGTTCCCCTGCACCCCCACCCCCCAGCACTGTGGTGCACCCTCCACCAGGCCCCAACTCATGGTCCCCTGAACCCCCACCCCCCAGCACTGTGGTGCACCCTCCACCAGGCCCCCACTCATGTCCAACTCATGTTCCCCTGTACCCCCACCCCCCAGGACTGTGGGGCACCTGCCAGCAGGCCCCCACTCATGTCCATCTCATGTCCCCCTGCACCCCCACCCCCCAGCACTGTGGTGCACCCTCCACCAGGCTCCCACTCATGTCTCCCATCACCCCCACCCCCCAGCACTGTGGGGCACCCTCCACCAGGCCCCAACTCATGTCCAACTCATGTTCCCCTGCACCCCCACCCCCCAGCACTGTGGTGCACCCTCCACCAGGCCCCAACTCATGGTCCCCTGAACCCCCACCCCCCAGCACTGTGGTGCACCCTCCACCAGGCCCCCACTCATGTCCAACTCATGTTCCCCTGTACCCCCACCCCCCAGGACTGTGGTGCACCCTCCACCAGGACCCAACTCATGTCCAACTCATGTTCCCCTGCACCCCCACCCCCCAGCACTGTGGTGCACCCTCCACCAGGCCCCCACTCATGTCCAACTCATGTCCCCCTGCACCCCCACCCCCCAGCACTGTGGTGCACCCTCCACCAGGCCCCCACTCATGTCTCCCATCACCCCCACCCCCCAGCACTGTGGTGCACCCTCCACCAAGCCCCAACTCATGTTCCCCTGCACCCCCACCCCCCAGCACTGTGGGGCACCTGCCAGAAGGCCCCCACACATGTCCAACTCATGTTCCCCTGCACCCCCACCCCCCAGCACTGTGGTGCACCCTCCACCAGGCCCCCACTCATGTCCAACTCATGTTCCCCTGTACCGCCACCCCCCCAGCACTGTGGGGCACCTGCCAGCAGGCCCCCACTCATGTCCATCTCATGTCCCCCTGCACCCCCACCCCCCAGCACTGTGGTGCACCCTCCACCAGGCTCCCACTCATGTCTCCCCTCACCCCCACCCCCCAGCACTGTGGTGCACCCTCCACCAGGCCCCAATTCATGTCTCCCATCACCCCCACCCCCAGCACTGTGGTGCACCCTCCACCAGGCCCCAACTCATGGTCCCCTGAACCCCCACCCCCCAGCACGGTGGGGCACCTGCCAGCAGGCCCCCACTCATGTCCAACTCATGTTCCCCTGCACCCCCACCCCCAGCACTGTGGGGCACCTGCCAGCAGGCCCCCACTCATGTCCAACTCATGTTCCCCTGCACCCCCACCCCCCAGCACTGTGGTGCACCCTCCAGCAGGCCCCCACTCATGTCTCCCATCACCCCCACCCCCCAGCACTGTGGGGCACCCTCCACCAGGCCCCAACCCATGTCCAACTCATGTTCCCCTGCACCCCCACCCCCCAGCACTGTGGTGCACCCTCCACCAGGCCCCCACTCATGTCTCCCATCACCCCCACCCCCCAGCACTGTGGGGCACCCTCCACCAGGCCCCAACTCATGTCCAACTCATGTTCCCCTGCACCCCCACCCCCCAGCACTGTGGTGCACCCTCCACCAGGCCCCAACTCATGGTTCCCTGAACCCCCACCCCCCAGCACTGTGGTGCACCCTTCACCAGGCCCCCACTCATGTCCAACTCATGTTCCCCTGTACCCCCACCCCCCAGGACTGTGGGGCACCTGCCAGCAGGCCCCCACTCATGTCCATCTCATGTCCCCCTGCACCCCCACCCCCCAGCACTGTGGTGCACCCTCCACCAGGCTCCCACTCATATCTCCCATCACCCCCACCCCCCAGCACTGTGGTGCAGCCTCCACCAGGCCCCCATTCATGTCTCCCACCACCCCCACCCCCCAGCACTGTGGTGCACCCTCCACCAGGCCCCAACTCATGGTCCCCTGAACCCCCACCCCCCAGCACTGTGGGGCACCTGCCAGCAGGCCCCCACTCATGTCCAACTCATGTTCCTATGCACCCCCACCCCTCAGCACTGTGGTGCACCCTCCACCAGGCCCCCACTCATGTCCAACTCATGTTCCCCTGCACCTCCACCCCCAGCACTGTGGGGCACCTGCCAGCAGGCCCCCACCCATGTCCAACTCATGTTCCCCTGCACCCCCACCCCCCAGCACTGTGGTGCACCCTCCAGCAGGCCCCCACTCATGTCTCCCATCACCCCCACCCCCCAGCACTGTGGGGCACCCTCCACCAGGCCCCAACTCATGTCCAACTCATGTTCCCCTGCACCCCCACCCCCCAGCACTGTGGTGCACCCTCCACCAGGCCCCAACTCATGGTCCCCTGAACCCCCACCCCCCAGCACTGTGGTGCACCCTCCACCAGGCCCCCACTCATGTCCAACTCATGTTCCCCTGTACCCCCACCCCCCAGGACTGTGGGGCACCTGCCAGCAGGCCCCCACTCATGTCCATCTCATGTCCCCCTGCACCCCCACCCCCCAGCACTGTGGTGCACCCTCCACCAGGCTCCCACTCATGTCTCCCATCACCCCCACCCTCCAGCACTGTGGTGCAGCCTCCACCAGGCCCCCATTCATGTCTCCCACCACCCCCACCCCCCAGCACTGTGGTGCACCCTCCACCAGGCCCCAACTCATGGTCCCCTGAACCCCCACCCCCCAGCACTGTGGGGCACCTGCCAGCAGGCCCCCACTCATGTCCAACTCATGTTCCTATGCACCCCCACCCCCCAGCACTGTGGTGCACCCTCCACCAGGCCCCCACTCATGTCCAACTCATGTTCCCCTGCACCTCCACCCCCAGCACTGTGGGGCACCTGCCAGCAGGCCCCCACTCATGTCCAACTCATGTTCCCCTGCACCCCCACCCCCCAGCACTGTGGTGCACCCTCCAGCAGGCCCCCACTCATGTCTCCCATCACCCCCACCCCCCAGCACTGTGGGGCACCCTCCACCAGGCCCCAACCCATGTCCAACTCATGTTCCCCTGCACCCCCACCCCCCAGCACTGTGGTGCACCCTCCACCAGGCCCCCACTCATGTCTCCCATCACCCCCACCCCCCAGCACTGTGGTGTACCCTCCACCAGGCCCCCACTCATGTCTCCCATCACTCCCACCCCCCAGCACTGTGGTGCACCCTCCACCAGGCCCCAACTCATGTGCCCCTGCACCCCACCCCCCAGCACTGTGGGGCACCTGCCAGCAGGCCCCCACTCATGTCCAACTCATGTTCCCCTGCACCCCCACCCCCCAGCACTGTGGTGCACCCTCCACCAGGCCCCCACTCATGTCCAACTCATGTTCCCCTGCACCCCTACCCCCAGCACTGTGGGGCACCTGCCAGCAGGCCCCCACTCATGTCCAACTCATGTCCCCCTGCACCCCCACCCCCCAGCACTGTGGTGCACCCTCCACCAGGCTCCCACTCATGTCTCCCATCACCCCCACCCCCCATCACTGTGGTGCACCCTCCACCAGGCCCCCACACATGTCTCCCATCACCCCCACACCACAGCACTGTGGTGCACCCTCCACCAGGCCCCAACTCATGTTCCCCTGCACCCCCAGCCCCCAGCACTGTGGGGCACCTGCCAGCAGGCCCCCACTCATGTCCAACTCATGTTCCCCTGCACCCCCACCCCCCAGCACTGTGGTGCACCCTCCAGCAGGCCCCCACTCATGTCTCCCATCACCCCCACCCCCCAGCACTGTGGGGCACCCTCCACCAGGCCCCCACTCATGTCCAACTCATGTTCCCCTGTACCCCCACCCCCCAGGACTGTGGGGCACCTGCCAGCAGGCCCCCACTCATGTCCATCTCATGTCCCCCTGCACCCCCACCCCCCAGCACTGTGGTGCACCCTCCACCAGGCTCCCACTCATGTCTCCCATCACCCCCACCCCCCAGCACTGTGGTGCAGCCTCCACCAGGCCCCCATTCATGTCTCCCACCACCCCCACCCCCCAGCACTGTGGTGCACCCTCCACCAGGCCCCAACTCATGGTCCCCTGAACCCCCACCCCCCAGCACTGTGGGGCACCTGCCAGCAGGCCCCCACTCATGTCCAACTCATGTTCCTATGCACCCCCACCCCCCAGCACTGTGGTGCACCCTCCACCAGGCCCCCACTCATGTCCAACTCATGTTCCCCTGCACCTCCACCCCCAGCACTGTGGGGCACCTGCCAGCAGGCCCCCACTCATGTCCAACTCATGTTCCCCTGCACCCCCACCCCCCAGCACTGTGGTGCACCCTCCAGCAGCCCCCCACTCATGTCTCCCATCACCCCCACCCCCCAGCACTGTGGGGCACCCTCCACCAGGCCCCAACCCATGTCCAACTCATGTTCCCCTGCACCCCCACCCCCCAGCACTGTGGTGCACCCTCCACCAGGCCCCCACTCATGTCTCCCATCACCCCCACCCCCCAGCACTGTGGTGTACCCTCCACCAGGCCCCCACTCATGTCTCCCATCACTCCCACCCCCCAGCACTGTGGTGCACCCTCCACCAGGCCCCAACTCATGTGCCCCTGCACCCCACCCCCCAGCACTGTGGGGCACCTGCCAGCAGGCCCCCACTCATGTCCAACTCATGTTCCCCTGCACCCCCACCCCCCAGCACTGTGGTGCACCCTCCACCAGGCCCCCACTCATGTCCAACTCGTGTTCCCCTGCACCCCTACCCCCAGCACTGTGGGGCACCTGCCAGCAGGCCCCCACTCATGTCCAACTCATGTCCCCCTGCACCCCCACCCCCCAGCACTGTGGTGCACCCTCCACCAGGCTCCCACTCATGTCTCCCATCACCCCCACCCCCCATCACTGTGGTGCACCCTCCACCAGGCCCCCACACATGTCTCCCATCACCCCCACACCACAGCACTGTGGTGCACCCTCCACCAGGCCCCAACTCATGTTCCCCTGCACCCCCAGCCCCCAGCACTGTGGGGCACCTGCCAGCAGGCCCCCACTCATGTCCAACTCATGTTCCCCTGCACCCCCACCCCCCAGCATTGTGGTGCACCCTCCACCAGGCCCCCACTCATGTCCAACTCATGTTCCCCTGCACCCCCACCCCCAGCACTGTGGTGCACCCTCCACCAGGACCCAACTCATGTCCAACTCATGTTCCCCTGCACCGCCACCCCCCAGCACTGTGGTGCACCCTCCACCAGGCCCCCACTCATGTCCAACTCATGTCCCCCTGCACCCCCACCCCCCAGCACTGTGGTGCACCCTCCACCATGCCCCCACTCATGTCTCCCATCACCCCCACCTCCCAGCACTGTGGTGCACCCTCCACCAAGCCCCAACTCATGTTCCTCTGCACCCCCACCCCCCAGCACTGTGGGGCACCTGCCAGAAGGCCCCCCACACATGTCCAACTCATGTTCCCCTGCACCCCCACCCCCCAGCACTGTGGTGCACCCTCCACCAGGCCCCCACTCATGTTCCCCTGTACCCCCACCCCCCAGCACTGTGGGGCACCTGCCAGCAGGCCCCCACTCATGTCCATCTCATGTCCCCCTGCACCCCCACCCCCCAGCACTGTGGTGCACCCTCCACCAGGCTCCCACTCATGTCTCCCATCACCCCCACCCCCCAGCACTATGGTGCACCCTCCACCAGGCCCCCATTCATGTCTCCCATCACCCCCACCCCCCAGCACTGTGGTGCACCCTCCACCAGGCCCCAACTCATGGTCCCCTGAACCCCCACCCCCCAGCACTGTGGGGCACCTGCCAGCAGGCCCCCACTCATGTCCAACTCATGTTCCCCTGCACCCCCACCCCCCAGCACTGTGGTGCACCCTCCACCAGGCCCCCACTCATGTCCAACTCATGTTCCCCTGCACCCCCACCCCCAGCACTGTGGGGCACCTGCCAGCAGGCCCCCACTCATGTCCAACTCATGTTCCCCTGCACCCCACCCCCCAGCACTGTGGGGCACCTGCCAGCAGGCCCCCACTCATGTCCAACTCATGTTCCCCTGCACCCCCACCCCCCAGCACTGTGGTGCACCCTCCACCAGGCCCCCACTCATGTCCAACTCATGTTCCCCTGCACCCCCACCCCCAGCACTGTGGGGCACCTGCCAGCAGGCCCCCACTCATGTCCAACTCATGTCCCCCTGCACCCCCACCCCCCAGCACTGTGGTGCACCCTCCACCAGGCTCCCACTCATGTCTCCCATCACCCCCACCCCCCATCACTGTGGTGCACCCTCCACCAGGCCCCCACACATGTCTCCCATCACCCCCACACCACAGCACTGTGGTGCACCCTCCACCAGGCCCCAACTCATGTTCCCCTGCACCCCCAGCCCCCAGCACTGTGGGGCACCCTCCACCAGGCCCCCACTCATGTCCAACTCATGTTCCCCTGCACCCCCACCCCCAGCACTGTGGTGCACCCTCCAACAGGACCCAACTCATGTCCAACTCATGTTCCCCTGCACCGCCACCCCCCAGCACTGTGGTGCACCCTCCACCAGGCCCCCACTCATGTCCAACTCATGTCCCCCTGCACCGCCACCCCCCCAGCACTGTGGTGCACCCTCCACCAGGCCCCCACTCATGTCTCCCATCACCCCCACCCCCCAGCACTGTGGTGCACCCTCCACCAAGCCCCCACTCATGTCCAACTCATGTTCCCCTGCACCCCCACCCCCCAGCATTGTGGTGCACCCTCCACCAGGCCCCCACTCATGTCCAACTCATGTTCCCCTGCACCCCCACCCCCAGCACTGTGGTGCACCCTCCACCAGGACCCAACTCATGTCCAACTCATGTTCCCCTGCACCGCCACCCCCCAGCACTGTGGTGCACCCTCCACCAGGCCCCCACTCATGTCCAACTCATGTCCCCCTGCACCGCCACCCCCCCAGCACTGTGGTGCACCCTCCACCAGGCCCCCACTCATGTCTCCCATCACCCCCACCCCCCAGCACTGTGGTGCACCCTCCACCAAGCCCCAACTCATGTTCCCCTGCACCCCCAACCCCCAGCACTGTGGGGCGCCTGCCAGAAGGCCCCCACACATGTCCAACTCATGTTCCCCTGCACCCCCACCCCCCAGCACTGTGGTGCACCCTCCACCAGGCCCCCACTCATGTCCAACTCATGTTCCCCTGTACCCCCACCCCCCAGCACTGTGGGGCACCTGCCAGCAGGCCCTCACTCATGTCCATCTCATGTCCCCCTGCACCCCCACCCCCCAGCACTGTGGTGCACCCTCCACCAGGCTCCCACTCATGTCTCCCATCACCCCCACCCCCCAGCACTATGGTGCACCCTCCACCAGGCCCCCATTCATGTCTCCCATCACCCCCACCCCCCAGCACTGTGGTGCACCCTCCACCAGGCCCCAACTCATGGTCCCCTGAACCCCCACCCCCCAGCACTGTGGGGCACCTGCCAGCAGGCCCCCACTCATGTCCAACTCATGTTCCCCTGCACCCCCACCCCCCAGCACTGTGGTGCACCCTCCACCAGGCCCCCACTCATGTCCAACTCATGTTCCCCTGCACCCCCACCCCCAGCACTGTGGGGCACCTGCCAGCAGGCCCCCACTCATGTCCAACTCATGTTCCCCTGCACCCCCACCCCCCAGCACTGTGGTGCACCCTCCAGCAGGCCCCCACTCATGTCTCCCATCACCCCCACCCCCCAGCACTGTGGGGCACCCTCCACCAGGCCCCAACCCATGTCCAACTCATGTTCCCCTGCACCCCCACCCCCCAGCACTGTGGTGCACCCTCCACCAGGCCCCCACTCATGTCTCCCATCACCCCCACCCCCCAGCACTGTGGGGCACCCTCCACCAGGCCCCAACTCATGTCCAACTCATGTTCCCCTGCACCCCCACCCCCCAGCACTGTGGTGCACCCTCCACCAGGCCCCAACTCATGGTCCCCTGAACCCCCACCCTCCAACACTGTGGTGCACCCTCCACCAGGCCCCCACTCATGTACAACTCATGTTCCCCTGTACCCCCACCCCCCAGGACTGTGGGGCACCTGCCAGCAGGCCCCCACTCATGTCCATCTCATGTCCCCCTGCACCCCCACCCCCCAGCACTGTGGTGCACCCTCCACCAGGCTCCCACTCATGTCTCCCATCACCCCCACCGCCCAGAACTGTGGTGCACCCTCCACCAGGCCCGCATTCATGTCTCCCATCACCCCCACCCCCCAGCACTGTGGTGCACCCTCCACCAGGCCCCAACTCATGGTCCCCTGAACCCCCACCCCCCAGCACTGTGGGGCACCTGCCAGCAGGCCCCCACTCATGTCCAACTCATGTTCCTATGCACCCCCACCCCCCAGCACTGTGGTGCACCCTCCACCAGGCCCCCACTCATGTCCAACTCATGTTCCCCTGCACCTCCACCCCCAGCACTGTGGGGCACCTGCCAGCAGGCCCCCACTCATGTCCAACTCATGTTCCCCTGCACCCCCACCCCCCAGCACTGTGGTGCACCCTCCAGCAGGCCCCCACTCATGTCTCCCATCACCCCCACCCCCCAGCACTGTGGGGCACCCTCCACCAGGCCCCAACCCATGTCCAACTCATGTTCCCCTGCACCCCCACCCCCCAGCACTGTGGTGCACCCTCCACCAGGCCCCCACTCATGTCTCCCATCACCCCCACCCCCCAGCACTGTGGTGCACCCTCCACCAGGCCCCCATTCATGTCTCCCATCACCCCCACCCCCCAGCACTGTGGTGCATCCTCCACCAGGCCCCAACTCATGGTCCCCTGCACCCCCACACCCAGCACTGTGGGGCACCTGCCAGCAGGCCCCCACTCATGTCCAACTCATGTTCCCCTGCACCCCCACCCCCCAGCACTGTGGTGCACCCTCCAGCAGGCCCCCACTCATGTCTCCCATCACCCCCACCCCCCAGCACTGTGGGGCACCCTCCACCAGGCCCCAACCCATGTCCAACTCATGTTCCCCTGCACCCCCACCCCCCAGCACTGTGGTGCACCCTCCACCAGGCCCCCACTCGGTCTCCCATCACCCCCACCCCCCAGCACTGTGGGGCACCCTCCACCAGGCCCCAACTCATGTCCAACTCATGTTCCCCTGCACCCCCACCCCCCAGCACTGTGGTGCACCCTCCACCAGGCCCCAACTCATGGTCCCCTGAACCCCCACCCCCCAGCACTGTGGTGCACCCTCCACCAGGCCCCCACTCATGTCCAACTCATGTTCCCCTGTACCCCCACCCCCCAGGACTGTGGGGCACCTGCCAGCAGGCCCCCACTCATGTCCATCTCATGTCCCCCTGCACCCCCACCCCCCAGCACTGTGGTGCACCCTCCACCAGGCTCCCACTCATGTCTCCCATCACCCCCACCCCCCAGCACTGTGGTGCACCCTCCACCAGGCCCCAACTCATGGTCCCCTGAACCCCCACCCCCCAGCACTGTGGGGCACCTGCCAGCAGGCCCCCACTCATGTCCAGCTCATGTTCCTATGCACCCCCACCCCCCAGCACTGTGGTGCACCCTCCACCAGGCCCCCACTCATGTCCAACTCATGTTCCCCTGCACCTCCACCCCCAGCACTGTGGGGCACCTGCCAGCAGGCCCCCACTCATGTCCAACTCATGTTCCCCTGCACCCCCACCCCCCAGCACTGTGGTGCACCCTCCAGCAGGCCCCCACTCATGTCTCCCATCACCCCCACCCCCCAGCACTGTGGGGCACCCTCCACCAGGCCCCAACCCATGTCCAACTCATGTTCCCCTGCACCCCCACCCCCCAGCACTCTGGTGCACCCTCCACCAGGCCCCCACTCATGTCTCCCATCACCCCCACCCCCCAGCACTGTGGTGCACCCTCCACCAGGCCCCCATTCATGTCTCCCATCACCCCCACCCCCCAGCACTGTGGTGCACCCTCCACCAGGCCCCAACTCATGGTCCCCTGAACCCCCACCCTCCAGCACTGTGGGGCACCTGCCAGCAGGCCCCCACTCATGTCCAACACATGTTCCCCTGCACCCCCACCCCCCAGCACTGTGGTGGACCCTCCACCAGGCCCCCACTCATGTCCAACTCATGTTCCCCTGCACCCCCACCCCCAGCACTGTGGGGCACCTGCCAGCAGGCCCCCACTCATGTCCAACTCATGTTCCCCTGCACCCCCACCCCCCAGCACTGTGGTGCACCCTCCAGCAGGCCCCCACTCATGTCTCCCATCACCACCACCCCCCAGCACTGTGGGGCACCCTCCACCAGGCCCCAACCCATGTCCAACTCATGTTCCCCTGCACCCCCACCCCCCAGCACTGTGGTGCACCCTCCACCAGGCCCCCACTCATGTCTCCCATCACCCCCACCCCCCAGCACTGTGGGGCACCCTCCACCAGGCCCCAACTCATGTCCAACTCATGTTCCCCTGCACCCCCACCCCCCAGCACTGTGGTGCACCCTCCACCAGGCCCCAACTCATGGTCCCCTGAACCCCCACCCCCCAGCACTGTGGTGCACCCTCCACCAGGCCCCCACTCATGTCCAACTCATGTTCCCCTGTACCCCCACCCCCCAGGACTGTGGGGCACCTGCCAGCAGGCCCCCACTCATGTCCATCTCATGTCCCCCTGCACCCCCACCCCCCAGCACTGTGGTGCACCCTCCACCAGGCTCCCACTCATGTCTCCCATCACCCCCACCGCCCAGAACTGTGGTGCACCCTCCACCAGGCCCGCATTCATGTCTCCCATCACCCCCACCCCCCAGCACTGTGGGGCACCTGCCAGCAGGCCCCCACTCATGTCCAACTCATGTTCCTATGCACCCCCACCCCCCAGCACTGTGGTGCACCCTCCACCAGGCCCCCACTCATGTCCAACTCATGTTCCCCTGCACCTCCACCCCCAGCACTGTGGGGCACCTGCCAGCAGGCCCCCACTCATGTCCAACTCATGTTCCCCCGCACCCCCACCCCCCAGCACTGTGGTGCACCCTCCAGCAGGCCCCCACTCATGTCTCCCATCACCCCCACCCCCCAGCACTGTGGTGCACCCTCCACCAGCCCCCCATTCATGTCTCCCATCACCCCCACCCCCCAGCACTGTGGTGCACCCTCCACCAGGCCCCAACTCATGGTCCCCTGAACCCCCACCCTCCAGCACTGTGGGGCACCTGCCAGCAGGCCCCCACTCATGTCCAACTCATGTTCCCCTGCACCCCCACCCCCCAGCACTGTGGTGCACCCTCCACCAGGCCCCCACTCATGTCCAACTCATGTTCCCCTGCACCCCCACCCCCAGCACTGTGGGGCACCTGCCAGCAGGCCCCCACTCATGTCCAACTCATGTTCCCCTGCACCCCCACCCCCCAGCACTGTGGTGCACCCTCCAGCAGGCCCCCACTCATGTCTCCCATCACCCCCACCCCCCAGCACTGTGGGGCACCCTCCACCAGGCCCCAACCCATGTCCAACTCATGTTCCCCTGCACCCCCACCCCCCAGCACTGTGGTGCACCCTCCACCAGGCCCCCACTCATGTCTCCCATCACCCCCACCCCCCAGCACTGTGGGGCACCCTCCATCAGGCCCCAACTCATGTCCAACTCATGTTCCCCTGCACCCCCACCCCCCAGCACTGTGGTGCTCCCTCCACCAGGCCCCCACTCATGTCTCCCATCACCCCCACCCCCCAGCACTGTGGGGCACCCTCCACCAGGCCCCAACTCATGTCCAACTCATGTTGCCCTGCACCCCCATCCCCCAGCACTGTGGGGCACCTGCCACCAGGCCCCCACTCATGTCCAACCCATGTTCCCCTGCACCCCCACCCCCCAGCACTGTGGGGCACCTGCCAGCAGGCCCCCACTCATGTCCAACTCATGTCCCCCTGCACCCCCACCCCCCAGCACTGTGGTGCACCCTCCACCAGGCCCCCACTCATGTCTCCCATCACCCCCACCCCCCAGCACTGTAGGGCACTCTCCACCAGGCCCCAACTCATGTTCCCCAGCCAACATGTCATCACAATCTAGATCCCTGGTCCCTATGGTCAGCCTCCAAATGCAAAACACCTACCCGAGTATTGCATCCACCCACTTAGAAATGGCAATAACATGATAGAACCCCAATTGGAAGTTTGGAAACGAACACATGTCCCTCACATACACCCAATGGGTGTCAGTGAATCTCAAAACCCATATCATGATATGCATGAAACCAATGAGATGATACTACACATTGAAGTTTCAACAAAAAATATGTATTAAAGGAAACATAAATTGAATCAAAAATAAAAAAACAAAATGGGAATGTAAAAAAATAAAAAGAAACATGTCCGTGAAAAAATGCAAAACATAAAAACATAATCCAAAGGAATGGTGTCCAAAGTCACAGTCTACAAAAGAAAATCCAATGGAAAATTATAATTGAAAGCCATTGCTCCATGGGTAAATTGTAAAAAAAAAGAAAATCAAACAGTCAACTATGTACAGATGAACAAGCTAGGGTCCATGATCCCAACAGAAGAAATGAAACCTATCTAATAACACTAGCTAATAAAAAAAAACTATATACAAAAATGTGGCCCATTGTCCAGAAGGTCCAAAAAAAATGCAAAACCAAAGGAAACCTAACACTAACTACAGAACTATATACAAGGGCAGCGGGCTAGTCCGACGGCTCACTTTGGGATGTTCCGGGCCAGGGCATCATCGAACTCCTGCTCAATGTCCCGGAGGCAGTCCTCCTCCATGGCCCCGAGGATCCGCAGGGCTGTCGACGTGTCCACCTCCAACCCCCTGCGGATTGCCTCGAGGCACTCGGCCCGCCTCAGGGCCCTCCGCATGGAGTTCTCCGCCCTGACCATCGTGAGTCGTGCCTCTTCCGCCCGCTGCCGCTCCGCATCTATGGCGTGGCCCAACCGCTGCCACACGGAAGACACTTTCTGTCCTGGGTCCTCCTGCCCTCCGGCCGATGCCTGCCCCTCCGATGTCGAAGGCCCCGAACCTTCATGGCTCCCACCACGTTGCTGCTGCTGCTGTGCCTCTGCCCGTGCACTGCCTCCTGCTGCCTGCACATCCTCCGCTGGCTGGGGTGCAGTCGTTGATGTGGCCACCCCTGCTGGACGTCCGACTCCTGACTGTGGCAGGGTTGCCTCCTCCACCAGCCTGGCCGCACCGTCAGAGGCAGCTCCACAGGGCACCCAGGTGACTGATGGGTGGGAAGATGGCACGGAGGACGACTGGCGCATAGGGGGTTCAGTTGAGGAGGGGGTCGTAGCAAGCCCCATCAAACGGAGGAATCCGGCCTGGGTGACCTGTCCCAGTAGGCCGACACGGTCAACAAGCCATTCGAGATGACGTGCAGTCTCCTCATGAAAAGACTGCAGGTCACCTCGCATGGCCCTTTGACGCAACGCCACACCAGTCAGGACAGGCTCAACCCGGACCCAGATAGCCACGTCCGCAGGCAGAGGAAGGCCAGTTGTCGTGAGCTCATCCCCTGCCTTAAAACGGGTCTGGACGTAGGCATCCCTGCTGGTGCAAGATGATGCAGGGACAGGATCAGGGACAGGATTGCACACAGGCACCTCCGCGGCGGCCTGTGCTGCCTCCTGTCCCTGGTCCTGCACTGCACCACTAGCACCAGTGGAATCCCCACCTCCAGACCCCGTCTCTGTTGCTTGCACGGCCTCCTCCTCCACCAAACCCCCCACCAACCTGGATGACTCCGTGCCATTTTCCCCCGTTGGGCCCTGTGGGGTCCCAGCTGCCCCTTCTGCTGCCGAGGAGTCCAACTCCAACCTCCGCCTCTTGGACCTCCCCCCGGCAGCTGCGGCCTGGGACGCGGCACCGGACTCCTCACTCCCCGACGAGATCACAACCTGGGAGGGGAGCCGGGCCTTGCGTCTCCGGCTGGCGGTGGGATCCCCGCCGCTGTGCTCCACAACACCTTCTCCGCCCTCTTCATCAGTTGACGCTGCAGACAGGGAGAAATAAAACACAGGCATCAGGGCACTGTACAATGGACACATACACACATGACAGTTGTACATGAGTGGCATTGGCAAACCTCAGACATGCCATCACAATCCCCAACACACATGTCATTTCAACTCGCACACATGAGCCATACCACAGCCATATCGCAACTGCCAGCACCATCCATACACATACAACAGCATGAGCAGGCAAAGCTGAGCCAGACATCACATGCAACACAGGAAGTGCACTACACATGTACACACACCACCAACTTGCATGCATGTGTACACCTCTGGCAAGTGTCGCAGTGTTCAGATGGGCATCCATGTCACATCTGCCAATCAGGCTTCCACATCCCGCTGTCACATGCATCCATGTTGCATCACTGTTGCACCCTTGTCAAATACACACAAATGCACATGTACACAGTGCTGATACATGCAGCTGAAAACAACATACATGCGTGACATCACGAACATGTCTACTTACATACACATTCATCCAAACATGTGTGCATGCAAGCCTACACACACAAGCACCATCCATGTCTCACACATTACAGCCCTCGCATGTGTTAGCCTCACGGCCCTGTACACCCCCACCCGTACTCGACCCCATACAAACAGATGTGCAACCTGCACACTACTGAAACATCACCACACGCACAGCTCACAATCAGGATGCATGAACACTTACCGCTCGACTCCAGACGGGTTTGCCTCTCAAGGACCTGGATGTGGAGCGCTGGGGATATGCGTTCCAGGACCCTCATCTGATCTTCTGACAAGTGGCCCCGGTGCCCCTTAGCATCCGCTGCCTTCAAGAGGCGCCGGGCCTTGTTCAGGGTCCTGGACCTGAAGTCCTCCCAGCGCTTCTTGACATGTTGGAAGTCGCGGACTGCCACCCCCTCCGCGTTGATGGCAGTCACAATGTCCGTCCAGATCTGAGTCCGTCCTTCCTTGTCGGTGCGCACACTTCCGAAGAGGGCATCATACTGCCCCAGGACTTGCTCCACCAGGACACCAACTTCCCTGGCACTGAAGCTGGTGCCCTCTGCCTCTCTGGCCGGGGGTTGTCAGTGGTGCCAGATGTTGCATTGCCCGACATGACAACCCCAGAGGCAGGAGTGGGTGGGCAACTGGGTCCTGGGGCTGGGCTGTGGAGCGATGGAATCCCAGTCGGGAGTCTTCGGTTCCAGCAGGGGTGGTCACAGCAAGAGCACCCCTGGCTGATGTGCAGGCAGCAAATGGCAGGGCACGTGGGCAGCAGGCAGTCAGGCAGCAGCAGATGGCAGGTGGGAGCGTGCTCGGGGCTCTGGGGGGCAGTAATTCGGCCTTCTGGGCAGGAGCGTGGTCTTCCGTGTGCTTACGCGTGGCCAGCTTGATACGGAGTGATTTGGCCCGTGAAAATTCTGCACGTCAGCGTGTAATTCGAGGAAAGGCCCTTAGCACGTAAGCGCGTCTGCACGCATACGCAATTTCATTGGACAGAAGGCCCCTCAAGCGCAAGCGCCCCTGTGACGTGACGCGCGCAGGCGTGCATGGGCATTTCAGCACGTGTGAAAAACTGCACGTCCGCGTGTAATCCGAGCAAAGGGGCCATGCGCGTAAGTGACGTGACACGCACGGGCGTTTCCCTCAGCACACGTTAAAGGTGAGCGGGCCCAGCAGTTCGCTGTACGTGCCTTTCATGGAGACCGACGTGTGTTGCTGCTTCCTGTTGTTTCACGCACCATCACAACTTCACAGCTATCAAGGACGTATCTCTTCTTTTGGCGGGGGTATTGGCTACGCGTGTTTTTCTGCATCGCGCTAGTCAGACGGTGAGTCGCACACGCTCTTTTTCCCACTGCGGGTGCCCCTGTGTATCGCACCCATTTTCGATG
Source organism: Ambystoma mexicanum (assembly GCF_040938575.1). Classification (NCBI taxonomy): domain Eukaryota; kingdom Metazoa; phylum Chordata; class Amphibia; order Caudata; family Ambystomatidae; genus Ambystoma; species Ambystoma mexicanum. The sequence continues at coordinate 1,089,229,920 of NC_090922.1, read as the reverse complement.
TCATAGTAGTCTGCGTGTCCCACGCGTACGCGTTATTCATGTTACGGGGTGCCACCGCGTACTGCGGGAGGTTGAATACATGCACGTAGGCTGCAGGGTTGCGTGCACGGTTTTACTGCAGTTTTGGGGTGCCTGAGCGTTGCATGACCCGTCACTACATCATCGGGGTCACATACAGCCTTGCAGGTGCAGGGGGGCTGTTAACATCTTGCTTCCCACCCCCTTCACCCCAATTGCCCAGGTCAATTGTGGTGTACACCTCCCATTGGCACCACTCCATCTGTGCCGGCACTACTATATCTGTGCCATGGTTGGGAGGCCACCAAAGGTGAGGGGCGCCTCAGGTGGGCGTCCTCCTCGTGGTGGGCGTGGTCGGGGACGTGGCCGTGGTGACCAGGGAGTAGGGGGATTCCAGGGTGTCCAGGGCGGCCACAGAGGGGGAAGAGGCAGGGGTGCGCTACTTGAGCACAATGTTGTGCCATGTGTCGGTGCAGTCATGCCACCACCCCCTGTGGTTCCGGGGGATGCAGCTTCTGCATCTGGCACTGGCGCCCGTGTGACCCGGCAGTCTGTTCCATCGACTGCCACGGGCCCAAGGGTAGTGGTAGCTGCAGGTGCAGCTGTGGACACCGCCACCCAGGCTCAGGGTCTGCCAGCGCAGGCTGCGTTGGCACTTGAGGAGCCCTTGGTAGATCTCCAACAGGCCAGGAGGGAAACCATAAGGACAGGCTGGGCTGCTCAGACCAAGACACGTGTCCCTGGGGCAGTCATGTCATCTGCTGCCCCGAACAGCCGGGTGTTGGCAAGTGCAGGGGCAGATGCACCCAACAACACCCCGGTTGTGAGTCTGCCAACCAGGACTGTTGCGGTCAATGACCCTGCCACAGCTGATGTTGCTGCGCAGGGTCCATTAGAGGGCACCTAGCTGACACTGACACAAGTCAGGCCTTTGGTCGTCCCTCCACCTGCCACTCCCTCAGCTCAATCCACCGAACCCACTGGCCATACTGGTCAGTGCGGCATTAGCCAGCCAGGGTCTGCGCCACAGTCCAAGAGGCGGAAGGTTGCACCTGCAGCACAGGCTGGGACCCCACACACAGCCACAACCTTCTGCACGTCGAGGAAGAAGCCATTCTGCAAGCAGGAATTGGACTTCCTTGTGGACTACGTGCGGGGCCACAGCCGTGACATGCTAGTGGGTGCCAATAGTCAGACTACAGCTGCCCAACGTGACACCCACTGGAAGCGGAACATGTCAGTTCATTCGGCCATGAGGTGCGCACGGCGCAAGAGTGCAAAAAGCGTTGGAATGACATCAAACGCAGCACTAAGACTAAGCGTGCCTCTAATTACAACTTGACTCTGGTGACTGGCGGTGGGCCTGCACCAGAGGAGGAAGTGCTCACTTCGCATGAGGCACTCATTGTGGAGTTCATACCACCTGAATTGGTCGAAGGAGTGGGAGAGATGCTGGACTTTGATGCCCAGTCCAGTGAGTGTTGATGCGTGTGTGTTTCACTTGTGGGATGTGTTGTACATGATTGCCACTACATGTGACGTGTCCATGGTTCTGATGTGTAAGTAATGCAATGCTTCCGTGATGCATGTCTCCTCTGCCTGCATGCGGGGACTCCATGTAGGCATGCACCCTTGCCCCTCCTCCGCCACTCTGCACCCCAGTTCCACCTTTGCACTGGTCTGCTTCAATCTTGCCAATGTGTACTTTCTTGTTCATGCGTCCTGTGTAGATGCTAACTTCCAGCGTAGAATCTGCCAGACATATGCCGTGTGGTACAGCCTTAGTACTTGATACAGGGTATCTCACTTGTACTGTGCATAGGTCAGATGTCCCACAGGGACATGAGTGCCCATTCATGCTCCATGTGCATTGCACGCATGCCCCTATGTGTCCTTGACTGGATGATCACTGTAATACAAGTCCTTGGTTACAACATTGCCTGGCATCTCATCAGCCTTCCCATGTCAACTGTGGCTCAGTCCTGCGTTGCACACATGTTTAGGGTCTGACAATCTGTGTGGCTCACAGGCCTCAGCCTGTTCAATGGCCACTGACTCTGTCCAACTGTTGTTGTGTCTTCTTCACACATGGGTGGCATCCAGAGTTTTCATCATTTGTCCTGCTTACTGTCCCAGCATCATTTGCATTGTTGTCACTTGAATCACATTAAGCTGTTGATGCCAGACAACACTGCCTGTCAATACACCGGTGTATGGTCAGCCTTTTGATACCATGCTAAGCATCCCTGCTTTGGTACTAGGGTGGAGGAGTGCTTGGCTTCTAGATATGGTACACATTGAATGCACAATGCACGTGATGTCTGAATTTGACATTGCACTGCCTTCACATTTCCTGGCACACACCATGGAGTCCTTGTACATGTAGGTAGTGAGTGGCGTACACATTTTCTGCACTGCATAGACCCACTTCCATGGAAACTGCCACCTTTCAACAGGTCTGATCACAGAAGCAATTCAAAGTTGACCCAGCATGCATGCCAGGTTATATGTTGTGTGTCACATGTCTGCCTGATGCGTTTGCTGTCGGTGTGTGTGTGTGTTGTGTGCTTCTGGCATTTGTAGTGACCTTGTTTCTCTCTATTTTTCAGGTGATGACGCAATGGAGGCGGAGGATGGTGTTGTCATGCCAGACACAGGGTTGTTACCACTACATCAACCCGGCACTAGTGGGGGTCGTGGGGTGGTAGGCCACGAAAACCCCCAAGTGCTACAGTCCATCTTGTCTCTGGCTGCCTATGAGTCCACCCTTGATGACGACTCTGACGTCCATGTTGAGTTGGATGAGCATCAAGTCCATGTGTCAGGGGTGAGTGATTCTGATGTGGACACTCCTCTGTCCGCGACAACTGCACTAAGGGATCAGACAGTCTTGGTTCCTCCGCCCATGGTGGATCGGGACGCAGGGTCACCCTCCACACCAGTCACTGATGTGCCCGGGACATCACGTCGAAGGGGGCATGTAGTCGTGCAGCCGCGGGCGGTGCCAACACAGCGAGGACCCCCTTGGGTCCCGCAGGGGTCAAGACCGGCAACTGAGTGGGAGCAAGACATGACTGCCAATTCCGAAAGGCAGGGGGCAGCAATGGAGAACATCGCTGAGAGCATGGAGTGTGTGGCCCGATCTGTGCTCCCCCCTGCTGGGCAGGTGCTTCTCCAGCAGCAGGCGGCACGGTCCACGGCCCGCTCGCTCAGGCTGGGCATGACTGCCTCAGACAGGGCACGCCAGGCTGAAATGTCATCTCTGCGTCAAGCAATTGCTGCTCATGCAGTGGCGCACATGGATGCCCTGAGGGAGGAGTATGCTTCCCTCAAATCCACTCTGGGTGTCCTTATGATGTCCCAGAGGCAGCGGGCAGAGGAGAGGTTTGCACAGCTTGAGCGTACCATCTCGGCTGAGCTACAGGCTTGCCGGGAGGTGCAGCGGTTGTCCAGCCAGGCCTTGCAGGAGGAACTCCGTGTTACACGTGCTACCTTGCAAGAGGAAGCACGTGTATCACGTGAGGTTCTGCATGCAGACCTACGTCACATCGCCACACAGAACCAGGCTCACCCGTCCGGCAGACTTGCTGCCGACGAGGGGCAAGCTGCGGCTAGGCGTGGCCAGGCTACTGTGCCACGTCCTCCTTTACAGGATGAGCCAGACTCGGACGACCATCTATCTCCCACATGGGTCGGGCTGTGCAGGCGTTGAGCCCATGGAGGTTTTTTTTTTTGGCTCAGCATCATCGCATGTGGATGTTGAGCAGCACCCTGTACCTCCCCCCTCCTGGGTGCCTTCCCTCCCCCCCGGGTCGTATGTGGCCATTTTTGATTTTTCTTTTAGTTTAGTTAGTTAAGTTTCTGTTTGATAGTTAGTTTAATTAGGTAATGTAGGTTTTCCATAGTTAGTGTAATTAGTTAATATAGTTTAAAATTGCTTGTCTATTGTGCTTTCATGTGACGGTGCGGTGCTTTGTGGCTTTTGAAGGCATCCACTGTCAGTTCCAGCTGGGCCCTTCAGGCTTGTCTTGTGTATGTGTTTGCTGCTTGGGGTCCTTGACTCACGTATGCCTCTCCTGCCTCCCTTATCCATGGGCTCGCAAGGATGGTTCGTTGTCACAACCTTTTACACAAGGGCTTTGGACTGTCATATCTGTGGCATGTCTGGTGCTGTGTGACTTGTGTTGACACCCCTAGTGGGGATGATTTTGGTGTTATTGTCCACTGTTCAGCTTTTGCTAGATGGGGTGTTTCATGATTAATGTGTACATTCATTGCTATGCATTGTGTAGTATGTTTCTTATCTTTACTGTACACGTGTTTGTTGCAATTCATGCCGTAGATAGTGTTCTACACTTTGGATGTGAAAGACGGACTGATGGTGTGATTTCTGATGTGACTCTCTGACATGGTCAAGTAATGAGATGCCTGAAGAGACACACACAGATGACTTTGAAGCATTAATCGTGTGTTTCGTGCCCTTTCTGCAGGGGGATGAGCCTCCAGAGCACCTTTGCCAGCAGACATGGCCCATTGGACATCTGCATTCTGCACACGTTTGTTGGTGCCCACGTGCACATGTGTGCACCAGCAGAAGCACAGGGATTGCAGACCTACATCCTAGAACTGCTGACGTGTTCCAAGGAACTCCAGGCAAGGTGAGCAGCACAGGGGGGCCACAACACAGCAAAGCTTGCACCAGGCGAGTTGCACATGCAAGCTTAGTCACAGCACTGAGGGTGAGCTTGGACGAATATTGGTGTTGAAGCACACAATGTAGCTCAGATGTGTTGGTGGACTGATGGCTGTTGATTATAAGGTTGTCTGGGACACCTGCAGGGGCAGTGGCACATACCCTCCGGTACACCAAGGTCCATTGAGGCACTTGTATCAACCATGTAGCCTTCCGAGACATGGAAAGGGGCAGCTCAGAGGGACATACAGCAAGGGACATACTCGGGTGCAGTGCATTTCATTTCCATGTACATTTTGATAAATGCATTGCCAACTTTGTTTCGGTCATGGTGGTACACAACTTGCTCTGAAGTTATGGCTTGCTATATGGGTATGTCTGCTTACCCAGGGAACATTGCATGTTGTGTGAATTGTGACACATTGGTGTTCCATTTGCCACACACCCACCGGCGGTTGACTTACTGCATTGACTGTGTATGACCCATCACAGGGGTAATGTTATATATGGGTACGAAGCATCTACACCAGATTGTCTGTTTGTAGAGTAGTTTGTTGCTATGGGGCATGTTTGGTGGTGTGTTTTTGTGTAATTGGCACGTACAGGTTGTTGACTGTGGCTCTCTTTGCAGCATTGCAGTGCTCCTGTAACCGGACCTGAGAGTGCGCAGGCAGGAGGCCAGCACTCAAAACCAGAGCTAAGTGTCTTGTTGTTTTTCTTTCAAACTGCTCTGCATAGGCTTGCTGGGGGGTGCACTAATGCATGGATGAATGTGTAATTCAATTTGGTATTTTTTTTTCCCCCTAATCACACGGAATCCTATGCAATTTTGAACCATGTACCCTCTACCCGGTGTTCCTGCTTCCCGTACCTATCCAAGCAACGTTCCCTAACCCTCTTTCCCCGCTTGGGTTGCGGATGCCTGTGTAAGCCCCAAACTTGTAGGCGCCAAAACCCTAGAGGGGGTGGTTGGTTCGTGCCACTCCTAAGCCTGGACTACAGAAGGCCATGACAATGATGTCCAAGTTTGTTTGCATTGTGTATGTGTTCATGCAGGTAGTACATTTTCGTGCATTCCCTACTTTCATGTGTCATTCCTCCTCCCCTCTCCTGACACCTGTCCCAACTGCATATCCCTGACCCTCCTTCCCCACCAGGGTCTCAGGGGCCTATGTGAGTTTGACCTTGCAGGCACCCGGGACACGGTGGGGGTGGTTGTTTCGTGACACTCCCGCGCCTGTACACGGGACCTGTGACAGTACACATCCGTTCATGGTGCATCATTCTATGTTATGTTCCACATATGGTTCACATCCTGTTGTGACATTGTTTTACTGTGCTACCTTGGTTGTTGCATCATTGTGGTAGTACTTGGCCTTTGTGAGGTACTGCTATGTAAGGTCATCTACTGGAGGGTGTTCTGGTTCGTTTTTCTGGCTTGGATTTTGTGATTTTGGAAATGAGTGTGGATTCTGAGGGTGCAGGCACCTTTTCACACACAACCTGGGAGATGGTGACGAAGGGGAAAGGTGATCCTGTGGCCAGGTGGAATTGAGGGTTGAAGGCTCCATGACCCAGGTGCAGTTGTTCAGTGGGTCATGGTCATTTGTGAGGGAGGGGGAGGGTGTTGTTGATAGTTGCCTTGCCCTGCAGTGTGATGGGAACCCTGACATTGTAATGGTGGTATCCTATGTACATGTTGTGTTCTGCTGATCAATGCCTGTTCATGTGTTGTGTTTACCTTTCAGGTGCGAGGGGATAGTTGTGGTTTGACATGCTGGGGTGTACACATGGTGAATGTTCACATGTGATGTGTAGAGAACACTGATGGTCACTTGATTGCACATGCATATGTTGAGTGCATGTCCTCGCCATTTCTCTTAGAAGTGTCTGTGTTTACTGGGTCACCATAGCTAACTTAATGGAAGAGGAACTTGCAGCTGCAGATACTGTAGAACATTTGCTGGGCAATTTGAAGGATAGAAACCTGGGACTTGGCGCCCGGTTCTTACCTCTTAGGACACCCAACAAAAAACACCCCTATCACTCCTATCCTAACCAACCTCAAGCCAGCCCTACACACATCCGGGACCACACCCAAAAAACCTCCATCAGCATAGTTGAACACCCTCTGATCAGAGGTGCTCTCATCAATACTCGGTCGCTGGTCGCCCATTTGCTTGACATTGATGACCTTAGCTCCACTAACAACCTTCACTTTCTGGCTATTACTGAAACCTGGCTGCATCATGGAGCAGACACAGCTCTGTCCCTTGCCAACCCAGAGGGCTACTCAATATTAAGGAACGGCAGGGATTCAGGTAAAGGAGGAGGAGTAGCCTTCATCAACAAAACATCCCTTGGCCTTAGAGCGACCCCTTCGTCCAGCTTCAGGTCCGCCAAACTTCTGTCAGTTAAGTTCCAACTCTCCGCTGCACAAACCATCCTTATGCACCTCATTTATAGACCACCAGGCCCCATCTCCTCATTTGTGGAAGAGATATCCAACCTCCAGACTACTAATACCGAAATAGGATCTCAAGTCATCCTACTCGGGGATTTAAACTTAGTCCTTAGTGACGCTAATGCACTATCCCTGGAAAATACTATCTCCCAACTAGGGTCACAGCCCCAACACATAACAAAGGCAGAACCTTGGATTGGTTGTCAGATCACAACTGCTCCACCTCCATCTTAATAAACAAACCAATTGCCTGGTCAGACCTCCACGTCATCTTCTTCTCCATCCAAGGGAAGGTGCAGCCGAATTCTTCACCAGCCACTGTCCCGCAAACCCTCTCCAGCAACAACCGCAACATCACTCTTTCTGATCTCTATAATAAAACACTTGAATCAGCAGTAGATACCATCGCTCCTATCAAACTTACCAAAGCTAAACCGGCAGCGCACTTGAACAAATGGTTCACTCCTGAGCTTAAAATCCTTGGGAATGCCAAACGAGCGGCAGAAGCCACATGGAGAAAAACTGCCAACCAGGCCAACAAAACACTATTCCCGCTAGCGGTCGCCAATTACAAAACCTCTATCCTCAGAGCAAAAAAAGAGTCCTATGATAACAGAATTGACAATGCCAAATCAGGAACAAAAGAGCTCTTCATTATCCTCAGGGAACTCGAGTCCCCCTCTACACCTACAGTAACCTGCGATGCATACTGGTGTGAGAGAATCCAAAAAGCCTTGGCTGACAACATTGCCATGCTACAAACTAGAATCGAACAGAAAAAGATCAGCCTAGCCAAAAAAGCAAACTCTCTACCTCCTCCCACTGCTAAAACTCAAACCTACCCTCCCTTCTCTTTCACCCCTGTCACAACGAAAGAATTGGAAAGCATCATCAAAGGCCTCAAGCCTTCCAGATGCCAAGGGGACTCCATCATCCAGGAAGGCACCAACGATCTGGCCCCGTTCATAACAGCCCTAATCAATGCTTCCTTTAAAACGAGCTCAGTCCTGAGTAGCATCAAGGAGGCCTGGGTCATGCCCCTTCTAAAAAAAACCTAGGCCCTAACAACCCCACCAATTACAGACCATTCACCACTGTCCCCTACATCTTAAAGATCTTAGACAGAGTGTGCTACTTGCAAATCCAGAAGCACTTGGAAGAGAACAACCCTTTGGGCCTTAGACAATCTGGCTTCCGACCAAGGCACGGAACAGAGACAGCTATTCTGGACTTAAAAATTCATATGGACGAGGCGAAGGACAAGGGCAATCTAGCCATTCTCCTGCTGCTTGATCTTTCGGCAGCCTTCGACCTTGTTGACCACCAGATCCTCATGGAACATCTGACTGGTTCAGCTGCATTCACCCGTCAGGCGACCGCCTGGGTCCAACCCTTCCTAGCAGACCGGACCACTCGCATCTTTTCGCCGGGGCCTTCAGCTCACCCCATCCCCATCCTTTGTGGCGTCCCACAAGGTTCATGCGTCTCCCCAACCTTATACAATATCTTCATAAAGCTATTGTTCGACCGCCTTGATAACCTGGGTGTCACATACACAAACTATGCTGGCGATGCCCAGGTTCTCATCACCCTTTCAGGTTGCTATGAGGAGGACTCCATATGGATTAACAATTTCTACTTGGAGATCCAAGCCTGGATGGCAGAACACGGCTTATGCCTCAACGACGAGAACCACGGCTAAACAAACTGGACCCCTGTTACGCTTCTATCAACATAGATGGTAACCTAATCACAGTGGCCAAAGAAATTAAAACCCTAGGACTTTATTTAGATTGTACACTCTTGCTCAAAAAGCAAGTTAACGCCACAGCCTCCTCCACGGCTTACACAAACAAGCTCATCAATGCATGCAAAGCCTTCCTCTCGCCTTCCAGCTGCATAACACTAGCCAGAGCGCGAGTGCTCTCAAAAATAGACTATTGCAACATTCTCTTCCTTGGTACTTCAGAGCGCAATATGAACAAACTGCAGGTGCTGCAGAAAAATGCCCTCAGAGTGGCTCTGAGTATCCCGCGGCACTCTCACATCTCCAGCTTCAGAGAAGATGCTCATTGGCTCCCTGTACGAGATAGAATCACCCTTAGATCACTCGTCATCGTACACAAATGCCTCTCTAATGACGCCCCCAAATACCTAGCTGACAAGTTCAACAAAGGCATTTCTACCAGACCAACCAGAACGTTATACTCTCACTGCCTATCCATCCCCAAATTCTCCCGAAAATAAGCAGGCGGCTCCAGCTTCCCGGTCCTAGCTGCTAAGCAATGGAACGCCATACCTAGGAACCTTAGAGCAGAATCATCCTTTTGGGCCTTCAGAGCAAAAACGAAGTCCTGGCTCGCCAACAAGATCTCTCCCATTGTCTGACATACTAACCTTTCGCTCACCACTGTATTTGTATGCATATTTTTTTCCTGTGTCTGCCCTTCGACCACCATGTACCCTGGTCATTCGTACTTACTGTTATCATCGGTTTAGGGTCAAAGATTCGAATACAAAGGTTCGAATAACAATACTTTAGAAACTAAAGGACCGAAAAAAAATCAAAAGCATATGAACCTCTGTTTTTTGGCCAAAAACCATTATTTTTACCTATACCAAAACCAAAAAAAAAAATATACATTTTAAAAAAGGCATTCAGTCTTTTTTTCAGGTCCTTTTGACTCGAATATTGAATTTGATCCTTTTGTTTTCGAATTAATGACTGGACACGGTTATCATCTTGTATGTCTATAATCTGTTGTAACCTGTACTAAGTCTCTGGCGCCCAGTTACCTCAGGGTTCGGCGCACGATATAAATAAAGAAATTAAACTAAACTAATTACATGAACTTTGCAGTTAGAGAGGCAACACAGCAGGGAGGCATCCGAGGTGAGGATCCTCCCACAGATGGACAAGGAGGGAGTGCAGCTGGTGGTTCTGCAGGAGATGGAACAGCAACAGGAGAAGGAGACAGACATAGGCCCCCCGATGTTTCAGGAGGAGGAACAGTCAGAGGCATGTACACCACGCCCTTGAAGAGGGGGCAAGAGAGGCACAAGTGCCGCTTGTCAATTTTCTTGCAGGGCATAAGGCATCCAACCCCAGCCTGAAATGTGCCCAGCTACTCATGGGCTTGGCACACATTCAGCTTGTCGTTGAAGATATCTGTGAGTGTGGAAGAAGGAATTGTGATATACAACATATGCAAGGAGCCACTGAGGTGCAAAGAAAGGCTGTGCTTTGGGAAACAATGGCAATACACAAACTAATGAAATGGAGGACTGAGCAGTTTTAATGCTCATACATCAGTTTGTAGTGACCCCCTCTTCCACAGCATTGTCCAGCAGTGTAGATGGCAATGAGGCAGTGCCTACAGTTTCCTCAAAGAAAAATACAACTGCAGGTCACTGGTGCCAGACACACCGGCACAAGCAGTCCTCAGCCAATCCTCCTCTTGCTCAACCCAAGCATCATTGCTCCCCCCTGTGTGTACTGTGCCAGTGGCGCCACACACCAGCGTTGCCTTTTTCCAACATCAAAGTAACCACCTCTGCAGCTTGTTATTTTTCTGTTTGCACCTTGTCGTTCTGCCAAAATGTGTGCTGGCATGGAGGGACAGAATGATAGCTTATACTAGTAAGCACTGTCTGTATTGTCAGCTGACCATGAGTCTGGGGAGCAGAACCCCAAGTCAGTCAAGCTCTGTAATTGTTTCAGAGGGCCACAAAGGATGAGAGTAGCTGCTTAGTTGCCTGACTGGCTCCAGAGTTGAAAGGGTAGTGTGAAAGGGCCAATCAGGACGAGAATCAAACTGACAGATCAAATGTGGCAGCCCATGTTAGCACATGGTTATGATTTGTGATCTTGTGACACTTTTATAAAAATCCAATTATTATATTCCCACTATTCTTACATATCTGCAAGTTGCATCCACAGCATGAAAGACACTGCCAGCTAGGAATGGTTCTCCTACATTGCTTAAACCCATCTCATGGAAGAAAAGACAATGTTTATTTGACAAGATTGAGACTTATGGAAAATCTATCAGCCACCACTGGATTCAATGTCAATATTAACTGAACTGAATAAAGTATATGTCAAAAAGGTAAGCCTTTGAAGAGAATGTGATGCAATGTTACCCAACAGATAATCTATTAATACCGCTTGAGTATCATACATTTTGGTGGGAATTTCATATCTTGTTAGAGGCCTCAGGTTGATGTTGTCTTTTATGAAGTTGCTGTTTAGATGGTTGCTATTTTGGAAAACACAAAAAAGCAGTTGTTGCCATAGAACATGAACACTACAATACTTTACTTCAGTTGTGCACAATGGTTTCTCCACAGACACAATTTTCTTGTAGTATTTATTGTACACAATGCTTTCTCCTCAGTCACTATATGTAATTTATCCCTGTCCCTTTCTTTTAGCAGAGTCAGAATTCGAATTGAAGGGCTGCAGGCGCAGACAGTCTCCTCTGGAGTTACAACAGGCAAGTACTGGTACAAATGATCAGTTCTCCATCCCGGTTACTCCTTACATAGATAAATGATGTGTCTACCTTCTTTCAGCTGAGCAAAGACAGACTCAGGTGAGCAGTGGCTGATTCACAAAGTGTGTAGCCAAAAACAGGTAAGCACATTAAAATGTCCTGAACGCTAAGCAATGGCTGTGTCTCTTATATAGCTGTGCCACCAATATGGCACCTCGGATTTCTGAAATCCTGCGTGATTATGCAGAGTTGTCGTTCTGGCTTCTATACACTTCAGTGCTGCACTAACCTGTACCATAAACCCCTACCAGGACCTCAGGGGGGTTACTAAGGAGGTTTGGGCCCCGGGTGGCAAGGCTCAGATGGATACATGGGTGTTGGGGGGATGACTTCAGGGGGTATGACATTAGCCATTCACCCAGTTAATAAGCAGCCTTACATTGGCATGTGTATAGGTGTGTTACAAATGCCATATCATATCATATCATATCATGTGATACCTTATGTCTGTTCGCAAGTTACATATGTAACAGGGGGCGTATTTTTAATAGGTCAATTTCAAAATGATTTTCGTTCTATTATTTCATCCTCCTCTCATAGTATATGCAGGGTAGCATTAGTACCAGACAAAGTACACAACATGAGTCATGTGTAAAAAGTTTATCAAAAGGGTTTTTTCAAGTCACCCTTTCTTATTTATTACATAATTTAAGTGCTACAGAATTTTTGGGTGTCTCAATTCTTATAACTCCTCGAATATTTTGCTTAACACATTTTTTTGTGTTCAAAAAACTAAAATACATACATGAATGTACCGTGAGGGAGTAGGGTAAACATACAATAATAGGTGCAGACAGACATTTAAAAAAACAAATCCAAAAACACATTATTTCCTAGAATGACATCGCTAAACTATAGCGCAAAGTAGTGGAAGTTGGGCCAATCTGATTGTGTGTGTTTAACACTTGGTCCTGGCTTGTAACGTTTCGGCAGTGATAGTACTTTTGTTCTGCCTTCATCTGGACCGGATTGGGTGTTCCTTTCACTGTCCACCTTGACTGGTTCTGGGTGCTATTTCTTATTCAATGGTCCCATGAGTTCTTAGTGTTCAGTGGGACATGTGTGCCTGCACAGAGGATCTGCTTGTTTATTTGGCAATAATTATGCCGAGAGAATCTGGGGATCCAAAGCTTGCTTTCTCTGTCAGTTTGTTGGGTCTGGGAAGTGCGTGGTATCGCTCAATAGTAATAATGCTCTCTGGGGTTGGAGCCTCAGTGAGTGAAAGGTGCCGGCTGCCTTCAAGTTACTGAGAAGCCAAGTAGTTGCCTAGGCAACCCCGCATGCAAGATAGATTCTAGTTTAAGTCAAAACGTGTATGATAAGGAGCTAAATGCATGTGCTATAATTGATTAGAAATAAACACATAGAAAGAAATACCCTTTGCATTTTAAGCATTTCAAGCACAGTTCGTTTATAGTATTTTATGTCAAAAAGGAAAAAGCTATTTATTTCAGTAATTTATCCTGTTTCAAAAATAATCTACCTCAGCCTGCCTCATCCTGCCAGCACCTGTGGACTGCAGTGTCTTTTTTCAGTAGGTGTTTTTTCCAACTATGTCAGTTTGATGGATAGTTATAAAGCTATTTTGTGACGCAGGCATCACATCCACCTTCAAACTCTTAGAATTGTACCAGATTTCAATGCTTTTTCATTTTCCATTAAATTCAATAACGTACTGAGGGACTTTTCCATAAACTATGGCAACAGACCAACCTAACTCTAGCTTAGGTACCGCAAGTATTGATCTGCAATATCACCTATGGTACTAAAAAGGGGAACCTATAAACACATGAAAGGTTACATGTTCAAAATGTCACTGCTTAAATGTGCTTCTCGCTTGTTTTGCAGACCACCATCATGATTCACAGGATATTTCTGTCAGGTATAGTTTAGTATTGCCTAGGATCATCTATATGCATGCACCATTTTATTACAGAATGTCTATCAATGATCACAGCTGCTTTGGACTAGGTTCAGCTATCTTGGCAAGAGAATGGTTTTATTGTATTCTATGTTCTTGAGTCTCTGCATCTTCCAAAGTAATATATCCTAAATGTGAAAATCCATGCTGGCGAGTTTTTAATAAGAGGAGCTGAAATAAAAATAACAGAAACAACATCTATGTTAATTCAGTTCTAAAATACAATATCCTCTATATTCCAATGCATATAATCAAACTTAAGCACATTTGTTTATTGGCCCTATTGTGTACCAAGTTATGTGTCTGAAACTGAATACTTCAAATAGTTGCAGGAAACCGGTGCCACTAAAAGGTATCCATTTTATTTATCATCAAGCAATCAGAAGCGTGGCAAGATGCCATTATGGCAATGTTTTGCCCACTGGGCTTGTAAAGGTGAATCACCTCTAGAAATGCATTCATTCTAATTTACAGCAAATGATATCACACTATTTTCTTTTTACTCAATCATTATGAACTTGCTGAAATTTATATTATAATACACACTAAATAATTCCAATTGTTTCTTTTTTCTCTGCACATACAATGATGTCACACTCAGTGACAGACACTGAATGCACTCTCCTTTCTGCTTTCAAACACTTTTGGAATACTCTTCTCAGTCTAATAAAGTATTTCATGTGTTTTTTAGGTCCAGCAAGCTGGTCATTGGGATTCAGTAGCAATAATCCCAAAAAGGTAGCCTATCTCAGTTCCGTTTTCTACCTCCCCCTCAATTCAGGTACGTTTTATTTTTGAATCTCTCCCACCAAACTCAATTCTATTAATGCTGTAACTCTCCCTTTACCAAAGCCTATTCCCTCAACTGCTGTAGCAACTGCCTGTATTTGCCTGTGTTAGTTTAGAAAAAGACCGTACCATAGCATAGACGGTATATTATGTTGGCCAAAAACCAACCGCATCATATGCCCAGCACCACCAGAACAGACTCGTCTGCATAAACATGAGCGCCCATTTTAATTGCACAGAATCCGCCATTAAGCCATTATGCTTTCTCTTGCTCTTCTGTTTAAACGCTTTGCAAAAATTAATTTAATTCCGTTCTGCTCCAGCACAGAGCAAGGCCACAAGTTACATATGAGAGACCGGCCGAGACAGAAATACATTGTTTTCCTCCCTCACGAGTCCTTGAATGCGAGCAGAGAGGTATTTAATCACCAAGCCAGGTGCCAGCTGGCCTCGCTGAGACTGCAGAAACTATAGAAATAGATAGTTAGAGGCATGAATTATACTCTCTTTCACGGCCCCCCTTAATGGGCCCCTTTAGATCGAGCTGAACTCTAGCTCACGAACAGAAACTAGAAGATAGCAAGTCTTGGAATGTGTCTCTCCTACGAGCACAGATCGCTCACTGAACAAGAGCATTATGTTCTCTGTAAAAAAGAATAGTGTCTGCGCCTTTGCAGATTGCAACTGTTGCTAAATTATTGTCTTAGAAGGTGTCATACTTGTCACAATTGTCAATCACCGAACCCTTGCTCAGGAAGATACATCATGGGCGGTTTTGATGTGTCACAAACTGATAATATGATGGTCCTTTTGTATATATGTCTCTGTTGTAGAATGCTCGCGTTGTTGCGTCTCACGAGGTCTGGGTGACAAACGTTGCGAGACCTGAGATCCAGTCGGCTGACTGAGACTATTTGCTTTGCAATAAACCCTAGATTTTTGGAATTGAACCTTGTGTCTGGCGTATCAATTTGTGTATGGTGATTGTGCCTTGTTTCCATACGTGAGGGTCTTCAGGGGCCGTCAAAAAATGCCACCTGAATAGGGACCCTCCCCCATTTGCTTCATCGTGTACGTTGAAATTTGAAGAAGCCAGAAAAAATTAATCGAGGGCGAGGCCGTCGAGCCGGGATCGAGAGGTGTTCGGGGCGCCCCTGTGAAAGTGATGAGAGACTCCTTTGCAGATCTGTACACAGACGGTCCCTGATCGACGCGCCCGCCCAGAGAGCAAAAAGGTGAGGGTCCCAAAATGAGGCAGATTGAGCCAGATACGCAGACATGACGATCCTCGGTTGCGTCTGTATACGGACGAATTGCGTCTTGAGAGACAAGTTGGTTGATCAGGTGAGTCGTGCCCCGATTCTTAAACAGCGCTGATACTGGTTAATAGTTGCTCGTGCAAGATCAAACGCCCAGGGTAAGGTACGAATAAGATCAAACATGCCTGGGAAATTGTCTTCCTGTCTAGTGTGATTTTTTCACTGCGGTAGACAATCTTTGGAAACTGGCCAGGCTGCGCCACCCGTAGGGTCGCCAGCGTTTGAGATGTTTGTGAAGTATGGAATAGGGGAAATAATGTTTTGTGAAATTTGGCATAGGCAAACCAGACACGTAGAAGATTTGCAAGGGCCGAAAGATGGTAGTTTTGAGATGCCTCGAATAGAGCATTTGGAATCAGTACTGCTGCGCAAGAAAGCCCGCCCTGCGACATTTGACGTCATTAGAGACTGGAGGAAGGAAGCTAACCTCCGTTTAAGAAGTAGGGAGAAACATGCGCGTAGGCACAAATCTAATGCAGACAGAGCGCTAGAACAGGAAGAAAATCAATGGGATTAGGATATCAGAAGGGCAGATAGGAGTCTTCAATTAGGCATAGAAAAAATATATCCACAACAAGTGTTGCATGCATCAGATGAACTAATTAATAAGATTTTAAATGAAAAAAGGCAAGAACGCCCTAAAAGTAAAATTGACACAATTGCACAAGTGCCCATTGCTCAGTTTCAGTTGCCAGTCCCCCTTCCAGTTGTTCCATCTGCACCAGCCCCTCCTGAACACGTGATTCCATTTCCCCCTCCACCCACCAAGCTTGAATGAGCAGCTATCAGAGAAGGCAGCTCTGAAGAGGCGGGACCTGCACAGAGAGGGAACGCTAGAATAACCCGTAGTGCGGTCAGCAGGGAGAGAAAGAGAGAGCTGAAAGAAGAGGCAGAAATGTACATTGAAGGCAATGATGAGGGATTGACGCTGAGTTCAATGTATGATTATGAGAAGCTCAGCGAAAAACAGGTATTGTTGGAATGCATGGGAGGATATTTTATGGAAAGGTAGAAGCAATTAACTGGTATGATGCCGCCGCAGAAGTTGCGGGATTTGAATGCCTTTTCACGATTGAGAGAAAGTGATTCAGAAATGAAGGAGCATGTTGACAGGCTATTTGAGTTTAAAGATGAACTTGATGAAGTATGTTCAGAGATGTTTTCTGTTCCTGGGTTTCAGTACAAAGAGGTAAAAAGAGGGAGACAAGGGTCAGAAACCTATGTACAGCAGCGATTTATCCCTCCATCAAAACCGGTTAGTGAAGAAATGAAAATATGTACGCGAGAAGCGCTTAGATGGATTATGGATGCTAGTATTCCTATAATGGAGGTGTATGAAACGTTTCAATTATATACGATAGAGATGCAAAGAAAAGCATTGCAAGTAATGATTGAATATTTGCAAGATAAATATGTTGAGAGAAATGACTGCTGCCCCCCTTAATTAATGACAGTATACAAGAGAGCATGTTTATCTGAAACAGGGAAGACTGATCTATCCCTTGATCTAGCTATAGTGCTTAATAAAAGAGAGAAAGGAGAGGGAGCCAGTGCGATATTCCCGATGAGAGAAGTCTCTCCCACTTTTGTGCCGAAAACAGAAATCCCTGGTGTTAATGGAGCTCCAGCGCAGGTAACAGAAGCACATTACACAGCACAATATGTACATGTCCCTTTTTCTAGACAAGAGGTGAATAATATAAAACAAACAATCTCTGATATAAGAAAGAACCCGGCGGGATTCTATAAAGAAATGTAATCTTATTTGAAATCGTCCATTTTTAATATGAACGATATTGACCTATTATTCCCTGTAATTCTCCCAGCAGATGTATGGAAGCAAATTAGAAATGTGGATGATCATGAAAGTTTGGGAACATTTTATCAAAGAAGAAACAGACAGATCAGCAGGTGAAAAACCATCATCAAATATGTTAGCATTACCGGCACAAATAGTACAGAAATTGAAGGCAATAGTACCTGAAAGAAGAATTATATGGGACAAACTAACTGCATGCGTGCAAGGCAAAGATGAGTTGGCTACTGACTAGTTCAATAGATTTGAAGAAGTGTTTACAGATTTTAGCGGTCAAGATTTAAGCAGTGAACCTTGGAAAAGACTATTTGTTGACAAATATGTGAGAGGGTTGTTATCGAAAATCCAAAATTTGATAATGACATCTGAAAGTGCGTGGCAAGCAAAATCACAAAGTGAATTGTTGCACATGGCACAATACTATGAGAATACAGTAAATTCAGAGAAAGACAAAGAGGTGAGAGACAGAGTGAATCTAAAAACAAGAGTGTTACTACAGCAAGTAGCGAATAATAATAGGGGCAGAGGAAATGCACAAGGGAGAGGGAATTACTCAAACATGCACAGAGGCCCAATTGGGCTAGATCAATGTGCATATTGTAAAGAAGAGGGTCACTGGCGAGCACAGTGCCCACATTTGCAGAATAGAAATGGGAATGCCCAGAGAAGGCAGAACAGAGGTCGCCCGGGGAAACAGGGGCAAAATAGAAACACTGGTATGCCACAAAATCAGAATAACCAAGGAAACAACAACCAGAATCAGAGCCAGAATCAAAATCAGCAGAATGGAGCAGGAGATGGAAATGTTTTTGATACTCAATCAAATACATATTATTCTGGTGACTTTACATCAGATGATGTATTGTTCCGCTAGGACATCCCAAGACAGGGGTCAGAACCAGTGTCTATTCCCGTTGATCAGAAAGGACCCTATGTAGAAATGAAAGTTAGGAATAGAGAGCACACCTTTGTAGTGGACACAGGTGCACAGAAGTGCTCAATCGATCATCACTTGGTTCCGGAGATACCACTGTCAGGGCAAAAGAATGTTTCAGTAGGGTTCGCAGGCACCCCAGTAATTAGCTCCGTGTCACAGTCAGTGCCTGTAACACTAGGTCCATTCACAGAGTCTTGCCCGTTCCTTTTGACACAAGATTGTGGCGAGAATCTATTGGGTTTAAATTTGTTGAAAAAACTAAGTGCGGTTATTCATTGTTCTCCTGATGGAGTGTTTTTGACGATTTCACAACAGAAAATGCCAGTGTTCCAATTCTTGTCCAGACCCCTGCCAACAGAGTTGAGTAAGGTACCGACTTGCATATGTGCAATGAATGATAATGATGTTGGGTGTTTGAAAATAGATTTGGTGAAAGTTGTTTTGAAAGAGGGAGTCACCTTTCCATGTATCCCGCAGTATAACATTTTGGTGGAGGTGAGAAAGCATTCAAATGCATTGTTTCAGATTTGGTTAAAAGAAACCTGCAATAGTCTGATTCTCCCAGTTTATAAGAAAGGAGTTAATGAGATACAATATCGTTTCATAAGTGATTTAAACGCGCTGAACAAAGTAGTGGATCCCCAATTTCCATTGGTCCCAGATGTCACTACCATTTTGACAATTATTCCAGCTACGGCTTCATATTTTAGTGTAGTTGATCTTAAAAATGCATTTTTTAGCATTCCAGTACACCCGGATAGCAGATATCTATTTGCTTTCACACTAGGAGGGCGTTCTTTCACATTCACACGAATTCCACAAGGTTACACTGAGAGCCCAAGTATTTATAGCAGAGCATTAAAAGAACAACTAGACATGTTAGAACTACCAGCGGGTTGTGTACTACTCCAGTACATCGATGACCTATTAATTGCTGCTGACGCAGAAGATATTTGCAAAAAGGGTACCGCTATGTTATTGACACATTTAGCAGTGCATGGACATAAAGCTTCTTTGAAAAATTCCAGTATTGTCGTATTGTCGAAAGGAGGTGCCCTATTTGGGCCACCTACTTTCGAAAGAGGGAAGAAGACTGACACCAGAAAGGATAGAGATTATCTCTGGTATGCCTATTCCAAAGACACAGAAAGGAGTCAGAGCCATAATAGGCATGGCTTCATATTGCCGACAGTGGATATCGAATTTTGCAATGATTGTGAAAACAATGGTGGCATTGACAAAAAAGGATGTTGCCTTGCCTTTGCCATGGAGTGAGGAATGTCAGAATGCATTTGATCTGCTCAAAGTTGCTTTGTGCTCAGCTCCAGTTTTGGGCACACCAAATTATGAAAAGGTGTTTAAATTATTTGTGCATGAGAATGAGGGTTGCACACTGTTTTTTTTGACACAGGAACAAGGAGGAAGAAATAGACCAGGCGCTTATTTTTCTTCTGCGCTGGATCCTGTAGCATGCGCTTTGCCACGTTGTTTACAAGCTGTCCCTGTGGCTGCCGCATCAGTAAAACAAACCGAGGGAATGGTTTTGGGTCACGCCTTAACGTTGATGGTGCCTCACACAGTAGACGTTCTCTTAAATAGAACGCAGACGCAACATCTTACATCAGCTAGATTGACTAGATATGAAACTGTCCTGTTTGCACCCCATATTCAAATTCAGAGATGTTGCGCTTTGAATCCTGCAGAGTTAATGCCCCCTCCCAATGAAGACAAGGGTAAGAATGAATCACCACTCCATGATTGTTTAATGGTTACTGAAGAAGAAGCGAAAGGGAGAATTGATCTAACAGACACCCCACAGAAAGAGCCAGACGGAGAACTGTTTTGTGACGGTTCCTGTTTTAAATTACCCAATGGCACATCAACTGCTGCCTATGCCATCACGACACTGAAGAGTATCATAGAGAGCAAAAGAATTCCATACAATTCAGCGCAGGTCGCAGAAATAATAGCATTGACAAGAGCATGCGAGATTTCTGAAAATTTTTATGTAAACATATATACTGACAGTCAGTACGCATTTGGGGTGGTACACAATTTTGGTCGACTCTGGGCTGAGAGGGGTTTTCTAACATCACACGGAACTAAACTTCAACATGGCCCTTTGATAGCGCGATTGTTGTCTGCACTCACGTGTCCAAAGCGACTGGCAATAATGAAATGCGAGGCGCATACGAGAATAACATGTAACGTTGGAAAGGGAAACGCATTTGCAGACAAAATTGCAAAACAAACTGCCACTGATTTGCACACCAAAATGTTGATAGTACAATCAGAAGAAGTGCCCTGCATGATAGAGAACGGGATTGCCACAGTCAAAGAGATGCAGGCGGAAGCAACTGCTGATGAAATAAAAGGGTGGGCTGAGGGCTTCGCAGAATTAAACGTAGAAGGTTGCTGGGTGGACAAAGAAAGTAGAAAGTGGATGCTGCCCAACTCCTACGTAACTGCAATGGTCACTATGGCCCACAGCCCCACTCACATATGTGCGAAGAAAATGATACAGCATCTGGCTACAGTATGGCAGAACCCGAACATTAGAAAAAATGCTGAGAGACTAGTTCAGGATTGCATGACTTGTTTCCAACACAATATTGGAAAAGGAACAGCCACTCCAACATGTAGTTTTGCCCACCCCTATGCCCTTTGATGTCATCCATTTTGATTTTATAGAAATGGAAAGATGTCAGATTCGGCCTGCCACAAGTTATATGGTCAGACAACAGGCCGCATTTTGTTCCCGCTGTGATATTACAGATATGTGCAGGCCTTCAGATTGATAAACAATTCCATTCCGCCAGGCACCCGATGAGTGCCGGTCTTGTTGAGCGTCAAAAGGGCATTTTAAAAAACAAAATAAGTAAAATCTGTTCAGGAAGTCAATTAAAACTGACAGATGCATTGGCTTTAGCTTTGTTGTGCATGCGCAAGTCTGTGCAAGCAAGGACTGGACTCTTCCCCATACGAGATTGTAATGGGGAGACCTGCTAATGTTTGCTGTGGTCCGCGGCCCAGGCCCCTGGGTGAAGTTGAATACCTTGTGCTTGTTACATACTGTGACATTTTAACACAGAAGCTCCTTTTGATTCATCAGCAGGTGCAGGAGGCTCTTCCTGTCAGATATACAGGCCCGGGGCATTGTCTGTAGCCAGGCGAGTGGATCCTGGTGAAAACTTTCGACAGGAAATCATCACTTGCACCGAAGTGGCGTGGCCCTTACCAGATACTCTTGGCAACACAGACTGCAGTCCGCGTGAATGGTCGCAAGGCGTGGATCCACGCCACCCACATGAAAAGAATTCCATCGCCATTGAAAGAACTGCCTGACCCAGACGACCAGGAAGAAACAGCTGCCTCCGACTCGAAAGACACAATTGCCTGTTCTCTGCCACAAATTCTGCCTGAGCCCGAGAGAAAGCCTGAGAAGATTGCTAAAAAGGACAAAGGGCTAAATGTGCCCCAACTTTGCCCAGCTGAATCTGAATCACCACAGGCTGACATAAAGCCTGCATTGTCACCTGTTGACACTGAGTCTTCATCTGGAAGTGCATCTGCACTGTTCATTGATCACACAGTACCTGGAGCGATAAGGTACAACCTACGTTCTCAAAATCAAAAGTGATCTGATCTGCGTGTTTTTGTTGTTGCCTCTATTCCCATCACGGATGAATTGGGAATCGGAGGCCTAGGGAAGTGGAGCGTGGGGGCTGTACCAATCTGAGAGCTCTGGAACACGGCTTCCCGGTGCTATCTTTGAAAATAGAAATCCATTTGTCGATCACCCCGTGCGAACAAGCGGGGCGCTTATGGTACGAAGGTAATTGATGTTTGCTCTGGAGTTTTTTGAGCAATGTGCAAGAGCACGATAATCTTTCCTTACGGTTAGCAATCAAGGCTGCCGAGAATTGGCCTAAAACACTTTCTTAACATCTTCAAACATATTGGTGTTTCAGCGAGTGCTGCTGTGAGAAGTATTCACGACGAACATTGTTGAAGAAGAAGAATCACGCACGATGCTCATACCTGATTCTGCCCCCTCCTGCACCAACGCTGATGATGTAATAAATATAGGGACTAGAAAGAAATATAGAAAGAATTGCTGTAAGAAAGTAATGTTAATGATTATGACACTTTTGGGTATTCTATGTACCATCATCCCAGTAGTATGGTATCTGAAGAGCGTATACCCATTGAGTTCTCTTTTGCCTGCCACAAATGCATCTGTCACAGACAGTCAGGTCCATGTACTCTCTTATACTCTCCCTCCAATAGAAGAAAGACACAGGGAAGGTTATGGTAATAACACATTGCTTTTGATTATGAATATGACTCACTCAATCTTGAACAAGACTAACTGCTGGGTCTGCACACATTTACCCCAGCATGGCGTAAAAGGAATAAGTTGGTATGTACAGCCATTACCCCTTAATACAGCATGCTATACATCACTAAGTGCACTCTTTTATGGAAAGCGGAATAATAGTGACACAGGTTATTATACAAGAAAAACATAGAAGAATTTGAAAAAGTAGTAATGAAACCCATAGGTTGCACCATATTTACCAAAGCAAGTTTAATAAAACCAGTAGTAACGCCAGTAGATAAACTGTATGTGCCTTATAAGACAACTGTAATAACGTTTCACATGAACCCAGTAGGTAACAAAGATGTAGTGCCCCCGTCATATACAATAAATTACAATCCTTGCACTGTTACATTTTGCTTACGAGAGAAAGGTTCCTACCCTCTAGGGACATTTGATAGATGCATGAATATTGCAGTACTTGAGAGAGAAGAAGAACCGATATATGTAGGTGACCCCGTTTATTTTGTATGTGGAGAAAAAGCTTATCCCTGTCTACGTAGAAATTGGGGTGGAACCTGTTACTTAGGAATCCTTTTCCCTGGGGTATTCCTTGCCCGAACATCATATATATTGAAATTATCTAGATCAAGGCCTCGGCGGGATGATGAAGTAGGATTTATTGCGGGAGACATAGCAAAATCATTTACACCATTTTGGGGCCAAGCAATAAACTTGTATATAATAAGAAGATTGTCAAGAATTCTAGAAAAAACGATAAATGGAACAACTGACATACTGTATAATATGACCCTAGAAGAGAAGGCAATTAGATTAATGACACTTCAGAATAGAATGGCTCTTGATATAGTTTTGGCTGACCGTGGAGGTGTTTGTAAAATCGTGGGGTCAGCGTGCTGCGTATTTGTAAGTGACTCCTCTCCTACGATTTTTGAGGCAATAAAAAAGTTATACATCCTGAGCTCTGACCTCCACCCCCCGATAGGTGGTTGGAAACTGAATATAAGTTCCTGGTTTTGGGAGTTACTACGCTCATGGCGATGGAAACTAATTGCAATTTTAGCAACAGTACTCGGAATCTTCCAAACATGTTGTTGTTGCATGCACTGCCTGCCAATTATTTGCACTGAAATAAGTGATGAATGCATACACATGATGACGGAAAAAAGAACTTCCAAAGTAGATACGAATGCAAATAACGAAACGCAAACTATGAAAGATTTTATGTCCATTGATATTGATGATGATGATTACAGCAGTATGCATAGTTCAGAATTAGATACTTGGTCAGAGGAAGATGCGATGTATGGTTGATGTCTTTGGCTTACAGCCAAGAGGAGGGTTTGTTAGTCTAGAAAAACACCCTACCATAGCACAGGCGGTATATTATGTTGGCCGAAAACCAACCGCATCATATGCCCAGCACCACCAGAACAGACTCGTCTGCATAACCATAGAGTGTCCATTTTAATTGCATAGAATCCGCCATTTTGCCATTTTGCTTTCACTTGCTCTTCTGTTTAAACGCTTGGCAAAAATGAATTGCATTCCATTCTGCTGCAGCACAGAGCAAGGCCGCAGACAGGCTGAGACAGAAATACATTGTTTTCCTCCCTCACGAGTCCTTGAAGTGAGCAGAGAGGCATTTAATCACCAAGCCAGGTGCCAACTGGTCTCGCTGAGACTGCAGAAACTATAGAAATAGGCAGTTAGGGGCATGAATTATACTCTCTTTCACAGCCCCCCTTACTGGGCCCCTTTATATCGAGCTGACCTCTAGCTCACGAATAGCAACTAGAAGATAACAAATCTTGGAATGTGTCTTTCCTACGGACGCAGTTCGCTCACTGAACAAGAGCATTATGTTCTCTGTAACAAAGAATAGTGTCGGCGCCTTTGCAGATTGCAACTGTTGCTAAATTAATGTCTTAGAAGGTGTCATACTCATCACAATTGTCAATCACCGGACTCTTGCTCAGGAAGATACATTATGGGCGGTTTTGATGTGTCACAACCTAATGATATGATGGTCCTTTTGTTTATATGTCTCTGTTGTAGAATGCTCACGGTCTTGCGTCTCACGAGGTCTGGGTGACACACGTTGCGAGACGTGAGATCCAGTTGGCCGACTGAGACTATTTGCTTTGCAATAAACCCTAGATTCGTGTCTGGCGTATCAATTCGTGTATGGTGATTGTGCCTTGTTTCCATATGTGAGGGTCTTCAAGGCCCGTCACCTCTGCCTAGCAAGACTGATACTGAAATCAAACTATGCCTACTCTGTTTACATGTTAGCCTGAACCACCTGAAACATGTTGTACAACCCACTGTAATGTTTTGCATGAACCACTGATAATGTTCAGAAAAGCTTGCTTTGATAAAAAAAAAACACTACGTTTTTTAGCATTTGGTATTATGGATGAATGTCTGCGTAGTGGACAGCTTTGTTGTCTCCGGCACTGATTCCATTGCGAGCTCTCTTGCGGGGTTTGCCCATGTGCCACTAGGATCAAAGCTCTTCATGTAGATTATGAAACGGACATGATGATGGACGAGGACAGAGGAAAGTGGTATGGTAGTGTCAAACAGACATGTTCAATATGCAGAACCCTAGCACTCCTGGGAGGACATTAATAAAACTCAGCTCATTTTCTGTGAAAAAGGTGAAATTGGCATGGCCAATTTATGGGGGCAGTGTGAACTTGGGAAAGCAATTTCCTGTAGGTGATATAGGTATTATGCGATACCTTGGCCATCACACACACTTTTATTTATTTTTTCCATTGTTAATATTCCCAAAGGCAAATGAACTGCACCCCTCCATTCTATCCTTGCTGTGATGCTAGATGCAAATTGTACTGCCCATGCACAAGCTTTTAGCCATACCCAACATGTGACATGATCTACTGTCCTACAGGGTAGGCACTCAGTGCCATCCCCAAGATGAGGCTGGGTGAATAGTAATGTACCATACTGTGATTAAGCTTATATATGCTTTTACATGCATCATGACCACAGCACTGATAGTGTAAAGGTTTAAACACTTGACCCAATAGAGGAGGCAATCATGACAGCTGGGTTCAAAACCCTCCATGAGTGCTTTGATACTTGAACTCTTATGGTGTGCAATTAAAACATACTCCCTTAGAAGCAGACTAAAGCACATTAAACATGCAGAAAAACCATGTGTAAGCATGCTATCCACACCTCACAATATTAGTAAATATGTGCAGGTACTACGAACGCATGCAAAATACAGAACCGTCCATGTAGAGGCAGGAAACCATATGGTAGTCGGGCACAGCAGTCTTAGTTCAGTCACTGCATCTCCCTTTTCTGGCATTTTAATGGCCAACAGCACAAACACCATAGTTCACATTCCGATACATCAAGGCATAGGAGAAGGGTTGGAGTCTACCCATGGGCATGTTTAAAGTCATGGAACAGGTCAAGTGGCACAATATTTCTACCATCAAAGGGAAACGGCTTGGCAATGTGAAAAAATGTGACATCACATTTGGGCTAATGTCGGCACAGGTGTCAGTGGTATTGCTTTCAGGGAGTGTGGGCTTTTGATCGTTCATTGTCATGCATGACTTTGGTGTACTTGCCTTCCGCCCCAGTCACTACCTATCTATACTGCTCAGGTAGATCGGTATCATGACCTGCACCTCTCACGGCCACAACACCAAGGGTGGTGACAGAGAGTCACCTCCTGTGGCACCTTGTTTGGGTCCAAGATAAGCTTGTGTGCAGGCCCACTTGGGTGCTGTCAACACTTCCGGAGTGTCTGGGGGTCTTGGATGAGGGGTCTTTGTGTTGAAGGTTCCCATTATGCATGGCACATCTTTCACACTGCCATCCAGCAGGGCCTTCAATTCATCATCCGAGAATGTTCTTTGTTCAGCCCTTGGACATGATCATCGTGACTGCTAGATGGTGTGCTGCAATGGAGGAGGCAAGTTAGTCATACAAGAAGAGGGCCACAGGATCCTATGAGAGAAGCATGCGATTGGTGGACTAGGGTTCTCGTGACAGGAGACTAGAGGAGGGGTGCTCCTTGGGGCAAGCAGCAAAGAGCAGTTAGTGGTGCTAGATGGAGGCTAGACAGTGGGGGTTGACAGCCATCATTGCGGGTGGAAAATGGCATAGCAGTTAGGGGAAACTGTACCAGGGCAGATATAGGGAATAAGAGCAGGCAAAATGGTAAGAGCAAATAGCACTAAAAGGCACTGGGGACTAGTGCTTGGACAGGTCAGAGTGGATTGTATTACCTTTGTGGGGTCTGCGGCAGGTTAGGGTGTGTTTTTGGCTTTTATGGGTGTATAGGGACATGTGTGTAGCATCCTTGTACTCTACGTCGTTTCCTAAATGTTTATTGCAGCTAGAACTGGAACACAACTTCATTGTTATTGCATGCAGATTTTACACAAGTAAAGGTTGTGCAGGGCTACCATGCAATGTCTTTTCATGAAGATGTTTTGATATGTGTGAAAATCCTCAGGGTCATGTGCGTGATGCTGTGTTTTACGCCACGGATGGGGTTTAAGTTTATGCCTGCCTAAAAAGCATGGTGTACAAGCCTCATTGTCATTCCTTTACACCATATGCAGGTTTCCAAGGCCTACCGGAATTACTGTCTTGTACCGACATCATAAGGCATAAAAGTGAGATGAATTGGCCTTGCATTTACGCCTTTTACCAATTGCAGCATAGATCGGGATCGGCAGGATGAAGCGCAATTCTCAACAGAGTGCTGAGAAGAGTGAAGACCCCAAACCTCACTAAGCCACCACCTGAGGTCCCAGAGCGGCAAGACTGTGGTGCCTAAAAAAATAATGAAACAATAGTGAGCCCCTAGGTCTTCCTGACTACTGCTGCTTCCACTACCCAATGACTATTGCTGCCCCAGGAACCCTGACTTCTGCTGCCACCAGCGACCCCTGACCTCTGCTGTCTACAGGACTGCAGGAGTACTGCTACCCCTAGGGGTCAATGAGTATTGCTGCCTCCCTGGACAAGTGACACCAAATGGTCTTCCTTCACCACCTCTCCCCTGGACCAGTGACACCCACTGCATTGTCCTGACACTAATGTGAAACCCTGACTCCTGGCACCACCAGCCTCCCTTGCTTGCCCCAGAGCCACATTCGCTTCCTTCCCCAAGCCTCTGAAACTTATGCCATATATGTGATGCAGATATTCAGCCAGTTTAAACGTGTAGATATGCAAGGAACCGCAAGAAGCAAGAATTCATGAGGCTTGCTTAAGCTTAGTAGTAAGATAGATTGCGGCAAGCGCCACCTATACATATCTACCTCAAAAGGAGCACTTTATATAAGTATACTTCCACTATGCATAAGAGTGGAACCGACAAAAGGTTACTAAAGGTCTCAAGAGGAGAGCTGCGCAGCAGGAAAATCGAGGAGAAACTCAGACAAAGGCAAATCATGCCAAAAAGCCAAGGTCGTATCAGCTGAAATAGACCCACAGTGGACACAATGAATGAAGCGAAGAACAGAGTATCCTATTCAGAAAGGTCACGATAAGCCACAGATGGCAGATGGCTGGCAGAATTAAATCAAATGCACAAATTGCATGAAGAATAAGACGATTTCACAGTGTCGAAATCACGTGACCAAGCAAGCAGACGGGATGAAACTTTCCAAACTACGCATGGACTTGTGCCATGCCCAGACGTCTTAACTTTTCCAGACCAAGAAGCAGTCTCGAGGCCAAAAAACAAAGAAATAATTGACACACCACCACAGAAGTGATGATTGATTGTTGCAATAATTGGAGGGAGGCTGGCGGTGCAGACAAACTCCCTGCACCTGGCCGGCTATTCTGCATGCTGCTAAGCTAGTGGAAAAGTACTATTGGGTTGATACCAACCCAATCATAGTGGACCAAGTAATCTAGGGCCCTATAGTTAATAGAACTAATGAGACGTTGTACTTTTAGTGACGTCTACAGTAGCCATTTTGAAGGAAGGGCTTAGATGCCCCACCTGACACTGTTTATCTAATCCCCTCACTTTGTTACCAACTACAGATATAGCACCTATATTAAAGTTACCTTCCTAGAACCAATCAAGATAAATGCTAGGTTTTGTGATATTACACGTCAGTGATGATGAGTTTTTAGTATAAATGTTGTGTTTTTTCTGAAATCAATTGGAATTGAAGCGAGAAGGAAGATCGAGCGATTGCTGATATTCATAAACTCCCTGTATTTTGTGCTTGTCTTTAAACAGACTCCCTTTGCCAAACTATCAATTTGTCATTATTGATTTGATGCAAGAGTATTAATCTGTCTCCCCATCCATCTTGAGTGTACTGCTACTCTTCTTAAAGTGCTGTTGGGGCACCACCAGCTCTTTGGGCCGACTGGGGTCCTACTGCACATCAATGTTATCCGAGCCCTGGTTCTCTCTAGGCTTTTCTATTGCAATAGCCTCCTCCTGAATCTTCCCTCTTCTACTCTGCAACCCCTCCAGCTAATCCACAATATGGCAGCAAGACGTATCTCTCCTGCCCTAAAAGTCTTCACTGGCTCCTGGTTGCTTCACAGATTAAATTCAAATCCCACTGTATCATCCACAAGGCTTTCTGGAGCCAGGGACTGCACTGAAACCCTGTCTTACTAAATATTCCCCCTCTAGAGCTCTGCACACCTCTGGGATAAACACTTGGTGTGCACATTGTTTTGCCAAACAGAGGGCAGGAGGCTGATCACTTTCCTCAGCTGGCTCCCTTATTTGGAACAGCTGCATCTTGAGCAGGACTTTCTAGCTCCTCAAGACTTTCCTCTGTATCTCATCCTTCCCACACTCTCTCCTCTGCCAACCTCTCAGTTGCTTGTTTGGTGTTCAGGGCCCTTATTTGTATTTGTATATTTGTATTTTATTTATTTGTAAAGCGCACAGGCCCAAAGGCATCTGGGCGCATAATCTTAGAGAACAAATGTATAGTTACATACAAGAGACAGCAGTGAGTAGCTCAACCAGATTACATTCAACATGCTGGTAGGACTACAGTATGACAAGAGTAGGAAGAACATAGTAAGCCGAACAGCATGTGCAGGCAGTGGAGACAAATGGCTAGCTTAAAAGCTAGGGTCATGCACATGATGGAGGCTAGCAGAACAATGTGAAGGCAATAAATTAGGTACAAAAGATACATACAATGAATCATACAGGAATTATAAACATCTTATGCATTCTCAGGGCCCCGACCTCCCACAGCGACTTGCCCCCAGCTTCTGTCTATCCTCAGCACTGGCCTCGGCTCACCCTCCACCCTGGAGGCTCATACTTACCCTCATTGCACTTACCTGTGCAACTATGAGCACCCAACACCTATCCCATTTATTCCCTTCTGCACTGGCACATTCTGAACACTCACAAGGCATAGTAGGTTTGTCACCCCCCACTGTATTTCATATTGTTGTGTTTTTCATTGTTTCCTCTATCCCCTCCCTGTTGCCCCGTGGGCCCTTTGAAACAGTATTTACTTCCTGTTGTAAGCGCCTAACAAGTGAACAATAAATAAATAATGAGAGTGGGAACCCCTCAGGGACTCAGCCTCATCGTCCCAATTAACAGCCAAATACTAAGGAGAGGGAGAATCCTTCAAGAGCTCAACCTACTCATCCCAGTGGGTGGACGAATCATAAGAAGAGCAAGGCTAATCACTGGGTACATGACACAGATCCCAGTGAGGAAACTAATGGTCATAAAGCTATAGCAAGTGCAAAAAGGAGAACTGTGCAACTGGTGAAATAACTAGCAGAAAGAAAAAAGTGTATTCATTGCTACTGAGAAGGACAGAGTAAAAGAGTATACAGGTACCAGGGTACCTAGAGAGACGACTTTAAGAAAGCAAGGAGAGAACAAGAAAGGGACGTGGAAAAGTCGAGAACTAAATGAACTGGTAAAAAAATAGATAAGTGCTATTTGAAGATCCTATACTGAAAAGAACATTGCTGCAAAGCAAGTCCCAGGAGAAGGGAGGCCTTCTCCTGCTCTTTAGTTGTTTACTATAAGTGGTAGGTTCAGCATAGACTAGTTTTGGACGGAAGGCTGATTGTTACCTTGGACTATAGAATGGACGACGAACACCCTAGTTTCGTTTTCTTAGGAAGGGAAACCCTTAGAATTGGGAAAGTCAGGCATGTTCTATACTTCTTGACATGGCAACCC
Source organism: Ambystoma mexicanum (assembly GCF_040938575.1). Classification (NCBI taxonomy): domain Eukaryota; kingdom Metazoa; phylum Chordata; class Amphibia; order Caudata; family Ambystomatidae; genus Ambystoma; species Ambystoma mexicanum. Next base: position 1,089,198,862 of record NC_090922.1, on the reverse strand, counting down.
TAGCCTGTCTCCTCCTTCTGACCTATCACAAAAGCCACCAGTTGACTCCACTATTTAAGGATCCCCCCAGGGGCATGACGGCACCACTGAATTGGATCCCCTGTGGACAAGAATGTGTGCATGCCAATATGTGCATGTGCTCCCACTGATTCCCATGTGCATTGAGGGTGAACACACACAAGTTCCAACAAAGGTTATGACATCATGGTTAACATGCATATAGCATGTGGTGCACTAGCTGTGACAGCTGTGAAATGCATGGCTTTTGCCTCGGTATGTGTCCACCCGGATCAGCCACAGGTCAGCAGATTAAGTTGTGGTTTACTTCCACTAGAATAACAGGTCCCCAAGGTGCAACCTGCTGGATGATACATGAAGCACACATAGGGGACATTAGAATCAGATACTCCACGATGCTCCACGGCACTGAAATGCAAAGGTTCCCGACAAGACATTGGCCTGTTCCATCAGATGTGTTAAAAAGCAATGTCTATCCTGTGATAAGATCCACAGGCACTGACTCAGTGCAAAACAAGAATGCCCTTGAGGCGCACTGCAAATGCTGGACCCTTGACTATACAAAACCATGCACGCCACAACACTTTGCACAAATGAGAGCGCTTGTGCCTTACACAGTGATGACATGAACAGTGTCCCCACCCCAAATGCTACCACACCCAATCCAGTAATGTGCATGCATACGACAAACGGATGGATGACCATGCAACAATTCCATGCTACTACTTACCGGCATGATGCTCACCCTTCTCCTATGCCGCAGGGCAGAAGTGTCTGATACAAGCATCAGTACAACTAACCGTTCCACTCAAGCCCAGTGAGATATGCCCACAGCACCCACTCAGCATTATGTCCACAAACAAATGAAATGACTATTTAATAACACAGAGCAAGAGGGGTGAGGGGAGGGACATAGCCCAGGAAATGTAGCATCCAGGTCTGCATACACATGGGAGAACAGAAACAAGTGATGGTCATGACAAATCAAATCTCTTCAAATCACTATTGAGCCCTCATCTGGGAAACTGCAGACAACTGGGGAGGCATAAACCCGCTCCCCAGCCTTTCCTCCACAAAGCAAGCCTGCAGGCCATTCAGAGAGTAGGGGGTTGGGACCTTATGGTGGGAGAACCAGTACCACTTCCCATTCCTCCTCCGACAATTACTAAACCATAGTCCTGTGTATTGGTATGGGATCCCCAAGCCATGGTCACGTGTCTGAGGCAGGCGGAGACCGCAGAAACCCATGCCAAATGCCTGCTTGAGTATGTATACTGCAGATGACATGTACAGCCTTGATGTCACCTAAGGAAGGAACAGGGTTGTCAGGCTCAAATATGTACAAGGCAACATCATGGGAGTGACCTGTTTACATGGAACTGCTAACGTAAAATGCCAGCCTGTGAGATGTCCTCACAATCCCACCTCTGCAGCGACGATGGTGAAATGGAGTGCTGGTTGCCAACTAGCACACCGTGGTATACAGGCATTTCTATAGCACAATGTAGCGCTGCCAGAGGTTATCCAGAATACCTTTCTATGGCTACTGAGGGGATGCATGTGCTGGAGTAATGTCACCAACAGGAATGAGGAATACATGCATATGGCAATGGCCATCTGAAGGAGCAGTTTTGAATTCCCTATGGCTTACAAGTGGATGACATGCATCCATGTGTCCCCACACAGTGCCTACTGCCACCTGTCTAATGCAGTGCTTGCAACTTGCACACTGCAGTCTCCCATGGCCAATTCTCAGATTGACATGCAGATTACTGCGGGTACACATTACTTCCACAATGAGCCATCACGTGGAGAATGCTCGGCGCACTTCACCATCTATCATGCATATGTGCTGTACATGCATGTGGTGCCCACATTGCTCCACACTGCCACACTGACATTGTTTTCTCGGTCGCAGGGGATGGAGACGATACAGCAGAGATGAAGAGGTGGATGAAGATGACAGCAACAGTGATGACACCATGAAGTGGACAAACCAACCGGTCCACCAAGACACAGAGGAGAGTGCTGCTCCACAGGACACTGTCCCACCAAGAGCTGCATGGCCATGGTGACCAGGACACTGCAACTTCTGTCACCACCATGGGCACTGTCGTTGTGGCCCCATGTGACATCCCGCAGCTGTGGGCTGGGGAAACCCTGGTTGTGTTGGAGGAGAGTGCACCTCATCCAGGGAAGTGGGGAACAGGCATCTGCAACTCCAGGTGCAAAGCTCCTGCCTTAATGATACAGAACTGGGAACCCAGGCACTGATGTCCAATTGTTCTTGAATGGGTTTCAAGTTAGCTCAGTTTGTCATGCTTTCATGTGTGCCTCTTGATAGTGCTGCTTCTTCAGTGTGTGATGTGTTTGGGCTAGGAATGTGCAGATGGTCAAAATGGCTTCACCGTCCTCACAACACATCTATGTGAGAATGCCAGTGTTACGCCGGCTGTTCTTTATGCTATTGTCCTTTATCTGTTCTTACTACTTCCAACCTCTGCTCTCCACGTAGCATCCTGCATTCCAAGGCTCGCAGATCTCTATTTCAGTATTTCTGACCTGCCCATGTTACCTTTACGAGGTGTCTCCTAAACCATCACACTCTGGGCCTCATCAGGAGTTGGGTGGTATCCCGACTGGGATACCACCCAACTTTATTTGCGTTAGCGCCCACCCATCCTAAACATTGTTCCCAATTCCCCATTGGGGAATTATCAGCTCAATTACAGCTGGCAGTATTACCACACGGTAATTGCACCGAAAATTGGCATTTTTCCAGCATGTTTACCCCCAGCTCTGTGCTGGGGGTAAACACACCAGACTCATGATTGGGTGGACCCATAAATGCGCTGGTAACCCCGTTACCGCCGCATTTAAGGGATACAGCCCATTTTGTGATGAGGCACCCTGTCTCCTATGCCACCCTCTGAAACCCCTCTTCCTTCACTCATATACCTCCGTAGGCCCCCACCTCCCATGCAACACGTACACTCCATGCAGACCCGTCTGGAAACGCAGCTGAAGCATTTGCTTCTTTGCAGCATTTTTAGTTTGGGCTATTAGGTGGTACTTATGCCACCTATAAGCCGAAACTATTGCTTTAGAGTACAGATGGAGTGAACAGGTGTATGATGAGGGACACACAGCTTGTGGGTGTTGTTTGGTTATTTGCCCACCCATTGACTGCCCATCACTATGGCCATTCCCACCCAGTTCCTGCCTCTCCTGCCCGAAACACATTGTCCTGGGATCTCTTTGAGTGTGCTTTAATCAAGCCCCAGGATCAAAATATGCACTCGAGGTGCCAGCCAGTGTTTTTTCAAAGCAGTCTTCTCAGAGTTAACGACTTAATTGGAGCTGTAAACTCGCTAATGGTGTAATAGAAATGTCTCCACCAAGTCCGTCTTCAGCCACTCGATTTATAAGCACTATGTGTGTCCTGTTAAAAACAAGCATTGGCAAAGCCAACAGTTTTGGCTTTTGTGTAGGTATTCGGCTGTTGCCAAGCATTGCTATTAGATGCCCAGGCACTTGCAGCATTCTGCACCTGTTACCATAATTGGGCAGTTAAGCCTTTCCCATGCCTACACAAATGCCCAAACAATTGGCATTGCCAATGCTTGTTTCCCTTGGTGTGAATACCCTCACCTTTTGGGAGGCCTGTGTATTCGACTAAACATTTCACCCACTCAATGCTATTTCTAGAAATACATATATAGGGGGGGTGCAATTTGAGGGCACGAATAGATCTTACGGAGTCACAAACAAATAAGCACCACCAGACCAACTTGATTTACTTATGCATGTTTTACCGAGCTGTTTGTATTTCTTAAAAAGGTGTCATTATGCAAGTTCAGAATAGGTTCAGGAAAATAAAAGGTCTGCATCAAAAGGATATACACCATAAAAGTTAACTTATAATCAACACTTGCTAAAAGGCTCTCCAAAAAATTCCAAAGCCATTTGATTTTGAAGTGTCTTCATTTGGGTTTTTCATGGAACACGCGTTCTGTCATCGTTTGTTGCTCTAGCTTGAAATTAATTGATGAAAAATACATTGCAAAAGTAATTTGCATGCGCAAGGTTAGAACGACATGCACATCTGTGAGTCACATGTGTATCGATTTGGCCACTATGTGGGAAGAGTCGATGGTTTGTCTGCACATACGGATATTACTACTGGACTCACACCATTTGTACTCATTGGACCACGATGTTGGATGATTGCATACTTTCCCTCACACTGTTAGGTGATTGAGTGATGACTACTGATCTAACTCTATTTCTTCTCCCTCCTTTCGCCTTTCTTTTTCTGCTGTCCTTTTTCTCCCACTTTCCATTGTTTATATTCCCGATACTTATTTATTTATTTATTTATTGTGATGAATCCTTTGAACCTTGGAGCCAACTGAAGCAACCATATGTAAATGGAATGCCGGTGGTGGGCATCAACATGCACATATGCTGCACACTTGCCACTACCGCACACGGACGACTAATTCATTATATACCATTGCTCAACTCTTGGCTGCCTTTTGCACCATGTATTTGTTTGGGGTCCCTCTGGTCTCCTACATTGTATGTACAGCTATTTGCCCTGCTGATAGATAGCATGTCCGAAACGCATTGGCATCGGTCTAATATTTTAAGTAAGAAGGGAAATGTTGTAATGGGCCTGTAGTTCGTAGGAATGGATGGGTCTAGTGATTGTTTTTGGGGAAGTGGGAGGACCCAGGATTGTTTTAAGTTGCTGCGGATAGTACCTGATAAAAAAAAAGAGGCATTAATTAGTTTGGTTATAAACAGTGAAAGGTCTCTTGCTGCATCTTTGATGATTTGAGCTTGGCATATGTCTCCCTGACAGTTTGACGGTTTTAGTGAGAGGCTGATTTTTTCAACCTCCAGGATTGAGACTCTTGAGAAGCTAAAGCGATAAGACGGTTTAGTAGTAAGCGTAGGGGTGATGGCTGGAGTGCCTGAGTTTGGGATGTTGCTTTTTTGCTTGCAATCTTATTCCGAAGAAGGGTAATTTTGTTAGTTAAGGCCTTCTGTATGTTGGAAAACCAGAGTTTGTCCTTCAAACAGTTGTCTGTGGGGGCAATGGGGGCCTCCATCTCTTTTAAAATTACAAAAAGTTCTTTGGTACTAGAGTTAGCTTGGAGAATCCTATTGTTATATGATTCTTGTTTGGTGTGAATGATTTCTTTCTTTTATAAAGCTGTGATGTTAATGAGGTTAGTTTGGTTTTCCTCATTAGGTAGATGTCTCCAGGTGACTTCACATTTTCTTTTTTCAGCTCTCAAGGTTTTGAGGTGCGGGGAAAACCAAGAGTTCAAGTGAGCTTTGGGTTTACTACTCCTCATTTTTAAAGGGCAATCATGTCGAAAGCTTTGGACCTAGTATCATTAAATTCATCAACTAGTGTCCCTGGGTCAGTAGTGTCAGGCAGGGAATTCAGGACGGATGTTAAGAGGGGTATACGTCTGTCTGCCGTGATATTCTTTTTATTCCTAATATGGGTGGGGGCAGCTACTAGGTTGCTTTTGGGGAGGTGATTTTTGACTGCAAGGGTGAAGAATAGGTGGTAATTGTCAGTCCATAGTTGGGGAGTAATGGAAGTGATTTAGGCATTACAGTTAAGTTCGGCCACCCAATCTAGTGTTCTGCCTTTATTATGTGTAGGCAGAGTCACCCTTTGGATGAAGCCGAATTCGTTGAGTGCATTGGAAATAGCTGTAGCTTGCTGGTCACTAGGGTCATTGAAGCCCAGATTGAGATCCCCCAGTATAAGTATTTGAGAGGTCGTTTTCATGTTGTCTGATAATGTTATCGAGATATCCTCCTCAAATTCACCGATGGGGCCTGGAGGTCTGTAGATGAGATGGATGGTCAGCGTTTGGGAGTCGGACATGGGAAGTTTGGCAGTGAGTAATTTGCATGATTTTATGTCTAGTGCAGTGGCTAGTCTTATGGCTAAGTTGGATTTAGCTATAAGGGTTATTCTACCTCCTCTAGAGTCAGTTCTATCGGCTCTGAGTAAGGTATAATTATCTGGGACTGCGAGCATGAGAACAGGGCCAGCAGCTGCATGCAGCCATGACTCTGTTATGGCTAGATAGTCATAGTTTTCGGCCCTTATTAAGTCGGCTATCTCCATAGCATGTGCTACAAGGGATCTGGCATTGATGAATCTGCCTTTAATGTCTGGGATGTTGTTACTAGGCGAAGGGTTCATAGGTTTACACTGGCTTGTTACTTTGGCATGCCCCGAGGTAAGGGGTTCACTCAGTGGTTATTTTTTAGAGGAATGCGCATCAGGCTTTGGCTTGAGTGAGGTGGTAGAGTCATTATTTATTTCCTTAGTTTGATTTTTATTCGCTAGGCATTCTCTCACGTAGCATGGGTTGGTAGCAGTTCTGATCAGGGGCTTGTGGAGCCTCGTCAGTCTTGAGTGGAGCCTGATGTTTTGTAGTTGAGTATGGCATGGGAGATTGGTTTTACTTACGCTACGGTTTAAATTGCAGTATGTGGATGGGCGTTGGTCCAGAATGGCAAAGTAACGTTGGACAGGTCCGGATTTGGTGTCTATCGTTGTCCCTATGGGGTGACAAATAGGTGTGCTATGCTGAGCGTTAATGTTAATCTGAGGTGGGGTGGGTAGTGGGTATAGTCAAAATCATAGCTATGGTGAAACTTCCTACGGTTGAGTGCGGTGAGAAAGTTGAGATATTCTGACGCATAGGTTAATTTTCCTAGTCCCAGTAGGGCAGACAGTAAGAGTAGGTGTAAACAGGTATTGCCAAACATAGTGCACTTGGGCATAGTTAGGGTGCAATTGGGCTAGTGAGCACAGCTGTAGGCTAGTTAAGGTACAGACAGTGACGGCTAGTGAGTACGGCATTCAGCAAGTGCAGGGCGCAGCTAGGCTGGTCAAAGCCACAGTGGGCTGGTTCAGGTGCAAAAAGACTGATGAATACAGCAGTGGGTGATTTCACACGACAGTAAAAACGATTGCCATTAAGCTAGCAGTGATTTATGGTGCAGAAGCGTGCAGGGCTAAACCTGATAATAAGTAAACATTGGGATAATAAGATAAGCGGGCACGGTTAAGCTTATTCTGTATGTAGGCAGTATACTGACCGCATAAACGTTAGAGATACTAGTAGGCGTGGGCACCCTACTGATAATACATGTAGTATGGTAATCAATGATGTGCTTATGAGCTTACGAAGCTGACAGCACCGTTCTTATGGCATTATCAATACTAGCAGTATACAGTGATCCGGAGATAGAGGACAGGCAATGCTAATATGAGACAGTTGTTGTATCGATACAATGCTAATGCAATCAATGATGGTCAGTGGAGCACTCCCCCTGTTGCGTCCCCTTGTGTTTGACCCATAGCGGCTTGGGACCATGCATCTCTACTTTCTTTTTTCACTCCCTCATCCTCCTCCTTGTCTCCTTGCTCCATCTATGGGGCTTTCCGTTTCTCCTATCTTCTCTAACTGCTACTCTCTCCTATCCTAGCCCTCTAAATAAGTCTGGAAGGTTCAAGAGGGACATCCCAGTCTCCAACCCAGGCCTCCCTATCACTGATACCTGCATCAGTGCTTCCGCCAGACAGACTGTCACCAACATCCTCTTTGTCGTTCCCTCACCAGACCTATGGACCCTTCACATGGTCTCCTATCTCTTCCGCTCAGTGGGAGGACCTCTTGGCATCCTTCCACTTTTCCATGGTCATCATTAATGTCTACCTGAATGGCACCATCTTGGTCCATGGCCCTCAGCCCCATCTCCTCCTGTTTGATAGGCGACTCCCACGTCATATCAACTTCCTTCCTTCTCCTGTTACTCCTACTAGCACCTCTCTGGCTACTCAGCAACCCCTTATTTCCACCTCTGCCCTCTCTCTGGCCCCTCGTCCACTTCTGCTGGGTGCACCGCTAGCCTGTACCCCACCCCCGAAGACTTTCAAATGTGGCAACCTGCTCCACGTCGCTACTCTTAACTCTCGCTCTGCTGTCAAACACTCCTCTGACATCTTCCACCTCCTCGAAGAACTTGACCTTGATGATGTTGCTCTCACCGAGACTTGGTTCACAGCCAGCTCTGTCACAAGTGTTGACACTCTCCTCCCTGACGGTTACAGGATCCACTCTGAGCCCAGAACCAAACGGCCCAGAGGTATCTCTGATCTTTGCTGAGTGGCTCCCTGCTTCTATCATTCCTACGCAGGCCTACTTCTCCTTCGAATGCCTGGTCTGCAGGCTCTCTGGCTTCTCTCTCACTGTGGCCACTATCTACAGGCCACCTTGTCAGGATGCCCTCTTCCTCTGAGAGTGGGCTGACCTCTCCTCTTCTCTCCTTGCCACTAAATCTCAACTTCTCCTCCTCGGAGACCTCAACATCCACCTGGATGTTTCTAATCCTGCCTCTGGGCTTTTCCGCAACCTCTGTGACACGCTCACTCTCTCCATTCTGTCCTCTAGTCTGACACACTCTGCCAGACATAATTTGGCTGTTCTCATCTCCTCTGACATCCCCCTCTCTAACCCACTCACCACTCCTCTCTCTTGGACTGACCACTTTCTACTCTCCTCTCACCTGAAACTCTCTATCCCTCACGCAAAGCCCACCCTAGCCCTACCACCTACCTTTGCGGTCATTCGGCCCATGAAGCGTGTTTCAGTCGATGCCTTTGCAGCTACTTTCTCTGCTCCTCCTGCCCCTTTGGCTGACTCACATCCTGACACAGCCCTCTCTAATCTGCGTCTTTCTATCTCCAACAATCTGGACATCCCTGCCCCTGTCATGAGAATTCAGCTGAAGCTTACCTCCAAGTGCAAATCTTGGTATGACTCTGACCTTCGCAGCCCTGAAACGCAAGTGCAGGGTGGCTGAGAGGAAGTGGAGGGCTTCGGGTGCATCTTCTCACGAACTGGCCATCCACCTGCTCCAAAGGTAACACAGACTCTCCGTCTTGTCCAAGAAGGGAACCCACATTCAAGCCTATACCTCTGCGGCCTCTAACAACACAGCCATATTCTTTAAAATCTGCAAGGAACTGGCCAATCCTGCTGCAGTCTCTACTTCTCCCGTTCCCTCCCAGGCTCTCTGCAGGGCACTGGCCTCTCACTTCTCCACTAACACTCAGGACATCCTGTCCTCTATCTCCTCTTCCTCTTCCTCTCCCTCTTCCTCTCTCAACCCCCCCCCCCCCTCTGGCCAAATCTTCCTCTCCTCCCCCTTTGGCCTCTTTCTCTCTGACTACACCTGACAAGGTTTCTAGACAAGTCCAATCTATGAAAGTGTCATCCAAACAATCCAGCCTTGGCCGATTTCTGCAATCACTCTTTCTCCACTGGAACTTTCCCCTCTCTCAAGCACTCCCTTGTGACCACCCCCCCTCCCAAGAAGCCTTCTGCTGATCCTACCTGTCCGGCAAACTATCGCCCGATCTATATCACCCCTGTCCTGGTCCAACTCCTGGAAAAGCACACCCGTGAAGAAATGGTCTCTAACCTTGATTCCAGCATTCCTTCTGTCCAAATCCTCCTTGATCTCTCCTCTGATTGCGACGTGGTCAACCACACCATCCTGATCAATCGACTCTGTGAGAAAGTGGGCATCATGGGTCAGGCCCTGGAGTGGTTGACTTCCTTCGCCTGGGACAACCCCTCCCAGGTCAAACTTGGTTCCTTTCTCTCCGCCATCTCTCTCTCTCCACATGTGGCATTCCCGAGGACTCTATCCTCTCACACTGGTTCTTCAAGCTCTACTTGGCCCCTTTGGCCCACCTGATGTCTACCTTCTGCTCTAACTTTCAGTGTTATGCGGATGACACTCAGCTCTCCCTCAGGCTCCCCTCAGCCTCCTCTCTTTCCTTGCTCATTCATGACTGTCGATCGGTGATTCAGGATTGGCGCACCTCCAACTATCTCTGCCTTAATGCCATTAAGGCGGAGATCCTTTTCATTGGGACCCTTGCTCCCACTTTCCCTCTCTCCCTCTGGCTGTTTTCCTTGGGCCCTCTTCCTACGCCATCCTGTGAGGCAAAAAACCTTGGTGTCATCTTCAACTTCACTCTCTCCTTCTCTCCTCACATCTCGGTGGACGCCAAGAAATCCCACTACCAGCTTCACCTCCTCAAAGGTACTCTTCCCTTTCTCATCTTCCCCCAGAAGCTCATTGTCTCCAGAACTATGGTTCTCTCTAGGCTGGACTACTGCAACATCCTCTTTCTCGATCTGCCTTCCTCTACTCTCTGCCCTCTGCCCTCAGTAACTAATCCAGAACAGGACTGCAAGACTTATCCTTGGCCTCAAGCCCAAGGACTGTATCTGTCCAGCCCTGAAATGTCTACACTGGCTCCCGGTGGCTGCAAGGATCAAGTTCAAGACCCTTTGCACTGTCCACAAGGCTTACTGGGGCCGGAGCCCAAACTACATCTAATGCTCTCTTCCTAAATACCTTTCTTATCGAGCCCTTCGCTCAGCTATCTCCAACTCCCCAGACAGAGAGTGGGTGTTAGATCTCTCTCGTCTGCAGGTTCCTCCCTCTGGAATGTCCTCCCACCCATCTCAAACTTGAACCGAATCACCTGAAGTTTCGAAGCAGCTCAAAACCTTCCTCTTCTCCTCGGCTTTCTCTCTCTCCCTCCCCTGCTGACCTCCCAGACCAACTTGTTAGTTGCGCTGACTGTCTGCTTGGCTACCGCCAGAGTCTCACTGGGGACAAGGCTCTCTCTTGATCTGCCACTCATGCACTACCTCCAGGCCTACCATGCACTTAGGGGGTGTTACTGTAACCTCTACAGTCCCTTGACTCCTTGCACTTACCCAGAGCCTCACTGCACTGGCTGCACTACACAGAGCACTGCTGTCCTGTTAACTCACCTCTCCCCGGCACTTCCCCCCTCCCCCTACCCCTTGCACTTCTCGTGCTCGCTCTTGCACGATCTGAATGACACAAGGCCTAGTAAGATGATTGTCTTTTCCTGCATATCTTTTCCCTCCCTTGTCTTGTCACGCCTCGAAACACTGGTGTACAGGCACGTTATAAATGATGTATCATCTCATATGCATGGGATTTGCCTTTTTCTGCTGAATTCAGATCTAGCTTTTTTTCAAATTAGACACATGGTTCAAAAACTAGGAGCAAAATTATTTTTCACATTTAAATCTAAATGCATTATCTGTGCTGCACATTTAAAGGCGGACATGTTTTTGGCTGAATTGAATTTGTGAGAGCTTACTTATTTGATCATCAAAAACCAGTTCTGAGAAAGAAGTGTGTTAAACAAAAGAATCATTATAATAAGTAGCTTGATAATCAGACATATGCTTCATGAGACCTAGTACTTTGCCAAGGTCGAAGATTAGGGTCTGTGTATGCCTCTGATGCACATGGCCATTCAATCTTGTATGCCTTGATCAAAGGCAATGTGAGGGGCTCTGAAAATTCCTCCTTTCAAAAAATAGGACTTGTACACAAAAATATGGTGTAAATTGAACTGGAGTTTAGAGCTTAGGTTAATAAAATGTCAAAGCTACATGAAGCACGAGCAAAGCATAGTTATAGCATTGCACTGAATTGTCTCAACGTATACCATGGAGTAATTCCAGAAGTGGTGGAGGAGGAGCTTTGGATTCTCATGGGAGCAAAGCACATTTGGAGCAGTTAGTGCAGCAGGGCTGAGAGGCAGTGGGACTAGGGTTAAGGCTGTTTTGTTCCCCTGATTCACCTTAACCCTTGACCTCTTTTTGGAAGCCATGGGTGAGTCACACTTTTAGTGATTTTAATCTCTAATTTTCCATGTCAAAATACAATTTGGTAAGCTGTCCTGATTAAGAAACTTTAACTGGCACTGCAGAACCATTGATAATCAGCCTGCTCTTAAACCTGCTCTCTCTCTGTAAAGCTCCCCAGCATATGTAAATTATTGTCTGAAACTGTGCACAAGCTAAAATCACAAACAAAATGTAATATGCAGATGTTCACTTTAGATAACGCACGAGGCGATTTAGAGCTGTTACTTTGGACCAAAATGATGGTACAGTAGCCCAGAAATACTCGCACCTTCCCTCCACTATGAGAGCCTTGAAACACTAGTGAAACTATTTGAAAAGTTGGGAAGTGAGCTTGTCCACAATGTCTTCAGTAAACACCATTTATAGTCAGTTGTTGATGGAAGCTTGCAACAGGCCACTTGAGGAATCTCAGCAAGGTGCTGCACCAGCTTCCCTGGCCTGCCCTGAGTTTGCTTTAGTGACACATTTCAATAATAATTCAAACAGCCCTATAACTGATCTAGTAGAAGCCCTGCAAAATAACAAACTGCTATGCTCTTCCTCTGCCATGACTGAAGAAGTTGACATGTGGAGCAAAGACTTTCCTTAGGTAATATGTAACGAACAAAACTTAGGACAAAAAAAAGCAAACAAGTCCAACTTGATAGTAGAAAAGCTAAGAGAAAGCAAAGGAAGCAGAATTTGACTGTAAATTATTACAATCGTGGATGGCCTGAGTATAACGAACTGAAAAAGAACAATACCTCTATGAATCAAAATATCTAACCCAATGCAACAGCAAGCAGAGTCTTAAAAAACGGAAAAAGGCAAAAAAGATTTCTACTTTCCACGATGGAGATCTGAGGAGCTTGTGGGAAATATAATCTACTGACAATAAGGTACAATGTTTTTTTCTGGAGTGTTGATCGTAAGGCCCGGCACACACAATAAAGGAATCACAAAAGGGCACAATTTATCTGAGCTAGCAGAAGATGAAAATACTGATCATGAGGATCATATGATACAAAACTATTGGATGAGAGGGAAAGAGCATCTCCTCCTAAATAGCTCTAATAAGATAAGTGAGTCTATTTTTCCTTCTGTAGGAACCAAACCGGGCCTATTGTCCTAGAAGATACCTTACAGCTTATTTTGGAAGATACATTTGGAAAAATTACATTCCACTGAATCATGCCCATAATCTTGCCACCTTCAAGCTATACCTATGCTTCGTCTGATTTCCTCTAAAGATATCGTTCTTGTAGAATCTTGCAGCATGATGATTTGAAAATAGTCAACATTTTATATGGGCACTTATCACATGCATGGTCTTGGAGAACTTGGACAGTGTGCCTATTATGGGGTTTGACGTAATGCTGATCAAGGAATAATAGACCTCTTCTGGAAAACTAAGAACAACAACATTTCACCCCCATATAATAACCTCTGAATGTCATGTTCTGCAAATAGTGAAAGTAAAAAGTAAAGGGTCTTATTTTCTACTTTGACAGGTACATCTAAGGTGCCCGACTTAGAAGCAGACTCTAGAAGGCTTCCTCAAGCACTTGCAAGTACCGTGAAGCGTTCTTCTTGACTTAATTATACAAAATGAAAGATACTATTCTGGAACCCGAAGGGGCCTTGCCAAATTGTGGGTAATTTAGCACTCAGAAAATGGTTAACTAAACATGATCTGTTCCTAATTCAAGAAACTTGGATGACGATGCCAGTCTTCTTTTTTGTGGTTTTACTAATTATTGTACTTCAGCAGTGAAGGATCAATTTGGCTGCCCCAAATTGGGCTTCAAGATTGGAGTGAGAAATCGAATTATTCATGAACAGTTCTTTGGGTGACAATATTTTAGTGATTAACATCACAATCTTTCTGTCTGAATAATGTGAAGCATTGGGATCAATAATTAATCTTTCTGCCCCCTCCATCTCAGAGGAAAGATTTGATCTGGTCAAACATTTAAATTTGGCACTGGAACCGTGGGTAACTTTTGCTACGGGAATGTTAATACTTTGTGGGGGAGACTTTAATGTAAGATTAACAGGAAAGTATGTTAGTGGAGAATTGTTTGACACTCCCTATAATCAAATACTGGACTCCACTATGCTTCAAACTAGAGGAAATAATCTGGGGCGGCTTCAGTGTTAATTTTTTGTAATTGGGAAGGCTTTGCTCAATAGCAGAGTAGAGGGGAACATCCCAAGCAATTATACTCACTTTGATCAATATCATGAATCAAATTTTGATTATGTTTTGTAAACCTGCACTCATACACAGCCTTCAATTCCCTCCATGTTATTAGAAATGATTTAATAAATCACGGTTATCTTTCATTAACTATGGAGGGTTTTGATCATATTGGCAGTTTGAATCAGGAGTGGGATTATTAAACAGTAATGCACAGGGAACAGCTATTTTCTGGTCAGATAAACAAATGAAAATGTTTTGCTAAATTATATTAACAAATGCAATATATTCAAAACATGAATGACTACTAATCTTGATATTCAGGATTATTCGATTCAACTACAAATCTAGACCCAGAATTGTGTAGCCTCTTGCCCACGTTCTATTCTTTTCACTAGGCCGGAGAAGTATCTAATGTTTTGACCTGTTGATCAAAGACAAGAAGAGATCTTTCGTAAAGAGCTGATTATGTTAGAAGATATTATAACATTAAGAAACAAAACACAGCAGAAGTATAAGAACTTGTTAAAGCAACATAAGCAGACTAAGACCACGGTTCAAGTTCCTTGTAATCCAACTAGCCTCCAATTTTGTTAAAATAATTGAGATCATTAGGACTGATTGGACTGAAGAAAATATTATCTCAATCCTGACCAAATCATTAAATGGTATAATAATACACGAGTATCTCAACATTTTCAGTGTTAAGATGGAGGGTCAGGATGCACTGATTCAGTTATTAAACATGGACAGACTCACCTAATGACACTGTACCACCTAAATTAGCCAATTTAGCATTTCCACATTTTCTCTAAGATTTTTTCGATGATTTAAATCGTCTTTAAGCATCGGGGTCTTTCCAAATAAGTGTGAATGGCCAACAATTAAACCTATTTTTAAAAAAACTCACCATGAACCACAATGACCCTGGGAATTTCAGACTTCTTTCGCAACGTCCACTCCTCTCCAATCAACTGGAAAGAGTAGGAGTCCCTCAAATCCAAGAACATATAGAACATTTCAACTTGATACAAAGAGCCCATCATGTTTTTTGACCGTCCCGTAGTACTGAGATAATTGCCACTGCAATCTTATGTTATCTCAGACAAAGGGTAGATTGGAAAGGTGCCGGAGCACTTGATTTATTGGATTTCTCAGCAGCCTTTCATATAATGGACCACCACATTCTGCTTTTCAGACTGAAGAACTATGGCTTTCAAGGCGCAGTAATCAAATGGCTACAATCCTTCTTATAAGAGAGATCACAACAAGTGTGTCTAGGCCCCTTCTCACAACTATATGCTATGGATTGTGGGTATCAAAAAGCTCAGCATTGCCCCAATTCTTTTCAATCTTTATTTTGCCCCTTGAGGGCTATAATTCATATCTACAGTCTAGATTTCTATAACTACGCAGTTGATACATGGATTATTTTTCATCTTGAGGTAGCGCAGTTCACAGAGGTAACACATAGTCTAACACAGTGAGAGACTTCCTCACCGCAATCAAAACCTGAACTGACAGTATTTTTTTAAAGCTCATCCCAGATAAAACAAAGATTTTAATAGTCAACATTAACCTGATTCACTCGAATCCCTCCTTCTAGACAAACAGTTTCAACCAATGTCCAGAACCTAAACATGAAGTTAGAAATCTCAGTATAATATTTGATAAAGAATCATTTTTTGTATTTCTATTTGTTTGTATTTGTTTATTATTTGTATCGCGCACCAAACCCTGAGGTAACTGGGCACTTGAGAAATTTGAGGGTTACAGTCATAGACAAAGTCATCATGCAAACAGATTATCATCAACAAATGGACCCTGGTTACAGGTGGGTCAAATAATACGATACATGAGGACTGTACAGTGATGAGCTGCGGGGGCCGGGCCCCGGCATCTCAGGTGAAAGTAAGGATGATAAGTGCTACTTATTGAGGAGGCTTGATACTCAGCCAGTTTTTTATACTGGCTTTGAATAGGAGGAATGAGGGTTTGTGTCTGAGGGAGATGGGTAGAGAGTTCCAGCGTTTGGCTGCTTGAACTGGGAAGCTAGCTCCTCCTGCTGTTTTTATCTTGGGACCCCTAGATTGTGGGACTGTGAAGATCTGGTGGTGTGTGTGAGTTGGTGTATGTGGATTTTCTCTGCCAAGTATTTCGGGGCAGCGTTTGTCAGACATTTGTGTGTGATGGCCAGTGTGCGTAGAGTGATTCTGTCTTGGATGGGTAGCCAGTTGGCGTTATGTCTGTGAGAGGATATATGGCAAAATCTCGGGAGACTAAGTGCAGCTCTCAGATAATTATTTTGGAGTACCTGGAGTTTGTTTAGGTTGTATTCTGAGGTGCCGATGAAGAGTGTGTTGCAGTAGTCGATGTTAGGCAACTGGTTGTGGATAGGTAAGGTTTGCAGCTGTAGATCAATTTGTTAGTGTAGGCCGTGGTGGATGCAACACTATTGACCTGTTTTTGTAAGAGAGAGGGTTGAGTCGAGGTAGACTCCCAGTGTTTTTATCTCTTTAGAGACATTAATTACGTTGCCATTAATGATGAAAGAGGAGAATTTGGTGTTGAGTTTATTCAGCCATGCTTGAGTACCCACAATCATTAACTCGGTCTTATCATTGAGGCAAAGGCCATTAGTGGCCATCCAGGCTTGGATTTCAAGATAGATGCTATATAGCAGTTTAGAGTCGTGGTCGTAGCAGTCAGTAAGGGGGATGAGGACTTGAGTGTCGTCAGCATAGTTGGAGTAGACGACACCCAGTTTGTCCAGACAGTCGAAGATATTATATAGTGTGGGTGACACACAGGATCCCTGAGGCACACCACACAATATTGGAGTCGGTTCTGCTGAGGCCGAAGGGGAGAAGACTCTGGTGGTCCGGTCAGATAAAAATGATTTAACCCAGTCAGACGCATCAGCGGAAAAAGCTGGAGCTGTGGTGAGGTGATTGGTTAGGATTTGATGGTCACCGAGATCCAAGGCTGCGGATAGGTCAAGTAGTAAGAGGATAGCTAGCTTGCCTTTATCCTTTGTCTCGTCCATTTGGATCTTTAGATCCAGCAGTGCTGTCTCAGTTCCGTGTCTGGATCTGAAACCAGATTGCCTGAGTCCCAGAATCTTTAGAAGGAATGGGACGGTGGTGATGGGCCTGTAGTTAGTGGGGACATTCGGGTTGAGGTTGTTTTTTTTTAGTAATCGCATGACCCAGGCTTCCTTGAGGTTGTTAGGTACCTGATTGGAGGAGAATGAGTTTACAAGGAGGTGATGAATGGGGCTAAGTTTTTGATGATCGTGGCGGGTCAGATGTTGTCTTGGCATTGGGATGGTTTTAGGCTTTTTATGATGTCCTCTCCCTTTGGAGCTATTTGTGAAAAGGAGAAAGGGATGAAGGGGGGAGATATATTATCTGGGTTATGGGGGATAGTGTGGGTGCCTGTGATGCTGGCCTTTTTGGCTTTGATCTTCTTTTGGAGTAGTGTGATTTTATCTGTGAGGGCTTGCTGGATTTTTTTGCACCAAGTTGCGTTTTTGTTGCAGTATTGGGCGGGAGTAGCAGGGGATTTGATCTCTTTTAGTATGCTAAAGAATTCTTTTGTCCTGGATTTGGCATTTTGGACTCTGGAATCGTAGGTGTCTTTTTTAGCAGTCAGGATGGCCACTGTGTAGATGGTGGATGCTGACGTGAATGCAGTTTTGTTGGAGATTGAGGGTGTTTTTCACCAGGTGGATTCAGCAGCTCTTTTTATGTTCCTGAGACTTTTTAGTTCGGGGGTGAACCATTTGTTAAGGTGCGCCAGTGGTTTGGTTTTCCTGAGTTTGAGAGGGGCTGCAATATCTAGAGCAGATTTAAAAGTGCTAGTGTAAGGGTCTTCCAAGCTGTGTGGGATGAGGTTATTGACTTTTGGCTCATTAAGGATATCGTTAATAAGGGGCTGGAGACTGTCTAGGGTGATATCACAACAATATATGGATAGCAAGGGGGGTGCTAACATGGTTTTGACCAAAGAGGCTGTAGGGATGGAGAGTAGGATAAGGTGGTGATCTGACCAGGCAACAGGTTCGTTTTGGGTGATGGAAATGGAACAGTTGAGATCAGAAACCCAGTCTAAAATTCTACCTTTGGAGTGGGTGGATGCTGTAATTCTATGTATAAAGCCTAGGTTGAAGATGGTATTGTCAACGGCTAGGGCGTGAAGGTCGTTTGGGTCCTGGAGGCCTAAGTTTAAGTAGCCTAACAAGATGTTTTGGATCCGAGTTTGGTGTGTGTGGAGAGGAGGTCCAAGATGTCTTCCTCAAAGGAGGGTGAGGGGCCGGGAGGCCGATAGACAAGGTGCATGAGTATTGTTTGGGAGGGTGATAGTGTTAGTTTCACTGAAAGGAGCTCTGCAGATGGGAAGCTTATATGTGGCATGGCTCTGAGAGCTAAGTGGGATTTGGCAATGAAGGCCTCTCCTCCACCTTTGCCTGAGGTTCTGTCGGCTCTGATAATAGTATATCCTTCCAGTAAGGCTAGGGACAGTGCAGGACCTGCTGCCTGGTGAAGCCAAGTCTCTGTAACAGGCAGGAAGTCTAGGTCATTTGAAATAATGAGGTCGGCAATCTCAGGGGCATGGGCTACAATGGAGCATGCGTTGATGAGTGCTCCATTGATGTTGGAGGTAGGTGGCAAGGCGGTGAGGTCAGATGTTGAAGGGGTATGGTTTTGTGGTAGGGGCTGGGCTGAGATGCAGCTGGTATTGTGATGGAGGATTTTGGGTTTGGTGGTGACTTTGTGGTGAAGGAAGCGAGTGCCTAGTCTTAGGTTGCGACTGTGGACTGAGAGTGGGATGAGTTGTGTGCAACCATTCGAGGGGGCTGAGTGGGTCAGTGTTATTTAGGTTTGGGCATGCTTTAATAGTTGGATTAAGGTTAGGTATGGAAGGTAGCAGTGGAGAAAGGTGTGTGGGTGAGACTGATTGCACTAGAGGCAGGAATGAGGCCAATGCCAACGTGGCTCTGTGGAAGGAGGACATAATGATTTGTCCGGAGTCTGGTTAGTACTGATTCAGGAGATGGCACGGTAGGAGGCCATGTATAGTCTACTAATCAGATCTTAGTAAAGATGAGTATATGTAGGCATGTACTCTGGGAGTTGATAATGTCAGGTAATATAAGTAGTATGCTGGTTCTTAGATTAACAATAGGGGTGCAGGGATGATGGGCTGAGTCCGAATCAATCAGTTGGGCAAAAGCAGATTGGCAATAGGCTATTCCATTCCTAAATCACTCCTAAATAAACAATTAGCAGCAGTCACAAAGACAGGTTTCTTTCCTATTAGAAGAAGCATGCCTCTAGTAGCATATTTTAATGTTACCCCTGAAGTAATGGTGATGAATTCACTCATCTCCTCCAAGCTGGACTACAAGGATCTATGTGATTACATCAAGAATATTTTCTCCAAGACGATTTTGTCTAATTTCTTTTTTAATGACATTTCACAACAAATATATGTGGGGAGAAACCACCCCTGAGCCCCCCTCCTAACTGCCCCACGCCTTATTTTCTTCCCTAATCCAACTCCCTGCATATATTTGCAGCGATATTCATTAAAAAAACGTTCATTGAAATCGCCTTTGACAAAATCCCCTGTGATGTTATCTACGCATATTGGACTACAATAATAGTGTTTATTTGCTACTGCCAAATAACATGATGACCAGACTGCAAAGAATTCATAACTAAGCAGCCAGATGCCTGTTAAAACTTAAAAAATTGGACCATTTATCTGTGGCACGACGTACTTTGCAATAGCTGCCTATAAAAAAGTGTCATGCTCAAAAGCATATGCTTGGTATTCAAACGCTTGAGCATACCGAAAGAAACCCCAGTGTAAACCAGATTTAAATGGTACACCCCTAATCGATTTCTGAGATCAACTAACGAAAGATGGGTAACCATTCCACCCTACAGCAGAGAATATAAAGGTGCCCACTCTTTCTCGGTACAAGTAGCCAAACTATGGAACTCAATTCCACTGTCACTCCAGACACTCACCAGCTTAATGTTTTTTTGCAAACACATTAAGGCCTATCTTTTTTGTCCTTCCATAAATCGTATCCTTCCTTACAGTTGTTCATAGCCGCCTTTCGACAGGACCAAGACACCTCCAGGTGACTGTTGAACTTTAAAAAAACACACTTACTGCCTTGAAGTCTTCACCTCTAACACGGAAAAACTTCTGGCTAAAATTGAGGGCACATTTTGACAACGGGTCTAGGCTTGCCATGGAATTATAAATATAATTGTTCTTTTTATAAATAAATAATAAATGGAATACTGCTATGGCCCTATTTAGAAAAGACCAGCGTCTGGTGTCAGTATGCCCTGTGGAAAAAATCAAAAGAGGGGCATGCTTTTCGCAAATAATGCCGTAAAAAGAGACATACATTTTGTCTTACGAGATGCCATTTTACAAAATAAAACATTTGAGCAAAAGAAATTCTGTCATTCTAATTCACAGTTTTTTGGCGAGATTGGTTTTCTATAAATCATTATGGCCAACTTAAAGGATCTTAAGGCAAAAGTAGAAGTCTGGGACTGGTTTAGAAACTGGAAGTTAATTCGGACAAACCATAGATATCGGGAATATAATGGGTTACTTCCTCTATATGTAAACCCAAAACCCAAAACCCAAATCTGAGTTCACATTTGCGTTTGCCGAGGGCCAGTCCCACTACCCAGACACCAAATGTATATCACTAGTTTTTCTACTTACATTCTTATACTTTGAAAAAATAAAACACAAGACATATTTCCAAAAACATGCTTTCAGGTCCTTGCTAATGCTTGTCACGCAAGTTTGTTGTGATCTAGTCCACCACTTCAGGCTGCAACCACAAGCAGAATATTTTTTCCCATTCAAACCTACCGCTTCAGCCAAGCCACATGCCCCAATAAGCAAATTGCAGTACACATTTTTCTTGCTAAATGCCAGGACGATTACCCAGAAACCAATGTTATATCACTGTGTTGGGGCGTGGCTACAGGGCCATGTGAGCAGTCGTGTCTCTGGGAGAGCTCTGTTGGATTCGACTATAATCCATGTAAAAAGTGCATATGAAGTTGCCCGAGATGAACGAAAATATGTGCACATGCATATGAACACCTTGTACTGAGCTGGAGAAGTTTTTGAGCCGTAAAACGCAGAGGACTAAATGCTTTGTGCTCCCCGAAGATTGCTGGAGCCGCGGACAAGAATAACAAAATGGCGGATGGCTCGGAACAATAGAGCCGAACAGCGAGACACAGAACAGGACTGCGGAGAAGTGCGGACAGATTGCACGCGGTGGATTGCAGGCACGGAACGCTGCAGAGGCCCGGTGCAGTAAAGCAGGCTAGACACAGCACGTTCCTGGCTGCCACGGACTGAACAGATGATCAAAGGACCGCAGCGTATCAGCCATCCGAAGAGCACAGGAGAGAGACCGCAGGCGGCCAGACCCCAAGACCCGAACAGCAGAGCATTGGGCAGTGAGCAGCTGCTGCAGGCGGATAACACAATCGCATCAGAGAGGAGCGAGCAATACAGTAACACGGGCATCAGAGCCTGAGTCAGAGACTGCCTGATGAGATACATTGTATCAGGCGGACACGGTGGGGATGTGCGCCGCCCGACCGGAGGCTGAAGAAAGGAATAAGTAAATGGACACAACGGGACATAAGGAGCATTACCGTATACTGCTGCTTGAAGCCTGCAGAAGCCAATAAGCGGATGGAGACGGGCAATATAGGTTGAGAGGCCGCCTGAAGCGGGGAAGCTGTACTAATATAACGGAAGCAGGCAATCCTAGGAAGCACAGCAGTAGATTGCAGACTAGACGTTTGCCCATAACGCTTGCAGTGGGGGTTACACCTCACAAGGTTCGTAGTCCTAACCACAACCCGGCGGTCCTGAACAAAAACAAAAAAAAACAAAGCCAGAAGCCTCTCGCAGGACCACCCTCGGCCCACGAGAAATGAAGGGAACACAGCCCAGGGCACAATTGGGAGGGAGGGACTTGGTGAAGATGCAGTGTCTCTATGTGACCAACCCTGTAGCACACGGAAGTGCGTCAGTGAGGGGGAGAGCCTTGATTCACATTATGGCAAATAGTCACAAATAGCCTGCTGCACACTCCTGGCTCCTGATGAGAGAAGAAGTAGGCTGGCATATAATATTGTGCTGCCTCCCCGAGGTGAACACAGCAGTCTCCACGGGCGAAAACTGAGGAGGGGCCCAGGCACTGTGGACCTGTGTATGGAGCCAAAAGTGTGGAAGCTGGCAGACCACGACGCCCTCTGTGAGAGCGAGACTAGATGACACTTGAGGACAAGCAACGTATGTCTGGGTCTCCTAGGCAGTGGCGTCAGGAAGGACAGAAGGCACTGACTGTGCTGGGGCGTGGGTTTCCTGCTGGGACGCATATGGGCTGGTGGTGAGTCGGAAGCCCAGCTGCGCCTAGACATTGAACTTGATTGTGCACACTGGCACAGTGCGATGTTGGAGGGGAAGAGGTGACAAGAGAATAGAAAGCGATAACGCTCAAGTACGTGGAAGGACACAACCCACTCTGGGCGCAAACTAACAAGTCATGGGGATCCGCGCTGCGGCCTCCCCCGTGGGCCACTGCTGACCACGAGGTAACCCTGAGGAGCGGCAGGCCATAACCAGGGTGCCTGCAGAGAAACACATGACGACATTAAGATGGCCACCAAACAGGCTAAAACAAAGGGCAAACAACCCACGCTGGACGAGTATGCCAGAACGTCGCTCACAGCAGAATCACCACGGGTTCTGACGCCAGGTGCAAAGATCAGCAAATCCTGGAAGCAATAGCGGACCTGAAACTGGTGTGGGAAACCAAACTGGAATTGGCCATGGTCGAATTGAAGGCGGCACTAGAACTCAAAGTAGGTGTGGTGCAGGAAGAGGTGAACCTCCTCAGACAAGATGTTAGAACACTAGCAGAACGCACAGGTGAACTGGAAAAGGAAGTAGCCCCGAACACAGCTGCAAGTGCGTCCCACAAAGCAGAGATCCACATTCTCGAACAGCGCGTGAGCAACTTAGAAAACAGAGCAGAGGAAGTGGAAGGACAGGCCCGGAGGAATAACGTCTGCATTGTGGGTCTGCCAGAAGGAGCAGAGGGACCAAACCCCACAGAATACATTGAAGCAATGCTGCTGCAAGAAATAACCAGGGGGGCGCTGACCCAAGGATTCGCGGTGGAACGGCGTACAGAGCCCTGACAAGGCCACCACCAGGAGCCCCCCCGAGGCCAATAATAGCCAAGATCCTGAACTATCGAGACAGGGAGAAAATCCTAGAGCACTTCCGGAAGGGTGGAACGATACAGAGAGCATCAGCAAATATAACGGCATACAACTATACACTGCTGGTACAAAGAAGACGCATGAACTATGGTTCAGTGAAAAGAAGATTGCGGGAAGCAGGATACAAATACATGCTGATGTACCCAGCAAAACTGAAGGTGACCCACAAAAACAGGGCACTGTTATTTGACACTCCGGAGGACGCGTCGGGGTGGCTGGACACACAGAGCTGTCCGCCGGAATCAGATATCCAGAAGAAAGACGGCGCAGATAAGTAGAAGGGAGTCTGTGGCGCTTTCGGTACAGCAGACTCAGATACTGGGACTTGAATATAAGATAGGGCTATGGTTGCTGGGATAGGTGCAATAAAGGCCATATGAATATGATCCTTGGAGCACGGGAACATAGTGCTAGACATAGGAGCTTAAGGGAAGCTGCTCTAATACCCCTGTAAATAGACCAGGTAGGTGACCGGTAGTCCGGTGACACCCTGCTGGGAACCTGATCTCGTCATTCCGAGTGAGGACCAAATGCGGGGCAGCCTAAGATCCAGGGATGGAGTTGGGCACCAGTTGGGGACGGGTAGGGAGGCGGGAGGGGTGACAAGGTGTGTTGTGAATGAAGTGGGGGGAAGGGGAGGAGGATTAGTTGGGGAGTTATTGTTGTATTTGGGAGGGGTACGAGCCCACATTCATGCCAAACGAGACGGAAGGGAGGAACAAAGAGGGAGGGACAGGGGACAGACCACGCATGGCGATGGGTAGTCTCAGAATAGTCACCTGGAACGTGAGAGGCCTAAATAGCTATCTGAAGAGGAACAAAGTAATGATGCACCTGAGAAGGCCGAAAGTGGACATAGCGTTCCTACAGGAGACCCACCTCACTAGAGAGAAACTGGAAGTGGTTAGAAAAAAGTGGAAAGGGACCATAGGGGCGACATACTCTGCATATGCTAGGGGGGTGGTTACCTGTGTGGCACATTATGTGCCATTCCAGATGCTGCAGGCCACAGCAGAACCAGATGGGAGGATGGTACTGATGGTGGGTTGCTGGTAAATAGAGAAGTGAGCATTATAAACACCTATGCCCCAAACCAAGATACAGCGGCTTATTTCAGGGCTCTATATGACAAAATTAGCCCCCACCTGGGTGGCCCGATTATACGGGGAGGGGACTTTAACTGTACGTTACACCCCAGAATGGATAGGTCGGATGACAAACTAAAAAAGCCCACCCCCGCCGCAAGAGCACTACAGACCCTGTTGAGAGATTTCGGACTAGAGGATATATGGAGACAGCAACACCCAAAGGATAGGCATTACTCATACTAGGCTGCCCCGCATGGCCTGCACACGAGATGGGATTATATTTTTGTAGCTTTGGAATTCGTAGGGGAAATGATAGGCTCAGAATACAAGGCGGGAGTATTATCGGACAGCTCCCCCTTGGTCCTGGAGTGGAGACACCAGCCTCCCAGAGCGAGAATCCCGACATGGAGGCTCAGAGCCGAATCCCTGCAGGACTCGGTATTCCCAGAGGATTTAAGGGAGGAGATTATTGAGTACTTTGACATTAACACGGGGAGTGTGCAGTCAGAGGGAACCTTATGGGAGGCGTTTAAAAAGGTGGTAAGAGGTGCGGCCATCTCCAAATCCAGATGGCTCCAAGGGGGCATAGAGCCGAGAGCTACAAGAGACAGAGAGGAAACTAGAAGAATTGGTGCAGAAGGAGGGCACCTCACAGGAGGATGTCGAACGGGTGAACTCGCTACAACAAACTAGTAGGGAGCACTGGGAAAGACTATGTAAATTGAACTATAACATATATATTGAAAAGCAACGCACGGGGGGAGATAAACCAGGAAGGCTGCTAGCATGGCTATATAAAAATGAGACACCCAGATTAGTTGTCAGGGAGATAAGGGGAGAGGAAGGTCAGATCTGGGACACCCAAGAGGGAGTAAACGAGGGGTTCCTTAGTTTCTATAAACGCCTCTATGAGGACCCGGGGGAGGAGACGGGACGGGAGATTTAGGAAACATTGGAAGATATATGATTACCCAAATTAGATGATGAAGAACGGGAGAACCTGGATGCCCCAATCACAATAGAAGAACTAGAGATGGTGGTTCTGCACCTACCCACATGCAAAGCCCCGGGGTTCGACGGACTCCATAGTGAGTTTTATAAAACATATAAACAGGAAGTACTCCCCCCGCTGCTGGCCATGCTCAACGAAGCGTTCGAAAAAAAAAGGAAGGCTGCCGGAGTCTCTCAGAGAGGCGGTGATTATACCGCTACTAAAAACAGGCAAGGCAGACAGACTTAAAAGGGTAATTGGTAAACTTATACACCCCGACCAAACAGGTTATGTCCCAGGAAGGAACATAACAGACAACCACAGGAGACTGCACCACATTATAGACCAGACGGAGAAGGACCCAGGCGAAATGGCTATAGTCTCGCTGGATGCAATAAAAGCCTTCGACTCTGTGAGGTGGCCGTGGTTGTTGGCGGCCCTAAAAGAATACGGGATGGGACCAGGGTACCTAATGTGGGCTAAAATGATATACAGCTTCCCACTGGCCAGGGTCGAAACGGACGCGATAATCTCAAATAAATGGCAGCTTGGTAGGGGCACTAGACGGGGCTGCCTCTGGTCGCCCATGTTTTACATTCTGGCATTAGAACCACTAGCGATCTGTCTTAGACAACAGTACAGGGAGATAGGGATCCATACAAAGGGGGGACCGTACCTGATATCATTGTACACCGATGATGTATTGCTGTACTTGCGCTTCCCAGAGGAAACCTTACAGTATATCTTGGAAGTGATGGACCGCTATGCAACCCTTTCGGGCATAGCAGTAAATCCCAAGAAGTCAAGCATGTTCCCCCTGGGGAGATATATAGGGGCCCCACATAGGAGCCTACCTGTTTTGTTGATACCCTGGCAGACCAGGACATTTCAATACTTGGGGATCAACATATATCATATGGCCGCAGACAAACATAAACACAACATGGAAAGGGCACTGGAAGGCATAGTATGGGGTTCTGGGCAAAGCTCCCCCTGGCTATGATAGGAAGGGCGGCCATGATTAAGATGGTGGTTCTGCCCAGATTATTACACTTTTTCACAAACATCCCATACATGCTCCCCAAACGCTTTTTCACGATGCTCCATAGCTTATGCAGCGGCTTCCTGTGGGATCATTCCAGGAATAGGGGGGCCCTTTGGAAGTTGCAGAACCCATGTGACAAGGGGGGCATAAACCTACAGAATTTCAAGATATACTACCTGGCGGGACAGCTCCAGTATGTGGTACGGTGGATGTCCGATGAAGAGATGGCTGAAGCCAGACTGTTGAGCAGGGATTCTGCCCCATTCTTTCTGAGAGAGTTGGTGTGGCTGCCCCAATCAGAGATGCAAGGTAGTGCGAGATTGCTGGAACTGGGCCGGAAAATTTGGCGCAGAGCGTGGCAAATAGCGGGGAATCCGACCCATGCTTCCCGCAGGTGCCGCTTGCGATGCTATGCGGTGAGGACACGCAAATGATAAAAGTGATCCGCAGATACTGGGAACCGATGGGCCTGGCGACCCTCAGGGACATTTTGCAGGAAGGGGAGGTACTAGACTTCCAGAAGATAATGGAGGACACCGGGGTACACAGAGGACAATATATTACATATACAAGAATTACCTGCGAGAACGGTGGCTTGGGGTGTGACTAGCGGCCCAACCAGATACAGTCATTGAGACGATGTACGATATTTTGGAGGGAGGGCATGAAATATCCCGAATTTTACGAATTATTGATGACCAGGGTGGGCAAGGAGTTGTTACAACTGAGGTGGGACTGGGAGGAGGAGGCAGGAGAACCCTTGCTAGACGGACAATGGGAGAGGGCCCAGAGGTATCATAAGAAGGTGTCCCAGAATGCGAGGCTACAGCAGATCCGTCACCCACAGGGCATATATGACCCCTAGTAGAATTGCCAGGTTTGGAAGCTCAGGGATACAGAAGTGCCCAAGGTTTGGGGAAGTGGATGCCGGGATGATACACATGTTCTGGGCATACCCGGAAGTGGGCAGATTCTGGATGGAGGTCAAACAACGTCTGTCCCACAAGGGGATTCAGTTGGAGGTGGAGTCAGTATGGGCATGCATGCAGGGGGGTTCTGTCAGACCACGCAACCTGAAGCACATCAGTAAGATGAAAGACTTAGCTTACATCCTGGCCAAAAGGAGAATCGCAATGGGCTGCAAAGCAGCCCAAAGACCCAGAATAGAGGGGTCGTGGGCTGACCTCCTGAAATGGGCAGAGGCGGAGACGGCGGCATGGTGGGAAGCAGTCACCAAGGGAGGGGAGGAGGAGGTGGGACTCCTGATAGAGCGGAGACAGCTAGTGACAGCGATGGTGGGACTCCCTCAGGCCGAACTTAGTGAAGATGATACACTTGAGAACAAATAGGGGGATAAACCCTGAGGAAGAACTTTGAGGTATTGAAGTAAGGGCTCAAGTTAAGGGAGTGGGAGGGGTGGAGGACTGTGATGCAAATCATGTGAAAATAACTATGTGCAGCATACATGTGAATGTCCTATATGTTGGTAAAGTTGGTGTGTTGTTTATAAAATACGTTTTTTTAAAAAAATGTTATATCACTGTGTTGTGTACTTACATTTTCACACATTCAAAAAAAAACAACACAGGACATATTTGCAAAGCCATGCTTTCAAGTTCTTGCTGACCTTCCTCGTGCATATTTGCTGCAATTCCATCCAGCTCTTCAAACCTTTCCCCATTCAAACCTTTCGCAATTTCGAAAAAACATTACCACATTGATATGATATGATATGATATGATATGGCATTTGTAACGCGCCTATACACAAGTGTTTCATTGGTGGCCATGCCCACTTTAACCCCATTGCTGGTCCCTCGAGGTCATGGCAAGTAGCCAGATTGTCCCGGTCATGGCCAACTTGCTAACCCTCCTCATGCATATTTGCTGCAATCCCATCCAGCACTTCAACCTGTACCCACAAGCAGATTTTTTGTTCCCATTAAAATCTATCCCAATTTCGAAAAACGTTAGCACATACTCAGTCCCCTGTGACCATGCCTACTTTAACCCCTTTACTTGTCCCTTGTGGTCAAGGCCAGTAGTCAGATCGTCCAGGTCATGGCCTTTGGCCATGCCTGGACAATCTGGTCACTGCCCATGGCCACCGGCTAGACCTCAGTCACTAAAGGTATACCACTATTTTTGTACCTGCATTATCACACTTTTCAAAAAATAAAACACGGACACATTTGCAAAACCACGCTTTCAGGCCCTTGCCAATGCTCCTTGAATGAGTTTGCTGCATATCCACCCATGTTTTATTTTTTGAAAAGTGTCAAAATGTACTTACATAAAATAGTCATACAACTTAGCCCCCCACTTGACAAAATCCATTCAGACTTTGCACAAACATTCAAGGTTGGGTCTATAATCATTCTGAGAACTTGTCCACATTCGTCAAACAGCAACAAAGTTATATGTCATCTAAAAATGTTGAGACCCCCTCTAATTTTACCCTTCTTGACAGAATTCCACCAAACTTTGCATACACATTCATATCTAGGTCTACAATCTTTTCGCCAACTCGTGTGGAGATTTGTCAAATGGCACCGCATTTATAAGACTTTAAAATATTTTGGGACCCCCACTCTAATTGTGTTCCCTGTTGTCATAACAGCACAACACTTTGCAGAACCATTCAGAGTCAGGTCTAGAATACAATTCCAAAATTTCATGCAGTTTCATCGAGTGGCGGCAAAGTTGTAAGTCATCCAAAAACTGCTTTTGACCAACTCTGTATGCAGAAAAAGGCACAGATGTCCCCGAACATCTCAGATGTGCGCGAACATCTCCGGATTGCCCTGGGCCTCCGGACTGTTCGCGGACTTCATAGTTGTAGAAACACCACTTTTTTGGGCTTTTTAAGGCCATGTCCTATCCTCATCACCCTCACCTCCACAGAGATTGTTTCATTAGTTTGACAAGTGTAATGTTGTGTTTTTTAATATGTTTTCACTGCGGTGGTCGCGTTTGCAAAAATCTGACGCACCTCACCCTTTTCACCATCCAATCAGTGGCCCATTAAAAAAATAAAATACTGGATGGATTTACACCAAATTTATAAAAGCAAGCTTTCAGCACCAAACTGCCGCTCCTGCTACAAATTTGGTGAAAATCCATCCAGCGGTTTTGGCTGTAGGCATGAGCAACATTTTTTTTCCATTGTGTCTATGGGAAAAACCACACATTTTGAAACCCCCTCTATAACATAGCCCCCCCTGCCCCCTGCACAAAACCTAACCAAACTTTGCAGATTCAATCCGACAGGCCACATACTTATTTATGCCTATTAATATCTGTCATTTAGTACTGTATTGCTAACTTTGCGCTAGGGGCATTGTTTACACTTGCACTGTTTGCACTTGCATTTTGCACAAGACATTAGAGGAACCATGTACTCACATTTAGCGAGTCCTGTTATCCTTTAGAATTCAGTACTGGCTATTGCATTGTTTGCACAATTGAGATTTAGTTGCACTTGCAATGTTTTGCACTTGCCCTCTTAGCACAATAATGAGAGTTTGCATTGTTTTTATTTGTACTTTAATACCCCCATTCTTTCTTGCAAAATTGCAGTGCCTTTGATGCAGCAGCATATTTTTAAACACGTATCTCAGATATTTGCAGTGGCGTGCATACACATTAAATTTGCCTTATATTTATTTTGATCTAGAGATGAGGACTTTTGTCGTTTTTAGACAACACCACCTAGTGGTAATCTTTGGGGTGGTTGTTGATGTAGCCGCCACCCTTTACACAGTGCAGTTAGTGTGGTCAGGTTGTGCCTTCACTAGTCGTATTGTCACTTTCTATGGTTTTATTAGAGATGCAATACAGTACTATAGGGTGAGGTGTCTTAGTCCCTGATGATTTGTCCACTTGTACATGTATGTTTTTGAACATCATACTTTCAAGCTGTTGCATAATATGTATGTCTTGTAGATGAATAGAGTTGGTTCTCACAGCTTTATACTGCCTGTGCCTCTTATTAAATACTCGCCTGAACAGATTTGATCACTGGAATCTGGAACTGACAGATGTTGATCCAGTTTCCCAGGGGATGTGAAAATATTGATCCACTTGCATTTTGTTGCTTCAAAGAATAGTTATTCTGTTGGAGATTCACTGGATGTTCATTTGTTGTCATTATGTTATCAGAAAATGCATATTAATGTCTTAGTATTTGACATTTGTTAGATAGCCATGTTAACTACCCTACCAGACACTAGTCCAAGATGGCGGTGCTACATGACAAGTATTGCTTGAGACAGGAGTTGTATCACCTGACAGCATTTTGAACAGGAAGTGACAATCCCTGCAACTTTATTAAGGGAAGCATGCTTTGTGTTGACTGTTTACTTGCTTGAAGAAGTCCGAGTCACAGACGGAACACATGGCCTGTTTTCATGCAGGTATTTATTAATGAATTTACAGCATTGGCTGCGCTTTTCTTAACCCCAAAACTCGTGGGGTTTTGCTGGGGCAAAATCACTGCCTTTTTGACTCGTTCTTTGTGTAAACAGCAATTTTTGCTGTGATTTTAACACATGGAACCGTTGAAGGTTGAAGTTGAACGCCAGGGCGAGTAACGATACTATTTTTATTTATTGCAATACGAACCTCTGTACAGAGGCCAAGTAGGCCTCCTCTCAGTGCTCCAACATGGCCCAGATGTTTTGGAGTTTTGTTGTGAGCAAGCTAGCCGTAACACATTGCTTTGCAGAGATTTGGAGAGCGTTTGGCTGGAGTGCAGATGTTTGAGAAATCAAGTTCTTTCATCATCGGGAAGATTTTCCTGGGTTGATTTCAAGCTCTTTTAATTTTGTTGATGTACATGAGGAGGCACTTTGGGCCTCCAGATTTGTTTATGGTATGTCTGCAAGCGTTGAGTTGAAAGTTTATTTGTTTAATGGAGTTTTTTACTTCATCCAGGCTCGCTTAGCATGCCCGAAGTACGGTTTGTACATTCTGAGCCAACTATTCACTTGTTTCCTTTGCACAGTTGGTATATCAACATGTTATGCTCGATTAAAGACCAACTATCTCAAATGTGATTATGTGGGAATGCTGTTAGAGCTTCAGGAATGGATACAAATATACCTAACAAATAAGTAAAGAAATCAGAGAAGGGTTCTGTCTAAATCTGACTTTTATTTTAAAAAGGTGTGATACGTGTGAGCTGCATATTGATAGTCCATAATTACCCCTGAGGCTCCTAAGATTCACATATTGTATGATCTAGGGGTGCTGGTTATACAAGGGCTCACCAGGAACACCCAATTGCCAAAGATGCGGAAACATGAATGAAACATTTTACAACCCATCCACTTCCAACCCTGAGATTCACTGGGATATTACTATGAAGAGGAAGATTTCCAGTTGGCAAAGTTTGAAAATTAAGTTGGCTGAAATAGCTAATCTTCACAATATTTATTTCCCCTAAATCTTACATGTACATCTATACAAAATAACGCATGTAAAATGCAATGGAAACTAACAGAATTTGATCACAGTATATATTCGCCATAGTTGCAATTGTGCATAATTGTCTTGCTCTGGCAATGTCTGGTTTAAGAACGGGCCTGGGTTGAGTCCAGATGTGAAATTACAGGCCACACTTCTCATGGTCTAAGAACCATGTAGTGCTGAAGTTGAGCTTCATAAGGCAGGAAGGTAGAACCACACATGCGGGTAACACAGTGAGTAAGATGGGTCTTAGACATACCTTGGGGATTGGTGAACTGAACTTTGTGAGAAAATAAAATATTTGCTCTCTATAAGGAATGAAGTCATAGGCAGCAGCGAGAAAAGGGGTACAAGATGAAGTAGAAGAGCGGGGAGACAGATGGGGTGGGGGGATTGGATTGGAATGAAGGTCGGTGCTCTCAATGCTCTTAAATCACCCTTGATTGTAGGGAGGGATGAAATGTATAAAATGGCAGTATGAAGGGAGAAGGAAAATCTCGTTGGGTGGCAGAGATGCAGGGAAGAGGACAAACAGTAAAGAGAGCAGGATAGTTATTTAGCAGTCCCTTTTGATCTCTCCAACTAGCATCACCATAAAACGGTACCTGCTGATGAAGAAGCAACCTGGACCATTTCAGGGTGGATGCCCCGCATGCCCCAGAATAGCTATCCTTCTGAGCACCCTCGCAATGATGTTTCATTTATGTAGCCCACACTATATACATAATCGCCTCTCGAAGGAGAATCAGCCTGCATGTAGAAAGCAAAGAAACACATCTTCCTTGTGTAGAACGGGGCTAGCTTAGCCACAAGGTCATATATCTGTGTATTGTGTTGAGGCTGAAGCTAGGCACCGGAATTGGAGCAGCTCCTGAGGCTAGAGGTTTAGTGTGTTGTTCTCCTGTTGCAAAGGGAGTTGCACAGTAGTGTTGTTGAGGAGATGGCTGTTTTAGGAAGACAACATTTTTTATCCTTAAAAAAAGTAGTGCGCCTGAGCAAGGGGAAGGACGAGGATGAATGTCGGGCCAAGGACGATAAGAAGGAGCTTGTCTTCAGGACTCTGTTGAGTTGCATGAAACTTGAGGTGGATTACATTTTAAGGAGTAAGCTGTTCTAGAGGCTGGCGCCAACTACAGAAAAGCACCTGTCATTTCTGTGGTCAGGTTTTGTTCTGGGGAATCTGAGACTCTGTTTCTGTTTACCTCAGGGGTCGAGGGGTATCCGTGAGTTTTGTTTTGGCTATAGGTGGGGGGTCATGCCTACGATTCTTTTGGAGATGAGGCACCGGACTTTGTAGGTATTCCTCAAGTGAGCTGACACTCAGTTGAGAATCCTTAGGCGGGAAAACTTGGAGTGATGTCATTTTACACTAAATATGAACTTCTAGATGTTTTTAGTCTCCTAATTTGTAAGGCTCGAGCCTGGTTTGGAGGCTGTTTCCATAGAAGAGCTACGAGTTATTGAAGTATCTGACTACTATGAATGGTTCTCCTTCAGGACTAAGGGAAGAATTCTTCAGGGTAGTTTCAGTTGGAATGCCATTTCTTAATCCGTTTTTTAGCTTCAACCCTCTTGTTGACTTCCTTTTGAAGCCGAGATTGCCCATCTTTTTTCTCCATGAGGCCTATTTTTTGATTGAAGGTATTCACAACAGAAAAGGCCCCCATTCTGATGTGCAGAGATTGAGAATAGGGCATAAAATGTAGACACCAGTTTTCAGTGTAAGTGCTTAATCACCATTGGCCCTTTGAAGACATTGACGAATTGGTCCTCTCTGTTAGAAATCCTGAGGTAGGTCTTAGTGTCTTTAGTATATGAGTGTAAGGGGAGTAGATCTTCTCTGAGTAGGACCATTATCATGTTTGTCAGTTATGAAATGAAGTAGGGATAGCAGAGAACACTAGAGGTTGCTGTAAGTCTACAACTCTTGTGGTGAGACCAGATCTCTCAACCTTATGGTCTGTCTGCTTGCCAGGAGTAAGGCACATCCTTTGAGACCATGGTCTATTACTCCTGCTATGTAGTGCAGGAGCTGCAGCAGGATGGTGTGGTCCACCATAATAAAGAGGGTGGGTCGGATGAAATGTATGATCATGGAGAGGAACCCACTGTTGATGCTTTACAGCATTTCATCCCCTTCTGAGAAAGTGGATGATTTTGTCCTGCAGCATTTTTCAGGAGAACATTATTTCTTTTATGTGGGATTGAAATTGTGCTGTTCATTTTTTCTGCAGCTTTTTGTCTAGACTTGGGACATCTGCTATGGTTTAGTAGTTTTGGTTTCTTTGGCGTGTAGGAAGCAATCCTTTAGCAGGGGGTAATGGGGGAGTATTTAAGAGGTTTTGGGAATAATCTATTTGAGAGCGAGCTATTGATGACGTGTGTCGTGAGACAGGTGCTACATCTGCATGGGGAGCTGCAATGACACCACGATATGTGTGTCCTAATTCTTTGTTTGGTCTTAGTGCTTCGACATGATGGAGGATCATGGCTACCTCTAGCTTAGTTTAAGAGTGTGGAATCATCACAGGCCTGGTTGTTGTGGAGGATTTTCAGTGTGATGGTGAAAAGGACTTAGACGCCATCATTGTGAAGTGGAATACGATCTAAAAGTCATACAAAGTACCATGGAAACTTTGTTTGGTTCCTAACCAAATTGGCTTGAAAGCTCAGGTCGATGGATTCAAAGTGGATAGGTCTTCAAAAACATTCTGTTGGTCCTATTGATACCCGCCCTCTCTTTAGAGAGTTCTGAATTGCTTCTATTGTTAGGCCACCCCAACGTACATGTCTTGTAGTTGCAACCCCAATCTGTTTACAGCCTGTGTCCATTGTGTATGCTGGCTTCACTTACCATCAAAGTGTTTTAGTTTGATGGAGTCCAGAGCTGAGAGAAAGAAAGAGCATAACAAGTACTGTGCACCTTAGCAGAGCAAAGGAAACAATTGAAATTCCTACCAGACAAGGACTTGCCAAACATTAAGCTGACAGCAGGAAGCAGGCATCTAACACAAATGAGGATGCCCCTGGAGGGCTGCAGGCTGCTATGGGTGGGAGAGAGCAGTACAGGCTGCTGGGTTTCACAATATTGAAGGAAGATATGCACTCGACCTTTGGTAGCTTGTCTTCTTTTGTTGTTGTGCTTTGTGATGTGTGTAGTAAGGTTTAATCTCTGCATTCCCTTGCTTGAATCAAGCATTTCTTACAAAGGAAATGATATATATGGTATCATTTTAGTTCGGGACAACCCCATCCAACCATGCAAAAATAAATAAATAAAATACATGTACACCTGTCAAATAAGATCACAAAGTCACCCTTTCATACAGTAAGACAATCTTTAACTAATGGAACACAAACAAATAGTGTAAAAGATGTGGATAAGTCATTCAATTTTAATATGTAAAATGTGTATACTTTGCGTTAAATTACAACAACAAATTAGGACCTTTCTTATAAATACTATAAACAAAAATAAAATACCAATATGATTTAGATAACACTTAAAATTCAAACCATTTGATCCGAAAGAAAGAACCGAGTACATTAATAACATTATTAATTATCAAATTCAAATGACTCATCCAGCACTTTTTTATAATCTAATTAATTAGAGCTGTAATTTCTGATAGTCCATCCATTCTAATTCTCCAGGCCGTCAGCAAAAAACTTGTAGTTGCCCACAGAATAACACTCCCTCTTGAGATGTTCTTATATTGTTGTTCCTAAATAATGTCAAGTCATGACCATCCAACTTCGAGAGAGAGGACAAAAAAATAATAAAATGGAGAATATACTCGTGCTGAGAGGTGTTACACGCATTTGTCGTCAGGATTTTTTGACCACTTACAGTTAGCAAAAGGTAATGGTACGATTCCTAAAAGGAATTTTAGAAATAATACTTTTCTTCCAAAGTCATCTATTGTTCACTGCATACGTGAGATGTTGTATTGTAGATATGTCGAAATTACACCAGATGGACACTCCATTGCAATCTAACATATATGATACCATTCTTCATATGCTAAGGTTATTTCAGATTTCGTAAGTAGAGTTCCCATGCTGGTGAATCATGCATTTTGCCAAAGATGTGGTACTTTCAAATCAAAGACCATCTGGTAAACATGTTTAACCCAAGAGAGTAGGCTTGCGTCTTGTTGACTGATTACATCATTTTTGACCCTGCTCAAGGAGGTTAGATGTTGGTCAGACCAAACAGATGCTTCAATTTTGATTTTTAAAGAATACTTCTAAGACCAACCTCTAACGGAGTGGAAAACTGATAGTACAAGCTGGTCATTTAAATCATGTTTCTAGTCCATCTAAATGTGTATGACCTCAGATTTCTGCTCCATAGAGTGATATGGCCCGGCATGTACATAATAGAACTCTAAGGTGGGTCCACTTGCCTTCCCACCAAATCTATCTTAGTACTATTTTAAAGCACCACCCTATCTGGCCACAGTTTGGTCACTTTTCTCCAATTGCTTTTCCCATATGACGTGCCATTGCTGCTTACACATACGTCCAGATATTCATTGCAACTAACTGGCTCCACAGAGATATCTCTGTAACCTTGTCTCAGTTCCTGCATCTTCTTATCTGACCCAACCATAATCTTCATTTTTGAAAACATTAATATCCAAACCTAAATAGTCATAGATATCACCAAAGGCCTTGAAACCACAATGGGGGGCCATGGGGGGCCATTGGGGGTCTATCTGGTCAGAACAGCATTCTAAGCTAAAAGCAAAATCTCAAACGCTCCACCTTCTAGCGATGGGGCATCCATAGCACCAGCCTTTAGTGCATATGCAGGGATGTTAATGGACAGGCAAAGTAGAA
This sequence comes from Ambystoma mexicanum, assembly GCF_040938575.1. Lineage (NCBI taxonomy): Eukaryota > Metazoa > Chordata > Amphibia > Caudata > Ambystomatidae > Ambystoma > Ambystoma mexicanum. Next base: position 1,089,162,053 of record NC_090922.1, on the reverse strand, counting down.
GGGTGGGAGTACACAGAATTGTTGAATACCACTTGATACTTCATATTGATATTTGTGCATTCACTTCTTGGCCCTTATTGCAGTATCACAAAGTTATCATGATACAGGTCATGTGTTGCTGCTGATATATTAGACAGAACTCCCATTAGAGATAACTGACACCACAGTTCAGTACAAGGGTCATTATCAAAAGCTGCACGCAAATCAAAATACCCCAAATATAGGGATTGCCTATGTTATGTTAAAGGTTCTTATACGACATACTATCACCACCTGCATGGTTCCTTGGCGCTCTGGCGGATCTGTAAGGGAAGAAGAGCAAGTGCTGTTGGCAGCTTAAGTTCAGTTTACACCATTCGCTAAGCAAAGGTGTGTTTTTCAGTTGGTAGCCGTCATGTGCTGTTGTGCAAGGATATGTGTGGTTGGTTTCATTGGTGTGGTATGGTGAAGTGCGTGTGTTTTGCTGTGCTGTGGTGGTATGGTTGTGTTTATCCTACCCCTACTGGTTTCAGTTGACTGTGACCCTAGTCCCTTTCCCTGTCGTATATATTCTGGTGTGCCACACTTGCCTCAACTATGTTGTGAGCCTAAGAATGGGTCCTCAGTGGGCTATTCAGTGGAGGTACCTTTCCACCCCAAGCATTTAAACCAAGTGCTGCCCATATCCCTTCCCTCTTAACTCACCTTGGTGTGCAGCAAACACCAACCCTACAGGGTCCTCCGGGGCTCGGGGCGGTGCACTCCCTGTGGCTTGCGGCCCGTCAGTTCTGAGATCGGGATGCCCCTCTTTCCACATTTATTCCTCTAAGGCTCTGTATCAGTGGTCCATCTCTCACCAAACAGTCTCAATGACAGGTGTGTGTAACAGGCCAAAAAATATTTAAAATGTGTATATTTCGTGTTAAAATATCTATAACGTGTATCCAGTCCCATATGAAATCATCTCATACTTCAAAGGTGTCCTACCATAACCGCGGCTGCACTTTATATACCTGCATAATCCCATTCATGTTTTGGCGCTTATTTGGATGCTGATGCGCTTAAAAGAAATGTCGTCACAACAGGTTCGCTCGTCACTCCGCCCATCTAGTTGAAAACTGTGCTTTAAACGTAATATTCCGCGTCAATCCATCTATACATTTGATGTTATTTTTTTCCATTCAGCAATCTTCAATGCAACACTTGTCAGTCTAGGTATTTCACGTGTCTAATATTTCACACCGTGTCCCCAACTATGTGGATGTAGCTCAACATGTGCTCTCTTGGACTCGAAGCTACATGGAGTCGCCCTATGGATGACGTAGCCTGTCTGACATCACGTTTTCCAGACTCAAGCACTGCCAGGCCCTTCTATTGTGCGCTCCACGCTGGAGATAGCGCTGATAAAGGACCAGACTGCGACAGCGTGTGAATGCCAGTGGGCACCACAGGCACCGGCAGTGAGAGGGCACTATGTGGTGCCCCTGTGAATATGTGGCTGTCTTTTGTTCCTTCCTCTGCACTCCTGCACAGAACTCTGTATCGTGTTGGGTCAGTTAAATACAAGTAAGCACCCACGCCCAGTGATCTACAAATATATCAGGTGTGCACTGTCCTCAGTCCTTTTTAGTTGTGTCACATGATTGTAAGGGCTAAAGAGAGCGGGAATCTGAAAAGGCCCAAATCTGCACATTTTGGACTACTGCATGTGCTGAATTAGGGGAGTACCGTCCCCTTTATGCGTAAAAATGGTGTGATTGGAAGTGAGGACTGGAGTATTAAAAGTAAACCAAATGCATGTTTTGGAGAAACGCTTCATCAGCCAAATGTTGGTGGTGTTTCCTGACATGCATAAATAATAATAATTAGCAGGCACCATCTGTGCTCTTAGTAAACTGGCCATGTTCTAATGGGTGAAAACTCAGACCCGTTGTTCTTGGAACCTCTGAATTAATGCAGAACCGAGACACAGGTGTCACCGACACCTAACATGGTTTGTGGACATCTCTGCTCTGCAGCAAAAATATCCCTAAATTGAAAAGCAGAAGTGGTATTACAACAATTGATTGCCAAGAAATTCTCCTTCTTATCGTTAGGCTAGAGCAGAAGTGAAGATTGGAGCTATGATATGATATGGCATTTGTAACGCGCCTATACACAAGTGTTTCAAAGGGCAACGAGGCAAGGAAGGGGGAACAGAGGGAGGACAGAGACAACGATCTTTCTAGGCCAAGCGACATTGAGATTGCGCAAGTGCAGGGGAGGTGAAAAGTGCCATGGAAAAGGGGAGTGGTCAGTGCTGTACATGGGATCAAACAATAACAAGAAGTGCAGCCAGTAGGTGGCATGTGCAAGGGTAAGTTCAGACAGCAGGTGTCCAAAAGTGCAGTTAGGGGGACTGTAGGGTTACAGATACCGATCCAAGTATGAGGGTTGCCGGGAGGCAGTGCGGGTGTGCACCTGGGCAGGTGGGGACCTGTGCGCAAAATCGGAGTGTAGCAAGGTGACCAGTGAAGTATCAGACCGGAAATCAGCAGGGCAGAGGAAGAGAGAAGGCAGAAGCAAAAAGGAAGGTTTTGAGGTGCTTGCGGAACTGGATATGGTTCTGGATATATGGAAGGGCCACTCACCACCCTTGCAATAACAATCTTTGTTTGGCTGCCATGACCGCGGGCGGATGCATCCACGCTCGCAATTTTGGACACGCTGTAAGTAATATACATGACCACGCCGAAGCCCACACCAACTCATAGCATTTTCACCAACTTTATTGCATTGAATGATCACGGTCCCCCGCTCTACCCATATGACTTTATGCACGTATTCCACGTGTTGCTCCCTGCTCACATCATGCCATAAATTCTGCCAAACCCTCAGGTCACCACGGTTTTAGCCCACTGTATCTGCTATTAATTTGCCCACTGAGCCTGACAATTCCGGTCTTGATGTCTTTTTGACTAACCCATTGCAGCCCACCGTGCCTATTTTGTTGCCTATTGTACCTGCTCTGTAGCCAACTGTGCCCATTTTGTTGCCTACTGTACCTTTTCTGTAGCCCACTGTGCCTATTTTGCAGCCCACTGTGCCCATTTTGCAGCCCACTGTGCCCATTTTGCAGCCCACTGCACCTGTTCCGTAGCCCACTGTACCTATACTGCAGCCCACTGGGACTCTGAGTACACTGTCAGCACCTGGACTACAACACCCACACACCATGCACATCTTGTTCACCTTTATCATGCTCCCATACTGCATCATCCAAGAAAGCGTACCATGCCTTGGTACCCACTATGTAGCCTACAAAAATGGTCTGTCCAAACCTGCCTGCACCCGGCACCATCCTATCACCTGCCCCACACCATTTCAGCTCTCCAGACCGCCTTTCCCACCCGACATTAACCTCACTTCTACCACCAGTTTCAATGGTCACACACTTGACACTAAAACCAGGACCAATTCGCTCATAACAGAGCATACTCGCTTCCACTCCAATTCTACAAACAACCCTTCCTTCCTTGTCACTGGCATGACTAGGTGTCACCACCTAAGATCTTGCACACATTGTCACACTCATGACACCCCACCCAGTCTGAATCATGGCACACCCATACTCGGACCTACCACATCTAAGCAGCAAGTAGGTACACCTGCCACCAACCCCGACATAACACAGCGCAACACCAGAATAGGCAACAGACTCACCACGAACCTCTATCCACCAGCTAACCATAGCACCAAGCCCACTAGGACTAAGAACTTAGGTGTCAACAGTCCTCACCTCATCTAGAAGGGCACCCAACAACTTCCCATAAAAGGGGCACTACTAAATGTCGGGTCCCTTGTTGCCCACGCGACTGAAATCGTAGATGTCATTTTGTCCAACAACTTAGACTTCCTCGCAGTAACAGAAACATGGCTGCATGACGCAGCTGGCCAGTTTCTAACTTTAGCCATCCCTGACCACTAATCCATCCACAGAGCTGACAGACACAATGCTCGAGGAGGAGGAATAGCCATCATCTTCAAATCCACCCTAGACATGAGATTAGCCACTTCCTCGTCCCTGGCATCTTGTAAACTCCTCACGGTCAAGCTCCAAACATCTCCTAAAAACAATATCACCATCCACCTAAGATATAGGCCACCAGGTACCTCTGGATCTTTTGAAGAAGACATCACAACATTAGTTGCTGAGAATACTAAACCCATGGTGCAAAATATCATCCCAGGTGACTTCAACCATGGCTATAATGACCCCAAAGACCTACCAGCTATCTCTGTAGCCAACGCATCAGAGTAGGGCTTCCTACAAATAAGTACCCTACCCACTCATGTGAAAGGTAGGACACGATTGGCTAGCAGACCTCAAATGCACTATTACCCTTAAAGAATCCTCACCTCTCGTGTGGACTGATCATCATCTCCTATCCCTTGTAATCAATACCAACAATCTAGAGCCCAAGAAACCCCCCAGTGCACCTCCGTATCTGACTAGGAATAAACGTAACATTTCTGCTGAGGCCATAATACCCCTGGTAACTCCCATACTCAACACTATACCCTCCACCAACGACCTGAATCTGCTGGTCAACACCTACAATGAGGCCATGACTAAAGCCATAGATACCATCACCCGCTAAAATTGCGCAAAGGCAAACCGAGAGCACATCTGAACTCCTGGTTCACCCCTGAACTTAAACTTTTACGTACAGAAAAAAGAAAACTTGAGGCACTCTGGAAAAATACCCCCTCCTCAGAAAATAAAGCCAACCTAACCAACATTACTGCTACCTACAAAAGCGAGATAATCCGTACTAAAAAAGAATCTTTCAACATCAGAATTAACCAGGCAAGCTCCAGTACAAAAGAACTATTTAATATCCTAAAGGAATTAGAAAACCCCAATCCGCCTACCGATACCTGCACGAAGGACAAACCTTGGTGCACCAGCAATCAAAATGCTCTCTACAATAAAATCACAGGGCTCCAGTCCAAAATAGCTGACAAGCGGCACCAACTTGCCTCTGGCAATCTTACCAGTCCAATTACACAACCAGACGCACACCTCAACTCAGGCTTCACCTTCAACCAGGTATCCATACCTGAGGTACAAAGAATTATATCATCACTGAAACCATGTAATTGTAAAGGTGATAGTTGCCCTGCTCAAGTCATAAAAGACGCAGCCAGAGATTTATCTCCCTTCATCACCAAACTTATAAATGACTAATTCGCCAACAATTCTGTCTCAAGTAATTTGAAACAATCCTGGGTTCTCCCATTACTTAAAAAACAAACACTAGATCTGTCTATACCCACAAATTATAGACCAATCATCACTGTCCCCTTCTTATTGAAAATCTTAGATCAAGTTGCATAGTTCCAAATTCAAGACTATTTAGAAACAAATCAACTATTAGGAATCCGGCAATCCGGCTTTACACCCCAACATGGAACGGAAACGGCCCTTGTTGACCTAAAAAGTCAAATCGACGACCTGAACGATAAAGACAAAATTGCCATCCTACTTCTTTTAGACTTATCAGCAGCCTTTGATCTGGTGGACCATAAAATCCTTTGTGACCACCTGTCTTCGGCAGCACACTTCTCCGACTCTGCTGTCATGTGGACTGAATCCTTCCTCGCAAATAGAACCATGCGTGCTTTCTCACCCACAGCTGCGGCCGACCCAATCCCCATCACATCTGGAGTCCCTCAAGGATCCTGTGTATCGCCTACTTTGTCAACATTTTTACAAAGCCCCTCTTCTACAAACTGGACCGCCTGGGTGTCACCTACACCAACTATGCAGATGACACCGAGATACTCCTAACACTATCAAGCATCTACAACTCTGATGTCTGCCAGATTAATGAAGTCTACATCATCATTCAGGCATGGATGGCCACACACGGCTTCTGCAAGTCTGAGCTACTTCTAGTCGGCTCACCTAACAACTTGCTCAAACTTAGTCCCAACTACAGCAGCATCCTCATTGATGGCAACAACATACCGATTGCCAAAAACTAAAAACCCTTGGCTTCTACCTCGATGCCAACATTAATCCCACCAAACAAGTAAACATGACTGCATCAGCCACTGCCTACACTGGTAAGCTGATCAGAGCTTTCAGACCCCTACTATCTTCTAACAGCTGCCTTATACTGGCCAAAGCACTTATACAGTCCAAACTGGACTAGTGCAATGGCCTCTACTTAGGTGCCAACAAATCTATAATCAATAAACTGCAGGTTCTGCAAAACAATGCACTTAGAGCGGCATTAAATATACCTAGAAGAGAGCATATTTCCGCCACCAGAACGCTATGCAAATTGCTCTCTATACAAAACAAAATTGATCTAAAAACCCTCTGCCTCACATACAAAGCGCTGAACCACCTAGCCCCGCCATACCTCACGGAAAAATTCACGATGAAATCTTCTGCCAGAATCACTAGATCCACTAACACATCCTGTCTCGTGGTGCCTATGTACTGCCTCCAAAGAGCTGGCGGAACAAACTAGCCTCCCAAATGTTGAACAAACTTCCACAGGACATTAAAACCTACCCAACTTTTCAAATATTCAGAAGCCACATCATCACTTGGTTACTGAACAAAAACTAACTCAACCTCACCCCGCACTCACACTCACAACTATATATTTATCTTTCATGTATATATCTGCCTTCGTTTTTTAATACCCCCCACCTACCTGAATTTCCCAGCCATTCTAATGCTCCATCTGCAATGTGTATGTATAAATTGTACATAATACACAAACTACAGAACTGACTGTCCCTGCCATTCTAATGTCTCATCTATAAAGTGTATGAATAAATTGTATAAACTGTATATAAATTGTATAAACTGCATAAACCGTATAACATCATCATGTAACCATTACCTTAACCTTGCGCCCAGATACCGCTGGGTCAGGCGCGCTCTATAAATAAAATAAACAATCAAGTTTCAGAGAGGAAGGCAGGCTGTTCCAGAGGGAGGCCCCCAGCCGAAGGAAGAGATATACCACCAACTCGTTGCTTGGAGAAGCGACTGACCCTGAGCGAGTTGGAGGTGGAGGAGCGAAGAGCTTGAGTATGAAGGTATTTACGAAGAGAGAGTTGGAGGTATTGAGGACCCAGGCCCCAGAAGGCCTCGCGGACAATGCAGTGGGTCTTGAATTTAATCCTTGCAGCCACCGGCAGCTGATGCAGAGATTTCAGTGCTGGATAGATCCCTGGGCCTGAGGCCAAGGACATGTCTTGCAGTCCTGTGCTGGATGAGTTGCAGAGGGCGGAGAGTAGAAGCAGGTAGATTTAGAAAGAGACTGTTGCAGTAGTCCAGCCTAGAGAGAACCAGAGATCTAGAGACAGTGAGCTTCTGGGGGAAGGAGAGGAAAGGAAGAATACCTCTGAGGAGGTGAAGTTAGTAGTTAGACTTCATAGAGACATCAGAGATGTGAGGGGGAAAAGGAGCTTGTGGAGTCGAAGATCACCCCGAGGTTCTTAGCCTCATAGGTGGGAGCAGGAAGAGGCCAAGGGAGGCCAGCCAGAGAGTGACTGTAAAGGAGGGTACAGGTGTGCCGATGAGGAGAATCCCTGTCTTACTGACATTAAGGCAGAGATTGTTGGTGGCACACCACTCCTGGATAGCAGACAGGCAGTCAGAGATGAGAGAAGAAGAGGTTGCAGAGGGGAGCCTGAAAACCAGCTGAGTGTCATCTGCATAGCACTGAAAGTTGTAGCAGAGAGCTACAATGTGGTGGGCGAGAGGTGCCCGGTATTGGTTGAGCAGCCAGGGAGAGAGATTAGACCCATGGGGAACACCACAGGTAGTGTGAGATAGAGGAAAGGAAGGACCAAAGTTTGACCTGGGAGGGTCGATCAGAGAGGAACGAGGTCAGCCAGTGTACCTCTTTTTTATATACTGCACAAAATTCACAAGACATTAGTGAATCCACCAGGCCGACCAATAGTGTCTGGCACAAATTCAGTATTAGAACCTCTAGCAAAATTTGCTGACTCCTTTTTAAAGGGTTTGTTAGCAAAATGACTTCATTTGTTCAAGACTCAATGGCCGTAATTAATTTGATCGAGAATCGACATTTCAATCCAGATGAAGACATTCTTGTTACAATGGACATAGTCTCATTATATACACCAAGATTCCTCAGACAGCTACACTTGATATAATTGAGGAGTTACTACTGGCCAAATGAAATTCTGGCATGACTCCGAATTCTTTCATCTTATGGTGTACAGAGTTGGCTCTTACTGAGAATTATTTTCAATTTGACGGACTTTTTTATCAACAAATCCATGGCACTGCTATGGGCTCAGCCGTGGCACCATCTTTGGCCAATCTGTATGTAGACTATGTAGAACACATGAGTGTGTATAATGAAAACAATATGTACAAAGATCATATTTTGCTGTGGCGAAGGTACATTGATGACGTGCTGTTGATTTGGCATGGTGACAAACCTACTTTATTAGCCTTTTTCCACTGGCTAAATGGGATAAATCCCTTTTTGAAGTTCACAATGAACTTTCACAAGGAACAGATAGATTTTCTTGATTTGACCATCTTTTCCAATTCCGTGACCAAAGTGTTAGGATTAAGACCATTTCATAAAAACTACAGATCGGAACTCTCTCCTTAGGAATGATAGTTTCCATCCAAAGACACTGCGGGACAATTTACCATTCGGCCAATTTTTACGGCTCAAACGGAATAGCAGTGAGAATGACAGGTTTTGGTCCGAAGCCACGGTTTTGGGTCATAATTTGGCTCATCGAGGCTATCCGTATAAAATTATCAAAAGATCTCTCAAGAGAGCCTCAAATGATCATCGAGAGGCCCTATTGGAATACAAACCTAAACCGAATCCTTCCAAAGGCGACCCAGTTGTTTTTGTCAGTACTTTTAACCATCTTTCCAATCATGTGGTCAAGATTGTTGAGAAACATTGGCATCTCTTAGCACGAGCAAAGATACCTGTCGGTGCTCCACAGTGTGCCTTCAAACGTGGACACAATATCAAAGAATTGGTCAGCAGGAATGACATCAGCCTTAAGACCGATACCCAGGACACTTTAACTCAGCAGTGGGGGCTACCCAAATTGCGAGGACATGCCCCATGTGGATCCTGTTTATGTTGTTCATTAACTAAACGTACCACTGAGGTGGATATTGGTCTTTGTAGACCATAGGAACAAAGAACCTTTTCAAATTGTAATACTAGCTTTGTTGTATACGCGATCTGGTGTCCCTGCCAGAAAATATATATTGGGAAAACAGAACGGAAAATCAAAATTCGCATCAACGAGCACAGGAGTTGTATCAGACTGAAGAACCTGACGCCCGTTGGTAGGCCGTTTCATAATGCGTGAACATGGGTGTGATGACCTAAGGTGGACAGTATTAAAAAAGATCGTGATAACCAATAATACCTCCCTGGACAAACAGACTTTGTCCAGGGCAGAGACTAGATTGATAGTTCTGAGCAAGAGCCATTTGATTGGTTTAAATGAGGCAATGGACTGGAATTGTTAACACGTGTTGTGCCTGTTGGAGCCTAGGCACTTGGTCCTCCTCTTTTATCAGGATCGCGCAGACTCTGTCGTTTAATTGCCTAGGACTAATAATCCATGGCTGTTTCAGGTGATACCTATCCACAATAAATGAGTGAGCATGACACATTTCTATGCTTCTCAGAACTATTCTTGATATTGTTTCTCCAGTACTCAGTTTGGCATCAGCTGATAGCGATGCCACAATCATTTAGTGGGTCTACGCTTCTCCCTCCCCCCCCCTTTTTTTACACACATACAGTGGTCTGTTACCTTTGGCCACTATGAACACTATTCTCCTCGTAACATCCTATGAGCCTGTACCTTTAAAATGAGATCACGCTTTACCGTACGCGTTGTGGAGTCACGTGATAATCCAAGCACGTATATGATCAGGATCTCGTAACTACACGACTGCTGCAGCGACCTTGTAAACTACCGCGATGGAGAACGCAGGACGTCCTTTTTAAAAAAAACAAGGTAAACATGTTTTTCTGTTTGGGGTTCTCTTTGAAGGACAGTGTCTGGTGTGACCATTCATTGTTGCTATGGTGGTATGGACTACATAAGGTGCGGTTGTATCACGAGGAATTGTTATACATCTTTACCAGCATTGTGCCGGTATATGTTCACGTCACGATGAACACTTGTTAACAATGTTAGTTCCATCCATTTATTTGTATGTTTCACATTATTTCAGATTGGTAATAGGTTTTGTACCTATATCCCAACAGCACCGTCTGAAGTAAAAAGAGATATTATCTTTTTCTGAGGAATTTCAGTTGCCAGATGAAAGAGCATCAGGAGATTTACCGAGACGGGCGCACAATCGTTTCGGGGTGAGCCTGAATGTACTGGACTGTGGTTTCTCCGTATTTTCGTGGTTATTGTAGCATGTTACTTTGCATTTACGAGAACCATTTGCAACATGGCTATGGATTGGTATCACGGGTCCTGTTGACGCTTTTTGGCTGATTTGTATTAATTGAAAAGGCGTCTTCTGTGTTTTCTTATCCTTCGTTTCAGCAGTACCGGCCATCATCAGTGTCGTATTCCATCTTCTAATGAGAATATTGTATCGCTGTGGTTGACTATTATCAGTACAACCATTGAGGCCCATCCGAGGAGACATACTGTGAGTTTTTGACATTTATTACTCACATTCTCAGCCTGGGTTAGTGGTTACACCGTTTGCAGGTTGAGCACTTCGAGTCCTGGAGCACCACTTGTGTCGGGTGTTGTTGGTGACGGTGGTTCGGTTAGGAATGCTCCCACTTACATGGTGCATTTGTCTAGGTCCTTTAGTTAGGTCAACATGATTTTCTTAGTGGTAAAGGGAATCTATGGGTATTAATAACCCTTAGTGCTACTCCCCGCCCAGTTTTGGTATAGTGGCAGTAAAGATCAATCTAGAAATATTAGCGTAATGCATGATTGATGGTGTTTTCATGTTTTCACTTAGGTGAGTTACTGGTGCAGTCTGCCTTTTTCCAGTTTCATTGATGTCCCAGCTGACACACGTCGGACTACAGTACCCTTGAAGAATTTCTGTTAGAATTAATATTTTACAGTAAGAAACATGTCGGGTTTGGGAATATACTGTCAATTGTACACAGTTTTGAGTAAAAACAGCCTGAGCTTATTTTTGCTAAAAGAGGACAAATAATTATCGTCGGCTCAGCAGAGCTAAATGCTTGGCTCGTTGTTGCAGTAAATATAAACTTGCATTGTAGGATTTTAGTGTGACGATTTCTATAGTGATTAACTAAATGTTTGGCTAGAATGAATTGTTGTATGGTATGAGTATGAATGAAGTATGGTTGACGTGTGGATTGTTGTGGTTTTAGATGGTCTGGATTAATTCATTAATTGTATTATTCATTAATAATAATAATAAAATTAATTTGTTCAACCAATGTACACATCGCTTATGATATGTATGGTTGTTTGTTTTCATGACACAGATGGTTTTTACAAAATATTTTTATATGTCTTTTTTCTATTTCTTAATAAAATGTATTGAATACTGTATTAGTGTCTAAGGGGTTGAATTGAATGCTTTCTATCCTATTATATGATTAATGCAGGACACCTTTGTTTAATTTTTTGCTTGTTCATGAAATACACAGTCATGATACATGCAGATAGGCAGACTTCACTGGCACACACCGCATGGAAACACTGAGTATTATGATCTCTTGGGTTTTTATAGATTCATTGGTGGCTTATCCAGGATAGATTGTAGTACCCAGATATTCCTGGTATCCCCTGTTACTTCTGTTTTTGAACCTGATCAGTGATACCCAGGTTATCACAGAGACGATTGAGCAGGATGGCATAGTTGACCACATCAAAGGAAGAAGAGAGATTGAGTAAGATGATGACAGAGGGGAGATTAGAATCAAGGTTAGAGAGCCGGTCTTCACGGATGTTCAGGAGAGAAGTTTCCATGCTTCTGGCTGCTCTGAAGCCAGATTGATGGTCATGGAGACAACCAACAGATTCAGTGTGAATATTAAGCTGGGAGATGGCCAGCTTTTCCAGGAGTTTACCCAGGAAAGGAGTGATTGAGATTGGGAGTTAGTTAGCCGGACAGGAGGGGTCGACTGAGGGTTTCTTGAGAAGAGGATGCACAAGAGAGTGCTTCAGGGGGAAGAGAAGGCTCCAGTGGTGGAGTGGTTGCAGAAGTCAGCCAGGGCAGGAACGAGGGTGTCAATGTGGTCGTTGATGGTTTTGGAAGAACAGGGAAGAACCTGTTTTGATGAGACTTTTATAAATCTGACTTGTCTAGAAACCTTGTCAGGGGAGAAAAGAGGAAAGGAAGAGAAAGAGGGAGGAGAGGTGGCTACGGGGGGGGGGGGCAGACGAAGAGGAGAGAGTAGAGGGAGGGGGAGGAGAGGATGAGAGGGTGGACAGGGTGGTCTGGGTTTTAGAGATGAAATGAAAAGCCAGGTCCGTGCAGAGGGACTGGGAGGGGACAGGAGAGGTAGAGACTGCAGCAGGATTGGCCAGCTCCTTGCAGATATTACAGATTTCGGCCGAGTTGTTAGATGCCGGAGAGATGCGGGCTTGTATGTGGGCTTTCTTATTAGTGTGGACAGAGAGCCGGTATTGCCTTTGGAGCAGGTGGCAGGCCATTTTGTCATAGGATGCACAAGAAGCTAGCCATTTCCTCTCAGCCACCCTGCACTTGCGTTTAAGGGTGACATGGTCAGGGTCATACCAGGAGTTGCACTTGGCTTTGGGATTCAGGCGGATCCTCATGACAGGGGCAAGAACCGAGTATCGAGATAGAAGAGTGGAGCATGGAAAGGGCTGTGTCCAGATGTGAGTCAGCCAGAGGAGGAGGAGGAGGGGGAGAGAAGGTTGAGGGTGAGGTACAGGACGATATTTCTGATGTTTCAAACTTGTATCATGGCTGCAATGACAGTGATCATGGTGTAGTTTCAGGTTGTCAAAGAGGACACCAGGGTTGCAAGCCTTCAGTGATGTCTTTAGGATCTAAGAATGAGCAAGAATAGGGGCTGGGAGAGACAGTGGGATTATTATTGGGTTGTTGAAAAAAGATAACAAAACAAAAGTCCAAACTATAGGCATTTCCAATGCTTGTTATATTTTGGCATGCTGCTCAAGGACCCATTTGTCATTTGGCTGCTTGGACAAAATCTCCTATGTATCCAGTTCAAAAATGTCACGAGTTGCTTTGCCGTCTGCCTTCTCTACCACCAGCGGCACACCCAACTAGTATGTGAAAGCCTGAAAATTGTCTGACCGCTGTGCACATTTCTGTCTCGAAATGACCCTATTTGCATACATAAATATCGACCGTGTAGTGCAACACTTGTATGAAACCAGACTTTGCTGAAAACGCCCTCCAGAGAAAAGTGCTCAATGACTCAAACAGCGTGCAAGAACGTCAACAGCGAGGCGGAACCACACGTGAACAAAGATCACACTCAAACCGCATGGCCAAGAGATGTAAATCCTATGGGTGCCCTGCCACAGCTGAAAACCTGACTTCACAGCTCAGTCATTAACACCCCAAACTGCACTGACACCCAATTGAAAAGCTCAGTCAATGTTGTAATAAGGCATGGTATACGAGTACTCTGACAGGCTGACATAGTCATTCAAGTTGGGTAGGTATCGTAGTTAACCAATTCCCCTTTGGGTCACAAGGGGAGTGTCAAAAAAAATTCTGGAGCAACTGACACCACAGCAATGTAAACCGCCACTATAGTGGTAGAGTTTTCGCTGGCCTTCCACCCTCCACCTGGCCTTTGCTTTTCCCCATTTTACCTGATCTACCCCAGAACGTCCCTGCACTAAACCCACGTTTTCTGCCTCTCTGTGCTCCATGGCACCTTTGCAGTGGATCTGGGACTTGTAACAGAACCCAGTAAAGGTTGGATAAAAAGCTGTCTGGATAAAATGCCAACCATCTCTGGAGCCTGCTCACCTTCCCTGAAGAAAGCTCCCTTTTCCAGAACTACTGTCTCATTTACCCTGCCCCTTTGCTCCGACGGTCTGCCTCCTACTTCGTGCCTGTCTGTGAAACTGCACAACTGGGTGTCATCGGCACAGCTTCAATTGATCATTTCTGAATTTGAGGTTTCATCGGCTGCAAGCACCTCTGTTAGATGCCCAACACGCAGTGACTCCAAGTGGTGCAATCGGTCGCTCCCCTCCTTGATGGGTGCCTGAGAAAAGGCTTTCATTGGACCAGAAGCCTACTGTATATAACACCACAATCAGCTTATTAATCCCCCAACCTGTACCTGGCCTCCATATCCTACAGCAGTCAATGACAGACCCCTCCATCTGTTGCAAGCTTACACATTATGTCTATTTACTTAAAGATTAGTGTGATTTTCACTCACAGTACATGCATGCATAAAATCAGGACAGCCTCTACCCAATTTCCAATCGGCAGGAGTACCCTAAGCCTGTGCACCAACTTCCTCTCCTCCCTCTGGCAACCCTTGTTTCAATAGACCTCCTTGAGCAGCAACTTACATGAATGAATGTACCCCCTGCCCACAGCCATCATAATACGCCCTTCAGTTTATCCGCTCCCATAAAGGGTGGGTACTTCAGAGATGTATTTCCCTTGTCCTCCTCGGCCAAACTGCCTGCCTAAGGCCTGCCCAACCATCGTTCATACCCAGTACCCCCTTACAGTCCCAGGCCTCCCACTGTTGCCCATGTCTCAGGTATGCACATCTCGTTTGCTACCTCTTTATTCTTTCTTCTCCATCTGTTACGGCTGCCGTTGCCAACTGGGTACTCTGTTCCTTGATCCTCTGCCACTTCTCTCTTGACTCAAATGCCCCTGAAAGTGACTTTTGCTGACACTCCCCTCCACGAACTTGTCCCAAGAATCAAACCAGTGTCAGTAGCCAACCCCTCACCACTGCTCTGAGAATCCAATATCTTTGCCACGGGGCTGCATCCTCCCATCTTCAATGGCACCCTGCTTCATAACCTAGTCATAGCAACTGGAAATGTGACATCCCAGCCATAGCTGTCCCCTTCAAGGCCATTTGATGGCACATCTCCCCAACAATGTAGATACACAAGCCTCATTTGTAGTAGCAGTTGACAGGTACTCCATTTTCAGCCTGATACTCTCCATCCCCTCCCAACCCACTATCCTACAAACTATCCCTGCTTCCCATCACAACCCTTTTTTCCTGGTGCACCGCCTTTGTGAGGCGTGATATCTGCACATTGTGCCTTGCCAGCTCCTGTATCTTCCTCTGGCCCTTGCTGAAGATGGGCACTGCACTGCTGACAGGACAGGAACCTGAATGGCAATGTCTCCTCTTTGATCTCTTTGTAAAGGAAGGTAAGACCCTCCTCCAGAGAGAGCCACACAAAAGGCAGCTGTCCTGGGCCCAGGCATCCAAGGAGCACACCCATTCAATGGGAGTAACCTCACACCAGGGTGATGCATCTCTAAAGGCCTTCCATCCAAGTGAGAAGCGAAGGGCGCAGGGTTCGTTAAGACAGAAGAGCTCTTTACAGTGGGGTAAGACTTTCGACATCTTGTTTCTATACCCATCTCTCTTCTTCCTGTCCCCTCCACCTCCTCTAGAGCAAAGCACTTTGGGTGTGATGTCAGAAGGGCAAATGCCACTTCTAAGAACAGTGATTGAAACACTAAGGCAGGAAAGCTTTAGTTCAATCATCTATGGGATTTTACATTTAAAATAAGGGGTCTCACATCACTTCTTTGAATCATCTTTTGACTCCAACCCTTCCAGAAGATTTAATTGGACTTCTGTTGGGAGAGTTGATCTTCCCAAAGTCCTCTGCCAGTGAGGTGAAGACTGAGTGTCCAAGACTAAGGCGAGCTCTGTCCCCTAACCATCCCCAGTGACCATTGAGGGTGAATCTGCTGCTGCAACAAAAACTGCCTCTCTGCCAGCCACAGCGGTACCTAGGACATCACCATGTTAAAGCAGGCCTCTCTGGTGTTTGGGAACCAGAGAACTGAATAGTAGCAGCAAGACCTGCCTCTCAGCCAGCCACTGCAATACCCAGGACCTCACTGTATTGAAAGACCCTGGAGTTGTGTGCCAGCCTCCCCTGTGTTTGGGGGCCCGAGAACAAGGCCCATCTTGTCCCTGAGTCCATGAAGTGGGGCTCACAGCAACCTAAAATGTACCTGCTGCAGCAAGCCCTTCCCCTCTCCCAGCTACAGCTGTACCTGGACCTCACTGAGCTGAAGGACCCCTGCAGTTCCCCCATGTGTGGGAGCATGAAGAAAGGACTCAACTTGTCCCTGAGCCCCTGAAATGGAAGTGCCAAGACAGCCGGGAGCCTAATGTTTTTCTCTGTTATACTGCTTGGAGACGTGCTCCAAGAACCGTTCGACCAACTTTAATCACCAGGACCCTCCAGTGCTGCCTTTTGCACTCTCCTGATCTTCAATCTGCTCGTACAGCACCGAGAAATCTGATTCAGAGCTGCCAGCCAACCAAGAACCGCAAACGGATACTATTGACTGGTAACTTGCTTCCCCTCTGCCCCCCACCCAGTGCATGTATGGGCCCTAGATACTGGTTATGTCACTTTGATCCCTTTTGCACCCAAGAACATACCCTTTTTTAAAAAAACATTGTGGTTATTACTTGCCTCAAACCCCTGATTCATTTCTCAGAGTGCTGCGTCTTAGTATTTTTGCTTATTCTGCATTCTTTGCTCAGAGGTGGGTTTTGTGTAGTGGTTTTCTAGTTAGTTATTATTGTACATGGTAGGTTTAATTAAAAAATATATATTTTGCCAGAACCGTGATTGGACAATCTTTTATTTTTGACTGTTACACTTCGCTGTTTGTGTTGCTACTGAACCACAGTCACACCCCTCTTAAGAGTATAGCCTTCTCTCAGCCCATGTTACCACAAAAGGTGCAGGAACCATATCTTCAAACTGTGCCTGTTTTACCTTTATGATTGTGTTGGCTCTCGGTTTGTAGACGTGTGAGGGCTGAGTAGGTGCTTTAGCCTCTACTCATCCTTTTACTCCGGCGGGGCAGATGTCAATTTGTGAAACCGGTGGGCAGCGGTTGGGATTTGGAACAGACTGTGCCTATAGCCTAGTCAGCCAAAATAAGAGTGTACAGCTAATGTTAGTTTCACTGGCAAGCAAATTTTAGTGCACAATGAAACTTGACATGACCTATCTAGCCACTTTGTAGGTGAACTGCAAGAGCTGTGTCACGCCAGGGGTCTCCCCTGTGACAGTAAGGGAAAGAAAACTAAACTGTGGAAAAACTCAAAACCTTTGAGGAAGCTTGGGGTTTGGAAGATTCCTGAAGGCCATCAGAAGTGTTGAGCCGCCAACTGAAAAGCCCATTTCACTGGAAGAGGGAGAGTGTGATAATGATAGCACTTCCCACCATTCCCACCAGAGAGCAGCAAGCATGGTCTGTCAGGGGTCCAAGAGGTCACACCGGACCAGGCCTCATTTAAGGCCCATGCTTCTGTAAAATCCACGGTTTCTGTTATGTCCCAGTATAATCAACCAGGGAGTAACTACCTGATAGGCAACTCCTTCTTGAAAAGAAGACACTGGCATTTGAGGTAGAGAAGCAGAAGGATGCACGGGTGAGGCAGAAGCACAGGGCTGCTATGGGTCTGGAGGTATAAAGCATAAGGCTGCTATTGCTTTGGAAGAGAAAAAGCACAGAGCTGCTGTTGCTCTAGAGGTTCAGAAGCAGTGTGACTTAGTGCTACTGTGCAAATTGCAAAATGAAACAAGAGCAACAGAGGGAAGAAAGTACATCTAGTGGTTGTAGCCAAGGACATCAAGGACGACGTTGACTCCCTGGCTCCTGCTCTGGTCGACTTCTGTAACCACTCCTTCACCACTGAAGTCTTCCCTTCCCCCCCTAAAGCACTCCCTTGTGCACCCTATTCTTAAGAAACCCTCTGCCGAACCGTCCTGCCTGGCTAACTACCGCCCAATCTCCATCACTCCCTTCCTGGGCAAACTCCTGGAAAAGCTGGCCATCTCCCAGCTCAATCTTCACACTGAATCTGTTGGTTGTCTCCATGATCATCAGTCTGGTTTCAAAGTTGCCAGAAGCACGGACACTGCTCTCCTGAACATCTGTGAAGACCTGCTCTCCAACCTCGATTCCAACACCCCCTTTTTCCTCATTTTACTTGATCTCTCCTCTGCCTTTGACACGGTCAACCATGCCATCCTGCTTAACTGTCTCTGTGATAAACTGGGTATCACCGGTTAGGCCCTGGCGTGGCTGGCTTCTTTCCTCTCTGATCGACCCTCCCAGGTTCAACTTGGGTCCTTCCTCTCCTCTATCTCTACTACCTGTGATGTTCCCCAGGGGTCTTACCTCTCTCCCTGGCTCTTCAACCTATACCTTCCACTTCTTGGCCAACGCATTGCTGTGCTCTGCCCCAACTTCCAGTGCTGTGCGGATGACACTTATCTCATTTCCAGGCTACCTTCAGCCACCTCTTCGCCCTCTCTCATCTCTGACTGTCTGCCATCCAGGAGTGGTGTGACACCAATAATCTCTGGATTAATGCCAGTAAGACTGCAATCTCCTCATAGGCACACCCTCTCCCTCCTTTCCTGTCACTCTCTGGCCGGCCTTTCTTGGCCCTTCTCCTAATCCCACCTGTGAGGCTAAAAACCTCGGGGTCATCTTTGACTCCACACGCTCCTTCTCTCCTCACATCTCTGACATTTCTAAGAACTCACCCTACCAGCTGCAGCTCCTCCGAGGTATTCTTCCTTTCCTCTCCTTCACCCAGAAGCTCACTGTCTCCAGAGCTCTGGTTCTCTCTAGGCTGGACTACTGCAACAGCTAAATCTGCCTGCTACTACTCTCTGCCCTCTGCAACTCATCCAGAACAGGACTGCGAGACTTGTCCTTGACCTCAAGCCCAGGGATCGTATCTCTCCGGGACTGAAATCCATGCCCTTGCTCCCAGTGGCTGTGAGTATTAAGTTCAAAACACTTTGCATTATCCACAAGGCCTTCTGGGGCCTGGGGCCTCAATACCTTCAACTCTCACTTCCTAAATATCTCCCTTCTCTGGCTCTTCGGTCATCCGCCTCCAACTCCCTCAGGGTCAGTGGCTTCTCCAAGCAACAATTTGGTGGTATATTTCTTTCTTCGGCTGGGGCCTCCCTCTGTAACAGCCTCCCTGAAACTTGAGGAGAACCATCTCCGGGTTCCCTTTGCTTCTGCTTTTTCTCCTCCTCTCCCCTGCTGACTTCCTGGCTGAAACTGATTCTGCACTAGTTACATGGCCACCCTCTGATTTTTGGCCCAGGACCCCGCCAGTCGCACCCAAGCACTGCCTTCCTGGCATCCCCCGCACTTGGGGACTGTTTTCTCTATCCCGAACAGTCCCACCACCACCACCTGATGCCTGCACTTATCCTTGCACTTGCTGACAGCGGGCCGTATTTTTACATATTGTTGTTTTATTCTTTTTCCCATGTACTGTACTCTTCCCTCCCCCTACCAATGCACTTTTGTGATGTGAATGACACATGGCCTAGTAGGATTGTTGTCTCTGTCTCCTCTCTGTTGCCCTCCTTTGCCTCATCGCGCCTTGAAACACTTGTGGATAGTGGCGTTGTAAATGCCATATCATATCATCCTAGGCACCACATCTCTGAGGACTTATCACCGCCTTATGAGGTAGGGAAAGGCATCATTGATTGGTTTGAGGGACTGGACCTAGCCTTCAGCATTCAGCATGTGGAGGAGTCATGGGGTGCAGCCCTTATGAGCTGCCTACTGATGGATGGGACTGATGCAATTATTCAATGTGTTAGAAAATTGAAATTGACATTTGTTTTTCACTCTAAGCCTACTAGAGAAACACCACCCTTAAGATCCAGATCAGAGAATGAATTGTCAGGGCAAGATATCCTTGATATCAGACTAGTGCTGTCTTTAGAAGAACAGGCAGAAGTTGATGAACTGGATATACAGACGACTTAAGCATAGTCTCCAAGTGTCTAACTGAAAAAGAATTAATGGGCAAGTCTGGGTTTATTCCTTCAGTAGGACCGTAAAATGTTATTGACCTATTAGAAAAGACAGTCACAAGAGATATTCATGGACAGACACCCGAAAGAGTGGGAGAAGATTTAATAATCAGACAGGTCGTGAAAGACACCCGTTAGATACTCTCAGGAAAGATGACAATATTATCATCAAATAAGTTGATAACATTGTAGTGATGGACAGATTAGATTATATTTCATTTAATTTAGATTGTATCAAAATGGCTGAAAACCATCTAAATGAGCAAGGCTGTTATGAAAAGCTACTCAACAACCATAGTTAGATGATTAATAGATCAGATTTGGAATTGACTGACAAGTGGTAACATATAGGAATGCTAACCGACGATGAGAAAGCATTTTTCACCACTAAATGTCGTAGGCTACCCACCATATATTTTTTAACGAAGGTGCACAAGCCCTTTGACAAAATGCCTGAGGGGAGACCTATTGTTATCGTTATAGGGTGGGTCACTGATAAATTCACCAGATACATGGATAACTTTCTTCAGCCTACTTGCGTGACACTATGCATTTACACTCAATGCTTGCAACGTTTGGATGGAATGATGAATTTAGACTGGTGACCTTAAATATGAAAGCTTTATATGTGTCGATTAGACACAGTCTATCCTTGGAAACCACAGATTGTGTATATTGTATTGAGTCCCTCAAACATGAAAGCATTGGCTTTACAGAAAACCTCGCTTGATCAGTTTTTAACGGATTTTACAAATGCAGAACGTGAATTTGTATAATCTTGCTTTTGAAACCAAGAGTTTTTATAACAATTTAGAGAAACCATTTCACATCAGTTAATTCATCAATTGCAAATCAAAATATATTGTTTATGGCTTAATCTTTCTGTGGATTTCCCTATATCGGGAGTACCATCCAGGAACTCGGGGTGAGAATCCGAGAACATCCATGTAATCTAGGATGTGAGGTTTCCATTTTCTGTGCAGTGGCTAGAATACCAGCAGATAGGTAAAAAAGAGGATTTGAGATTTGTGGGTTTGCAACAGGGGCATTGGGGTATTAGAGGGGAGGACAGACGTAAACGACTCCTCCAAGCAGAAGCTAGAATGAAATGCAAATATCACACAATACTAAAGTAAAGAACACAGAAATGGGTGTTTTTTTTATTTAAAAAAGTACTAAGATAGGTGGTGCAAACCTTGTTACTGGGAATTACAAGGTGTTGTGTTACTTGAAAACGTGCAGTGTAGCATAATGCATGCATAATGATGTGTTTTAAAATGTTACCGTGTATATAAAACGCTATTTGTGCCAACTTAACTCTACACCATCCAGCTAAGAAGGATGGGGTACAGCCACTTTGGGTGAAATAGACTAACGAGTGAGCTGAATGGGTTAGCCACTTTTTCTCCTTATCTGTGCAGTTCAGGGGACAATACTGTGAATAGAAATATTGTGCATAATCATATTGCATGCAGGTTATTATTCTGCGGCCCATTAATTGTATGGGTTGCCTTTAGAAAATAGGGCTGACTTACTGATTTAGAATTACAGTGGGCCTCATTATGAGGTTGCCGGTCCGGTAACAACAGTACTGGTAAGCTTGCCGGTACCGTTGTTACCGGACAGGCAAACTACAATTTCTGTACATGTACAAGTCTGACCTGGCGGGCAGTCTGGCACCCGCGAGCAGACCATGTCAGATGCACTGGCACCATTCACGAATGGTGTCGGTGCCTCCGGCCTCCCCATTCCCATTGAGTCCAATGGGACTGACATGGGAATGGGCACTAATATTTTCCGGTGCCCGGGAATGGACAATTACCGGGTCCGCTGGGGCTGTAATGACCTGGTAATTGCCCATTCCCGGGCTCCGGATTTTCTTTGTTTCCATGCGGCAGCTGTGCCGGTTTTACCAGCACGGCTGCCACCGGCCTCATAATGAGGCCCACTGTACTGTTGCTGCCGCTATCTTTGATGCAGCCACATTTTGGCTATTTGATGTCATTGCATATACATTTTTTTTTTTTTCCTTTTTCTTTTCATTAGTGAGTTTATGCCAATTGAGGTAATGAGGCATTCATATATTAAAAGCCTCAGCCCAAGTGAACATTTGCACGTGGGAGTGTTAGAGCCAAATGTTCTTGCGTGATGGAATTAGCGGCTGCAGCTCATAGAAGGTAATTTGGGTAGGAGATTGGCTGCAACATAATAAACTCAGTGGCCCTCATTACGAGTCTGGCGGTAGCCGTGCTGGTAAATCTGGCAGGCTGCCGCCGGACCTGTAAACAGTTACCGGCGCCTGGCCTGCCGGTAACACTGGGGTATTACAACCCCGGCTGCCAGTAAGTCAGGTGCCGGACTCTAGGGGAGTGGGGACCACTGAAACACCGGCACCGTCAATGACGGTGTCAGTGTTTCAGTGAAAGTCTGCGGGTGGGTGCTGTTCCGCCCACCGGGGCAGACCTGGCGGACGGGAAGGTAACCCACCCGCAGACTCGTAGTCCGGAACCTTACCATCACCGTTGGTTCTGGACCGGCAAACTTGTAATGAGGGCCACTGAGTGTGTGTATAAAGATGTCATATGCATATAAATATGCATATAAATGTGATGGCACTAACCCAAAGAGACTTGTTTTAGCACTTATACATATAGAGAGTGCTTAATTCGGCAGGTGTGTCAATAGGGTATTTGGTCAGGGACTGGCTTCTATTACAAATGCATAGTGTGTATACAAATGCTAATAGCAATGATGTCACTTCTTTCTTTTTTCCTTTTGCGTCACTGGGACGCAGTGCCGATCATGGGATGAGTACGGAGTCAGCCGCATTTTGGTCGAAGTAATCTGTTAGGCCTCCACTGGATCCCCTTGGGTGCAAGGATTAAGTTCAAAACCCTCTGCATAGTCCACAAGGCTTTCTGGGGCCGGGGCCTGCACTCTCTACAACACTCTCTTCCTAAATACTCTCCCTCTAGAGCTCCCTGCACGTCTCCTCCAACTCTTTGCGGGTGAGCCATCTTTCAAAACAGAGATTTGGGGGTAGATCTTTATCCTCTGCAGGCACCTCTCTCTGGAACAGCCTCCCTGCCCCTCTCTGTCTTGAGCTGGAGCTCCTTAAGTTTTGGAAACTCCTCAAGACCTTGCTCTTCTCGTCCTCCCCTTCTCTTCCTCTACCCTGCTAACCCCCTTTTCTTTCTCTGCTGCTTCCCTCCTCCTCTCTCCCTAAATCTGTTTAGTTTTTGCTGACTGGTTGCCTGGTGCACCCCCTAAGCCACACAGGTCCCAGGCACCCCCGCCAGTCCTTGCACTTGCCTCCGGACCTCTGCACCATGCTCTGCACAACTACACTCAATACACGTTCAATGAGTGAGGTACCTCTCTGTAGTTAACCCTGAGGGTAAATCCAGAGGGGTAACCTCTCTGCACTTAACCCAGGGCCTTTCTGACTGGGTGCACTGCCCCCCCCCCATCCTCCTTCATTGCACTCTCATCTGTACACTTGCATGACCTAGGCCTCTGTCGCCCCCCCCCCCCCCTTTGTGTCTCCCCTCCCTAGCTTGGTTACGCCTGAAACACCTCATGCACTTGCACTAGGAAAAATGCTGTCAGGCCTAGTTCAATAGTTCTTTTTCTGTTAGATGGAAAATTCAAGGCCTAAGAGTGACTAATGTATTCCCTTGCTCCCATCCTGCCTTGGAGCACTTTGAAGCACTTCACTTTTGTATAAGTTCTGTACAAATATACAATTACAATTGCGTACCTGCTGTCTGTTGAGATATGCATATAGACTGTGACTAGAAGGTGGTGATTTGATATAGGAGTGTAAAATAGAATTTCCAACCACGGCATGAGCATGTACGGTATAGAATTGATTAGACACTATGTTATATCACCTAGCAACTAGTTGTTTGATGCAGCCACGGAGTCAATGAAGATGCGTAGCAATTGTTGCCCTTTGTGTTTTTGGGCGGATTTGAACAGGATGAATATTAAGAACAGGGGTTTGTGATTGTTTCGTTTTTCTCCAGATCCATTTAAGCCGAGATCCCTTATTTACAGCGGATTGCTGCCGAAACACCATTGGGGGTGTAGTTCATCACATTCTAAATACAGTAACAAGTCACAGGTAATGGAGTTGAAGTTGGCTTCAGTAGGGAATTTTGACTTAAGCTCAGATGATTTGAGTCCCAGGAGGAATTATATTCCCTGACAAATTTTGGATTTTGATTTAATTTTCAGATGTATGCTTGCATGAGGCTGAGCATTGAAGTTATCAAATAATCACTGATTCTTTAAATTTGACCCCTTGGGGATTTAGCCTCTTATTGGCAGGTATGTTGATATTGGAGCCATTGATGAGGTTTCAACGTACTATTGGAAGTTCTTAATGTATATTTTTTCTATAACTGCAGTCATATGGACGTATCCAGGTTTTTTTCATTGAACAATAAACGGTTGGGAGAAGGAGCTCACAGGTGGACTGCCATCCCTTGGTGATTATGTTTCGATGTTCCCTCAAAATGGAATGCTCCACCTGATTAAGAATTTGACAGTTTTAACGAGCACACGTGGTGATGAGCACTCAGTGGTTTGTAGTGAATTAGATCTCGAGGAGACCGCCACTTCACACGTAGAGAGCGAGGTGACTATTGGGTGCGGGAATAAACACATTTACTGCATCTTTATGTAAGATGCTTCATTCGATTTTTGGAAGGTATTGGCTAGGGTTGGCACAACATTTAAAGTATGCATTAATATGGGGTCTACCACATATAAATAAAATCTATATATGACAGCATTGTTAACCACGTATGTGCATTACTTATATTTCTTTTTTTTCTCTTCCATTTCTTTTCCACCCTTTCTTTGGTACGTCAGTTGGCTCTACTTCTCCATATGTAGTTCAGATTTTATTTACTGTGCTCTTCTAACAAATGCCTATCTTGGTAATGTTAAATGTGGTGGGGCATGCCCTCTTTTTCATTGTGATTATGGGGATATTTGTGAATGTGTGAAGGTCCAGCATTGAAGACCTGGTACAGGTCGAAACACACGTTGGCACCTATGTTCTGCTTTGAAGACTATAAAGCAACTTTATGAT
This sequence comes from Ambystoma mexicanum, assembly GCF_040938575.1. Lineage (NCBI taxonomy): Eukaryota > Metazoa > Chordata > Amphibia > Caudata > Ambystomatidae > Ambystoma > Ambystoma mexicanum. The sequence goes on along the minus strand of NC_090922.1, from coordinate 1,089,136,861 downwards.
TATTTTTGATTGGACTACCCGTGTTTTGTACTTCTTTCCAACTATGGAATTGAAATACGTATGGTTTATCAACCAACCAATTGATTATCAGCCTGTTTTTTAATTGCATTTGGGAGTCAGGAGTGTATGGGGCTGATTCTTACTGGTGTAATGAATCCTGAGGTGAGACCCATTTATAAGAATATGAAATCCGCTGCCATCCTCAGGAAGTTCTACAAGACTCCAGAGCAGTACCTCAGGAGCTTTGGGAAGCTCACAAAGAAAGGAGGTCAAACCTTTGAGGCGTTTACACCTCAATCTATAAAATATCTGAACGTATGGGCTACAGGGATCAAAGCTGACACATTTGAAGGCATTTTGAATTTGATTGCATGTGAGAGAATTTTTGAAAAATATGAGATGGGGTTACACCAGCATTTAGTGGTCAAGAATACCACAGGCCCTAGTGAGCTTGCCAAGGCTGCTGACCGGTATGTGAGTAGTCAAGGTCAGAAATATGCTCAAGCTTAGTCATCTAAGTCAGATGGCAAGGGGAATGATAACAATCCGAAGGAGGGAAAGGACAGAGTTTCTGACCCTTATTGAACGAAAGGCCCCCAAAAACATGAAGGAAAATCCCAGTCCCATGGTTGGCCACCCCCCACAGAAAAAAGAGTAAATGACTCTCTAACACTGGGATGTCCACACCCTCAACACCCAGTGGTTGTTTTCTGTGTGGGGATATGCACATATAAAGGGAAGACCTAAGAGGAGGCCATAGTTAACATGGGTATCTTAGCAGATGCAAGTCCCACTAGGCCAGGGAGTGGCCAAAAGTTCCCTCATTCTGAGTGGGAACGATACTGGGTCCTTTTAGGGGGTTCTAGCTCCAGCCAGTACTCAGATATTGCTGGACAGTGTGTTCATGAATGGTGTGCTTCATACTGGTGGAAGTATCACAGCTGTCAGGTTGCACTAGGTGAAGAAAGTGCAGTACATTCCAGGACCAAACTTGCTGGTAAGAGAGTTTGATGGTCTGACTTACTGTCCCGTGGAAATGGTAGAGCTTAGTCGGAAGGGTAACACCTCCCTACACCATGTTGCAGTTAAGTACTCCATTCCAGTAGGGTGTTTCATTAGGAAATGACCTCCCTGACCCAGACATAGTCAAGGCAGTGCTGGTAGTGCAAGCTCGAAGAGAAGCACAAGAGGAAGCGCTTCAGGGCCGAGGCCCTCAGGCTTTCACAGCAAGACAGTGCAAGAGACTGGTCTCACTGGTAAATCCCAGTTTAGGCTTGAAGTCCCTTGAGGTCCTACTCTTTCGAGAGAGGACTCAGTGGCCACCAAGATGAATATGGAGTTAGCACAGGATTCAGTGATCTCAGGGTTGCCTACGGGCATAGAGGAGATACCTGAGATGTTGGACAGGTAAGCTTCAGACCTGAAGGGCCAGCCAAACCTGGAGGGGTTATTTCAGCTGGAGACCCATGTCAGGTTGACCTTTGCCAGGAACAGAGGGACTGTCGCACTCTGGTGAGTCTGTTAAGGCAGAAAGAGGAGCAGGTGCAGGGACGAAGGTCCTGAACCATCCCTAAAAAGAGCATAGAGCAAAAGACTGTTGAAAGACAAGGATCCCAAGAATTCTGGGGCAGATCACAGCACAGTGTTGGTTGTTTACTCAGGCCCAGGAGTTTCCTACCAAACGTGTTTCCTGGCAAACCTGCTGGTCAATTAGACGTGGCTGTGACATCTGACAGCGTGTCTGATCATTTCTGTAATCTCTGTGTGGATTAAGAAATAAATACTGTGGGTTGGCTTCTTCTTGATTCCCGCTGCTGCAGGTACAGCACTGCTCCCTGCAGTCCCCAGTCAGTGTAAGCTGTTCTTGGACCCACGCCGAAACCATGCCAGCTGCCGCACCCCACCATCTCTCCACCTGCCATTCCCTAGCATGGCCATAGGTTGGCACGTCTTTGCAACAGTAGGTGCCACATCTCTCCAGCAGCCTCTAAGCCGCCACCACCTATGTGGAGCTCAAGTCTCTTCCCACTTTTCCTTCTGTTTGCTTCCCCCTGGCTGTTGTTGGATATATGAGAAATGGAATTCCATGGTAAATTGAAAAATCAATTAAAACATAGAAATATCAAAGTTACAAGGTAATTAAATGCACAAAACCTAAAATATCCAACAGAAGACTGTGGCATTGCTAATTTACAGCAAAAGTCTCATCATTAAAGATTCTAAATGCTGTAGGAGTGTTCACAGACATGTGAACAAGCAGGTAGAAATAGCAACCAATAAATCAATTATTACTTTATTTCGGCATTTAGTCTTTAAAAGTCAAGCATACAAACAGATACACCATATAAATACATAACCAGTACAAAGTTCATGTAATTACATAATACATTTCCATCTTTCAACCAGGGACTCATTTAAATGTGGATCAGTTCTCCCTTTGGATGACAATTACATACATACCTAGTCTTTAACCTATGGAACAACACAATCTAACATGTTTAATTTAAGTACTACTGCTTGCTTGTGCCAATTGTTCTGTACTTTTTCAGGAATGACCAATGAGAATCATCTCCTAGTAATGCATCATTATAATTGAAAGAAATCAGAAAAATTACTATTTCTTCATAACTTCGTTGTCTTATATAGGGAGTATCCACCATTCAGTCTCAAGACTGGATCATCAACAGACTACTTATATTTAAACCGGTTTTGCCATTCAATAATTCACTAAGGCAGAGTTTCAGACCACAACGTTTGCGGTCTGTGAAGGCATCATGAAGCAAGACACAGACAACAGATTCAAAGTTCAAACAAAAATAGTTTATTAACTTAAATGTCAGGATGCTTGAAGGCCTAACTTGCCCTATGCTGAGGTGGGTTTTCTCTACCTAAAGAACTAAGGAAAGTCTGAGTCAGTAAGTTCAACTTAAAAGTATGTCTGTGTCTAAAACCTATACTTGCCCTCACAACAAAAGCAAAACAATGTGTAGGGATGTCAGCAGCAAGATAAATAGTGTTCCAAATGAATTTCCAAGCTTCTTCCAGCTCTGGACTTACTTTCCAGCTTCCCTTCCCCAAGTTCAAGACAGTTCCACAAAGTCTCAGGGTTCCCATACCCAAGAAGACAACGCAGTTCCAAAAAAAAGGGACTCTAGGTTCCCTTCCTCAAGGCCGCAACAAAATTCATAAGGTCTTAGGTTTCCCTTCCCCAACACGTCAGCTTTTACAGCTTGCCAAATCATACTTAGTTTCAGTCTCTCAATATTCAGAACCTGTTCCAGGTCAACTTTACACTCCTTTTGGCTGCCTGACAGCCCATATAGATTGCTTTCTTCTACATCAATTCAGCAATCTCTTTCATACCTTTTGACTTTGCTCTCTGTATGTTTCCTTGGCTTTTACAGATAGAGTATTCCCCGGTCTAGGCATAGTTGTTGGACCACACGGTCCACCCATTACAGGTCACGCAACCGGTAGCCCTAGGTTTTCTTGCCCACACAGGTTGTCTTGCAACTTCACCTGTGTTCTGGTTCACATTCACTTGGCTTTCTCGTAGCCAGCCTTTTAGCTTTGCCACATTTCGTTTTCCTCTTTGCCTGTCTTTTGGCTTTGACACTGTACCGTTCACTCTGTGGTGCTCTTTCCTTCACCACATTGTTTTCACACTCTTTCGTAATATTCATTACTTACATTTCATTGTATTTCACAAGATTCGTTCTTTGCTTTTCATTGTATTTCACACAAGCTTGCTTTGCATTCATAGGCTTGTCAAAAGCTTTCCTTTAGTTCAGTATTCAATAGTTCATTATTCTTATTCTTTCATTCACAGTTCATCTTGTTCGTTTTGATCACTATAACCATTCACTTTGTGTTCTCGTCATCTCGCACATCTCATTTTGTTGGTTCGGCAATTGATTGTCCCCTTTTCCAGCCCCCAGGAGCACCCCGGAACACGTGTTCCCTTTTGTTCACTCACTGGTCCCTGATGGCTCCTCCGGGCGGCTGCTTTCCTCTTATTCCACTCTGCATACACGTTTTTGTAGTTTTGCGAGCCCCACTCGCATTCCGGTCTTCTTTCTGTCAGTTGCCAGCAGCTCCACTCACCTTTTGCGGATGCTGCCGTTTGCTTGCAGCAAACTGGCGTCCTTCTGTGCCCCGCAGCTCCTGTGGCAGGCACCTGACCTTGGGGGGGTCCCACCACTGTGACATCTCACGGCCCGCCTGTGCCGCAGCACCACAGTTTCTCCCAGGAACTTGTAGGTGTCCAGGTTTTCTGACATGTCCTTTCTCGGCAGCCTCTTTCTCCACAAGGTTTCTCTCCCTCCAGGCACACAATGCTTGGCCCAGCTTCTCTCCTGCTGGTCTCTTCCCTGCTGGTCAGTCAACCTTTTATGCACCTGCAACCAACTAACAGGTTGCAGGTTTAATAATCAAGATCAATTGCCTGACCATAGTGAGTGGAATTCTCTGAACATGCCTGACCATCACAACAGTCTGCATGCCTCTTCCTCGTCTCAGTACAAGGGTGGTGAAATTACATGTTAGTGTGTACCACTCCTAGTCGCCTCTTCCTCATCCCAGTACCACAATGGTACGAATGAGGGGGAGTGATTGACAACAGCCTGTAAAGGGAGGGGGAGGTTGACTATTACAAGGAAAAGGGGATACCAGGTATTGCCTGTGGACATTCTCTCCCCAATTCCCAAGGACCATCCACCCAGGTGATCCTACCTCACATCTCCACCCCCAGGGTCAGGATCCCAAAGTGATGCCCTTTCTCTGGCCACCTGAGAAGAGGATCCATGGGGAGAAGGTGTGAGGATACCCTCAGGTTTCTCACCGGTCATTGTGCAGTTTGGCTAAACCTCTGCAAAAACTCTTTGGGCTTTTTGTCTAATTGACCAGGCACGATACAGGAATTGAGATGTTTTTAATGTAATGCTTAGGTCAGTAGAGGATCTATATAGTTTCTCCGCCTCCACCAAAGCATTAATACCATTTGAATGTAGTAGAGGTTTAAAAACTCAGCTGGGATTTTATCATATGCTAGACAGAGGAACATAAAATGCCGAAAATGTTCTACCATATCAGTGCAAAACACAGACTCTTACTTGGATCCCATCTATTGAGGACACTATCCATGGGCAGAATCACTAATCTTAATTTCATATATAAGGCCAAGTTGGAAGATGGGTTGAGAGGTCCAGGAAGTTGTTCCCGAATATAAATATCTTAGCATCAATCTTGATTCCAAATTGAGTGATGGAAAGCACCTTGAGACTCTGACCACCCATACCGCTAGGATTAGGCACCATTGGTGCCCATGCACAAAAGGGCGGAGGTTACTCAGTGCATGCTGTGATACAGCTTTATTTGGTGAAAATGTGTCTGACCATCTTGTATGGGGCTGAAACCTGGGCCACTGACAAACCTGTGATCGCAAAGCTTGAGCATAGTCTCTTGAAAAAAGCTTGCTCGCTTGCCCCCCACCCCCCGAACTCCAGCTGAGTTGTTGTTTTTTTAATTTAATTTTGCCCCCATCGTTCTGAAATTCTATTTTAACACATACTGGAAGTACAAACCTGTCCAGGCTAATCCATGACACATTGATGCATAAAGCTGTCTTCATGCTGACTAACTGAATTGTGAAAATAATAACAGCTGACATATGATTGGAGAGGGCTCTCGAGAACGCTCTCTGCCTGCCTTACAACACATTTAAGATAACTATGAAAAACATGTTATTCGATTATAGCCATGAACAATTTACCAACGACCTGGCTCCTAAAAGCAATTCTTCTTTGTTTATTAAGTATTTTCAGGAACGGGTGTAATATCCTAATTATATAAAACACTTTGTGGGAAATGCATTGGTGTGGGACTACCTCAAAATCAAGTTTAACGTGGTAAAATTGGGAGCATGGCAGAACACACCTAGAGAGCACAGATCATGTCATCTTTGTGGAGAGGATCAAACGGAAACTGCAAAACATCTCTTAATTGAGTGCTTGTCTCTTGTACACATAGGTAATCCACATTGAGAGAAGCGGGCATCACCATTGATACTACGAGGGAAGCCATATTGCTCACATTCATAAATGGGAACAAGGAGTCCTATATCATATATTTCACAATTATGTAGAGAAATTATAGTCATTATTGTGTACGTATTGACCTGTTGACGACGTGCTACAGAATTTGGGCGGGCTGGAATTTGGGGAAAATGCTTTCACTCTTTCTAATTTATTTTATTTGTAATATTTTTGTGTTGTTTTTATTATGTGTAATATGGAAGATGTGGTTGAGATGTATTAAAAGTTGATTTATTTTAACTGTACAATACTAAGTAAATAAATACATCACTCTTTCTCCTACTAAAATGATGTGATCTAAGTAGATTATAGAGTCTCCTTTAGATTTCAAAGACAAATATAAGCTGTTAGGGCGGGCTACATCCTTATCCACATAGACAGACCAGGTTGAGACCTTTAGGGCTTCCTTTATGCACAATTTAGAGTTTAAGGTAATTGGATCCATGATTCAATTTAAGGCCCATCATTTTGACTTGTGTGGCCTAACACAATTTACGGATATTCCACATGTCAAATACATCTAAATGCTCCTCTTTAAAATCCTGTAAAGCTGGAGTGTTCCACAGCCATATCCAATATATTAGGAACCGGACACTGATCTTGGGGTATGTAGAACTCTTCTCCGGAAACTGTTCTCAGATGTTATCTGTTTTCCATTATTTTATCCCCCCAAAGTTCAGACCCGTACATAGCACCTTTCACTGACTGCTTCTTGTACACAGCCATCATTCCTGAAATTAACCTATATCCCATGCTTTCCCCAAATTTGCAACCATATCAGTAGTTCTCGTCAGAAAGGTGTTCTCTCTTAATAAGCACTCCATCCTCCATGGCAATCTAGCCTGATTCCGAGGTAATCAAATTATTCAACTATGTTGATTCTAGTATTGCCAAGTGCTAATCTCAATGGTTTTATTTTCTTCTTCTTATTTTCTTCTTCCTCTTAGGCCGACAGATCATCACTTTCATTTTGGCTATGTTTTGTCTAACGCTTTCTTTTTGCATATCTTGTGAAATCTTTCTAACTGCTTTTGTATGCCTACCAGAGTTTCTGAAATTAGAAGGGTGCCATCCACTAGATATATTATTAGAGCTACTGATGTGCAACAGTTATGTACAGGTGTTAGATTTGACACACCTTCCTCCATTACCGATAAAATGACGATATGAAAAAGTATATCATGGACACCAAATACAATTTTTATATTTACTCCCATATGGGAAAAAGATACAATTATCTTGGTGTGTAAAAGACTGATTTAAGGCTTGAGATCAATACTGAGTGTAATCAAAAATGATTTGAGCACATTACACTTTGGAAATATTGGGTTTCGAATCCAAACTGTCCTGTTTTTTTTCTAAGCACTGTGGGATGTATTGACCCACCCCGCTATGCTATGCGGAATCACCCTGCCAGTATGGGGAAATAAACAGTAACAATGGCAGCAAAACCCATGTGCACGCCAAAAACCTACAAAAACTGTGTGCTTCAGCACACAAAAAGAGGGATGCGCAACCTGCCACCCATGGTGCATGTGCGGGGGAATAGACCACACCCTGCAGAAAAGGTGCCAGTCGGCTCCATGACCAGCAAACAGTGCAGAGAGAAAAGCAGCACTTTGCAAGTGAAACCCCCAAAATGTGCCTATAATTGTCATTTGCTTTGTTGCCCATAAACTCCAAAATGCCTATAACACAACACTTTTCAAAATGCACAATCTTGCCTGGTGCTAAAATCCATGTATCAAACGAAACATTGTGAAACATACAAAGTCTGAAAACTGACAGCCTCTATGCCAAAATCTGGGTGCAGTACCCGGGGCGACCTGAATGACAGCTGTCAGAGGAGTACTAAGGCAGCTTTAAAATGACCTAAAACTCAAAAGGCTGCTGAATTAGCAAACATAAACAGGATTGTTGCCAAAAAGGAATAGAGATTTTAGTTGTGTTTTTGATTCCACAGATTTTAAGGCCAAGAAACAAATGTATTTGTATGTGATGCAACAAATGTGGGTTTTGTTAGGTTTAAGAAGTAGGTAGCTTGGCTGAAGTTGGGAAAAAAACTGGGAAAACAGGTTTATCTACCAGATGGAGGGCCTTCCCCTCAGCAAAACTCATGGGGAGATGTTAATTGCAAGGTAGGACAGAATCTGGTCTACAGAGAGCAAAGGAACTATGACAAGGCTGCAGTCCAGGAAACTAGAATTGTGAAAAGGGGTCGTAAATGGCCTCTGGAAGGAACAAACAAGGAGGAGCATGCTCCTGGACTGCAGTGAGACAAAGAGGCAGAGCCAAGTGACCATCTGTTGCTAAACATGAACAAAGAACACTTTTGAAAAAACTTATAACTTGCTATTCAAAATGGTGACAAATATAAAAATGACAGAGTTGTTCATTTAATTTCTGGCTGCACATTTAATTTCTGGCTGCACGTGTGAAGGGGCGGCAGAACTGTGTGACATGTTCTGGGCAGGAATGGCAAGATATGTGATTTTACGCAAAATGTATTACTGTAAGAATTTGAAAATGTACACGCATATCCCTATGTTAAACACGCACACTTGTGGAAATGTGCAGAAAAATTGGAAAGCGTATTCATGGGGAAAAGGACAAAATTCTGTAGAAAGTTGATACCAGATCCTACAGCTGCGAGATTTTGAAGAGCAGATACTCCATAAAATATGCAATCTGTATAGCTGATTTTTACAGAGGTTGCACATGTGTAAAATGTGTATTTTGCCAAAATTAGACTTTGTGTTCCAGTGGCTAGCGGTGGATTCTCAGCATCATAAAATGATACCACAAAGATGACACTCTGTTTCTCTCCTCCTATCAAGGCAAAGAGTAGACTTTGACCCAATCATCTTTCACAGCGGCAAGCTTAGCGAAACCGGCCCATACACCCCCTTTGAGATGTCATTTTTAAGGCATAAATTGAGACAGCTGAGAACACATAGGGACTCACTCACTGATCAGCCACCTTCCTGATTCCTGTGAAGCACTCTGATCCAGCTTTCTACATCCATCTTTAAATATTCATCCAGATGCCAATCTCTTGCCAGCAATATAGATTATTGATTTCCAGCAAGGCCCCAATCCTCAAATGTATTCTCCCCACTCAGTAAAGCGCTGTGTGGTGTGAGAAGGCCATTTTGAACCAGTATCCAGAAATTCTCTGGCTTGCCACCACTAGGCTTGCCTGAGGAACTTGCCATCCAGCTGATCCAAATACCCACAAACTAGGAGAGCAGATCCTGTGCCAATCCGGCGACCGGCCTAGAGGATCCAGTCCCGTGCCTGATGTGCTGTTTTTCCTAGACCAGATCAAATCCATGACCAGAACTGATGGTCCCATTTAAAAACTTATCTTGTGAGTATAAATAGAAAGAACTGTCCCATCGCATATGTACTTTGCATAATCTTATCCCTATTTCAGAACCATCCTATCTTTCATTCAGAACCAGTATTGTTAGGAGTATCTTTGCCATGTCTTATTCCTATCCAACCCATCCTATCTTTCCTTCAGAACCAGTATTGTTAGAACTATCTTTGCGCTGGCCCTTTTCTCATCTGGATAAGTTGAGTTTCCTTATCAGGTGGGTCACCCTGATCCAGTGGCTGTAACATTCATGTGTGTTATTCGCTTCTTCATAGTCATCTCCTAGTGTAAGCAAACCCATTTGTCATTTTCAAAAGTGCATTTCTGTTTTCAATTATTGCGCCTATCTTACAAAAACGTTGAAAAGAGACGAAATTTCAACTCCTACTTGTACCCAACATCCATAGCTATCCATAGAATCCAAAACTGCACAAATCAGTGTGATTCTCCCGTTATCGCGAATATCGCGCCCTGAAAAGTTTGCAGCGATTTTAAAAATCTGAAAGTTTTACACGTGTAAAATAGCTCTAAAATGCTTCCAACTTAGACCTTGAGATTGCCATTGTTTTCTGCTGACCAAATCATTGCTTGTGCGCAACTGTTCAAAGTGGCTCCCTTAGGAATGTATAACCATTTCAGTATTTTTGACCAGATTTGGTGTTTTGCCCAGTCCATTCTAAAGACAATCTTAAAAGCCATTCTGACAGCTGGACAGTCAATTCCATTTTCTCTTGTGTTTGAAAGGGGGAAAGTGGGACTGATATTCTGTGATTTGTGCCATTCCTGAATACCTGTTCTCTCCTCCTATCTCTTTACATTGCCTATTGGGGGGTTGAGGGGTGTTGCAGGGGGAACTGCTAACCACAGTGCTGTCTGATTTGAACCAATACAAAAGTATTATTCTCTGTGCTGCAATTGTTTTGCTCATTACTTACTCCTTGTGTATTAAAGATATTATTCAGTGTTCTGTCACCCCATTGGTGATGGTTGTTTATCTATTAAAACATATTGTGATTACATTTTAAATACATAAATACATATTTACCTTTGCAAACCAGCCCCATTCCTGGTTCAGTGTGACTCGGGGGGGGTTCCAGGAGAAGGGTGTGATATGGGTGGTATATCGTTCAGAATATTGAACTTTTAGACAAAAATAAATAAGGATTTCAGTTGTGCACTACATGCTGAGCTTTGACTTGGGTGTGTGCCGGATTGAAATCACTTGCAGCACAGAATGTTCTCTTGATCTTTCCACTCTGACAAGGTCAGAGTATAATCCATTACCTTTTCAATGGGCCTCATTAAGACCCTGGCGACTGTGGTATGAGCGGTGCCGGTAAGGTACCTGCACTGTTCATACCGGGCCGCCACATTAACAGTTTGCTCGCGGGTGGCGTATGCACGTCTGGTCTGGCCAGATGTGCATATAGGCAGCCGCGAGCAGACCAGGATGCTAACGACAGACCCGTCATTAACAGGTCCATTTTTCGCATCCTCCCCATTCCCATTGAGCCCTATCGGGGCTCAAATGGGAATGGGGACGTCCCAGGTCAAGGTCCCGAAAAATGGGAATTACCAGACCTGCAAAAGTCAGAATGGCCCGGTAATTCCTTTTTTTTCGGGACCCGGACACGAGTTTGGAGGTAGCCATGCCGTTAATGACGCAATGGCGACCTCCAAACTCATAATGAGGCTGAGTGTCTCATGGCAAAGTCACTATACCTAAAACCCCTTCTGTAACATGTGTTTTAGAGGTTACTGTTCGTTAGGCAAATATTATTATTCTACTCTTAAGTAAGTTCCTTTAATTAAGACTTACGAAATGTGCTCTCCCTAGAATCACAAGGTGCGTAACACAGAGTACTGCAGATCGCTTTAACACCTCTGCCTGGTCTTTTCATGGAGGGGTTTGAGGAAGGTCTATATGAGGTTGTAAAACACCCTAATCTGGGTGGATCCATCTAGAAAAACCTAATTTATCCACACAGTCCTTAGGCGCTTGCTCCCTGGAAAGAGTCCTTCAGTTGACTTGCAGTCCCAGGGTGATTTTAGGTGACCCAGCAACTTATTAACTTGATCCTTTTTGGTAGTTTGGACGATGCACAATCCTCTGGTTCCCCCTCTTGTCCTACAAGTCTCTGTAGCTTCTAATACAGGGGCAAGAACTGTAACCTTTCTCCCACTTGCCTGATGTGCATTCTTCGGTTGCAGTAATTATGCCTCCCATAGCCAAGGGCAATCCTCCTGGCATGGATTCAGCTGCAGGCTCTGGCCGAGTTCTTCAGGTTAAGGCTCTGCTTGTGAGGGAGCTAGGCCAGCTGAATGTTACTTGTTCACGCTGTGTGGGAATGGTACTGGGTCCCCAGAGGAGACCATTTCTGTGAATACTCAGATGTTTTTGGAGCATGTCTTCATAAATGGGAACAAGACTCCCGCACTGCGTGACACGGCTGCCAGTGCCACTGCCCTCAGGCGACAATGGGTGCAGGATGGACAATATATCCCATGCTCAGACCTCCCTGTCAGGGATTTGATGACCTCAGTCAATAGTAGAGTTTAGCTGGTTGGGAAAAACCTGCCTGCACTGCGTAGCAGTAAAATACTCCATTCCAGTAGGGTTTCTTGTAGGGAATGGCATTCCTGATCCTGAGACAGTTACAGTAGTCACTAGATTAAAGGCAAAGCAAACGGCCAGAGAAGAGGCATTTTATATCTGAGGCTCTTCCTGCTGTAGAGAGTGATAGATTGGTCACGCCAGAAGGTCCGAGCCCAGATCCTCAGCACACTGGGTCACTTGCTCCTACAGGAGAAGGACAAATGGCCACTTGGGTGACTACTGTAGCAGGAAAATGATTCTGTGATCTCCATGTTGCCTACTGGTGTAGAAAAGGAACCAGAGATGAAGGACACAGTAACCTTGGTCCCCAGGGACCTGCCAGAAGCAAGTGAATTGTCCTCAGGTGAGTACCAAAGTCAGGCTGACTTCTAAAAGGCACAGAGAGACTGTCTTACGCTGGCAGGTCTGCAAAAGCAGTCAGTGGGACAGATTCAGGGTGATGTCTCTGGGTAGTTCAAGGTGTACTGGGAGAATGGTATCCTGTACTGTGAGTCCAAGAATTCTGAAGCAGGAGGCAGCTGGTGTTTGAATGTTCCCCTGTGTCACAGGAGGTTCCTACTGGACTCGGCTCATGACATTCCTTTAACAGATCACTTGCGAGTGACCAAATCATCTGACCGGTTGTCAGCACATTTTCACTGGGCTGAAATGGGTGTAAAAACAAAGGAATGTGTCCCCTCCTGCCAGACTTACCGAGTGGGGCAATCAAGGCACCTTTAATTCCACTACCAGTGTGTGGGCAGCCTTTTAAGAGGTAGTTATGGGGATCGTGTTTTCTGTGGCTGCCCAAACAACCACAGGGAACCAATACATTTTGGTGGTAGTAGACCATGCCAAGCGGTACCCTGAAGTAGTCCTATTAAGGAGTATCAAAGTCCATGTGGTGGAAAAGGCTCTGACAGAGATATTCATGTACGTGGGGCTCTCACTGTGGTCATTTCTGACAAGGTTTCAACTTCAAATGTGCACATGTTAAGGCAGTGTGGGAGGAGTGTAAAGTTACTTACAGGTTCTCTACAGATGTTCATCCTCAAAACAATGGGTTTGTGGAGAGATTAACAAATATATATAGTCCCTGCTGTGGTAGAATAATTCTAATACAATGTGGAATTAATTGATAGGAGGCGTGTATCTGCAAGGATATCACGCTTGGTATATCCTAAATCAAAAAGACATTCACGTATTATTGTGTAGTGTAAATAACTTCAAGTGCGAAGTTTATTTATTTTTTCAAAAAATAAATAAGATTATAAAATGTTTAAGTGGTGACATAATATATAAGAACATCAAATAGAAAACAATTATTATATTCAATCAGGTGCACTAGAAACAATCACTTCATTCAAACATTTGGTTGATTCAAAAAAAGGAAAAAGGCGAATGCAATCAATTAGTTCAAACATTTAAACTCCATATCTAGTTAGGAAAGGAATACTTGATCGTAAATAAGAGGGTTCAGCAATTTCTTCCCTATGACTCATGAGTAGTTGTCAATGAGCTATCAATTTTTACAGATTTTTAAAGCAGTGAATAATATTTTATTGTATAAGTAGCACATCACACAAATCTGGTGTGACATTCTTTTTAACCTAAACTCGTGAGAGAACTTATCCCTCTTATGGGCATAGGATTTTAATGTCCATATGTGGGTCTGCCCACGTGGATGTAAATATCTTTGATTCTCTAAGGAACCCCTGTTGTACGATCGGGATTCAGCTTCACGTTTCAGCGGGGAGCCAATTAGTTGGCAGTCAATACAGCCTTCCTCAGGGCAGTTGGATGCACCCTAAGGGGAACCAGACAAGATGGAGCTATGGTACCGTGAATGCTTCTGCCATGAATACCTAAAAACTATGGCAACTGCCTGATGTTGGACACATCCCCGGGTATGGATTTACCCTCATTGAGGGGGGGCGTTCCAAAAGTCGAATCTTCAATTCATGGATGCTGCGCCATACAAGTCCAGCCTTGCTTTGTAGTTGACGAGTTCTGTGGGAGTGGTAGAATTGAATATGGTATAAAATACCTGAGTGCTCAAAGAGCTAAACTTAGCCTCTGGCTACAAAAATGCAGCACTAATTGCCACGGGTCAGCATTAGGGCAACCCTTTCATTGTAGGGATAATGATTGTAATATGATTGAAAATACCTTGTCTGGTGGGCCAGTAGAGTAGTCTTAATGTTGTTATTTGTGATCCTCCGTGCGTATGTGGTACTGCTAGTGGGTGCAGGGAGAGAAATACATTATTATTCGGATTTGATGCTAAAGGGAAAAACCGGAGTCTGCTTCATTAGTAGCCCTTTTATGTGTGGGGGTAGACTTGCTGCTATGTGAAGAAGAAAGATATAGCATACCTTTGAGACTCCACGATGATGCTGGCTTTTCCATGTTATGGTCTTCTGGTTAACTAGGGAACTTGTACTGGGTCCCGGGTGCAAAATCTATCATGCCTTGGATATGCGCTGGAAGGAGAAATGAGTTTGTTACAATAGAAGCCTATTGTGGAGAGATTCACCAAGACCCTGAAAGGCATAATAGGTGGCCTGAAAGGAACACCTGAAGAGAAAGGGATTTCTCCTGCAATACCAGTTTGTCTACAGGTGTCATAGAATGGGGTAGGATTCAGTTCATTTTGGTCTATATTTGGTCACCCTGTTAGGGGCCTCTAGGTCTGGTGAGAGAAAAATGGGAGGGTTACCCCGAAAGTCGTTTCCAGGACATAGTGGATTATGTCCAATGGTTGAGGTCCAGAAAGGCCCTTTACATGGAACAGTCCAAAAAGTATTTGAAGGTTTGCCTGGTTTGCCTGATGAAACACTGGCATGACTAGAACACAGTGATGAGGCCTCATTTTCTTAATGCTCCATGCCAAAACAGTATAGGCAACATTTGTTCACTTGACCGGTCTCTGTCTACTGGCAAACCAGCATTTTCCATGTATTTTGGCCACATGTCAACCACAGAGTAGCATATAAATTCCAGACAAACAGCCTTCTGGAATCGAAATTAATTGCAGCCACTGATGGCCTTAAAAGTGGGAACCCATGATGCAAATGATATATAACTATGTATCCCCAAGGCCTGTTGGCAGGTTGGCCAAATATTAAGATAACACTACATCTGGCTTGATATAGTGTTCTATGGGGAGTGTGAGAAACCTGAATGTGTCTCCCTGACTAGTCCCTGGGGGTCTGTCATCTTGTGGCCAGGACACGGCCATCACCATTGGATCCAGTTCCTAGGGGTGGGTGAGTGAGGGAGGATCCCCTGGAGGGAGTGCAAGTGGGGCACTTACAGGTAAGATGTGTTATCCTGCTTCTTATGACACCTTTTCCCCAACCCACCATGTAGGATACGCAAACACTTTACCCGCCTCCTTTTCCAACGCAAACACTTTCGCCATTTACCTGACATGTCCCAACACCAGGGTCAGGCAAAGGCAGGCAATTGACCAGAACTGCACACACCTGACAGCCCTTTCTCTTCCCCACAGGGATAAAAGGTGGAGCGCAATACGAGCAAGGCAGAAGGCACGATGTGAGAGCTAACTCAGCACAGCAGTTCAAGAGGAGGAGAAAGACGACGCAAACCGAGAGGGTAACAAGGAGAGAAGTGACCTTGCCCTTTCCGACCAAGGCATGTGAAACCTACGCAGCAGGAATCGTAAGACCGCACACAATAGTCAGCGTGTGTTGCAGCAGATGTAAACAGTACACAAGACCCTCCTCTGCTGATAATAAAGACGGGGAGAGACGCTTGTCTCTGTCGTACCAACCTTGACTCCAAAAGAAAGAAAGCCAGCAATTCATCACAGCCAGTGAGTCGAGGGGAGAGTCAATAAGAAACCAAACTGTGTTGAACGAAAAGTAGCAAGCGACTAATTGAACTGTGAAAACATAAAGAGGAAAACACCAGCAACAGAGGAGTCAGGCACCACGTGGGTGCTCACTTAGGAAAACACTGGGTGATTACCCGATTGGTAAAACTGCCAGTACCAGAAGACCTTGAGAAAGGCAAGAAAAAGGGTCAAAGTGGTCATAGAGAGGTATTGTAAAATCCTCTGTACAGTCAAAAGTCTTTGACCGACAGATGATTGTGAAGCTGAGAGAAACGAATCCTGCATCGTAAGAGCTAAATGGAAAAGGCACAATTGACAAGATTGGCAAGAATGAACCCAAAAGAGGGATGCCAATAAAGAGGGGGCGAAGTCTAAAGTCCCCATATACAGTGTGTTGACAAGAGTGAATCTGTCCAAGGGATGTCCACAGTGAACTGTTCAAAAGGACATTGAGATTCTTAAATATCACAGAAGAGATTGCTCAACCTTTGTTCTGATACTTTGAACCTGTCACACCCTCAAAAGCAAGAAAACATGGCTATCAGAGGTCCTGTTATCATTAAGGAACTTCCTAGGAATCTACATCCATAAGAGGGGGATCCAAGGGTGAAAGGCATCACCCAACATACAAGCAGAAAATAACTTTTGTTCATTATTTTGAACACATCGGGCACACGGTAGCAAGAGACTTTTTGTAGACAAGAGACTTATCCACCGAAGGCCCTGATTGCTGAGAGTGGAACTTTTGACTTGTGCTGGGAAAGCTCAAGCGTGTGCTGTGCTCCAGTATCTTACCTTATCCCGTGCTTAAAACGCGGGGAATGGAGACCCCGGCTACTGCATCCTTACTTATTATTTCTGAACACTTCCTTCTTTCTTAAGAACATTATCACACACTTCTTTTTGTATTTAGCGTAAAGATTGGCAATAGGTTTTTTAGTAAAGGCCCTTTTATTTTGACAAGATGCCACTTAGACTGCCTTATTATTGTTTGATGGTCGAAGCTTGCTCCCATCTTAGATTTAGGTTTAGATTAGGTGTTTTTCCAAACTACCTATACAGTTTAACCTATACAGTTTAACAAAAGGTTCGCAATATATTTCAACGCTTGGCACTTAAACGTGTACATTATAATGAAAATGTTCATCAAATTGTGTTTGGGGGTTCCCCACAAGCCACCCTTCCTCCACCTATTTTTACCTATTCACTATCCACCCAAACCCTTATCTGCCCTTTCCCACCCCCCTAAAAAAATAGAGGGACATTTTTCTTATAATGTGCACGTTTAAATGCCAGGCTTTGAAATATACGGCGATGAAAGGATGTTGTACCTAATAAACACCCTTGAATTGTGATCACTTGTGTCTATCTTTACTATTTCCACCATGAGTTCCTTGCAGGAGATACAATTATAATCGCCAAAAACCTAGCTGATGTCATTTTATTGTTAAATCGGTTTCTGGTGACTCATAGAACTGTCAGCTAGATGCTCCCTTTGTTCTCTGTTGGGATGTCTTGACACTATCCCAAAAGGAAGAATACACCCCCAGGGAGTAAGGAGGGGACCAGTGCTTCAATGGAAACCCTGCCACCTGTAAGGGAGGCATGGCATCACAAGTATGACACTGACACAATAGATTCAATTTCAAAATATTTGTTTAATTTTTGAGGTTTGGAAAACTCCTGCTTTGCCCTATAGCTAGTATGGGAGTAGTCTCTACCATCAAATAATGACTAAACACCGTCCTAGTCAGTCTCTATCAAATCAAAGATGGCCTCTACTAACAAAACCTAATGCCTGCCCTATCTCTTATACAAAACGTGTGTAAAGGGGAATATGTATGCAAAGGAAAATCAGTGTCAAAACATGAAGAATCAATGTGGCTGAGTCAGCTCTCCTTCCCACATTGGGCAGCACGGATTAAGGCCGTCCCCGTAAATAGGATGACACACTCTGGCTCAGGTTCTCAAAACAAAGGCAGTTCAAAACATGTATCTAGGCCCGCTTGGCCTTCCACGTTAAAATCACTTATTCCAGCTTTCAAAAGTTCTTTCACAGTTCAACAAAGGATCACGCAGGTCTCCCTCGATCAGACTCGGACCCTTCAAAGCAAACATTCACATACGTCTCCCTCAATCAGGCTCAGACCTTTCAATCACAGCACTTGCAGGGTTTCCCTTCCCAAAGCTTAATTCACATTCTGTAGGGGTTCCCTTCCCCTAATTTATCACACTTTTGGTCTCCCTCAGTCGGGCTCAGACCTTTTCCTGATGTCAAAGACTTTCAAATGTGCACGTTTTTTACTATAGACCTCTGCAGGACCACTTTGACTATGCCTTCAGCTCAGACTCTTGTGTTGTTTGACCCAGTGTCTCTTGGTCCAGGTAGTTCTGTACCACAAGCACAAATGTTCAACATTCACCTTTTCACCTCCCCTTTTCATCTGGGTTACTCTTGGTCATTACACATTTTAAAGTTAATTGACTTTGCTGCTTTATGACAACACATTTCACCTTTCGCAGAGACTTTTGGGTGGGCTACTTCATTTCGCCGGACCACTCTGCTACTCTATATCACAGCCTTCACAGTTATCGGTAATTAAAAAGTTCCACATAGGTCTGCCTTCCTTCACGTCTCATCCACCGCGCGTGCAGCCTTCAATTGTGAGATATGCTGTTGCACTTTCAATCTTTCCTTAACACACACCAGCCTTTCATGTCGCTCGCCAACTCATCGGCTGTGTGCATTCCTTTCTTGTCTTTTCTGTTTTAATTCACAAGTCAAGGTTAATACCACAGGCATGGCCTCGCCAAGTCTGCCGTTCGCCCGGGAGTGTCGCTGGCAACCTTGAAACACAATGCAGTGTTCTTGTCTGGGATATGGCCTTCTCCACATATTGTTTACAGCACTTTGGAGGCAACAACCTCCTACAGGGATCTCCTGGGTTTTCCTACCCAGCAAGAGCCAGCTCCTTCGTAACAGCTCCAGTCTGAAATGAGTGCAGTGTCGGAAGCGGCCTCTTTGGTTAATTTGCGATTTGTGAGTCGTTGGAGAGGCGCGGCTTGACACGCTCCCTCGCGTCGGAGGGTCCTTTCCTCTGTTTTCCTGAGTGCGAGTGTGTGCACCAGGACGAGACGAGACGTGCAGAGACGCTGCGAGCTGCGAGCTGAGGGGCGGGTGACGAGAGAGGAGCCCCAGTCAGCCCTAGCAGCCCTGCATCCCGGCTGGCCCTGCGTTCGACGCCCACGAGCATCAGAGGGCATACGAGCGCTCAGGATCCATTTGGTATCCACCCACAGTGCTGGCCTGTCTCCAGGGGAGAGTATGTGAAAGCAACGGGTGAGCAGCAGGTCAGCAACGGGTGAGTTGAGGGTGAGTTGAGGAGAGAACCCCTGGCACTGATGCCGGGGCAGTTCCCTGCCACCTGCCCTAAGAGTGGGGGTTACCCATCCCGCAGTGGTTTAGGGGCCTGAGAGGGGAGTGGAGTGAGCTTCCACAGTTCCACGCTCTGTGCCTACCTGAACTCTGCAGTGCCTGTCTTGTGGCTCAGTGGAGCCTCGGGGTTCAGCTGTATGGCACGTTAGCATCCATCTTATCGGGGACTGTGGGCATTGAAGCCTTTGACCCGATAGCTGGCTTGCCTGCAGGTTAATAGAAAGATCCACCCAGGAAGGATCTTACCCGTGGATCCAGCTTGAGTCGCTTTTTGATTCAATTGAACCCTAACTTCCAACAGGCATTCTGACGGGGTGGGCTCTAGCCCCAATTTGATCAGTTTTGGCAGATTGAACAGGTTATCCAGTATGTGCATATCCTTAAAATCGGGTATGCCAGAACGGAGCCCCGTAAAGACTACGAATACTGGGGGCACCAGAAAACAGGGTGATACTGGCCTGTCTTACTCTACCCCGAGGCAGAGAGGCTCAAGAGACCCTGCACCAGGGAACACAGATATACGTAAATTCTGCAATGGGTCTCTATCTGCCTTCCGGGCACAGTCTCGGTCCACAACACCCAAACCTACGGAGAAGGATGATGGTGAGAGTGGTAACCTATCTAGCCTAAATAACAAATTAAGTGACAATCTTGTCGACTTACAAACACAGAACCAACTGATGAAGCCGCCTAATGAGTGCCCGTTGAAGGATTCCTCCATATCAGACACGGCCCCATTGGAACCGATACCGACAACTGGTGCCCTGACCCTCGGTTCCTCTAAAGTTCTTAATTCCGAGGGTCAGAAAGTTGACATTGTTGTGACAGATTTGGAAGCAAACGACTCTGTATTCTCAAACAATTTAAGCCCTGACAACTTATCAGCCTCCCCGGTAATGTTTTCGGAGAGTTCTATAAGTGGAGCCCACTCCAGGAGTGAGGAACAAGGTCGGGCAAATGAGTCAGTAATGTCTGTAAGAGATCCCAATCCCATTAGTGATGACCAAGAAGCGCCAACTCTGTCAACCCACAATCAGAGTATGAACACATCTGTGGTAGTTTTGCAGTCGGAAAATGGATGGGGGATCGCTTTACAGGCTATGAACCTTGCTCTAACCACAATTACAAGTTCTTTGTCAGCATGTGAACAGAAATTAACCCTCCAGAGTAAATGTATTGAAATAATTATGAAAGGGCAAGTCCTGAATGATGTTGCCTTAACTAAAATCTGGGACTTCTCGGTTGCAGCAAGGGAATTGAAACCACAAATGATCACTGTAGCGGTTTAAACAGACACGCCTGCTGATAATAATACATGAGATAATCATGTTAGAAATGGGATCTTAAAATCAAATGTGGTTGAATCAGTGATCCCATGTTTTGATGATGTTATACATGTATCTCGAGAGGGGGTGGCGGGCAGTTGGCACAAGGGGAAGATAGCTACAATGCTCCACTGAGGAAATCCAGGGAGAAAAGTCGAAAGCTAAAACGCCTGAAGTAGTTGAATCCCTCGATAAACAAACAAGGAAGCAAGGAAAACAGACCCCAAAAACACCCGAGAAAAAATTACCAAAAAATCAGCAGACCCCTAAGACGATAGGTAAATCATCAGTCATACACTTTTTTAAGGTAATTTCCCTACCTAAACGCACTACCATAGCTGCACCTGAGGCCATTAAACAAAAATACTTAACTCGAGCCCTTGTCCGAAAAAATGGGACTCTAAATTTTCGTCCCCTTCAAGCCTTGGCATATCCACCCTTAGATGATTTAGTGGGGGAGTTGGCAATCTCAGATAATGGTATAGAAGAAAAATGGAGTTCCCGGGAAGTCAACTCGGTAAATCCCCCCCACAAACCTTCATTAGAGTTGGAACCCAAGGATCTTGCCCTCAGCGCTCACCGGGCAGAGATCAGGGAAGCGGTAGACGCCTATATGGCAAAGGCATCACACACTAAACTATCGCCACCTGGTGAACCGAGCGTAGTGAGGGTAATCGAAAAGGCTGATAGTGGGCAAAGTAAATTAGCCCTGGAAAGAGCTGTGGGTGCTGAGCCATTTCAACCGCGTAATCTGAGCTTAGAAAAAGTAAGTCAGGCATGAGCTCCCACTAGTGGCCC
The DNA here is from genome assembly GCF_040938575.1 of Ambystoma mexicanum. Lineage (NCBI taxonomy): Eukaryota > Metazoa > Chordata > Amphibia > Caudata > Ambystomatidae > Ambystoma > Ambystoma mexicanum. The sequence goes on along the minus strand of NC_090922.1, from coordinate 1,089,115,376 downwards.
TGATAGGACCATGGAAGCGAATCACTCTCAAGTGTTCGGCCTGGCAAATCAACCCCAAGGGAATCTGGCCCAGAAAGATAACATTGGGGATCTGACATAAATAACGGGGCCGATTATTTCTCTGATCGAAAGTGCCATTAAGAGATTGCAGGGTCTTCAATCTCGTATCGAAGAAATGCCCACGCAGGCAAGGGGAAAGCAGATGAAAAATATCCAACCCAAAATGCCTATGAGAAACCAGCCTACACCGTTTCCCCTGAGGTTATCATGCAGAAGTCCTCCTTGCACGCAGTATGATCTCAATAGGAGGGCGGTGATGGCTATCTTCTCAGAGATCGACCAACTACAGGATATTGTCTCATCGGACTTGTCATTAGTGGAGTTCCCTGTTCGATCTAATTGGAATTCAGTAATTTTGTGGTTCAAATCAAGAGTGGTACAAATGTAACCTGGCAGGCTAAGGATGAGTTGTTCGCATTGCGATTTGTGGTTGAGCCACTATTGAACACCAGAGGATTTTCCCACCTCATAAACAACAACCAGAATGAGCTGTGTAAATATGACATTGTATTTTTACAGGAGACGTGGCTAACAGTTTGCCCAATATGGGATAACTATGACCTACATCTAAATCCTGCAGTGAAACCACAAATGGGTCGCCCGATGTCAGGACTGGTGATAGCTGTGAAAAGGGGCAGAGGTATAAGCTCTGAGCTTTGGGCCATTCCAAATAGCTACACGATGTTAGCAAAACTTATGGCTGGTATAGATGTTTATGCCCTTGTGAAAATATACTGGAACCCCATTGCCATGTCAGGTGACTCCTTTTTTAAAGATCTAAATAATATTCTAGATCTCGTGGTGGTGGACCCAAAGATAAGGGGAATTGTTGTGGCGGGCGATTTAAATTTAAATTGTTTGAGTATGGCAGGTAGCAAAAACAAAAATAGAAGGAAAAGATGGGATTCCTTCGTAAAAGATAGAAGTTTGATAATCCTTAATGGTGCCTTCCCATCTGACACACCTCCGGCCCCGACATGGCAAAGAGGAGACAGTAAATCGGTTATCGATTATATCTATGTAACCATGGATCTCTGGCCTGCCGTAATGAACTTTTGTGTGACAAAAACAGAGGCGAGCGATCATAACAAACTGGAAACCCAATGGAGATGGGATCCGCTAAAGGGCTCAAAAGTAGATAAACACAGGGGTTCATTCTGTAGAGTGTAAGCACGTGGAAAGAAACTATGATGGTCGGAGAATGAGGTAACTAGCCTTGATTGTATGTTAGAGAAAGGACACCATGATTACTCTGTGTTGCTAAGAAACGGTATGAAGGAACATCCAGATCTAATACAAATGCCCCGCAAACAAGGCACCAAATCAAAGCAATCATCATTACATCTTCATGTCTTCGATAAAGACGTAAAAGAAATGAAATCAAGACTCCGTTATGAACTAAGAGTAGCCCGTAATGCACCTATCCTGATCAGGAAAATGCTGACCATGAGAGCGAAAACAGGGTATAGAAATTGGGGCAGAAGACATCGAGCGAACCTGTATCAGGAGGATGGGGCGAGTATGCTGAAAAGCTTAGCGAGTAAGAACTTAGCGAAAATGTGGTCAACCATAAATCATGCAACCACAGGCTCCCAGATAAGTTTACAGGTGAATGGAGTGTCTACCCAGAAATGGATTGATTACTTCTCCCTTCTTTATGCCTGCCCTTCCCCCATGACCGTTAGTGAAGTTTCCAGGCCCTTAGCGCCCTTTCATCTGGCAATTGATTTCGACGATATTATATATCTGATTGTTACTGCCTCTAACTCAAAAGTTTGTGGTCCCGATGGTCTGTCAAACTTTGAAAAAATTCCCTAAAATTTGGGCGACAGTCCTGTATAAAATCTTTAAGACTATAAATGTATTGCAGAGCCTCCCAAGCTCGTGGACGCAAGCAATTACTATTCCCATTTATAAAAAGGGAGATAGACTGGAACCGAGCAGCTGTAGGCCAATCTCGCTGCTCGATGTCTCGGGAAAACTATATTGTCGGCTAATTCTGAAAGAACTACAAGCTTGGGTGTCGTCTAAAAAATTGGTCGATCCATTACAATCCGGCTTTGTAAAGGGTTTGGGAACAATTCCTAACATAATGATATTCAACCTCCTCTGGGCTCAGCAGTTAGGGATATCTCAACCCTTATATATGGGTTTTATAGATTTCAAGGAAGCATTTGATTCTGTGGATCGCGAGCTGTTTTCTAACAAACTGAAAGCGTATGGGTGCCCGATATCCTTATTGTCCCTGATCATCTTGTTCCATTCTAATACAACGATGCGGGTCCGCATGAGCTTAGATGGGAAGCTGTCTCCAGAAATTGAAACATTACGTGGCTTGAAACAGGGCTGTGCGTTGGCCGCATTTTTGTTTAACTTTTTCATTTTAGATCTTGGGAATGAATTTCTGCATTGTAATGGTGATCCGCCAAGGTTGGGGGCCCAGCCGATCCCGCATCTGTTGTACGTAGACGACCTCGTCCTCTTGTCCCAGACCCCTCAAGGTCTACAGCGGTTACTTGTAAGGCTTGGGAAATATGCCTGCGAAAACAAATTGGTTATTAATGTCAGTAAATCACAAGTAATTGCCTGTCCACCCAAACAGAGCCGCAAAAGGAGGCCCCCACTCACACACTCATGGTCAATACAAGACATCAAGCTGGACAAGGTGTCTGAATATAAATATCTGGGGATAGAAATTTCAAATGGGCAATCTAAGGGCGATATGGGATTAATGGTGCAGAGTAAACTACTCCAATTGACCTCACAGTCTAGAATCATTATAAAAATATTGGTAAATTCTCCTTGAAATACGTAGTAGATTTTTACAAAATGAAAGTCGTCCCGATTGTATTGTATGGTGTGGAGAGCATGGTGTTAAACAAAGGCTCGCCATGGGAGGCCTTAGAGGCTAAGTATTGGAAGGCGATCTTAAGCTTACCTAAAGCGACGCCGATCGCTATGGTGCAGTATGAGTTGGGTTTGGTGTCTTTGTATGCACAGGCAAGGTGGAGACAGTCTGTCCTGCTACGGAAGTGCCTGTTGGGTATAAATAGTGGGACAATTTTAGAGGTTTTGGCCTCTGCCTTGTTAAAATCACAAAATACATATCCAGTGAAATGGATGAAGTGTGTATTTAGCCATATGAGTGAGGCAAATGTAACAATAGAGCTGTTACTCCAGAACCCTGACCGTGCTAAAGTAAAATTCTATTGCGCTGATTGGGCGGGGACTTTAGCGAAGTGCTCGCTCTATAAAGACTTTAACGTTTGGGTGTTTGGTGTCAATCCTTATGGTTTCATTGCTCAGTACCTGCTGAAATGTCCATCTCCAGCTATACGATCTGAATTCCAACGGTTTAGATTTCATCTATGGGGTACGAGAGATGTATTATATAGACGGAAACTGATCCCTCAGGAACAAAACTACTGCAGATATTGTACTGATGTTCAGCAAAAAGAAACCCTGCAACATCTGCTAGTAGATTCTCCATCACTAATGTTGGTGAGCGAAAGATATTTTCAGAATATTATCACCTTTCACACTCACACTTCAAGTGACTACAAATGGCAAATTATGTTTTCGTCCTCAAGAGAAAAAGTACAGATTGCTATTGTCCAATAATTAAGAATTAAGTTTCTATCGGGTCTCATTGGTCCATGAGAGTTGTTCAGTTTGGTTATTTTATCTTAACCTTTGGTATTCAAACTATCTGGAAGGTATATGAAATGTAAAGTACTTTGTTTTTATCTATTGCTTTTGTTTAATATGTTCATCTTTTGTACCCTTGGTATTTTATGCCTGTTTTACCTTTTTTTTTGTTGCTTTTGTATTATTGTGAATTTTTGTATATATTTGAAAAGTTGTGTATCAACTACATCAAATTAAATTTTTTTTAAAAAAACTCCAGTCTGTGGTTGCCTGTGTTCGCCGGTATAGCATGCAGCACAGCCATCAACCAGCAGCGACTGATAAGGTAAGAAAGGTGCAGGTAGGGGGAGCAGCCATTAGTGTTTCTTATTAAACTGTGCCACCTCTCATTACTCCTTTTACCAATGCGTCAGTCTTCTGAACGTCGCCCACAATTGTATGTTGTCCATTTTGGGAACTTTGGCCCTTCCAGGTACTCGCATCTAGTGTCTGGAAGCGCCTAATTTCTTGCTCTGATGTATGTTGAAATTAGGATTTTTCCCCTGTATTCAGGAATCTCGCATCTAGGTGTACTTGCTTGTTCTGGTGTATGTTGAAATCTAGGCTTTTCCCTTTTTTCAGGAATATCACATCTAGTTGTATTTGTTTGCTCTGATCTATGTTGAAATCTAAGCTTTTTCCCTCTATTCAGGAATCTCACATCTAGGTGTTTTGCTTGTTCTGATGTATGTTGAAATCTGGACTTTTTCCTTTTTTTCAGGAATCTTGAATCTAGGTGTTTCTGCTTGTCCTGATGTATGTTTGAATCTAGGCTTTTTTCCTCTATTCAGGAATCTCGCATCTAGGTGTATTTGCTTGCTCTGATGTATGTTGAAATCTAGGCTTTTTCCTTTAACCTGGACACTTGAATGTATATGGTTACATTGCTGTTGTGTGGATTTTGGCTTCCTGCTACTCCCTCACTCGCTTTCAGGCCTCCCTCGGTCCTCCTCTCCCCTTCCCTCCCACTCTCCTCCTCTCCCATCTCGTCACCTGGTGAGGCCTCTGGATGGCTCCGCTCTGTGTGAGTCTCATCCATACAGGTGTTCCCCGTGCTCCTTCAGAACTTTCAAGGACTCCATTGCCTCTGGTGACCCAGCCTAGCGGTTCTGCAATCACTCCCTTCCACTGGCTCATTTCCTCCTCTCCTCAAGCACTACCTTGTGTAGCCTCTCCCCTAAGTGCAAGTGAATCTGTTCACTTGCACTTAATGTACTCTTCTCTCGCTCCCTCCTGGTCATCCCCCTTCTTCCCCGTCCTGCACTCTCCTCTTTCCCTTCTCCCCTCTTTCTGTTACTGCAATTGCATGCTCAGAATTGTCTCACAACCTAGAAGGAACATTGTTTGTCTCTTCCCTGTTCCCCCATCCTTAACCTCCCCTTCTCCCCCTCCCCACCATTCATGTTACAGCACTTGCATGCTGCGAATTGTCTCACGACCTAGTAGGAACACTATTGTTTGTCTCTGAGCCTGGGCCCCTCTTCCCTCTCCTCCCCTCCTGCCCCATCCCCATCTTCCTGTTACGCCACTTGCACAAACCGAATTGTATCATGACCTAGTAGGAAGGTTATTGTTTGTCTTCCTCCCTGCCCCCTACCTTCTTCTTCCCCCCCCCCCCCCCATCCCCATCTTTCTTGTTAGGGCACTTGCATGATCCGAAGTTTCTCACGACCTAGTAGGAACATTATTGTTTGTTTTTTCTCCCTTGTTACACCCCCCCTTGTCTTGTTGCGCCTTGAAACACTTTTTGCTGCGTAGGCACATTATAAATACAGAATAAATAAATTAAATAGAGTGATTTTTAACAATTCTGTTATACATGTTATTCATCTTGATGTTTCACTAATGTGTATTATCTGTGTTTATCCCTTCCTCTCCTACAGACATGATTACTTCGATTAACCTAATTAATAAATTATGTTTCAAGTTTATTTTACAAGACTTTATCTCCCTAGTGTTTTGCTTACTACTGCAAGTGCCCTGTGGCACACTTCCTGCCTGGGATGGGCAGAAGAAAGACCCATCTTATCCTCTGAGATCCTGCACAGATCCACAGCAACCCAGAATTGAAGGAACACATTTGGGCCCTGTTTCCCGCCTCACACCACTGTTGTATATAGACGTGCATTTAATTGATACAAACTGTACATCAAATACAGTTATAAATGTCAGTTGATCATACTCTACTGGTAAACAGGTTACAGTTAACTGTTATTATAAACTTGTTTGGGTTGAAGTTAACTGTAATTATGATATTATGTGGACTATCAGAACAACATTTTATGGTGTTACCTGGGAAACATGGAATCACCAAGGTTTCCAACGGAATGTGCATGGCGATTGTTCAGGTCAGCAGTTGCAGTCTAGACATGTTAATACATACTCAATACTTCAAGCATACCTGGACTTGTGTGGAGTCTTCATTACTTCAGAATGGTGATGGGCTGAACCCCTGGGAGGCCCTCTTGGCCTTCTCTCCGACATCGTCCTGCTGCCGGGAATCTCGGATTGCTGTGTTGTTTGCCACTGTTTGCTCTTGTACGGTCCCTGACCGTTAAGTTTGGCGGTCCGGGGCTGGTGGAGAGTAATGGACCTTCGCCTCACCCATGGTGACCTGATCGCACTGTAAACAAGTTTCAATACACCAGTGCTTACGCTGTGAGCGTTTCTTAATTCTTGGATGTCGCTACCTTTTTCAATCTCGATTTTTACTGTGAATGGTGTTTCATCACACCTGTGCTACGTTATTGGCGTAGTTTCTTCGATGGTGCTGGGAGCGCGGCGCTACTCCCTGATGCTTGAATCTAATCTAGGAGCGCCCTTCCTCTTCTGGTTATCTAGAGTTGCTCTGGTAACACTAGTAATTACGCTACTAGTGTACCTGTTGGCTGAGTTGCCTGGAGCATACTGATTCACCCCAGCCTTTCTGCCTTGATGGTGTGTTCTTTTCCTTCACTGCAACTCGCACACGTGTTGTGGAGGACATCAAATAGGACATCCCAGCACATAAGATAGGACATTCCCACCTAATTGGCAGCTCCCACCATACTTTATTTGGTGAGCTCTTACCTGTGTACTGCATGACTGTTACTGCATTTCACCTGGAAGTTCATGTAATATACCTGAAGTTGTGTGGTTCTCTATTGGTGGTTGGCTCTGATCTGTTTTCTGCATGTCCCCACTGCCATTCCTCTGGTACTTTCATCTCACTGCCTATGTGCACTTCTTTTTTTGTCGCACCCCAGCCATTACTGTTTTTATCTGCACCTTCTCATAGTTCTCACCTGTGCATCCCCCGTCCACACTCTGCCAGACATGAGTAATCTGCCTCCTCAGTTTCTTCCGTGCCCTGGGGAGCCCATATTCCCAAGGGACACATAGAGGGATGACTTCTTCGACTATGTCACAGCCATACATGGTCCAAATGTTAATATGGAACGGCGCAGGGCATTCTTTGTGCACGCCCTGGGTTATGAGGACATGCACATTCTTAAAAGTCTGCCTGACCTGGTCAGCACCACACAAGGATCAGGAGAGGGTGTGGATGTGCCAACTGCTTATGAGATCATCATAAAAAAAATGTAAACACATTTTGAGATAAAGTTGAGTATCATTCTACAGCGTAATCACTTCAGAATTAGGGAGCATGCCAAGGATGAAAACATTGAGAATTTCCTCACTGCTCTTAGAGAACTTGCCAATACGTGCAATTTCAGATTATCCTATGATGAAAGCCTCAGAGACCAGTTCATGTTGAAAGTGAAAGAGGCAGAAATGAGAGGAGATTTGGGCAATGGGTTGTTTAGTGGAGGATTTGGACATTGCAAAGAGATTAGAGAACATGTTGGCTTGTGTGAAAGAATTAAACTATAATGAAAACAAGGACACCATAAATGTTTTGTCTTTTTAAAAAGGCAAGAAACCTATTAAAATAAACAGTGTCCCTGCCAAACAATATCCCAAGAGAGATGAGCATAAGGAGATGCCAGACTACTAAAAGATATAATAACCTGTACCTAACTCGGGGCCCAAGAAGTGTTTTAGACGTGGTACTCTCTCGGATTTGGAAAACAATCCCGAATGCCCTGGTCATCTCGCACAATGTAACAAATGTGGCAGCAAGAGGCATTTCCCAAGCTGTTGCCGCAATGTATACCGTAAAGTAGTTACGATTTCTAAGAATTCTGAATTTGAATGCAGGAATGAGGCAGGCTCAGATGATGAGGCATGTGGAGTGAATTGGTCAGTGTGTGAAGTAGTCCCAAGTAAGGGGTTGGATACAAAAACATTCAATTGTGTTGATAAATGGTGTGGGAGTCAGAATGTGAATAGAATCTGGTTCAGATCTATCACCATCAATAGAGAAATGTGGCAAAATAAATTCTCTTACATTAGTTTGAAACCTTCTCACATCAAGGCAAGTGCTTAAGGTGGCGTAAATATTACCATGATGGGTTGCTTTCTAGCGAATCTTGAATGCAAAAATAAATTGACCAAAGCAAAACTTATCAGATAGGGGTGGATGTCTATTGGGATGGTATCAACAAAGCAACGTGGGGATTGTAAATGATCCAAAGCTTCCTGGCAGGGTTGCCGCTATTACCTCACCACCTGAAAGAAATTCTTTGGATGTTTTCAGAGAAAAACGCATATGTCTCAAAGGTATGTGTCATATGATTAGGTTAAAAAAGGGTGCTATAACAGTAGCAGCCAACATGAGAATTGTACCTCTTGCACTAAAGAAAGAAGTGTCAAAAAAAATAAAATATTGGTGGAAGAGGATGTTATTGAATCGGTTAAGGCTGCTGAACGGTGCTTGTCTATGGTTTGTAGTTAGAAAACCCAATGGTACTGCTAGTCTGTCTGTAGATTTGAGAGCACTCAAGATGAATGTAATTATTGACCATTTTCCTTTGACAAATATTGGGGAACTTGCCAGTCTCACTTCTGGTAGCAAGGTATTCTCCTCTCTAGACCTGGCTTCAGTGGATCATCAAGTCAAGCTTCATCAAAAATCTAGGGCTCTTACTACATTCATTACTCATGAAGGTGGGCGTAACACTTTATTTAGCTGTCCCCCCTGCTGTATCTCAGTGCCTGAATCTTGTATTTAGATGTCCCCCCGCTGTATGTCAGTGCCTGTATGCCTGAATCCTGTATTTAGATGCCCCTCCTGCTGTATGTCAGTGTCTGTATGCCTGGATCTTTTATTTAGATGTCCTGCCTGCTGTATATAAGTGCCTGTATGCCTGAATCTTGTATTCAGATGTCCCGCCTGCTGTATGTCAGTGCCTGTATGCCTGAATCGTGCATTTAGATGCCCCCCGGCTGTATCTAAGTGCCTGTATGCCTGATTCTTGTGTATAGATGTCCCGCCTGCTGTATGTCAGTGCCTGTATGCCTGAATCTTGCATGTAGATGCCCCCCGCTGTGTGTCAGTGCCTGTATGCCTGAATCTTATATTTATTTTTATTTTATTTTTATTATTATTTTTATGCAGTTCATTACAAACTTTTACAAAAGAGAAAAACAGAAACAAAAGTATCTAAAGCAAGCAAGTTTCACAGAAGAAAGGAAACAAAGAAGACACTTTCCTAATTCATCTTTAGGCATCGTTTCATGGCTTAGATCTGAGAAGTGACATTGGTGTTATTATATCCCAGAGATCATTACCTTCATTAGTAAGGTCATTGGCTTATAGAGGCATCTTCTATTTTCGGCACTCAGACAGGGTCTTTCAGACAGCACATTGCCCAGCAACGTTGTTCTTAAAATGGTTAATTTTGTACAGTACAGAACAAGATGCTTTAAGGTCTCGTTTACAGAGTGACAAAGTCTGCACAGAAGGTTCAAAGCTGGGATAGCTTGTCGCAAGTTCAGCATGTCCTTAGTTTGAAACAAATTCACACGAAATTTCATGAATGTTCTTCTCTTGCTTGCGCAGGGAAAGATCTCAAGATATTTCGGTATCGTGTTATAAGCTCTTGCTTCAGGAGGAGCCAAATACATAAAACGGTGCGTGTTCCGGATTTCACAGGTTTCGCACCAGCCAAGTTCCCACAATTTTTTCTTAACTTTATCTGGGTTCTGTAGTAAAGTTTCTTTATCCAAATTTAATTGTTCTAGTAGATTGGCACACCTACTTTCCCATTCATCCTGGATTGAATGAGACTCAGATTTTATTTCAGTTTGTTTCAGAATTTTGAATTGCAAGATTCTGTTCCAGTATATGCTTTTGCACCAAGACCATGTCAGATGCGTATACCCTAGCATAGCCTTGGCTCCAAAAATCAACAATGGGATTACTTTAGCTTTGTAGTATTCAAGTGCCGGTTTTGTAGAGAATTTGCCAAATTTTGTATTTATGATCGACTCTTGCACAGCCAAAAGTTTACATTTTCTTTTGATACTTTGGACCATTGGGTCGTCATTTATTTGGGAGCTGATCAAGGCGCCCAAATATGGAACCTGACTGGCGCAATTGATTGGTTTTCCGCCAATGGTCCATTTGAATTATTATTTTTTTTACGATTTTGATCTGATTAGATTTTGTAGCACAAGAATCTCGGTTTTGGCTGCATTTATCACCAAGCCATTCTAGACAGTGTAAGCTTCCAAAGCAGCCAGCTTGCGCTGAAGTCCGATTGGTGTATCATGAATCAGAACAATGTCATCAGCATACAGTATATGGCTCAAGTGGGTGCCATTTCTCTTTGGTGGAAAGGCCCTTACTTCTTCTAGTTCTTTCCCTGCGTCAGAGATGTAGAAACTAAATAGTGTTGCTGCACTGCTGTTAGTAGCATTTTCTTTTTGCTGAAAGAAACGAACGCTTCTTTATTTCCAACGACCAGCATTCAGAGCTGACAAGGGGCTTGTGCTGGTGCCCGTGTGCTTCCTGGAGGAGGCGGGGCTTGGGCTGCACACGTGTCGAGTCACGTGATTCACATCGCCTGGAAAAGGCAGACCCATCCACCCTCGCGGCGTTAGGCCCGGTGGAGTCAAGCCCACTGGCTGTTGTGCGGCTGTTGGCAGTCCTGCAGTCATGGCAGCAGAGGCTGCTGGGGCTGCCCTCGCCATCATCTCCCAATCGAACGAAGATAGGCGCAGGATGCGTAGCACACGCTCTCACAGTGACCTCGAAGAAACGCTGGCTACGGACATTCTTAACAACAAAAGGTGTCCAGTGATGAAGAGTCCCAGAGGAAAAAGAGGAAAACAGACAAAACAAGATTCAGGCAAGTCCCCAAAGCCTGCCCAAACTGATACTATCCGGAAAAGCCAATTGACTCTTACCACACAACTGGCCAAACCCCAGAGAGACGACATAATGACCCCCGGGGGTGTGGCTCACACCGAAGATGTAATATCAATTATGGCAAACCCTGGACTCGCCCCCCCTTTTGGACCGCTTACCTGATGCTCCCGGAGGGGAGACCGGGAGGGCGTTGTCTGGGGAGGGTGGTTCCGGGCCTGGCCTTGGAGGGGTTTGGAGCCCTTGTGGGACCGTGGAGCCTTGGATCCCCCGGCGCGGTAGCCGGGGATGGTGTGGGGCCACCCTCGGAGAGTGGGGCCGAGGAGGCGGGGCGGGACTCGGAGGAGTGGCTCTGAGTCCGCTCCTCGCTGTGCAGGCCCAGATACACAGCAGCACGGAAGACGATCGGAGGGAGTCTCCGGGGACACCATTGACCCTGCCTAGGGAAACGAAGTTGGAGAGCCAGCTGAGAGAGGTGGGCAAAGGAGTTGGCGTGGACGCTGGACAGCCGATTTCGGCTGAGCTAAAGAAAAAGAACCTGGCAACCCTGTGTAGTAACAACTCAAAGAAAAGACTAAGGCCGATTGCCCGTGCACCGCAGGCTAGGATAAACATTTTTCGAGGCAAGAAAGTTCTGGTAAAAAAGGGCTGTCCTCCCGGAAACCAGAACAGCATGGAATTTACGGGAGGGGGGGACCCCAGTCCAAGATCAAAGGGGCAGAGAATAATCAACCACCTTCTCAGCCCTCGCTAATGAGCTTCTTTAAGGGCATCAGCAGGGGACGCTACACTAGCAGCGCAGAGTTAAGCGATATGGAAATACTAGAAGCTATTAATGACTATCCGGAAATTGAAGCAGCACCCGTAGAGGCAGACAGAACTCAAAACTTGGAACATATCCAAGAACTTCAAAAAGAACTGAAATCTACAATGCAGTACGCTGCTCAAAGCCCTGATCCCGTTTGTGATCAGTCGAACGAGAAAAGTAATCTTGTAAATAAGGAGAGACAACTAACATTAGGAGCCCAATTGCCAATGATACCCACTCCAGCTACCCCACCTAGTGTGATCACAGCTTTACCAAAGCCGGTGGAAACGAGCCAGGTGGGAGCTATGACAAAAGAGACCAACGTGCTCTCTCCTATACTAGACTCTACACCTATTATGGTACCAATCATCTGCTGCCCAGGTGTCACCAGACGTGCTGGTTTGGAAGAAAACTTGCCTAGCACCTACCAGCGACCTGCATACAGGGGTCTCTCCCTAGGCAACCAACGAGTACCCTTCAGCAAAAACCAACAAGTACCACAAATCCACTTTTTCTAACTCCAAGAAAGGTAACCGCTCAAGGGCCACCCCTGACGAAAGAGACCCCCACGAAAAAGCCGGACCTCATTACCGTCATGTCGGCTATCACAATTGCATTAGCCCCCTTTATGAAACTTTATGAGGCGATGAACGAGACTTTGTAGGACCATACGTCACTCCAAGCAACGATTCATACAAAATTGACCTACCTGGAAGGATATATAATGGCCCAGAAGAATCGACAAACACAACCTGAGGAAAACTTTCCTCAAAAGTCACCAACACAGATCCTATCTGGCTCAGTGACTCCTGGGGACGAGGGGCGGCGGCTGACAAAATCTGTGAATGGTAAGACAAATGAGAAGATAATACAAATCGATCTAACTTCATTAAACCTTCAGGCCACACTGCCCAAAACAACGGACCTACTGTCACCTAAAAAATTTACACCTGCGGCAGAAAATTGTAAAAGTACGGAGGTACTCTTAATCATTGGTGAGACTGCAACTGTGCAGCCGGAGAACGGGGGCCAGTCTTTTAAGATCTTCACCAAAAAGGCTCTGGATTTAGAAAAAGTAGTAACAATAGGGAAAAAGCCACCCGGAGCAAAGAAATTTCAAACGGCGACAGCTTCGCTAAATAAAAAAGCGACAGAAGTTCAGTCTTTGGCTACAGATGAGTTAATGACCGACATAACTAAACCCCATACAGACGAGGACAAAAACACAGTTGCATACACACCAAACTCGAAGGAAGAGCTGATGGAAGACGAAAGCCTAATGAACCTGAGCCAGTATTTGGAAGACTTGGTCCAGCCGGTCGCCACAAGCAAGACAAGATCTTCGCCGGCGCACAAAGTGTCATTTGGAGCCCTTCCGGAGTGTCTTACAATGAACGTATTAAACACCAGCAAAGTCCAAAGCCCGGATGTGTTCCTGACGCTTGAAGATCGCCGCAAAATTGTCAGAAGAAAAGAGGCGGTGGAAAAAACAAACGGGGAAAAGGAAAAAAAAGAGAGAGAGAAAAAAATAGAAAAATCGTTTGATAAACCTCAACAATCATCTGAAAAAAGGTTCTCTCAACTGCCCACTCAAACAATCTCAAATAAGAAATCCAGTTTGCCACATCAGAGTATAAGGTCGTATAGAGAATCATCGAAAAAAGGGAACGAAACAAAGTACTTGTCAACCAATTCACACTCCCGTAAGGCTCACGCCCCGGAACATAGATATCGCTCGCAAACAGAAAAATATCTCCAGAGGGCAAAGACCAAAACCGGAATGGAGATGGCGACTAAAGTTGGAACAAATCAAAGGAAACTACGATGAAGTAGTTTTAAATAGAAGATCAGTGTTAACTTTGTTCCACTATGTACGCAATTTGAGGACAATAACAACTGACGACTTGAAGATTGTTTATCCAAGTCACAAAAATGGCAGAGCATTGACATACTTGCACATCTCATCTAAAGATATAAAAAACGTATTGATCAAAGAAGCAGTGGAACTACTTAGATTGGGATACGACCTTACAACGCAGAAGGAGAAAAGATCCTCCTCCATTGAGCCCTCACGAGTATGTCAAAGACAAGGCGAAGTGGAAATGACCCAAAAAAACTATGTAAACAAACAAACCCGACACGTCCTACGTAAAGCCAAATAACGCAACCACGCAACAGACAGATGAAACACTAACATCACTGTCTGGTCTGAAAAAAACCATCAGGCAAGAGGTTCAACCTGCTCCTCGAGGAGAAAAGTCTAATACAAAAGCTGCGCCTGTGTCGAGCCTTTGGGCCTGGTTACCGAAGGTCTTGACAGCAAAAAAAGCCTCATAGCAATACAAGACACCTCCACACGACAACAAGGAGCGCCGTCAAACTACAGTGTCCAATATAAGACTTGGCTCATGGAATACAAGGGGCTTTCAACATTTGACAGTAGGAGGTGACGTGAACTTGGGCGATTTCGATATCTTGTGTTTACAAGAAACATGGCTCACGAAACAACCGAGACTTGATGGCTATGAAATTATACTAGCTCCAGCAAAAAAAGAGTATAAGAGGGCGTCCATTGTCAGGTCTCTTAACAGCTATTCGCATAGGCCATGGCTTCAAGCTGAAGAAAGTTCTGACGGCAAACCAGTCTTTGCTAACAGTGCTACTAACATGGTCATACAAACTGGACAGCAACTCAGAAAAGCAAACTTTGACCATGGCAATTTTACACACTTACTGGAACCCGGCCATAATCGAAACTGAAACATTTATGAAGGAACTAGAAGCAGCTATCGATTAAATTTTGGCAGTTCACCAAATTTCAACTGTGCTCATCTGCGGAGTTCTTAACTCAACAACCCCCTCACAAAAACTCAAAAGAAATATGACTCCAGCAGATCAGAGAGGGGCACGGTAGGAGCAGCTAACGAACTCTAGAAAATTGCAAAATCTTGGGTTGGTCTTTCCTAATGCAGACCGCAAAGCAACATGGTCGAATGGAACGACAAAATCTACCATTGACCATATTTACACTACAAGAGCCTTTTTGGACTTTATTTCATCGTTCGAAGTAATCGAAACAAAGACCAGTGACCACAATCTGTTGGCCGTCTCTTGGAAAACCGTGAGTGAACCGGTGGAGACCCTAGACTTTGAACTGGAAGTGAATAGTCAGGGTAATAGACTTCGTCTTTCAGCCGAAGATATTAAGGAGTTGACGAACAACTATAAAAATCTCGAATCAGAGAACCGGATGAACAAGACAGATTATGGTCCACTACTAATGACGTACAAAAAACCTGGCTTAAAGACTTACTCACAATTTAAGGCTAAAAACCATACTTATGATACGTTGGTGGTTGAAAAGCGACGGATTTATCGTAAAGCACTGAGAAATGCATCAAAACTGACCAGCGATGAAGCTGAAGATGCAAAGCGAAATGCTAAAAACATATACAGCTCTTGGCTGCGTAGCCACCTATTGAATATGCACCAACAGGACGCTGAGGCAATTATAAAATCGATTTGCACAAAAAACTCAAAAAGAATTCTGGTCACTGCTAAATTCTACATCTTCGACGAAAAAAAGCATCATCCAAAACACTATTGGAGAGAGGACTTGGAGCAAACATATAGAGGAAACCTTTAAACTTCCAGACGTGAATCCGAGAACCAAAACCGTTGACTACATCAGCACCTGGATTACTTTAGAGGACAAAGAAGAAATCCTCAAGCTAATAACGTCACTGAAAAATTCCAGAGCCCGGGACCGGAGGGCGTCACCAATATCGACTTAAAAGCGCATCCGGTCGCCTGGGCCACCTTCATGTGTAAAGTCTTCGCAAGATGTTCAGAGTTCAGATCAATACCAGCATCTTGGACGACGGCCATTATAGTGCCTATATACAAAAAGGGAGACCCTAACAATCCTCTAAACTACCAGCCAATAGCCCTACTGGATCCAATTGGTAAGGTATACGGCTCACTGCTATTGAGACGATTCCAAGCCTGGGCCAAAGAGGCACCTTGCAATGACCATTTGCAATCCGGCTTCAAAAAGAATGCAGGAACTAACGTTAACATCCTGACCCTGAGCCTGCGTAAAAGTAGAACGATGGAAGGAGGACCCGGGCTATACCTGGCGTGTATAGATTTTACCCAGGCTTTTGATAGAGTTGATAGAACACTTCTATGGAACAAACTTGAAGCTTGGGCGTGCCCAAAAGAAATCCTGGTGCCCATTAAAGCCCTCCATACAAACACCACGGTTAGAGTGCGACTAAATGACAAAGGAACACTCTCATCAGATATCAAGACAAGCAGAGGTGTAAAGCAAGGCTGCCCTCTAGCTCCCTCAATTTTCTTATCATATATCGGAGACTACCAGCAATCGGAAGCAACAGTAAAATCGTTTCCACCTAAATTGGGGGCGCTAAGAATAAGCAGACTCCTTTACGCTGACGACCTAATCTTGATTGATCAGACCCCTGTGGACCTACAACGTCAGTTGGACAATTTCTTCTCCTATGTGACAGCAAATAATCTGGAAGTGAACAAAGCAAAGACAAAAATCCTGATACTAGAAAGAACAACAAAAAAAGTAGACAGCAACAAATGGTACTACCATTCGTCTCCGATTGAAAAGGTGTTAACTTTCAAATACCTAGGCGTAACACTGGACAGTTCCCGAAAAGACCTGGCCATGCAGGAAGTACTCGTACAAAAATCAGGTCACTAGCTACTAAAGGCAAAGCAATCGACCAAAAATGTGGCCGGTTTTCAATGATTCAAGCCTTAAACTTTTACAAATCAAAAGTGGTTCCCTCAATAACGTACGGAGCGGACGGCATGCTACAGCTACCCTCCTCCATTTGGCCTAAACTGGAAGCATATTATTGGAGAAATGTCCTTGGCCTACCTTCTTCTACACCAATCGCCTCTATTCGTAGAGAATTGAGCTTGCTGTCAATTCAAGGGTCAGTAAACTGCCACTCTCTAAATTTATACAGGAAATGTCTTGCTCCAGATAGCCCTATCCTGTTTAAATTAATCAAATTGGAGTTGGACACTGGCTCCAACAAGACATTACAGACTGGGAAGTAAAACATGCTGTTATTGCTTAGTTCCATCAAGAGTAACGAAGAAGAATTGTTACTTAATTCATCAAAGATCCAAAGAAAAATAAAAGACTGGATACAGACGTTGGATAAAGCATCCGAAAATAAATTGACGTCCCACTTACCACCGAACACAAAAGGGCTGAACGAACTACAGGGATATATAAAACAATTCCCAAATAAACAAGCGAGAAATTGCCTGCTAAGAGCAAGATTGAATTTGTTGCCAACGAATGAAATTAAATTCATAAGAGGCCTCTCTGACACCAGTAACTGCAGACTTTGCCATAACCAGAATGAAAAGGAAACGATAAGGCACCTACTTCTTAGATGCACGGAAATTGGGAAAGTGAGGTACAGTTTTATGAGACATTTCGTATCTGACCTATCGCTGGAACCAGAGGTATGCTGGTGGTCAAGGCTGATCAGTGGCGATAGACCAACCTGGCTAATGGCGACAACAAAACTACTCCAATATGCCCTGAGTAAACTTGAAACCAGTCAGGAATAAGAACCAAATCAAAGGGCCGGAGGCCGGCTGAAGAGGTTAACTAAAAAGAGAAATTGAAACGCGAATGGAAAACTTTGTAAAAATCATTCATTTGTTTGAAACAAATAAATAAAAAATAAAAAAAATAGTGGTGTTGCTCACAAAGGACAGCCCTGCTTCACTCATCTTGATGTTTTTACTGCAGTATACAGCGAACCCTTGTGGTCTAATCTGATTTTGACTTCCGTTTCCGAGTGTAACTCTTGAATTGCTTTGAGGAGACTCGGTGGACATTTTCGGTCAGTCATTTTGGTCCAGAGTAATTCTCTATCGACACTGTCGAAGGCGTGTGCCAAGTCAACAAAGGCCAAGTATGTTTTCTTCTTTTTCTTTATTGCCTCCATTTTCTGCAGGTTTATTAATAGCAGGTTAAGGGAGCCTCTACTTTATGGATCCATGATGTTAATTTGTTCAATATCTGCGTTGCAGAGATTTTGCCAACAACGTCTAAGAGTGCTATTGGCCTGAAATTTTTCGGGTCAGATCTTTATCCTTTTTTGAAAATGGGGACAATCAAGGTACTTTTCCAAGACTTGGGCACTCTTCCTTCTCTTATTATGTTACAGAAGAGGTTGTAACAAAAATCAGTCCATTCATCCGGGTTCTGCTTGAGCATCCAATTTGTCAAGCCGTCTGGCCCTGGGGCTCTTGATGAGCTTAGTCTTTTGATGTTTGTCAAGATGTCATCTTTACAGATCTCGAAGTTCCATGGACTAGGATGATTTAAGTCCGTGAACGTGGCACTTTCATGTTTCTTAAAAAGATGTGAATAATGCGCAATCCATTGGTTCTCAGTCACTGCGGATGTCTGCCTGTGAGGCGTCTACGTTGTTTATCATGGCCCAAAAGGATCCGCTGTTCTTGCTAATCGGAATCCTTAACATTTCCTCGGCATCTTTTTGTAGAATCAAGTTTCTATGGCAACGCAACCAGAATCTCTATGACATTTTTGCTCTTTTATTTTCGAGTGGTCGTTCTTGAGCACTGATCTTGTTTGCTTTTCTTAATGATCTTCTTAGATCTCGTTTATTTTTCCACGATTTGTGGATCGTAAGCGTCGCGATGACGGAATGTTTTTTTTTCTTCAGATCAGCAAGACATTCTGTGTATTTTTCTAAAAGACTAGGATATTCTATTTGTTCCCAGGATTTTAGATTTTCCCTAGGCAGGAGCATATTTGTCATCAGAGTGATTTTTTTCCCCATCAATACGCACTTTGTTTCTGCCTGGCACCACGTGTATCTTTACGTTCCACAATTCTTTTTCTACCCAACTTAGCCCGTCTATTTTAATGATGACTAAGTTACGGTCGCTCTGCTCCATTGGTGTTACCATGAGTTCAACGTTTTCTACGATGGCATTTGATGCGCAGAAATAATATAAGATCGATGCACTTGACACTTGTGACCATGTGGCCTTTGCAGGTATATGACCTCTAGTGTTGCCGTTCAGTAGAGTTAGTTCTCTCTCCTCCATTTCATCTGCCCATGCTGTTCTTATTTTATAGGGGGTCGTTATTTTTGCTTTTGTTTTTTTTTTACAGGAGCATTGTCAAGTTGGAGACATTCCATGTTTAAATCTCTGCATAAAATTTTCCAAGGGTCCGAGTTCTCCTCTGTGATTTGATCTATAGTTTCGCAGATCAGCTCGAGGAACTCAGATTCATCAGATGCCAGGTGCTGCCAATAGATGTCGATAATATATAGGATGCTATGGCTGGTTGCGTTCCCTCCAATTTCTAAGATCGCGGTCTGCAAGTATGGAGCAATATTTACTGATTTTATTATTTTTAGGTTTTTAGCCTTGCTCACCATAATTATTAAGCCTGTTATTGGTCGGCATTTGGCCTGCTTGATTGTTGGGTTCAAGGCTATTTCGAAGCCTGGGGCACACAGCAGTTTTTCAAGCCATGTTTCCTGTAGGCAGAATATGTCTAGTTTGTTAAGAACTCGATCAGATCTTCCAAAGAGGTGCTTAAAACCTCTAGTGTTCCACAAGCCGATTTTTAAGGTTGTGTCATTCCTAACATTTTGGCGTTAGTTCTCCTTGCAGCTGTTTAAAGACCTTGCCAGCCAGGTCCATGATCCTGTATCATTTAGAGACTCTTGCTGGTTCTTACCATTACATCATCTTTTGTGGCTCTTCTGTTATTCTGCAAGGTGATTTTTATTTGTTTCATTGGGCTCTCTCTGGGTTCTTGTTCGGAGTGGGATTCCAGCACTTGGATTGCATTTTTGGCAGGCATTGTTAGAACTGCGACAGGCATTTCACCTCTCCCATTTTGAACATGTAGGGCCTCTTTATTCCTGTGTGCATCTCTTTCTTTATGTAGATGGATCTTTTTCGCTCCTTCATTTACTGGTGAGTTATCAACACAAACTTCCTTTATGTCGAACCCTAGAGAATTCAAATCAGGCCACAGTTCAGGATCAAGTTATGAATGATTCTAGAAGGAATATGTAGTAATACACGATCTGTAGAGAACCTGTCTACAAATGCGACTATTGTAATGTCATCCGAGGCAACTGCACGCAGTTGGGGTACATGACCAAGTAACTGTAACATATTTCTTCTATTCAAGATTAGAATGTCTTCAGACCGGAAAATTCTTTCCATAAGGAGGCTATTTTCTACAATTGGCACTTTGCCTTTGTTCTTATTTTTAAGTGTTTTTACTTTTTTGCTGTCTCTTGTCCTCACGCCAGTCGTGTACAACAGGAATTTGAGTTTCAAGGTTTTCTTTCTGGCTCTCCTTGCCCCCACTTTGGGAGATTCTTTCCATTTTATTTCTAATTTTGTTTTCGTTGGGAGTCAGTTTTTCCACAGGGGCTCTCGGGGGTTCAGGTATCCATTTTGTTTTCTTTAGTAGGGAGTCCCTTCGATCAGCTATTGTCATGAATCTGATTCCATCACCTTTATTTGATCCTGATTATTGAGTCTTTCCAGTTTGATCCCTTACAATTATGCTTTTTCTTTTAGAAGTAATTTTTGTCTCTAGTAGATTTTGTGGGTTTTCATCGTAAGACGAGTCATTTTCAGAATCAATGACAACATCAATGTCATCTTCTTCAAATTCTGAATCCGTTGTTTCTTTTTCTTTATCCACCTCATGTGTGGATAGATTAGCAAGTAGCTCAGTTATTCGGTCGTCCTCCGCAGTTTGTTTAGTTGTGGGCTTTTGCGGCTCGGTGCATGCTGCCATGATCTTCATCAAGGGATCATGTGTTGCAGATTGAGTTTCCACTGCTTTTAAGGTCGGTACTTTTGTTCGTTCTGTTTGTATTGTCACATTTAAGGCTTTTAAATTTCATGGTAATTTTGTGGAATTTTTTGCTAGTGTGTTTTCTCAACTTTTTATGTTTTTTACTTCTTCGTTTGTTTCGTTGCTTTGTTGCTTTCATCCTTATTTGAGGTTGAACCAGGATTTGATTTCTCAAAAATAGCTAAATTTGAGCCCCTTAGAGTGCCACTTTCTCCATTGAGTTTGCTTCTTCTGGGGGCGGTACAATTGACCCCTCGGCATTCGCAGAGGTCGAGGAAATCGCTGCTACCGCACCAATTTCCTCCACTATTATGGAGACAGCAGAACTCAGGGCACTTATATTTTTCAGTTGTGATTCTTGGTCAGTTCCTTTTTTCAGAGAGTGTTTTTTTGTCTCCCCAGGTTCCGCAGTGTCCAGACCTTGAATGCATGATGTCTCCTCCTCCACGTGTGAAATTTTGGCCGACTCTCCGGAGAGGTGTCTCTTCCCTCTTCAGCATGTTCTTCTCGATGCAGGTTTCCACTTTTTTGTTGAGCATCGTTTTCAAGCTGCGATACAGATCCTTTTAGTTATTGTTGTCTTTGCAGAATCAACAGGGCCCGTCTTGCAACTTCTGCAAGGAGACATTGGTCTTCAGAGTTGTTTTTGAGTTGATCTCTCAATAAAGTGTTCAGCATTTCGTTCTTCTTTGAACAATGTGTTTCCTGTTGTTTCAACTCCTGAACCACACTTTCCATGTTAATTATGTTGGAATTTAACAGAGCTAGCAAGGTATTTTGATCTTTACAGGATTTGTTCAAGTGTTCGTACAGGTTAATCAGAGGAGCCACTGTGATCGTCAGCGCAGAAATTATATTTGGTCGTAGTTCGTTTATTACTTGTTCCACAAGGTCCGAACAAACAGCCCGATTTCTTTCTGGATCAACGTTGTTAGGGCTCTTTGTTTTTGGTGCTAAACGTCGTATCTTTGGGAAAACTCTTTCAATAAATGATGAGTCGACGGAGTCTTCTTCGGATGAATCTCCTGATGTTGTCGAGCTCAACCGTCTTTGTGTCTGCCTTTACTTTGCAATTTTAATCTCTAGTAACATTTTTGTGATTCAAACACAGAGCTTCTTTTGGGAGCTAAGCGGGTGCAATTTCAGACTAGGGTCTAATGTTCTTCTTTTGAGTGGGACGTTTCATTGCCTTTGGCTGAGGGGTACATTCTGCTCTGCTACTGAAAAATCTGTACTCTGGTGTGCACCACTGGTTTCAGGGGCTATAAGCCTTCCAGAAACCTCCTCCAACAATTTAGTGTTCTGGTTAATTGCCATCGAGGCGTTAATTTCTTTAAATTCTTCAACAATTTGTCAGCGACCATTAGGGAGTTCCACCTTTCAGGTTTGTTCCGGTGATCAGGAGTCCCTGTGACGGGACACGGATCACAAGCACCTGAGAAGGCTACGAGTGATGGGCTTGACTCTGATGTTTATTTATCTTCAGACCTGTTTACAGACATAATTGCGGGGTTCCATTCGAATTGGAAGGGCAGGTCTAAAAAAGTTTGTAAATTGTGGGCTTTATTCACAAACTGTATTTTCTTTTGTTGTCTTGCAACAAATCTCCACGTTATGGCTTTCAAAGAGGGTATGCCAGGAGAAGCCACCTCCTTTCTAGGCAATTGCGACTTGTCTAAAAATTCCATTGAGTTTTCACACATCTCAAGACAAAATTCAGGTCCAAATCCTAGAGCCGTGTGTTTTGACCCCAGTTTTAGGTCCTGATAAAACCCTTTATCTGCACAGTCCCAAAGCTCCCATTTATTTACGTTTGTTACTCCCTTGTGTCGCAGAGCTGCGGGTGGAGCTATGCGTCATTGTGGTCTCTGTCGGGCTAACATGGTGTCGCGCCACAGGTCTCAGCTGGTCAAGGCAAGGGAGGCATTCCAAGTCCAAGTCAATGTTTTTAATAGATTCGGGGACGGAGTGTGGGTGAGGAGGGGCCAACCCAGACAGTACACACGGGCAACATAAACGAGGGCTTCGTAAAGAGACAGAAACGCACGCTCCATTTAATTTCTGCACAGAGCTCGAGACACACAGTGGTTCATTTACTTGTGTTGAAGAGGAGGAGTGGGGCGCGATGGAATCAGACTCGGAGAGATGTGTACAGTTGTGCCGACTCGCAAAGGGTGCTCTTCCTTCACCTCTCGGTAAGTTGCACACCGGACAAGCTGGTCTTTGATGTTGCGCTGTGTCCAGTATTAAAGGCATGAAAGATTCCATGGAAGCCGGTGCACGGTCACACCGGGAGCACAGGGAACACAAGGAACACTCCCACACACTCTGCGATGCTCCGGGTCCATAGGTGGGTTTTTCTTTGATCTGTTCCAATGGAAATGGAAAAAATACTCTGCAGGTCAGCTCAGCAGTCAGGAACACAGCCAGAAACAGAACACAAGGAACACTCCCACACACTCCGCGATGCTCCGCATCCGGGGCTGGGTTTTTCTTTGATCTGTTCCAATGGAAATGGAAAAAATACTCTGCAGGTCAGCTCAGCAGTCGGAACACAGCCAGAAACAGAACACAAGGAACACTCCCACACACTTCGCCACTTGTATTTAGATGTCCCCCCTGCTGTATGTCAGTGCCTGTATGCCTGAATCTTGTATTTAGATGTCCCCCCTGCTGTATGTCAGTGCCTGTATCCCTGAATCTTGTATTTAGATGTCCCCCCTGCTGTATGTCAGTGCCTGTATGCCTGAATCTTATATTTAGATGTCCCCCCTGCTGTATGTCAGTACCTGTATGCCTGAATCTTGTATTTAGATGCCCCCTGCTGTATGTCAGTGCCTGTATCCCTGAAACCTGTATTTAGATGTCCCCCCCTGCTGTATGTTAGTGCCTGTATGCCTGAATCTTGAAATTAGATGTCCCCTTTGCTCTTTGCTGTATGTCAGTGCCTGTATGCCTGATTCTTGTGTTTAGATGTCCCCCCTGCTGTATGCCAGTGCCTGTATGCCTGATTCTTGTATTTAGATATCCCCCCTGCTGTATGTCAGTGCCTGTATGCCTGAATCTTATATTTAGATGTCCCCCCTGCTGTATGTCAGTACCTGTATGCCTGAATCTTGTATTTAGATGCCCCCTGCTGTATGTCAGTGCCTATATCCCTGAAACCTGTATTTAGATGTCCCCCCTGCTGTATTTAAGTGTCTGTATGCCTGAATCGTGTATTTAGATGTCCCCCTGCTGTATGTCAGTGCCTGTACCCCTGAATCTTGTATTTAGATGCCCACCCACTGTATGTCAGTGCCTGTATGCCTGAATCATGTATTTAGATGTCCCCCTGTTGTTTGTAAGTGCCTGTATGCCTGAATCTTGTATTTAGATGTCCCCCCTGCTGTATGTAAGTGCCTATATGCCTGAATCTTGTATTTAGATGTCCCCCCTGCTGTATGTCAGTGTCTGTATGCCCCTGAATCTTGTATTAAGATGTCCCTCCTGCTGTATGTAAATGCCTGTATGCCTGAATCTTTTATTTAGATGTTGGCCCTGCTCTATGTCAGTGCCGGTATGCCTGAATCTTGTATTTAGATGTCCCCCCCTGCTGTTTGTAAGTGCCTGTATGCCTGAATCTTGTATTTAGATGTCCCCCCTGCTGTATGTCAGTGCCTGTATGCCTGAATCTGTTATTTAGATATCCTCCCTGCTTTATGTCAAAACCTGTATGCCTGAATCCTGCCTCTTGCTGTCCCCCCTCTTAAGGCATCCCTCACTTGCAATGCCTCCTCTGCTTCAACAATCCCGCCCTGCCCGAAATCAGAATCTGAGTGTCACATTATGGTGGTACCATCACTGCCTTGTTGCTAATGCTTTGAATTTACATTTTGACTCGTGTTGGTTCACATGATGGACTTCTCTGAAGCATCACGTAATCATGCTGTGCCCATCAATGAGTTTGAATTTTGACCTGCACATGCTGGACTCTTGCAACATAAGGTGTTCAGTATTGACTTCTGCAACTTGGCAGGGTTCACTCCATATGTTTGTTTGCTCTTTAACACTATATTTCACCATTGTTGCCTCTTTTTCACCTCACTCACTGTTTCTCAGTCTTCGCATTCATTCCCTTGTCTGTACCTTCTCTCCTCTCTCCCCTTCCTTCACCATATTCTATGCACTTGCTCTATCAGAATTGCTGTCAGACCTAGTATGATAGTCATCTGTTACTCTCCTCCCCCCTCCCTTTCCCTCACCTATTCCCCTTGCACTATCAGAAATGTCGTCAGGCCTAATACGAGAGTTGCTTGTCTGTTCCTCTCCTTCCTCCCCTCTCCTTTCCTTTCCCTTACCTATTGACATTCCCCTTGCACTATCAGAAATGTCGTCAGGCCTAGTACGATAGCCACCTGTACCTCTCCTTCCTCCCGCCCTCCGTCCCTTTCCCTTACCTATTGCCATTCCCCTTGCACGATCTGTAATGTCGTCAGGCCTAGTACAATAGTCGCTTGTCTGTTCCTCTCCTTCCTCCCCTTCCCCCCTCCCTTTCCCTTCCTTTTGTCCTTCCCCTTGCACTATCTGTAATGTCGTCAGGCCTAGTACAATAGTCGCTTGTCTGTTCCTCTCCTTCCTCCCCTCCCTTTCCCTTCCTTTTGTCCTTCCCCTTGCACTATCAGAAATGTCATCAGGCCTAGTACGATCGTCGCTTGTCTGTTCTGCTCCCTCCTCCCCCCCCTTACCTATTGTCATTACCCTTGCAATGATCAGAAATGGCGTCAGGCCTAGTACGATAGTTATTGTCTGTCTCATCTCCCCCTCCCCCTACTTCCCTTACCTTAATCATTGTCAAAGCTCTTGCACTATCTGAAATGTTGTCAGGCCTAGTACGATAATTGAGTTCCCATTTTAATGTCTCAAGGCCTTGTAAGAATGTTACTGTATTTTCCCTTGCTCCCTCCCCTGCCTTGAAGCACTTTTAAACACATTGGGCCTCATTACAAGGCTGGTGGCCATGGAATGAACGGTGCCGGTAAGGTACCGGCACCGTTCATTCCGGGCTGCCACATTACGAGTTTGCTCGCGGGTGGCGGAATGCACGTCTGGGCCAGACCAGAAGTGCATACCGCCACCCGCGAGCAGACCAGGATGCTAACAACGGACCTGTCATTAACAGGTCCGTTGTTAGGATCCTCCCCATTCCCATTGAGCCCTATGGGGGCTCGAATGAGAATGGGGATGTACTGGGTCCGGGTCCCGAGAATGGGAATTACCAGGCCTACAAAAGTCGGTATGGCCCGGTAATTCCCTTTTTTTACGACCCGGACACGAGTTGGCCCTTTGTGTATAGGCGCTATACAAATAAACAATCATTCATTCATTCATTCAAGGCACATTCAAGTTTAATAGATTGCCATTTGGGCTCATTTCAGCAGCTGCTTTTTTTCAAAGGGTTATAAAGAATGTGTTGGGGGATGTTAATGGAATGTTCTTTTACCAAGATGGCATTCTCATTATGGGATGGTCTGTGGAAGACCGGGATGTCAAACTAAATATTGTGTTAGACAGAATAAACAATGCAAGTTTAACGCTACAAAATTCCAAGTGTTGTTTCATAGTCTTGACTATTTGGGACACAGATTATCTGGTGAGGGGGTCGCACCAAGGGAAGGACTGGTCAAGGCCATTGTACAAATGGTGTCTCCAAAAGACAAACATGAGGTAATGTCTTTCTTAGGTGTCGTTGAATGTTATGTAAAATTTATAAGAACTGTTTCTGATAAATACACAAACATTAGAGCCCTGTGTAAAAAAATGTGTGTTTTCGAATGGTCTCAGGAGTGTAAGAAAGAATTTGGGGACATTTAACAGGCCATCTGTAATACCCCTGTCCTGGCTGTGTCCGATACCTTCTGAAGAAATCACAATTCCACACGAATCAAGGTAAGCTCTAAGTGTTTAGTATTTATTAACATAAGGAGGCCCTCCTGTCCAGACTGAAACTGCTGACCTGAACAATCACCAAGCCTTATTTGCACATTGCTTTGGAACCCTTGGTGGTTCCATGTTTCCCAGGTAACACCATAACATGTTGTTCTGATACTGGCTACATTATAGCAACCAGGTAAACAAATATATACTTGAACAGCTGCGCGTGCATAACATGTTTATCCTTAGAGTTAACTGCAACCCAAACATGTTTGTCATTACAGTTAACTGTAACAGTACACTATGACCAACTGACATTTATAACTGTATTTGAAATACAATTTGTATCAATTAAACACACGTCTAAATTCAACACACCTCCCTCCTTATACATTGAAAAGAAAAACACATTATTATCCACAATGTTTATCCAAATTTTGGTCTTAATGTTATCTTACATTATTCCATGTGCGACCATCTCCCAGCACTACTGCATCATCTAATACGTTTCTACTTTTAAAGGACCCATAAAATTGCATTCACCTTTCAAGAAACCACACTGGTCCTCATTCCAAGTGTGGCGGTCCGGAAACAAGGGTGACGGTAAACTCACTGGCACCCTTGTTTACGGACCGCCACACTACGAGTCTGGATGCAGGTGCTCCACAGGAATGGGGTGTTACCGAATCTGCTGCCTGACTTCCCGTTCCATCGGGACTTGACTTGACCTGGTGGCACCGGGAAGTCAGACGGTGGATTCAGTGTTTCCGGGTCAGCGCCACCAAACCTGATCACCAGCCTCCATTCTTTATCCTCACTCTCTCTCTCAGAGCTGCTTCATCCCACTCCAAGAAATGCATCCTTAACAACCATGGAGGACACACTGAAGTGGAAGCTTTTCCTTTCCTCAAAGCTTCAAACGGAATGAGCCCAGAAGCTGGCTGAGGTGCTCATCTGTAGGACAACACCAAATTCTCCAAGGCTTGCTCCCAAAACCGACCAGAACTGACTGACAAGCGCACACTTTGTGTCCTGTTAAGCCTTTCCACAATAACATTTCAGGAAGAATGGGAAAGAGCAGATGTATGGTGTTCCATACCCATGCCTTAAAGAAAATTCTTCATAATCCTAGAAGTAAAATGAACAGCATTGTTGGT
This sequence comes from Ambystoma mexicanum, assembly GCF_040938575.1. Lineage (NCBI taxonomy): Eukaryota > Metazoa > Chordata > Amphibia > Caudata > Ambystomatidae > Ambystoma > Ambystoma mexicanum. The sequence goes on along the minus strand of NC_090922.1, from coordinate 1,089,087,573 downwards.
TAGGATTTTTAGAGGAAACCTTTCCCTCTGAAGAACAAGTTACTTCTTACCTTGTAACGTTCTTTTGATGGGATGTTCCTCCGACGTATTCCTTATCTTTGATAGATCATCTCCCAGCTTGCTGGCCTCTGAATTTTTTTTCAGTAGAGGGCGCTGCGCGTCGACGTCCCTCGAGCCGATGTCCCTCGACGGCCTCCGTATCAGCGTCAACGTCACCACGCGTATAAATAGACTTGCGCAGCATCCGTTGCTCAGTTCCGTTTTGACGTTAACAGTTGTTTTACATGAATTGGTTATTGACCTTGAAGGAGCGTAAACTGCAACCACAAAGGAAGTATTACTGCGGGGATGGATGGGAGGGGCGATAAGGAATACATCGGAGGAACATCCCATCGAAGGAACGTTACAAGGTAAGAAGTAACTTGTTCTCCGAAGGGATTGTGTCCTCCGACGTATTCCTTATCTTTGATAGACTCCCATAGCAGTGGTGTGCAATTGGAGGTGGGAGTAAAACGCCATGTTTCGTTTTGGGAATTAACTGAATTAACCGAATGTAATACAGCTTTGCCAAACCTAGTCTCTTGACTAGAGGAGGAATCCAGGTTGTAAAATCTTGTGAAGGTATGTGCGGACGACCATGTGGCAGCCGCACATATGTCTTGAACCGGAACCCCTCTTTGGATGGCCGAGGAGGCTGCGATACCCCTGGTTGAATGAGCCCTAAGATTTTGAGGAGGCTCTTTCCCTGCCAGTTTGTAACATTCCAGAATGGCCAAAATAATCCATCTGGAAATGGTTTGTTTTGTTATCGGTAGTCCCAACTTGTGCCCTGAGTAACCCACGAACAGTTGGTCTGCTTGCCTAATCCTAGCAAGTCTGCTGATGTAAAAGCTTAAAGCCCGCCTTGGGTCCAGCCTATGTAGCCTTTCTTCCTCTTTCCCCGGATGGGGAGGCGGATAGAATGAAGGTAAAGTAATTTTCTGAGTGATGTGGAATTCAGAAACCACCTTTGGGAGGAAATTAGGCTTCACCTGTAGGACAACCTTGTCTTTATGAAAAACTGTATGAGGGGGTTTACAAGATAGAGCTTGTAATTCGCTCACCCTTCTATCAGATGTTAAAGCCACTAATAAGACAGTTTTAAGGGTGAGAAATCTTAGCGAACAAGAGTGGAGTGGTTCGAAAGGAGTACCCATCAGGAAATTTAAGACTAAATTTAAGTACCATTAAGGAACCTGGAAAGGTCTTGGAGGGTAGACATTCGTTAATCCCTTTAGAAATTGTATTACTAAGGGTAATTTGAAATACGAAGCCTCCTCCGCAGTGCGCTTGAAGATCGATAGCGCTGCGAGATAGCCCTTGATAGTGCCAACTTGAAGGCCTGAATTTGCCAAGTAGAGTAGAAAGGATAACACCGTTGGTGTACCACATGAAAAGGGGTCGATATTCTCGTCTCTACATCAGCTGCAAAACTTGTTCCAACGGCAGCGGTATAAAGACTTTGTTGCTGGTCTTATGGCCGAAAGCAACACTTCCATGATGTCATCAGGGAGGTCCCAATCCTTGTATCTCAACCTTTCATAAGCCAGGCGTGAAGGTTGAGGGTTCTGATGTCTGGATGGAGAACCTGACCTCCCTTCTGTAAAAGAATATTCTCCTTGAGTGGAAGACGAATTGGAGGGCAGATGGACATGTCCAGAAGGTCCGGGTGTTCTCCTGGCCCAGTCTGGGGCAATTAGGATCATGGTTCTCCGGAATCTTCTCAACCTCCTGATCATTTGAGGAATGACAGGGACTGGTGGAAACGCGTACAGGAGTGGAAACTCCCAGTACACTACGAACGCGTCCGCTGGAGCTCCTCTCGGGGGAAATTCCCTTGAACAAAACAGATCGCACTTACTGTTGGTACTGGTGGCGAACAGATCCACTTGAGGGGTCCCCAAAGGGCGAAGATCTCCTGAAGGACTTTCTGAGCTAGTTCCCACTCGTGGGAGACTGTGCCCTGCCTGCTCAGAGCATCCACCGTCAAGTTCTTCTCTACGGCTAGGTGAACTGCTGATAGATTCCTTCTTGAATTGCCCAAAACCAGAGCTGCATTGACTTGGGCATTTTGAAACTTGGTGACCATCTGCGGATATCTTGAGCCCTCACCTCTGGTGGCTTAGCTTTTCCCTGGGAAGTGTCCAGGACCGCTCCAATGAACTGGAGTCTCTGTGATGGTATCATCTGTGACTTCTTTAAATAGAGGGAGAAGCCCAGTTTGTGAAGGAAGTGGCAGTCATAATCTAGTTGGATCTGAGCCTGTTCTGAAGGTACAGCTCTGATCAGCCAATCGTCCAGCTGGGGGTAGACGTGGATCCCTTCCCTCCTTAGACTTGCAGCCACTACCGACATTAACTTGGTGAAGAGCCTCGCGGCGGAGGTCAGCCCAAATGGCAGAACTCGAAATTGATAATGAGAGCCGCCAATTGCGAACCTCAGGTATTTCCTGTGTTTGAGCTGGATTGGCACATGGAAATAAGCATCCTGGAGGTCCAGAGATACCAGCCAGTCCTGGAGCTGGAAGGCCTGAAGGATCTGAGAGAGAGTTACCATCTTGAACTTGTCCTTCCTGAGGAACTTGTTCAATTCTCGTAAGTCCAAGATAGGTCTCAGTCCTCCGTCTTTCTTCGGTATGAGAAAGTAGGGGGAGTACCAGCCCTTGTTCCTCTCTGCTACAGGTACCGGTTCTATGGCACCTTTCTCTAGAAGGTCTACAATTTCCTGCAAGAGGAGCGGATCTGGAACTTTCAGAGAGCTGTTCCCCGGTGGATGACTCTAAGGGATGCGTAGAAAAGGCAGGCAGTAACCTTGGGCAACTGTCTCCAATGCCCAAGCATCTGACGTAATAGCCTGCCATTCCGTCAGATGTTGAGTTAACCTGCGCCCTACTGGTGTTTTGTGAAGAGAGTCCTCAGAGCGGTTTGGAGGCGGCTGATGCAGATGCCGAGGGTAAAGAGGCACCTGCTGCTGCTGCAGCTTTTGTGTTTTTACCCCGTCCACCTCGGGTGAATTTCTTCTGACCCCTTTGAATCGGCTGTCATCTGCCCTCTCTGAATGCAGAATAGAAGCGAAAGGACTTACCTCTCCAAGAGGTTCCTGAGGGGCGATATGGTGTCTGACGGATTACAGCTCCTAAGGATTTTGCTGCTGCCTTTGATGTTTGTAGTTTTTCTAAACTGTCATCCGCCTTCTTACCAAACAAAGAAGAGCCGTCAAAGGGCATATTCAAGAGTCTACTTTGCACATCTGGAGCAAAACCAGACTTTCGCAAACAAGCAAATCTCCTGGTTGTTGTACTTGCCGCCATGGCCCTGCTGATCCTGTCAGCAGAATTGATGCCAGTCTGAAGGTATTCGCACATTGTGTCCTTACCATCCTTAATGATGTTGAGAAACGCTTCCCTTTCTTCTCCCTCCGGGAGGCAGTCAGCCGCTGATGAAGCACACTCCCAAAGTGTGTGGCTGAACCTTGCGAGCGTACAAGTAGCATTGATGGATTTCAACGCCATGCTACATGCGAACAAGACTTTTTTGGCCATAGCCATATCTCTTATCATCCCTGTCCTGTGGAAAAGTAGGGTAAGCCGATTTACTACCTGCTGAAGTAGCTGCCTGAACAACCAGACTCTCCGGAGTTGGGTGTTTGGATAAATATTCAGGGTCAGCAGAAGACACCTGATATTTAGTTGATACATTTTTGTTAACTGCCGGGATTACCTCAGGTGTTTCCCAGTTTGCCAATATTCTCCTTTGTAATGCCGCATGAAATGGCACCACAGGATCCTCCTGTGGACCTTTGACCAAGATGTCTGTGAGGTCGTCTTGCTGAAAAGCAGGTCAGGGTGTGGACCATCCCATAAACTCTATTATCCTTGCCATCAAGGTTCTATAAGGGGTTTCAGCATGTTCCCCTGGGTCTGATGTGGCAAATTCCACTTCTGGGGAAGTGTCCAACCCACTTGCTTCCTGTAGGGTTTCATGGAGGTCTTTCAACCTACCTTCCTCAGAGGTAAATTCCTCTGGTGCAGGAGTTGCAGATCCCTGCAACTCAAAAGGTCTTTCCTGATCTGAATCCTCCCCTTCTTCATAAATAGAAGATAAGACCATGGAGTGATCAGGTCTTGAAAATGGTATAAATCCCATTTCCAGAGCAGAAGGAGCCAAATTTGTCATGATTGGCTGAGAAAACGTCAACGTCGTCCACGCGGATTTTGAAGGCTTCAAAGCCATTGAAGCCATAAAAAAAGGCGTCGAGAAAGGTGGTAGAGGCCTCGATGAACTCGAGAGTATTGGGATTCTACTCGAGGTTGTCGACGACATTCTCGTGCTCGAGGCTCTGGGTATGGCCACTGGCTGTGAGGTGGCTGTGGGTTTATCCTTTCTTGGCGTCAACGTCGGCGTCGACTCGACTGACCTGTGCGTCGAAGAACCCTTCGATAATGGCGTCGACGACGCCGATCTATGAGTCGAAGGGATCTTCGACGACGGCGTCGAAGACGCAACTCTGCCTTTACTCGAGGGTTTGTGACGCTCTCGAGTGGCTTCTTTCGCCGCGTACTGTGACTCGTGGCTTTTTGATTTTTCGGGTCTTTCACTCAGGGTATCACCCTCAGCAGTCTTTGAATGGGTCGAGGCCGCTTTCTCGAAGACGCTTAGCATCTTTTTCCTGAATTCCTCCCACTCAGCCTGAGAGCTATGTTTTGTGGGGCAGGAGGCCCTTTTTGGGGAAATGGAAGAAGACGAAGATGAGGAAGGGGATATTCGACGTCTCTTTTTTGAATGCTTAGATCTCGAAGAGTGATGGGAACTGCTTCGAGACCTAGAACGAGAATGTCTTTTGTGATGCCGAGGAGACGAATGTCTCGACTCCGCCAAGGAAACTTTCAAAGAAGTTTTAACTGCCTTACCTCTTTCGAGCTTCCCCTTACGCTCCTTCAAGGCTTTCACCATCATGGACATGCAGTCCTCGCACTCCGAACAATGGTGTTCGATTCCCAGGCACCACAAACAGATCCTGTGAGAATCCGTCAATGACATTTTCTTTCCACAGTCTCGACATTTTTTGAAGCCGGACCGTGGAGTCGTCGGTTCGGGTGAGGAAGCCATCGAGTACGAGTCGGTATTCCTGAGGAAAATATTGATATATTTGACTGAAGAACTGAGCAACGATATTCCGAGGCCCCACGAAGCGTGGAAAAACAGAACTGAGCAACGGTCGCTGCGCAAATCTATTGATACGCGTGGTGACGCCGATACGGAGGCCGTCGAGTGACATCGGCTCGAGGGACGTCGACGCGCAGCGCCCTCTACTGAAAAAAAAATTCAGAGGCCAGCAAGCTGGGAGATGATATATCAAAGATAAGGAATACGTCGGAGGACACAATCCCTTCGAAATGTACCATCCAAAAACAGTACTACTGCCTTAGACGCCGCTTCAAGTACACACTTCACCTGCACCCATTTAGAGTAGAAATCTGCCAATAATAGTACATATATTTGATGCCACCGCTTGACCATAATGGACCCAAGCTGTCTAATGTGACCTATTCCCATGGAGCTTTGAGGAATTCAAATGGTTTGAGGAGTTGTGCACAAGTTTTAAGCATCTTATCAGAAGCTGCACACATTGAACATTCCTTAATCATGAACTCCACCTCAGAATCTATACCCAGGCACCAATAGTCAGCTCTGAGCCTGCCCCGCTGTGTTAGAAATGCCAAGCTTACCACTGTGAACCGAATTCTGCAACTTTTCCTGTACGCCCACGGGAGGCACAATGCGATCAGTATGTTGCCATCCTCCACAGCTAAATCACATCCCACTCAGTGAAAAACACCAAGTCCTATGTCAGCTGACCAACTTGACCAATTGCTGCAAATTAACTCTTTGACTTTAACCAATTCCTGGTCCTCTGCAAGAGCGGTATCGCACTCATCCTGCAAGATGTGAGTCCTCACACACCCAACATACATCCTGTCTGGGTTATTCAGCATCTTCATAATTATTGCAGACAGTATTTCTGGACAGGACATCTGCAATTACATTGTCGTTACCAGACACATACTTAATCTCAAACTCATGTCCTTCAACTGCAGTTACCCAATTGACTATGCGCCTAGACACACCATCTAAACCTTTTGATGTAAATACGTCTACTAGTGGCTATGGTCTTATCCTCTGAGATCCTGGACAGGTGCCACAGCAACAGATGATTGAAGGAGCACCTGTTGGTTCTGTTTCCCACCTCACTCTGCTTTCAAGCCAGCTTGACTGCTTTTCGAGTCACCTCCAGACGCTGAGAGATCAACGAGATGCTTTTTACATTCGACAATCGACAGTTTTTGACATGCTTCCAGCCTTTTTCCAGCCCCAGACTTGACCTCACCCGCCTGCTCCACACTGCCTTTGAACTGAGAAGCACATGACAAGACTCGACCATCTCCATTCCAACTATTGGGTAGCGTCCAACTCAACTATCTCCACACCAACTAGACCCATTGGGAAGCGCCTATAGGACTGATTCAATGCTGTTGAGCCTAAATAACAAGACTGAAGGGTATCTGTAGGGGCTTTGTCCCCCTGATCTGGTCTCATGTTGTCATAGTACATTTGATGGCTCAGTGCCTGCCACTTCCAACATCACAGCGGTTGCAGGTAGGAGGATAGCAGAGTTGCTTAAAGAGAAGCAAAAGTGGTTATACAACTACCTATGCCAGGTTTCAGATACAGATTGTGACTTCTTTCAGACAGCAGATAATCTCTGTAAAAATACAAAAGACGTTTAACCACAATTCCAAGAGTGTGCCTTTAAATTACATAATAAGGCATATTTCGCAATTACCAATCACCGAGCCAGCCTATTGCCAGAAGCCCTCGTTCCTAATGTACTTTCATAAAGCAGACAGTTGAGGATAAATTGCCACTCCAGTGTTTTCACTGGCTGAAGCCCATCTGCTGTTTTTCACTGAGCCGACCCAGCTGGCCTGTGGTTTTGCAAGGTGCAGCGCAGTGGAAGGTCCGCTCTAAAATGTCATAATTACTCAGAAAAGATGTGCCTCCGGGGACGAAGGTACACAATGTCACTTAGGGAAACAAAAGTCAGCTTTGAGCTCATGGCCCAGGAACGCACTCTCTCGATGACAAAGGTTGCCTTGATGCAGTCTCAGCACGAGCCATCTCCCCGTACTGTAGTAACGTATTCCCCGTCTCTGGAGTGCAGGGGAACTGTTTATTTCCTCACATCCTTGAAGCCAGTCTGGCCTTTCAGTTAACCATTTTGGAGGCGACGGAACACGAGAGCGTGCGCGCGCTGGCAAACACATTATCCAGCCCTGAAATGATCCTACTCTCCGGCGTAACCGTTTATACGGCTTTGAATGGAATATGAAGCATATCCATTACACACGATGCTCATAGACTTGACATGTTTATGACAAACGTAAATTACATTATTTTAACTTTTGGTGTGTTTGGAATATAAGAACCTGGTGTTAATTACAATCTATAGTTAACAGCATGCAGTGGGTGGAAAAGGAAAAGGCGGAAGGGAGTTGGATCTATTGTGAATTCATCATTTTATTTAAGTTTATTAATGGCTCCACACAAACACCGGTTTTCTACTGGAAGCTTCACACCTCAGAGCTCAGGACAGGGTTTCATGGATATTTGCATACTTTTGAAAAATAAATGCTCAGCACGTAGGTGTTTACAAAGTTGAATGTAAGGGAAAGTGCATAGGTGGCACATAGCCCTGTGTCATGCAACACTGCAAGACAGTCCTGTTTTTTCCCATTGGATTCTGGGACTTGTAGGCCCGTAGTTACAATGAAGATTACCCCTGCTAACTGCGCAGGGAGTATTAATTCTATTAGAGACTAGGAGGCGAGCATTATGCTTCAACTTCTTTTATTACTACTCCTCAGCAGTTTCAACAAACCAATAACAAAACACTGTAAAAATGTCCAAAGTGACTTTTCTTTCTTAAAACTACATTCCCCATAGTCTCTGTAGTCCATCTCCATCCATGCTCAGCTATGACCACTTCCTGTCCCTGAGCTCCTCCTCTCTTTTACGTGCTCTGAACTGTCACTCGCAAAATCCAACTATGTCCTGCCAACAGAGCAAAGACTTAAACCACTCCAAACTGCATCCGCCGATCCTCCTCGACTTCAAACGACTACTGTTGCTGGCCCTTCTACTCAATTGTTCTTCTGCTCTTCCCCTAGGGATGATACAAAGCAGCAGAATCGGGGTGGTGTTCATATATTGCATCCATCATACAAAACATCATTATTAACAATAGATGAATGGGTGAAAAATTAATGCTCGCCTCCTAGTCTTTAATAGAATTAATACTCCCTGCGCAGTTAGCAGGGGTAATCTTCATTCTATGACAAGACTGGAGGCGAGCATTATGCTTGTTCAAAGCTTCCCAATACAGAAACTGCTAGACTCTCGGTTGGCTTAAAGTAAAACTCCTTAAAGGTATAATCACTAGCCCAATCCGCTGCTAGCGTAATCTCTCTTATGGACACGCCTTAGATGCCATTGCTCCTCGCACTGAATGCACTCCGTACCTCCTCAGATCAATATTCGCTGCATGCATAATTTCTTTAACCCATCTAGCGATGGTGGCTGTAGAAACGGCTTGGAAAGGCTTCCTACGAGCTATGAGCAATTGTGTGGTGCCAGCTGCTCTACACTCCGCTGTTCTGCACTCATACTCTTTGATGCAGCTCTCTACACACCACTTGGTCCTGTTCGGAAAATACGGATAGTGGAGCGAAGAGGTCCCTGTCTTAGTTCTTCGTACAATCGAGAAAGTGACTCCTTCTGGACCAAAGGATCTCCTTTTTATCTCTAGCGCTCTGACATCTGATACGCACTTACAAGATATTAGGCATAACAGCATTGCCAATTTACCTGACAGCTGCTTAAGGAACAAGTATCTGTCTGAAGGCCTGCCTTCCAAAAGCTGGAGGACTGCTGTTACATCCCACTGCTGGGTGTTCACCAGCTGGCACGCCTTCGATCAGCAAATGTCCCGCTGAGATGGCAGATCTGAACACTCCAATCGTGTAGAAAGCTTTTCCATTTTACGATAATTGAGCTGGGAAGTTCAGGATCACTAATACAGGGGCTGAAATGGGATGAACACCTCTCCCCTTGCACCAGCTAGTCCACTTGGCCCAAGCTGCGTCGTAGCTCCTTCTAGAGGAAGGAGCCCAGGATTACGCGATAAGCTTTGCAGCTTGCGTCGAAATGCCTGGCAGGGCCCAGTATCCTACATGCGATGAGCGGGAGTGTCCCTCTCACTCTCAGAGGATGATACAACCCAACTGGGTCAGTGAGCAGTTGGTCTCCTTCTGGCCGTACTCTCGGCAGGTCCACCGAAATCTCCATCAGAGCCGGGAACCATACTTGTGACTTCCACAGTGGTGCGACTAACAGTAGTTCTGCTCTCTCCCTCCAACACTTCGCTAGCACTCTGTTCAGCATCATGAAGGGGCCTGCCTGTCCATTCTTGAAGGAAAGCGTCCGTACCCCATGCACCTGGACCCAGCCTCCAGCTGAAGTAATCAGCAGTCTGTGCGTTGAGGCGCGATGCAAAGAGGTCTATGTGTAATGGACCCCACCTCCGATCCAGCCTCTGAAACACTGTCGGATCCAGTCTCCAATGGCTGGAGTCTGTGAGGTAGCATGAGTTCCAGTCCGCTACCACGTTCAGTGCTCCAGGCAGAGACTCCGCCATCACTGATGTTTCCAACTGAAGGCAAAAGTGCCACAAATCCTTTGCCAGTATCCTGGACTTTGTGCCACCCAGGTGGTTTATGTAGCGGACAGCTGAGATGTTGTCCAGTTTCAACAATACGCCTGATTTCATCTTCCCCTTCATGAAGGCCTTGATCGCGAAAGACCCCGCTAACAGCTCCAGACAGTTTATGTGAAGGCAAAACTCTTCTTCGCTTAACTTCCCTCCTGTCTGTAGGTCCCCTCATCGAGCTCCCCAGACCAGGTGACTGGCATCTGACTCTATGATCAGGTCTGGCCGAAAATGGCCCGCCTATTCCAGGCATCCATATTCTTCAACCACCATTCCAGTTCTGTCACGCATTCTAGATCCAAAGGTACTAATTGATGATATCTCAAGCCCTGCTGCAAGTGTCTTATCTACAGCTCTTGCAGCACCCGATAGTGTAAAGGCCATGGAAATATGGCTTGAATGGAGGCCGCCAACAGTCCCACTATTCTTGCTAGTACCCTGAGGGAAACTACCTGCTTCTGCAGGCAACCTCGGATTTCTCTTTTGATGTTTCGTATCTTCATGTCGGAAGCTCTAGAGTGGCTTTCCTGGTGTCTAGGATAAATCCCGTGAAGTCTAGTCTCTGTGCTGGAGTGGTGTCCGACTTCTCCACATTGACCAGAAACCCCAGAGACCTGAGCAGATCCTGCACCCATCTTGTCTGGTAAACCAGCATCTCTCGGTCTTCGTCCAGCAGCAGGAGGTTGTCTAGGTATATGATCAACCCTATGCCTTTCTCCCAGATCGCTGCTGCCACCGGGTTCATCAGCTTGGTAAAAGCCCAGGGAGCCGATGCAAGACCGAAGGGCGTTGTCTTGAATTGCCAACACTGCCCTTTCTAACGAAAAGAAAGGAATGTTCTGAACTCCTCTAATACTGGGACCATCAGGTAAGCATCCTTCAGGTCCAGTCTCGTCAGCCAGTCTCCTTCCCTGAGGGAGTCTCAGAGCTGGTGTTTACCTTCCATCTTGAAATGGCAGTAAACTACCCAACCGTTTAGTTCTTTCAGGTTTATTACCGGTCAGACTTTCTCTTTCCTGTGTACCAGGAACATGTTGCTCATGAAACAGGGAGTCCCCGGGCATCCCTCTATGGTGTTCTTCTGGGCTAGCTTCGACAGCTCATGGTCTAAACAGCTCTGCTCTGCTCGTGCTAGGTGCTGCTGATGTGGCCTGCACACTTGAACTGGCGGCTCTATTAATTCTAGATGCAGACCTTTTATGGTTTGCAATATCCAAGCATCGTTGGAAAGCACGTGCCAGTTTTCCCAAAACAGACCAGTCCTCCCTCCCACCAGAGGGTAATGGATCATTCCCACCTTGTGTGAATCCATGTCCACGCCCGGTTCCTCTTACCCTGCATCCTCTAGGGAAACAACCCCTCGCCAGGAAGAAGGAATCCTGCTATCTGTTCTCCCAGTATTGTACTCTAGGATTTGTGGGCCTTCTGCCTCCTTGATTTCGACCAGCCGCATGACCCCTGGGGCGACCGGTCACGGCAAAAACTCTGTCAGGGAAAAATTTTCAGATTGATGCCTGAGCTTTCTCCAGTGAAGTATAGGTACCAACAAAATGGCCCATTTCCTTCCCAAAAGTTTCGCTGAACCGGAGACCTTGCGCTACTTCTTCTGCCTCACATGAAGCAAGGTTGCTGAGCTTGGGATCTATTTTCAGCAGCAAACCTTTCCTCCTCTCTGAGGCAATTGCGCAGTTAGCGTTCCCCAGCAAACAGACTGCCCTCTGTGCCCAGCCTGCTAGCGTGTCGGGGTCTACTTCTTCTCCGTATCTTTAGCTCTCTCGGCTAGGTCCATGATCTTTGCTAGCGGCCCAGCCAAGTCCAGTACTTTTTCCTAGCAGCTCTTCCATGACCTGCCAATACTCTTCCGGGGTTGTTTACTGGTCTTGGATACAAAAGTTAACATCTTGGGGTCCAGTGTTAGGGAGACTTCTCAAAATGTGCTAATTTCCCTTACCCTTTGAGACCCCCAGCAAATTTGCTGGATTTCTAGGATTTTATTTTTTTTACCTGGAAAGATTGTGATCCTTTTTTCCCACTCTTTCATGTATTTTGATGTGTGTTTTACTTTTGTGTTATTTGGTTATGGAGTTTTAACATCAGTGGCACAAGGATGTTTTTTAGACCTCCCAAGGTTTAAATAACTTCTCTGGGACGGAATACTGTCTCCCAGAGCATGTAAAGTTAAATTGACTTTACTAGTCTCTTTTAATTTACTGACCCAGCACATAATATCTTCCTATAGAGTGCTGGAGGGGTTGCCTGGCTTCCCTTGAGTCAAAACACTCATGAAACAGTAAAATGTTACCCTTTCCTACTTTAAATGGCTGGTGGCAGTGGTTTAGATCAAACTACCATGATTTTTCCAGACCGCTAACAATGGTAGCTAAAAATCGTGTCAACCATGTTTTTCAATATGGCACCCAAGACCTATCTGTAAAAACAGACTCTGAACATCTTTTTTCTCCATTTCTTTTAGGAAAGGTCCTTATTGAGTTTGTGTAACGCTCACCTGATTCCCGCAGAGGCGCCGGTCTTGACTGGGTGAATGCCGTATCTTCAAAGGTGATGTGTAACATACGGTTGGCTCTTTGGGCTGGACCTCTGTGCACTGTATGTCTGACTCGAAGAGTAAGATGTCTGCAGATAGAAAATATGGGATTAATGAACTGGGGTTATTGGGTGCCTCTCTCCTCTTCCTCTTCTCCTGTAGAACCCCAAAGGTTAACACCCTCACCTTAGGTAAGAGAACGCCGAGCTCTCCATCTGCCTCGGGGCAGGGTGCCGTAACCAGTTTCTTCACTGGATAAGGGTGCAGGCCTCTTGACCTCAGAGGACTGCTGTCCGTCGTTAACTGCACGAACGGTAAGTTCTGGGCACTTCAAATGTCTTAAAAGTCTTTTGTAATGATATCTCTTGTTTTGCAGGGTTCCGGCGATGGCGGATGGCGGGCTGATGAGAGTTGAGGATCGAACCCGCGTGAGGAATAGCAGCGCCTGGAAGCACGTAAGTAAGCGCTTGTAGCCTGCTTCACGATGCGCACTAACTGTCCCTTTTATCTTGCAGGTACAAGTTCGGAGCTTTAGAGAAGCTGAAGGGTGCTGGAATACCCACTGGATTCGGCGTGGGAAGGAGTAATGGCACGTGAGTAATAAAGTTGCCCAATGTCTTTAAACGCACCTTCTTTTGTCTTTCAGATGCGGGATGCAGCGCCGAAGGCCTCCGGAGCGTGCGAAGAGCTGGTAAGCTTTTGTCTTTCAGATGCCGGAATGCAGTGCGAAGACCTCCGGAGCATGCGAAGAGTAGGTAAGCCTTTGTCTTTCAGATGCCGGAATGCAGCGCGAGGCGTTGGTGACAGCCGATGGACCAGGTAAGAGATGCGCTGCCACTGAAGACCGTAGTGCTAACCTGTTCTTTCTTTGTCTTTACAGGCGCTGCTGAAGACTGGATTCCAGGATGGTAAGCCTTTGTTCCCTTAGGCCCAGGATCAGAAGCAGAAGACACGATGAGCGTTCTGCTGCAGAGAATGCAGAATAACGCAAAGCAAGATTCATCCATCGGGTGTGGTTTAAATAGCCTCCTGTAGTGCTTAGGTGTCTCCTTCCACAGCCACGCCTAGGTAAGAAAAGAGTTCCTGCTTTCCAGAAGAGTTCCAGTGTTCTGAACCTAGGGAGTGGCTCCTGCCCCACCCAACAGGAAAAGTAGTCCCAAACAGAAGAGGATCAGGGGTTCAACTGGCAGGTAAGTAAGCAGCATGGTCTGCTGCAGGTAAGTCCACCCAAGCATTATGAGCCCGGCGCTTCCAGCGCTGGGACTGGGCATCTTTATGAGCCTGGTGCCACTGGCGCCAGGACAGGGTCCAAAAGGTCCCAATTGGGTCTGGCTGGCACTCGTTACCGGGGTTATGGGTCTGCTTCCAAGGGAGTCGGGCAAGTCCTGATCTTTTGGAAGCAGAGATCATGACAGCACCGCCCCTCAAGGCCCCTCCCAAACCGGGCTTCTCCGGGGGTTTGGGCTTGTTAGGAAATGTTCGATGAAATCTTTTGATTAGACGAGGCGCGTGGACATATTCTGCAGGTTCCCAGGATCTTTCTTGGGGACCGTAGCCTTTCCAGTCAATCAGGTAAAATAGTTTAGATTTGGAGATCTTGGAATCCAGGATGCTTTTGACTTCAAACTCGAGTTCTCCATCAACTAGAATAGGTTTTGGAGATGTAGTTAGTCGGGTTTGAGGTTGCACGGGTTTTAATAGAGAGACGTGGAAGACCGGATGTATCTTCATGTGAGGGGGCAAGTCCAACTTGACCGCTACTGGATTTACTATGGTAGTGATGGAATAGGGACCAAGGTATCTTGGGTTGAATGTGCGTGGTCCTTTTAGAGGTAGATATTTGGTGGATAACCAGACTTGATCTCCTACTTGATATTGGGGGGGCTTCCTTCCGATGTTGGTCTGCTCCTTTCTTGTATTGTTCTTAAGCCCTTTGAAGGTGAGAAACGGCTTCCTTAAAGGCTTGGGTGATTGTAGAATGCAGGTGGTCTACTGCTGGTGTTCCAAGGTCTTGGAGTGGATCCAACTCCGAGGTTCGAGGGTGACTACCGTATAAAAGAAAAAACGGGGTCTTCCCAGTTCCCGAGTGGATAGAGTTATTGTAGGCATATTCGGCTATCCAAAGGATATCTTTCCAAGTTTTTTCAGTTTGTTGTAGCATGCAGCGCAAATACTGTTCCAGAGTTTGATTGGTCCTCTCGGTTTGTCCGTCGGTTTGAGGGTGGTGGCTGGTCGAAAGTCTCACATCAATTTGAGCCGACCGACAGCAACTTCGCCAAAAATGAGAAATAAATTGACTACCTCGATCCGAAATTAGAACTGAAGGAAAACCGTGCAGTCGGACGATGTTTTCAAGAAATTATCGGGCCAGAGTTGCTGCTGTTGGTAAGCCTTTGAGTGGAATGAAATGCGCCATCTTGGAGAATAGGTCCACGATTACTAGGATCGTATTGTATCCGGAGCATGGAGGTAGATCGGTGATGAAGTCCATAGAAAGCGTATGCCAAGGGCGAGGCGGGATGTCAATAGGGCGTAAGAGGCCGGCTGGTTTTTCCTTTTGACTCTTGTTTTGGGCGCATACTCCACAGGACATTATAAAGTCTCTGATATCTTTTTTCCAAGACGGCCACCAGAAGTAGCGCTTGATCTTTTCCGAGGTCTTGGTCATACCGGGATGTCCTTCCATTAAAGAATCGTGATAACAAGAGATTACCTTTTTCTGTAAATCTGTGCTGGGCAGGTATAACCGTTCTTGGAAATATAATAGGTTGTCCTTCACCGTAAAGTCCTTTCCCTGCAGATGCCAATTCTGTATGTCTGCTGGAGTTACCAGTAGCCTGGCTTTATCCTTAACTTCCTCTATGGATTGTGTGGCGATTACACCTAGAATTCTTTGTTCGGGAATGATAGGTACAGGTTTAGGATTGATCAAATGTTCTTCCACTCCCATCCGAGAAAGGGCATCAGCTTTACCGTTTTTTGTACCAGGTCGATAGGTAATTATAAAGTCAAACTCGGCAAAGAATAGTGCCCAACCGAGTTGCCTAGAGGATTGAGCGTTTGCGGTTTTCAAATATTGCAGGTTTCGGTGATCTGTAATCACAGTAACGGTGTGTCGGGCCCCCAGAAGATAATGCCGCCAAGCCTTAAAGGCGGACTTGATAGCTAGAAGTTCCTTATCAGTAATAGTGTAATTGATTTCAGGAGGCGAGAATTTGCGGGACCAATATGCCACGGGATGCAACTGATTGGTTACTGGGTCCTTTTGTGATAGAACTGCCCCCATGGCAAGGCTCGAAGCATCAGTTTCAACGATGTAGGGGAGTTCTGGGCGAGGATGTTTTAAGATTGGTGCAGAGATAAATCTAGTCTTCAAATTCTGGAAAGCTTGTTCCGCCTCGGTAGACCATTCAAAACGTTTGTTTTTCTTTAACAAGGCGGTGATGGGCTGGACTATTCGAGAGAATTCGGGGATAAACCTGCGGTAAAAGTTAGCGAAGCCTAACATGCTTTGAACACCTTTTACGGAGGATGGCGATGGCCATTTGAGAATTGCATCGACCTTCTTTGAATCCATACGCACTCCGCTAGGTGATAATATGAATCCCAAGAATTCAACTTCAGTCACGTTGAAAACACATTTTTCCAACTTAGCGAAAAGTTTGTGTTGACGCAATCTCTCGAGGACCATTTTCACGTGTTTCCGATGTTCAGTTTCCGATGAAGAATAAACGAGGATGTCGTCAATGTAAACAACAACACACACATCTATGAGCTCTCTGAGGACATCGTTCATAAAATATTGAAAGGCGGCCGGGGAATTGCAAAGTCCGAATGGCATGACCTGATATTCAAATAGCCCATACTTGGTGCGGAAGGCCGTCTTCCATTCATCGCCCTCTTTTACTCGTACCAAGTGGTAGGCTCCTCTAAGATCCAGCTTTGTATATATGCATGCTTTTCTGACTTGGTCCAGGAGTTCAGGGATCAAAGGTAACGGATATCTATTCTTAACGGTGATCTGGTTCAGGGCGCGATAATCTATACAAGTTCTAAGGTCCCCTTCTTTTTTTGGAACGAAGAACAAAGCTGAGGAAGCAGGGGACTTGGAAGGACGAATAAACCCATTCGCTAGGTATTGATCCAGGTATTGTCGGAGGTGAAGATTCTCAGGCTCGGTGAGGGCATAAATTCTACTACAAGGAAGAGTAGATCCAGGTATCAGGTCTATCCGGCAGTCATAAGACCTATGAGGAGGTAGAGAGTTAGCCTGATCCTTCTGGAAAACATCTTGGAATTCTAGGTATTCAGGAGGTAACTGGGGAGCCTCCGAGGAAATTGCTGCCAGTGCAACACCAGGTTGAGGGTGACAAGTAGAGACACATTCTGGAAACTGAACCGTTCTTGCTCGCCAATCGATCTGAGGATTGTGCTTCTCTAACCAAGGAATTCCTAGAATAATCTGGAACTGAGGGGCCTTGATCACATCGAACACGATCTTCTCATGGTGTCCATCTTGACTTACTAGCGTCACTTCTTGGGTGGTATGCGTTACTGGTCCGGAGGCTATCTCCGTACCATCCACCGTAGTAATGACGTCCTTTACAGCCTTTGGACAAAGAGTCAGATTCATCCTCAAAACCATTTCATGATCCACATAATTGCCTATGGCACCGCTGTCGACGTAAGCTTCAATCGCATGTAATCGATCCGGATGTTCAGGGCTAATGAGGACCATAGGTATCACGAAATGCGAGGTCACGGAACTGGTTTTAACGCTCGGCAAGAGGACCTCTATTCTTGTCGGGCGAGGTTGTTTCCCTGCTCAGAGTTTGTGACCCTGGTAACTGCAGCTCCTACTGCCTTCTTGGCTGGTTTCACCGGACAGTCTCGAAGAAAGTGCCCCGAGTTTCCGCAATAGAGGCATAATTGCAGCTGTTTTCTCCTTTCCCGCTCCTTTTGTGTTAGTGGTCCTTTCAGGCCCCCTATTTGCATGGGTTCCCCGGAGTCTACTCCTTTGGTAGGAGTTGGTGGTTTGGAAAATACTCGAGCATCAAACTTGGAACGATCGGCCTTCCTGTTCTGCAGTCTGTGGTCAATTTGAACGACTAAGTCAATATAGTCCGAACAGTCTTGCGGGGGATTCACTACTTGGGCTAACACATCTTTGAGCTCTCCACGTAGACCTCTATAAAACAGCGTAATCCTTTTGTCCTGAGGCCATCGAGTTTCCACTATCAGTCTGTTGAAAGACGCAATATAAGCCAAAAGGTCTTGATTACCCTGTCGCAATGAAAGGAGCTCATTGTCCAAGGCCTGCCCCTGTGAATGTCTTGCAAACAGTTTTTCCATACTGAGCTGAAAAGCTTGAAAATCATGGAGAACCGGATCATCTTGATTAACTAGAGGGATCGACCAGTCTGCCGCATTGCCACTAAGGTACGAAAGCACGAAAGCTACCTTAGCTTGATCAGTTGGAAAGGCTGCTGGCCGGCATAAGAAGTGCAACCGGCACTGATTAATAAATACTGCAAACCTCTTTGGGTCACCAGAAAATCGTTCGGGCAGAGCCAGAGGTACATTCCCAGGTAGGTTGATCTGCACTGGGTTCGTAGAGGATGTTGAAGGAAGATTTGCCCCTGATGCGGGTAACGGAGTTTGTCCGGCTTGTGACTGTAGCACTTGTCTAGCAAGATCGTCTGTTCGCTCCTTGGAAATAATCAGTTCCCTTCTTAGAGCATTCGTTTCCTGACGGGCTGCATGCACTTCTGCTCTTAGTTCCCCAAGTAACTGGGCTAGCTGGTCGGTATCCGAGGTTTCCATAGCGCCTGGGTGGGAGTTTTCCGATAGGCTTTGCGTTCTGTAACGCTCACCTGATTCCCGCAGAGGCGCCGGTCTTGACTGGGTGAATGCCGTATCTTCAAAGGTGATGTGTAACACACGGTTGGCTCTTTGGGCTGGACCTCTGTGCACTGTATGTCTGACTCGAAGAGTAAGATGTCTGCAGATAGAAAATATGGGATTAATGAACTGGGGTTATTGGGTGCCTCTCTCCTCTTCCCTTTCTCTTCTCCTGTAGAACCCCAAAGGTTAACACCCTCACCTTAGGTAAGAGAACGCCGAGCTCTCCATCTGCCTCGGGGCAGGGTGCCGTAACCAGTTTCTTCACTGGATAAGGGTGCAGGCCTCTTGACCTCAGAGGACTGCTGTCCGTCGTTAACTGCACGAACGGTAAGTTCTGGGCACTTCAAATGTCTTAAAAGTCTTTTGTAATGATATCTCTTGTTTTGCAGGGTTCCGGCGATGGCGGGCTGATGAGAGTTGAGGATCGAACCCGCGTGAGGAATAGCAGCGCCTGGAAGCACGTAAGTAAGCGCTTGTAGCCTGCTTCACGATGCGCACTAACTGTCCCTTTTATCTTGCAGGTACAAGTTCGGAGCTTTAGAGAAGCTGAAGGGTGCTGGAATACCCACTGGATTCGGCGTGGGAAGGAGTAATGGCACGTGAGTAATAAAGTTGCCCAATGTCTTTAAACGCACCTTCTTTTGTCTTTCAGATGCGGGATGCAGCGCCGAAGGCCTCCGGAGCGTGCGAAGAGCTGGTAAGCTTTTGTCTTTCAGATGCCAGAATGCAGTGCGAGGACCTCCGGAGCATGCGAAGAGTAGGTAAGCCTTTGTCTTTCAGATGCCGGAATGCAGCGCGAGGCGTTGGTGACAGCCGATGGACCAGGTAAGAGATGCGCTGCCACTGAAGACCGTAGTGCTAACCTGTTCTTTCTTTGTCTCTTTGTGCTGCTGAAGACTGGATTCCAGGATGGTAAGCCTTTGTTCCCTTAGGCCCAGGATCAGAAGCAGAAGACACGATGAGTGTTCTGCTGCAGAGAATGCAGAATAACGCAAAGCCAGATTCATCCATCGGGTGTGGTTTAAATAGCCTCCTGTAGTGCTTAGGTGTCTCCTTCCACAGCCACGCCTAGGTAAGAAAAGAGTTCCTGCTTTCCAGAAGAGTTCCAGTGTTCTGAACCTAGGGAGTGGCTCCTGCCCCACCCAACAGGAAAAGTAGTCCCAAACAGAAGAGGATCAGGGGTTCAACTGGCAGGTAAGTAAGCAGCATGGTCTGCTGCAGGTAAGTCCACCCAAGCATTATGAGCCCGGCGCTTCCAGCGCTGGGACTGGGCATCTTTATGAGCCTGGTGCCACTGGCGCCAGGACAGGGTCCAAAAGGTCCCAATTGGGTCTGGCTGGCACTCGTTACCGGGGTTATGGGTCTGCTTCCAAGGGAGTCGGGCAAGTCCTGATCTTTTGAAAGCAGAGATCATGACAGCTTGCCTCTGCGTCAAACCAGGTTTGGTCCCTTGTTCATCGGTCTTTGGCGGCTCTGGCGCCTGAGTGTCTGTGGTGGACAGGATGTGAGTGAGGTGCCCGAATCTCCCTGTGCTTAGTCTCCTCGGAGAGCTGAAAGCACTCTGTCGTGATTGGCCGGCTGGCTTTCTAGCAAGGACAGCGACCCTGCTGTATGAGTGAAGCCAGGCTGGAATGAATGGGGGAAAACTGTTTAAAAGCAGGTCTCTGGGACTTGGAAAGCAGAGTCGACCACTGGAACGAAAGAACCGAAGACGAGCTGAAGGAAGAGGACTGCTGAAACTCCTAGATGACCAGTGAAGCCCTGCTGCAGGTCTGAATTGCCTACAACTCCATCAACAGAGAAGCCCTTCAAGGTTAACTTATTCCCTTGAGTTTGGTGGGAACAATCAACTCGCAAACCACCTGGACACCACCCCCATCTGGTCGAATTTTCTTCAGAGTGCTGTTGAAAACCGGATAGCCAGAGGGAAGGAAACCAGCTTGTGGACTTTAAAGCACTCAGACCTTAAACCGACGTCTTACTAAAGCTTTTGGCCTCATCCCTGGGCAGTGCTGGAACCTCCCGATGTCCTCCTTCTTATCCCCATGACTGAAGCACAGGAACAGCAAGATCTGCTCGAACTGCCAGGAACAACTGCCTCAGCTACAGCTCTTCTTCATTAACAAGGTACTGTGCAAACGCGGTCCGGAAATCTTTTCGGCCATTGAGAAAGTGTGTGAAACTTTCCTCAACTACGAAGGCTTGTCCTTCCCTTAACATTTGTCAAACTTTTTCGCCCAGCCAAATTCTTCTAATCTCTGTGGCAAAGACTTAACCGTTATCTACCAGAACTGTGCTATCCTGTCGAAAGACTCTGAACCATTGACTTATTGAGAAGAATTGCTAGTTGTATTTAACTGAAACCCTCTTCCCTGCCTATGAATGTATTTGGGCTGTCTATTCTTATAACCTTGACTTTTTACTCCTTTATTAAGTATCAGAAGTGCCATTTTGCTCCTACTTCAGGGGAGCTAAACTTGTTCATTTACTTACCAGTTGGGTAAATGTGGTTTATTAGTGTGTGATATTGAGCTGTTTATGCTAGTGTAATGTTTTCTAACTGACTGAGTAAATAAATGTATATTCTTTTACCAAGAAACCTTGAGTAAGTGTATATTTGAATCACTGTATCGGTTGGTCCTTGGTGTAACTTGTTCTACTGCTCACTTAAACTCTTGAGAATCTGGCTGCTCAGCCATCTGCTCATCTGCTCAGCCATCGCTACCACTTTACTGTGTAGTACAGGCTTGTACCAAAGGTGGCTTGTACCAAAGGTGAAATTTTGCTTACACTTCTAGTTCTAATTGCCTGTAGTGTTCCCAAAGGATACTGCAGGTGATTCTGCCTAACATCCAGCTCGGGGGTCTTGGTCACCTAACCCGGAAGATCTGGCCTTGGGCATTCTGCACGAAGATGCTGTTTAACCTCCTTGTCGAGGGCTTTTCTCAATCTTATGGTCATGTACTGTGCAACCCTGGGGGATGGTTGCCAAACTGAAGACCTCGGTTTCCGGATGCTGTCCAGATCGAACATGTCTTCTTGGTCTTCCTCGATGTGTTTCTCCTTGCGGGTTCTCTTTCTCCCACTGGGCTTGGCCCAATCTTCCTCCACTGTCTCTTCTCCGTCGTGGGAGGACAGGTTACCTTCACCTGGCTCCTCTTCCGAGCCTGGGTCATCTTCTCCACCAAGATCTTCACCTACAGTGGGGGTCTTGAGGTTCGGCACAGCTTGATACTGCAAGTATGCTTCTTTGAGCTTCGCAAAAGCGTCGACAACCTACGGGGCCTTTTCTTTCGCCCCATGAGAAGGGCCCTGGGGTCACAAGAGGCTTTCCTCTGTCGGGCATCGGACTCCCCATAGACCCTATTTTAGTGTGTTCGTTGGGCGTGCGCTCTGTCCCTACGGTGCTATCCTTTGGCTGGTGCCTCCATCCTTTCTTGTAGGGGTTTCACCCCTTGAGCCACAGCCTCTACTAGTGAATTGCCCAGCACCTCCTTAAAGCTGGCAGCTAAGTCCAATGACCGCTCCTCTTCACTCCATTCGAATTCTGACATATATGTATATATATTTTTTTTTGGAGGTTGCTGTGTGCCTGAGTACCTGATGCAGGTGTCTGTGCATGCCCACTTAACTTGTCAGACGTTCCAAATTAATGTCTTTTCTTAAATTACCAATATATATATATATATATATATATTTCTATATATATATATATATATTTTTTTTTTTTTTCCGGTAATTATGTGGCTTCACCCGGACTTAATATCTCCTTCAAAGCCTATGTTAGGCTATACAATCCAAAATTGCCACAAGTTGGGGCTCTGTGTCACTTGAGAGGCTGGATTGCCTCGGATTGTGTCCAACACACGAGCTTCTCTGCTCTAGTGTGTACTCTCCGCCTGATAATAGCACTGTGTGAGCCGTGACTCGAGTGGCGAGCGTTGATGCGGAAGTGACCGATTCGTCGGTCAAATAAGTTCTTTGATCCCTTTAGGCACTCCTGTCCTACCCGCTTTATTAGCAGCGTGGGAGTGTCACTGCCGGGCTCGGCTCCTTCTTTCTCTGCGTCGCAGTGTGAACGCAACGTGGAGATCATGCGCTCTGTGCTCTGACCCCACCTCCCAAAGGGTGGGGGCCGGAGATCTATGGCCTTCCTTCTCCCTCGTCTGAGGGCTCCGTAAGCCCTGCAGGCGCCTAACCACCTCGTGCGTGCCAGTCATGCGGCACGGCGTGTGGACGCCGTGGAAGCTGCAAACAATAGGAATATTGCAGTCAATCAAAATTAAAATAAAAACGATTTTTGCCCTCGGTGGATAAATTCTGCACGCCTTTGTTCTCAGCGCCGTGGTGACCTCTATCTACGATCCAATTTACAAATAACATGTAGTCCTGCACTGCTTTATGCTTCCAATACGTGCTTAAGTACTCTATAACATTAAATATGTTAAGCCATCATATACATAGCATTTAAACAGGGAGAGGAAAAATGTAGTACTTATCTGCTTGAAGAGCAGTAAAAGAAGAGGAGGAGCTCAGGGACAGGAAGTGGTCATGGCTGAGCATGGATGGAGATGGACTACAGAGAATATGGGGATTGTAGTTTTAAGAAAGAAAAGTCACTTTGGACATTTTTACAGTGTTTTGTTATTGGTTTGTTGAAACTGCTGAGGAGTGGTAATAAAAGAAGTTGAAGCATAATGCTGGCGCCCAGTCTTGTCATAGAATGAGAAAACTAAACTATAAATCCCGGCATGCAATGGGAAAAGCCAAGACTGGCATGTGGTATTACATGTGGCACAAGGCAACTTGCCAGCTATGCGCATGTCTTTTAACATAGTCCGGAATAACAATGCATAGCACCCACTTTTGGAGCTTCACAGTCCATAAACAAAACCGCACTTTTCCAGTAGTGTATGCTTCATGGCACAGTAGCCAAGACTTGAGGTAAAGCGCATACAATGATTATTGTAAACATTTTGATGACTATGTAGAACTCTTGCAATCAGTCCAGTGGATGAGTAGGAACAAGGAACCATCTTTCATTGAAATGTTGCGCGTGCCGAAGTCCTACACTGCAGGTAGGATTACATTCCCATGGAAAAGGCCTTGTCCTAGGCACAGTCACCCTGCAGGTAGGCTCACAGTGTTTGGGGCGTGTCCGAAAGCCATACCCCAGCACAGTAACAGATGGCATGGTCTGGGCACTTCACATAGGTTCACTTCTGAATTCCAACTCCAGGTTCTGAAATAGCTGGAAGTCATTAAGCGCCTGCTTCTAGCCCAGGAGAGCCTGGTTAGCTGGAAACAACACCTACCACCTACCTTTGGCTCCACAAGCCAAATGGTACCTTACAAACATGCTCATGTGACATTAACTTTGAGTATGCGAGAATGTTAATAAAGAGAAATTAGGACATATCTAGTATGCATTTGAACATAATGGACAGCTCAAAATGGGCAAAAAGCTACTGTGCATCCCATGTGGAAGTTAGGTTTGTGGTGCTCGCTCCCGGCTCCTGGCTCCTTGATGGTCGCTCCTGCCTACTGAGGGCTGTCCAACACCGATCCTGCTCTTCAAATATTAATTTCGAACCCTGAAACTCGTTGGTCTTTCCATCTATTTTGCATGCATTGCAGTGACTCCATCCTGCTGAATTAGGCTGCTAGCACACAAGTGCTGCTCACAGGAAGTTTACACCTGGCGGGGGTGTCTTGAAGCTGCTAGACCAATCTCTGTCTCAATCGTTTGATGCCCAATCAGTGCAGATCCCTTGGACTCTGGACACACCTACTGTCCTCCTGGATACCTTTCTAATGTTTCCTATGTCCATAGGATGGCTGAAGGGCATGGCTTCAACACAATGTCTACTGGGCATGGACACATCCTAACATAGCACATCAGGGCTCGAAATTATGGTTGGATAAGCAGGAGCTAAAAGCACCACCTGGATATCCATCATTAACTAGTGACCAGGAGCGATCACTAGGGAACGAGGAGCTAGGACACAGCAATCTGCAAATCTAACTTCCAGACGAGATGCAGACTTGTCATTATGTCTATTATGACCTTGTATGCTTTAAATTTCATATAGATGTGTACTAATGTTTATTTCTAGATTGTCTCAAAAGCACACAACTTAAATTAGGATAGCTGTGTTTATTCTGCACCAGTTTGCCTGGGGACCCAAAGGTAGATCCTGGTAGTTGTTGCTTCCAAGCTAACCAAGCTCTTCCAAGCTAGAAGCAGGAGCTAAATGGCTCCCAGATCTCCTCAATTTCGAACCGTGCATATAGTCAAAAATAATTCACAGAAAAGAACATTGGTAAGAAGATTTAAAGCTAAACTTTGCTTATAACATTTGAAATTTACTGAAAAAAGCATTAGATCATTGTATGTTATTTTGCAATGTAAAACATGCAAACAACTGAAATTCGCCCGTTATGGTTACAATCACAATGCAACCATAAATCGCACTCGCCGTACACAACTCATGCCATTATGGATAACTTCAGAGATTACATCAGAAATGGCCTAATTGATCACAGCACTGATGAAATCACCAGTGTGTGAGCGCTCTTAAGAAACGAGGAAAGTTGGATTGGTTTTAGGGTATGTTATACTATGTTCAAGGTTCTTAGACTGTGCACTACCACCACCTGCGTGATTTCTTTGCGCTCTAGCAAATCTGTAAAGCAAAACTGATGGGGTCGGTTGGTTAGTAGGAGTGAGCGGGAGACAAGAGCAAGAGAGTTGTTATGTACTGTTGGCAGCTTCAGTTCGGTGTACACCATTCGCTGAGCGTAGGTGTATTTTTCAGTTGGTAGGCACCAGGTTCTGTTGGGTGAGCCTATGTGTGGTTTGTTTCATTGTAATGGTATAGTGGCGTGTGTGCGATTTATTGTGCTGTAGAGCTCTCGTTGTATTCAGTTCATGGTTTGAGAGGTGCATGCGGAAAGATGAGTTTTTAGTAGGGATGGTTAGTGGCAGTGTTCTATCGTATCGCCTCTTTTTCATTGACTGTGGCCCATAGCCCTCCCCATTGCACATTCCGGTGTGTTACAATTACTGCTCCTATGTTGTTTGCAGAGGGGTGGGTCCTCCGTAGGGCTATTCAGTGGTTGTATATTTCAACCCGCAGTGTTAAGACTATGGGCTTCATTACACGGTAGGAGGTAACCATGCCACTATTAGCGGCATGGCTACTCCCTTACCACATACCGGGTCCGGGTAGGCGGTATGGGGACTTACCAGGTCATTCCGACCCTGGAGGACCCGGTAAGTCCCCATGGCAAATACCATTCCCCATTCCCATTCGAGCCCCCATAGGGCTCAATGGGAATGGGGAAAGAGCTAATAACGGTACAGCAATTTGCAGTACCGTTATTAGCTCTGAAGTCCCTTAGCGGGTCCCGTCCTTAACACCTCGTCAGACCAGGCGTTAAGGACGGGACCCGCTGAAGGACCTTGTAGTAGGGCGCTGAGGGATTACCGGCACCGGTGACCTTACCGGTGCCGGTAATCCCTTAGCGCCTACCGTGTAATGAGGCCCCATGTGCTGCCTATATCCCTTCCCTGTTGTAAATGTATGGTGCGTAGCAGTTAGCCCCCCCCATGGGATCTACCAGGGGAGCACCCCCATGCCCTGTGGCCCATCATTTCAGGTTTGAAACACCTCTCTCTACCCTTTTCCTCTAATGCTCTCTATCAGAGGACCAATTAAGTTGGACCCCTCTCTCTTGCCTGTTTCTTGTTTGACCTTCTATAGGGGATGGTATGTCTAGGTCTTCCTCCCCTTCAGATGCCTCTGTTTCCATGTACTCTACTCCTTTCCGGTCTACTCCCCAGTCCTTCCCAGTGTGTGCTCTTTTTCATGGTGCTTGACTGTTGTCCATTCGTTTTCATCTCGTTGAGAATTGAAGAGCCAGGTTTTTAGGCATTTTCTACATTTTTGATGGTCCTTCATTGATCGTGTTTCTCTGGGGAGGGAGTTCCAAAGTTTTACGGCTAAGCAAGAGAACGCTGATCCGCCAAGTTTTTCACTTGTGCATGGTTTCGGCTCAAGCCGATGTCGTCGCTGGATCTGAGTGTTTTAGTCGGCTTGTAGGTGGTGATTTGTTTTTGTATGAATTCAGCTCATAGGCTATGGATTACTCTGTGTATTATGCACATTGTTTTGAAGGTGATTCATGTTTCGACTGGGAGCCAATGTAGCATCCTTAGTGCTGAAGTTATGTGGTCCCTTAGTGAGAGTTTGAGGAGAAGTCTGGCAGCTGCGTTCTGTAAACGTTAGTTTATTCAGTAAATAGTCTGGCATTCCGAGCTATAAACTGTTGGCGTAGTCTATCCTGGACATGAGGGAGATGATGGCCAGAGTTTTGTGTGTGAAGGAGAGGAATGGTTGAATCTTTTTGATCGGGTGTAAAAGGAAGAAGCATTTCTTAATTATCACGTTTACTTTTGGTTCCAGCGTTAGCTCATTGTCCATTAGGATTCCCAGGTTTATGACTAATTTATATATATATGGGGTGGGTGTTCGTCCCAGTTCTGTGGGCTATAGGATGTACTGGTTGCTTCCTTGGATGTTGGATGTAATCATGATTTCCATCTTGTACGGATTTATTTTGAGGTTGTACGTGTTCATCCATTGGTAGATTTCTTTGAGACAGTCTATTAGTGTTGTGTTCTCCGGTTGTTCATCAACAAATTTGTAAACGGTTTAGGTATCATCTGCGTAGTGGTAGCAAGTGAAGCTGTGTTTTTTGATGAGGTTGATTAGTGGCGTCATATAGATGTTGAAGAGGAGTGGGGATAACAAGGATCCTTGTGGTACTCCACTGGTGATGTCTCTCAGTGTGGATTTGAAACGTTTTATCTGTACTGTTTCTGTTCTTTCAGGCAGGAAATATTTGATCCAGAGCAGTGCTGTGTCGGTGATCCCTATTTCTTCCAGTCTATTGATGAGGATGTTATGGCAGACTGTGTCGAATACTGCAGAGAGGTCGAGAAGTATCAGTGTCAAGTTTGTGCTGGAGTCTGCATTTATCTTTAGGTCATCCCATATACAGAGAAGTGCCGTCTCCGTACCTCTCATGGGTCTGAAGCCAACTTGTGCCTGGTCCAATAGTTCGTGTTTTTCTAAATGTTCCAGTGTTTGTTCATATGCATAGGTCTCTAATAGCTTTGCTGAGTAGGGAATGTTTGAGATTGGTCTGTAGTTTGAGAGGTTTTCCACTTCGCGGATGTGTACTTGAGCAGAGGTTTGATGTACACGGTTTTGAATGCTTGTGGTACTTTCCCTCTAGAGAGTGATGGTTGAAGAGGTTTAGGTAGCATTCTGACGGTGCGCTCTATGTAATGATTGCTTTCTGGTGGGCTGAGATTTTCTCTTGACATTTGGGTGAGGCGGTTCAGTTTGTTCTGTGTTCCCGCGATGGGCAGGGGGTGGTTCATGGTTTGGTTGATTGGTCTTCTTGGAATGATTCTGTGTATGTTAGTCATTTTATTTTTAAAATGATCTGCAAGATCATTACATGATTTTTGAGAAGGCACCAGTGTGTTATTGCATCCAGGCAGATGTCTCCTCTTGTTTACGATGTTGAATAGTTCTTTCTGAGTGTTGTGATTCAGTCGTCGTAGTATTTCTTTTTGACTTTTAGTATTTCCTTTTTATATACTCGGATTTGTTTCTGAAAAAGTATTCTTTTGGCTTGGTTGTAGTTTTTCCTCCATTTTTGTTCCAGTTTCCTTTTTTTTCTTCATTGTTTTGAGATGGGACGTGAACCATCGTGTCACAGCTTTCTTTCTCGATGGGATGAGGAGCTTTTCCAGGGAGATGCTGTCAATTGTTTCAGTGCTCCAATTCTGGATTATGTCCGCCTTTCCGTCTAGGTCTGTTGCGTCCATGGTTGCCATCAGTGGTTTTAATGATTTTAGTTCTTACAAGTTTTGATGGTTACTGGTTTTGATGGTGTTGCAGTTTCTTGTCTAGATTGGGGCTGGGGGTGTCTTTGGGGCTGTTTGTGTGTTTGTGCTGGTAGTTGGATCACAAACAGTATAATGTGGTGATTGCTCCATCGTATTTGTATTGGTGGAGCTGTTGAGATAGTTTTTTTTATTGGTATAGATTGCGTCAAGACTGTCTTCTGCCATGTGTGTTGCTTCTTTCTAAACCCGCCATCACTGTTGTTTCCGGACCGGCTGATCTCGAGTTCTGCAGGCGGGAGGTGTCACTCCTGCCAGGTTTGACCTGGCGGGTTTAACACCACCCGCCTGCAGGCGGACGTGGAAACACCGGCACCATTACAGCATGGTGCCGGTATTTCCACTTCCCCATTCCCATGGAGTCCTTTGGGGATTTACCGAATTCCGCCTCCGGAATTACCGGGTCACCGGGGTTGTAATGCTCCGGTGATTCCAGGAATCACAGAGGCGGAATGGTAATACGAGTCTGGCGGTAACCTGCCGGTTTTTCCGGCTCGGTTACCACCGGACCCGTAATGAGGCCCATTGTCTCAAGCTGCTTAGTTAGTGATCTCTGTGAATTCACATGTTCTTCTGTGAACCATATGTTAAAGTCCCTGAGGATGATCAGCTGATCTTGTTTGATGTCCAGGTTTGTGACGGCTTCTGCGAAGGTGTCTATGAAGGTTTCATTGGTATATAGATGAGCATGAATGTGAGATTTGTTTTGGGTCTGATGTCAGGAGAAGGACGCAGGATTCGCAGTTAGGGATGTTCAGTGGGTCACCTGTTTGTATTTGTATGTTTTCATTGTAGACTACTGCAAATGATCGTCCTCTTTTTTCTTTTATGTTTGCCTGTATGCATTTGAAGTTGTCAGGCAGACAACTGTGTAGTGTGACTTTCTAGTTGTCATCGAGCCAGGTTTCTGTGATGAATAGGATGTCAATTCTCCCGTCTCAGAGGAGGTGTAGATCTCTGTTGCATGTTTGGACATTGATCATGCATTGATTTGATTGCAGTGTATCTTTTTCTTTGTAGTGTCCTGTTCTTTCTTTGCTTTTGTCATTGTGTGGTCTTGTTGGTGATTTCCTCATTATCCTCAGGCTGTAGGTTATGTTCTGTTAGGTCATGTTTCCTCATTGAGTCGGTCAGCCCGGTTTTGTATTGGGACCATGATTTCTTCTGTGTCCTTTTCAGTGTCTAGTTGCTGTGGGTGTGGGTGCCCTTGGGTTTTGGTATGATAACCATACAAGACATGTTCCTCCACCATGCACTATAGGAACAGAGAGTTATGCTGTGTCAAGGGCATGGAAGGGCATGCCACTGATGCAGGGGTCAGAGGGTATGGGAAATGCAATGCTTTGTGCATACTGGGCAATGGTCAGTTCAATAGGCCATGCACCAAATTTGGTTGCAAGATAGCTCAGAGAGTTAAACGCTCATGCCAGACATAACT
Organism: Ambystoma mexicanum; assembly: GCF_040938575.1. Lineage (NCBI taxonomy): Eukaryota > Metazoa > Chordata > Amphibia > Caudata > Ambystomatidae > Ambystoma > Ambystoma mexicanum. The sequence continues at coordinate 1,089,057,840 of NC_090922.1, read as the reverse complement.
GTGCAGACTTTGGGACATAGATTCAAATGATTACAGGACTGTCCCAGACCTTTGTCCTTCTGTTGTCAATCAATCAAGTGCCAGTACATTGGGTAGTAGGACCACCTGATATAATGATTAAAAGAGGGAGGACTATAGCATCAATCTCTTTGTTGGGGGCATCGACGTAGTACATATCCCAGGAATAGTTACCAAAACTCTGGGTACTCGGACTATGGGTACTGTATCTAGGGCATGGAGACAGGCCAAACCCCAGGCACCATATGCACATGGCACTGAATTGGGGAATTCTCTGTGGATTCTATTAGTGGGGGTACTGCTCCTGCGACATGCCGCAGGGCATGCCCCATGTTCAATATACAAAGGCTATATCTTGTGAGTATTGTGTAGGACAATATGTTTTGCACAGGGCATGGCTCTTGACCGTGGTCTATGTGTAGAAACTATAGATAACTATTATGAAAAGGAGAATGCACTGAATTCATTAACAAAGTCCATTTCCCTGTAAAGAGTACTCTAGGGCAAGGCTACAGGTCATGCCATGTAGGGGCAGTCGGAATGGGAATACAGTATGGGCAAAGTTGCAGGGGTACGCTTTTTCGTATTTGCAACATGTAACCATGTGGATATATTTGAGGATGTGAGTGATTATGTCTTATGTGATGTCACCAGTGATGTGATGCCATTTACTGCAATTTGTGATGTCATGTGTGGCATCATGATCTGTGCATGGTTTGGTGTGTATGTTGTTGCTAATCATAACTGGAAAATGTGCATATGTACATATCTATACATTGTATTTCCATGGCCTAGGCAGTATAGGCAAGGTTACACAGTACTTTAATGCAAAAATGTGTTTCTCTGTAACTTCCAAAAGTACATGAAATCTGTCATGCAATTGATCTGGCGAAATCTGAGCAATCATGTCACATTTGGTTGAAGTTTCTGCAATGTTTTCATGCATGGTGTTTCCATAGAGGAGGAAAAGTGCACTATCTAGATGGCAATTGCTCAACATTTTCGAGATTTTTGGCACACACCTAAACCTTAGGCTCACGTATTCCAATTTCGAACATCAGATCAGCCAAACTCGAGATATTCACTTTTTAAGGCCGAAAACATTCAACATTTCCATACATGTAAAGAAGGCGAGAAAGGCCAAATGAAATTAAGGTTAGCCTGCCCAACACATGCACACATTAGCACATCGAACACACAACATGGAAAGTAGGCTTAGCAAGAACTGAAGGATAAATAAAGTGAAGTTTATACTGGCCAACTCACATAAACATTCTCAACCCTCACACCTCACATGGAAGGCGCGTGCTCTAAGGTCTGAGAGGGACAAACGAAATACAGTGTATATTGCTCAGGACACACGCAAGCATCCTTATATATACTGTACAAATCAGATACTCATACACACACAGCTAGACGCTGTATAGCAGGACAACACCACACACACACACACACACACACACCGACTGCCGGCGGAGGGGGTGGGGGGTATTTGGAAACAAACAATATGCACGAGAACTTGCTAGTGATGCATCAAACAAAACGCACCGTGTTTCCCTTGATGTGACAATGATTTGACAATGCCATGGCCAATCGTCCAAGCCCCTAGTAAACTCACCTGTGTAACCATGCTTTTATATAATCGCACACACAATCAAAACTGTAACAACTCACTGGGGCCACCAAGAAACAGTAACGGTGCTGTTCAGTGCAATATCACATTCATGCACACAAACACACCCACCCACATGTACATACAGCACTTACAAATTGTACAATAAAACGTACAGTTTTCTTGATTACTTTGACAGGATGTCTAACATACAGAGCCTGCTTTCCTATTCAAGCAGCGAGTCTGGTAGGTCACACAAATACTCTTGATCAGGCCTACATCCGCCATTGCCAAAATATCACACATGCATCACATCATAAATCAATCACAAGTCAAAAAAAATAACTTGTTTTAAAGATCCTCCCAATTGCACTCCTGCTTTCACGCAATCACTCCCATCGCACTCCTGGATGCACGCCAAGTTTCATAGTGTCATGATGTCTAATGACAGTGAATTCTCAGAGGCACCTCCCCTCCCACAAATGCATAACACCCAACACATCAACATTGCGTAACCACATTTAATTGACTAGTAGGCAATTGTCCTGGCACGTATCTCACAGTTGCACGGTATATTTAACAGCACACTGAAATATCCCACACACATTGCCTAATTTGCTCTTTTAATTAATATCTCAAAACATCACACACACTATACAATTTGAAATGACTATTGTGCCATTAAGAGCAAATCAAAAAATGACTGAAACATCAAGTTACTTAATGTGCAGTTTCTAAATACATACATCACAGTCCCACAGTGTATCAAAGGTAGAGTGAAACAACATCCAATGTAATCACTCAGTGTGCTTTGAGAAGCACAGCCTCACCTCACTGATGAAGCCTGACTAGGCCAAAACATGTGTTTGGGGTTGCTGTTGGTAATCTTGTTCAGAGGAGAATTGCCTAGCAGTTCAGTGCTTAACTGCCTATGTGGGTGGGACCAGAATGATAGGCACATGGATATTTCTCCTCTGTGAAGGGTACAGTGAGCTAAAAAGTGGTTGTAGACCCTCCTGAGTGGGAACCTTCCAAAACCTTTTTTTGAACATTCATAATAAACACACACTTAAGGCAACAAACACAAGACATCACTATATGACATCACATTAATGTAATGTAATTTCCTCAACAGTGATGACATTTCTTTGTCTATTACCACACGCCATAACAGCCAGCGCCACACTAATCAACAGGTTAGTAGCTTGAGCCATTCTTAAACCCGGCGCCACACTAATCAACAGGTTAGTACCTTGAGCCATTCTTACACCCGGTGCCACACTAATCAACAGGTTAGTACCTTGAGCCATTCCTATTGAACAGCTCTGATTATTGTTCAAGTATCAATTAGTTAAATATTGAAAGACATTTTTTTATTTTTCCTAGGGAAAGCATCTAATGTCCCGATACCCGAACCTGAAGAAGGGCGGTAAATAGCCCGAAGTGCGTTGTTTAAGGATAGAAGATTACTCAGAGAACTGTTCTGAGTATGACTGAGTTCTAACACCTATCAAGATATCTCTACACAAAATCTAAACAAAACCAAAGGACAGTGACCACCCTGCATGGGTACTGAACATGAATCAAATGAACTATAAAGACACCATGTAATATTGATGTTGCAAAAAGGACATTTGAAAAAATATGTGAACTTCATTGTATGAAGCCAATTGACATTACAGATATAACTATACATGGTTTTTGATGAAAATGAAAGTTGTATATATATTTACATGTAAAGATTAAGTAAATTATTTGAATGGTGTAACAAAGAAAAGATTGCAATTGAATTGCACACGAGAGTGCCCCTGTTTGTCCCCTGTTATTTGACTAGGGACCTTATCCTTGCAACTCTTTTCAGGTGCTGGTAGCACAGCAGCAATAGGGAGCACCCAGAAGTAATTGATCACGATTTAATCAACCAAGTCCTGGAGATATTATTTGAAAAGTGAGTGCACTTCCACCACCCAACGATAAACAAACAGAAGACACCCATGCAATCCTACCATCAATAACAATAAAATGACCCCTAAAAACACACTTCCACCCTCAAAATGAATACAACACTGCACTAACTAACATAGACCACAACACACTCTAAAACAGCTCATACATCCATATTAGGACTACAAAAGGAACATCACACAATAGACACTCGCATGCACACATCCACTGAGACAGAAACACATTCACCCCCTGTTGGTAAGCCAACCATCCCCAAGCAGGGCACATTTTAAAATAGAAAAGCAATACTCAGAAGTAGGCAAATGTTTCCCAAGATACGTCAATAGCATTGTGGTTGAGACCAACTGTAAGAAGCAGTGAAAATAAGGCAACAACACTTGAAATGTGAAATACAAAATATATACTGTAGATTGTTCAGGGGCAGCACCTTAAAAGCAAGATGACGTGGAGCAAAACATGTTCGATCCCTGTTCCCCACTTAGAAACCGCTAGGTATTAAGCATGTTACAAATAACATATTAAAATTACAATTACAACCTCATAAAATGCTTTCAGTGCCACTGTTTGAAAATGTCCATAACAGAAAAAGGCACACAGTGACAAAAGGTTTAATTTAAGTATCAGTATTGTCCTTGTAATTAAAGGGATAGCGCTATCAAAAATGTTATTGGCTACAAAGATGGCCCATAATCAAAAATATATATGAAAAAATGTATAAACAAAGTTCCTAGGTAAATTTTTGAGCAAATGAGGATCAAAAAATGTCAAGCACCAGGAGGCATCCATTTTGTGAAATGGATGAGCCTCCTGTGCTTGTGTTCATTTCTGCCCTTGCAGCACTAATGAAGGAAAAGCCAGAGAGCTGTAATACACAAAAGCTACCAGCAGGTGGCTTTTGCTTCATTATTGCCGGAGAGCAGAGATTAACACAACCTGCTGCTGGTAAGTGCTTTAAATGTAATTTGCTTTTAAAGGCACTGAAAAATAAATGCTGCGGTTTTCTTTCTAATTTAGAAAGAAAACCGCAGCATTTATAACGTTGTACTTATGTTTGCTGTGGCTTCAGCTTTGAGTCTCCTGGGCTCCCCCGATCCGGGGAGGTGGAGCCGAGGAGACTCAAATCTGAAGACACAGCAAACATAAATACAGTGTTGTTGTATTTAAAAATGCTGCAGTTTTCTTTCTACGTTTCCCAGAGGCCTAGAAACATAGGCAGAAAACCGCAGCATTTAGAAATACAACAACGTTGTATTTCTGACTGTGGCGGCTTTCGCTTGGAGTCTCCTGGACTCCCCCGACCCGGGGGAGTCGAGGTGACTCAAAGTGAAAGCCGCCGCAGTCAGAAATACAACAATGTTGTATTTATAATTGGCGCGCCTTTTCTTTTTGCCTTTCATTTTATGTTTTCTGTGCTTCCCTGGGCTTGGGGCGCACCGAAAAAGTAAAAGGAAAGTGAAGGCAGCCTCCCAAGCTCATGTACAGCTGTGCTCTGGCTGCAGTAAGCAAAAGCTCCCAGGAGGGGGCTTTTGCTGCTTGTTTTTATTGCCGCCATGGCAGAGCTTAACATGAGCTGAGGAGGCTGCCTGAAATGGCAAAATGGATGCTCTCATGTAAACGCTTTGAGTCTCGTTTGCTCAAAAATGTACATAGGAAAAAATTATGTTTAATGCATGTTTTTCATCATTGCCCATCTGTTGGGACAATAATATTTTTGAGCGCACTATTCCTTTAAGCTGCACTTCTAAATTGTAATGTGAAATCCACAAGAGTCGCACGTGTATAAAGACGACTCTATCACATATTAAAGATAATAATAGTGATAATAATTAAACAGCACTCACCCTATTTTGGTTGAAACTGCCAATTCATGTTCTATTGGTACAAAATAATGTTTCACACAAACAATTCAGATACTTTTTTGTCTAAGTATATTTCTACTGCAATCCTCACATTCATCCAATCACAGACAAATCATCAAAATAAAAAACATCAAAGAGGTAATTTACAGGGCTTGTAAATTGCCTCTGCATACACCGCATCCACAGTGCGGCTTATACACCTCATTTTCTGAAATGTTAACGTATCACGCAGCGCTAAGGGGAGTGTTAGTTAGTTAGATAAACCTTGCTCTTACGCAGTGTATACAAATGGGACACATCATATTTGCTTTCGCCTTTGCTTCTAACCAAAGTGGACCCTGTGTTCAGCATGACAAAAAATCCTCCCAGGGCTATTAAACCCCCCCTCCCCCCCCCCAACCCACCAGGAAGGGATGGAAGCCCCAGGGCTTACTCCCAATTCCCCATCAGATAAAAAGATAAAAACCCACTCCTGACACCATGTGCCTGCACCCATCTACACTGCCCTCCCATAGCTTATACACTCCCCCCACACCACTAGAAAGGGGCAGTAGCACCAGGTCTTCCTCCCCACCCCATAAACAAAAGGAGAAATAAACACCTCTGCAATCCTGTGCCCGCATCCACCCACATGCGCCATCACAAGGCCAATGCACACCCCACTACCAGGAAGGGAAAGGGGCCCCAGGTATTTCTCCCCCTTTCACCCAAAAATAAAGAAAAAATGACACCTGACCTCCTGTACCTTCCCCTTCGCCCTCCAGGGGCCCCTTTAATCTGCTGCTGCCCCTTCTGATTGTGCCTTTGCCCCTTTCTCCCCCCTTGTATGACTCAGTGGTCCTGTTGCCCCTTACTCTCCCTTGACTTACTCTGTGCCCATGTACCCCTCTCTTTGTTCCTGACCTCTCGTGGCTCTCTGATGGCTGTGCACTCCCTCACTCCTCCACCACCATCCAGCCACATCTAGATTAAACCTCCAAGTTTGCCCCCAAGTCATATCATCCTATGTACAACTTGGGTCCTATCTCTCCACCACCTCTCTCTCCACATGTGGCATTCCCCAGGGCTCTGACCTCTCACCCTGGCTCTTCAATGTCTACCTGGCCCCCTTGGCCCTCCTGATCTCTACCTTCCCCTCTAACTTTCAGTGTTATGCAGATGACACTCAGCTCTCCTTTCGGCTCCCCTCAGCCTCCTTTCCTCTCTTGTTCATTCCTGACTGTTTATCCACGATTCAGGATTGGTGCGCCTTCACCAACCTCTGTCTTAATGCCAGTAAGATGAAGATCCTTCTCATTGGGACCCCTGCTCCTGCTTTCCCGCTTTCACACTGGCCGCCCTTCTTAGGCCGTCAACCTTCGCCTTCCTTTGAGGTAGAAAACCTTGGTGCCATCTTCGACTCCACCCTCTCCTTCTCTCTGCACATCACGGACCTTGCCAAGAAGTCCCGCTACTAGCTGCACCTCCTCAGAGGTATTCTTCCTTTTCTCACATTCCCCCAGAAGCTCACTGTCTCTAGAGTCCTGTTTCTCTCTATGCTGGACAACTGCAACAGGCTCTTTCTCAGCCTTCCTTCCTCTACTTTCCGCCCTCTGCAACTAATCCAGAAAATGACTGCAAGACTTATCCTTGGCCTCAAGCCCAGGGACCATATCTCTACAGCCCTGAAATCTCTCCAAGTTCAAGATCTTCTGCATTCTCCACAAAGTTTTGTGGGGCCGGGGCCGGACTACATCCAACTCTCTCTTGCAAAATGCTTTCCTTCTCAAGCCTTTGCTCAGCTACCTCCAACTCTCAGAGGGTCCGAAAGGCCTCCAGGCAGAGAGCGGGGGGTAGATCTCTCTCCTCTGCAGGTGCCTCCCTCTGGAACGGCCTCCCTGCTCCTCTCAAACTTGATCCGGACCACCTGAAGTTCCGGAAGCAGCTCAAGACCTTCCTTTTCTCCTCTGCTTTCTCTATCTCTCTCCCTCTCCTGCTGACCACCTGTCTGCAGCACCAACTGGTTGCTTGGTTACCCTCAGAGTTTCACTGGGTACCAGGCTCCTCCATGATCAGGCTCCCCTGCAGTGGCTGCTGCGCACTTTGGGGCTGTAACTGTAACCTCTACAGTCCCCTGCCTCCTTTGACTTACCCAGAGGCACGCTGCCCTGGCTGCACTTACTCAGAGCAATGCTGCCCTGTTTTCACTCCCTCCTTCCCTCTCCCTGACACTACCCTTCTCACTTCCCCTGACGTTGTCACACTTGCACGATCTGAATGACACAAGGCCTAGTAAGATGGTTTGTGTTGTCCTCCCTCTGGCTTCCCTCCCTTGTCTTGTCACGCCTAGAAACACTTGTGTACAGGAGCGTTATAAATGACTTATATCATATCATATCCTCTTCCTCACCGAGTCACCTCTGACTCAGTAGTAGCAATTCCCGACTCCTCCGACCCGAACACACGACCCACCCAACACCTGACCAGCTTGCCTCCTTCACTGGCCCACTCCAACTGTCACCCACAAGGACTATATCTTGCAAGCTAAAGTTCCCGGACAGAGGCTAAAAGTCCTGGTGGAGGATGTAGTGAAGGATGCCCCACACATCACAGGTCCTGGGCACAACACGTTGTCAGACAATCAGTGCAATAGGATATGGAAATGCATTGAGATATGGAAATCCATTTGCACCGCAAATGAATGTCTTTGTGCACACCAGACACACTCTGGCCCAGGTCTAGAATCGCTGGCAGGACTTATGGAGGATTAACCACAAGCCAGTCAGCAAACATTGTACGGAGTTGTGCAGGCAGTAATTGCATTTACAAGACGGCTCACAAACTATAACAGTCTCAAGCAGGGTGGTCTCCTGCATGCAACATATAAAGCTATCGACATTTTATTATGAAATAGCCTAAAGAGGAAAGAAAAAATGGGGGCTCTACCTGTTTATTTAATGAAGTTTCCTTGTAGCGGAGCGTGTCGTATTTTTATGAGGTTAACTTGTTGCAAAACGTGTTGCGAAACTTGGAGGTTTGGGGTCCTAGGAATAATTTGAAGCCCAATAAGTTATCGTGATGACTTTCCAAGACAATTGGTTAGTTGGAAACCCTTACACATGCAGTTTTACATTGTATAAGTCTGACCTCCTTGCGAAATATTCATTTAGGTAGACTTGTTTATGATCCTTGGACAGTCTCTGCAGATTCGTTTTGGCATCGCCTGCAGCTTGGGTCCCAGGTCTCCTAGGTATTGGCAACAATAAGATTTCTTCATAGAGTTTTTTCTGTTGTTTTTTTAATAGAGTAGCTTGCATAGCATGACTTTATGCATTTGATTAGAGGTTCTGATGAGTTTGAAGCATCTTTCTATTTATCTTTCTTTGTAATTGTTGATATGTATACTTGTTATTTATGTACTAATGTATTCTACATTTTAGGGGATATTTTGTGAAAGGCCAAATGAGCACCTCAGAATTCCGTGTGGCTCATACCCTTAAGGCATGGCACAGGGCAATCACCAAGGATAAGCATATGAAAGTCCCTTCCACAGCACCTCCAATATGCATTGCTCATCCATAGGAATGACATTCCTTAATGGCACCCTGAATCTACCATGCAAATTCACAGTCCAAACATATTGCCATGTGCAAGAGTGAGGCATAAAGTTATATATGGAAACTGACAAATGCTGCAAAGGGATATGAAATCTGTGGCACATGTACACTAGCAGAGTTTTTTTATATTATTATTAGGGTAAAGAGCCCTTTACAATTAAAGGGGGGAGGGCACATGATGAAGGAAGCAGAGAAACAGGGAGGGGAGAGATAACAGCAGGGGAGGGGGAGGGCAGGCAATTTAGCAGCAAGGGATCTACAAGGAACCGTAGGAGGAAACAGCATGGAGCAGATCACACTTATCAATTAGGGTGGGGTGTTGAGGGTGTGTCGACCGAATTGTTTGAGCAGAGATATTTCTTGAAGAGGAGGGTCTTGAGCACCTTCCTGGACTGCACAAGTGAGGGGATGATTTAGATGTTGATGGAGAGGAAGTTCTAGAGTCTTGGGCCACGGCCAGAGAAAGCCTGTCTTCTGATTCGTTCATTCCTGCACCTGCAGGATTCAAGCTTTCACATGTCCTTACTTAGGGTTGATTGTAGGCCTGCAGAGATGCTGAGTATCTCGGTGAGGAAGCTGGGGGACTTCAGAGTAAGGATGCAGAAGGATTTGAAAATTATACAGACTTACAGCAGGAGCAATGCAGTTTGATGAGGGTCAGGGTGATATGGTTACATTTGCAGAGCCCTTTAATGAGTCATGCTGCAGCATGCAGGACACATCTCAGTAGTGCAAGGGTAGCCACCAGAAGGCCATCCATAAGGGCATTGCCAACATCCAGGTGGTTGATCTAAAACTGGATATTATATGCATCATGAAGACTTGGTTTGCTGAGCATACCATGGCAGCATTAAAGACTTTGCCCCTCCTAGTAATTTGTCGACTACAGCCAATCAGCCTGTGAGACATGGTCACGTGGTCACCATAATTTATAGGGAATCTCTCAACCTAACCATGAAAGATACTTTTGTGATAGATTCCACAGAGACTGTACATGTGAAATGTCTTTTTAATGAAACTGCCTCATTGGACCTGCTAATCAGATATCGTCCGCCAGAGATCAACAAACAGTTCCAGACAACATTTGCTGAATCAGTGGCACAATTGATCCCTTTTTGCTCACGCCTGTAATTTGTGGATGATTTTAATTTCTGGGTGGATAAAGTAAAGAATTCTCGGCAATTATATCTTTGGAGTCCTTACTAACATTAGGACTGCACCAACATGTGTCCGATCCCACCCACAAAGAGAGGGCAGACACTAGATTGTATTTATGATCATTCTAACATTCTCAGTAGCACCATATATTCCTTTTCCTTGAACCGATTCTGTACGAATGGCTTTCTTTATTAGAAGGGAAACAGATCAGGGGTAGATAGTGAGGTATATGAATATCCTAATTGGGATAATAATGTTGATGACCTAGATCAGAGACCTTCCTTGGCTGCTCCCTCACAGTTATTGGAAATAATGTATACCAAACCAGGCAAAATGTGTCTATAAACGCCATTTACATATTGACAAAAAAATGCTAATTCAAGCAAAACTGAGCTATTTTTCCACCAAGATCCTTCCTAGCCCAACTTTTAATAAGTTCTGGCTGAACTGCACTCCCCTTTGCCTTTAAAGAATTCTTTATCGGCATCACAATATTTCTGTGATGAAATAGCCCAATTCTTTTTGCACAACGCCACAAAAATACAAGAAGATTTTAAGTTGGGTGAAATTAAGTTTCCTGATACTGGGCTTACATACCCGCCCTGAGGCAAGGCTGTCCCTGCTAACACTGATTTCCTCATTTGATGCAGTTTTGGTATCTACCGTGCTTGATATCATGGCAACCATCTGGCTCAGTTCATCACCCGTGCCCGGCTAGGCTAGTTTTGTGATTGTGCACAACCTCTGAAATGTTAACAGGCTTGGTTCCTTTACAGCCTAAAGATTCTGCAATCATTCCCTTTTTGAAAAATCCCTCTTTAGACCCTCTGATATATTACAACTATCGACCAATATCAATGCTACCTTATGTAAGTAAACTGATGATATGACATGATATATTATGGCATTTATGACGCACCTGTACAAAAGTGGCAGTTGTAGCAGCGCAATTGCTGTCATATGTGGAAGCACAGAACTTGCTTGATGCACCGCAAGCAGGCTTCAGACCGGGGTGTAGCACAGAAATGGAAATGGAAGTGGTCATGGCAATGAATGACCTGACATGGCTGATCGTTCATGGGGGATCAGGGGTTTTGTTTCTGTTGGTCCTCTTGGTGGCCTTCGATACGGTCGACCATTCAATTCTCCTCTCTCTCCTTTGCAGAGGAGCAGCTGTATGTCTCTGCAGGAGATCCTGCCCCCTACCTCCTGTGTAGTGGAGACATGAAATCACGGCGTGCCTAACACCTGCCATAATACCAATACCGCAGCGAGTGTTTGAAAGATGATACCCATTGAGACAACCCTACATCATGTACCCTCAACATGATGATACCCTGCAGGAGTGTGAAAAGAAGCTAAGCAATGAATTAATGATGTCATAAGAAGTGTGCACAACGTCTCGAGATGCGGCTAAAGATGATGTACAGATCCTGAAGTACCTAATGGCGAAGTAAAGAATTGAGTGAGTTTTCCCAATATAAAAAGGAAGATTACACATGCACGAAGTACTGCAGAAATCCAACCATTCAATAAATGTACAGTTGCAGAAACACAAGATAGATTAAGTCATCATAGAAGATGACTATGAGTAGTGAATAGAATGCAGGCGAAGCCGCTATTATATGGAAACTAGACATTGGTATCACAAATTTTGTAGGCTAGAACCCAAGAAGCTGGAATAGAAAACTGTGTTGCTGCAAGAATAATTGGCTTGTGAAGCTGAAGGGCAAGGCTGCCTGACCTAGAGTCAAGATACAAGAAGCAAGGTCAGCTATCTGCTCCGAAGAAGAACTAGTATGCAGAGGATGAACCTTTTCGCATTAAGATGCAAGGTAGGACACAAAGGAAGCCAAACTTAAATCATTTAGAGCATTTAAAATCTACAAAATGGACCAAATCGTGATCTTCCGTCACGTGAGCAAAGGATGGAAATAGAGCTTGTACTTGAAGTCCCAGGCACGATAGCGAGTGCCCCACTCCTGTGCATTCCCAAAGACAAGGATATTCTGCAAGGCCAAGTACAAAGACAATTTCATGGCAGAAGGCATGGGCGATGAAATATATTGGGCTAAATGGGTGGTGAGGTATCTTCATGACCTACCTCCCTGCACCTGGGTAATGGCTTACGTGCTGCTAAGTGAAGCAAATGTTCCAGACATGGCACAAGCGTGCCAACCAATTATAATAGTCCATATAATGAAGACCAATGAGAAACTGTGTATCTAATGTTTCCAAAATTACCTGTTTTTTAGAGGTAGGCATAAGTTTTCCACCTGATACCGGAAAGCCACTAATAAGCCTATCTCCTAGAAAAAAGTATACTTAGATATTTCCCTTAACCAATCCCAACCCTCGATAGGGATTTCATTATTGTCACATAGTATGATATCACTCTGATGTATCATTGTTATAAAAAGGTTTTTTGCGGAGATCATTGACAGACTGAGTGTACGTCCATTGATTTTCGTTATAAGCTCCCAGTTTTAGATAATTGTTAATAGAACAGTACTTTACCATCTTCCTGAGTTGGTTTCGTTATTTGGATTCAGAAATACTGTGGTGTGATCCTATTCATTAAATATGCACGTTCCTAAAGGGTCATAAGCTCACGTGGTAGCGGTGCGGATGGTTTAAAGATCCAAACTAGTTTTACTCCAGTATTTCGGACGATCAGGCTTCCTCCGCTATTAGTTGGAGGATTGCAGAGTTTCCTGCGGAGAGCGGCCGATAGAAATAAACTTGCAACATAAAGCAAGACGGTGGAAAGGTCCCCTTTGAAGTGATCCCTGCTCGGTTTCCACAGGCGCTCTGCGGCTGCAAGGCGAAGTGGTCGGTTTGAATGAGGATTCGATACCGAAGGCCTCTAGTTGATTAACAAATGTAAGTAAACTAAGGGAAATGGCAATATAAAGGGGCGGGATTGTGAATAAGGGGAAACATTGTATAGACAAAGATAGCGCCTACAGATCTTAGTTCTAGGGAATTGGAAAAAGCCATTTCTAACTGTAACGGGAGTAGTGAGAAAATAGAGAATATACACGGTCAGGACCGTCAAATGTGATGTCTTAAAGCCTGTATAGGGTACAATAATTAAAGGCAGGAGAAGTGTACCCCTTATTATAAATGATTAATAATAGGGGAAGATGATCATGGGGGTTACTAATGTGTAGTGTGTGATTAGTTTAAATATTGTTTTTGTGTAAAGTATTAAGGAGTAATAGAACTGTGAAAGATTGAACCATAACACTGTTTGAAGTTAAGGTGCAGTTAGCAATTGGCGCCAATCAAAAGATAGGTAGGTTAGTAAAACAAAGGAGGATTGAGCGGCGATTGATGGTGCATGCTCATATTTGTTGTTTTAAAACGCTAGAAAGTGGCGAATTGAGTTCAAATAAAAGTTTATTTTACGATCTGGTAAGCATTGACAGTCAATTGAGACTTGTCATTATGGAGGACACTCCTCTCATTCACCTTTGTAAGACACTGCCAAAACATGAGCCCAAGCTCAAACAATACAGCACAGAATGGGTAAAGAGCACATCGGATAAAATGTTCATGCCATGGTCGCAAGGGGAACATTGTCAAAAGCAGTGTTGAAACACATGACCAAATATGTGCAGCTGCGTACATCGGAAAGAAATAAGAGAAAAGACTGGCAATTTTAGAAAGAGGACCCACCTCCGGAGGATTGGATGCTTAATCAGCATAAGGGAGAGGGTGTCGAGCCCTCAGCTCCCCTTAACTTGCTTAAAAGCAAAAGTGTAAATCTAAAAGAGATAGCAATTTATCCTTTAAAGGAATTGAAGGCAGCGGCGGGGTATAGTAATCAAACATATGAACCCCTGCTTACAGTAGTGATGACAGTCCAGAAGAGAGTAAAAGAAAGGAAGACGCTTGTAAGTTTATACGAGATAAGGAAAAAAGAGGTTACAGGTCAAACTTATCGACAGGCATAGATCGAGAAATCAAGCGATGGAAGGGAGAAAAAGATAGGTCCGACGAGTTAACACTCATACAAAACCAACGGATGGGAGGACAGATACTACTCAAGTCAGACAGGAAAAGCTTTGAGGAAGTTAGGCACAGAAAGCGTAAGGACGAGCAAGAGAGGAAGGACAGAGAACGAGAAAACAGTTTCAGAGATGATGAACAAGGAAGGAAGAGCAGGGAGCGACGGGAACAGATATACAAGAAGGAACGAGAAAAAGATTAAGAACTGCCAGAGGAACAAAGGAAGTATGACAACAGACAAAGGACGATAGAAGAATGGGACAGGAAGGAAAGAAAGAGAGAGGAGGAAGAAGTGCAAAGATTAGGGGACAAAAGGTTACAGAGAAGAAGAGGAATGAAGAGACGGAGTAAGGAGGGAAGAACAAAGGCAGGAGGAAGAACAAGCTAGAAGAGATGCGAGAAAGCGAAGGGAAGTAGATGAAGAAATAGAGCGAAAGAGGAGGCAGCAAGGTTTAGATGCCAGTCTCATCCTAAAGGAACAAATTAGGACAGGCCCAAAAATAAGATGGGATAGAGTGGAAGAGATTCTCCCGATAAAGGAAGTAGTACCAGCAGCATCTAGAGTAGGGCTAGATAAAGAAATATGATGCTGAAGGCATTGGAGAAAGGATCGATAAGGCCTATCTAAAATTAAGATAAGATAGCGATTATGGAACTCAAGGGAGCGGTAATCGATTCCCGATACCGCAACCAAGAATTGAAGAAGAAAATATGCTCACTAGTGAACACTGAGCATTGTCCTTGAGTAGACTAGATTTAGACAGAGAGGAGGATGATAGTTATACTAGTTGGGGGCTGAAAATGTCTGACGGGGACAGAGAGTCAGATTGTGAGGCACATAGAGAGGGTGCTTCCACCCCCCTGAGAAGCCAACAGATGGATAAAGAAGTAAGATGGTCAGATCTGGAACATCCTAAAGAAAGAACGCCAGATCCCATAGCATATCTGAGCGTCCCCGAGGACGAACATATAGTGAGAAGGGAGAGTCTCCACCATATGTAAGTAGATTAAGGTTGCTACCAGCAAGAAGGCGAATAGGGACGATTACCCCCGCCATAGATAAACTAACAGTGGGATCTGACTATGGGATGGGGTTCACACCATTCCCCTTGCTAGAAAAGGGAGGAGCGAGACCACAATACATTCCATGGCCATAGATGGGTAAGGATAATTTGAAGTGTAAGCTCCCTAGGTTTAATTCAGTTAGAGAAAATAACAAGAGGAAATATGCTGGCAATAAGAGACATAAAGGGTCTCTTCGCAGCCATTCTTCATGAGAGGGCTGATGACATATGGAGGAGAGCAGGGTATTCAAGTGTGACTGCACAAAATACAGTGTATGAGGAGAAATCGCAGCTGAAACTCGCGAGCCGTGCGAAAAGACAGTGGCACTATTTTATCATATTTTATGTGAAGGGTTACCAGAACCAGTTCAAAGACAGATGAAAAAAATAGTGGGAATGGAAGCAAAGCCATGGGCTGAGATACAGTTAACAATAGTACATCACTGCCAATTATACAAGAGAAGAATAAAAAGAAGGATGAAAATAGAAAAATTGATGAAGGCAAATTAGTTCAGAAAAAAACTGTCAAAATTTGCCATGGAAGTGGCAGTGTTGACAAGTGGAGAAGGATTGGGAATGCAGGAAGCAATACGTACATCGCGGGTGAATAATTCACGCCTGATGGATCAATGCAAGTATGGGTTTGCGCCACGAGGCAGAGGCATGGATTTCAGGGGATGAGGAGGTTGATTTATGAATAATCAAAGTGGATTTCAAAACATTCAGAATGAGAACCAGGGTGCTCAGGGAGGATAAAATGAAGGAGGGTTTGCCAGAGGGCCACCCTCAGTGTGTTGGAGTGGCAAAATTACAGGATATATTGCACGTGCGTGTGTAGGAGCTGAGGGAATGTACAAAATGGTCCGTTTTCAGGAGGGGGGACAGTTTATCCACTGCCTTATTGCACACAAACAACAGAGGGCTTTGCCCAGGATCACAGATCCTATCAGACACAGATGCCGCAAATACAGCAAGTGCAACATCAGGGACAAGTGCAAATGCACCCACTGCAAGGGCAATCACTACAAACACCTATGCAGACACAACAATATGCGAATACAGGACTAGTTCTGGTGCCTAGAATAGGAGGTGTGACTGTGGTAGGAGGAAACCCTTTCACAGGGACGGGGATGAGCTTGTACCCTCCATGGAACAGCTCACAGGGTGACTTGATGTGTTCAGTACTATCTGTGACACCAGACCCCCAAGAGGAACCAAGGGTCGATGTGATGATAGGGGACAAATCTTTTTCTTTTCTTGTAGACACTGGGGCAACTCGTTCGTGTATGTGGGAGAGAAAATGTCAGGTATTGCCATGAGTGCTCAAGGTTTCTCTGAAGCTATGAATTTAGTTCATTTTACTGATACATTTCCTGTCTCCACAGGGGAATGTGACATGTCCGTTTCTTTGTTATATTCACGGCAGACACCAGTTAACATTTTGGGAAGAGATTTAATGACAAAACTTAACATAACAATTTCATTTACTGATCATGGAATAGTGTGCTCCACTCCAGGAATACACTATTTAAATGTGGGAGAGTGCATACTGGCATTCACAGGGCAATTAGCTCTGTGAGGTGTCCAGGTAGACCCAGAAATCTGTTTATATGGGGAAAGCATTTTGCTACCTTGGCCCCCCGGTCTGGTAGGGAAGATTGTGAGGATACCTGATTAATTTTTGTTTACACCACGAATACCTATGGATGAGGAAGATGGAGAGACTATAGAGTTGGAAGCAGCTATAGTTCGAGGTGAGATAGCCATGCTTGAAAGGGTAGATGACGAAGGCAGATCATGGTGACCAGTGATAGCTCTTGAAGAAGGGTACAGATTGATTGACATAACAGATGAAGATATGTTCAGAAACGAACGGATCAATGATGAAGTAGTGTTCTTCATGAGCATTACGTAGTGGATAGGATCGAGAAGAAAGAGATCCCACAGCGAATGGTGATTGTGCAGCAATGAGCAGTATTTTTTCAGAAAGATCTAGAAAATGTACGGAGTGTCCTATGGACCAACGGCTCCTATGACGTAGGTTTATTGAAGGGAATAGGGGAGGTTAAAATAAAACTCAAATCAGGAGCAATTTTACCCAGAGCAAAGCTGTGCCCCATGCCCCGAGAAACTGATGAAGGTATACTCCAAACTGTTTCAGCACTGATGAATCAGGGGATCCTGGTACCATTGGAATCATCATGCAATACCGCGGTGTGCCCGATTAAAAAATCTAAAGGGAAGTCGTGGAGATTCATCCAGGATTTGCAACCTCTTAACCCGATTGTAGAGGCAGAGTTTCCTTTAGTTCCTAATCCTGCGACAATATTGTGCAGGATCCCAGTTGAGGCTCAGTATTTCACTGTGATCGATTTGAAAAACAAAAATGTCTCGATCCCTCTGCACAAGGACTCACAAGACCTGCCTTCCTTTACGTGTAGACACAAAAGACTAAAACATACTCATTTGCCGCAAGGGTTTTGTGAGTCTCCATCAATCTTTAACAGGGTCCTACATATTGATTGGCAGCACAACAGAGGATGAGTGTAGGCAGGACTCTTGCCAACTAATGACTGTTTTAGCAGGTGAAGGATATAAGGTGGACAAGGAGAAATTACAGTATTACCAGGAAGAGGTGTTGTACATAGGCCAGTTGATCTCACATGATGGGAAGAAAATGAAACCCGAAAGGGCTGAGGCAATGATGAAAACTCCAAGACCCAACACAGTGAGACAAATGCAACAGTTCGTGGGCTTGTGCAATTATTGCAGAGCCTGGGTATTTGATTACAGCATATATACCAAGTCACTTTGAAAGCACTAAAGAAAGCACAAGTTGGCAAGGAAAAAATAGAATGAACTGAAGAAATGGATGAAGGATTTGAGGAGTTAAAAGATCAACTTGTACAGCTCCAGTTTTAGAGATTTCCAATTATGCTGAGGAGTTTTATCTATTTTCGCACACAAATGGGGCAGTCATGATAGCAGTGCTTACACAAAGGACAACATTGGGGTACATACCTTTGGCATATTACAGCGGGATCTTAACACCCAATTATGAGAGAACATTTCCCTTGCGAATAATCTTTGGTGGCTTCCGCGCTTGCAATAGAGAAGTCCACAAGTATTGTCATGGGCTGATCTATAACCCTTTAGATGGAACATGCTCTATTTGCCATTCTGGAGAAACCCCAGGGCACATTAACATCCCAAAGAGCTTCAGTTTACAAGGTAATGATTTATAATCCAACAATTAAAATTGTAAGATGTAAAATAGTGAAACCAGCCACGTTTGTAGCTGAACCTATAGAAGAAAGTGATCATCTGCATGACTGTACAAATTATGTTGAATTTTATGATGACATACCCTGTGTAAAAGAGAATGCTTTGGCAGGAGGGAAGATTATTTTTATTGACGGATCTTTGAAAATTGATCAGACTAGTGGGGAGAGGCATTCAGGTTCCGCAGTGGTAATACACAGATTATATGTTGAATTTGATGTAGTGGCGATTGCAAGACTACCGTCTCACTTTTCAGCGTAAGCAGCAGAATTAGTAGTGCATATTGTCATGCTCGAGAAACATGAAGGACAGAAAGTAACGGTGTACATTTACTCCATTAACTGTACACAAAGGGCTGTCACGTTGGAAAAGGAGGGGCTATCTCTGCACAGATGGCTATCCAGTACAACATGCGTCCTTATTGGACAGGCTCATCAAGGCACTACAACTCCCAGTGGCCATAGCGGTTGTGAAATGTGCAGCCCATACTAAAATAACAGACTTTAACTCTTGCGGAAATGAAACTGCAGACAGAGAAGCCAAAAGAGTTGCATATTCCCCAGATATTTCAAGTTTCGATACTGAAGATATTGAGGAAGGTTTAACTAGAACCATGTTAGTACGAGAAGGTTTTAATATGCTGTCAATTACACAACTAATAGAGATTTAGGGAAGAGCCCCACAGGAAGAGCAAGAGCTGTGCAAACAAAGGGGGTGTTCTTTATCCCCCACTGAAGCATTATGGCGACAGGAAAGCACAGGAAAACCAGTAATGCTGACAGCATTGTTAAAAGTTGCACTTGACCAACTACATTACCGCGTGCATAAAACTAGAGAAAGTCTTACTTCCACAATTGCAGAACACTGGTTAATTCTCAATTTGTTGGAACACGTTGCACAATTCATGGTGAATTGTATTGTGTATCAAAGGTTTACTGCTATGCATACACTAAGAACATTGAGAGGAGTAACCTCAACCGAATGGTCCACTTCAGCATCTACATATCAACTATGTTGATATGTTGCAAACATGTAATGGCTATAGGTATCTATTAGTGGTGGTGTGTCCCTTCTCCAGGTGGATCGAAGACGGAACATGTGCACACCCTGATGCCACTTGCGCAGAAATATTTTTGGTGTGCAAAGTTTTTCCAAGATGGGGTGTGTAAGAAGTGCTAAGATCCGATAATGGGCTGCATTTTGTCGATGAGTGATTTGAACAGATAGGACTTCCATTAAGCATAAAACACACTTTTTCTTATGCTTGTCACCCGCAAGCAAACAGCATATGTGAGAGACTCAACGGCCTCCTCAAGGAAAGGATTGCCAAGATAAAATTGACTTTAAAGAAGGGATGCTCTATTGCCTACCCCTAGCCTTATATGCCCTTCAGAATCAGCTAGGTTCTGACTACCACCTCACCCCGCACAAACCAGTGACGGGGCATCGTATGACAATGCCTCGTAAACCTCCATCCTGGATTAGGAGTGATGCCCAGAGTGTGGCAAAGAAATGCACGATTATTTGACAGATGAGTGAATAGAGTGGATGAGTGAATAAAGCGGAGGAGTGTTAGAACGTATGAGTGGATCAGTGTACAGACTGGATGAGTGGATAAAGCGGATGAGTAGATAGAGCGTATGAGTGGATAAGTGTACAAAGTGAATGACTGTACAGAACGGATAAAAATATAGAACAGATGAGTGTAGAGATGAACATATAAGACAGAATATCGCTGCTGAATGCGTGAAAAGCATGAGTCCTTAAAGCAGATGACTCCAAGGAGCAGATGAGCACGGGGAGCAAATGAGCACGGAGATCAGATAAGTGCGTAAAAGGGATGAATGCATAGAGGGATGAGTGCGTAGTGGGGATGAGTGAGTAAAGGGGGTTGAATCACGTAGAGGGATGAGTGCGTAGAGAGGAAGAATGCGTAGAGAATGAGTGCGTAGAAGGGATGAGTGCGTAGAAGGGATGAGTGCGTAGAGGGGGTGAGTGCCTAGAGTGGGTGAGTGCCTAGAGTGGGTGAGTGTATAGCGGGGTGAGTGCGTCGAGGGGTGAGTGCGTAGAGCAGGTGTGAGGATAGAACGGACAAGTGGATAGAACGGATGAAAGAATGAGTGGATAGGGCAGATGAATGGATAGGGCGGATGAATAGAGTGGATGAGAGGATAGAACGGACAAGTAGATAGAACAGATGAGAGAATGAGGGGATTGAGCAGATGAATCGATAGGGCAGATGAGTGAATAGAGTGGATGAGTGGATAAAGCGGATGAGTGTTAGAGCATATGAGTGGATAAGTGTACAGAGTGGTTGAATGGACAAAGATGATGAGTAGATAGAACGGATGAGTGGATAAGTGTATAGAGTGGATAAGTGTACAGAGTGGATAAGTGTATAGAGTGGATAAGTGTACAGAGTGAATGAGTGTACAGAGTGAATGAGTGTACAGAACGGATGAAGGTATAGAAAAGATGAGTGTAGAGATGAATATATAGGACAGGATACTGATGCTTAATGCATGAAAGACACAAGTGCTTAAAACAGATGAGTGCGGGGAGCAGATGAGTGCGGGGAGCAGATGAGTTCGGGGAGCAGATGAGTGCGGGGAGCAGATGAGTGCGGGGAGCAGATGAGTGCGGGGATCAGATAAGTGCGTAGAAAGGATGAATGCGTAGAGGGATGAGCGCGTAATGGGGATGAGTGCGTAAATGGGGTTGAATTGCATAGAGGGGTTGAGCGCGTAGAGAGGAAGAATGCGTAGAGAGGTTGAGTGCATAGAAGGGGTGAGTGCACAGAAGGGGTGAGTGCGTAGAGAGGGTGAGTGCATAGAGGGGGTGAGTGCGTAGAAGGGGTGAGTGCGTAGAGGGGTTGCGGGGGTAGACGGGTTGAGGGGGTACAGGGGGTGAGTGGGTAGAGGGGTGAGTGGGGCAGAGGGGGTGGGTGGGTACATGCTTGAGGCCGACAAGAGTGCACGCAGGGGGCAAACAAAAGTGGATTAGGGGGGCATAGAACGGACTGAAGCGCATAGAATTGCGTAACATATAAAGTATGGTTTGGAACGCTGATAACGCTTAAAGAGCATTTAACCCACAATGACTGGAGTACGCATGGTAAACTAGAGTGCACAGAACGAACTCTAACGCACGCGACAAGCCGGAATGCATGAATGCGTGACCGAAATATATGGAACAAACTGGGATGCATGGAGTGGATAGGAGTGCATGGAATCGGACTGGAGCATGCGACGTATATAGTATGATTTGGAATGCAGAGAATATCTGAAAGGGTATATAACCCTTCTTATCCCACCACCATGCTTACTCTCTCCTTACATCACCACTCAACTAGAACACAGTGATACTATGACACCATTCGGTATAACTGTTCTCATACCAACACTCGCCGCTCACTCCACATCATTCTAAGTAATCACTGCTGGTAACACACCCCCCAGCCAGGCGTCCTCCTCAGGCCTAACGCAGCCACATCCGCTCTGGATAAATCCTGCCAGAACGAACACATACTCCTGACCTCTCAACCAGCACACCTACTGCTAGAATACAGCTATTACACGGATACCGCACGAGCTGCACACATACCCGGTGCGCACACGCACCCTTTTGACTCTCTCTACTCTCTCTACTGATATGAACTTCGGTTCCCAAGGGCATTCAACCTACCAGCGCCTTCAGACCATACCAATGGTATATAAGGCGCTATATAAATGCAAAATAACAATAACAATAATAACATGTATGAATACCAGTATTTCTTTCATTTCAGATCAAGTCAAGCATCGACGGGAGAGGACTAAGGACACTGAAGAGAACAGTCCAGTGACCAATCCAAATGAACTATTGCCACCACCAAAGTTATATGCTGGAGATTTTGTTTTAATAAAAAACTTCACTCAACGTTGGCACGAACCTAGGTTGAACGGTCCCTTCATAATTCAGGAAGTTTCCCCTTCCACAGTCAAGGTATCAGGAAGACGAGCTTGGCTGCATCTGAGTGATGTGAAGGTTTATAAAGGCAAGACCCCCCTCCAACGGTTGTTGACCCAGGAAGCAAGATAAGAAGAAAAATGTCTACATGTGCAGACTCGATCGATGCCCAAGAAGAAGGATGATAAAGCAGCAAGTGATTAGTACATGCTTTTATTGGACTGGAATTCAATGGACACTCCTTATTCATTTTAGCAGGGAGTGTAAAGACTTGCGGAAGAATTCTAGAGGCTGAAACAAACTTTTAGAAATATATTGAAGAAGCAAATAATACATCAATACTATGCCTAAACGTCAGTTCTTGATTAGAAATTGGAAAAGAGCTCAATATCCAGATTAATTTCATGTAGCATATACGTTTTAATTAATAAGATACATGATACCTGTTGGCACTAATGTAAACAGTCTTGTGGTTGCTATTTTTGTGTTCTTGCTTCAATCCTACGCTGCCCTTGTCGAGACGTTGATATTCACACCTTTTTACATGATCCCAAGAATGGTCCAGTGATAAGGAGACAATGGACGGCGATTTTTGAGCACATTGTACATTTGCAGATGCAAAATTGAATACTTACAGTAAAAATTATTCCAGAAGAGGGCAATGTGGTTATAGAAAGAGCATTAGCTCAGCATGCATTAGGATGGCACAACAAATGGTTCTCCAGACTTGTATGTGTAATATACCTATGCATGTGTATTCTTTTTATCTTTCTGTATCTCACATTTCTGAAAATCTATGTTCCTACTGATAAAATTGGAAAAAGATCATCTATGATTCTCCCCAGTGCAGGTACATATGATGATAATTTTGTTAATCTCTATGAGCATGTTAAATGACATAAGAGAAATTCAGAAGAGGTTAATGAGGGGATAAATACTTACATTGATAAAACAGCTCACCTTGGAAATAAAATGTGGTATCAGCACATGAAAAAGGTGGGGGAAAGAGCATCTGATGAGAATTGGTACATCTCTTCTCTCATCCCCTATGCCATGAATACTGCCAAAACATTAATTTCAAAACAAATGCCAGCACAAGATGCAAAATGCCTCAGTCATCTAGCAGCATGTACTACTTGAGAACAGTTCCAAGGAAGCTGGACGACATTGGGATGGAGATCAAGACAATTGTTTCCATACCAGAAAGATTATATTAAAACAACACAAATGGAGAAGGAACCTGGATGGACAGACACGATGCTTGTGTACCCTGCTGCGGGCCAAGACAAGTTGATCATTGAAGACATTCAGAGAATTAACTGTTCTGACATGACAGAGAAGATTGGGATACCTGGATGCTGGGAACAGTCACTGCTGTTGATCTATGGGCGAGTACACACCGGTAAAGGATAGGAAGATGGAATGATGTCCTGTGTGGCTCATCTACTAAGAAATGAAGCAGTGCAAGGAGTACAGAAGGTGAAGGATGAGAGTTTGAAGTCATGGTCTAAATACTCTAAACTGCTGACATGGGTGGAGGATGAAGCTGGGCCAGTATCCGTAATCCAATTAATAAATGCAAAACTTTTTTGGTTTTGCTTGCACCTTTCTTTGCGGCAGTATTTCCTGTATTCACATATATGACTTATACTATTCCCAACGAATAAATGAAAGCATTCAAGTCCGTCTGCGTGTAGATTTTTTTATTTTTGTGATAATTCTAGGCCCTTTTAGGTGACACGTGTTTCGGCATTACACTTTGCCTTTCTCAAATCCGAGCATTTCCTAAAGTATCGTGGTCCCGATAGTCTGCTTTATTGTAGTCCAGTTAGTAATTGGGGTCAAATCCCATCTGCTGAAAAAAGTCCAATTCGTGCTCCAAGCGTCGAGTCAGTTAGTTAGTCTAACTGACTCGACGCTTGGGGCACGAATTGGACTTTTTTGCGTGTATTTGAAAAAGGCAAAGTGTAATGCCGAAACACGTGTTGTCCAAAGGGGACTAGAATTATCACAAAAATAAAAAAATCTACACGCAGACGGACATGAATGCTTTCATGTATTCGTTGGGAATAGCATAAGTCATATATATGAAGACAGGAAATACTGGCACAAAGAAAGGTGCAAGCAAAACCAAAAAAGTTTTCTATTTCTACTAACAGAGTTGAGGAGCTCATGGTCTCCGTGTTTGCATACACCTGTGCCACAAACTGAAGGTTAACAAAACAGAATCTCCAATTCAAAAATTCCAATTTCCAAATAGATTTGGAGCAACAATATTGGTTCCGAGAGTACAAATCTAAGGGTATCACCAAAAAGCACCTCAAATTGAACCAATTAATAAATGCGACTGTGTGCTTTCAAGGCAAGGGGGAGAATTATGTCAATGAGGAGAAGGCGGCTGTCCTAATGGATTGGTATTGGGCCTGTGGATGTAGAGCACATATGAAGCTACCAAGGAATTGGGATGGAGTGTGCTATTTTGTTTACATCCATGTTCCAGCGTTGAGGATCCCACAAAGTAACTTAAAGATTAAAGAATTCATAAAAGTAGATGATCACCTGAGAAGAAGAAGTAGAACTCCGGTGAAGAAAGAGTTCAAATTACTTCTCAGAAAAATAAAAACAGGCTTTTGAAGATAATCCTGATGAACACACTTTATTCAGTAAAACTGCAATGTTGTTCACATCCATGTTCATGCGTGGGATTCAGACTGCTGTAAATGCCAGGTGGTTACAAATCACCAGATGGGAGCTGCTCCAGACAATCAATGCTACCATAAAGGGATTTAAAGCAATAAAAGAAGAATTGAGGGCCATAAGGTTGATGACCCTCCAGAATAGGTACGTCCTTGACATGATCACAGCTATGGAAAGAGGTGTTTGTGACAAGATCAGGCCATTATGTTGCACATTCACACCATCTCATGATGGAGAGAACGAGATGTAGACAGATGCTATGTCGATGCTGACAGATTTGCACATAAAAATGGTGGATGAGACATCAGCCATTGAAGATGACAGTTGGTTCACCTTTCTGTTTTCATGGATTCCCTATTGGATGGTTAACTTGTACAAATTCCTTGGAGCTATATTGGTGATAATTATATTTGGATTTTGTTTGATAAGGACAATAATTGCACAATGTTAGAAAACTGCTAAGATAGCAGTAGGGATGAAGATCATGATTGATGCCAAAGATGAACCGGAAGCAAAGGAGCTGACTGATGACACCATCAGAGATTACATAAAGGCCAACATTGTAGCACCTGAGGGAACAAAGTTCTGGTATCCAAAGGCTCATAAGAAATACGTTGGATGATGGGTATACTGTACCCCAAATGGACAATCTAACTACATGACCTGGCGTGTGGATGAACACATTAAAACAGCAGGCACCCTGAGGGGGGTGACAAAGATATGGACACCAAAGAAACATGTCTTTGAAAGAAGATACAAGGACATCAAAAGAATTGAGGAGGAGGTGGTTGAGGACTCAACCAGAGGGGAGAATGTAGAGGAGCAACTGTGTGCCTTTGCAGGAGATCCTGCCCTCCTACCTCCCATGTATTGGAGACATGAAATTGTGCTGTGCCTAACACCAGCCATAATACCAATGCCACTGCGAGTGTTTGAAAAGAAGATACCCATTGAGACAACCCTACCGAATGTACCCTCAATGTGATGATACCCTGCAGGAGGAAAAACCTGAAGGAGTGTGAAACAAAGGTAACCAATGAATTAATGACATCATAAGAAGTGTGCACGGCAGAAGATGTGGGCTAAAGATGATGTTGCCTGAATAACCTAATGACGAAGTAAAGTATTTAGTGGGTTTTCCCAGTATAGATAAGGAAGATTGCACGTGTACGACGTACTGCAGAAAACCAACCGTTCAATACATGTACAGTTGCTGAAATGCAAGATAGATTAAGTCATCATAGAAGCTGGCTATGAGTAGTGAATAGAATGCAGGCGATGCCGTCATTGTATGGAAACTGGACATTGGTATCACAAATTTCGTAGGCCAGAACCCATGAGGCTGGAATAGAAAACTGTGTTGCAGCAAGAATAATCACCTTGTGAAGCTGAAGGGCAAGGCTGTCTGGCCTAGAGTCAAGATTCAAGAAGCAAGGTCAGTTATCTGTTCCGAAGAAGAAATATAATGCGGAGGATAAACCTTTTTGCATTAAAATGCAAGGTAGAACACAAAGGATGCCAAATTTTAATTAATTTAGAGCATTTAAAAGCTGCAAAATGGACCAAATCGTGGTCTCCTGTCACATGAGCCAAGGATGGAAATAGAGCTTGAAATTGAAGTCCCAGTCACGATAGCGAGTGCCCTCGCTCCTGTGCATTCCCAAAGACAAGCATATTCTGCAAGGCCAAGAACAAAGAGAATTTCATGGCAGTAGGCATGGGTGATGAGAGATGTTGGGCTAATTGGGTGGTGAGGTAGCTTCATGACCTATCTCCCTGCACCTGGGTCTTGGCTTACGTGCAGCTAAGTGAAGCAAATGTTTCAGACATGGCACAAGCGTGCAAACCAATTATATCAGTCCATATAACGAAGGACCTTATAGTTTGAAGACCAATGAGAAACTTGGAACCTAATGTTTCCGAAATAACCTGTTTTTTTAGAGGTAGGCATAAGGTGTCCATCTAATAACAGGCAGACGTTAACAATCCTAGCTCCTATAGAAAAGTATACTTAGATGTTTCCCTTAACCAATCCCAACCCTCGATAGGTTTTTCATTATTGCCACATAGTATGATGTCACTGTGATGCATTATTGTTATAAAAAGTATGTTTTTTGCAGAGATCGTTAAGAAACTGAGCTTCCGTCCGTTGATGTTCGTTGTAACGACCCTGTTTTAGATAATTGTTAATAAAACCATACTTTGCCATCTTCCTGAGTTGGTTCAGTTATTTGGATTCAGATTTACTCTGGTGTGATCCCAGCCATTAAATATGCACATTCCTAAAGGGCCATAAACTCACCTTAGTGAGTATTTGATAAGAGATACGGCCCTTGGATGGCTTACCTGCTTTCTGACAGATAGAATGCAGACATTGGTTCTACCTCTTTGATCTACCTTAAAACCTGTGATGTGCCACAGGGATCTTTGCTCAGTCTGCTGTTGTTCAATTTGAAAAAGAGAACTTTAGCGGAGCTATTAAGATCATTTGATATGGGATTTTATATCTATGCCGATTATACGCAATTGAACTCTCACATGGAAGAAGCTGCAGGCTGACCAGGGGATAAGATAAGGGCATGCCTAGAACAGATAAACTGGTGGATGTTTCAAAATCGGCTTAAATGTAATGCTAAAAGAAACTAAATGCTAGTTTGCTCATCTGGCGAACCGAGTTTGGGGCTATCTGAAAGGTCAGACTCTTCAGCTGTGACCTGGCTCTCTCAGTGTTGGCTCCCCTCTTTAGGCACTTGGCCTATACCTGTCCTGAAGGCAAAAAAGCTGGCGGCGGGGAGTATCTGGAGGAGTTGCTGTTACTTAAAGCACACATTTCACGAGTGCCCATTGCTTGTTTATTTCTCTTGCGCTCGCTAAGGACATTTCTGGAATATTTCTCTTTTCTACACAGGATCCAATTGGTAAATGCATTCATATCCAGCAGACTGGACTTCTGCAACAAAATTTCTTTGAGTCTTCCAAAGTCATCCATTCATAGACTTCACAGGTTCCAAAAGGCGACTACAAGAATTCTGATTTACCTATGTCGCGGCGATCATATCTCCTTGGCTTTGCAGGTTCTAAACTGGCTTCCAGTGGACGAGCAGATATAAATCAAGGCGCTCTGCGTTACTCACAGAGCTTCTCCAACATGGCCCCTGGCTTCTTGGGCAGCAAACTGCAGCCCTACACACCCTCCATGGTGCTTTGCTCCACCTAAACAAATCTTTTGGTTACCCCCAGATTCAGACTGGAAAGATAGGGGAGGGGGGCAAAATGGGGGAGTGCCAAGGTTTGGGCCCAGGTCCCTGCCTGTCCTGTTGCAATCCCGCACTGCCTCTTGGCTCCCATGCACTTGTGGTCTGTATCTGTAACCCTACAGTCCCTGCTCTTGCTCTTATTCTCCACCAGTTGGCTGCACTTATGAGTACCCACATTTGCCACCCGTTGGCTGCACTCTTGTTTCTCCTTTGTTACTGCACTTCTGCATCCTACCCACCCTCGGCACTTCTCCCCTCCCCCCTTCCCTGCTCTTGCATGATCTGATTGACACAAGTCCTAGTAAGATCTGTGTTTTGTCCTAGTCTTTTGTTTCTCCCTCCTTGCCTTGTCGCGCCTAGAAACACTTGTGTACAGGCACGTTATAAATGCCATATCATATCATTAAGGAGCACCCTGCCCCTGTGTGCACATTAAAACACACATCATACACAGTGACAAACGATGTACAGTGGAGGCTGGTACATTTCTGAATTTAAGAGGCTTAAATGTTTGTGCCACTTCGGCAGGATCAACAAAGCACAGTGAGGGAGCCCAAACCAAACAAGGGTTGCTTGAGGGGGGGTTCTCACTCCCAAGAAAACTTTGAAACATTGGGTTAAAAGTATGCATTTTAGAGTACTTTCTTTGCAGAATTGGGTAGAAATCCATACAGTTTGCAATTGGTTTTGTATGGAAGCACATGGAAATTCCCAATATTTGCAAATCACACATTGTGCACAGAAACATTTTCCAATAATTTCATGCCGCCTTTCCATGCGAGATATGCTAGTATAAAAATATATTCATGTTGGTTGTTCTAATTATGTCGATGCAGGCTGCATCAATATATGCCATTATTACCATGTACGGACTCCCAGCCAGTAAAAATGCCATGCCACAGAAAGTTTATCCAGGCTGACTGTGTACCATACGTCTTATTACTGGCTAGATTGGCCTACATTCAATGTGTGCCAATTTAGCCAAGTAGTATGTTTGCTTTAACCTTGATGCTTAGTCCTGTGCATAAAGGGTAAAGCAAAAAGAGCACTGGCAATGCTAACAGTTTGGGGATTCGTGTAGGCATGGAAAAGGCACTTCTGTATTGTTATTAGCTGGCCATTGATAGAGCTAGTGCAAAATGTTTTGAGTACCTGAGCATCTAATAGCAGTGCCTGGCAAATGCCTAATACTTATACACAAGCCAAAACTGTTGGCTTTGCCAATGCTTATTTTTAAAAGAACTTCAGTGAAAGACATGCAGGGTGTTTTTAAATTGAGTGGCCAAAGGCAGACCTGATTAAGACATTTTTATTACACCAGTTGCGTGTTTACAACTCCAATGAAGTCATGACCTCTTAGAAGACTCCTTTGAGGAAACACTTGCAATCACATTGAGGGCAAAGTTTGATAGCAAGGCATGTTTAAAGCTAGCTCAAAGAGTTCCAGTGAGGAGGTGTTTTGAGTGGGGAGGGCAGGAACTGGGTGAGCATTGACATAGGGATTAGCACGGCCATGAGAAGTCATTTCACTGTTAGTACCTGCATTCATATCCATACATTTTTAGGTAATTGAAATCGTGAAGTGGGGTTAGCACTTGCATACTAGGGGAGTGATTAGAAGGGAAGTTGTGACATGAGACATCTCATTCTCACAGCAGTCCTTAAGTGTGACGTTTCAGAAATGAAGGCAAGAGGTAGCTGCTTGTAACATTGAAGCTTCACCAGAATAGTCTCATTCGAAATGTGGAAAGATGTTAGGTGCCCCCACACAAGGAAGTTTGCCCCTTCCTCACAGCCTCTGACGTTAGCACCTCTCCCAACATTTGAAGTGTTAGTCCCCTTTCCCCCCTGACATTTTAGCCTAGGTGCACCTCTGATGCCATGAACCCACTCCTTAATGAAGTGGCCCTCAGGGCGGCTATATTTAGGCGTGGTGCTGAACACACCCTCACAAAAACACTTTCACCCATGCATTCATCCACCAGTTACACAACTCCATACATGCATGAATACATAAAACCAAACACAGCATTGACACAAACACCAACATGCACGCATGCATTCATACATATACATACTAATTTCATTTAAATACACATACACACTTTTAATTTAAAATATAAACACTTACCTCCATGCACCCTTAAAAAGCATCCACGCAGCCGACACTTGAACACACTGACAGGGGAGGAACCCTCTCCTCTCAGTCAGCGTGGTCATGCTGAGCAATGTGAACACACTGACAAGAGAGAACTCCTCTCCCATAAGTTAGCGTGATCACACTGACAACATGAACACACTGACTGACAGGAGAGGAGTCCTCTCCCATCAGTCAGCATGGTCACGCTGAGCAACGTGAACACACTGATTCACAAGAGAGAACTCCTCTCCTATCAGTCAGCGTGATCACTCTGACAACATGAACACACTGACTGACAGGAGAGGAGCCCTCTCCCATCAGTCAGCGTGATCACGCTGACAACATGAACACACTGACTGACAAGAGAGAACTCCTCTCCTGTTAGTCAGCGTGGTTATGCTGAGCAACGTGAACACACTGACTGACAGGAGAGAACTCCTCTTCCCTCAGTCAGCGTGATCACACTGACAACACGAACACACTGATAGACAAGAGAGAACTCCTCTCCTGTCAGTCAGCGTGACCACGCTGACAACATGAACACACTGACTGACAGAAGAGGAGCCCTCTCCTGTCAGTGAGCGTGATCATGCTGAGCAACGTGAACACACTGACTGACAGGAGAGAACTCCTCTCCCATAAATCAGCGTGGTCACGCTGAGCAACGTGAACACACTGACTGACAGGAGAGAACGCCTCTCCCATCAGTCAGCGTGATCACGCTGACAACATGAACACACTGACTGACGGGAGAGGAGTCCTCTCCCATCAGTCAGCGTGGTCATGCTGCGCAACATGAACACACTGATAGACAAGAGAGAACTCCTCTCCTGTCAGTTACCGTGATCACACTGACTGACAGGAGAGGAGTCCTCTCCTATTAGTCAGCGTGGTCATGCTGAGCAACGTGAACACACTGACTGACAAGAGAGAACTCCTCTCCCATCAGTCAGCGTGATCACGCTGACAACATGAACACAATGATAGACAAGAGAGAACTCCTCTCCTGTCAGTTACCGTGATGACACTGACAACATGAACACACTGACTGACAGAAGAAGAGTCCTCTCCCATCAGTCAGCGTGGTCATGCTGAGCAACGTGAACACACTGACTGACAAGAGAGAACTCCTCTCCCATCAGTCAGCATGGTCACGCTGAGCAATGTGAACACACTGACTGACAAGAGAGAACTCCTCTCCCATCAGTCAGCGTGATCACGCTGACATGAACACACTGACTGACAAGAGAGAACTCCTCTCCCATCAGTCAGCGTGGTCACACTGACAACATGAACACACCGACTGACAGGAGAGGAGCCCTCTCCTGTCAGTCAGCATGTCCACGTTGTCAGCTGAATAACGGGAGTCAGCAGAGCTCACTCCTGAGCCCTGCTGTCTCCCATTATTTTGCTGTTTGTTGCGGAGCCAAACGGCTTCACAACAAAAAGCAAAATCATTGCACGGGCAGCACAGTCCCCCGTGTGAATAAAGGACATGAGAGACTGTGCTGCCTTCCACTTAGGAGAGGGGGCCGCGAGGCCCCCTGCGAGTGCGAGGCCCGGGGCAGTTTGCCCCCCCTGCACCCCCCTCGTGACGGCCCTGGCCAAGGTGGCAAGCCATTGGAATTCTTTCATGGTGTCCCTCCGGAGCGTCCCATATCATCTTGATTTTAGACACAATTTGAAGACCTTCCTGTTTCCTCTGTGATGAGGATTGCTTCTAGGGTGGGGGGGGCGATATCTGTGCTGTGAATGACGGCACTACAAATGTCATTGCCATTCCTGAGGGCAAATGATTCACCTGCAACCACCCTAGATGTGCAAAAAACAACATTAAGAATTATACAGCATATACTGTTGGCAATGTAGACTTGCATGTAAAATGCACCCAAAGAATACACCACTACTAAATGTGTGCTTACTCCTGCAGAAAAGCATGAGGACAATACTGAGGAGAGAGATGGAGAGGATGATGATGATGGTGGACATTACTGTGAGCCAGAGATAAATGTAACAGAACCCTCAGAATATCCATGGGACCGTAGTGCACCCTCTGGCAGCCGCACGAAGCCCAGCTCACATCAAGCAAAAGACAGTGGCTGGAAAGGCCCTGGTGTCCAGCCCCTTCCCCTCCTTCTTCCTCCTCCCCCTCCCCTGCTAATGTCCCTCCTGCCTCATTTTTACTGGCTGCCTGGTTCCTTCAGATTCCTACAGGGCACCAGGCCCTCATCGACTAGTCTACCCCTGCACTTGGTCTCTCCTGAGCACCTCACCTGCACTTGCCCTTCTGGGCTCCCTCCCACTGCACTAGTCTGGCTGGGCCTGCATGCCATTGAGCCCTTCCAGCCCCTTGCCTGGCACTTAACACATGGATTTCGTCCCCTGCACTCTCTGCTTTCCCCTGGCACTTGTCCACCTGGCCTCCCCTTGGCACACGCATAACCCAGGGGCCCTCCAACCTCCTCTCCGTGCCTATGTGCAACTGTTCCAGAGGGGGTGTAGCCCTGATCTTTTCCGAGTGGATTCCTGCCTCTGTCATTCCCATGCAGGCCTACTCCTCTTTTGAATGCCTCATCTGCAGGCTCTCTCTCTCTCTCCTATCCATTCCCTTACTGTGGCTACCATCTATCGGCCACCTGGTCAGATCTCTTCCTTCCTCTCTGAGTGGGTGGACCTCTCCTCTGACCACCTGGTCTCCACCACTCAACTCCTCCTTCTTGGAGACTTTAACATACACCTGGATGTTCCCTGTCCTTCCTCTGGACTCTTTTGCGACCTCTGCGACTCTTTCTCACTCTATATCCTCTGCTCTGGCCTAACTCACTCTGCAGGGCACACTCTTGATGTTCTGATCTCTACATACCTTCCCCTTTCTATCCCTCTCACCCCTCCTCGCTCCTGGAGTGATCGCTTTCTCCTTTCCTCCCTGATCACTCTCTCCACCCCTCAGGCCAAGCCAATTCCAGCACAGCCACCTACCTCCTCGGTTATCCGACCAATGAAGCACGTGTCAGTTGATACTTTTGCTGCTACTTTCTCACCACCCTCTCCCCCTTTGGCTGACTCACACCCTGACACAGCCCTCTCCATGCTCCACTCTGCTATATCCAATGCTCTTGATATTCTTGCCCCTGTCATGAGGATTCGCTTGAAGCCCAAAGCAAAGTGCAACTCCTGGTACCACTCAGACCTCGTCACCCTTCAACGCACGTTCAGGGTGGCTGAGAGGAAATGGCATGCTTCTGGTACATCCTCTGACAAAGTGGCCTGCCGTCTGCTCCATAGGCAATACCAGCTCTCTGTCTGCACCAAGAAGAGAGCCCACATCCAAGTCCGTGTCTCTGCGGCATATAACAACTTGGCCGAACTCCTTAAAATCTGCAAGGAGCTGGCCAATCCTGCTGCAGTCGAAACCTCTCCTGTCCCCTCCCAGGCCCTCTGCACTGCCCTGGTTTCTCATTTCATCTCTAAAATGCAGGACATCCTGTCCACTCTCTCTTCCTCTTGCCATGCCCCCTCTACTCCCTGCTCTTCCCCTGGCCCTTCCTCCGCCACTTCTCCTCCCTCCTTCTCTGACTTTACCTTTTTCTCCCCAGACAAGGTTTCTAGACAAGTCCGATCTATGAAAGTCTTGTTAAAACAGGTTCACCCCTGTTCCTCCAAAACCATCAAGGACCAAATTGACACTTTGGCCCCTGCTCTGGCTAACTTCTGCAACCACTCCCTTGTGTACTCTCTTCTTAAGAAACCCCTCCTGACCGGCTAAGTATCGCCCAATCTCCATCACTCCTTTCATGGGCAAACTCCTGGAAAAGCTGGCCATCTCCCGGCTTAATCTTCACACTGAATCTGTTGGTTGTCTCCATGACCATCTATCTGGTTTCAGAGCTGCCAGAAGTACAGAAACTGCTCTCCTGAACATCCATGAAGACCTGCTCTCCAACCTTGATTAAAACACCCCCTGGGTCCTCATCTTACTTGATCTCTCTTCTGCCTTTGACACGGTCAACCATGCCATCCTGCTCAACCGTTTCCATGATAACCTTGGTATCACTGATCAGGCCCTGGGCTGGTTGACCTCTTTCCTCTCTAATTGACCATCCCAGGACCAACTTGGGTCCTTCCTCTCCTCTATCTCTATCTCTACTTGTGGTGTACCCCAGGGGTCTAACCTCTCTCCCTGGCTGTTCAACAAATACCTGGCACTTCTTGCCCACGCATTGCCGCTCTCTGCCCCAACTTTCAGTGCTATGTGGATGACACTCAACTCATCTTCAGACTCCCTTCCGCCACGTCTTCTCCTTCGCTCATCTCTGACTGTCTATCTGCTATCCAGGAGTGGTGTGCCGCCAATGATCTCTGCCTTAAGACTGAGATTCTCCTCATCAGCAGACCTGCTCCCTCCTTTCCTGTCACTCTCTGGCTGGCCTCTCTTGGTCCTCTTCCTGCTCCCAACTGTGATGATAAAAACCTCAGGGTCATCTTCGACCCCACACTCTCCTTCTCCCCTCACATCTCTGACATCTAAGAATTCACACTACCAGCTGCCCCTCCTCAGAGGTATTCTTCCTTTCCACTCACTCCCCCAGAAGGTCACTGTCTCCAGAGCTCTGGGTCTCTCTAGGCTGAACTACCGCAACAGCCTCTTTGTAAATCTGCCTGCTTCTACTCTCGGCCCTCTGCAACTCATCCAGAACAGGACTACGAGACTTGTCCTTGGCCTCAAGCCCAGGGATTTTATCTCTCCAGGACTGAAATCTCTTCACTGGCTCCCAGTGGCTGCAAGGATTAATTTAAAACTCTCTTCATTATCCACAAGGCCGCGTGGGGCCTCAGTACCTCCAACTATCTCTTCCTAAATATCTTCCTTCTTAAGCACTTTGTTCATCCGCTTCCAACTCCGTCAGAGTCAGTCGCTTCTCCAAGCAACAAGTTTCTGGTAGATCTCTTTCTTCGGCGGGGGCCTCCCTCGGGATCAGCCTCCCTCCCTCTCTGAAATGAGGAGAACCATCTCCGGTTCCGGAAGCACCTCAAAACCTTCCTCTTTGCTTCTGCTTTCTCTCCTCCTCTCCTCGGCTGAACTCCTGGCTGAAACGGCACTGGTCACCTGGATACCCTCTGATCTCGGGCCCAGGTCCCCTCCCCCACTAGTTGCACCCCGGCACTGCCTCTCTGGCATTCCCCACACTTAGGGACTGTTTTCTGTATTCCTACAGCCTCCTACCAGCACTTGACACCTGATGTCTGCACTTACACTTGTACTTGCCACCAGCTGGCTGCACTCTACTTATTGCTTATTTATTCTATTTATTTTACTGTTATTTCCATGCACTGCACTAACCCCTCTCCCTTCCCCCCGCACTTTTCCCCTTCCCCCTTCCCCTGCACTTGCGCAATCTCAATTTCACCTAGCCTAGTAAGATCGTTGTCTCTGTCTTTCCTCTGTTCCCCCTCCTTTGCCTCGTCGTGCCTTGGAACAATTTTGTATAGGCACGTTATAAATGCCTTATCATATCATATAGGCACTTCTCCCTCCCCTTTCCCCTGCACTTCTTGTTTACTGCACTTGCACGATCCGTATGTAATGGGGCTCGGTAGGACTGTTTTTGTTTCTTCATCCCAGCCCCCCCCCTTTGCCTTGTTGCACCTTGAAACACCTTTTGCGGTATAGGTGCATTATAAATACCCAATAAATAAATAAATAATAGCATTTTTGACTTGCCATCTATGATGAAGCAAACATGATAAGTGTTATTATGTGTCTGTACTGGATTGAATTGGAGCAGTCAGTTTGAACATGTTTTTTATTATGGCATAGCATTTATAATTGCAAGGCCAACAGGAGTATGTTCTTACATATGGGTACCAGCATATATTGGAAGAGCCAGTTAAGACATGTTTTCTTATGGTATCATTACTTGTATTATGCACAAAGCAAACATGAGTATGTTTTTATATCGGAATACTGGCATATATAGGTGCAGCCAGCATAGACATGTATATTAACAGCCAGAATGAAAATGTTTTTTTATATGGGCATATATTGTGGGGAAAGGCATTGTGAAATGCTCTTGTGAATTGTTGGTGACTTGCATCTACTAGGTTTACGCATGAATTATCATACAAAGCTTATTGCAAACTGTATAATGCACCATTTAAACTTTTATGGTTGGTTTGGGCTCCCTTGCTGTGCTCGGTCATTCCTGAAAATATGTGCCAAATTGTTAAGCCCACCAATTAAAAAATGTACCAGCCACCACTGATAAAATGCACCCGGGAGACTCAAAGTGAAAGCTGCTGCAGTCATAAATACAACGCGTTTGTATTTATAATTGCTGTGGTTTTCTTTTTTTTAAGTTTCCTGAGCTCCCCCAAGCCGGGGGAGCCCTGGAATCTTAGAAAGAAAGCCACGGCAATAATAAATACAATGCGGTTGTATTTTTGGATTTATAAATGCAGTGGTTTTCTTTTTAAGTTTCCCCGGCTCCCTCTGGCTGTAGAAGCCCGGGAAACGTAAAAAGGAAACCATGACATTCATAAATACAAAGTGGTTGTATTTATAATTGCTGTGGTTTTCTTTTTAAGTTTCCCGGGCCCCCCGGGCCGGAGGAGTCAGAGAAACTTAAAAAGGAAACCACTGCATTTATAAATACAATAACATTGTATTTATAAATGCCATGGTGTTCATAAAAAAAGAAAATAAGCACTTACCGGCAACAGCCTTCCTGCCTGTATTCTCTGCTCTCTGGCACTAATGAAGTAAAAGCTGCGGTAATAAAAGCTACCAGCAGGTGGATTTTGCTTTATTATTGCAGCGAGGGCAGAGATTAACACAAGCAGAGGAGGCTCATCCATTTCACAAAATGGATGCTCCTAGTGCTTGAAATGAAAGGGGTTTAATAATTATTTGTGCAAAATTTAAATAGGAACGTTCTTTAAAAAGATGTTTAATATGTTTTTTATTATTGCCCATCTTTTAAGACAATCCAATTTTTGAGCGCACTATTCCTTTAAGTCTTTAGCAATAAGAGACATCAGAAGGCATCTGAAACGTGACTTCAGGATGCCAACCCTGTCCTCCACCATAGCTTGTGTGCCGTGGTATAAGGCACTTGGGGTTGCGTCATGTTGAAATGGTCTCAGTATCCATGCTCAGGTGCCATGAGCATTGTATCCTATGTAGGCTGCACATGGTAAAATGTGCATGATGTAGCATGAAAAGGTTATGCATACTGAGAAACCATCCATCGCTGAGATTCCCATTGGCCATCCTTTTGTGCATAACACTATGAGTGAACATGTCGGATAAAGTGCTTGTGTGCTCAGTGTGACATCTTTGCAAACTCGACTTGATGGAGGATTTGCTCTTCTATTTTCCTCCCAGCTGTTGGACAGATTAGTTTGCAAATGATGCCACAACATAGAAACCTATTTCATCGGCTGATGCTGTGTCAGCGTGTATGGGCACTAAATATGTTCCCGCATTTCAGTGAATATGTATGGCCAATAGTGTAAGATGCCATCCGACACTGCACTTTGTGACTTACCTCCAACCTTTGCCATAGTAGACTGGTTAATACTTGGGTTAGCAGATGCCACAAAAGCAATGTCTGCAAATGTGTGGCCAGAGACTGAGAAGCGCCTGTATCCGTTCCAGGTAGAGAATCTCACTGAATTATTAGCCTGGCAAGATTTGAGCAACCTATTCTGGCATGAGACGTCTTCACTATGTGATACATAAGCTTATTTAGTTCCAGGTTGATTGAAAAACTAAGGTTCAAATCTACTGTTTTAGCGGCCCAAATGGCAAAAAATGAACCAGGTATATTGTAGATGGTCTCTGTTGCCATATAACATGAACGTGATTCCTACCCTTATATGTGGCCGTGGCGTTGCATATATCACCAACTGGGGGGAGGGGAGAGGCTATGGGGTGGTTGGAGGATTTAATATGGAAAAGTAATTTTTCCCTACCTACAGCTGTCGCAAAAGCAATGATACGCAATCAATTAGGTTTATACTCCTTAAAATCCTTAATTCTGTTGAGGAAGCTGAGTATTTATTGTAATATCTTAAAAACAACAGACAACTCTTTGTATTGTGATTTGCAGAGGAATGTTTTTGTGAATAAATGTAGTGTTCTGAATGAATTTGTTTCACATTGTTACAATATGCTCAAGGTAGTGAGTAGTGACAAACAGGCCCTATTAAGCAACCCTGTTGGGGTGAAAAAGAAACGTTTACAGTTGGACTGGTGTGTAAATAAAACCAGCGCAGGAACTTATAAGAACCATAAAGAGTATGCAAGGTTCAAACTGGTCTGATAGCACAGCGAGTTGAGCGCTTGTTCTGACATCTGTGTAGAGAAGGAGCTAAGTACCCCCACCTCAACCATTTTGCCTAAATTGCCTATATGTTGGGGTGTGAGACATGTGCGTTACCAGTGAAAATACTGATACCAAGGAGAATCCTGGAGGAAAGGTTCCCATTGAGGAAACCATACCTCTATACGAGACAGTATGATGGCCATTTGAATGAAATCCCAGAAGAAACAGGATCAATGAATGGCAAAGAAGAATGGTGACGTCATGCAGAGCCGAGCTCACGTACACAGAAGAGATGCAGAGACTAGAGAATGAAGATATTCTATAAGGCATCAAGAAAGTATCGAAGATAAATGACATCTTGGGATCAAGATGAAGAAACTTATGCTGTAGAACTGATAAAGCTATCAAGTGATTTTACACATGTACAGATGCAAAGAAAAGCAAGCAGGTGAAGTATTCTGAAGGCTAGCTTTATAGTGAATAGATTGCGGCATGCGCCAACATATACATATATATATATTGACGTGAGTAAAGAATGGATGTTTCGACTACGTATTATAGCACAGCTGTACCAGAGAAGGAAGGCCTTGTTTCC
Source organism: Ambystoma mexicanum (assembly GCF_040938575.1). Lineage (NCBI taxonomy): Eukaryota > Metazoa > Chordata > Amphibia > Caudata > Ambystomatidae > Ambystoma > Ambystoma mexicanum. The sequence continues at coordinate 1,089,018,308 of NC_090922.1, read as the reverse complement.
AGTGTGTTGCAGTTAAAAAAGCAATTAAAACATAGAAGCAGATCTCAGAAAGGCGAGACTGGATGAGCCAAGAAGCCAAGGTCTTACCAGGATGGGGTGAGCAAACATTTGATCCAAATCATGTGAAAGAATGAAACTCTTGTTCAGAAGGCATGGACAAAAACAAGGAAGAAGTCAGAGGTCTATTAGAAAATATTATTTTAAATACACTAGGGCTCGATTTTGTGGTCTTCAGTCACGTGGAAGGATGAAGTTGGAAGAACACGATGGTCACACCTACGCATGAAGGCAGAGCGTGCCTTCACTCCCCTGAATACTCCAGAGCAAAAGAACACTCCCAAGGACAAGTTCAAAGCCTTAAATGACAGCAGACGATTGAGGTGATGATAGATGAATAGGCTAAACATGTGGGAAGCTATGGTTAAGACTAGCTCACCAGCACCTGGAAGGTCAGCCTGCGTGCTGCTAACATAGGTGGAAAAGTACTGATGGAGGTTAGAATGCCAACCAATGGTAGGGGGTCGCACGATTAAGGGTCCTATAGTTTGTGTAGCCAATGGGACATCATGTATTTAGTGACGTTCATAGTGACCAGTTTAAGGGGAGGGCTTAGTTGCCTCACCTGATGTTAAGAAACCTATCACTTTTCTTCACTCTTTTAGACGAGTATGGATCGTATACTTAGATGTTCCCTTCAGTCCTATCACTATCTTCAATAGGTTTTTGTAGTTTGCCACGTAGGATGACATTAGCAATACGTAGGTTGACGTCATCAATGATGATTTTTCTCTATAACAGAATGCTTTTTTTAAGATGAATTGAGAGATCTTACGCTGAGATGTCCATTGATGTCCATTGTACTCCCTGTCTTAGATAAATTATATTAAAACAGTTATCCTTTTGCCAACTACCTGAGTTGTTTCGATTATTGATGTTTGAGTAACTTCTGCATCCCTATTCATCTCAAGCGTATTGCTACCTCTTCTTAAAGGGCTGGAAGCCTCCAGTTCACGTGGTAGCAGAGGATGGTTAGATATCCATCAAGAGAGTAGGCTTTGGGGTCCCGGAAATATCGCATAACTTCTGCCATTCGGGGGAAAGGACGTAAAGCTCCCTGTAGATTGCAGATATTCGTTTAAAGCAAGTCTTGCAAGCCAGGTTAGATGGGTCCCTTGTTTTCAGGCAGAAACCCCTCCCAGAGTCTACAGGAAGCTGAACGAATACAAAGTTGAAGCGGCTGCTAAAGACGCATACGATCCCGAGAGTCGGAAGTTAAAAACACGAATGGTGAGTAAAACTGAGTTCGGTGGCAAAAGTGTCAATGGGCAGTGTTAGGGAGAATTCTCAATAATGTGCTAATTTCCCTTACCTTTTGAGACCGCCAGCAACTTTGCTGGATTTCTAGGATTTTAATTTTTACCTGGAAAGAGTGTGAGCCTTTTTTTCCACTCTTTCATGTATTTTGATGTATGTTTTACTTTTGTGTTCTGTGGATATGGAGTTTTAGACAAACTCCATAGGCATCATCTTTTTCTTGTGTGTCACACAGCACCTTCAGTGCAGTGGCACAGGGATGTCTTTCAGACTTCCCAAGCTTTAAATACCTTCTCTGGGACTGACTACCGCCTCCCAGTGCATGTAAATTTAAATTGACTTTGCTAGTCTTTTTAAATTCATAGACCCAGCACACAGTATCTTACTATAGAGTGCCGGAGGGGTTGCCTAGCACCCCCTATGTCTAATCAGTCATTTAACAGTCAAATGTTATGCTTTCCTCTTGAAATGGCTGGTGGCAGTGGTTTAAGAACAAACTACCATGATTTTTCCAGATCGGGACCACTGGTAGCTAAAAATCGGGGCAGCCATGTTTTTCAATATGGCGCCCAAGACCCCTCTGTAAGAACAGACTCTGGTCATCTTTTATTGCCGTGTCTTTTAGGAAAGGTCCTTCTTGTGTTGAACTCTGCATGCCAAACCAGGTTTGGTCCCTTTGTTCGATGTCCTTTGGCAGTGCTGAAGCCCTCCTCTGGCGCCTGAGTGTTTTTAGGGTGGACAGGATGTGAGGGAGGTGCCCAAAACTCCCTGTGCTTAGTCTCCTAGGAGACCTGAATGCACTCTGGCGTTATTGGCTGTCTGACTGTCCAGCAAAGACAGCCACCCTGCTGGGTGAGTGACAGCTAGTCTGGAATGAATGGGAGAAAACTGTTTAAAAGCAGGTCTCTGGGACTTGGAAGGCAGAGTCGACCACTGGAACAAAAGAACCAAAGACGAGCTGAAGGAAGACGACTGCTGCAACTCCTGGACCGTTGGTTTGCCCGGTGAAGCCCTGCTGCATGTTCAAATTTCCTGAAACTCCCTCGACAGAGAAGGCCTTCAAGGAAGACTTCTTCCCTTGAGCTGGTGGGAACAACCAACTCGCAAGCCACCTGGACACCGTCTCCATACTGGTCGAATTTTCATCAGAGTGCTGTTGAAAACTGGATAGCCAGTGAGAAGGATATCAGTTTGTGGACTTTAAGGCCCTCACACCTTAAAACCGACGTTTAGCCAAGCTTGTGGCCTCTTCCCTGGGCATTGCAGGAACCTCCCGACGTCCTCCTTCTTGTCCCCATGACTGAAGCTCAGGAACAGCGAGATCTGCAGGAACTGCCAGGAACAACTGCCTTCATCAATAAGGTACTGTGCAAACGCGGTGTGGAAATCCTTTCTGCCATGGTTAAAGTTTGTGAAATCTTCCCAACTTTGCAGTCTTGTTCGCTCCTAATCCGACATGTAACTCTTTTTCTGGCAAACTACTTCTAAGAACATTGGCAAAGACGTAACCGTTTGCTACCAGAACTGTACTATCCTATCCAAGACAGAGAACCATTGACTTTGGCCCAGGCCCATTAAATTGCCTCTTGTAGTGAACTGAAACTATTTGCCCTGACTCTGAAAGTAATTGTGTGTGATTCTTATAACCTTTGTCTTTTTACCCCTTTTGAAAGTTACTGAAGTGCCATTTTGCTCCCACTTCAGGGGAGCCTAACTTGTTCAGAAACGTATTCGTTGTGTACTATAGTATAATATAGTGTGATATTGAGCTGCTTCTTGCTAGTGGAATGTTTTCTAACTAAATGTGTAAATAAATGTATATTCCTTTACCAAGAAACCTTGAGTAAGTGTTTGTTTGAACTACTGTGATTGCAAGTCCTTTATGTAACATCTTGTACTGCTCACATCCCTCTTGAGATAAGTCTGGCTGCTCAGCCACTGCTACCACATAACTGTGTAGTACAGGCGTGTACCAAAGGTGAGATTGTGCCTACACCTGTAGCCTTAATTGTGTGTACTGTTCCCAAAGGGTACTGCATGTAATTATGCCTAACAGGCAGTGGGTGAAGAAAGTAATAAGGGAAAAATGAGTAACAGATACAGGCTGGGGTAAAGTAACTTGAGAACGATGAGCATTGAATATGAAGTAATTGACTTGAGGAGAGGCCAAGCAATTAAGAGTTATCACGAGGAGAGGCCACGATAAAGAATACGGCCAGGTATTCCTGCGTTATAAAGAATGGAACAGAAGGAATCCTACCTAGAGCCCTATAGACGGGTGACGTAGGGAACGAATTGATAAATGTGAAAAGAAAACATGTGATTTTAGAATTAATTATTTATTTGTTGAAATTGAACTGATGGTGATTAGTAAAAACATAGATTAAAGTAAAAAACGTGATATAAAGGGTTTGGAGCCCGCAATGATTGGTGCACTCATATTGTGTTATTTTTCTGAAACATATTTTTTGAAATTTGCAAAGTGTAAAGGTGAGTATTGACAGTCAAGAGTGACGTGTCAAAATGGAGGATATTACTCTGCTTATACACCTCTACAAGCAATTACCCAAGCACGCTCCCAAGCTTAGACAGTACAGTGCAGAGTGGGTTAAGGGTACAGCAGACAAAATGTTCATGTCATGGCTACAAGGGGGATCACTATCGAAGGCAGTTTTGCAGCACATCAAGACATATTTGCATGCTGTATGTACGGGAAAAAAGTTAGACAAGCGACTAGCATGCTTAGAGCTCTGGAAGATGTACCAGGAGGAGAGAGAAGAGCTGCCTCCTGTAGATTGGATACTCAATGTATGTAAAAATGGGGGTGAAGAGCCTTCTGCTCCACCTGCCATGCCTAAAGCAAACAGCGATAGCAAGAAAGATGATGGGTTGTACCCATTAAGGGAGCTTAAAGCAGCAGCAGGGTACAGTAATCCGGCATATGAGTCAACTGCGTAATGCAGCGACGAGGGCCCAGAGAAAAATACTGAGAGAGATGTAATCTCTAAGGTCCCGAGGGACAAGGAGAGACGCAATAAGGAGAGAAGTGAATGATCAAGTACATCCTTAGAGATAGGACGAGAAATAAAGAGATGGAAAGAAGAAAAAGATAAGACTGATGAGTTATTGCTCATACAGAACAAATAGATGGGTGGTCAGATTTTGCTCCAACTCGATGGTAAAATCATCGAGGACATAAGTCAAAGGGAAGATTGAGATGAGCAAGATAAAAAGAATAAAGACAGAGAGGAAAGATTGAAATTAGATAGGATGAACAGAAAGGATAGACACAGACGGGAACAGTTGTATCAAGAGCAACAACTGAGAAAGCAGGAAAGAGCAGAGGAGCAGAGACAGTATGACAACAGACAGAGGGCAATCGAAGAACGAGAAAGACTAGAAAGGAAAAGAATGGAGGAAGAGGAACAGAAATTAATGGATAAAAGAATGCAAAGATGTAGAGATGAAGAAATACAAAGGGCAAATGAGAGAAGAGATGAGATAGAACAAAAGAGAAGGCAAAGAGCATGCAACATTGATCACATGGAAAAGGAAGTAATGGATCCTAATCCAGTAGTGGCATGGGAAGACATATAAGAGTTCTTCCCAGCATATGAGCCAATAGCAGGTCAGTCTAGAGCAAATCTAGAGGATGAATTTGACTTGAGAAGCATTGGGGATGCTATCGATAAAGTCTATCAGGGTATGAGGACTAAGAAAGTGCAGCAAGGGAAGGGTAAAATGATTGACTCGAGAGTACGCAGCTGTACAATAAAGAGGGAGCCTCATGTAGTTTTGAGCCAAAGGAGCTATTTTTAGATAGACTGACTCTGGATAGAGACGTAGAGGGAGAAGTCACACGAGTTGTGGACAGGATATGTCAGACGAGGATAGAGCAACCTTCAGTGGGGAAGAGGAAGATAATGCATGTGGCCCTGAAGGGCATTTTTCAATAGATAAGGAAATAAGATGGTCGGATCTAGACCTACCCAAATCTCGGGCGTCAGAATCATTGACACGACTAGATCCACCTAAGCGGGGCCCCATAGTGAGAGGAGGGACTTGCCACCTTATGTGAGCAGGTTAAGGTCGCTGCCAGGCAGGAAGGGGAGCAGAACTTTTGTCCCTGTTATGGATAGACAGACGATGTGAGATGAATGTGAATTTGGGATCTCGCAGTTTCCTTTGTTGGAAAAGGGAGGAGCTAGGCCACAGTATATACCTTGGCCACAGATGGGTAAAGATAATTAAGGTGTAAACTCCTGAGTTTAACCTCTGGCGCTGGGAAATGGATACATGAGTTAGAGAAAATGACAGGAGGAAACACATTAGGTATAGGGGACATTAAAGGTCTCCTGATTGCCATCTTTGGGGAAAGGGCTGATGATGTTTGGGCAAGAGCAGGGTATTCTAGTTTTACCGTGGTGAACTCATGATGGGGCACTGATCAATAACTGTAGGGCAGCGGTCTGGAAAGCGCTTAGAGTACTGTATCCGGACACATCAGATATGGGACCTATTATGGCAAAAAAGATGCAGGACGGAGATGATCCTCTTGTTTACATTCAGAATTTCCAGGAGCAGTGGGCTATGGAAACACAGGAGGATTGGGGGAAATCTATACCTGTATTGTATCATATATTATGTCAAGGGCTGCCAGAAGCAGTACAGAAGCAGCTCAAGAAATTGGTGGGCATGGAAGCAAAGCTGTGGTCAGAAATACAGTTGACCATTGTGCATTATTGCAGACTTTTGCAAGAGAAGAACCAAAGGAAAGACGATGGTAGGAAAGGTGAAGAGGCAAAGTTAGTGCAGAAGAAACTGTCAAAATACACCATTGAAGAGGCGATGTTTATTAGTGGAGAGGGATTGGGTTCACAGTAAGCAGTGAACCTGCCGCGGGTAAATAACCAAAGGCAGTTGGATCAAAATAATAGTGGATTTGTACCACAGGGAAGGGGAGCCTTCCGAAGTAGAGGCTTCCAGAAAAATCAGGGAAACTTCCAGAATAATCAAAGTGGGGTTTAAAACACACAGAATGATAGTCAAGGAATACAGGAGGGGCAACTTAGGAGACCTCCTCCTATATGTTGGACGTGTGGTATGTCAGGGCATCTTGCTCGTATGTGTAGAAGTCAAAGATTTGTGCAGAATGGGCAGTTCTCAAGAGGGGGGATTACAAACCCACCTGCATATTGGCAGCAGAATGGAGATGGGTTTGCTCAGAATCAAACAGTGCAGCAGACATAAGCGCCGAAAATGCAACAACATTTTCAAAAACAGCAGGCAACAATGAATCTGCCACAAGGGCAATCAAAGCAGTCACTCATGCAGATACAGCAGAGCACACGCACGGGTTAGTTAATGACTCCTAGGATAGTGGGTGTCACTGTCCAAGGAGGAAATCCTTTCACAGGTACAGGGATGAGAATGTATCCACACTAGGACAGCTCACTGGGAGACTTGATGTGTTCGATACTATCTGTGACGCATAATCCTCAAGAAGAACCGAGGGTTGACGTCAATATAGGAGGCAAATCTTTTTTCATTTTTAGTAGACACAGGTGCAACACGTTCATGTATACGAGAGGGGACATTTTCCATGTCTGGAAATGCCATGAATACTCAAGGTTTCAAAGGAGCTACAAGCAGAGTTCCTTTTACTGATGCATTGCCAGTCTATAGGGGAGTGTGACATGTCTGTACCATTGTTATATTCGAGACAGACACCTGTCAATATATTAGGTTGAGATTTAATGACCAGGTTGAACATGACGATTTCGTTCACTGATGAAGGCCTAGTGTGTTCCACACCAGGAATGCATTATTTAAACGTGAGTGACTTTATTATGGCATTTGCAGGACAAGTGGTCATGTCCGTTAGAACCAGAGGTTTTTTACTATGGGGTATGCATTCTGTTGACATGGCTGCCAGTTTTAGTGGGCAGGACCATGAGAATACCTGATTAATTCTTATTTAGGCCAAAGATACCGATGGATGAAGAAGAGGGCGAATTCCAAGCAGTCATAGTGTGAGCGAGGGGAAATGGCTTTGCCTGATGGAAATGATCATGACACTGGACGATGGTGTACAGTGATTTCCATTGGGGAAGGTCACAGATTGACTGTTGTGGTGATGAGGATAGGTTTGGAGATCATCCATCAGATGATGAAGTAGTATTTGATATGAGTATTACTTATTGGGTAAGGGCAATCAAACGTGAGGTACCTCAAGAAATGATGCTAGCACAGAAACGTCCTGTGTATTTTGATGATGACATGGTGAAAGTACCAGTCTCATTATGGACAACAGGCACCTATGATGTAAGCCTGATGAAGGGAGCTGGGGAAGTGAAGATTACATTGAAATCAGGAGCAATTTGACCTCGATCACGACAGTATCCCATGTCTCGCGAGGCAGATGAAGGTATTTTTAAGACAATGGCCCTCATTACGACCCAGGCGGTAAGTTACCACCTGGGTCGTACCCTTACCACCATGGCGTAAACTACGTTTACGCCATGGTGGTTGACGGATTTACCGCCCCATTCTAAGGTGAGTGGGGCGGTAAATCCCCATTTCCCATTTTACCCTTCCCCATTCCCATTTTCGCCCCATAGGGCATAATGGGAATGGGGAAAGGCGATAATTACGGCACCGTAAATTACGGTGCCGTAATTATCGCCAAGGTCCCTTTGCGGCATGGATTTTAACGGCTGCAAAAAAGCAGCCGTTAAAAGCCATCCCGCAAAGGGAACCTTGCAATCAGGCGTTAAGGGTCGGCGCCGTTTACGACGCCGTAAACCCCTTAACGCCTGAGTCAGAATGAGGGCCAATATCTGCTATGATGGAACAGGGCATCCTAGTGATAGCAGAGTCACTGTGTAATACCGCAATTTATCTCATTAAAAAGGGAAAGGAGGGTTGTGACGTTTAATTCAAGACCTTCGCCTGATTAACCAGATTGTAGAGGTCGAGTTCTCTCTAGTTCCTAATCCTGTGATGATCTTATATAAAATCCCTGTTGAAGCAAGATATTTAACTGTGATTGATTTTGAAAAAAATCTTTTTCTCAATCCCATTGCATAAATACTCGCAAGATTTGACGTCATTTACATTCAGACAGTCACCTGAAAAGCATTTCTTTACCCCAGGGGTACTGTGAGTCTCCATTGATTTTCAATAGAGTCCTACAGATGGACTTAAGTAATGTAGATTTGAAAAGTGTTTTGTTGCAATACGTGGATGACATATTGGTCTGCAGCATCTCAGAGGAAGAGTGCAGACGCGATTCAGCTCAACTGATGATTGTTCTTTCAGACAAAGGATATGAAGTAGACAAGGGAAAATTGCAGCATTGTCAAGAGGAAGTGCTGTACATAGGCCAGCTAATTTCAGATGAGAGAAAGAAAGTCACTCCTGAGAGGGCTCAGGCTATTTTGAAAACAGTAAAGCCACTCACGATAAAGCACATGCAAAGAGTTTTGGGACTCTGTAACTATGTAAGAGCATGGGTCTTTGATTACAGTTCATACATAAGGCCCTTGTTGCAAGCTCTGAAGAAAGCACAGGTAAATCAGGCAAAAATTGTTTGGAATGAGGAGATGGAAGAAGGGTTTGATGAGTTAAAATAGGCAACTTGCACAGGTCCAGTTTTAGTGATTCCCAATTATGCTGAGGAATTCTTTTTGTTCTTGCACACGAATGGTACTGTTATGACAGCTGTACTTACGCAGAGAACCACATTGGGGTACAAGCCCCTTGCATATTACAGTGGGATTCTAGACCCAGTAATGAGGGGTCGCTTTCCATGTGAACAGTCTTTGGCTGCCGCCGTGTTCGCTATTGAGAAGGCTTCCAGCATAGTGATCGGATGTGCTATGACGTTATTTGTTGAACATGAATTGTTTGGCATTTTGGAAAAACCTAAAGGCATGTTGACATCTCAAAGGGCTTCTGCCTACGAGGTAGTCATATCGAATCCAGTGATTAAAATAGTCTGATGCAGAATAGTGAATCCTGCCATGTTTGTAGCACAACCACTGGCAGAGGACAAGCATGCGCATGACTGCTCAAATTATGAGGAATTCTATGATGAACTCCTGAGGGTGAAGGAAAATGCATTGGCAGCTGGGGAGATTCTTTTTATTGACGGTTCTTCAAGAACCGATCAAAATGACGGACAAAGATATACAGGTGCTGCTGTGGTGAAGCACACAGCCAATGGAGCGATTGAAGTCCTTGTAAGTGCATGATTACCGTCTCACTTTTCAGCACAGGTAGCAAAATTAGGGACACTGATTATCGCACTCGAGAGACACGCAGACCAGGAAGTAACAGTGTATATTGACTCTGCCTTTGTGATGTCAGCAGTGCACGCAGGGCTAGCACATTGGAAAAGGAGGGGCTACCTCTGAGCGGATGGCACTCCAGTGCAACATGCAGTCTTATTGGACAGACTCAGTAAAGCACAACAACTCCCAGTAGCCATTGCAGCAGTTAAATGTGCAGCACACACTAAAAGGGAAGACTTTATCTCACAAGGAAATCAAAAAGCAGACGAGGAAGCCAAGCGAGTTGCATGTTCAGAAACCATTATGTCATTTGATACGCCTGATGTGAATGAAAGCATGGTGGTAATGCTGAGTGTGCCTGAGTGTTATAATAATTTGTCTAGGACTCAATTGGAAGCGGTTCAGGGGGAAGCACCTGAAGATGAGAAAGACTTGTGGATGCAGAGAGGGTGTTCTTTAAACCCCTCTGAAGCATTGTGGCGATAAAACAGCCCTGGTAAACCAGTGATGCCGATAGCCTTATTAAGGGTGGCGTTGGAACAGCTACACTACCCTGCACACATTACTAAAGAGAGCCTCACCGCAGCAATTGCGGAGGATTGGTTTGTTTCAAATATAGTAGAACACATCACATTTTATGTAGTAAATTTTATCATATGCCAAAAGATTACTGCTGGACACACATTGCACACAATTAGAGGAGGTATTCCAAGACCTAATGCATATCGACTATGTCGACATGCTGCAAGTATGCAATGGATATAGATATATGATCAGAGTGGTATGTTCTTTCTCGAGGTGGGTTGAAGCTGGACCGTGTACACAACCAGACTCCACCTGTGCAGCAAAATATTTAGTATGAGAAGTATTTCCTAGATGGGGAATATGTGAAGTATTAAGATCAGATAATGGCCCTCATTTTGTTAATGAAGTCTTTGAACAAATAAGCTTGTTGCTTAGTATAAAGCAGAAGTTTTCATCGGCATTTCACCTGCAAGCGAACAGAATCTGTGAGAGACTCAATGCCTTGCTTAAAGAGAGAATAGCCAAATTGAAGCTTACCCTGAAGAAAGGATGGTTGCATTGTCTACCACCGGCATTGCATGCGTTTAGAAATCAGCCAGGTTCAGACCACCATCTTACCCCCCACAAGATAGTGACAGGGAGATGAATGAGGACACCTCTCGCACCTCCATCTAGAACTAGAAGTGATGCCCAGACAACAGCATAATTGTTAGGAAAGGAGTTACGTGATTATCTTACGTGTATGATTTCAAGTATCTCTGTCATTTAAGATCAGCTCAAGCGAAAGGGGTGTTGGGCAGCACAGAAAACAGAAGGAGATGCTACAACTGGAATTGAAAAGTTATGTCTTCCCAAACTTTGCCCCCGAGATGCGGTCCTAATCCGCAACTTCACTAGAAGGTGGCATGAGCCTTATTTTAACAGCCCCTTCATAGTGAAGGACGTGACACCATCTGCAGTCAAAGTACAAGGCAGACGCACTTGGATTTTTCTTGGAGACGTGAAAATCTACGCTGGAGAACCCTCTTCACCCCCAGCTCCATCAGAAGCAAGCATCGGCGAAGAACCACAGCACGTGCAGACTAGGTCTTTGATGAGAGAGAAGGATGCAGAAGCTTTGGAATTAAGATGAAGAGTACATTGGACTGTGGCTTATTTCGTGACGCTCTTTTTAGTCACTAAAAAAGGAGTTAAGGGAAGTTATTTGTTCTTGAGCCACAGGAATTTGTTGACATTGGACTGAGACATGTTTAAGTCTTGATCATGAAGGAGAGCATGCCAGATTTGGAGTTCCTTTTCAGCGACTGGAAAAAGGAGCAGTTCTCCAATTCCTTTCTCGCTGAATTTGGAGGTGCCCATGGTGGTACCTCATGACAACATCTCACAGATCGTTCTTGTAGTTTTTCTGTTCATTTTGCACGCATACCCTGCGCTTGTGTGGAGAACTACTAGTGTTCATCTGTTCCTGCAAGATCCTAAGAATGGCCCAATTGTGAGGAGATTGCTTGCAGCTATCATTGAACAAATCCTTCCGCTTCCTGAGTACAGCGGGGAAAGCGCAAATGCCCCTATCAGCCGATTATGCGCATAGACTGGTCCGTTTGGTGTTCTTCTATCTGATTGAGGAATTTCTGCATTTTGTTGGGAGACAAACTGATGTCAGAACCTTCCTGAGGGGCCCAAGGAACAATGCAGTGCTCAATGAAATACTGAGGGACATCATAATACAAGTGAACGGGTACTCTGAGAGAACACTGAGAACTGAATGAGGTTTTCGAGGGAAAAGATCCAAAAAAGTCTACTGGTTAAGGAACTTTGTTTCATGCTGAGGGAGAATCTTCATGTGTTCTGGTAAAAGGCCAATTTGTGGCCTTCACTGGGAACTTTTGTTCATCATTGTATAGCCAGCTGTAGATGATCAAGGAACGTGTGGAGCCGACTCAGCAGCTTCCAGAAGCAGTGCATGATTTTGCCTGCTTAAAAGTTTGTTTGTCCTTCCTTAAAAAGTAAAATTGTCAGCATCAATAGTAGCATTATTATGGCATATCCTGAGAGACGTCCACGTCGTGCAAGAAGCTATTGCTGCAAATTTACTTATCTGTATGTAATATAACCTTGCATCCTGTTCATAGTTATACTGCTCTCACTTGCAGTACGTACTGCTTACTATACAGACGTAAATGGAGCAAAGACTCTTGTGCATCCTCCTGTACAGAAGGAGGGTACAGATGTGGCAACTACTAGGCAGCCGAGACCTTATGTAATTGTTCCTACTCTAGAGGGCACCTGGTCCTGTGATGGATAAACCTGGGTTACCATTTTGAGGGAGATCACATGCAGAAATGATAGCAGACTCCATATGGCCAGCTTTAGCTGCTGCTAAAATGAGGTTTCGGGATAGAAAAAGATTTTTAGATCTTTCTCCTACACAGAGAGTACATGTTAGAACACCCAGTCCACTGACAAATGGTCCTATGGTTAGTCCAGTAAGGAGAAACTATGCTGACATATTGAATAAAATGGTTAAAGAAGCTTGTAAGTAAAGAACGAGATCTAAGAGAAGTGCTAGGGAGGATGATCATGAGCTGAATGATTACTTGGATAGTACAGCACACTTGAGGAATAACATATGGTATCAGCATATGAAAGAAATAGGAAGGAGGACTGCAAAGGAGGAATGCTTTGTATGTGCACTCCTGCCTTATAGCATGGGGAAGTCTAAGATCTTCATAGCTATTGAAATAGACGTCCAGAATGCACATTGTCTTTCACACACAGCACTCTGTCGTACAAGAGGCTAGTTCATGGGCCAAGATACCTATCTCAAATGGGCAACTGAATGGACAGATCCAGATTAAGATGACTATATCCAAGATACAAAGACAAGGCTAAGGGCTCATACTAAGAATCATGTGATCAGATATGAAACACCTGGAGTGAAAGGAGCTAGAATCAGATGGGAAGTAAACAAAAGACTTGAGAGTCCAGGAAAATCTGCAGAAGAAATGTGTAGATGGAAGAACAGAGGCCAGATGGAGATTTGGGGATCAATGCTATCACCAGATGGATGGGAAGAAGGAGTGGTGATCTGCAGAGCCTGGGTGGTCATTGGTTGTTATCAACCAGCCATTGACATAGTGCAGAATGGCTGCAAGCTTCTATGGCCAAGACCTGCTAAGCTACTGACCTTGGTCAAAGATAGAGAATGACCCTTTCAGATATTGCCTTTGGAGAGTGCAAAGCTGTGCTTCAGAAATAATGGCACAACAAAAGTTGGAGAGAATCAGAACTGCAGTCAAATCTTTGATGTACCAGGAATGAAACTTGTAACAACAGTGATCATGGATCACTATTTGGCTTGTGGATCCAGAGCATATATGAGGCTACCCAAGGATTGGGGAGGACGATGCTCACTAGTGAATGTTCATTCATGTTCAAGTGTAGGTGAGTCCTAAATGTGATTTGAATCTTGACAGTTTCCCGAAAGCATATGCTCACCTGAGGAAGAAGAGATCTGTGGAGCTGATTAATCGAAAAAAGAGGGAGAACTATTTCTCAGCTAAGTCAATAGAAGCTTTTGACTCCATTCCTTATGAGCACAGGCTATTCAGTCAGACTTTGTCAGTATTCACATTAATCTTCATGCCGTGAATCCAGGTTGGAGCAAATACCAAATGCCTGAAGATTACCACATGGGAATTGCTGCAGACAATCAACTCTACCATAAAGGGATTTAATGCTATCAGAGAGGAGCTGAGAGACATAAGACTGATGACTCTTCAGAATAGATACATGATGGACATGATCACAGCTATGGATGGAGGTGTTTGTGCAAAAATCGGAGAATCGTGTTGCACGTTCATACCTTCTCATGACAGCGAGAATTGGACCTTAACAGAGGCCATAGAGATGTTAAAAAAGCTGCACGTCCAGATGATAGACAAATTGGAAGACGTTGCTGATGACAGCTTGTTCGTATCACTCTATTCTTGGGTTCCACAATGGATGGCAGACATGTTCAAGTTCCTTGGAGCCATGATCGTGTTGGTGTTGCTTGGATTTTGTGTGATCAAGATAATAATCACACAATGCAAGAAGACTGCAAAGAAAGACATAGGGGTGAAAATTATAATCGATGTTGAATCATGGAAGGCCAGAGATTTGACAGGTGGAGAAATCAGAGACTTTGTGAAGGCCAGCATCCATGCACCTGAGGGAACGAAGTTCCTGTATCCAAATAATCATAAGAAATATGTGTGAAAGTGGATCTATTGCAGCTCAAGTGAACAGTGCATGCCCATGACTTGGAACAAGGATGAGCATGTGAAATCAGCTGGATGTCTGAAGGGAGTCTTAAAGATGTGGATCCCAAAGAAGCATTTCTCTTCAGTCAAGGATGTCTAGATGTGAAGGATGATGGGAGAGTGGTTGATGAATCGCCCAGAGGGGGGAGTGTAGAGAAGGAGCTAAGTACCCCCACCTCAACCACTTCACCCATATTGCCTATATGTTGGGAGCCAGAGGGTGAGACATGTGTGCTACCAGTGAAAATACTGATACCAAGGAGAATCCTGGAGGCAACGTTCCCATTGTGGAAACCAAACCTGCATACAAGACATTATGATGGCCATTTGAATGAAATCCCAGAAGAAACAGGACCAATGAATGGCAAAGAAGAATAGTGACATCATGCAGAGCGGGGCTGACATACATAGAAGAGATGCAGAAACTAGAGAATGAAGATATTCTATAAGGCTTCAAGAACGTATTGAAGATAGGTGACATCTTGGGATCAAGACGAAGAAACTTATGCTGTAGAACTGATGAAGATATCAAGTGATTTTACACATGTACAGATGCAAAGAAACGCAAGCAGACAAAGTATTCTTGAGGCTAGCTTTATAGTGAATAGATTGTGGCATGCGCCAACATATACACATATATATATATATAGACGAAACACGTCGTTAAGGACACTGCCTAGGCGTCCTGTTTTGTCTGCTGTGTGTTTTTGCCGTGTATTTAAATTTTTTTTACCTTCCATTAAATTCGTTTTTTCCTACTTGGATTCGAGTTTTCATTTTTTCTGGGACTCAAAGACCTCGTGCATGGAGTGCAGGTTTTTTCCATCCTCCATGTGTTTACATATATATATATATATATATATATATATATATATATATATATATATATATATATATATATATATATATATATATATATATATATATATATATATTGAAGTGAGTAAAGATTGGATGTTATTATAGGAGAGCTGGACCAGAGAAGGAAGGCCTTGTTTCCAGTGTGTTGCAGTTAAAAAAGCAATTAAAAGCACAGAAGCAGATCTCAGAAAGGCGAGACTGGATGAGCCAAGATGCTAAGGCCTTATCAGGATGTGGTGAGCAGACATTGGATACAAATTGTGTGAAAGAACAAAACTCTTGTTCAGAAGGGATGAACAAAAACAAGGAAGACGTCAGAGGTCTATTAGAAAATAGTATTTTAAATACACTAGGGCTCGATTTTGTGGTCTTCAGTCACATAGAAGGATGAAGTTGGACGAACACAATGGTCACACCTACGCATGAGGACAGAGCGTGCCTTCACGCTCCTGAATTCTCCAGAGCAAAAGAACACCCCCAAGGACAAGTTCAAAGCCTTAATTGACAGCAGACCATTGAGGTGATGATAGAAGTATATGCTAAATTGGTAGGAAGCTATGATTAAGGCTAGCTCACCAGCACCTGGAAGCTCAGCTTGTGTGCTGCTAACGTATGTGGAAAAGTACTGACAGAGGTTGAAGTACCAACCAAACGTAGGGGGCTGCATGATTAAGGGTTCTATAGTTTGTGTAACCAATTGGATGTTGTGTATTTAGTGACATTCGTAGTGACCAGTTCAAGGGGAGGGCTTAGTTCCCCACCTGATGTTAAGAAACCTATCACTTTTCTTCACTCTTTTAGACAAGTATGGATCGTATACTTAGATGGTCCCTCTAGTCCTATCACTTTCTTCAATAGGTTTTTGTAGTTTGCCACGTAGGATGACGTTAGTAATAAGTAGGTTGACGTCATCAATGATGATTATTTGCTATAAAAGAATGCTTTTTTTTAAGATGCATTGTGAGATCTTACGGTGAGACGTCCATTGATGTCCGTTGTACTCCCTATTTTAGATAATTGATATTAAAACAGTTATCCTTTTGCCAAATACCTGAGTCGTTTCGATTATTGATGTTTGAGTAACTTCTGCATCGCCATTCATCTCAAGGGTATTGCTACCTCGTCTTAAAGGGCTGGAAGCCTCCAGTTCAAGTTCATCTGTGCATAGCCTGCTGAATCCCAGCAGGGCCAACTCTGCGCTTTAGAACAAACTGTTTAGGCACGCTTGAAGTCGTGGGCTGTTTCCACAAAATTCCACTCGCAGAAAGAGGTTACAGAGTACGCAAAGACAAAAATTGTGTTGAAATAGGGAAACACCTCCTTGCGGAATGGGACTGAGACTGACTCTGTTCAGAATCCTGCACATGTTCTATCTGATATGATAGGGGCAATACTACTGTGGGCGAAACATACCTCCCTCATATTAGTTACAACTGGGCTGATGAAAAACAGACGTTTATTGCAAGAATAGTTTAAAGACTTTGAACGTGTATACCATAATTTACTAAACTGGGAGATTTCATTTCATGAATTTCATGGTCCATTTGCCTTTTACTGGATTTCACTTGTAATTTCAAATGAATTTATATCTGATTATATTTGTTTATGTCTATGTTCATATTTTGTATGTTTATAGTATGAATTATGCTTTTGATACTAGTAAGAATTTATCGTGATAATTATGAAAGGATTATTTTTAACCAGTACACAATACATACATAAATAAAATATGGTGTCCCTTTCATGTCTTCATTGGTGACACCTATGGCTTTTTCCCGATCATTGGGGGCTATTTGGTGATTGTGAATTAAATGCACATCCACTAAGTGCAACCCGCAAGTCATCCTCTGTTGGCGTCGCCAATGGCTGTATTGTGTAGCGCTGACAACTGAAGTCCTGAGACTGACCGCTGTAGCCATTGGGGTACATGTTCTGGTATTACTTCAGGGTCGCCTCCACGTACCCGACATGTAATTTAAAACATGAAATGCCATGTTGACCTATAGACCTAGAGAAGGTGTTGTCTCACTAACTGGATCCACTGCATACTTTTTGTGGGCCATCTAAATCACGGAAATGTGCTTTCTGAAATGTGTACTCATTTATCCATGCGGAACTGAACACATATTAATTAGTGCATGTATTAGTCTGTCCTTGCATGTTCATCACCCTTGACCTGCGAAGAGTCCTTTAAAATGAGACCTACTATGAATGGCTCAACCGCCTTGAGAAACAAAAGAAGGACTGATTTCTGAATGACCGAAATTTTTGGAATATGTAGAAGACGGAATGTTTCAAGGTCAAGCTGGTTTCATCCAGCCGTGGCTGCTATAGAGCCAAAGCGGAGATCACTTAGCTCTTGTCTGTGTCACCTAGTGTGTTACCTTCACTGTCGAGGGGTGCCCCTACCCACCGGCACGGGGCTCACCAGAGTGAAAACCAGCAGCTGATGGGTTACTGTTTGAAAGACTGGCAAGTTTGTAAGAGACGTTTTACATTTTCTGTGCACCCTCATTGGTGGATTTATCCGTCAATCGGGTACCAACTTTCTTTGCATGAACTGGTTCTCCCTGACGTGATTGCCTGTTCCACTCACCCCTGCAACCTTGTCCTCGCCACCCGGCTGATAAACTGTAATCAGAGACTGCAAGCAGTGTAAGTTCTCTGTCTAAAGGCACCAGTGTGTCCTGTTGGAGTCGAGATGCAGAGGAATTCTAGGGGCTGTACACCTTTTGTTTCACAGGACGCTTCAATGGAACATCTGGCGGAATCGTACCGTTTCTCTGTACTCCAGATATAATGGTTCTGTCCAGGGCCCAGACTCACACTGCCTAACCTCAGCTCTTTGGCTGATGAACTTTCTAACATGTTACGTCATGCCAGGCTCTGTCATCCATGGTTTACAACATGATAGCTATATAGACGAATTGCACATGTCTCCTAAGGCTGTGATTATCACTAGGTTAAATATCAGTATATACATTTCCTGCATCTCATTAGCACTTTCACAAAAATGGATTTTATTCTTGTACTGAGAATATCTCACTGCAATTTATCCAGGAATTGAGTTAAGGGTAATATATGTCTAACCTTCATTTAATATAACCTTTGTTTACTTTTTTATGTTCTATTAAACAATTATCCTGGACTCTGACCCCATGGTGATCGACGCATAACTTGTTTCCTTCAGCCTATGTGACCCAGTTCTGTCCATATGTAAAGCTGCATATGTGTTCAATAGGTTTAGGTTCTCTTTAGGTTTCCCCATATAAATGGGGCACAAGAGACCAATTCTAGATAGTGCACGTTTTGATGACCACCTAGGCCCTCACACACAGGATGGGCTGGGAGTCCGAGGGTTACTTTCTTAATATAGTGTCGTGCATATCACCAGAAATGTAAAGCCTGTTCACAGTTCCATCAGTTTCCCATGGCACCTAACAGGGATAATGTAATCACCTCCCTCAGCAAGTGGCCACTCAGGCAGAATCTAGCTCCTATTTCTCCTGGCCACCGGTCCTTCGGCGTCCCTGGCATTCACAAGTGTTAGGGAGAATTCTCATTTATGGCTAATTTCCCTCACCTAGTGAGTCCCCCAGCAGCTTTGCTGGACTTCTGAAGTTTATTTCTTTCACTTGGTAAGAATGTGAGCTTTTCCCCCACTCTTACCCATGTTTTGCCATGTGTCTTTTACCCGTTTTTGTGATTGTGGGCTCTGGAGTACACCACTTCTGTAGCCCCCTTCTTTTGTGTGTTACACAGCACCTTCAGTGCAGTGACACTGGGTTGTCTTTTTAGACTTCCCACCGACTCCATTTCTGGGGCTGACTACAGTCCCCCAGAAAAGGGTAAAATTGCCATTAACTTTACTTAGTCAAATTACCACAGATCCAGTACACCCCATCTTCCATGGAGTTCTGGAAAGGGTTACTTCGTATCCCTTTGTATCTGTACCTCCTAGAGCATTGTTTTGCTCCTTTAACATTTAGACTTGGCTGGTGGCAGTGGTATCTACCCTAACTTTTCTACCAAGATTATATTAGATAAACGTGGTATTGTTTTAAACTATTATATTAGCCTTGAACTTAAACCCGCTTGACCAAATACTTTTTCTTTTGGCTCCGGTCGGGTTTATTCGCCATTTCTTGCGTGGCAAACCAGGTTTGCCTCCTTTGTTCACCGTCTTTTGGCAGGCTTCTGCTCAGAAGCCCTTCGACAGGCGCTTGGGTGTCTAGGTGGGCTGAATGTAAGGGAGGGGTGTAGTCACCCCCTGCACAGCGTATCCTAGGAAACCCAAGTCACACTTTGCCATGATTGGCCAAGGTGGTTGTCCGGGCTGGACAACCCCCGTGCTGCGTGATTGACATCCAGGCTGTGTGAATGGGGGTTTTTCGCATAAAAGGCAGGTCTCTTGGGCTAGAAGTCAAAGAGTCACCACTGGAACTACAAAGAACCAAAGAGAAGCAGAGAAGAAGTCAATTGCTGCAACTACCCCGTCCCGGGGAGCCCTGCTGCAGTCCTGAGCTATCTACCCTTCGACGACCAGAGAAGATCCAGTCCGGAGTCTTCTTCCCTTGAGCTTGGTGGGGATAACCAGCTCATCTTCCACAGCCAGATGATCCTCTTCTTGGTCAAAATCGCTGCACACTGCTGTAGTGGTCCAGATAGCCGCCTGAAGAGCATCTCCTGTTTTTAAGGAGCGCACCTTTTATTCATCGTCGCTGTTGCCGGCTTCATCCCTGTGTGGTGCAGACCGCTCCAGTCGTCCTCCTTCACATCGAAGCTCCAAGGACCGTGGGTCTGCAGGAAACCAACTGGAACAACTGCCAGGGCACCAGCTTCTCCATTGAATAAGGTGCTATGCTCTGCTTGAGGAATTAGGGTGAATCCCTTTTCTTCATCTCCAAGGCTTGCCCTTGTCTTCCCTCCTCCTTATAACTTTTGCTTCCGAACATTGACAATATCAAAGTACTCTTGATTACGTTCAATCGTGAACTGTCTGACTGTGTGATCCTCGACAACAGGCACCAAGTGTCACTTGACCCTGGCTCCGGCCCTTTGACTCTTGAATTCCTGTCTATCAGTGTTCTTCGATTCTGTCAGCCTAACTATAATATTGCCTATGATTTTTGCCTCCAACTCCCTCTGGGTATCACAGGTGCTAAGTGTGTTTTTGCCCCGGTAGCATTTCTTGTCACGGATACGCGTTTATTTAGTAGACCGAACTGTCAAAAAGTGATCGCAATCGTATTCACGATAACGTGTCTTGTTTCATAACACCGGTCCATTCAAACACAGGGTACTTACCTTGAGTCATACCGTACAAAGTGAATTGGTTAGTCGTAGTATATTTTACGTGTGGTTTTGAATTTAATGGAAGTGTTGTGTTTATAACAAACGGTTTAAAAATAAATGTACTCATATTTTTCTACCTGAAACCTTGAGTCAGTGTTTGCTTGAGTCACAGTAATTGTGGTCCCTTTGTGTAATCTCTGCTACTGCTCATATACTCTTGAGATAAACCTGCCTGCTCCACTACTGCTACCACTTTAACATAGTAGTACATGCTTGTACCAAAGTTCAAACTTGTATTGCCACCTGTGGTCTTAATTGTGTTTAGTGGTCCCTAAGGGCACTGCACAGGATTCTGCCTAACAACATGTACGCAGCCAGCTCTTGATTCTGGAATGTCTGTCAGTTAGTCAGTACTCTCAGATTGTCGCCTTGGTTAATCGAGGTCAGGGTGAGGGGAGGAGTTGCAAAAACTGCCTCTACACTTCAAGGGCACTCTTGTGCACATCTCGGGTTCATCACACAACCATGTGCTAATTCAAAAACCACCCAACAAAGCACTAGAAAACACCTTTCCTGAAATGCTTGGCATCATGGGCAGGTCTTATTCGCCTTTTTTTCCTAATCAGCATTATGCTTAATCCACTACTAAGGAAAAACGTTCACCCATACTCACATAATCATTTTCCCTCCCCTTTGCGTACCTTTGTGTGTCCAATGATGTGTCTACTTGTTTGTATCCTATTCCTGCTTCACTGTGGTGTCGGGGTGACCTCCCGGGGGCCGGCAGAGCCGTCCACGGACCTCCGGGGCTGGGGAGGCCCCAACTCCTCGCACGTCCCAAAAAGAGTATGAGACACACACAAGGAGCAAGGCAACTACTGCTGTTTATTAGAGTAACGGCAGGGATACGCTCGGTCCGTATGCATCCGGAGAGGCTCTCGTCGTTAGCGGGGCTCGCAGGTCCTTTTTACAGCAGTATGACGCGCTGCTTGAGTCACCTGGGAAAATCATCACAAAACCTATCGCCACTTCGGGTTGGTACCCTGAGTGGTAGGGTTAGTATAGATACCCTATGGGAAGAAATGTTAGTGGATGAGGACGGGTCAGGTGGTACACTTGAATTGTCCCCAACAGCTGTTACATTGGAATTACAAGGGGACCTTTGGTGATTGGCTAAGAGTAATAGCGTCAGTGATGAGCCCCCCTGTATTCTGATTGGCTCTCCCGCGAGCCCCCAAGCCTGGGACCATCGTCGTTCCCAGCTCGCGATGCACCTGACATTAGCAACAATGTGCAACTATGTGTTTGTGCGGACAATGGACAGGTCTGCTTACGGGCTGGTGAACAGGTCTTTCCCATCACTGTAGGTGTACAACTTGCCGCTTCGTTGTTGCAGATTGTGAAAGCAAGCGTCCCCAAACAGCACGATCCTCCCCGCAATGAGAGACAATGAAAGACTCTCCCAAAATGGGAATAAGGCCAAGACAGAGTGCGGGTGAGCGTAAATGGGAGTTTATCAATCAGAATAGGGCATGCAAAGAACTCTGCAACCTCCGAGAGCGCTCTGTCTGACAATAGCAAAGACAGGCGTATATATTTACAAAAAACGTCATCAAAACCTACATACTATAGGGGGCACAAGTTCATTGGGATTGGGTGGCGACGACTAACTATAGGTGCTGCTGCGGCGTGGTTGGTCTTGGCTGGAGGACGTCACTGTCCGGTGGGTTGTGGGGTTTACGAGGGGGCGCGGGAGTTTAGACAAAGGTTTACTGCTGTGCTGTAAATAATGCAGGTGGCTGGCCGCGGCCTTGGGTGCTGCAGTGGGGCTACAAATCTTTGAAGCGGCTCCAGTCTGGTCGGGGGAGGTGGGATAGCGCAGAGCGGGCCTCTGTTCTCATGTCTTGGCAGCCTTCGCAGGGTGGGAGGGGGAAATGGCCTTGTACGCATTCACAAAGGTATCTCCCTCGTGTGTTGCTGAATGTAGGTAAAGACATCACAAACATTTGAACACTTTCTATAATACTTATTCAAAATCACTTCAAAACATGCATTTAACCTTTGCTGGATGTGTCTCGATTATACCCAGTCCGAGCACCATATTTGTACATTATATTCTAGCAGCTACAGTATTTTAGTTGCATGCATATACATTCGCAGTAAATGAGGTAGTAGTTGGGTCGGTGGAGTACATAGAAAACGACCCGCCACTGTACGTGACGGTGGTGGCACATAAGGGGCTTAGACATACACACATGATAAGTGCATTCTCGCGCATCCTTTACATGAGTTCATAGTATAGTTGCATTCGCTTTCTCGTGTACTCTAGCAGCATTAGCTTAGTTATGGCGCAAAACCATGGGAGGTAGGCTGCCCAGTGATACACGCAACAAACAGATCCCTGGAGCGTTCCTTTATTATTAGCATCCACCTGTAATGGTGTGAGCTCGCCATTGCTTATATCATGGGAGCATGCTCTCTCATTTTAATACATTCTACAGGCGTTTGTAATATAAGAGATTTTGTGGAAGAAAGCATACTTTGCAAGTGGTCTTGACATTAATATATACATATATATAAAGACTGTCTGCCATCAGATGACCATTTTACCGTTCTTCTCATTATTCAGGCCTGCCGGCCGGGTCATGCTGATAGTGATAGTACACTGCGGGAGGTGAACTGTTACAATGTTAGCGTATTGCGCTAGCTCATGTCCGTCTTGTTCGTGGGAACGTGCTCGCAGCGGATCTGCCAGGGTGCTGCGGCAACAGGGATGAGACTCTCCAAGGGTGGGGGCCGCGCTACAGTGCGCTGAGCTCACACCATCTTTACCAGACAAAAAATGGTTTCTGGGCCTAGCTAATTTGTATGGGCAATCAATACGTGTGGGCAATGTCTCCAGCGGGTGAGCCCTCCACCACCTGGGCCCGGGTGGCACGAGGGGACGCCCAATGAGCCATTGCCCTCACCTGGGGAGAAAACGCAGGCGAGAGGGGTCTCCTGGACCAGTCCTCCCCTACATTTCCCCCCTTTCGTTACTTAAGTAACGAATTCATTAGCTCTTCTATCCTCCTACATTCTGCTTCGTCCATAACCGAATCATCCCATGCAGGTGTTCCTTTGATAGGCATCCATGCTCTGCACACCCCCCTTAAGCTCTCACCTCTCCTGGCGTATTCATCTGGAGTACACGTGAGATATATACACCCACCATCTCCCTCCAAATCTACCCAAACTTCCTCGTACCATTCTAGTATGCGGGGCTCTTTGATGGTGGTGTGCCACAGCTTATCTACAATATCCTTGTCGTGGTACATGGGCACCAGTTGGTACCTGGGTGTGTTATCTATCCCTGTTTGTATTTGTGCTTCTTGCATTGTTTTTATTGTACCGTGTGAGTTGCCCATTGTCACCATCATCTTTGCACCATTTGGTACTGCGTTAGCACAGACTCGAAGACCCACCTGGCACAGGCAGAAAATCAAAAGGAGGAACACCACAGCTGGCATCAAAAATTTCACAGTTGTTCCAAGCCATGAGGGGACCCAGGAGAAGATGTTATCGAACCATGTACTATCTTCTGCTCCGCCTTCCATCTTCATTTTTTCTCCTAGGTTGTGGACTGCTTCGATCACATGGGACAGGGAGCCGTTCTCTGCGTCTTCAGAAGGTACGAAAGTGCAGCAGGCACTTCCTATTTTTCGGCAAACACCGCCGTCCATCGCCGTCAACAGGTCCAGGACATACCTGTTTTGCATGGTCATCAGTCGCAAAGCTCTTAGTTCGACCTTTATTATGTTAAATCCTTCTTCAGTGTCGTTTGCCAGCTGAATCAATTCCCAACGGGTTATCTGGAGCCATTTTGCGTTTGCCCTTGCTTGGACACTTGATACGAGTGAGGCAAAAAATGTTTCTGCTGAACTGAATAATCGATATTTGTCTGGGATCTGAGCCAATAGTTCTGATGATGCCTGTGAGATGTAATTTGATGCTCGTCTGTGACGGGTTAGCACCTCTCCCTTGCTTCCGGAAGACAGGACATACATTTGTGATTCTGCAGTTGGTTGGGCCACACTCTGTTGCGTGCGTTCCTGTGTCCTTTTGCTTCCATCGATGTGGCTTTCTGGTATCACCATTAGAGCTGAGTGCAGAGTGGCCATTGAGCAGCTGCCACTCCACAACGGGGGGAGGTGTAGGTATGCCTGGTTGCCACATACCCAGTACGTGTCCATAAGGGCCGCAGTCCCTTTTCTTAGATCTGGGATGGTGAGGGTTTTGTTGCACTTCTTGTTCGTACCCATGGACGTTCTCCCTTCTCCTTCGAAATATAGTTCATAGTCTATTTCACTCTGCAGCTTGAAAGGCTTTTCGATGGGCGTAACCCAGGTTAATTTTGAAATGTGTTCCTTCCATACGGGTGTGCACGTTTCTTCTATCCATTGCAACTTCACCGGTGCCACACCCCTCAGTGCTTCAGCTTTACACATTACTTCTTCGTCCTTCCACTTGTTGTCAGAAAAAAGTGTCCCTTCAATTACAAAAAATGGTTCCTTCAGACATACCACCCCTGCCGGTTTTGGGTAGCACGTTTTCTCGTTCTGTAGCATTTGAAAAGTCACTTCATGTGCCTGGAAGGTGTTCTTAATCCTGCATAACGTAAGGTGAAGGAGACACTGGGCATCTATGATTGGCAACTCTTTGGGTAACAATACTTTGGGTGTACCTGATGCGTGGGGAATGAGGGAACAGACATAACAGCTCTCGTTTGTTGTTTGTTTAGCTGTGGCACTCATATCTGCATACCACTTATTTGTTTGGTGGGGGTGTCGTGGGTCTTCCATTTTATCTAGACCTAGCCCATAGTACTCATCATACTTCCTCCTCCCTGCTTCCCTCTTCCGTCTGTTATTCTTGTTCCTTTGGCGCTTCCCAGCCTCCTGAACGAAGGGCAAAACAGACCCCCCTTTCCCCTTCCCGCCCCCCTTCACCCAGTCATCATATAATATTTCATTTGTTGCTTTCATTCTTTGATTGTCTATGGCCATGGGGGCAGGTTGGCTGGTGGGGGTGTTAAACAACCAGGATATGGCAGAGGGGTTTCGGTCGTTTAAGCTGTGAGCATTGTAATTAGACATCTCAGGTGGGGACAGTGTGTTATTTTGCCTTTTACCCTTTGGCCCTCCATCTTGTGAGATGACAACATTGGATGGCGTAGTATAGTAGCCCCACACAAGTTTAGTTCCGTCCCATACCAAGAAGTCACCTTCCCTTGTATTGGCATTGACACTTGCAGTTGTATTGGCCCCAGTAGTTGTGTTGTTCCCTCCCCCCTCGTTCATCTCGATAGAGATGAACGCTATGAACCAGTATGTAACCAGACCAAACATTAATGTAAAAAACAATATAATGCACGCAGATAGTCCACATTCATACAAATATATGCATTTCTCAGTTAACCACTCTCTAATTCTAGTAAATCTATCCGTTGCAGGCTGCCCGTTAGATGCCATGGAAGCTCCTGTTTAAGATATAAAAGTGCATTGAGTGCATACATGTAAACATTTTGCTAGCACCATCAGTGCCAATATACATGTGACGGGGAATGGAAGGGGGTGGGGATACGGGGAGGGGTATTCACAGACTAGGGTGTATACAGGCTATAATTTGGCATTCCATTAACTATATATATATATATACACTCAACCAGGTAAAAGTTAATATCTTTATCAGTTGTGCATTTATTCAAGTTTAGTACCAACACATACACATAAGTTCATATTCAGTCATTCTGCTCAGTTGCATCGTTTGCTGTTGTCTGTGCCTCCTCATCTACCTCCTCTTGTACGTTGCTATATGCTTTCCGTACATCGGTCAAGTGCACCCAGTACCTCAACCCTTTGACCTTCACTGCCGTGGGCGTGCAAAATATTACTTTGTATGGGCCATGGAATCGTGGTGCATTCCACCGACGCACAAAGCTTCTGACATAAATCCAGTCACCTGGCATTAGCTGTAGCTGTTGCCCTGGCTCAGTGACAGAGCCTGTTACATTTCCCTCTTCTCTAGTGAAGGGTGGGGAGAGTTGCTTTGATATCACGCGCGCTGCCCTTGTCAATTTCCTCAAATAATCTGTGAACTCATCTCCCAATATCTCGGCGCTTCTATGAGCGTCTGAGTGTTCGCGCAGTGGCGAGTGTGCTGTGTTCATTCGTCTCCCAGTCACAATCTTGTGCGGGGACAAATGGTGGTCTTTGCTTGGCTGATTTCTCAATTCAAATAGCGCAAGGGGTAGGCAGTAAATCCAATTCTTCTTTAATGAGAAGCATAGTTTTGATAACCTGCCCTTCAACAGTCCATTCATCTTTTCCACTACGCCATTACTTTGAGGATGATAAATTGAACATAATTTATGTTTTATTCCCAATAATGTAGTGACTTCCTTAAAAAGCTCATTCACAAAATGAGTGTCGTTGTCTGAGCGAATCACGTCACAAATTCCCCAGCGCGGGAACACTTCCCTTACTAGGAACTTGGCGGCGCTCTTGGCATCAGGTCGTGCGCAAGGTCCTGCTTCCACCCACCTCGAAAATGGGCACACAACCACGATCATATACCGTGCGCCATTACACCTTTCCCCCATATCTGCATAATCTATATGCAGTTCTTTGAATGGGCCAATGGGTTTAGGTATTGTTCCCCGGAGAGTGCGTAATGTCATTCCTGAATTGTATATTTGGCATGTTGTACATTCCATTGCCAATCGAGACACATGCTCCAATGTGCTGTTTGGTGTTATGTGCAGGGAAGTGTAGCTGTTGAAATGCAACCTCTAATAGCTGTATTGGCATTACCACTTTCCCCGAGTTATTTTGCCGCCACAGCAGGTCTGTTCCTGACTTGCTGCACCCTCGTTTTGTCCACATTAATTTTTCCTCTGCACTGGCTCCTTCCTGTAATTCTATTATTTGTGATATGGGCATCATATTATATCCTTCTGGGGGCTCTTCGTTTCTCTTGTTCTTAAGCATGTACTCACCTGTGTCATTTTTCTGAAAATAGGAAGCCTCCTTGGCGGCAGCGTCCGCTGCTGCGTTCCCTAAAGACACAACATCTGTGTTGGATGTATGTGCTTGGCACTTTACTATTGCTACTGCTGTAGGGTTTTGCAGGGCCTCAATTAACTCTTTCAACAATTCTGCATGCTGTACTGGTGTTCCGTCTGCCCGCCTAAATCCCCTACGCCCCCATCTTGCTAGGCCTCCATGTACTGTCGTTGTCATGTAAGCTTAGTCTGTGTATATTGTCACTGCACAACCCTTTGCTGCATGTAGTGCTTCTATGAGCGCAATCAGTTCTGCTGCCTGTGCGGAGCAATGTGATGGGAGGCGGTATTGTACCAGTGTTTCATACTCACCGTCTTCTAACCTCACTACTGCCATGCCAACGTGTTTTTCTCCCGTGTCCACGTCAATTGATGCAGACCCATCCACAAAGTACACTTCCCCCTCGCTTAGAGCGTTCTCACACACCACTGTGTCCTCCCCTCTTTCTCCTGTGTAGGTTGCACAATCGTGGTTCTGCATGTCCTCTAGTGTACACGCTTCTGTAATGAATGTGGCGGGGTTCACTGTCTTGCATCTCACTATATGGATGTTGGCGCTGGACAATATAATCTCGTAGGCTGTCGCCCGCTGTGTGGTCAGTGCGCTTTTTGATCTCTCTAGTATTGCAAATAATGAATGTTCCACAAACAATGTCACCGGGCAACCCATTACTATGGTGGCACTTTTCTCAATCGCGAACGCGGCTGCCGCGAGTGATTGCTCACACGCGAAATGGCCCTGCATCACGGCATCTAAAGTACCACTATAGTAAGCCAATGGCTTGTGTCCTAAGGACGTTTTTTGTGTCAGCACTGCTGTCATGAGTGTTTCTTTGCAGTGTGAGAATAGGTAAAATTTGCGTCCATAATCAGGGTTTGCGAGTACTGGGGCGCTTGAAATCAAATCTTTTAATGTTTGGAAAGAGGAGCTCATCTCTTCCGTCCATTCCATCTTCCTGTTCTCCTGTTGGGCCACCTTTAATGCTTGTAATAGGGGCCTGGTGTATGCCGCATAATCTAATATCCATGCTCGGCAGTAATTGCACATTCCCAAGAATTTCTGCATGTCTTTTACTGTTGTGGGTTCTTTTACTGATCTTATCGCTTCTACTCTGTCTGGTATTATTCTTTTCCCATCTTTTGAAATCAGCTGTCCCAGGTACAGGACCTCTGTCAGACAGTACTGTAGCTTTCCCTTGTCCACTTTGTACCCCTTGTTGGCCAGCAAAGTCAATAATGTTATGGAATCTGTTCTGCATTTCTCTTCGTTTTGTGCGCAGACTAGTAAATCGTCTACGTACTGAATAATGGTGCTCTCAACTGATAGGTTTCCTAGGTCTTCATGTAATACGCGGTTGAAGATGCTCGGGCTCTCGCAGTATCCCTGTGGTAATCTGCAATGTTCATATCTTTTACCCCCCAGTGTGAAGGCGGTAAGGTATCTACTCTCTTCAGCCAGGGGTATGGAGAAAAATGCGTTTTTCAAGTCTACTACTGTGAAATGTGATGCCACTTTCGGGATGCTGCATAGTATTGATGGAGGGTTCGGGACTAGAGGGAACTCCTTCTGAATTACATCATTGAGGGGGCGTAAGTCCTGTATCATCCTCCAAGACCCCCCTTTCGCTTTTTTGATTGGATAAATACAGGTGTTGCATGGGGAGTTCGAAGGCACTATTATCCCTTGTGCTAGTAGGGCATTTATTGTCTCTTTTATCCCTTCTTCAGCTTCACGAGACAAAGGATACTGTTTAACTCGCGGTAAAATTGCTCCTTGCTTTAGTTTTATTACCACAGGTTGTACTCCGTGCAACAGTCCCACATCATGGGGGCCTGTTGTCCATAAGTTGTTTGGTACGAGCCTCATGTCGTCATCAAAAAATGACGGTGGTGCTCCTACCACTGTCATCAATTGGACGGGGGTCTCCCTTGCTTGTATTAAAATATCACAGGGCATCGCTATTTCCATTACTATCTCACCATCCCCTTCTGTGTCTGAAAAGAGATCCTCATCTGTTACCTCTCGTAGGGCGATGTTGGCGTTTGTGCACAGCACTTTGCGCCACTCACACCCTTCCTCGTCCACTCCAATCACAGCGATCCTTTTTGCTGACACTTGTACAGCGTGCAAGTCTAATGATACCACTGATCCTGGTGCTGTGTTGGGACACACTATGGGGCGGAAGAGGAACTCCGCCGGAATCCTCCAGTTCATGCTTCTTAGCTCGGGAATTATGAGGGCCAGAGTCTTCAGCCCTTTGATAAACATTTCCTCATTTTGTGGCAGCCCTCGTATTTCCTGTGTGGTTGTGTAGGCTTGCACTACCAACATCGCACGCAAGGGGCATATCCCGGGTGTAGAACACACTATCCCTCTCTCGGTAAATGATATGGTCATGTTGAGTTTACTCAGGAGATCCCTCCCTAGCAAGTTTATTGGGGAATGTTCGTAATACAATAAGGGTGCCTTCACAGTGTTACCCCCCACTGTTACATCCAAAGCTTCTGTGTAAGGAACTTCAATTACAGCCCCAGAGAACCCCTGCGTCTCTAACTTCCTGTTAGATAACGGGAATCGGCCCTCTCTGACACACGATTTCTCCGCTCCCGAATCAACCATGAATATAAACTGCTTGTCTCCTATCTGCGCCCCTACCAATGGTTCCTCTGCTGCATTGTAGGTGGTGGATAGAACTGGACACGCAAGTGTTCTCTGTGGGCTGTCCTATGCAGGGTATCTCATCGCCCCTCCCTCATTAAAGACACTCCCTGAAACCACTGACATGCCGCTATAAGGTGCTGGCGCGGGGGCCCCGTTTGCTGTTGTCGCGAAAGGGTTACCTGGCGTGTATTGCATACTGTCATTGTTTTGTGGGTGGTTCTGTGTCCTATACTGGTGTCCCTGTTGCTGGCCCGTGGTACCCTGGCCGGGGTTTCTTAGTTGCTGCTGTCCCATTGGGAGACCATATGGGCTCCCTGGGTGTGGATGACCATAATTCTCCTCCTCCTGGAACCCATTGTTTCGTCTACTTCTGCACTCCCTGGAGTAATGCCCCCATCGTCCACAGTTCCAGCAACTCCCCTGGGGGCCCCTGGGACCTTGCCATCCATTTCCTCCCATTCCCCCGTACCCCTGTCCGCCTCCTCTCCGGCCCCTGTACCCACCTCGTCCCCCTCGAGGGGTCCACTCTTGCCACTGCGGACTTTCACCTTGCTCCTGCTCAGTCCACTGCCGCTATGCTGTTCCCGCCCAATTAGTTGCCACCCTTCCTTGGAGTGCTATCAGCCCCTCCTCCTCATCATCTCCCTCCCTACTGTGTGGGAGCGCGGCTACTGCTGCTGCAACCTTCACTAACTTTGACTGTACTAACTTCGCCTCGTCTGCCAATCTTTTCTGCGCCACCTCCTTCTCCCTCTCCTTGATTCTTTTACAATGGTGTACTATTATGCTCTGAATTTCTGGCCATCCCTTTGCTTCAATACCTGCTATCTTGTCAAGCGCCTTCTGCACTTCCTTTGGGAGCCCTCTCCTTATAATAAAATAAAATAAAGATGTCGATTGATACCAGGGCGTGCCCGTTTCTGCTCTCCACATCTCTTGGACCCGAAAAATGTAATCCATAGCCTCTTCCCCGTCATTCATTGTACACTGCATCACTGACTGTAAGTCTGGTGTATCTGGGAATGTGTCGCGTAAGGCATCCCACACCCTAGCACGCACTGTGTTAAAGGAGGCCCCATCATGGCGGTCACAGTCTAGCGTTACTCCCGGGAAACCGGCCTTAACCCATACCCTTTCAGCCTGATCGCCCACTGCTGATACGAGTAGACTTTTTACATCTCCTATGGCTAGGGGTACCCCAGCAGTATGTTTCTCAAAGGCATATATCCACTTACTTGCCCCTCCTGACAACGGGGGCAATAGCTTTAATAAATTGGCTTTGTCCATCTGTGCCCATGGGATATAGTTAGGCCTCCCTCCTCCCCTGTGTATCAACGGGAGCTGTAGCCTTCCTTTCGTCGTTGCGTCCGGACCCATTTTGGCTGCTGATGTTCCCAGTGATGCCATTTTTCCCACTCTGTTCCTTAGTCGCCCCGTCCACTCATCATCCAGGGTTCTCATTGAACATGTACCTTCCTCCCCCTCGCTTCCCCCTCCCATCGCCATACTCAACCTGTCGCTTTCTTCTAACTCGTCCCTTATATCACACAGCAATTCCTCTCTAATTCCCCCAAGCCTTTCTTCGTTTACAACATCTCCCTCTCGGGGCCCTACTTCTATTATTCGCGTTGGTTCTTCCTCAATTCTGAACAGAATCTCGCCCTTTTTCCACCCCTCTTCGGGCTTTCTATTTTCACCTGGTGCTCTGGACGTACTCCCTGATCTAGTTGCATCTAGTGCTGTTCGTTCGCATATGTCTTTTCTCCTTGAGAGCTCATCCTTTGCTATCGACAGTCTTGATTCTAAATCATCTGTGAGCTTCTCTATATCTACCCTTTGTGTGCCTGCCTGGGCTCGCTCCCTCGTGCTTTCATATGGCGGAGGTGCCGTGGGCCGGTGGGGTGTAGTATCTTTCGGGGGAGGTATGTAAGTGGGGTCACTGTACCCCTCTGCGGGCACAGGCTTCTTTAATATCGGGTACAAACTTATTACCTCTACTGGTGGCGCTACACTTGACCCTTCTTTGACATCTCTTTGTATTAGTAGTGGATTGTCTGTGGTGGACGGGAGATCAGGATTTAATGCTGGTGTTTTAGGCGGTGGTATCTCTTCAAATAACCTCCAAAGATCTAATATTTCCCTCCTATTTTGCAGCTGCTTTCCTTTGTATTTTAGAAAAATGCATGTGGCCACCGTATCCAGAACACTTTTATCAAATGACCCTCCCTCGGGCCAAATCTGAGGTAACCCCTCCCCCTTTAGCTCGGTCACCCATTGGTCATGATATTTTTTAATCCGCTCCACGTATCCCGGGAGATTCTTACAAATATGTGATAAGGGTGTTTCAGCCCCCATCTCTGTGCTCTCCTAGTACTGGTGTGTCTCCGTGTATTTGCAACTACAATGTAAATGTAGTATCAGTATTATTCTTTATATTTTACTTCACATTCAATGTTGGGTCCCTTTGGGCTCTCCTCCTCCCTGACTGCGCAATACAGAACTGGCCGTACACAATGTCTATTCTGTTCTCTTTGGGGGGCACATACAAGAGCAACCCATCCTTTATTTTGACAATGCCAGCCTGGAAATCAAAAAGGTACTCACTCACTTCACTATATTGACGTTGTCTGAAAAGGGAAAAAAGTTTTATCCGACCACACTTACCATGACCATTTAACTATTACACATTTATAACCGCTTCACACATTCACAACATCAAAATGTCTTCTAGCACATACGAGGTGCACACACCTCTTGGCACCACTCAATTCACCATTCAAGCTGCCCTCCCTTTCCTCCCTAGCTGGCTGTCCCTGTTCGTCTTATTTGAATATCTAGATGCGCATATATATAGATATTAACCTGCTTTCCCCCCTTCTAGTAGGACTCTTTTTCTCTTACTGTCTCCCTAAGTTTGTGCTAATCACAGTTCTTTATTCTCCCCCCTACCCTTAAAGAAAAGAAAGGAAAAAAGTAATAGCGGTCACTAATGTACTCTCAGTGTCCCCTTTTGTTGAACACTTTTATTTTATACTCCACTTCTTCATATATTCCCAGTACTAGTCAAGATAGCACTATGCGGCGCCGCCTTCCACCCCCTTTCGGAGCTAGGTTCCCGTCACTTTTATCTCTTATTCACCTCTTGATCCTAATGGCCATATGCAAAGAAAAAGCAAGGAAAATTTAAGATGATCCTTAGAAGATCTGCGTTATCTGTCTTACACTTCTTTTCCCGCCCCCTTTAGAATCGCTCGCACTCAGTACTCACGTGCCCGTCTTGAACCGATAGTCTCCGAAACTGGGTCCGTCCAGGCAGTGTCGCCGTCAGCTCTACAGTCAGCCCCGGCTCCGGCGAGCGGTATTCAAAGGGGATTTTTCAACCGGGATCCCGTACCCCCTCTCTATTGAGTGCGCACTTCTTAGTGTACCGGTCGCCGTTGGCGGGCAGCCACCCGGAGCCGGCTCACCGTGCGTATCCCTTTTCGACCGGAGATTCTCGTGCCAAAAGGGGACGGTTATAAGGAGTTAGGAAGGAATAAAAATCACGTCGGGGTCACCACTGAAAGCAAGCGTCCCCAAACAGCACGATCCTCCCCGCAATGAGAGACAATGAAAGACTCTCCCAAAATGGGAATAAGGCCAAGACAGAGTGCGGGTGAGCGTAAATGGGAGTTTATCAATCAGAATATGGCATGCAAAGAACTCTGCAACCTCCGAGAGCGCTCTGTCTGACAATAGCAAAGACAGGCGTATATATTTACAAAAAACGTCATCAAAACCTACATACTATAGGGGGCACAAGTTCATTGGGATTGGGTGGCGACGACTAACTATAGGTGCTGCTGCGGCGTGGTTGGTCTTGGCTGGAGGACGTCACTGGTCACCCTCGTGGGTTGGGCTGGGCCTGGCAGGTCGGCTTGAGTTCATCCGGGCGGTGTTGGTGTTCCAATGCGGCCTGTGGCAGAGATGAATACCTTTCCTGACTTACTTGCCCTCGGCCATGCACACCGCAGTCATTCAGTCATTTACAGTGTTATTCTCTTTAGTAAATCTTCCAATAGGTTATTTTGTAGGTTAATGCAACACAGGAGGAATGCACCTTGTGAGGGGTCTGGAGGTAATACATCGAGGCCTGGTTACCCGTGTCCTGCTGACCGGGGCCATAGGTCGAGGGGCTAAGCTTCGGGGCCTGGGACGGGTGGTACAGGTCTTTCTGTCTTGTTAGAAGTTGTTATGGATGTTCCGCTGTGTGTTGTCAAAGTGTTGGGTGTCCTGATTGCACAGGGCCATAAGTCTAAGACAGTCCGGTGGGTTGTGGGGTTTACGAGGGGGCGCGGGAGTTTAGACAAAGGTTTACTGCTGTGCTGTAAATAATGCAGGTGGCTGGCCGCGGCCTTGGGTGCTGCAGTGGGGCTACAAATCTTTGAAGCGGCTCCAGTCTGGTCGGGGGAGGTGGGATAGCGCAGAGCGGGCCTCTGTTCTCATGTCTTGGCAGCCTTCGCAGGGTGGGAGGGGGAAATGGCCTTGTACGCATTCACAAAGGTATCTCCCTCGTGTGTTGCGGAATGTAGGTAAAGACATCACAAACATTTGAACACTTTCTATAATACTTATTCAAAATCACTTCAAAACATGCATTTAACCTTTGCTGGATGTGTCTCGATTATACCCAGTCCAAGCACCATATTTGTACATTATATTCTAGCAGCTACAGTATTTTAGTTGCATGCATATACATTCGCAGTAAATGAGGTAGTAGTTGGGTCGGTGGAGTACATAGAAAACGACCCGCCACTGTACGTGACGGTGGTGGCACATAAGGGGCTTAGACATACACACATGATAAGTGCATTCTCGCGCATCCTTTACATGAGTTCATAGTATAGTTGCATTCGCTTTCTCGTGTACTCTAGCAGCATTAGCTTAGTTATGGCGCAAAACCATGGGAGGTAGGCTGCCCAGTGATACACGCAACAAACAGATCCCTGGAGCGTTCCTTTATTATTAGCATCCACCTGTAATGGTGTGAGCTCGCCATTGCTTATATCATGGGAGCATGCTCTCTCATTTTAATACATTCTACAGGCGTTTGTAATATAAGAGATTTTGTGGAAGAAAGCATACTTTGCAAGTGGTCTTGACATTAATATATACATATATATAAAGACTGTCTGCCATCAGATGACCATTTTACCGTTCTTCTCATTATTCAGGCCTGCCGGCCGGGTCATGCTGATAGTGATAGTACACTGCGGGAGGTGAACTGTTACAATGTTAGCGTATTGCGCTAGCTCATGTCCGTCTTGTTCGTGGGAAAATCGTTTCTGGGCCTAGCTAAATTTGTATGGGCAATCAATACGTGTGGGCAATGTCTCCAGCGGGTGAGCCCTCCACCACCTGGGCCCGGGTGGCACGAGGGGACGCCCAATGAGCCATTGAGCCATTGCCCTCACCTGGGGAGAAAACGCAGGCGAGAGGGGTCTCCTGGACCAGTCCTCCCCTACAATTGTGTCCCAGACGTGGGACCCTGGCGGTTCTCTGTCTCGTAGGCTTGGCACCTTGTCAGTTCGGCTTAGTCACGTGTGGGGAGACAGTAGCTGGAGTAGAATTATGAGCATTAGATTTTGTATTTTGTCTCTGAGGGCTTGGCACCTGTAGATATAACCTTGGCGCTGGGCGCGCGGCATGCAGGTTGCAAGATCGTGGCCTTGGCTGCGGGCTCTCGTTGGGGCTCGTTCTGCATGGTCAGCACTTGCATTTCTTTCTGAGAGGATTTTTGTTTGCAAGGCTCCTGCCTGGGGACTCTTGCTTGCGACCTACTTGGGCCTAGTTTGTGGGTGGCGGTACATAATCCATACCGTGGGTGTCGCAGAGTGTCAGAGTGTCATACGCAGCATTAGGTATACATGGTGGTATCTTCATAGTGATAGGTAGAAAGAAAGCATCGACAAGCATATACACAAGCTCTTGCGTTTCTGCGGTGCTGTAGAAGGCCTATGTGAAAAATAACAATGATGCATGTCCGTGGGTATGGCAGTCCGCTACGTCATAGCACTGAGTATATTCTTCGTGTTGGTTGGTGTGTGAGTGACCAGTGTGCATGCTGGTGTGTTCTTGTCTGTTGGCTATGTCGTCATGGCATCTCTAACGATGTGAATACTTGTGGCTGCTGTTCTTGCCGAGCTGATCCATGTTGCAGGCGTCGGCTTGACCCGGGCGTACTAGTGGGCATACTCTTCGTATATGCATGTTTTTGAAGCAGGGTACTTTGTCATCTGGTAAATAAGCGAACTCCTCTCGTGGGTGGTGACTGGGCCGTGATCCCCTAGGCCATGGTCTGGATGAGATCAGGGGGAGGGTGTTATCCCATTCTCCCACTTCAGTGGTCTGCATCTACCCTGGCTGGGGCACATTACGATACTATCCGGGCAAGCCTGGGCACTGTTAGACCACTCCAGCGGTGATGGGTGAAGCATTAAAACGTACTAACATAACATAACTAAGGAAGACTAGTGGGTGTCCAGTGGTTGGCAATAACCTGTGTCCAAACCAATAGGGATTCTCTATTCTTGTTCATGACGTAGCCCGGAGTGGGCCCGCATGCAGTCTGAAGATAGTGAGGACAAAAGGAGACGAGGAGTCGGAGGAGTAGACCTTCAGCCAGAGTGTTGTGCGTTCACAGCAACATGCCGGGGCCCAGGTGATGGGGATGAAAGGGTGCGATTAACCTTGAAATAAGTGTCTCGACCAAAGTGACGCTGTTTGATTACTATGTTGTAGACTGACGCAGCAGAGAAGCATGACATAACTTAAGATTTCACAATTTAAGCTGCATGAACCTTTTCATTCATATGGTGCATTTGAATTTTTCCAAATGTGTATTTAAGAAGTGTGTATCTGTCAGAGACAAGCGCACATTATCTTATTAGTAACATTGCAATACGTTGTGTGCCGCATAGTTCGCCTGAAGCTGCCCCTATCATCTTGCACTGTGTACAGTGGAAGCAGACTCTTTCCACAGAGGACCAAGCCATAGCTCGATGATTTAATAGATCCATAATTTACTTTGCATGTGCAGACGAAGGGGGCTAAGAAGATGAGACAGCGGTGACAAGATCAGGAAAGCAAGCGGGGGAGGGCAATGACGTATCTGCTGCGCTAAATGACAGCACCTGTAAATATGCCCCGCAGTAACACACAGAGTGATCCAGACTCAAGCACACATTTCCAACCAACTTATCCATGTGTTCTCATAAGGCCAGTTCTGGGGTCTGTTCTAGGGAAGTATGGCACACTTCCTAGAGGTGCCAGCAGTGTTAGTCTCAGTGACAGAATTATTTCCTACATAGAGGTCTGCATGTTTCAGCATCTGATACTTCTGTTTTAACCCATTTCTCCAAAAATGTACCTCTGTTGGATATCTAGTCAGTGTGCAGCAATTATCTTCTCATAATTATTCAGACAGGATTAGTTCATTGTCATTTGACCCAGTTGAATGCTTTTTTTCCTTCAATTTGAAGACAAACGGCCTCATTCCGAGTTGGCCGGTACATGGCAAAAGTGCCGGTAATAAGGTTTACTGGTACTTTTACCAGATCGGCCAACTACAACGTTGCGGTAGGGGTTAAGGATTTACCTCCAACTAGGAACTAGAGGTAAATCTGACCCCTACCGGCAGAAAACGGCTTTTATTTCTGCCACGGCCGGCAATTGTGGCAAAATCCCTCCATGGAATAGACATTTAGCGCCATTACCGGAATTTGTAACCTGCTGGTAATTCCGGCACACCAAATGCCGGTAACGGCCATTCCGTTTTCCAGTATTCCAGCTGATTTACCGCCAGAATACTGGCAAACTTGTAATGAGGCCGAATATTTAACCTTGTATTTGGAAGAGCATAACGGTAGGAAACAGTATTCGAATGGATTATCATTGTAATAACCTGTACTAAAGCGCAGGTGTTTGCATTGTGAATAGAAGAAAAGGGTGATGGTGAGTGACAGGTAAGGGGGTTGTGGAATAGGCTTATTAAGAAACTGTTCATTTCACAACAGACAATTTGGGCCGATGGTGCATACTTCACAGCACTGGTCTCTCACGTACACACATATCACTGGAAAGAATACCAGTTGACTGGAAACAAAGTGGGGTGCTTAAAGGGGACAATACCTTGACATGCAACTACTGCATACATTGAGCACAATGCAAAGGGGCTATGCACATGCAGTGCCAGATGGTGGCTAAAAATATTTACGGGGCTGATTAAGCATGTCCACCTAATTGTGTAGAGTAGTTAATGCAGGGAATGGGGTCTGCAAGTGATAGCTGTATTCTGTACCCGCATTTGCTTTCAAATATCAGCCTCCATTAAGATCACTATCCCCATTACCGACAGCGGTTACAATGCATAACAAGCATTGGCAAAGCTGTTCTTTGCATTTTGCATGTGTAGGCATTAGGGTGCAAGGTGGAGAGTGCAACAAGTTGTGCAGCAGTGCAAGAGAATGAGAAGGAAGGAGAATAGAGCAAGGGAGGAAACGATTGAGAGAGGGTGCCATCGATGATGAGCAAGAGAAAATACTAGTTCAAAAGGTTGACAGTGGGAGGGTAAGAAATGAAGCAAGAGTGTGAGGGAAAGGATGGGAGTTAGAGAGTGGGGGTGGGGTAGGGTAGGTGATTTGTTGTAGTGAGAGTTAGGTGGGTGTGAGTAGAGAGAGTGGGGGTAAGGTGGGTGGGCGATGGTAGAGAGAGGTGGGTGGGTTGGGGAAGAGCGGGTGGAGTAGAGTGGGTGGGATTAGAGAGTGTGGGGGTACGGTGGTTGGGTGGGAATAGAGAGAGTGGGGTCATGTGTCAGTGTCAGTAGAGAGAGTGGAGGTACAGTGGGTGGGGGTAGAAAGAGTGGGGGTAGGATGTGTGGGTGAGGTAGAGAGCGCGGGTTTAGGGTGGGTGGAGGTAGAAAGAGAAGGGGTAGGGTGGGTGTATTGTGGTAGAGAGAGTGGTGGTAGGATGGGAGGGTGGAGGTAGAGAGAATGGTGGTATGGTGGGTGGGTGTGTGGATAAAGGTTTGGCTGGTTGGGGTAGACACGGCGGGGGTAGGGTGCCTGGAGGTAAAGCGAGTGGGGATTGGGTTGGTGAGGATAGAGTGATGATAGGGTGGGTGGCTGTAAAGAGAGTAGGGGTAGTGTGTGTAGGGGTAGAGAGAGTGGTGTTTGGTGGGTGGGTGATGGTAGTTGGTTGGCAAAAATACATAAAAAGCAAAGCAGCCTCAGGAGCACTTGTCAAAAGTAGCCCAAAATAGCCCAACCAAACACAACCAGCACACGTAATGGGGTGTGGGGTGGGTGGCTGGGGGTGGAGAGAGTGGGACTGAGGTGGGTGGCAATAGGAAGAGTGGGGGTAGTGGTTAGAGAGAGTGGGTGTGGGTTGGGTGCATTGGTGTATGTAGAAAGGCAGCTGCAGGAGGAACAAAAACAGATCTGCTTTTCAAAGTAGCCCACAAATAGCCCAATTGTCTGCAAAAAATAGCCCATTATGAAATCACGGCACAGTTAGGAAATGGAAAGCCCAGCACCCAACTTGCTTCTTACAATGTTGCTGATTGGAACAAATAGTGTTAGGGAACTTCTCATTGGGTACCATAGTGGAGAGTTTGGAAAAAGAGATTCTTAGTGATTTGGAAGTTTCATGCCATGGCATGGCTTGTTGCTATGCCAACCAGATATTCTCAGTTCAGAACACCCATTTCTTCTCTCTCTCTTCTGGGACAATGGTTTCAGCAATTCTGTGGCGGAAGTTCCACAAAATTGTACCAAAACAAAAATGCGGAGTGAAGTATTAGTCTGAATACACACAATAGGCACACCTTCATGTACCACCGAATGTTTACAAATGGATATCGCCTACCCTAACAGGAGTTAACCATTCAGTGCTTCCCAAATGCAAGAGCCGTGGGAAAGCATAGATTAAATCCCTTCTTACTGAGCCTCTTAATATACTACACAACACCCAATGAATTCTGGACAAGTTAAGCTCAAAATGAAGTGTGAGCAAAATGGCACTCCAGCAATTTAAAAAGGAGGGAAAGACAAGGTTATACACAATTAAGCAGCACCAACAAGTAAGTAGGCAGGGCAATATAGAAAAGGATTGCTACAATGAGGATTCAAATCAATAGGCCTGGACCAATGTTAATAGTTCAGAGTCTTTGCAGAGGATCACACAGTTCAGAGTAGATTGTGGTTAAGTCTTTGCCAAGAGTTCGAAACGAAGTTGGTCGGAAGAAAAGTTACTTAAAAGAATAGAGAAGGACAAGCCCTCGGATTGGCGAAAGATTTCAAACACTTTCACCGCGGTCGGACAGAACAAACAACCGGGTTTCAACAGTACCTTAAATGAAGAAGAAGGCTGTAGCTGAGGCAGCAGTTCTTGGCAGATCCTGCAGGCTCACGGTTCATGAAGCGACTGTCAGACTGACACAAAGTAGGAAGACTGGAGGGTCCTGCACTGCCCAGGGAAGAAACCAGCAGCAGAGCAAAGCAACAAATAAAAGGTGCGCTCCTTGAAACCCTAACAGGGTCTAAGCCTCCTGGCTTTCCGGTTTACTGCAGCAATGCACAGCAAATTCGACCAGGGGAGGGAGGCCTTGCTTGGTGTTTGGTGAACTGGTTGGTCCCACCAGCTCACGGGAAGAAGATTCCTTGCAGATCGTCTCTGTCGTCGATGTTTGGAGATTCAGACCCGCAGCAGAGCTTCACCGGGAGGTTCAGTCGTGGCAGTGGTCCTCTTCTTTCAGCTTCTCTTCAGTTCTCTCGATCCAGTGGCGAGAGACCTACTTTTTATGCAGTTTTCCCCCATTCACACAGCCTGGCTGTCAATCACACAGCAGGGTGACTGTTCTGGCGGGACAGTCACCACAGCCAATCATACATAGTGCGTCATGGGTCTCCAAGGAGACCCTGTGCAGGGAGTCTCAAACCCCTCCCTCACATCCTGTCCCCCTCAGACATTCAGGCGACTAAGGAGGGCTTCTGTGCAGAACCCCTCCAAAGGACGGTGAACAAAGGAACCAAACCTGGTTTGGTGCGCCGAGTAAAACACGAGAAAGACCTTTACAAAAAGAAATGTGAATAAACCCAGCCGGAACTAAATAAAAGTAAATGGGGTCCAGCGGATTTAAGTTCGAGGCTACTAACTTAGCCTAAAACAGTACCAAGGCTATTTAAATAAACCGCGGTAGGAAAAATATGGTAGATACCACTGCCGCCAGCCAAATCTTAAAGAAAGGGGAACGAAATAATGTTCCATTAGAGACAGACAAAAAGGGATGACTATGAACCCTTTCCAGTACTCTATGTAGGATAGGTTGTACTGGGTCTGTGAATTAAAAAAGACTAATAAAGTCAATGGTAACTTTACATGTTCTGGGAGACAGTAGTCAGTCTCAGAAAATGGAGTTTTAGAGTGGGAAGTCTGAAAAAGACAACCCTGTGTCACTGCACTAAAGGTGCTGTGTAACACACAGTAATAAGATGATGCTTATATTGTAGGTGATGCTGCACAGTCTATGAACACAAAAATGTTAAACACACACAGCAAAACACATGTAAGAGTGGGCAAAAAAGCTCACACTCTTACCAAGTGGAAAAAATACATCCTAGAAATTCAGCAAAGCTGCTGAGGGACTCAGTAGGTAAGGGAAATTAGCCATTGTGGAGAATTCTCCCTAACAATTTTACACAATCTCCAAAGGTGTGAGTGTACGCATCACAAACCTATACTCATGCACATCAGTGGTCAAGCAGGCAGAGTGAACAGCTTCCTAACTCTCCAAAATGCCTTATGGCTGGTATTACTCTACACAGACTACTTATGTTGACTGTAGAATATAGCAGAACATAGAACAGAATAAGCTTCATGAAGAAG
This sequence comes from Ambystoma mexicanum, assembly GCF_040938575.1. Classification (NCBI taxonomy): domain Eukaryota; kingdom Metazoa; phylum Chordata; class Amphibia; order Caudata; family Ambystomatidae; genus Ambystoma; species Ambystoma mexicanum. The sequence continues at coordinate 1,088,976,029 of NC_090922.1, read as the reverse complement.
CGGTTCAAATGAAAGTACTTATAATAGATAGAGTCAGCATGGACCAATACAATGGCATTTGTATTCATAAGGTTCAAGAAACTCTAAAAGGTGATGACAACAATATTTTAGGAGTAAAGCATGTAACTGTGTTTGGGGATTTACATCTGTAAATTCTGATAAATGGCCAGCCAGATTTCAAATGGTCACCACAAAAGGCATTAACAAATCAATTGGTACCATCAGCAAAATACTGTTGTGGAGTTTCTATGAATACTTTGTGGCAGCTAAAACATGTGCCAATCTAAAGAAAAACATGATGGCAACATACCAAAAGACAATCAAATAGGAAAAGTAACCAAAGGGTCTGAAGGGCTGTGAAATACACGACGTATCAAAACTATTTAGAATGAAATTACATTTCTTCTGCATCATAAATATACACCAACATATATAAAGCAGGCAAAACTGGCTGACTAATGTCCACTTTAGAAGAGAGAGAAACCTTCACATTGAAATAATAATAGAAAAATAACACCAACTCATCATTACATTAACTGCTGTTTTCTCAAAATAAAAGGCACTATGTAACTAGTTAACTGAATGAAGAAACACACAACACACTACAAGATGTAGAACATACAGTATGATATGATATGGCATTTATAACGCGCCTATACACAAGTGTTTCAAGGCACAATGAGGCAAAGGAGGGGGAACAGAGGGAAGACAGGCAGTGATCCTACTAGGCCAGGTGTCATTCAGATTGTGCAAGTGCATGGGAAGGGGAAGAGGGAAAGTGTGAGGGAGAGGGGGCGGGGGAAGTGCAGTACATGGGATAAAGAATAAACAATAAGTAAAGTACGGCCAGCTGGTGGAAAGTGCGAGGGTAAGTGCAGACATCAGGTGTCAAGTGCTGGTAGTGGGACTGTAGGGATACAGAGACAGTCCTGAGTGCAGGGGGTTTCCAGAAAGGCAGTGCATGAGTCTGACTGGCAGTGGAGGGGACCTGGGGACCTAGGCCCGAGAACAGAGGGTGGCCAGGTAACCAGTGCAGGTTCAGCAAGGAGTATCAAGAACAGCTGGACTTTAAATGTATGCAAGCTAGGATAGTGCATAGGAATTTATAATTAAACCTGACTATGAATTTGAAAGCTACTAACGAAACATTGGACTCTCCTGAAGATGGATAATGATATTTGCAAATATTTTCCAGAGAAACCACTAATAACCGATAGGAGAGCTCCAACAGTAAAAAGCAAAATGAGTCCATGTTTCTTAAAACCAGATGATAGTTATTAAAACGACTTGGCAAATATTTCAAAATATAACCAGCCACATATGTGGACACTGCAACTTGTGCCCACCACTTATGTTGAACACATCAAAGTCAGTCACCTTACCCAATGGAAGAATACAAAGAGTTGAGTTTTATTAATTTCAATACAACGTGTGTTGTGTATGAAATTCAATGCATTTGCCTGAAATTGGATACTGGGAGCACCATACACAAATTGTAGATAAGATTACAGGAGCATGTGTGAGCCATTAGAAATAAGAATTTGAAGCATCCACTTGCACTGTGTTGGAGTGCTGAACACCAACTGGACAGAGTACAGAAACTCAAATGTACAGGACTTGAACATGTTTGTCTACCACCAAGGAGGAGGGAATAATTCTAAATTGGCCGGTACAGTAAAAAAGTGTTGGTATTCATGGATACCGGCACTTTACTGGACTGGCCGACTATGGGTTTGCCGGGTTTGCCGGTGGGGCGCCTGCCTTACCAGCAAAGAAAGTCCTCATTCCCGGCACCAGCATTGCCAGTGCCCTGTAATGACAGCAAATCCCCTTATGGAGTCCTATGGGACTCCATGAATGGGGATTTACGCTGTCACTCCGGTACTCGGAATTTGGTGACATTGCCGCTGGATCTGCATTTGCCGGTATCCTGCTGGCTCTACCGCCTGGATACTGGCAAACTCAGAATGAGGCCCAAAGAATTGCTCCTGAGACCTTAGGCAAAGTGGATAAACATCATGGATACGTGCCACATTGGGCTGAATCAAGACAATGCATTTCTATTGTCATGATTGTATTGTAATTCTTCAATGGCTGTAATTAATCGAACCCACAACAGAACACACATCTTTCTTATTTATATTGGGCACATTAACACCAATCATAAAGAAGTAACAACGTTCCTGACAGTATGAGCCAGAGTCCAACATAAATCAACTGAAATATTGCTCTCCATTAGGTAATATTGTTTTCTGTTAGGTAATACTTTAATTTAGGATTTACATTATTATTTATTATGTTCAATTTATATCACACTTGTTAAGAACAAAGGCTGGTTCTCTATCTTTACTGATCTAAAGCAGGCTCATTAATACTAACTATACCCACCTTTTGACAGTATGAGACAGCACCAATTAAACATTATTAGATTGACTGAAGTATTGCTCTTCTTTCAAAAAACATTTTAATTTTGAACCCCATTCATATTTTCTTCTTTGAACACACATTGCTCATATTTTAGGAATTATTATCATCATTGTGAACTGAGGATGGACTTTGATTGAAATAGATTTGTCATCGTGGATTTTACAATCAAGATGGCCGCTTGACCTGATGCTGTCATCACGCACATTGTAGCGCAATGATGCCATCAATGTCACTATTAATAATTCACTGGTCAGCTTACCCACAGCAGCATGGGTAAGGTTTTCCTTTAGATTATTTGATATTGGAAACTACACATTTCTATTGTACACACATAATAAATATATCTGTATATTTTACACAGAGGTAGCTGTATTCCTTAAATTGAGAACCACGCTGCAATATTTGTACTGCATTACCGTCTTTTTACTTATTCTACCAGAATAAACGTACCTTATAAAAATAGCTGACAGTAACCATATCCTCCTTCCAGCCATTTCAAGATAGATTGACTTCACTAATGAAGCATGCATTGAGAAACGAATTTGAGGTCAGTAAATATAAAATTAAAAATGATTAATTATTATAATTTTTGTTGAGTTTATCTCTGCACTGAGAACTAGTGATCCTATATGTAAAATTGCTTTTTTATGGTTGCAAATTATCCTTCTGATGAGCAACTTTAAGTGGTGAAACACGTGTCACAGATAGAGCTATAATAGGATTAAGAACATGAAATCTGAAAGACAAATAATAGGATTATGGATTCACTATCAAATGTATGGATCTACTATCTATACTATTTATTTAAAAACAAAGGATTTACTTGAACAAAGAGAAATATGGACTCTTAACAAATAGAAACAAAGAGGATAACAAAAGAATACTTTCTGTGACAATATTTGAATAAACCAAGGATTTATCAATATATAAGCAAAAAGAGTATTATGGACTCTTAATATCAAAAAGCAAACAACAAGAATCACTAAACAGTATTTTCTGTGACTTTTTTCTGAATAAATCAAATATAGATTAAAAAGATGTTTGTTGTGCAGTGATATGTTGTGCACTGATATTTCAACTTTCTTGTCAATATTGCTATTTACTGGGCGGATGCATCATAGAGTGAAGCACTAAGTGACAATAAATTCCAAATAATATGCAAAAATTTGGGGACGAGCTCTCAGAAGATAAAATGCATCTGCAGCTTACATGTTATGAGCTGAGTTTGGTGTAGTCATATATAAATCAATATTGTGTTTAGACACAGACATTATTGACATTAGACAAAAGCTTTTCCCCAATCGAATGAGCGATATTGCACTGCCCAGACTATGTTCATCTAAAGGAGTGTACATACTCTACCTTGACAACTCCAAAATAATTGTCAACATAACATTTTCTATAAAAATACAAATGATTATGGTTCTTCTTGGTTTCCCATCTACTACAATTTAATAACCATCAACAATTAGTAGATCTGTGAAAATATAGACAAAAACAGCTAAGCAAACCCTATACCTCCAACTAGCAGTAACAAATAGATCACAACCACTGCACCAAATAACAGCACCGAAAATTATATCAGAGTAAACTGTTATTCAATTGTTTTGGTACAATTACTCATACAAATTCAGCTATTGAATCAACAAATTGAAAATGCCACACATAACAAAGTCACACTGGCCATGAAAAAATGGATCACACAAATAAATCTAAAAACAATGCATACACATGCAGTTCCATAATAATTGCTACTGATAATTAGCTGGATAAACGAATGTGTATTAACCTATTAATTGTTGTCTATATTCAGTGCACAAGCTCTAACAGCAAGTAACATAAACAATGTTTTGTGCCAGTTATAAATATGAGAAAGAATACTGCTCAGGCCATGTAACACAGCAACAACAGATAATCAATGAAAATGCTTTAAAATATCCCATTGAAGGAAACCTGCTCAAACACCAACTCGCTTGAAAATGGTGGAAACTGTGGCCTCAAATTAAAGTAAAACATTCAAGTAACATGACTTAGTGGACATTGCCTTAAACTACAGACGTCATGAAGTTAAAAAGCAGTCTTTAACATTTGCATACCATGGTTAGCACCCATCTCAGGTATAAACTAAAAAACACATACACCTATTTACCATGGCAGTTCAACTGCCGGTAGCCTGCATTGAAATGTCTCCAACTAATACTATAATGATGATAAAATTACAATTAAATAGGGGGTCAATGGTGTTTAAAGGAATAGCTTTATGAATGTTGAGGAACAGATGAATATGTCATCCATAGCTTCCACCCCTCCCCCGACCAAATACTGCACAGGTGAGAACCGTTACTCACTGAGGCAACAGTACTGCCCATATGCCAGACAGGTACAGCGTGAGATGGGCATGGTCTAAACTAAAGATAGTGAGAATAAACAAACTAACAATGAAACAATACATGTGCACGTGAGGGATTTGATCGTCCACACAGGGAGTCTGCGCTCGCCTGGGTTTTCTGTAATGAATTTTTAGGTAATGGAATGATGGGAGATCAACCTCGGAATATGTGTGGGGCTAATCCGAACACATTTTATAATGCTCCCCGCACAACAAACACATAGTGAAGTGTTCTTTGGGGGACACAGCCTACAGGCACAGTCCTCCCTGTCCCATTTATTTGACAGGTGACAGCAAGGGGTGCAGGAAAACATCCAGAGGCGAAGGGCAAGACCTTCCTCCTCCCATGACCAGTGTAATTACATATCAAAAGCTCCATGGATCCGCCCTGTTATATTGTCTAAGTTCTGTGTGGTGGCGGCGCATGCTGATGAGAGTTAATTGAAGCAGGTCTGCGAATAGGCCTGGTCACAGAACTTAACAATGGGCAGAAAAACTAACACCTCTTTGATGTGAAACAGTGAATGGCATGGCTGGTTCCTCTATTTACCGTAGGCAACCCCTGCAGAGCGGACTCCCTTTCAGAGGGATGAAGTATGTGATTTGAGGGAGACATAAGTCTGTTCTCACCACAAACTATAAGGGAGACCTACACTTTGATCAAGAGCCACAGAGGGCTCAGTTAACCAGAATGACACTTTGATCTACAACAGACAGGAAGATGGTTGGGACATGGGAGTACATGTTGTCACCTCTTACCTTTCCTGTTGCAAAGCACTCTGGTCCTGACCTCACGCATAACAGAAGATCGTTTGTGGGGACCCCGGAGTGGCTCCTTAAGGTAGGCTTAGCCTGAACCAATCTCTGTGGGCCATTTGGCTTTAAAAGAGGGCTGATCCCCTCACTTATCAGATCATCCAACGACTTTGAAAGGAGTAAGAAGAAGGACTCATTTGGACCCTGGCTGAAGGTACAGTCTGCCTTACAGCTTCTGCCAGTAAAGGAAGGCCAGTATTTCCAAGAGGGAAGCAAGAACCCTCCCCTAAACATTTCCCAGGGAACTGAGGGAGATACCAGACTCAGAGGACCCATCCAGCAGCTCAAGAACCAGGACCCTGCCAGAACACAGTGTGCCCTGCTAGGTTCTGCCAGCAAGCTCCCTAGGTGGGACGTGCCAGAGAGTCTCTAAAGAAAGGACAAGGCTATTGCCTGCAAGCGCTCTTCTCAGCGGTGGGTTTCCTCCTTGAAAGGACGCCATGAGACCTGTGAAGAAGCTAGGAGGAGTTCCACACAAGCATCAACCAGCGTCCACCTTTTAAGGACCTTTTCAAGGCAGTCGAGTCCTCAAACCGCGACTGGCTGCACCACAGACTGTTGTAACGCTGCAGTCACTAAAGCCATCTGAGATGCCTCGACCAGCGTTCCAGTTCCGCCAACCAGCACATAGTTAACGATTCTTCACCCGAAGCCGCCGTGTAGGCCAGCTTGCAGCTGTCTGTCAAGCCTCACTTGCCGAACGGCCTGCAGCCTGATACCCGAAGCTGTCTCCCATCTTGAACCGACTTGATGTTGTTGAGCATCAAGAACATCTCAATCACCAGGTCATTTGTGGTTCTGTCCCCCTGGTCCTTCTCCAAAGGCACCTAGTTAGATTTATGACCTCTTGCTCCCTTGGTGCTGAAACTAAATAACCTTGAACAGTTAAGACTGATTGCTTTGCAGACTACCCTCTTGTCAGTATCCAGAGTGCATCCCTTTCCTTCGTGAAACTCTCTGTCCTCTGTGTCCCTTCACAGGGTGGGTTGTATTTTGTAGTGTGCTAGAATTGTCTTTTGTAATAATAATAAAGCAGATATTTGTATACAACCTTGACTGGATAGTCCCTTTTATCATTGGGTAACAATTGCATTTTTGCTGTATTGCAACTAACCAAATATCCACAACCTTAAGGAGATAAGCCTACCATTCCGTTCACGTTACCAAAAATTGGACAAGAAGGTTTATAATTTACTTGTGTTCCAATCTGTTGGGATCCCTTCTGGTGTACTAGATGTGTGGGGCTGATTGATGGTTTAGAAACCGATATTCATACCTGGACCACTGGTGCCCCGGAAATTGTTTCGTCACAGTGCATGCACTAGGCATGAAGCAAATGTGCACTCAACATGAAGAATGGGAACACTAAGTCAAATATGCATTTATACATTAAGAATATTAACATGGCATCCATAATACATGAAGAATACTAACATAAGCAATGTATAAACTGAATGCAATATGAACAATATATGAATATGGTTTACTAACATAGAAACTCCACAGTAATGGGCAGCTATTTTTCCAAAATCGAAGTGTTGGGAAGGGGGTGACCCAGTCCCACCCCATAAGTGCTTTAAAGTAAGGTGAGCCGCATTCGAAGAAATATGATGGGCTGGGGGGAAAGAGAGGACTGTGGTAGACCCCACCCCAATATAATCAACCCACATACTATAGCCCAGGACATGAACAAGACTGCCATTTTGTGTAGATGTTAGTGCATTTTGTGTAGATGTTGGTAATCATATGAGACAAGGCCTGCACAGCAAATGCAGCATTTCATGCACTAGGCCATAATTGCGAGACGAGGTAAACTTTCAGCCATGCCCGAGCATCCATGAGGACAACCTACACCCCCAACCGCTATAAAGCTCATTCAATATTCTAACAGTGTTGCAAAGATGTTTTTCTACCGGAAAGGAATGTGCCCTACAAGGACATGATCATAGACCGGCGCCTGGTCTGCATGTTATCTCCCACTGGCCAAAGTCTGACCTGGCTCAGCTTCAGGCGACCACGAGTTACAGCCCATATAACTGACTAAGCCCCAAGATCCCTGAATTCCAGGGCACCATGTGGCCTTCGATCGTCACCCCTAAAGTAACAGGTCTTGAAAGTTCAAAGAGAACAGACATTGCACGCATTCGAGCTACAATTCTGTGATTTTTATTGCGCTGCTGGGAGGGTTACATTATAGTTACAAACAAGGGTGAAGACCTTGAGCCAGATTGTGCAAATGGGAGTGAGTGAAATGTGTGTGTGGAGATCAGAGTGCCCCAGAACCTCCTTTGTGCCAGTCTTAAAGCCAGTCAGGGGTACAGTATAATGATGAAGTAGCATTGTGTTAGAAGTGTAGTTAATTTGTTTTTTGACCTTCGTCGATGAGAAGATGATCGTTGCAGCTCCCACGAGATGGAAGATGGATGGACTTGGCTGGAACTAATGACCTGGCATCCCTTATAGAGAAGGCGGATCCTATATAGGCATACACCAAGCAGCCGTTACTGTATAGCATTGTGTCATGATGAGGATGTGTCTCCTCTTAAGCTTCTGCTGTACCCTTTTCCAGCAGAACATTTTTGGCAGCAGAGTTCTTTGCTCTTGCTCTCATTTTTGTATGAGATTAAAACCTGTTATCCTTAGAAGATCGACTTGGGCCTTTCTTTCCTAGTGGGTTGTATTCTCTCTGTTGTGAGCGTTCAGGGGCGTGCCTTCAATTGGTGACCCCGATGTGATCCCAGCGCCCCCTGTATTTTCAGAGGCTCCCAGGCTGATTCTCCAGAAGGAGCCGTGCCCATACAGCTACCAGTCCCAAAAAAATGCTTTCTGAGTGGTTTAGCAGGAGCCATTTTAAGAGAAGTCCCATCTTCTCTTTGAAGGGGGGAGCGGCTCTGTGGATGGTGGAGAGTGCAGGCCGGTGTTGGAACCCTGTGACAGAGTAGTTTGGGTGAGCACGCACATGGGAGTAGACTCTTGTAAGCGATAACAAGTAGGGGACAGGTGCATGGGGAAGTGTGAGAGGTGTGAACACGTGGAGTGTGAGGTTGTTGATGTGACGTGGGTGTGGTTTGTGTTATTTCTCATTGGTGTTTGTATTTCATAGAGACTATTTTGGTAGGGCAAAATAAGGTAGGCCAAAGGTAAGGAAAATGTAAGGCAGGAAGCCCCTCCTTGGAAGGGGAGGGGAGGTGGTACCATGATAAAATATATTATTTAAAGGAGGAATACGGAAATGAAAGTAGTGGTCCCGTATAAGTAGTAGGCCTGTAAAAAGTATGGGTTGTTATTTTAGCTTGTTATTTTAGGTCATTGAATACAGGCCCCTATAAGAGGCATTAATTGTTTGTCTCAGCATGGTGTGCCATTAGATGTTTTGTGTGTAGTAGTGTGTGTGCATGGGGGAGGGGTGACAGAGAAGGGTGGGGTTGATATCCCTTCTTTGTTACAAGCAGCGGCAGCATGTACCGTGCACTAACAGAGCTTTGCAGGGTCAGTAAGACATAGTGAGCACCAGCATGGGGGGAAGAACACCAATAGAGTATATGTACAAGGCCCTGCCACTGTATCATGACAGGGTGGAGAAATATCATAAGCAGTGGATCACAGAGACAGGAGGAGGGGGGATGCCCTGCCCGTGGCGACAGCAGAGCTCCCACAATAATAGTGTCCTGGAACACATGCCCACATTTTTTGTAGCTAAGTATAAGGGGAAGCAGCTACAGATGAGAACATCCATTTTAGACCTCTGGCAAATGTTTAAGGACACAGAGGACCTAGGGGATGGAGCAGGAACACAGATACAGAAAGATGGAGGTGCAGGAGGAGAGAAGGAGAGGGTGGGGCACAAGCAGAGCACAGGGGATTATATCCCTTGACAGCGTGTCCCACAGACAGGTACACAAATCCAACCTTTATGCCCACTATGATAGGGACCCCTACAGCATTAGCAACACTACAGACTATCGCTCTCCGACCCCCATATGAACACCCACCTGAAGTATTGGCATCCGCGGGTGTCTGGTTGAGAGAGTTCAAAGAAAGGTTGGCAGAGTTGCCAGCAGAGCTGAACAGAATACAGGCATCCTCAAGAAAAGTGAGGGATGTAAGTGTGCCAGAACAAGGATCAGGAGACTGGAAATCAGGGAATTTGTTGCTCAGGGTAGATAATGAGTGAATTAGAAGTGTATGCGTTGAGAAGGAGGGAAGAGAGGGTGAGGTGATAGTCTTGGGACAGGAGAATATGGTGGTGGGAAACGATGGGAGGGAGCATGACAATGGCATTTTTTATGAGGGGTAGAGCAAAGAAGAAGTAATTGGTGAAGAGGCGTCTGAAAGTACCCCTCAAGTAGAAGGCTTGTGGGTGGGGGCAGGTTGAGGAATGGGGCCAGCACGATGGCATTAGTGAAGAGGAGGAGAATTATGAAGAAGGGTTTGGGAAGTGGGGCGAAGATGCAGATGCCCCTCATACCTAAGGGGGCAGGGAGGACCCAGTATGTGCCCTGGCTCCAGATGGATAAAAATAACTTGATTAAGGCTCTCCCACATCTCACAGCAGAGGCGAGTAAGCGGATATATGAGTTTGAAAAGAAAACAGCATGGTTGCCCCTGGCAGTGGTTGATATCAAGAGCTTGATGGACGCAATAATTGAGAAACAAGCCGGGGATATGTGGGTGAAAGCTAGGTATTCGTGAATAACGCTGGGGGACAATTCACATGATGGAGCATCGTTCAATGGAATTAGAGCACAGGTGTGGGCTACGCTACAAAGGACCTACCCATATTCCCCGATTTACAGTCCTTGATGCATGGTACAATGGGCGATGATGAGGACCCAGCTAAATGTATTCTTAATTTACAAGAGATTTGGAGAGCTGAGACGGGAGGACCGTGGGATTGTACAATACAATTTTTCTATTTTATTGTAAAGAAAGGCTTGCCAAACGACGTGCAGAAGGCGTTAGATTAGATTGTGGGTATCGAAGCAAAGGGGTGGCCGGAGATACTGAGTATACTAGTGCACCATTGTAAAAGAATCAAGGTACGGGACAGGGAAACACCCCACAGGCGTCAAGTGGAGGAAGCGAAATAGGCAGAAAATAAATTGGCAAAAGTTGCTGTCCAGGCACCAATGTCAATGCCAGTGCAGGTGGAGGGGACAGAGAGCACCCAACAGGTAGTGAATGCCACCAATGCTGCGCTCTGGGCTGAAGGAGGCAAGGACAGTGGGGCGGCAAGCAACAGTATCCTGGCCTACAGTGGCAGCAAGGAGGACTGCAGAGAGGAAGAGGGGGCTTCTGAGGAGCAAGGGGGGGATTGGAACTATAGGAGGTGGGTTTGGACCATCACAATGTTGGAATTGTTTGAGGTGGGGGCATTTTGCAAGTGAATGCAGGAGCAGGTCTGCAATGGGGTATAATTATGGGTCACAGCAGCAGGGCCTAGGGCGCCAAGGAACCCAAGGGCCCCAAGGACTAGGGTCTCATCAACGACCATCCACTCTGAAGAGGAACCTTTGGTGGGGGCGGAGATAGGAAACAAGCAGTTCATATTTATGGTGGACTCAGGTGCAAACAAATCATGAATCATGGAGGAGAATTCCCATTATCAGGCAAATATCTTAACACACAGGGATTCTCTGGGGCTATTTCCACAGTTCCATGCACTACTGCGGAGCTGGATGCAAAGGTGGGCGGGAAGGTGGTCCAAGCTCCCTTACTATATTCTGAAAATTCCCTTGTCAAGTTGCTGGACAGGGACCTGCTCAGCAAATTAAGCATGACAATATAATTTATAGGTCAGGGTATAGTTTGTTCCACGCCTGGGATGTGCGCAATAAGGGCAATGCTGATAATACACGCAATGACAAGGGAGGTGGTGGATCGTGGGACTCCTGTGGACCCGGACATGTACATTTATGGTATTACTATACTCGTTGAGGCAGTGCCTCAGATCGCTAAGCAGTGTTGGCGAGTGCCCACATATTTCATTTTTCATCCAGTTGTGTCACCTGCGGTGGTGGCAGGAGCAATATTGATGCTGGATTTACAGGGATTGTTGGTCTCTAACAAGAGGGTTGTCATGCTAGGAATAGACAAGGACGGTTGTGAGTGGCGCACACTGCTCTGTATAGATCCAACAGTACAGTTAAAGAAGTGACAGATGATGAGCTGTTGGAGAACAATGACAAAAATGGGGAGATAATATTAGAGATTTGTATCCCCTGCAACATAATGGTACAATACCGAAGGGTGCAGTGCCCCCTGATGGCAGTACTAACTCTACCTCTATTTCTTGATAAAGACTCACATCACCTGCCTCCGCAGTTGTGGACTACAAATCCACACATGTGGGACTACTGAAAGATGTGACCACTGTGTGTATAACACTGAAGCCGGGTGCAGTGCTACCCAGGGTAAAACAATATCCATTATCAAGAGAGTCGGAGGAGGGTATTAGAAATACAATACAAGCCCTACTGGACCTGGGGATCATCGTGCCATTTACATCTCTGTGTAACACAGCAATATACCCTGTCAAAAGATCAACAGGGGGCAGTTGGAGAATGATTCAGGACTTACACCCCCTGAATGAAAGAATCTCATGCAACAATTCTATGCAGTATCACCAAAGAAGCCACATTCTTCACTGTAGTGGACTTGAAGAATGCATTCTTCTCGAATTCACTCCATACTGAGTCAAGGTACAGCATTTACACAGGTCCAGATGCGCTTTGAACATACTAGGTTACCTCAGAGGTACTGTGAGAGCCCGAGCATCTTTAACAGATTACTGCATGCTGATTTAGGAAACATTGAGGCACCCAGCACGATTATCCAGTATGTTGACAATCTGCTAGTGTGTAGTGACAGTGAGCAGCACTGCTGAAGGCATTTCATTACACTCCTACAATTGCTGGCCTATAAGGGGTACAAGGTCGACAAGGCTAAGTTGCAATACTGCCAACAGGAGGTGCTCTATCTGGGGCACTTCATATCAGCGAATGGTAAAATAATACTACCAGATAGGGCAGCGTCAGTACGCGCCACTCCCAGAACTGCCTCAGTTAAAGAAATGCAGAAGTTTTGGGGGCTGTGCAACTACTGTAGGGCATTGATCTTAGGTTACATGGCATACACAAGACCACTTATGCAGACCCTTAAGGAAGCACAAAAAACAAAGGATCATAAGTTACAGTGGACTGCAGATATGATCAAACAGTTTGATGATCTAAAGGAATAATTAGTTCAGCACCTGTATTGGCCACCCCAGACTGCACACAGGAATTCTACTTGTTCTCACATTCAGATGGCCAGTTTATGACCGCAGTGTTGACACAGAAGAATACTTTGGCCCATATGCTGTTGGTCTATTACAGTGGCACGCTGGATTCAGTAATGCAAGGGCAGTTAGTGTGCGAACAAGCTTTAGCAGCTGCTGCATTTGCAATACAAATGAGTTCTACTGTTGTAATGGGGGCTCAGTCACCTTGTATGTGGAACACTCTCTATTTTCTATCCTGGAAAGGTCAAAATCCACCCTGATTACATAGAGATATTAGGAGTACAAGATTATTATTTCAAAGCCCCACATTCATGTGGTTAGATGCAAACCAGTGAATCCTGCCACCTTCCTAACAGATATGCCCACTGCCAAAGATCTAACGGTGCATGACTGCGCCACATTTCAGGGGGAGGAGGATGACATCCCCAAAGCAAAAGATTGTGCATTGACAGAGGGTGAGGTACTGTTTGTTGATGGGCCATCCACAATTAGCCAGGAGGATGGACAGAGATATAGAAGGGCAGCAGTGGTACGACTTGAAGAAGGGGAGTACAAGACAGTTGCCCATAACTTACTCTGCACAGGTGGCAGAACTCATAGCACTCATTGAAGCATTGAGAGCGTCCCAATAGTGCCATGTCACAATATATTCAGACTCAGCGTAGGTCACAACAACTGTGCACACCGGTCTATCCCGCTGGAAGAGTAGGGGGCCTTAGAGGGCAGATGGGTCTCAAGTGCAGCGTGCAGCACTGCTAAAAACACTAATAGAAGCATTAACCCAGCCATCTGCAGTGGTGGTCGTCAAGTGCCCTGCCCACACTAACGGGACAGGAAGAATATCAATGGGGAATGCAGCTGCAAATGCGGCAGCTGAAATGGCAGCGTATCTACCAAATAAAATGCCTGCTTATTACATTGTCTCCACTCCACCAGCCAGCAAACATCCAACACCTTACACAGCATTGCCTAGTTCCCAGATAATAGAATTACAGGGAAGGGCACCAGAAAGGGAGAAGGAATTGTGGCTACCAAGGGGATGCAAGCAATCAGCAACAGATCTGTTGTTGAGAGAAGAGAGCTCTGGAAGGCAGTAATGCCCCAGGAATGCTAGAAGTAGCATATGGACTTATACACTATCCATCCCACAGTTTGAAGCAGCACTTCGCAGCAGATATACAGGAGTACTGGTTTATACTAAACATCCAGGAGAACATCCACATGTCAAAGTTTCAGTACAGGGATGACACTATGGACGTTATGGGGCACATTGCCCCGTCCTACTGGGCCATTCCGTAAATTACACATAGATTACGTCGACATGGGTGAGCGTTGCAATGGCTGAAGGTATCTCATCGTCGTGGTTTGCCCTTTCTCAAGGAGGTGGGTGGAAGCAGGGCCTAGTGCACATTCAGATGCCAAATATGCTGCTAGATTTTTGGTATGCAAGGTTTTCCCTAGATGGGGTGTGTACGAGTTTCTAAGGACAGACAATGGTAAACATTTTTTCAATGCACTGTTTCAGCACGTCACAGCACTACTTGGCATTAAGCACTGGATGTGTTCGATTTACCACCCACAGGCCAATGGCGTTGGGAAGAGAATCAAAAGGCTCCTCAAAAGCAAATTGTCCAAACTGTCTACCACGTTGAAGAAGAACTGGGTACATTGTTTTCCCCTGGCCCTCCTTAGTTTACGCACACAGCCCAGCAAAGATCACCATTTATCTCCTCACGAGGTGGTCACTGGTCGGCATATGCACACCCCCATGTCCCTTGTAAGAAGAGCTTTAGACGCACATAGGGCAGCAGTGGTTTTAGGTGACAAGTTCAAATATTATTTGACCAGATTAACACAGGCAATTAAATGTGTCTGCCAACCAATTGCACCTCCCAGAATTGAAACACCAGATACACCGGATGTAGCAACCTTGATGGCGACTGCTCCTGAGTGCATGACCACCGAAACCACTGCTGCTGGTGACTTTGTGAACATTCACAATTTTGTGCGTAGGTGGAACAAACCTTGGTTCCAGTGACCCTACGAGATGGTGTTTTGCACGCTCCTCGCTTTGAAGGTAAATGTCATGCAATATTGGCCCACCCCTCCAATGTCTGCAAGGCACCTCCAGACAGCATATCAGCACTTCAGTTATTTTAAAGGAGTGATGGTAGTACCTGCACCCTGTTTACCTCACCGGCCTGTGAAGACCCAGCAAAGTGTGTAGTGTCACACTACTCTAATGGGCTCAGCTGCTAGCTTCCTATTTCTCTTTTTTTGGGAGCTCTTTCCTTCTCTCTTTCTTTCTCTCACTTTCTTTCTCTCGCTTTCACTTTCTCTCCCTCTCTGTCTCTCTTTTTCCCTTTCTTTCTCTCTTTTTCTTTCTCTCTCTCACTCTCTCTCTGTAAAGGTATGTCTGTATGTTATTTCTCTCCTTTTCTTTGTTCTGTGTAATCTGTTCCTATTTTCAGGAGAGAAGATGATGAGCCTCACTAATATAAATAGCTGTTCATTAAGTAGGGATCCGAAGTGTAGATGCACAAATGACAATATATGGGCCTATGCCTATTACTGTGGAATGACCGTTATTGCAGGTTTATGTATGATATTGATGCTGTTGTTGGGGCTTTATTGAGGAGTGTATGTTATAGGGGGAGGTCCTATAAAGGGGGAATGGGACTGTATACTTAAAGGGGACAGTACATATAAATATTAATAACTTTAGTGCATTTACATGTATTAGTAGCAACATGAATGCTAACAATAATAATGAAAATACATATAGGAGTAGCGTTAGTGTTCATAGAAGTATTAGCAATGATTATAGCACGAACAACACAACAGTGAGTGTGCATGCACAATTGGCAATGAGGGTAATAGTAAAGAGTTTGCTTCCAGCAATTCGAGAACTGTTTAATAATTCAAAACAATATGATGATATTTTTGCTAGCACTGTAACACTCCTTTATGTTGTTTCTCGCAAGTCTACTATTGCAATTTCGTCAGTATTGATGATGCGTAATTGAGGAATTGAATGTAACAATTGCAGGATTAAATTCCGATTCATGATAACATTTTCAGCAGAAAAGAACATACTCTGCAACAGACTCAAGTTGCTGGTCCATGGGGTCGCAGGAGAAGCTTCATGGGGGCTCTGTGCATAAGATTAACCTGTACAGGTATTTATCAGATCAGACTGGTCCCGAGGCATACGTCGCCAGTTGTTTCCAGTGGCATAGTAGTCTCTGCTCAAATAACTGGGGGAGGCCGTCATAACCCTTTAAGTGCCACCGACAAGCCGGCTCGTCGGTGGCAAGCGCTCCAGGTTGACAAAAACCAGGCCCACTAGACCACCAGGGATATGACAAAAAGTGGTGTCCCTGGAAAGGGGAGGTTCTCCCCTTTCCAAGAACACCACTGATATGACGCGTTGCTGGTCACGGATCAGCGCAGAACTCTGATCCGTGACCAGCAACCCACTGGACCACCATTGATTTGTTTGTGAGTTGGGGGGGCTGCTTCAAGTAAGCAGCTATCTCCTTCCCCGGCCCCAAAGCATGGGGGCACATGCACATGAACCCTGGGGGCAGATGGCTGACAATCTGCCCCCAGGGAATGTAAAAAATAAAAATAAAAATGATGGGAAAAGGGGGTGGGGGCCACTAGCCACCATAGATGTTTTAGTGATTGAAAGGGGGGCTGGCCCTCCCCCCCAACCGAAGTAGAAAGGGGGACAGATATCTGCTCCTAGGAAGGGGCGTCTGACCCCAGGGAGGGATGCATGAGGTGGGGCCTCCCCTATCTGATGCCAGGGAGGGATGCATGAGGTGGGGACCTCCATTTGGGGTCGGGGGGGAGAGTGCCCCGCCGTTGCAGTACAACATTCGCTGCCCCTCAGCCCCCCCCTAAAAAGCAGCCTACGATTTTGTATTATTTTTTTTGTTTACCCAAGTTCGCTTGGTGCAGATGGCCACATCAGTGTGCCCATCTGGCCCCAGGGTGCCCAAACCCTACTGCCCCACCTATTGGGGGTCCTGCCCCACCTTTTGTGGTGACCCTCTCCCCCCCCACCACAAATGGCTGGGGGAGACACCTCATGCAGCCCTCCCTGAGCCTCCTAGGAAGGACTGCATGATGTGCCCCCCCCTCCGAACCCCAGACAAAGTGAACATTGTGTTTTGTCCCCCTCCAAATATCACACTTTGTCGGGGATTGTGGCTAATAAAAACTGGGCAATTTGCGCAAGGCAGACCTCTGTGGATTCCCACGGGTGTCCTCTTTTGGGAAATGCATGGGGTTCCCTGTTTCCCTTGCTGGCTTCGACACCCTAGGCCCAAATCTGTAGGTTGCCCACATGAATAAAATGGGCAGTGGCGAAAGGCTTGGGGTTACCAGTGGGATACCCTTTTCCTTTTGCACCCACACATGTGAGGTACCGTTTTCATCGGGACACCTGTGGGAACGTGGTACCTGCACCCTGTTTACCTCACCGGCCTGTGAAGACCCAGCAAAGTGTGCAGTGCCACACTACTCTAATGGGCCAAAGCTCAGCTGCTAGCTTCCTATTTCTCATTTTTTGGGAGCTCTTTCCTTCTCTCTTTCTTTCTCACTTTCTTTCTCTCGCTTTCACTTTCTCTCCCACCCTCTGTCTCTCTTTTTCCCTTTCTTTCTCTCTTTTTCTTTCTCTCTCTCACTCTCTCTCTGTAAAGGTATGTCTGTATGTTATTTCTCTCCTTTTCTTTGTTCTGTGTAATCTGTTCCTATTTTCAGGAGAGAAGATGATGAGCCTCACTAATATAAATAGCTGTTCATTAAGTAGGGATCCGAAGTGTAGATGCACAAATGACAATATATGGGCCTATGCCTATTACTGTGGAATGACCGTTAGTGCAGGTTTTTGTATGATATTGATACTATTGTTGGGGCTTTATTGAGGAGCGTATGTTATAGGGGGAGGTCCTATAAAGGGGGAATGGCACTGTATACTTAAAGGGGACAGTACATATAAATATTAATAACATTAGTGGATTTACATATATTAGTAGCAACATGAATGCTAACAATAATAATGAAAATACATATAGGAGTAGCGTTAGTGTTCATAGAAGTATTAGCAATGATTATAGCACGAACAACACAACAGTGAGCGTGCATGCACAATTGGCAATGAGGGTAATAGTAAAGAGTTTTCTTCCAGCAATTCGAGAACTGTTTAATAATTCAAAACAATATGATGATATTTTTGCTAGCACTGTAACACTCCTTTATGTTGTTTCTCGCAAGTCTACTATTGCAATTTCGTCAGTATTGATGATGCGTAATTGAGGAATTGAATGTAACAGTTGCAGGATTAAGTTCCGATTCATGATAACATTTTAAGCAGAAAAGAACATACTCTGCAACAGACTCAAGTTGCTGGTCCATAGGGTCGCAGGATAAGCTTCATGGGGGCTCTGTGCATAAGATAAACCTGTACAGGTATTTATCAGATCAGACTGGTGCCCAGGCATACGTCGCCAGTTGTTTTTAGTGGCATACTAGTCTCTGCTCAAATAACTGGGGGAGACCGTCATAACCCTTTAAGTGCCACCGACGAGCCGGCTCGTCGGTGGCAAGCGCTCCAGGTTGCCACTGACGAGCCGACTCGTCAGTTTAGGCACGATGTTTTGCTCGATCCCTGCAACGCAGGGATCGAGCAAAACTGTAATCCAACCCCCGGGCTATGTGAGGGGGAGGTCCCCCCTCACTGCCAGGGGGCTGGATTACCTTCAATTTCACGTCGGCGTGCGTAACGCACGTCGGCGTGAAACTGAAAGTAAATTCCCCGCAGCACCCATTTTCGGCTGCTGCGGAGAAGAGAGAAGGTAAGAGACCTTCTTGTTCCGCCTCGATCTCCGGCTGTATTTCAAGCCGGAGATCGAGGCAGGTATCGTTGGAAAGGGGAGATCCTCCCGTTTCCAACGATTCCCATTGTGTGACATCAGTACAGAGCCGTTTGTGGCGCAGGGGGAGGGGGGCTGCTTACTAGGTAAGCAGCCCTCTCCTCCCCCGGCCCCCAAAGCATGGGGGCACATGCACATGAACCCTGGGGGCAGATGGCTGACCATCTGCCCCCAGGGAATGTAAAAAATAAAAATAAAAATGATGGGAAAAGGGGGGTGGGGGGCCACTAGCCACCATGGATGTTTTACTGATTGAAAGGGGGGGAGGGTGGCCCTCCCCCCAACCGAAGTAGAAAGGGGGACAGATATCTGCTCCTAGGAAGGGGCATCTGACCCCAGGGAGGGATGCATGAGGTGGGGCCTCCCCTATCTGATGCCAGGGAGGGATGCATGAGGTGGGGACCTCCATTTGGGGTGGGAGGGAGAGTGCCCCCCGTTGCAGTACAACATTCGCTGCCCCTCAGCCCCCCCTAAAAAGCAGCCTACGATTTTGTATTTTTTTTTTTGTTTACCCAAGTTCGCTTGGCGCAGATGGCCACCTTAGTGTGCCAATCTAGCCCCAGGGTGCCCAAACCCTACTGCCCCATCTATTGGTGGTCCTGCCCCACCTTTTGTGGTGACCCTCTCCCCCCCACCCCAAATGGCTGGGGGAGACACCTCATGCAGCCCTCCCTGAGCCTCCTAGGAAGGACTGCATGATGTGCCCCCCCCTCCGAACCCCAGACAAAGTGAACATTGTGTTTTTTCCCCACCAAATATCACACTTTGTCGGGGATTGTGGCTAATAAAAACTGGGCAATTTGCGCAAGGCAGACCTCTGTGGATTCCAACGGGTGTCCTCTTTTGGGATATGCATGGGGTTCCCTGTTTCCCTTGCTGGCTTCGACACCCTAGGCCCAATTCTGTAGGTTGCCAACATGAACAAAATAGGCAGTGGCGAAAGGCTTGGGATTACCAGTGGGATACCCTTATCCTTTTGCACCCCCGATAGGTGCACCCACACATGTGAGGTACCGTTTTCATCGGGACACCTGTGGGAATGCGAGACGGTAGGCCATGTGTTATTGGGGGCGTGTTTCGATGGGTGAGCCGAGCGAAATGTGCGGAGAATGCATTTTTTTTCTCCACATTTCATACTTTGTGGGGGTGTTTGGGTAATAAATTCTGGGGCGATGTGCGCAAATCATACCTCTGCGGATTCCCACTGGTGTCCTCTTTTCGGAAATGCATGGGGTTCCCTGTTTTCCCCGGTGGCTTGGACACCCGAGGCCCATATCTGTATGTTGTGCCGGTCGGCAGAGCGTCTCAAATTCCGGTCAGAAAACAGACTTGGGGTTACTTGTGTTTTAGGCTTATCCCTTGGCGCCAGATAGGTGCACCCACACATGTGAGGTACCGTTTTCATCGGGACACCGATGGGAATGCGGGACGGTAGGCCATGTGTTGTTGGGGCGTGTTTCGATCGGTGAGCCGAGCGAAATGTGCGGAAAATGCGTTTTTTTTCCCACATTTCGGACTTTGCGGGGTTGTCTGGGTAAACATTCTAGGGCGATTTGGGCATTTCATACCTCTGCGGATTCCCACGGGTGTGTTCTTTTCGGAAATGCATGGGGTTCCCTGGTTTCCCCGGTGGCTTGGACACCCGAGGCCCATATCTGTATGTTGCGCCGGTCGGCAGAACGTCTCAAATTCCGGTCAGAAAACAGACTTGGGGTTACTTGAGTTTTTGGCTTTCCCCTTGGTGGCCAGGTAGGTGCACCCACACATGTGAGGTACCGTTTTCATCGAGACACCTCTGGGAACGCGGGACAGTAGGCCATGTGCTGTTTGGGCCATGTTTCGATGGGTGAGCCGAGCGAAATGTGCGGAAAATGCATTTATTTTCCCACATTTCGGAATTTGCAGGGGTGTCTGGGTAATGAATTCTGGGGCGATTTGCGCAAATCATACCTTTGCGGATTCCCACGGGTGTCTTCTTTTCGGAAATGCATGGGGGTCCGTCTTTTTCTTGGTGGCTGCAACACCCCAGGCCTAAATCTGTAGGTTGGCTCCCCAAACCCTTTGGGAGGATAGCAGTGGTTTAGCCTTATTCCATTGCGCCCAGGTGGGTGCACCCATACATGTGAGGTACCGTTTTCATCGGGACACCTGTGGGAACGCGGGACGGTAGGCCATGTGTTGTTGGGGGCATGTTTCGATGTGTGAGCCGAGCGAAATGTGCGGAAAATGCATTTTTTTTCCCACATTTCGGACTTTGCGTGGGTGTCTGGGTAATAAATTCTGGGGCGATTTGGGCATATCATACCTCTGCGGATTCCCACGGGTGTCCTCTTTTCGGAAATGCATGGGGTTCCCTGTTTTTTTCCTGGTGGCTTAGATACCCGAGGCCCATATCTGTATGTTGTGCCGGTCGGCAGAGCGTCTCAAATTCCGGTCAGAATACAGACTTGGGGTTACTTGTGTTTTAGGCTTCCCCCTTGGCGGCCAGGTAGGTGCACCCACACATGTGAGGTACCGTTTTCATCGGGACACCTGTGGGAACGCGGGACGGTAGGCCATGTGCTGTTGGGGGCGTGTTTCGATGGGTGAGTTGAGCAAAATGTGCGGAATATGCGTTTTTTTTCCCCACATTTCAGACTTTGCGGGGGTGTCTGGGTAATATATTATGGGGCGATTTGGGCATATCATACCTCTGCGGATTCCCACGGGTGTCCTCGTTTTGGAAATGCATTGGGTTCCCTGTTTTCCCTGGTAGCTTGGACACCCGAGTCCCATATCTGTATGTTGCGCCGGTCAGCAGAGCGTCTCAAATTCGGGTCAGAAAACAGACTTGGGGTTACTTGTGTTTTAGGCTTTCCCCTTGGCGGCCAGGTAGGTGCACCCACACATGTGAGGTACCGTTTTCATCGGGACACCTGTGGGAACATGGGACAGTAGGCTATGTGTTGTTGGGGGCGTGTTTCGACGGGTGAGCCGAGCGAAATGTGCGGAAAATGCGTTTTTTTCCCCACATTTTGGACTTTGCGGGGGTGTCTGGGTAATACATTCTGGGGCGATTTGGGCATATCATACCTCTGCGGATTTCCACGGGTGTACTCTTTTCGGAAATGCATGGGGTTCCCTGTTTTCCGCGGTGGCTTGGACACCCGAGGCCCATATCTGTATGTTGTGCCGGTCGGCACAGCGTCTCAAATTCCAGTCAGAAAACAGACTTGGGGTTACTTGTGTTTTAGGCTTTCCCCTTGGCGGCCAGGTAGGTGCACCCACACATGTGAGGGACCGTTTTCATCGGGACACCTGTCGGAACGCGGGACGGTAGGCCTTGTGCCGTTGGGGGCGTTTTTTGATGGGTGAGCCGAGCGAAATGTGCGGAAAATGCGTTTTTTTTCCCACATTTTGGACTTTGCAGGGGTGTCTGTGTGAAAACAAGGAAATAATATGAGGCAGGGTAACCAAAAAGGAAACACACCAAACACAGGTTACAAAGGAACATACAAAGTACTTTATTTTATACTGAATCCAGTTACAAAAGAACAGAACAAAATTCAGATAGCTATCGACCCTCAGTACCACACAGCGAACTCTGGCGTGGTTCGGTGTGCTCAGTGAGTGCAAATATTCATTGAAACAGTCAGGCTTTTATACATTTCTCCAGCCTGTTGTCCAGCCTTTCTGCAGGTTAACCATTCCATAAATAAGTTACTGCTCTAGGGTCCCTTGCCAGGTCAAATCTAGTTCATCTTAGGTTTATACATTAACAAGAAGAAATGGTAATAATGTATGCTCTAGGCCTAACATTACAATGCGGGACTTAATTTATACAATATAGTTAAGCAGGTGTTCTCATTCAATTATAGATCAGTTTCGGTGATACAGGTAATCCATTGCACACAGGTCAGCAGAAGGACAAGGTCTCAGCTCATGACCCTAACAAGTGGCCTGCAGGCAAGTTATACATTAGCTGTACAGAGGTCATGACAATCAAGTTCTGTTCTGAATAACATAGGCTACCATTTTAGCTCACATGGTGACTTTATAGAGCAAGAAAACCTAAAATGGCGGCTTGACCCAAAATGACAGTTTACATGGTTTCTAAGGTCAGGACCTTGCAATGCGAGTTTATTCACATGTAGTTTATAAGCAGCTTGTTAGCAGCTTGGCGTAGGCCAATATACATATATTCATAGCAATAGGAGGCACGATATAATTTCTAGTTTGACAAACCCTCCTTTTGGCCTATGCCAAGTGCTAAACTACTTCTGATCTCCCTGCAAATAACTCCATGTGTCATCGTCCATACACCCTGAATAGCTGTCAGAAATATCTATCGCCATTAGATCTTTTACTAAGATCTCTTTCAGTACATACTCCTTAGAGGTTTTATCCGGGGCATACACTTTATGTCCTATTGTACCTAATGCCTGAGCGCAACATCCCCCTAGCATTGAACATATACTTGGTAGACATTGGATACAACAAAAAAGAAATAGCAGAATTCCCAAAATAATCAGCAAGACTGAAAGCACTTTCCAACCCCAAGACCGCAAGAAGTCCCAGAACCAAGCGCTAACATCCCAATTTCCCTCAGGAACATGCACTTCTGAACTAAGAATGTGCAGATTCTGTATTGCCTTAAAAATAGTTGGGGAGGAATCCGGTACGAAAACACAGCAAGCGGACCCCACTAGTTTACATACTCCACCACGTTCAGCCAGAATGACATCTAATGCCATCCGGTTCTGAAGCGCTACCAATCTGATCGCTTTCTGCTCTAAAGTCATATTATAGAGTATATCTGTGGTCCGGTTGATGGTTCTCTCCAGTACTCTCGCTAGTTTCCTGATATCCTCAGAATTCGCTATCTGCCCAAAGAATGGAAGGAATGATTTCGCTACATCTCCTAAAACCTGTGCTGGAGTGTTGCGATTCTCGTCCCGCCGTGGACGAGCCTTCGAAACCTCTACAGTACTTGCTATAAACACCCCAGGTAACAGGATTCCTAGATAACAAGTTCCCTGCCAATCCCTGGGCAACCATGGAAATGCTACATTACCGCAAACAAAATAGATAGGTTCGCCTACATACAAAGGTCTGTCTTCCCCAGTCAAATTTGCAACGTTGGCACAACCTTTAAAATCTCCCATTGACTGGGTGCCATTCCTCTGGATGCAGAAAGAAACTGAATTGGGGCTATGGTTAACAGTATAAGAAGGAGGCACGGCATCCTTATTGCCTATCGAAGCCATTTTAAAGGAAATCAAAGATTGGAAAGGACGAGACAGACTATCAGAAGGCCTAATAGAAGCAATATTGAGCTTACTCCTATTTGCGAAAAGCGAGCATTCCAGGGGAGTCAGGACACGTTTGTCAAAACTATTCAAATTAGTGCCATCAAAGTTCCCCGAGATGCTATCGTTCCATCGGCCAAAGAATAGTGCTCTAAAAGAGGTATAGCAAGCAGTCGTTAAAGGTAAAGGGTGAATATACCATCCCAGTCTCTTGTTCCCATGTTGCGGTAAATGAGTGTAAATACAACAATTACTCTTATTAAAAATGGCATGCGTTGCATTCATTACTATCATTAGAGTGTTATGATGATACTTTTGTCTATGTTGGGAGTCTCTAGGGGACAGAGTGTGAAGGTGTACAGAGGGAGTCAAAGCAGTCGGTACAATCTCAGTTGGTAGTAAAGGTTTTAGAGGATAGATTTCTTCAAAGTACCAAAGTCCTACAGCAGTAATTGCAAAAATAATAATTATCGTTATCAAAACACAGCAGTACGTTTTCGGGGCCCAGGCACATTGTTCATTGTCCTAGTTGGTCAGCCCCTTATTCACAAGTCCAGTGTGGGGAGCAGCAGTGGAGGTGGCAGGCATTGTAGTTCCTCAATCGACGACCCCAATGTTCGTTGCTGGCGACGCTACGGTCGCGCGATTTCTTAGTCCTTCCCAACCCTAGCCAGCAGAATCCCTTTTTTTCCCTTTTGTTCAACAGAAACTTTCTTATACAAAGGAAAACTTTCGATCACTTCTCTTTCTCAAATGCACGGAAAAACCTGTGCCGTAGTTCTAGTTTCTTCGTCGAAGGTTGTACCTGGTGGTACCCAAGATTGTTTGGCCGAAAATAAGGTGTCGTCACTTCCTGAGGGAAGCGACGTATCGGAGGCGACGGAAGTCGCAGAGCTTGAAACAGTATTTTCCGGAAGTGATTTTTCAAAAGAGGGCAGAGACGAAATTGACTTCCCCAAGCTCCACGGGCTCAGAGAAATTCTCCAACGCACTCACAGCGCTGTTTGCTACTCCAAGATCAGGGACTGTAGCATCAGCGAGGGGTTCTGCTTCTTCTGTAACGTGTGGCGTCGGGTGAGGAAGTTTCTTGACATGCGTCGCATGGATCCAGTGTTTCTTTACAGCTACCCGCTCTGCTGTCCGAGTGACCAACAGCACCTGGTAGGGTCCCTTTTCGACGAGGAGCGAGACAGGAAGACCTTTCGTAGGCCTTCACTAGGACCCAACTTCCAGGCTGTATATCGTGTCCTGGGCCCGTGAACCGTACAGGTAAAGCTGAAAACACCTGGTGATAAATGAAATACAGGTTTTTAGTTAACTGGTTACAGTAGTCGGAGAGAAGTACATTTTCTACATCGCGCAATGCGCAGCTTTTAAGCAAACCCCAAATATTAGCAGGTCTCCCCATTACCACCTCAAAGGGAGAGAGCCCAGTCTTAGTTTGAGGGGTTGTCCGCATTGAAAGTAACACGATCGGTAAGGCGTCCGGCCATTTTAGTTTGGTGCCGGCACACGTCTTAGCAAGCTTGTTTTTTATGATACCATTGTGTCTTTCCACTAATCCGGCGCTCTGAGCATGTCTGGCCGAATGGAATCATTTGTCAATTTGCAATGCCGTACATATCTGTAGAATTACAGCAGCAATAAAATGCGGACCATTATCCGACCAGATAACTCTCGGCAAACCGAACCGTGGGAAGAATTCCTTTAACATGGTCTTTGCAGTGGTCATGGCTGTAGCGTCTTTAACAGGGAAAGCCTCGACCCACTTACTAAAGGCGCAAATGACCACAAGGACATATTTTAGATTGTTACATCGCTCCATTTCAATAAAGTCAAAGTGAATCACTTCAAACGGGACAGAATGAGGCCCAAAGCTACCTCTTGGAGTTGCTGTCCCCTTTCCCACATTGTGTTGTAGGCAAATCATGCAATTTTGGACATAATGCTGGACAATTTTTGAAATCTTATCATTTACCCAGACTTTCTCTAACATTCTCGTGATCTGTTGAGCGCACACGTGTGGGACCATGTGCCATGGTAACCATGATTACAATATAGGCATTAGGAAGCAACCATTTCCCTTCAACCATGTCCACCCAACACCCATCATCATCGAGTTTCCCCAAGCCCTCAGCCCACTTCTTGGATTCTTCTAATGTGGCATCGGCTTGGATATCCCGTACAGACCCAACACCTTCATCCATTGCATAGGCATCTACAGTCTCCCTTGAAACATACATCTCCGTGAAGAGATCAGAGGCAGTTTGTCTAGCTATTTGATCAGCGAAAGCATTCCCTTTCCCTACATCATCTATAATCTTGCGATGTGCTGCGCACTTAATGATTGCTAACTGACTAGGGAGCGCAAGCTCTGAAAGCAATTGAACTATCAGGGAGCCATGTTGGATCTTGGTGCCATGCGAAGTTAAAAACCCTCTCTCTGACAAAGTCTCCCAAAGTTGTGAGCCACCCCAAAGGCATACTGGCTATCAGTATATATGTTTACTGTTAGCCCTTCGGAAAGCTCACAAGCTCGAGTCAATGCTATAATCTCTGCGGCCTGCGCAGAGTTATGCGTAATTCTCTTGGTCTCCACAACCGTACTCAATGTAGTGACTGCATAAGCAGCTGTGGATGTACCATCCAGTAGTTTGAAGCAGGAGCCATCACAAAACAGCTCCCCTTGTGGGTTATCCAAAGGAGTGTCCCTCAAATCAACTCTGCCTTTTGTATCGTGTTCAGTAGTATACAGGCAGTCATGTGACTCTTCGTCACCCCAAACTGTATTTTGCGGGAAAGGTCGGAGTTCAGCCGGATTAAGAACGCAGCACCTCCTAATTTGAATGTGGGGAGCAAACAAGATTAATTCATATCTGGTCAGTCATGCGGAAGTGAGGTGTTGCGTTTGGGTTTTGTTCAATAGAATATCTACAGAGTGAAGCACCATCAGGGTTAAATCATGGCCTAGGACCATTCCCTCACTCTGTTTTACAGACGCAGCAGCAGCAGCGACAGCGCGCAAACATCTTGGCAAAGCGCATGCAACAGGATCAAGGGCGGAAGAGTAGTAACCGCATGGCCTATTCTTCCCTCCATGTTCCTGCGTTAATACAGCCAAAGCACATCCATCACATTCATGCACAAACAACACAAAGGCCTTCTCATAGTTCGGTGTGCCCAAAACTGGCGCCGAACATAATGCAGTCTTGAGCAACTCGAATGAATGTTGATGCTCCGTATTCCATGGCAATGGCGAAGAAATACCCTTCTTCGTCAAGGCCAACATCGGTTTTATCACTAGTGAGAAGTTTGGGATCCATAACCTACAGTAAGAAGCCATACCTATCAAGGCTCTAACTTCCTTTTGTGTATTTGGGACAGACATGCCAGAAATGTGTTTTATTCTTTCAGGTGTCAATCTTCTTCCCTCCTTTGACAGGAGATAGCCTAAATAGGCGACCTCCTGGCAACAATATTGAAACTTTTTAAGCAAAGCTTTGTGACCATGCTTAGCTAGATGGATGAGCAACAACACAGTGCCCTCTTTACAAGAGCTCTCAGAGTCAGCGGCTAAAAGCAAATCATCAACATATTGAAGCAATGTACAAGTAGGGGGAAATCCAAGGGTATCAAGCTGCTCTTTCAAAGCCCTACTATGAATACTAGGACTCTCAGTATAACCTTGAGGTGCACGAGTAAATGTGAATGAGCGTCCCTCTAAGGTGAACGCGAACAAGTATCTACTATCCTCATGTATAGGAATACTGAAGAAAGCATTCTTTAGGTCCACAACACTAAAGTGAGTAGCCGTAGCTGGAATCATGGTTAATATTGTCGTCACATCAGGCACAATTGGAAATTGTGGAGCGACAACTTTATTAATGGCACGTAAATCAATTATAAAACGAAATGGAATTGCATTATCACCTTTTTTGTACACGGGTAAAATCGGACTATTGCACAAACTTCCTGCAATCTCCTCAATCACCCCACGATGCACAAAATCGGAAACAATGCTCTTCAAAGCTCGCTCGCCTTCAACTGAGATCTTATACTGTGGAATACGGGGCAGCTTAATTCCATGTTTCAAAACTATTTTAACAGGCTCAATCTGCAAAACACCGACATCATTGTCATCAACTGCCCACAAACACTCTGGTATATTACTGAATTCTGGCGGCAAAGGTCTAGTCAAGAATTGCGAAACAGAACATTGCTGTGGTGAAATCGTCAAACGCACTCCATCAGAAGAACAATGAATTACCGCATTTAATTCCTTCAACAGATTCAACCCCAGCAAATTCTCTCCACAATTCGAAGTCAAGAGAAATGGACAGTGGTCCGTAAAGGGACCCAAAGAAATAGGTACCGGTGAAGAAACCGGACAAACAACTGGTGTGCCAGAAAACCCTACAGAAACATTGGTTTGCCCTGACATTGGAATGTTTGGAACCCGAGAATGATCAATGGAGCACTTCTGTGCTCCAGTGTCTATCAAAAATTGATGTTTCCTATTTCCCACTACCATTTCAACGTAAGGACCTTTCTGATTAACGGGAATAGGTGTAGGTTCCAAACCCTGCTTGGGCAATCCTAACGAAACAAAATATCATCAAAAGGAAGCTCTTCAGATAAGATATGCAGCAGAAGGATGATCAAATATGTTTCTAGTATCCACACTCCCAGTCTGATTATCCTGTGAAAAAGGTTGTTGGGGATCCTGCGAAAACTGGCCTCTACCAGGGCCCCCTACACCCAGGCGACCTCTCGATCGTCTACCCATTTTTCCAAATGTGTTATTCGACCTCTGTCGAAGGACGGGGCATTGTGCACGCCAATGACCCTCCTGGCGACAATAGGCACACTGGTTAATATTCACATGACCCAAGGGCACATTCCCTTGTGGAGCATACTGACCTCTAATCTGTGAACTACCCCCTCTGGGGCCTCTAACAATTTGCTGTAACAATACTTTAGTCTTCAAATCACCTTTTCTCTTCTCTACTCTATCTTTTTCATTATTGACACGGTTCGCGTAGTACTGAGCCATGTGCAGTACTTCTGATTGGGATTTCGCCTGCCAAGCGCTCTCAGAAGACATAATTTGTGACTGGATGTTAGGCAGCAATCCACGTACAAATTTGTCCACAAATAATCTTTTACCAGACTCTGTGCCTAAATCTTGTCCACTGAAATCCGAGAATACCTGTTCGAACCGATTAAAGAACTCGGTAGCACCCTCAGATTTTCCTTGGACACAGGCCGTAAGCTTGTCCCAAATAATTCTCTTTTCGGGGATTATAGTTTTCAGTTTTGCAATGATTCTGTCAGGCAAAGTTAGTATCACCTGAGGTGGTCTCTCACCAGCTGGCCTTTCCCCATCAAGCCTAACTATGTTAGCCCATGTATCTCCCAACCTTGGTACATCGTCAATAGTTCTAACTTGTTTCCACAAATCTACAGGCAGGAGTACAGGGAATAGGAAATCAATGTCGCCTAGGGTAAACACTGAGGACTGCAAAACGGACTCTATCTCTTTATAGAACCCTGTCGGATTTTTCCTAATGTCAGGTATAGTTTGTCTAATAGTATTCACTTCCTGTCGTGAAAACGGGACGTGAACAAACTGCGATACATAATGTGCAGGAATGTCCACAGCAGGTGTACCAGCTGCAGCATTAGCAGGAATCTCAACCTTTGGGACAAATGTCGGAGGAACCTCTCTCATAGGCAACTGAGATGTAGGCAACTCCGAAAGCTTACTAAGCAACAGAGCTAAGTCGAGCGCTAAAGCAGTTGAAGAAGTGTCAAGTGAAAAAGCTCTCTTATAAATGCTCAATAACTCTGTGGGACAACTAACCTTTCTCTTTAAACATTCATCCTGTAGGTACTCTACCATTACCTGTATCACTTTCCTCTGCATTTCTAGCGTATATTGACTGTATGTGTCATATACCTCAACTGGAGTTATCGATATGTCTGAAATCCATCTAATCGCATCTTTTGTACAAATTCGCGCCTCCTCAGATGTCGATTTACGACACGGAAGAAATCGTTTCTGTACATACATACTTTCTTCTTCGTCATCCTCATTCCGTAACCTTTCCAACTCCTTTCTATACTCAAATATCCTCTCAGCATGCTCATGTACCTTCTCCACAGTGTCTCTTGAAAACGCTAAAGTATTCAGGTCCCTCAAACCTTGTGGGAGGTCTGCATTATTTAATTTACCCCAATTTACACATAAATGAATCCCTAAACCTTCAATGAAAACATTTTTCTCAGGAAAATTATCCATATTAGAAAGTGTGGCAAGAACATTAGCTCGATCATCTCTCTCCATACAATGCTTAGCCCATGCAAACAAATCCTGTTTCTTTTCTGTAGGAACAGTATTACGAGTAACAATCCTTGACCCCGCACCCTGATCAACTACAAGCGGTACAGAACTACTTGGGAGTGAGGGTGCAGGCAAATTCAATGGAGGTACTATTACTGGTGCAATGGGAAGAGGCAGAGGAGCAGGTGGAGGAACAACAACCGGAGGAATAGGAACAACAGGTGGAGCAGGAAGAGCAGGAATAACAGCAGGAAGAGGTACAGCAGGAGGAAGAGTAACATACGGAGGTGGTGCAGAGGCACCAAGCCTTTGTTCATTTAACAATTTGTCGACAAACTCATCAGAAACATGAAGATCTTTAGAAGGATATATTTTCTGAATACCGAGTGAGAAAGCCCTGTCCATATTCCTAACCTACTCAGACTGCTTGTCCTGATCATTTAACAACGCCTTTTCAGCATTTGTTTTATGACGGCGCACATGTTTTTCCCTACTTTTAAGCTGCTGCAACGCTTCTCTTTTCCAATTTTGCAAAACATCAAATGCTGCAGGTCTGGCCTTCTTTTTTAACAAGACTGACTCTAAATATTCAATACGAGGGATCTCAAAACTAACATTGACTGGCCACTGAAGTTCGGAGGCATGTCTGGTTTGTCTGTGCCAAATTTTATTACATACTACACTTCCAATGCCATGCTAACAGTACATAGTACATGCCGGTGACCCCTCCTGTGGTGCCGGACGGCTAAATTCCAAAGATTGTCTATCGCTGCGGAATAATGCCCTAAAGCAGCTAGACAATTTCCCAGGCATTTCTCAAATACCCGGTGTTACCTGGTCAATAATTGTGTCTGCAGATACAATGCGCCAAATTCAAATTGTCAGGGTTGAATTAAGAGTCGGGTAACGACTCACCTGACCAAACCTAAGGAGGACCGATCGGTTTACAAAGGACTTACCTAACGAATTTTACCTTGTGTATGGTGATTTCGGCAAATCTGCCCGCCTCAAAAAATTGACCCTCGTCAAGATGCCGTCTCAGACCACACGGCTATCGTCCAGGGAACGGATCGTGCAGCGCTGTTGAGGTGTCGCGTCTCGTTCAGTCGGGCCCGTTATGTCACATCCCGGTCCGATAGCGTGCGTCAACCTTCAATAATCCGGCATCAATCTTGAGGGTCCCTATTCCGGGCGCCAACTGTGAAAACAAGGAAATAATATGAGGCAGGGTAACCAAAAAGGAAACACACCAAACACAGGTTACAAAGGAACATACAAAGTACTTTATTTTATACTGAATCCAGTTACAAAAGAACAGAACAAAATTCAGATAGCTATCGACCCTCAGTACAACACAGCGAACTCCGGCGTGGTTCGGTGTGCTCAGTGAGTGCAAATATTCATTGAAACAGTCAGGCTTTTATACATTTCTCCAGCCTGTTGTCCAGCCTTTCTGCAGGTTAACCATTCCATAAATAAGTTACTGCTCTAGGGTCCCTTGCCAGGTCAAATCTAGTTCATCTTAGGTTTATACATTAACAAGAAGAAATGGTAATAATGTATGCTCTAGGCCTAACATTACAATGCGGGACTTAATTTATACAATATAGTTAGGCAGGTGTTCTCATACAATTATAGATCAGTTTCAGTGATACAGGTAATCCATTGCACACAGGTCAGCAGAAGGACAAGGTCTCAGCTCATGACCCTAACAAGTGGCCTGCAGGCAAGTTATACATTAACTGTACAGAGGTCATGACAATCAAGTTCTGTTCTGAATAACATAGGCTACCATTTTAGCTCACATGGTGACTTTATAGAGCAAGAAAACCTAAAATGGCGGCTTGACCCAAAATGACAGTTTACATGGTTTCTAAGGTCAGGACCTTGCAATGCGAGTTTATTCACATGTAGTTTATAAGCAGCTTGTTAGCAGCTTGGCGTAGGCCAATATACATATATTCATAGCAATAGGAGGCACGATACAATTTCTAGTTTGACATCTGGGTAATAAATTCTGGGGCGATATGGGCTTATCATACCTATGGGGATTCCCACGGCTGTCCTCTTTTTGGAAATGCATGGGGTTCCCTGTTTTCCCCGGTGGCTTGGACACCCGAGGCCCATATCTGTATGTTGTGCCAGTCGGCAGAGCGTCTCAAATTCCGGTCAGAAAACAGACTTGGGGTTACTTGCTTTTTAGGCTTTCCCCTTGGCGGCCAGGTACGTGCACCCACACATGTGAGATACCGTTTTCATCAGGATACCTGTGGGAACACAGGATGGTAGGCCATGTGTTGTTGTGGGCGTGTTTCGATGGGTGAGCCGAGCGAAATGTGTGGAAAATGCATTTTTTTCCCCACGTTTCAGACTTTGCGGGGGTGTCTGGGTAATAAATTCTGGGGCGATTTGGGCATATCATACCTCTGCGGATTCCCACGGGGGTCCTCTTTTCAGAAATGCATGGGGTTCCCTGTTTTCCCCGGTGGCTTGGACACCCGAGGTCGATATCTGTATGTTGTGCCGGTCGGCAGAGCGTCTCAAATTCCGGTCAGAAAACAGACTTGGGGTTACTTGTGTTTTAGGTTTTCCCCTTGGCGGCCAGGTAGGTGCACCCACACATGTGAGGTACCATTTTCATCGGGACACCTGTGGGAATGCGGTACAGTAGGTCTTGTGTTGTTGGGGTGTGTTCCGATGGGTGAGCCGAGCGAAATGTGCGAAAAATGTGTTTTTTCCCCACATTTCGGACTTTGCAGGGGTGTCTGGGTAATAAATTGCGGGGCGATTTGCGCAAATCATAACTCTGTGGATTCCCACGGGTGTCTTATTTTCGGAAATGCATGGGGTTACCTGTTTTCCCCGGTGGCTTGGACACCCGAGGCCCATATCTGTATGTTGTGCCGGTCGGCAGAGCGTTTCAAATTCCGGTCAGAAAACAGACTTGGGGTTACTTGTGGTTTAGACTTTCCCCTTGGCGGCCAGGTAGGTGCACCCACACATGTGAGGTACCGTTTCATCGGGACACCTGTGGGAACGCGGGACGGTACGCCATGTGCTGTTGGGGGCGTGTTTTGATGGGTGAACCGAGCAAAATGTGTGGAAAATGCGGTTTTTTCCCACATTTTGGACTTTGCGGGGGTGTCTGGGTAATAAATTCTGGGGCGATATGGGCTTATCATACCTATGCGGATTCCCACGCGTGTGCTCTTTTCGGAAATGCATGGGGTTCCCTGTTTTCCCCGGTGGCTTGGACACCCGAGGCCCATATCTTTATGTTGTGCCGTTCGGCAGACCGTCTCAAATTCCGGTCAGAAAACAGACTTGGGGTTACTTGCTTTTTAGGCTTTCCCCTTGGCGGCCAGGTAGGTGCACCCACACATGTGAGATACCGTTTTCATCAGGACACCTATGGGAACACAGGACGGTAGGACATGTGTTGTTGTGGGCGTGTTTCGATGGGTGAGCCGAGCGAAATGTGTGGAAAATGCATTGTTTTCCCCACATTTCAGACTTTGCGGGGGTGTCTGGGTAATAAATTCTGGGGCGATTTGGGCATATCATACCTCTGCGGATTCCCACGGGGGTCCTCTTTTCAGAAATGCATGGGGTTCCCTGTTTTCCCCGGTGGCTTGGACACCCGAGGTCGATATCTGTATGTTGTGCCGGTCGGCAGAGCGTCTCAAATTCCGGTCAGAAAACAGACTTGGGGTTACTTGTGTTTTAGGTTTTCCCCTTGGCGGCCAGGTAGGTGCACCCACACATGTGAGGTACCATTTTCATCGGGACACCTGTGGGAATGCGGTACAGTAGGTCTTGTGTTGTTGGGGTGTGTTCCGATGGGTGAGCCGAGCGAAATGTGCGAAAAATGTGTTTTTTCCCCACATTTCGGACTTTGCAGGGGTGTCTGGGTAATAAATTGCGGGGCGATTTGCGCAAATCATAACTCTGTGGATTCCCACAGGTGTCTTATTTTCGGAAATGCATGGGGTTACCTGTTTTCCCCGGTGGCTTGGACACCCGAGGCCCATATCTGTATGTTGTGCCGGTCGGCAGAGCGTTTCAAATTCCGGTCAGAAAACAGACTTGGGGTTACTTGTGGTTTAGACTTTCCCCTTGGCGGCCAGGTAGGTGCACCCACACATGTGAGGTACCGTTTCATCGGGACACCTGTGGGAACGCGGGACGGTACGCCATGTGCTGTTGGGGGCGTGTTTTGATGGGTGAGCCGAGCAAAATGTGTGGAAAATGCGGTTTTTTCCCACATTTCGGACTTTGCGGGGGTGTCTGGGTAATAAATTCCGGGGCGATATGGGCTTATCATACCTATGCGGATTCCCACGCGTGTCCTCTTTTCGGAAATGCATGGGGTTCCCTGTTTTCCCCGGTGGCTTGGACACCCGAGGCCCATATCTGTATGTTGTGCCGTTCGGCAGACCGTCTCAAATTCCGGTCAGAAAACAGACTTGGGGTTACTTGCTTTTTAGGCTTTCCCCTTGGCGGCCAGGTAGGTGCACCCACACATGTGAGATACCGTTTTCATCAGGACACCTATGGGAACACAGGACGGTAGGACATGTGTTGTTGTGGGCGTGTTTCGATGGGTGAGCCGAGCGAAATGTGTGGAAAATGCATTTTTTTCCCCACATTTCAGACTTTGCGGGGGTGTCTGGGTAATACATTCTGGGGCGATTTGGGCATATCATACCTCTGCGTATTCCCACGGGTGTCCTCTTTTCAGAAATGCATGGGGTTCCCTGTTTTCCCTGGTGGCTTGGACACCCGAGGTCCATATCTGTATGTTGTGCCGGTCGGCAGAGCATCTCAAATTCCGGTCAGAAAACAGACTTGGGGTTACTTGTGTTTTAGGCTTTCCCCTTGGGGGCCAGGTAGGTGCACCCACACATGTGAGGTATCGTTTTCATCGGGACACTTGTGGGAATGCGGGACAGTAGCCCTTGTGTTGTTGGGGGTGTGTTTCGATGGGTGAGCCGAGCGAAATGTGCGGAAAATGTGTTTTTTTTCCCACATTTCGGACTTTGCAGGGGTGTCTGGGTAATAAATTGTGGGGCGATTTGCGCAAATCATACCTCTGCGGATTCCCATGGGTGTCCTCGTTTCGGAAATGCATGGGGTTCCCTTTCTTCCCTGGTGGGTTGGACACCCGAGGCCCATATCTGTATGTTGCACCGGTCAGCAGAGCGTCTCAAATTCGGGTCAGAAAACAGACTTGGGGTTACTTGTGTTTTAGGCTTTCCTCTTGGCGGCCAGGTAGGCGCACCCACACATATGAGGTAGGGTTTTCATCGGGACACCTGTGGAAATGCGGGACGGTAGGCCATGTGCTGTTGGGGGCGTGTTTCAATGGTTGAGGTGAGCGAAATGTGCGGAAAATGCATTTTTTTTCCCACATTTCGGACTTTGCGGGGGTGTCTGGGTATTCAATTTTGGTGCGATTTGGGCATATCATACCTCTGCGAATTCCCACAGGTGTCCTCTTTTCAGAAATGCATGGGGTTCCCTATTTTCCCCGGTGGCTTGGACACCCGAGGTCTATATCTGTATGTTGTGCCGGTCGGCAGAGCGTCTCAAATTCCGGTCAGAAAACAGACTTGGGGTTACTTGTGTTTTAGGCTTTCCCCTTGGCGGCCAGGTAGGTGCACCCACACATGTGAGGTACCGTTTTCATCGGGACACCTGTGGGAACGCGGGACAGTAGGCCTTGTGTTGTTGGGGGCGTGTTTCGATGGGTGAGCCGAGCAAAATGTACGTAAAATGCGTTTTTCACCACATTTCGGACTTTGCGGGGGTGTCTGGGTAATACATTCTGGGGCGATTTGGGCATATCATACCTCTCCAGATTGCCACGGGTGTCCTCTTTTTGGAAATGCATGGGGTTCCCTGTTTTCCCCAGTGGCTTGGACACCCGAGGCCCATATCTGTATGTTGTGCCGGTCGGCAGAGCGTCTCAAATTCCGGTCAGAAAACAGACTTGGGGTTACTTGTGTTTTAGGCTTTCCTCTTGGCGGCCAGGTAGGCGCACCCACACATATGAGGTACCGTTTTCATCGGGACACCTGTGGGAATGCGGGACGGTAGGCCATGTGCTGTTGGGGGCGTGTTTCGATGGGTGAGCCGAGCGAAATGTGCGGAAGATGCGTTTTTTCCCAACATTTCGGACTTTGCAGGGTTGTCTGGGTAATAAATTCTGGGGCAATTTGGCCATATCATACCTCTGCGGATTCCCACGGGTGTCCTCTTTTCGGAAATGCATGGGGTTACCTGTTTTCCCCAGTGGCTTGGACACCCGAGGCCCATATCTCTATGTTGTGCCGGTCGGCAGAGCGTTTCAAATTCCGGTCAGAAAACAGACTTGGGGTTACTTGTGGTTTAGGCTTTCCCCTTGGCGGCCAGGTAGGTGCACCCACACATGTGAGGTACCGTTTCATCGGGACACCTGTGGGAACGCGGGACGGTAGGCCATGTGCTGTTGGGGGCGTGTTTTGATGGGTGAGCCGAGCGAAATGTGCGGAAAATGTGGTTTTTTCCCACATTTCGGACTTTGCGGGGGTGTCTTGGTAATAAATTCTGGGGCGATATGGGCTTATCATACCTATGAGGATTCCCACGGGTGTCCTCTTTTCGGAAATGCATGGGGTTCCCTGTTTTCCCCGGTGGCTTGGACACCCGAGGCCCATATCTGAATGTTGTGCCGGTCGGCAGAGCGTCTCAAATTCCGGTCAGAAAACAGACTTGGGGTTACTTGCTTTTTAGGCTTTCCCCTTGGCGGCCAGGTAGGTGCACCCACACATGTGGGATACTGTTTTCATCAGGACACCTGTGAGACCCAGGACGGTAGGCCATGTGTCGTGTGGGCGTGTTTCGATGGGTGAGCCGAGCGAAATATGTGGAAAATGCATTTTTTTCCCCACATTTCAGACTTTGCGGGGGTGTCTGGGTAATAAATTCTGGGGCGATTTGGGCATATCATAACCTCTGCGGATTCCCACGGGTGTCCTCTTTTCAGAAATGCATGGGGTTCCCTGTTTTCCCCGGTGGCTTCGACACCCGAGGTCCATATCTGTATGTTGTGCCGGTCGGCAGAGCGTCTCAAATTCCGGTGAGAAAACAGACTTGGGGTTACTTGTGTTTTAGGCTTTCCCCTTGGCGGCCAGGTAGGTGCACCCACACATGTGAGGTACCGTTTTCATCGGGACACCTGTGGGAATGCGGGACAGTAGGCCTTGTGTTGTTGGGGGCGTGTTTCGATGGGTGAGCCGAGCGAAATGTGCGGAAAATGCATTTTTTATCCCACATTTCGGATTTTGCAGGGGTGTCTGGGTAATAAATTGTGGGGCGATTTGCGCAAATCATACCTCTGTGGATTCCCACGGGTGTCTTATTTTCGGAAATGCATGGGGGTCCCTGTTTTCCTTGGTGGTTGCAACACCCCAGGCCTAAATCTATAGGTTGGCTCCCCAAACCCTTTGGGGGGATAGCAGTGGTTTAGCCTTATTCCTTCGCGCCCAGGTAGGTGCACCCACACATCTGGGGTACTGTTTTCATCGGGACACCTGTGGGAACGTGGGACGGTAGGCCATGTATTGTTGGGGGCGTGTTTCGATGGGTGAGCCGAGCGAAATGTGCTGAAAATGCATTTTTTTCCCCACATTTCGGACTTTGCGGGGGTGTCTGGGTAATACATTCTGGGGTGATTTGGGCATATCATACCTCTGTGGATTCCCACGGGTGTCCTCTTTTCGGAAATGCATGTTGTTCCCTGTTTTCCCCGGTGGCTTGGACACCCGAGGCCCATATCTGTATGTTGTGCCGCTCCGCAGAGCGTCTCAAATTCCGGTCAGAAAACAGACTTGGGGTTACTTGTGTTTTAGGCTTTCCCCTTGACGGCCAGGTAGGTGCACCCACACATGTGAGGTACAGTTTTCATCGGGACACCTGTGGGAACGCGGAACGGTAGGCCATGTGTTGTTGGGGGCATGTTTCGATGGGTGAGCCGAGCGAAATGTGCGGAAGATGCGTTTTTTCCCCACATTTCAGACTTTGCAGGGTTGTCTGGGTAATAAATTCTGGGGAAATTTGGGCATATCATGCCTCTGGTGGATTTCCACGGGTGTCCTCTTTTCGGAAATGCATGGGGTTACCTCTTTTCCCCGGTGGCTTGGACACCCGAGGCCCATATCTGTATGTTGTGCCGGTCGGCAGAGCGTTTCAAATTCCAGTCAAAAAACAGACTTGGGGTTACTTGCTTTTTAGGCTTTCCCCTTGGCGGCCAGGTAGGTGCACCCACACATGTGGGATACTGTTTTCATCAGGACACCTGTGAGAACCCAGGACGGTAGGCCATGTGTCGTGTGGGCGTGTTTCGATGGGTGAGCCGAGCGAAATGTGCGGAAAATGTGGTTTTTTCCCACATTTCGGACTTTGCGGGGGTGTCTTGGTAATAAATTCTGGGGCGATATGGGCTTATCATACCTATGAGGATTCCCACGGGTGTCCTCTTTTCGGAAATGCATGGGGTTCCCTGTTTTCCCCGGTGGCTTGGACACCCGAGGCCCATATCTGAATGTTGTGCCGGTCGGCAGAGCGTCTCAAATTCCGGTCAGAAAACAGACTTGGGGTTACTTGCTTTTTAGGCTTTCCCCTTGGCGGCCAGGTAGGTGCACCCACACATGTGGGATACTGTTTTCATCAGGACACCTGTGAGAACCCAGGACGGTAGGCCATGTGTCGTGTGGGCGTGTTTCGATGGGTGAGCCGAGCGAAATATGTGGAAAATGCATTTTTTTCCCCACATTTCAGACTTTGCGGGGGTGTCTGGGTAATAAATTCTGGGGCGATTTGGGCATATCATAACCTCTGCGGATTCCCACGGGTGTCCTCTTTTCAGAAATGCATGGGGTTCCCTGTTTTCCCCGGTGGCTTCGACACCCGAGGTCCATATCTGTATGTTGTGCCGGTCGGCAGAGCGTCTCAAATTCCGGTGAGAAAACAGACTTGGGGTTACTTGTGTTTTAGGCTTTCCCCTTGGCGGCCAGGTAGGTGCACCCACACATGTGAGGTACCGTTTTCATCGGGATACCTGTGGGAATGCGGGACAGTAGGCCTTGTGTTGTTGGGGGCGTGTTTCGATGGGTGAGCCGAGCGAAATGTGCGGAAAATGCATTTTTTATCCCACATTTCGGATTTTGCAGGGGTGTCTGGGTAATAAATTGTGGGGCGATTTGCGCAAATCATACCTCTGTGGATTCCCACGGGTGTCTTATTTTCGGAAATGCATGGGGGTCCCTGTTTTCCTTGGTGGTTGCAACACCCCAGGCCTAAATCTATAGGTTGGCTCCCCAAACCCTTTGGGGGGATAGCAGTGGTTTAGCCTTATTCCTTCGCGCCCAGGTAGGTGCACCCACACATCTGGGGTACTGTTTTCATCGGGACACCTGTGGGAACGTGGGACGGTAGGCCATGTATTGTTGGGGGCGTGTTTCGATGGGTGAGCCGAGCGAAATGTGCTGAAAATGCATTTTTTTCCCCACATTTCGGACTTTGCGGGGGTGTCTGGGTAATACATTCTGGGGTGATTTGGGCATATCATACCTCTGTGGATTCCCACGGGTGTCCTCTTTTCGGAAATGCATGTTGTTCCCTGTTTTCCCCGGTGGCTTGGACACCCGAGGCCCATATCTGTATGTTGTGCCGCTCCGCAGAGCGTCTCAAATTCCGGTCAGAAAACAGACTTGGGGTTACTTGTGTTTTAGGCTTTCCCCTTGACGGCCAGGTAGGTGCACCCACACATGTGAGGTACAGTTTTCATCGGGACACCTGTGGGAACGCGGAACGGTAGGCCATGTGTTGTTGGGGGCATGTTTCGATGGGTGAGCCGAGCGAAATGTGCGGAAGATGCGTTTTTTCCCCACATTTCAGACTTTGCAGGGTTGTCTGGGTAATAAATTCTGGGGAAATTTGGGCATATCATGCCTCTGGTGGATTTCCACGGGTGTCCTCTTTTCGGAAATGCATGGGGTTACCTCTTTTCCCCGGTGGCTTGGACACCCGAGGCCCATATCTGTATGTTGTGCCGGTCGGCAGAGCGTTTCAAATTCCAGTCAGAAAACAGACTTGGGGGTACTTGTGTTTTAGGCTTTCCCCTTGGCGGCCAGGTAGGTACACCCACACATGTGAGGTACCTTTTTCATCGGGAAACCTGTGGGAATGCGGGACGGTAGGCCATGTGCTGTTGGGGGCGTGTTTTGATGGGTGAGCCGAGCGAAATGTGCGGAAAATGCGTTTTTTTCCCCACATTACGGACTTTGCGGGGGGGTCTGGGTAATAAATTCTGGGGCGATATGGGTTTATCATACCTATGCGGATTCCCCCGGGTGTCCTCTTTTTGTAAATGCATGGGGTTCCCTGTTTTCCCCGGTGGCTTGGACACCCGAGGCCCATATCTGTATGTTGTGCCGGTCGGCAGAGCGTCTCAAATTCCGGTCAGAAAACAGACTTGGGGTTACTTGCTTTTTAGGCTTTCCCCTTGGCGGCCAGGTAGGTGCACCCACACATGTGAGATACCGTTTTCATCAGGACACCTGTGGGAACACAGGACGGTAGGCCATGTATTGTTGTGGGCGTGTTTCGATGGGTGAGTCCAATGAAATGTGCGGAAAATGCGTTTTTTCCCCCACATTTCGGACTTTGCGGGGGTGTCTGGGTAATAAATTCTGGGGCGATTTGGGCATATCATACCTATGTGGATTCCCACGGGAGTCCTCTTTTCGGAAATGCATGGGGTTCCCTGTTTTCCCCGGTGGCTTGGACACCCGAGGCCCATATCTGTATGTTGTGCCGTTCGGC
The DNA here is from genome assembly GCF_040938575.1 of Ambystoma mexicanum. Taxonomy (NCBI): domain Eukaryota; kingdom Metazoa; phylum Chordata; class Amphibia; order Caudata; family Ambystomatidae; genus Ambystoma; species Ambystoma mexicanum. Next base: position 1,088,934,676 of record NC_090922.1, on the reverse strand, counting down.
AGAGCGTCTCAAATTCCGATCAGAAAACAGACCTGGGGTTATTTGCTTTTTAGGCTTTCCCCTTGGCGGCCAGGTAGGTGCACCCACACATGTGAGATACCGTTTTCATCAGGACACCTGTGGGAACACAGGACGGTAGGACATGTGTTGTTGTGGGCGTGTTTCGATGGGTGAGCCGAGCAAAATGTGTGGAAAATGCATTTTTTTCCCCACATTTCAGACTTTGCGGGGTGTCTGGGTAATACATTCTGGGGCGATTTGGGCATATCATACCTCTGCGGATTCCCACGGGTGTCCTCTTTTCAGAAATGCATGGGGTTCCCTGTTTTCCCTGGTGGCTTGGACACCCGAGGTCCATATCTGTATGTTGTGCCGGTCGGCAGAGCGTCTCAAATTCCGGTCAGAAAACAGACTTGGGGTTACTTGTGTTTTAGGCTTTCCCCTTGGCGGCCAGGTAGGTGCACCCACACATGTGAGGTACCGTTTTCATCGGGACACTTGTGGGAATGCAGGACAGTAGCCCTTGTGTTGTTGGGGGCGTGTTTCGATGGGTGAGCCGAGCGAAATGTGCGGAAAATGTGTTTTTTTTCCCACATTTCGGACTTTGCAGGGGTGTCTGGGTAATAAATTGTGGGGCGATTTGCGCAAATCATACCTCTGCGGATTCCCATGGGTGTCTTATTTTCGGAAATGCATGGGGTTCCCTTTTTTCCCTGGTGGCTTGGACACCCGAGGCCCATATCTGTATGTTGCGCCAGTCAGCAGAGCGTCTCAAATTCGGGTCAGAAAACAGACTTGGGGTTACTTGTGTTTTAGGCTTTCCTCTTGGCGGCCAGGTAGGCGCACCCACACATATGAGGCAGCGTTTTCATCGGGACACCTGTGGAAATGCGGGACGGTAGGCCATGTGCTGTTGGGGGCATGTTTCAATGGTTGAGGTGAGCGAAATGTGCGGAAAATGCATTTTTTTTCCCACATTTTGGACTTTGCGGGGGTGTCTGGGTATTCAATTTTGGTGCGATTTGGGCATATCATACCTCTTTGGATTCCCACGGGTGTCCTCTTTTCAGAAATGCATGGGGTTCCCTATTTTCCCCGGTGGCTTGGACACCCGAGGTCTATATCTGTATGTTGTGCCGGTCGGCAGAGCGTCTCAAATTCCGGTCAGAAAACAGACTTGGGGTTACTTGTGTTTTAGGCTTTCCCCTTGGCGGCCAGGTAGGTGCACCCACACATGTGAGGTACCGTTTTCATCGGGACACCTGTGGGAACGCGGGACAGTAGGCCTTGTGTTGTTGGGGGCGTATTTCGATGGGTCAGCCGAGCAAAATGTGCGTAAAATGCGTTTTTTCACCACATTTCGGACTTTGCGGGGGTGTCTGGGTAATACATTCTGGGGCGATTTGGGCATATCATACCTCTGCAGATTCCCACGGGTGTCCTCTTTTCGGAAATGCATGGGGTTCCCTGTTTTCCCCAGTGGCTTGGACACCCGAGGCCCATATCTGTATGTTGTGCCGGTCGGCAGAGCGTCTCAAATTCCGGTCAGAAAACAGACTTGGGGTTACTTGTGTTTTAGGCTTACCTCTTGGCGGCCAGGTAGGCGCACCCACACATATGAGGTACCGTTTTCATCGGGACACCTGTGGGAATGCGGGACGGTAGGCCATGTGCTGTTGGGGGCGTGTTTCGATGGGTGAGCCGAGCGAAATGTGCGGAAGATGTGTTTTTTCCCCACATTTCGGACTTTGCAGGGTTGCCTGGGTAATAAATTCTGGGGCAATTTAGCCATATCATACCTCTGCGGATTCCCACAGGTGTCCTCTTTTCGGAAATGCATGGGGTTACCTGTTTTCCCCAGTGGCTTGGACACCCGAGGCCCCTATCTGTATGTTGTGCCGGTCGGCAGAGCGTTTCAAATTCCGGTCAGAAAACAGACTTGGGGTTACTTGTGGTTTAGGCTTTCCCCTTGGCGGCCAGGTAGGTGCACCCACACATGTGAGGTACCATTTCATCGGGACACCTGTGGGAACGCGGGACGGTAGGCCATGTGCTGTTGGGGGCGTGTTTTGATGGGTGAGCCGAGCGAAATGTGCGGAAAATGTGGGTTTTTTTCCCACATTTCGGACTTTGCGGGGGTGTCTGGGTAATAAATTCTGGGGCGATATGGGCTTATCATACCTATGAGGATTCCCACGGGTGTCCTCTTTTCGGAAATGCATGGGGTTCCCTGTTTTCCCCAGTGGCTTGGACACTGAAGGCCCATATCTGTATGTTGTGCCGGTCGGCAGAGTGTCTCAAATTCCGGTCAGAAAACAGACTTGGGGTTACTTGCTTTTTAGGCTTTCCCCTTGGCGGCCAGGTAGGTGCACCCACACATGTGAGATACTGTTTTCATCAGGACACCTGTGAGAACACAGGACGGTAGGCCATGTGTTGTTGTGGGCGTGTTTCGATGGGTGAGCCGAGCAAAATATGTGGAAAATGCATTTTTTTCCCCATATTTCAGACTTTGCGGGGGTGTCTGGGTAGTAAATTCTGGGGCGATTTGGGCATATCATACCTCTGCGATTCCCACGGGTGTCCTCTTTTCAGAAATGCATGGGGTTCCCTGTTTTCCCCAGTGGCTTGGACACCTGAGGTCCATATCTGTATGTTGTGCCGGTCGGCAGAGCGTCTCAAATTCCGGTCAGAAAACAGACTTGGGGTTACTTGTGTTTTAGGCTTTCCCCTTGGCGGCCAGGTAGGTACACCCACACATGTGAGGTACCGTTTTCATCGGGACACCTGTGGGAAAGCGGGACAGTAGGCCTTGTGTTGTTGGGGGCGTGTTTCGATGGGTGACCCAAGCGAAATGTGCAGAAAATGCATTTTTTTCCCACATTTCGGACTTTGCAGGGGTGTCTGGGTAATAAATTGTGGGGCGATTTGCGCAAATCATACCTCTGCGGATTCCCACGGGTGTCTTATTTTCGGAAATGCATGGGGGTCCCTGTTTTCCTGGTGGTTGCAACACCCCAGGCCTAAATCTATAGGTTGGCTCCCCAAACCCTTTGGGGGAATAGCAGTGGTTTAGCCTTATTCCTTCGCGCCCAGGTAGGTGCACCCACACATGTGGGGTACTGTTTTCATCGGGACACCTGTGGGAACGTGGGCCGGTAGGCCATGTATTGTTGGGGGCGTGTTTCGATGGGTGAGCCGAGCGAAATGTGCTGAAAATGCATTTTTTTCCCCACATTTCGGACTTTGCGGGGGTGTCTGGGTAATACATTCTGGGGTGATTTGGGCATATCATACCTCTGCGGATTCCCACGGGTGTCCTCTTTTCGGAAATGCATGTGGTTCCCTGTTTTCCCCGGTGGCTTGGACACCCGAGGCCCATATCTGTATGTTGTGCCGCTCGGCACAGCATCTCAAAATCCGGTCAGAAAACAGACTTGGGGTTACTTGTGTTTTAGGCTTTCCCCTTGGCGGCCAGGTACGTGCACCCACACATGTGAGGTACAGTTTTCATCGGGACACCTGTGGGAACGCGGGACGGTAGGCCATGTGTTGTTGGGGGCATGTTTCGATGGGTGAGCCGAGCGAAATGTGCGGAAGATGCGTTTTTTCCCCACATTTCGGACTTTGCAGGGTTGTCTGGGTAATAAATTCTGGGGCAATTTGGGCATATCATGCCTCTGGTGGATTTCCACGGGTGTCCTCTTTTCGGAAATGCATGGGGTTACCTGTTTTCCCCGGTGGCTTGGACACCCGAGCCCCATATCTGTATGTTGTGCCGGTCGGCAGAGCGTTTCTAATTCCAGTCAGAAAACAGACTTGGGGGTACTTGTGTTTTAGGCTTTCCCCTTGGCGGCCAGGTAGGTACACCCACACATGTGAGGTACCTTTTTCATCGGGACACTTTTGGGAATGCGGGATGGTAGGCCATGTGCTGTTGGGGGCGTGGTTTGATGGGTGAGCCGAGCGAAATGTGCGGAAAATGCGTTTTTTTCCCCACATTTCGGACTTTGCGGGGGGGTCTTGGTAATAAATTCTGGGGCGATATGGGTTTATCATACCTATGCGGATTCCCCCCAGTGTCCTCTTTTTGGAAATGCATGGGGTTCCCTGTTGTCCCCGGTGGCTTGGACACCCGAGGCCCATATCTGTATGTTGTGCCGGTCGGCAGAGCGTCTCAAATTCCGGTCAGAAAACAGACTTGGGGTTACTTGCTTTTTAGGCTTTCCCCTTGGCGGCCAGGTAGGTGCACCCACACATGTGAGATACCGTTTTCATCAGGACACCTGTGGGAACACAGGATGGTAGGCCATGTATTGTTGTGGGCGTGTTTCGATGGGTGAGTCCAATGAAATGTGTGGAAAATGCATTTTTTTCCCCACATTTCGGACTTTGCGGGGGTGTCTGGGTAATAAATTCTGGGGCGATTTGGGCATATCATACCTCTGCAGATTCCCACGGGTGTCCTCTTCTCGGAAATGCATGGGGTTCCCTGTTTTCCCTGGTGGCTTGGACACCTGAGGCCCATATCTGTATGTTGTGGCGGTCGGCAGAGCGTCTCAAATTCCAGTCAGAAAACAGACTTGGGGTTACTTGTGTTTTAGGCTTTCCCCTTGGCGGCCAGGTAGGTGCACCCACACATGTGAGGTACAGTTTTCATCGGGTCACCTGTGGGAACGCGGGACGGTAGGCCATGTGTTGTTGGGGGCATGTTTCGATGGGTGAGCCGAGCGAAATGTGCGGAAGATGCATTTTTTCCCCACATTTCGGACTTTGCAGGGTTGTCTGGGTAATAAATTCTGGGACAATTTGGGCATATCATGCCTCTGGTGGATTTCCACGGGTGTCCTCTTTTCGGAAATGCATGGGGTTACCTGTTTTCCCCGGTGGCTTGGACACACGAGGCCCATATCTGTATGTTGTGCCGGTCGGCAGAGCGTTTCAAATTCCAGTCAGAAAACAGACTTGGGGGTACTTGTGTTTTAGGCTTTCCCCTTGGCGGCCAGGTAGGTACACCCACACATGTGAGGTACCTTTTTCATCGGGACACCTGTGGGAATGCGGCACGGTAGGCCATGTGCTGTTGGGGGCGTGTTTCGATGGGTGAGCTGAGCGAAATGTGCAAAAAATGTGTTTTTTTCCCCACATTTCGGACTTTGCGGGGGTGTCTGGGTAATACATTCTGGGGCGATTTGGGCATATCATACCTCTGCGGATTCCCACGGGTGTCCTCTTTTCGGAAATGCATGGGGTTCCCTGTTTTCCCCGGTGGCTTGGACACCCGAGGCCCATATCTGTATGTTGTGCCGGTGGGCAGAGCGTCTCAAATTACGGTCAGAAAACAGACTTGGGGTTACTTGTGTTTTAGGCTTTCCCCTTGGCGGCCAGGTAGGTGCACCCACACATGTGAGGTACCGTTTTCATCGAGACACCTGTGGGAACACGGGACGGTAGGCCATGTGTTGTGTTTGTGTGGTTTTCATAACGTTTTGACCCATTTGCTGGTGGCCTTTGTCACACAACCCTTTAATTTCCCAAATGTGTTAGTCGCTGCTTTAGCCACCATACACTTTTGTAACCTGCACAAGTCACCTACCTTTGAAAAGGTCTGCCTGTGCTCTTTCAAAAAATGTATGCTTGCCGTTCATCACCACATTGGTTTTCCCGATTTACACATGCTAAGTGCGTCTGTTCAGGCCGTGAACGTAAAACTCCTGTGTACCATGGCTCAGTGTTTGGCTTGTGGTATTGCTTGTTTTGTAAAACACTACAATAAATGTGTGCTCTCCTAACCGCAAGTGTCAGGGGAATGTAGTGGAGCATTGCTTTTCTCAAAATTCATAGAAGCCATTGCCGTACCAAGCCAACCATATCCAACACATACCTTTTTTTGGTCATTTTCCCGCTTTTCCCCCAATCTATGGCAGTTTCCCCAACCTAGTTGTTGCCTGACCTACGCAAATCACCCATTCCGAAACTTGGAATTTTGTCTACTTTTCAGAAATACTTGCCTTTCTGTCCTCCAATTTGGCTTTTCTATCCTTTTCTTCCATGCCGTCCATGCATGTCCAATGGGCAAAAATGGCCAAAATCGCCTACCTCTCACAAAACGGTTGATAACCACATCAAAATAATTTTTTTTCGTTTCCACCCACTCCACTCTTAAAAGCCAGGAAATGGGGCAATTCAGCACAGCAAACCATTCGTTCCTAGCTCTTACATGGAAAAAACCACAGGCTTCTTTGTACATCATTTTATTGGCATTTTTTGAGAAAACCCAAAGTCTTTGCCCTTTTTGTTTATTTTCTCTCACCCCCCCTACAGCAACCTAGGATTCCTGGGTGGCGTTACGATCGCCTACATGTGGGAAAAAAAGGAGCCAAATTTGGCCGAGATACCTCATGTAACAAAAAAGTTACAAGCCATTGAATGGCCACATACCGAAATCACCAAAAAAGGCCCTGGCACTGGGGAGAAATCCCAACACTTGTGTGTATACATGCATTTGGAACAAGCACGTTGGCAAGATGCTTCAGCTTATTACTAGCAGCACGTGTTCTCCTGATGTTAAACACTGGAAGTTTAGATCTACACATTCTGAATGCTCTCAAGGTCTAGAAGGTCTGCCTCTATCTTTCACTGTTGTGTTTGTTCCTCATCGCCAGGTCCTCTCCCTGTTGCCCTGTGGGTGCTTTGAAACACAATTTACTTGATGTATAAGTACCTTACAAATGCAGAATAAATAAATAAATGAATATCCACTTTGGAGTTATCATTTTTCTCCTTAGCGAAATTCACAGTCAACATTAGTGAGTTGGATTCCTTTTGGTTCTTGAACTGGGCTCAGTTGATCTGCTTTTATTCACCGCCACCATTCTCTTAGCTACCCCTGACTGGCTGTTGATCGAGTGTTCTATTGCAGCAATGCCTTTTCTTTTGCTTACATTCTGTTTGCACTTCAGATTTATGCTCGTTATTACCCATAAAGAAAAGGATAGTTTCTGTTTAAAAAATGGTGTTTCGTTTTGTTGTTATCTAGTGTGAGGGATGAGAACACACAAGTGGGGACATTCCCGACATCATTTAACGATGTAATCAAATTGTCAGCCTAGCCAGATGTTAAGATCCTGTCTAGGTCTTCAGCAACTTGATTTATGAGTGCTGTGCGTGTCTTTCACTGAAGTCCTGTTAAAAACAAGCATTGTCAAAGCCAACCGTTTTGGCTTGTGTTAGGCATTTGCCGGGCACTGTTATTAGATGGCCAGGTACTCATTCCATTTTGCACCTGCTACCATCAATGGGCAGTTAATACCACTACGGCTGTGTCTGGCAAGTGCGTTACCCATGCCTGTGTGAAAGCCCTACTGCTGGTTCCCAAAGCCATTGCAGAAAGGATAAGCCTCGTTCAACAATTCTGCTCCATTCTTAAGGGCTATTCACTGCAATCAATGCCAAAACATAACATATTTTGTGGGGCTGGAGCAAGACTTCCCAAGATGCACAGCAAGCTGGTGTCCTGCATGCCCACGGCCCCGGCATTTACTTTTTCACCATCTCTTTATAATCAACGAGCAGGTCCCGCCTTAGCGGCAGCATTGTGCTGAGCGAATTGGTGAACCCATTCACCCCACACGCCCCTGGTCAACAGAGGGACAGTGGGGGTGCCACATTTTTTTTCCAACTCCCCACTCGATGCCTGGCAGGGAGTTAATCACTGGAAAAGGACGCTCATGCTAATGCGTGAGCGCACTATTGCAATGAAAACCGCCTTGCTCTCGCGTCAGTGCGGGGAGGTAATCACCAGCACCCTATTGTTGTTAAATGTGACCTTCTACCGCGAGTGTATTTTATAACAAAACGGCAACTGCTGCACCTTCTTCCACTACGCCACCTCTGGGAAGCCCTTGAAAGACTCCCCCAAACTGGTGTGACAGGGGGGCTAATGCCCTAAGGCTGGGCCCTGTCAACAAGCCTTTCCTTGTCGGTAAATCCTCCTCCGCTCTTCCTTCTCTCACGGGACTGCTCTTCACGTTCCATCTCGTTCCGATTTTCACTTTCACCTCATTGCGCCCATCACTTGCCATGCAACAGAGCAGTTGAAGTGTGCATTAGTTTTAAAAACTAAAGAGCGCATTCAGGTCTATTGATATTGTGCATTGGTGCGGCAGGAAGCATTCCTTCCAACATTGCTCCCTGCCGCCCCATATCAATAGACTTGATTGCGCTGCCTAGTATTTCAAGACTAATGTGCACTTCAACTGCTGCGTTCATCAAAGACCCGAAGCGGTGTGGTCTGGACGCATTGGCTAAACTCTTTGTATCCTTGGGCTTTTCACCCCTGAATACTAATGGCAATAAGCCCCTCGCCGAGGGAGTGGGCATTACCGCGTCAGGTAATGGCCCAGGGCCTTCGTTAAGGCCTGAGCGCAGGGCATCGTGGGCATTAGCCTGACGCAGTAAGCCCCGCCCCCGGCTCGGGGCTTATGGCCTAAGTAGTGCCTTTTTATTGTATGTGAATTTGCATAGGATTGGAACTTTGATGGGTACATTTGCAACTGAAATCCAATCACAACTCAAGCTAACAGTCAGCTCCAAGTGTTGATGAAATTACTTGGGTCAGCTATGAGATCTAATAGGGAAGTGAGGCATGACAGCCCATTATTGCTGTGATGCGAGGCGCATACCAGTGGATTTCTGTGCTGCAAATGACAAACACCACAGGTGAAAAGAGCGGGACGAGCCCACATATAGATAGGCACTTGGTCTCATGTTCTCATCCTTCTGCACAGCCCGATGGTGCAGTTTGTACGTGTGTGCGTGCGTGGAGGGAGGGGTCGAGGGATGGAGGTGCACATTCCCAAACTCAAATACCTCACTGAGGGTAATGCCTTACACAGTTACAATAGCTTCTACACCTAACAGAACGTTCTGCTCACTACATAAACATTCACAACCACATTAGACCATGCATTTGAAATGTGGCATAGCACCTATTTGGGACCCGAGATCTCCCTACTGCCCTTTTTGGTTTTGGCGAATTATTGGGGCAATTGCGCTACAAAATTGATGAAACCATTGTTACACAAGAGAAAGGGAGGGGGTGGGGGTTCTGAACTGAGAATATCTGGTCGGCATAGCAACAGGCAATGCCAGAGCATGAAACTGTCAAGCTCCTCTGCCGTATTACCCAAAGAGAAGTTAGCTAACCATATATGCTCCAATCAGCAGCTTCGAAAGAAGTTGGGTGCCAGGCTTTCCATTCCTCAGATGCGCAGTGATTTCATATTGGACTGTTTTTGGACTATTTTTCGTTGACTCCTGGGCTATTTTTGGGCTCTTTTGACAGCAGATCTGTTATTTTGTCCTCCTAAGGCTGCCTTTCTACACCCAACCACCCACCCAAGACCCACTCTCTCTACCCTCACCCCTACTCTCTCTACCACCACCCCCATTACGTGTGCTGGTTGGGGTTTTTTTGGGGTATTTTGGGCTACTTTTGACAAGTCCTCCTGATGCTGCTTTGTTCATGTTTTTTGTCCCGACCAATGACCATCATCCACCCACCCTACTTCTAACCCCATCTATTCACCCACACCTACCCACCCTACTCCCACCCACCCCCACTCTCTCTACCAGCACCCACCCTGCCGCCACCTTCTCTACCTAACCACACTACCCCAATCTCTAACCTCACCCACCCACCATACCCCTATTTTCTCTACCCCAACCCAACCAATCTGCACTCTCTCTACCCCTACCCACCCACCCACCCTATCCACATGTTCTACTACCACCCACCCACCCATCCTACACCCACTCTGTCTACCTCCACCCACCCTACCCTGACTCTCTTTACCCCCACACACCCATCCCAGCCCCACTCTCTCTACCCCCTCCCACTCTACCCTGCCTCTCACCCACCAATGCTATGAAACCTTCACACACTCACCCCCACTCGCTCTACACCCACCCACCAACTCTACCCCTACTCTCTCTACCCCACTCACCTTAGCCATACTCTTACCTCACCCACCTTATCCCATCCTCTCCATCCCACCCTCTCAATATTCCCCACTCACCCTACCCCCACTCTCTCTGACCCATCCATCACACCCCATTCTATCTCCAACACACTCCCATCTCACCCCTACTCTCCCAACCCCACCATCTTTAACGTCACAGACCTTACACCCACTCTCTCTACCAACCCACCCTGCACCCAATCTCTCTACCCCCACCCAGCTTACCCCCACTCTACCACCACACTCACAACATACACCCATTCTCTCTTCCCCCAGCCACCCACTCTATCTCCACTTTCCCTACAGGCACCCACCCTACCCCCACCCACAACATCCCACTCTCACTACCTTACCTCCACTCTCTATATCACCACCCACCCACTCTACCTCCACTCTCTCTATCCACCCACCCTACCCCCACTCTATCTACCCCACCCACCCAGTTCCCACTCGCTCTACCACATTACCCCCAATCTCTCTAAAGGCACCCCCAAACACCCTACACCCCACTCTCTCTACCCGCACCCACTCTAACTGCGCTCTCTCTACTGCACCAATCCACCCATTTTACGCCAGTCCTCTCTTCCCCCACCCAACCGGGCACGTACTTTGACACGACCAGAAAGTACTCTCCGTGCTATACTAAACATCCCAATGCATTCATAAATCTCTGCTGGATCTATAGGAATGGCGTTCTGCGCAGCAGTGAGGGCTGTGCACAGCATGAGCTCTAGTTCTAGAATCCGGTAAGATGCCGCACTTGCATCTGTGTGGCTGGTAACCGTTTTGCTGATTTGAACCTCGCTGAGTTGCTGCAATAACATTTTGAACACAGAAGAAGTAGACTATTCAGATGGCCCACAGCACAGCAGATAACGTGCCAGGAATCCATGGCAGTGGAGATTTGGAATAACATACACAGACGGACAGTTTGCAGGAGTGGGAAGAGACAGGAAATGTACAAGAATTTTTCGTTAACATCTTCTCTTTTCTCTTGGAAGCTATATAACAAATGCTAATTCCAGGCTTCTTCTCCGCCTACAGACATCTAGTGCATGATATCATTTTACGTCTATGCAAAAGACCCCTTGGGATTAGGTCTTGAACTGTCACAGGTGCAATATGCAGAAGTGCAGTCGTCCTTTTCCTGTTTGCCAAGGAATGTGTTATTACTCACCCCACAGCCTTCTGAGGCCGTCTTGAAATAACATCAAGAGTACAAAGAAAATGTTAAGTCTAAATACTAAATAAGTGTCTTTTGTTTTGTCCAAGAAAGTCGATTCAAATTTTTGATTTTAAAACCGAGTTAGTCAACTGAAAAAAATGAAATCTAAAGGATCTGTTAGAATATTTTTCGACGTGTTTAAGAAACGAGTCGCTCTAAAGTGAAATATGACAAACACCTGCGTGTTAATCCCATCAAATTTAACTCAGGATTGATTTTTCTACACTTTCATTTATTTCAATTTTTAGGTCAAAATTAGGAAATTAAAAAAAGAAACATTCACTCTCCCAGGGCAATCACAAAAATAAAAGCCACAATGACGAAAGCAAACCTTTAAAACAAAAATCACTAGCACAGTGTGCCTGGTTTAACTTGTTCCTTCCCTTTGGGCAATGGGGATCCTAATGACCCCCTTGCTCAGTACCCACCAATTTAGCACTATGTGTAGAACTCTTCAAATCAAAAAGGTGAGACAATAAAGTTCCTCCTATCCAGGATCCTCTCAGCGTCACCCTCCTGCTGACCTCCACTCTCAGACTCTTCTTTCCCAAATGAATCTCAAGATCTTCAGATGCAGCACTCCCAGAATCATAACCAGGTGAGTCATGAGGTGTATAAGAACCTGGGGATTGGAGTAATCTGCCCCATCCAGGACATTTCTTGGCCATACCATCGCATCAAGCCATGAGTGAACTCCTAAATAAGTGGATGAAAAGGAGAGCAATGCAATTGGGCTTCCAGAACGACTTTGAACATGTTGGCAAATAGGGGTGTGAAGCCACCAGGAACTGGGGCTTTACTATTTTGTAAGGAGGAGATTGGCTGGTCTACCTCTGCTTCCAAACTGAAATGCTCCAGATTTAGATTGGCCTGCGCAGTCAGCTGTGGTAGATAGGCTGTGTGCCCATAAGTCGGTTGTGAGACTAGGTTGAAGTCTTGTTTGGGCATTAATGCATTGTAATATTCCAAAAGGATTTGGGACATATCGTCCCCTCCCCAGTGATGGGTTTCTTCCCTATAAGCCAGGCTTAATATAGTTTCTAGTTTTTGCCACCAGTATTTCATATGCAAGTATCCAATGTGCTCAGTTCCCCTCAGTATAGAAGTGTTACTTTGCTCACAGGAGCGACTGCGTATTATGTATGCCCGATGGGCCTCCACTTAAGCCCTAGCTATCCCAAAATTTCTAAGAGCCTTAGCCAATGCTTTCCCCTTATGTACCTTTTGGGGTTTTTGAACTACAGCTTCTAAATAGATCTTTTTAGCCTCCATGGCCTTTGATATGCAGCTGCTGAATAAATAAACGTTCCCCTCAGGACAGCTTTTATACCTTCCGAAATATCCTTTCATTCAGCCTCAAAGGGAGGATTCTCCCTGAAATCATTTTGAATGGCAGCGTAGCATTCTGCATACTGATCATTAAGAATGTAGAACGCTGTATTGGAACTATGCGAATGTGCATCTTCCATTGGAATGTGCATCTTTGAAAGGAAGAGGAAACAGAAGGTAAGCTGACTGTGAAGGAGCCAGTGGAGCATACATTAGCTCTCAATACAATAAGAAGAAACTCACTTTCTTTGTATGCTGCATCTTTTCAATGGCGAAAAGCTATACAACGCTGGATCGGCACTTAGCACTGGCGTTGTGGAAGGAATGGGGTGTTTGCTTTTTGAGTCCACGTTATCATGGCCTGCGCTGTATTCTGTGGTCTTTGAGACTGTGCTTCTCTGGATCTGCAAGCAGCGTAGCTGCATCGGCCTGCCTATACTTTCCCGTGTGTTAGAGAGGACAGAAGGGGATCATATTGAGCCTGTGTTGCCGGCCGATGCAGTGTATGCAGTGAGCATTTTCGGTGCTGATATAGCCCACTATGCTGCATCTGGAGAGGATTTCCACTTCTCGAGTGCTTGCTGGTGCCCATTTCAGGTTTTCAAGGCTTCATTTGTGGGTACACATTTGGTACGAGCACTCTGCGACTTTTGAGCCACATAGGCATTGAGTTGCAATGGCGACTGAAAGAAACGTTGAAGGAAAGCACCTCTCAATGTGCTCATGTTGGTGGCCATCTTGTTTCTATAGCTACTACTATCAACATTGCAGGAAAGCACCAACCGATGTGCCAAGCGTGGCGGCCCTCTTACTTTCCTGTTTCAATTTTGGATTGCGAATTGGTACGGAGACCAGCTATCAAAAGAATAGAGTTAAGTCAGAGCAGCTTTACTGCATTGGCGGAAAGCACATTACAGCATTTATCGACTACAGTGACGCGCTGTCTGGAAAGCCTGGAAAACGCTCGAGACAAACTGAAAGAAATAAATAAAACGATGGACACATATATGAGCAGCACGCTAGATAAAAAGCATAAAAAACTAGCTAAAGATATTAAAAATTTCCAACTGGAACTCGTATATCCTTATCTATCAGTTGACTATAAGGACAAAAAGGAAAAAGAAAGACTACTTAACCAAGGAGGCCCGTCAAGGAATAGACGCAAAACGGTATCTTTCTGGAACACATCGAGCTCGGGGTCATCGGACGATGACCTAGCTAATACCAACAGAAGACCAAGTAACCGTGGGAACCAGCAGCAGCCACAGATGATGCCTTTTTTAGGCCAAGGGGGACCCAGGGGAGGCTACTGGGGCCCTCCACAGTTTCAGCCCATGCCTCCATACAATTACCCACGGTGGAGGGCACCGAACCCCAACAGGAGAGGGAGGAGATATTAGAGACCATACCGATCTTCAACCTCTCAGGATGTGCGCTCACCACAGAGGAGAAATCCCTATTATCCAAAGGATTGTCATTCGTCCCTACTAATCATACAGATTGGTTCAGACTTGACCAGGAACTTTCTTATTTTCACAGGACCATTAGAAGAAAAATCTTCTTCCAAGATAAAGAAAGCCCTCTAGAATTTGAAGACTCAGGGTTAAGGAAAAAATCTGACTTCTGTCCCAGTGACAATGAAATGCCAGCATCTGTTCTCTCTTTTGAAAAATGCATTAAGCAAGAAATGAAAAAAACACAGCTTACCACCTCTCATAAAAGAAACAATCTCTCTCAGGGGGAACAGCAAGCTCTGAAATCACTGACAGAAAACACTTCCATCATTATTAAAGCGGCAGACAAAGGAGGAGGAGTAGTTGTCCAGAGCAAAGACCAATATAAGGAAATGGTTTGTCACTCCTCAATGAAGAGGGTAACTATAAAAAACTGTGCAAAGATCCAACAGCAGAAATCAAAAGGAAGATCAAAGAGACAACCGATTTCGCCATGGTCAAAAACTGGATTTCGGACAAAGAGGAAATCTTTTTGAATAATTCAGAGGGACGCATCCCAGCGTTCTACGCTCTACCCAAACTCCATAAGAATCAGACTACACCTCCAGGAAGACCGATAGTGTCTGGGTGTGGTTCAGTGCTTGAACCCATCGGCAAATTCATTGATTTCTTCTTAAAACCTCTGAGTCAGAAAACTCCGACATATCTGCGGGACACCATGGCTACTATAAACAAATTTGAACACCAACCATTCAATCCTTCTGAAGATATACTAGTCACCATGGACATTAATAGCCTTTACACAAGCATCCCCCAAGAGTCAGCGGTCGAATGCATCAGGCGCCATCTTACCCACCACATGTCACAAACCAGAGTCCCGATCAACTTTATAGTTGAACTGCTGGAACTGGCTCTCACCAACAACTTTTTCCAATTTGAAGAGACTTTCTATCTACAAATTCGTGGTACAGCCATGGGGGCAGCATTTGCCCCGAGCATGGCCGTCATATTCATGGCAGAATATGAATACAATCATGTCCTTAACATATGCAATCCATTCCTCGACAGCATTGTGCTCTGGCACAGGTACATTGATGATATTATCTTTATCTGGAAAGGAGAGAATAGTATCCTCACAGACTTTTTCGGATGGATCAATAATCGCACGGAAGAGATCAAATTCACCATCAACAGCAGCAATACCAGTATCAACTTTCTGGATCTCACTATTAGACCTAAGAACAACATATTGGAATGCACTATGTACAAAAAAGAGACAGACCGTAATACAGTGCTCCACTACAAAAGCAACCATCCGCGGAATCTGAGAAATAACCTTCCATATGGCCAGTTTTTGAGAGTACGCAGAAACTTTACAGACACTGAAGAGTTCAAAAAGAATGCGTCAGCCCTTGAAACCAAATTGAAAGCCAGAGACTACCCCAAAAAACTCCTTAGAGACACCCAGAAGAGAGCTAGATTTACACCTAGAGAAGCACTCCTTACACCCAAAATTCAGAACACTCAGCAAGAAAACATCATGGCATGTGTCACCACATTTGGCCCCAGCACCACTAAACTCAGAGGAGCTATAAGAAAATTCTGGCCACTTATACAGCTTAGCTTGCCCCAGGAGCCGATGCCAAGAATGGCACTTAAAAGATCTAAGAATTTGAGGGATATGCTCACCCATGCTAGAATGACCAAAACAAGTACCAGATCAACCCTGTGGAACCTTAGAGAGATTAATGGCCATCATCCCTGCGGAAACTGTACAGCATTCAAACAGACCAAAAAAATGAATTCTTTCATGATTGGTGACAAGGAGTGGAAACCTAAGCATTTCTCTAATTGTAAATCTTGCAATGTGATTTACATCATAGAATGCCCATGTAAGTTACGCTATGTGGGTCAAACATCGAGACCAGTTCATAAAAGAATTGGGGAGCATCGGTCTAGAATCCGTTGTAAAACCCTTACGGCCCCAATGGTATCACATTTCCTCGAACTTCAACATGGTCCTGGCAGCTTCACTTGGTGGGTTGCAGATAAAGTATACAACACCAGTAACATTACCAATTCCCTCAATTTCAAAGAGAGATGGTGGATGTATAAACTTCAACCTACATCCTTGGGGCTTAATGAAATAGAACCTCATTACCACTTATAATGCCTCTCCCTCTCGCCAGTCTAGACCAGCCTTTGTGCCCCGGGTTTCTAGACTCCTATAGCCTCCAGTGCCACACCGGTGTGCTCGCATGGCTTGTAGGTAGCTCACTGGGCACTCATGTACGATCCCAGCCACGCCTTGGCCTCTCTCCATTCACCACTTCATATAAGGCGAAAACAAACCCCTATTCAAACGTCCCACACGGTCAGGGGATGACCTAAATATATTGATATGTAAAGGAGATCATTACACCATATAACATTTTACTGATCTAGTGCATATGTGTAGGTGTGTACCCCACAATACTGGTACCTTCAGTCCTGAGAAAATAGACCCGGTACTTGTTGTTTCTATTGTAAAAAAGTTTTTTAGTTTTTAATCATTTTTTAATCATTAATTCACAAGTATAAAAACACTTATAAAAGTGTTCGGTATGAGTCAAACCCAACCTCACACAGCATGGTAATAAAAAACAATACAAATTACAAATTACACATCCATATAGCCACATAAAACAATAAAAAAATTACACAAACAGACAATAAATGGATTTAACAATTTTCCAAAATCTGAGTGTAATGACTCAGATACAAACAACTCCCGACATGTTTCAGTTCTTGGTTGCTCAAATGCATGAACTTTCTTCAGGGGAATATTTCAATTTCTAAGTTTCCACCATGCAATCCAAGGTCACAATTGTGGGTTCTCACACGTTTCCTAAACCAGGAAACAAACAAAAGGGGAACTCACCACCCATATACACCAGTCAGATAACTTCTGGAACAAATTCCATACATCAATGCTGTTTGTTTAATAAATCACAAAGCACTGATAAAATTAGGACAAGATTGCACTCAACCTGTCCCCAATAACAAGCTCCATACCTCTTCAATTGGTACCAGTAGCGCCGGTGTAGCAACACCACAATTTGGCCGTTGACTCCAACAAGTCGAGTCCTGATTATTCGATAGCTCCTAGTAGCTGAGGGCCAACTTAAAAGCTGCAAACCAAACAACACATACAATTCATCACAGTCAGACCACAAAAACGTTTCTCCCTTTACCAAGGAACACACCAGTGTGTCTCAAAACAGCCCTTTTTGCTGCACCAAAGTATGCTACCACCACACCGTGATAATATTCCATAACCGACATATGCCCAACTCCGTTGGTTTCGCCTAAGTATGACACCGCCATAAATTGTTAAATTTAAGACACCATGATCTCTAGTGTGCAGTATGGTACAAATAGAGGGCACTGCTATGGGTGCAGCCATGGCTCCAAATTTGGCCAACCTCTATGTAGAATACTTTCAAAAACTGGTCATCTACCCCGAAACTAATCCTTTCAAAAAACATCTAGTCAAATGGCTAAGATACATAGATGATATTTTCATAGTATGGGAAGGCTCAGAAGTTGAGGCCCAGTCGTTTGTGGAATGGCTAAATTTGCAAAACCCTTTTTTAAACTTTACCAAGGAAATAAATACTCAGGAAATAATTTCCTAGACATTACTATTTTCCACCATGAAGGGAAATTAAAAGTGAAACCATACAACAAAAAGACGGACAAAAATGCCTTGTTACATTTCTCAAGTCATCATGCGAATCACATCAAAACAAACTTACCTTTCGGACAATTTTTAAGACTAAAAAGGAATAGCAGCTTACAACAGGACTACTGTAGTAGTGCGGCCGTATTGTCCAAAAAATTATGCAAGAAAGGTTACCCGGCTAAATTGGTGAAAACATCATCCAAAAGAGCATTTAATAATAATCGTGAAGCTCTATTAGAGACAAGGGGGAAAAGGAAAAATAAAGAGAACCGCATTGTATTTGTAAATACCTTCTCTAATTTATCTTATAAAATCAAAGGTATCATTAACAAAATCTGGAGAAAGGTTTATAATGATAAGTCTATACAACCTCCCTTAATAGCATTCAAAACAAGTCAAAACATCACAAACATGTTGATTAGGAACGATATATCGGTGAAACAGATGACAGCACCTAGACAAACGACATTGTGGGGTAGCCCACCTGTTAAAGGACATTTCCCATGTGGACAATGCATTATGTGTGCCTATACAAAATAAACTAAACAGGTCTTACTGAATCCGACCATGATGTAGTCTCTTGATGACATGACGAATTGTAACACGGAAAATGTAATTTATATAATCACATGCCCATGTGGATTGCAATATATTGGGAAAACGAATAGAAAGTGTCGGACACGGATGGTGGAACATCGCAGCTGTATAAAGAATCAGATTCTTACAGCCCCCATGGTTTAACATTTTACGCAAATGAAGCATACACATGAGGATTTGAGATGGGTAATTTTGAAGAAAGTGGTAGGTAAGAACAAATTTGAAACAGACAGGAAATTGTTATTGTTTGAACAGAAAATGATTTTTAAATGTCAAAGCCACATTGTGGGTCTTAATGAAGAAATTGAGTGGCAACATACACACGAGTAAACTCCTTCCATGAGACAATCATTATGGTCATAAATTTAATGTGTTGTGCCAGGTTTGAACTTATGTGCAGGATAAATATCTGGGTGTTGTCTGTAGTCCAACATGCAATCCAGCGTCACTGTGGTTGCCGACTTTTGCATGTTCTATTCTATTTTACTTGGGAAAAGAGGTAGTGTGATTGTGATAGATACTCTGTAATCTGGCTTCTTTATAATTATCTATTGTTTATAAGTGTTTTTCACCTACTTTCAATTGTTGGATGTGGCGTGATGAAGGTACTCGTTTGAGGTGACAGGTAATTTCAAATTTGGTCATATTGGGCCCGGTTTGCTGGTCCGTGCGGTGGCCCACCAGCTACTATACGGTATTTAAGCCCATTTTTTCATTTGTATAGCACTCCCCGTGTTGTTTCTTAGGTACCTTGTGCTAATTGTAATAGCTGTAGGTCTCGAGCACATTAGTCCTTTCTTTGTGTTCCCTTCCTATGGCATTGCCTCCGGAGTCCTCTTTCTATATCGCGCTACTCACTTCCGGGTTGAACGCGAGATTAAATAATCCTAGTACAACGTGTTGTACATTGGTACGGCAGACACGGCTGCTCCGGAGTATATATTTTTCGCTACGCGTGTCACAGGTATGTCTCTAAGGGATATTGAGTCTTATGTGGTACAAATTTGATGAGCGGTCTGTATCGGGCCATTTTGATACCTTTTTAAATAATTGAGTACAGCGACACAGAGGTTCATTTGTACAGAGGCTTTCCCGCTTCGTTCTCCATACAGGTCCTGAATTTTGGATACTTTAACACAGCGATTTTCGATCCATTCATAAGAGGAACAGGATAGATATTGACATGGCGCATATTGGAAAAGGAGGTATGATGTATTGTTTTTACCACGGTGGATGTACCATACTGCACACTAGAGATCATGGTGTCTTAAATTTAACAATTTATGGCGGTGTCATACTTAGGCGAAACCAACTGAGTTGAGCATATGTCGGTTATGGAATATTATCATGGTGTGGTGGTGGTATACTTTGGTGCAGCAAAAAGGGCTGTTTTGAGACACACTGGTGTGTTCCTTGGTAAAGGGAGAAACGTTTTTGTGGTCTGACTGTGATGAATTGTATGTGTTGTTTGGTTTGCAGCTTTTAAGTTGGCCCTCAGCTACTAGGAGCTATCGAATAATCAGGACTCGACTTGTTGGAGTCAACGGCCAAATTGTGGTGTTGCTACACTGGCTCTACTGGTACCAATTGAAGAGGTATGGAGCTTGTTATTGGGGACAGGTTGAGTGCAATCTTGTCCAAATTTTATCAGTGCTTTGTGATTTATTAAACAAACTGCACTGATGTATGGAATTTGTTCCAGAACTTATCTGACTGGTGTATATGGGTGGTGACTTCCCCTTTTGTTTGTTTCCTGGTTTAGGAAACGTGTGAGAACCCACAATTGTGACCTTGGATTGCATGGTGGAAACTTAGAAATTGAAATATTCCCCTGAAGAAAGTTCATGCATTTGAGCAACCAAGAACTGAAACATGTCGGCAGTTGTTTGTATCTGAGTCATTACACTCAGATTTTGGAAAATTGTTAAATCCATTTATTGTCTGTTTGTGTAATTTTTTTATCGTTTTATGTGGCTATATGGATGTGTAATTTGTAATTTGTATTGTTTTTTATTACCATGCTGTGTGAGGTTGGGTTTGACTCATACCGAACACTTTTATAAGTGTTTTTATACTTGTGAATTAATGATTAAAAAATGATTAAAAACTAAAAAGCTCTCTCCATTCACAACAGTTTGCCATTCTGTGTGCGGCTCATTATTATTTGCCCTTCCTACACAGTGGTAGTTAGAGCTAGCCTTCCCTCCCTTCTCTCTCAGGATCGTTCTCAGCAGCTCCACACCGCCCCCTTAGCAACAAGCAGTGAGTTGTTATGACGCTGCTTCCTTCGCGCATGCGCCGGGGTGCAGCGTTTCCACTTCTGCCCCTGCGCACTCGCGCACAGAGTACACAGCTTCATTCTGTGCCTCTCCCAGCTCCCGGACACACCTCGTTCCAGCGGCTCGTTTATGGCAGGTAACATTAGCTCTTCCCATTACAGTAGCAGGCTCCCGCCCCATGCCCTGTTCATAGACATACCCTTACCACCCCCTGGGTACTTGTCTTTAATCCCAGAGATTTGTGCAGCACCGTTCCACCGCTGACAAAGAGGCTCCCCCAGCCCGCTTTCCTGGTCCTTCGTTACCAGGATTTTTTCAGTCATCAACAAGCTGTGTGTGCAGCGCAATATTTAAGGTAATCCTTTTGCCCCTCCTTAAACCATATATTGTTTCTATTGGCTTGTTGATGCTTACTCACAGGGGTATAATAGCCACAAAAGCCTCACTCTAACTTCCCTTTCCATCCAGCTCCACGCTGTTAGAAGCAACCACCATTTTTCCATTTGAGAAGTCCATCGGAACTCCAACATAGTTAGCCGCCTGGCTACCACCCAGGAACCAGTCCTGTGTAAGGTCAGTACCTGACCAACAGTAAGAGTGAACCAGAGTTTTAATTTGTTTGTCCTTTTGTCTTCAGTATCTTAAAAGTTCTATCTATGGCTTTTATACACTGCGCCCTGACATTACATATGGTGTTGTAACCATAGTTTCCCTCCATCTTTCACAGGGGATACCGTACCTTGGTTCCATGAAGAAGGCTCTGACCCACTGTAAAGCCGAAACGTGTCCTGGGACTCTTTCACCTTCCGGGGTTGTTAGGTCCCCCTCTAATATCTTTGTTTTGATTTATGTCAGTGACGTTGATCCGTTTTGGTCACCCTTTAGCCTGGCTTTTGTCAGACCTACCCAAGGTCCTGTGTTTAGAGCAACAACAGGTTATGTTTGTTCTATTTTAGTGAGGTAAATGTGTTCCTTACCTGATGTTTATATACAGTGAATTATGAGAAGAACAAAATGTACTAAATACGAGAAGAAATCTGTTTTTATATGTGTCTTTCTCAAAGAGTGTCATCACACGGTATATCCATGTATGAATGTATTTCGGTTCTGTTTTATGCCGTCCGCACAATTCCTCATGCATCATGGTTTTCTGAATGTGCGGAACAATTGAATTATTGTATAATGCAATTCCTGATTTTCCTAAAAAATGATAAAGTGACTGAAGTTAGTAAATAAAAACTACTCCCAGTCTCACATAAGCTAGCGCACGTGTATTATTACTCGTTTGTATGTACGCCTACCCTTTTGATATGCACACTACAGTAGGGGATTGGATACACCACAGATTAAATTTGCATTTAAACATATTGCAAAAAGCTTTGACTCCCATAGACAGGACACCTCCCCTTGTTTGTATTTCGCGCTGTCGTATTTCAGCATTTATTGACTACAACGATCTATTCATCTTTCTGTGGACCACTGCAGCTATCGTCTTTGATCTCAACTTTTCTGAGGATATTGGGTTATTGCTTGATTCTATGGATTATTTCTATTCCAAAGTGTAGCAATTGGAATTGTTTTGTAGTATGCAGTTTACACTGCTTCGAGAGAACAAAAAACGACATTTTCTTTTCTTTCTCCCCACACAGTGGACATTCATTCTGCAGTTTACATTACGTTTTCGCATTTTCAATTGGCGTGTCACATTGTATATGCAGAGTGTGTATTGTGCGTTACGCTGGGCGTTCAAGAATGGAACTCAGATTTGCAGTTTTTTGTGGCGATAGGAATAGTGCAAATCACATTACTACAAAATGTAAGGGGTACCACCTCCTAATTACTTCTTGGAGACCCAGTGTGAGCACAGTATTCCTGGGACAAGATGGAAAAGACGTTTTGAAGATTCTGCTCTAGTAGTGCACGGTCTGAATTTTGCCAGTGAAAGAAAGACATGTCTACTGTTGCATTGTCTAGGGAATTACGGGCAAGAACAATTTGAAAATTTGCCACTGTTGTCTGGGGATGAGTGCAGTGGTTTATCGTAGTATGATAAGTGCATAAAGATGCTGGATAAACATTATGAGAAATCACTCAGCATAGTGTTAGATAGATATCACTTTGCAACAGCAGAATGAATCTGTAGAACAATGTATCACAGCTATGAGGGGTTTGTCAGCCACATGTGAATTTGGAATAACTCTAAGTGAAAGACTTTGTGGCCAGCTTATTCTGGAATGTTCTGATGGTAAGATTAGGGAGGCCTTGTGGTCAAAGAGGAATTGTTCACTTAAGGAGGTCCTCAGGGTTCAGCAAGAAGTTGAACACACTCAGGAGTGTGTCAATGAATTAGAAAAGAGGACAGACTCTGACATAAAGAAAGGGGAAGAGGTAAAAGTGATAGAAGTGTTGGCTTGTTGGCTATACAAGGTAACACATTTGATAAAAAAGAAACCAGTGGTTAAAAAGAAATGAACCAGGTTTAAGGAGAGGAAAGATGAGGAAGAGAGGAAAAGATGTTTTCGCGGTGACAGTCTATATAATTTAGCTAACAGTGATATGTTTCCTGGGGTAAAAGCTCTGTGTAACAGATAAAATAAGAAGGGTCATTTTACCAATTGTTGCAGGACCAAGAAGGAAACTGTTGGGTGTGTTTATGAATTGTGTGATGACCTTGAAGATTGTACATATGTTATAGTTATAGATTAAGATGTTGTTAACAGTATTGAAATGTATGCAGCTGAAGATGTAGATGCTGAAAAGCCAACGGCTACCATTAAGATAGAAGGCAATGACTTTGAGATGGTCATAGGCTCAGGGGCTAAGTACCCCTTAATGCCGAAGAAAGTTGTTGAAACCAGTTTACTCAAAAAGTGTAACTGAATAAGGTAGATATCAGACCTGTGGCATAGGGCAAAAAACACATTTACTGACTGGACAGGTTCTGGAACATAATGCAGTTTAAGAACAGATTTGCCAAAGGAAGGGTGTATGTTTCTGAGAAAGGCAGCTTTCCCGATCTGAGTTGGTCTCATCAGCAGATATTGAATATGAAGCTAGATCCCGATGCTGATGAGACAGTGTATGGGGTGGATGCTACAAATGGTAGTGTTTTGAGTGATGTTGAAAGTCATTAAGTTTTTAGAGTAGAGTTGGGGTGTATTAAAGGTTACAAGTAAAAGATAAGGATGACGTCCAATTCAGTCCCAGTTGTGCAGAAGTCAAGATCTATTCTGTAGCAAGGTGGAGTGTATGAGCCCCCTCCACTGTTCTGGCATGGCAGAAATATAACATATAACTTCTTGTTTGATGCAGAACGCAGCTAAATTGAGTGGCCATGTAAACCGAGCTGGAAGACGCAGCCATGTTAGTTGAATGTGAGCTATCGAGAAGCCTTAACACTGCAAGGAGAAAGATTCAGTCTTGCTGAGCCAGCAAAAAAGAACAAGGCCCGGACAGCTCAGACAGCACGTACACAGTGCCAAGATCATTATGAGAAGGCAGGTTTGAGCCAGCACTGGACAAGTACACACAACAAGAAAATCCCAGGTAAGAGAAATAACTCTATCTGAATAAACAAAGAAACACATATTGCAGAACTGTCTGGTAGGTTCTCATCAGTTTATACATTACACAGAGGAAGAGACATCCTGAGCGGGTCCACAGAGGCCAAGGGAGGTAATAACATCAATAGTAAAACCATCTATAATCCTCACAATTTATTGAGCAGGACGACCTAAAATATGGTCCCTACACATGTGACTTGCGGTGGCAGAGAATGTCTATTCAGAGACTCTTGTTCCCATCTATTACAGTGGGACTAAAGTTACAATACAGTATGCAGTTGAAAGCAATTATGTCCTTGCTTGCGGCCAGGGGAGTCAGAGAGTGTTAACCTTATTGGGGCAAGGCAGCACTCCGAGGCCCTTCTCACCACCCCATATTGTGCTCATGTGCTTGTAGCCTTCCATGGCATCAAGGAGAGAAAGCCTAACTTGGCCAATCCCTACACACCTTTATCGCTCACTCACCCTTTGTTGCAGCAGCCACTCACAACACACCAGCATGACATAATTTAACTTGCAACATTTAGAAGGTAGTCACAGGTGGAGCCATCGGACAGCCTGTAGCCAATGGAAACACTAACCCCATATAGTTTATATATGTAGCCTACCTAACTAACCAATCCCATCCCACCTTAGGTTTGTGAAATGTATCATTTGTTTATGACATCACATCTGAATAAAACTCCATGATAAGTCTGTAACCAGTTGAGATCTTTGGAAATCCTGAGATGTCCTTGTTTTTCCCTTTTTTTCTAAGATCTCATTATTAAAGCATTGGATTTGTCACATTTCTGGGCGGCTCTGTTTCTTGGGTGTGGGGATTTCCCCTGAACCAGACCTCTTGCTTTATGATGCTGCATGTAATAATTCGTGTCACTCCAATGTATATAAAGATGATATCTTTATTCGTGAGACCCCGAAGCGGAAGCCAAGAGCTCCCTCAGCTCCAACGGCCACTGTGGAATGTTCATTGCTCAACACGCATGAACATTCCACCAGTGCGCCTATGCACGAGCCCGTGCACATTACAACATATCCTCTTCCCTTGGATAAAACTGTTAATACAATTTGAATAATGGAACATAAATGAATATTTCATTACTTGTCATCAATACCACTTCCACTTAAATACTTAAAAAACTTATAGCAATTAAATATATAAATATACTAGTACTCTTAACAAATGTAATCTCTCAATCTTATGGGAGGACCACAGGTCCTAGCCCCACGACCCCTATGTTGTCTCTCCTCATTTTGCTGATCCATAGCATTCTGATATTCCACATCTACCTCAGGACCAACAGGAATTGAAATTGGACCGATCCCTTCTTGCTCAATCCTTATTTCTTGTGAATCCACAGGATCATAATCCAGAACGGTTTCTTGCAATTCCAAATTAGATCCCACACCTGGCCTCTTCCTACTCTTGCATCCACTCACCACCACCCTTCTTTTACTCCAAACAGAACCATCCTCCAAGTGCACATGCCCCTTTCCTACCTTGACAACTCTCTTTGATGGCATGAAAGAACTGTAACCTTTGTGAACCATCCTAGGATTCTTAATGTACACTTCATCCCCAGGCTTAACATTCAACTCCTTCCTGCCTTTTTGTGAAAACATTGTGCTCTGCTGGCGCTCTAAAACACTGCGATGAATGGCTCGCATATCCAAATCACATGGCCCCCCACCCCCCATGGCCAAAGTTCTTAATGTTGTACCTGCCTTCCTACCCCTCATGAGTTCAAATGGAGCTCTTCCCGTAAGCATGGCAGGCGTTCTCCGATATGCAGC
Organism: Ambystoma mexicanum; assembly: GCF_040938575.1. Lineage (NCBI taxonomy): Eukaryota > Metazoa > Chordata > Amphibia > Caudata > Ambystomatidae > Ambystoma > Ambystoma mexicanum. The sequence continues at coordinate 1,088,908,689 of NC_090922.1, read as the reverse complement.
CAAATATTGTGTCAACACCTCCTTCCAATCTAACCCATTAGCCAAAGCCAATTGTATTGCTGATTTAATAGTACCATTTGCTCTTTCTACTAATCCATTCGCAGAAGGATTATATAAAGCTGTCCTACAATGCGAAATGGCATGCTGCTCCAAAAAATCTCTCATTGCTCTAGAGGTGAACTGCACCCCATTGTCAGTCACTAACGTTGCAGGTAATCCTTCACGGTCAAACACTTTCCTCAAAAAATCAATAACTGAATTCGTTGTAACACTAGAACATGCTGCCACTTCAATCCACCTGGACGTATAGTCCACCAAAACCAACATATACCTGGACTCAGGTTCTAAACAATCAAATGGACCCATGATATCCAAAGCCAATTTCGACCATACTTGCTCTGGAACCTCTACTGGATGTATAGGTTGTGGATGCAGTACCTTGCTCTTATCACTCAAAGAACATGCCATACAATCTTTCACTACTTGCTCAACATCCTTATCCATAGACGGCCACCAGTACTCCTCTCTCAATCTCCTTTTAGTCAAAGATCGTCCCAAATGCCCAACATGTGCCAATTCCACTATTCTAGCTCTCAAACTGACAGGAGGTATCAATTTACAACCCCTAGACACACCCCAGGGACCTTCGGCTAATTCATCAATAACCTGAACATAAGGTTTTCCTTCCAACCTGTCCTTAACAGTATGCCACCCCTTGAGCAAACCTTCCCTAATCCACCTCAACTCAAGATCACTCTCAGACTCCCTATCCCACAATGACTTCTCCACAGCTGAAGTTACCAAAGCAACCTGACACTCCTGTGAATCATCCTCCTGTACCTCTCCAGCCTCATTGTCACACCTCCCCGCTGGCAACCGGGACAAACAATCCGCAACAACATTCAACTTTCCTGGAAAATACTGTAAAGAGAAATTATAATCCTGCAATTGTACTGACCACTTTGCAATCCTCGGAGACACTGCCATAACCCCTTTAGTAGAAAATACCTGCACCAATGGTTTGTGGTCCGTTCTAACAATATAAGGTATGCCCCACAAAAATGTCCTGAAGTGTTTTGAAGCCCATAAAACTGCCAAAGTCTCTCTCTCAATCACCGAGTACCTCGTTTCCACCTCTCTTAAACTCCTCGACGCAAACGCCACTGGTACCCATTCACCATTTAACCATTGCTCTAATACTGCCCCCACACCCACTTCACTAGCATCCACTGTTAAAGCAGTTTTATTTTTTAGGTCAAATGACTTTAATGAAGGAGCGTTCTCTACTTCCCTCTTAACCAACTCAAATTCTGCCGCACACTCCGCAGACCATACAAACCTTACACATTTCCTCATGAGAGCTCTCATGGCCACCGTTTTTTCCGCATAATTTGGAACAAATTTAACATAATATTCCGCCAGACCCAGAAAAGCCCTTAGTTGATCCTTATTGCCCGGCGCTGGCGTATCTCTCAACGCTTGTACTAACTCCTTTTTTGGACTCACACCTCGTGAACTCAATGTGTGTCCCAAATATGTGACCTCCTGCACACCCACCTGACACTTGGTCAACTTTACAGTCAATCCTCTCTCTTTAAGAATGTGCATGACCTTCCTTACCCTGATATCATGTTGTTCTTTGCTACTACCCCAAATCAAAATGTCATCTTGAAAATAGCTGACACCTTTCACCCCACCAAACAACTGCTGCATCAACCGCTGAAACACAGCCGAAGCCGAAGCCAGGCCAAAAGGCATGCGACAAAACCTGAAAGCTCCAAACGGAGTCACAAATGACGTAAGGGGTCTAGAATCCACATGTAGATCAATTTGGTGATACGCGGTTGACAAATCAAAAGTTGAAAAATATTTAGCTTCCCCCAGCGTCAACAACAACTCATTAATATTTGGCAAAGGATGCCGATCCACCCATATGCTGGAATTTAGTTCCCGGAGATCTACACACATTCTTATGCTGCCATCATTCTTCTTCACTAAAACCACCGGGAACAACCACTCTGAACACTCAATAGGCTCAATTATTCCTGCTGACTGCAATTTAGTCAATTCCTCTTTGAATGCCTCCCTGGCCGCAACAGGCACACCCCTCACTTTGTGCACTCTCGGAATCGCCCCTTTCTTCAACACAATACGATGTGTAAAACCTTTAAGCTTGCCCAAAGTATCTGAAAATACCTCAGGAAACTCACTCATTAGGACTGTGGAAGTGATCGTTATATCATTCTCTTCCCCTCCCTCCTTGACACTTAAGACTGGTTCCTTTTCCCCAGGATGTATTTGTATTTTAAGTGCAGCCTGCTCATCCCAGCCTAGTTCACTTGTACCCTTTGAAGCCACATACAATTTACCCACCGTTTGCCTCCCCTTGAAAGCTAAATTCGACCAATTATAACCAAGCAGGTCAATAGACTGTTGCCCATAAGCATATGGTCTTATGTCTGGGGGCAACAAAGTAGACAATTCTTTACCCAACACTTCATGATAGACTTCCGGAGACACCAAGGTATAAGGTGACCCCGAATCCACCAACATATCCAAAGGATGCTGGTCCACCAATACCGACACCCATGGACCCTTTCGCCCGCCTCCCTCAACATGTAAAATGACACTCTCATTAGGGCCACCCCCCGATGCTCCTTCTAACCCCTTGGTAACATCCTCTGTAGTTACATTAGCAACCACCTGCCCCTTACACATGCGTGCAAAATGGCCCACACGTTTACATTTCCTGCACTCAACATTGTTAGCAGGACATTACTTTGAATCCACATTGTGACTCGACCAGCCACAATTTCTACATCCCTCCTTGGCCTTAAGTGCTCTATTGCTTTGTACCCCCACTTTATCCCCCATTTTTTTGTTCCTTGGCACCACAACATGTACCATCTCCCTATTTCCATCCCTTTCCGTAACCACCTGTACACTCGCCTTTGAAGCTTCAATTGCTCTGGCAATCTCCAAGACCTTATCAAGAGAAGGATTGTTCTCTATCCACAATCTCTCTCTAATCTTTTGGTTTTATGTCTTCATCATGATCTGATCCCTTATATGTTCTTCTCCATTCCCCGGGAACCCGCACGTAGCCATGAGTGCACGTAAGGCTGTAACATATGAATCTATGCTTTCCATAGAACCTTGTGCCCTAGAGAAAAACTTATACCGCTCCAAAACCACATTAACTCTTTTACCAAAACGTATTTGCAATTTTTTTAAAGCAGTCTCATAGGCACTTACCACCATTTCCCCTTCACCTCCCCCTTGAACCATCACATTCTCTCCAGGCAAATGACGAAAAACCCTCAACCCCTCAGTACCAATACAGTTCAATAAAGCAGCCTCCTTTTCATCATCATTGAACTTTGCCCCACCTGCAGCCCTCAAATATACCTTGAATGCATCTACCCATTGCTCCCAAGGAGCAACCGGCTCTCTAGGATTTGATAGAAAAGCAGGTGGAGGCATAGCCGCTGTATGCAACATAGTTAAATACACACCCCAGTTCCTCTATCCCAATAATAACTTGCTACCTCCGTGCACTGTTAAAAGCTCTTAATTCCCTAGGAGCATAAATTATCTCACAGACCTTTGTGTACCTGCCCCCCAAAGATGCATATAACCTCCAAATTAGTTGTTGTTATAGATCACCAATACACCCCCCAATGCTAAGGCATATAAATCACTCCCGCTGTTGCCTTGGACACGTGCACCCACACGTATATGCAGTACATCCAAGTTCTGGCAATGGGTGAGTCTCGACAGCTTATCCAAACACTCCACCACACTTCGCCGCCCACAGCCTTTGGGACTTACTTGCAGCCCTTTGCCCTTGCCTTGGTTAAGAACACTGTCCAGAGCGAGGCAGGCAGCCGGCCACGTTGTTGCCAACACCACCTCAGCCCCCCTCCTTCCCGGAGACACGCAGTCCCCGAAAAACAGCGTTAGATGAAGACGCTGCTCAAAACGGGACAGAATCCAGCCTCTGCATGTGCGCACGCTCACTGCTCTGCCCGCCTCCGAGCAGCTATGCCCCTCCTCCTGCCAGCCCCACCAGGATCCAAGCGGCAGGAACAGCGTTAAGTAATGCACTACTGGGGGCGGAGCTAGCCGCCGGCCTCTGCTATCTGCGCAGACTCTCGTGTGCCGGCCTGCGTGGAGCTCAACACCCTTCTTCCTGCCAGCCCCCAACAGGATCCACACGGAAGCCTCCTTAAACGATGGAGCTCACAAGCCCCCGTTGCTGCCACAGTGGCCAGGATCCAAGTTCCACGCCACGGACTCCTTGGGACTTCCGCTGCCCGCCACGAACCGGCAGCAACTGGCCTGCGCGGTGCCTCAACTAGGCGCACAGACCGCTCCTCCCTGTTTACGTTCCGCCGGCGTAAACTGGCCCGCGGCAGTGCCCGACAGGGCACGGATGGCTCCTCCACTCCCCGCCTGGGCACCCGGAAAACTCCTCACAGGTCGCCACGATCCGACACTGCTGGCCCGCACCGATGTCCCAGCTGGACACCCTGACTGCTCCGCTTCACCTCCCGATCACCAGCAACACCAAGGTAAGCCAATACCCCTGGCCGCTGCTCCTCGCACACATGGGCCGGGGTCTCACACGATCCTCGTCGCCAATGTAATAATTCGTGTCACTCCAATGTATATAAAGATGATATCTTTATTCGTGAGACCCCGAAGCGGAAGCCAAGAGCTCCCTCAGCTCCAACGGCCACTGTGGAATGTTCATTGCTCAACACGCATGAACATTCCACCAGTGCGCCTATGCACGAGCCCGTGCACAATACAACACTGCACTTCAATTCCCATTAATCTTAGGTCTGCTGATAAAAAAAGAACTTCAGGAAATGGAAAAGAATGTGGTAATAGAAAGGACAGCCTCTTCTGAATGGGTTTCTCCTCCTGTAATTGTTCACATGAGAAATGGAAAACTAAGACTTTCTGTTGATTTGCTGTCAGTTAATCGGTGTGCCATACCAGACAGACATCCTTTACCACACATTACAGAAATGCTGGGTACCATAAAAGGTGCCAGGATTGTGCATACACTAGACCTAAGGTCTGCATATCCTCAAGTATTATCACATCTCTAATTCAAAAATATCACAGCGTTTATTATTCCAAAAGGCTTATTCCAATGTAAATGAATGCCCTTTGGTCTAGTGTCTGCTGCCGCAGATTTTCAACAGGTCATTTACTAGTTATTCCATGATGTTCAAGGAGTATTATGTTTCCAGGATGATGTGCTGGTTATACGGAGACCGTGGAGGAGCATGATATACAGTTGAGAAAGGTTTTAGATATTTTCAATGATTTTGGTTTAGCACTTAGTGAGAAGTGTAAGTTTCTCAGAACTGTGATTCAGTATCTAGGACATGAGATATCAGAGAATAGTATCATACAAAAAGTGGATCTGGTGAACAGCATTTTGAATTGTCCTAGTCCTTGTGATAACACACAGGTTGTTTCATTTCTCGGTATGGCTGAGTACTATTTCAAGTTCATCCCGAGGCTAGCTTCTAAATCTATAAGCATGAGGAAACTGGTGAAGAAAGGTCTACAATTTCAGTGGGACAGTATGTGTAAAGCAGAATTCTGTGATTTAAAATGTGCTTTAAATAAGGCACCAACTTTGAATAGTTATGACTCAAGCAAGAGAAGTATAGTGACTACTAATGCCAGCAATCGTGGACAGGGGGCTGTTTTGTCTCAAAAGAGATGGAAAATATAGTTATTTTTGCCTCTAGAGCAGTGGTCTTCAAACTTTTTAGGCCTGTCCCCCCCTGAGTAAAATGTGGGCAGGCCGGGCCCCCCAAAAAATGCCAAATGGACAGTATGTCCAAATGGCTATGAACTTTTGTGCGCCATCAGCCCACCCTACTCTCAGTATAGTCCCTGGGCTCCCCCACCTGCTCCCATCATAGTCTCTGATCTCCCTTATCCCTCTCCCAGCCCAGTCCCTGTGCTCTCCCCACTATCCCATGGCTCCCACCCATCATGCTCCCACCACAGTCCCTGGGCTCCCCCACCTTGCTCCCAGCACAGTCCCAGTGGTGGCTGGTGAATTTTTTAAGTTGAGGGGCATAAATATTTCCACCAGATATGCCATAGTGACCGAGCACAGTGAGGGAGCACGAACCATGAATTCATTTTAAATAATGGGGTAAAATATAGCATTTTAGAACATACTTTAAAAAAAAAATGGGTAAAAAGCCAAACAGTTTCCAATTGGCCCTCGGAAGCCCAGGGGGCAGTCATGATATTTTTTACTGGACTTTTATGATAGATGTCCAGTAAAAAGATACCATCCCTTTCACCTGGGCCCCAAAGTGCCTAGCACAATCAACATGATTATGTCTGCATCCAAGGTGCTGGGGGTCCAAGGGGAGAAGCATGGTATTTTTGACTACACATCTATGATAGATATCCATTTCAAAAATAACATCCCTGTACCCTGGGCTCCAACACAACTCAGAAGGAGAGCTGATTTTGGCAGGTGGGTAGGGGGATTGTGCTACAAAGGCCTTTTTAAAATGCCTTTGTTGTACAACTCTCCTTCTCCCCTCTACCCGCCACTCGCCAAAATCAGCTCAACGGACCAAAACAAACACACACCCACCCACACACACATTCTCACAGTAATCACTCTATCATTCACACAAGCACCCATCACCATAAACTCACTCATAAAACAAGCATACACGCATCCATACACATATTTAAGTAAAAAATAAATTAACATAAACGTACCTTCTGCAGGGGCCTGTGCATGGGTGCTGAAACGCCCCGCTCCAGGCTGCTCTGTCCGTATGTGCCAGGAGGCGCAGGAGCTCCCCCTCGCCCATACAGTCATGCAGTGGCCCAGCCAGCATGGATAGTGGTGAAGCAAAGCGCCCCAGCCTTGCATAGCTCAGTGAGCATGTGTGACTGGGGAACTGAACTGCCAAAGGGAAGCAGTGTTCCCCTTTGACAGTTCAGCCTGCCCATGAGCACTCCCTCAGCTGGAAAAAAGAAGCTGAGGGAGTGCTCAGTGTTTCACTTGGCTGGCTCGTCTGCTCCTCCATAATGGGTGAGGGGGCCACTGGGTGGAGGCCCCCTCACCCATTATGGATAAGCCACCAGGCTCGAACTGGCCTGTAGAGCAATAGGACAATGCCCATACCAAAAATGCAAAATGCTAGTGTGGGCCAGTCAAAATGGGCCACTTTTTTTGCCCAATGTGGGCCAGTTTGATGAGTTACTTTACTATGCAGCTAGTAGATTTGACCGTTGTTGCTGAATAAATATTCTTTAAATATCACAATTTGCTCACATTTCAACAAAAAACACCCCTTTGGGTACTATTCAAACAGTCTGTGACTTAAGAAGTGAATATCCATTTGCAACTACAGGCCACTTTTCCATTGGTGCCTGAGACAGTGTTAAGCTCCAGTAAGACTATTTGAGCCGCCCCTGCCCATTTTCTTCCAATCTAAAAAAACGTTGTTTTACATTTCATGCTGGGTTCTCGCACTCCCTCGGGCTGGGGATGCGGTCACGCCTCCCTGTGGGGGCGCACCCCACAGTTTGAATACCTCTGCTCTAGAGTGTTAAAGGAAGCAGAGAAGAATTACTCAACTATTCAGAAAATTATTAGCTGTGAGATGGGCTATAGATAAATTCCATCTTTTCTTGCAGGATGTAAAGTTTATCATTCAGTCAGATCACAAACCCTTAAAGGAGATTTTAACCACTAAGGACCTAGATAAAGTATCCTCCAGGATTAGGAAATGGTTACCAGTCTTCAGGATTACGCATGGAATGTTAACTATGTATCAGGAGTAAAGAATAAAGTGGTGGATTGTTTGTCTAGGTTGACAAATGTAGTTGAAGAACAGGAGGCAGATGATGATGGCAAGGAAGATCAAGTATTAGAAATAGAGTTTAATCAACATGTAGCGTCAGAAGAAGAATGGCAGGAGGCCATGTTAAAAGACAGTGTTTTGAGAGACACTAAGGAACGCATTGATTATATGTTGAAGAGTCACCAAATCAGGAGAGGGTCTATTCCTGATGCAGTGAAGTTGGTGTTTGATGAATTACATTGTAAAGTTTGCACGCTTATGAGGGGAGACAAGTTGGTTCCTCCTGAAGGTGTAACAGAAACATTTTTGGCCAGGGCTCATGAGGGTCATCAAGATATGTCAAAACCTAAACAATTATTAAGGCCGGATTTCCAGTGGCCAGGAATGGATCTACACGTGCAGAAGTTAGTCAGAGTTTGCCATGTATGTGAGGAATCTGACAAAGGGTACACAAGGGTGGAGCCAATGACTCTCATGTCTATCCCTGAGATTCCATGGGAACGTGTAGGGTTGGACCTTGTAGGACCAGTACGGTGTCAAGGGAATTTAGAGTACTGTATTGTTTTGGTTGACATGCTGTCCGATTGAGATGAAACTTTGTGGGTACAAAATATTTGTACGATAGACATAATCGTGTTTTTGGATGATACATTCAAAAGAGAAGGCTATCCTCCAGTCATCATTACAGATAATTGTGTGCAATTAGTTTTGGAGGAGATGGAAATGGTATAAAGCATAGAACTAGTTTGGTTTATCATCCAAAGACTAATGAAATAGTAGAGAGATTTAACAGAGTTATCAAGGACAATATCAGAGGTGCTATCGCTGAAGGCAAGGACTGGAGGAAGGCTGATTATGATGATGTGGTAGAGTATAGATTTACCCCTCATTTTACAACTGGAATTTCTCCATTTGAGATGTAATGGGGAAGGAAGCCTAAGACTAGAGTGTGTCCCCCCTGGTTTGGTAGGGCGGGTATGAGCAAAATTAATTTCCAAATGGTTAGAGATAACATTAGTAGGAAACAAAAAATAAAATAAAGAATGTTTTGATACCAGGAAAGCAACAAAAGGAAGGATGTTTGAAGTGGGAGATATAGGGCCTCATTACACGGAAGGCGGTAAGGGTTAACGGTCACCGGTAATGGTACCGGTGACCGTTAACCCTTACCGCCTTACTACGAGGTCACTTTGCAGGTTGGTACTTTAACGCCTGCTTTTTAGCAGGCGTTAAAAACCAACCCGCAAAGGGACCAGGGTGCTAATTACGGTACCGCAATTTGCGGTACGGTAATTAGCACCTTCCCCATTCCCATTATGCCCTATGGGGCAAAAATGGGAATGGGGAAGGGCAATGGGGGAAGGGGGAATTACCGCCCCGCCAACCTTGGAATAGGGCGGTAATTCCCCTTTCCTCCAAGGCAGTGCCGGTATTTTACTGGCATGGAACAAAACACCTTGTACCTAATAGCACCTTGGTCCACCGCCTACCGTGTAATGAGGCCCATAGTCTCAAAGGAGGAAAGCGGGAGTTTTGAATTGGTCGGACCCAGTTAAGGTGGTGAAAAACGACATGGAGCTGTTAAAACCTCAGATTGGTAAGGTATGGCACAGTTATAGGGTTTTTCACAGTATTACCAAGGGTTCTGCTTAAAAGAGGTCGAGGGCAAGTAATGGGCCAAGCAGTAGACATGACCATGAGAGAGTGGTGTCAAACAGCACATGACGACAGGTGTGTTCGTCCAAGGAGGGAGTGTCGCAGACCTTTTTACCTGTGGGAGTATGTTGACTAATTATTTCGTTGAAAGATAAAGGAGCTTATTCTTTCATTATGTTTTTTCCAGATGTGATATATGTACAGAAGAGAATATTTTGACACTATTCAAATTGTTTTCAAGTGTATTGTGTAGGTTAAAGAAAACTGTTCAAATTTTGTTTTCAAATGCGTTTTGGAAGATAAAGAAAAATGCAAAAGTTTAATTATGTTTTTGTTTATCTTTTTCTTTTCAGATTCCTTACTTATATTTTTATTGTGACTTGTAGAAAAATGTGTAAAGAAGGGAGAGGCGTAGCATTCTGCATACTGATCATTAAGAATGTAGAACACTGTATTGGAACTATGCGAATTTGCATCTTCCATTGGAATGTGCATCTTTGAAAGAAAGATAAAACAGAAGGAAAGTTGGCAATGAAGGAGCCAGTGGGGCGTACATTAGCTCTTAAAAAAATAAGAAGAAACTCACTTACGAATATACAGCTATTTCTTGTGTATATTCGATACTAGAAGGACCGGATCATATAATTTCCACAGAGGTTGTGGGGAACCAATTCAACTATGCAAATATAAGGGGAAACCGGGGAAATGTCTGACAATACTCGTGGATGAATATCTGCACAGAATGAATGTTGAAAAGATGAGAAATCCCTGTGTACATAAGAAAAGTGTGTGCAGAAATCCCCACTCCCTAATCCCTCCCAGCTCTTGCAACATCCTTGCTAACACTTTTGCATTCCTTGGACTGTAGGCTGGCTGCAGGCAAGAGTCTTTTATCCAATGTGCGGTTTGGTAATAAATGACCTCAGGTCACATCAGCAATCCTCACTCCATAAAGGAAGCAATAGTTGGTAGAAGATCGGACAGAAAAGGGTCCTAGTTATCATTGGGGCGTGTAAAGAGGTGACAGTAACCGGATAGCCACACAGTAGTCTCTTTAGTATGATACATTTGCCCAAGGGATTCCTAAAGAAGCAGGATTCACTTGGCTACCAAAAACCGCTATCCAGAATGTTTTCTCCCCAAAAGAAGTGAATTACTGCAAACTTTATGTTTTAATTTTAATTCGTCCTGGGAGCAGAGGTGAGTTTTTTAGAGTATAGCGAATGTTGTATAGATCATGTAATCGTATTAACACTACTTTGTTTTCTCTTTATTGGAATATTAAGCCCTGAAACATTCAGGGTGATCAACGTTTACTCACCCATTCACTCTCACCCAGAGTGTGATACAGCTGTCAAGAAATGTAGGGCAAGAGCATCCCACTAGAAATATTGCAGACCTATTCCATATTTTTTGACATGGCATCAAACCATTCCTGACCAAATATTAAAATATTAAAATCTAATCCAAACAGCATTCCCCCTCCGTTCAACTGGGAACAGGCTTATGAGCCTTGCCAAGACTATCCTGCAGAGCATTTCCAAATGTGTGTGAGTGTTGGGCCCCTCCAACAGAGACCCAACAGAACCAAATATCATCACCTTGAGTGTTAACGATTCAGCTCAGAATGTCGTTCATATCGGAAAGTCAGGCACTGAACACAGACGTCTTTAGATGATGTAATCCTGTCACAAATCAGGAAGAAATCACCTCATCCCAGCAACACTAGGGACAATATCTAAGACAAACCACTGAAGGACTAGGCAATCAGGTGACAAACGTGTGTGTAATCCCTTCTGGATGTTGGCTTCTCTTTGTCTGAAACTTCACTACTAGTGGCCATCTTGGATTGGTGACATCACTTTCTGTGGCCATATTGGATCAGTGACATCACTTCCTGTGGCCATTTTAGACCAGACAATTTCCCACCAAAGGCCACAAAAGCTCCTCTGGAAACAGCAATCAGGAAGAAATCGCTTCATCGCAGCAATACTAGGGACAATATCAGAGAGACCAATAACTGAAGGACTAAGTGATCAGGTGACGAGAGCCTGTGTCATCCCTTCTGAAATACATAGGGGCATCCCAGTTAAGGGCAGAACTGTGAAGGGTGAAGACCAGCCATTGACCAGACTCTTTGGTTCTTCGCCTATGAGCCTTTGCTTTGCTATGTCCTGCTACTTGTCTATAAGTGCCCTTAATTGCTTCACCCTCGCCATGCACATCTCATGCTATCTCTTCCTTTCCATCTTACTTTCCTCTTCACTCTCCTCTTCTTAGAACCATCTCAACTTTCTTCCCATCCCTATCATCTCTCCCCCTCGATGCCACATATCTTCTCGCCCAACTGCCCTTTCTATTCATAAAACCTTCTCCAACATTAACTTTCAATACACTTCCTCTTCTCACATCTACCCCCAGAGCCTCTATTTCTAAGACTCAATGCCACTATGCTTATACATCTCACTATCTTTCTATTACTCTTTTGAATGTGCAGTCTGTCTGCTATAAAGTCTCCTCTACATCTGACTTCTTCCTTTCTCCTTCTCTTGACCTCATTACCCTTCCTGAAATCTGAATCGCTCCTCCTGACTCTGCAACCCTTTCTGCCCTTCATGACCATGCCTTCACTTTCACTCACTCTCGCCTCTGGCAGGGGTGGTGGTGTACAACTGTTTTCATGGTCCAAATTTCCTATCTCTCCCACTCCCTTATCGCCCGCTAATTCTCCCTTATTCTAATACATTATGACCACAATCACTGGCCCTACGGCATACATATTATTCCTCTCTACTGGGCAGCTGGTCCGGTAGGTCAATTCTTCGAGCACATCTCCCAAATAATTGACTCTTTTCCTCCCAATCACCACTTCAATGCCATTCGTGACTGTAACCCCTGCTCTCTCTCTGCTGCTCTATCAACTGACTTTAATTCTTTTCTACTTAACAACTCACTCTCTTCTGTCCACTCTCTGCCCACCCATTAAAATGGAACTCCCTTGAACTTATTCTCATCTCCTTTCAACTCTCTAAATCTAATATCTTCACTGGGCCTTCTCCCTCCAATTTCTCCATCGTCTTTGCCTCAATCTCCTCTCCTGTTTCTTCCTCACTCTCTCCATCCCTTACAACTATTACTAAGTTTCCCCCTCCAAACTCCCTGACTAACTTTCTAACCTACATCACTCTCTCTCCCCCTATGCTGAACTCGATCTATGTGATTTGCTCGAGAATATTTCTTTGAAGCCCACTACATCGATTCCTTTTTTATAACACATTTCACTGCAAATCAATGTGGGGAGAGACCCTCTGCTGTCCCCCACAACCAACCCACCTTAACTAATACCATAACCCAACCCCCTATCTACATTGGGGCAAAATGTATTCAATACATTTGATGTAATGGACTTCGAAGAAATGGGCCTGAGATGTAATGGGTGGAAAAAAATGTCATCCACTGAAGAATCCTCCATTAACTTTAACGCTACTCTTTATGCTCCCTTCTCTTCTAACTACCCTCTTACTACACAGACTCCTAAATCCTCCCCTCCACAATCCTGGATTATACCTCTCATCTGCATCCTAAAAAACAACAATGCAGAAAAAGATAGGCACTTGACAAAGGTCAAGACACTCCTCTAATCTCCAACTCTGTCTCACTGCTCTTCATAACACTTCCTCTACTCTTGAATTTGCCAAATGAGACTCCTATCCCTCTCTCATTTCATCTCAATCCTCCCAACCTAGTCGCCTCCAAAAATCTCTCAACTCAATTCTCTCATCTCAATTTCCTCTACTCTTTCTGTAAATGATCTTGCTTTCTACTTTGCTTCTAAAATGTCTACCATTCACAGTAACCTCACTAATTACCTTATATCCCCTCCCCCTGCTAACGTTTCTCCACAACTCATCCCCTCCTCGCTCGCCACTATGTCTTGATTTGTCCTTACCAACCCCAATGACATTCTTGCCCTGCTCCTCAAGGCTAACCCTTCCTGTGCCCCCACTGACAATATGTCTGCGCATATTATGAAGCACATAGCTAACAGTGTTGCTCAACATCTTACTTCCCTCTTCAACTCCTCTCTTGACAATGCCACTTTTCCCTCATCCCATAAAACAGCTACTGTCATCCCTTTACTCAAGAAACGTGGTTTAGATCCTAACTGTCCTTCCAGCTTTCATCCTGTCTCTCTACTACCACACTATTCCAAAATTCTAGAGCGAGTAGCATTCAGTCAACTCGCTAAATTCTTGGATATTCCCAACTTCCAGGACCCTCTTCAATCTGGCTTCCAACCTCTGATCTCTTCTGAGACAGCTCTCCACAATGTCAGCAACTTCATCTCTTCCACTCGGCATGCAAACCTTTCATCTATTCTTATTCTTCTTGACCTCTCGGCTGCCTTTGATACTGTCAATCATTCTGCCAAGACCAGATACTTTAGCTGTTCTCCGCCTCCTTCTTTAACCCAGGTGTCCCACATGACAGGTTCACTAAAATGATAGATTATGTATTCATTTGTCAGAAAAGCAATTGATCCAATGAAGGAAGGTTTCTGGTGCCGTTATCTGGAGGGTACTGAAAATTGTCCTATTTTTCTGCTGCTTTCCAATAGAGTACAATGAATGATAGATAGGGGTCTCTATTGGACATGTTTTATTAACTAGATGTGGACAATTCCATACTATATGTTTTAGTCTTCTTGTAATTGTGCACTTGGAAGCTCTATGCATAAACTATTAAAATAATTATTTTTAAAAAGTGGCCAAGCATGTTTGGCTCTCAGAGTGTCAGGCTTATTCCATCTTCCCCGTGTCGCTTTCCCTTTTATGCTGCCCATCTGCATCTTTACATGGTCCACTCTTAGTTCTATGCTTCCTGATTATTCTCCAAGTGGCAGGCAGGATCAATTACAATTTGATCTGGCTTCCACCCTTGAAAGGAACTCTTGCGCAGACTACAACTCTACTACAAAACCATGTGCTGACTAATTCTAGTGCCAGGCAATCAATGTGTTAGAAACTGCCTTCATTTCAAATAATTGTCATTATGGATAGGTTATCTCCTCCTTGCTTCAAAAAATAATTTCGGATTCATTTCCAATGATTACATACCACACGCACCCTTAATACTGCTGTCACTCCATGGCAACCCCCTCCAAATGTTTGTCTGCTCATTTCTATCCTTCTCTGGAGACACAGTAAACAGTCTGTGAAGGATTTGTGCACTTGATGATTCAAGCACAAAACTAGGGGATCTGGGGAACAAGGGTGATATGATCCTTTGATGTTGACCTGTGCACCACCCACACACTTCAAGAAGGCACCCGCGCTCACCCAGAAGTAATGAAGAGATCTGAAGCCTCCGCTCCGGATGTTCACTGTACTGGACTTGCCCAGTGTCCCCCTTGAGTGGGGCTGGCAGTGCTCTACCCAACAGTGGCAGTGCTTGTCTGATGCTCCCAGCAGTGGTGGGGAGTAGATGGGTGGTGAGAGGGTTGGTCCAGCCCTGCTGGTGAGCTGGTTGTCCATCGGAAGGGAATGAGATTTGAGACTGAAATAGCTGCTGGATAGAGTGTTGGGTCACTCCCACTTCATTCAGTTGAGATCCCCCAAGGGGGGACATATTACACTTCTAAATGCCCAAGAAAATTCAAAACACCTGGACAATGTGTCGATTGCTGAGGTCCATATGGGACCATCGTTAGGAGCAGAGATAGATGTCACAGTTACTTGAAATGATCTGTAACAGCTTCTAGGAAATATCAAGAATGCGATTCAAGGAAGAATCACTAAAGTAGCTATGACTACATCAGCCTGACACAAAAAGGTCAGTATCTGAAACAGCAAAATGATGAAGAAAATAATCTGGCCTGTGAACACGGCTATGAACTATACAACTAAAATAAGATGCCATACACAGGTTGAGGCACAACAGCGTAGATACCGGCATGATCCCTGCAGAATTTAATTGATAGTGACTTGAAGGGTTTCATGCAAGACCTATTTCACAGCCTATTAAAACTGCTGGATGAGTCAGACATGGAGCAGGATAGAACACAGTTGTTGTACTTGACGACACAGCCACAAAAAAAAGAATTCTTCCAAACATCATTGGAATGATTTCTATTGCATTAAGGCAACAAAGAAATGCAACATCGGGGCAACACAGAAATCCCCAGATATCTTGTTCTGAGACACTCACATAAAGATTTTTCAGAACCTTGTATCATCTACCCACTCCAAGGGGAAAGCCCTACATGAGGGAAGCACCTGGTTATGAAACAAAGGAATACAATATTGCTGATGCTTCTCCTTTTCCCTGTATTCTAGCCAAGCAAATCTAAGGTGATCCATCTCCAACATTAACGAGGTGAATCTGCTTTTAAAACCAGAAGACCAAGAGCCATCATTGGATCTTTCTGGAGCTGACTGCAGATACGACTGCAGTCTGAGGCAGTCTCCTATTGGAGTCTCTCTACAGTTGCAGTCTTTTTGCTGGGCTGTCCCTTGAACCCTTGAAAGTCAGCAGCCCTCCGCGGAGAGGACACAGAGCTGACTGCAGAGCTGACTGTGGATACGACTGCAGTCTGAGGCCGTTACCTATTGGAGTCTTTCTACAGTTGCATTCTTTTTGCTGGGTGGTCCCTTGAACCCTTGAAAGTCAGCAGCCCTGTGTGGAGCAGACGCGGGGCTGACTGCGGATACGACTGCAGTCTGAGGCAGTCTAAGGCAGCGTCAGCAGAGGTGGCGAGTGGAGATCCCAAAACATCAACAGAAAAATCTTCTGGACCACACTTGAGAAGTGCTTATCTGCGAAGACCCTGCCTAAGTGAACTGGACTTTTGTGACATGAGCAAAAGAGGCAGCGTGTTGAAACAACCTGGGGAATCACCGTCAGCAGGTAGGAAAACACATTTAAATTCACACACAGCACCCGCAGCAGCCATCCCAGCCCCTCGACTGCTGGAACACCTGTGATGCCGGAAATGCATCTGAGGGACAGGGCCTCTGAATCCTTGTCCTTTTTCTGTTTTTACCGTGTGTTCTGTCATGTTTTCTGCCCAGGAGTCCATGAGGGACTCCTGGCAGTGCAGCTCTCTTTTGGTTTGGTGAACAGACCCATGGGATACCCTTATGGCACCCATGGGTAGGGGTACAACCCAGTGCCCCTAGTGTATGTTTTTGGGCACCTGTGGGTGGCCCACAGAGCAGGGTATGGGCTGGTGGCAGCTCCATGCTGAATTTGACAGGTGCTCTGGGTGTCCTCCATTTTGGGATACCCAGGCCCTGCCATTGGAATCAGTTGATTCCTGATAGGAAACAAGATGGCCCCTGTGGCCTCTTGCTTTCTATTGCCTGTTATCTTGTTTTTCCCAAAGTCCTGGGAAGCCCTGACTCTGTCCCTTCCCCCTGACTGGCTGTTGGGTGGAAGTTCCATATATGGTGTTGTTGTGAAGGCCCAGCTAGACTGACTGGAGCCTTCCCAGTGACTGTATGTTGTGGGTACCTCCTGTGGGTGGGACCTGGGTGAATGGAGTGTGTGACCAATATACACTCCTTGTTGTGGATGTCTGGTTTCTGGCATGAGAGACAAAGACTGAGACAGCCCTGCCCGAAACTGGCCTGAATGCAGTGTGTAGTGTTGAATGGCTGGGTACTTGTCCCAATCCACATTCCTTGTTGTGAGTGTCTGAAAGGGAGGAGTGTGGCCTGAATGCACTGTGTGCCTGATTGGCTGACTGACTGCATGAATGCCCTTCTGTGTGATTGGCTGCTGTGTGTGTGCCAGCAGTGTGGATGAGAGACAGAATAGTATATCTGGGGACCTCTCACCACTGGAAATTGTTCAGAAGCATTCAGAAGTTGAGTCTCCACTCAAGAGTAACTGGATTTGCTGATCCTCGACGTCCAGCTGGAAGAAGAAGACTTGCTGTGGCATTTGCTTCGACGGAACTGAAGGTTGTCGAAATCGTCGAGGACTGACCCGAGAGAGGACCTGGTAAGGCGCCCTCTTCCCGTGCTCCGAGGGACCATCGAGCACCGCTGAATCTTCGCCGAAGCTCCCTGGACGCCAGACCATCGAAAGGCTGCCGACCGGAGAAGGGGACTGCCGAGGAGACCGAAGTAAAGCACCCGGACATCGACGCTGTCGAAGTCCATTGCCGTCGACCAGGGTTCGCAGGTCTGTGCAACCGCTGGAGGCCCGTCGAAGTTGTGTTGCCCAGCCGTGGGAACCACTTGACGCCGAGCCGCCGACGACCGGAGCCGTCCGCTCCTTGCCTAAGAACATTTGACTCGAAGGACTCCCTCGTCCGCACCGTCGACCGCTTTTGTCCTGCCGGAGAAAGTCGAGGACGACCAACGCGCCGAGGAGAATCCGCCGGTGGGTTTCCCGCCACCTCACGACCCCAAAGACTCGAGCGACTCGACGCCCTTGCTGGGCTCCCGTCTCTACAATCTTTGCGGTCCAGAACTATTGTCATCGAGGTGCCCCGCACACCTCCGCCTTGCAGGACGCCGACGCCCCGACGCCGACGAGCACCGCTCGGACGAAGCTGCCGCCTCTTCGACATCGTTCTACCTCGTTTGTCGACGGACGTTCGACGCCCCGTGCCTCCCGCTTGAAAGGGAAGGCATTCAAGAAGGGCCGTCGATTCCCCGTCGCCGAACCCCGAGGTCTTCGACGTTTTTCGACGCCTCTCGACGATCCGTGACTCCTGCTTTAAAGGGGGTCATTCAAGAAGGATCTGTCGACGCCTCTTCGAAGAACTCGACTCCACCAGGTACATTGGGGGGGTAAAAACATTATAGGAGAGAAATAGACTATTGAACAATATATGGACTGGGCTGGTGTTATATCTCTTTTTGCAGGTTGCCCAGGTGGGGGGATCTCCACACAGAACTGTGTCCAGTGGTAGGGGCCAGTATTCTGCCTATTGTTTTCAATCATCTGCTATCTCTCCCCTCTCTATTGCTGGTTTCCTTCTTATTGATCTGTGTGCCATTTTTACAGTATTGAGAATGCACTTTAATGAGGTCTAATATTAGTGGTACCACTTTAGAATTGTAGATATTTACCATTGCTGATTTTCCTGAGCACAAAGTGCGTTATTGTGATAAGTGTACATAACCCTTGAATATTAATTATATAAAGACTGTGTTTTCAGTAATACAGTGTGTGGACATTCCTTTGTGGGGGCTTGGGGAATACACTGTACTTAAGAACCAGCCTGCATCACCTCCTGAGAAGCTAGGCCTTGATTGCTCGTCCATTGCTACCGTAATCGAGAATCTTGGCTGGGGTCTTCTGTGCCTCTCCTCTACCATATAGAGAGCGGAAGTACAGACCCCCCCACCGGTCTTGACAAGCTGGTGGCAGCGGTGGGATGCTTATGGTTTTAAGACTCAGTGTATAACCGTGCCACTTACAAAATATCCGCACTTTATTAGATTAAGGTTTGGGTGTGTACCAAATAACTGCATTACAGGCAATGGAGCCCATTGCAAATGGTAAATTGACTCGGATGAGCTTAGAGGCTCTCCAGAGTGCTTGTGAAGCCAGGGAGTTGGACTTTGTGGATAAGTCTAGGGCTGAGCTGATAGCTGCCCTGGTGGACTACCAGACTGATGGTGAAACCCTTGATGAAGGGGGGGATGCAACCAGTGAGGACTCTGCCCCTGGGGTTGTCGCTGAATCTGTTTCTGGGAATGCCACCATTCCTGCTGCCTCTGTTCCAAACCCCAGCAATTCCATGGAACTTGAGTTATTAAGGATGAAATTGGCCTTTGAATATCGCAAGTTGGAAATAGAAGCTGAGCTTAAGAAAGAGGAGCTGGCACAGCAAGTGGAACTCAAGAATAGGGATCTTGCGCTCAAAGACAAGGACACTGAATGTCAGAGAATCCAGCTAGAGAGAGCTAGAGTGGAGACTTCAGCTAGACCAATTGAGAGTGGCAGGTCCCCAGCCACCAAGTTTATGAAAGATTTGGTTGGTGTGTTTGTGGAGGGTTCAGATATCCTCCAATGGATTGAAGCGTTTGAAATGGCTTGTGCAATTCATGATGTAGATAAAAGAGATTGGGCTAAGTGTTTGTTAAGCAGAGTGCCTCAAACTGGATATGACTGTATTCTGAAGCTGAGTGTGGAGGAAAGGGGTCAGTATGAGTGTATGAAGTCTGCTTTGATTGCCAAGTTTGGCAAGACACCTACCCAATACCTTAAAAGGTTCAGGGATTTTAAGAAAAGAGAGAATGTGTCTTGGGTTGACTGGGTGAGTACTGCGCACATGAACATGATGGGGTGGATTGACGGTTACAAGGTGAAAACTTTTGTTGAGTTGTCCCACCTCTTGTTTTTTGAGCATTTTTCTGAAGCCTGTTCACCAGAGCTGCGTCAGTATGTGGCTGACCAGAACATTTTGGACCCCTTTAAGCTGGCTAGGTTGGCTGACAAGTGGGTCTCCCACCGGGTGTCCCCTAAGGACTCCAGTGGGAAGGACAAGGACAAAGAAAAGGGGACCTCTCAGAAAGCTGAGGAGTCCCAAAAGCAATCACAGTCGGGTAAACCAAAACCTTCCTCTCCTAAGACCCAAAAATCTGGTGGGGATAAGTCCTCTGTGGGTGGGAATAAGAGTAGTGGTCCACCTGCTGCAAAGCAGGTTCCCAGTGGTTCCAGTACCGTACCCCGCACTCCTGGCACTTGTTGGGATTGTGGGGCTCTGGATCACAAAAGGGGTGACCCCAAGTGTAAAGGTAAGGCACTTGGAGTACAGGCTGTCAGCCTGACCTACCCTTACCCCGTGGCTGAGGTGGAGGCCACTGTCCTCCCCTCCTCTACAGGAGTCACATTTGGTGCTCCGGTAGAGATTTCCTTAGTGTCCCTTGGGGCCTGGGACCAGTACGCAGAAGTACTGGCAACTATCCCGCAGAACACCCGTAGGTTTTTGAGAAGTGTCCTCTTGAATGGCCAGCCTTCTACTGGTTTGAGAGACACTGGGGCAAGCATGACAGTGGTGGACAGGACCCTGCTCAAGCCAGAGGACTATGAAGGTGCTCCTCTGCAAACCACCAGGTTAGCTGGTGGGCCTCCTAAATTATCGCCTGTAGCCTTAGTCACACTCATGATTGGAGACAAGACAGCAAAGCTTCCTGTCCTGGTTCAGGACAATGTCCCTGCTAACATTCTGTTAGGAAATGATCTAGTAGAGTTGGGGTTGATCTCGGATGGTCTTCCCATGACTGCTGCTGCAGTCACTAGGTTACAGGTGACACCGGGTCTGGCTGTGAGTCAGGTACCCGAGCCAAAGGCGAGGTCTAAGGCAAGAAGAAGGAAGACCAAGAAGGCCACCTCTGTGGAGGGAACACCTTCTCTTCCTGCTGTTCCGACAGCACCCATTGGGATCCATGCTCCGGACGGGCTGGGTCCAGCGGAAAACCCAAACTCAACTCCTGTGGGAGAAGAGACAGAAGACTCTCCTGTGGGAGAGGTTCTCAACCCGGAGGATCATCCCGACCTTCAATGCTTGTTAGCTGAAGGGGGACCCTCCCGGGCAGACTTCTGTAAGGGACAGAGAGAGTGCCACTCTCTCGAGGGCCTGAGGAAACAGGCCCTGTCCCAGGCACAAGGTGAAGTGCCTAGGACATTCAAGATTTATTGGGAGGGTGAGCTCCTTGTTAGTGAGCCCACTAAGCCCGAACCTGGTGCCCGCAAGAGGTTGGTGGTACCCCAGGTTTACAGGCCCTTCCTACTGCAGTTGGCGCATGAGGTGCCCTTGGCTGGTCATCTTGGGACCAAGAAGACTAAGCAGGGGCTCTCTGCCCATTTCTACTGGCCACGGATGGGAGTAGAGGTGGAGTCCCACTGGAGGACCTGCCCAACTTGTCAGTTGTCTGGCAAGACTGGAGGCAGGGTCATTGCCCCACTGCAGCCATTACCAGTGGTTGGCACACCATTTGAGAGGGTGGGCATCGACATCGTCGGTCCCCTTGACCCTCCCACTTCAGGTGGACATCGGTTCATCCTGGTCTTGGTAGATCATGCCACCAGGTACCCTGAGGCAATACCCCTTCGGACTGTTACTGCCAAGGTGGTTGCCAGGGCTCTCCTGGGCATTTTCACCCGTGTTGGATTCCCCAAGGAGGTTGTCTCTGACCGAGGATCCAACTTCATGTCTAGTTACATGAAAACCATGTGGAAAGAGTGCGGGGTAACCTACAAGTTCTCCACCTCTTACCACCCCCAGACCAATGGTCTGGTTGAGAGATTTAACAAAACTCTCAAGGGCATGCTAGGTGCTTTGGAAGAGCCCCTAAGGAGGAAATGGGATCTCCTCCTGCCATGCCTGCTGTTTGCTTACAGAGAGGTACCTCAAGAGGGTGTTGGTTTCAGCCCCTTTGAGTTACTCTTTGGACATCCCGTGAGGGGGCCCCTCGCCTTGATCCGAGAAGGCTTGGAAGCCACCCCTCCAGGTCCCGCCAAGCAAGTGGGGGACTATGTGTTAGGCCTCAGGCGGAGGATGACACAAATGATGGGTCAGGCAACAGCAAATCTCAAGGCCAGCCAGGAATTGAATAAGTACTGGCATGACCTGAAAGCTTCGCAAGTGGATTGGACTCCGGGACAGGAAATCCTTGTGATGGAGCCTACCAAGCCTAGAGCTTTGGCAGACAAGTGGACTGGACCCTTCAGGATCATCTCCAAGATGGGCGAAGTCAATTATCTGGTGGACATGGGAGCCTCTGGGGTAGCCCCCCAGGTATTCCATGTCAACAGGCTCAAGCCTTTCCACAGGCGAGCAGAGGTCTCATGTCTCTTGCTAGCTTCAGGGCAAGAAGAGGATGAGAGTGAGCCCCTTCCTGATTTGCTGCATAGCAACCCTCAGGATGGCTCAGTGGAGGGAGTACAACTCTCTCCCGATTTGACAACAGAGCAGCAGAGGGCCTGCCGGGCTTTGCTCCAGCAGTATGCCCCTCTGTTTTCACTGACACCGGGCCTTACACCGTGGTGTAAGCACGAAATTGACACGGGTGACAGTGTGCCTGTCAAAAGCAGGAGCTATCGTATGTCAGATACCGTCAAAAACCACATCCAGGCTGAGGTCGCCAAGATGTTGGATCTGGGTGTTATTGAACCCTCCACCAGTCCCTGGTCCAGTCCAGTGGTCCTTGTCCCCAAGGCAAGTTCCCCGGCGGGTACCAAGGATTGGAGGTTCTGTGTGGACTACCGAGGAGTCAATGCCGTCACCAAAACTGACGCGCACCCATTGCCCAGGGCTGATGAGCTCGTGGACACTATAGGTGCTGCCAAATTTGTGAGCACCTTTGACCTTACCTCAGGCTATTGGCAAATAGCTCTGACGGACCATGCCAAGGAAAAGACGGCATTCTCCACACCTGAGGGACTCTACCAGTTTAGGGTCATGCCCTTTGGGTTGAAGAATGCCCCTGCCACCTTCCAGAGATTGGTCAACCATGCGCTCAGTGGGCTGGAAGCCTTTTGTGTGGCTTACTTAGACGACATTGCCGTCTACAGTTCCACCTGGGAAGAGCATTTGACACATCTGGATAAGGTGTTGCAGGCCTTGAAAAGGGCTAACCTCACTATCAAGGCCACCAAGTGCCAGATAGCTCAGGGGAAAGTTACCTATCTTGGTCATGAGGTAGGAGGGGGTCAAATCCAACCTCTCTCCAGTAAAGTACAGGACGTACAGAACTGGGAGACTCCCACTACTCAAACCCAGGTGAGAGCCTTTTTGGGCCTCACTGGGTACTATCGCAATTTCATGGCAGACTATGGAACCATAGCTGCACCCCTGACAGCTCTAACTTCACCCAAACAGCCTAGGAAGGTTAATTGGACTGAAGACTGTCAGAGGGCCTTTGATGGCTTGAAAGAAAGTCTGTGTAGGGCACCTGTGTTGAGTGCGCCTGACTACAGCCGACCCTTTATCGTCCAGACGGATGCCTGCGACACCGGAATTGGAGCTGTCTTGTCCCAGTTAGATGACAAAGGGAGAGAACATCCTATCATATTCATCAGTAGACAACTCAAGGGTAGAGAACTTAGGTGGGCGACTGTTGAAAAGGAATGTTTTAGTATAGTTTGGAGCCTTAGGCGTTTTAGGCCCTACCTTACGGGGTCCACCTTCAAGGTCCAAACAGATCATAAGCCCCTGAAGTGGCTTATGCAGATGAAGGGTGAGAATCCGAAATTGCTCAGGTGGTCGATTAGCCTACAAGGGCTAGACATCACCATAGAGCACAGACCAGGGAAGAGTCACGATAATGCAGATGGCCTTCCCAGAAGGTATGTTGACCGTCTGGATGAGGGTGTCTATCCCGTGGGAGATTAGGCACCCTCCACCTCAGTCTGGGGGGGGCGACTGTGATGCCGGAAATGCATCTGAGGGACAGGGCCTCTGAATCCTTGTCCTTTTTCTGTTTTTACCGTGTGTTCTGTCATGTTTTCTGCCCAGGAGTCCATGAGGGACTCCTGGCAGTGCAGCTCTCTTTTGGTTTGGTGAACAGACCCATGGGATACCCTTATGGCACCCATGGGTAGGGGTACAACCCAGTGCCCCTAGTGTATGTTTTTGGGCACCTGTGGGTGGCCCACAGAGCAGGGTATGGGCTGGTGGCAGCTCCATGCTGAATTTGACAGGTGCTCTGGGTGTCCTCCATTTTGGGATACCCAGGCCCTGCCATTGGAATCAGTTGATTCCTGATAGGAAACAAGATGGCCCCTGTGGCCTCTTGCTTTCTATTGCCTGTTATCTTGTTTTTCCCAAAGTCCTGGGAAGCCCTGACTCTGTCCCTTCCCCCTGACTGGCTGTTGGGTGGAAGTTCCATATATGGTGTTGTTGTGAAGGCCCAACTAGACTGACTGGAGCCTTCCCAGTGACTGTATGTTGTGGGTACCTCCTGTGGGTGGGACCTGGGTGAATGGAGTGTGTGACCAATATACACTCCTTGTTGTGGATGTCTGGTTTCTGGCATGAGAGACAAAGACTGAGACAGCCCTGCCCGAAACTGGCCTGAATGCAGTGTGTAGTGTTGAATGGCTGGGTACTTGTCCCAATCCACATTCCTTGTTGTGAGTGTCTGAAAGGGAGGAGTGTGGCCTGAATGCACTGTGTGCCTGATTGGCTGACTGACTGCATGAATGCCCTTCTGTGTGATTGGCTGCTGTGTGTGTGCCAGCAGTGTGGATGAGAGACAGAATAGTATATCTGGGGACCTCTCACCACTGGAAATTGTTCAGAAGCATTCAGAAGTTGAGTCTCCACTCAAGAGTAACTGGATTTGCTGATCCTCGACGTCCAGCTGGAAGAAGAAGACTTGCTGTGGCATTTGCTTCGACGGAACTGAAGGTTGTCGAAATCGTCGAGGACTGACCCGAGAGAGGACCTGGTAAGGCGCCCTCTTCCCGTGCTCCGAGGGACCATCGAGCACCGCTGAATCTTCGCCGAAGCTCCCTGGACGCCAGACCATCGAAAGGCTGCCGACCGGAGAAGGGGACTGCCGAGGAGACCGAAGTAAAGCACCCGGACATCGACGCTGTCGAAGTCCATTGCCGTCGACCAGGGTTCGCAGGTCTGTGCAACCGCTGGAGGCCCGTCGAAGTTGTGTTGCCCAGCCGTGGGAACCACTTGACGCCGAGCCGCCGACGACCGGAGCCGTCCGCTCCTTGCCTAAGAACATTTGACTCGAAGGACTCCCTCGTCCGCACCGTCGACCGCTTTTGTCCTGCCGGAGAAAGTCGAGGACGACCAACGCGCCGAGGAGAATCCGCCGGTGGGTTTCCCGCCACCTCACGACCCCAAAGACTCGAGCGACTCGACGCCCTTGCTGGGCTCCCGTCTCTACAATCTTTGCGGTCCAGAACTATTGTCATCGAGGTGCCCCGCACACCTCCGCCTTGCAGGACGCCGACGCCCCGACGCCGACGAGCACCGCTCGGACGAAGCTGCCGCCTCTTCGACATCGTTCTACCTCGTTTGTCGACGGACGTTCGACGCCCCGTGCCTCCCGCTTGAAAGGGAAGGCATTCAAGAAGGGCCGTCGATTCCCCGTCGCCGAACCCCGAGGTCTTCGACGTTTTTCGACGCCTCTCGACGATCCGTGACTCCTGCTTTAAAGGGGGTCATTCAAGAAGGATCTGTCGACGCCTCTTCGAAGAACTCGACTCCACCAGGTACATTGGGGGGGTAAAAACATTATAGGAGAGAAATAGACTATTGAACAATATATGGACTGGGCTGGTGTTATATCTCTTTTTGCAGGTTGCCCAGGTGGGGGGATCTCCACACAGAACTGTGTCCAGTGGTAGGGGCCAGTATTCTGCCTATTGTTTTCAATCATCTGCTATCTCTCCCCTCTCTATTGCTGGTTTCCTTCTTATTGATCTGTGTGCCATTTTTACAGTATTGAGAATGCACTTTAATGAGGTCTAATATTAGTGGTACCACTTTAGAATTGTAGATATTTACCATTGCTGATTTTCCTGAGCACAAAGTGCGTTATTGTGATAAGTGTACATAACCCTTGAATATTAATTATATAAAGACTGTGTTTTCAGTAATACAGTGTGTGGACATTCCTTTGTGGGGGCTTGGGGAATACACTGTACTTAAGAACCAGCCTGCATCACCTCCTGAGAAGCTAGGCCTTGATTGCTCGTCCATTGCTACCGTAATCGAGAATCTTGGCTGGGGTCTTCTGTGCCTCTCCTCTACCATATAGAGAGCGGAAGTACAGACCCCCCCACCGGTCTTGACAACACCTAAAATTGGGAGGTTCTAATTGCACATTGTCTCAACCATGCATAATAAATGACCCGCCAGACAATGCACCTTTGCTTCTGAACTCTTCAAACTGCTCTTAAACGCTCCAAGTAGTTGAGCCTGCTCCTGTTGAACAAGTTGCAGTACCATCTAACACAGAAGAAACACCTTTTTCAGTGCCTATTTTTGATTTTCTGGAAAGGCAGGTCTCTCTGGACAAACGAAAATCAACTAACAAATCCTTCCCCACCCATTCTGCCATACCCCGACACCTCCGAACCATCTGAACTACCGCCCATCACGGAGCAGCAACAGCCCGGAGCCCACGCTCTCCAAACTCACTTACCGAGTATCCCCGGAGGGGGGTTCCAGGCAGAAGAGTTGGGGACTGTGGCCCTGGCGGTGAGCCAGGAAGGACGAGGCGGAGGGAGACAACGTAGAGGAACTCAGACCCTGTCAGCTGGGTCAGGATGCGGATGACTCATACCCGCGAACTGCGGCTGACAACACGGAGAAATCCAACGGTGACCAGGAGTCCCAGGAGGCAGTTTGGCGGGAACTCCAAACAGTTACCGCATTGGTCCACAGTAAACCGAACACTGGTCATCCTCCCATGCTGAAGGGGGATGGCC
The DNA here is from genome assembly GCF_040938575.1 of Ambystoma mexicanum. Lineage (NCBI taxonomy): Eukaryota > Metazoa > Chordata > Amphibia > Caudata > Ambystomatidae > Ambystoma > Ambystoma mexicanum. The sequence goes on along the minus strand of NC_090922.1, from coordinate 1,088,881,744 downwards.
TGGCACTGCAACCGATGCCCGCCCCCTTGCTGGACATGGAAGCGGACGCATGCAGCCCAAATCGAGGGAAAGATTTAACATGCGGCTGTCAGCCGCGAGCTTCACAAAAACTAGCCTCCGAAATGCAAGATAGAGACAATTCGATCAAGGAAACGAAATCCAAGAAACGCCCAATGCTCAATGCTCAATGCTGGCTCACTCAGACAAAAGTCTAGCAGACGACGGAGAGTCCAAGGAAAACATAATGTGTTAACAAACGGTCTTTAAAAGAGACTGTTATCTTCAAATAAAACCAAACAAAATGAAAGTGATTGCCTTAACAAAGAAAAAGCTGATGTCAGAATCAGAACCCAACTCACCATACTGTCTAACTTCTTCAACCGCAAACCCAAGCAATGTGTGGGCAGCAAAATAGAACTGAAAGACTTAGAAATTCTGGAAGCTGTGCTTCAATGCCAACCGCTGTACAAAATCTGCAGGCTTGAAGATAGAGCTTGCGTGCAAGTAAACAATTCTACCAGCTCTCTCACCGAGGCGGCTCAGGCCTCTTTGGTTTCTCACAAGGAGGGACAATTGGGAAAGTTCACAGCATCTGACTCTACGAGTCATTAAACGCTCAAGCATACTAGGGCAGAGGATCTACCCCTCTCGTTCATTGGAAGAGAGAAAGTACTATCACAAGTAAACTCAACACCAAACCAAGCTGCAAGTAGTGCTGACGAAGAAATCATGCCGATAGCACAGGAGAATCTAGACCTTCCAACGGTAATACAGGTCTTAGATATTACCATCTACTGAAGAGACTCGAATTGAGGGTAAATATTCTCGAATTTCAGAAAGCCTTAGTGCAATATACCCATTGTCCTACCTACCAACTAATCGGGCAAATCCAATAGACAGTCTGGGAAACCCTCCAAGTAAAGAACATAATAGGAATGTCTGGTAAGACCCACAGTCAGGGAAAAAGAAGTGCTGATCCATTGGAAAAGGAACCTTCACGACTCAAAAGCTAACAGAAAGGAAATCGACATAAGTCGAAGACTGTCCTTGGATTTACCAGTCCGAAGGAATCTTCGAATATCTCAGGTAGGGTTCCAACTAAAAACTCAATTTCCAACCAAAACCTATACTCAGGCTACACCTATGACCAAAGATACTCCATCAAAAAAGCCCAATATTTTTTCAATCATGTCAGCTATCACCATCGTGCTGGCACCATTTACAAAGCTATATGAATCAATTCACGAGACATTAAAGGACCATACAACTATTCAGGCAAAGATTCACACAAAACTAATATATTTAGAGGGTTATGTAACGGCGATGGATGAGAGATCTAAAACCAACAAGGAAAGTCCACATCAGTTCTGCAAAAATTGGCAGAACAAGAAGCAACCGTGCCCCAGTGCTGGATTAAATTCATCAACAAGACTGCAGGTTAATGATGAATCCATTTGGGAACTCCCTGCCCAAGTTTTGTCTGACCAAATTGCCACCAACCAACTCCACCAGACAAATATAAATACAGCTAGTGGAAAGGAAACACAAACAAACGTGAGTGCCGAAACGGCTAGAAAAAAAAAAGAAGTGGTGCTGGTCATCGACGAAGGAACAAATGATTCAGAGGCAAACCCAGGAGAGAGCCTTAGCACCAACTAAATATATTCTTTATTTGCGACTTCTCAGACTAGCGGTGCTAAACCTACAAATATCGGGCAAACCAAAGGCCCGTTGGAAAAAGTACAGTCAGATCAAATCAGAAAGTGCACTGAAAAAAAACATTAATCAGAGCATGTCTGGTAAATTAAGTCCTCAAGTAAATACTGACTCAAATAGAAAAACGCAAAAAAACAACAGTTGTGGTAGAGAAATCGTTAACATCACCAAAATCCAGGCCGATTTCCTTAATGACGAGACTCTAATGAATTTGAGTCAGCATTTAAATGAGGCGTCTCCTATACCGGAATTATCTGACCGCAGTAAACCACCACAGCAACAAACTAAAGAATCTTCCTCACTGCCCAACACAGTAATCAGTATAACTGACGACGAAATGGAAGCTGCAATGCCGTTCTTCACATTAGAAGAACGCTGTAATAGAATAACCAAAAGCAACAGAGAATCAAAAGAGAATAAACAAGATCTTTCGAAAATGCGGAAACCATCGTGAACAGAGGATGTTTCAGTGAGATTGCCAACTTCGTATCAAATTTCCGGAACAAAGCATATATCCAAAGAGAGCGAAAGACGACACTTAAAAGAAGAAAACAAGAAGAAACTAAGGAAACCAAGGAAAACATCGTATTATGAGGCAAGTCGAGGTTCGAGATCAACAAAAACTCACTACAGAAAAAAGACAGAGGAATATCGGCGGTCCCCGTTGGCTAAAGAAAAATCACAATGGCTCTTCAAGTTAGAACAGATTTTTTGAAAACAAAGATGAAGTGATCCTCAACAGACGCTTTGTGCTGACTCTATTTCAGCTGGTCTTTAGACTGCGAAAGATCTCAACAGAGGACTTACTAATTGTTGATCCAAGCCACAAAAACAGTAAAGCCCTATGCCTTCTTCACATAACTTCACCTACGGTCAAAGACCTTTTAAGACAGGAAATTAAATCCTTCCTAAAACTGGGCTACGATCTAACGGAACCAAGAAGAAAAGGCTCTCGCCAACGAGAACAAGACTACAACCTTCATAAAAACAAGTCGCCGTACAGGTCACAAGTGGAATGCAGACAACCACAGCAAGACCGAGCGGCCTCACTCAGAAGATCAGTTACGAGACCTGATGCTGCAAAAGCTGATGCTAGACGAGAAAACCAAACAACCTCTAAGGCAACAGGAAAAAAGGATATGGACAACAACAGGACATCCACCAGAAGAACTCCAGAAAAGCTACACCAACAAGACCAAAGCAGGGGCTCCATCAACTTCGTAACAAAAAGGACTATTGTGCAGGATATAAAAAACATCAAAACTAAGGAACCAGTTAATACTTTGAAGTTGGTGACCCAAGGATTATGGTTGTGGCTGCTAAAAGCTCTATCAACTAATTAAAAAAAATAGCAATCCAAGCTCGTCAACAGCAACATCCAGACAAGCTATGAGACTGATTCAGAGAACACTGCTTTAAGTCTGGCCTCATGGAATACTAGAGGATTTCAGCATCTGATGGCCCCAGGAGATGTGAACCTGGGAGCATACAACATCCTATGTTTGCAGGAGACGTGGCTCATGAATAAAACCATTCTTGACGGATATGATATTATCCTGGCACCGGCAAAAAGAAGGTAGTATGGGCCGTCCTTCATCAGGCCTTTTTATTGCCTGCCGCAGTGGATCTGGACTTTTGCCTTATACACAGGAACCAACTTCTCTTGCAGAGGTAGGTTTCTTATCCTCGTGTGACCCTTTTTAAAAAAAAAAACTTTAGTACAGTTACTTATGAACTTTTGGGATATTCACAGGTAATCATTCCATTCAGGAAATTGGATCATTATCCACAGGCAGAACTACAGTGGGGCATCTATGCCAGGTATTGTCACCTTTAGCCAATTCAGCTAATTGAAGATCTGTAAATGTATCAGCCTCATAAGCATAATCTAACAGAATATTATTTGTTTTATAACCTGCCGATATCAGAAATTTGGATCACAGAATGTTTTGAATATATCTACAACTAACCACTCCTGATGAAGGAAATTGTATTTCCGAAACGCGTTGAGTTTTTAATAATAATCACCTCTGAATACATTGTATCAATATGAAAATAATATTGTAACTCTGTATTATCAGTTGGAATGTTTCTTTGCTCCACTCTGTTGAATCAAAATTAAAACTAATGTTTCAATCTTGGACTCATGTCTAATTAAGTTGACTTAGAATATGTCTTGGTAAGAATCAACCTTATGACCAATTGGGTCTACCTATAATTACTGTATATGGACGATTTAAAAACTGTGTTCCTGAATATTTTCTCCATAAGTTGTTATTTAACCTGAAAGGACAAATTACTTATTTACTAACTTCTAATTGAATTTCACTTATCAATTGTTTGTCATTGTACAATTTCCCGAGTGTGCAGGGGACGTGAGTGATCCACAGACCATGGACACTTTCCATTTTTCTGTCATTAGATAGAATGCCCCTCTCATCAACAAAAGTATCATATTGTATGCAGGCAACTTTATCAATGATCATGAGGAGGAAGGGGACATTGGTTAAGGGGCAATAGTTTAAAAGTTACTGTGGATATAACCCTTCCTTTTTCAGAAGGGCTTAATCCAAGCTTCCTTGATACATTCAGCAACTGCCCCTTCCTGAAAGGAACGGTTTATGACAGATGTAACTGAGGCATCTATGCTTGGAAAATATTTTTTAAACATAGTTGCTAGGAATATGTCACCCTTACAGGAGGTGGGTTTAAGGTTTTCAACAATTGACGATATTTCCTCAACTGCAACCAGCCAAAACGAGAAGACATCATCATCGTTTTTCTCGTCACTGCTGACAATCATAGCCTCTACACTAGATGGTACACTGGTCACATGACGATTGTTTAACCTTTAGCACAAAGCTATTGAGAATTTTCTGACACCATGCTTCATTCACAAGTGGCTGAGGCTCCTGGGTTTCCCCTTAAGCTCTCCTAAAATGTTAAACAACTGTCTAGTGCTAGATCTGACTCCCAGAATATGCGTCTCCGATTTGGCTTTTTTTGTTCCCAGGATGACATCCTTGTAGTATTTGGCTGCCTCTTTGTAGAGGGCCAAAGTGTTTTTATCAGGGAACTTCCGCCATCCTCTTCCGGCCGCTAGTTTGAGCTGTCTAGCTGCCCGGACATCGGGAGAGAACCACTGACTGACACTAGGATGCATGTCTTTTTTTGTGGCTGGATTTAAGTGGTGCTAACTTATCAAAGGCCAGATTTAGAGTTTTGCGTAATTGAGCGGTGTAAGAATCCAGTGAACTATTTTCCTCAATCTCCAAAAGTTGGGGAGAGGTAATAGATACAAAAGCCTCATGGGAGACATTACAAATACATCTGCACAAGATAGGTTTTACACGTACGCAGGCTCTTTTTGTGACAGGTCCTGGTGTAAGAAGCAAAAAGGAGATGAAATGGTGGTCGGCCCAACAACAGGTTTTGACGTATATTATCTCATATGATTTTTTGTTTATATCGTGCTTGTACACAAGTGTTTCAGAGCGAGACCCAGCAAAGGGAGGGGAACATGGGAGTACAAACAAATTAAAACAACGATCTTACTAGGCACAGTGACATTAAGAACGCGTAAGTGCATGGAGAAGGGGGAACATGCATGGAAGGGGGAGAAGTGCAAAGTGCAGAACAGAGGAGAGAAAAGAATAAATAATAAGTGAAATAAATAAATAAAGGCAATGAAAAAGGTGGCAGTGCAGCCAGCAAGTGGCAAGTGCATGATTGGTCAGATAGGGTACATCTGATAAGTGCAGAAGAAAGGTGGGGGACTGTATGGGTACAGATCCAAGTGCAATGGGTGGTCCAGAGGCAGTGCAGGAGGGAGGCAGGGTGAGCAGGTACCTGGGCTAGAAGGACAGTAGGTGGCCAGGTGCACAGTGCCAAGAGAGAAAACAGGTCAGCAGGGGAGAAGACGGGCAAAGGAAGAACCGAGAGGAAGGTCTTGAGGTGCTTCTGTTCTGGAACCAGAGATAGTTCTCCTCAAGTTTCAAGGTGGCAGGCAGGCTGTTCGAAAAGGAGGCCCCAGCCGAAGACAGAGATCTAGCCCCAGCATGTTTTGAAAAACGACTGACCCTGAGGGAATTTGAAGTAGAGGAGCGAAGGGCTCTGGAGGGGAGGCATTTACAGAGGGATCGTTGAAGGTGTGTGAGATGATTTGATTTCTGGACAATATGCAATCTAGTATATTGCCAACTTGATGAGTAGAGACGGTAACACATTGTTTGAAGGCCACACTCTCCAAAAGGTTCAGCAACAATCCTGCCTCCAAATCAGTGGAGTTGTTGCCCCACAAGTTAAAATCTCTTGCTACTATGGTCTGTGGTTTTATGTAAGGACCCAGGAATGCCAAAAACTGTTCCCGGAAATCAGGCAAAGTTGCTGGGGGACGGTAGAGGATAAGGAGACTGAGAGTAGTGGTAGGGCTAAGATAAAGTTTGAGTAATAGGCCCTCGCAAGCATTCAGTGTCGGTATGCTAGATATACAAAAGTTAAGATTGTCTTTACAAATGATGGCTACACCCCCGTCCTTTTGTCCAATGCGGTCCACATGCAGGGCTCTATAGCCCACAGGAGTGGCTAGCTGTAGAGAGTGTAAGTTAACCTCACACAGCCAGGTCTCAGTCAAAAGCATTATGCACATCAGCCGACAGTATGTAATCTGCTACCTCAGATGTACTCAAAGTGTTATTTCCTTCTTCCTGGACCTTATTGTCAACAATAATGACTGTGAATACTTCCACTGGGTTAGTGGTTTGTTTATAATAATCACCCTCAGGGTTGGGTTTTCATGGTCCATAGTCAAAGAACTCCGCAGTTGCCCTTTAACTGTGTTTTACTGTGTTTTGCCACAGACAACTATTGGCCTGAACCTGCTGTGCTGCATCACTTCTTGTGGCAGCTGGGTCTAGATCCTGGTACTGAAGCTCTACTTGAGGGTCACTTGTGGCATTCTCTGGGGCAGGTTGCTGCCATCTCTGTGGGCTAGAACTGGGATGTGTCTTTTCCCCATAACACGGCTGTGCCTTATAACTTTGTCCTGTCTAATAAATGGGGAATGTTTTCATTTACCTGGAACTCTAGAAAAGTAACGTGAGGTATTTTTGACGGCCTTTCAACACTTATCCTGAATCTCCCCCTTAGATCCCTGGAGTTCAAGGACAAAGCCTAGAATTTTTGTTTGGGCCACTGATTTTTTTGTTCTGTATTTTTAAAGTCTTGCATTACACTCCTGCATACGAGAAAGGTCTTGATAAAAAGTATTACTGCTAAGTGTTACTGTATTTGTCTTTCCTAGAAGTGTAGAGAGTCGGTGCTGTGAGCCTAAACGTACTCAGACATTTGGCGGACTCTAGTGTTCCCATTTTTTCCCTCTCGGTCCAAATTAACTATGGTTCCCATTTGTGTTGTTGCTTATGCCATGTCATAGAAGTTTAGGATTACAGTGACTGTATTCAGCGTTGTCATCTGGGGGCCTGTTCATGATTTTGTTAATGTGTGTTTTATGATCTATGGTGCCCCTTTCTTCCCACCCTCTGTATGACTATATGTACTGTGCCTATCCTCTAGGTAGTTGACTTTCTAGTTAGTATAGGAGTGGGCAAAGTCTTAATTGACATTGGGCCTCATTACGACCCTGGCGGAGTGGGTTTACGCCAGCGGTATTCGCGGCGGACCCGTCCGCCCTACTACGAGTTCCCGTAGCGCCATGGAGCGTTTTCCGCCTGGTTTTTCCGGGCGGAGAAATCCATGGCGCTACGGGACCTTGTTGTTAATTACGCCACCGTATTTTACGGTGGCGTAATTAACGCCTTCCCCACTCCCATTATACCCTATGGGGCAAAAATGGGAATGGGGAAGGGTAAAATGGGGAATGGGGATTTACCGCCCGCCAAGGTCGGAATGGGGCGGTAAATCCGCCAACCCCCATGGCGCTATCGGCAGCTTTCCGCCGTGCTCCATGGTGCATTTTGCGCCACGATTTCCGCCAGGGTCGTAATGAGGCCCATAGACTTTTTATTTACATACACTGGGTGTCGCTGTGTTATGTTTAACTCATAGGGCCTCATTACGACCCTGGCGGAAATCGTGGCGCAAAATGCACCATGGAGCACGGCGGAAAGCTGCCGATAGCGCCATGGGGGTTGGCGGATTTACCGCCCCATTCCGACCTTGGCGGGGCGGTAAATCCCCATTCCCCATTTTACCCTTCCCCATTCCCATTTTTGCCCCATAGGGTATAATGGGAGTGGGGAAGGCGTTAATTACGCCACCGTAAAATACGGTGGCGTAATTAACAACAAGGTCCCGTAACGTCATGGATTTCTCCGCCCGGAAAAACCAGGCGGAAAACGCTCCATGGCGCTACGGGAACTCGTAGTAGGGCGGACGGGTCCGCCGCGAATACCGCTGGCGTAAACCCACTCCGCCAGGGTCGTAATGAGGCCCATAGTGTGTATTTTAACTTGGTAGATGAGCCAGGTGTAATGTCATAAAGTGTATATTTTTAGTATACAAGCGTGAGTATTCTCTTAGGTTAACTGTGTGGACTAACTGTACTTCACAACCAGCCCTCTTCCCTCCTGGGGGTAATGCTTGTACTTCACACACATGTCAGATATTGCCTTCACATGCCCAACCATGTTCTACATATCTGTAGGTGGATAAGCCTGGCTATTCTGCCATGTCTATTACCTTAGAGGGGTCTGGCCTTGACTTTTGGTTTGTACAACCGAAATATTTAGGCCAAATGGTTCCACATCCCTCCAAGAGGGTTCCACAAACATCCCCGTAACAAAGGCATACTGACCCTCAGATATGACCTCATGGCAATCATTGTTCTGCTATTTCAAGTCTGAGGAAGGGATATTATTCTGGGACGCCATTGGTGGGCGGTATTTCATGAACCACAGTCAGTACGGAGTGACGTCACATGGCAGCTGCTGACCTCTGCTTGACCTGTATATGGAGTAAATGATCAATTATGAGCACTACTGTTAGCCACAGTTATGCTCTTTGCGTGTGACCTTTTAGTTGGGCTCCTCCCTGTGGCTTCCTAACATGCAGCCTGGAGAGGCCACATTAACCAGCATGGGGTATGTTGTTGTGATGGTCGTTCTAAAGAAATTGTAAGGCCCCACATAAGAACCTCTATGAATTAAATGGCTGTTCCCTTGCTTCCGCCTATAGAGGGGCCGGGATTCTAGAGCTGAATGGGCACTTTGTCAAGCCCCCAATCCTCCCTTGATTCAATTTGTTGTCGCACATTTTGTCTTCTCAGCTTGGGCCAAAAAACAGAGACACGTTAGCTCTTAAAGAAATTACTTTATTTATGATCAAACGTACGACAAGTTGTTGCGTTGCTAGGTAGTGTGTATTTGCAATGGCACTGTGCTACCTCGCAATACATTAAATTGATAACATATTTGTGAACAATAAACATTGTAAAATGGTAACATATTTCCCTTTAAAATCGACCATACCTCTTTTCCAATTTATATTTTTGTGAATAAATGTTCTTCGGTGCCAGCAACACTGATATCACCAATTGTGTGCGACTGTTATAAAAAAAAAAAAGGATATTTTTTCAAAATGGCTGTGTGCCAAAAGGCTATGGTTTGAAAAATTGGCCCAATAGTAAGTAGTCGTCATGCTCCACCGTCCGGGAGAATATTGATATGCACCCAACCTCCTAGCGTTTCCCCATTGCGAGTAATCAAGGTCGACCCTTTGACCCACTGGGTAGAATGTTGAAATGTCTAAATGAGGGAGGATGAGTCAGCGCAGCCGGAGAGTGAGTCATGGCAATTTAGAGGAGAACTGACTTCATAAAATGATAGCTAAAGAGATATTTATTTAGCCCTTTATGAGTTGGGTGTTATTTTAGACAGCATGCAGATTTCTAATTACCATAAGTCGAAAAAGCAACAGAATTAATGCATGTGGTAAATACTACACTGCGTAAATCAACACATGCGGTAAATACTGCATGTGGTGTTTATTGCCTTTGCTAACTAACCCCAGCCCTTTACAACTACAGTGAATAACACAGTATCATTCTCTTTGCATACACATAGGTCAACATAAATCAAATTTCACATGAATATGAACGCTACAAAGTCATTTTTTGAAGGCAGAAAATTCCCCCAAACAGCATTCTTAATAATTGATATTATCAAAAATAAACAAGCCGAACGCCACAGTAATAAAACAAATCAAAAGACACTTGTGCCTTATAAATATACCAAATGGCATTCCAGTTTAAAGGCTCTTAAATAATGTGCCGAAACAGTTGACACACTTGAAATATAAACCCAAAACTTAAGCAGTAGAAAATCCGTACATTTGAAAAGAAATCCTGGATGATTCTTCATAACGCTTTATGGAAATTCTTTGTGAGGACTGTGGTCAGTAGATCATACCATGTGTGATTCAGCTTCGGTTGCCCTTGAGCATGGGTCTGCAGCCTTTGGCTCTACAGACGTTTTGGACTGCAACTCCCATCGGCCCTACCCAACATAGCCAATGGTGAGGGACCATGGGAGTTGTAATCCAAAGCATCTGCAGGGCCACTGGTTGCAGACCCCTGCCCTTGAGGAAGCAGGTCAGCAGATCCTTCTCCATGGCACTCAGGCAAATCACGGTGCCCCAAATACATTGCCTTCCCTGGTTTTCAGGTCGGCATCAGTGCTGCAAAAGCCAGCTCTCACAATATACCTGGACCACCTTATGTCACCACACTCCACCTCACCCTCCTCTCTATCACGCTCACCACACTCGCACTCTGGCCAATTAGTGGCATGTCTCTCACGCACACAGAACTTTCACCATCAACAGACCTCAGACAAGCCACCTCTACCCCTAGACAAAACTCCCAGCCCAGCCTTCACACCACCAACCTCAAGGACCAGACCTTGCTCCACCCCAGGCTCCTCAGACTCAGAGCTTGCAGTAAATCGCATGCTACTCACTGCAGCACTCCACCTACTACGTACCTCAGAAACCTCAGTCTCAGCTCTCAGACCTCCACTCCATCTACGCACACATTTCATTCTACCCACCAGCTTCCCAATGCCCAGCCACACATCCATTACACTGCTCACAGCCCTAGACTCTCCCTTCTACCCAGCCGACCACCAGCCACATACCCCGGCGCAAACTCCAGCACACATGCCCAGTGCTCCAGATAAGATTTTGGAGGTGGGAGTATATTACTCTCTATTTTTAAACTTTAAGAGTAAATGTGATTTTAAGAGAGTAAAAATGACTTTTCTCCTTTGCAAGAGAGTAAAATGTATGCGAGATCCAGCCGACGTATGTAAAAACTGTATGGAAATCATTACTATGCAGCAACTTTCTACATCGTAACAGAATACACCTTTCATTATTTCTGGCCATTTGATCTCTCCTGTATATATTTAAATGTTGAAATCACAAAAACCTAGTCAATTATATAGTAAAGCAAACATGAATTGTATTGTTTGTTTTGAGATTTGATAGCAGAATTGTCTTTTGATGTTTAATTAAAGTCCTAATTTCCTGGAGCTATTACTACCTAATGGTATGCCAGTGTTATGATACAACAGTGCAGAGAGGCAAGGACTCCATGCTTTATTCTATATCTAATCCCATGGTCAAATGGTTATTTATATAGCTCTTTTGGCAAAGCGCTGTGCATAGAACATATTTATCACAATTAGCACCAAACCAAAGTCGGCACTCCTTTATCGACCTTGAAAGGATGAAAGGCTGAGTTGGCCTTGCCGGGATTCGAACCTGCAACCTACAGATCACGCACAGATTGCAGCAACAAGTGCTCAACCGGCCGAGCTATCTTATAGGCTAACATCTTTCAGAGGTTGGTTAACTGAATATCGACTGATGTATAATATTCACAGTACCTAGATGTATGACGAGCCATTTATGAAGCACTACATAAAGTTAAATACCTATCTGTATTATCACACGGACAGGTTTTGCTGAGTTTCTATTTCAATTACCAATGTAACCTTCATTTGTTTGTTTTTGAACAGCGCTTGCACTACTTCCTTGAGAGTCAGGTTTTGGGTGTTTTAATTTAATCCTGAAGATTTGAGAGGCTAGAACACCTGTGATCAGTGTAATGACAATCACTCACCCTTGAGCAAAGACTCACCATTTATAGTAATGTAGCCCATTGACTGCAAGGTTGAATGGATGTAAACTAGACCATGCATAGCCATCAGTTTACGCACTGTTGAGTGTAAATTAAATTAGAAGTGTAAAAATGATGTGCCTCCGCATGATTATTCACACAGCACCGGAACTTTGAAACATACAATTGTGCGATACTGGTTTGCTTTCACTGGAAAAAAAGCATAACTTGTTAGAAAATATGAATTCTCAATTGCAACTTAGTTTGACAATCCTAAAATTCTAGGAAAACATGCACAATGCTTCTGAAGTTGAATGGAAAGAAACCATTCCTTTTATTACAGTGTGCAGTTTATTTTTGTGAAAGGCTTCAGAGAAATACATTCTGTTTCAGAGGTGGCTTGCAATTACATCCATGTAGATAAACATCAAAAGAAGCCTTCTGGTTTTTGTCAAGTAACCTGACCTTTGCACTGTCCTCTGCTCTAAACCTGTGTGTAAATGTACCCAGGAAAATAATAAAGCTGTTGTATTTACAAGATTTTCATGCGTAAAAAGGCCTGCTACCCACCTTATCTGGAGGCCTGCACACGCCCATTGACCTCCACCAAAGCTCTACACTGAACTCAAATGCACACTCATCAGCATCCGCTCCCTCCCAGCACATGTACTGGAGATCAATGACCTCATCACCACTCACGATCTTGACCTACTAGCCATCGCCGAAACATGGCTCCATGAAGTATCAGGCCCATCCATCTCCCTTGCTCTCCCTCAAGGTTACACTATCCTGAGACAGGGCGAAACACATCCAAAGGTGGCGGTGTAGCCCTCATCTCCAAGGATAAACTTTCCATTAGACTCTGCAACCAACAGTGGATACCAACACTGATCTCCTCACTGCCAAATTGTCTCTCTCCCCCAACTGCACCATTAACATCTTTATCATCCAAAGGCCACTAGGTTCTCCACCAGACTTCCAAAAGCACCTCCTCCAAACCATAGGGAATGCCCTAAAAAGCTCAACCAAAACCATCCTGTTAGGTGACTTCAACCTAGGCCTGCATGACCCAAAGAACAAAGCAGCCGCCTCAATAGCCAAGGAACTATTTAACATTGGGTTTGACCATAAAATCACTACAGCTACTCACTGCAAAGGCAAATCCATTGACTGGATCGCAGACCACAGCTGCTCCTCCTCCATTACTAATATTTTCGCCCTCCCGTGGACAGACCACCACTGTATTAATTTCTCTATTCTTACAATCCCTACTCGCAAGGTTCTCTCATATGCCCCACCGGCCAAAGTCAGAAGCTCAAAAAAGCTCACCAAAATCAACCTCACACCTCTCCTCGACATCCCTGAAATTAAACATCCATTTACCAACGAGCCCATCTCTCTGGCCAACACCTATGCCCACGCCCTCACCCAAGCCATTGAGTCCATAGCACCCCTAGAAGAAAAAAAATCAATGCACTCTAATTGCATGGTTTACGGAAGAACTACCTATGCTACGCACTAGTAAACGCTGAGCTCTAGCAAAATGGCAATCCACGCCTGATCAATTCTCTCTAAAAAGAATTCAGAGAAATCTAATTTTTGTATAAAAAAAGCCATATTCTTAGCCAAATCAGAATCATTCAACCACAGGATCTCCAAAGCCAGCTCCAAATCTAGAGAAATAGGGCCTCATTACACGTTGTGTGGTAAAAATCGGAATTTTACGGCATGGCGCTATTAGCGTGTCCGCCCTCGCAAAAGACCGCTAATAGCATCCCATTACGAGTTCGCGGACATGAGCATAGCGCCATGCCGTAAATGACTTTACCGCCATGCCGCAAAAGTCAACAAAATGCCCATTACCGGCCTCGACCAAAGTGCTGATAGCACCTCCTCCCTCACGCAACATGCAAATAGCGGTCACCGCTATTAGCGGACACCGTTAAAAAGCGGTACCGGAAATAGCGTCATCGCACAGGAACGGGAAAGAGAACGGCGGCCATCTTTAAAAACACAATCCATTGCCATCCTCTGCATCCAGGACCTCTTTCCGGAGAACTCCGACAAGAAACCATCCAGGACTGCCCAAAGATGTCAAAGGCCTTAAAAAAAACATCAGATCGTCAGTGGAAAGAGAAATTTACACCTGAGGAGCTGTAACGATCACCTGACTCCCACGGAGGCGCTGGCCTGGTTCGCACTGCTGTGACCTCTTCTAAGGTGATGCGCAGGGTTCGGAAGACGGTCTGGACCGGGCCCCCAAATCTGGCTTGTCTGGCTCGCAGAAGTATCCTTCTGTAGGCGAAAATAGGGGATTAACTGTCTGCGGGGTAATGCAATCGGCCTCCCACTTTCCCCTCTCACCCTCCTCGAAACCCTTCTGTGATTCCCCGTAGCGTCTCACCTTAGTGTCTGGAAGGACGAGCTCTCCATCCTGCTTCTGATGCAGGGGCGCGTTGGTATCTAGTTACTTCACTGGATTTTCGGATTGGTGAGAACCAAACTTGCTTGGCTTCCAGGTAAGTTTTTTGATAAGAGGTTCCCCTTGTGTCCATGCATTAATGTACTAATGCTAGTGTCTTTTTCCCCATAGGGGTCGGAGTACGGAATGCCGGGGAACAGGCACCGACCCGAGATGAGAGGTGAAATCCTTGTAGAAATCAGGTAAGTCTTTAATGAGCGTTTTTTGGTAATGTCTTTTCATTCGCTCATTAACGCTGATGTCTCTTTTTCCCCTTAGGGGCCGGGGTGCGGAAATGCCAGGATGCGGCGCAGACACGAAATGAAGAGGGAATGAATCAACAGGTAAGTCTTAACATGGAGATTTAGCTTTCCTTATTCCCTTCTCTCTCTCACCTTTTGTTCTTGTCTTTTTCTCCCTAGGCGCTGGGGCGTGACTGCGAATCCGGATGATCGCTGCTGAAAATGGAGGCACCCTGTAAAGGTGAGTGGAATGCGGCGCTGCAGCGATCGACGCGATGAGCTTTTAAATAAAAGTCTTCCTTTTCAGGATTGTCGGCGAGATGTCTCCGGGATGCGGATTTAGCAGGTAAGGACTTTTCCTTCTTCTGTTCTCTTCTTCTCTTCCTTTGCAGGTGATCCAGGATGCTGGCAGGCGTGGCAGAAGTCAGGATGCAGGAGCAGACACGGTGAGCGTCCAGCTGCTAGATGCAGAACAACGCGAAGCACGTGTGGCTGTTCGGGTGGGGTTTAAATAGCCTTGGAAGAAGTTCCAGGTATGTATCCTTCCTCCAATCAGGTATGTATCCTTCCCCGACCACGCCCGGATGGTAAATTAGTCCCACAGTTAAAGTAGTTCCTTTCAGGCCTCAAGGAGGCCGGGATCCTGCAGCATGGTCTGCATCAGGTAAGTGCACCCAAGCACTCCCATAATGAGCCTGGCGCCAGGACTGATGTCTTTTATGAGCCTGGCGCCATAGGCGCCAGGACACTATCCAAAGGGCCCCTATATGGGGTTGCTGGGTCCTTCCTTGGGGACTGGATGTCCGCTTTCGGGGACGCAGGGCTTGAACCGGCTCCCCGGGAGCGGGCATCATGACAGGAGCTCATAATGCTGACTAGCACACTTGCAGCCAATGCCCAAGTCGTCTTCGCCAATGATATGCGCCGGGAGGCTATCATCAAGAAAAAGGCCATCTGGGACGAAGTTGCCCGCAAAGTTAGTGCGGTGGGCACTACCACCCGCAGTGTGAAGGACTGCCGCAAGAGGTGGGACGACCTCCGGCTCCGTGTGCGGAATATCCTATCTGTCAACCGCAACCTTGCAATGGCCACAGGAGGTGGCGCAGAATCACCTCTGAAGATGAAGGAGTGGGAGGAGACATGTGCCTCCACAATAGGAGTCGAAACCATAGAGGGGGTCGGAGATATGGAGCATGGTGTGGCAATCTTATCTGATGGAGGTGAGCGTATACGTCAAACAATGCACAGTGAAGGGTGATGGGGTACCCCAAACATGTGTCGATGACCAGGCCATTGATCCAGCCACACACATACATGCATGCATCACCATATACACGTGCAATACAGACCCATCAATGCATGACCAACCCGACATCCCCATTACAAGAATCACTGATAAATAGGCCCCAATGCATAGAGCAGCATGACGTGAACATTCTGCATGAGGCACCCAGACCCATTAACGATGATGTACCCTATTTATGTCCTCCACAGGATCACCGACAGACACTGGAGACACAAGCACTGCAGCACGTACTCCCCCAGCAGCCAAAAAAGCCAGGATGCATGAGAAAGGTGACACCGCCACCACCTCCAGGGGAACTGGGAGGACAGTCCATCTGCAGAGGGCCAAGGGCGGCAGGAGCACCATTTCATCACAGCCTGAGGGCACGGCTCCTGTTGTAGCTGAACCCACGCCAGTGTGCCCCATTATTGCTGAGATGAGCACGGAGGGCACGCACTCCGCTGCCACCAGCTCAACTGGGGAGGCAGCAGCCACTGCACCTCCCACTGATGAGGAGGACGCAATCAACGTCCTATAACTAATCCATACCCCCAGCCCAACATGGTCCATTGAGGGGAGTCCAAGGGCAACGTCCGGATCTGGTAGCCAGGGAGCACATGACACCCACACTGTAGAAGGTGCATGGAGCCCTCAGGTGTCCTCACCGGATGCCGGAAGCACGGACCAGGGTGCACCGTCCAGCCCAGCAGCACCTACCACCCTGCCTGACCTTGCAACCATCACCCGGAGGCAGGAAGACATTACTGCGCTGGTCGCCCAGCATATGGCCGAGACAGGCCGTCTAAGGGATGACCTCAACAAATATGCAGGGCAAACAAAGGCGGTCATTGAGGCCTGCACTGACAGGATATGCCAGGAAATGGGCCAACTCCGCCAGGCCATTTTACGTATTGGGGACATCATGGAGCAGCATCACCAACCCCCAACACAGGATCGACTGGGAACCTCCTCCTCAGCGAGTTCCCAGCAGACCAGCCCCCTGCGCCGCTCTCTGCGCAACCTGAGGCGCCCCACATCACACCAACCCAATGTTGGTGGAGGCCCTGAGGCTTAGGTCCACCAAGGACCAGGTGGCACATGTGGGGCAGGAAACGTAGACACCATAAGACTCACCTGGGTGTGTTGGGGGGGAGGGGGGAAAGGGTGCATTTGGGTGTGTTGGGGGGAGGGGGGTAAGGGTGCATTTGGGTGTTTTGGGGGAGGGGGTAAGGGTGCATTTGGGTGTTTTGGGGAGGAGGGGGGTAAGGGTGCATTTGGGTGTTTTGGGGGGGGGGGGTAAGGGTGCATTTGGGTGTGTTGAGGTGTTGCACTTCTTATCACATTCTGTTCAATATACACTGTTCTTAAGTTGAAACCCAAGCGTGGTCTCCATCATTGCGTATGTGTCATTTATTTTGGACAGGGTCCTTTGTGGGACTCAAAACATGCACCAGGGCAACAATATCCGTCTCCGTCCATGCTATTTCACCTTTGTGCCTGATGGGATTTCAGAATCAGATGCTGACGCACATCGTGTGCCTCCTTGGCATTGCCTCTTGCATGTCCTGCCGGGGCATTCCACCCGTACTCATCCCCATCCACATCATGCTCTTCTGGTGGTTGCATGTCAATTTCAGGTGGCATTGGCACATTCCATCATATGCACATTTTTTGATGCTCTACACATGCCATGGTTATCTTTGCCACTTTGACACGGCTGTACAGGAGTGCCTCACCCAGGCTGCTTAGGCAGCGGAGCACTGTCATTGGAAGGCTGACTGCCAGCTCTATCACGATGCAGGTACGGGGATGTGCAATATTGTTGCCCTCTTCCTGCTGGTTCTGTGGGTTCCGTACAGGGGTTAGGAGCCACCTCTTCAGTGGATAGCTGGCATTGCCTGTATGGTGTGAGTAATGGGTACCTGTTACGGGTCACCTCTGGTGCGGGCTGTTGTTGTTGGTGCTGCACTGCTATCATGTAGTCAAGCCCGTCATGTCATGCTGCTGCTATTGGGACCATCTTGGTGTGGGAAGGGGTGTGGGTAGGGGTGTGGTGTGCTCTTTTGTGCTGCCTGTCTCCATTGCATGCACCTGTGCTGATTGTGTCCACCTGTGGTAGATGGGTATACTGCTCAGGTCTCTTAACGGGTGCTTTTCGATGCCGTTATTAGCGCCATGCCGGTAAGGGGTTTTTGGGTGTTTTCCATGCCGCTAATGCCATGTCCGCATGGCTTGTGATGGCCTGGTATTAGCGCCATGGCGCTAATTCCGGCCTGGGGGTCGCGCGCCCGCGGCCTTGCCGCTATTAGTGGCACCCTAATTAACGGGTGCGCTGATAACGGTGGGTCCGGGTCGTGATTGGCTTGGGAAATTACAGGTACCGGTATTCCCTTACTGCACAACGTGTAATGAGGCCCATAGTCTCGATTTTCAAAGATCTCATCACCCCTGCCTCCTGCCCTGATGAAATCATCAAAGATGAAACCTGGTGTTCCAACATTCAGGCCGCTCTAATAAACAAAGTCAAGATGCTCTAAAAAAATATATTAGCACAACGCAAAACACTTCCCAATCAAGGCACCCCACCCTCACCACCTAACCCTATCGATCAAACCCCTCTCTTCCTATTCAGGAACATCACTGAGCCGGAAGTCACAGACCTCCTCAAACACATCAAACCCTCCACATGTAAAGGGGACATCTGTGCCCCAACCATCATTAAAGAATGCGCAGACTCACTTGTCCCTATCATTACAGCATTCATTAATGCATCATTCTCCTCTGGAATTGTACCACAAAGCTTAAAAAAAGCCTGGGTTTGCCCACTCATAAAAAAAAACACACTGCCTGCCCCAACAATTACCGCCTGATCACCACCGTCCCCTTTCACCCTTAAAATTCTTGACAAAGCTGCCCACATGCAAACCCAACAATACTTGGAATCCAATGCCATCCTAGGCAGAAGATAATCAGGCTTCCGCAAACAACATGGCACAGAAACTGCACTCCTAGATTTAAAGAACCAAATCACAAAAATAATGGATAAAGGCAACCCCGCCCTCCTGCTTTTCCTTGATCTCTCTGCAGCGTTTGATCTTGTTGACCACAGCAGCCTCACATCCCATCTATCAAACGCAGCCCACTTCTCGAATAAAGCCTCCTCCTGGATAGCCTCCTTCTTAGAAGGAAGGGCCATGAAGGTGTACTCGGAACATGCCAATGCAGCCCCCACCACCATCAACTGTGGAGTCCCCCAGGGATCATGTACTGCACCTGCACTCTACAAGCTGTTCACCAAACCTCTCTTTGACATGCTGGACGCGCTTGGCATAGCTTACACAAACTATGCTGACGACACCCAAGTCCTCCTCCCCCTCATTGGTGATTATGACAAAGATGCAGAAGCCCTCTTCCAGATATATGCCACCATCCAAAGTTGGATGGCAATCATTGGACTCTGCCTTAAGAGGGACAAATATGAGATCATCATCTTAGGCCCCAAGGAAACCTTCTCCAAACTTAACCAAAGATACTCCCAGTTCACCATCAACAACACAAACATATCAGTCTCCACATCAGTAAAGACACTTGGAGTCTACCTAGACTCTACACTCTCAATGACAAGACAGGTCAGAGCCATCTCCTCTGCCCTCAGCACCAAACTGATATATGCATTGTCAGGACGAGGTGGGGGGGTCTGTACTTCCGCTCTCTATATGGCAGAGGAAAGGCACAGAGGACCCCAGCCAAGATTCTCTGATATGGTAACGATGGACGAGCAATCAAGGCCTAGCTTCTCAGGAGGTGATGCAGGCTGGTTCTTAAGTACAGTGTATCCCCAAGCCCCCACAAAGGAATGTCCACACACTGTATTACTGAAAACACAGTCTTTATATAATTAATATTCAAAGGTTATGTACACTTATCACAATAATGCACCTTGTGCTCCGGAAAATCAACAATGGTAAATATCTACAATTCTAAAGTGGTACCACTAATATTCGATTAGAGTGCATCAACAAGGCTGTGAAAATGCCACACGGATCAATAGCAATGAAACCAGCAATATAGAGAAGAGAGAAAGCAGACGGATGAAACAATAGGCAGACGACTGGTCCTTGCTACTGGACACAGCTCTGAGTGGAGATCCCCCCACCTGGGCAACCTGTAAGATAACGATATATAAAACAAGCCCAGTCCATATATTGTTCAAGAGTCTCGTTCTCTCCTACAACGTTTTACCCCCCCAATGTACCTGGTGGAGTAGAGTTCATCGGCGAGGCGTCGACCGATCCTTCTGGAGTGACTCCCTTTAAGGCAGGAGCCACGGATCGTCGAAAGGCGTCGCGGACTCGGGGTTCGGTGTCGGGGAATCGGCGGCCCTTCTTGAATGTCGCCCCTTTCAAGCGGGAGACACGGGGCGCCGAACGTCCGACCGTGAACCGGGTAGAACGACGTCGATGAGGCAGCAGGCTTTGATCCGAGCGGTGCTCGTCGACGACAGAGCGTTGGCGTCCTGCAAGGAAGAGGCGTGCGGGGCACCTCGGTGACGATAGTTCTGGACCGCAAAGAGATGAGGAAGAACTGTGGCCCAGCAAGGGCGTCGAGTCGTCGGCGTCTCTGCGGTCTTTGGGTGGCGGGAAACCCACCGGTGGATACTCCTCGGCGCGTCGACGGTCAGGCCTTCTCCCACAGGAGACGGCACGGCGATGCAGACGAGAGCGTCCGTTGATCAAGTTAAAGTTCTTAGGCAAACGGGAGCACGGCGGCTCCGGTCGGCGACGGCGGTCGTCGACAGTGGCGGACAACAGTCCGGGCGCTTCGCTTTGGGATTCCTCAGCGGTCCCCGTATCGGGTCGGCAGCCTGTCGTAGGTCTGTCTACCAGGGAGCGTTGGCAAAGGTCAGCTGTGCACGATGGTCCCTCGTAGCTCGGGAAGAGGGCGCCTTACCAGGTCCTCTCTGGGTCAATCCTTGGAGACACCGTAGCCTTTAGATCGTGAAGGAGGGCCACGGCAATCCTTCTCTTCCAGCAGGGCCTCAAGGTCAAGCGTCAGTTACTCCAGTTACTCGTCGTAGTGGACTTCAGCTTCTGAACAATTTCCAGTGGTGAGAGGTCCCCAGATATACTATTCAGTCTCTCATCCACACTGCTGGCACACACTCAGCAGCCAATCGTACAGAAGGGCATTCATGCAGTCGGTCAGCCAATCAGGCACGCAGGGCATTCAGGCCACTCTTCTCCCGCTCAGACACTCACAACAAGGAATGTGGATTGAGACAAGTACTCAGCCATTCAACTCTACACACTGCATTCAGTCCAGTTTCAGGCAGGGCTGTCTCAGTCTTTGTCTCTCATGGCAGAAACCAGACAGCCATAACACGGAGTGCATATTGGTCACACTCCCCATTCACCCAGGTCCCACCCACAGGAGGTACCCACAACATACAGTCAGCGGGAAGGCTCCAGTAAGTCTAGCTGGGCCTTCACAACAACACCATATACGGAACTTCCACCCAACAGCCAGTCAGGGGGAAGGGACAGAGTCAGGGCTTCCCAGGACTTCGGGAAAACAAGGTATCAGGGGATAGAAAGTAAGAGGCCACCGGGGCCATCTTGTTTCCTATCAGGAATCAACTGATTCCAATGGCAGGGCCGGGGTACCCCAAAATGGCGGATACCCAGCGCACCTGTCAAATTCAGCATGTAGCTGCCACCAGCCCATACCCTACTCTGTGGGCCACCCACGGGTGCCCAAAAACATACACTAGGGGCTCAGGGTTGTACCCCTACCCATGGGTGCCATAAGGGTATCCCATGGGTCTGTTCACCAAACCAAAAGAGAGAGCTGCACCGCCAGGAGTCCCGCATGGACTTCTGCGCGGAAAACACGACAGAACACACGATAAGAACAGAAAAAGGACAAGGATACGGAGGCCCTGTCCCTCCGATGCATTTCCAATATCACAGTCGCCCCCCCCAGACTGAGGTTAGGGTGCCTAATCTCCCACGGGATAGACACCCTCATCCAGACGGTCAACATACCTTCTGGAAAGGCCATCTGCATTATCGTGACTCTTCCCTGGTCTGTGCTCTATGGTGAAGTCTAGCCCTTGCAGGCTAATGGACCACCTGAGCAGTTTCGGATTTTCACCCTTCATCTGCATAAGCCATTTCAGGGGCTTATGATCTGTTTGGACCTTGAAGGTGGACCCCGTAAGGTAGGGCCTAAAACGCCTAAGGCTCCAAACTATACTAAAACATTCCTTTTCAACAGTAGCCCACCTAAGTTCTCTACCCTTGAGTTGTCTACTGATGAATATGATAGGATGTTCTCTCCCTTTGTCATCTAACTGGGACAAGACAGCTCCAATTCCGGTGTCGCAGGCATCCGTCTGGACGATAAAGGGTCGGCTGTAGTCAGGTGCACACAACACGGGTGCCCTGCACAGACTTTCTTTCAAGCCATCAAAGGCCCTCTGACAGTCTTCAGTCCAATTAACCTTCCTAGGCTGTTTGGGTGAAGTCAGAGCTGTCAGTGGTGCGGCTATGGTCCCATAGTCCGCCATGAAATTGCGATAATACCCAGTGAGGCCCAAAAAGGCTCTCACCTGGGTTTGAGTAGTGGGAGTCTCCCAGTTCTGTACGTCCTGTACCTTACTGGAAAGAGGCTGGATTTGACCCCCTCCTACCTCATGACCAAGATAGGTAACTTTCCCCTGAGCTATCTGGCACTTGGTAGCCTTGATAGTGAGGTTAGCCCTTTTCAAGGCCTGCAACACTTTATCCAGGTGTGTCAAATGCGCTTCCCAGGTGGAACTGTAGACGGCAATGTCGTCTAGATAGGCCACACAAAAGGCCTCCAGCCCACTGAGCGCATGATTGACCAACCTCTGGAAAGTGGCAGGGGCATTCTTCAACCCAAAAGGCATGACCCTAAACTGGTAGAGTCCCTCTGGTGTGGAGAATGCCGTCTTTTCCTTTGCATGGTCCGTCAGAGCTATTTGCCAATAGCCTGAGGTGAGGTCAAAGGTGCTCACAAATTTGGCAGCACCTATAGTGTCCACGAGCTCATCAGCCCTGGGCAATGGGTGCGCGTCAGTTTTGGTGACGGCATTGACTCCTCGGTAGTCCACACAGAACCTCCAATCTTTGGTACCCGCCTGGGAACTTGCCTTGGGGACAAGGACCACTGGACTGGACCAGGGACTGGTTGAGGGTTCAATTACACCCAGATCCAACATCTTGGCGACCTCAGCCTGGATGTGGTTCTTAACGGTATCTGACATACGGTAGCACCTGCTCTTGACAGGCACGCTGTCACCAGTGTCAATTTCATGCCTACACCAAGGTGTAAGGCCCGGTGTCAGCGAAAACAGAGAGGCATACTGCTGGAGCAAAGCCCGGCAGGCCCTCTGCTGCTCTGTTGTCAAATCGGGAGAGAGCTGTACTCCCTCCACTGAGCCGTCCTGAGGGTTGCTATGCAGCAAATCAGGAAGGGGCTCACTCTCATCCTCTTCTTGCCCTGAAGCTAGCAAGAGACATGAGACTTCTGCTCGCCGGTGGAAAGGCTTGAGCCTGTTGACATGGAATACCTGAGGGGCTACCCCGGAGGCACCCAGGTCAACCAGATAATTGACTTCGCCCATCTTGGAGATTATCCTGAAGGGTCCAGTCCATTTGTCTGCCAACGCTCTAGGCTTGGTAGGCTCCATCACGAGGACTTCCTGTCCCGGAGTCCAATCGACCTGCGAAGCTTTAAGGTCATGCCAATACTTATTCAATTCTTGGCTGGCCTTGAGATTTGCTGTTGCCTGACCCATCATCTGTGTCATCCTCCGTCTGAGGCCTAACACATAGTCCCCCACTTGCTTGGCGGGACCTGGAGGGGTGGCCTCCAAGCCTTCTCGGATCAAGGCGAGGGGCCCCCTCACGGGATGTCCAAAGAGTAACTCAAAGGGGCTGAAACCAACACCCTCTTGAGGTACCTCTCTGTAAGCAAACAGCAGGCATGGCAGGAGGAGATCCCATTTCCTCCGTAGGGGCTCTTCCAAAGCACCTAGCATGCCCTTGAGAGTTTTGTTAAATCTCTCAACCAGACCATTGGTCTGGGGGTGGTAAGAGGTGGAGAACTTGTAGGTTACCCCGCACTCTTTCCACATGGTCTTCATGTAACTCGACATGAAGTTGGATCCTCGGTCGGAGACAACTTCCTTGGGGAATCCAACACGGGTAAAAATGCCCAGGAGAGCCCGGGCCACCACCTTGGCAGTAATAGTCCGAAGGGGTATAGCCTCAGGGTACCTGGTGGCATGATCAACCAAGACCAGGATGAACCGATGTCCACCTGAAGTGGGAGGGTCCAGGGGACCGACAATGTCGATGCCCACCCTCTCAAACGGTGTGCCGACCACTGGCAATGGCTGCAGTGGGGCAATGACCCTGCCTCCAGTCTTGCCAGATAACTGACAAGTGGGGCAGGTCCGGCAGTGGGACTCCACTTCCACTCCCATCCGAGGCCAGTAGAAGTGGGCAGAGAGCCTCTGCTTAGTCTTCTTGGTACCAAGATGACCAGCCAAGGGCACCTCATGCGCCAACTGCAGTAGGAAGGGCCTGTAAACCTGGGGTACCACCAACCTCTTGAGGACACCAGGTTCAGGCTTAGTGGGCTCACTAACAAGGAGCTCACCCTCCCAATAAATCTTGAATGTCCTAGGCACTTCACCTTGTGCCTGGGACAGGGCCTGCGTCCGCAGACCCTCGAGAGAGGGACACTCTCTCTGCCCTTTACAGAAGTCCGCCCGGGAGGGTCCCCCTTCAGCTAACAAGCATTGAAGGTCGGGATGATCCTCCGGGTTGAGAACCTCTCCCACAGGAGAGTCTTCTGTCTCTTCTCCCACAGGAGTTGAGTCCGGGTTTTCCACTGGACCCAGCCCGTCCGGAGCATGGATCCCAATGGGTGCTGTCGGAACAGCAGGAAGAGAAGGTGTTCCTCCCACAGAGGTGGCCTTCTTGGTCTTCCTTCTTCGTGCCTTAGGCCTCGCCTTTGGCTCGGGTACCTGACTCACAGCCAGACCCGGTGTCACCTGTGACCTAGTGACCGCAGCAGCAGTCATGGGAAGACCATCCGAGATCAACCCCAACTCTACTAGATCATTACCTAACAGAATGTTAGCAGGGACATTGTCCTGAACCAGGACAGGAAGCTTTGCTGTCTTGTCTCCAATCATGAGTGTGACTAAGGCTACAGGCGATAATTTGGGAGGCCCACCAGCTAACCTGGTGGTTCTCAGAGGAGCACTTACATAGTCCTCTGGCTTGAGCAGGGTCCTGTCCACCACTGTCATGCTTGCCCCAGTGTCTCTCAAACCAGTAGAAGGCTGGCCATTCAAGAGGACACTTCTCAAAAACCTACGGGTGTTCTGTGGGATAGTCGCCAGTACTTCTGCGTACTGGTCCCAGGCCCCAAGGGACACTAAGGAAATCTCTACTGGAGCACCAAATGTGATTCCGGTAGAGGAGGGGAGGACGGTGGCCTCCACCTCAGACACGGGGTAAGGGTAGGTCAGGCTGACAGCCTGTACTCCAAGTGCCTTACCTTTACACTTGGAGTCACCCCTTCGGTGATCCAGAGCCCCACAATCCCAACAAGTGCTAGGAGTGCGAGGTACGGTACTGGAACCACTGGGAGCCTGCTTTGCAGCAGGTGGACCACTACTCTTATTCCCACCCACAGAGGACTTATCCCCACTAGATTTTTGGTTCTTAGGAGAGGAAGGTTTTGTTTTATTCGACTGTGACTGCTTGGGGGACTCCTCAGCTTTCTGAGAGGCCCCCTTCTCTTTATCCTTGTCCTTCCCACTGGAGTCCTTAGGGGACACCCGGTGGGAGACCCACTTGTCAGCCAACCTAGCCAGCTTAAAGGGGTCCAAAATGTTCTGGTCAGCAACATACTGACGCAGCTCTGGCGAACAGGCTTCAGAAAAATGCTCAAAAAACAACAGGTGGGATAATTCAGCAAAAGTTTTCACCTTGTACCCATCAATCCACCCCATCATGTTCATGTGCGCAGCACTCACCCAGTCAACCCAAGACACATTCTCTCGTTTCTTAAAATCCCTGAACCTTTTAAGATATTGGGTAGGTGTCTTGCCAAACTTGGCAATTAAAGCAGACTTCATACACTCATACTGACCCCTTTCTTCCACACTGAGTTTCAGAATACAGTCATATCCAGTTTGAGGCACTCTGCTTAACAAACACTTAGCCCAATCTCTTTTATCCACATCATGAATTGCACACGCCATTTCAAACGCTTCAATCCATTGGAGGATATCTGAACCCTCCAAAAACACACCAACCAAATCTTTCATAAACTTGGTGGCTGGGGACCTGCCACTCTCAATTGGTTTAGCTGAAGTCTCCACTCGAGCTTTCTCTAACTGGATTCTCTGACATTCAGTGTCCTTATCTTTGAGCGCAAGATCCCTATTCTTGAGTTCCACTTGCTGTGCCAGCTCCTCTTTCTTAAGCTCAGCTTCTATTTCCAACTTGCGATATTCAAAGGCCAATTTCATCCTTAATAACTCAAGTTCCATGGAATTGCTGGGGTTCGGAACAGAGGCAGCAGGAATGGCGGCATTCCCAGAAACAGATTAAGCGACAACCCCAGGGGCAGAGTCCTCACTGGTTGCATCCCCCCCTTCATCAAGAGTTTCACCATCAGTCTGGTAGTCCACCAGGGCAGCTATCAGCTCAGCCCTAGACTTATCCACAAAGTCTAACTCCCTGGCTTCACAAGCACTCTGGAGAGCCTCTAAGCTCATCCGAGTCAATTTACCATTCGCAATGGTCTCCATCGCTTGTAATGCAGTTATTTGGAACACACCTAAACCTTAATTCAATAAAGTGCAGATATTTTGTAAGTGGCACGGTTATACACTGATTCTTAAAACCATAAGCATCCCACCGCTGCCACCAAGCTGTCAGGACGAGGTGGGGGGGTCTGTACTTCCGCTCTCTATATGGCAGAGGAAAGGCACAGAGGACCCCAGCCAAGATTCTCTGATATGGTAACGATGGACGAGCAATCAAGGCCTAGCTTCTCAGGAGGTGATGCAGGCTGGTTCTTAAGTACAGTGTATCCCCAAGCCCCCACAAAGGAATGTCCACACACTGTATTACTGAAAACACAGTCTTTATATAATTAATATTCAAAGGTTATGTACACTTATCACAATAATGCACCTTGTGCTCCGGAAAATCAACAATGGTAAATATCTACAATTCTAAAGTGGTACCACTAATATTCGATTAGAGTGCATCAACAAGGCTGTGAAAATGCCACACGGATCAATAGCAATGAAACCAGCAATATAGAGAAGAGAGAAAGCAGACGGATGAAACAATAGGCAGACGACTGGTCCTTGCTACTGGACACAGCTCTGAGTGGAGATCCCCCCACCTGGGCAACCTGTAAGATAACGATATATAAAACAAGCCCAGTCCATATATTGTTCAAGAGTCTCGTTCTCTCCTACAACGTTTTACCCCCCCAATGTACTTGGTGGAGTAGAGTTCGTCGGCGAGGCGTCGACCGATCCTTCTGGAGTGACTCCCTTTAAGGCAGGAGCCACGGATCGTCGAGAGGCGTCGCGGACTCGGGGTTCGGTGTCGGGGAATCGGCGGCCCTTCTTGAATGTCGCCCCTTTCAAGCGGGAGACACGGGGCGCCGAACGTCCGACCGTGAACCGGGTAGAACGACGTCGATGAGGCAGCAGGCTTTGATCCGAGCGGTGCTCGTCGACGACAGAGCGTTGGCGTCCTGCAAGGAAGAGGCGTGCGGGGCACCTCGGTGACGATAGTTCTGGACCGCAAAGAGATGAGGAAGAACTGTGGCCCAGCAAGGGCGTCGAGTCGTCGGCGTCTCTGCGGTCTTTGGGTGGCGGGAAACCCACCGGTGGATACTCCTCGGCGCGTCGACGGTCAGGCCTTCTCCCACAGGAGACGGCACGGCGATGCAGACGAGAGCGTCCGTTGATCAAGTTAAAGTTCTTAGGCAAACGGGAGCACGGCGGCTCCGGTCGGCGACGGCGGTCGTCGACAGTGGCGGACAACAGTCCGGGCGCTTCGCTTTGGGATTCCTCAGCGGTCCCCGTATCGGGTCGGCAGCCTGTCGTAGGTCTGTCTACCAGGGAGCGTTGGCAAAGGTCAGCTGTGCACGATGGTCCCTCGTAGCTCGGGAAGAGGGCGCCTTACCAGGTCCTCTCTGGGTCAATCCTTGGAGACACCGTAGCCTTTAGATCGTGAAGGAGGGCCACAGCAATCCTTCTCTTCCAGCAGGGCCTCAAGGTCAAGCGTCAGTTACTCCAGTTACTCGTCGTAGTGGACTTCAGCTTCTGAACAATTTCCAGTGGTGAGAGGTCCCCAGATATACTATTCGGTCTCTCATCCACACTGCTGGCACACACTCAGCAGCCAATCGTACAGAAGGGCATTCATGCAGTCGGTCAGCCAATCAGGCACGCAGGGCATTCAGGCCACTCTTCTCCCGCTCAGACACTCACAACAAGGAATGTGGATTGAGACAAGTACTCAGCCATTCAACTCTACACACTGCATTCAGTCCAGTTTCGGGCAGGGCTGTCTCAGTCTTTGTCTCTCATGGCAGAAACCAGACAGCCATAACACGGAGTGCATATTGGTCACACTCCCCATTCACCCAGGTCCCACCCACAGGAGGAACCCACAACATACAGTCAGCGGGAAGGCTCCAGTAAGTCTAGCTGGGCCTTCACAACAACACCATATACGGAACTTCCACCCAACAGCCAGTCAGGGGGAAGGGACAGAGTCAGGGCTTCCCAGGACTTCGGGAAAACAAGGTATCAGGGGATAGAAAGTAAGAGGCCACCGGGGCCATCTTGTTTCCTATCAGGAATCAACTGATTCCAATGGCAGGGCCGGGGTACCCCAAAATGGCGGATACCCAGCGCACCTGTCAAATTCAGCATGTAGCTGCCACCAGCCCATACCCTACTCTGTGGGCCACCCACGGGTGCCCAAAAACATACACTAGGGGCTCAGGGTTGTACCCCTACCCATGGGTGCCATAAGGGTATCCCATGGGTCTGTTCACCAAACCAAAAGAGAGAGCTGCACCGCCAGGAGTCCCGCATGGACTTCTGCGCGGAAAACACGACAGAACACACGATAAGAACAGAAAAAGGACAAGGATACGGAGGCCCTGTCCCTCCGATGCATTTCCAGCATCACATGCATAATCTGTGATGTGCAATGCTTCTACCACCATTTTAACTGCTATTGTGCCAAATGTTATTCCACGTGTGTCCACCACCACTGAAAATGAGACCTCCAATGCAAAATCAGTGATGTGCAATTCTTCTACCACCATTTTAACTGCTATTGTGCCAAATGTGATTCCACGTGTCCACCACCACTGAAAATGAGCCCCAATGCAAAATCTATGATGTGCGAATTCTTCTACCACCATTTTAACTGCTATTGTGCCAAATGTGATTCCACATGTGTCCGCCACCACTGAAAATGAGCCCCCCAATGCAAAATCTGTGATTTGCAACTCCTCTACCACCCCCAGCATGACTCCGACCACGCCCACCACCTCACCCACTCTCACCATGGACCCCTCCCCAGCCATAACAGAACCCCACCTCAAATGTGCCATGATCAATGCTAGATCCATCAATGCCCACGCTTTGGATATCTCCGATCTCATAACCACCCATGCCCTCGATCTGCTCATGATCTCAGAAACCTGGTTACATGAGGCCTCTGGCCCTGCGCTCTCCCTTGCACTGCCCCCTGGCTACTCCATCACTAGACAAGACCACCTCTCTAAAGATGGAGGTGTAGCAATCATTGCCAAAAACTGCCTATCCATTAGAAAGATAGAGAAATCACTACAAAACAACGACAACTACCTCCAAGTCAAAATCAACTTCACTCCTCATTGTACCATTGATGTTCACATTGTCTATCGCCCTCCAGGCCCAACAGGAGACTTCCAAGCCTCTCTCATCCACCTCCTCTCTGACAACCTTAAAAAACATTTGAAATCTATTCTCCTTGAGGATGTCAACCTATGCCTCCTGGACAGTAAAGACCCAGCAGTCAAATCCCTTGACTCAGCCCTCAAGGCACTAGGCTACAAGAACACCATCTTCAGCCCAACTCACAACCATGGCAGAACCCTCGACTGGATCGCACAGCATAACTGTCCACTCATCATCACTGGAAACACTCCCACCCCATGGTGTGACCACCATATCATCACCTTTAGCATCCTCACCACTAGCCCCTCCACTCCTTCACCCCAACCCCTGCCACCATGCCTCGCAAGAAGCTCCCGTCAGCTCACTAAGGAAAGGCTACTGCCCTTCCTCCAAGGCCCAACCTTCAGACCACCTTTCTCCACAGACCCAGAAATCCTCGCATCAATTTATGATGTTGCTATCAAAGCAGCTATCAACTCCATTGCCCCACTTAAACACCGTAAATCTAAACCCACCACCCTCACACTCCGCAACGAAAAAAAGGCTACACTTACACAGTGGCAAACGTCCCACTCTGACAAAGATAAGTTGATCTTCAAAACCCGCTCCACCAATTACAAAAAGGCAATCACCCAAGCTAAGGCCAAATCCTTTGACTCCAGAATCTCAGAAGCCCAATCTAGCACTAAAGAAATCTTTGCCATTTTCAGGGAGCTCGTGACACCCACTCCCACCCCCCAGAATTTCACCAAAGACAAAGCCTGGTGCGATGAAATTCAAACGGCCATGCAAACCAAATTGAGCCTCCACCAAAACAAAATACTAGCTACTAAACAAGCCCTGCCCAATACGCATATCGTTGTCCCAGCACCTGCCTCGGACCCCCCAACCCTTCGCCTTCAAACCCATACAGGAAAAAGACATCATCAATATAATGAGGAACATCAAACCCTCCAACTGTAAAGGTGATGCCTGCCCAGCCACTATAATCAAGGACTGCACAGAAGCGCTAGCTCCCTTCCTGACACTCTTTGTAAATGCGTCCTTTGCCACAGGGAAAGTCCCCGCCTCCCTCAAGGAAGCATGGGTCCGCCACTCTTAAAAAAACCAAACCTCGATCCCACCTCCCCTAACAACTATAGACCCATCACCACCGTCCCATTCCTCCTCAAAATACTGGACAAAGCAGCCTACCTGCGGGTTCAGCACTTCATTGAAGAAAACAAACTCCTGGGACTCCGCCAATCTAGTTTCCGCCCCAGACACAGGACTGACACCGCCCTACTTGACCTGAAAAACCAGATGGACGATGCCAGAGACATTGGCAAACCAGCACTTCTCCTACTTCTTGAGATATCCGCAGCGTTTGATCTCGTAGATCATGACGTCCTATGCCATCACCTCTCCTCCACAACCAAGTTCTCCCCTGACGCCACAGCATGGATCACCTCCTTCCTACAAGACAGAACCATGCAAGTATTCTCTGAGTTAGCCTCCGCCTCACCCACCCTCATACTCTGTGGGGTGCCCCAAGGCTCCTGCCTCTCCCCCACCCTCTACAACATCTTCACACGACCTCTCTTCCTCATCCTCAACGCTATCAGCATTTCCTACACCAACTACGCTGACGATACCCAGATCCTGCTCACCCTCACTGGCAACTATGACACTGACTCCTTGACCCTTAACAACCTTTACAACACCATCCAAGCCTGGATGGCAGACAATGGACTATGCCTCAACTCTGACAAGACTGAACTCCTCCTGGTAGGTTCCCCCGACACTCTAGAAAATCTAGACTCCCAATTCAGCCACTTCACCATCGACACCATCAAAATGCCTGTCTCAGACTCAGTAAAAACTCTGGGAGTCTACTTGGATTCAAACCTATCCATGGACAGACAAGTCAATGCAATTGCCTCCTCAGCCACATATCATGCTAAACTTATCAACGCAGTCAGGCCCTTTCTCTACAAAGAGAACTGCACAAACATAGCCAGAGCCATCGCCGGATCCAGGCTAGACTACTGCAATGTTCTGTTCCTAGGAACCTCCAACAAAAACTTGGAAAGGCTACAAGTCATCCAGAATAGTGCTCTCCGTGCAGCCCAAGGCATTGCTAAAAGGGAACACATCTCGGAGGCCAGAAAACTAGCCCACTGGCTCCCAATAAAGGAAAGAATTGTTTTCAAAGCTCTGACATTGACCCACAAGTGCATTCACCTCACTGCTCCTGACTACCTCTCACAAAGGATCCACCCAGTCTCTTCTACAAGACCAACCAGATCACCCTATACCAACATGCTCTGGGTGCCACTAGTAAAAAGAGCCAGAGCGGGCGGATCCAGCTTCCCATATCTCGCACCCACACACTGGAATGCCCTACCTCCCACAATTCGAGGTGAGGCCTCCCTCATCGCTTTTCGTAAAGCAATGAAAACCATCCTATTCTCATAAGGTCCCTCGTAACAGCTTGAATTCTAAACATATGACCCACTGCATAAGTTGTAATACAAATAGCATACGTTTGTAATGATGGAACTACTTCTGTATTGATTTCTGTATTGATTTATAAGGTGCCAATGACTGCTACCATGCCTGTACCTCTGTAACTAAACTCTTATAAGTAACAGCGCCTCAAAGCCCCCGGGCTGCTTGTGCGCTATACAAATTTAAAGAAATAAATAAATATGCTATAAAACCCTTTCTAACCACCCAAAACTGCCTCTCCATCGCCAGAGCCACCATAGGAGCAAGACTTGACTACTGCCATGGCCTTCTTGCAGGCACCTCTACAGAAAACATCAACAGGCTACAAATAGTACAAAACAATGCACTCCGTGCCACCCTACAGATCCCCAAAATTACCACATCACACAGGCCAGACGAGACTCCCACTGACTCCCAGTTAAAGAAAGGATCAACTTCAAAATCCTCAACCTCATACACAAATGCATCAATCTCTCTGCTGTATCCTACCTATCAGAAACCATATCCAAGAACATCTCTGCCTGCCCTAAAAAGAGCCACCACGACAACCAACTCTGCATACCCCCATAAAAAGAGCCAACGCTGGTGGCATTGGCTTCCCCTACATAGCGCCCAAACTATGGAATGCCCTACCACGCATTCAGAGCAGAACCTTCTCTACTTTCCTTTCGCAAATCCTTCAAAACCACGCTATTCACATAGCCTCACACCCCAGACACCCCAGCTACACACTGCCTATGAAATTTTATTCCAAGCAGAAAATGCAATTTCTATGTAACTATAATTAAGAACCAAATGTATAATCTTATGTAACTGCTAAGCTTTCTTCCCTATGTAACAAGTAATGAATATCTGTAACAGCGCCACGATGCCTAAGGGCTGATGTGCACTTTAAAAATACTAATAAATAAATAATGTTCCAGGTGCCTTGGACAGTAGCCAGATTGCTATCACATTCCTAGACCCTTGCGACTCTATCATTGTCCTCATACTTCGATGAAGTGTCTAAGTCTGCCACAGGATGCACACCCCTTGCTATCATGGCAGTGTCATTCTTTCCGATTGGCCCCCCCGGTGGTGTTTACCTTCTCACTTCTCGACCCGTAGTCGGTCTTCATTTTGCAATGGACAGCATTTGTTTGGTCGGCTTACACATAGTCTGCTTCTTTCTTCTTGCATGCCTTTGTCTTCTAAACTGCTGCTGCAATGGTGAGTAGTGTTTCCAATGGTAAGTATGCACTTTGCATGGATCTTGGCACCGTTTGGCATAATTAGCATATTTTGAATCATCACAGCAGTCTGGTCTTTTAATATGCAAACGACCGCCACTTCACAGAGACGACTGTTCAGCCTCTTGTTGGCTTCTTCACATACAGTGCCATCTTCTACACTAGCTGGGACCCTTTTAGCAGCCCGGGGAATATCTTCTGAACTTACGAAACCTATTGCATTGGAGTAACATAATTCTCTCTCTGCCCTGAGCATATTTGGTGCGTTCCAATCCTTCTAAACACAACCACTGATTCCATAGAAGTGAAGTCTCCCTGTGCTTCCAAAGAACGGAGGCAAGGAGTGGCTCCTTGCATGGTCGGATTGGTTGCAAAGTTTGAGGTGTCTGGCTTTCCTGCTGTCTCTGTTCATTGTAAGGAGGGTAAATGGCCCTAGAGTAACCTAGAGCACACTCTTAAACTGAGCGCAGTCTCATACTGAGCATTCTCCTTCAGAGCTCTGTTCCTGGTAAGTTAGTCACTTAAAGCTCTGTTCCTGCAAAGTTGGTCACTCAGAGCTCTGTTCCTGGTAAATTAGGAACTCAGAGCTCTGTTCCTGGTATGTTAGTCACTCAGAGCTCTGTTCCTGGTAAGTTAGTCAATCAGAGCTCTGTTCCTGTTAAGTCAGTCACTCAGAGCTCTGTTCTTGGTAAGTCAGTCACTCAGAGCTCTGTTTCAGGTAAGTCAGCTGCTCAGAGCTCTGTTCCTGGGAAGTCAGTCACTCAGAGCTCTGTTCCTGGTAAGTTAGTCACTCAGAGCTCTGTTCTGGTAAGTCAGTCACTCAGAGCTCTGTTCCTGGTAAGTTAGCCCCTCAGAGCTCTGTTCCTGGAAAGTTAGTACCTCAGAGCTCTGTTCTGGTAAATTAGTCACTCAGAGCTCTGTTTCTGGTCAGTTAGCCCCTCAGAGCTCTGTTCCTGGAAAGTTAGTACCTCAGAGCTCTGTTCTGGTAAAGTAGTCACTCAGAGCTCTGTTCCTGGTCAGTTAGCCCCTCAGAGCTCTGTTCTGGTAAAGTAGTCACTCAGAGCTCTGTTCCTGGTAAATTAGCCCCTCAGAGCTCTGTTCTTGGTAAGTTAGTACCTCAGAGCTCTGTTCTGGTAAAGTAGTCACTCAGAGCTCTGTTCCTGGTCAGTTAGTACCTCAGAGCTCTGTTCTGGTAAGTCAGTCACTCAGAGCTCTGTTCCTGGTCAGTTAGTACCTCAGAGCTCTGTTCTGGTAAATCAGTCACTCAGAGCTCTGTTCCTGGTCAGTTAGCCACTCTGAGCTCTGCTATTCATAACACTACACAGATTTGTTCAGAGCTCTTCACTTGATATCTAGAGTCTCTTACACATCAGAATTGTGTCTGTCAAAAAGAAATAGGGCATTTAAAAAAGAGCAAAAAAAGTCATTATGTCAGTAGCGCTTCTCAAATTTTAAATGTTTGTGAATTTTAATAAGGATTCAGTCCAACCAATTAAACAATTGTTGCGCCGAGTATGTTGTGAACAGTTAACCTATCCTCACCCATTCCCCTTTCCTGTACCCAGAAAGAGAGTCAGAAGGTTTAAGTTATGCAATGGCCTCTCTTTGTAGGTAGCAGTGAGCACAGATGTTGCATGATGAAGGAATCAGAAGCATTTTAACAGAAGTGGTTGTTCCCTTAGCTCTGTGTACATTTGCTCACATTTGATGGTCTATGGAGCCTTCCAACAGGTTATAAAATTGCAAAAAAAGAAAACGTTTAAAAAGGCCACATAACTCCTGAATCTCTCAAGACAATGGGTAGTTCAGCGCAAACCACCCCCATATTCCGGTACCACTGGACTTTCTCCATCATCTGGATGGGTTTACGGTTGTATCGACTCAGTCCACTCCTGTTCTATGCTGGAATTTCTGTGTGATTGTGACGAATTGCACTTCTTCACGATCTTCTTGAAAATAGGCTTTACCCCCAAACTTGTTTTGTTAAGACCTACCTTTTTCAATTATCCAGCCTCCAGTTCCCTGTTTCTCTTCCCTAGGCGTCCGTTGCCACACCTTAATCTCTTCCCCTACCCCCAACTTTATTCATTCTTTTCTTCACTTTTTACACCTACTTTACTTACATTTACCTTCCATCCTGTGGTCATTTGTGTAAAATGCAAATTTAGGGAACCACCAGCGCTTGCTCTCGTGTGTGTTGTTGGACCCTCGGACTGCAAATTTAAATATTGACAAGTCAGATGTGAAAATGGAAGAGTAGAACTGAGCATAATCCTGTTAACTCGTCGGTTTTGCTCCCCGTCTTGTGCAAAAACAAATGTTGCCTGCCAATTATGGTTTGCAGATGGAATATATTAATGGATTACTATGGAATCCGACTGCTCTTTAGTGGGTGTTAAACCAAGTCCGGTTTAATTGGAATAGATTTGTTTTACACCTGCATGAATATCTTATGCAGGAGGTAGGCATAGCAGACAACCTATCCCTGCTCAGTGTCCCTTTGCATTTTCAGAGCCCAAAAATAGGCTACACTGGGAAATAGAGGTGTGAATGCATTACATCTTGCTTTTAGGCTTCCATTTCCCGCTTTTTGTATGTGCGGGGGCCGGCCTTCAGCCGTCACACATGCATGCAACCACACGCACCCATGCACACAGAGAACACACGCCGGAGATGTGTGATGGCTCCGGTCTCCGGTGTGAACTGCCGGGCACCGCCTTTATTATTCAAACGCGCATGCGCGAGCCCCGTAGAGCCTCGCGCATGCGTACCTCGTGTACGCAGTACACAACATCCCTCCTTTTCCCCGGAAACAAACAATTAACACTTAACTGCAGAAACAACAACAATTAACAATTGACTGCAGAAGTACAACCTGGTTCCTTCTTCGGATTTGCAACAACACCTTTCCCCACCTATGGTGCAGGGTCCATGATAAAGTCTCGGAACCTCTGGGGAAGTCGTCGTCCGGCCCTGCTCGGGTATCGTGGTGCCGCGTCACCAGGGACCTCCGATGTCTCGTGATCTGCAGTTGGAGTAGCTTCCTCCATCCCTGTCTCTTCCCCTTGTTCCGGGACCTGTTCTGCTGTTACCTCGCCACCAGCGGCCTTGATGCGCTTGAAAAACGACACATTTCTGGTGACGGTTCCTCTGGCATTGGCTGCGGTGACCATTGTACCTTTCACGTGTGTTACACCCAGTGGTTGGGTCTCGTAAGTTGTCGACAGCTTTCCTTCTGCTCTTCTGTTTCGTACCAACACGGTATCTCCAACTGCAATCTGTTTTTCCGGCAGTCTCCTCCGTGCTGTTTCATTCTCGTTTCTCCATGACCTTTCTAATTGTACTTGGTCATTGTCGATCACTCCTGGTTGTCTCCCCTCTGATTCAGGTATGAGTCCTCTTGGGATCTTCTTGAAAAGTGCCTCCACAGGGGCTATTCCAGTTGATCGATGAGGTGTTGTTCGATACTCCCGGAGAAATTCGAATAAATTCCGTCGGAGGTCTTCACCGCCATTTTCGGATATGCAAAACACCTTGTTTAGTGTGCGCATGAAATGCTCTACTTCTCCATTGGCTCTTGGCCATAGTGGGGTGACTTTTCGGTGTTTTATCCCTCTCTCTTCGCAGTATCGAGCAAACGATTGTCCTTGAAAAGGTGACCCATTGTCAGAACATAACTCGATGGGAAACCCATGGGTAGCAAATATCTTGTCCATGGCCAGGGTGGTGTGGTCGGTGGCCTGGGACTCGACCAGTTCCACCTCTGGATATCGGGACCATTGGTCAGTTACTACTAGGAAGTGTAGTCCTCTTCCGGTAGAGCCGGTAGAGCCAAAGTCGGCATGTACTGTCCCCCAGGGTAAATCACTCCTTGCCATGGTCTGAATCGGGGGTCCCTTCTCCGCCGGGCTCGTGGCTTGGCACGGGATGCATGCCCTCACAAACTCTTCCACTCTCTTTTCCAATTCCGGAAACCAGACTTTGAGTCTGAGACGTGCCTTCATTCTGGTCATCCCTTGGTGTCCGTTGTGTGCCAACTGAAGGACCTTCGGCACGAGTGACCTGGGGATCACAATCCGGTGCCCTCTCAGCAGGAGACCATCGGCAGTTACTGACAGTTCATGTCGTGCACCCCAGAGCAGTTGCAAATCCCTTTGCGTTTCTGCATTTCTCCGGGCATTGTTCAAAAGGAGCTCCCGCCATGCTCCTGTGGCTACCGCACCTTTCACTCTCAGAAATGCCTCATCCGAGTTCGATTCGTTGGCAATTTCTTGTCTTGTCAAAGCAATGGGAAGCGCAGACTCGACGACCATGTGAATGGTGTCCACACAATTTGCAACCTCCGTAGTGTCTCTGGGTCGTCCTGCGCCGGGGTGACGAGACAAATAGTCTGCAGGGTTGTGCGTACCTGGGCGGTATACCAGCTTCACCCCGTACTCCATGAGGGATAGCATCCACCTCTCTATCCGAGGTAGCGGTTTGGAAGAAGCGCCTGCCAGAATGGGAAGTAGGGGCTTGTGGTCCGTCACCACTACAACAGGTTTCCCCAGGATATATAATCTAAAATGTTTACAGCCCCATAGTATTGCGAGGGCTTCGCGTTCAATTTGAGAATATCTTCTCTCTGTGTCTGTGAGTGCCTTACTGGCGTATGCAACGGGTCGCATGGATCCCTGTTGATCCGCCTGCACGAGAATCGCCCCAAGTCCCACTGGACTGGCATCCACTATGATTTCAGACTCCCGGGCTGGGTTGAAATACGCCATGGTATCTTGTTCCACTAAGTCTTGCAGCTCCTTTTCCACCTGAGCCCTCAGATGAAACGGTATGCGACGATGTTTCAGCGCCGTTGGTCTGACTGACTCATCAATGTGGAGCCTTATCGGCTCAGCCTTCAGTTTCCCTATGCCCCTGAAGAGCCTCTCAAAGCGTGTCAGGAGGCTGTCCAGATCTGTATGATATACAGCAAAAGTGAAATGAACCAGGTCGAGTGCTTCAGATGCTGCGCAGCTTAAAAGAGAGTGCGGACTTACACTGGTTACAAAAAACCTCGCTTTGATGCTGTTTTGGCCATGGGTCACTGGGGCTACGAATACCCCTTGGATGGGTAGGGGAGTATCTTCACCAAAAGCGTATATCTGAGCCTTAGAGGGCGACAGGGTTGGTGGGCCTGCCAGTGCGTTGTAATGTCTGTCCGCCAGTACGCAGACTGAAGCTCCCGTGTCGATGAGGACTGGAGTGGGAATCTCTCCAATGTCTACAGTACATATGGGTCTTCGTCGAGTTCCAGGGCCATTTGCGATGCTGGAAATGAAGAAAATGTCTTCCTCCTCTTCTTCCTCTTCTTCGGCAATGTGTAGGTCGTGCACGTCCTGTTCAAGGGAGGATATGCCCCTCACAGTGCGAGCGCCACCTCTACCGGCCCTCTCTGGTCCTCTGCTTGCTGCCACGGGCATGGCGCCCTACACATCCTGGCGTAATGCCCAGGTATCCCACACCTGCCGCATGTTCTTGATTTGGCTGAGCATTCACCTCTGTGTGGGAGGTCATATCCACAATAAGAGCACGACTGAGGGGTACCTGATGTCGTGGGTCCTTCTCCCCTCTTCGGTGTCCATCTGGCCTTCCCAGGTGCGAAACGTCCGACTGCAATTGCCTCCTCCTCATTCTTGGGATGCGTGGCTGCGTCCATTTTCAATCCTCTGGCCTCCGCCAGCTCATACGCTCTTCCCATGTCCAGGATTTGCCAGAGGGTCAGCCCTGGTTCCCTCAGGACTTGCCTCCTAAGTTTTCCTGAGCAGCATCCTTTGATGCTGTTTTGGCCATGGGTCACTGGGGCTACGAATACCCCTTGGATGGGTAGGGGAGTATCTTCACCAAAAGCGTATATCTGAGCCTTAGAGGGCGACAGGGTTGGTGGGCCTGCCAGTGCGTTGTAATGTCTGTCCGCCAGTACGCAGACTGAAGCTCCCGTGTCGATGAGGACTGGAGTGGGAATCTCTCCAATGTCTACAGTACATATGGGTCTTCGTCGAGTTCCAGGGCCATTTGCGATGCTGGAAATGAAGAAAATGTCTTCCTCCTCTTCTTCCTCTTCTTCGGCAATGTGTAGGTCGTGCACGTCCTGTTCAAGGGAGGATATGCCCCTCACAGTGCGAGCGCCACCTCTACCGGCCCTCTCTGGTCCTCTGCTTGCTGCCACGGGCATGGCGGCCCTACACATCCTGGCGTAATGCCCAGGTATCGCACACCTGCCGCATGTTCTTGATTTGGCTGAGCATTCACCTCTGTGTGGGAGGTCATATCCACAATAAGAGCACGACTGAGGGGTACCTGATGTCGTGGGTCCTTCTCCCCTCTTCGGTGTCCATCTGGCCTTCTCAGGTGCGAAACGTCCGACTGCAATTGCCTCCTCCTCATTCTTGGGATGCGTGGCTGCGTCCATTTTCGATCCTCTGGCCTCCGCCAGCTCATACGCTCTTCCCATGTCCAGGATTTGCCAGAGGGTCAGCCCTGGTTCCCTCAGGACTTGCCTCCTAAGTTTTCCTGAGCAGCATCCTTTGATGCTGTTTTGGCCATGGGTCACTGGGGCTACGAATACCCCTTGGATGGGTAGGGGAGTATCTTCACCAAAAGCGTATATCTGAGCCTTAGAGGGCGACAGGGTTGGTGGGCCTGCCAGTGCGTTGTAATGTCTGTCCGCCAGTACGCAGACTGAAGCTCCCGTGTCGATGAGGACTGGAGTGGGAATCTCTCCAATGTCTACAGTACATATGGGTCTTCGTTGAGTTCCAGGGCCATTTGCGATGCTGGAAATGAAGAAAATTTCTTCCTCCTCTTCTTCCTCTTCTTCGGCAATGTGTAGGTCGTGCACGTCCTGTTCAAGGGAGGATATGCCCCTCACAGTGCGAGCTCCACCTCTACCGGCCCTCTCTGGTCCTCTGCTTGCTGCCACGGGCATGGCGGCCCTACACATCCTGGCGTAATGCCCAGGTATCCCACACCTGCCGCATGTTCGTGATTTGGCTGAGCATTCACCTCTGTGTGGGAGGTCATATCCACAATAAGAGCACGACTGAGGGGTACCTGATGTCATGGGTCCTTCTCCCCTCTTCGGTGTCCATCTGGCCTTCCCGGGTGCGAAACGTCCGACTGCAAGTGCCTCCTCCTCATTCTTGGGATGCGTGGATGCGTCCATTTTCGATCCTCTGGCCTCTGCCAGCTCATACGCTCTTCCCATGTCCAGGATTTGCCGGAGGGTCAGCCCTGGTTCCCTCAGGACTTGCC
This sequence comes from Ambystoma mexicanum, assembly GCF_040938575.1. Classification (NCBI taxonomy): domain Eukaryota; kingdom Metazoa; phylum Chordata; class Amphibia; order Caudata; family Ambystomatidae; genus Ambystoma; species Ambystoma mexicanum. Next base: position 1,088,840,864 of record NC_090922.1, on the reverse strand, counting down.
TCCTAAGTTTTCCTGAGCAGCATCCTTGCAGCAATTGGTTGCGGACCATTTCCTCTTTGTTGACCCACCTGCAGGAGCTCGCTAGGTGTCTCAAACGGGCACAAAACTGGTCCAGTGACTCTTCGCTCCGTTGTTTTTCCGCCCCCATGACAAACCTGTCGAAGTCAACATTCGCTAAGGGTAGGAAGTGATCCCAAAGTGCTTGTTTGACAGCGTCATATGTCGCCACTGGAATGTCGAGGGAGTCATATATTTTCTGGACTTCAGTGCCTGCGGAGTACATCATGATGGCGATCTTTGCCTCGTCTTCTGTCTCCCCCGAGGCTCTGAACATCATTTCCAGTCTTTTGACCCATATGAGCCATTTTGGGCCAAGTTTCGATGGGGGCCCCGTGGTATCAAATTCAGGCATGGGAGCCAGAGTGGTGCGCACTCTGCGTGGTATTGGGGCAAAGGCGCCCTCATCATCTGTTTCTTCACCCATCACAATAGGTACTCACAGTATTGTCTTGGCAGGATGATGGGTGATCCGACTCCCAACTGTGGCAGAGTCTTCCTGTTGGCTCTTCTGCCACTTCCTGTGTCACAGCCCTGCACCAGCTGGGCTGTGGAGTGTCCAAAAATTGCTGCAACTGCTTGCAACGGGCAGATGGCGCACGAGCACCCGAAACGGGCCGCAACCACTGCGTATGTTGTAGTGAGCGGTTGTAGTGAGCGAGCACTCAAAATGGCCGCCGGCTGTTAGAGCGGGTCCGCGACTGCGGAGTTGTGTTCCGTTTCGCCGATGTCAGAAAAACAGGAAGAACAGCTCCGATCCCGCCTCGTCGCCAATTTTGTATGTGCGGGGGCCGGCCTTCAGCCGTCACACATGCATGCAACCACACGCACCCATGCACGCAGAGAACACACGCCGGAGACGTGTGATGGCTCCGGTCTCCGGCGCGAACTGCCGGGCACCGCCTTTATTATTCAAACGCGCATGCGCGAGCCCCGTAGAGGCTCGCGCATGCGTACCTCGTGTACGCAGTACACAACATCGCTGCGCCCCCTATACAATGAGGCTGCCTTTCACTGCAATGAGGCGGCCTATCACTGTATGGGACTCATTCGTTTTCATTCTTTTTCATCAGAATGCAGTTCTCAAAATGGAATGAGTCCATTTATTGTGGTCAATGTCACTCAACTTGATGCTGCTTGCGGCCAGGGTGTTGCATAGGGCAAGTCTACTTGTCCCTACATTCGTCCAATCCTAACTTTTCTCTTGCACCGCAACTTCAGAGGGCCTGTTCTCTGGCACTGCTATGGGCTTGATCCTGAATTTCACTTCCTGGTTCCTATTCTTCAGTTTCGGCTTTGGAGTTCTCAATATATTCATATGAACTAGCCTGTTGCTTTGAGTCCATCACCCCTTCTGCCATATGGAGACTCTCATGGTTGCCATGGATTAATGCTGATGAAAGTGAGGACTCTCCAGGTGGTGTATCTTTCAGTCCTGACAAGGTTGAAACATCATCTCTCTTTATTCTGTTTATTTCTTCACGATTGGTTGATAATTTCGCACCATATCTTCACTGGAGACCCTTTCTATTGTCCAGTGCATGGCACACCACCTGTATGGCCGCTCTCCTTGGGCCGCTGTGCTTGAGTTTTGAAATGTTTTGATCTTCACAAGGGACCACGTTTATGGTGGGTGTATCCAGAGTAACAGATGCAATGACATGTTGCAAACTCTATAGCTCTAGTTCTTTCACTTCTTTAGGATCCAAAATCAGGGAATGGAGTTGAGAGTCAAATACTAGATACTGAACCCCGGTGCTATAGTGGCTTGGAATGTGTTCATTAATAGCTCTGGCCTCTGTTCTTTCTGACTTTGGTCTATCTGAATCTACGATTTGCACTGCTTAAGTTCCTTTTAAATCGTGTTCATTTGCCAACAGAGGACCATACATGTTGGGTAGTTCAGTTGGATATTGGGGTGTCAACTACAGTCACATGAGTCTTTTTCGAATTTTCGAATGTTCCTGTTGCTCACTCACAGCTGTAGGTTTGGGCATTCAATCCATGTATTGAGATAGCCTTTTTAGAATCATGAATACCATTAAGAAAAAAAGTCTTCCTCTGCAAAAATTGCTTGATGGATTGAGTCAGAGGTTCATTGATCAACAAATAGTACTGTAATAACTATTATGATCACCGTAACTTAAGATGACGTTATAATCTAACTGCTGGTAAATTTTAGGTCTTCGTACATGCGTAACTATGTAACTTTCTGCTTTTATTATCCTTTTTATTCTTTAAGAATAGCACCCAGATGCCTCCGGGTTGGGTGCGCTTTACAAATTGCAAAATAAATAAATAAATAAATGTAGCCGGATGCCAACCTAGTTTGGGTTGCTTGTTAATTAAAGTCTATTACAGATAGGGATGCGTTGACAGTTGATCTAGGTTTCTCAGTCTTTTTTTTATGTTAAATTACTTTTATTAAATAGTTTAAGCTAAATTAGACATATTAAATACATCTGTTGAATATATGACTTGTTAAAATAGTAATCAATATAAATAGATGTGATTAACATTCAACATTGTCTTAATAAATAATGGTAACTTGTATCAAGTGAGTACTAGTAAATTACACAAAGCAATTCATATTGGTGAGTTAGAAAGCAAATAGTAAACAATTAAATTTAGAAGATGTTTAGGGAAAAAGACGGACAGACACATGGATGGTTGTAGATGAATAAAAGGGGAAGTGAGTCTTGGTGTAATATATACATTACAGTGCAAACAATGTTTTTACTTAATGAATCAATTTCATACCTACAACATGATTAGCCGGGATAATTAAACATCCCTGCTGCTAGCATATTCTTAACTGACAGAGGAATGATCTGGTTGGATTCTGGCACACATTTCAAAGGAGGCCCTGCAGCTTTAAAATATATCTGGAGCCCAACCCTTTGATCTGCTTCAGCTATCCTTCTCCCATTGCTGTCCCCTAAAGCAGATCCATAGTGTTCTACAACCATGGAGAAGCATTTTATGTGATTACCTGATGGAGGAGGCAATGTATTTGTATTAGTGAGTTGGTTTACCAAATGAAACCTTTTCACTATATCAAAACATTAAAAGATTACATACAAGATATAATAACACACAGTCTAAAAAGAAAAGTTCTAGTAGGGTTAGCTTCCGGTATTCTCAACCCCAGGCACTCCATAGAGCAAATGAAATGTAAACCTTACATATAGGTTCCGAACTTTAGCGCTGGGAAAAAGGGTAATATATCTAGGTGGAAACTCCCTTTCCCTGGGAAAATTGCTATACTCCTTATATAATGAGTAAGTTTCAGTTTATCCACAGTCTCACAGCAGTTATAGTCAAATAATTTATTTTGAGCTAAGGTAGAATTTTCACTGAGAACAGACTCATCAGACGAATCCCGCAGTGCCGACGTGATGACGTTGTATGTTTACATGCGCTGTCAGTGCGTCTTTGTATACTTCCTAGATACCAGTTACTAGGGAAGCTATAAAACCTTGTTCGACGGTTCCATCTTGCTCGAGGATGGCGTCTGTACACACGGAAGCAAGTTACTACACGCAACCATTCCGACCCTGCTATCTGCAGCGGTAAGAATTGACAGAATGCGAGACACAGTGTCGGATTGACTTTCTGACAGTGACTTAGCGATTTTACATTTTCTCACCTGCCATTAGGTATTGATCACAGATCATAGCCCAATACCGTTTCACCGGCGGAAGTTTCTAATCATCATCGTGAGCCATATTGGTTCCTTGACAGTTACCCACATTTGAAAATCTACACTGTTTCCATCACCATGTAGGATCATCTTCTTAGAGCACATATAAATACCTATCTCATAAGATATAGGAAGTATAGTTATCACTTAAACATCATCCTACTTTTGAGTATATTTATAGTTGCCCACACAGAATTTTACGGACATGGAGCGATTTGTGTAACCTTGAACCACATGTCGATGTATGCATTGTGAACAAGCAATTCTATCAGAGAATCTTGAAGTATGACCACCTACAAACAGATATGAACGCTACTTCATACATGACTATTTTAACTTAATGCCATGTCTGATTAATATGATGCATGGACTAAAAGGGATATTATAATAATAATTTCAGGTTTCCCATGCATAGGGTGAAATTTTGAACACCCTGAGAAATATTTAAGTACAACCACTTCTGAGAAGTTCCTTAAGTACTACCACTTTAGTGATACCCCCAGTGATCTCCAGTCATCACTCACGGCAGGTACGAATACACTAGTGCAGGGAATTTGAATTATGAAACAATCACGACATAAGGTTCAAGTTTACTGACATTATTTCTGTTGTTTGTTCACATCTAACAGAGTATTCATATTAAGAGAAAGATAATCGTATTTACATGAAATCCTGCTCCTGAAGAAGGGATAACAGATCCCGAAACGCATTGAGCTCTTGTTAAAATCCTCCTTTTTATTTAGGAAAGTACCCCTCCTTTTTGAACATTTCTTGATTGTATTTCATTTTGATGAATTTTTACATTTGCATTTTAATTATGTACTACCAAATACTGTATTGCTCAATATGAATTTAATATTGTGGATTTGTATTAATACAATAGAAATCACAAAATGGTAGTAAACATAGTAAAAACAATGTTTATGAGTGCCCTTGTTTGGCTTACATATAACGTGTGTGGGTATCCCATTGTACCCTAAATTTGCTTCTTTTATATGAGATATAGAGATCTTTTTAAATTTCGTTTGTGTATTTGACAAAAACCCTGAGTGTGCATGGGACGCTAGTATTCCAGAGACCGTGGACACTGTTTTCTTTTGTTCCATCTAACCACAACCTAGTGTCGGGTCAGTATACACTCCTGTGCACCTCTCCACATCTATAAAATTGATTACGCACATTGAACCTCCATATGTGCAACTATATAAATCTTCCTTGCAACCGACTCATTCAAGCCAATCAGTGCTCAAAATTGCTTCATAGATGTTGCAAACTGGGTCAAAGAAGAAAGAGTATACCCTACTAACAGGGAATGCAAAGCCATGAACAAGCCTTTAGGTGGAGGGGTAAAATATTAGAAAATAAGCACATTTTTGCACCGAAGTACACATGTTGCTAAAGACCTTAGTCCAAATTCGTTGTGAATGTCGCAGTTAGGTGCAGACAGTGGAAGCCCCAAACCACCATTCCATATGATTCCCTCCAAAGATTTTAGAAATACACAGATATCGGGTAGAAAGGATTCCAAACCATAGGATAGAATAGGGATTACCTTATCAAGATAGAATTTGAAAAGGGTATCAGGGGAAATTAGCACTGGCTCCATCGTAGTCTCATCAATTGGGCGATCAGAAGCAGGGCCTTAGCTCGTAGGTTTTCCTGAGTAGCTCTATTAGAGGCCTTGTAAGTTAAATTGAAACCCAAGTATCTGATGGAAGTACCCAACTCCAGGTGCACTTTATTTATAGCCCAGCTCATAACCTTCGGCCTTCGCTTTCTGGAAAAAAATTGCAATCTTTGATTTCCCTCCATTGATGAAAAACTATTGTCTTCTGCGTGGAGACGAAAACAGACAATTTCCATTGCAGACCAACTGGGGTGAAATCAAAGAACAGAAGGTCATCAGCTAAAGCAAACCAGTTCAATCTCAAAGAGACAAGTTTAACTGGGAATGAGTTGACAGAATCCCATATTAAGTCTAAATCGGACAAATATATGTTAAAGAGAAGGGTCGCATCGATGTACTACTCGACAGCCATCTCAATGGTCCTAGCTAAATGACCCTCTTTGGAAATCCTGATTCTTACGAACGAGTTGTGGTGCAACATCATGATAAGTTTAACTAGGGTTGGATGACACCTCGATCCTAGTGTATGCACCACAATTTGGACCTGGTGACTATCGAAGGCACTAGATAATCCAAGTGAAGCCATTCATACCGTCCGTATAGAACCACCTCTTACTGTGCCCCTAATATGGGCCAAAATAATGTAATTCAATGAGTTGCCTACCCCTTTTCGAAAGTCTACTTGGTTGTGCGACAAGATGTTTAATCTATCAACCCATAATCCCAATTCTTTAAGATTTAAAGATGCAAGGATCTTGCCAGTTCCGTCAAGTAGGGCAATCAGTCTATAGTTGGTTGGGTTAGACGGATCATCTTTTGAATACAGGAATTATGTAGGACAGACTCCAAGAAGAAGTATGGTACCTGTGCTGAGGATGTTTTCCCAAAAGAGGTTAGATAACATGTTCGGCCATACGACTGGGTTGTGTTTTAGGGTAAAAGGAGTGAGGTTGTCAGGGCCCGGGACTCGAGAGCGTTTACTCTTTTTAATAATAGAGCATATTTCCTCCGTGACGGTGGAAGACTAGGTCAATGCCCTTGAGACATTGTCAGAGAGGATTGGGGAACCATTGTTTGTAGGGTCTGAAAATGTTCTAGTGTAAGGTCCAGGTCCAGAGTGTTCTACAACCTTGGAGAAGCCTTTTATTTGCCTACCTGATGGAGGAGGCAATGCTGTCCCACACCACTGGGTCCCTTCCTTCTTGCACAACCATTCAAAGGGTGCATGTTAACTGTGCTCATGAATGCAAACGTGTGCCTCCTATCTCCACCTCTGTGTCTGAAATTCCCACCGATTCAGTGAGATAGGCACCACTCCCAAAGGCTTACAATTATGCTTCAGGTGGCCTGAATTCTTGTATTCCAGAGAGAGCAAATGTGAGCCATTTCTTTTAAGATCGGTACTGCAATTCCTCAAAGGGCGGGTTCTGGAACAGAGGCAGTCGACAGATCCCTAACGGACTCAGCCAGCATCATCATCTCTCCAGATTGTTTGCTGTGGCCAAACAATGGTGCCAACAGGGGCATTGCTAGGAGGTAGCTGAAGGGGCTATAGGCCTGTGTCTTTTGGTTGTATCCCCAGAAAGAAGCTTAGAGGCTACAACCAAAAGGCTAGCTAGCTCCGAGTCCCGAAAGGCCTGACATTACCATAGCCAAGGATCTTTTCCAGACCTAGCAACTCCCCTGTGTGCAACTCTCCACCATTGATTAACAATGCTCATTTATAAGCATCTGGCAGCATCTTCCCACCTCTCTGCAACATGATAATGATGCCATGTTGCCTGGTTGATTAAGGTGCTTTTGTTTGTTAGCCTGGGGAGAGTTACATAATGTTTGGTGGCTGGTAGGTTATGACCAATCCTGACGAGCGTGCCTTTACTGTGGTGTTGGGTTCCTTCGTTAGGATGTTTGATAAATGTTTTTGAGCTTGCTAGTCTATGATTGTTGATAAGGTTAGTACAGTGCATACCCGATTTAATCATATTTAACGAGTTGCAATTGCAAACATTGACTTCGAATTTTCCCATTTGTGCATCCGTTGCTTTATGGAAAAAGGACACAGTTATTTAGAACAGGCTAATGAAGATTCATGTAATGATTATTGGGAGCATTTGTAACATGTTTCTAATTGATTTTCATTGTTTTCTTCACCGCTCCTTGCTGTTAGTTGCACACCACATCCGTTGCCACGTTGCTGGTCTTCTTGGGTAACATGCACGCCTGCATGCGCTTTAATTGCTACAGAATGTGTTGGCTACTTAATTAAATGAGCATCTAAGGCTATGAAATGTTTAATCTGTTGCTCGTGCTCTTCTTCCGCTGCTCTGGGAGCCAATTTCCTTCTGATTAGTTTCCCAATGGATTATAAATTGACGTTTGTTTGGTGGATTTTGGTGCCAATTTACTGTCAAGATGTTAATGGATCCTGGACTTTTGCAAACAAATGGATTGTTTGTATGTTGATGCCGTTTGCATATTTACTCAATTATAAGCTCCGTATGATACACAAAGGAAAGTGTGTGTGTGTGGGGGAGGCGGGCGTAGGCATACAAAAGCATTGCCTTTCAAATACCAATATGTACATCAAAAAATAAATTCACATCAAAGTGCTGTGAAGGCGGAAGGAGGGAGAGTGAGGAGTGAAGGGAGGGGAAAGGGCATAAGGACAAGTAAGGAGATCCATTTGCACTAAGATCAAAGTCACCTTCCTGAATCTGTCAGTGACAACCAGTGTGATAAGTGCCAGGGCGGACCAGAACCTCGGATTCATTGTACTGGTCACCTGAGTCTTTCGTAGGGAATGTTTGCTTTAGCAGTTTAAGCTTCAGGTATCTCTTGAGTCTGATGTGGTCCACTTGCTGTTTTAGGACCTGTGTCAAATCGTTGCCCGATCAGTGGACCTTGTGGGCACAGCAGTTTGGCTCTGATTCATTCATTCTTGCCTGGGTTGGAGTTATAGTGTCTGGTGGAAGAAGATCCAGGCGCTGTTCGGGCATCATTGTGTGTGCACAATAGTTACCACTGCTTTTACAGAATGCAGGTGGTTCAGGTGGAGTGATCCTTCAGTCCATGGGCAACCACTAGGTAGATTTAAATGCTTGTGTGACATGGTGTCATAGTTTGAGGGCAAGTGCTGTTGTTCTTTTTGTATCTTGGACCAGTTGCATTGGTTTGATTAGATACTTAGGCAGGCCTAGGTATATATATGTTTTGTAATGTAGCTTGCAAATGAAATAGTAATGTGTTGTAATGTAGCTTGCAATTGAAATAGTAAATGCTTTCTTAGAATATTACTGAGCTCGGTGTTCTGAGGGCTCAGAGCGTTCTTGTTTATCTTTGGACGTTCTGAAAGTGTCAGTTGAAGTTGTTGTTGCTGTAGTTGACACTCTGGCACTCTGCTGGGGTCTTTATATCGTATAACTCAATAAATCTAATACATAAGCTTCTCAGTGAGTCATCCATCCTTTACAATATTGGCGACGAGGATGGGATGGTGAAAAGAGACCTCCAGCAGCGAGTTGAATCGATGCCGCTCCACTCTGTATCAGTGTAGAAGCGGCCATCGCGGGATCCGTGTTCCAGTGTGTGTCGGACTGCAAGTAAGTGCCCCAGCGCTTTTGTGGCTCCTCCCAAGCCCTGAGCATTGCCCGCATAAGCCTTTGTGTGCGGCGCGGCCCTCAGTGACTTTCCTTGATGTGTACGGGCCAACCCTGGGCCTTACCGTACATGCTCATATAGAGGCGCATTTTCGAAATCCACGCGCCCGTTCTGCTGCGCTTGAGAGTTTCGTCTGTGTGCGAGGCCACCAGAGACTCGCAAGGTGGATAGTGATTTGGAGCAGAGAGCAGGCAGCATTCCAGAGGAGTCAGTTTGAGACTGCCAAGATAGCTGCGACGCCTGGGGCAGGGAAGTTGTGAAGTCGAGAGATAGCTTGAATAAATTACATGGACACGTTGGCTGCATGAAGTCTTTGTGAAGTTGCAGTCAAGGGAGTCTTAACTACTTTTTCGTCTTGTCACGTAGTACAGCCAGAGTGTCACCAGCCGAATGTGCACGCTTAACAGTAACATGAAGCAAGATAGACACCGTGCATTGTAGGCGCAGTGACCTAAGTGTCACGCGACATATAAACGCATATGTGGATGTGCTGCAAGGCAAACACTGTGAAGATTCTACAAGATTGTCAGAATTGGACATAGAAAGAGTAATTGTTTCCCAGGAAAAGATAAACAAGTGACAAGTTGGTCCTTCCTTGAGAGGTCACAGGAGTCTATCCCAGTATCTTTCAGTAATAAAGATTGCCTGTTAGATGGACTAAGTGCATGTTTTTACTGAGAAATTTCTAAAGTGTTGGATGTAAATTAATTTCACTGCCTTTTATATCTGTCAAGACTATTATTTCAACATGGCTTTGCCTGGCATAGCTGGTCCTCCGATATTTATACCCACACCTGGTCCTGTGAAACTTTTGTAGGCCCAGTAGCGCAAGGGGTTTATTCATTACCTCAAGGCCGCAGGGGGGAACTCATATTCATATGATAGGAAGCTTGCTCTGTTGTTGCACTTCTTAGGTTACGAAGGGCAAAGGATCTATGAGACACTGCCTCAGCCACCTGCAGATGGTAGTGGCGATACAGGGAGCAAGTTTGAAAATGCTTTACTCAAACTAGATTTGCATTTCAATCCAAAGACAAGTACAATATTGGAACGATTCAATTTTCGCACCCGGGTTCAAGAGCAAGGGGAATCCGTGGAGGAATACGTGACTGCTTTGCAACATTTAGCTCTGTCATGCAAATTTCAGGAGTCATTCGATGAACACATTCGAGACCAGTTTATGACTCAATGCAAAGCCAATAAAATTTGTGAAGAGCTATGGCTGAGGGATGAGCCCAGCCTTGATGAGGTGTTGGACATAGCAAGACGCGTAGAACATTCCTTGGCTTGTGTAGCAAAGTTATCTAAGGGAGAACCTAGTGACTTGAAGGATAGTAAAGCAGAGATTTTAAATGTAGTTGATGCAAAGAGTAGAAGAAGAGGAAAGGACAAATAGGTGATCCTTGGAGCTCCAGAAGATAAAAGAAAAATAAACTTTCCTCAAAGGGGAGAGAAGAAAGATGAAAAACTATGTTTTCATTGCGCTAGTAATTCACATTTCGCTTCATCAGTGATGTGTCCTGGCAGGAGACCCATATGCGCAAAGTGCAAAAGAAAAGGGCATTTCACCAATTGTTGCAAGAATTACCAGTATGGTCAGGTTAACCAAAAAAAGGTTTTGTATGTCAACGAGGAAGATGAAGCAAGGTCATCAGAGGAAGAGATTACACTTCCAACGCCTAATATTATTGTTAACACAGTGAATGGTGTGTCCAATGGTGAGAATGAAGATGAATGTGAACATCCAATTGCTACTTCGTGTGTAAATGGGCACATGATACGCATGATGGCTGATTCTGGATCCAAAGTTACCTTAGTTTCAAGAGTTGTTTTTGAAAAAGATTTGGAAGGTGATGTTTAAACGTTATTGGAGCCAGATATCAATCCTGGGGGATATAACCAGGACAAAATTGATTTGTTAGGTTACACCATGGGAAAATTCGATTTCAAGGGTCGTTCTTGTAATGGAAAGATTTATGTCACCAAGAAAGGCCAAACCTTGTTGGTTTGGAGGGAGCAAAAGAACTTAAAGATTAAACTAGATCCCAACGAGGTAGAGCAAGTGCTACAATTGTTATGCACACCTCTTACGAGTCATTCCAAGGTTTTTAGCAAAACATTGAGAAAAGTAATAGGGGTACAGCATCAGATAATTGTAAAGAAGGGAAGCACGACAGTTGTTGCCAAGTTAAGACCAGTTCCGTTAGCTTTGCGTGATAAGGTCAAGAAGGAATTGGAAAAATTGCTGAGGATGGGTGTGATAGAGAAGGCCGGAAGTAAGGAATGGGTCTCGCATGTGGTTGTTGTTAAGAAGGACTCTGGTGATCTGAGGCTGTGTATTGATATGCATGAATTAAACAAATGTGTGTTGGTGGATAGACGCCCGTTGCCGAACATGGGAGAGATGCTGACGAGTGTTGGACGTGGCAAAGTTTTCACCAGACTCGACATGGCTTCAGCGTATCATCAAATTGAACTAGAGGAGAGTAGTAGGAAGCTCACAGCTTTTATTACCCATAAAGGAGTTTATCAATTTAAGAGAATGCCGTTCGACCTGAGATCAGCTTGGCCAGTCTTTCAAAAAGTAATGGACCATTTGATGACAGGTGTGAGAGGTGTTTTCTGTTTCCAGGATGACGTGTTGGTATGTGGTGAGTCAGTGGAGGAGCATGATAACATTTTATACTCTGTGCTGAAATATTTGAGGAAAAAGGGATCACGTTAAGGGAAGAAAAATGCAAGTTCGCAATGTCTAAAGTGGATTATTTGCGACATGAAGTGTCTAGCCAGGGTGTGAGATCAAAGGAGAGTCTTATAAATTCTATAAAAGAGGTAAAAAGGCTGGTGAGTAAGGTTGAACTGCGATCTTTTCTCAGCATGACCGAATTCTATCAAAAGTTTGTGAAGAATTATGCTATGAAAGTGGAAAATATGAGAAAATTATTGAGGAAAGGCACGGAATTTGTGTGGAACCGTGTCTGTGAAATGGAATTCCAAAGAATAAAGGAGGAAATAGACTTGGCTAGCCCGTTGGGTTGTTTTAATACAAAAAGGACTAATATAATTACCCTGGATGCCAGTGAGAGCGGTTTAGGTGCTGTACTTTTGCAGAAATGTGATGATGGGTCGGAACAGGTGATTGCTCATGCGTCCCGTGGTTTGAAAGGGGCTGAGTTGCGTTACTCTGTATTGGAGAAGGAAGCGTTAGATTGCTATTGGGTGGTAGAGCGCTTTAAGAGTTTTGTATTGGGAACTGATTTCGTTGTTAGGACTGACCACAAACCTTTGAAAGTGATATTTGAGAGTAAGGGCCTAGATAAGGTTTCTTGCAGGGTGGCTGTATGGGTCACCAGATTGCAATGCCATAGGTTTGAGATGCAAGTGATTCCAAGTACGGAGAATATCTTGGCAGACAGTTTGTCAAGAGTGAAAGTGGACAATGATGACTCATCGGATGATATTGAGATGGAGATGGTGTTTGTAAAATCTGATGGTATTGTGTCTAGGGAGGAGTGGCTAGAAGAAGTGAGGAGAGACAATGTGTTAAGTATAGTAATATCTTATGTGATAACTTCAGTATGGCCTAAGAAAGTGGAATTATTGGACAGTGAGAGACCGTTCTGGGAGGTGAGAAATGAGTTGTCTGTTGCAGATGGGATTTTGTTTAGGTGGGAACAAGCAGTAGCTCCTGAGGGTATTCGTTCCAAGCTAATTGATATAGCTCATGTAGGTCATATCAGTGGTTCCAAATCAAAAGGGGTTTTGAGGTCTTACTACTGGTGGCCGGGTTTGGACAGATATAACGAAAGGCGACTGAGTGAGTGTCATATGTGCATCAAAACCGGCAAGGGATGTGAGTCAAGGAAGCAGCCGTTAGTAGATGTAAGTGTGCCATCTAAGGTGTGGTGTGAATTGGCCATGGACATTTTGGGGCCTGTCGATTTAGGTTATGGTAGAGGCAGGTTTGTGCTGTTGGTTGTTGATCTGTTTTCCAGATGGTGTGATTTCAGAGTTGTGAGGGAGATTTCAGGGGAGAGCATGGTGAATGGTTTGCAAGGGATATTTGCCAATGAAGGTCTTCCGGAGAGTATTCTTACTGATAACGGAACTCAGTTCACTGGGGGGATGTTTTCCAAAATACCTAAGTAAATGTGGAATAAAACACAAAAGGTCTGCCTTATACCACTCTGAGACCAATGGGGTTGTCGTGAGAATGAACAGGTGTGTAATGGAAAGTATACGTATGGGGCAGGAGTGTGGGTTCGACAAGATGGTGACTATTCAATATAGAATCTGGGCCATGCGGATGGCGCCCTACGCATACACGGGCTTGTGTCCTTTTGAATTGATGAGGGGACGTAAGCCGTACTCCAGAGTGAGTCCTCCATAGTTAGGTAGGAGTAGAGAGTCTGATTTGGTTGTTGTTGAAGTGAGGAACATGCTAAAAGAAAAGAAGGAGAATTGGGTAATGCACGAGAATGAAAGGCGAGGCAAGAAGGAGTTGCGCGTAGAATGTGGGGATTGGGTAAGAATCAGGAAGGGTGATGTTAAGAGAAAGGGAGATCTTTTATATTCGGAACCTGTAAAAGTGGTGGCTGTGTTGAAAGGAGCTGTGCGAGTTGTGGGTGGCCAAGTCTGGAAAAAGAACAGAATTGCGGTGGTGAAAAGGAGCGGTGTGTGTTGGAATGTTCAGGTGATGTTATTTATTGCATTATATAAAAAGGGGAAGATGTGTTGTAATGTAGCTTGCAAATGAAATAGTAATGTGTTGTAATGTAGATTGCAATTGAAATAGTAAATGCTTTCTTAGAATATTACTGAGCTCGGTGTTCTGAGGGCTCAGAGCGTTCTTGTTTATCTTTGGACGTTCTGAAAGTGTCAGTTGAAGTTGTTGTTGCTGTAGTTGACACTCTGGCACTCTGCTGGGGGTCTTTATATCATATCACTCAATATATCTAATACATAAGCTTTCCAGTGAGTCATCCACCCTTTACAATAATAACCCATTCGAATAATGAAGCCTGGAGAGAACACAGGCTTGGAACAGTTCAATTGTTTATCCTCTGCTCAAGCGTACCTCCTGCGGACAAAGCATGCGCATGTATATTGATAATGGGCGCTGAAAATTGACTACCAAAGAGGTGGCCGGGCAAATGCAATGCAATTTTAGTTGCTGGAATGCACTAAACACACATATATGTTCGCTCAACTTACATCCATGAGGCTGAGTAATCCAGTGCCATGTTTGGGAATAATATGATTTAAAAAGAAAAGAAAGAACTACATGTGTATACTCTGGGCATTGCACAACTAGGCACATAGAGGTGTAAAAGAGTATAGTCTTAAGTCACGAGTGTATGTACACACCATAGAACTATTTCCCTAATTTTCAGGAGCATGGAAAACAAATTAAAGGGAAAACAAACAACCTGCGTACAACCCTCAGTGTAGGCATACTTTACGTACTGGAAGCTTACACGGCTATTCCTGCCACATTGCTACTGCCTGATGCACTTTCTCATGTGCTCACTGGACGGTTATCTGTCTTGCTGGCTATCTGTCATGGCTCCGGGCAAGCATCATAATACCCTATTATGCTCCTAAAAATCATGCCAGCACGCCCAACAAAGAAACAGCGCGTAACAGGTATGCATCGGGCAGGTTTGTTATGCCACCTGCACTGCTCAGGGGCTGTTCAGACTACTGGCATGAGCAGCACATTTCACAAAGAGGACTTTTGCTGTAGTGCTGCTTAATGCGAAGCTCGCCTACAACATACACATGTTTCTTTACATTTATGGGAATTAATATCTGCAAAGAATGTTTGGATTACAAGACCAATGACTATTATTTCAAATTATAATGCATTTGGACTTGCCTGAAAACACACCCGTAGGGACAATGAATTACGCTTTTACTCGTTAACTTCCCAAAAATTCTTATATGGACCCTTGCTTACTTGATAAATTGTATGCTTTGTAGATGGCTGCATTGTTTCAGTGTGCATGCTTATCCATAATGTACTCTAGTACCTTGAAGCGTCTTTTGTGATAGATGGAATTACAAATAATGGTCTTAGACCAAATAATTGGACTTACTGAAGGAATATGGCAAAGTACTGCGTTATTCACATTTAATAAAGGAGGGACACCTGACAGGCATTGGACTGGTATATGCACACTCACACAGTAGTTTGATTGCATAGAGGTCGTATACCCCAATATGCGTCATCTGTGACGTCATTCTACATGGCAAAATACAAAACCTATTGAGGGAAGCGATGGGTTAAAGGAACATAGCTACTTATAGAACATAAAATTGGCCAACCCTTATCTGTAGGGCATGCCTTGAACTACCTCTAAACATGTATAGTACTGATTATAGCGGACAAAATAGCAGTGGATGCAACATTGTATGTAAGGTTGTCCCTCAAACCAACTGATTGGTTGGAGTACTAGCCCAATCTTGGACCTAGGTGTTTGAATCCCGTCAGACTACTCCCCATTTTCCCAATTAGTCCATTATCTCTCATCGGCAGGCCTCAAGACAAATTCTTTCTTTTGTAGTTGACCTTGTTGGCTGCTCACTGTCCTGGAACATTCAAGGGAGTGTGAGCACACCACTATCTTTGTCTGAGGCTTTAATGAATAGCCCTTGTTTTTGACTTCTGAGTCACGTGTTAGCAGACCACGAAACTTTCCATTTCAGCCTCTTATTTACTGCTATTTAATTTAATTATGCAGGGTGCTGTTGCTCCTCTTGGCCTCTAGAGACTTGCTCAAATGAAATGTTCACACTTTTATTTGACCAACAGTTGGGCCCTTGCAGATGTTTTCTTCATCTTCAAACTATGAGGAATGTCCCACATTCAGAGCTTACCCATGTAACTCCCTTTGTGTTCTGTGCTTATTCATTAAAAATAGCATCCTTAATTCTGGGCCAACCTTGGCTCATCGTTGGTTCTGAACACAGAGCTGTTCTTCCACGTCTCCTGATTCTGCAGCCTTGGTTTGTCTCTGAGGTAGCTTTGTTAAATTGGACATGAGCCAGCGTCCATTTTCCTATTATGGCCGTCCTAGCCACGTTATATATTCCTCTATAGCAAGCTTCTATATGTTTCCTTTCTACCTCGCGTTACTGCGTATTTACAGTTGTTGATCAATAAGTAACTTCATCTTCTTTATATTCACGATTACTTTAGCTTTAGGTACACGTTTCGCTTAGTGCTTCAGTTACAGTATCACTCTTAAATATTTTCATATTGTTTTAGCATAGGTTCATACATCTTCTTCATGACATTACTCTGCCCTCGTCAGATTTTACTTAACGCCCATGATGGCCATAGGAGAGTGCTGACATCCTTCTATGTGGCATCCTTCCACTGGCTCAACATGAGGGTACATGCTGTATGGCTGTCTGAGTGCCGGTGTCCCATTTACTGCTCTAGTCTGACTATTCCAGTATGACGTGGTGAGGGGGCGGGAACTAGTGAGAAAGCGCCTACTTGTTCCTTTACAATAATAAAAGAGTTTTTTTATCCAAGGACTAAGTTCTACTATATTGTCCTAGTCAGTGAATAGTCAGATTAGACAGTCCTCTGGATATTTATTTAAAGTTAACGTTCTTAGCTATGTTCAGCTGTGCACACATCATCTGCACTCCCTCCCCCCCTGCTTCTCGGCTCTGCAATTAAGATACCAGGCTTGGCACATGGATTTAAAACAGGTTCTGCGTTTTATTCATCTAAAATCTGTGATTACAGATGATCTATGGAAATAATTCCATGTAGGACAACCCTCTACTGGCCCATCTCCTTGAGTGCCATGCCATTTGGCTGCCCATGTCTTACTAGCACTTCCTGCAGTGCTGGTATCTTCAAGTTCAGATAACTCTCCTGCTTCTGAGACTTTGAAGCGTGCCCTCTGTTGCAGGACCACCATGTACCCTGCTGTCACAAAAGGAAAAACACACATTATTATTGTCCTACCTATATCTCGGGCAAGGGTGGGTGGTCCGAAATTATGCAGCGTCTGCTAGTCTAGTTTCCTCCTTCATTCCCCTTAAACATAGCCATTTACCCCTTTTCCTATTACACCATCTTAGGCTTGCTGCCTACTCCAAATTTGCACATCGTGCTCCACTCTTCCCCAATGCCCATGCAGGGATGTTTCTAAAATTATTGGTTGTATATATATTCAAAATGTACCTAAAAATTATCTATCGCAGCAATAAAGTCAAACTTATTGCAAACATTACTTATTTTAAATACTACTTGTTATATTCACTGTTCCGCCTAGTGCATCCCATTTCCAGCATTATAAGCTTCAAGATTATTAAGATTAGATTTATGAATATGAAATTGTTGCTTTTCTTAAAAAAAAACATACAGTCAGTGAAACATGATTGGTAGCATTACTTTCAGCTAAATTAAAGTTATAAAATAAGTGGTATAGTTGAGTCGACACAAATATATAAGCAGTAGTTGATTTGGTTTTATAATTTAGCCATACAAAAAGCTGACAAAATATCTTTGTGTAGTTGACCATTAAATGTCGTAAGGACCCAAGATGAAAGGAAATCAAGCCAAATCTGTCTTTGAATCTTAGGGGAGTTTTTAGGAAAAATACGATTAGGAATGTTAGCAGCATCTATTAATTAATTGTATTCTTTTTTATAACTAAAACAGAATCCAATTAAATCACCCAACAAAACAATGCTATGTGTATTACCCTGATGAAACCAATTCTTTAAACAAGTAGTAATATCATTCAAAAGTTGTTTGACATTAATATTTTCAACCGGACTATAGACATGTAATATGATCCAGCGTTCCTGATAAGATGTCAAAGACCAATATAAGTAAAGCATTGAAAATTATTATTAACAGTCACATTTTCCTTCAACCCTTCCATCAGGGGAGTGCTGCTGAGCAGCCAAAGATGGCTGCCTTCTTCTGAGCATCCGCTCTGACCACCTGACACAACCGTTGAATGCCCCGCTGTTCGGAGACTGCTGCCGCTGTAAACCCAGGTAGTGCTGTCGGAGGGTCCCCGGCAGTCGGTGTGAGATTGTGGAGAGATTCGGCAGAGCCATTCGCTGAATACACACCATTGTGTGCCTGACAGGTGGTGCTAGCACTTTAGGACAAGTGTGCTGCTGCGGCATCAGCTATGCAGGCCAGCGTGGCCACCCTCAGTACGGCTTCCCAGACTGGAGTGGGGTCTGACTGAAGAGGATGCCAGAGCTGATGAGGAATAAGTGAACCTGTGTGGCAGAACCCATACAGAGTCTACAGAGCACCACACGACAAAGGGGAGTGCACTGACACAGGCACAGCGCTCTGTGAATCTGAGCCTGGCATGGAAGGCTTTGTGACTGAATGAGCCTCTACGGAAGGCCGCAGGAGTGCTATGGAGGGTAGCTATGCAGGATAGCAGTACTGGAATGGGGTGAGTAGCTGTTTCCTGTGATGTGCTGTGTCACAATACATATTGGCATACTGTTGGAATGGGAATGTAGAGCGAGGCCCAGGAGGCGCATATAAACATTACAATCTGGCCAGCTGTCATGACCACTGCCTCCAAGGTGTCAGACCTAGCCCAACATCCTTGGAAGCAGGGTCATGACCCTTATTCCAGGCACAAGCCGGCCCCCGTAGGGGCCTTTTGGACCTTGTCCTGGTGCCAGCGGCGCCAGGCTCATGCTCATAAAGGGACCCAGTCCCGGCACTGGAAGCGCCGGGCTCATATAAAAAGGATTGGTGCTTGGGTGGACTTACCTCCTGCAGACCATGCTGCTTTCCTACCTGCAGGATGAACTCTTCATCCAATCCTGCTGGGACTACTTTAACTGCTGGGTGGGGCCAGCACCACTCCCAAGAATTACATACTGGAACTCTTTTCTTACCTCTGAAAGATGTGGAAGAAGACGCCTAAGCACTACCAAAGGCTATTTAAACCACACCCGATTGGTTTCATGTGCTTCGCGTTATTCTGCAATAGCAGCAGGACGCTCACCGTGTCGGCTCCAGCTGATCTTCTTCTTCTGCACCTGAAAACAGGAAAATCTTCGACTTACCTTCCTGAATCCAGCTCCAGCCTTCCGCGACATCTGAAAAGGAAAACGAGAACATTAGAGTAGCACGAGACAGTACCAGAGCTGCTCTTACCACCTTCTGGCGCCTTCCAAGGCCTCGTGCCGCGATTCTTCGTTCTCCAGCCATCTGTAACTACAAAGAATACAGGTTAGCGATAGCTCTGTGATATCTGCTTACCTGTGCCACGGTGTCCGCGAGCTCCGTTCAGCGCCATTTGTCCGCACCTGTAAAATACAAGAAGGACATTATTAGAGCTCAGGACTCCATTTCTACTCACGTGCCTTAAGTGGTGATACCTGTCCATCCTCCGGCACGATCCTTCGGCATCAGTCTTCATCGCCGATTGCACCGCGACCTGAAAGAAAGGGGAAAAAGACTTTTAAAAGTGCATTTAACTTCAGATGAACTTTTTGCTTGCCTGCAAAAACTCCGGACTTCTCCACTTACCGGATCAGCATACCGGACCTGCAAAGAGGCAAGATTCTGAAAGGACAATAAAAAGACTCATATAAGTCACTCACCGTTCGTGCAGCTAACAACGGTCTTGCCTTCTGGACTCTACCTCCGCAATAAAAGGCTGAACTATCGTCCAGTGAAGTAACTGGCTACAGCGCCCCTGCACAGACGCGGGATGGAGAGCGCCGCTTTTACCTACCTAAGGTGAGCACGTGCGGCCTAGGAGAGTTGTAGGAGTGTCAGGAAGGGGAAAGGGCCGAAACCCCGTCAGGCAGACGTTAACCCCTGTTTCTTCTCTGTCCGCAGACATCTCACTCCCCAGATTAAGATCACAGTAAGGAGGGGGCCCTTCCAGGGTGGTGCCAAAGACCTGCGAGTGACTTTGGAAGGTTCGGAGAACGCCCAGACCAGACCCGCGCCTCCGAGGGATTCAGGTGAGCGTTACAGAACGCGAAGCCGACCACAAATATCCCACCCAGGCGCAATGGAAACCTCGGATACAGACCAATTGGCCCAATTGCTTGGGGAGCTGAGGGCCGAGGTACATGCATCTCGTCAAGAAACAAATGCCTTACGAAGGGAATTGATCGTTTCCAAAGAGCGAGCGGATGACCTGGCCAGGCAATTGCTACAAATTCAAGCTGGGCAAGCACCTTTGCCTACCTCGGAGGGAATTATCCACTTACAACCTCAAGCAATCCGGTGCAGATTAATCTGCCAGGGAATGTGCCCCTGGCTCCACCAGAACGTTTCTCAGGGGATCCTAAACGCTACGCAGTATTCATCAACCAATGCCGCTTGCACTTTTTGTGTAGACCCGCTGCATTCCCGACTGACCAAGCTAAAGTAGCGTTTGTACTTTCCTATCTTAGTGGCAATGCGGCTGATTGGTCCATTCCTTTAGTGACACAGGATGATCCGGTCCTCCAAAACTTCCAAGACTTTCAGGCCAGTATGGAAAAGTTATTCGCACGACACTCACAAGGGCAGGCCTTGGACAATGAACTCCTATCGCTAAGACAAGGTAACCAAGATCTCCTGGCGTACATAGCATCTTTTAACAGACTGGTGGTTGAAACCAGGTGGCCATAAGACAAGAGGATCACGCCTTTCCACAGGGGGCTACGTGGAGAACTTAAAGATGTCTTAGCACAGGTGGTAAATCCTCCGCAAGAGTGCTCCGATTATATCGACCTAGTAGTTCAATTAGATCATCAACTACAGAACAGAAAGGCCGATCGCTCCAGATTTGAAACCCGGACGTTCTCAAAGACTCAAAACCCTACTAAAGGAAATGATTCCGTGGAACCCATGCAGATAGGCATCGTGAAAGGACCTTTAACTCAAAAGGAACGAGAAAGGCGAAGACAGTTACAGCTGTGCCTCTACTGTGGGAAGTCTGGACACTTCCTTCGAGATTGTTCAGTGAAACCAGTCAAGAAAGCCTTGGGAGCTTCCGATAAGGATGCAAAACAACAAGAATCGGGAAACCACCTCGCCCGGCAAGCGTAGAGGTCCGCTTGCCGAGCGTAAAAACCAGTTCCTTGACCTCGCATTTCGTACTGCCCATGGTCCTCATAAGCCCCGACCAACCAAATCGTATGCATGCTATTAAGGCATTCATTGATAGCGGATCAATCGGTAACTACGTGGATCAAGATATGGCAGCTAGGATGAATCTTCCTTTATGTCCTAAATTGGTAAAAGATGTAATCACTACAGTGGATGGTACAGAAATAGTTTCCGGAGCAGTCTCTCACACCACCGTGGAAGTGACGCTGCTCTGCCAGGACGGACATCGGGAAGGAATCGTGTTTTGATGTAATCAAGGCCCCGCAGTTTCAAGTAATTCTAGGAGTTCCTTGGTTGGAAAAACACAATCCTCAGATCGACTGGCGAGCCAAGGTAATCCGGTTTCCAGAGTGCGCCCAAACTTGTTATTCTCGGCCCGGCATCAGGCTGGCAGCCATCGCTTCCGAGAACCTCCAATTGCCTCCTGAATACCAAGAGTTTAGTGATGTCTTCCAGAAAGATCAGGCCAACACCTTGCCCCCGCACAGATCATACGACTGCCAGATAGATCTGATACCCGGATCCACTCCACCGTGCAGTAGAATATATGCTTTTACTGAGCCAGAAAATCTTCACCTCAGACAATACTTAGACCAGTACCTGGCTAACGGATTTATTCGTCCCTCAAAATCTCCAGCTTCTTCAGCTTTGTTCTTCGTCCCGAAAAAGGAAGGTGACCTGAGAACGTGTATAGATTACCGCGCCCTGAACCAGATTACAGTCAAAAACAGGTACCCGCTGCCTCTGATTCCCGAACTATTGGACCAAGAAAAGGCGCCTGTATTTACACAAAACTAGATCTCAGAGGAGCTTACCACTTGGTACGAATCAGGGAGGGTGACGAATGGAAGACGGCCTTTCGCACAAAATACGGATTATTCGAGTATCAAGTAATGCCTTTTGGACTATGTAATGCACCGGCCGCCTTCCAGTTTTTTATGAATGACGTTCTCCGAGAGCTTATTGATGTTTGTGTAGTCGTCTACATTGATGACATCCTGGTATACTCCTCCTCAGAAGCTGAACACCGACGACATGTCACCGCAGTTTTGCAGAGGCTTCGCCACCATCGTTTATTTGCTAAATTGGAAAAGTGTACCTTTCATGTAAAGGAAGTCGAATTTTTGGGGTTCATTTTGTCACCCAACGGTGTTCACATGGACACAAGAAAAGTGGATACTATCACCAAATGGCCGTCTCCGACTTCGGTAAAAGGAGTACAGAGCATGTTGGGCTTCGCTAATTTTTACCGAAGGTTTATCCCCGAATTCTCTCGAATAGTCCAACCTATCACGGCTCTCCTAAAAAAGAACAAAAAATTCGAGTGGACTCCAGAGGCCGAACAAGCCTTCCAAGATTTGAAAGCCAAATTTATTTCTGCTCCAGTCCTGAAACATCCTCGTCCAGAACTTCCTTATATCGTCGAGACCGACGCATCTAGCCTTGCAATGGGGGCAGTTTTGTCACAAAGAGATCCTGAAACACACCAATTACACCCTGTGGCGTTTTGGTCCCGCAAATTTTCGGCCCCGGAAATCAACTACACAATCACGGACAAGGAACTTCTGGCAATCAAGTCCGCCTTTAAGGCCTGGCGGCATTATCTCCTAGGAGCCCGGCACACTGTCACTGTAATTACTGATCATCGTAACCTCCAATATTTGAAGTCAGCCAAGGCCCAATCTTCAAGACAACTCCGTTGGGCTTTATTTTTCTCGGAATTTGATTTTGTGATTACGTTTCGGCCGGGCGTCAAAAACGGAAAAGCTGATGCCCGTTCACGAATAGGCGTTAACGAACTCGCAGCTAATCCAGAACCAGTACCCATAATCCCCGAACAAAAGATTTTGGGAGTCATCAACACAATGGCCCTCATTACGACCCTGGCGGAATTCGCGGTGCTAAATGCACCGCGGAGCACGGCGGAAAGCTGCCGATAGCGCCATGGTGGTTGGCGGATTTTCCACCCCATGCCGACCTTGGCGGAGCGGTAAATCCCCAATCCCCATTTTGCCCTTCCCCATTCCCATTCTTGCCCCATAGGGTATAATGGGAGTGGGGAAGGCGTTAATTACGCCACCGTAAAGTACGGTGGCGTAATTAACAACGAGGTCCCTTAGCGCCATGGATTTCTCCGCCCGGTAAAACCAGGCGGAGAAAGGCTCCATGGCGCTACGGGAACTCGTAGTAGGGCGGACGGGTCCGCCACGATTACCGCTGGCGGTAACTCACTCCGCCAGGGTCGTAATGAGGGCCAATGTCTCTTGACGACATAAAAAGGAAGATCAAGCAAATAATAACTCCCGAAGATTCCTTGACTTGGCTGCAGAAAGGAAAGGATTTTACGATAGATCAAGATCTATTATACTTCCAAGGCAGACTTTATTTACCGTGTGATGACTTACAGAAACAGGTCATCACCTGCTATCATGATTCCTTAATAGAGGGACATCCGGGTGTAGCCAAAACCTCCGAAAAAATTAAAAGACATTTCTGGTGGCCGTCCTGGAGAAAGGATATCAAAGACTTTGTGGCCTCATGCGGCATCTGTGCACAAAACAAGAGCCAGAGAGAAAAACCAGCCGGGCTACTGCATCCGATAGACATTCCACCGTGCCCTTGGCACACCCTCTCAATGGATTTTATCACGGATTTACCCCCTTGTTCCGGATATAATACAATTCTAGTAATTGTTGATCTTTTTTCAAAGATGGCTCATTTTGTTCCACTGAAAGGATTACCCACAGCTTCCATTCTAGCCCGAGAATTCCTTGAAAACATCGTTCGCTTGCACGGGTTCCCTTCAGTCCTAATCTCTGATCGAGGGAGCCAATTCATTTCCCATTTCTGGAGAAGTTGTTGTCGTCTTGCACAAATTGACGTGCGACTCTCTACCTGCCACCACCCTCAAACTGACGGGCAGACTGAGAGGACTAACCAAACTCTGGAACAGTATCTTCGTTGCATGTTACAACAATCAGAGGGTACTTGGAGGGACATTCTTTGGATTGCTGAATATGCATACAACAACTCAATACATACCGGAACAGGTAAAACCCCTTTCTTCCTGTTGTATGGGGTTCACCCTCGGACCTCTAATTTAGATCCGCCTCAAGATCTCGGAACACCCGCTGTGGACCATCTTCATGCGACCATAACTCAAACATTTAAGGAAGCCATTGCACACCTTCAACGAGCCAAAGAATCTTATAAGAAAGGTGCTGATCAACATCGGAAAGAGGCCCCTCAGTACCAAGTAGGAGACCAAGTCTGGCTGTCTACTAAACATCTGTCTCTAAAAGGACCACGCACCTTCAATCCAAAGTACTTAGGACCCTACACGATCACGGCTGTGATAAATCTTGTGGCGGTTAAATTAGAATTGCCCACTCGAATGAAAATACATCCTGTTTTCCATGTTTCACTCCTGAAACCTATGCAACCCGGAACCCGTCTGACTAAACCTCCAGAGCCAATCCAAGTAGACGGAGAAAACGAATACGAGGTTCGGAACATCTTGGATTCTAAGTTTTTCAAGTCAAAACTGTATTACCTGATTGATTGGAAAGGGTATGGCCCCCAGGAGAGATCTTGGGAACCTTCAGAAAATGTCCATGCTTCTCGTCGGTTGCCAGTCATTTGGTCGAAAAAAATTGGTCGACCAGACAAATGGTCGAACCAATTTGATCGAAAACCAAATGGTCGAATTTTTTTTTTTTTTTATTTTAACCCTTTTTTTTTTTTTTTTGGGGGGGGCCCTCCCCCAACCCCCTTTTTTTCTCTAAAACCCCCTTTTTTAACTAAACGAAAACCCCAAAAATAAATATATAAATAAAAAAAAAAATTCGACCATTTGGTTTTCGACCAAATTGCGTCGACCAAATTGCAGTCGACCAGTTTTTTTTCGACGAGTTGACTGGACACCTTCTCGTCTAATCAGAAAATTTCATCGGACCTTCCCCAACAAACCAAAGCCTCCGGGGAAGACCAATTTGGGAGGGGCCTTGAGGGGGGGTGCTGTCATGACCACTGCCTCCAAGGTGTCAGACCTAGCCCAACATCCTTGGAAGCAGGGTCATGACCCGTATTCCAGGCACAAGCCGGCCCCCGTAGGGGCCTTTTGGACCTTGTCCTGGCGCCAGCGGCACCAGGCTCATGCTCATAAAGGGACCCAGTCCCGGCACTGGAAGCGCCGGGCTCATATAAAAAGGATTGGTGCTTGGGTGGACTTACCTCCTGCAGACCATGCTGCTTTCCTACCTGCAGGATGAACTCTTCATCCAATCCTGCTGGGACTACTTTAACTGCTGGGTGGGGCCAGCACCACTCCCAAGAATTACATACTGGAACTCTTTTCTTACCTCTGAAAGCTGTGGAAGAAGACTCCTAAGCACTACCGAAGGCTATTTAAACCACACCCGATTGGTTTCACGTGCTTCGCGTTATTCTGCAATAGCAGCAGGACGCTCACCGTGTCGGCTCCAGCTGATCTTCTTCTTCTGCACCTGAAAACAGGAAAATCTTCGACTTACCTTCCTGAATCCAGCTCCAGCCTTCCGCGACATCTGAAAAGGAAAACAAGAACATTAGAGTAGCACGAGACAGTACCAGAGCTGCTCTTACCACCTTCCGGCGCCTTCCAAGGCCTCGTGCCGCGATTCTTCGTTCTCCAGCCATCTGCAACTACAAAGAATACAGGTTAGCGATAACTCTGTGATATCTGCTTACCTGTGCCACGGTCTCCGCGAGCTCCGTTCAGCGCCATTTGTCCGCACCTGTAAAATACAAGAAGGACATTATTAGAGCTCAGGACTCCATTTCTACTCACGAGCCTTAAGTGGTGATACCTGTCCATCCTCCGGCACGATCCTTCGGCATCAGTCTTCATCGCCGATTGCACCGCGACCTGAAAGAAAGGGGAAAAAGACTTTTAAAAGTGCATTTAACTTCAGATGAACTTTTTGCTTGCCTGCAAAAACTCCGGACTTCTCCACTTACCGGATCAGCATACCGGACCTGCAAAGAGGCAAGATTCTGAAAGGACAATAAAAAGACTCATATAAGGCACTCACCGTTCGTGCAGCTAACGACGGTCTTGCCTTCTGGACACTACCTCCGCAATAAAAGGCTGAACTATCGTCCAGTGAAGTAACTGGCTACAGCGCCCCTGCACAGACGCGGGATGGAGAGCGCCGCTTTTACCTACCTAAGGTGAGCACGTGCGGCCTAGGAGAGTTGTAGGAGTGTCAGGAAGGGGAAAGGGCCGAAACCCTGTCAGGCAGACGTTAACCCCTGTTTCTTCTCTGTCCGCAGACATCTCACTCTCCAGATTAAGATCACAGTAAGGAGGGGGCCCTTCCAGGGTGGTGCCAAAGACCTGCGAGTGACTTTGGAAGGTTCGGAGAACGCCCAGACCAGACCCGCGCCTCCGAGGGATTCAGGTGAGCGTTACACCAGCCCTGTGGTGGGACCGGCGGCCCTGAGGAGTGCCATTTTCTGGTTGATGGACAATGCAGCCCTGGACATGGCGAGCGCCATCTGGACAGTCCTAGACAAATATCCTGCCTGAGTCCAGCCATTGGCTAGGTGGGTGCGAGTCTGGTGTGGGGGGATTCAGCTGCAGCCTGTAGACAAGAGTCGCATGCAGTACAAAGAAGCTGCTATGGGGCAACGACTGTAGGGCCCCAGAGACACTTGCGAGATGCAGTGAAAATCAGGTGGTGGTGAGCTACTGCAGAGCTCGGCGGTCCACCATTGCCCTGGAGGTGGAGGAGGATGCTGTGGACTGCATATCTGCCACTGTGGGTCACCCCAGTCTGGGCTCACCAACATAACTTTGGCAGTCAGCCACCGGGTGAGATTGGAGTGTGTGTGTGTCTGCATGCCTGGGTCAACAACTGGTGAAGTGCAGCTGATAGCGGCTTGGCTGGCCCACACAATGCCCAATGCCCCTGGGCTGAGTAGTGACTAATTTGTATGCCTCTGAGGGCCTGCACTACTTGGTGGCCATGACGAAAGGTATACAGAAGAAATAGAATAGTCTGGAGGTGTTTGCGTGCCTCACTGGAAAGCCCCGCACTGAGCCGCCCCCTGCGCCGAGTAAGCAGATGGGCTAAGAGGAACAGGATACCCCCAACCTAAAGCAGCTCATGGAAAGTATGCAGGCTGGGTTTGCCGCCATGGCGGATAAACTAGACGGCATGACAAGCAACATTGGCACTCTGAATAACAAAATGGAGCGGGTCTGCTCCAGAGTGAAGGAGACCAAGACTCGGATTGGTGCTGCAGAGGATGATATACTTGCACTCAAAAACCAGGTGCCCCATATGGCCATAGACCTAAAGAAAGCTCTACTGAATTGCGATAATCTGGAATCCAAATCCAGAAGGAACAATGTATTGTGGGGATCCTGGAGGGATTTGGACGTGGTCCCATGGAGACAGCTGTTGAATCCCTGCTCAAGGAGCTGCTTTGTGACCAGAACTTCGCTTCCTCATTTGTGATAGAGCCGGTGCATAGAACGCCAACCATGAGACCAAAACCCCTAGGGCAATCATTGTGAAACTTCTTAATTTCTGGGACCAAGACACTATTCTGAGACTGGCCAGGGAGAAAGGCCCGCTACACTGTGACAACACAATGGTGCATATATACCTGGAATTCTCTACGGCCATACAACTGGAGCGTAAATCCTTACTAAGAGTAACAAAAAATGCTTAGAGAGAGAGCTGTCCCATATGCCATGCTGTTCCTGGTAAGACTGAGAGTGCAGTTCCGGGGTAAAACAAATTTCTTCACGATACAGGAGGAAACAGTGAACTTCATGGAGGCTAATATACCACCACAAGACCCGTAGGACGATACCAGGCAGAGGGCAGTGGAGACCTCTCCGACGTAAATGGCGCACAATTTAACGCAGGGGTCCAGGTTGGCACTCGTGACACTGGTCGTAATATGTTGATAATGATTGATTTGTTAGATGCTTGAGGTAATGCACGGGTGTGCTACACCAGAATTATGGCTGTAGTGGGCAATTAGGTTCTGTATTCAGTTATCCTGGATAAGGTTGGGCGGGTTTGTATCCGCAGGTGGCGGAAGTGGCAGTGGTGTTCCCCTATGCCCGTTTGCTGGTATGTTGCTGGTGTAACTGTTGGGCTTAGGGAATGGGCTGCGTGGAGATTGCCATGGCCCTGGCTGGGGGGTGATGAGGGTAGGGCGAAGGGATGTTGGGTAAAAAGTTGGGGTAAAATTTGTCAGGCATGCACAATACTAGGAGTGCTAGTGGCTGCACTTACCGTCTGGCGGAGACAAGGCAAGGAGACATGTATTGTTTGGCTCTAGACGTCAATGGGCATTCTTAGTATTCTGAGCTGGAATGTAAAGGGTCTCGGAACTACTCCAAAGCAAGAAGAATAGTGTCCCACATGAAACGACACAATGGCCCTCATTACGAGTTTGGCAGTATTTCGCAGTAACTCTGCCAAGATGGAATTAGCGCTACAGCCGTGTTGATCAGCAGAGTTACCACTGAATTACAACCTGGCAGGCGCGCACACCCCACTGGCGGTAACGTTAATTCCGCCTAGCAGGGTTACTGCCAAAACCTGACCCAATTTTGGAAATTACATTGATCAGCACAATTACTGTTTCTGTTTTTTGTTTGTTTGTTTGTTTGTTTATTTATTTATACAACGGACTGTTCTGTCCGTCCTCGGAATTTCCGTCATCGGGAGTACCACCAATGCTGCGGTGGCCATTTTGGAAATCACAATCCATCAAAAATCGGCAAAACCGAGTGCCATCCAGGACTACTGACTAGTGGAATCACGTCAGGGGGAAAGGGGAAATCAAGGGTGCCGGATATGAGAATGCAAAAACCTAAATTTACAGAGCAAGAGCTCACTGTATTGGCTAAACAGGTGGCGGTTTACTCCGATAAGTTGTATGGAGAGCAACACCGGCAGACCTCCCAGAAGCACAAAAACAAAATATGGGCAGACATCTGGGACAAGGTGGTGGGTGTAAGAAATGTCCAACGCAATGAGATGGACATGAAAAAGCGTTGGAACGACCACAAGGCCAGGGTATGGAGCCTGATTGCAATACAATGCAGGGAGACAGCTGCCACTGGAGGTGGCAATGCAGAACCACTCCTGCTCACACCCTGGGTGGAGGTGGTCGTCTGCATCATCCACATGGTTGGCATCAAGTGCGTGGGCACTGCAGAGTTTGAAGCCAGAGGCCAAGTAGAATCTGGTGAGTACCTGTGTGAAATGTGCATCCATACATGGACAACCCTATATGCATGGCGCAAAAAATATAAATCCATCAAAGTGACATGAGCCCCAGCTAGAATACCCAATCCAGGCAAGGTACAAGTCCACAGTGAATCCAGTCAGCAAAGCAATGACCCCCATACAAGGAAGCCAGGCAAGAAGTGGAGGGGATGACATCCAACTATCCACATCGCCATGCAAGCCCGCAGGCTCAATGCACACCCACAGCGCACATAACAACCCTTCTTGGCACATGGTGACCACCCATGCAACACATACAACATGAAACCATTTGACAATAGCATCTACATGGATGTTAGACACACAGCCTATCAGCAGCAATTTCCCATGGAGACACTCATTGCACACGCATGCCCGTCATCACATCCACCTGACTCACACACAACTCAATGCAGTACAATCACCTTATTGCTGCACCACAATCAAACCCTCAACAGTCCTGATGCACATCTGGACAGGACACCCTTTTGGTCAACCCATGCCAGGGTTGGACTTCCATAGTAACCACTGCACCCCACACCTGTCATCTGGTTGCCCCTACCCAATACATGGTCCCAACAGAGTGGCAGACACATGATGCATGCCTCCCCGCGCCCGGAGGAACAATGCACAGTGATTAAATTGTACAAGTGAAAATCAATGTTGTATCGCCATGCACCTCAGCAATGATGTGTTAATGGACATCTGAATTATACCCCAGCAGGCACTCAAGACACCCAGAAACATACTGATGTTGCGGGACCCTCTAGGACACTGGCACCAACCAGCGCCAGGAAGCACACACTGCCAGCCAGTTCTGTGAGTGGGATAGTGCCACCCAAAAAAGGCACCTTGTGAGTACGCAATCTACAGGCCCAATGAGTGTTGGGAAGGACACAGCCATGGTGCATCGACAGGACATAATCACAAAAACAGCACCACAGGCCACAGGGCAACACACAACCACAGCTGGAAGACTGTGGCCCTCACTGGTTGAGTAACAAACCTCCCCAATAAGAAGTACTCACTGGCCTGCCATACATGTCTATACTCTGGTCAATCGCCTGCTAGCCTACTATTGTATTTCATTGCCTGCATCCCAGATTTCGACCCATATGTAACCAGGGTCCTTTCTGGTCTATTTATGACTGTTGGTCCTAAACTATATGCCCATCCATGTCTGTAACCTAAGTTGTCAAGCGCCCAGTTACCTCAGGGTTAGGCGTACGATACAAATAATAAACAAATACAAATACAGTGTTGATGACTGGACACAATCCCAGCAGGCCACAGCTGGCATGGCAGACGTGCTGTCAGACTCTGCATCCCCCGATTCAAGTCCACCACATTCCCCTGCCTGCCAGTTCTGCCCTGCGTAGCCTCTCCCCATTGCACACTCCACCTTCCGATCAGGAATTACGCCATGCACTCCAGTACCGCCAAGAGTCCTCCTCCGATGGCCAGGCCGAGGCAGGTCGCCATTCACCCCATCCACTGCATAAGGCCAACCATGCAAGCGCCCAATCACCCCAGCCATTGCCTGGCCCCACAATGCAGGCCATCTGGGACTGTCTCGACAGGATGGAGCAGGGGCAGGCCCGAGATGTACTCCATGGCCCAGGAACAATTAGGTCATTCTCAGGCCATGCGTGACTGTATCCAGGGGGCATCCAAGCGATTGTCCAAATCCATCAACAAGCTCTGCAGGAGCAGAGAGCGCAGCAATGCAAGCCAGTGTCTGATGAGCCAGAGGCTGCGTGAACTGGCTGAACAGATGTAAACCTCCCATGAGGCCATGGCCAGGGCCATCCGCCTCACCATTGACCATGTCCATGGAGCCACACAGGGGACTTCACAATCCACTACACCCACTGAGAGTTCATTAGCGAGTGTAGAGTAGGTCCCAGATATGGCCTGCACTCCAGCCAACCACTTTGAGGTACCAGGAACATACTCGCCGAGATATGTGACATATGAGGAGCAAATAAATCAACAAAGAGAAGCGCTTGGGCTCTGCCCAGTGCCCATCAGAAGAGCAATACCTGTTGAAGTGCCTATAACCAGACAACCATGGGCAGCACAGTACCCGTTGAGACAACCGTACCAGCAGTTGACACAAAATGAAGACTACTTACAAACTGTCCCCGAAGAGACCCAAAGGGCCTTAATGGAAGGCGAATGGTGATGACACAAGGGCCATGACAGGCATACTCATGAACGAAACGACAAGCAAAGAACGACACGTAAAGATGAAAAATAAGGAATAATGGGGTAATGGACTTAAAAGAAGAATCTATGTTGTAACACAAAGAACGTAACCATGAAAGAAGGATGAAAATATGCAACTGTCTAAATGCCTGTAAATAGGCTTGGAACGCAAGGAGCTAAGGAAACAGTACTGCTTGCAACGCTTAGTAGAAGGATAGAGCGGCAAGTGCCAACTGTTTATCTTCCTCAAAGAATCACATTATACACGTGCGACTCCATTTTACAAAAGCAGAATTAAGCCCAGGCTGCAAGGGGCCAACTAGGCCGAGATTCATATTCCAGCTAAAGCCAGAAGGAAAGAGCGGAATCGAAACTGAGCACGAAGCAGCTCATGCCTGGGGATAAGAGGCAAAGGAGGAGAGCGTCAACTTCGCAGAATCGGAACTTCAGAGCATAGCAGCCTGCCCAATGAAGGTCAAGATAAGGAGGCCCCAGGCAGGTGGCAAGGCTAAAGGAAGAATCAAATACACGAAAAGAGGGAAAATGAAGCAGATTCACGGTGAACTGACACGTGATCAGCCAGGCGCGAAGAGGTACCAACGTCTGATGTCACCCAGAACCCGAGGATGCCATAACTTTTACTGATAAGAAGCTACAGTTGCGAGGCCAACCTCAGCCAACTAATTGACACATGGGCCTAAAGTACTGATTGATGGAAGGGAGGCAGGGTGAATCTTGGGGCACACTGCATTTGGGTGTCCATTCTGCATGCTGCTAATTAAAATGGAGATTTATGTCTAGGGTGTAACTTACCCAATCACAATGGACCAAATAATCTAAGGTCCTACAGCTAGTTGAACCAATGAGACGTCGTACTTGTAGTAACGTCTATCACGAGTGATGTAGAGGGATGGGCGTAGACGCCCACCCGATAAGAGTTATCCAACCCTCACGCTCTGTTACCATATACAGATATAGTACCATAGTACTTAAGTTACCTTTTCCGACCAATAGAATTGCATGACAATCTTTGAGTGTTACACGTCAAATGATGACGAATTTTGCCTATAAGAATTGCTGGTTGAATTAAGATTTTGGGAGATGAAGCGAGACGGGCGATCGCATCACTGTTGATTTCCATTTGTTTCCCCGTTTTTTGTACTTGTTATTAAACGGACTTCCCTTTGCCAAACTACTGAGTTGTCCTTATTGATTGGTGTTGGAGTAAGAGAATCCTGCACCCCATCCTCCTTAAGGTGCAGCTATCTCGTCTTAAAGTACTAGAGGGCGAGCTCTGATACTTGGTAGCGGTGAGGATGGTTTTGACCATCAACTATTGAATATTGATTATTGATAAGACACCTATTGACCGTCGACTCGAGGTAACTCTAGGTCTTCAGCAATATCACGAGTCCTTCGCCATTTTGGCCGAGTAGACTGTGAAGCTTCCCGTGGACAATGATAGCTTAAACTTGTCCTAAAAAACTGCAGTGGGTTTGAAGGCACCTGTTTAACAAACAGAAACCCTTCCATTCCTACGGGCAGTGGATCAGACGAAAGACTAAAAAAGGCAGTAACGGAGGCGGTGATCCAGAGGATCCAGAGAGGAACCATGCGAGCGGTGAGTGAAACAAAAAATTCAATGCTTTGGCAAATGTTATAAGCATTAGAACAAGTAAGGGAAAGGTAACGGAGGGAGGTGGAGAAAAAAAAATAGTCAGAAGTAGAAACGACTGTATATATATAAGGGGATAATGACTCTAGAATAACTGAATAAAATAGTGAATACCGGGGTGGACACCCGAGAAGAGAGAGGATACCGGGGTGAATACCTGAGATAAAGAGACAGGATACCGGGGTAGACCCCAGAGAAGAGAGAGGATACGCCTTGTTCCTGCGCTTTAATATAGCGGTCAGAAGAAATGTGAACTCATAGTCCCACACAATAGGGAAAGACTAGGCTATTACGATGATTACAGACGTCGTAAAAGGAGTTTGTTTAAACTCCATGTCGGGGTATTGATTAGAAGGCAGAGATATCTGTGTCCAGCTGGTGTCTGTCTAGTCTGTTTGATGTTTGTCATAAATGTTATATTGATGTGTCAAACGTAAGGAAATTTGTCTCCTTGTTGTTTGAAATTGATCAAGGGATTTTACGCGATTCTTTAGTGGAGATGGAATCGCACATGAATTGATGTTCTTGAGTAAACTGGTGATATACAAGATTTGGCAGGAAAAGATTGGATTGGAGCTTGCGGTATTGGTGCTCGCTCATATTATAAGGAGTGGTGAAGTTACATGGAAGTATTGTTAGAGACAGGCTTAATCATGGAAGATATTACTCCACTAGCACACCTATGTAAGCAACTGCCTAAACATGCACCCAAGCTTAACAAATACAGTACCGAGTGGGTTAAGGGTACCGCCCACAAGATGTTTATGCCATGGCCACAGAACGGGTCCTTATCTAAAGCCGTCTTACAACACATGGCGACTTATTTGCATGCCACATATACAGGCAAGAAACTAGAGAAACGTCTCGATGTTCTAGAACTTTGGAAAATGTTCGAACAGTCGAAGGATGAAAAGCCACCTGCTGACTGGATATTAAATGTATGCACGGAGGGGGGTGAGACACCTACCGCGCCACCAGCCCCGCCTGAGCCAGAAACCAAGGGAAGTAAGTCAAAGGGACTCTACCCAGTAAGAGAGCTTAAGGCAGCCACGGGGTTTAGCAACCCCGCATATGAGTCACCTACGTACAGTAGTGACGACAATAAAGGGAAGGATCAGGAAATTAATCTTACCTCCGCAGTCCCGAGGGTCAAGGAGAGATGCGATGATGAGAGGAGGGACCAGGCACAGATTAGTGCATCTCTCGATAAAGAGAAAGAGGGAAAGAAGTGGAAAGGAAGTGAATACAGAACGGATCAGATAGCATTCGCAAAAGATGAATGGCTGGGAGGACAGATATTGTTGAAACTCGATAGTAAAGGAAGTGATGATGTGAGACCGAGAGAGAAGTCTGATGAGGCACAGAAAAGGGAAAAGGAGAAGGAAAGGGAGATAAGATCCCTAACAGTCTCAGCCAGCGTCACCATCCCTCCATATTGTTTGCTGTGGCCAAACAATGGTGCAACCAGGGGCGTTTCTTAGGGGTTACTGAGGGGGCTATAGCCCTGGGTCTTTTGGTTGTAGCCCCAGAAAGAAGCTCAGAGGCTACAACCAAAAGGCTAGCTAGACCCGAGTCCTGACAGTCCTGACATTACTGTAGCCCCAGATCTTTTCCAAACCTAGCAACACTCCTGGGTGCAACTCTCCTCCATTGATTAACATCCCTCATTTATAAGCATCTGGCAGCATCTTCCCACCTCTCTGCAACATGATAATGATGCCATGTTGCCTGGTTGATCAAGGTGTTTTTGTTTGTTAGCCTGCGGAGAGTTACATGATGTTTGGTGGCTGGTAGGGTATGACCAATCCTGACGAGCGTGCCTTGACTGTGGTGTTGGGTTACTTCTTTATGATGTTTGATGTATGTTCTTGAACTTGCTAGTCTATGATTGTTGACAAGGTTAGTACAGTGCAATCCCGATTTAATCATATTTAACGAGTTGCAATTGCAAACTTTGAGTTCGTATTTTCCCACTTGTGCATGCATTGCTTTATGGAAAAAATGACACAGTTATTTAGAACAGGCTAATGAAGATTCATGTAATGATTATTGGGAGCATTTGTAACATGTTTCTAATTGATTTTCATTGTTTTCTTCACCGCTCCTTGTTGTTAGTTGCACACCACATCCGTTGCCACATCGCTGGTGTTCTTGGGTAACATGCACGCCTGCATGTGCTTTAATTGCTACAGAATGTGTTGGCTACTTAATTAAATGAGCATCTAAGGCTATGAAATGTTTAATTTGTTGCTCGTGCTCTTCTTACGCCGCTTTGGGAGCCAATTTCCTTCTGATTACGTTCGCAGTGGATTATAAATTGATGTTGGTTTGGTGGATTTTGGTGCTAAGATGTTAATGGATCCTGGACTTTTGCAAACACATGTATGGGTTGTATGTTGATGCCGTTTGCATATTTACTCAATTATAGAGGAGTGAAAGGAGGGGAAGGGCATAAGGGCAAGTAAAGAGATCCATTTGCACTAAGATCAAAGTCACATTCCTGAATTTCTCAGTGACAACCAGTGTGATAAGTGCTAGGGCGGACCAGAACCTCAGATTCATTCTACTGGTCACCTGAGTCTTTCGTAGGGAATGTTTGCTTTAGTCGTTTAAGCTTCAGGTATCTCTTGAGTCTGATGTGGTCCACTTGCTGTTTTAGGACCTGTGTCAAATGGTTGCCCGATCAGTGGACCTTGTGGGCACAGCAGTTTGGCTCTGATTCATTAATTCTTGCCTGGGTGGAGTTATAGTGTCTGGTGGAAGAAGATCCAGGCACTGTTCGGGCATCATTGTGAGTGCACAATAGTTACCACTGCTTTTACAGAATGCTAGTGCTTCAGGTGGAGTGATCCACTAGGTAGATTTAAATGCTGATGTGACATGGTGTCATAGTTTTAAGGGTAAGTGCTGTTGTGCTTTTTATCCTGGACGAGTTGCATTGGTTTCATTAGATACTTGGCCAGGCCCAGCTACATATAACCCATTAGAATAATCAAGCCTGGAGAGACCAAAGGCTTGGAACAATTCAATTTTGTATCCTCTGCTCAAGTGTGCATCCTGTGGACAAAGCATGCGCGTGTATATTGATAACAGGTGCTGGAAATTGACTACCAAAGAGGTGGCCAGGCAAATGCAATGTAATTTTAGTTGCTGGAATGCACTACATACACATATATGTTCGCTCTACGTTCATCCCTGAGGCTGAGACTGAGCATTAGAGTACAACAGAATGTCCATATTTTCTAGGTAATCTCTATGATGGGATGCCATGTTTGGAATAATATGATTTCAAAAGAAAAGAAAGAACTACATGTGTATACTCTGGGCATTGCAAAACTAGGCACATAGAGGTGTAAAAGGGTATAGGCTTAAGTCACGAGTGTATGTACACACCATAGAACAATTTTCCTAATTTTCAGGAGCATGGAAAACAAATTAAAGGGAACACAAACAACCTGCGTACAACCCTCAGTGTAGGCATACATTACGTACTGGAAGCTTACACGGCTATTCCTGCCACATTGCTACTGCCTGATGCACTTTCTCATGTGCTCACTGGACGGTTATCTGTCTTGCTGGCTATCTGTCATGGCTCCGGGCAAGCATCATAATACCCTATTATGCTCCTAAAAATCATGCCAGCACGCCCAACAAAGAAACATAGCGCGTAACAGGTATGCATCGGGCAGGTTTGTTATGCCACCTGCACTGCTCAGGGGCTGTTCAGACTACTGGCATGAGCAGCACCTTTCACAAAGAGGACTTTTGCTGTAGTGCTGCTTAATGCGAAGCTCGCCTACAACATACACATGTTTCTTTACATTTATGGGAATTAATATCTGCAAAGAATGTTTGGATTACAAGACCAATGACTATTATTTCAAATTATAATGCATTTGGACTTGCCTGAAAACACACCCGTAGGGACAATGAATTACGCTTTTACTCGTTAACTTCCCAAAAATGATTATCTGGACCCTTGCTTACTTGATAAATTGTATGCTTTGTAGATGGCTGCATTGTTTCAGTGTGCATGCTTATCCATAATGTACTCTAGTACCTTGAAGCGTCTTTTGTGATAGATGGAATTACAAATAATGGTCTGAGGCCAAATAATTGGATTTAATGAAGGAATATGTCAAAGTGCTGCTTTATTCACATTTAATAAAGCAGGGACACCTGACAGGCATCGGACTGGTGAATGCACACTCACACAGTAGCTTGATTACATAGAGGTTGTATACCCCAATATGCGTCATCTATGATGTCATTCTACATGGCAAAATACAAAACCTATTGAGGGAAGGGATTGGTTAAGGGAACATAGCTACTTATAGAACATATAATTAGCTAACCCTTATCTGTAAGGCACGCCTTGAACTACCTCTAAACATGTATAGTACTGATTCTAGCGGACAAAATAGCAGTCGATTGGTCTATGAAACATTGTAAGTTAGGTTGTCCCTCAAACCCACTGATTGGTTGGAGTACTATCCCAACCTTGGACCTAGGTCTTTCACTCCCGTCAGACTACTCCCTATTTTCCCAATTAGTCCATCATCTCTCATCGGCAGGCCTCAAGACAAAGGGCCTCATTCCGAGTATGGAGGTAGTCATGGCGCTATTTGCCCCATGACTACCTCCCATACCGGTACCGATTCCAACCTGGTTCAATGGGGATTTACCAGTCCATTCCAACCCTGGAGGGACCGGTAAGACCCCATTGAAAAAACCAATCCCCATTCCCATTTCTGCCCAATAGGGCTCAATGAGAATGGGGAAGTAGCTAAGAACGGTACCGCAATTTGCGGTACCGTTATTAGCTCTCTGGTCCCTTAGCGGCTCCCGCTAAGGGCGCCTGGTAAAACCAGGCGCCCATAACGGGGAACCCGCTAAGGGACCTCGTAGTAGGGCGGTAAGGGATTACCGGCACCGGTCTCCTTAACGGTGCCTGGTATCCCTTACCGCCCTACTCGGAATGAGGCTCAAAGTCTTTCTTTTTTAGTTGAGCTTGTTGGCTGCTCACTGTCCTGGAACATTCAAGGGAGTGTGAGCACACTTCTATCTTTGTCTGAGGCTTTAATGAACAGCCCTTGTTTTTGGCTTCTGAGTCACGTGTTAGCAGACCATGAAACTTTCCATTTCAGCCTCTTATTTACTGCTATTTGATTTAATTATGCAGGGTGTTGTTGCTCCTCTTGGCCTCCAGAGACTTGCTCATATGAACTTTGCACACTTTTAATTGACTAACAGTTGGCTCCTTGCAGATGTTTTCTTCTTCCTCAAACTATGAGGAATCTCCCACATTCAGAGCTTATCCATGTAACTCCCTTTATGCTCTGTGCTTATTCAATAAAAATAGCATTCTTAATTCTGAGCCAACCTTGACTCATCGTTGGTTCTGAACACAGAGCTGTTCTTCCACGTCTCCTGATTCTGCAGCCGTTGTTTGTCTCTGAGGTAGCTTGGTTGGATTCGACA
Organism: Ambystoma mexicanum; assembly: GCF_040938575.1. Lineage (NCBI taxonomy): Eukaryota > Metazoa > Chordata > Amphibia > Caudata > Ambystomatidae > Ambystoma > Ambystoma mexicanum. The sequence continues at coordinate 1,088,802,056 of NC_090922.1, read as the reverse complement.
AGAGCCAGCCTCCATTTTCCTATTATGGCCATCCTAGCATTTTATATTGCTCTATAGCAAGCTTCTATATGTTTCCTTTCTATCTTGCCTTACTGCGTATTTACAGTTATTCATCAATAAGTAACTTCATCTTCTTTATATTCACAATTACTTTAGCTTTAGTTACACGTTTCGCTTAGTGCTTCAGTTACAGTATCACTCTTAAATATTTTCATATTGTTTTAGCATAGGTTCATACATCTTCTTCATGGCATTACTCTGCCCTCGTCAGATTTCACTTAACGTTCCATGATGTCAATAGGTGAGTGCTGACATCCTTCTATTTGGCATCCTTCCACTGGCTCAACGTGAGGGTACATGCTGTATGGCTGTCTGAGTTCATAACGTCTCTCATACACTCGATGTGGTATGGGAACAATACAAGGTGTCCCATTTACTGCTCTTCTCTGACTATTCCAGTATGGTGAGTGGGCGGACACTAGTGAGAAAGTGTCTACCTTCTCCTTTACACTAATAAAAGAGTTTTCTTTATCCAATGACTAAGTTCTACTATATTGGCCTAGTCAGTGAATAGTCAGATTAGACAGTCCTCTGGATATTTATTTAAAGTTAACGTTCTTAGCTATGTTCAGCTGTGCACATATCATTTGCACTCCCTCTCCCCCTGCTTCTCGGCTCTGCAATTAAGATTCCAGCCTTGGCACATGGATTTAAAACAGGCTCTGGGTTTTATTCATCGAAAATCTGTGATTACAGATGATCTATGGAAATAATTCCATCTAGGAAGACCCTCTACTGGCCCATCTCCTTGAGTGCCATGCCATTTGGCTGCACTTGTCTTACTAGCACTTGCTGCAGTGCAGGTCTCTTCAAGTTCAGATCACTCTCCTGCTTCTGCGACTTTGCTGCGGTGGTAACCATGCCCTCTGCACTGGCGTAAAAGGGGCCCCCGCAGCCCCCACTGTGCGGGGTGCCCCGCGGTGTGGGGGGGCCCTGTTAGCACATGTCCTGAGAGGGGGCCCCACTTAAAAAATGTTTTTTTTCTGTAAAAGAAATAATTTCTTTATGAAGGCAGAGTGACTACAAATAGAAACTTTCTTTTTGAAGTCCGAGGGCCCCCCTACCCCATGACATGGAAGACCCTAGGCTGGAGGCCTCCATGTCATGGGGTGGGGGGGAGCCCTATGCCTTCAAAAAGTTTGTTTTTGAAGTCACTCAGCTATCATAAAGAAATTATTTTGGTTATGGTTCGGTCCTTAACAGAAATAATTTCTTAATGAAGTTATAGTGACTTAAAAAAAGAAACAATGGGGCTCATTCTGACCAAGCCGGTCCGGAAACAACAGTGCTGGTAAGCTTACAGGCACTGTTGTTTCCGGACTGGCATATTACAGGTCTGCCTGGTAGGGCTGCCATGCCCGACAGGTCTGACCCTGCCAGGCACAGCAGCCACGGTAGGCAGACCCGTCATGGAAGCACCGGCACCGTTAACAACAGTGCAGGTGCTTCCGTGTCCCCATTCCCATGGAGTCTGGGGAATAACGAAATTACCGGCACCTGATTTCCCAGCCGCCGGACTTGAAATAGCACAGTGGCACCGGGAAGTCAGGCGCTAGTAATTTTTTACGGGTCCGGCGGCAACCCGTCAGTAGCACCGGCACGGTTACCGCTGGACCCGTAATGAGCCCCAATTTCTTTTTGAAGTAATAGGGCTCCCCTCAACTCCATGACGTGTGTGTGTGGGAGTCTATGGTGAAAGGGTGCACACTCAAATGTATAGATGGCTGCCTGTGTGAGTGTATGGTGAAAGGGTGACACTTAAATGTATGGATGACTGGGTGTGTATATGGTGAATGGTGTGGGTGCTTGTGTACAGGGGCACAACAAAACCTTCATTTCGGGGGGGCTAACCCTTCAAATGTTGGGAGAGGCGCTAACTTCACAGGCGGTGGGGAGGGGGAAACTTATTTGTGTGGGCGCATCCAAATTATTTACGCATTTTATGAGACTATTCTAGTGCAGATTCAATGTTACAAGCAGTTAACTCTCTCCTATAAGTCTCCTGTTCCCTCTCTACCCTTCCAATCACTCCTCTGGCATGCAAGTACTAAACCCACATCACGATTTCAATTGCCTAAACAATGTGGCATTTGAATGCAGGTACTAACAGTGAAATGCTTTACATTGGTAATTGCAGGGTTCTTGTTAACAGAAAAAAACAGGTGCCATTTAAGATCTGTGTCCTGTTCTGTCTGGCAACTGCTCTAAAGGTTAGCCAGGTTTAGTCAATATAGCCCAAAATGTCAGGGGGGTAGTGCTGAAGCCCAGTCAACTCAATGGTGTTGCGCTACTACTTGTGTTTAATGCCTTGCTTACTCCTAGCCCTATTCTTCCTCATCCTAGTACTTATGTATGAGGCAGTGCTTGTGTGTGAGGCACTCTGCCTCATACACAAGAACTGGGAAGAAGTAGAGGTACATGGAGGTAATGCCTGATTTAGCTACCTGTAATCTTCATCACTCCTAGTTCCACTGTTCCTCATCCCAGTACTTACCTATGAGACAAGGAGCCTCATACGCAAGTTCTGGGACAAGGAAGAGGGAAGTGGAGGTAATTCTGGGCCAAGGAGCTGATTGTGGAGGTTGGGGTAGTGGGTGGGAGGGAGAGGGGATGTGTGGGGGGGCGGGATTGTGTCTTAAATCATAATGGTTGTCCATGTTCAGGCTAAGCAGGCATGATATGTGGTATTAGTGGCTAAAGAGGCATTTTGATGCAGCCAGTCTAGTCATTCCTCAGCTTGGTATGACTTTCCTTTAACTGGACATTTCTGATAAAGCAGTCCTGCTAACTTTAATTACATGGATAGATTGGCATTTGGGTGCTGCCAGTCTAGCCATTTCTTACTGCGGCATTGTATATTTTTCTGGGCATCTGTGATAAAATGATATGATACAGGTCATTTATAACGCACCTGTACACAAGTGTACACAAGGGAATGATGATAGAGGGAGGACAAGACAAACGATCTCACTAGGCCTTGTGTCATTGCGAGAACGAAAAGTGCAAGGGGAAAGGGGGGAGTGCAAGTGAGAGGGGAGGCGTAAACAGGGCAGCAATGCTCTGAGTAAGTGCAGCCAGGGCAGAGCGGCTATTGGTTGTGCAAGGAGAACAAGGGACTGCAGGGTTACAGTTACAGCCCCTAAGTGATGGTAGGCCCGGAGGCAGTTCAAGGGTGACCAATCAAGAAAGAGCCTGGACTCAGAGAGGCTCTGAGGGTAGCCAAGCAGCCAGTGGGTACAGCAGACAGGTAGGTCAGCAGGGGGGAGAGAGAGAGAAAGCAGCGGAGAAGAGAAACGTTTTAAGCTGCTTCCGAAACTTCAGGTTTTCCGCCTCAAGTTTGAGAGGGGCAGGGAGGCCATTCCAGAGGGAGGCACCAGCAGAGGAGAGAGGTCTACCCCTACTCTCTGCCTGGAGAAATGTCTAAGCCTTAGAGAGTTGGAGGTAGCTGAGTGAAGGGCTAGAGAAAGAAGGTATTTTGGAAGAGAGCATTGGACTTAGTGTGGGCCCTGGCCCCAAAAAGCCTTGTGGACAATGCAAAGGTTCTTGAACTTGATCTTAGCAGCCAGTGGAGAGGAGAAATACAATCCCAGGGCTTGAGGCCAAGGGTAAGTCTTGCAGTCCTGTTCTGGATTAGTTGCAGATGACGGAGACTAGAGGAAGACATATTGAGAAAGTGGCTGTTGGAGTAGTCCAGCCTAGAGACAGTGAGCTTCTGGTGGAGAGTGAGAAAGGGAAGAGTCCCTTTGAAGAGGAGCAGCTGGTAGTGGGACTTCTTGGTGATGTCCGAGATGTGAGGAGAGAAAGAGAGTGTGGCGTTGAAGATGACACCAAGGTTTTTTGCCTCTCAGGAACGCAAAGGAAGAGGGCCCAAGTGTAACGCTCACCTGATTCCCACAGAGGCGCCGACCTGTTCTGGACTGCTATGACCTCTTCTAAGGTGATGCGCAGGACTCGGAAGACGGACTGGACCGGACCCCCAAACCTCGCCTGTCTGGCCAGTAGAAGAATCTTTCTGTAGATGGAAAAGGGGATTAACTGTCTTGTGGATAATGTGTCGGATTCCCCCCTTCCCCTTCTCACACTCCTCGAACCCCCTCCGCGATTCCCCATAGAGTATCACCTTAGAGTCTGAAAGGACGAGCTCTCCATCCTGCTTCCGATGCAGGGGCGCGTTGATTTCCAGTTACTTCACTGGATCTCGGGTTTGGTGAGTATTCAACTCCGCTTGACTTTTCCGATATGAGGCCGTAAGCATTCAGTTGCAAAAGTTCAAGCCTTAATTGTCCGCTGTCCTTTTCTCTATTTCAGATGCAGGATGAAGAATCCGCGTTGAGGAATGGATTCGCCGATGGTAAACTCTGGTGAGTCTTTTTGATGGATGGTTCCCTTAGTGATCTTGCTTTCACCCACTAATGCGTGTGTCTTTTTCCCCTTAAGGGCCGGGGTACGGAAGTGCCAAAGAAGCGGCGCCGACCCGAGGTGAGGAAAGATTGTCCCAACAATAATCAGGTAAGTCTTAAGGTGGAAGAATCAGGCCTTCCTCAATCTGTTCCTTCGCTCACCTTTGTTTTGTCTCTTTTTCTCATTAGGCGCTGAAAGGCGACGGATGGTGCCAATGGTCGCTGAAGAGCCCGAGGGCGCCTCGTGAAGGTTAGTGGAATGCGGCGCTGCAGCGAGCGATGCGCTTCTAAAAATAATGTCTTTTCTCAGGATCGTCGGAGTGATGGTTCCGGACTCCGGATGGAGGTAGGTAAAGTTCAATTATTCACCTTTCTCTCCTTTCCTTCCTTTTCAGATGTTCCAGGTTGCAGGCGGGCGTGGCTGGAGCCAGGATGCAGGAGCAGACACGGTGAGCGTCCAGCTGCTAGATGCAGAACAACGCGAAGCGTGAGCTGCTGTCTGGGCGTGGTTTAAATAGCCCCCAAAGTAGTTCCATGTAAGTATTCTTCCTCAGCCACGCCCGAGTGGTAAAATAGTCCCATAGGTAAAATAGTCCCTTTCAGACCTCAAGGAGGTCTGGATCCGGCAGCATGGTCTGCATTAGGTAAGTCCATCCAAGCACTCCCATAATGAGCCTGGCGACTATGGTGCCAGGACTGATGCCTTCTATGAGCCTGGCACCAAAGGCGCCAGGACAATGTCCAAAGAGCCCCTATAAGGGGTTGCTGGGTCCCTCCCAGGGGACATGATGTCTGCTTTCGGGGACGCTGGTCCTGAACTGGCTTCCCGGGAGTAGGCATCATGACACCTAGGCGGTCTGCTATAGTGAGAGAGGAAACGCAGAGGCAAGGGTCCCAATGAGAAGGATCTCTGTCTTACTGGCATTAAGGCAGAGATCGTTGGAGGTGCGCCAATCCTGAATCGTGGATTGACAGTCAGGAATGAGCAAGAGAGCAGAGGAGGCTGGGGGGAGCCTGAAGGAAAGCTGAGTCATCCGCATAACACTGAAAGTTAGAGGAGAAGGTAGAGATCAGGGAGGCCAAAGTGGCCAAGTAGAGATTGAAAAACCAGCGTGAGAGGATAGAGCCCTGGGGAATGCCACAGGTAGAGAGAGGTGACGGAGGGAATGGGACCAAGATGGACCTGGGAGCGGAGGGGAGGTCCAAGTGGAAGGAGGTCAGTCACTCTTGCCCAGGTTCTCACAGAGTCGATTGATCAGGATGGCTGTTGACCCTGTCGAAAGTAGAGGAAAGATGAAGGATGAGAACAGAAGGAATGCTGGAATCAAGGTTAGAGAGCAGCACAGGTGTTAAGGAGAGCAGTTTGCATGCCTCTGGCAGCTCTGAAGCCAGACTGATGGTCATGGAGACAACCAACAGATTCAGTGTGGAGAGTAAGCTGGGAGATGGCAAGCTTTTCCAAGAGTTTGCTCAGGAAAGGGGTGATGGGGATTGAGTGATAGTTTGCCGGGCAGGTAGGATCAGCAGACGGCTTCTTGAGGAGTGGGTGCACAAGGGAGGGCTTAAAGGGAGAGGGGAACATTGCAGTGGCGAAAGAGTGATTACAGAAATCGGACAAGGCTGGAGCGAGGGTGTCAATATGGGCTTTGATGGTTCTGGAGGAGCAGCGGAGCACCTGTTTGGACGACACTTTCATAGACCAGACTTGTCTAGAAACCTTGTCAGGTGTTGTCAGAGAGAAAGAGGAAAAAGGAGGAGGAGAGGTAGAGATGGCCAAAAGGGGCCGAGAGAGGAAGAGGAGATAGAGGACAGGATGTCCTGAGATTTAGCAGAGAAGTGAGAGGCCAGAGCTGTACAGAGGGCCTGGAAGGGAACAGGAGAGGTATAGACCACAACAGGATTGACCAGTTCCTTGTAAATTTTAAAGAGTTTGACTGTGTTGTTAGAGGCCGCGGAGACACATGCTTTAATGAGTGCTCTCTTCTTGATGAGTGTTGTTGCTTCGACTGGCATTTTGCTGCAACCAGTCAAGGTATGTCTAAATGTGGCCTGGCATGCTTTACTATAATGTTATTACGTGTTTACACTGGTCTACATTGTGCAGCCAGTTGGACATGTTTTCATTGTGGCATGGCATTCTTAATAGCAATGTTCCTGTGCGCTGTTGGTGACTTGCATGTATTGGATTGTGTTACCCTACAAAACAATTGCAAACACTCTGGCTTTATAGCCAATTTATCTCAGAGTGTGCTGTATATTGCATTAAAACACATATTTATATCTTTCTCCTAGTTCAGTGTGCAGCATACCCCTTCAGCAGCACGTTAATGCGTATTGCACAAGCGTGACAATTTAGGCCGGCACAGAGTGTGGTGCGACCCGTGATTTGTTGCCCAGTTGGGGGGCCCCCTCAGCATGGCTCGCAGGGGGGCCCCCACATTTTGTGTTACGCCACTGGCCCTCTGTTGCAGGACCACCATGTACCCTGCTGTGACAAAAGGAAAAACACACATTATTATTGTCCTACCTATATCTCGGGCAAGGATGGGTGGTCCGAAATTATGCAGGGTCTGCTAGGCTAGTTTCCTCCTTCTTTCACCTTAGAAATAGCCATTTACCCCTTTTCCTATTACACCATCTTTGACTTGCTGCCTACCCCAAACATGCACAACGTGCTCCACTCTATTCAAAAGGTTTACCTAAAAATGATCTATCGCAGTAATGATTAATCCAAAAGTCAAATTTATTGCAAACATTACTTATTTTAAATACTACTTGTTTTATTCAATGTTCCGCCGAGTGCATCCCATTTCCAGCATTATTAGCTTCAAGATTTTTAAGATTAGATTTTTGAATACAAAATTGTTGTTTTTCTTTAAAAAAAACATACTGTCGGTGAAACATGATTGGTAGCGTTAGTTTCAGCTAAATTAAAGTTATAAAATAAGTGGTATAGTTGAGTCGACACAAGTATATAATCAATAGTTGATTTGGTTTTATAATTTAGCCATACAAAAAGCTGACAGAATATCTTTGGGTAGTTGACCATTTAATGTCGTAAAGCCCCAAGATGAAAGGAAATCCAGCCAAATCTGTCTTCGAATGTTATTCATTATATTCTTTTTTATTACTAAAACAGAATCCAATTAAATCACCCAACAAAACAATGTTATGTGTATTACCCTGATAAAACCAATTCTTTATGCGAGTAGTAATATCATTTAAAAGTTGTTTCAAATTAATATTTTCAACTGGACTATACACATGTAATATCATCCAGCGTTCCTGATAAGATGTCAATGACCAATGTAAGTAAAGCATTAAAAATGATTATTCACAGTACATTTTTCCTTCACCCCTTTCACCAGAAAAAGAAGACCACCAGGGGGGCGCTCCTGAGCAGCGAAAAGATGGCTGCCTTCTGTACACTTGGTAGCGGTGAGGATGGTTTTGACCATCAACTATTGAATATTGATTATTGATAAGACACCTAGTGACCGTCGACTCGAAGTAACTCTAGGTCTTCGGCAATATCACGAGTCCTTCGCCATTTTGGCCGAGTAGACTGTGAAGCTTCCCGTGGACAATGATAGCTTAAACTTGTCTTAAAAAACTGCAGTGGGTTTGAAGGCACCCGTTTTACAACAGAAACCCTTCTATTCCTACGGGCAGTGGATCAGACAAAAGACTAAAAAAGGCGGTAATGGAGGCGGTGATCCCGAGGATCCAGAGAGGAACCATGCAAGCGGTGAGTGAAACAAAAAATTCAATGCTTTGGCAAATGTTATAAGCATTAAAACAAGTAAGGGAAAGGTAACGGAGGGAGGTGGAGAAAAACAAAATAGTCAGAAGTAGAGAAGACTGTGTATTTATATATATATATATATATATATATATATATATATGTAAGGGGATAATGACTCTAGAATAACTGAATAAAATAGTGAATACCGGGGTGGACACCCGAGAAGAGAGAGGATACCGGTGTGAACACCTGAGATAAAGAGACAGGATACCGGGGTAGATACCCGAGAAGAGAGAGGATACGCCTTGTTCCTGCACTTTAATATAGCGGTCAGAAGAAATGTGAACTCATAGTCCCTCACAATAGGGAAAGACTAGGCTATTACGACGATTAAAGACGTCGTAAAAGGAGTTTGTTTAAACTCCATGTCGGGGTATTGATTAGAAGGCAGAGATATCTGTGTCCAGCTGGTGTCTGTCTTGTCTGTTTGATGTTTGTCATACATGTTATATTGATGTGTAAAAAACGTAAGGAAATTTGTCTCCTTGTTGTTTGAAATTGATCAAGGGATTTTACGCAAATCTTTAGTGGAGGGGGAATCGTACATGAATTGATGTTCTTGAGTAAACTGGTGATATACAAGTTTTGGCAGGAAAAGATTGGATTGGAGCTTGCGGTATTGATGCTCGCTCATATTACAAGAAGTGGTGAAGTTACATGGAAGTATTGTTAGAGACAGGCTTAAGCATGGAAGATATTACTCCACTAGCACACTTATGTAAGCAACTGCCTAAACATGCACCCAAGCTTAAGAAATACAGTACTGAGTGGGTTAAGGGTACCGCCCACAGGATGTTTATGCCGTGGCCACAGAATGGGTCCTTATCTAAAGCCGTCTTACAACACATGACGACTTATTTGCATGCCACATATACAGGCAAGAAACTAGAGAAACGCCTCGCTGTTCTAGAACTTTGGAAAATCTTCGAACAGTCGAAGGATGAAGAGCCACATGCTGACTGGATATTAAATGTATGCACGGAGAGGGGTGCGACGCCTACCGTGCCACCAGCCCCGCCTGAGCCAGAAACCAAGGGAAGTAAGTGAGAGGGACTCCACCCAGTAAGAGATCTAAGGCAGCCACGGGGTAAAGCAACCCCGCATATGAGTCCCATACATACAGTAGTGACGACAATAAAGGGAAGGATCAGAAAATTAATCTTACCTCCGCAGTCCCGAGGGACAAGGAGAGACGCGATGATGAGGGGAGCGACCAGGCACAGATTAGTGCATCTCTCGATAAAGAGAAAGAGGGAAAGAAGTGGAAAGGAAGTGAAGACAGAACGGATGAGATAGCATTCGCAAAAGATGAATGGCTGGGAGGACAGATATTGTTGAAACTCGATAGTAAAGGAAGTGATGATGTGAAACCGAGAGAGAAGTCTGATGAGGCACAGAAAAGGGAAAAGGAGAAGGAAAGGGAGATAATGTCCCTAACAGCCTCAGCCAACGTCACCATCCCTCCATATTATTTGCTGTGGCCAAACAATGGTGCAACCAGAGGCATTTCTTAGAGGTGGCTGAGGGGGCTATAGCCCTGGGTCTTTTGGTTGTAGCCCCAGAAAGAAGCTCAGAGGCTACAACCAAAAGGCTAGCTAGACACGAGTCCCGACAGTCCTGGCATTACCGTAGCCCCAGATCTTTTCCAAACCTAGCAACACTCCTGGGTGCAACTCTCCTCCATTGATTAACATCCCTCATTAATAAGCATCTGGCAGCATCTTCCCACCTCTCTGCAACATGACAATGATGCCATGTTGCCTGGTTGATTAAGGTGTTTTTGTTTGTTAGCCTGCGGAGAGTTACATGATGTTTGGTGGCTGGTAGGGTATGACCAATCCTGACGAGCGTGCCTTGACTGTGGTGTTGGGTTCCTTCTTTAGGATGTTTGTTGTATGTTCTTGAGCTTGCTAGTCTATGATTGGTGATAAGGTTAGTACAGTGCAATCCCGATTTAATCATATTTAACGAGTTGCAATTGCAAACTTTGAGTTCGTATTTTCCCACTTTTGCATCTGTTGCTTTATGGAAAAAGGACAAAGTTATTTAGAACAGGCTAATGAAGATTCATGTAATGATTATTGGGAGCATTTGTAACATGTTTCTAATTGATTTTCATTGTTTTCTTCACCGCTCCTTGCTGTTAGTTGCACACCACATCCGTTGCCACATTGCTGGTCTCCTTGGGTAACATGCACACCTGCATGCGCTTTAATTGCTGCAGAATGTGTTTGCTACTTAATTAAATGAGCATCTAAGGCTATGAAATGTTTAATTTGTTGCTCGTGCTCTTCTTACGCCGCTTTGGGGAGCCAATTTCCTTCTGATTACGTTCGCAGTGGATTATAAATTGACGTTTGTTTGGTGGATTTTGGTGCCAATTTAGTGTCAAGATGTTAATGGATCCTGGACTTTTGCAAACAAATGGATGGTTTGTATGTTGATGCCGTTTGCATATTTACTCAATTATAGAGGAGTGAAGGGAGGGGAAGGGCATAAGGGCAAGTAAGGAGATCCATTTTCACTAAGATCAAAGTCACATTCCTGAATCTCTCAGTGACACCAGTGTGATAAGTGCCAGGGCGGACCAGAATCTCAGATGCATTATACTGGTCACCTGAGTCTTTCGTAGGGAATGTTTGCTTTAGTAGTTTAAGCTTCAGGTATCTCTTGAGTCTGATGTGGTCCACTTGCTGTTTTAGGACCTGTGTCAAATGGTTGCCCGATCAGTGTACCTTGTGAGCACAGCAGTTTGGCTCTGATTCATTCATTCTTGCCTGGGTTGGAGTTATAGTGTCTGGTGGAAGAAGATCTAGGCACTGTTCGGGCATCATTGTGAGTGCACAATAGTTACCACTGCTTTTACAGAATGCAGGTGGTTCTTCAGGTGGAGTGATCCTTCAGTCCACGGGCAACCACTAGGTAGATTTAAATGCTGATGTGACATGGTGTCATAGTTTTAAGGGTAAGTGCTGTTGTGCTTTTTATCCTGGACGAGTTGCATTGGTTTCATTAGATACTTGGCCAGGCCCAGCTATATATAACCCATTAGAATAATCAAGCCTGGAGAGACCAAAGGCTTGGAACAATTCAATTTTGTATCCTCTGCTCAAGTGTGCATCCTGTGGACAAAGCATGCGCGTGTATATTGATAACAGGTGCTGGAAATTGACTACCAAAGAGGTGGCCAGGCAAATGCAATGTAATTTTAGTTGCTGGAATGCACTACATACACATATATGTTCGCTCTACGTTCATCCCTGAGGCTGAGACTGAGCATTAGAGTACATCAGAATGTCCATATTTTCTAGGTAATCTCTATGATGGGATGCCATGTTTGGAATAATATGATTTCAAAAGAAAAGAAAGAACTACATGTGTATACTCTGGGCATTGCAAAACTAGGCACATAGAGGTGTAAAAGGGTATAGGCTTAAGTCACGAGTGTATGTACACACCATAGAACAATTTTCCTAATTTTCAGGAGCATGGAAAACAAATTAAAGAGAAAACAAACAACCTGCGGTCAACCCTCAGTGTAGGCATACATTACGTACTGGAAGCTTACACGGCTATTCCTGCCACATTGCTACTGCCTGATGCACTTTCTCATGTGCTCACTGGACGGTCATCTGTCTTGCTGGCTATCTGTCATGGCTCCGGGCAAGCATCATAATACCCTATTATGCTCCTAAAAATCATGCCAGCACGCCCAACAAAGAAACATAGCGCGTAACAGGTATGCATCGGGCAGGTTTGTTATGCCACCTGCACTGCTCAGAGGCTGTTCAGACTACTGGCATGAGCAGCACCTTTCACAAAGAGGACTTTTGCTGCAGTGCTGCTTAATGCGAAGCTCGCCTACAACATACACGTTTCTTTACATTTATGGGAATTAATATCTGTAAAGAATGTTTGGATTACAAGAACAATGACTATTATTTCAAATTATAATGCATTTGCACTTGCCTGAAAACACACCCGTAGGGACACTGAATTACGCTTTTACTGGTTAACTTCCCAAAAATGATTATCTGGACCCTTGCTTACTTGATAAATTGTATGCTTTGTAGATGGCTGCATTGTTTCAGTGTGCATGCTTATCCATAATGTACTCTAGTACCTTGAAGCGTCTTTTGTGATAGATGGAATTACAAATAATGGTCTGAGGCCAAATAATTGGATTTAATGAAGGAATATGTCAAAGTGCTGCTTTATTCACATTTAATAAAGCAGGGACACCTGACAGGCATCGGACTGGTGAATGCACACTCACACAGTAGCTTGATTACATAGAGGTTGTATACCCCAATATGCATCATCTATGATGTCATTCTACATGGCAAAATACAAAACCTATTGAAGGAAGGGATTGGTTAAGGGAACATAGCTACTTATAGAACATATAATTGGCTAACCCTTATCTGTAAGGCACGCCTTGAACTACCTCTAAACATGTATAGTACTGATTCTAGCGGACAAAATAGCAGTGGATTGGTCTATGGAACATTGTATGTTAGGTTGTCCCTCAAACCCACTGATTGGTTGGAGTACTATCCCAACCTTGGACCTAGATCTTTCACTCCTGTCAGACTACTCCCCATTTTCCCAATTAGTCCATCATATCCCATCAGCAGGCCTCAAGACAAAGGGCCTCATTCCGCACTATTTGCGCCATGACTACCTCCATACCGGTACCGACTCCAACCTGGTTCAATGGGGACTTACCGGTCCATTCCAACCCTGGAGGGACCGGTAAGTCCCCATTGAAAAAAACAATCCCCATTCCCATTTCAGCCCCATAGGGCTCAATGGGAATGGGGAAGTAGCTAATAACGGTACCGCAATTTGCGGTACCGCTATTAGCTCTCTGGTCCCTTAGCGGGTCCCGCTATGGGCGCCTGGTTACGAGACCCGCTAAGGGACCTCGTAGTAGAGCGGTAAGGGATTACCAGCACCGGTCTCCTTAACGGTGCCCGGTATCCCTTACCGCCCTACTCGGAATGAGGCCCAAAGTCTTTCTTTTTTAGTTGACCTTGTTGGCTGCTCACTGTCCTGGAACATTCAAGGGAGTGTGAGCACACTTCTATCTTTGTCTGAGGCTTTAATGAACAGCCCTTGTTTTTGACTTTTGAGTCACGTGTTAGCAGACCATGAAACTTTCCATTTCAGCCTCTTATTTACTGCTATTTGATTTAATTATGCAGGGTGCTGTTGCTCCTCTTGGCCTCCAGAGACTTGCTCATATGAACTTTGCACACTTTTAATTGACCAGCAGTTGGCTCCTTGCAGATGTTTTCTTCTTCCTCAAACTATGAGGAATGTCCCACATTCAGAGCTTATCCATGTAACTCCCTTTGTGCTCTGTGCTTATTCATTCAAAATAGCATTCTTAATTCTGGCCCAACCATGACGCATCGTTGGTTCTGAACACAGAGCTGTTCTTCCATGTCTCCTGATTCTTTAGCCTTTGTTTGTCTCTGAGGTAGCTTGGTTGAATTCGACAAGAGCCAGCATCCATTTTCCTATTATGGCCATCCTAGCATTATATATTCCTCTATAGCAAGCTTCTATACGTTTCCTTTCTATCTTGCCTTATTGTGTATTTACAGTTATTGATCAATAAGTAACTTCATCTTCTTTATATTCACGATTACTTTAGCTTTAGGTACACGTTTCGCTTAGTGCTTCAGTTACAGTATCACTCTTAAATATTTTCATATTGTTTTAGCATAGGTTCATACATCTTCTTCATGGCATTACTCTGCCCTCGTCAGATTTCACTTAACGTTCCATGATGTCAATAGGTGAGTGCTGACATCCTTCTATTTGGCATCCTTCCACTGGCTCAACGTGAGGGTACATGCTGTATGGCTGTCTGAGTTCATAACGTCTCTCATACACTCGATGTGGTATGGGAACAATACAAGGTGTCCCATTTACTGTTCTTCTCTGACTATTCCAGTATGGTGAGTGGGCGGACACTAGTGAGAAAGTGTCTACCTGCTCCTTTACACTAATAAAAGAGTTTTCTTTATCCAATGACTAAGTTCTACTATATTGGCCTAGTCAGTGAATAGTCAGATTAGACAGTCCTCTGGATATTTATTTAAAGTTAACGTTCTTAGCTATGTTCAGCTGTGCACATATCATTTGCACTCCCTCTCCCCCTGCTTCTCGGCTCTGCAATTAAGATTCCATCCTTGGCACATGGATTTAAAACAGGCTCTGGGTTTTATTCATCGAAAATCTGTGATTACAGATGATCTATGGAAATAATTCCATCTAGGACAACCCTCTACTGGCCCATCTCCTTGAGTGCCATGCCATTTGGCTGCACATTTCTTACTAGCACTTCCTGCAGTGCAGGTCTCTTCAAGTTCAGATCACTCTCCTGCTTCTGCGACTTTGCTGCGGTGGTAACCATGCCCTCTGTTGCAGGACCATGTACCCTGCTGTGACAAAAGGAAAAACACACATTATTATTGTCCTACCTATATCTCGGGCAAGGATGGGTGGTCCGAAATTATGCAGCGTCTGCTAGGCTAACTTGCACAACGTGCTCCACTCTATTCAAAAGATTTACCTAAAAATGATCTATCGCAGTAATGATTAATCCAAAAGTCAAACTTATTGCAAACATTACTTATTTTAAATACTACTTGTTTTATTCAATGTTCCGCCGAGTGCATCCCATTTCCAGCATTATTAGCTTCAAGATTTTTAAGATTAGATTTTTGAATACAAAATTGTTGTTTTTCTTTAAAAAAACATACTGTCGGTGAAACATGATTGGTAGCGTTAGTTTCAGCTAAATTAAAGTTATAAAATAAGTGTATAGTTGAGTCGACACAAGTATATAATCAATAGTTGATTTGGTTTTATAATTTAGCCATACAAAAAGCTGACAGAATATCTTTGGGTAGTTGACCATTTAATGTCGTAAAGCCCCAAGATGAAAGGAAATCCAGCCAAATCTGTCTTCGAATGTTATTCATTATATTCTTTTTTATTACTAAAACAGAATCCAATTAAATCACCCAACAAAACAATGTTATGTGTATTACCCTGATAAAACCAATTCTTTAAGCGAGTAGTAGTATCATTTAAAAGTTGTTTTAAATTAATATTTTCAACTGGACTATACACATGTAATATCATCCAGCGTTCCTGATAAGATGTCAATGACCAATGTACGTAAAGCATTGAAAATTATTATTCACAGTACATTTTTCCTTCACCCCTTTCACCAGAAAAAGAAGGCCACCAGGGGGCGCTCCTGGGCAGCGAAAAGATAGCTGCCTTTTTCTGAGCCTCCACTCTGACGGCCTGACACATTGATTGGCCCGTTGTTCAGAGACTGCTGCCTCTGTAAACCTAGGTAGTGCCATCAGAGGGTCCCCGGCAGTCGCTGCGAGATTGTGGAGATATTCGGCAGAGCCGTTCGCCGAATACACAGCATTCCGTGCCTGGCACGTGGTGCTGGTGCTTTAGGGCGAGGGCGCTGCTGCGGCATGAGTTATGCAGGCCAGCGTGGCCACACTCAGCGCGGCTGCCCCGACTGGAGTGGGGTCTGACTGAAGCGAATGCCAGAGCTGATGAGGAATCAGTGAGCCTGAGTGGCAGAGACCATACAGAGCCTACAGATCACCACAAGGCAAAGAGGAGTGCGCTGAAACAGGCACAAAGGCCTGTGAATCAGAGCCTGTCATGGAAGGCTGTGTGACTGGGTGAGCCCCAGGGAAGGCAGCAGGAGTGCTATGGAAGGTAGCTATGCAGGATAGCAGCACTGGAAGGGGGTGAGTAGCCGTTTCCTGTGCTGTGCCACAATACATATTGGCATACTGTTGGAATGGGACTGTAGAGCGAGGCCCAGGAGGTGCATATAAACGCTGAGGAGTGCCACTTTCTGGTGGATGGACAACGCAGCCCTGGACATGGCGAGCGTCATCTTGACAGCCCTAGACAAATATCCTGCCTGAGTCCTAGCATTGGCAAGGTGGGTGCGAGTCTGGTGTGGGGGGATTCAGCTGCAGCCTGTGGAGGGGTCATGCACGCCGTACCAAGAAGCTGCGATGGGGGAATGACTATAGGGCCCCCGAAGACACTTGCGATAGGCGGTGAAAATCAGGTGCAGCGGTGAGCTACTGCAGAACTCAGCGGTCCACCATTGCCCTGAAGGTGGAGGAGGGAGCTGTGGACTGCATACCCGCCACTGTGGGTCCCCCCAGTCTGGGCTCACCCACATAACTTTGGCAGCCAGCCACCGGGTTGAGATTGGAGTGTGAGTGTGCCTGCATGCCTGGGTCAATAACTAGTGAAGTGCAGCTGATAGTGGCTCGTCTGGCCCACGCAATGCCCAGTGACTAATTTGCATGCCCCTGAGGGCCTGCACTACTTGGTGGCCATGACGAAAGGTATACAGAAGAAAGAGAGTAGTCTGGAGGTGTTTGCGTGCCATACTGGCAAGCCCAGCATTGAGCCGCCCCCTGCACCGAGTGAGCAGACGGGCCAAGAGGAACAGGATACCCCCAACCTAAAGCAGCTCATGGAAGTATGCAGGCTGGGTTCGCCGGCATGGCAGATAAACTAGACGGCATTACAACGAACATTGGCACCCTGAATAACAAAATGGAGCGGGTCTGCTCCAGAGTGAAGAAGACCAAGACTTGGATTGGTGCTGCAGAGGATGACATACTTGCACTCAAAAACCAGGTGTCCCGCATGGCCAAGGACCTAAAGAAAGCTCTACTGAAATGCGATATTCTGGAATCCAGATCCAGAAGGAACAATGTTTGTATTGTGGGGCTCCTTGAGGGATTTGGACCTGGTCCCCTGGAGACAGCCGTTGAATCGCTGCTTAAAGAACTGCTTGGTGACCAGAACTTCTCCCCCTCATTTGTGATCGAGCGGGTGCATAGAATGACAACCATTGACCAAAACTGGGGGCACCCCCTAGAGCAATCATTGTGAAACTTCTTAATTACTGGGACCAAGACACTATACTGAGACTGACCAGGGAGAAAGGCCTGCTACACTGGGACAACGCAATGGTGCATATATACCTGGAATTCTCTACGCCCATACAACTGGAACGTAAATCCTTCCTAGGAGTAACAAAAAATTCTTAGAGAGAGAGAGCAGTCCTGTATGCCATGCTGTTCCTGGCAAGAATGAGATTGCAGTTCCGGGGTATAACTAACTTCTTCACGATATCAGAGGAAACAGTGAACTTCATAGAGGCTAATATACTGCCACAAGAGCCGCAGTACGATACCAGGGAGAGGGCAGTGGAGACCTATGCGAAGTAAATGGCGCACAATATAACACTGGAGTCCCTGTCCAGGTTGGCACTGGTGACACTGGTTGTAATATGTTGATAATGAGTGATTTGTTAGATGCTTGAGGTAATGCACGGGTGTGCTACACTAGAATGATAACTTTAGTGGGCAATTAGGTTCTGTGTTCAGTTATCCTGGAAAAGGTTGGGCGGGTTAGTATCCGCAGGTGGCGTAAGTGGTAGTGGTGTTCCCCATACACAGTTGCTGGTATGTTGCTGGTGTAACTGTTGGGGTTAGGGAGTGGGCTGCGTGGGGATTGCCATGGCCCTGGCTGGGGGGCGTTGAAGGTGGGGGGAAGGGATGTTGCATAAAAAGTTGGGGTAAAATTGTTCAGGCATGCACAATACTGGGACTACCAGTGGCTGCACTTACCGTCTGGCGGAGATAAGACAAGGGTACACTGGAGACATGTATTGTTTTGCTCTAGTCCTCAATGGGCATTCTTAATATTCTGAGCTGGAATGTAAGGGGTCTCGGAACTACTCCAAAGCAAGAAGAATAGTGCCCCATGTAAACTAACACAATGGCCCTCATCACGAGTTTGGCGGTAGTTTGGCAGTAACTCCGCCAAGATGGAATTAGCGCTACCGCCGTGTTGATCAGAAGAGTTACCAGTGAATTACAACCTGGTGGGTGCACACACCCCACTGGCGGTAATGTTAATTCCGCCTAGCAGAGTTACTGCCGAAACCTGACCCAATTTTGGAAATTCCATTGATCAGCATAATTACAGTTACTGTCGTATCCGTCCTCGGAATTTCCGTCATCGGAAGTACCACCAATGGAAATTCCATTGGCGGAAGTACATCACAGCCTATAAAGGAAGCACTGAAGTGGCCATTTTGGAAATCACAATCCATCAAAAATCGGCAAAACGGAGTGCCATCCAGGACTACTGACTAGTGGAATCATGTCAGGGGGAAAGGGGATCAAGGGTGATAGATATGAGAATGCAAAAACCTAAATTGACAGAGCAAGAGCTCACCGTATTGCCTGAGTAGGTGGTTGCTCACTCGGATAAGTTATATGGAGAGCAACATCGGCAGATCTCCCAGAAGCACAAAAACACAATATGGGCAGCCATCCGGGACAAGGTGGTGGGCGTAGGAAATTTCCAACGCGATGTTATGGACATGAAAAAGCATTAGAACGACCTCAAGGCCAGGATACGGAGCCTGATTGCAATTCATTGCACGGAGACAGCTGACACTGGAGGTGGCACTGTAGAACCACTCCTGCTCGCACCCTGGGTGGAGATGGTCTCCGGCATCATCCACATGATTGGCATCAAGGGCGTGGGCACTGCAGTGTTTGGAGCCAGCGGCCAGGCAGAATCTGGTGAGTACCTGTGTGAAATGTGCATCCACACATGGACAACCCTGCATGCATGCCGCAAAAAAAATAAATCCATCAAAGTGACATGAGCCCCAGCCACAATACCCAATCTAGACGAGGTCCAAGTTCACAGTCAATTCAGTCAACAAAGCAATGACCCCCTTACAAGGAAGCCAGGCAGGAAGTGGAGGGGATGACATCCAACTATCAACATCGCCATGCAAGCCTGAAGGCCTAATGCACACCCACAGCGCACAGAACAACCCCCTCTTGGCACATGGTGACCACCCGTGCACATGCAACACATACAACATGAAACCATTTGACAATAGCATGTGCATGGATGTTAGACACAGAGCCCATCAGCAGCAATGTCCCATGGAGACACTCATTGCACACCCCATGCCCGTCATCACAGTCACCTGACTCACACACAACTCAATGTAGTGCAATCACCTTACTGCTGTAACACAATTAAACCCTCAACAGTCCTAATGCACATCTGGACAGGACACCCTGTTGGTCAACCCATACCAGGGTTGAACTTCCATAGTAACCACTGCACCCCACACCTGTCACCTGGTTGCCCCTACCCAATACATGGTCCCAACACAGTGGCAGACACATAATGCATGCTCCCCCATGCTCGGAGGAACAATGCACAGTGATGAAATTGTACAAGTGAAAATCAATGTTGTATCGCCATGCACCTCAGCAATGATGTGTTAATGGACATCTGAATTACACTCCAACAGGCCCTCAAGACACTCAGAAACAGACTGATGTTGCGGGACCCTCCAGGACACTAGCACCAACCAGCGCCAGGAAGCACACACTGCCAGCCAGTTCTGTGAGTGGGATAGTGCCACCCAAAAAAGGCACCTTGTGAGTACGCAATCTACAGGCCCAACGAGTGTTGGGAAGGACACAGCCATGGTGCATCGACAGGACATCATCACAAAAAACAGCACAATGTGCCACAGGGCAACACACAACCACAGCTGAGAGACTGTGGCCCCTCATGTGAGACACAGTGTTGATGACAGGACACAATCCCAGCAGGCCACAGCTGGCACGGCAGATGTGCTGTCAGACTCTGTATCCCCCCGATTCAAGTCCACCACATTCCCCTGCCTGCCAGTTCTCTCCTGCGTAGACTCTCCCCATTTCACATCCCACTTTGCCATTGGGAATTAAGCCATGCACTCCAGTACCACCATGAGTCCTCCTCCGATGGACAGGCTGAGGCAGGTTGCCATTCACCCCATCAACTGCATAAGGCCAACTATAGAAGCGGCCATTCACCCCAGCCATTACCTGGCCCCACAATGCAGGCCATATCGGACTGTCTCGACAGGATGGAGCAGAGGCAGGCTGAGATGCACTCCAGGGCCCAGGAACAATTGGGTCATTCTCATGCCATGCAGGACTGTATCCAGGGGGCATCCAAGCGGCTGTCCAAATCCATCAACAAGCTCTGCAGGAGCACAGAGCGCAGCAATGAAAACCAGTGTCATATGAGCCAGAGGGTGCGTGAAACTGGCTGAACAGTTTTCATCCTCCCAGGAGGCCATGGCCAGGGCCATCCACCTTACCAAGAACCATGTCTGTGGAGCTACACAGGGGAGTTAACAATCCACTACACCTACTGAGGGTTCATTAGCGAGCACCCCACTCAGGCAGGTGGCTAATAAGTGCAAGACGGGGACTGTAGGATAGCATATACATGTGTAGTATGTGGAATAGGGGGTTGTGAAGCACATAATGAATGTCTGCTTGTGGCTGCATGTTGGCTGGATGTGTGTTGGGCGGAGGGTTGTGGCCCTTATATACTCCTCCTGAGGTTATTTGCTGCACATGCGCCTTGATTTCAATGACCTGTCTGCATTTACCTCCACCATTTTGGTGGAGATATATGCACTTTTGTTTTTGCATGCAATTCCTCAAATTTTTTGAGGAAATTCCAGTGATTCCCAACTAATTCGGTGGAAATAGGTTGATTTTTTTGGGAAATAATTCTGCTGATGTGATTGGCCCTGGAGCTAATTCCGCCAATTTTTTTGGGATTTACCACTGGAGCTAATTCCGCAGGAGGAATTTCCTCCAGTGGAATTCACGCCTATTCTCTGTGACTCAGAATTTGGCATATTGGTAAAGTTGGTGGTAACAGAAATACCTCAAATTTTAGCGCTTACCGCCAAACTTGTAATGATGCCCAAATATACATCTATTACTTCTGCAAGAAACCCATGCACGTGGAAGTATGACTGGTGCATTTGCCAAAGGGTGGGGTCTAATAGATTCTACACTAACTTCTCAAAACACTCCAGAGGGCTTCTGACCCTTATACATAAGCGGGTTGCCTTTAAACTGCTGCAGTCACATATAGATTCGGATGGCCGCTATGTTGTTATACATTGCAAACTAATGAACAAGGAAACTCTACTGGTGAATTTATGGTTCCATGTGTTAATATCCCCGCAAAGATATTGTGATACAAAAATATTGCCATATTTTTTCAGTGATATTGAGCCATGGACCCTGCGGGGGACACCCCGGCAACCCCTGCATTATTTTTAAATGTGCGGGGGACACCCCTGCAACCCCCACTCTCACAAATTATCCCCCCAAAAATATTGCCTATGGTGTTCCTGACGACCATATATACAGCGATATTTTTGGTGGGGATAATATTACCTGATACTGAATTTATATGGTCCGAACCTGGATGACTCAGAGTTTTATGTGGGGTTGGCGAATATACTTATGGCATACCCGATGGTACCGGTTACAGGGGGGTGATATGAACACTATTCTGAACGTGGACCTCGACTGAATGCGTTCAATGGTTAGACCACTTGCAAAAGCAGTTGGTTGTATTCTAAACCTGATGGCTAGACTCCAACTGAGTGACAAATGGCATACTTTACACCTGGGGGCAAAGGGTTTCTCCTACTACTCCTCAGCGCACAATATGTCATCCAGGATAGACTTATTCCCAATTTCGGACTACCTAATGGGGCAGTCAGTGGAGGCCGTTATTTTCCCCTACACCTATTCGGATTATTCCCCAATAGTGCTTTCTTTGAGTTGGGGTGTAAAACCCTGGGACCGCATTGTATGGCGGTTTAAATTGCTGGCATTACAAGACTTGGTCTTCCGCATGAGTGTGGAGATAGATATGCATACAGTTTTCCAGACTAATGATAAAGTTTCTGTGTCACAAAGCACACTCTGGCAAACATTTAAGGTCGTCATCAGGGGAATGGCTATGTCAAGGGAATTTGGGATGCTTAAAGATATACGCAGGGATATTGCTATCCTTGAAGATACATTTAAGGCGCTGGAGAGCAACTAAGCAGCTGCGCCTAACCATGTAACGCTAGCTGCCATTACGTCCTAATTAGAGGAATTCCGGCAACATGCGGACAGATAGGTGAAACACTTTGCTAAGCCTGCTGCAGCCAGGCAGTATGAGGCAGGGGAGAGGCCGGGAATGGCACTATCTAATTTGATACGGATGGAAAGGGGTCCGAATTACATTGTGGGAGTGCGGGATGTGCACAAGGAGATGCAATACTCAGAGCAGGGCATTGATAATTGCCAACCAATCAAATCCCTGGGAAAAAAAGGAATCCTCCAGCTTGCAAGTGTTTCTCCGGAACTTCGGACCATTATATTACTTATTATAAAACTGCTGTTCATAATCCATTCAGATGTCAGCCTCTTCCACTGTTCTGTTTGATTTGTGCTCACCCAGTAGCAATAAACAGGTTGCTTCTTGCCCAGTTTGTATTCCATTTTTTGAGTATGTGGTTTTTATTATGCACTAATTAGCGGACTCCTGACTACAGTTTGGAGGCCCCCGCGAGATCCCCGTGAGATCTCTCAGTGCTCCCCCGACTACTGAGAGTATCCAGGCTTCCCTCCCTGGGGCCACAGGTCCGGCAACTGCAGACCTGTTCACAGTGCATCACTGAGGAGGCCCTGAAGACATTAAGTTTGCAAAGGTCTGCCAGGTCCCAACAGCCGTCCCGCATTTCAGTGGAGGGGCGAGCCCGTGGTGGTGGCTCGGTGCTGAGTGTGCTCGAGATTATCCAGGACGTGAGTATAGCCGTGCAAAAAGATGCTGCATAATAGGTGTATGCTATTAAAAGGGGGAGGGACAGATTGTTTTTATGGTGTATAGGACACATTCTCGAGAGAAGGGAGGACGATCGGCCATAATAATGTAAATATTAGAGTGTACCACCTGATAGGGAGTGGGCGCTGGTGTGGGCATGCCGGCAGTAGAGCAGAAGGGTTGCATGGCGAATTCCATTAGACAGGAGTGACTCATAATACAGGCAATTGTATAGTTGTGTCATGGTGGACGAATCAGCACCCAGAGGTGTCTCTGTAAAATAGCAAGCTTTTCGCACTATTCACAGAAGGAGTGTCGGGGGTGCATGGGTAGACAGTGGACACTCTTGCACTAACATAGGGAACAGTGAACCCGTGGAGAGGACTGTCAAGTACTAACTTCGAGTGAGTGGTCGGATCTGTGGAGAGGGCCAGTGTGAATGAGTGCAGTGGCTGGTTGGGCCCGTGTAGAGGACCAAAGTGAACATTGAAGGGTGTGCTTGGGAATAAAGGGGGGGAGAGTTGGGGCAACTGAAAAAGGGGAAACAGAGGGTAGTGGAATAAAAAAGAAAAGGAAATAATGGCATATATGGACAGCCCCTTCGACCGTATCGCGATAACATATTAAAATCCAATTTCGAGTGGGCAGAGGGGACTGCAGGGCAGTGTTTCCATGCCTGGCCAGGAGGAGGGACGTTTGACAGTAAAATAATAGAGAATACATTCTCATACCTGTTAACAAAATATAAAGACTCTAAGCTAAAAAGCAGGCAGAATATATTGGGTCGCCGTAAACTATACGAGGAAACTAAAGAGGACAAATTAATGAAAGAAGAAATGGCAGAGGTAGGGGATGGACCGAGCTCACCAACCCGCCCTATGGGTTACATTCCACTTTACGACTAGCCACGCGGTTCACTAATCCACAGCGGGAAACATCTAATGGAGATCAGAGGAAAAAGAGTAGGATGAGCAAAGAGAGGAGATGCATACTCAGGCTGAAAGAAAATATCTATCAGACATCAAAAAGAAGGCGCGGCAGCTGTTCAGTAAAGCAGAATGGGTAATCGAGGAGGTGAGGAGGAAGAAAAAGGAGGACAAGGGTGGATGGGTATCGGGACGAATACAATGCAAATTAGATAGTGAGGCCAGAGAACAGGAAACGAAAAAATATGATGGTGGGGACGAGGAAGACATAAAGTCAGATGAAGAGGTAATGGGAGATGAATGGAGTGACGGGGACAGTGACAAATGGACACCCAACAAACTAAAGAGAATGGGATGAAAAGAGTGGAGATGACAGGACAGAGACAGTTGTGGTAGGGTTTGGTCCACCTCCTTACACAGTAGGACGGGGAAGGTAAAAATGGGGTTAATATAAGTTGTCGGGGGATGAGTGGCAGGACCAAAAATGCGGGGAATGCCACTATTACATAAGAGACGAGGGAGAGCCCATTATGTGCCCTGACAAACAATGGACCGGGATAACCTAATATGTAGTTTGCCTTCTCTTCTGGCCAGGGCCAGTAAATGGATAAAGGCCAAAGAGAAAAAGACAGCAAGGTTGACGCTAGCCGTAGGGGAAATGAAAAATGTGTTTGCTGCAATCATAGGAAAACAGGCAGACACAATTTGGAATCAGGCAGGCTACAAAGGAGTGAAATAGAGCACCAATGCTTATGACGGAGCTCAATTTAACAATTGTCGAGTACATGTCTGGGAAAATCTAAGAAGCATGTATCCAGACATCTATGACCTGGGGACAGTGATGACTCATAAAATGAAAGAAGACGACCCAGCAGAATATCTAAAGAGAGTTCAGGATTTATGGACCCAAGAGAGACGAAGGTGCTGGGATGAATATATACCATTGTTCTATCATGTACTAGTGAAGGGATTGCCAACAGAAGTACAGGCATCCTTAGACAAGATAGTGGGTATAGAAGATAAAGGCTGGCCTGAAATACAAACCACAATAATACACTATTGTAAAAGGAAGCAGGAAAGAGAGAGCCAGGCAGCGGAGAATCCTGCAAAGACAGAAAACAAATTAGTACAAAAGAAGCTGGCTATAGAAGGAGCACTGTTGGTGCCATACACTGCTTCCGTGGCACTAGCACCACAGGCAGGATTTCCCGTAGGACAAACACTGCAACAAGGAAGGTACATGAAGCCACAGTATGGCCCACAATGGGAATACTACCACAGGGAAACTACATGCATAGGGGATAATTCCCTATAGGAAGAGGGTTTTCACAGCAAGGAAGAGGGAGGTATCGAGGAACAGGGTACAGGGTATTTAGACCATGCTACATATATGCCGGACATGGGACATGTAGCACATATTTGTCCGTTTATGCAACAGGCACAGGAGCAGGCAAACCAAGTAGCACAACAGCAAGGCCTCCAATGGCAGCAGATACAGAGTCCTCCAGTGCAGATACAAGCAGAGCAGGGGGGACTGCAGCCCAAAGGAGGAACAACTGACAACAGGGCAATGGTCCCAGCAGTGACCGAGCCACCCACAGTAGCAGGGGGAACCACAGTGGTGCTAGGGCAAAACGCGGTGCCCCACTACACAGGAGTCAGTGTGGTAGGAGGGAATACCTTTGTCTTCCTGCTAAACAACACACAGCAATAGGAGGGGCCACAGAAAGTATGAGCGTGTCCAGTCCTAGCAGTAACTGATGACCCCGAAGAGGAAGCAGAGGTGACAGTGAAAATAGGACCCATACAGTTTTCATTTCTCATAGATACAGGAACAACCGAATCCTGCATTAGACGGGGGGATTCCCACTATCCAACAAAGTCATGGATACGCAGAGGTTTTCTGGGTCAGTGGTCATGGTTCCAGTAACAAAAGAATTACCATTAACTATAGGGATGCAACATCTCATAACTCCCTTACAATACTCCAAAAACACACCCATCAACATATTGGGGAGCAATTTGCCCAGTAAATTGAATGCAACTATTTAATTTACAGAGAAAGGGATGTGGTGCTCCACGCCCGGGATTTAATATGCCCGGGTAGCAGCTCTTCTCTTGGCAGCACACACGCAAAGCACCTTGCGAGCACAGCCGGTATATCACAGCATGTTCCTGTATGGGGTCGACTCTCTGCTAGGATGGGTCCCTGGAATACAGGGGAAGGAGTTCCGACTGGCTTTATAATTCCTATTCACACCACAGTGCCAGAAGGATGACTTAAAGGGGAAACAGTGTTACAGTTGGAAGAAGCAGTAATATGCAAGGATTTTGTGATTCTGTGTTGCACAGATAATGACAACATGGACTGGCGAACACTGCTGTGCATTGACCCCACTTTGACAATTACAGGACTGTCAGACGAACAACTGTTTGCCGATGACAAGGAGGAAGGAGAGATGGTGTTCCAGATACAGATACCATGCCCAGAACAGATAGTGGAAACACTGGTGCCCATTCTAACACAGTTAGTGAAGAAGACATACAAACACACAGACGAAGATCTCAAAGAGGTGCCAGATAAGTTATGGACAAAGAAAACTCACAATGTAGGGGTACTGAAATCGATTGGGCCAGTAAAAATACTCATTGACCAGAGAAGCAGGTGAGGAGATATCTTCCACCCTGCACACATTATGGCAGCAAGGCTTAATTCAGACATCAACTTCCACCTGCAACACAGCAATCTATCCAATAAAGAAATCAAAAGGAGGGTGTTGGCATTTCATTCAATTTACATGCCCTAAATGAAGTGGTAGAAGCAGAAATTTCCTGAGGTTCCAAACCCCACCACAATGTTGTGTAATGTACCAGCAAGGAAAAAATACTTCAGTCATTGACTTTAAAAACACCTTTTTCTCTATACCCTTGCATCCAGATTCAAGATACCCGACTGCCTTCACGTATCGCGGAATCTGATCTGAACATACTAATTTGCCCCAGGGGTATTGTGAATCACCAAGCACTTTCAAAAGGATAATACAAATGGGTCTATGCAACGTGCAAACATCAAGCACAGTGATCCAAAATGTAGATGACCTGCTAATATGCAGTGAGACAGAAGAAGAGTGTAGAACAGACTCAGCACACATTTTGTCACTACTCGCAGAAAAAGAGTACAAGGTGGATAAGGAAAAATTACAGTATTGTCTCGAAGAGGTAGTGTAGTTGGGACAAATAATCTCTATTGAAGTGTGAAGAATAATGCCTGAAAGAACACAGGCCATTCATTCAACCGCTCGCCCACAAACAGTGGCAGAAATGCAGACATTTCTAGGTTTATGGAAGTACTGCAGAGCCTGGGTATTTGATTATGCAACATTCACTAAACCCCTTCTGCAGGGTCTTAAGGAAGCACAGAAAGAGAAGAGAGACATAAAATGGACATCTGACATGAATGAGAGTTTTGCAGAACTAGAAGAGGCACTTGCGCATGCACCCGTGTTAGCAACACCAAATTATAGCAAGAAGTTCTATTTGTTCTCGCATTCAGATGATTCAGTGATGATGGCTGTCCTCACACAAAAGAAGCCGCAGGTACATCAACCACTACCTTACCACAGTGGAAGATTAGACCCAGTAATTCAATGATTCTTCCCTTGTGTACAATCGCTTCGGCTGCAGCGTTTGCAATTGAGAAGGCATCAATGATTGCCATGGGGTGGCCTGTAGTATTGTACATGGAACACTCAATATTCACTGTTCTTGAGAAATCAAAAAGCACATTGCCCACCCAAAGGGCATGGGATATGAGGTCATATTGACAAACCCAGCCATAGAGGTGATAAGGTGTTGAAGTGTAAACCCAGCAGAATACATAGCAGAACCAATAGAGGAAGAGGATTAATAACCTGACTGTGCAGCACACATGGACAGGGTGGAAGGGGATGTACGGATAAAAGAAGAAGATATAGCAGGGGCAGACATAGTCTATATTGATGGGTCCTCAAGTATAGACCCAGAAACAGGAAGGAGACATACTGGTGCGGCAGTGATATGCTGCATAAATGGGGAATATGTAACAGCATCCCAGCAGAGGCTACCATCGCATTATTCCGCACAGGCAGCAGAATTGGTGGTGATTATAAGAACACTAAACATTATGGTGGGGCATGCAGCAAACATCTTTTCCGATTCAGCCTATGTCACATCAACTATCGATTCCGGACTGGCACGGTGGGAAAGGAGGGGATTTAAAGGAAGTGATGGTTCTCCTGTGCAACATACCGGCTACGTGTGCTCACTGATTCCACACCTCACAGGAACGCCAAAGAAATTCTTGCCACAAGAGGTGACAGCAGAAGAGGGTTGGTGTCTGGTATATCTGGCCTTGTGCAGAACCAGCGGTATGTTCCGGGGACATTTGGTAGAAGTAAAATGGGTTTATGAGGGGGAAGAGGTGTACAAGGACAACTTTACACAATTGGAAAGCATGGCCCAGGAGGAGAAAAATAAGCACATGGTTCTGGAATATGTAACAGAGGGGGCCCAAAAGGGAAAACAGGCGGCCACTGTCCATAAAAGTATATATTGTAAAACCTGCACAGGGAATGATGTGCCATGGTGCCACACCAGGCCCTTGATAGAAATCCAGGGTTCAGTGTTACACAATATCCAGAAAACATAAAGCCACTGACACAATTAGAGCCAATGGAACAATAATGCTAGGGATGAATCCCGGCTGTAGGAGGACAATGGACATCGCAACATTGCAGAAGAAGACTGCTGCTCTGATGGACACTTGGGGGGCTCTGCAAGAGCATACACTCAACTACCACCAGATTGGAAGGGGATGTGTGCACTGATGACTCTTCATAATCCAACATTAGTGGTGCCCCGTGCAGACTTGATATCGCTCAATGAGCTGTCCAGGTCTAAGGAGAAAACGGCAGCAGAAAAACAAACAAACAAACAAACATAAGGTAATAGTGAAGAAAAGGTCCAGTAGTAACTATATCTCAGCAGAGTACACCAAGTGCTTAGAACATTCTCTACATTTCCCAGCAGCCCCAGGCTCTTCAAATCAGGTGACCTGTGCACCTGCACCGGTGCACCTGAGAAAAGCCCAGTCTTCCCCAGTCATCGCCGGAATCTGTGTTTCGGCGCCTTCCTTCCATAAAGTCTGCCCTTCAGGTATTCTGTGCTTTGTACACTCTTTTGGAACCTTGTGAGGAATACCATGCTGCACGCTTATTGTCTGCTTTGCCTCTGTGCCGTGTTAATAGCTGTACATTTCACTGTATTCCATCCTCTGACGGAAGTTGATGCACACCGCCTTTGGTCTGGTACTCCTTGGAAGGGTCTGGAAAGATATTATACTCCAATCCAATCTGCTCTTTTGCTCATGTGGGTTGTCCCATAGCACAGTTGTGTCCTGTACTCTGTGAGTAACAGGTGAACTACCGTTGGTACCAACATGGGTTACCCAGATAACCTCAATCTGCTGCTTGCTGCCCAAAAGGCACACCGCCTTGCCATTGTGGATAAATATCTCTCCTTGAGATTAGACCCCCTAGCTGCCCTGCTTCCAACCACTATGAGCGACTTTCAGCTACTAAATACAGCTAAATATTCTTGCGTTCTACCCCTGCCTTGCAGTTTAGATTGTGAGATGGGTCATAAATCTTTCCTTCTCTCTCAGTCGGAGGCCACCCTGCATATTACCCCTGCCAAGACTGCAAACACCAATAAGGTCAACACAAATTTGAAATGTACTCTGCTTAACACCCGCTCACTCCCTAAGCATGCCACTAATATACGTGACTATATTCTGGAAGGAGACATAGATTTACTGTGCCTTACAGATTCATGGCTAAATGAGGCCAGTGGCCCCCTGATTGAACTGGCCACCCCAGATGGCTAGAGCATCTTCTGACAGAACCGCCTTTCTGGCTGGAGGTTAAGGGAGTAGCTATTATAGCAGAAAATCACCTTAATCTCTTTCAATCACCTTGCTCCTTCAAGGATTGTGAGGTTTTGCATCTCAAACTGAGCATCTCAAACTGACACCATCAATGAATAGTTACATTAACTTTTGACATGATCTATCATACTCCAGATGAAACACCTAATTTTGATGAGGGTCTTTTCCACCTTCTCAATAAATTACAAGGACCTTACTGTTCCACCTTGCTAGTTGGGGACCTCAACTGTTGGCTTAATGACGTTGTCGACCAGCAAGCAATCTTTCTAGAGAAAGCGTTAAATAACCTTGAATTCCATGTCCTTAATATTGCGCCTATTCGCACTATACATTGCATCTGGTCCGACCACTATCATGTCTCCTTTACAATTCTTACTTCTGGCCCATCTCCTAAACCACTAAACCCTCAGAAAATTGTTATAAATCAGAACTTTAAGAAGATTACGCAGCTGGACCTGAAAGACTGCC
This sequence comes from Ambystoma mexicanum, assembly GCF_040938575.1. NCBI lineage: Eukaryota > Metazoa > Chordata > Amphibia > Caudata > Ambystomatidae > Ambystoma > Ambystoma mexicanum. Next base: position 1,088,771,615 of record NC_090922.1, on the reverse strand, counting down.
TTGACAGTATCATGCCTTGACAGTATCATGGACGCTCCTTCTATTCTTATTGACACTGCAGAGAAGGTGTTAATCTGCATTTTTCTATGATAAGCTAGCATGGGCTAATCCATTCATCCATTCATCCATTTTGTATAAGCTATGTTTAGCACTATAGTTTGTTTTGAGCCATTATGGAACGATATTTGCTGATAGCCATGTAGAAAGATCTATTTAGCTTGTTATTTTGTATAGCGCACATTCTGTGTTTCGAAGCGCTAAGATGTGATTGGTTTCTTGTCGATTATGAATAAGGTTTTGCTGAGCGCGAAAGAGTAGTTGAACACAGTGTAGATGTTTTCATAACAAATCTGTCTCTTGGCAGACTGTTAGATGTAGCCTTGACTGCTTTGCTCTGTTTTCGTTCTGTAGAAGAGTCTTTCTGTCTCGATGCGGAGAGATAGGAATGTTAATGATATGCTTGCTGTTCTTAGAATATCGAAGAACATGTCACTGTGTCCCAGTACAGTACATGGCTATGTTGAAATATGCACGCACGTAGGTAGTCGAAAATGCTGTTTGCCATAGACTGCTTTCTACGCATGTAATTGTAAAATGTACGTCAAATGCTATTATGTATAACAGTGGTTTTTCAGTTCAGACGGGGAGCTGGCTGAGAGCTAGGCATCAGAGCTAGGGAGCTAGGGTGCTGGGAGGCTGGGAGGGAGCGAGGCAGCTCTCAGTGCCATGGTGTTCATTAGAGCATTGCTAGAGAGAAGCTGGGAGGGTTAGGTTTGCTAAAGCACTCATTGCTAGAGAGTGCTGATTGCTTATTAGTGATTAGTGACTATTGCCATGCATAAATAAAGATGCATTCTTATTATCCATTTTCTGTGTCTGCCGTGATTTTCTTTTTTGTTTCCTCAGTATAGTATTTTTAGTCTCACAAAGGAGCCAAGTACCCCCACCTCAAGCATCTCGCCCATGTTGCCTATAAGTTGGGAACAAGAGTGTGAAGTATGTTCAGTACCAGTGAAAATATCAATACCAAGGAGAATCCCGGAAGCAAGGTTCCCACTGAGAAAGCCATACCTGCATACAAGACAGTATGATGGCCATTTGAATGAAATACCAGAAGAGGTGAGAAGAATTAGTAAAAAAGCAGATTGGTGACGTCACACGAAGCAAGGCTGACACACCCAAAGAAGATATGCAGAGACAAGAGAACGTAGATATTCTATAATCATCAAGAAAGTATCACAGATAAGTAACATTTCGGGCTCGAGATGAAGAGGCTTATGCTGCAGAAATGATGAAGATATCAAGTTATTTTGCACGTGTACAGATGCAAAGAAACTCAGGCAGACAAAGTATTCTTGAGACTAGCTATGTAGTGAATAGATTGCGGCAAGCACCAACGTATATATATATATATATATATATATATATATATATATATATATATATATATATATATGTATATATGTATATATATATATATATATATATATATATATATATATATATATATATATATATGTATATATATATATATATATATATGTATATATATATATATATATAGGAGTGAGTGAACTGTGGATGATTCCACTGTGCATTATAGCAGAGCTGGACCAGAAAAAGGAAGGCCTTTTCCAGTGTGTCGCAGTTAAAAAGCAATTGAATTACAGGAATGAATCTTAGAAAGGAGAGGCTGGACCAGCCCCAAGAAGCCAAGGCCACTTCAGGCTGGAATGATTAGACATTAGCTACAACCATATGAAAGAACAAACTCCTATTTATTAGACGTGCACGAAAACAAGGAAGACGTCAGAGGTCTATTAAATAATAGTATTTTAAAATACACCAAGAGTTCAAATTCATGGTCTTCAGTCACATGTAGGGATGAAAATGGACAATCATGACGAATCACACCTACGCAAGGAGACAGAGCATGCCTCTACTCACTCATATTCTCCAGAGCAAGAAACATTTCCAAGGCCGAGTTCAGAGCCTTAATTGACGTGCAGACCACTGAGGTGATGATAGATGATATGCTAATTGGTGGGAAGGGATGGTCAAGACCAACCCACCAGCACCTGGAGACTAGCCTGCGTACTGCTGGCGTGGGTGGAAAAGTACTGACGGATATAAGGGTGCCAACCAATTTTAGAGGGCTGCATAGTTAAGGGCCCCATAGTTTGTGGAACCAATGGGACGTTGTTTATTTAGTGATGTTCATAGTGACCTGTTTGAAGGGAGGGCTTAGTTGCCCCGGCAAAAACAAAGAGGTGATGGCTGGAAGGTTTAGAATGAATCTTAACCACTGGCGTTGCTCTGGGCAACCCTCCAGACCACTGTTCTTCGCCTGCCAAGCCATTACAGAAGGGGAAATACCATATGCAAATCAGACTTGGCCCCACCCCAAAAGGGGCAGTCCAGCCGGAACTGCTAGGTCACATCCCTTCTGCACGAGACCACAAGCATCCCCAAACATGTTTCGCCCTTGTTGGGGCACATCAATGAGGAGTAGCTTGGGTCTCTAGGCCCAGCAGACACGGGACCCACGTCTGGGCATACCCGTCCCTCTCGGGGTGACAAAGCAAAAACAAAGAGGTGATGGCTGGAAGGTTTAGAATGAATCTTAACCACTGGCGTTGCTCTGGGCAACCCTCCAGACCACCGTTCTTCGCCTGCCAAGCCATTACAGAAGGGGAAAGACCATATGCAAATCAGACTTGGCCCCACCCCAAAAGGGGCAGTCCAGCCGGAACTGCTAGGTCACATCCCTTCTGAACGAGACCACAAGCATCCCCAAACATGTTTCGCCCTTGTTGGGGCTCATCAGTGAGGAGTAGCTTGGGTCTCTAGGCCCAGCAGACAAGGGACCCACGTCTGGGCATACCCGTCCCTCTCGGGGTGACAAAGCAAAAACAAAGAGGTGATGGCTGGAAGGTTTAGAATGAATCTTAACCACTGGCGTTGCTCTGGGCAACCCTCCAGACCACCGTTCTTCGCCTGCCAAGCCATTACAGAAGGGGAAAGACCATATGCAAATCAGACTTGGCCCCACCCCAAAAGGGGCAGTCCAGCCGGAACTGCTAGGTCACATCCCTTCTGCACGAGACCACAAGCATCCCCAAACATGTTTCGCCCTTGTTGGGGCTCATCAGTGAGGAGTAGCTTGGGTCTCTAGGCCCAGCAGGCACGGGACCCACATCTGGGCTTAGTTGCCCCACCTGAAGTTAAAGACCCTATTACTCTCTTAAACAATTATGGAATGTATACCTAAATGTTCCCTTAGAACCAATCATTCTCTCTAATACATTTTTGTAGTTTGCCACGTAGGATGACGTAAGCAATTACGTAGGTTGACGTCAGTAATGACGAGTTTTTGCTATATAACTCATGTTTTTCATACTTAATGTGTTAGAGCTTAACATAAGATTTTCACGTAACATAAATCATAACATATTACAAAAGTAAATATTATTATAATTTCATTTCATTAAACATATTTTATTAGAAGTGTTTAAATTTGATAAATTTGATAGTAAACCAAGCTAAAAGAGAAAATAAGAATAATAAATAATACTCTTCACCTTATATCAAAAATGTCAAATACAAAAGAAAATTAAAATTAAAATTCCATCGTGAAGGTGTTTGTGCAGTACATCAGCTTTATGCTTTGTTTGCCTATGTACAATATTTTTTGTGACACATTCAGATTCTAAAAGTAAGAAATTCTCGAAATCAGATTGTTTGTACACAAAACTTAATAGATCAAAAATGAAGTCGTTGGTATGAGCAACTAGATGGAAGAAACTAGCATCTATATAGTTATAGCCAGCTGTTTCTCTACTATCAGCCACACATTATACATTGCAATGTGGAGTTTCATCCCGGTTGCATTGAGCGCCCTTAAACAAACATCATTGCTGCTGATATGATCCATTCTGTGAATAAAGACCCCATAATATGTTGAATAGGATTTTATCATGGTAGGGCACCTGGTAAGAACATGTTTACCAGTTTCAGTGATGGATCTATTCATGCAGAGTCGACAAAAACATTCTGGTTTTGCGAGATTGTTCATAATACTGCTGATAGCCAAAACCGGTAATTGATCAATCCTCAGCATAAGGATAAACCATCTCAATCGAGGTGAAGGACGCAGAGACAGATATGATGATGGCTTCTTAAAGGTGTATCCCATATGTTGTACAAATTTATACCGTTTCAAGACTTCCACGTGTGCAAAGTTATCAATCCAGTTGTCTAACTCAGATTTATTTGAGAGAGCCCGCAATACACTGGCTTGATACCCATAAGGCCTAGTAATCCAGCCAATCTTTCCCAGGTAATCAGTCAATTGTTTTTTCATGAATGGGAGTGAAGAAGATTTATTAATTTCACTGTACATAATATTCAGCAAAGGGTTCTCTGATTGAGGTGACATTTTTACATAGAGTTCAGCCCTTCTTCTGAGTACTTGAGCTTTCCATGATATGAGACCCAATTCCAGTCTAAGAATGGACATGGGTACACAATTTGGGAGTCCAAGTATTTTCTTCCAAACTTTCCCCTCAAGTATTTGCAGCCATTCCAGATCGATCAGTTGAAAGGCTTCTAGGCCATAGATGATCATGGGAGTTACTACCTGCTGATATAGTTGTCGTGCAGCCCAGACAGTATAACCGCCATGAGAAGAAGAAAAGCAATGTATCAGGGCAGTAATTTGGGCTGCTCGCGTAATTCGAGCTTGCTCACACATAGTGTATTGCCCTTTAGGCTCTATCTCAAAGCCCAGATATCTGTAATGGGGTGTGTATAATATTGTAGACCCATGTATATTAACATTCACACATGTGATCTTCTTGCTACTAAAGACCATCATCTGGGTTTTATCCAGGTTGATTATTAAACCGTTTCTTTGGGCATAGGTCCGTAGTGCCTCTGCAGTATTTCGAAGACCACTAATTGTATGGTCCATGATGACCAAGTCATCGGCATAGGCAAGTACCGAACAGTGAACTGGGCCTATCTTGGGGGGACAATTGTGTTCTGCTGACAGTGCTTGCAGGATATTGTGGACAAAGAGATTGTATAGAATCGGAGCTGTAACGCAGCCTTGCTTTACGCCACGAGTTTGATCTATTTTATTAGTCATATTCCCCTTTGCGTCTAATTTCAGAGAGACTGTGGTGTTGCAGTGTAACAGCTTAAGGTAATAAAGTATTCCTTTCGGGCAGCCCAAGGTCTCAAGTTTAGCCCACAGCAGATCTCTAGGGACTAAATCGAAGGCCGCCCTGAAGTCGATGTATAATACATACAGTGGAGGATTGCCGGAGGTTCTGGCTCTGTTACGTAGGATGTCCATTACTGTTAAATTATGCATTGTAGAGTATCCACTCCTAAAGTCGCATTGGAATCGATCCAAGATCTTCTCCTTATCCACCCATATTTGAAGTTCATGAAGTAAGTACGTCGCAAATAATTTGCCTGTACAGTCGAGCATAGAGAGAAGACAATAGCTAGAAGGATCCGTCCGGTCACCCCTCTTATAGATCGGGACCAGAATCGCTGTCTGCCAGGATTCCGGGATGAGCCCATCCTGTAGAGTCTTATCAAATAGTATTTTCAGGACCTCTGCCCAATACTCCGGATTACTTTTTAGTATGACATTCGCTAGACCATTAGGCCCAGGTGCTCTCGATGCTTTGAGCTTTTTTATCATGATAATCAGGGGGAGGAGGTCGGTCCAACGTTATCTTTATCTGGGAGAGTCCTGCAGTATTATAATTGCGACTTCTCAAAAATTCCTCCCATTGGCTCATCCGAATCGGGTTATTAAGGGAACTACTTGTCATCCCTTGCTTATCTTAATAGGCCCCATATAGAGCGGGTATTCCCGGCGCAGAGTATCTGGACTGTTTATTGCCATTTATCTAATTTAGCTGCATAGCGTTTCTGTCTTAGCCATGACCTAAAGACATTTTTACGCTTCCTGCTTGAGATCTGGTAGCTATCCCATGTGATGGAATGTTTACGTAGCTTCCTGAGCTCTGCTCTTAAAGATCTTGTAGCGTCTCTAATTTCAGCATCGAAAACATTAATTGGTTTAGCATCTGGGGCTAACATATTAATATTGGCTGTCGCATAACTGTATGAGAAAGATGTAATCCACTCTTCGATCTCATTACAGGACATAGGTAAGAGGACTTCACATCCCCTGTTTGTCATGTCTATCGTGGCTTCAGCTGCTTTTAAGATGTTTTTATCAGACCAACGGATATTTGAAGAGGTATGATTCGTTCTCAGATCACCAATAGGCCTGGGCCGAGCATGCTGTAGTAAAAAATCAAATGATAATGTTAATGAGACGTGATCACTCCAGTCGTTGTTATTGGCTCTCATATCGTTAACCCTTTTAGCCATTGAGGGGCTTACACAGATATAATCAAGAGAGCTTCTGGATTTGCCATTGCTCCATGTAGACAGTATTGCCCTGGATAGTCACTGCTGGTTCGACCATTTAAAATTTCGAAGTCCCATTTATTAAGAAAGTTAAGCCATAGTAGTCCCTCGGAGTTCGCCTCAGGGTGCCACAACATACCTATCCTCTTTAATAAAGGATTATTACTTCTGCTCACAGATCCCACAATATGGCAGTTAAAATCACCTGCAATTATTACAAGGTTCTTTTCTGTGTCAATCATCCAGTCGATCAGCAGGTTGTGGCAAGCTTCCTATATAAGATCTCTACTAGAGGATTCTGGTGGATTGTAAAGGTTGATCAATAACATTTTGTCCACTTTATCTTTGCTGGGGAGTTCTAATTCAACCGCCAACACAAATTCATCTATGTTAGAATGGATCCGAGTTGATTTTAATGGATGTGCAATTCCAATAAGGAGACCCCCATATGGTCTTCCCCTGGGTCCCTTCTTGGCTAATTCATGATGGATAGTGTAGCCATTAAAAAGGGCCTAAGAGGTAAGCCAGGTCTCCTGAAGACAAATGCAGGTATTACCTGCTAACATGGGGGTTGAGCCATCCGCAGATAATAAATGGCTGAATCCCCGGCAGTTCCATGAAACTAAACTTTGATCTCATTGGGATAGTGACAGTGCCGGGAGAGACTCAGCTAGCCATTTAGGAACATTCTGAACATCTGCTAGCTGTACTGAGTTGCCGTTTGGTAACTGCAGCACCTTGCTTTCTTTAGTTTTGGTACTTGGCGCTTGCATTGGCTATTGTGGATCGGTTATATTGGGGTCAGCATCAACTTCAATATCCGCTTCCCATAGACTGCCTTTGAAGTTGCGCAACAGATAAGGTGTTACTAAAAATTTACAGTAGATTGCTGATGTATTGGAGTTCCTTGCTTTCAGTGGTTCGACAAATTCAAAGTCCTCCGATCTCAACACTCTCAGTTGTGGAATAGAGTGTAATCTGGTCATCAGCGCTGATCTGGACATCCAGTCATGATCACTGTTCTGATACAAGTTCTTAATAATGCAAGTCCTTCCGCCTTTTGCCAATATCGCGTTGGCTTTGTCATCATTTGGCAATGCGGTTAATAAAGTCGATGAAATGCCAATCTGAGTAAGATTGATTGGGACCGTATTTGTAGCATTCGGAGCCAGATGGTCCCCCTGCTCACTTGAACAGAATGAGGGCTCTATATCCATCTAATCAGCTGGGTTTGAGGCGTTATTCTTATTTAAGTCCACCTCTTCCATTGGATGTGCGGTGGTACTCTTATCGAGGATAAGCCAGCTGGTCAGTTTACCTTCCTTGCCTATGGTACCTTTACGCACTCTGGTCTCTTTCCGTTGTACTTTTCTCTGTACCTGTTTAGGGGTGCTACCTTCTGTGGGTATAGATATTTCTTCTTCCAGCTCTACTGTATCAGGTAGTATTATGGTGGCCAATTGGCGCTTTTTCCTCATGATCGCTCTTCTGGTCATTCGTCGCTGTTTGCGTGAGAAAAATACATCCACATTAGTAGTGGTGTTTAGATCAGGGTCAACTGTTTCCGGGCATTCTGGCAAGAGATGTTCCCTTCCTTCTGTACAGACTCTAGGTTGCTGTTGTTGGATGTATTTCCCGCTGGCAAGGTAAGGGTAACTTCTAATATCCTCCCGCACATCTTCAGCAGAATATTTAAAGCAAATTGCAAAGATGCGACTGAGGATTACAGGTCCCCTAGGGTCGTTTGACTCTCCCCATGCTCTCCGCTGCTATCTGCTTCCGATGATTCTAATTGTACATCCAGATTAGGAGAAGGGGATAGTCTATTAGATATTTCTCGTTGTGAATCCGTAGGCAAATATTGATAGCTGCTGTTCGGATTACTGGGTATACTTCCTAATAGAGGGGTCATGGATCTCTGCATAGATAGGCAGAGTTCCAGTAATGAGTTGTTATCAATAGCGCTTTCTCCTAGTACATCTACTGCATCTGTGGTATTATTCATGCTTTGGCTGCCAGTCACTTTGTCCATGTGTAGCGGTGAGCTTATTATATTTGGGGTACCGGGAGGCGGAAAAAAGTCAGTGATTGTACCTCTCTCCATAGGTATTGCTTTAGATCCTTTGCATCCATTCATATTAGATGTGGAAGTCTTGCTCTTCTGGTTGCGCAAATTATATCTCGTAGTTGAGCACTTCTTGGCTGTAAGCATTGTTAAACTTACGACACTGCTTATGTTAATAGTCACTCACAGATCTATGCAGCGTAGTTGCTAAAAAGGGGCTAAGTAGCCACACTACCTTAGGAACCGTAGGTTTGTGAGCCACTTACCCCTTAGACCAGACAAAGCCAAGCAGTACTGATAATGAGGATCTACTCCCTGTTGGCAGAGAGTCTATTGCTGTAAGGTGACTTATCACTGAATCAAGTGCTCCTAGGACCCCATTCAGGGATCTGGGTTCGTTCCAGCAGTCTGCCAGATAGGAGATTCAATTAGATAGGGGAGGGAGATATATCTATAGGGTTCCCTCCAAGTCTACATCAAAAGGAGGTCTCTGCCTGTAGAACTACTGTGGCCCCTGAAGAAAGGGAATGCTGGTCGCATAAATAAGCACTAGCGGCACGCAATACAGTTATTCATATGAGTATGGCATATAAGTGCGGCTCTAATATATCTCTGATGTCCCTCCTGGTGTGCCGCTGAGTTGCTGAGTTGCTGGTGCTCTTGCTTAGCTGGTGCTCCTGTCAGAAGGGATAGGTCAGCGCATAGAGCGTGTGAAGCAAACAGTACTGTTGAGAATCTTGGATGGAGGTTGCTCTGGCATGCTGGTTCTGCTGGATTTATCAGCGGCTTTTGATCATCTTGACCATGACCAACTTCTGTTTGCCTTAGAGAAACATGGTTGCTGCACTCCTGACTCAATTATATGGGTGTGATAATTTCTCCAGAATCGTACCTCTCGGGTATGTTGGAGTGAGGCCACTTCTCCCTCTTCCCCCATTTTCCTGTGAGGTCCCTCAGGGAGCATGTATGTCCCCCCTAGTTTTCAACCTTTATATTCAACCTTTTTGTTACCTGTTGGATGAGCTCGGAGTGTACTTCGCGAACTATGCTGATGACACCCAGCTAGTTCTTGAGTTATCAGGGGATTATGCCAAGGACGCCGTCCTTCTTCAGACCATCTATCTTCACGTTGAGACCTGGATGAGCAACCACTGGATGTGTCTGAATGGAGATAAGACTGAGCTGTTGGTTTTTGGCACCAAGCATGCTCAAGCTAAATAAGACCCCAGCTACTGAGCATTCTCCATTCATTTATGGTTGTCCAATTCCGGTCTCACACAGTGTTAAAACTCTGGGCTTCTTTCTTGATCCTCTGATTAGTGCAGACGCTCATATCAACAAGACAGTCAGAAATGGTTCCTATTGCCTTAGGCTGCTGAGAAACCTGTGGCCCTTTCTGTCAGCAGCTAGTTGCTCCTCAGTGGCCCAGGTGGTTGTGATGTCCAGATTGGACTATGGCAATGCATTATCAATTGGGGCCAACAAGAAAAAGATTCATGCCCTCCAGACTCTTCAATGTGATGCAGTTCGCATTATCATGAAGAAAGTTAGAAGAGATCATATTTCTGATAGCTGGCAAGATCTCCATTGGCTCCCTGTGGCCTCCCGGCTGGAACTTAAGGTTGCCTCTCTAGCCCATAGAGCTTTATATGGTCCTGCCCCAGGCTATATTGAAGAACTGGTGTCCTTTTATAAGCCACCAAGGAAACTGTGCTCCTCTGCCTTGGCGCTGGTCAACATCCCTAAATTCACTCTCTCCAGTTGTCTAGGTAGATCCTTCCCCTTCAAGGCCTTGAAAATCTGGAATGCCTTGCCTTTGGAACTTAGGCTGGTAAAGGAATACAATCCCTTTTGCCGGAGATTAAAAACTGTCCTTTTCAACTAATGCTCTCTAAAGGCATGCCTCTCTGAAATAGAACCTGCCCGCTTCTGACTATCTTGCCCACGTTGGTCACCTGTTGTTGCTGTTTCCTGTGTTTGTGTTTGCACGCCCTGATGCCTGTGGGCTTTGGCGCCCTACAAATAAATAAATAAATTCCATCTCATTTGAAACTATTCCGTTCAGCACCTGTTTTCTTTACTTCTCTTCTGGTACCTGGGGTGCAAGCTACAGCCAATACAAAATGGCTGCAGATCACCCACTATGAACTGCACCAACTGGCAAATGCAACTGAAAAGGGACTCAATGCAGTGCATGAAGAACTACAGTCTCTACGGTTGGCGACCTTTCAAAACTGTTTCGTTCTCGATCTTATGATGGCAATGTGTGTGTCATAAGATAGGCAGCTCATGATGCACCACAATTCCCGCCAATGACGCTACAAATGGAACAATCACGGAGGCAAAAAAACGATACACAAGAGAATGACAAAAGAGGCTTAAGACATTTGATCAGCATCCTGGTTGGATTCATTGTTCGCCTGGGCACCGAACTGCGTTGTGGCTATGTTTAAGATAACTGTCCCTCTGCTCATTGCAATCCTTATCGTCACCTGCATCAGTCTTCTGATCATCCAGTGGTGTAAATGCCACCAGCACAAGAAAGGGTATGCACCGTGCTCACAGAGACCCTCCAGGAGAATGCTGCCGTCGTCTTCTCCACGCAAATGACCAGGACGGCACTTGCGAACAAGAAGGCCATATGGGTGCTGGTGGCACAGCGGGTAAGTGCGGTGGGGACCGCACCCCGCAACCCACAGCAATGCAGAAAGCGATGGGACGACCTACGGATACGCGTCCGGAGCATACTCTCTGCCAACCGGAACATTGCCACAGCTACCGGGGGAGGATCGGAATCACCCATCAAGTTGACCCCCTGGGAAGAAATCTGTGCCTCCACCATTGGAATGGAGAGCATAGAGGGAGTCGGAGGGATGGAGAAAGGAGTGCAGACATCAGAAGAATCAGGTAGGTGGCCCAAATAAAACTATGCCAAATCCCCAATTACCAACCGTGTGAAGTACCATGTGTCCCCATAGTGCAATAGAAACACATGTTCAGGAGAACGACCACATACAATGCCATGACAGCGCCCCTTAAAAGTCAGATCAAATAAATAAATATTTAAAAAACCAAAAAACACACTCTACATGTGCAGCATGCACACCCTAACTGCAGACTGCAAAATAACTGCATCCCCAATGCACACAAAAATGAGACCACCTCCAAGGCCCTGACCCAAATCACCCCCAGGTACCAGCCCAATGCATGTGATACAATTGCCATTACAATTACCACAGACCCATGAATAACGCTCGCCCTCCTTTACTCCACCACAGGGTCCGATTCCAACAACGAGCTTCAGGACACCCCTACCAGCACACCTGCAAAGAGGGCCAAGACCAACGGCCAAAGACCCTCCACCTCAGCTGCACGGATCAAGGCACGGCAGCTGCACAAATCGAGTGGCAGCACACTGGAGGGGACATCAACAGGCACCCCAGCAGCCAGCATGTCCACAACAGCAGCACCACAGGTCCCCCCAATGGATGCCAGAGAAGGCACTGCTTCTGGTGGCAGCAGCACCCTAGGTGACACTGCATTCATGCCAGCATGCTCGGACACAGAAAACGGTGCTGCCGAAGTAGGACACATCCATGACCTGTCCCAATCCCCCTGCATGTTTCATCCCGTACACCATGAGGAAACCACGCAGGGGCACCCACAAGACGACGACTGGCCAACCCCCACAAGGCCTGTTGCAAGGCAACATGAGGCGTCCAGCCCCTCTGTGACACCACCGCAAATGGGCATGGCCCAGCAGAGGCAACAGTCCCTCGAGCAGATGATAGTGCAACAGCAGCAACTAGCCACGCTCCTCAAGGAGCATGCTGATGAATGTGGGGGTTCTAAGGCAGCCATTGAAACATCTACTGAGACACTTAGGGCAGAAATCGAGCGAAGTACAGAGACACTAAGGGCACAAATGGAGAGAAGTACCGAGAGCCTGAGGGGTGAACTGCATGCGACGTCCAAAGACTTATGTGGTGAACTTGCCGCTGTGCGCCGTGTGCTCACTGAGCTCTCACAAACCCTTAGGGACATGCATGGACGTGAGCAGGCAGAGACATCATCCGTTGCAAGTTCCGTCCAGGGCAGCCCCCAACGTAGATCTGGGAGGACCCGGCGCTCCACAGGCAGGGGTGCCCCTGATACCCGGAGAGGGGGCTTGCAATAGCGTCTGCCCACTGACAATGAGCGTCATTGGACACTGGTGTTCGGGGGGGAGGTAGGAGGGTGGAGGGGGTGTGTTGGTCTTCTTTGGGTGGCGGGTCGATTGGGTGTGTAATGTCTTTTCACATCTGCAATACAATTCTTCATATTCATCCTATGAGATGTGTGGACATTGATCTCTGTGTACGAGGCCTATCTTGGCGTACAGTCCATATTGTGCATGTCCCAGACACACACAGTGCAACAAGTCCCGTGTCCATGTAACAGCCACCAGGCGTGAGTGCTAGAAGCATGCATCTATGAGATTCTGACGTAATTCACGGGCCTCCTGTGCCTCGCGGACCCCTTGAGGTGCTGCCACATCCCCACCCTCATCATGACCATCTTCAGGTGCTAGCAGTTCTGCGTCGGGGGGCATGGCCACATTCCTACGTACACACATGTTGTGTAGCATGACACATGCCATGACCATCTTTGCCACCTTCTCATGGCGGTACAGGAGTGCCCCGCCAGACCTGCTGAGGCAGCGGAAACGAGCCTTCAGTAGGCCGAATGCCTGTTCTATGACCACACGGGTACGTGAGTGGGCATGGTTGTAGTCCTCCTCATGCTGGTCCTGTGGGTTCCGGATTGGTGTAAGGAGCCATCTCTTCAGTGGATACCCGCAATCACCTGTATGTGGACAAGAAAGGATGTTTGTGGAATGTCATTGCTACGTACGCACCCCCCCCCCTTCCTGCCAGGTCATTCACGCATCACCTACCCCACATACTCATGCATTAAATGTGACTCACCGAGTAGCCATGATCGGCGCCCTGCGTGTCGCTCTATGTAGCGTGGTATTCTAGAGTTCCGCAAGACCATTGAATCATGTGTTGATCCCGGAAATCGGGCAGAACAATGTGTAAAGATCCTGTTGGAGTAACACACCATTTGCACATTGATTGAATGATATTGTTTCCGGTTGCGGTACTTGGCCTCCATGGCATGTGGGACAACCAATTCCACATGGGTGCAGTCGATGGCACCAATGCAACCCGGTATGCCGCCAAGTGCATGGAATCCCACTTTCGTGTTTGTAAGCTCCTGCTCTGAGCGTGGTAAAGAGATGTAGTCGTCTGAGTGCTTCAGGAGGGCATCAAGCACTTGGAATAGTGTCCGTGAGAATAGTGGCTGTGAAATGCCATGCAACTGTCCGACTGTGTGCTGGTAGGTGCCTGTGGCCAGGAAGTGGAGTACAGACACCACCTTCAGTAGGGGTGGGATGGTGGTTGGGCTATCTATCATGCTGACAAGGTCAGCGTGTGTCATGTCGACAATGGCGGTTATGGTGTCCCGGTCCAAACAGTAGAGGATGTGGATCTGCTCAGCTGTGAGGTTGAACGGATTAGCTCGGATGCGTGGGATTGCGGGCTGCCTGCGTGGTGGTAGTGGCTGTGCTGGTGGGGCTTGCTGGCCGTGCCTTGCCCTCCTCCTCCTCCTCCTCCTCCTCCTCCTGCGTCTCCTCTGTGCGGCCGGTTGTTGTAGTAGTTGGCGTTCGTCTTCTTCTTGAAGTTGGAGGACTTGCAGTGCAATCAGGTCCCCCAGGCCCAACATCGCTAGTCCTGCCGGTAGCATTCTGGAGTGGGTGTGGTTGGGGGAGGGGTTTGGGTGTGCAATTTATGTGTCTTCAGGCTGTATAGCCTTCACCTGTGGTGATTCATTCCACCTGTGTCAGCTGCAATGCCTTTCGTGCGAGCACGTCCCGCACACGACGCTGCAATTCGACGCATGGCATCTTGCATTTGCTATCATGTTCTTAATCCCGATGGCTGTGGAATATTGGTTTATAGGTTAATTCTGCTATGGTCCCATTGTTGCACATACTATATTTGCATTCGCGAGCAGACTTGTGAAGGGTCAGTGGAATGTAGTGCTCGATCAACGGTGGACCCTCATGCAGCACTGTACCGACGTTCACCGACGGCGGGGAGTCCCATCAGTGATTGAGGCCAGTTACCATTTTCACACACAGCCGCACTGCACAGATGTATTTGTGAATCCAAGCGTTCACAGATGCCTTTTCAACGTGATGTTGCAAATGAGGAATTCGAAGGACAGCGCTTTCGGTTTTCAACTAGCGGCGTGGAGACGCCCACAGGTCTGACTGGAAATGTAACGTTCTATTGTTGAATGTCCTTGGGACAGGGCCCATGACGGGAATGCAATGATTGATATGGTTTGAATGGGATGCGCCATAGCGTTGTGGACGATAAGGCAGGACGTTCCCAAATACATGTGACTTCACTACACAAGGAATCCGGGCAGGAGCACAGTGGATTTTGAAGGCTGCATTACGCACAGACTCAATGGAAATTTTGAATGTTATGTGAGTGAATATTCAGGTGTTTTCATAACGGGATGAGGGAATGATGAATGGATGCATGGAAAGATGATTTAATTGGGAGTCTGCCATGTACATGGCTATTTGGAATCTATCCCCTTCCCCAGTGCTATGTGATGCAAGGCTGCCATAGTGGGACCATCGTCTGTCTGCCCTTGTTGAGCCCTCCCTGTCTCGACGCGCCTTCAATCACTTGTGTCTATGCACGTTGATGATCCCATCTGATGGATCCTGTTCTGACAGGCGCATGCACACAGACACTCGTTTGAAATAGTGTATTCACCTCGATTTGTGTCGTAATGATTCGCAAGTGAATTTTGGGTGCAATTGATCCTTATGAGTGGGCTAGCATGCATATGGTTGTAGGTTTGGTGTGTTGAA
This sequence comes from Ambystoma mexicanum, assembly GCF_040938575.1. NCBI lineage: Eukaryota > Metazoa > Chordata > Amphibia > Caudata > Ambystomatidae > Ambystoma > Ambystoma mexicanum. The sequence continues at coordinate 1,088,756,157 of NC_090922.1, read as the reverse complement.
TGAAGTGAGTAATGCATATGGAGTTCGGATGACCATACTGTCATTTTTTTCATTTGGGTGACAGGTATCTCCTTCCCTTCTGCCGCTGCCATCTGTACGCCACTCCTGCAGATGGCTTCTACAGTCGACACCTGCAGCTTCGAGTTAATCAGTGGAGCACCATTACGATCTTATGGGACGATCGCCAATGGCCCACATGCCCTTACGCAGTACTAGTGGCTAGGTGCAGCATACCTAGCTTCCAGCTGGACTAGTGCCTACTTCATGGGACGGCCCTGCGGTCCTAGGCGCTTCCATGTTGCCTTTTTGGACGTTGATGTAGCCCCTGTGTGCCATGAAGGTACAGGGCGTCACACATGGGGAAGCTGGTCATTTATTGCGGATGCAGCCCACAGTAATGCTGATCATTTGTGAGTTTATGTTCAAATGGCTGTATGGCCTTGGTGATTTTGATGTGCATAAAATTTATATTCAGATATTAACCGTGTAGCGTTATTCTTTGCTGGTTATGTGGCATATTCCGATTTGTGGCGCGATGTATTGTGAGGTGTTCTGCATTGGGTTCCGGCTTCTGGGTACAGTTGTGTGGTACGTCCTTATGCTGATGGTTGGTTTGACTACTGGCATGTGTACAGGGCTGGTGCAGTCTCCCTCAGGTTACTGCTTTGGATGTTGATTTGCACTGGTGGCAAGCGATGGGGGACTGTTGTTGTTTTGTGTCATGGAATTTTCAGTTCATTTTGGTGTACTTGCACCTTCAGATGCCTGTGCTGCATCAGTACGGCAATGGTGTGTTGCCAATTGTGGATGGCCACTCACAGGGCACTTGGGGCCCCTGCATGCATTTGTTCGTTGGCATGCATGGGTGACTTGTACATTTCGCTGGTTGCATGGTGTGACTGCATTACGCCTACGAGGAGTTGTGCAATGTGGCCAGGGAGTGGAGTACAGGCACTCAGTAGGGCCATTAAGGTTGGTTCGCGATGCCGTAGTTCTCGCCATGGCGGAATGGTACTTTCCGCCATGCTTGATGGCGTTAGGTGAATGTCCGCTGGGGTCAGCATTCGCGTACCGTTGCGCCATGGCGGATATTGCGGTTTTGCAGGGCGCGCGTGCGCGTACTTGGTGCAGTTAGCGTTGGCGTTCGCTACGGTGTCGCTAATGGCATCGTACTTTACGGTGACGGGTCATGATCGCAACGAGCGGTATTCGATGGCGGTATTACATTTCCGCCATCGTTTTTCGTATTCCGCAAGGGTCGTAATGAGGGCCATGATCATAATGACAGGGATGTGCAAAGGGGAGAGGAGGCTGAATGTACTTGTCATATGGAAATTAAGGCAACCGGAACTGAGTGAGATAACTGCAGGGTGGCTCTGTACCAGTATGCCGGTCACATGACCACCGATACCCATCGGCAGGTGGCAGTGGGAAATTAACACTTGACAGAGTCGCGTTCCTGGAAGGACCAAACGGACGGTAAGTTCCTAAACTCTGGCATGGGGGCCAGCCCTCAAAGTATGTACCATAGAGTCTGCCAAGGTAATTATCTAACAAGTATCGTGTGAATGTCCCCTTTCCTACCAGCTGCAGGGCGTCTTGTGTCCCATTCTGAATGGTGCTGACCAATGGCAGTATATCAAAGTTCTGGCCGGTCAGCACAAATATTGTTTCATTAATAACAAGATGTTCCAGGGTGGGTTGTGAATAAAATGTGGTACCACATGGGGAAATGAGGTGATGGGAAACTGTTTGCTCTAATAACACTTTCACTAATTAATGTAACTATCAAGGAGGAGGGGGAAATTGCAAACCAATCAAATCCTTGGGAAGCACAGAATAAATGAATCCTCCAACTTGCAAGTGTTTCTCCTGACATCCGACTATTGTATTTCTTTTTGTAAAACTGCTGTTCGTAGTCCATTCAGATGTCAGCCTCTCGATCAGAGCTAATCCACTGTTCCGTTTGATTTGTGGTCACAAAGCCACATGTACACTGAGCATGAAGTAATGCTGATACATGCTTGGCTTGAGTATTCATGTACTTAGGTAACTTACCCTTGCATGTACAATGTTGGAATGTTTCTGTTGTATGTACTTCTCTGTACAGTATGAGATAACCTGTTTCTAATCATATGAACCCCCTTGGACTCTCCTGTACATTCCCGCACAGAATGTTTTAAATTTTGTTGTATGTTTTCGAAAATGAATGTGTCCACTACCAGTAAAACAAATTGTAACTCACTCTGAATGCCTTCACTGCATTTCTTGAGACAGCCTTGCACAACTTGAGAGTTAATAATATGCTGCCAGTGTGCCGTTTTTGTAATTAGATTTGCACTGTGAATTAGTGTGCACCCAAATAGTATCCCTACATGCAGGACCCTCCCTTGTCTATAGATAAAGCTGTAATAAACAGTGCTGCTTCTTGCCCGGTTTGTGCTTCATTCTTTAAGGATGTGGTTGTTATTATGCCCTAATTGGCGGACCCCTGACTACAGTGTCTTGGTTATTCTTGTTTGCAGTTTTCCAGAGATGTGGCTTGGGTGAAACATTAATACGATACTAAACCCGTAGGACCTTTAAGCCAGGTAGCGCTGTCTGGGATGGATGGCGATGCAGATTTTACTCTGACACCAATAATCAGACCGACTCAGGAAGTTGGCAAATCTTTAGCTGTTATATTAACAAGTATTTAAAACAGGGAGTACAATGGGCATCAACGGACGCCGCACAAGCATTCTCAATGTTTCACATGAAAAAACACATATTTATCACAAAAATTCAACATATGTGATGTCATGGTACGTGGCAAAATAAGAAAACCTACTTGGAGTTGTGATAGGCCTAAGGGGAACATCTAAGTATACATTCTATGGGGTATAGGACTGTGATTGGATCTCTAAGGTCAGGTGGACAGCTGTGCCCACCCCTAGTGCAAGTCATCTTCCATGTCATAAAATACACAACGTTTCATTGGCTTTCAAACTATAGGGCTCTCAAATCTTTCTTCAATGTCAGCTGTTTTCTTCTACTGCGCCACACTTTCAGTTATTCTGTTCATGGGGTCCTAGTTTGCTAAAATGCATCATGGAACATCCAGATTCTATACATATATATATATATATATATATATATATATATATATATATATATATATATATATATATATATATATATATATATATATATATATTGGTGGCACCGCCTGAAGTCTATTCACTATGTATAGCCAACCTTATGATTACCTAATCTAGTTGCGTTTCAGCCTCTGTACAATTGTAAAACGGCTTGCATTTTCTCCATTGCTCTCCGCACTTGCAGATTCTATAAGGTCTATATATTCTCTTCTTCAGCATCTCTTCTGAGTGCGTAATTTCTGCTTCATGTGACGTCACCAGGCTTCTCTTTCATTCATCTTCAGACTTCCTCCAGAACTTCCTGCATCAGACTGTCATTTCAATGCGGGTACATTTTATAGGGCTTTCTCAATGGATACCTTGTTGCAAGGACTATTTGCGGTATATGTACCATCAGTGGCATTGTGCATGTCGCAATTTCCAGTTTCCAACATATAGGCAAAATGGGGGCAGGACTTCCGGTAGAGCCATCTGGCTCCTCCTCTACACTCCCCCTCTGGTTGATTCATCGACCACTCTCCCATCAGTCTTTACATCTAGACATCCTCGTCTGAAAAAGGGCTTCTTTGGAATCCATATCTTCATTACTCCTTTCAGAGATCCTGCTGATTTTACATGCTCATCAAAACTCCAGGTCATGAGAGCACATTGTCCATTCGGGCTGCAGTAGATTTGTCTTCCCACATACTTCTTGTGGTATCTCGGATACAGGAACTTCGTTCCCTCTGGTGCAAGAATACTGCTCTCTATATATTTTCAAATTTCTACATCTGTCAGCTCTTTGGGACTAAAACCCTGACTCAACATCAATCATGATCTTCATTTCTACTGCTTTCTCTGCTGTCTTCTTACACTGTGTGATTATTATTCTGATCACACAGAAACCAAACATGATCATCACCAACAATGCTCCAAGGAACTTGAAGATATTCGCCATCCAATGTGGAACCCATGAGAAGATCGACGCAAACCAGCTGTTTCCTGCAATATCTCCCATCTGGTAATCTGTAACCATTTGGCATTCGCCATCGTCTGGATCCCTGGCATGAAGATTGTTGCGAATACTGACAAAGTCTGACTGAACAACCTGTGTTCATATGGAACAGAACTAAAGGCTTCTTTCAATTTAGCTGAAAAGTAGCTCTCCCTCTTGGTTTGATTAAGAAATTCATCTGATCCCCTCTTTCTCAGGTGAGCATCTGCTTTTGGAAACTTTCCAATTTTCAGGTCACTCTTTGGAATCACCAATGCTGGAACATGGACAATTACTATGGAACACAGCTCTCCCCAGTCCTTACTTCATGTATGCTCTGGATCCACAGGCCCAGTAGTGGTCCATTATCACTACTGTTCCATCCTTCATTCCTGGTACATTGAAGATTTGACCGCACCGCTGATTCTCTTCAATTTTTCTTTTGCCATTGTTTCTGAAGCATATCTCTGCATTAGCCAAAGGCACTATCTGCAACGGGCCTCCTTTGTCATCAACCCATGTCAGCAACTTTGCAAGCTTTGGCCAGAGAGGTTTGCATCCCTTTTCCACACAATCTATAACTGGTTCGTAATGTCCTGTTACTGCCACCGCTCGGCACACAACTATGCCTTCCTCCCAACCATCTGGAGAAAGTAGTGTTCCCCTGATTTGCATCTGGCCTCTGTACTTGCATCTTTGTATTTCTTCATCATTCTTTCCTTGACAATTGAGCTTTTTATTTATTTCCCATCTGATTCCTGCTCCCTTCATTCCAGGCTGTTTGTATCTTATCACATGATCGCTATAGCAAGGATGCTGTTCGACCCTGGAACTGACCTCTCGTATAGTTGAGTGCAATGTGTATCAAGCAATGAGCTGTCTGGACTGCTACTTCTATAGCTATGAATATCTTTGAATTCCCTATAGCATAAGGTAGGAGAGCACAAACATAGAAACTCTTCCTAGAAGGTATTTTTCCCCCCTCTTTCATGTGCTGATACCACATGTTATTCCCCAAATGCGCTGTACTGTCTAGATAATTATTAACTCATAATCATCTTCCCTTGTGTTTCTCATATGTCTCCCTCTTGCAGGGAGGGTGCTTGCGTAATGCTCATGAAGTACATCAATAAGGTCCTTCCTACAAGGGGGAATCATGAGAACACTTGTCAGAGAAATGGGTGACCTTACATGTGTCACTGGTGTAGGGATAAACACAAATGGCCTTGGTCTTTCTGCAACAGATAATTCTGCATAAGTTACTGGAGTGGAAAGAACCAAAAGAACTCTATTTTACTTGGGCCAATGAAATAAACAGTATGGCTTAGCAAAATCAGAAAAACAATAATAAATGATGAGCATGCATATATTATGCACCAATACATTAGACCCCACCACTTTCGAATCTCCACACGTCGTTGAGTTTGCTCACTTTCCGGAACTGTATCATTCTCGACAGTCCACATTGTGCCTGTTTCCTGCTTTAAGGAAGGAAAAACACGTTTTAAATCAGGCAGCCTTGTTAGATGATCAGTTAGCTGTAGGATCTGTTCAACTATCGCTGCAAGAATCCTCCCATATTGCAGGGCAATTTTTACGATCTTGCAGAAAAACACATATATTAGTACTATACCAAACAAGAGCAGGATAGGCTCAGAGTATGTATACAAAGATACCGAGAAGTAGTGTATGGGCATTGCCATCTGACAGAACCATGAGATTAACCAAAGAGAAATTCAGTGAGGAATGAATCTGGAAACGGCTCACATTTCCAGTCGTCAAACTTGAATTCCAGATTTGGCATATTTAGCACATCAACACTTTCTAAAGTCAAATTCAAAGATTCCTGTGGCTTGAGAACTTTGATTAGCACTCCTGCTAAACTATCTATAAAGAGTGTCCGTGGTGAGCCACAATCCAAATGCACACTTGCATTTATTTAATCAGCAATCTTAGCGTCCTTCTTCCTCGTCATGGATCGAGTCTGCACGTGCTGAACATCTTCTTCTTGTTTTGCTTCCGAATCTGCAGTTGGGGGTGCATCGGTCTGACCAACATACAGTTTCTCGTCACCCAAATGTAGCTATGCGCGTCTCTCTTGCACTTTTACTGCTGAGGGAGTAACATTTTCAACAATAATGGGACCACTAAAACGGGGCTCGTGCCACTTCCTTGTGAAGTTGCGCACTAGGACTGAATCTCCAATAAATGATTTAGGTAATAGTTTTATAGTTTTTCAAGTCTGGTTGCTGAATGGCCTTCATCTGTGTCCTGAGACCAACATCCCTTGCACTTGAGTAGATCTGAAATGGCAGAGATACTAGTGGTCATACATGTCAAATAAGCACATAACTCATTTCCTAACATTTCTGCAGTCTTCTGGGCATCACATCTGCTCCTCGATGGAGGAGACAAGGGCATTCTCATTTACCTCCCTGTCACTAGCTAGTGGGGTGTGAGGTGGTGGTCCGACCCAGGCTGATTTCTTAATACATATAATGCAAGGGTCAGGCAATACAGCCATCCCTTTTCCAATGTCAACTTCAATTTGGCAATTCTCTATTTAAGGAGGCCTTTGAGTCTCTCACATATTCCGTTCGCTTGCGGGTAATAAGCAGAAGAAAACCTGTGTTTTATACTAAGCAATAGACTAATCTGTTCGTATACTTCATTAACAAAACAGGGCCCATTGTCCAATCTCAGCATCTCACATACTCCCCAGCTGGGGAAGACTTCTCAGACTAAAAACTTTGCTGCACAAGTGCCATCAGGGTGTGTACATTGACCTGCTTCGATCCACCTAGAAAAGAGACACACCACCACTATCATATACCTGTTCCCACTACATACTTGCAGCATATCAACATAGTCAAAATGTAAATGCTGAAAAGGATCATTCGGTCGAGGAATCACTCCTCTGATCATTCACACTGTGTGCCCAGTGGTAAACTTTTGACATACGATGCAATTTACTACATAAAATGCAACATGTTCTAACAGGTTCGGTACGAACCAGTCCTCCACAATAGCTGCTGCGAGGCTTTCTCAATTTACATGCGCAGGGTAGTGCAGCTGTTCAAGCGCTACCCTTAACAAGGCTACAGGCATCACCGGCTTTCCAGTCCTGTCCTGTCACCACAGTGCTTCAGAGGGGGAAGGGGGATAAAGAACACCCCCTCCGCTTCCACAATTACTGCTCTTATTCAGGTACACTGCCTTGAACCTCCATCAACTGTGTTCTTGACAAATGATTAAACCCTTCATTTACAATCATAATTGTGACTACTTTTCCTTTTACATCTGGAGTATCAAAACTTGAAATATCTGGTGAATATGCACAGCTTCTGGCCTCTCCGTCTGTCGCCACAATGCTTCGGAACGTGTTAAAGAACACCACCTCCATGTCTACAGATCTTTCTGATCCTGTGGTGCTTCCCCTTGAATTTCTATCAATTGAGTCTTAGACAAATTGTTAAAACTGTCATTTACACTCAACATCACCACCATTTTATCATTCACATCAGGCGTATCAAAGCTCATTATAACTTCAGAACGTGCAACTTTTTTTGCTTCTTCGTCTGCGGGTTGATTTCTGTGTCAGATAAAGTCTGTTCCTTCAGTGTGTGCTGTGTACTTAACGACTGTGATGGCTACTGAGAGTTGCCAATAAGCCTGCTCAATAATGCTGCACATTGCACTGGAGTGCCGTCCGCTCTGAGGTAGCCCCTCCTTTTCCAACGTGCTAGCCCTGCCTGCACAGTTGACGTCACATAGGCGGATTCACTGTACACCATTACTTCCTGCCCGGCATCTTTCTCAAGTGTGACAATATGCGCCACCAATTCTGCTGCTTGTGCGAAAAGTGAGACGTTAGTCTTGCACTTGCTACAACCTCAAATTCCCCATTAGCTCTGTGCCTTACCACAGCTGAACCTGAATGCTTTTCCCCATTGATACATTTTTGAAGACCCATCACTAAAGAGAATCTCCCCCCTGCCAGCGCATTCTCCTATACTCTTGAAATATCATCATAAAAATCCTCGTAGTTAGCGCAATCATGCACATTCTCACCCTCCTCCACAGGCTCAGCTACAAACGTGGCAGGGTTCGCTATTTTACACCTGACTATTTTTATTGCTGGATTTGATATAACTACCTCACATGCGGAAGCCCTCTGAGATGTCAATGTACCTTTAGATTTCTCCAAAATGGTAAACAAAGCATGCTCAACAAACAATGTCATAGAACACCCCATCACAATACTAGTAGATGTCTCCATTTCGAACGTGGCTGCTACCAGCGACTGTTCGCAAGGAACATAACTGGATCTAGAATCCCACTGTAATACCCCAGGGGTTTGAACCCCAATGTAGTCTTCTGTGTTAGCACCGCTGTCATGACTGTCCCATTCATATTGGAAAACAATAAGAATTCCTCATCATAGTTTGGAATTCCTAAAACTGGAGCTGTACAAATTGCTTTCTTCAATTCTTCAAACCCTCCCTCCATTTCCTCAGTCCATTACTCCTTCACTTGTGCTTTCTTCAGAGCCTGCAAAAGGGATCTTGTATATGAACTATAATCAAATAGCCATGCTTTACCATGGTTACATAATCCCAAAAACTGCTGCATTTGTTTTATCGTGTGTGGTTTTGCTGATTTCATAATCGCCTCAGCTCTTTCAGGTGTGACTCTCTTCATGTGAGATTAACTGACCTAAATACAACACGTCTTCTTGACAATATTGCAATTTTTCCTTGTCCACTTTATGTCCGTTGTCTGCTAGAATAGTCATTAATTGAATCGAAACTTGCCTGCACTCATCTTCTGTTGGGCTACAAACAAAATGTCATCTACGTACTGTAGCACAACACTTTGCAAATCAATATTGCTTGAGTCCATCTGCAGGACCCTATTAAAGATCCATGGAGTGTCACAGTACCCTTGCGGCAAACAAGTGCTCTTTGATGAAACGTAAATGACGTAAAGTCTTGGGAGTCCTTATGCAACGGAATTGAGAAAAATTCATTTTTCAGGTCAATGACCGTGAAATATCGTGCCTCTGCTGGAATACTACATAAAATCGTCACCAGATTCGGAAATAAAGGAAACTCTGCCTCTACAATCTGGTTAATCGGTCTCGACACCCCCTTCTATTTCTTCAGAGGGTACACTGCGGTATTGCACACTGACTCTGACGTCACTAAAATACCCTGTTCCATTAGTGCTGAAATAGTCTTAAAAATACCCTCATCCGCCTCTCGAGACATTGGGTACTGTCTTGCTTGAGGTAAAATTGCTCCTGGCTTCAGTTTAATCTTAACCTACCCTATCCTCTTCAATAGTCCTATGTCATAGGGGCCTGTAGTCCATAAAGAATTTGGCGCTTTTTCCAAATCTTCATAAAATAAAGTTGCTGGGTGCTGCGGCACTATCACCATTCACTGTGGGATTTCTCTTTTCTCTATTCTTATCCAATATGTAATACTCATCTTGAATATTACTTCATCATCTGCTGGATCATTTCTAAACATATCCTAGTCAGTAACGTCAGTCAATCTGTACCCTTCCCCAATAGTGATCACTGTTCTCCATGGTCTGCCCTCATCATCAGTTCCTTCGAGCATGGCCAATTCCCCTCGCACTATGGCTGCATTTAACTCTAGGGGAATAGTCTGTCACCCCTCTTCATCCATAGGTATCTGTGGCCTGAATATAAATTCATCAGGTATTCTCATAATATTTCCCACTAAGCCGTGTAGCCATGTCAACAAAATGCATACCCCATAAAGAAAGACTTGTGGCTCTAATGACATTCTTCTCAGAGCCATTTCCCTGTAAATGCCAATATAAATTCACCCACATTCATATAATGTAGCCCTGGTGTAGAACACACTATGCCTTCATCAGTAAAAGAAACCGTCATATTAAGCTTTGTCATTAAATGTCGGCCTAGAATATTAACCAGTGTCTGCCTTGAATACAATAATGGAACAGACATGTCACACTCTCCTATGGATACTGGTAATTCATCAGTAAAAGTAACTCTACTTGTAGCTGCAGAGAAACCTTGAGCATTTAAGCATTTTCCCTTTCGTTTACATGAACAAGTAGCCCCCGTGTCTTTTAAAAAAGAAAAGGATTTGCCTCCTATCATCACATCAACCCTTCCTTGGGGGTAGGTTGTCACCAATAGTACTGAACACATCAAGTCGCCCTGTGAGCTGTCCTATTGTGGGTACATGCTTATCCCTGCTTATCCCCGTACCAGTTAAAGGACTTACCCCCACCACAGTGACACCCCTACTCTAGGGTTCAATAACTGTCCCGTTTTTGCATTCTGCTGTATCTGCATGGGTGCGTGCTGTGACTGCAGTGGAATCAATGGTGTTTGCTGTGGCTGCAATGCCTGCTGCATTTGCGGTGCTTGTGCTTGATACACTGTCTGATCTTGGGCGAACCCATGCCTAGCTTGTGAGCTATATGCTGGAGGATAAGCTGTCCCCCCTCTTGAGAATTGCCCATTCTGTACATAACCTTGGCTTCCACATGTTTGCGCGATGTGACCTGTCATTCCACATGTCCAACAAACATGACTAGCCCCCCTTGATTAAATCCTCCTTGCACATTTTGATTATCATTCTCCATATTTTGAAAACCGCCTTGATTATTTTGAAAACCACTCCTTCCTCTGTAGCCCATTGCTCTGCTTTGCGGCATAAAACCATTCCCTCCTTGATCCATCTGGCGTTGATTATTCGCCTGCGATGCACCCACTGCTTGCTGCATTCCCAATCCCTCTATGCTTGTCAAAACCGCCCCTTCTATGGCGTACTTTGACAATTTCTTCTGAACTGACTTGACTTCCTCAAGTTTTCTAGCATCTTCCTTCTTCTTATTTTTCTCTTGTAACAGCCGACAGTGATGCGCTATAGTCAACTGTATCTCAGCCCATGGCTTCGCTTCCAATCCCACTAATTTCTTGCACTGTCTCTGTACCTGCTCTGGTAATCCCTGACACAGAATGTGGTAAAATACTGCCACTGATTTCCCCCACCGCTCCCTCGTTTCAAGAGTCCAGCGTTCCTGAATACTTTGAATATAAGCAAGCAGATCTTTGTTATCTTTCATTTTACATGCCATAATGGCACCCATATCTGACGTAACAGAATACTGTACCCTGAGTGCTCTCCGGACATCTGTTCTACAATTGTTAAATAGCGCTCCATTGTGCTCTGTGTTCTGTGCGTGACACTTGAGTAGCCTGCTCTCATCCAAATGTCAGAAGCCCTTTCCCTAAGAATGGCTGCTAGGAGACCCTTAATGTCCCCTATTGCTAGAGTGTTTCCTCCTGTCATCTTTTCTAGATAATAAATCCATTTCCCCGCCCCCTGGGCTGGGAAATTGGCATCTTAAATTATCCTTATCCATTTGTGGCCAGGGAATATACTGTGGTCTGGCCCCTCCTTTCTCCAATAAAGGGAACTGCATGAACCCAAATCTGCAATCGGCTCCCATCGTCTGCCTTTCCATAGTGGGGACAATGGTTCCTGATTGCCTTCTACCTGCCAAAAGCCACAGCCTGCTCACACATGGTGGCGACTCTCCCTTCTCACTATGCGATCGTCCTTTAGGTTGTTCTGGATATGCCACAGGGTCTGGCGTCCTATCCTTAGGATGTTCTAAATCACACCATCTCACTTCCTTGTCTGTCTGCAGACATCCCTCAGGACCGCATGCACTTATTCCCTCCTCCCCACAGAAGGTTTCTCTCTCTTCATCTGACATATCTAGTCCCCAACTAGTATGGCTTTCATCCCCATCACCCTTATTTAAATCAGCCTGTCTAAGGACCATGCTCTATGCTCGAGACTGAACGGGTCTCTTTAATCGCTTCGTGATTGTAGGACCAGGGATTGTTCTCCCTTCCCTCAGCTTCCCAATTTGTTGCTTTCCCTTAAGTCTTGATAGGCTTTATCGATCCTCTACTTAATGCTCCTTATGTCCAAATTCTCCTCTAGGGTTACCCTAGATGGCCCTGCTGTTACTCCCTGTGATGGGAGGATCTTCTCTATATGGCCCCATGATATTACTGGACTTGGCTCCCTTAAATCTTTCTGAATGCGATCAATGTCGCGTTTCTTTATCTTCTTTTTTGCTCCATTTCTTGGTCTAATTCCCTTTGCTTTCTCGCTTCTCGTCTAACCCTTTCCTATTCTTGTCTTTTCTCTTCCCTTCTTTCATTCTCTCTATGCTCTTCTTCTTCCCTTCTTCCCTTCGTCTTTGTATTCTTTTATACTTAATTTCTGTGATTCCTCCTCTTCTCTCTTCCTTTCTTGCCTATCTCATTAATCGATTGCTCTCTGCCTGTTGTCATTCTTCCTTTGCTCCTCTGCCCTTTCTTCCTTTCTTTGCTGTTCTACCTGATACATCTGTTCTCATTTCTGTCTTTTTTATCCTTTTCATCTTGATTTTCCCGTTGCCTAACTTCCACAATACCTTTCCCATTGAACTTGAGCAATATCTGTCTACCCATCCATTTGTTCTGTAGGAGCATTACCTCATCAGCTTTATCCTTTCTCCTTTCCATCTCTTAATCTCTCTTTCTTTCTCTGTTTATATATTCGGTTGTTCACTTTTCTCCTCCTTTCTTTTAGTCTATTCTGGACAATCGTCACTGCTGTAGGCAGGCGGTTCATCTATCGGATTACTATATCCTGTTGCCTCTTTTAGTTTCTTTAACGGATGCAATCCTACATTTTCTTTACTATCCCTGTTTACTTCAGGTGAGGTAAGGGGAGCAGAAGGCTCCACCCCTTCCTCCCTACACTGATTAAGCATCCAATCTTCAGGAGACGGATCTTTCTGCTCCTCCTGGTGCATTTTCCAAAGCACTAAACTAACTAACCCTTTCTCCAATTTCTTCCCTGTGTACTCAGCATGCAAGTATGTGGTCATGTGTTGCAAAACCGCTTTTGACAGCGATCCCCCTTGTGGCCATGGCATGAACATCTTATCTGCTAAGCCCTTCACCCACTGTGTACTATACTGTTTGAGTTTAGGCACGTGCTTTGCCAGCGTCTTGCACAAATGCATCAGTGGGGTAACATCCCCCATTGTAACAAGTCTCAATTGACTGTCAATACTTACAGTTAGTTACACAGATATGTTTCAGAAAAACAACAAATATGAGCGCGGTCCAACCTCGTCGCTCAAAGCCTCTACTTCTCAATGATCTCAATCTATCTGTTCAGTCGACGCCGACTATGACTAAATCTCTTCTTTAACCTCACAGTTTTACTCTGTTGCTCTTTGACACCTCTTTTCAATGTCAAAATACACAAACAGACTAGTTGACTTTTCACAAAAAACACCATGGTACTCCTTTTCTCCTTGCCCCTAAAATACCCTGATTGAAGTTTGAGTCATTCCCTATCATAAACCTGTTTATGTGCCGCCTATGTACCCTCTTGGGGGTTTTGAAATGACTCCTTCGAGACCTGCCTTGAGGTAGGAAACCGGGCTCTATAAAATGTTCCTCGTTTACACACTCCTCATTATATACTAAACAAACACCCGTTACTTTTCTACATTACCACAATTCCATTCCCTTATTTTGCCAGTCCCCTCAATTTACTCACCATTCGCTTCTCAGCTCAAGACCTTCGGGATAATCCCCCTCCTCCAATCGACCACCGTCGCCTTCAGTCCGACAGCACCTGTGGAAACCAGGAGGGATTTTGTGAAAGAGGGACCCGTCCCACCTGTATTGATTTTCTTGCAAGAATTCTTTATCGGCCGCTCTCCACAGGAAACTTCCTGATCCTCCGGCTGGATGGCGGAGGGTGTCAGATTATCCGAAAACACTAAAGACCTACTAATCGATCGGCCAGAACCATCCTCTCTCTGCTACCATGTGAACCTGTAGGCCCTTTACGCAAGGTAGTGCTATTTGGCATGGATGGGGATGCATATTTTACTCTGACACCAATATCAGACCAACTCAGGAAGTTGGCAAATATTTAGCTGTTTTATTAACAAGTCTAAAACAGGGAGTACAACGGGCATCAACGGATGCCGCACACGCATTCTCAATGTTTCAGATGAAAAAACACATATTTATAACAGAAATTCGTCATAGGTGACATAATGCTACATGGCAAAATAAGAAAACCTACTTTGGAGTTGTGATAGGCTTAAGGGGAACAGCCAAGTGTACCTTATATGGGGCTAGGACTGTGATTGGAACTCTAAGGTCAGGTGGACAGCTGTGCCCACCCCTAGTGCAATTCATCTTCTGTGTCATAAAATACACATTTCATTGCCTTCAAACTATAGGGCTCTTCACTATGTGGCCCTCTTGTACACTTCTGGAATATTCCACTCGGTAGCAGCATGCAAGCTGGTACCCGAGGTGCTGGAGGGTTGAACTTGACCATGCCTCCCCACCCAATTAGCCCAACATCCATCATCACTCCTGCTGTCTGCCATTCGAATTAGTCTTTGAACTCGGCTTTGCAAAGGATCACTGTGCCTGAAAATAAAAGGGAGTGTGAGTATAGTCTTATCTTGAAGTATCAGTGTAGCTTGCCCAAAGTCTATTTTCAACTCGACCATGTGACAGGAGACCGTGTTTTGAGTTCCTTCTTCGCATTTAACACTATTAAATTAATAAAACCTGACACTTCTAGTGTTTTTCCATTACACCTCGGCAGGAGCTTGTCTCGCTTCTCACGTTCATTGTATCTTCTCAAATAGGTAACAAGTTTCTTGGCTGCCTCAACCCTTGACACTGGGCTAGATAAGCCTTCTCGAATCTTCCCTCATTGTCAGCTGTTTTCTTCTCCTGCGCCACACTTTCAGCTCTTCTGTTCATGGGGTCCTAGTTTGCTAAAATGTGTCATGGAACATCCAGATTCTATATAGCCAGCCTTATGATTACTTGGTCTAGTTGTGTTTCAGCCTCTGTACAATTGTAAAACGGCTTGCATTTTCTTCAGTGCACTCCGCACGTGAAATCTTCATTCCGCACATGAAATGTTACTCAAATCTTTACTTCGCCATCAGATTCTATAAGCTCTATATATTCTCTTCTTCAGCATCTCTTCTGGGTGCCTCATTTCTGCTTTATGTGACGTCACCAGTCTTCTCTTTCATTCATCTTCACACTTCTTCTGGAACTTCCTTCAGAACTCTGTAATTTCTCTGCAGGTACATCATATAGGGTTTTCTCAATGGATACCTTGTTTCAAGGACGGGGGAAGTTCATTAAAAATAAAGACAAAGTTGAGAACTGTACCTTCCGTGTGGGCCTCCTGTTATTTCTGAGTGCGCAGCGCCCTGGACCACTGCATTTGCTACGCAGAGGAGGGCGTCCACTCCTCAATATTGGTGATGAGGAGGCTCGGACCCGGTGTGGCCCTGTCAGACCAAATGCTCACAGAGACGGAGAACTGGAGAGGGCCCACTTCAGCTGGTCACAGGCCACAGAGGTGAATATGCCTCTGGGGCGGCAGTGATTCAATCCATAAGCGTGGCCGCATAATAAGCAGCGCGCCTGGCAAGCTCTCAGCCCGTGCTGCAGCAGTGTATTTGAGGCCCAGCTTCGGCATTCAAGGCCCCCTGGCGGCTGCACACCACATTGCATGCAAGAGAGCAAGGCCCAATAGTCAGGGTCGCATTTTTACGGACTTCTAAAAGAAGAACATCATAGTCAGGGTTGCATTGTTAAGAACTTGTAAAATAAGAACATCATAGTCAGGGTCGCATTGTTAAGAACTTCTAAAAGAGGATCATCATAGTCAGGGTCGCATTGTTAAGAACTTCTAAAGGAACAACATCATATAATTTGATCAAAGATTGGAGCAGAAATCTTAAGTGAATATCAGGATGAGATCAAATTACGCAAGTGCCGTAAATTCTTCAGGGATGACAAAGACTATCGTGAAGATAGGGTATATACTTTTCAAAGAAAGTATGACGATGTATTGATTAAATCACGAGACAACACTCCCACTGTATCACCCACTAGTTCTGATCCAGATTCGGAGGAAGAAGCTAGTACTCCAGTGACCAATCCTATATCTAATCCTCCAGCTAATAAAACTGGATTTTTATATCAAATAAAGAGATACAGAAAGGGCACCCAAAAAATAGTCAAACAAGTCAGGTTTCAAACACATCCACCTTCTATTACAACACCACACACCACATCAGAAGTAAGAGGGGAGGAAGGAAGTATAGAAGAAGACATAAGACCAAGAAGCATTTTAACTCAATCCACCGCACGCAAACAACAGGGCAGATAGATATTCCAAATCTAGTTTTGAATTTGTCCGAAAGAGTGTTAACTGCTACTGAGTTGTCAGTACTTAATAGAGATATCTCATTTGCACCTACATCAGTTACAGACTTTACTGAATTTCAGATTGACCTATTCAAGTTTGTCCGCAAACTGAAATTGAAAAATGTCTTCGCCACGCAAGTTTGTAACTATTGTCCTAAACCACTTGAACATCCCATCAGTACATTGATTATGCAACACATAACAGATACACATACTTTACTTTCACTTAGTTCAGTGACTCCCATTGATGAATCCTCTATGTGTAAGGATTTGGGGATACATGAAAGTGTGCTCAAATTACAGGAGCTTAAACCAAGGTCTAGATTCACACTGAATTTGGGTACTGAAAATCTTATTGAGGCTTTCCACCAAGCTGTGATAAGTGACATACATAAACATATGGACAGACAAAAACCCAAGGCACGTTATAAACATTTCAATTTAACACAGGAAGAAATGACTTCACTCAATCAATTAGCAACTGATCATTCTATCACCATTAAGGAAGCGGATAAAGGGGGCAATGTAGTAGTGCTTACTACATCAGACTACCTGGAAATGGCTAACAAATATTTAGCAACTCCGAAAACTGATCCCACAAAAGAAATAGTCAAAAGCATGTTATGCGTGATAAATGAGTGGCACCAGATAGGATATCTGACTGATGAAAAAAAGAAATTCCTTAGTATAACTGAACCGATTATGCCGACAATATATTTCTTACCTAAGATTCACAAATCTTTTGACAAATTACCAGATGTCAGACCCATCATAAGTGGTATAGGGTGGGCTATGGAAGGACTCTCCACATATCTAGACAATGCCATGAAACCATATGTTATCCAAATACCTTCATACATTAGGGACACAACCCATGTGCTACACTTGCTTGATCAAATCAAATGACAGACACATTACATTGTATTGATTACGATGTATCTGCACTATACACCAGTATAGATCACACTTTAGCAGTTGCTACTTTAGACCATACTTTTCAGAATGTATCAGCATCTTACAGGACTCACATTACAATGTTGAAGATTTTTCTACAATTTACACTCAACAACAATGTGTTTTTATTCAACAACCAGTATTATACTCAGGTAAAAGGTGTGGCTATGGGGGCCAAGTATGCTCCATCATTGGCAAACTTGTTCTTGGCACAAGTGGAAGACAGACATATATTGCATCATACTCGGTACAAAATGCACATAGTATTATGGAAGAGATTCATAGACGATATACTTATGATCTGGTCTAGTACAACCTCGGAATTAGACCAATTTCTTCCATATATCAACAACAATAACTATGGAATACAGTTCACAGGACAGCACAGTTCAGCACAAATTGATTTTCTTGATCTCAGAATTTCAATTGAAGATAACAAAATTAATACCAGAACCATATCGTAAACCGTCAGAGGTTAATTTGACTCTTTTTTCTACAAGCTGTCATCGCTTATCCACCATACAGAACATTCCAATGGGGGAATTTTATAGGGCACGTAGGAATTGCAACAAAGATCAAGAATTTTATAAGGAATGTGAGTTGCTATCTAACAGATTTTTGCAAAGAGGCTACTCAAAACAATGTATCAAGAAAGGTCTACATAGATACCGCACCATGGGCAGGGCTGATACACTAAAACCCAAACAATGTAAACCTAAACAACCAGGTACTGTAGATGTCATCACCAAATTTTCAAAAGATTCCAAGCTTCTGTACAAACTATTACAAAAACATTGGGATATACTTATATTGGGCAAGAATATGACACCTTTTCTGACCAATAAACCGAGATTTATATTCACCAAATCAAGAACTATTTGAGGCAGAATCAGTCCATCTTTTTTACAAATTCCAAATGAATCATTGAAAGTAAAGACTACTTGGTTGCCCCCAATTACAGGTTTTCACAAGTGTGGAAATTGTTCTATGTGTAAATTTGCGGGGACCAATATTACCCAATTTACAGATGCTAAAGGACATACCATACAGATTAGGAACTTTAACAATTGCCGCACGACACATGTTGTGTATGCAATTAGATGTATCTGTGCCAAAATCTATATTGGCTCCAATATTAGACAACTTTGAACTAGGATACGTGAACACATGTCTATCTTAGGCAGTCAAGACCCTAAACTACCATTAGCCACTCATTGGCAAACTTCACATCAGACTGACAGCAAGGATGATATTCGCTTTGCGGGCTTGATGAAAGCTAGTCTTGGTAAAAGGGGTGGTGACATAACATTGAAACTAAGACAGCTAGAAGCAAAATGTATTTGTCTATTTCGATGTATTATGGAAGGTTTAAACTCAGACAATGAGATGTATGTATTTCTGTAACTAGGTATTTTGTTAAAACTAGAAATTGTGACCACTTTAATGAATTTACTATCACACATGCCATCACATATGCCATTTAATAAGAACTGAACATTGCTCCTCTCATGTGGAGCTTTCACAGTTATAATGATGTTTGGTCTGGTTTACATCCCAAAAAAACATTCAAGCTATGGGCGTGTTTTTGCAGTCAATATTGTGACATTCCGTTTTATTATAATTATCATTATCATAATTCGACATACACTATTGTAGAACAATGATTTTTACGTGTGCACCACTGAAGACTTTGTTTCGATGCAGATTTTCAATGCTCATGCGCATTGTTAACATCGTACATGTCATTTAGCCTCACTTGACTCTCCATGTCCGATATCAAGACACATAATGTTCTGTTGCACTTCGCATGCACGGGAGATTAGTATTCCATGTCCCGCGCAAGCGCACTACACACGGCATGGAGGCCAATGGGGAATCTCTATCGTCATTCCATTTTATATTTAATAGACTCCGGAACGCGCCGGCGACACCTAGACTTTTGCCGGCCTCTCCAGGGATTAAACCCTGTAAACAAGCTAAGCGCTACAACTGATAGTCCATATAATTTGTATACTTGTTTTGCGCATAGGGGACAGAGATAAACACACACACATAGATCATGAACAATATTTACTTTGATTTAATAGAGAACATCACATCACGACGGACCATTAGGGATATTATTCTTGCAAATTAGGCATCTATGTCTTATCAAAAGAATATGAATATAGGTAAGACAGCATTTATATTAACTAGAGACATTTTGATTACGAGTACTTCTTCCAACAACAAGCAGTATTTATATCTGTCAATTATATATTTCCTACTCTTGGCAGATACCACTATCAAGAATCCATTCTTGATTAATTGAACCTTTTTGCATCCAAGCTTTTTAACTTCTGCAAGACCAATCCATTAGGTGAGAACTTTATATCCGCTTTGGCTATTACAATCCTAATCCTATATTTAATTTCTGGTCTAGATAACTTCCACTTCACACGATAGTGCATGCAGTAATTAGCACTCAATTCAACTTGGTTTTTATCAAAGACTTATTTCATCTTCACCGATTTAATTTCATTCTAACAGTGAAATGTCACCGATCCCATGGCATGCCACTTTAGTTTTCTGCATCCGCACGCCCAATGCTGATAGTTGCAAACTATTTGTCACACAAATTGTGCCACATACTATGTTGAAAACAGTGTACTATAAGTTCTTTATTTCTTTTTGTTTTGTTCTATTCTCTCCTGACCTGCCCTCTGTATACCACCAACATTGCCAATTTCTGGGTATGTGACTATTATATGTTTATTATTTCATGTTTGCTTTTGGTTTGTGCAATATTCCAACTTAACCAATTTTGATGTTTTTTATGGTTATGCACAACTATGTTTTTTTTCCAACTATTGTATCAGCCTTGAGAACGACTTATAGTCGAAACACGTGTCGGCTTATTCTCTGTGGACTTTATTGTTAAATACATTTTTATTGTCCTAGTCATATACATTATCTACTATCTCATATGATTGTAATTTTGGGAAGAGCGCATATTTGTGTGTCATAACCTACAGAATATCCTATTTTCCAGGCACAGAGTGGGGACCTGGCTTTGACTTACACAACGCAGCTCAACATTACCAACTAATTATAGTGTGCATAGCGCAGTCACAAGCCTTTACCCACTATTTACTATTAGCATACACCAATATCATGTTCAGGTAAAACTTTGGGAAAGTGATTGACTAATTAAAAACACATGTTTCACGGTGGCGTAATTTTCCGCTTTCTATTAGGCAGTATGTCCCTTACTAAAATGCCGGTTCTCCATATGTTTTTATACTTGTTTCTCATTGTTCCGTTCATTTTACAAAAGAAATGTTTTCAAAAATTAACAAGTATCCTATTGGAATTTATTTGGGCTGGGAAACCAGTGAGGGTGAGTTGTGATAAAGTTATTTTAGAGGATGGCTTTATTTGAAACTAAGAGGTCATAGGGGATTGCCATGTGTATAGGTGGCAAAAAGTGAGTGGGAGGGATGGTGTGAGACTCTGGTAAGTTAGTTGCCATACTTAGGGCTCTAGTATGTTTAGGATTAGGGTTGTCATAGTGGCAAGGTATGGATGAGCTAATAGAGGATACCACACTGTGTAGGTTGTTCATGATACGTCTCGACATGGTTGGCGTACAGTGCTTCTTGGGAGCAGTGGCTAGTGAAGGCTGGTTGATGATGACTAATGTCTGGCAGAGGGACTCCCAGGACCCCCTTGTTCATTTGCATATTTAAGCAACTTTGGGTCTCACCCAAAGTTACTAGGGGAATCCAGACGTGGACCCCTTGCTCACTATTCTTAGAGAGGCACAGATCCACCCTACTGATGAGGTCCAACCAGACCGAAACACGTGTCTGGGGTTTCTGTTGGTACTCTTGTTCAGAGGAGAATTGCCTTGCATTTCGGTGCTGGACTGCCCAGGGCAGGACAAAGACTGATATGTTTGGGATATTTCTTCTCTGTGAAAGATAGTGAGCTAAAGACTCTGGGTAAGTCTCTCGTAACCAGGACTAATGTCTGGCAGAGGGACTCCCAGGACCCCCTTTGTTAATTTGCATATTTAAGCAACTTTGGGTCTCACCCTAAATTACTAGGGGAATCCAGACGTGGACCCCTTGCTCACTATTCTTAGAGAGGCACAGATCCACCCTACTGATGAGGTCCAACCAGACCGAAACACGTGTCTGGGGTTTCTGTTGGTACTCTTGTTCAGAGGAGAATTGCCTTGCATTTCGGTGCTGGACTGCCCCAGGGCAGGACAAAGACTGATATGTTTGGGATATTTCTTCTCCGTGAAAGATAGTGAGCTAAAGACTCTGGGTAAGTCTCTCGTAACCAGGACTAATGTCTGGCAGAGGGACTCCCAGGACCCCCTTGTTAATTTGCATATTTAAGCAACTTTGGGTCTCACCCTAAGTTACTAGGGGAATCCAGACGTGGACCCCTTGCTCACTATTCTTAGAGAGGCACAGATCCACCCTACTGGTGAGGTCCAACCAGACCGATACACGTGTCTGGGGTTTCTGTTGGTACTCTTGTTCAGAGGAGAATTGCCTTGCATTTCGGTGCTGGACTGCCCCAGTGCAGGACAAAGACTGATATGTTTGGGATATTTCTTCTCTGTGAAAGATAGTGAGCTAAAGACTCTAGGTAAGTCTCTCGTAACCAGGACTAATGTCTGGCAGAGGGACTCCCAGGACCCCCTTGTTAATTTGCATATTTAAGCAACTTTGGGTCTCACCCTAAGTTACTAGGGGAATCCAGACGTGGACCCCTTGCTCATTATGCTTAGAGAGGCACAGATCCACCCTACTGATGAGGTCCAACCAGACCGAAACACGTGTCTGGGGTTTCTGTTGGTACTCTTGTTCATAGGAGAATTGCCTTGCATTTCAGTGCTGGACTGCCCCAGGACAAAGACTGATATGTTTGGGATATTTCTTCTCTGTGAAAGATAGTGAGCTAAAGACTCTGGGTAAGTCTCTCGTAACCAGGACTAATGTCTGGCAGAGGGACTCCCAGGACCCCCTTGTTAATTTTGATGATGATTATAGGCACCAGGACGGTGTGCTAGGTGAATGGTTGGGTAAAGGCATAGAGTCTTGGCGAGTGACTATGGTGTACTACTGGCTGGTGATATGTAGTCTTCAAGTAGGGTGCTGGGCACTGGTGGAGCCGCGTGTGGGTTGTAGCAGCGTCACTGGCTCACTGTTATGATTAGTTCTGAGGTGCTGCTAGAGTGTAGCACTTGGCCCCATTATTGCAATGAGCAGGCACAATGCGTTGTGGATGGCTAATAAATGACATGGGAATTACATGTATGCGGCACCAGAGTGGTGGTCAAGGAACATTTAGCAGATCATAGGGTATGCAGACATTGTCATGAGCCACCGATTACGTCCATTCTAGACTTCGTGGTCCATGATGCATCGCGGTCTGAACTCCATGATCCTTCCAACATTGCCGTCAGTTTCGAAACGCTGCTTACCAGCCCTTGCATGTTACATTCAACTTCCTACTAAACAGCCATGCCCCCGCGGCTCTGCGTGTCTCAACGCTACTGCTTGGAGTAGCTAGACGTGTGTTGCCAGAGTCTGCTCGGTGCACTCTTCCTTGTTCACATCTTCCTAATTGTATTTCCTGTTCGTTCCCTTTCCTTCCTTACCTATTTCTGCGCTTCATTCCTGGATCCTTTCTGTGCTCAGTCCTCTGACACTTCCGTAACTCCGAGCCCGGACACTGTTTCCTTCCAGGTTCCCAGTCCTGATTGTTTGAACACTACCCAGCTAACCTCACACTGGAATCTGAAGACCCGCACACGGGCCTGTACAAATCCCGGACAGTGCGGAAGAAGGAAGCCACTTCCAAGAAGGTCACAAGTAAAGAGAAACAGGTGAGAAGGGGAGAGACTTGTGACAGATTGAGACACCTCAAACCTGATACAAAGGAAGATATGAAAGCCGCAGTTCAAGACCTCACACGAGGTATGCAAGAATTAACCACTGAAGTCCAGAACCTCAAAGCTGAGAACGGGCATTAAAGCAGTTAGTCTTATCGCGTGACTCTGCAGCCAAAGAAAGTGTCCTGTTGGGAGGAGTAGTGGACAAATACGATGGCTCATCAAAAACCCTCCGTGCCTTCCTTGATTCTTGTTTGGTACACTTTACCTTGAAACCGTACTACTTTTCCACCCCAAGAGCAAAGGTGGGATTTATGATATCTCATCTCACGGGCAATGCCTTAACGTTGGAAATTCTCTTAGTCAACGCTGGTGATGCTCTCCTTGATGATTACGATGGCTTTGTGAAAGCCCTTAAGGCCGTGTTTGATCGCCCAGAACTCGTTTACAGTGCACAAGAAAGACTGCTTGAATTCCAACAAGGAACTCAGGATATGCTCACTTATGTGACTCGCTTTAAACAGCTGGTAAAAGAAGCCGATTGGTCCCAAGAAGCCAGCTTCACCCTCTTTCGAAGAGGTCTGAATGATGAGATAAATGATGAATTAGCTAGGGTAGCTCGCCCAAGCTCCTTCCAAGCTCTCATGGACCTCTCCCTACAGATTGATTTCCGGATCCAGGAAAGAAAGGCAGAGAAAAGGAAGTCTAAATCACATCCCCAAAGGCAGCCACCGGTTACCCCTGCCAAAAAGAAACCGTTGCAACTTAAGCCTCAGATCCAGAACCCATGCAATTAGGCGCCTTCCAAGGACCAATTTCTCCCCAAGAAAGGATCCGTCGGATTAATACAGGACTGTGCATGTATTGTGCCTCTGATAAACACCTTGTAAGAGAGTGTCCTAATGTGCCGCCTCAGCATTCGGGAAACGCCAGCTCCCGATCCTAATTGGAGCACAGTTTCGGGAGAAAGATGTTTGCACCTCAGCTATTCCTTCCTTGAAATCCCCAGGACAGAACAATCTTGTGATTCTACAGACATTTCTGTCACCTTCCAAAAAAGAATCCTACCCCATCCTGGCCTTGGTGGACTGCGGAGCCATGGGCATTTTCATAGATCATGATTGGCCAGTCAGCCATCACATCCCTCGGGAAACCAAAGAGATAATGCAACCTGTTGAAGCCATTGATGGCAGACCATTGTCTTCTGGACCCATAACTCACCAAACCAAGGAGATACTACTTTCGATAAGCAACCATCAAGAAATGATTAGATTTGACATCATAAAATCTGCCCACTACCCCATGGTTTTAGGCATGCCTTGGCTACAGAAACACAATCCATATATCAATTGACAGCAGGGTCCTTGTTTCTTAGTTCAGAACATTGTATGTCCCATTGTTTATCTCTTGCCACATTGCAAGGTCCTATAGCAGACTTCCAGGAGCCCAAGCAACCAGTCGTAACTGTATCCGACATTATCCAGATTCCTAAGGCATACCAAGCTTACTCAGATGTGTTTTCAACAGCCATTGTTCAAGCTCTTCCACCTCATAGACGCAAGGATTGTGCCATTGATACAGACCCAGCTGCAGTAATTCCCTTCGGGAGAATGTTCATTTTGTCTGAACCTGAGAAGAAAGCCCTTCCAGAGTATCTGGACACCAATTTGACAAACGGCACTATCCGACCTTCCAAGTCTCCAGCCGGTGCTTCTCTCTTCGTCGTTCCTAAAAAAGACACTAAGGAACTTCGACCTTGTCTGGATTACTGTGGCCTTAACCAATGCACACTCAAAGACCGCTATCCATTACCACTTATTTCAGACATTCTGGAGGCAGTGAGAGGTGCTGTCCTTTTCACTAAACTCGATCTCAGGGGTGCTTACCACCTCATTTACATAAGAGAAGGTGAAGAGTGGAAAACTGCCTTCAAGGCTCCCTTTGGCCACTTTGAGTATCTGGTAATGCCCTTTGGTCTCGCCAATGCCCCTGCAGTATTTCAACGCTTCATGGATCGGGTCTTTTCTGACATGCTGTTCCTTTTTGTCATAGTCTATCTGGACGATATTCTAATTTACTCCAAAGAACCTCAGGCCCATCAAGAACATGTACAAGCAGTTTTACAATGCCTACGTGAACACAAGCTCCTGGCCAAGCCTGAAAAATGCCTTTTCCATGAATCAACCGTTCATTATCTTGGCTTCGTGCTTAGTTTCAAAGGTATCGGAATGGATCCATCCAAGGTTGATTATATCCTGTCTTGGCCCGCTCCCACTTCAGTAAAACAGATCCAATCCTTCCTGGGACTTGCTAATTTTTACAGGAAATAAATACCCACGTCTTCTGACATAGTACATCCCATTGTAACACTCTTAAAGAAAGACACTCCATTCCATTGGTCTGTGACTCAAGAGAAGGCCTTTCAACAACTGAAACTGGAATTCACTCGTGCTCCAATCCTAGCTCAACCTGATATAGATCGCCCCTTTTTGGTAGAGACAGATGCATCCGACTATGCAATAGTAGCAGTGTTAAAACAAGAACTTGAGGATAAGATGGAGCATCCTATTGCATACCTATCCTGTACCTTGACTCCTAGTGAGACTCATTATTCCGTCCTGGAGAAGGAACTATTAGCTATCCGACAAGCCTTCACTGACTGGCGTCATCTCCTTTTGGGTGCCAAACACCAAGTACAAGTTCGCACGGATCACCGAAACCTACAAATCCTACGGTCCTTGGAATGTAGAAATAGCCGTCAGGCCCGTTGACCCTTCTTTTTTGCCCAATATCAATTTCAAATCCAACACTTTCCTGGAACACATAACCTCATAGCTGATGCCTTGTCCAGACGTCCTGATTATGAACCCCTTGAAGCCCGGACCTTCCCCAAGATGTTTCCTACACAATGTTCGTAGCTCAAGCCATTACTCTACTGGAGGATATTCGAGCCAAGACACCATCTTCCGAACTGTGGAAGGAATATAAGGGAGGCAATCTAAGGAATCTCATGATGAAGGACGGATATCTTTTCAAGGAAACACGGCTGGCTATTCCCACACAAGAGCTCAGACATAAAATCACAAATCTATGCCATGATACCCTCCATTCAGGACATCGAGGAATCACCAACGCCCTCTGTCTTATACAGAGGCAGTTTTGGTGGCCAAGGATGAAAGACGACGTAAGAACTTATGTCTGATCCTGTGCAGTGTGCAATCAGAATAAATATGATAACAGAAGACCAGCAGGTCTCTTACACCAACCAGCAATACCGACACGACCTTGGGAAACCATTGCCACAGATTTTATCATGGAATTAACCCCATCCAGAGGATACACAACCATAATGGTTACCATCGATTTGTTTACACATATAGCTCACTGTACACCTTTGTTCAAGCTACCATCCTCATCAGAATTGGCTGGGATTTTTCTGGAACATATATTCAGGCTTCATGGACTACCTTCCAACATCATTTCCAACAGAGGGCCCCCTCTGTCGGAAAAAACTATGTCAAATATTGGGAATCCAGCGCGCATTGTCCTCCGGGTATCACCCACAGACCAATGGAGTAACTGAACGAGTCAACCAGACCCTAAAACAGTATCTTCGTTGCATCGCCACCAAAGTCCAGGATGATTGGTCGCTCTTGATTCTTGTAGCTGAATTTGTTTACAGCAATTCGGATCATTCAGCTATCAAGACCAGTCCATTCTTTTGCAGTGAAGGATTTCACCCTTCAGTTCTACCATCAGTTCTTCCACATCCTACCCCAGTTCCTGTGGTCGATTCCTGGATTGAAACACTGATCAATGTACACAAGGACGCCAAGGAATGCCTGGGAAAGGCCAAAAAAGATGTCAAACAATATGCAGACACCAAAAGGAGGGCTAGTCCTTTTTATGCAGTGGGAGATAAGGTTTGGCTGTCTTCGAAAATCCTTCCTCGACATCTACGACCAAATAAACTGGCTCCCAGGTATTATGGACCTTTCTCCATAAAGGAAATTATTAATCCAATGGCCTTTCGACTCCAACTTCTAGAGTCGTGGAAAAGGATTCATCCAGTCTTCCACACTTCTTTGTTAAAACCATTTGTACAATCCACTCAAACTGCTCCAAGACCTACTCCAGTAATTGTCAATAACCAACTCGAATTCGAGGTCTTCACTCGGGAACCCGTCTCAAATATGAATGCCCCCCGATTGATACAAAGATATCATCATATCCACCCAGACACACCCGGAGGTGCAGGGCTTAGGAGGAGGCATACTGTCATGAACCGCCGATTACGTCCATTCTGGACTTCATGGTCCATGATGCATCGCGGTCTGAACTCCGTGATCCTTCCAACATGGCCGTCAGTTTCGAAATGCTGCTTACCAGCCCTTGCGTGTTACATTCAACTTCCTACTAAACAGCCACACCTCCGCGCTTCTTGGCGCCTCTCAATACTACTGCTTGGAGTAGCTAGACGTGTGTTGCCGGAGTCCGCTCGGTGCTCTCTCCTGAGTCCTTGTTCACATCTTCCTAATTGTATTTCCCGTTCGTTCCCTTTTCTTCCTTACCTACTTCTGCGCTTCATTCCTGGATACTTTCTGTGCTCGGTCCTCTGACACTTTCGTATCTCCGAGCCCGGACACTGTTTCCTTCCTGGTTCCCAGTTATGGATGTTTGAACGCTACCCAGCGAAGGGTACTCGTAAACCTCACGCTGGAATCCGAAGACCCGCGCACGGGCCTGTACAAATCACGTAGAGTCCGGAAGAAGGAAGTCACTTCCAAGAAGGTCGCATGTAAAGAGAAACAGGTGAGAAGGGGAGAGACTTGTGACAGACATGGATACATTTCACAGTGTGTGGCACCAGAGTGATCATAGCACATTTAGCAGATCATAAGGGCATGCAGACATGGATGTATTTCACAGTGTGCAGCTCCAGACTGATCAGGGCACATTTAGCAGGTCAAATTTAACAATGCATGTGCGCATCGAGGTGTAAGTCATTGGAGGGTGGTGTAAGGGAATATAGGCGGAGATGGGTACGATTCGGAGCATGTGAAAACAGAATGGAATGTTAGTCCGAGTGCCGGTGCATCGAGAAGTGAGGCGTTGTCGGCGGGCAAGTGGAAGTGGACTTGAAAATGATTGTTATGTTATGTTATATAAATTTATAAAGCGCGACATACGCCAAAGGCATCTTAGCGCTGAAGGGTAGCAGGTGGAAAAATGGATACTAAAAGAGAAGAGTCTTCAGATCGCGTCTGAAGGCCAGATGTTTAGTGGTCGCACAAAGAGCCAGTGGGAGTTGGTTCCAGGATTTGGATGCTGTCACTGTGAAAGCGTGGCCGCCAGTTCGAACGCGTCTGAAGAGAGGAACCAGAAGAAGTAGCACATTCGGGTAGTGCAGGGAGCGGGTGGGGACACAGTGGACAAATTTTTCCTGCAAATACTCTGCTCCTACCTTATAAAAGGCACAGTGAACAAGGCACATGGATTTAAATAAAATCCGTTGTTTGATAGGGAGCCAGTGTAGTTGTCTCAGGAGGGAGGCCCATATGCGACCATGCCAGAGGGCGCAGTATTGCACGGGCTGCTGCATTTTGAAGCATTTGGATATGATTTAGCAGATATTGTGGTTGGCCATAGTACTGCGAGTTACAGTAATCCACTGTACTAAGAACCAGTGCTCCTACCACTGGGGCATGAAGATGGCCCGGGATGAAGGGAAGAACCTTTCTCAAAGTCCGCAGTTTGAAATGACCGGCTTTGCAGATAGCGTCCACTTGCTTATTCATCGTCAGAGAGGAGGAAAACTTAACTCCCAGGTTTCTCAACCATAAGAGAAGGTAGGGGAAACGGGCCAAGAGAAATCAGCCAGAAATCCGGGGTCCAATAGTTAAGGGGGGTATTTGTCCCTACCACAAGGACCTCTGTTTTACTGCCATTAAGCTTGAGAGAGTTGATAGCCATCCGAGCCCCTAAGTCTTCAAGGCAGTTCCTAAAACGGGCTGCAGTGTCAGACCGGGTGAGATCCAGGCGTACCAGGATCAGCGTATCATCTGCATAAGAATAGAATCGAAAGCCATGAGATAGAATAAGAAGAAGCAGTGGACGGATGTAGATATTAAAAAGAATGGGAGACAGAGCAGCCTCCTGTGGAACTCCACAGAACAGTGTGACTGATTCCAAGCAGTATGGAGGCAGGAAGACAGATTGAGACCGATCAGTCAAGAAATCTGAGAACCGGTAAAAGAGGGAGCGTGGCCAGCGAGCGTACGATGAGGACGTGATTCCTCAGAGCTCCTGGGGCCGCCAGCGGAATCCTGTAATTATCCTGCCTTTCAAGATGCATACTCCAAGAAACGAACTTTGAAACAGAGCGGAACTCTGCCGGAGTGATCTGGTGTACGGACGAGCTAAAACGGAGCCTGCAGGGAGAGCTCTGTGCCGCGGAAGATTCCACGAGAGCCGACAAAGTCAATAAAAGATGGCCGACGCGTCTTTAAGGCCGTGGGGAGTGACACTAGTAACCCACGGTTAAGCAACGGAGTAACGAGGACAGTGGTCCATGTGCATCCCTGCGGTGGCTTGGAGACGTGCTGCTGCGAGCACCCTGCCCCTGTGCACCTGATGGGCACCCCTGCGACATCCTGCGAGCATGGAACGGATGGGAGGGGTGCAACAGTGAGACTTGGCGCACGCGCGCCCACTCCCGCTGCTGATAGTGGGGCTGGGACTGCGATGTGCCTGGGGCCAAACACAACGGGGGAGATCAGCGAAAAGCAGCGCTGCCTTCGAGAAGGAGAAGGAGAGGTGCGGACACAGGCAGCCCCCGCAAGTGGCTCAACCACCGGAGCAGACACACACGGCTGGTGCTGGGCTTCAGCTGATGTGAGCCACGGGAGATCTATCATGCGGTCCGTAGAGATCTGCCCCAAGACGCCCTATATCTCCAAAGGTAACAGCAACGCTAACTACACCAAATATTACACAGAGCGCCGTGAAGCCATAGCTCCCCGCACAGACCAAAGTTATTGTGGGATTGAGTGACACATTGCAATCACCGGGTACACCCCTGGAGAAGCCGCCAACCCCCATGATGTGCCTTGAAAGACAGGGATCCAAATACAAGGAGTCTGTCGGCCTCTGCATGTAGAACGACCTAGGCGGGTGCAGATGGGAAGGGGGCCAGCAATTTACCACGCATCCTGCCGTATATCTCCCTTGGAGCCTGTGATGCAGCAGCTTGCATTGGCACCCAACAAGCAACAGGGCATGCCATTGTAACTACCCTGGAAGCACACAACTGCTGGTAATAAGCCAGATGAAATTGCATCAACCCCCAGAGCAAGGCCTACATACATATGCGGGAGTGCATTTGTGGCCACCACAATGTGAGCATAACAAACGTGTCCCCCCCATCGGGCGTTGGTTTAGACCGGGTGCAAAAAAATTGGGACATTCTGCCATGGCATTGCTGACATCCGTATTTTTGCACGTTGACTATGCCTGCAGGCATAAGTGAATGGGCACATCTGCAACGCATTAGTACATTCTTGCTACCACACTCGGGGGAAAAACACCCCAAGTCCGACCATAAAAAACACAGGCGAAGGCTCTAAACACCAAAGCAGTGAGGAGACAAATAAAGACCCAAACACTGAAATCAACCGAGCTCCGCAGCCCCTGGGGAGATCAGACGCAAATAAAGCAGGGGCCTGTGGTGACACAGCGCCGGTACGACATCCCCGGTCACAGCACTATGACTCACGGCTCTACGGACAAGGCCCCAAAACACTGAACGGCGACTGGAAGCCAGCATTGCACACAGCTCGACCCCCCGCATGAAAGAAACAGAAGCCATACTGCACAGCAACTTGTCCTACAACATGGGGAAGGACAAACCCAAGAAAATCTCTACACAGAGTAGAATTGAACAATATGCGACCACGCCATTGTCCGGCTCGCCGGAACGGCCCGCATCAATGGAACCGAAGAACAACGAAGACAGCATCTCCCTCAGAGATGTGATGGGTGCCATAGCTAGCTCCAGGTCATCAATGGAGAAGAAAATGGACAGCAATGGCCCGGAAGTATCTCTTTTGCGGCACAATTTGAAAAAACTTACCTCACGTACTGGGGAAGCTGAAGCCTGCATTTCAGAGACCGAGGACAGCCTGCAGAGTGTCAACCGACAAATGTCTGGCATGATGGAACGCATCAAAATCTTGGAAGGGAGAGTAGACGAGAGTGAAGGGAGATCGAGACGCATAAACATACGCATTCTTGGCCTTCCTGAAAAAACAAAAGAAGAAAGCATGGAACTATTCCTCGAGCAGTGGCTCGCAGACTTATTTGAACCGAAATCCTTCTCCAAATTTTTCTCAATTGAACGTGCACACTGCATACCATCTGGAAGAGCCATACCAGGAGCACCACCATGCACAGTCATTGCAAGACTCCTCAATTATAGGGACAGAGACACCATACTAAAGATGGCAAGGACAAGAGGGTCCATCACTTATAATGGTTCAAAAATTTCCTTCTTTCCTGACTTTACCAGAGAGGTACAGAAGGCGCGGCAATCCTTCGATCCGCTCAAGAAACGTCTGCAATCCATGAAAATCAAATATGGACTCATCTTCCCAGCCCAACTTAAAATATTCCATAAAGGCACAACAGTACACTTTACAGATCCCAAAGAAGCGTGGAACTGGGCCGAAAGAAACATAGAAGGAGACTTGAGTGCATGGGGGAGAAACAAGATCGAATGTAGTAGATACGTCCAGAGAGAGAACCCAATATTCGACCATGGCAACAACCAGACGGAATGCTGCAAGAAGGAAATGAGTAAAGAGGAAAGGCAACCATAAACGCTATTACGACCTTTTGGATATGGATATGCAACAGAACCTTTGATACACGCTGGAACAGCAGACAATGGATGTGCACAACAGCTGGCGGCCCAACCCAAGTCGCCCCCTGACGTGGAAGTGTGCAGACAACGTTAAAAGTGAGTGAGATATACACCTAAATAAAACAGACCATACCACAGGCCGGGAGACCTAACTAAATAAGAGTTAATGTATGAATTTTGAGATTCAGTAGTTCACAATTTTATAATGGGGCGACAGATGCTTCAGTTGGGGTTGGAGTATATGGAGGGGGGAGTTGGGTATGAGTTTTTTATATACTCGTTGACATGCAAAGGCACTGTGATCACACCAAAAATGAAAGAGACAGAGACAATGCACACCCTATCACCCGCGGAACATTC
Organism: Ambystoma mexicanum; assembly: GCF_040938575.1. Taxonomy (NCBI): domain Eukaryota; kingdom Metazoa; phylum Chordata; class Amphibia; order Caudata; family Ambystomatidae; genus Ambystoma; species Ambystoma mexicanum. The sequence goes on along the minus strand of NC_090922.1, from coordinate 1,088,723,571 downwards.
ATTCCACACGGGGCACATCCATAAACCACAAAACCCAAACACCCAATGGCGCAAACTGTGACAACTAATAAACGCCTGACACTTATGTCATGGAACGTCAACGGACTAGGAACTGGCATTAAAATACACCTGATGTCGCAATATATAAATCGATACACACCAGATGTAGTACTCCTAACTGAAACGCACCTTGCTGGAATGACATGCAAGCTCTTCAAAAGGTCCAACTATTGCACGGCGATACACGCAGGCTTCTCCATGGGGGCTAGAGGGGTGCTGATCTTAGTCCATAAAAGGCTGCTGCTGATAATATCAAAGGTAACCCACGACAAAGGAGGTAGATACGTACACATAAATGCAACATTATGGAACCAGACCCTTGCAATTATGGCAATATACTCCCCACCGGCACTCCTAGCTACACTACTGACAGAAATTACTCCCATCCTCGCCGCAAATACAGCTGATATCTGGATTCTAGGTGGGGACTTCAATGAAGTAATGGATAACACGTTAGTTCGCACACACTTAAGAGGGAGGAATCTTACAACTAGTACCAAGCTAGCTACCTTTGCCTCAGCACTGGGCCTGAGAGATGTGTGGCGAGACCTACACAGAGACACACGTGAGTACTCCTTCCATTCAGGCGTGCACGCCTCACTATCTAGGATAGATTACTTCTTCCTACCAGCTCAGAATATCCATAAGGCACATAGCGCGTCCCTACTCCGATCACTCCCCACTAATGTTGGAACTCGAAACAGGGAGACCGCGTCCTCCGCCCAACTTGCGACTAAACAACTATTACCTGGGGTTCCCAGACCTACAGGAAAAAATTGAAACTTTGAGCTGAATACAAGCTCTGCGAGCAACTTCAGAACTTTATGGGAGGCCTATAAGCCAGTTCTGAGAGGAGAAATTCTCTCATGGACGATAGCACAGAAAAGGGCACACCGGAAAGAGGTTGTGGAGGCGGAGGAGGAGGTGAATAACACACCTGAAACAAATAGATCCCTGGTACTAGCGCAGAAGAAACTACACAATCTGTCCCTAGACTGCGCTAAGAAGGCACATAGAGCCATGAAAGCACGTCTGTATGAAACAGGGGACAAAGCCGGCAAATAATTGGCCTGGTTGGAAAAGAGAGATGAGGGACACGGACAAATCAAAAATATCAAAAATACGAATGCAGAGCTAGCCGCAACTGATGAGGAGATAACAGAATGCTTTGCAAAATAATACGAAAAGCTATATAGCCCCCAAACATCCCAATAGAGAATACAGCAATAGACGAAATCGACCTTCCCTCACTCACTACAGAGGAGGCAGACACATTAGACAGTAAAATACCAGAGGAAGAGATATCATCAACCATCTCCCAACTTCAATCAGGCAAAACCCCAGGCCCGAACGGTTTCCCAGTTGACATCTGGAAAAAAGTAAGTCATCTAGACATAGCAACCCACCTGCTCAATATGTTTGAATACTCCAAAAAAGAAGGGATACTCCCGATGGACTTACGTAAAGCCACTATAATAGTAATACCAAAAGAGGGAAAACCCCCAGATGAATGTAGCTCCTACAGGCCCATATCCCTAATCAATACCGAAGCCAAAATACTGGTGAAGGTACTGGCCAACAGACTTCAAAAAATAATCACATCTCTGATCCACCCAGGGCAATACGGCTTTATGCCGCAGAGATCCACGAGAATTAACATCCGTAGACTACATTTAGTGCTTGAAAGAGCACCCACCTTACAACAATCTCTGGCACTTTTAGCCATCGATTTTGAGAAAGCCTTCGACTCGGTCCACTGGGGGGCACTATGGATAATCATGAAGAAAATGGGCTTTGGGGAACAATTCATAAACTGGGTCCAGCTCTTATACAACTCACCAATAGCGGAAGTGAGAGTGAATGGCTGGCCCTCCTGTAATATACAACTGGGAAAAGGCACTAGACAGGGATGCCCACTATCAGCCATGGTATTTGCATTGATTATTGAACCACTGGCAGTAATCCTACGAAACACACAGACATTGTCTGGTTTCCGATGGAACCCAACCTTGGAGGACAAAGTATCTCTCTACGCAGATGACCTACTGATTTACCTGGGCGATCCGGCAGTCTCTTTTCCTATAGTGACGCAAATACTGAGAAAATATGGTGCCTTCAGTGGCCTAAGAGTGAACTGGGCTAAATCATTGCTTTTCCCGGAGAAAGGAATAGACTGTATGCCCCCCGGACGTTCCCCATAAATTCAAATTAGACAAATTCCGATATTTGGGCATCCTGGTATCAAACAGGCGGGGAAACTATGTGACCCAAAATCTACATCCAGTCGTGAAGCGATTTGCACAAGATGTGAGCCACTGGCCGTCATTACCACTGACAAAATTAGGAAGGGCAGCGCTCTTCAAAATGCTTGCTCTGCCCCGCTTCTTATATATATTAAAAAATGCCCCTCTACCCATTCCCACAACAGAATTTCGCAAAATAGACAAGACACTACGTAAACTATTATGGGGAGGGAAGCATCCGAGGATAGCTCTAAGTACCCTGCAACGTTCCATGTGGGAGGAAGGGATCGGGCTCCCAAACATCCAAACATACTACTGGGCGAGCCAAATGGCGACAGTAAATGATATACTACACGGCAATCCAGAATTACCGCACATACGGGGGGAAAAAGAAGCAAGAGATGGCATATTCCCAATCGAGAGCCTATATAATAAGGGGGGCTGCCCCCTCGCCCACACGATAACAGCCCACACGACCCAAATTTGGAGGGAAACGCACAGACACATAGGTTGGGAGAACAAAATCACCTCCGTACAACCCCTATGGAATAATACCTACCTCTCGGAAATGCGCGAACTGTCTAAATGGCCAAACTGGGAAATAGCGGGAATACTAATCATCCAGCAAGTGATCAACGAAGGTAGAATTATACCCTTTACTCAATTATCGACCAGTCATGACCCCCCACCTACTGAAAACTATCACTACACACAATTATCCCATGCACTCATCAAACAAATGACAAAGCTCGTAGACCTGCCGGAATGCACACCAATAGAGAGAAACATAGTCATAGACAGTGTGAATACCAAAACTACATCTACAATGTACAATGCAATCTCTTCCTTTGCCATGAAAGAAATTAATAGTCTAAAGGCAAAATGGGAGAGGGATGTGGGCTTTCTATTACCTGAAGAATGGATATCAACTTTAATGTACCCAAGAGAGACAGCAGTATCGGCCAGGATCCGACTCATACAATTGAAAGTATTACACAGAATATACTACCCCCGAATAGCATTATACAACTGGGGCAAAACTACAGACCCCAAATGCCTTTGCTGCAAACAGGAAGAGGGAACCTTTTACCACATCCTATGGCAATGCGCACAAATACAGTACTTCTGGCAAAAATGCAGTGACAGGCTGTCAAGAGTCAAAGGCCGGCCAGTCCCAAACAAACCTAAACTCCTGCTGTTGGGAATTGAGGAGGCGGGAGAAATTACCCGTTTTGAAAAACTTCGGCTCTCAAAGACCACAGGGCTGGCCAAAAGGAACATTGCACAACTATGGGGCTCCGAGATCACCCCTCAGTATGACCAATGGGTAACTGATGTGGACGCCTGTATATTAATGGAGCGCCGAATCTACAAAGCAAGGGGATGCCCGGGGAAAGCTGACAAAATATGGCACAAATGGGAACAGACTATGTAAATAAACAATCAAACCAAGGGACCCTGTAATGCAATATTTTCAAATATGTGAAGGATCCAATCCAGGTACGGTCATATTGTGTGCTAATGTACTTTAATTAAATACGGTGTCTAACTGCAGTGCCCTTAACAAATGCATGTAAGTTATGTTTGTATATTGTATGTCGTTGTTATGAAGTAACAAAATACAATAAAATTTGTTATAAAAAAAAAGAAATCTGCGAACCAGCTCAGCACCTGGCCACCCAGACCCGCGTCCGACAAGCGGGATATCAGGATAGAATGATCGACCGTGTCGAACGTGGCTGAGAGGTCAAGTAAGAGCAAGGCTTCCACACCGCCCTGATGAACTAGGCGGGTGAGGTCATTCAGTACAGAATTAAGAATTGATTCGGTGCCTCTCCCCCGGGGCAGAATCTCGATTGGAAAATATCAAAATAACCTGAGGATTCCATAAAAGAAGATAGGAGGGGAGAGACCAACGCCTCCAAAGTTTTCATCAGGGATGGAAGAAGGGAGATGGGGTGGAAGTTCGCTAAGACAGCAGGGTCAAGAGAGGGCTTCTTCAAGAGTGGAAGCACCCAAGCGTGTTTCAGGGAACCAGGCCACCCAGACCCGCGTCCGACAAGCGGTATATCAGGATAGAATGATCGACCGTGTCGAACGTGGCTGAGAGGTCAAGTAAGAGCAAGGCTCCCACACCGCCCTGATCAACTAGGCGGGTGAGGTCATTCAGTACAGCATTAAGAACTGATTCGGTGCCTCTCCCCCGGGGCGGAATCTCGATTGGAAAATATCAAAATAACCTGAGGATTCCATAAAAGAAGATAGGAGGGGAGAGACCAACGCCTCCAAAGTTTTCATCAGGGATGGAAGAAGGGAGATGGGGCGGAAGTTCGCTATGATAGCAGGGTCAAGAGAGGGCTTCTTCAAGAATGGAAGCACCCGAGCGTGTTTCAGGGACCCTGGTATCAACCCCTCTTGAAAAGATGCATTAATGGCTGTTGTCATTTCAGTGATGATGTCAGGGGAAATGGCTTTGAGCACATCTAAAGGGATGGTATCAGAAGGAGATGCCGAGGTGAATGGCTTTCAGAATATTCTGCTCAGAAACCGTAGGAAAAGAGGTCCAGGATGCACTAGGGATAGGAGGATCAGGGAAAGATTGTTTATTAGCCGTAGCATCCAGATTGACTTTGATGTCTTTGCATATAGTAGCGATTTTGGAATGGAAGAAAGGAGAGAGATTCACACAGAGCTTGTGAGGGCTCGATCGAAGGGCCAGGATTAGTCGATGTGGAGAGAGACTGCACTAGGTCAAAAAGCGTGTTAGGCTAATTTTTTTGCGGCTAGAATTGCTTTTTGGTAGGTTGTTAGAGCACAGCGGAAGATTGCTCTCATATCCTTTGTATGATTAAACGCATATAGTCACTTTGGATGCCGGTTTTGCTAATGCGGTAGGAGCAGTAATGGAGCACGTTCGGTGTGCTGTGGAGCATTGATGCGTGTGATCTCCATAGTGGCAGCAACCAATAGTAGTGGGTTGGTGGTGAATGGCGTTATAAGTTGGGGAGAGGGGACGGAGTTGGCGCCGTGGCCGAACACAGCATATTTGTAGGAATGAGTGTCTGTGGTTATCGGTGGCTGGCCTCCCTCTTTGGGATGCATTTCGGAGCTCAGTGCGCCGGCCGTTTCTGTCCTGGTGGTTCGTGGTAGTGGATTATAGAGAGAGGTAACTGGCTGTTAAGAGGTAAGTTGGGTTATTTCAGTCAGGCGGTAATTTTCCAGATTCTCGGTGGTGGGACTCTGAGGGCGTATTTTTCGGGTCCGTGGTGGAATTTTAAGCTGGGTTGCACAGCGTTTCTTGGGTTATTGCATGATTCTCCGGAGAGTCTAGCCAAGCATATTTGGCTAGGTGCCCCCGGTGCAGGGCTCTAGGTTCTTATTCCTACGTAGGCAGGAGTCACCTCTCTTGATCATGTAGCACCAGCCCGCAGCTGCATAGGCTGGAAATCATTGGTCTATAGGCTGAATTCTGTGCCCTGACTGTTCCTGCATTCCAGGTGAAGTAGTTAACTAATTTGTAAGGCGTCTGTTTATTTTATTTTATTTATTTTTTATTTTGGGTTAGTGTTGATTCTCTCAGATCTTTGGCCATTGGGGGATTTTGGCCTTAGGTGACCCTTTCATGAATATGGTAAAACCATGTTTTTAACGCTTTGCGGAAGGCCATGTAGTCGTGGTTGTGTCGAATATGGGGGGTTAGTGAATTCCATAGAGTTGGTGCCAAGGTAAAGTAGGCTGACCCTACAAGTCTGGCTGAATTGGAGGTTGGGATCATAAGTAGTAGGGCTGTGCTTGACCTTAGGGTGTGTGTTGTGTGGTAGTGCATAGTCTTCTCTTGGAGGTATGTCGGGCCGACCTTGTGCACTGCTTGGTGGGTGATGCACAGGATTATTAATGTTGCTCTTTGTCCAATAGGTAGCTAGTGCAAGGTGCGGAGAGCACACGAGATGTGGTCCTTTCATCCCAGTGCAAGGAGGAGTTTAGCAGCTGTGTTTTGGACTTTTTGGAGTTTGTTTAGTTGGAAGGCCGGAGCACCCAGGCACCTGGAGTTTGGATAGTCCAGTCTGGACATGACAATTGACATAATAGAATCCAGCCTGTTTTGGGAAGGTGAGATAAGGGAAGATGTGTCTCAGAAGCCTAAGGTGTTAGTGACAGGATTTGGATACATTATTGATCTGGTGGGACAAGGTTAGGCCTGAGTCCAGTGGGCAACCAAGGCTTTTGACTGTGTTGGAGGTAGGGGGGGGTGAGGGGGTGCCGAGGGAGGAAGGGAGGCCATAGAAGTGGCTGTGGCAGTAGAGCTTTGTTGCCACACACCATGATCTCTGTTTGCCCTGGGTTTAGAAGGAGCTGGTTTCTGGTCATCCATTGGTCTATATCACTAAGGCAAGCTGCTAGGTCGGGGCATAGATCAGAGCTCGTTTTGGGGATTCTCAGGATAATTTGGGTCTTGTCAGCATGGTTTTAGCAGGTGAGGTTGTGCGAGCGGATGATTCCTGGCAGCGGGGTCATGTAGAGATTGAAGAGGAGCAAAGTGAGGCAAGCACCCTGGTACTCTGGTGTTCAGTGGGCGAGCTGATGAGGTAAAAGGGGGAGGATAGTGATTTGTCTCCTGTTGTTAAGGAACGAGACAATCCCTTTGGGTGCCAAGTCTTGGATTCCAAGGGAGTGGAGCCGATTGAGGCGAATTGAGTGGTTAATGTTGTGAAAGGCAGCTGAGAGATCGAGAAGAAGCAGAGCGGCACATCTTTCCGGCGTCTGCTGTGACTTTGAGGTTATCCCAGATCGAGAACAATGTGGTGTCAGTTCCATGGTGAGGCCGGAAGCCAGACTGAGGGGGGTCTAGTTGGTTGTTGGATTCAGCGAAAAGGTTGAGTTGAGTGTAGACAGAGCGGTCAATGAGCTTTGCCAGGAATTAGGAGTTGGAGATGGGCCTGTAATTGGATGACTGGAGGGGGTCGAGACCAGCTTTTTTCAGAAGAGGTTTTACGTGCGCTACTTTGAAGGGGTCTGGGAAGGAGACAGAGGTGATGGAGTCATTGAGTATGGACCTAGCCTGTCCTCCTGCACAGGTGGAGGAGAAGATTTCTTTGAGGAGAGAGGCGGGGCAAGGGTCAAGAAGGGGAGACACAGAGGGTTTGCTGCTGAACAGGAGTTTGAGGAATTCCTCACTCAAAATCGGCTCGAAGGAGTTGAAGGATGGCACTGCGGGGGGGGGGGGGGTACTTCTACCTTATAGTAGTCGTTTTCATTGTGTTATTTGGCCATAAATAAATAACTGTATTTTTATACATATTGTCTAAGTGCAATTTGTGACTCGCATTGTTTGTGTTCATTGTGGATCCTTTACAAGCTCATCACATCTTTAGACTTGGCCTAGACCACTTGTCACTGCTTTCTTGAACTAGCTTGGCTAGAGTTGTCCCTGTCACAATATAGGTTGGCCTTCTATACATCTGTCCCCCAGGCCAGAGTATAGAAAAAGGTCATTGTGAAATATACTTTTAAAAACACATTTCTATCCCTGTTTGGGTGATAGAAATTCATATGTGACAGCAGCATTTCGCACAGGCATGGTGCCTTGAAAAAAGGAAGCAACCCCTATTTTCCCTAGAAGGAGAACTGACACATGTGTTAATCTTAATGATGGTGAGAGAGTCATTGTAGAAGCTCTGAACAAAGAGGAGACCACTGAAACAGCCAGCAACACATGAACTAAAGGTAAATAAAACAAAGAGAGTGTGTGAATGTGTTTCGGTGGGAGCGATTACATCATATTTATAGAGATCATACAGGCTTGATTTATTTGTTCAAAGCCATCAAAGAGATATATTGGGCGTTCTGTTATAGATCATGGCCTCAGCTTCCTGGAAATGATATATAGTGAACAACACTAGAACAGATTGTGGTTGCAGAATCATGAAAATCTTTAACACTAAAGAAAGTGGCGTAGATTGTGGTCACAGCTTAATGGAAGTGATTTACTGTGACCCTTATTCTGGCAAAGACTCAGGCTGCAGCTTCTTGAAAGTGATCTAGAGTGAGCATACTGGCATAGATTGTGGCACAAGAGTCATACAAGCATATTAAATAAGGGTTTGGGAGCCCCTCTACTGAGAACGAACATGGGTCAAATACCCTGTTCTATAGAATTTCTCCCACTCTGGAGGTTAACAACCACGTTTAAGCTCACTGCACCCTTCACAGAGGAGAAATAATCAATTTGCATATCAGTCTTTGTGCCATCCACAACGGCAGTCCAGCACTGAAATTCTAGGATATTGTCCTCTGAGCAAGAGTGCCATCAGCAACCCCAGACCCCTGTTTCGGCCTAGTCAGGCCTCATCAGTGAGGTGGAGCTGAGCATCTCTAAGGCAGAGTGGGAAAGGTGTCTACGTCTGGATTACCCTGGGCTACTTAGGGTGAAACCCCAAGTTTTACAAATTGAATAAGGGTGTGGGAGCCCCTCTACTGAGAACGAACATGTGTCAAATACCCTGTTCTATGGGATTTCTCCCACTCAGCAGGGTCTACAACCACGTTTAAGCTCACTGCACCCTTCACAGAGGAGAAAAATTGATATTTTCTATCAGTCTTTGTCCCACCCACAAGGATAGTCCAGCACCGAAATGTTAGGCAATTCTCCATTGGCTGCTATTGACCTTGATTCTTTTACAATATTAGCTCAGGAGCCGCCCATCCACTCCAGAAAAAAAAGCTGTCTCCTCCAGTAGCATGAACAAAATAGTGTTACTGGCCTCTCACAGTGGCAGCTGGTACATTTGGGAGACAGGCACCGCCCCTCTTGTTTCTGTACTAGGTAAAAGATTTAAAGTTTAATTAAGAAAATAACTTGCTATTTACACCCAGTGCACCACACCTCTGTGGCAACATGATTACCATGTGCATGCGTGTTGGCTCAGGCACGGGAGACAGGAATGTGTTTCTTTGAGGAGATTGGGGGAGGGGCTACATTGTGCTTTACACCAGTGACAGGAGGCAGGGTTTTACCACATTTCAGCCTTCGAAGCTGCTGCCCCTTTAACGGTCCATTACAGAACGATCTGACCCTCTGCATGAGCTGGTTCTTAGCCCAAACACTTATGTAGAGTCCTGAGATATTGGAACTGTAGATATGTTATTGTATCTTAGAAGGTATGGAGGGAGTGCAAAAATCTGGCTGGGAGAAGTACCAGTATCTTTAAGGTTTCTCTCACAGAGAGAAACAAACCTACTTCCCAACGGTGAGTTTTCGGAGGGGGTGTCCACACGTTTCTGTCTGCTGAATAGATGTCAGCTAACATCTGTCAGGCTCTGCCATGGGGTAACCATCCATGAATACACGCTTGCGCACAGACACTAGCTCAGGTATAGCACATAAAGTCCCCATGAGCCTGAGAAAGTTTGCAACGTCTCCTCTACATGTGATGCTACCATTCCCCTGAATGCTAACAGTCTTAACTCAGGATGGAGGAGCGACACCAAGACAGCTCAGTTTGTGGATGAGAAGGGAGCAGGGCCAAAGCCGATTCCGGGGAGACCTGACCAGGCTGAAACGCTAGCCTATCCATAATCCAAGACACTAATCACAAACAAGGGATCCCAAAACTAGTTGAACCCTCCTTGGGGTCGAGCCAAGGTGGTGCAATCAGAAAGCAGCCTGCCCAGGCTCAGAGAATCATCAATCCCACGTTTTCCATGGGACCCCGCACATATCAGTAACGTTAGGCCAGATAGAGACAGGAAGGCAGGGTCAGGGTCCCATAAAAAGGAGCTTCGATGGCTGGTGAGTTAATAAATTGGCAAAGGAGCTCATTTGGCGACAGCTGATTAAGAGAGCAGAAGGGACTAGAGCAAGAGGCAAGAGCCCAGGAGAGAGACCCGGTATGCTGGTGCAAAGGAGAGAAGTCTGGAGGAGAGAGCCAGAGGATGGGAGGGAAATACCCGGTTTGTTGGGATGAGAATAACACTGGTTGCTAGGGAAAGAGAGATCCACAAAACTAGAGAAGGAAATGCCTCAGTGGTTGGGGGAGAAGACCCAGGTTAGTGGTGAGAAAAGGACGCATGGCACTGGTGAGATGAAGCAGTGGCAACCCAGTACCAGCCCAGGCTCAGAGAACCATCAATCCCAAGTTCCCTATTCCAAACCTGCACACCTCGGTCCCCTTAGGCCAGAGAGAGACTGGAAGACAGGGTCATGGTCCCATAAAAGGAGGGCCTTTTGGTAGAAAGGCATCTGAAGCTAGAGAAGAAGCTCATTTGTTGGCAACTGGTAAGGAGACCAGCGAGAGCTGCAGCAGGAAGTAATAGACAAGAGGATATACTCAGGAGGCTGGGGTAAGGAAGATATAGAGTCTGGGGGAGAGATTCAGAGGTTGGAGAGAAAGTCCCAGTTTGTTGGGGAGAGAGAGATACCTGTATGCTAAGGAGAGAATGACCGCACTTGCTGAGGAGAGAGAGGCCCAGGGAACCAGTGAAGGAATGGACCAGAGGTTGTGGAGAGGGAACGACATTCATCCGTCGCCCGTTTTCTCTTCACAGCACTTTTTGCAGAAAATGTTTTGCCGAAAACAAACATCAAAAGTTATGGAGGGGGGGTATGGGCTTATAGGGGTAGGGTAGGGTGGGGTGGGGTGTAGGGAATAAATTATAGGGGAGGCGGAGTTTGGGGGTGACCACCCCCAAATAAAAAATAAAAGAATGTGATGGATTTGTTTGGCAAAAAATATTCGGCAAAAAAAGCCACGATGAATGAACTTGGAACCGTGGAGCGAGACCAAGAGTGTTGGGCAGAGAAGGCCCGGGTTACTGGTCAGATGAAGACGCAGGAGAAGGAGAGACACAGGGAGTTGAGGAGTGAAGGTGAATCAGGTTGTAGAGCTGCCAAAGGAGGAGGTAAAAGGAGTTCATCGGGAGGTGAAAAGAAGAGTCAAGAATAAGGTGGAGAGAAAGACTAAGGTGGTGGGTTGGGAAGAGTTCAGGAGAAGGTGTTAAGAGAAGCTAACAAAAATATGTCCAGGTCCAGGTTCAGAAGAAAGTGACCACAGAACCCAAGAAGGAGGCGGTTAAAGAAGCTAAAGAGATGGTGGTGAGGGAAGTAAAAGATGAGATGTAGAATAATCATACACTGAAGTTATCTAAGAAAGATGCATTTGAGGAGGAGGTGGTTAAAAGTAGCATGCGGTAAAGAGAAGAACTAGAGAGGAGGTGGTGGAAAGAAGATCTGGAGAGAAGAAGAGTGTGGTAACCAAGTATCTCAGACCTTTGGTGTGTTTATGTAGGGTGGATGAAAGAATGAGCACATGGCCTATCTTTGAGGGTGTTCAACAGGAGTGAACACAGCTTAAAGAAGGTGAGATGCTAGGAGAGAGACCCCTAGGTATGCCTTCAGGGGGGATATGGTGAGGAGGAGAGACAGCTTGAGTTGGTGAGCCATAGAGTTTGTACTCAGATAGAGAGAAGAGTACCCAGTGACAGCTTAGGGTAGCCTACTGTCTTCCATTCACTCCAGCCCTTTAAGGCTAGGTTCCGGGTGACCCCAACAAGAGAATAACCATCAGGCACCAGCCCAGACTTGATACCTGGTGGGGGAGATCTGTCCACCATCCTCTAGTTTCAAAAAACCATCCCCGGTGCAGCTACAAACACCAAAGTATGAGCTTTGTGGACTGAAGTGACAAGATTGTGAGCAGCATCTCTTGGAATTTTTATGCTGCATTTGGTCACTGAGACTCTACCCCCACATTTGCTTCTGTTTATTCAAGCTGCCAGTGAAGGACTCCCACATGTAGTCCTGTTTGATCGTGTTAGGGAACGGCCGGGCCCAGTCCTAACACAAGCTGAAAGACATTTTACTTTGAAACTTTTGAACCTTCAAGGGACACTTACTTATAGTTTATTCCGACCATACTTGAATTAACTTTGTGCGCATTTTGTCCCAGATTCATTTGCGATTTCATCGTTAAATAACCTTAACTCTCAAACATCATGAGTGTGAAAGTCTAATAGATATGACAGAAAGGTTTTTTTAATCGTACGATAACCATTTTAATTGTCAATATTTATCGTCCTTATGGAACACTTTTATGGAAGGTCATGATATACATTTTATATTCTTTTTAGTTAAGTTTTATTGGAAGATTATTGAAATTTGAAAACAGTTAGCTGATGGAGTTTTTACTGGTTAAACTGTACATTATTGTTCACTGTTCTTATCTAAAATATAAATGGATTCTTAAGAATGTAGACCTTTTGGACAAATTGTATCTGTTGTGTTTAAAAAAAAATGTTTTGCACAGTTTTTGTATTGTATACACAAAACCATGTGGTTATATGCATATTAATGAAATAAATAAACAACCTTAGATGGGTGACTCAGATCACAGATCATCGCTGGCCTATGAGTGATCTTTATGTGCTTCGCGACAATGTGCAATATGCGCATGGTTTCAGTTATAGATTGCCCCTACCGCACATTACGTGTGCAAATGGATTTCTCTGTGAATCAGACCCTCATGACCACGTGTGTGCATCTGCCTTCGCTGGGCCCACTGCAGTTCTTGCCGAACATGTGGCATGAGCTGGGCGCCATACCGATGATAACAAGCAGAAAATAAAAACTGCACTTTTGTGTTCCATGAAAAGGATTGTCTCTGTTAGGTGAACAACATAGCAAGATAACTGTCAAAAAGCCTGGCTACGTTGAGGCCATTTTGCATATTCCTTCATCAACCTTTCGAAGTGCTCCAGCCAAATGAAAGGGCGCCAAAGCACTGAGTGTGTAGGAAAAAAGGAGTGTCAGAACAGTATCATTCATAGGAGAAACTTTCCGCGGTACACAAACTCCACTCCCAAAACACATGGGGATTTGCATACCACTAATGATTTAATAGTTTCCTAATATTTTCCTAATATACTTGCGGTTTTCCAAAGGCATTTTAAAGGCTCGCACATAATAATAATTGAAAGCTGATGTACTGGGCTTATGATTAAAATCCTTAAGAACCAGGCGAATTAAATCACATATGTTTGGATGCGATGGCAGCAACATAAGCTCACAAGACACACGCAGCCAAACATGAACACAATACAAGTGAACAGAGAGCCTTCAGCATCCACCTAAGTCCTGATAAACAATGTTTAGAGACGAAAGCAAAAAACAAGTCCGATACGGGTCATATTTCTCTTATACCTTTCATGTGTACAAGCATGAGCATGACTGCTTTCCATTGACAACTACACAACAGAACATGTGCTGCTCACAATTATTGTCTGGAACCTACCCACGGAACAAATACTGCAGTTGGTTAATGTTGCACGCGCTCGGTAAGAATAACATCCCTAAACCTATGAAATGAGCACCTATGTAACTGAGATCCATACCGCGCAGTGCTCCCATGCTCCTGGTCTCCAGGCGCTCAGAGTGATCTGGAAAGGAAGGTTAATGAGTGGAACCTAGAGGGAGAGCGCCAGTGAGCTTTTTGCTGTGCTGTTGCCAGCTTAATTTCAGGAAAGCCGGTCACTGTGTGTTGCGTTTGCTTCTACATGCTAAGGGTTAGATGTTTTGGTGTGTGGGTCTACATGGAAGTGTTTTGTGTGTTTGTGGCGCAGTGCTGGACATTTAGGGGGTAATTCATAGAATTTAGCGCACAAGTGGCGCACGCGGCTGGTGCACAGTGTGCGCGTGCGAATCTCTGCGCCAGCCGTGTGCGCTAAAATCCATTTCCACGTGCGCCAAAACCCATTTCCGCGTAGAGAGTATTCATGGATTTTAGCTACCAAAACCAGCCGTGGCGCACAGTGGCGAAGCGACCCTGCAGCAGCGCCAGTTACGCCCCCAAGAACGCCCCTCGCGCAAGGAAAAGCCATCAAAATCCCCAATCCAGCGCAAAGGGCTGCGCTAAACCTGTACCAGTATACATGGCCGCCACACAGCACACAGCAAGCGGGGAACATGTATTACTGGGGTGCGCGGGAAGTTTCACACGCGATAGGCCCTGTGCGAGTGGTGTACGTGTATTACTGGGGTTCGTGGGAAGTTTCACACGCGAAAGGGCCTGTGCGAGTGGGGTACATGTATTACAGGGATTTACGGGAAGTTTCACAGGCGATTGGCTCTGTGCGAGTGGGGTACGTGTGTTACTGCTGTTCACGGAAAGTTTCACACGCGATTGGCCCTGTGCGAGTGGGGTACGTGTGTTACTGCTGTTCGCGGAATGTTTCACACGCGATTGGCCCTGTGCGAGTAGGGTACATGTATTACTGGGGTTCACGGGAAGTTTCACACGCAATTGTCCCTGTGAGAGTGGGGTACGTGCATAACTGGGGTTCGCAGGAAGTTTCACACGCGATTGGCCCTGTGCGAGTGGGGTACATGTATTACTGGGGTTCACGGGAAGTTTCATACGCGTTTTCGTTGTCAGAACGGTTAGTGTATCTAGTGGGGTGCACGGGGAGTCCCACACGTGAATTGGCAGTGTGGGTCCTCCCAGGTGTGCCCTCCACCCCATCCACGGCCCCTGCAGGCAACCCACAACACAGGGGACTACCCTGCACCCCTGGGCATGCGCCCCAGCCAGCACACATGTCACCTTCCACTAGTGATCACCAACTCATGTCCCCCAGCACCCCCACCCCCTCGCAGTGACAGGCACCTGCCAGCAGGCCCCCACTCATGTCCCCCTGCACCCCCACCCCCCAGCAGTGAGGGGCACCTGCCAGCAGGCCCCCACTCATGTCCCACTCATGTCCCCCTGCACCCTCACCCCCCAGCAGTGAGGAGCACCTGCCAGCAGGCCCCCACTCATGTCCCACTCATCTCCCCCTGCACCCCCACCCCCCAGCAGTGACAGCCACCTGCCAGCAGGCCCCCACTCATGTCCCCCTGCACCCCCACCCCCAGCAGTGACAGGCACCTGCCAGCAGGCCCCCACTCATGTCCCACTCATGTCCCCCTGCACCCCACCCCCCAGCAGTGAGGGGCACCTGCCAGCAGGCTCCCACTCATGTTCCACTCATGTCCCCCTGCACCCCCACCCCCCAGTAGTGAGGGGCACCTGCCAGCAGGCCCCCGCTCATGTCCCACTCATGTCCCCCTGCACCCCCACCCCCCAGCAGTGACAGGCACCTGCCAGCAGGCCCCCACTCATGTCCCCCTGCACCCCCACCCAGCAGCAGTGAGGGGCACCTGCCAGCAGGCCCCCCACTCATGTCCCACTCATGTCCCCCTGCACCCCCACCCTCCATCAGTAAGGGGCACCTGCCAGCAGGCCCCCACTCTTGTCCCACTCATGTCCCCTTGCACCCCTACCCCCAGCAGTGAGGGGCACCTGCCAGCAGGCCCCCACTTATGTCCACCTGCACCCCCACCCCCCAGCAGTGAGGGGCACCTGCCAGCAGGCCCCCACTCATGTCCCACTCATGTCCCCCTGCACCCCCACCCCCCAGCAGTGAGGGGCACCTGCCAGCAGGCCCCCACTCATGTCCCACTCATGTCCCCGTGCACCCCCACCCCCCAGCAGTGACAGGCACCTGTCAGCAGGCCCCCACTCATGTCCCCCTGCATCCCCACCCCCCAGCAGTGACAGGCACCTGCCAGCAGGCCCCCCGCTCATGTCCCACTCATGTCCCCCTGCACCCCCACCCCCCAGCAGTGAGGGGCACCTGCCAGCAGGCCCCTGCTCATGTCCCACTCATGTCCCCCTGCACCCCCACCCCCCAGCAGTGAGGGGCACCTGCCAAAAGGCCCCCTCTCATGTCCCCCTGCAGCTCCACCCCCCAGCAGTGAGGGGCACCTGCCAGCAGGCCCCCACTCATGTCCCACTCATGTCCCCCTGCACCTCCATCCCCCAGCAGTGACAGGCACCTGCCAGCAGGCCCCCACTCATGTCCCACTCATGTCCCCCTACACCCCCACACCCAGCAGTGACAGGCACCTGCCAGCAGGCCCCCACTCATGTCCCCCTGTACCCCCACCCAGCAGCAGTGAGGGGCACCTGCCAGCAGGCCCCCACTCATGTCCCCCCCTACACAAAATAAAGAAGCACAATCATGGGCCACTTCTACACCAAAAAACCACATCACGCCACCCCATTCTTGAGACGCAATGATTTCCCAATCCACCCCACACTGACATGCCTATCTCAAGACACAAACCAAAAGTCAACTATGTACATCAACACATGTCCGTCACACAGATACACTGGTTGGCATTGATTGTGTAAACCCACATTTTCACATGCATCAACCCAATGAGTGAATCCCACACATGGAAATAAAATATGAATATGTATTATGTACAAAAATAAATAAATGAAATGAAATCATACAAAAATAGCAAACATGAAATGAAAAGCATGTGCAAAAGATGAGTGAATGAAAATTATAACCAATCCAAAATTTTTTTAAAGAAAAACAGTCCAAACTCTCCCTCCACCAACGCAAATCCAAAGGAAAGGTAAAAAAAAAAATCCATTGCTTCATGTTCATAATGGTTCATAATAAAAACAAAAATTCAAATTATTCCATAGTCCAACTATTTACAATACATTGTCCCAAAAAAATCCATTACTCCATGTCCATAATGAAAAAAAATATTCTAATTAATCCATGATCAAACTATTCACAATCCATGGTCCAAAAGAAAAATCCATGAATCCATGTACAAAATCCAAAAAATAAATCAAATCAATCCATTGTCCAACTATGTAAAGGGTCCATGAGCCCAACCAAACAAATGAAACCTACCTAAGAAACGACATAAAAATAAAACTATAAACAAATGTGTGTGGCATTGTCCAATGACCACAAATAAAAGGAAAAGGAAAAGGAAACCTAACTCTAAAAACTATTTACAATGGCAGCGGGCTAGTCCGACGGCTCACTTCCCGATTTCCTGGGCCAGGGCATCATCGAACTCCGGCTCGATGGCCAGGAGGCGGTCCTCTTCCATGGCCCCGAGGGTTCGCAGGGACGATGACATGTGGACCTCCAGGTCCCTGCGAATTGCCTCAAGGCACTCGGCCCGCCTCAGAGCCCTACGCATGGAGTTCTCCGCCCTGACCATTGTGAGCCGTGCTTCTTCTGCCCGCTGCCCCTCTGCATCTATAGCATGGCCTAACCGCTGCCACACGGAAGACACTTCCAGTCCTGGGTCCTCCTGCCCTCTGGCCGATGCCTGCCCCTCCGATGTTGAAGGCCCCGAGCCATCATGGTTCCCACCTTGTTGCTGCTGCTGCTGTGCCTCTGCATGTGCCCTGGCTCTTGCTGCCTGCACATGCTCCTCCGGCTGGGGTGCAGTTGTTGAGGTGGCCACCGCTGCTGGACATCCGACTCCCGACTGTGGCAGGGATGTGTCCTCCACCAGCCTGGCAGCAGGGTCATAGGCAGCTCCACAGGGTACCCAGGTGATACATGGGTGGGAAGATGGCATGGAGGACAACTGGCGCATAAGGGGTTCAGGTGAGGAGGGGTCAGAACAAGGTCCAGCAAACTGAAGAATCTGGCCCTGGTGACCTGTCCCAGTAGGTCAACACGGTCAACGAGCCATTCGAGATGACGTGCAGTCTCCTCATGAAAAGACTGCAGGTCACCTCGCATGGCCCGTTGACGCAACGCCACCCCACCCAGGACAGGCTCAACCCGCTCCCGGATAGCCACGTCCGCAGGGAGAGGAAGGCCAGTTGTTGTAAGCGGATCCCCTCCCTGAAAACAGGTCTGGACGTAGACATCCCTGCTGGTGCGGGATGATGCAGTCACAGGATCAGGGACAGGATTACACACAGGCACCTCCGCGGTGGCCTGTGCTGCCTCCTGTCCCTACCCCTGCATTGCACCACTAGCACCAGTGGAATCCCCACCTCCAGACCCCGTCTCTGTTGCTTGCACGGCCTCCTCCTCCACCAAACCCTCCACCAACCTGGATGACTCCGTGCCATCTTCCTCCATCGGACCCTGTGGGGTCTCAGCTGCCCCTTCTGCTGCCGAGGAGTCCAACTCCGACCTCCGCCTCTTGGACCTACCCTCGGCAGCTGCGGCCTGGGACGTGGCACTGGACTCCTCACTCCCTGACGAGATGACAACCTGGGAGGGCAGCCGGGCCTTGCGTCTCTGGCTGGCGGTGCAATCCCTGCCGCTGTGCTCCACTGCACTCGCTCCGCCCTCTTCATCAGTTGACGCAGCAGACAGGGAGAGATAGGACACAGGCATCAGGGCACTGTACAATGGACTGATACACACATGACAGTTGCACATGAGTGGCAGTGTCAAACTTCAGACATAGCATCACAATCCCCAACACACATGTCATTTCAACTCATACACATGAGCAATTCCACAGCCATATCACAACAGCCAGCACCATCCATACACATACAACAACATGAGCATCCAAAGGTGAACCAGACATCACATGAAACACAGGGAGTGCAGTACACATGCACACACGCCACCACACTTTCATGCATGTCTACATCTCCTCCAACTGTTGTAGTGATGAGATCGCCATACATGTCAGATCTGCCATTCAACCTTCTACATATCAGTGTCACATGCATGCATTTTGCATCACAGTTGCACACTTGTCAAATACACACACATGCACATGTACACAGTGCAGATACATGCATTAGGAACCACCATCTATGCCACAACCATGCCAATGTACATACACAGAAATTCAAACATGTGTGCTCCCACACCTGCATTTGTCCAGCATGCTTACCAACACATACACCATCAATGTATCTCACACCTGAGAGGACACACTTGTGGCAGCCTCACGCCCATGTTCATACACATCCCTACCTGGCCCTACAAAAACACATGTGCAACCTGAACACTACTGGCACACCACGACACGCACAGCGTCCAATCACCCTGCATGTACGCTTACCGCTCGACTCCAGACGGGTCTGCCTCTCAAGGATCTGGACGTAGAGCGCTGGGCATATGCATTCCAGGACCCTCATTTGGTGGTCCGACAGCTGGCCCCGGCACCCCTTGGCATCCGCTGCCATCGCGAGGCGCCAGGCCTTGTTGAGGGTCCTGGACCTGAAGTCCTCCCAGCGCTTCTTGACATGATGTAAGTCGCAGACTGCCACCCCCTCCGCGTTGATGGCAGTCACAATGTCCATCCAGATCCTGGTCCGTCCTTCATTGTCGGCGCGCAAACCTCCAAAGAGGGCATCATACTGCCCCAGGACTTACTCCACCAGGACACCAACTTCCCTGGCACTGAAGCTGGTGGCCCTCTGCCTCTCTGGCTGGGGGTTGCCAGTGCTGCCAGATGGTGTTGTGCTGGACATGGCAACCCCAGAGGCAGGAGTGGGTGGGCAACTGGGTCCTGGGGCTGGGCTGTGGAGCGATGGAATCCCAGTCGGGAGTCTTCAGTTCCAGCAGGGGTGGTCACAGGAACTGCACCCCTGGCTGACGTGCAGGCAGCAAATGGCAGGGCACGTGGGCAGCAGGCAGACAAGCAGCAGCAGATTGCAGATGGGAGGGTGCTCGGGGCTCTGGGTCGCAGTAATTCAGCCTTCTGAGTAGGAGTGTGGTCTTCCGTGTGTTTTCGCGTGGCCAGCTTGATACGGAGTGATTTGGCACGTGAAAAAATTGCACGTCAACGTGTCATTGGAGGAAAGGCCCTTAGCGCGTAAGCGCGTCGGCGCACGTACACGTTTTCATTGGACCAAAGGCCCTTAGCGCGTAAGCGCTTCTATGACATTACGCGTGCGGGCGTTTCCCTCGTGACGTGGGCATAGTGATTCAGCGTGCGTGAAAAAACTGCACGTCCGCGTGTGAATGCACGTAATCCGAGGAAAGGGCCTACGTGCGTAAGTGACGTGACGTGCACGGGCGTTTCCCTCAGCAAGGGTTAAAGGTGAGAGGGCCAGCAGTGCGCTGTACGTGCCTTTCGTGGAGACTGACGTGTGTAGCTGTTTCGTGTTGTTTCGCGCACCATCACATCTTCACAGCGATCGAGGACGTATCTCTTCTTTAAGGCGGGGGTATTGGCTACGCATGTTTTTCATTATCACGTTAGTCAGACGGTGAGTCGCGCACGCTATTTTTCCCACCGCGGGTGCCCCTGTGTATCGCACCCATTTTTGAGGTCATAGTAGCCTGCGTGTCCCACACGTATACGTTTTTCGTGTTACTGGGTGCCACTGCGTACTGCGGGCAGTTGATTCCACGCACGTAGGCTGCAGGGTTGCGTGCATGGTTTTACTGCAGTTTTGGGGTGCCTGAGCCTAGCGTGACCCGTCACTACATCACCGGGGTCACATACAGCCTTGAAGGTGCAGGGGGGCTGTTAACATCTTGCCTCCCACCCCCTTCACCCCAATTGCCCAGGTCAATAGTGGTGTACACTTCCCATTGGCACTACTCCATCTGTGCCGGCACTACTCCATCTGTGCCATGGTTGGGAGGCCACCAAAGGTAAGGGGTGCCTCAGCTGGGCGTACTCCTCGTGGCGGGCGTGGTCAGGGACGTGGCCAGGATGACCAGGGAGTCGGGGGGACTCCAGGGTGTCCAGGGTGGCCTCAGAGGCAGGGGTGCACCACTTGAGCACGATGTTGTGCCATGTGTCGGTGCAGTCATGCCACAACCCCCTGTGGTTCTGGGAGATGCAGCTTCTGGCACCCGTGTGACCCGGCAGTCTGTTTCATCGACAGCCACGGGCCCAAGGGTAGTGGTAGCTGCAGTTGTGGACACCACCACTCAGGCTCAGGGTCTGCCAGCGCAGGCTGCATTGGCAATTGAAGAGCCCTTGGAAGATTTCCAACAGGACCGGAGGGAAACCGTAGGGGCACGCAGGGCTGCCCTGACCAAGACACGTGTCCCTGGGGCAGTAATGTCATCTGCTGCCCCGAACAGCCGAGTGTTGGCAAGTGCAGGGGCAGATGTAGCCAACAACACCCCAGTTGTGAGTCTGCCAACCAGGACAGTTGCGGTCAATGACCCTGCCACAGCGGATGTTGATGCGCAGGGTCCATTAGAGGGCACCCAGCTGCCACTGACACAAGTCAGCCCTTTGGTCGCCCCTCCACCTGCCACTCCCTTAGCTCAATCCACCAGTCCCACTGGCTATACTGATCAGGGTGGCATCAGCCAGCCAGGGTCTGCGCCACAATCCAAGAGGAGGAAGGTTGCACCTGCAGCACAGGCTGGGACCCCACAAACAGCCACGGCCTCCTGCACGTCGAGGAAGAAGCCTTTCTGCAACCAGGAACTGGACTTCCTCGTGGGCTACGTGCGGAAACACAGCCGTGACATGCTAGTGGGTGCTAATTGTCAGACTAGGGCTTCCCACCGTGATACCCACTGGAAGCAAGTTGCGGAACATGTGAGTGCATTCGGCCATGCGGTGCGCACGGCGCAAGACTGCAAAAAGTGTTGGAATGACCTCAAAATGCAGCGCTAAAGCTAAGCGTGCCTCAAATTACAACTTGACTCTGGTGACTGGCGGTGGGCCTGCACCGGAGGAGGAAGACCTCACTCCACATGAGTCACTCATTGCGGAGTTCATACCATCTGAATCGGTCGAAGGAATGGGAGAGATGCCGGACTTTGATGCCGAGTCCAGTGAGTGTTGATGCGTGTTTGTGGAGGACGTGTATGTTTTACTTGTGTGATGTGTTGTGCATGACTGCCACTACATGTCATGTGTACATGGTTATGATGTGTGAGTAATGCAATGCTTCCCTGATGCATGTCTACTCTGCTGGATGGTGGAAATGTGGAGCAGACGGGGACTGTCCACATTACCACTTTTGCATCATAGTCACATGCTGGTTACCTCCGGTCCATGTTCCAGCTCACTGGCGCTTCTGCATGTAGTGTGGGGTGAACTTCCTCTCAGCCCAGGAACTATGCATAGCATGACTGGCATGCATGTGTTCTCTGCCTGCAAGGGGGTAGCCAATGTAGGCATGCTCCCTTGCCCCTCAACCCCCTGCTCTGCACCCCAATTCCATCTTAGCACTGGTCTGCTACAATATTGCTGTTGGTTACTTCCCTGGTCATGCCTCCTGTGTACATTCTAACATCCTGTGGCCAATCTGCCAGACATATCCATTGTGGTACATCCTTAGTACTTGATGCAGGGTGTCTCACTTGGACTGTGCAGAGGTCAGATGCCCCGCAGGGACATGAGTGCCCATTCATGCTCCATGTGCATTCCACGCATGCCCATATGTGTCCATGACTGGATGATCACTGTTACACAAGTCCATGATGAGCCAAATTGCATGGCATTTCATCTGTCTTCCCATGTCAACTGTGGCTCAGTACTGAGTAGCACACATGTTTAGGGTCTGACAATCTGTGAGGGTCACAGGCCTCAGCCTGTTTAATGGCCAATGACTGGTGTAGTGTCTTCTTCACACGTGGGTGGATTCCAGAGGTTTCATCATGTGTCCTGCTTACTGTCCCATCATCATTTGCAGTGTTGTCACTTGACTCACATGAAGCTGTTGATGCTAGTCTACACTGTCTGTCAATACACAGGTCTATGGTCATCCTTTTGATACCATGCTAGGCATCCCTGCTTTTGCACTTGGGTGGAGGGGTGCTTTGCTTGTAGATATGCTACCCATTGAATGCACATTGCACGTGATGCCTGAAGTTGACCTTGCACTGCCTTCACATTTTCTGACACACACCATAAAGTCCTTGTACATGTAAGTAGTGAGTAACATACATATTTGCTGCACTGCATAGACCCACTTCCATGCAGACTGCCACCTTTCAACAGGTCTGATCACAGAAGCAATTCCAAGTTGGCCCAGCATGCATGCCAGGCTCTAATTTGTGTGTCACATGTCTGCCTGATGTGTTTGTTGTCGGTGTGTGTGTGTGTTGTGTGCTTCTAACATGTGCAGTGACCTTTTTTCTCTCTATTTTTCAGATGATGACGCAATGGAGCTGGAGGATGGTGTTGTCATGCCAGGCACAGGGTTGTTATCACTACATCAACCAAGCACAAGTGGGGGTAGTGGGGTGGTAGGCCACGAAAACCCCCAAGTGCTACAGTCCATATTGTCTCTGGCTACCTATGAGTCCAGCCCTGATGAACACTCTGACGACCATGTCCAGTTGGATGAGCATCAGGTTCATATGTCAGGGGTGAGTGATTCTGATGTGGACACTTCTCTGTCCGTGACACCTGCACTGAGGGGTCAGACAGTCTTGGAACCTCCGCACGTGGTGGATCGGGACACAGGGTCACCCTCCACGCCAGTCACTGATGTGCCTGGGACATCACGTCGATGGGGGCATGTAGTCGTGCAGCCGCGGGTGGGGCCAACACAACAAGGACACGCGGTGCTTGGGTCCCGCAGGGGTCAAGCCCAGCAACATGGTCGCCGCGCGCAACCACAATATACTGAGTTGGAGCAAGACATGACTGCCAATTCTGAATGGCAGGGGGCAGCAATGGAGAACATCGCTGAGAGCATGGAGCGTGTGGCCCAATCTGTGCTCCCCCCTGCTAGGCAGGTGCTTCTCCAGCAGCAGGCGGCACAGTCCACGGCCCGCTCGCTCAGGCTGGGCATGGCGGCCTCAAACAGGGCACACCAGGCTGAAATGTCGTCTCTGCGTCAAGCAATTGCTGCTCACGCAGAGGCACACATGAAGGTCCTGAGGGAGGAGCATGCTTCCCTCAGATCCACTCTGGGTGTCCTTCTGATGTCCCAGAGGGAGCGGGCAGAGGAGAGGTTTGCACAGTTTGAGCGTACCATCTCGGCTGAGCTACATGCTTGCCGGGAGGTGCAGCGGTTGTCCAGCCAGGCCTTGGAGGAGGAACTACGTGTTACATGTGCTACCTTGCAAGAGGAAGCACGTGTATCACGGGAGATTCTGCATACAGACCTACATGTCATCGCCACACAGAACCAGGCTCACCCGTCCGGCAGACCTGCTGCCGACGAGAGGCAAGCTGCGGCTAGGCGTGGTCATGCTCCTGTGCCACGTCCACCTTTCCAGGAAGAGCCAGACTCGGACGACAATCTATCTCCCACATAGGTCGGGCTGTGCAGGCGTTGAGCCCATGGAGGTTTTCTTTTTTCCTCAGCATCATCGCATGTGGGTGTTGAGCAGCACCCTGTACCTCCCCCCTCATGGGTGCCTCCTCCCCGGGTCGTATATGGCCATCTTTTGCTAGATGGGGTGTTTAATGATTCATGTGTACATTCATTGCTATGCATTGTGTAGTATGTTTCTTATCTTTAATGAACATGTGCTTGTTGAAAATCATGCCATAGATAGTGTGTTCCACACTGTTGCTGTGAAAGACGGACTGATGGTGTGATTTCTGATGTACATCTCTGACATGGTCCACTCATGTAATGCCTGAAGAGACACACACAGATGAATATTAAGCATTAATCATGTGTTTCATGGACTTTTTGCAGGGGGATGAGCCTCAAGACCACCTTTGCCAGCAGACATGGGCCATTAGACTTCTGGAATCTGGACACGTTTGTTGGTGCCGACATGCGCATGTGTGCACAAGCAGAGGCACAGGGATTGCGATCATACATCCAATAAACAATGACGTGTTTCAAGGGATTCCAGTCAAGGTGAGCAGCACAGGGGGGTCACAACACAGCAAACCTTCCACCTGGCCAGTTGAACATGCATGCTTAGTAGCAGCAATGACGGTGAGCTTGGACAAATATTGGTGTTGAAGCGCACAATACAGCTCCGATGTGTTGGTGGACTGATGGCTAGTTGATGGGAAAGTTGTCTGGGGCACCTGCATGGGCAGTGGCACATACCCTCCGTTCCACCATGGTCCATTGAGGCACTTGTATTAGCCATGTAGCGTTGCAAAACATGGAATGAAGCAGCTCACAGGGACAGACAGCAAGGGACAGAATCGGGTGCAGTGCATTTAATTTCCAAGTAGAATCTGATACATGCACTGGTTACTTTATTTTGGTCATGGTGGTACAGGACTTGTTCTGAAGTCAGACCTTGCTATATGCGTCTGTCTGCTTACCCAGTGAATCGTGACACATTGGTGTTCCATTTTCCATGCACCCACCGGTGCCTGACTTAATGCATTGACTGTGTATGAACCATCACAGGGGTAATGTTACGTATGGGTATGCAGCATCCACACAAGATTTTCTGTTTGTAGAGTATTTTGTTACTTTAGGGCATATTTGGCGGTGTGTTTGTGTGTTTTGGGCACGCACAGATTATTAACTGTGGCTCTCTTTGCAGCATTGAACTGCTCCTGTTACAGGACCGGAGAGTGCGCAGGCAGGAGGCCAGCACTCACCCCAGAGATAAGTTTCTCTTTGACTTCCATTTGAGTAATTTGCTGCTATGTGCATGTGAACAAGTTTGGTCTATTTGTGTATGTGTTAATGTGTGTACTACATTTGGGTGCATTCCCTACTTTCCCGTGTCAATCCTACTCCCCTCTCCTGCCCCTCATTCCGGTTATCCAGTATGCCAATGCCTGTGCCGAATGCATATCCCTGACCCTCCTTCCCCACCAGGGTCTCAGAGGCCTGTGTGAGTTAGACCTTGCAGGCACCCAGACCACGGTGGGCGTGGTTGTTTTGTGCCACTCCTGCGCCTGTACACGGGAACTGTGACAGTAGACATCCGTTCGTGTTGCATCATTCTATGTTATTTACCACACATGGTTCAGATCCTATTGTGACATTGTTTTACTGTTCTACCTTGGTTGTTAACATCATTGTGGTAGTACCTGGCCTTTGTGGCGTACTGCTACTTGAAGTCATCAACTGGAGGCTGTTCTGGTTTGTTTTACTGCCTGCAGGGTATTTGCTTGGCTTCTGTTTTGTCCTGCTTTGAGTTCTCTTGGATTTTGTGCTTTTGCAAATCTAGGTGGGCTCTGAGGGTGCTGGCAACTTTTTACACACAAGGTGGGAGATGGTGACAAAGGGGAAGGGTGATCCTGTGGCCAGGTGGAATTCAAGGATGTCGGATGAATAACCCAGATGCAGTTGTTCAGTGGGTCGTGGTGATTTGTGAGGGGGGGGGGGTTGTTGTTGATAGTTGCCTTGCCCTGCAGTGTGATGGGCACCCTGAAATTGTAATTGTGCTTTCCTATGTACATGATGTATTCTGCTCATCAATGCCTGTTCATGTGTTGTGTTTACCTTTCAGGTGTGAGGGGATAGTTGTGGTTTGACATGCTGGGGTATACACATGGTGAATGTTCACATGTGATGTGTAGAGGATAGTCATGGTCACTTGATTTCACATGCATATGTTGAGTGCATGTCCCTACCGACCCAGACACTCGCACTATGATCCACTACATGTACAACCACCCTTACATGTCCATGTGTACACTCTGTTTGCCTTCTGGTGCCCACTATGTCTCTGCAGCGAATGTTCTATGACCATTTGTGGATCCTGTACTTGCCTAATTTTGTTATTTTATGTAGTTTGTCACTTAGATGTGATGCTCAGGGTGTGCATCACACACAATGGATGTTCACTGTGCTGTGCGCTGAGCAGTGTGTTGCAGGAGGTGGACACGGCACACAGTAGCTGCAGTGTTGATTATGCAATGCACATTGTGCATGTGGCCAGGCATTCATTGTTATGTTTCAAATACAACTTTTGGAATGCATTTGGGTATGACTTATTTTGGGTGGGAGGTTGTTGGTCAGTCATTTCATCTGATTCCATGTCAGGCATCATTGTCTGATGCCCATTTACATTTTTCATATGGCAATGTGTACCTTATTGGTACTGTATTGGTGTATGGCTATTGCTTGCCGTGTCATGTTGTGGCTTGGGAGGGTTTGAGTGACTTACCAGTGATAGTCATGGCCTGTTTTGCAGGTCTGTGTGATTCACACCTTGCATGTGTGCCTTTTGGTCACACAGGATTACTTGTGTTTAAGTAGCTAGGGATGCACACAATGTGGCAATTCCATGGCAACAATCTCAGGGTGGTAAGGTTGTGACAGTTGACTATCTCTTTGTCATCATCGATTGTCACCTGGTATGTGCCAGGCCTGTGTGCACTCCACAGGGTTGGGAGTTTAGGTGAAAAATCTTGCCACAAGCTGGGACCGGGCTTCCTCGCCATGTGCCCTATCCCCTCCCATGGGCAGCGCCTGTGCCTGTGGTTGCAGATGTGGGGGCCCCACCATGTCCACCAGTATGCCCTGCCGTGTTGCAACATTGTGCAGGACACATGCTGCCACAATGATCCTGCACACTACTGGGGGTGCATAGAGTAGCTGCCCGCCAGAGCGGTCAAGGGAGCGGAAGCGTGACTTGAGCACTCAGAATGTACGCTCCACTATGGCCCTGGTTGCAATATGGGCCGCATTGTATCTTACCTGGTGTGGTGTGGTGGGGTTCTGGATTGGCGTCATCATGTGGTTGCTCAGAGTGTAGGCACTGTCCCCTGGAGAGGTGATAATGGTTGTGATTATTGGGGTTTGTGTATTTGTGTGTGTGTGTGACATGCATGCATGTGCACGGGCATGTGTACTCACCTAGGAGCCATGTGTCGCCATGCTGCCCAGCTTCCAGGGACCGGCTCAGGGCGGACATTCTGTATATGAAACTGTCACGGGTGGAGCCAGGGTAGTTTGCATAGACAGAGGTGATGATTCCCTTTGCATCAAATACCACCTGTACATTGATGGAATGCCAGTGCTTGCGGTTTCGGTAGATGAGGTCAGTGGCCCTAGGTGGACGTAGGGCCACATGGGTGCAATCTATGGCACCGAGCACTTTGGGGAAGTGTGCCAACCTGCAAAAGTCCTGGACAACGGCCTGCCTTTCTGCGGGTGTTCTGGGCATGTATATGTTCCTGCAGACTGAGGGGCGCGCTGTCATGATTGCCAATACCTGGTGTAGGTAGCGTGACTGGGTGGCCTGTGAGACCCACCCACTATGGCAGTAGTCCGCTAAAAAGACCCAGTGGCCAAAAAATGCAGGACATTGAGCACCTTCTCCAAGGGCTCAATGCTTGGGAGCAGAGGGTGGGGGATGTTAGGTCATCTTCCCACTCCCTGACCAGGTCTATGATGATATGGGGTGGAAACCTATACCTGCCATAGACCTGGTCGTCAGGCATCCCAAAAAGGCTTGTCCGTGGTGAAAAAATGCGTGCCCTGGCTATTCTCCTCCTCCTGCGGTGTCCCAAGATCAGTGCTGCGACAAATGGGGCATTCATCGTAGCTGTATATACGTGTTTGTTGTTTGCGCGCACTTTTATGCTGTGTGCGGGGACGCTTCCGCCTGCCTTCGTGTGGCGGACGCGTTGACGCCTGTGTGCGTCTTTTGCCGTGCGCGGGTTTCCCGTATTCGAATCCATGAATACGGTTTGTTCGCGTGCATGTGGGCGTTCCATGTAGTTCCCTGCAGTACTTCCCCAGTTACGCCTTCATTTTCACGCGTTATTCCCCATTCCGCGTGTTACGCCCACTGGTCCGCCCACTTTTGTTGTGTGCGCTGCGCTATGAGCGCTTTTGCTGTGCGCGAAGCGAACGCCGTTTGATGACATGTTGCCCGCGTGCGCTTGGCGCACAACCAGTGGGAAAGTAGCGCAGCGCCTTCCTTGAATCGCACACGTGCACGTGCGCTTGCTTTCTCGCGCTTAGCCTCCTTGCGCCTGCTTGCGCTTGGATTTTTGGCGGACGTTTGTTCCATGAATCGGCCCCTTGGTGTGCTGTGTTCAGTGAGATTACTTAGGGGCGTGCCATTTGCTGTGTGATTATCGCTTTGTGCTGAGGTAGGGGTTTGTGTGTGTTGTATTTGTGGTTGAGCGGTGAGTTTGTAGGAAAGTTTAAGTTTTAATAGGGTTTGTGGTGAGGGAGGTCTGTGCGTTCTTCTAATTGCATTGTTTCCATTCTATTGAATCCCTTATTTTGCGGTTTGTCAGTATTATGATTTCCTTTCATTGGGCCACTGCAGTTTGTTTTGGTTCGATTTGATTTCATGCAATGTTGGACACGTGTACTAATACTGAACCTGATTTATTAAGTTAATAAGGAAATAACTGTATCATACAATGTACCCAAAACTATGCTAACATAGAACTGCCATCTATCTTTCTGGGTTATTCAAAATGATCACGAATAGTGACTTGCTGTCCAAGTGTGAAAAGCTTACTCCTACGCTAATCATTTAAGCCAACTTCTCTGAATTCTTTTCACTTTTGCCTCACAGGCGCACTGCTTTTCCCTGAAAAGATCTTATCTCAGAGCTCATCAGAGGCATAGATACATATGTACCCACTGAAGGATTCTAGGTGCATGTTATGTTATGTTAAAGGTACTTATATAGCGCACCGTCCAGGATCATTGTAAATCAAACAACCTGTTTCACCTACGCAAGTAACCGGGCTTGGGCGGGCTGAGAGGGCTCCACAAGTTGGAGGCAGCCTTTCATCAATTTGAGAGCATGCAGATTTACTGTATTCTGTGGATGATTCTATCAACTACTCCCATGCATAATCCTGGGCAGTGTCCCGCGCCATCTCTTGATGCTAAGCAGGAATGTGAATAAGTGAATGTGAGGCAATTGTTGCCATAGTTAATAGGGTAAACTGCTTGTAAGTGTGCTTGGGTTGTGATACTATTGCTGGGGTCTGCTGCAGAACTAGTAATGATGGGTCCTACCCTAGGCCCGTTGGAGAAATGAGTTAAACAGATAAACCAGTATTCTGCGCTTACCAACACTATTTAACCTAAGTCTTGTTTACACACTAAAAGTGACTCTTATCAATAGTACATCCAAGTTAGGTCAATAAAAAAGAATACAGTGCAATTGATAATTCTTCAAAGAGATATAGTGTTTATTAATCATAAACACAGTCCAGTCGACGCGTGTTTCGGCCACTGGTCTTTCTCAAGGCTGTTTATATTCTCATATACTTTTGATGAGGAGATTCCAGTAAGTTAAAGTCTAGCGTGCCTTATGGGTAGCATATCCAATCATTCTGATTTTGCTAAAACTTTTCCGGTGAGCCTTATGGTGCTTCTGACAGCATGTGATGTGCTTCTATTGCCTGGTAGGTAATTTCTCCCTCCAGGTTGGTGGAATCACTAATTCCTGATCTGCTCTCCCACTTCGGGTAGATGCACGGCGCTCCGCGTGTGTATCTGGCGCTCCTGATCTGCCATTCAGCCATTGCCTAGCTACTAAGTAGAATCATGAGGTAGCCCTGCATCATGCTTGATATGAGGGTGGTTCAGCATCCCAATGTATTTATTTATATATATGTAAGGGAAGCCAAGCTCTTTGGATCACAAAAGAACCTACAATTGACAAGAAGTCAGATTGGTGGGAAGCAGTGAGCTTCTTACAATGGGGTGAGTTTGAGGGACACCCGAGCAGGTTGTGGAGGCAAGTAAATAGAACAGTCAGAGGGGACAATACATAAATCGACCTACATAGATTAGGGACAACCAACATTGGACATTTTTAAGTGCATGGAGGCGTTACGGCCAGCTGTGTTCGGATGTGACCATGATGGGTGAAGTGCTAGAGTGGAGGCAGAGGAAGTGAGGGACAGAGGCAAGTTAGAGCCGAGGGAAACATGTTAGCTAGCAGGCAGATGAGAGGTAGGTTAAGAGGGTAACTCAGAGGCAAGGAGGTAGGATTTTAGTTTGGTTTTGAACAAATCGGTGTGGACTGTTTCTCGGATGTCCGGGGGAAAAGAATTGCATGTAAGTGGAGCAAGAAGAAAGAAAGAGCAGAAGCGAGAGGAAGCACAGGGAGGGTGAGGAGCCACAAGGGTAGTCGAGGAGGCAGAGCAGAGATTATGAGAAGGCTTGTAGAGTTGGATAGAGGAGGATAGATACAGTGGTGCCTTACCATGGATAGATTTGTAAACCAGGAGAAGAAATTTAAATCTGGCCCTGTTTTGCATCATCAGCCATCCAGCCTGGTGACGGTATGAGGAAGTAGGTGTGAAATGAGGGATTTCAAAGAGAGTCCTGGTAGCAAAGTTAATGATCTTGTTGAGAGGCCAGAAAGCATAGTTGGGGAGACAAAAGAGCAGTGCAGTTTAGAGAAGAAAGAGTTGTTAAGAGATGCTTGGTGGTGTTGAAAGGAAGGAGGTGCCAGATTTTCTTAATATTTCGGAGGTTGAGGCGTGCTGCTGTTGCAGTTTTGTTGATGAAAGTAGAGAAGGTGTGAGAAGGGTCAAAGATGACGCTGAGGTTTCTAGCTGAAGAGTAGGGGAGAGTGTCAGGTGGGAACTGGATAGGCATAGGAAGAGATGAGAGAGAGCTTTTGGCTTTGAAGAAGAGCACCTCTGTTTTGGTAGAGTTTAACATCAGAGAGTGTGAAGCCATCCAATATTTAATGGCAGAAAGACAGTTAAGAATTTTGATAGAGAGATCAGGGGACAGTTCAGGAAAATAGAAGAAGATTTAGGTGCTGTCCACAAAGAGTTGGTACAAGAACCCAAAGGAGGAGATTAGTGCCCGAGGAGCAGAGGTGTGGAGTGTAAAGAGGAGCGGGCCCCCGACAGAGCCTTGTGGAACAACAACAATTAGAGGAGTGAGTTGAGAGGTGTTGTTGCTCCATGGGTTCGAACATTGTCGAGGTGCAAGGTAGGATTCTATACAGGCAAGGGCTCGATCGTGAATCCCAACAAGAAAGAGAGTATTAAGGAGATCAGAATGATCAACAGTGTCAAAGGCAGCAGACAGGACAAGAAGAATTAGGAGAGAAGATAGATTAGAGTGCTAAACAGAGGCAATTAAGTTGAACACATTCTTGAGAGCAGTTTCTATGGAGTGACAGGAGCAGAAACCTACTTGTTGGGGGTCTCAATGGTTGTGGATGTCTAAGAAATTGATAAGACAGTTGAACACTTTCAAGCACTTTAGAGTAGTGTGGAAGGAGTGGGTCACTTGCTTTTTTAGAAGAGGGATGATCGTGGCTGTTTTGAAAACAGAGAGAAAGCAAGTGGAGTCGAAGGACAGGTTGAAGAGTTCAGCGAGGTGAGAGGCCTCTAAAGGGGTTATTGGCTTGACTAGCTGAGTAGCATGAGGGATTGATAGGGCATAAGAGGGGTTAGCCTTCATCAGTAGAGATAGCACTTCATCAGAATTAGCGTGACTAAAGTGGGAGATAGAAGCAGAGGATGATGGTAGAGTAGGCTTCATCAAACGCTAACCTTACTGAGCTCCGGGCAGCCATACACCCACCAAGAATCCACTGAAGACCCTAACATTAACAGTTACGAGATCTCTAACGATTCCATCCTATTACCTGGGACTATTGGTGAATAACCTTGTCTTATACGTGTATGATATGATATGATATAATATGATATGATATGATATGATATGATGTGATATGGCATTTGTAACGCGCCTATACAAAAGTGTTTCAAGACGCGACAAGGCAAGGAAGGAGGAACGAGGAACAGGGGAAGGACAGCGAGAACAATCTTACTAGGCCAAGTGACATTGAGATCGCGCAAGTGCGGGGGAGGTGGGAGGGAAAATTGCCAGGCGAAAGGGGAGGGGGCAGTGCTTTACATGGGATCAAAAAAATAACAAGAAATGCGGCCAGCAGTTGGCAGGTGCAAGGGTAAGGGCAGGCAGCAGGTGTCCAAACGTGCAGGTAGGGGGACTGGAGGGTTACAGATACAGACCCAAGTGCAAGGGTTGCCGGGAGGCAGTGCGGGTGTGCAACTGGGCGGCCAGGGACCTGTGTCTGAAATCAGAGGGTAGCCAGGTGACCAGTGCAGTATCAGACAGGAAATCAGCAGAGGAGAGAAAGAGAAAAGTCGGAAGCAAAGAGGAAGGTCTTGAGGTGTTTCCAGAACCAGAGATGGTTCTCCTCAAGTTTCAGAGAGGCAGGGAGGCTGTTCCAGAGGGAGGCCCCAGATGAGAAAGCGATATACTATCGACTTGTTGCCTGGAGAAACAATTGACCCTGAGGGAGTTAGAGGTGGAGGAGCGAAGAGCTCGAATAGGAAGGTATTTACGAAGGACCCAGGCCTATAAATGTTTTACCTACCATAAAAACAGTAATTTAAACTATACATCTGTGTAGACTTTTGTTTGTTCATAGTGATTATTGCCTGCATGAGGTGCTGAATCAGGCCACCGTAAATAGGGGATTGTGTATGTTGTATTTATCTGAATGCTGGTAGGTCACACAGCATTACAAATAACAAAGGTAACCCTTGAGCAGGGTGCCTTAACAATGTTACAGATATTGGATGGATGAAAGCAAGCCAGGTGTTGAAGGGGAAGATACATTTACACGGAAATATCTACATATGGTAAACATTCAGGCAATTAGTCATTATTTACATGATTAAACTATTCATACTTACATTTGTTTTGTTTTTGGGTAGGGCAGGCAGGCAGGGCAGTTAGGCAGGGGGTAGCATTGGGTTCAAGGGATGACCCTGTACAGGTTAGCTGATGGATTGATTTGGGTGTTGAATACATCAGTGGATTGGATTGTTTTGATGACAGGGCGGACATCATTCAAGTCGGGTGAGTGGGGGCAAGTAACGAAAAGAAGCAGAAGTAGGAGGAGACACGTGAGCAGCAGGACACTGACCGGTTTTTGGGAGTTGAGGAGGGCAGAGACTGAGAGGGAGTTTAAGTAGAGATGAAGTCAGCAAGAGTAGAAACGTAATGTTAGGGCCAGGAAAGGGGCCAGAGGGGATACCAGGTGCAATCCCAGACAGGAATAAAAGTCTGGCCCTAGTGGCATGACCGTTCGCTGCTCAACCCCTGGCCGGAGCATGTCTAACATCTCAGAGTTACAGGTCAGAGGTGGAGAGTCTGAAAAGGCATGTTAGGCAGAATTATATGCAGTACCCTTTGGGAACACCACACACAATTAAGACTACAAGCGACAGTACAATTTAACCTTTGGTACAAGCCTGTACTACACAGTTAAAGTGGTAGTGATGGCTGAGCAAGAGTAAGTGAGCAGTATCATATAGTTACACAAAGGACAGCAATTACTATGATTCAGGCAAACACTGACTCAAGGTTTTCAAGTAAAAGAATATACATTTATTTCACTCTTCAGTTGTATAACATTACACTATTATAAGCAGTCTAAAAATCATACTCTTAATACACCACACCACTTCCCTTAAATTACAGACAAGTTAAGCTCACAAAATGAAGTGGGAGCAAAATGGCACTCCAGCAATTTAAAAAGGGGGAAAGACAAAGTTATTAGAAATTAGATCAAACCAACAGGTAAGTACTCATGGCAATTGAACAAGAGGAACTACAGAGATAGAATCAGGTAGAAAAGGCTTAGGGCCAAAGTCAAAAGTCTTCTGCTCAAGATCACACAGTTCAGGGTAGTTCAAACACTTTCACCGCGGTTGAACGAAACGAGCAACCGGATTTGCACAGTACCTTAAAATGGAGAGGAAGCTGTCGCTGAGGCGGACGTTCCTGGTAGTTCCTGCAGGCTCACGGTTCCTGGAGCAACTGTCGGACTGACAAGAAGTAGGAAGACTGGAGGGTCCTGCACTACCCAGGGAAGAAACCAGCAGCAGAGCAAAACAACGAATAAAAGGTGCGCTCCTTACAACCCAAGCAGGGTCCGACCGTCCTGGCTATCTGGCCCACTCTAGCTCTGTACAGCAAATTCGACCAGAGGAGGAGTCCTGGCTTGTAGTTTGGGCAAACTGGTTGGTCCCACCAGCTCAAGGGAAGAAGTTTCCTGGAGGATCTTCTCTGTCGTCGTATTCTGAACATTCAGACCTACAGCATGGCTTCAAAGGACGGTTCAGTCATTTTAGGGGTCCTCTTCCATCAGCTCCTCATAGGTTCTTTTGTTCCAGTGGCGACTCTGCCTTTCCAGTCCCAGAGACCTGCTTTTGATGCAGTTTTCCCCCATTCATACAGCCTGGCTGTCAATCACACAGCAGGGTGGCTGTCCTGGCAAGGACAGTCCCCTCAGCCAACCAAACAGGAGTGCGACTTGGGTTACCAAGGGAACCCATGGCAGGGGTCCGAAGATCCCTCCCTCAAATCCTGCCTACCTAGACTTTCAGGCACCTTAAGGAGGGCTTCTGGGCAGAAGTCAGCGAAAAGTCAGCGAACAAAGGAATCATCCCCGGTTTGGTGCGCAGAGAAAAACATGAGAAAGACTTTAACAATAAGAAATGGTGAATAAACCCAGCCAGAGCAAAAATAAAATGTATTTGGTCAAGCGGGTTTATATTCGAGGCTAATATAATAGCCTAAAACAATACCATGGTTATATAAGATAACCGCGGTAGAAAAGCTAGGGTAGTTACCACTGCCACCAGCCAAGTCTTAATGTATAGGGAGTGAAACACTGCTCCAAGAGACACAATCAAAAAGGGATAAGAATTAACACTTTCCAATACTCCATGTAAGATGCGGTGTACTGGGTCTGTGGTTTAAAGTGACTAAAGTAAAGTTCATGGCAACTTTACCTTTTCTGGGGGACAGTAGTCAGCCCCAGAAAATGGAGTCGGTGGGAAGTCTCAAAGACAACCCTGTGTCACTGCACTGAAGGTGCTGTGTAACACACGTGAAAAATATGAGGCCATGGAGTAGGTGAGACTCCAGTGCTCAAGATCACACAAAAAGTGAAAGCACACACAGCAAAACACATGTAAGAGTGGGAAAAGGGTTCACATTCTTACCAGGTGAGAAAAATAAATCCTAGAAATCCAGCAAAGCTGCTGAGGGACTCATTGGGTAAGGGAAATCAGCCATTTATGAGAATTCTCCCTAACAAGGCAGAACACCAGGACCCTGGGAAATCGCAGGAAGACCATACATATTAGGAATACTTGCAAGAGCACAGCCACAGGCAAATGGTGCTTGTGGTTCTACACATGCCAGCATATCTCATCAGGGACCAACATCCAGCTCAGCAATGCCATGCCCTGCAACACCACTCACTGTTCTGGATTTTTGGCCGGAAGGATGCACCCTCAATCATCTCCAGTGATTTATTCTACATAACATTAGTACAGGCCCTGAGCCTTTTAGACAACTCTGCTCTAGGAGTAAAAGCATCAGGTAGGATGCACACTCTCTCATAATCCACCTGAACAACGCAAGCTAAGTATCTAACTATCTGTTTTCTCTTTGGGGGAGTTGGCTATATCAACTGCTAACTACCACCCATCTCTATCACCCCCTTCCTTGGAAAACTCCTTGAAAATCTGGTCTACCCCCAACTGGCCCAGCATACTGAGCTTGCTGGTTGCCTACACGACCATCAATCTAGATTCTGAGTAACGAGATGCATGGAAAGTGCTCTTATGAACACCCCTGAATAACTATTCACATCTCTTGACACTAACTCTCTCACTGTCCTCATTCTACTTGATCATTCCTCTGCATTTGACACAGTCAGCCACTCCAACCTCATGAAATGGCTCCATGATACCCTTGTTATCTCGGAGAGGGAACTGGACTGGCTGATCTCCTTCCTCATTGACCGTCCCTCCTAGGTCATACTGGGCTCTTTCTCCTCTCCTAACTCTATCTCCACCTGCTGCATTCTCCAGGGCTCTAACCTTTCATCCCGGCACTTTAACGTCTTTCTCACTGTGCTTGCTCACCTTAACTCCACGTTCTCCCCTCACTTCCAGTGTTATGCAGATGACAGCCAACTCTTCTTCAATCTTTCCTGTGATGCTCCCCTTTCTTCCTCTACCATTCCCGACTGCCTATCTGCTATCCATCTCCAACGATCTCGGCCTCAATGCCAGGAATACTGAGATCCTTCCAATTGGGACTCCCACTGCCTCCCTTCCCCCTTGACTCTGGCCACACCCAATGGGCTCTCCCTCTTCTCTTTCATCTGAAGCCAGAAACCTTGGAATCATCTTTGACTCCTCTCTCCCTCTTTCCTCCCTCACATCTTGGACATTGCCAAGAAGGCCCATTTTCAACTCCACCTCCTCAGAGGTATCCTTTTTTTTCTCACTTTTCCCCAGAAGCTCAACGTCTCTAGAGCTCTGGTACTCTCTAGACTTGCCCATTGCAAAAGCCTTTTCTTTAATCTACCCTCTTCCTCTCTCCACCCCCTCCAGCTTGTCCAGAATAGGACTGCAAGACTTATCCTTGACCTTAAGCCCAAGGATCGTATCTCTCCAGCCCTAGAATTCCTCCACTGGCTCCCGGTTGCTGCAAGGATCAAATTCAAATCCCTCTGCATCATCCATAAGGCTGTCTTTGGCCGAGGACTAATCTATCTACAACTTGCCCTCACCCAATACTTTCCTTCCAGATCCTTACGCTCTTCCGGCTCCAACTCTCTGTGTGTCAATCACTTTTCTAAGCAGCAAGCTGGTGGTAGATCTTTCTCCTCAGCTGGCTCCCTCCTCTGGAACAGCCTCCCCCCTCCTCTCTGTCTTGAGCCGGATCTCCTCAAATTCTGGAAGATCCTCAAGACTTTCCTCTTCACCTCCTCCTTCCCCCTCTCACTCCTGTGCCAATACCGCACAGTCGCTGAGATTGGCGGCCTGGGACATTTATGTGTCCTTCAGGGTCCCTGCCTTCCGCCCAATCACCTTCAACCTTCCGCACCATCCCAGCACTTGCCTTCAGGCATCAACTGACTTGTGTTCTTACAGGGTTGTACTTATTAATGGCAGATGTTGACTCTGTACCAAGTGATCACTCCCAGGGGGATTTCGTCAAAGAGGGACCTGTCACACCTGTATCAATTTTTCTTGCAAGAAATCTATATCGTCCGCTCTGCACAGGAAACCCAGCGATTTTATGGCTGGATGGCGAAGGTCGCTCGATCGTCTGAAATACTAGAGTTCTACTTAACTGATGGGTCTTGAATCATCTGATATGCTATGATGTGAACCCTTAGGCCCTTTCAAATGAGGTAGCCCATTGTGACATGGATGGGGATGCAGAATAACTCTTACACCAATAACAAGACCGACTCAGGAAGTTGGCAAAGGTAATCTGTTTTATTCTCAGTTATCTAAGACAGGGAGTACAATGGACATCAACGGACGTCTCAAAGCATAATCTCCATGCATCACACAAATAATAATTTTATAGTGAAAATTCATAATACGTAACGTCATACTACGTGGCAAATTAAGAAAAACGTATCTAGGATTGTGGTTGGTCTGTGGGGAACATCTAAGTATACTTTCTGTAGGGGATTGGATTGTGATTGGGTCTCTATAGTCAGGTGGACAACTTATGCCCACCCCTTGTGCAAGCCATCCTCAATATTTGTTAGATACACGACACACCATTGGCTCTCAAACTATTGGGCTCTTCAATACATAACCCTCTATAATTGGTTGACACGCTTGTACCCTTCTGGAATATTGAACTCGCTAGCAGCACACAAGCTGGTACCCCATGTGCCTGTGGGTGGACTTGACCATGCCTCCCCACCCAATTAGCCCATCATCCATCATCACTAATGCCGTCTGCCATTCAAATTGTCTTTGAACTTGGACTTGCAAAGTATCAATGCTTCTGAGAATGGAAGAGAGTTCAAGCACATTCTTATCTTCAAGTCTAAGTGCTGCTTGCCCATGTTCTATTTCCATCTATTCCATGTGACAGGAGACTGTGTTTGAGCTCCTTCTCCGGATCTGATGATATTAAATTAATAGAACTTGGCACTCATAGTGTCTTTCCGTTGCACCTTAGCAGGAGCTTGCCTCTCTTCTCACGCTCTTTGTATCTCGTTGAATAGATAACCAGTTCTTGGCTGCCCCAACCCTTGACACTGGGCCAGACAGCCTTCTCGATCCTTCCTCGATTTTCAGCTGTTTTCTCTGCTGTGCCATAATTTCAGCCCTTCTCTTTCACAGGTCCTGGCTTACTAAAGTTGTCGGACTTATTCCACCGGAGATGTTGCAATGGTAATTGGAACGCTTTGCTGTCCAGCGTCCTACACAAGGCTGTTTCAGGGTTCGGGCCGGCGAGCACTTGGAGCCCACTTCGATTCTTTCCACTAACCTCCCACAGGTAATGCCCTGTCTAACGTCTCCCCTATTGAGATCGTTAGAGCCCTAAACGCTCTTCTCCAACCTTACTGGGATTTTTGTTTTCAACAGCATTTACCGCTGCAGACTCAGCGGCTAGCCACTCACTTGATCTTGGAATTTTTCCCATTTACTGCAGCAGCGCCCCGACTGAGTCCTAAGGTA
Organism: Ambystoma mexicanum; assembly: GCF_040938575.1. NCBI lineage: Eukaryota > Metazoa > Chordata > Amphibia > Caudata > Ambystomatidae > Ambystoma > Ambystoma mexicanum. The sequence goes on along the minus strand of NC_090922.1, from coordinate 1,088,684,130 downwards.
ATTTTCCTCAGCTCACGGGGCTCGAACACGTTTTTTGATGTCTGACTCCCAATTCTAGTATGGATCGAGCCTCACTATGTATTTCTGTGGTTTTTCACCCAGGTTACATGCCCGGACCCGAGGGAATCTTTTCATTTGATCCTTCTAGTGCTCCTTTAGGAGCCTTCCAGACCACCAGACAAGGTACCTCCATTTTCTATACTGTTTCTCATTATATAAAGCTATGTTTGAGGAAAGAATCTCAAGCACACTATATAGCCTGGCCAGCCTTTCCACCATTCTGACACTGGATAATTCACATTTCAATCTTGCAGGTGGTATCCCCTACCTAGCCTGCGACTCGGCTATGGGCTACTGGCTACGGGTCCTAACAAGAGTTTCTTTGTACAATACAGTATAATACCGCTGATGCAGCTTTCAACCTACTACCTCACTGGCCTAATTTCCCTGCCAATATCCAGGTGAGTGACCAGTCAGTCCCCCTTCTTGACAGATCATAATAGCCTTGCTTTAGCACTTCAGAAAAGCTTAGTTTTTGCTTTTCTTTGCATTTTTGGCAACTCAGGACTGATTAAGAAGTTCCAACTCACTTGTGAAGGGAACCTCTGAAGGTATTCATTTTTTAACCCTTGTGATTAAGGTTCCTAGTTCTACCAAGCGAACTGCATAGGAATTTAGGCTACTAATTATCTTACCGCTATCTTTTTTAACACTACAGGCTGCATTGATCTCTCTCTCCACCTGGAGATTCCGAATAGGATTTTGTCCTAAAACCTTTCTCCTGATGAATGTTCTATAGTGATTCCAAAAGAACAGAAATATGTTGAGTCCCCTCTGCTCTGGATTGTCACAGAGTTAACAAAGACTTTACGATTGTCAATAAGTTGAGAAAGGTATACAATGAACAAAATGCATTCATACACTGAAAATTGTTACCTGTTACACAAATCATTCATTGATTGTGGCGTTTTCCTATGAATCTTGTTTTTCAGACATACTGTTTGTATCACTTAGCCTTCGTGCTAACTTTTAAAAATCTTTTTAATCCTGTCTTAAACATTGTTTATACCTTATTAAAATTCTATTGATTTTGTATTTTAGTGTATCATGATGGTCCGCTTTGCTCAAAGCTCCCTGCTACTCCAAACTCTATCTTATTCATAATATATTAATTACTAAAGTTGTGACATCAAATATCCAGGAGATATATATATATATATATTGGTGGCACTGCCTGCAGTCTATTCACTATGTATAGCCAGCCTTCATGATTACTAAGTCTAATTGTGTTGCAGCATCTGTACAGTTATAAAGTGACTTATATTTTCTTCAGTGTTCTTCGCTCGTGCAATCTTCATTTCGGACATGAAAGGTTACTCCATTCTTTATTTCGTAATCAGATTCCATAAGATCTATGCATTCTCTTCTTTGGTCATCCTTCTCAGTGCGTCACTCTCATCTGCTGTGATGTCACCAGCCTCTTTTGTTCATTGCTTCACACTACTTCGGGACTTTCTCTCAGTAGACCATCATCCCTCCGGTGGGTACATTTTATAGGGCTTTCTCAGTGGATACCTTGTTTTGAAGATCTTTTGCGGTACAGGTATCATTATCGGTGTTGTGCGTGTCACAATTTATGGCTTCCAACATATAGGCAGAATAGTGGCCGGACTTCTGGTAGAGGAATTTGTATCCTCCTCTACATTCCTGTTTCACTTGCAGGTCAAGATTTGTGTTGTATGAGCGCCAACTGGCAGCATCAAGTACAGGAGTTGCACACTAACCTCAGTGCAAAAATCATGACCTGCATGTACATTAGAATATCATGGAGCCCACATATATGGATCTACAATCGTTTCCTGAGTTTTTTTCTCTGAATTACACATTTGCAGAATGTTATTCACTGGAAAATGTAGTGGAACTACAACACCCCATTCCCGGCCGCCACTACCATCCATTCTATATACCAATCCCTAATTTACCACCTGCATGTTTGCATTAAAAATAAAAATGGTAAAAAATGCAGCAAATCAATTCAGTGAAAGTAATTTGGTGAAAGCACGAAATACAACATCTTTCACGTGGTAGAACCTGTGGTAAGTCTTATGCAGTGTGGTGGGGACAAATCGAGAAGAGTGTGTCTCAGAGGTCCACATAGTGTTAAGGATTTCAATCAGGCACACACACAGGGCTCGCCTAGCATGTAGTGCGCAATTAAATACTTATTTATTATGTCTATAAGTTCAATATTCTGAATGATATACCACTCAAATCACACCCTTCTCAAAATACCCGCCAGGTCACACTGGATCAGGAATCAGGCTAGTTTGTAATGGTAAAGATGTATTTATTTATTTAATATTCAAATTACACACAAGTTTTAATATATATATATATGGGGCCGCAATCACCAAGGGGTGACAACACACACACTTTAGATCAGGATGGGAGTGAAGAAGCACTTTGAATTGGAAAAAGACACGTGTAAAGTTTTGAAAACTGCTAATGCGCAGCAAAATTTCACTATGCGATTTATGATAAAAACAGGTCTAATACCCAATAGAAATTCCGTTTCTATCTTTAAAATTGAAGAAGTTATAGAGGTTTTAGTGAGAGGCGTTTTTGAAAAATAGGCGTGGAAATGAAAACAGAAATTTGGTTTTAAAAATGACAGATTGGTTTCATTACACTATATTAATGACTATGAAAAAGAGAATGCTACACATGAATCTCCACAGTTACATGGCCAGTGTAACCCTTCACGTGGTGGATACTCTATTTCTTTCTGGGATTTACTTTAGTTACTCAAAATCACTAATGACTTATGGTTTTGTAACACAGATGAGAGAAAATCAGCGCAAGAATGGTTCTGACAAAATCAAGCTTCTGAAATTAAAGATGGGATGGTTTGAGATTGGGATAAAACAATGCAAATATACTAGGGGTCACTGTTCTTCCTATTAATACTTATAGTCCTTTGTAATTAAAATTGGACAGGCAAAGTCTGGTCATCGGATCGGGTCTACCAGCAGCAGGGCACTTCTGGAGGGATTGGATCTGCGGCACGGTTCTGGTCAATTTTGGACTGCACTTCAGACTGGATTTGAATGGGCCCTTCTAGTCACTGGACACGGCAGATTAGCAGGATTTGAGTTTCAGCGGGCAAGTCTTAATGGTAGCAAGCCAGACTGAATCAGTATTAAATCCCCTCAAGTTTTGGGATGGTTGAATTTGGGCCTAGCTAAAAAGAGTTCAGCAATGCTAATGCCTAGATTCTGCAAAGAAATCTGGAGTCAGCTACAAGATGAAGAGTTCTGGACAAGATGAAGAAGTCAGGAACAAGACGCTGCACGGAAATCTGGATATGTTCTGGAAGCAGCGTGTGTTATGTGTGGTGAAGTTCCTATATTTATACTCCCAAATGACATCACAAAGTTTATGGTGGGGTAGAATTTAAAAACACACCCCCACGGCTGTGAGTGGCCAGAGGCACTTGCCTTGTTTTGGTTGGCAGTCAGAACGGAGCTGTCATCTTTATAATGGGATTTAGGGACTCCCACATTGATTTTGACCAAAACTTTTGCACAAATGTACATTTTTAAAATGATGTCCTCTAATAAAATCGGACACTTCATATTTGATGGGCTATGTTCACATTCAATCCCCATCTCTGTGAGAGCTGTCTTTCTCATTCTATAGAATTTTATCAATTTTAATCATAACAATTTGGATTAATAATTTCTAATTCGGTACCCGCGCTTATCACTGGAGCATGAATATACAATCTTAGGCTTGCAACATTAATCGTTCTGCTACAATGAGGATTTTTCTGTAACTTTGGTTCTTTAAGTGGTACAGGGTTATCAATGTCTTCAAAGCAAAAACCTAAAATTAGGTTAACATCTACCAATTTTTATATTTATCCTCCTTTAGGTTGTACAGTTAAAGAGTTTCAAACTTAATCACAAATAAAGATTTTTTTTCTTCTCTCCTTTCAACAAACAACAGCTGCCAGATCCCTTTGATCAGGGTGGGGTGTAGAGGGAAGCATCCTGCCCCTCCCCAGTGGAGGTCAATGCTCAGCCTGCCCTTTTTTCTTGGCTCAGCCAAAAGACGAATGTCTAATGAAGTCTATTGTGCTCCATATGCGAGAACCTCCAGCATCCCTTAGCCTTCCTGTAGCAAGGGAGTGTCAAACTGAAGTGTCAAACTTTCCCAGGCTGGTCACTGTCCAATCAGAATTAAGCAGTTACTTAACTCCAATACTGGGTTGCTTTAAAATTCACAATAAAGTCTTTTCTTTAACACATAAAAATAAGCACAGTTTATAAGGGATTTGGACATTTAAAAGAATTAAGCCCTTCAGAAACATGCTTTAAATAGGCGAATTTTGCAAATTCTTCAGGAAAAAGAAACACATTTAATCTGAGTTTGACATCTAATTTTCTTATGCAGCTGTCAAGCAGTGAGGCCCAGTTTTCTCTGACTGTACTGGATGATCTGTGGTTTCAGAACACTTTATTTTCAATAGTTCACTTGGAAAATGCCTGAATTAGTGCCGAAACAGCACTTTGACGGTTGCATTTGATTTGGAAAACTGTATTTTAAAGGCATTTTTGGATTTTCGCCCACCTCTGTGGCCTTGCTTCATGTGACAGGTAACAGCACCCCCTGGCATTCTCCTGCAGGGAGTTCTGTTTTGACATCAACTTTGCCTGTGTGTGGCAGGGTGATGCAGCCTTTTTGTGATTTATGAACCATGTGCAGTTTTGCAGATTTGGCGTGCACAGGAGTTAGCACATCCATTTTTGGCAGTTTTCTTTCCCTCTTGGCAAATGGGTATAGTGGGTTGCATTGGCATGGGTTGAAATATCCCCCCCGACTTCAGCGTGACATCCAGTCGTGGGGGAGTCAGGCACGTGGGATTTATTTTTTTCCTTCGGTCCATGTGAAGAAATTCCGGTTGCTTCTCCCATCAGCGATGGATGTGACACGCTCTCCTCGCTGGATCTGGTTGGAAGTGTGGAGTGACACTCCGGATGTCTTGGGTTTTTCCTCCCACTCCCCGAGGAGGTCCTCCTTGGTGATTAGGTGGATTTAGTTCCAGTACTAGAAAGCAGAACATAGCACGGTTATGGAAATTTCCCCACTACTGTTCCCCGAGGGGTGTAGTGGGGCGGATGCATGCATTTACTGACAATTGTCAATATTCCCTGCACATATTCAATGATAGTCTTAACACTTTCCTCGCACGTAATCAATGAACATTTAATAATGCTTTTTAGATCTCTGGATTTTCCCCCTCTGGGTTTCCGGTAGGCTCTTCTATTTGCTGCAAAGTATGCCTGGGATGGCAACTCTTTAGCTGGTTTAAGTGGACCCACTTGTCTTCCCCTTCTGTCAAATTTCCCTTGGGGATGCGGATTCTGTGGGCGACTGGTGAGATTCGGTCCACAATTTCAAAAGGACCCCGCCAACTTGAGAGAAATTTGCGCTCCTTGGCTTGGTTCCTTTGGAAATTGTACAAGTAGACCCTGTCTCCTACTTGATATTCCTTTTTGGTTGTCTTAAGGTCGTAATGGGTCTTCATACTGTCTGCAGATATTTCTAGATTCCGCTGAGCATACGCGAAAACAAGTTGAAGGTGTTTTCTCAGATTCTCAACATACTCATGTGTTGTGGAGGCATTTATCAATGTCTGCACTTGGGTCCTGTAGAGCAAATGCTTGGTTAGCACCATCCTCCATCCAGTCATCAGCTCAAATGGAGACATTTTTGTTGCAGAAGAAGGGGTAGATCTGATGGCCATCAGGACAAGGGGTAATCGAATATCCCAACTTGGCCCAGAGTCTGCCACAAACTTTTTTAATATGCTCACAATGGTTTTATTGTACCTCTCAACTCCACCACTAGAGGAATTTGGTATGCAATGTGTAGTTTACTTTTTACCCCAAGTATCTCCCACATCTTTGTCATCACTTTCGCTGGTGAAGTGACTACCGCGGTCTGACTCAATCCTTTGGGGTAGTCCAAAACACAAGAAGATGTAATTGATCATCAGGGCAGCTGCTGTTTCTGCCTTGCAATTTGGGGCCGGGAGACAGTCCACCCATTTAGTAAACAAGCACGGGCCCGATGAAATCGACTTGCAAATCTGACCAAGGCAGTGTCATCCCCCTCTTTTGGAGGGAAGCACGGTGTGTGAGTGATGTTTGCTGAAATTGTGCACACATAAGACACCCCTTCAAGTATTGGTCAAGGTCCTGCCCCATGTATGACCAGTATTCAACCTCTCGCAAGATTTCTAATATCGTATGAAACCCCCGATGACCGGCTGTGGCCACATCATGGGTGTGACTTAGCATCAGGCTTCAGAATGAGGTGGGGACCACCCACTGGTCACAGCCAGATATGGATCTCCTCACCAACAAACCGTCTTGGATTCAGAACATTTTTGTACATTTCATCAACACTCTGAGGTCCTCTTTCCCAACGCAATTGGTATCCATCAGGGGAATGTTCTCAGGGTCCTCAATGTGTTGATTAAACTTACCAATTATTGGATCCCCTTTTTGAGCCGTAATCAAATCAGCATCTGGAGTCTCCTTACTCCACTGGGCAGTTGAGAGTTCATTGTGAGCATTTGTCTGGGACCTAGTGATAGCAGTGACCTGGATTTCCCCCAACAGGAACTCGATTTCAAGTAGCTCCACTTGGATGGCTCTGGTTTTGGCCAGCTGATCAGCTAAGTCATTTCTAGTTTTGTCTGGTCCCTCTACTTTCGAATGACCCTTAATCTTTTTCCAGTAGATAGTCATCCCACTAGAGATGACCAGATCATCAATATTCTGTATTAGTTTTCCATGTTTTAGTGGTTTATTGTTAGCACATAGCATGCCTCTGGCATAATCTGAATCAGTGATTATGACCAGTTCATGGAATTGGTGTTGCACAGCAGCGAGGATGGCTTGATGAACAGCCATCAGCTCTGCCACTTGACTACTACGGGGACTGATTTTGTACCCAGCAGAGGGTTCTGGGGCATCATTCACCCAGGCATTCCCCACGCCACACTTGTCTTCTTCATAGACTTTGTGTGGGGAATTGAGCTATGCCTCCATGTTGTCCTTTATTTTAATACTTTCGTCCTCTAGACCGTTTTCTCTGGCACAATCATGCATGTCAGCCAGACCTTGCGCGAGGGGACTCTCCTTGTTTTGGCCATATCTGACCTCCACAGGAAAGCCTTGCATTGACAGATTCCAGGAAGTAATTCGGGAATTACTCACATTTCCGGCTCAGATTCTGTCACTTTGAAGATATTTCAGAGGCTGGTGTGAAGTCTCCACTATGATGTGTTCCCCCTGGATGAACAGGCGGTAATTCTTCAATGTCCACACCATTGCCAGGAGTGCCTTCTCACAATCATTGAATTTTTCCTCCACTGAGGATAAAGTCTTACTCGCATAGGAGATGACTTTATTGACCTTGTCATGCTTTTGGTATAATACTGCTGTCAAGCATGTATTTGAGAACCCTGTCTCCAAGAAGAACTCATTGTTTTGACAGGGTGAGCTAGGCAAGGCGCTTGTGAGAGGCTTCTTTTAAGTTGTCTTACTGCCTCAGCTTGTTCTGGACCCCACTCCCACTTGACCCCCCCTTCAACAGATGGATCAGGGGTCTTGTGATCTCTGTGTAATCCTCAATGAACTTTCTGCTGTAATTAGTCAGTCCAAGAAGGCTCTTTAGCTCCCACAGAGTTGTGGGGTCTTTTAGTTTCAGGAGTGTGTCTACTTTCTTTTCCTGGGGGCAGAGAACCTCGGGTGTTATCTCATGCCCCAAGAAATTGACATGGGTCCTGCACCACTTTGCCTTTTGGAAAGAAAGTTTTGCTCCGGCAGCCCTCAACTGTGTCAGAACATAATGGATTTGCGCTATGTGTTCCTCCATAGTTAAGCTTTTGATCAGAACATCATCTACATAGGCCAGGTTACCCCTTTCACCCAAGAAGATATTAAATTAATTGCCAGAGTTAATGTATCCGAAGGGAGTCCGGGTCCAAGTGTACTGCTGCTCCCTGAAGGTAAAGGCCAGCTTTTATTGGTCCTCCCTGCTGACAGGTATAGTCCAGTACCCATTGGTCAGGTCAATGTCAGTGTGTACCTTTGACCCCGGGATCTGGGCTAGCCCTTGGTCAATGTAGGGAAGAGGCCATCGGGAAGTGTGGACCCATTTGTTTAGCTCCCTCAGGTCAGCACAGAATCTCCACTGGCCATTTGGTTTCAAAATCCCCAGCACCGGATTTTTGAAGGTGTTGTGGACTGGACGAATTATCCCACGGAACTCAAGGTTTTTATTATTTCTCTGAGGGACTCAATGGATGCGAAAGGCAAGCTGTATTGCTTCACAAACACTGGATTCATACCACGGTCCTTGGGAATTGTTGTTGTATGGATTTCGGTGCGACCACAGTCACATGAGTCCACACAAAGAGATCCTGAAATCTATGAAAACTTCTTTCAATTTTTGCTTTTGCTCCAGAATCTCAAAGGTATCAGGTTGACTCTCTCTTCAACCATCTGCCTGAAGCCCGGAAAGACTTCTGGTTTGGCTATCTCAGTGGCCTCCTCCAGCTGGGTGGAGGAGTCGCTGGTTAAAGTACTAAATTTGACTGATGGCTTCATGTGGGGACGGCAGTCCTGGTGGACTTGAAAGATCACCTTATCCCTCCTGAAGTCACAGGTCACCTCTTCCTTACCATAAGGGCAGGAAGAGTACACCAGGAAATTCCTGCCATGCCGGGTGAAGATCCTGTCAGGTGTTGTGTCATTGTCGCTATCGCTGTCACAACAGTCAGTGGGGATTGGTCCTATCAGTTCATTACCTAAATCTATAGAAAAATGTCGGTCATCAAACGCTATTCCAATAATGGTGCCTGCGCCCAGAGTGCTACCCCTAAGGTCGCTATTATCCACCACTAATGGAATGGTGTTGTGTTCTGTATTGACTAGAGCTTTTGGGTTTCACCCCATCCGTTGCTGTTGGAAATAGGCATTGAGGTGAACATATGCATCAGGAGTTTGCAGTTTCTGTCCTCTTTTAATTTTTACTTCAATTTGGAATTGCCTGGTACGTTCTGGGATGGTGACTTCCTCTCCAATTTGAACTTCAACTGCATATGGCAGCAGTTGAGCTGACCGAAATGCTTTCTCTGGATCATCAAAGTCCATGGGATTACCCGCTCATCGGGACCAGGGTTTGAAGTTTATAAATTCCAAACAAATGGCAAAGCGATTGAGAATGTCACTGCCTAAATAAAATGCGGCAGGGACATCTCGCACGACCCAACAATTATGGACTATGCTCTTGTTGCCTATAGACATTTTGAGCAAACACCTGCTAGGCAGGAGATGTTTGGAATTGGGAGTTTCCAGTTCCATTTCCCATTTGTCTATCAATTTAAATGTGGGAATGGCTGGATCTTTTGGGAGTTTTCAGAACATGGCTTCGCTGATGAATCTCTTACCGTTGTTCACGCACACTCGGGCGAGAACAGAGTCCTTCCCCTCATTTAGCTGAATAGCGATGAACAACTATTCTCCAATTTTCTGAATGTCAGCCAAGCTTTGAGCTGGTTTCTCATCATTTTGGACTATGGAAGTGGGATTTTCTGATTGTGAATTGGTATAGAATTTCAGAGTATTTCCTTCCAGTGTGGAATGCCACTTGAGACTGGAAGGAAGGTTGATTTTCAGAAATAGAGAGGACGTCCCATCACCAGTTTGTTGTCCTACTGCAATTACTGTCACGTCAGGGATTTTGTTGTTCTGAAAATGGAATTCAATGTGATCCTTTTTTTGTTCAACCATGTGGCACGTGCCATTTAAACTAACATGGTTGACACTATGTTTTAATTTTATTGGTCGCATAGTCTGGGTCCAGAGGACCTTGCTTACACAATCTATTAGGGGAGACAATCTACGCAATATGTCATTACCCAGTAAACATGGTGTGCCCTCTGGAGTCACAACTATGACCGGGTGTTTCACCTTGTGTTGCCCAATGTTAATTTCCAAATCTGCAGTCACCTCGACAGGAATTTAATTCCCATCAAAGTTCTGAAGTTGTCCAGGAAGAGGGGTGAGAGGGATCTGGTATCTCTCCCCTCTTCCTGAATTCAGCTGATCAAAGGCCCTCTTTGACAGAAGGGTGGCTTGGGATCCAGTGTCCACCGGTGCCAAAAATGTACCTTGCCCTTGTATTTGGACCAGGGCATAAAATCGTCCCTCCTTCTCCGCAAGGGGGCAAAGATAATGTGCATTTTGGGCCAATTGGTGGGTTAATCTCTTTACTCTTGATTCAGACACAGGGGTAGTTTGGGCAGGATTCGGTGTGGGAGCTTGGGGATCTGTAAAAAAAAATGTGGCAGTTGGATATTGGGGGAGGTTTGGGCTCCCCTGGTTCTGATTCTGGGCCTCCCCTCCTTTTCAGAGGCAGTTCCCAGAATATGTTTGGGCAGGATGGTTTTCTGGCTAATCATTCTGGGGTTCAATGGTGGGCGGTTTTAACCCAGTCCCCACATTTACCCAGTCTTGATTAGGATCTCTTGGGACCCATTTTTCTTTGGGAGGAGTTCCCCCATCCCTGAAGGGGAAGATCACATGGGAAGACACTAACCTCCTCCACAAAAGGGGTCTTTTTAGGCACTTTATTTCTCCTACCCGCCCTCTGTTCCTTAGGTTGCAGACTTTCGGGGGCAGGAGGTTCTGGTTGCGTTTCCTAGGTTTCCAGGGGCTTTTCACAAGTGGGGAAGGAAGCTTCCTCTAAGGCTTTACACCCCACTTACCCCTGTGCCACTTCCCTTGGAACCGGTGGGTTATCAGGGTTCTCTCCCCATCATTGCTCTGGAGTACCAGACCCTTGATTTGTGGAGGTCTGAGCCGGCATGCTCATCTGAGGGTTCTGCTGAGCCCTCAACATGCGACGAAGATCCTGTGACAAGTTCTGGACCTGGCGCTCCAGTTGGGACACCCGCTCTGGCTGGTACGGGGGTCTCTGGTCCATCATAGGTGGATCACGAGACGGGTAACTGTCCCTTCTCCTATAATACCCTTGGTTGGGATAGTTGTGGTAACCCTCTACACTTGGCCTCCCCTCTCCCGGATTGGTCTGTCTGGGCTCAGGAAAGTGGGGAAAGAAAGGAGGGTTGTTTTGTGGGTTGAAGTTTGGCGGGTACCGTAGGAAGAAGCTCAATCTGGCATTTGAGGGATTACTGCCCTCCTGGGGAAAATTAGGAGGGGGGTTTCCTGGGTTGGTAGCTATCTGGTTGGATCCCCCCGTGGGCTGGGGGAGTCCACACATAGCCCAGGATGGGTTTGTTGCCCTTGTAACGGGGGCAAATATAATCAGGGGAGTTAGGGGTCCCATTTGTGGGGTTACCCCCCTGACTACCTTTTTGGGATTGGTCTGAGGGCCTTCTGGTTCTTTGGTTAGAAGATGGATTCTGTACAGGAATATTTTTAGGCCCCATCTCCAAACCTAAAATGGGGGCAACCTTCACCTCCGCCACCTGGTTTGGGGTTTTATTTATATTTTTATTCTCTACCGGTTTCTGCCCTTCATAAATACGAGTCGCCTGTTCAATGACCCAGTCTAGTGATCTCTTCTCGTGAAAGTCCCTCACCAGCTGGGTCATGATGTATTTAGGGAGTGCATGAAAGAAGGTATTAATGAACTCCCTGCTGTCTGTGTGCACCCTCCTGGTGGTCTGCTCAAAGGCACGTTTAAATTCTTGCACAAATTCTTGTGGGGCCTGGTCTTCCCCACACTGCAGATTGTAGGCCGCCTTGTGGGCCTCTTGGGGGTTCCTATGTACAGAATTTTTTTTAAGATGAAGATGGCCGCCCTGTAGGTGGACCATCTTGAGTGGTTCTGATCCTCCAGCCCCGCAAAGAAGCTGGAGTATTCAAGGGAAAAGGTCCACTTGACATATTGGATGCAACTCTGGCTATCTATCAGATGGAAAGTATCCATCATTTGCTTGTATAACTCAAGGTGCACCCAGACTCAATACTTGCCATTTTTGTGATAGGGAGTTATGACGCTCCTAATGCCCTTGATCTGTTTCAGGGGATCTTTTAGTAGAGCCCTCTTAATTTTTTTGGCCTTTTTAGTCTTAGTCACCCGTATCCACTCATCCTCTGACTCAGAGGCACTGCTACAGGAGGTGGCTATCTGATCCTCTAGGCTCTCCCTGATTCTGCGAGCTTGAGAATGGCTGGCAGAATGTGGGGGCCTAGTTTCTTGATGCCTGTGGCACTGAGTAGAGTCTTCTGATTCTCCCCTGCTCCCAAATTGGCTGAGAACCCCCCACCCCAATGCCCTAGCTGGGAAGAGGATTTTAAGATACTCTTTGTGGGCCTGCTTTCCTGGAGTTCCCCACCAAATTTGACAGACTGATCTTTTGGTAGGCGGTATCTTTGGGGATCCAGTTCCCTGATTCTCCCCTCAATGGAGTCTTCCTGATCAGAGAGGCTAGCCCTAACATTTGGGAATCTGTACAGAGACGCCCGCCCATCCATTTCTGGGAGGCGCTGATCTGTCTGTCCCATATTGCCAATTCTGCTGAAGTCTACCATCCCCATGGCCCTTGGTTCATATGAGCCAGTGGACATGAAGTCGGCTGAGTCCCTGGTACTGAAGGGTTTAGAGTCCCTGATGTTATGTTCAGGGGTTTCTCTGTCCCTTCCTACCTCTTCTCTTTCAGCCCTATTCCCTGGTGACATGCCAAGATGTGACTCTTTTGCTCCTCTATTAAGGCCTTACTGGTCTCAATGATTTGCTCTTGCATGGCTATCCGTTTGTGGAGCCTATTATTCTTTTCACAGAGAGCCTCATTGTCTCTCTGTGCTTCCTTCTTGGATTGGAAATACTGGGCCAATATTTGCTGCAGAAGACTCACCTCCTGAGTTTTGTCATTATTGGTCTGAGTGTTCTTTTCCAGAGCATCCTCCACCTGCCTGGTATGCTCTAGTAGATGTTCATATTCGGTTTTAACTTCACTAAGCTCCTGGAGAGCCAGCTTTCTTTCCTCTAACTTAGTTTTTAATTGGCTGACTTCCTGGCCTAAGGCATCCCTCTCCTGACTTAGAGTGCCCCTCTGTTCAGACAGGTCGTCCCTCTGTTTCTTAAATGCACTAGATTTCTGGCACTCCTCATCAAATTCCGCTTGAGATTCTAGGTCTTTAATAATTAATGTATTGTTTTCCTCTTTTAATTTGTCTATGCGGTCTTGTAGGATAACTAACTGTTCGGCGCAGACTCTGTTAAAAGTTAATTGCTGCTCCAGTTTCTGTTGACTCTGTTGTAAAGAGTCAACCCTTTCTTGACACTCATCTTGCACTGACCTGTAATTTGGTATCTTGCTCTGCCTTCTGTTGCTGTAAGAGAGCCGGATCTTCTTTTAATTTGGTAATATACCGCCTAGCCTCTGTTTCTGATTCTTGGCTCTCCTGGAGCCTTTGCTCTGCGGAATCCAGATTAGTTTGGATTCTCTGCAGTGTTTCCCCTTGCTTCTTTGCCAGAACTATGTTTTCTGCATGCTTTTCCTGTATTATTCCTATGTGGAGGTACAGGTAGGCCGCTATTTTGGCAATTTTACACTGCTCCTCTTTTATTTTTGGGGCCATGTACAGTTCACTGAGCGCTTGGTGTAATGGGCCCTTGTCCTGCCATGCATCTAGGTCTATGGCAGTGACCTGTTCTTTGATTTCTTGTAGCCAGATCTGCTCATTCTGTTCTAGCCACTCACCCCTGACAAACAGTTTGTGCAGGGGGTGTTCCTTAGCAATATTAATTTCTACTGGAATCGCCATTTCAGAAATATCAATTATGACTTATTTTAGGGTTACTTTACTTTTACAGACAGGCCCGATTTTTGGAGTATTAATTTTGAGAGGTGCTTGTACAGTGTAGCACAGTACTCCAACCCAGCAAGGTGTCTGTACCCTGCAGGCTAGTATGCTGTGCTAGACTGTCACGGGTGGTATCTTGAATTCAGAATCACTGCCTGAGCCCCCAAAATCTGTTAAGGATTTCAATCGGGCACACACCCAGGTCTCGCCTAGCATGTAGTGCACAATGAAATACTTATTTATTATGTCTATAAGTTCAATATTCTGAATGATATACCACTCATATCACACCCTTCTCAAAATACCCCCAGGTCAAACTGGATCAGGAATCAGGCTTGTTTGTAAAGGTAAAGATGTATTTATTTATTTATTTAATATTCAAATCACACATACGTTTTAAGATATAGATATATGGGGCAGCAATCACCAAGGGGTGACAATACAATTCAAAATAAGTAAAGCAATTGAATTCACTTATAATAATGCAGAATGTAAAGCACAGGAAAAAGAACAGTTTTGGTTTGGGAACAGATAGCGTTTCGGTTAATATTTCCCCCTGCAAAGTTCTGAGGTACAAATGAACAATCCGACACAAATGTAATTCAGGAATGAAAGACAATGGGCCTCATTCTGAGTTGGGCGCAAAGGGATTACTGGCACTGGTAAGGACACTGGTGCCGGTAAACCCTTTGCACCCTATTCTGAGGTCCCTTAGCGGGTCCCTCCTTTAACGCCTGGTCTGACCAGGTGTTGTGGACGGGCAGCGTTAAGGGACTTCGGAGCTAATAACGGTACCTCAAATTGCGGTACTGTTATTAGCGACTGTCCCATTCCCGTTGAGCCCTGTGGGGGCTGAAATGGGAATGGCGAAAGGTTTTTTCAATGGGGACTTAATGGTCCTTCCAAGGTCAGAATGGACCGGTCAGTCCCCATTGAACCAACCCAGAGGCGATACCGGTATGGGAGGCAGCCATGGAGCTAATTGCTCCATGGCTACCACCATACTCGGAATGAGGCCCAATGTCTAGGGTTTAAATGCAATCTTCCCTTCCCAAACAAGAGAGAAAACCATTTTTGGAAATTGACCCTTTTAAAATGACAGGGGAAAAATGGCTTTGTGTAACAATGCAAAAGATGCAAAAATGCTTAAATGGAGAAAAATGCTTAGGAAAGCAACACTAAACAAGTTCTAACACACATGAGCCACAATATAAACCACAGTACACACTTTAGATCAGGATGGGAGTGAAGAAACACTTTGAATGGGAAAAAGACATGTGTAAACTTTTGAAAACAGCAAATTCGTGGCAAAATTTCAATATGCGATTTTTGATAAAAACGGGTCAAATACACTGTTTTGGTTGTGGATGTAGCTAAGGGTCTTAGGTATCAGTGAGAGTTGAAATGTCGTTTCTATCTTTAAAATTGAAGAAGTTATAGAGGTTTTAGTGAGAGGCGTTTTTGAAAAATAGGTGCTAAAAAATGAAAACTGAAATTCGGTTTTAAAAATGACAGATTGGTTTCAATACACTATATTAATGACTATGAAAAAGAGAATGCCACACATGACTCTCCACAGTTACGTGGCCAGCGTAACCCTTCATGTGGTGGATACTCTATTTCTTTCTGAGATTTACTTTAGTTACTCAAAATCACTAATGACTTATGGTTTTGTAACACAGATGAGAGAAAATCAGCGCAAGAATGATTCTGAAAAAATTAAGGTTCTGAAAGATGGGATGGTTTGAGATTGGGATAAAACAATGCAAATATACTATGGGTCACTGTTCATCCTATTAATACTTACAGTCCTTTGTAATTAAAATTGGACCGTCAAAGTTCTGGTCATCGGATCGGGTCTACCGGCAGCAGGGCACTTCTAGAGGGATTGGATCAGCAGCGCGGTTCTGGTCAATTTTGGACTGCACCTCAGACTGGATTTGGATGGGCTCTTCTGGTCACTGGACACAGCAGATTAGCAGGATGTGAGTTTCAGCGGACAAGCCTTAATGATAGCAAGCCAGACTGAATCAGTATCAAATCCCCTCAAGTTTTGGGATGGTTGAATTTGGGCCTAGCTAAAAAATGTTCAGCAATGCTAAGGCCTCTATTCTGCAAAGAAATCTGGAGTCAGCTGCAAGATGAAGAGTTCTGGACAAGATGAAGAAGTCAGGAACAAGACGCTGCGCGGAAATCTGGATGTGTTCTGGAAGCAGTGTGTGTTATGTGTGGTGAAGTTCCTATATTTATCCTCCCAAGTGACATCACAAAGTTTATGGTGTGGGCAGAATTTAAAAACACACCCCCACGCTGTGAGTGGCCACAGGCACTTGCTTTGTTTTGGTTGGCAGTCAAAGCAGAGCTATCATCTTTATGATGGGATTTAGGAACCACCACATTGATTTTGACCAAAATTTAACTTTTGCACAAATGTACATTTTTAAAATTATGTCCTCTAATAAAATCGGACACATACATTTCATATTTGATGGGCTATATTTGCATTCAATCCCCATCTCTGTGAGAGCTGTCTTTCGGTACATCTATGGGCGCTTATCACTGGAGCATGAATATACAATCTTAGGCTTGCAACATTAATAATTCTGCTACAATGAGGATTTTTCTGTAACTTTGGTTCCTTAGGTGGTACGGGGTTCATCAATGTCTTCAAAGCAAAAGCTTAAAATTAGGTTAACATCTACCAATTTTTAGATTTATCCTCCTTTAGGTTGCACAGTTAAAGAGTTTCAAACTTAATCACAAATAAAGATTTAAACACCAAAAAGTTCCTTTGAACAGAGTTTTTTTTTCTTCTCTCCTTTCAACAAACAACAGCTGTCAGATCGCTTTGATCAGTGTGGGATGTAGAGGGAATAATCCTGCCCCTCCCCAGCAGAGGTCAATGCTCAGCCTGCCCTTTGTTCTTGGCTCAGCCAAAAGACAAATGTCTAATGAAGTCTATTGTGCTCCATATGTGAGAACCTCCAGCATCCCTTAGCCTTCCTGTAGCAAGGGAGTGTCAAACTGAAGTGTCAAACTTTCCCAGGCTGGTCACTGTCCAATCAAAATTAAGCAGTTACTTAACTCCAATACTGGGTTGCTTTAAAATTCACAATAAAGTCTTTTCTTTAACACATATAAAAATAAGCACAGTTTATAAGGGATTTGGACATTTAAAAGAATGAAGCCCTTCACAAACATGCTTTAAATAGGTGAATTTTTCAATTTCTTCAGGAAAAAGAAATACATTTAAACTGAGTTTGACATCTAATGTTCTTATGCAGCTGTCAAGCAGTGAGGCCCGGTTTTCTCTGACTGTACTGGATTATTTGTGGTTTCAGCACACTTTAATTTCAATAGTTCACTTGGAAAATGCCTGAATTAGAACCAAAACAGCATTTTGATGGTTGCTATTGATCGGGAAAACTGTATTTTAAAGGCATTTTCGGATTTTAGCCCACTTCTGTGGCCTTGCTTCATGTGACAGGTAACAGCACTCCCTGGCATTCTCCTACAGGGAGTTCTGTTTTGACATCAACATTGCCTGTGTGTGGCAGATTGATGCAGCCTTTTTGTGATTTATGATCCATTCACAGTTTGCAGATTTGGCAAGCACAGGAGTTGGCACATCCATTTTTGGCAGTTTTCTTTCCCCCTTGGCAAAGGGGTATAGTGGGTTGCATTGGCATGGGTTGAAACATCCCACAATAGTCCTTGAGTTAACATAGGGTGAAACATTAACAAGCGTGCATCCAATGAACCCATTGCAGTTTACAGTTGGGCTATCAGAACTCCTGCAGGGTGAAATAGCCTGCTCTTTGGTCAAGTGAGGTGGTAAAAGGCAAACAGTGGCATAGAAATACACTTGTTACATGGAGATCGCCCCATGCAGAGTGTGTCTCCAAAATGAGGAAAATCATTCAAATGTACTCCTTACTGCTGAGCATTAGAGATTAAAGGGCTGCTTTTCATTACCCTGCTGGTGTTGCAACTCGGGTCCTCCCACAATCCCCAAGCTTCTTCTCAGCAGAGCTATCAATCCAGTGTGAAAGGATGTCACGGTTCATCTTGCCCCAGGACAAGCAAGCTGCAATTGGAGCACATTCAATGTGCTCAAGTCATGAGTCTCAGTGTGCCCCAGTCAGTGTTTCACATACTTCACTCATGCTGCAGCTAACTTGATCCTCTACTGCACATTGTGCAGGCAGCTGCTGACCATTGCAAGTTGGAGTGGGATATGCTGGTACCCAATATTAGAGGACCACAGCCGAAAGTCCCCAGCTGATCGCAACTTCGCATGTTGCCGCACCTCACAGCCTTCCATTAGACATTGGCCTGTGCCAGGCCTCGAGCTGGGAGTGAGTGTCTGTACCAGAGCATTGAACCTGATGACAGGAGCATCTCTGCTGTCCAATCCAAACACTGGTGCATGCCTCAGTATAGCGCTGCGGGTATTCATGCAGCAGGCTGGACCCTTATTGGTTCCAACAGTTAGAAGTCTTATGAAGGAGCCGCCATCTTAATTGGGCTCCATATCGCACCTCCTTCCACCCATTTCTTTTTATTTCCGTTAACCTTTAAATTTAGCTGATTGTTCATTGTTGTAAAACAAAGTCTAAAAAGTATCCAAAGAGTGATAAAGTACTCCTGGGAATCATGATACAACTCTGAGCCATGTCTACAGCACAAGTAAGAATAGGCTTCAATGGGGAAAATAGTGCAAAGTGTACTACAGCTTGAGAAAGGGAATGTGCCAACCTTCTTTTGCTTGTATGCGCATCACCTTTATGAACATCTTCTTCTGAATCCGAATGATATCCCAATATTCCAAGGTGTGAGGTGCCAGCATTGGTGTATGCCGATGATAATATGTTATTACACAGAACAAGTAAGTATAGCCCTTCAATAAGAAACACATAGGAAAAGGAAACAGTGGTGAATCAAAAATTCCAAATCAATGCTGATGGTCTTCGACTAGAACATATGAAAAAGCAAAAAATTGCAAAACGGAAAGTTGTGACTAACTTTCGTGGGATCACAACAGTGAAGGAAATCAGGTTTTCCATCATCTCAAATGGGGATTCGTACCACACATGCGTGAAATGTAGGATATAATTGTAATTTCTCAAGACAATAAACTACCCTTAGATCAAATTTTTCTAGGCCGGCCAGTTGAATATGATATTAGTTTACAGTATAGTCCTCGACTGACTTCAATAAACAATGGGGCTAGGAGGAACAGCTTGAAGATGGCAGGTATCCTTCTAACGGAGCACGCATCAGATGAATGCAGGCGCCTTCATCTCCTGCCCTCACACATCATTGTGTGTCTGGGAAAGCTGATTTTTGCAATATGTTTACAAACGTTTTCAAATTTAAGAGCACAAAGGATACTAAGGAATCCTTCAACATCGATAATAGGACATGTCTAATCACTTGACTGGTTATATAACCTGGACATCCAAAGGCAACCCAGAGACACATTATCCATTAGGGAAGAACAGAAAGGAAAATGAACTCTCACCTCCCCCTGCATAAAGTGGTGCTAAGCTTTGATTTAGTAAACAGCTGCCCCCAACTATCTCAGGGTAGAGGTAATCCAGGGATCAGTTGCCATGGGAAAGGAGATGTTAAAGTGAAAGTTTAACAAAGAATTACCAGACGGTCAAAGAGCCGCCATCAGACCCAATAATAGCCTTGTTATATATTTTAAACAAGTGGTGGCAAAGTCCAAGTCTCTGTTTCTTAAAACCTTTTCCCATTATTTGTGCATTGATGTGGGAATTCTGGACACCCTGTACCTCATAACAGACATGGCATACTGCAAATGAAGCAAGACCAACAGGCCATTGTCCCCTCTAATGATATTAAAGTTGCCTGAACTAGACCCAATATAATTTGAATGGGGCTGATCTGCTTATCAGATGCTGCCAGAGTAAGTCGAAATTTCCCCTGCCTGGCTCATAACTCCTGCAGAGCTGGACACCGCCCAACAGGTGAAGAAGGTGAACACACTCTTTGCTCTATACTTGGGGCAATTAATTTACAAAACATATTCAAATTCCTCAGGATAGCGTAACAGGCCAGAAGCAGAAATGGATGGTATATTTAATGATTTGCTGGAAGGATTGTCTGATGCATCCACTTCCAGTATCTTGACCCAAGAGTGTCGGTAAAGTAATGCCAAACCTCCATACCGCCCTGTGCTGCTCACATTGGTTTACATGTTGATGGTTGCCTGTCAGAAGAGTCTTGTAAAATATTTGCACAATAATTCCGCCACCCAGTAGGAGGTGGAATCTCTGTTGATCTGGGTGAACTCTAAGACATATTGTTCGCTACTTTATGTGGCCAGATTCTTTTGCACAGAGGCTGAAGATATGTAACCCTTTACCTGCCCCAACGACTTATAGATTTATCTTATTTTGCCTCTAGATCAATATAGGCCTCCTAAATTGAAAGAGGGGGGGTGATATGTGTGCCTGCAAGTCCAGTGTCCACAGCCAAGCCTTTTTATGTTGGTCTCAGCAGTCTGAGATGCATGAAGGGCGAGGTTAGAAGTGAAAGCTTTAGAGTAGGATAACGGATCAGCTAAATCAATCTCTATCTCTGCACAGACCTGTAACCTGTTATTAACTAACAAGTGCCCTAACTGTGCATACCTGTTAAAAAGGATTTCTGAACTCTGACCTGGAGGGGCAGAGGTTCAGAAGGCCAGCCTAGTTTCTTGGAACAGGGTAACCTCTGGACAAGCCAGACCAATCAGGGTAGCTATGGCAGGCGGTCAAGACTAAGTCTCAAGAGAGGTGAGGTTGACTGAAAGACCTCAATGAGCACACAAAGCAAGGACGCTTATGAATTACTCCAGACAGGTGTTATATTAAAAATATAGACATATTTATTACAAGGCCTTTGTAACATAGACCATAGCAAAGGATCACAGTAACACTAAAGTAAACAAATACATCACAATCAATACAATATATATACAAGACCGATGGGGTCTAAGGCGTTAAAAGCATGAAATATGTAGACCACCTAGATGGGGAGGAAAACAGGCAGTGCTGGTAATCTTTAGACCCAGCTCCAGATCGAGAATACACGTAACTTAAGAGGCAGTCCAACCCCTACGAAGAGAGGAGCCTTATGCTCAATAGTACATGCACGCGCTTGTGCCAATGGACAGAATAGGGTCTCTTCAAGGGTCTCTAGCAGCTCAGGAAGGTGGATAAGGCGATGAAGAACAAGTTCCCACCATTCAAACAGGACCTCCACTTGAGGGCAGAGGCAGTTGGAGAATTTGGGATGGAGTTGTTATTTCACAATAACTGTGGAAAGGAAAGGGGCCCTCAGGGGCCGCTTTGTGTGTAAAAATTGGCTCCTGCGCTAGGAGCCACCGGTTGGGGTAAGGATTACTCACCGGTCTCCGACGCAGGCAGACCCAGACTTCCCCAGTACAGTCCACTTCGCTGGCAGGTTCGAATGCGACAATCAGGACGTCTTGACACCGCATAGTTCCTGAGATGCAGCAAAGATTCCCAAACGGGACAGTGGTGATTTCTCCACTCATGGTGGAGGAATCAGCCCCGTTCCACTGCAGCAGGCTTTAGGGGCAAGGGGGTCCCAAATGCAGCGAACGTGCACAGGTCGTTGCCACAGAAGGACAACACAGCAACCGCGTTTCCTCTGGTCTGGGCGCACTCGTCTCACTTCAGACCTGGGAATGACAAGTGTACGAAATTCGGTGTGAGGGTGCCGTGGCCATAGAGCTAGCATTATGCCAAGTTTCGAGGGCCTCCTCAAAACGGCGGTGGTGACAGAGCAAACATCCTGTGTACGCTGGTCAGCCCACTGGTTGGCCCAGGGACACTTCCGAAGAGGCTTACTTACAGGGTTTAATGAAGGTGCCGAGAATAGTTGATCCCACTATTCCAAGCGGTCAAAGCGTCTTCACAGACCTTCTAGGACGATCAGATGCAAAGGGGTCCCACAGGACCCAAACCTTCCAGCGGGTCCCCAGTGGTTCCTCGAATCGGCTTCTTGTTGCAGGATACTTGGCTCCTTATCCTTTGTTCGTGTGAACTCAGGAGATAGACATGGTAATGGTGTTTTCAGCCTCCTCTTATCCAAAGTTCCCTTTGCGCCAAAACGGAGAGGACCCAATGGGAGATCTGCTCACAAATACTCACTCCATACGTGGACCAATCACGGACCACAGTGGTCCCAGGCATTCAGGACACTCTAGACTCTCTGGCACCCAGGATGTGTATTTGGAACAGACATCCCAGCCCACATCCTGGAGGCACACACACAAGTCATGCAGAAGCCCGCGAAAGCATTGGGTTTCGTGGGAAAGTGCATGACCAAATAAGGACTAACCCGGGTCGACTCGACCTGGGGAAGGTGAAGGGGCAAGATGGCCAAAGGACAGGACAAAGAACCTCGTGGCATGGCCATTTTGGAGCCAGGCCACCTATTCGTGCCAAACACGGTTAATGCGGTTAACATGGCAAGAAAGGGTTAAAAATGTATGTAAACGAAAGCTGCCACCAGTCCTGTCCATGACACATCTGTGCAGTTCATAAAAAGTCCAGCAAGTGTTTCTAGGGCCTTTGGAAAGACTAGAGACCCAAGTGTACTGTAAGGTAAGTTACATTGTACACCTGTTACATGTTGCACAAAAGTTGCAACATGAGGAAAGGACTAAGGTAAACAAAGTCTCCCAGTACTGACTGTCTTAAGGGCATGTCAGTTTCCCCATTAAAAGTGAGTGAAAGCCCAGAGGAGTGCAGCTGAGGGCTGTGCTTCTCTGGCAAAGTTTAGTTCAGGGTGTAAAACAGCAGCAAAAAGTTTGGGGGTTGACACATGGAGGGAAAATTACGTTCAAATATGAAACCTTTCATAAAAATACCTACCTCATTGCATGAAATAGAGAGTGTAGAGGTAAGAACCAGTGCAAAACAGGATGAGTGCCAGATTAGAAGGAACTCAGAAAAATCAAAGCCAGAATCTTCATCTGACTTGCTGTATAACCCCACAAAAATGACCATAAATCTTAAGGCTGCGTCTTTTGCACCCATCAGATCAGATATCGTTTGGCCACATCTGCCTGGGTCAGTGCAATAAGACTGGGCCTTATAAATATTGTAAAGATCAGATTGTCCTATATGACTCTGCATTCCAAATTGTAAAGTGTTAATGATTGTTACCTACCAATACACTTGGCGGTCCAGAAGTACTGGACCCCCAAATCTAAATACTATGTTAACTTTCTCAATCTCCTTCTAGCCCATTTTCGAAACCCACGAAAGGATTGAGATCAAACTTTCAGTTTATTGAAAAATTACTGGGGATGTTACACAGAGTATTATTAAAATTAAGTATACATCTGGGGAGGATCACTTTCTTAAGAATGCTCTTTTGTCCATTGATCATGATACAATTGTATTTATTTATTTATTTATTTTGTCATGTATATAGCGCACAAAACCCAGAGGCATCTATGCGGTTTTAGTTTAAGAAGTTGGTTACATTTGTTTCTTACAATGGTAACAGGTTACAGCCATAGCATAATACATCAAAATATGCAGTTTTGGGTAGGTAAGAACCAATTTTCAGGAACACACTTTGGAAAGCCTCACCTCATGTTGCGGGGTGCTACATCAAAATATGCAGTTACAGGTAGGTAAGAAGCGACATATTATTGGGACACGCTTTGGAAAGCCTCACCTCATGGTAAAGGATGCTACATCAAAATATGCAGTTACAGGTGGGTGGGAAACATGTTGGAAGCATGCTAGGGGCACGCTAGTAGGAGGGCATTTCAGTGCAGCCTTAGGGCAACCAGCACAGTGGGGAGAGGGAAGATAGGAGGTCTGGTTAGAACAGGATACCAGTGTCCTACTAGTTTCCTAAAAAAAAGTCTAACAAAGCTCTGTAAAATGCATCCTGCTGGTTTCATGTGATTGTCACTCTTAAATACTGAATCACTATGTTCTGAGCAAATCATGCGGAGGAATAGGTACGCCGACACACACCCTCTCTGATTTAGAATTGTTAACCTGATACCCTGTGAGGCGGCATCGATCTAGAGCTCTGCACCATGAGAGCCAATCTATTGGGTGCATACAATCAAACTTGAATCTGGGTGTCATCCATATTGAAACATAGATCTAGTCTCCACTTGAGTGCAAGGAGCTCAATAAACATACTGAACAGGAAGTGGATAGATGGCCCCTCTTCTAGTACCGGTGACGTCTGAAGAATAATGAAAGACGACCATTTAACACAACCACTGCACCTGAATCCTAGTACAGAGCCTTAACAATTACAGTCAAGTGGTCTGAAAAGCCCAGGGTTGTCAACATGGACAAAAGGAATTGGCTGTTAAATGCATATATTTTGATTTCACATATCTTTATGGAATTGCATTAATGCCGTAAAGAACAATATGTAAATGTTTAAAGGAAGTTTTCATGCAGCTCACATAATTTACAGATAGTGTTCATTTTTAGCAAGTCCAAAGCAATGCTCCTATTTGGACAGACTCTGGAAAAGTCATCGGGCTCATGGAGGTCCTGCATCCAGCACTCTCAGAGTTAATTTGGGATTGCACTCCATTATAGTACCACCACCTCCAATTTGCCATATTTTGTAATTCTTTGCTTTATTGCAAATATATTGACTCACCTTTAAATATTATGTTGAATTTGCTTTTAGACCCCCTCCTGACGACATTTTCTCTGTGACTCTGGTTGAAGACCTGCTTGTCATGATGTTGCAGACTGTGCATCATACATGTGTGCTAATTCAGCCTTTCTAATGTTTTCTAATGGGAGTTACTTCAACAGATAACCATTTAATTATATCCCCAAATCAGCTGTTATATGGCAGACCACAATCTTCTCTTCAGGATGCTCTTCTTCCCACTGGCTGGAATAAAAGACAGACCAGAAATGTTTAATTGCTGCCTGTAATCTTTCTTCTTAGGATTCAGACCGTAAAGACACACCTTGGAACAGAACTCTCCAGACAGCCATGCCATATACTCAGTAGGGCAGTAAACCCTCTGCCATAACCCATGAAGTCTGGGGTACCTCCACACTGTGTGAAAAGGCCGAGGACCTCCAAACTTAAATCTCAGACATGCATATTACTTAAGAGGGTCCAGTTTATACATGTCCAAAGGAGGGAATTAGACTCTATAGAGGTCATTAGCGTCAGTCTGCCATTTCTGGAGACCTACTTCCCATGTCCACATGTTCCTCAGCCATGTCCATCTCCCATTTATTCCTCACTCCCAGAGGTGATCGACATAATCCTGATATGTATTAAGCTCCCTCTGCCAGCTTAATAATCATCACATGACTTCCGATGCTTCGGGATAGACAGGATGTTTGATCAATTGTTGTGTGTCACTTTCACGATTACACCATAGTGGTAACTTTCCTTCTGTAATGTCATAGTAACCCCCAATTTCGCCAAATATCTCGAACTCCTCATCCTTGGACAGGCCCTCCATCTTCAGTGCTCATTTGCCATAGCAGTCGCCGATGTTTAATTATGTCCTTTTCAGCCCTATGAAAATATTTCCAACCCCATAGTGGGGCCAAAGGCCAGTATGTAAGACTCATTTCCCACATAGTCCTTCCCAGGGCCCTTGTACTAATTTAACTGTTTCTATAGAGGACTTCTCTCCTTGGTGGCCCTTATACAAGACTTCTGCCATATCCACTGGGTTAGGTCTGCAGACTGTTCAATGCAAACATGAGGACACTGATATCTATTATTGAGATGTATTCCAAAAAAAGTTAACTTTACATGGACAATGCACAAACAGTGGTCTAGCAAAGAAAATACGCCAGTGACATAAACATCACATCCTGCTTTATCAAAATTCAGGCCCGGCCGAGCACTCATTCCTACACGCTTAGACTATCTGGGCTATGAATTTTCAAATAGCAACTACTTCAGAACACTGCAATTGGAATAGCACTGGTACTTCTTGTGGGACATTAAGGGCCTCATTACACGCTAGGCGGTAAGAGATTACTGGCACTGGTAAGGGCACCAGTGCCGGTAATCCCTTACCTCCCTACTACGAGGTCCCTTAGCGGGTCCCGTCATTAACGCCTGGTTTTACCAGGCATTAAGGACGGGGCCTGCTAAGGGACTTCAGAGCTAATAACGGTACCACAATTTGCGGTACCGTTATTAGGTCTATCCCCATTCCCATTGAGCCCTATGGGGGCTCAAATGGGAATGGGGAATGGTTCCCGGAATGGGGACTTACCGGTCCCACCAAGGTTGGAATTACCTGGTAAGTCCCTATTCTGGGAACACAGACCCGGAATGCGGTAAGGGGGTAGCCATGGCGCTAATAGCGCCATGGCTACCGTCTACAATGTAATGAGGCCCTAAATGTCCCAGAGCTATTATGGTGTACAAGAAAGACAAGGGTAAGCATTCTAAATTCATATTTCACATGATGTTATTGCGGGTCCCTGCAGACCTAATTGTAAAAGTGATAGACACTTGTGTACGAGCGCGATAGAAATAAAATATCAATCAATAGACCACAGACAACTGAGATATGGAGATGCTGTTTTATGTATACCCAAGTCCATGGGGGTCATCCCGAGTTGGCGGTAAGGGTTTACCGGCACCAGTAAGGGTGCCGGTAAACCCTTACCGCCCTATTCCGAGATTCCCTAGCAGGACCCGCTGAGAACGTCTGGTCAGACCAGATGTCCCTAGCGTGCCCCGTGAGGGGACCAGGGCGCAAATAACAGGCCCGCTATTTGCAGGCCAGTTATTAGCACCTTCCCCATTCCCATTGAGCCCTAGGACAGGTCAAATTGGAATGGGGAATGGTATTCAGAATAGGGACCTACCGGGTCCTCCAAGGACAGAATGACCCGGTAAGTCCCCATTCTATCTACCCCGGTCCCAGACACGGGTTTGGAGGCAGCCATGATGCTAATAGCACCATGGCTGCCTCCAAACTCGTAATGACCCCCCACACTCTATAATGTTTTTACTAAACCTCTCTTTGATGTACTTGACTATCTGGGTGTCTCCTACACAAATTACGCCAACGACACCCAGATACTCATTCCCATTACTGGAGACTACTCAGCTGACACCAAGGCCCTGAATGACGTCTACCTGGTTATCCAAGCCTGGATGGCACAACACCAGCTTTGCCTCAATGACGGCAAGACGGAGCTCCTCATCCTGGGCACTACACAATGCCTCAGCAAACTTGAGCCGTCCTACCAGTCGTTCATCATTGATGGCAATACCATCCACATTTCAAAAGACACAAAAACCTTAGGCTTTTACCTTGACGCCACTCTATCCTTATCTCGACAAACAAATGCAGTCAGATCTGTTTCTGCATACACCTGCAAACTCATCGCAGCCTGTAGGCCTTTTCTGACCACCCCGAATAGTGTCACACTAGCCAGAACCCTCATTATGTCCAAAATTGACTATGGCAGCACCCTATACTTAGGAACTAGCCGAGAGAACCTGAATAAATTACAAATCACCCAGAATAACGTTATCACAGCTGCCTTAAACATCCCTCGCAACCACCACATCTCTGAATCTAGAACCAATCTACAGTGGCTACCCGTCAAACAGAGAATCTCGCTGAAATCTCTAGCCCTCACGCACAAATGCTTGGCCAACAAGGCCCCCCCGTACCTCTGGAGTCGGCTATCCCGCCATGTGCCTACCCGGCCTCAAAGAACCGCCCAGACCTACTGTTTGTCGATCCCTAGGTTTAAACTTCAAAAAGCGGGTGGCACAAGCTTCCCTGTCCTTGCCTCCAAGCTATGGAATGCCCTCCCCATCTCCATTAGATCTGAAGACTCTTTTAACGTATTCAAGTCTAAAATGAAATCATGGCTTTTCAATCAGCTTTGAAACATGCTCTGCACACGACTGAGCATCAGCCTACTTATCGCCTGTGGTACACTTTGTCTCTATGCCTCATGTAAATATTTGATATGTAAATTATGTATATTGATATATTTTATTTTTTTATTTTATTTTATTTGCATTTGTTAAGCGCACTTGCAGCCCATGAGGCATCGAGGCGCTGTTACAGAGGAAACACAGATTAAGATTAGATTTTTTCTTTGTTTTAGTTACGAATTTATAACGCGCTTAAACACTCGGAGGTTTTTAAGCGCGGACCCGGGGATCGAACCAGTTGTTGCTTTGTGTCGTCTTGCTTCCAAGACGCGCACGCTGCCGCTGTGCTATCCTCCCGGGATACTCGTTGATTACTATGTTTGTACATTCGCCTTGTGTCTACAATGCTGTATATTATATGCTCTGTATGTAACTCCTCACAAGTTGCGCCCTGATGCCTCTGAGCTTGATGGTGCGTGTTACAAATAAAACAAATGCAAATACAAATACAATGTCATCAGAAAATGATATTGTTATTGTTATTGTTATTTTGCATTTATATAGCACCTTATATACCATTGGTATGGTCTGAAGGCGCTGGTAGGTTGAACGCCCTTGGGAACCGAAGTTCATATCAGTAGAGAGAGAGAAGAGAGAGTCAAAAAGGTGCGTGTGAGCACCAGGTATGTGTACAGCTCGTGCAGTATCAGTGTAATAGCTGCTTTCTAGCGGTAGGTGTGGTGGTTGAGAGGTAAGGAGTATGTGTTCGTTCTGGCAGGATTAATCCAGATCGGATGTGGCTGCGTTAGGCCTGAGGAGAACGCCTTGCTGGGGGGTGTGTAACCAGCAGTGATTATTTAGAATGATGTGGAGTGAGCAGCAAATGTTGATATGAGAACAGTTATACCGAATGGTGTCATAGTATCTCTGTGTTCTAGTTGAGTGGTGATGTAAGGAGAGAGTCAGCGTGTTGGTGAGATATGATGGGTTTCATGCCCTTTCAGAGACTTCTAATTCACAGGGAGGCTATTGGGGACACTTCTAAATTCAACTTCATAGAGAGGCTATTGGGCACATTTCTAAAATCAACTTTCACGGAGAGGCTATTGGGCACATTTCTAAATTCAACGTTTCACAGCTATTGGGTGCACTTCTGAATTCAACTTTCTAAATGTACTTCTAAATTCAACTTTCCGCTCAGAGGCTATTGGGCACACTTCTAAATTCAACTTTTCACAGAGGAGCTATTGGGTAACTTCTAAATTCAACTTTCTACAGAGAAGCTGTTGGGTACACTTCTAAATG
The DNA here is from genome assembly GCF_040938575.1 of Ambystoma mexicanum. Taxonomy (NCBI): domain Eukaryota; kingdom Metazoa; phylum Chordata; class Amphibia; order Caudata; family Ambystomatidae; genus Ambystoma; species Ambystoma mexicanum. Next base: position 1,088,654,989 of record NC_090922.1, on the reverse strand, counting down.
CGACTTTCTAAATGTACTTCTAAATTCAACTTTTCGCAGAGAGGCTATTGGGCACATTTCTAAATTCAACTTTTCATAGAGAGGTTATTGAGCACAATTCTAAATGCAACATTTCACAGCTATTGGGTACACTTCTAAATGCAACTTTCTAAATGTACTTCTAGTTTCAACTTTTCACAGAGAGGCTATTGGGCACATTTCTAAATTCGACTATCCACAGAGAAGCTATTGGGTACACTTCTGAATTCCACTTTTCACAGAGAGGCTGTTGGGCACTCTTCTAAATTCTACTTTTCACAGGGAGGCTGTTGGGTACACTTCTAAATTCGACTTTCCACAGAGAAGCTATTGGGTACACTTCTAGATGTACTTCTAAATTCAACTTTCCACAGAGAGGCTATTGGGCACACTTCTAAATTCAATTTTTCTCAGAGAGGCTATTGGGTACATTTCTAAATGCAACATTTCACAGCTAATGGGCACACTTCTAAATTCAACTTTCCACAGAGGAGCTATTGGGTACACTTCTGAATTCCACTTTTCACAGAGAGGCAGTTGGGCACTCTTCTAAATTCTACTTTTCACAGGGAGGCTGTTGGGTACACTTCTAAATTAAACTTTCCACAGAGAAGCTATTGGGTACGCTTCTAAATGTACTTCTAAATTCAACTTTTCACAGAGAGGCTATTGGGCACACTTCTAAATACTACTTTTCACAGAGAGGCTATTGGGCACATTTCTAAATTCAACTTTTCATAGAGAGGCTATTGAGCACAATTCTAAATGCAACATTTCACAGCTATTGGGCACACTTCTAAATTCAACTTTCCACAGAGAGGCTATTGGGCACATTTCTAAATTCAACTTTTCATAGAGAGGCTCTTGAGCACAATTCTAAATGCAACATTTCACAGCTATTGGGCACACTTCTAAATTCAACTTTCCACAGAGAGGCTATTGGGCACATTTCTAAATTCAACTTTCCACAGAGAGGCTCTTGAGCACAATTCTAAATGCAACATTTCACAGCTATTGGGTACACTTCTAAATGTAACTTTCCAAATGTACTTCTAGATTCAACTATCCACAGAGAGGCTATTGGGCGCACTTCTAAATAGTACTTTTCACAGGGAGGCTATTGGGTACACTTCTAAATTCAACTTTTCACAGAGAGGCTATTGGGCACAATTCTAAATGCAACATTTCACAGCTATTGGGCACACTTCTAAATTCAACTTTCCACAGAGAGGCTATTGGGCACAATTCTAAATGCAACATTTCACAGCTATTGGGCACACTTCTAAATTCAACTTTCCACAGAGAGGCTATTGGGCACAATTCTAAATGCAACTTTTCACAGCTATTGGGCACACTTCTAAATTCAACTTTCCACAGAGAGGCTATTGGGCACAATTCTAAATGCAACTTTTCACAGCTATTGGGCACACTTCTAAATTCAACTTTCCACAGAGAGGCTATTGGGCACAATTCTAAATGCAACTTTTCACAGCTATTGGGTACACTTCTGAATTCGACTTTCTAAATGTACTTCTATATTCTACTTTCACAGAGAGGCTATTAGAGAAGCTATCTAAGTGTGGCATAAGCTAACAATCACATTTCTGGCTAGATGAGGGGCAGGCTAATCAGTGTGGTTCTCTAGGGCAATGGTGCTGATTAACATTAGACTGCAGGCCATTGAAAGGTATGTGAGAGTGGCAGGAGCTTTCTGGAGTAGAGTAATTGCTCTACCCCCCACCCAAGCCAGCACTTACAGTTTTGTCGGTGTCTGGTGGTTTCCTTGGCTTCCCCTGCAGACACCTGCTGACACTTCCTGGAGCCGTCCTTGGCCTTGGGGCCCTTAGCCGCTGGGGCTGCCGGGCAGAGGGCTGCCCTGGGAGGACCTGTGATGAAGGGCTCACGGCCCAATGAGAGCGGGGGTGGGCGGGTTGGGAGGCGGTAGGGGAGCGGGAAACAGGAAGAGGGTGCGGTGTGGGAGAGGGACGTTCCGAGGGCCTGGGGGCCCAGTTGGCTCTAAAATCAGAGGCATGCCCAGAAGGGCTTCCTTACCTTGCGTCGGCCGCCTGCACTGAAATGCAGGGGCCGCCGCGAGGAGGGTCGCTAGACCCTTCCAGCTGGGGCTCACGGCCCAATCAGAGCGGGGGTGGGCCGGTTGGGAGCCGGGAGGTGAGCGGGAAACAGGAAGAGGGTGCGGGGTGGGAGAGGGACGTTCCGAGGGCCTGGGGGCCCAGTTGGCTCTAAAATCGGAGGCATGCCCAGAAGGGCTTCCTTACCTCGCGTCGGCCGCCTGCACTGAAATGCAGGGGCCGCCGCGAGGAGGGTCGCTAGACCCTTCCAGCTGGGGCTCACGGCCCAATCAGAGCGGGGGTGGGCGGGTTGGGAGGCGGGAGGGGAGCAGGAAACAGGAAGAGGGTGCGGGGTGGGAGAGGGACGTTCCGAGGGCCTGGGGGCCCAGTTGGCTCTAAAATCGGAGGCATGCCCAGAAGGGCTTCCTTATCTCGCGTCGGCCGCCTGCACTGAAATGCAGGGGCCGCCGCGAGGAGGGTCGCTAGACCCTTCCAGCTGGGGCTCACGGCCCAATCAGAGCGGGGGTGGGCGGGTTGGGAGGCGGGAGGGGAGCGGGAAACAGGAAGAGGGTGCGGGGTGGGAGAGGGACGTTCCGAGGGCCTGGGGGCCCAGTTGGCTCTAAAATCGGAGGCATGCCCAGAAGGGCTTCCTTACCTCGCGTCGGCCGCCTGCACTGAAAATAATGAGGAAGGCCACCAGGGGGCGCGTGGGTGAGTTCTCTCTCTACGTGAGATCCGCACCCTGTGGTCTCACAAGTAGACTGAGCCACCACTAGCGGACCCCCTGCCCAGAAATGTACAGAAAATCAGACGTAGCAGGCGACCCCCTAACGGGTGATCCAACAACCAAGCAAATCGGTGCAGGAACCACAAAGAAACACTGTGTGGGAGCAGAGCCACCCTGTTTCCAGATCGGCCCGTGGGCACATGCCGAAAGAAGCTTGGAGCTGCGTTCGAGCCTCCGAGCTGCCTGACCTCCACAGCACCCCGATTTAGAGGGGAACAAGTCTGTTGGACAACGTTAAACACCTTTCAGGTGCTCCGCGTCCCACCGGGGGAGACAAGGAAGGGACGGTCCGTGGGCAGATCCAGTCCCTGTCGAAGCGCTCCAGCAGGGCGCAGAAGGTGAGCAGCCCAGCTCTCATATCAGACGCTCCCTTCTGCTGCCCTCCGCCCACCCTTTTATCATTACAATTTGCAGCGGGACGACTGGTACCCCACGGCAAAACGAATTGTAAAGTTTGCTGCCGGGAATTCTGCTGCGCCTCATAGGCTGATACGAAGGTTCTGGACCTCGCGCACAACTTCGGAGCGCCCCCCCAACCCAGCCGAGCCTTAGCCAGCGCTTGCCCCCACTTCTACGTGGTAGCATACGACTACACCGTGACTGACTGTCCCTCCCTACGCTCTTGACTCTGCTAACAAATCAGACAAGTGAGCCATAAAGAATCTCCCCTTAGCAGCACTACCACATCTGCCACTACAGTGCAAGCTGCCTCCTCAACACGGACTGGACTCCTGCCCCCCCCCATCACACGCAATGGGACACTGGCACCAAGACAAAGCCAGTCAGCAAACTTCCCATCACCACTGATCTTTCCACATGTGCACAGACTGATATCCCTTCTCACTCAAGCACATGAGCACTCCGTGGTCAGACCCAGAGGAAGGCCCTGCCATCTCTCATCACCTGAAGCATGAATGTAGCACACTCCTCATAAAGACCCTTATTAAGACGCAGAACCCAGGGTATTACCACAGTCTCACTAGCATAAAGTGGGGATGCCTTCCCAGATCAACTAACACGAAATTGAGTCAACCCAGTGAAACGACGCAGACCACGGATGAGCGGTGTATACTATAACACGCTTCTGGGACCATTCTGAAACCACCTGACTTAGAATCCTTGCATCATAAACGCCACGGCAAGTGTCAAATAAAGGGTACACCTTTGGAACCTCAACAAGCGAATAGAAGGTCACATCAGGAACGGAAATTGTGAATTCAAGCCCCCGAATTGGACACCCTTCCTGGGCATAGTAGCCATCTTTGCGGAAGTCATCACCAACTGTAGGCCGGAAAGACCCCCTCAGACGCCGAACAAAGTCAACACCCACCAGGTGTTAACCCACAACAATATTGTGATTGGATCAGAGCCTCACTAGAACTGCGCCCATCATCCATACGTGATAGGAAAACACTCCCCTCTCTCTTGAAGGGTTGGGGCCCCGGAAATGAGGTGTGAACCCTCCTTCAATCAACAGACTGTATCAGAAACTGTTTGTTTATCCTCGTAGATATCAGAAGACTTCTTACGGACCCCAGACTCCAAGAATACCCTGGTGGCCCTCTACCAACCCCTTTAAGTGACACTAACGGTTTTCAACCGTCAACCCCTGGCGAGTGACAACCTCCTGCCCTTCGTCGAGACACACAATAGAGGCCAAAAATATTCCCCTCGCCACGGAGCGGCCACCGTAAGAGCACAGTGGAAGGATCACCTGTGCATATATGGACATAAAACTGAAACTAGCTAAGTTTGCCTACTACCCCTCTGTACTGCTGGTGAAAACGCTTGAAATCCGACTACGGAGACCCCCGGACATTGCAGCCCTCCTGAGCGAAATAAGGAACATGGGGGCCAACATTGGTAGGAAGATTGACAAGATCACACAGCGAATGGATAAGATCGAAGAGAGACTCGAAGGAGTTGAGAATAACCAAGCCTCCATAGACACTCTTGAAACCCAAATGGAACTCAGAATAGCTGAGATAGAGCAGAGAGAAGAAGAGTTTTGTCTTAAAATGGATGACATAGAAAATCGCGAGAGACGAAACAACCTGCGCTTTTTTGGCATTCCAGAACAAGATGGTGAAACGGAAGGGGAACTTAGGATGACGCTCCACGATATAATTAAGCTATTGGTCGCCGATGAGGAGATTGATGAACCTAAAACAGAGAGAATACATAGGGCAGGAGGTCCAGCAGGTGGACCCAGATCTGTCCTTGCCCACTTCCGTAGGTACCAGGACAAAGCCAGGATCTTAGAAAAAGCCAAATCTAGTGGATCTATCACCCTCGGAGGAGCACGAATCACGATCTTTCAGGACCTATACTCCTTGACTTTGGCGCTGAGGCGAATGTGTGGTCCCCTCACAAGATGGCTCAAGGAACACGGGACCCGATATAGATGGGGTTACCGCTTCTCCCTTTCTTTTGAACATGAAGGCAAAAAAATGCACTGAGATCCGAAAAAGAGATTCGAACCTGCACTTCGGAACTAATGGAGACACGTGAAGATGGTGGAGATCATGGAGAAGTAGGACAAAGTGGGAAACAATGGCATCTCCAAGGCCCAAGAGAAAACGGGTCAAGGGATCGAGAAAATTCCGGAGAGGCAACACTTCGCCTGAGGGTGATAATTAAGTTCAGTGGATACCACATTGAATCTTCTAAAGTTCACTACCACTCATCCTCGAAATACCCAAGACACTTGTGAATATGCCCTTCTAGTAACGCCCTGGCGGAGGGATCCCACCTAGATGGGACTCCCCCCTCTGGCCCCGGTGACCACGAAAGAGAAACTGCTGCATGTGGAAGATGCCAGGGGGGGAGTGGTACGACGGCAGAATATGTGACCGGTCCTCTAGGCCCAGACCCCGCCCGGGTTGGGCATGGGCAAAAACACTATTTATTTGAACAACTTCTTGCTGAGGAGAGAAAGTGTCACAGAAGACGAACTCACGTGAGGATCGAGTTTTCAACCTGTTTTATGAGTTAATGTGTTGATATGGGTAGGGGGGGGAGTAAAATGGGGGCTCAAAACGTTATTTAGAATATTGTGTGAGATGGGACCATGAGGTAATGGTTGCCACTGGTGGTCCGATACTGAATCAGTGTTTTCAACTGATGTTGGTCAGACGCCATCAACCGGGGATGGAGAACAGGGGCGGGTGGAGGGAGGGGGAAGAGCGGAGCGGGAGGGGGGCAGGTTAGGAACATAATCCTCATTGAATCACAAATTGGAGCACACCAGGCTAGTTGATGGAACTCTGGGTTGTCGATCCTGGCTGAGAGGTCACTTGAAATATGTGTTTATAAATGGTGGTTAACACGGACCCACAGATGAGAGGCCTCCTTCGGGTGGGAACACTATATGTTAAGGGTTTCAACTCCCCAACCAAAAGATCGTTGGTAAGCCAGGAATTCTGCAGTGGGAGGCTTGATGTCCTCCTCCTACAAGAAACAAAATATGCCAGAGGGGAAGAACGAAGACTCCTGGGGGTACGTACGGGGTCAGAGTTTTGGGGTTCTGGTCCTCTAAGAAAAGGGGGAGTAGGCATACTCATTAGAAAAGAGCAGGGCTTCACGACCACCAAGATTTGGCCATATGTAGGGGGGCATGTTGCAGGTTCTATAGAAAAAGTGAATGTCACATTTGCCACAGTATACTCCCCCAACCCGGGACAATCCCAGTTTCTTGCCAAGACAATCCCCAAAATCGTGCTAGAAGCCATGGGCCATGTCCTCCTTGGAGGGGACTTTAACATATGGGTAGAAACCAGTCTAGACAGGAGAGCGGGTAATCCTGATTCGGGGGAACCAGCCGAGGGAGGTCACGCTGAGGTTGCGAACATGTTCGACATATATAGGCTATGAGATGCATGGCGGGAGCTCCATCCCGACGAGCAGGGTTATACCTTCTATTCTGCCCCCCACAATACGTTTACCAGAATTGACTATATATATCTGTCAGAGGAACTATATGATACCGCAACAAGATCAGAGATTACAACTGATGTTCACTGGGACAACTTGCCCACAAAGGGGGGTCGATGGCGAAGCAATGAAACCCTTTGGAAAGATCCTGTCTTCAAGACAGAGATGGAAAATTAGATTAAAAAATACTTCAAGATGGGGGCGCTGTTGCGCGGCAAACAAGATGGCCGCTTAAATGTCGCGCTCCGGACTGGCAGAGCGATTGATCCTGTTTAGTACCGCCCGACGCTGCCTGTGACCCTGCTGGACTGCACCCGATCCTTCGTGAGCCTTGCCGCCGTGGCTGTGTGAAGCCTGGAGCCTCTCCGCGCCCCGAGGACGGGGCTGTGCCTTCCTTCCCTGACGGCGGCTGTGACCTCCCGCTCTCCCCGCCCCGCGGCTCCGGCGGCGTCGGCTCTCCTACTCACTTGAGGCCGCGGTGCTGCGGGCCGCCCTGGGGGAGGGGCGCCCGCCCGGCGAGGCGCGCCGGACCTTCGCGGCCGGCCGGGCCTCTCTCCGCTCCTCCACGCGTCCCGACCCGATGGTCGGTGACTGCTGGCCCCTCCACCTATTTGGCGTGGCCCGCCGGCGCTGGCCAGCCTCAGGCCCTCGAGCCAGATCCCGAGGCGCCCCGACGACACTGGAGTGCTCGAGAGGTAAGGGGCGTGTGGGGGGGGTTGTGCCTGGCTGCTGCGGCCCCGGACCGGACACTCGCTCTCTCTCCTGTCCCGCGAGTGGTCCCCCTGCACTCAGGCCGGCGCCGCCGCTGGGCCTGATGCGGCGCTGACCCCCCCACCCCTGCCTGGGTCCTGCCTCCCTGCTGACATTGCCGCTCCCCACCTGAGGCCTATTGGGTCGCCCCGGACACCGTGACCCGCCGGGCCGCGGCATACTCTTCGTGGCAAATGTACCCTGCTGTTGCCTGTGTCTTGGAGCTGCGGAGTCGGGGCACACACTACACTGGCCACGGGCTTCACTGGAGCATCGCACCTGCCACTGTGACTTGCATCGCCCGGTTACGCTTGGCCCTGCTGTATCCCCCTTGCCACCAATCTCGGCGACATTTGCCCGCCAGCCTCCGAGGGGTCATAGCCTCTTCTACTCCTCACCTCCCGGACTCTTGGTGAGCCCACTAGTTGCTCCACGCCTGCATTGACCCTGTATACGCATCGGTCCCGGCGATCTGGAGAGCCGTCCTCGCACTAGTATCAAGTTCTCATTTCTCCCCCTTCCTTTTCCTCGATCTCCGATACTGCCAGGATGACTAAAGGGGGCGCGAGGAAGCAGAGCTCCATCAATATGTTCGCGAAGACTGCGGGGAGATCATCTGGGGAGGCTGCTGCGCAGGCCTCTACCGCCCCGCCCGACGCAGCCCCGGAGTCCCAGAATATGATGGACTTTATACGGGAGGGTTTCACTGCTCTTCACTCAAAACTAGACGATATGAACGGCACCATATCTTCTATTAAGGCCCACATTGAGAGGACTGACAGCCGTGTATCGGAGGTTGAGACGCGGGTCGGCTCCGCTGAGGATGCGCTGGGGGCCCTACGTACCGAGGTTGCCGCTCTTTCCAACCGTGCCCTTGAGGTGGAAAAGAAAAATGAAGATTTGGAATCCCGCTCGAGGCGCAACAATCTCCGCATTATTGGGGTCCCCGAGGATGAAATCCACGAGCCAATGGAGGACTTTGTTCAGCGCACACTTCTGTCGCTCCTCGATGAGCCCGAGCTTTCTCCACACTTCGCAATTGAGCGGGCACACCGCGCTCTGGTGGCTAAACCTAGGCCCGGCGCCCCACCTCGGCCCATCATAGCTCGTGTGCTGAACTACCGCGACCGTGACGCCCTCCTCAGGGCCGCAAGACTCAAAGGTGAGCTATTACTGGGCGGCGCAAGGATTCATCTTTACCCGGACTTCTCAACGGCCGTCGAGCGGGAACGCAAGACCTTCCAAGCGGTGAAACGCAGGCTACGTGACCACTCAATCAAATATGCTATGCTCTATCCCGCCAAGCTCCGCATAGAGCATGCCAACCAGGTGTTGTTCTTCACGATTCCAGAGAGGCCTCCAAATTCATTGATGAACACTTCCCTGGCTGATCCTTCTCCCCTGACCTCGGTTCAGCAGTTATCCTAGGTTCCCGACGGGGGGCGCCTGGACCCTTCCGCCTTCCCGTACCGGGGCCACGCTGATCCTTCATCCCGTTGCCTGCTTGCTCAGTTCAACTTACAGGGCCCGCCCGGATCGCCACGTGCGAGAACTTTGTCCAATCTACATTTTACCTCCATTGTGGGCATCTTATGTTCTACTTGCTCTGCTGCAACCCGGAGCGTTACGGCCAGTCAGGCCTACAGGCCCCCAGGCGCTGATGCCTTTGTTTTGGTTTTGTCTGCAAGGGGATGGGCTTGTCATCCCTCTGGTTGGGGGGGGTGTGGGTGGGAGGGGGTCATGTTGTGGTTTTTGTTATTGAAAAGTTAGCGCTGGCAGCGAAGGCGGACTGTGCTGAGGCACTCTGGTACTGTTGTTGTCGTAGGACCGTGAACCCGACCCTTTGGTCACTGACATTCTTCTCATCCCGAACACCATCATACTGTGATTGAGAGTGCCCTGACCTTTATGAGCTGGAACGTACGGGGACTGGGTAATTATAGAAATATGAGGCAACTTCAGTTGCAGGCCGAGCGCCATGGATCCAAGATTCTCTTTTTACAAGAGACTCATGCCCGTTCTGTACAATGCATGCGTTTTGCCAAATCCTGGGGCCCCCATAGGTTTTTCACCGACTATTCCACCCAAAGCCGGGGAGTCATGACCCTCATTCACAAGAGCCTCCATTTCACCCCCATCTCCTCGACAATCGACCCCCAAGGTAGATATGTATTGCTCCACGCCATGCTACACCACAAGGAAGTGGTTCTTCTGAACATCTATGGCCCTAACCTGGATGACCCGGATTTTTATGTGCAGGTCACCTCCCTTCTCGATGGCTTTCCCCTTGTTCCAATCCTTTGGGGTGTGGACTTCAACGCGATCTTTGATGTAGCTCTTGATAGATCAGGCTCCAGGCCCCGTCACCTCTCCAGGGCGGCTTACGCTGTACTGTCTTCCCTTCCCCGTCTGGCCATGGTGGATGCATGGAGATTCTTTTACCCTGATTCTCGCATCTACTCTTTCTACTCCTCTGTTCATGACTCCTATTCTCGCATCGACAGGTGGGTGATCTCTAACGTATTGGTTAAGAGCGTAACACAATTAATGATCCTTCCCAGAACCCTGTCTGACCACTCTCTTATTACCGTCACCGTCCATTGGGGCCCCGATCCCGCCCGCATCCGACACTGGAAATTGAAACCCCTCTCCTTACTGGACCCGGAGTTCTGCTCCGAACTCGAGTTGTCGATCGAGGAGCTCTTCGAGACCAACACGGGCTCAGTAACGTCTCAGGCCACCTTATGGGAGTCCTTCAAGGTGTATATTAGAGGGATTGCGCTGTCCAAGGAGAATGGGGTCCTTAAGTCGATCCGTAGAGACCTTGCCACCAGCGAATCTAGACTCTCGACCCTGGAAGCTACATGCTCACTTCACTCTACCCCGGGCAACCTGGCTGACATCGGGAAGGAATTGGACAAGTTCCGTTCTCTTGCGGACCGTGAGCAGAGGTTCCTCGATAACCCTGGCATGGCAAGGAGGTATGGGGAGGGAGAGCGCCCCGGCCGCTTTCTGGCTCGGTTGATCCGACACGAGACGGGGTCCCCACACATCCTGGGGGTTGAGAGATCTGATGGCTCTATGGCTGTCCCTTCACAGGAGGTCAACAGGGAATTTTTCACCTTCTACGAACCCCTATACTCCAACGCTGATGAGGTATCGGTGGCGGAGATCGACTCCTTTCTCGATGCCCTTCCTCTGTCAACTTTGTCTTCGGAGACCGCGGGTTCCCTCGACTCCCCTCTCACGCGGGAGGAGCTGTCGGACGCTATTGATTCCCTATCTTCGGGCCGCGCCCCTGGCTCGGACGGTGTCCCGGTCGAGTTCTACAAGCGTTTCAAGTCACAACTGCTCCCTCACTTGCTGGCTCTCTGGGAGGAGTCCGTGGAGGCCGGGGTGCTCCCCCCTTCTCTCCGCGAGGCCACAATCACAGTACTACTTAAGTCCGGTAAACCCCCTTCACAGTGCGGTTCGTATCGCCCGCTCTCTCTCACAAACTGCGATGTCAAGATATTTGCCAAGGCTCTGGCTCTCCGGCTGGCTCCCTTCCTACCATCTATTATCCACCCGGACCAGGCTGGTTTTATCCCGGGTCGCTCTACCTCCCTGAACCTGAGGCGCCTATTCAACATTATTGACAGAATCAGCCCCGAGTCACACGCAGTGGCGGCTACCCTTGACATGCAAAAGGCGTTTGACTCGGTTTCATGGAGGTATCTGTGGCGGGTCCTCGAGGGCTGCAAATTCGGCCCCTCTTTTCTCTCCTGGGTCAGACTGCTTTACTCCGATCCGGTTGCCAGGGTCAGCACCGGCGACCGTTACTCCCCCCTCTTCAAGATCGCCAGGGGGACGAGACAGGGGTGCCCCTTCTCTCCCCTGGTCTTTGCTATAGCAATCGAGCCTTTCGCCGACATGCTCCGCCAATTTCACGCTCATAGGGGCCTCCGCTCCGCGGGACAGACGGACATAGTGTCCCTTTATGCGGATGAGGCGTTGTTGTTTGTGCGCTCCCCTTCCACCAACTTACCCCCTATACTAGAGGACATTATTCGGTTCGGTCGAGTCTCGGGCCTTAAAGTGAATTGCTCGAAATCCATTCTTTTCCCGCTCACGGAATGCACCTCTCCTCCCCCCGACACCCTCGGTTTCACATGGGCCCAATCCACATTTACCTACCTGGGGACGGTGGTGACTCGCCAGCGCGAGCTGACCTTCCATGAAAACTACCAGGAGTATCTCACACACTTGACAGCTAAGATCCAGGTCTGGGATAAACTCCCGATTTCTTTGGCTGGCAGGATAGGTCTGCTGAAAATGGTGGTGTTGCCCCAGCTGCTCTACAGATTCGCTAACATACCCTTGTGGCCGGGGGTGGGCTTTTTTCGCGACTTGACCCGCACCGTGAACTCCTTTCTTTGGCACTCGGGTGCGGTTCGCCTTAAAATCGGGACCCTTTCCACTCCCATGTCTAACGGGGGCCTCGGTGCCCCTGACTTTCTTAAATACTGGCTGGTGTCCCAAATCCAATATACCTCTTACTGGTTTAATACTACGGATCCCCCCCCGCACGTCCGACTTGAGAAGCTTGCGGTGATTGACCGGGACATCCGCTCCCTGGTGTTGCAACCCGCCCCCCTGGCACAGGACTCACAGAGCCCGGTCGCCTGCACAGCCGTTGCACTGGCGAAAATGTGGAAGCTGACGGGGACTGCCTATGCCTTCCATGGTAATCTCCCTCTTTGGAATTTTCTCCCTGGGGTCCCGCGGGTTCCACCGGGCACGGTTCGCCGATGGGCGGACGCGGGCTTCGAGCTGTTACGCGACGTGTTTTACCAGGGTATATTCGTCGAGTGGCCCAACCTCCCCTTGCCCTTGAGAAGAGACCGGAGTGTATGGCTTCAATACGCATCTCTTCGTAGGACCCTTAAGCGGCATTACCAAACGTTCCCTGCATTGCCACCTGACGACCCTGCCATTGAGGAGCTCTCCTCCCCCGGCCCCACGAGGGGTAAGATCTCTAGGTTATATGCCATGCTACAATCCAGATCGGTCCCAGACTTCGCTAAACTGAAACGCGCTTGGGAGGCAGACCTCGGTGTTGAGATGTCGGATGATCGCTGGACACACCTATGCGAACGCACACATCGAGTTTCCTTCAACTCCCGGTTTAAACTTATTCAATTCAAAGTGCTTCACAGGTTTCACCACACCCCGATCAGACTACACCGTATGTCCAGCGATCACCCTGCCAGCTGCCCCAGATGCGGCCAGGATGATGCCGACTACATCCACATGATCTGGTCCTGCCCCCGCCTCGCACAATTTTGGGAGGCCGTTTGTTTGACAGTATCCGCTGTGACTGAGCACCCCATTGCTCTCTCTCCGCTGGTATGCCTCTTTCATGATCTCCCAGGCCTCCCCCGAGATTCCAAGAAACTAGCTGGTCTCTGCCTGCTTCTCGCGGTGCGCTCCATCCTGCTCTGTTGGCTTCGCCCCTCATCTCCCACACACGCCCAATGGCTGAGAGCGGTCACGTGGGCCTCTGACTCCGAGGAAACCTGGTCCCACTTACAACCCACCCACTCCAGACCTAGAAACATCTGGCTCAGGTTCCGCTCCTACATGTCTGACCTTGTCGAGACACCGGATACCTCCTCCCCTCCCGCTTCCCCCCACCAGCTTGGGTCCTTACCCCTGCCATAGTTTCCTGATGTCCTTCTTTACGATGTGACTGTATTTTGTTCTTTGGATGTTTCACCATGTGTAGTAACCCCTGCGCACCTACGCTATGTACGTTGTCTTTTACACTGTAACTGTAACGCTCACCTGATTCCCGTAGAGGCGCCGGTCTTGACTGGGCGTATACCGTATCTTCAAAGGTGATGTGTAACACACGGCTGGCACTTTGGGCTGGACCTCTGTGCACTGTATGTCTGGCTCGAAGGGTAAGATGTCTGCAGATAGAAAATGTGGGATTAATGAACTGGGTTATTGAATGTCTCTCTCTTCTTCCCTTTCTCTTCTCCTGTAGAACCCCAAAGGTTAACGCTCTCACCTTAGGTAAGTGAACGCCGTGCTCTCCATCTGCCTCGAGGCAGGGTGCTGTAACCAGTTTCTTCACTGGATAAGGGGAGCAGGCCTCTTGACTTCAGAGGACTGCTGTCCGTCGTTTACTGCACGCACGGTAAGTTTCGAGTAATTCTAATGTCTTTAAAGTCTTTAGTAATGATGTCTCTTGTTTTGCAGGGTTCCAGCGATGGCGGATGGCGGGCTGAAGTGAGTTGAAGATGGAGCCCGTGTGATGAATAGAAGCGCCTGGAAGCACGTAAGTAAGCGCTTGTTGCCTGCTTCACGATGCGCTCTAACTGTCTTTTTATTTTGCAGGTACAAGTTCGGGGCGGCTGCAGGGTGCCGGAATACCCACTGGGTTAGATGTGGAAAGGAGTAATGGCACGTGAGTATTAAAGTTCCCCAATGTCTTTAAACGCACCTTGTTTTGTCTTTCAGATGCGGGATGCAGCGCCGAAGGCCTCCGGAGCGTGCGAAGAGTTGGTAAGCTTTTGTCTTTCAGATGCCGGAATGCAGTGTGAAGACTTCCGGAGCGCACGAAGAGTAGGTAAGCCTTTGTCTTTCAGATGCCGGAAGGCAGCACGAGGCGTTGGTGACAGCCGATGGACCAGGTAAGTGAAGAGCTGTCACTGAAGACCGTAATGCTAACCTGTTCTTTCTTGTCTTTATAGGTGTTGCTGAAGACTGGATTCAGAATGGTAAGCCTTTTTCCTTAGGCCCAGGATCAGATGCAGAAGACACGATGAGCGTTCTGCCGCTGAGGATGCAGAATAACGCAAAGCAAGATTCATCCATCGGGTGTGGTTTAAATAGCCTCCTGTAGTGCTTAGGTGTCTCCTTCCACAGCCACGCCTAGGTAAGAAAAGAGTTCCTGCTTTCCAGAAGAGTTCCAGTGTTCTGAATCTAGGGAGTGGCTCCTGCCCCACCCAACAGGAAAAGTAGTTCCAAACAGAAGAGGATCAGAGACTCAACTGGCAGGCAAGTAAGCAGCATGGTCTGCTGCAGGTAAGTCCACCCAAGCATTATGAGCCCGGCGCTTCCAGCGCTGGGACTGGGCATATTTATGAGCCTGGTGCCACTGGCGCCAGGACTGGGTCCAAAAGGTCCCAATTGGGACTGGTTGGCACTCGGAACCTGGGTTATGGATCTGCTTCCAAGGGAGTTGGGAAAACCCTGACCTTTTGGAAGCAGAGATCATGACAGTAACTGCCTGACGCTGTTCGCCTGTGTTTTGCTGCCACGCTTATAATAAAAAGAAGTTTAAAAAAAAAAACAAAAACAATACTTCAAGATAAATAATCCTGGGGAGGTTTCCAAATGGACGGTGTGGGAGGCGGGAAAGGCTACCTGGCATGGTGTCCTGATAAGAGATATCTCGAACAAGAAGAGAGAAAGGACTCTGGTTGAGAATAAGCTCAGAAAGGAGATCTGTCTTTTAGATGATGAAATGAGAAGAGATGAAAGTGGGACGGCAGATAAGATCTTGGAGGCGAACAGGAAGACGGAAGAACTCTGTCTCCTAGAACACAGACTAATAGCCCGCAGGTTGCAACTTCTAAGACAGAAATTCTATTAAAAAGGGGATAAGGTAGACGCACTGTTGGCTGCCAGGTTACGTGAACAACGAGCTGAGCGGAGAGTTTTAGAAATAGAGAACGGGGAGAATCTCCAGACTGCAACAAATCCGGACATCCCTGAAGCCTTCACCGCCTTCTACGAGTCCC
Organism: Ambystoma mexicanum; assembly: GCF_040938575.1. Taxonomy (NCBI): domain Eukaryota; kingdom Metazoa; phylum Chordata; class Amphibia; order Caudata; family Ambystomatidae; genus Ambystoma; species Ambystoma mexicanum. The sequence continues at coordinate 1,088,639,639 of NC_090922.1, read as the reverse complement.
TATAATGATCGGAAATGCAGCCCGACTTGATGGGAACTGAAGGTTATCTGTCCTCTGTCAAAATGCCGAAACTCTCTTGTGATGAATCTCTTGTATTAGACAGCCCGATAACTGATGAAGAGGTTAAAGATGCTGTTAAGAGGCTATCACTGGGCAAAGCCCCCGGAGAGGACGGCTACACCGCTGGATTCTTCAAATCCTTCCTTTCCTCCCTCCTCCCTTTCATGGTAGAACTCTTTAATGAGATTCTCGACACTGGGAGGGCTCCAGAATCTTTTGTTCAGGCTCTGATATCGGTAATTCCTAAGGAGGGAAGAGACCCCAGACAATGTGGTTCATACCGTCCCATATCTTTGTTGAATCTGGATGCCAAAATGTATACCAGAATCCTTGCGGCCCGACTAGAGATATTTATGCCACGCCTAATACACGCCGATCAGGTTGGTTTTATATTGGGTAGACATGGAGCTGATATGATACCATGAGAAAGACTCTACACCTGATGAATGCATCCCAGAACATGACCAATGACCCTGCCCTTCTGTCGGTTGACGCAGAGAAGGCCTTTGACAGGGTCGAATGGGGCTTTCTCATGGCAGTCCTCTGCAAAGTGGGGATAGGCCCGAAATTCAGGAGTGGGATCCAGGCGGTGTACATATCCCCCAGGGCATCCATTTTTGTTAATGGAGAATACTCCTGCTGATTTGAACTGGGCATGGGCACGTGACAAGGATGCCCTCTCTCAGCAATACTTTTTGCCCTTTCACTGGAACCCCTAGCCCAGAAACTAAGGGACGACCGTCAGGTGGAGGGACTTCAGATAGGGGGAACAGAATACAAAGTGGCTTTGTATGCAGATGACCTACATCTGCACATTTCGAACCCCACATCCTCTATACCCAGAGTGATCCAATGAATCAAAGAATATGGGGTGCTCTCTGGTTTCAAAATCAATGAGGCTAAATCAATACTATTCACCCTGCACAAATCCACACAAGCAGACATGGATAGATTCTCTCTGCTAGGACTTGTGGTGGAATGAGTCAAGCTAAAATATTTGGGCATACATGTCACGCGGGACATAGATAAACTCTACAAAGCTAATTTCTCTCCCCTCCTCTTAAGGTTTCATGCAGATCTCGCCAAATGTGAAAAACGGACAATATATTGGTTAGGTAGGCTCAATGCAATTAAAATTGTCTGCCTCCCCCGTTTTCTTTAACCCTTTCAGATGCTCCCGATCAAAATGCCTAAACCCTTCTTTGATGAGGTTAAAAGAGCTATTGTGAGGTCCCTCTGGTAAGGCAAAAGTCCAAGAGTTACCTATGACACTCTCACATTACCCAAAGATAAAGGTGGGGTGGGTCTGCCAGACCTGTGGAAATACTATCAAGCTGCCCAACTACGAATCCTGATCCCCCACTTACGGAACCATAAAGAACCCCAATGGATTGCATTAGATAATCATTACTTGGCCCCAGCGACTGTCTTTGAGTGGCTATGGGTACCTAGAAACAAATTGTTACGACAATTGAGGGACCACCCGATATTGGGAACTATATGGGAAATATGGAGGAAGAGGAGTGACATGCAAAAAATCACCACATGGCCGTCCCACCTGAGTCATCTATGGGCCCCTGGCATTAGGGAAATCATTCCTAACTTGGAGAGATTTCAATCCTGGTTTGAAAGTGGGCTGGAGAGGGCTGGTCAGTTATGGAAGAATGGCTCCTTTATTACGATTTCGGAACTGGGGGAGGCCTTAGGTTTGGGGCCCCTGCCTGTCTTTCAATTCTTGCAGATTGAGGGGGCCCTGACAAGGGATGAGTCGAAAGATAACATGAGCAGAGAACTCACCCCCTTCGAAAAGCTGTTGAATTCCAGGACGGAAATGAAAGGGTTAATATCTGCTATTTATAGAGCACTGATTGAGGCTGGGAGAGTCTCCACGTTGCCCCTGAGGAGTACATGGGAAAAAGATCTGGGTGAGGAAGTTGACCCGGACATGTGGGGGAGGATATGTAGGACTGCTCCCCAGGTTTCCATATCCAGTCAATATAAGCTTTATGCAATCAAACTATCACACAGGTGGCAATATGACCCCCTTAGGCTCTCCAGGATGTTCCAGTCAATGAGCCCTTTGTGCTGGCATGGATGTGGTGAAGTCTCTGACTATTGGCACATGTGGTGGGGCTGCCCCCGGGTTAGAGATTATTGGGATGAGGTCCTAGGGTGGATCAAAGACCTGGACGGAATTCAGAGGTCCACAGAACCTTTTCTTATTCTATTCGGATCTGAACGATGTGATGAGGAACGGAAAAGAATCACGGGTCTAGCGGCTCACCTTTTATTAGCCGCGTGTGCCACCCAGGTAATGAAGTGGAAGTCTGATAGAACACCAAGCAAGGGTGAATCGATTAATGTAGCAATAAAGGTTTGTGTCATGGAAAAGATAACCTCGACTTTACATGCAAAGTCTGCGCAATGTGACATGATTTGGGAAGACTTTGTGCGCAAATATATGCCTGAGACCAAACTTCAGGGTACGGAAGGAGACTAGATAACTCTGTTCTTTCCCCCGGAGGAAACATACCGACCTACTAAATTGGAAGAAACTGACATCACGGCCCAGAAGGAACTATACAAAACCAACCAAGCCAATGGATGTTACTAGAGAAACTGCACTGTGCACCAATTGTGTTATTTAGACAAATGTATACCAGGGATTGAATAAGGAGAGACTGTTTGGGGGAGGGTGTAGGTGGGGGGAGAAAATTATTTTTATTTTGGACACTTAGCGGAAAAGATTTTGATTATTTGTATACCACGTTGTTGAGTTATGAACATTGTCTTGTAATGCTTTTTCTTCTGTTTTGAAATTCTTAATAAAGTCAAATTTAAAAAAAAAGAAAAGGATATAATGTAATTCCAAGTGTTTAAGGAACAAAACCATAACTCGTTTCACACATGTAGCGGAACTCTTCTCTATTACTGTAAAAAAGTAGAACTTATAAACGTTATGTGCAACCTGAGTGGCAAACATTCTATGTTACAACATTACTGACTGATTTCGTGTTATGCGACATTCTATGTCCCAGAGTCAGTATAATGTAGAAGAAACGCACCCTTTTACATTTTAAGTTCGTCTTCACATGAGTTAGTATGGGTCCATATACACCTAGATCCCAAAGGAATAATCCACAGACAACTGAAACATGGAGATACATGTTGAAGTAGACTCCATTCCATGTCAACAGAAAAGGATATATTGTAATACTAGTGTTTTTGGAATACAACTATAACTTTTATCCAGACATAGAGTAGAATTATTTTATATTATTGTAATAAAGTGAAATGTTTATAATCTGAGTGGCTAGCACTCCATGTTATAAAACTACTGATTAATCCCATGTTGTGGAAAATTATTTGTTCAGAGTTCTCATTGTGCAATGTACCCTTATGAATTGTAATTTCAACACGTGAATAGGATCCGCCTACCCTTGATTTAATTTTAGTATTTTGGAAGCATGGTGCGGTCCTAGCACACACGCTTGTTTGCCTGCCCGGGCCCACCTCTCCCCACTCCCACTACCCGCCCTCTTCGAGGCGGATTGGTTCCCAGAGGGTCACGTCACCCAGAACACAGACGAGGCTTGGAGAGCCTAGTCCTTTGTCCTGCACCCCCTGCATAATTTCTGAGGCGCACAGAGACACTACCAGACACACATGGGTACGATCAACCTACCCTAGTTTTCATTTTTGTATTTTGGAAGCGCAGTGTGCTCGTAGCATGCTTGTTTCCCCGACCCCACTCCCACTGCCCACCCTCTTAGAACTGGATCGGTTCCCAGGAGAGTCACATGACCAGGAACACCTCTACTTGCCTACCGTACTCAGGGCAGTCTTGCCCAGGTAGCCGGAGAAGGGCATAGGCAAAGGGCACGTTCCTATGGGCGCTTACCATGCCTGTTTGTCTGTTCGCCCTTGCTAGACGCCATGCGCTACAACTACTCTCAGTTAAGGGGTGCCTACTTTGTACCATCCCAATGTTTATAATTTGCCACTACTTGCTTTTTGCCTCTCGGTCTCCCAAAGATGGATTGTGCTGCCTTGTTATTTCAGCACCGTTTGTATTTTGCCACTACTTGCATGTGACCCCCTGAAGAGTTCCAAATGTAGGTTTTGCTGCTCTGTTATCCCTCCACTGTTTCGTATGTTAGCACTACTTGTACTCTGCCCTTAGTGTCTTCCAAAGTTAGACTTTCCTGCTTTATTATAACACCATTATCTGTGCTCTAGCACACTTGCACTTTGCCCCCAGAGTGTTCCAAATGTAGGTTTTGCTACCTTGTTGTCTCTCCACTGTTTGCATTTTGCCATTACTTGCTCTTGCCCCCAGAATATCCCAAATGTAGGTTTTGCTGCTCTGTTATCCCTCCACTGTTTCGTATGTTAGCACTACTTGTACTCTGCCCTTAGTGTCTTCCAAAGTTAGACTTTCCTGCTTTATTATAACACCATTATCTGTGCTCTAGCACACTTGCACTTTGCCCCCAGAGTGTTCCAAATGTAGGTTTTGCTACCTTGTTGTCTCTCCACTGTTTGCATTTTGCCATTACTTGCTCTTGCCCCCAGAATATCCCAAATGTAGGTTTTGCTGCTCTGTTATCCCTCCACTGTTTCGTATGTTAGCACTACTTGTACTCTGCCCTTAGTGTCTTCCAAAGTTAGACTTTCCTGCTTTATTATAACACCATTATCTGTGCTCTAGCACACTTGCACTTTGCCCCCAGAGTGTTCCAAATGTAGGTTTTGCTACCTTGTTGTCTCTCCACTGTTTGCATTTTGCCATTACTTGCTCTTGCCCCAGAATATCCCAAATGTAGGTTTTGCTGCTCTGTTATCTCACCACTGGTCAGGTTTTTCCACAACTTGCATTTTGCCCTATAGTGTCCCAAATCTACGTTCTGATGCGTTTTTACAGTGCCACTTTTTGTGCTTTGCCACAAATAACACTTTGCTTCCCTGAGTGCTCCAAATGTAGGTGTGCTGCCTTGTTATCACACCACTAATTGTGTTTACATTTTCATTCTGCCCCAGAATGTGCCAAGTGTAGGTTTGTTGACCTGTTATCTCGTCGCTGTTTGTGTTTTGCCAGTACTTGCATTTTGCCCCCGGAGTATCCCAAATGAACATTTTGCTGCTTTGTTATCTCGCCACTGTTTATGTTTCGCCACACTGCATTATGCCCACATGAGTGTTCCAGTGGTAGCTTTTGCCATATTAAGTCGCACCACTGTTTGTGCGCTACCACAACCTACACTTTGCCTCCAATAATGTTCCAAATGTAGGTTTGCTACTTTGTACATTGCCAGTGTTTGTGCTTGCCACACCTGCATTCTTCTTCTCAGAATGATCCAAACGTACTGCACTCCAGAGTCTTGCTGCTGCATGAGTTGCACATCCCCTTAACGTCTTTGTTGAGTGGGGTACAGTACATTTCAATGTTGCTACTGTGGGTCCTGCACCATATTTGAATTTTCTGTGGCGCAAAAATAACATTTTGGCACAGCCGGGTTGCCCTACACCTATACTTTGTGGCCGCTGGGTTGCACTGCTTTGGAAGCTTGCTATTAAGAGGTGAGCACCAAACTCAAGCTCTACTGAACACCCCATTTTGTGTTTTGATACTATGGGGTGTCACCACATCTGAATCCTACAACTTTGGATACAGCAACCCGAACCTCAAGACTCTGACCGAGTTATACCGTTGTACCAAGCCCACACAGAATCCGTTCACTCGGACCCCTGAACCAAATTCCACCCACACAAAAACTCAAGGGGCCAACCCAAATCAATAAAACAATCACCCGACAAGTTCCACTGGCAGGCATCCACCCCTGGGAACCCAAAACATTGCACATCTCAGTACCCAATCAACTAAAACCAAATGAAAAAATACAGCCACGAGACAAGACCACCGAGAGAAACAAGCCAGCAAAATCCTACAACCAGAGTGAGGCAGAAACCACTGTGTGTTGTAGCACGTAAACATACTCTGACACCAGGAAAGTAAACAACCTACCCTGTGAGATATGACAAACCTGAACCCAAGACCGAGAAGAAAATAGCAAGCCACCACAATTCTACAACCTCAGCGTGGCAGACGCCACTGTGTGTTGCAGCACATGGATCTATCACTGATACCAGGAAAGAAATCAACCCAGGAGGGCACCCACCCCCTGAATATATCACAAACCTGAAAACAGAAATAAATGACGAAGGCGGTACTGGCGCGCTCTTCCTCACAGAAACATGGCATGAGACAATTACCAAACAATCACCCATGAAGCCATACCCAACAACTTCAAACTAATACGCTCTAACAGAGAAAACTAGAGAGGAGGTGGAATCACACTAGCGCACAAAAGTTACGTCTGCTCCACTCCGCTCCCCTCAACTAACATAGAAGATGGTGAATCACTCCTAATCAACATCAACCTCAATGATCAATCCAATCTACTGCTCCTACTGATCTACAGACCCTACAACCCCAACTTCGCCACAAATCTCACTGACGCCATTGCCAACCTCTCCACTTATTATGACAATGTAGTCATCTTGGGGGACTTCAACATATGCTTTGAAAGACAAAACAGAACCACATCAAACTCCCTCAGTGCCCTACTGGAAACCCTTCACTTCAAATAAATAGAAAACAGTCCCATCCACAGTGTTGGACACACCTTCAGCGCAATCTTCGGCAGAGATGGACTCTCGACCGCTGCCCCACCTGTTCCAATCATATGGAGTGATCACCATATGATCCCATTCACTGTCAAAGTCCCAAGCCCCATGATGCCCACAAACCTAAAACTCCCTGCGACAAACAAAAGAAACTGGAACAATCTTGACTTGGAAATGCTAACAGATCTACTGGAATCAACCAAACACCTACCAGCTAAAAAGAATGACATCGGACTCAGCAGAAGAGAGACTTTACACCTGTATCACAGATGCTCTATACGTATTAGCACCTGCAAAAGTCTTAGAACCCACCCCAAAGAAAATTGCAGCAAGATGTTTCACAGAAGAACTGAGGGAACTCAAAAATAAAAACCAGCAAACTGGAAATACAATGGCGAAAAATACTACAACCAATTGAACAAAAACAAATACTGTACATGAAGACGAATGTACAAATCAGCTGTTCTGATAGCAAAAAAAGCATATTACGCTACACAAATCCAATCAGCAACACACCCACAAAAAGAATTGTTCAAAATCATCAAGGAAATTTAAAACCCAACCTCGTGCAATAAATGCATTGTACCATCACAATCCCTATGTGACAACATCACAACCCATCTAAGAGCAAAAATAGAGGAAAAACAATGGGCCATCGATGTAAATTCCCCTTCCAAAAACACGCCCCCATACTGCCAGAAACCAGCATGCAAACAAAAGCCACAACACTCAACCATTTAAAACGTATAAGCGAAGAAGAAACTTTCAACAAACTAATAAAAGACTACAACCTCGCCAGATCTCCTAGTGACCCAAGCCCACCGAGCATCTCCAAAAAACTCCTCACCCACAGACCACCAGCCTCATACGTTTGACACCTAATGAATCGATTCCTAAACGCAGTAATAGTACCCAAAACTTTTAATTTAGCATATAACAATCCCCATCTAAAAAACGGAACAAGAAATGAGGAAGACTTTGCCAACTACACACCTATAATAACTATATTAATAATTTTGCATTTATATAGCTCTACAAACCCTAAGGCATCTGAGCGCTGCTTATTGCCCACTGTGTGTGGAACACATTTATCGACCTCAGATGGATGAAAAGCTGAGTGTGGCCCTGACGGGATTCAAACCGCATACCGGCATTAGCAGGCTCTGCACGGATGTCAAAGTGAGCACTCTACTTGCTGTGCTATTTGACCAACTATGTCAAATCTACTGTACTCTGCATAAATCCTTGATACCACATCTACATAAAACAACTCTACCATGTAGAAAGCAAAGGAATACTCAACCAATCCCAAGTCGGCTTCAGACTCATGAGCGGAACTGAATCAGCACTTCTCTCAACATGGGACGAGCTAAAAATAAACACAAACAAGAGCACCCTATCAGCCCTCATACTACTAGACATATCAATCGCCTTCAACATGATCAGACACACAACACCACTAAAGAGACTCTAGGATTGCATCATAAAAAACTCTGCACTACAATGGCTGAAACCTTTCCTCACCAAACGAACAGAAAGAGCACACTGCCATTTACATGATACACTAAAACATCACCTGTGGCATACCACAAGGATCAAGCCTCTCCACGCTCCTCTTCAAAATTATCTACATGCCCCTCCTAATAAAGCTCACCCAAGACCTGAACAACACCCTCAACAAATGCCTCATCAACATATACAGTAATCCTAATGGGAGGAACTCTCCACAACAATGGGAGCTAGAGAATCTGGATTTCAAAACAAGAATGTTCCCATCAGAGCTGCTTCTACATAGTAATTAGTCACAAACTTTTTTAGCATGGACCATGCAAGACAGGACTGAATCCTGGCGCTTAGTAAGACTTTCAAACACTTGGCTGAGTAGATTTGTAAACATATATATTTTAGTATTGTTATATATAGTCAAAATTAATTAGACAAAACATGAATTTTTTCCGAACATCAGTACTTGTTGGGCATGAATGCTCCTACTTGGATGCAAGTTAATTGTTCAAACGCTTCGCATAGATTTATGCAGAAGACAAACAAGGACATTGCAAAGACATAGGGCCTCATTACGACTTTGGAGGCAGCCATGCCCTGGTAAGGGCATGGCTGCCTCCAAAATCGTTTCCGGTCCGGGTTCCCTGAATGGGGAAATACCGGGCCATTCTGAGTATGGAGGGCCCGGTATTTCCTCCTTCAGGGAACCTGGGCCCGGTCCTTCCCCATTCCCATTCGAACCCCCATAGGGCTCAATGGGAATGGGGAGGGAGTTAACAACAGGCCCATTACAAATAGGCCCGTTGTTAGCTCCCTGGTCCCCTCGCGGCACCCGCTATGGACGTCTGGAAAAAACAGACCTCCAGAGCGGGTCCCATGAGGGGACCTAGTAATAGTGTGGAGTAGGTTTAACAGCGCCAGCACCCTTACCGGCGCCGTTAAACCCATTCCCCACTTGTTGTAATGAGGCCCATAGTGCACACAACAGTTAATAGTATATACAACAGTTAATTCTATTGATGATGGTTAAGGGTCAACGCCGATGTAACAAGTTCAAAAGGGGTGTTTCAGCGGTGTGGACCAGTGATGCCGTCATATACAGCTGGATGACATACAACAATCTCCAGTTAAATCCAACCAAAACAGAAATAATTATCTCCCCACCAGAAGACAATGCAACATAGACATACCTGAGCTGGCCACTGTGCATGAGAACCCAACTGGAGACATAATCATTGATATGTCTTCCTCTAGAACCAAAAGTCAACACAATAGCAAAATAAATGCTTCTACTTCCTGTGAATAATAAGCAGGATACTCCCCTATCTCAACTTCCCACGTGTGGAGCCGCTGCCGCTGGGAGCACAAAATGTCAGTGTGTGCCTTACCGCGGTAATGAATGCATATGCCAGGCGTCGGATCAGGTCACCGGAGATAAAATCAATGTCGGAGCGCCTTCCCCCTGCCCAGCTGCATCCTCGTCACCCCACCCATCCCCAAAAGGAACACACAGATACAGATCCTGCAGTATCGGGCTCCCGGCATGCACTGCTGTAGTTTGAGTCTGCCCCCTTTATTAATAACTACTTGCGATCGCATGACGTGGCTGTCGCGACACGTGACCACATCATATGTAGTGTGTAGGTGTCCTTTGAAAATACTGTGGCCCCATAATGGGATAACATGTGCAATTACTGCTATTCCACACACCTATCTGCAAATTGGGGTAGGAAGCAGAACTGCTATATTATCCTCTACCCACAATACGTTGACTAAATTACGTTCCTGTACCAGTCCCCGGATTGCCTCACTAGGCGTTTCGAGTGAGCACCGCCCCAGCATTCCATCACACGCTGCAGCTGTGCTACTTGGTAATATCAGTGCTTAATTTGTGAAAAAATAAGTGGCAGGGCTCAAATATTTTCAACACCGATAACACATCGGGACGGGTAGCTTCCCGCTCACTGTTGCCTCCAACCGCGGAAACTCTGCTACTCCCCTTAGTGTCTATATGTATGGACTTAAAGATACAACTCTTACTGGCTCATTGGGGTTGATGGATGTTCTAACCATGCCAGGTGTATGATTTAGGAATTCCAATCACGTAACGTAAAATAATGTACTTATTGTGTCTTGATGTGAGATGCATGTTTAAGTGTGTCTTTAAACAGAATCATTGTTACCATTTTGCTCTGATTCTATAGGTGCTTCTTAGGTGACTGAAAGGTAAAATAATAAAGTTGCCAAAACACCATATGATAATTGTACTGAGTCTGAGACAATAAGTGCTGTGGCCCAGAAATAAGTGGCAGGGCTCAGCCCTGGCACACACCCCAACACATTAAGCACTGTATAGATATTAAAGTCTGGAGTACTTAGCTGTCCATTAACGTATGGTCGTTTTAGCGTTGCCAGTGCAATTCGTGGGAACTGATGTTGCCATAAGATCATAATGCATTTATGGACAGTTTTTGCCCTGGCAGACAGAAACCACATTTGCTAACTGTCTAACATCTTGCACTAGAGTACCCGTGGGTACCTGTGTCATGATTATACAATTTAAATATGCGAATTTACAGGTTCAGTAATTACGTTTGTATGTGGTTTCTCCTCCAACATTTTCCACGTGGACTGTTTGGTTGTGACATTTGAACCCTACCCATTAACTTGTTTCCCACTTTTATACTGAGGATCTCCCCCTTACCTGACTTTCTCCCCTGCCTGTCCTCTCCCCCATTCTTTCACCCCTCCATTCCCACTCTCACCTATCTGTGTAGATATCTGTGGGGTCGTGGTCATCAAATTGCAACCACTATTAAAATGTTGCAGATGAAACGGTTGCAGGCCTTCAGTAACAGCACAAAATGTGGGCGCTGTTTAGGCATTTTGAATGTTTGGCTAATGTATGTCTCAATATATTTTTCAGTACTCCACCGACACTGTACATGGTAACATGAGAAATGTGCTACTCGAGGTCCTTGGGTTTCTGTGACAGTATTTTAAAAGGGCAAGTTAGTAAACCTAAAGGTTATGGAGTTACAGCACAAAATGTGTGCCTGTGGTAGGCATTTGAACTGTTGTGCCATTTTATGTCCCAAGTTCTTCGCTGTTCTACTGACACCACACAAATGGTGATGTGATGAAGTTCGGCAACAGATTACCTTAAGATATCCGTGACAGCAATATGAAATTAGATTTTGGAGTTTCATCACACAATGGGTAGCCCTGGGTAGGCATTGTATGTCCAGACAAGTTTTTTTGTTGCCACCCCCAGCAACACCATACATGGTAACAGGCTGAAATTAGTGGTATTTTTTTAAAAACAACTTTATTTATTAATCAAAGGCATACAAAGACAATGCAATGGTACATGTACTTTACACTCTTCGGAGTTACAGCACAAAATGTGTGCCTGTGGTAGGCATTTGAACTGTTGTGCCATTTTATGTCCCAAGTTCTTCGCTGTTCTACTGACACCACACAAATGGTGATGTGATGAAGTTCGGCAACAGATTACCTTAAGATATCCGTGACAGCAATATGAAATTAGATTTTGGAGTTTCATCACACAATGGGTAGCCCTGGGTAGGCATTCTATGTCCAGACAAGTTTTTTTGTTGCCACCCCCAGCAACACCATACATGGTAACAGGCTGAAATTAGTGGTATTTTTTTTAAAACAACTTTATTTATTAATCAAATGCATACAAAGACAATGCAATGGTACATGTACTTTACCCATTGACGGGTCCTTATTGTCTGGTAGAGTATTGCGCATCACCTGATTTCTTGATCTTCAGGGTGACGTTCGTCTGCTAGCGTTCGAGTGTTTTTTGTTTTACCCCTCCCCCCCACTCTTCCCTCCTCCTCCCCCCACTATACCCTCTATTCCTTCAACATTTAAACTCAAACTTTTGGGTTGTAGAGAACAAACTGGGTGACTTTTTCGGTAGGCAAATGAGTCTTGGTTGTTACAAAGTAGAGGGTCATATAACGTGCATGTTCCCGAGTAGGCGTGGCTTGAAGTAACGGACTTCTCTGTCTTTCACTAGGTCATGGAAGGGCGACCATATAGTTAGGAACTTTAGGTATTTTCCGGAATTGAGGGCGCATATCTTCTCCATGGCCATGACATTCCAGATCTTAACCCACCACCAGGCTGTCTGTGGTACTGACTCGTTCTTCCAATTCTGCGCCATGGACATTCTCACTGCTGATACCAGATGAGTGATTAAGGTGGCTCTGGGCCCTGACATTGCGTATATCCCCTCTAAATTAGTGGTATTTTTACAAAACCAGCTATATGACAACATACTCAAGTGACAGACAAAAAAAAGGTGGGTTATGGCACTAATGCAGGGCTATTACATGAAATACCCCTCCACCACTAAGTTTATGTTAATGTTAAATGTTAAAGGTATTTGTACCGTGCACCGTCACCAATCGGAATTGGTCCCCAGGCGCTCAGGTGGATCTGCAAACAGGAAGGCGGGGTAGGTTAGTCGTGTGAAGAGGGGGTAGGAAAGTGAGAAGGTGGTGTGCTGTTGGCAGCTTCAGTTCGGTTTTCACTGTGAGCTGAGCTTTGGTGTGAATATCAGATCGATGGGAGACCTTGTGTCCTGTTGGTGCGGTTTATGTGTTGTTTGTTGTTGCAGTGTGGTGAAGTGTGTGCGGTTTGCTGAGTGAGAAGATGGTTGTGTGGATTTATGTATGAGTTTAGGTATGCAGAGATTTGAGCATTGGGTTAGTCAACCCTGTCTAGGTGTGTCAATGGCTGGTATTCACAGTTCTCTCTTGATATGGCACTGGTTAACATTTACAATCCTGTCTATCTGTGACACAAGTTAATATTCACAATCCTGCCTAGTTGTGGCAGTGGCTAACATTTACAGTCCTGTCTAATATTCACAAGATGTAGCTAAAAGTGGCACTGGCTAACATTCAAATCCTGTCAGGATTCACAAGATTTAACCAAAATGTGTCAATGGCTAGCATTCACAATCCGTTAAACTTAAATGCCACATCAGCCAGGACCCTACACGTGTGCCACATCTAACAACAAGTAACTTTCAAGTCCTTCACCCGCAGGGACTGCCAGAACAAGAGACCAAACAGCTAGTCATCAGGTCGCATTAATACCATCCAATAAAACATCATCAAAAATAAATCTCTTTACTGCCTCATATGTAAACGTCAACAAGAGGGTGAAGGCTGGTCTATTCAGGCCCAATGCTATTAAAGAAAATGGGCTTGGCAATGCCAACAGATTTAGATTTTGTCTTGGCATGGGAAAGGCATTTGCAAGGCACTGCTTTAGTGGTATTAACGTGTCATCAATTGAAGCAGCTGCAAAATGGTGCAAGTAGCTGGGCATATAATTGCAGTTCCTGGCAAATGCCTAATACTTAAACACACGCCAAAGTTGCTGGCTTTGCCACTGCTTGTTTTTAACAGGACTTCAGTGAAGGACACTCATAGTGCTTATACATCGAGTGGCTGAAGGCCGGCCTGGTTACGACATATTTATTCCATCATTAGCAAGTTTACAGCTCCAATTATGTCATTAACTCCCTGAAGACTGCTTTGAAAAAACACTGGCAAACACTTTGAGAGCAAAGTTTGATGGTAAGGGATAATAAAGCGAGCTCAAACAGATCCCAGGAAGATGTGTTTTGAGCGTGTAGGGGCAGGAAGCGGGTGGGAATGGCCATAGGGATTAACATGGCCATGGACACTCAACGGATGGGTAAATAACCAAACAACACCTACAAGCTTTGTGCCCCTACTCATATGCCATTTCTCCCTAGCTGTATTATAATGCAATAGTTTCGCCACCTAATAGCCAAAACTAAACACATCGTTGACTCTCAAAGGGAAAGAAAGCACTTAAAAAGCAGTAGAGGAGAGTCACTAAAATTTCCCAGCTGAAGACCACGCAGAGACTGTGGGCCTGATTCATGGAACTTTTAGCACGGTGCAAAGTGACTTTGCACTGCCAACATGCACCCTGATTCACAGAGTGGTGCAAAGTTTATTTTTGCAGTGCAAGGTCACTACGTGCAAAGTCACTTAGAACTGCGAAAAATTCACTTTGTACTGCTCTGTGAATCAGGGTACTTGGTGGCAGTGCAAAGCCACTTTGCGCCGTGAGAAGTCACTTTGCACCGCGCTAAAAGTTCCATGAGTCAGGCCCTTTTAATCATAACTCAATGCATTGGGTGCTTGTATGTCATTCACAAAACTCCTGAAGGCAATTGTTGATTGCTGCCAGACGGGTTGATGTGCCCTTACTAACCCCTACATCACCCTCTAACATTCACTCTCTACCCTCCCTCTTCCACTCGAAACCCCTCACTACCTTTCACCACCCCAAAACTCCTCTCCAGCAAATGTTTGCAACAACAAATAATGAATATATAGACATACATAGATATTTATGAATCAAAGTGATATTCATGGATTTCAGAACGAACTTTAGCCCTTACTGATTGCAAATGTGTTCTCGGCGAGGGTCAATGAGCTTGTTACAAGCAAGCTCATTGGCCTTTGCCTGGGCCTTACCTGGCCAACAAGGCTCCCTCACCACTGTGGATCCGAGGGCTCTTTCCGCGACTGGCCGATATGGAAAGGGAGAACACGCTATGTGTAGTCCCTGTTCCATGGTGGCCATTTTGTTTGTTTATTTCTCAATGGCTGCCAAAGAAAGGGAGAAGTGTAGTCCCTTCTCCCAAACCCAGGGGCCATTTATTTAGCTTTTTATGTCTCGAGTCGAGAAAAGGTTGTAACGCCGTTGTCCCGACTTGAGAAAAATTGCAATTAGTACCACGGTATGACCCCCGGTACGACCCCGGGTATGACCCTCGGAGGGGGGCATTACCGGTCGGGTAATGCCCCCAGGGCTCCATTAAAGCCCTCGCTTCACTCAGGCTTCTAACCATGGCCCGGGGACATTACCCAGCCGGTAATGGCCCCCTCCTCGGGTCCTATTGCCTAAGTCCTACATGCCAACCGTCCCAATTTCGGCGGGAGACTCCAGCCTAAAATAACTGTAGATCCAATGCATTCCAATGGAGAAATTTACGTCTCCCGATTTCCCTGTGGAAATCTCCCTCCCAGGTGCGTCTGAATGTTGGCACGTATGTAATGAAATGCGCCGGCCTGCACAGCAAAAACTGCTGCACAAACTGCGAATGTGCACTTTTGTGGAAGCCAGGAGATGTCCATTTTTTGGGAAGTAGTTTTGTGAACTTTCCACATGCAATTTTTTACTTGTGGAATTATTGTTCTCCCTAATTCTTAGGTGTTTTAACCATAGGAGGTTAGCACAACATTTCTGAGGGCAAATGTGCCCCACACTCTGCAATTGTCTATCTCTGTAAAAGCACGGGGAGGCTTCTTTACTGATGATTTAAGGCCTATACTCCTGATGAATAACCGATACAGAAAGTATGAAAATGCAGCAGAAGACCTTACAGAATATGCACAGGCAAGTTTATGTTAACGGTTTCCAAATGTGTTAAACAGACAAATTGTTCTGTGTGCCGCTACAGAACACTAAACAATACACTACTTATGCACAGCAACAGCGGGCTGTTTTTAACTGTTTTCAAATGTTTTCGTTGTCTGGGATTTCCGGTGTGTTTCGACAAACAACTAAACAGGACAATGGAAATAATCAAACAAGGGGGTGCATGTTGGCAGCGATGCAATTTGGCTCTTCAACAGTAGGACAGAATTTATTTCAAGCCGTGCATATTTTCCACGTGCTGCACAGCAATTAAGCGGCTCGAGTCTCAGAGCACATCATTTTGGGGCCAGGAAAACACTGACCAACCAATTCGAGAAAGTGCCAATTTATCACGGCAGACTGCTTGGTCCCCAGCTCTATCCAGGGTCTTAAACTATTGTAGGAAAAATATGACGGGCCTGCACCAGACGGGAAGTCATCTGTAACCCAATAACGTAACCTGTAACATCTATCCTAGAGAAAAAATGTGAAATCTGAATTGCGTAAAATCCAGATGGTAGAACATGCGGTATTGGCAAATGCCTGACAATTTACCACACTGTACATGTTCGAGTCAGTCACCGCGGACAATAATACCAGGCGGAACACTGTATAATAATGCGGTCAGTAACCATGCCTTACCACACCTGCAGGATGGCCAATACCCGAAACAGTATTTACTGAGCAATTCCAAATATGATTAACGGGAAAAGTAACACATGAAATACCACAAGGAGTTATCAGCATGAAAAAGCGGGCGGAAATGAAGGGCAGGTGTGGGTAAACCAATCATAGCACTCCCAAGAGCAACAGCAACATGCAGCCCAGTGGAGGAGCACTGGCGACATATCTAGGGGCGCTGTACCGGCTCTTTTATGAGCAGACATAGGCTGCAATCATGCAGAAGACACCCCAACCAGAAAGGAAGAGGAGCTAGAGCACCAGAATACCAGGGCTCAGTATAACCCCATGGGCACTAACAGAAACATCAATTACATACGAACTTACCTGCTAGACACGGCAACCAGAATCCACGTACTTCAGCTCATTCAAAGTGACCTTGAGAGCCACATTTCCATCCCAACTGTCACCGCCCCCCTGACATTAATGGCCATACTACATTTTCTTGCTGCAGGCAGCTATCAGCTCACTGTCGGCATGGTGTATGGACAGGCCCAGCCCACATTGTCAAGGATACTGACGCAGGTGTTGGCTGGCATACTACACCATGCAGCAGCACACATTTCCCTTCCGAGAACACAAGAGGCCAGAAATGCAATAAAAGGATGCTTGTATGATTCTGCCAGATTTCTAAATATGATTGGTGCTTTGGCCTGCACACATGTGGCATTAGTGCCTTCCCCCATGTCACGGAGGTAACGTACTGGAGTCGGAAGCAGCAGAATACCCTCACGGTGCAAATGCCATGTGACTCCAACATGACCATTACACACTGCTGCACAAGGTTCCCTGGATCTACATATGACTAGTACCCTCCCTGCATACATGGCCACACGCGGGGGACAACTGGGTAAGCACAACACAACAGTTGTACTTTACCACTTTTTATGGACGGGGTGCTGACAGAAGGGTAGCAGCAGCCATGCACAACACACAGCCACTAATGTACAACCAAATTATCTCCCATATCCCACACTCCATTGACCCAGTCATGGAACCAGTCATTCATAAATCACATCCCTATATTTGGCCGGTCATCCACAAAGCATGTATGCATTGACTAATATCTCGCCACATCCTCACAGGTGACACTGGCTATCCGCTCCGGCCATTTCTAATGACCCTGTAGTGAAACCCTCAGATGTCTGCAGAGAGTTTAATGTGGCACACATCTGTACATGCAGCATCATTTAGACGTCTGTTGGACCACAGAACGCAAGGCTGAAGAGAGGACTGTGTGAACACTGATCTATGCCCCCAAGAAGTGTGGACACTTTGTCATAGAATGTTACATGCTCAACAATCTGTGCCTATGGTGTAATGTGACAATGCTCTAGAAAGTCATCATTCTGCAAGGCAATGAAAGGAGGATGATGTAGAAGAATTGCCAGCCCTACGCCCAACATGGGGTGTTTGGGAAGGTCAGCTCACAGGCCAGGGTTTAGCTGCCTCATTTTTCTGAGAGTATACCTGGGTGGGAACTGACCACAATGGGACAGTAATCTATATAGATTCTGCAGTATCAGGCAGTGTGAAGATGTATGAATTGCATACTGTAATATGTACATATCCAACCGGATTAGACCCATGATTAAAGTGTGAGAGGTATCGCTTGACACATATTGATTTTGCAGTGTTATGCGCAAGGTGTTATTCAACAGACCATCAAGTCATGTGCACACTCCACTGTAATCTCTGCATTCTCCTTCATCAACACACCCCATCAAACTCTCCCATCCCCAACACAGCCCTCATCGTGCCCCCTCCCAGAGACACCCCTCAAAATACCCCTCCCAAACACACCTCTCAACTTCCCTTCTCCTCCACATGCCTTTAACCTCCATTCTCACATATCTCAGCCTCCTCAACAGTGGAGAACAATAATCAATAGCCCTCATTTGTGCGTGGGTTTCTTTCCCTTGCCAGCAGAGTTTAGGGATTTGGGTTGCAATAGTCTGGTATACCAACAGGTGGGTGAGGGGGGAAGCTGCAGGAGAAATATGTATCTGTTGTGTTGAAGGCAGTGGATGGTGTTGGGTTGGTGTTTGCCAGGGATTGTGATAGGATTATTGTCCTCACCACATGCTCCGAAATACCAGACATCAGTGTAAAGCCCTGGGTGGTAGCCTCAGTGCAAAGCCCTGGGTGGTAGCCTCGGTGCTCTTGCGTTGACTTTGGTTGGTGATAGCACTTACCATGCTGTCAACTTTCCCACAGAGATGTGATATGTAGTGTCCTGATTTCTTCCCATGACCCGTTATGGCCTTCCGGGTGTCTTGGAGGACATGAAGGTGGCACTGGTCTCAATCTCTCGTAGAGGATGGATAACTGCATAATGTTGGGCCTCAATGATTTTTGGTTGGCTTGTGCCTTGAGCGATCCTTGAGTGTGGAGCATGGGGACCAGTGCAGACAGGCTCACAGGAGCCACATGCTGTTTCACATTTCCAGGGTCATGTGCCTCAGGTGACCACACTGTAGCTTTGCCTTTTCCCTGGTCACCATCTGAGTCATCGATTTCCAACTCCAGTAGTTGTGCACATTGGAGTGGCTATTCACTCCTCTCCCTGGTCACTCCCAAGGGCCACTGCTGACACTTCTGAGTGCGGAATGTATTCAAGGACACAACATGGGTTGCCCCTGACCGTGTGGGTACTTTTGAGGGACGTGGCCCTTTGGTTTGCACAGGCAGTGCTTGTTGGGAACTCTGTGCCTGATGCATGGCTGAAGGGTCATGGTATGGCTTGACTGGTGTCTTACCCTACCCAGGTGTGCCTTCAACGGCAGGAGTGGCAGCTGACCTCCTCCAACCTTCCTCCCTGTTGGAGCTGTTGGTGTAGCAGTGGGCTCTGTGACAGTGACATTTGAAATGGTGGCAGTTTTTTGAATGTCAGGTGGTCTCTCTTGGTCGCTAGAGGTGCCCTCAGCGGAATCCATGGATTACATGGGGTCAGTTACTCTGCCCATGACGGCTACAGTGATGCATACATTGATTTGCTCAGCGGGCCTAGCTGTGCTCAACTGCTATGTCTGGTATTGGAGAATCCATGGATCTGTACATTTTAAATGTTTGCATGGTCTATATATACTTTTTTTCTTACTGTATTTTCAAGAATCTGTTATTTCTTGATGTTTAATTGTATTTATACTGTATGTGACTTTTTGTTGTTTTGTGCTTTGATAAAAATGTTTCAGAAATAAAGCGATTTCTCATCTGATCTGCTTCCACACTCCTGCTGCTCTCATGTACCACCACCTCCACTTCCTCTGAACCCACCCAAATGTCCCATGCTTCCTGCTCCTCCCTTAAATACCCTTCTCTCCTTGGCGATTGGTCACTTTTCCCTATCCAATCTTAGTGCTCGGTCTGCCCCGCCCGTGCAGTGTACGTGCATGGCAAAGCTCTAAAAAGGGAGCTCTGTGCTGTTCACCACTCTGTGGGCATGGCAGCATTAGAAGTTCAACTTCAGAGTTCATGGGGGTATGGGGGAAGATTGGCTTCCATGCTCCTGTAAGGTATTGTGGTCCCCATATGGGTTTTATGTTCTTCATTGTAAACCCCAGTGACCTAGTGGGCTAGCAGAAATTGCTCCGTGGTCCTTGTGAGTTGGGGTTGTTCCTTCATTCTCTCTCTCCACAAGAGAGTGTGGTGTAACAACAGTCTCTCTGCCCAACAATTGTGTGTCTGGAGGGTTGTTTCTCACCTCATGGGTCAGGGTCTTTAATGGTTCCTGGACACTGTTATGTAACGCTGACTTGTCTTCTTTAGCCTGCCACTCTTTTCGATTATCGGGTCTGCAAGAGTTAAAATATTCTGGTGAACATTGTTGTCTAAAGGTATTGTGTCAGAGAAGGACTGTAAAGCAGGTTAAGCACCACACTGCAAACTACTTTTCAAGTGCTTATTTATTCTCAGGATCCTTATTACAAGGCCAACCTCACCACTGCATTCTTCTCCCAACAAACCCTCTTCACTTCCCTTGTTATGTTAGATGGCGCACACACACATATATATATATATATATATATATATATATATATATATATATATATATATATATATATATATATATGGATTTATATATAAAAGGCAAAACACGAACTGCAAAACAGCAGCTCACAGCGGCACTCCTCTATCTTTCATTCCAAAAAGTATACGACACTGCTGTGCTTTCTCCATTGTAAAACGTCCTTTAATCTTTGGTGTGGACAGCCAAGAGCACACCCGTGAATAAAATCACAATAACGCGTTTCACCCCAAACTGGGCTTTGTCACATTGTAATTGACACCATGGGCCTCATTACGAGTAGCCCGGTAAAAACGGGTTCATTACCGGCATGCCGGTAAGAGCGGGTCCGTGCTCGTATGAATCTGCTAATAGCGGGTGAATACGTGTGCGCGAGCACGCGCGAACCCCCATGCCGGTAATAGTAATGCCGGCATGCCGCTAAATGCCCTCCAACCCCCCGATAGCAGCATCACAGGACCCGCCGATACCAGCACCACCTCAGAGCAACTCCTAAATACCGACCTGGTAATACCACCATGCTAATACCAGGTTCGCAAAACCGGACCCGGAAATTATGTCATCGCGCAGGAACAGGAAATGGGCTGGACGGCCATCTTTAAAAACACAATCCATTGCCCTCCTCCCTAACCACCAGTCTTTTCGTGTCGTGTTGTGTTGGAAAACCCTGAGGATGTCCAAGGCCACCCGGAACACGACCACCCGGCAGCAGAAGCAGCGTTTTTCAGACGCTGAGCTCAATATGCTTGCTGACATTCAGGCTGCACATGCAGCCATAATGAAAAGCAATGATATGAAGCGAGAAGCACAGATGAGGAGAAAGGAAATCTGGCATGAGGTTGGCCGGAAGGTGTCAGCAGTGGGGACCACCCCACGCACTGTGCCTGACTGCCGCAAGAGGCAGGACAATCTCCGCTTGAGGGTGCGAAACATCCTATCGAGCAACAGGAGGGCGGCCATGGAGACAGGTGGGGGTCCACATTCACCTGCTAAGCTGATGCCGTGGGAGGAGACTGCCAGCACTTTTATTGATCCTGGGTCAATAGAGGGATTCGGAGAGATGGAGATGGGTGCGGCATCATCCACAGAAAGAGGTGAGGGACCCTGCACATCCCTGTAGGGGAAAACATGACTTAGCACTAGTGACATGGATGTGAGACTAGGCAAGGCAATGCATGTCCCTACACCCACATCAACATATCCAAGTGAAGATTGCAGCCCACAATACTACATAGAACAAGGATGTACTGCCAACATACAAGCAGGCACCATGAAAAAGGGTAAGAACTGTGTTTCTCGCTGCTGCTACCATTCCCCTCTTGAGTATGACTAGTTTTGGGTTTCCTCCTGGAAGGCTCCTCACCTCTGGCTAAGAGGTGTCCTTACCCCCTCATGACAAGGTCAGTTTACTGACCTTGTCACACTTCTCCACTCTTTCCTCGAGGCTCTCATCTCCTTCTCCTTCTCCCTTTCCCTGTTCTCTAACAGGCGTATCCCGTCATGGATTTTCTGGTTCTGAGTCAAGCTGTGATGACTGACATTTAGGTGTTGCTGAAGGGTAATAGGAGATATGACCCTGATTGCCACAAACATAGCAAGGACTTGCCAGATTCACTTCTACTTCTGGGTGTCTGGAACTCATTTTACGGCTTTGCTTCTTCATTTGGCAAAGGGAATCCATCCATTCTTGGAATCAGTGAAATCTGTTTCCCAATATCAGGTCTTCCAGGAGATTTGGGATTATAAGGCATGTGCTGTTTCAGCGGATGCTTCTTACGTGGATAGGGGTCCTTCTAGTTTGAAAGGTCACCCAGTCTCCATGAATGCAGCAAGTAGCTGCTCTCTCCTTTTCATGAGAGTGGGGAGGTGTAGTAACTGTGGGTGTATGCCCTCATTAATGCTACCAGCGTCTAGAAATGCCCAAACCAACATCCTGTGGATACAAATGGACTCCAGAGTTCCTCCTCCAGAGTGTCTCCTTGGGCATGCAATCACTAGTGTCAAAAGAGACACTTGACTGACCTTCCCTTACCCTTCTGTGATGGTGTTGACTTCTTTCTGAGTCTTGCGTTGCTGTTCAGATATCAGAAGACTGGCTACCGATCAGTGACCTGGTCCCTCTCTTTTATGCCCACACATAACCACTCCTCCATTTCATTCCCCCTTCCATCTGTATTCTCGTCCAGGTCCTGTAGTTCGAGCCACTGTTGAAGCAAAACCTCACATATCTGATTTATTTCTTCAAGGCAGGTCCTCTTCCTCCTCAGTAGAATTGCCCTGAACCAGGTAAGGTGTGCCCATTTCTGTCTTTAAGCCTTCCTGGGTGGGATCTCGACATGACAGAGGTCGTCTCTCTCGCCGGGTGTTTTTTCTGGAGAAGGCCTCTTGGTTTCTGGTATCCTCTGCAACCCTGTCCAGTCACCCGTCAGCACTTGGGTGCCAGGCATGGGCGTAGGACTTGGAGGGGCAGGGGGAACAAATCCCCACCACAATTTTAAGTGGGGGGGATAGAATGGCATTTATCCCCCTCAGAATAAAAGTGTTTGTTGGCTTCTCTCTGAAGCCAAAGTGAATACACAAAATAATCTTTTTAAGAATCTATTTAAGATATACATCGGTAGAGGCACACAGGGAAAGTGAGCTCCTGAGTAGGGACTACCCATCCACCTCCCTGGACAAAATCCCCACTTTTCATGGAGAGTGTTATTCCTGAGGCATTCCAACTGGCCCGAGTGGTATCCCTCGCCTCACCTTCGGCAGTATGGATGAAAGGGGGGGGCGTGGCCAACCGCCATGTAGAGCGGACGCGACTTCGGCAAGCTCCGCAAGATGAGCCATCGATAAGCTGTTTTTCCTGTATTTAAGCCGGCCTCAGCGCCTACAAATCATCCCGAGAGCCGCCGGCGGCGACGAGAACCTCCTGGACCCTTCACACGCGAGGGTGGAAGCCCGGGAGCCGAGCTGAGAGGATCGCACACCCCACGACGCGGACAGCCAAGATGGCGGCTCACATCTGCTGAGCCATCCGAGAGAGGGCCGCCCTGCGCCGCCGAGCGGAACGGCGAGGGGGTGCCCCTGCTGACCCCCCGGTGGCCACCCCTGCGGTAGGCTCGGGAGCCCCAAGCCCGAAAACGAGTGATCGGCTGAGGCGGACGAGGGCGCCTGCTGGCCCCGCTGTCGGAACCGCAGGGGACGGAGGCCCGGCTGGAACCGAGGCCCAGAGATCGCGCACTACACCGAGTGCGAGTGCACCGGCCACCTCGCGCTGCCCCGGTTGGCGATACCACCGGAGCTGCGCACCCCTGCCCGAATTGCGCCACGGGGGGCGGAGTGCTGGAACCGCGGCATTCGGAACGGGCAGCTACAGAAAGGAGTTCCCCCCCCCCACCGGGCACCGAGAAAAGCAGCGCGGGCCGAAACGCGAAGACTTTCCACGAACTACCATATCAGGCCTAGCCAGGCCGTATCGCACCCCGCGGTGCCTGGAGGCCCTTGAGAACCGGCGCCGGAGCGCTTGACGCCCCGCGGGAGGGCCCGAAGCGTGGACCATAACCCTCCGAGCGCCGGAGGACATCAAGCGGGCAACTTCCACAGCGAGGTGAGGGGATGTCCTGCCCGGATAAGTCAGCGGGGAGGGGGACCAGGTCTAAACAGCGGCAGACCACCCTGGATGCCTACACAGCCCCCGAACCCCCCAGCCCTGAGTGCCCGACCATGGCGACTGCCGCAGGGGACACGAGCGCTACTCCAGCGACGCCTGAACCCACTAACTTGCAACTCTTGGAGGCCATCAAGCTAATCCAAACGACTATGGTGAATAAAATCGACGCAGTGGCCATAGATCTGGGACTCCTCCGCCAAGACGTCCGCTCCCTGGCTAATCGAACGGAGGCACTCGAAACTCAAGTACGCGAGAATTCCGAAGCGAACACCCAACTTCTCCATGACATGGAAGGCCTCCAGCAAACGGTCAAAAACCTCGAGAACAAGGTGGAAGAGGCCGAAGGGAGGGCCCGCCGGAATAACATCCGGCTGCTCGGACTGCCTGAGGGCATCGAAGGCCCAGACCCCACCAACTACGTGGAAAACCTCCTGCTGCAGGAAATCGGCGCAGAGAAACTATCGCAGGGGTTCTCCATCGAAAGGGCCCATAGGTCGCTTGCCAAGAGGCCCCCGCCAGGTGGCCCACCCAGGCCCATGATTGCTAAAGTGTTAAACTACAGAGACCGCGAGGTCGTCCTGGCGTACTCTCGGTCAGGGGGCCAGATATTGAGAAATTCGGCCAGGATCGCCATCTACCCCGACTACACTTTTCAAGTGCAGATGAGCAGGGCCCAGTTCATCTACACCAAAGCCAGGTTGAAGGCCGCTGGTTTGAAATACATGCTCCTTTACCCTGCTAGGTTGAAAGTAATACACAAGAACAGAGCCCACCTATTCGACACACCGGAACAAGCCCGGGACTGGATGGACGAGCAGCAACTACCAGACATAGACGACAAGAGGCGCAGGCCGCGCTGATACACCTACCTAAGACTACTGTATTATACCGCACCATAAGAACACTGCAATCCAACCCCAGGAGCAGCTGAAGGGATCCTACCACGCGGAACACCGAGGTTTTAGCTC
Organism: Ambystoma mexicanum; assembly: GCF_040938575.1. Classification (NCBI taxonomy): domain Eukaryota; kingdom Metazoa; phylum Chordata; class Amphibia; order Caudata; family Ambystomatidae; genus Ambystoma; species Ambystoma mexicanum. Next base: position 1,088,614,546 of record NC_090922.1, on the reverse strand, counting down.
CCTCAACCCCCCAGGAGCTTGTGTTTTTCTGTTTTTTCAGGGTACGTTTACCCACCCGTAGGGCACCCGAAGACCATGCCAGGTCCTAGGGAGCGGAAACGGGACAGTCACGACGAGGAGCACCTTGTTAGACCAGTTATTTGTTGGGGAAGTTCTTTCTTAGGGAAAGGGGTGCCGGATATCCGCACCCTAGTTGGGATCCCTAAAGTTGACACACCGAGACCACAGGACTCCTCCAATACCACAGCACCTCCAATGAGGCCTCGACCGGGACCTGGACTAGTGAGAGTACACCACCTTGACTATGGCTGAGAGAGTGAAAGTGATGACATGGAACGTCAGAGGCATGAATAGCTACGTGAAACAGCGAAGAATTCAAGCATACCTGCGACGATGCAAGGTAGGGATCGCCATGCTTCAGGAGACACACCTAACGGAGGCTAAACTGACTGCGCTAGCCAAAACCTGGCGGGGGACCTTGGTGGGATCCTCCTACTCCTCATATGCTAGGGGGGTCCTGGTGTGGATTAACCCGTCAGTCCCTTTTAAAGTCACGGACACAAAAACGGATAACGAGGGTAGGATGGCGCTGGTGCAGGGTACCATGGAGGGAAGAGACCTATGCCTGATTAGCACATACGCACCCAACCATGACGCCACAGCTTTTTTCCGCTCCTTGAGCCCTAGACTATGCCCCCACGCAAACAGCACCATGATCTGGGGCGGGGACCACAACTGCACTTTAGACCCCCTCAAAGATAGGTCAGACACCAAACACTCCCGCCCGTCCCCCCCCGCCAAGATACTATCCAAACTGATTTCCAATCTGTCCCTTAGCGACCTGTGGAGGGAACTGAACCCGGAGAGACGGGAATACTCCTTCTTCTCCCCGCCACATAACGTCCACACTAGGCTGGACTACATGCTAGTCAGCCTGGAGCAGCAAGCCACTTTCAGCGAGGCACAATACTTACCCAGAGTATTATCAGACCACTCACCCCTGTCGGTCACTTGGGAGGTACACCCGCCCAGACCCCCTATCCCTACATGGAGACTGCGAGCAGAAGCATTGCTTGACGCGGCCTTCAGGGACCACGTACAAGACAGCACAGACGAATATTGGCTACACAATCTAGGCAGCGTAGATCGCATCAGCACCGCTTGGGAGGCGTATAAGGTGGTCATGAGAGGGGACATGCTGGCAGCGGTAGGGGGAACCCAAAAGGCCATCACGAACGCCCTGGCAAAAGCAGAAAGTAAGCTGGGGGAGCTGGAGAATAGAGCGAACCCGACCCCCGAGCAAGTACGGGAAATAATAGCGCAGAGACAAGCCTGTCTGTCACACTGGGAGTCCCTGGGGAAACTAAGCTACGCCAAGCACACGGAAAGGACACACGCCCTGGGAGACAAGCCCGGCAAACTCCTGGCCTGGCTGTACAAAAGGGAATCCCCTAGGACCCCCATCTGCCACATCCTCAGACCAGATGGCACTGCGGTGCACACCCAGGCTGATATTAATATGGTCTTCTCCGAATACTACCAGGACTTATATTCTCAAGCCCCGCCCCCGTTAGACACCGGGATCGAGGACGCCCTAGACTGCATAGAGTTACCCAAACTAGACCCACAGTTGGCCGCAACCCTGGAAGACCCAATCACCCCAGACGAGGTCAAGGCAACCATTAGATCTTTACCCTCTGGGAAAGCCCCAGGTATGGATGGTCTCCCGGGGGAATTCTATAAGACATATGAGGAGACCCTCGCCCCGCTGCTGGCACAAGTGTACAATGAGGCTTTCGAACGCGGCATACTCCCTGACTCCATGAGGGAAGCTGTAATCATCCCCTTGCTGAAGCCCGGCAAAGATGGAACAGATTGCGGTTCCTATAGACCTCTCTCCATGCTCAATGTCGACTGCAAAATACTTTCGGCACTCCTCGCCAACAGGCTACGCAAGGTGATCCCCCTGTTGATTCACCACGACCAAACTGGCTATGTACCTGGGCGCTCTATCACTGAAAATTTACGCAGGTTGCACCACATCATATACCGCACTGAGCATGACACCCTGAAATACGCGGTGGCATCACTAGACGCCACCAAGGCCTTTGATTCGGTTAATTGGGAATGGTTGTACGCCACCATGGCCAGGATGGGCATTGGACCCGCCTTTCTTAAATGGACCCATTTGCTTTACACACACCCCGAGGCTAGAGTGCGTACCAACAAGACGTACTCTGACAAATGGCCCCTCCACAGAGGCACACGACAGGGATGTCCCTTATCTCCCATGCTCTATATCATTGCTGCTGAGCCAGTGGCCGCGTACATCCGGCAGGAATACGGTGGGGGAGGCATTATACTTGATGGAGTGACTCACATCATCTCCATGTACGCGGACGACACCCTCCTCTACCTCAATAACCCTGAGCATCTCCTGCCCTACATCTTGGAGACTCTGGACTGCTTCCAAAAACACACAGGCATCCAGATAAACAAAGACAAGTCGTGTCTCTACCCCCTCGCAGCGCTACACAGCAATGAGGGCGGACCCCTGCCCCCACTGGCTCTCCAGTGGCAGGTAACGTCCTTTAAATACTTGGGCATTGTCATACACCGTAGCCCGTACACAGAACACATCCTCAACACAGCCAGATCAAAGGACGCACTCACCAACTCCATGGCCTTCTGGGGCAAACTTCCCCTTTCTGTGGCGGGGAGGGCGGGTCTCCTCAAAATGGTAGCGCTCCCACGCCTACTGCATTGCTTCACCAATGTCCCCTACAACATCCCCTCAGCCTTTTTCAGAGAATTGAACAAACTCTGCAGAGAATTCCTGTGGCAGGGAGGCAGGCACAGGGTGGGGCTTGACATCCTCCAGAGACCCTACGAGAGGGGCGGACTGAAAGTCCCTAATTTCGAACTATATTATCTGGCCAGCCAATTGAAACACGTAACGCACTGGATGGCGGATGAAACCACCACTGACACCAGACTTCTCCAGCCGGCCCTGCCACTACTGCTACTTAGAGACTTGTTGTGGGTCGGGAAGGGGGCTCCACAACGTCACCCATACCTGGCCATGTTGGGAACCCAGCTCTGGAAGAGGGCCTGTAAGGCTGTGGGGCTGCGAGATCCGTACTCCCCACAGATCCCCATCGCTGCAGTCATGGCGACACCCTCATGGGGGCACACCGAGGCTCGCTCGGTATGGGAGCCCCACGGAGTAGCGACGCTGGGCGACCTCATGCACGAACACGAACTTTCTACATTCTCCGACCTCTGCGAGTCGACGGGCCTGCCCATCGGGCAGTTCTTGCTCCACGGGGCAATAACTCGGGCCTTAAGGAAGAGATGGCCTGAGGCAGACAATCGATTTACAGAGAATGAAACCATCGAAACCTTGCTGGACACAGCCGAGGGAGGCCACGAAACCTCCAGAATATACGAGGCCCTGTTACAGGCAACAACAACGAATGAACTGAAATGCAAAAAGAGATGGGAGAGCGAAATGGGCCTTGTATTCGAGGACAACGCATGGGAAAAGATTACCCACTACCACAAAAAGACCTCCAGAAATGCACGCCTCCAATTAATACAGCTATACATCACGAACCGAGCCTACCTCACACCTGACGCCATATCTAAGTTCAAGGGGGCCTCGCCACAATCATGCCCCAAGTGCCATGCGCCACAAGCAGGAATGACCCATATGTTCTGGAGCTGCCCCATGGTCCTGAGGTTCTGGACCCAGGTACGAGATAGGGTGGCGCTGGCCGGGATAGAAGTCGAAATTCACGAACCAGCAGCTTGCATACTGGGGGCTTACAAGCGAAGCACCAAGAACAAGCCCCTAAATAGACTCCTGGACTTGATTTACATAACGGCGAAAAGGCGCATAGCCATGAGCTGGAAGAGCGCACGAGGACCTGGTGAGGCCCTTTGGTGGTACGATCTCAAGAGATGGGTCGCCGCGGAGACGGCGGCTTGGGAAATGGCCATCCAGGTACAAAAACTTGACTCCAGTGCAGATCTTCTCCGCTGGGTAGAACTGACTGAGCCGCTCCTCCGTTCAGCGACATCGGCCAGCACTCCAAACAGTCCTGGTAGTCCCTGCTCGACACATGAGCATATTGAATGATTGGGGACTGACCTGTGGTCTCGGGGGGAGGGGGGCGGAACGGGTGGGGAGGGATTGTTGAGGTTGTTGGGGGTTTTTTTTTTTTTTTTTTTTTTTTTTGTGTGGGTGTTACACATATTACACCGCCATACCACGCACTGTTTGTTATATGTTTTGAAAAACCAATAAAAATTTTTCAAAAAAAAAAAAAAAATGGATGAAAGGCAAGGCACACTCAAGAGGGACATGATACACACGCTGATAAAGAAAAGACAACACAAGATAATGGGGAAGATTAGAATGAAAAGCTGCACAATTGCAGCCCATGAAAAAGAGCCTCCGCCATTCCATTGACAGCAAAGCGACTGTAGTTTACCTGGGTTCCTATGAGGACTAAATCAAAAACAGGGAAATACGACCAGCTGCAACAGAAGTCTAACTAGTAGGTCAAGTCAACAGGCTGGGTTCACTCAGGGCCCCACAAGGAGCTCCTTTCACAAGGAAAGACTCACATGAACCCCCATCCGTTGGCATCTGGTCCATGCTCTACATTAGTGGGCAGGCATTGGGGCAGTGTTCTTCATTAGTGGGCAGGCATTGTGTCAGTGTTCTTCATTAGTGGGCAGGCATTGGGGCATTGTTCTTCATTAGTGGGCAGGCACTGGGGCAGTGTTCTCCGTTAGTAGGCAGGTTTTGGGGAAGTGTTCTTCATTAGTGGGCAGGCACTGGGGCAGTGTTCCTCATTAGTGGGCAGGCACTGGGGCAGTGTTCTTCATTAGTGGGCAGGCTTTGGGGCAGTGGTCTTCATTTATCGCCCCCAGAATAAAATTGTTTGTTGGGTCGGGTTGTGCAAAAACCTAGTGCACTGCACTGCACTGTCTGCAGTTGCAAACGTCTGCACGCTGCTGCCGCCATCACTGCGTGCAAAAGTAAAAGTTCTTCTGCATACTGTTTGCAGGCAAAAGGTACATTCATTTGTTCGCAGCTCGCTCATGGGTGTCGTGCGTCTGCGCTTTTGGAACATGCCCGGGCCACCGGGGAACAAATGCATGTGCCCCTGCACAGTGCACTGCTGCGCAGCCTCAGCCTGCATTTTTTTCCAGAACGAAGGGAGCATCTTGAGCCAGGCAGTGACACATGCTCTCATCGTACTGACTGAGAACTTGAAGGCTGGGCCGGCTTTTTCATTATCGAGGAGGGAGAGAGAGAGACAGAGACTCGACTCGACAGCTACGAGATACCTACGGTAAATCAAAATCCCCCTTTGCCCATTGCTCCCCAAGTGCCCCTTGTGCCCGCACTCTTGCTTCTCCTATTCCACCCCTGTGCTCTTTGCTTCACAATGTTTCTTGTATACCCAGTGCCCTTGTACCCCAATATCGTTTGCACCTCCAGTACCTGTTGTATTGTTATCGAAACGCCATGTGCCCTCCAGTGCCCCATCAGCTTTGCCAGTGCTCTAGGCAGCCCTCCCATTGCCCATGTTCCCCAGAGTTCTTTGTTCCCCCAGTGCTCCTTCCACGCACTTTGGTTCCCCAGTGGTCTGTATTCTCCAAAGTGCTTCTTGCTCCAACGGACTCCATCCATTCCACAGTGCTCCTTTAGCTCACTCCCTCTGTTTCTTCTGTCGGGAATTATTCAGCACCCGTAACCCCTGTGCCCCTTCCATGCCTTTATATCACTGTGCATCCCCAACATACACATTCAGAAAGTCATACCAACAGACTTTGCTAAAGCTTGTTTCATTACTCGCTAGCTCCTCTGCATCTTCAAAGAGAATGTCCAATGAAAGTAAGCAGCCCTTCACTTGTGGCAGGTCTTGGCTGCTGGAGCTGCCAGAGAGCACTGTGGCAGATGCTGGCTGCTGGAGCTGCCGGGGGCACTGTGGCAGGTCTTGGCTGCTGGAGCTGCCAGAGAGCACTGTGGCAGATGCTGGCTGCTGGAGCTGCCGGGGGCACTGTGGCAGGTCTTGGCTGCTGGAGCTGTCAGAGAGCACTGTGGCAGGTGCTGGCTACTGTTGCTGTCACGGGGCACTGTGGCAGCTCTTGGCTGCTGGAGCTGCGGGTGGCTCTGTGACAGGTCTTGGCTGCTGGAGCTGCCAGGGACACTGTGGCAGGTCTTGGCTGCTGAGCTAACTGGGGGCACTGTGGCAGGTGCTGGATGCTGTTGCTGCCACGGGCCAATGAGGCAGATGATGGCTGCTGTTGCTGCCATGGGGCACTGTGGCAGGTCTTGGCAGCTGAAGCTGCTGGAGGTGCTGTGGTAGGTCTTGGTTGCTGGAGCTGTCTGCGGTACTGTGGCAGGCCTTGGCTGCTGGAGCTGCATGGGGCACTGTGGCAGGCCTTGGGTGCTGAGCTGCCATGGGGCACAGTGGCAGGTTTTGGCTGCTGGAGCTGCTAAGGTTACTGTGTCAGGTGCTGACTGCTGTTAATGCCAGGGGGCAATGTGGCAGGTGCTGGCTCCTGGGGAATAGTAGGGGGCACTGTGGCCGGTGCTGGCTCCTGGGGAGTACTAGGGGGCACTGTGACAAGTACTGGCTGCTAGGGCTGCCATAGAAAACTGTGACGGGTGCTGGCTGCTGGACCTGCCAGGGGCCCTGTGGCAGGTACTGGCTGCAGTTGCTGCCAGGGGGCACTGTGTCAGGCGCTGGCAGCTGGAGCTGCCAGAGAGCACTGTGGCAGTTTCTGGAGGATGGAGCTTCCAGGAGCACTGTGATGGGTGATGGCTGCTGACGCTGCCAGGGGGACTGTGGCAGTTTCTGGAGGATGGAGCTTCCAGGAGCACTGTGATGGGTGATGGCTGCTGAAGCTGCCAGGGGGACGGTGGCAGGTGCTATTGCTGCTGTTGCTTCCAGGGGCACTGTGATGTGTGCTGCCTGCTGGGGCTAGCAGGGGTACTGTGGGAGGTGCTTGATGCTGGGGATAGCAGGGGTAACTGTTGTAGGTCTTGGCTGCTGTTGCTGCCAGGGGCACTGTAGCAGGTGCTCGCTCCAGGAGCTGCCAGAGGGAATTTTGCCATTTGTGCCGTTGTACCGTCCTCATCGAATGTTTTGTTAAACAATTTGTGGTAAATGTCATGTTAACACACACACAGCACTAAAAAGCCTGTGGAACCAATATGCATACAGGGCACAGACCGGTTACATACCAATCCATGACTGATCCTGGGATCTCCAAGGCCTGTACGGCACAAACCTCCTAATTTAGATATTGACATCACAGAAAAAGCTACTTCAAGGAGTGTCTCCAGTCTTTCATACTTAGGAGCGCCACGGGAAGTGACATAACAAGTAGTTGCCATGAGGAAGCAAAGAAACAATGTTTGTGGTGTGAGATATAAGAATGGTCACTATTATTACATGTGGTGCAACTTCATGGTTAAGTAAACCATGAGTGGGGCTTTATGACAAGATAAACAATAGCATAAGTTGTGAACTGAATCCATTCCAGGGACTGTAGATAAGGCAAAGATTAGGTAATTTGCCCAAGATCACACACGTTGATTAAGTGGTGGAAACTGATTTGTTAGTTCTTCAAGCAATTGCCCCTTAATATTTTCAAAGCTGTAAATATTTGTTTAGGTTTCATGTGTTTAAATAATATGTTTTATTGGCATGCTTTGAAAAGTACACAAATTGCATAGTACAGCATAAAAAATAAGTATGGTTTTAACTTTATTTTCCCCATCCCAATAGACAGTCACAGTGGATATGCCTAAATAAATCTCCTTTGAGTTTTACAATCGGTGTGATTATTTCACACAGCATGCAGCATTATACACCCCTCCCATTTCTTATCACCCGCCATTCGCATCTCCAAAGGGATGAGAGTCCTTACCAATAGCCTCGTTGCTGCTTTGTCAGCTTCTGTTAGCCTCCAATTGTGCTAAGAGATGTTTCACATATCGTTGAGCCGCTCTGCTGCCCTGGACTTCAAATGTCACAAGAAAGTGTGAGTGAGGGAGAAGGCTTTGATGCCTATGGCGCAATCCGTGACATTTGCGGGATGTCGGACACAACATCTTAAATCGGGGCAGTCATGCAAAATACGGGATGGTTGGCCACCCTAGTTACCAAGGCAACAGTGGTAAAAATACAACACCATTGCCTCCACATGAAAAAAGTTGATTTATGTAACCGCCACACCATGCAGATCATGCCCCGCAATCCTCCTTTGCTAAGGGGTTTTCAATGTTTTTTGAAATCCTTGCTAAGGGGTTTTCAATGTTGGCGTTCAATGTTCAAGGTTAAACTAATTTCCATTTGCATTACCCTGCATTTCGGAGCCTGTAACTCTTTTACTCCCGGGAAGGGTGCCCTGTTCATTGCATTTGGGCACAGGGGTTATCGTTGATGCTTGGAATATTACCTTTCATGATCACCAAGCGAGCATTAAATGATATTCGTGTTGCATATTTGCCCTTACCCTTAAAATGCAACTTGTTACATAGGATTTATTTTTGTGGGGGGGAGAAAAGCTGACCAAAAAATGCATGTGGTTTGTGTCTACAGCAAAGTCCCTGTTAAAAGGGTTGAAATGTTTGTGAGATTTGTGGACAAGGAATGGTGGGTGGACACCCAATCTTTTTGGGACCAGCTATGCTCGAGCGATGAAAGCCCTTTGATATGGGAAGTGGTAAGATTTTTACGTGAACTGAGCCTTCTGAAGTGAGACGCCAAATTAAAGGATTTTATACTCTGAACTGCTTTTATTTTTCTTAATTTTCTTCTGTTTTCTTTTCTTCTTTTCTCTCGTTTTATACAGTGATGATATATGTAATTTATTATGTACTGCTATTTTAATTTTAATTTTGTGAAAAGTCGAGTTCTTTGACTTAAACACAATAAATAAATTAAAAAAAGCAAAGTCCCCAAGGTGTCCCCTGCATCTCCTACACCCCTGGTGTCAGAACTCCACAGATACGGCCTCTGGTCTCCCCTCTCATCTAGCACGGGCTTCGGCTCTCTCCTTTTCATAGCAGCCAGATTAGCCCTCTCATACCGGGTCCGCCTGGGATCTCAGCGAGACCGGCCCCATCTCATGTTTTTTTTGGGGTGCTATGTATGGAGTTGAGTCCTCTGGGGAAATCTTCAGGCTCTCCTGTCCTGCACTGGTCACACCCTCTAAACTGGGTATGGGTTACCGTGGCGGTAGTCCTCGGTCTTCAAAGGCATCTCCTCTCTCCGGGTCTGCTTTACACCCCATACTGTGTCTCAGAAGAAATGGCCAACCACCTCTCTCTTCTGAAACTGGATCAGGTCGGGAAACTGGTTGACCAAGAGGACTCGGACATTAGGCCCAGAAGGCTCTGGTCCTATGTGTGGGCATACCTGTCCCCCTTAGGTTGACTATGGCAAAACAAAATACTTGATGGCTGGAAGGTTTAGAATTATTCTTAACATTTGGGATCACTCTGGGCAACCTTTAAGACCATTGTTCTCCATCTTGTCAAACCATTAGAGAAAGGAGAAAGACCATATGCAGATCAGTCTTGGTTACACTCCAAAAGAGTCAGTCCAGCCCAGACTGTTTGATATGATATGATATGATAGGTTATTTATACCTCACTTAATACCCAGAGGTTTCTAAGCGCAGACCCAGGGATCGAACCTGTGTTGCTCTGTGTCGTCTTGCTTCCAAGGCGAGCACATTGCCATGAGCTATCCTCCCGATACCGGTCACATCCCTTCTGCTGGAGGCCAAAAGTAGCCCAGATAGGTCACAGCTAGTACACAAGTACACTCAGGCATGTGAAACATACTCACGTAACGAATTAGAACACCAGAAACGTGCAAAAATCTTACAGTCTCTTCCAACACCCAGAGCCCCATCGTCATAGAATGTGTTATTAATATATATATATATATATATATATATATATTCAGTGAAAAAACTTTGTTAAAGGGACGTTATGGTTCAAAGTAAAACCGAAAAACCCCTGAAATTCGGCAGTTATGGTAACATAAGCAACCATAACTCGCGCCACCGTGTACTGCTAACACTAACACCCAGGACATCAAAGATGACATCACAAATGTCATTGATGACATCACTGATGACATCACATGTGCATTTACTTTTCATAAAAACTCTGTACAAGGGATTCTTATAATGCTGACCAAAAACTGTCAAGGATCATTGGGATAAATATCATGTGCTAATTAGTGCATTAAGCAATGCATTGATATAAATAGCATTCTATTATGAAGTTCTATCCAGTATACTAAGCTACTCATGCAGAAACATAGGCAGTGTGTGCAGCATACATGATGAAGGTGCCATATTCATAATCTTGCCATGTTGAATACTGAAATGATAACTGCTTTCTTATTAGAGTTTTGGGTACTGTGAAACATGTAATAAGTAGATAATAAAACCCACTTAATACATAATTATTACAGACAAAACACAAAGAGACAACAACACATACAAATATGAGTATATACAGGGACAGTGAAGTAAACAAAAAAGCAGAAGTAGTAGCAGAAAGAGTTCATAACCTAACTGATTGTCTTTATGCAGAAAAACTATTGCTCTGTTTCAAAGCTGCTACTTACCATATGTATGTGTATCACATGATGTGACTGCACCCAAAGGAAAGGAGAGTGAGTATAATGTATACAAATAGGAGCATATACAGGGAAGGTAGTGTAATAAAAATAAAACTATGAGAAAGTGCTGATAACCCTAATGATTATCTTTCAAGCCTGTGTCTTCCGCTATGTATATGTTTCATATGATGTGACTTGACCCAAAGTCTACAAATATAGTAACTTTTCAATTTTTACTTCCTGACTGTTACTGAAGAAAACTATGTGGCTTCGATATGTCAGTAAAGGATAAAAAGGGAGAGCCAGCCATGTGATGTCATCAGTGATGTCATCAATGACATTTGTGATGTCATCTTTGATGTCCTGGGTGTTAGTGTTAGCAGTGCACGGTGGCGCGAGTTATGGTTGCTTATGTTACCATAACTGGCAAATTTCAGGGGTTTTTCGGTTTTACTTTGAACCATAACGTCCCTTTAACAAAGTTTTTTCACTGAATTTTATAGGTTTTTAGTAGCACAGCTTAACCATAACGTCCCTTTAACAAAGTTTTTTCACTGAATTTCATAGGTTTTTAGTAGCACAACTTAACCATAATATCCCTGACTTCATATACACGTAACATAGAACATACTAACCCCCTCGTAGTGATTTTCATTTCCGCGGACTACCGCCATGTCCGCAGACATATCGAAAATCTGAGCGTGGTGAATGTAAATTTAAATAGTGTGCCCCATTTCCCCTTTGAAGTTGGCTCTGAAAAGAGCCGTTTTTTTTTTCTACAGATGCTTGACAGACACCTGTTATTTTGTATTTTTTTTCTTGGTTTTTTTTCTTACTTTACTCCTAAAATCTTCACATAACCTTCTCCAAAGCAACCCTTACATTCCAAAATAGAAAGGCATTTCCCGTAAAAGAAAAAGAAATGCCATCTTCTTTAAAATTAACAGCATTACTGGCATCAATATTCTCATTATTACAGAAGAACATACCATCTCTAAGCATGAAGGCACACATGCCTCGGTTGATGACACACTTAGCAATGTTTTGCTGAGGACAAAAAACTGAACTATTGTCCCATATTGCCCTAGGTAGTAATCCAGATAAAATTACTTTCGTATTTGGAAGGATCTTCATTACGGCTTGAACCAAGCGTTCCAAATCAGCCAACAAAGTAGGGGCACTGACGTTGCCCAAATGGAAAGCACCATAGTGCAAAACTACCACATGCGGACTGTTCATCGTGGCCATATCCTCACAAACTTGTACAATTCCCTGTACATTGCAATCAGGCACAGTGCTCCACACCACCTCCACTCCTTTCACATCAAAGTTCTTTGCAACATGCCTGCATTGAGCGCACTGTTGTAAACCATACACAAACATATCTCCAAGCACCAACACCCTGACTATCTCTACTTCTGCCATCTTCACCACACACAGTCACTTTCAACACAAATCCACAACCTCGACATCTGATTGGCTGATCCGTACAGTCTTCTTTCCATGTTGGATTTCCTGGAAAAACCCGGATGTAGCACGCCCTGTCCACGAACAGCCGCGGTGTCTGCGGACGGCGTCCACTTTACTTTCCGGGGCAATTCCCTCATTGCATACAGCTAAGCAATCACACAATACGAATAACGTCCTCAGAACACCCCCATTTTGTGAATTTTCGAACATTTCAGGACAATAATCATTTCATTATTCAACATATTAACATTACAAATATTATACTTTCATCTTGTACTCTGCACACAATGCTATGTTTCTCCATTAGTAGCTCAGTATACTAGATAGAATCCCATAATACAATGCTATTTATATCAATGCATTGTTCAAAGCACTAATAACGGTATGATATTTATTGCAATATCCTTGACACTTTTTTCGCAACATTATAATGAAAATCCCTAGTACACAAATTCCATGAAAAGTACATACACATGTGATGTCATCAGTGATTTCATCAATGACATTTGCGATGTCATCTTTGATGTCCTGGGTGTTAGTCTTAGCAGTGCACGGTGGTGGTGCGAGTTATTTTTCATAGCTTACCATAACTTGCGATTTTCAGGGGTCTTTCGGCTGTACTTAAACCATAACGTCCCTTAAACAAACTTTTTTTAATATCACGCAAACAATATACAAACATGGCGTGCAAAAACCAACTTCGAAAAGATGGCTTTACACAGAATGTTGCAAAGTAAGAATTTATGCTCGTTCACAGTGAAGGTCAGCTGCTTCCATTTTTTTCTCGGGCCCCGGAGAGGCTCACGAAGCGGACTATAAGGTTGTATTGTGTTTTGACCTTGACAGACAGAGATTGTGATGAAAGACTTCTCTTGAAGGAGTGTAGCTAAAACGCAAGAGAAGATAAGGATGACATTTCTGAAACGAAACCACGTTTATATATTATATCACTATGCGAAAGATCGTTCGCACACGCGGAGTCGTATTTTGGGACTGCACTACTCGTAGACAATGGAAATTGCAATTGTACTGTAAGTAACCCTTTAGATTATTTTATACCAAATATAATTACAATAGCGTAGCATTAAAGACCGCTCAAGTTGAACTTGTTCGTTGAAAGTGGCATAATGTTTTCTACCGTGCACTATCGCCGCTGAATTGATCCCCTGTCGTTTAGAGGCCTCTGAAAAAGGCAGACGACACAGGGTGGGTTAATAGAAATAATTTAACCGGTCTATAGGCGGTCAAGCACTCTACTCGCTGTGCCACTTCACTGTAGCCTGTCAAGTGGCACAGCGAGTACAACGCTCGCTTTGACATCCGTGTACAGCTTGCTAACGCAAGTTCGAATCCCAGCAAGGCCAAACTCAGCCTTTCATCCTTCCGTGGTCGATAAATGAGCACCACACACCGTGGTTAATAATAAGCACTGCTTAGATACCTCATGGTTCTTAGTGCTATATGAATGGGAAAATATTATTATTTTATTATTAACATACTCCGTTGCACTATCTTCGATAGCAAATAGTTTCACGCCCTAATAAATAAAATGATGATTTTTAATGAAGATCGGCTGGTGAGGCTAATTTATGTTTTTTAAAACAGGTATGTGGCCCCATTGTGCCTATGTCACGATTTACAGACTCCAGCGGATGCAGGTCCAAATATGCAACTTCATGACCCTCACCATTTTATTGGACAATCGCCAAGGACCAATATGCCCTTACGCAGAACTAGCGGCTACAAACAACATACCAACCAATAGGGTGGTCTAATGGCTCGTTGTTGGAGCAACCTTCCGATTATCAGAGCGACCATTTACTGCTTTTATCATAAACCAACAGCCTATCTACCGCAAAGGAACAACGCGTGGCTCAAAATAAACTTTTGCTGATCGACAGCAGAGACAATAGCAAATCGCTGAATATTCACTAAACATTTCATGTGAAATAAATGTACTTTACCAAATGTACAATCCTGCTGTTTACTTTTAAACCACAGTTTCATATTCCGAATTGTGGCGCACTGAGTTGTAAGCGGATCTAACACCCTCTGTACCGCAAAGGAACATCGCGTACCTCAACATGAACTTTTGCGGATCGACAACAAAGACAAATGCAAATTTCTGAATATTCTCTAAACATTTGATGTCAAATAAATGTACTTTACAAAATTTACAATCTTGCTGTTTGCTTTTAAATCACTGTTTCATATTCCGAATTGTGGCGCGCTGTGTTGTGACATAATCTGTGTTGTCTTCCGGGTTCTGTGTAAAGTCACTTAGGACTGCAGAGGACTGGGCGCGTTTGATGACGCACCCTGTAACGTCATGGAGAGAGGCGGGAATATGAATGCTTTGATAATATCAGGCTTAGGGGCGGGAGATATGATTTAGTGTCGCAAAAGCAAGTCAGCCAGGTCAATAGCGCCAGTCATAGGATTATCACATAATGTCGGCGCACACCAGCCGGATTTATCGTTTCTTTAGTGGACAAAAAGTCAGTTGACGCCCATAGGAAATTGTACTATTAGCGGACAAAAGGAGTGCTCTTAAAACACTTTCACCCCGACAACGAACAATACAAACAACGTTCTCAGAACACCCTCATTTTGTGTAATTGCAACCATTTCGGGACACCGCGAGTGTTCTTAGAACACATTCAACTAGACAGATTACAATACGGACAGCGTCCTGAGGACACCCCCAGTTTGTGTATTTACGAACAATTAAGTACACCGCGAGTGTTCATAGCTCATTTTTACCTTCCTTGCGAACAAAAATGACACATACTCCGTCCTCTAAACACCCCACCATTTAGTTTATTTACAAAATGTCAGAACAGCCGTGTTCTCCGCGGACAAATCGAACGCAACAAAAACGTCTAGCACATAAAAAAACAAAACATTGAACCTATCTCATACTCCCCCACCCTCCCCAAACACTCTTACACACCAACACACGGCACTAAATACAATTTTTTATCCACATTTCACCGCGCTGTACGCGGTCGAGGGCGAATACAAGATGGCGGGTGCCACAGAAAATCTGACGTGCTCCACGCCCCTCGCCGTCCAATCAGCGAACACGTCGCATGTCCGCGGACATGACGCAAGGCCATGGGCCAATTGGGGTGCTGTCAGCGGAACGAACAGGGAAGTCCGTCCGCGAAGCGAACACAGATATCACACATTTTTTTGCCTTATGTTTTGGTCATTTTATAAAAAACTACTGGACGGATCTACACCAAATTTGCAAAAGCACGCTTTCGGGACCAAGCCCCCGCTCCTGCCGCAAATTTGGTGTAAATCCGTCCAGCGGTTTGGCCTGTGGCCGTGCGCAAAGTTTTTTCCCATTATATCTAGTGGAAAAAACACAAGTTTTGGGACCTCCCCTATAACTTTTCCCCCCCTGGACGAATCCTCACCAAACTTTGCAAAACAGAAAAATTCAGAGTGGGCCATATACTTTTTTGCAAAGTTTGGTGAGGATTCGTCCAAAGGGAGCGAAGTTATAAGCCACCCAAAAAATGCTCTTCCTATGGAAACACCAACTTAACCATAACTACATGGACGCTACCGCGTACATGTAATATGTCGAGAAACACAGCAGAGGAAAAAAACACACTCCACACATGAGGCACTGCAAATCCCAGAGATGACAAACTCGGATCAAAATAAAGAAACGAGTTTAATAATGGTAAACAAATAAGGCAAAACACAAATTCATATATATATATATTTGGGTTTTTTTAATTACATTTGTTAAAAGCACAAATATGACAATTCGGCAAATGGAAACCTGCTCCATCCTAGAAGTTGTAGACTACCTCACCAAGTTCGTTCTCAGGATATCATGTCAGGGAATTAGGAGCATGCAGGCCATTAAGCTGAGTTGTTCCTCCAACAAATTGTTTGGTTGCATGGGCTTCCCTCATCCATAGTGTCAAACAGGGATCTTAATGTGTCTCCAAGTTTTGGAAAGTTTTCTGTAAAATGCTTGGAATTACGCAATGGGTAGTCAAACTGAGGGACTCAATCATCCAATTGAGCATTTTATCAGCTGCTTACTGCACATCCAATTTTTGGTCGAAGGACCTTTGGATCAAATAATTTAGTTAGAATAATTCCATCAATGTGTCTTTGAATAAGTACATGTAGGGTTATCATCAGAGAATAATATCAGAAATAATTCCTAGGATGCCAGATATACCTGTGTTACACGATTGATGTCAAGTGATACACTATTGTTGAAGGCTCAGCAAAATTTAAAAGACACCAAGGCTACTTATAAGAAGTACGAAGATCAGAAATGATGTGCTCGTACCCAAAATTGTTCCCCATGTCTCATCGGTCTGTTTCCTCTTAAAAATGTATCTCACCAACTGCTATGCAACTTGCCATCCAGCCATGTACACTCTGTCTTTCATGCATATTTACCAAAGCCAGTGCCCTAAGCGACATCCACCCATCATAAAAGATAATCATGAAGAAGATGAAGTTTACTGCATATTGGACTGAAAATTTAAAAATAAACAGTTGTCTATTTCTTTGACTGGAGCCAGAGTAGGGTCTGAGGGGAGCGTGCCAACTATTGCATGCCCCATGCCTAACACGGTACTTCTACGCAACACACCTGGATTGGCTGGGGTCCACACATAGTGCCCCTTTAAGGGGGGATACTGTCAGGATTGGGGGAGCCAGCAGCAGGGTCAGCAGTGCAGAGAAGGCCCTGTGTGGTGCAATTAGGAGCCAACACACAAGTCTTTTCAAATTTATGGCTTTAACCAAATCAAAATGGCTGTTACGCCCTGGAGATGCCCACAAATGGAAGACAAAATTACATTGCCTAGATTATTCAGCTGATGGCCATATTGCAGGGAATTCTACTTAAATAACGCCCCACCTGTGCTGTGTGCCGGAAATTGAGGAAGTTCACACGAGCACAGCACGGGCAACTCAGTGGTGTTGCAGTCAAGGCAGGGAATTCAGTTAACTCACTCCTCTCACAAGCTCTAGCAGCAGAGCAGAAGCATCACAGGCTGGCACTGTGGGCATTGTTCCAGAATAAGTGAAAGGAACGATGTCATGGATATACAACCCAAAGTTGGATTTTCGGGGGGGAACTTCAGCAACTGACCCTGGGTCTGTCACCATTAGTCCAGGTGCCTGAAATAAGTACTTGTCCTACATCTCTGATTTATGGATGATCTTGGTGATCATTTGGACATCACTCTGAGTAGTTTATTCTGTAGTACCTTAGATACATTGTGTGGTGTAACCAAAGGCCCCAAAGCAAAAGAACGGAAGGGCCATGTGAAAAAGGCCTAACTGTCATTACCAAAGGAAAAGCAGCATTGCAATTCACTTAGGAAGAAGACATTCAAAGGTCCCTTTCACATGAAAAAACAGGATTTTTAAACAGTGACACAAAAACGGCTTTGCATGTGTGTTTGCAAGTAAAAGCAAGACATGAGAAAAATGTCCCCCTACCAACATAAATATGTCAGGGAAAATATATGATGTGTGTGTTGACAAAAAGTTGACAAAAGTTAAGGTAGATTATGCTTCACATGCAAAATTCCTGCAAAACATTTGAAAAGAAAAGCCTGCTTGGTTGCCATGAAAAGTTCCTGTAGGCCTATTTAGGCAGATTATGCGGGTGTTTAAAATTCCTCCATATGCGACTTAGGGAACTGTAGGGGCAAGCTAACATGTGTTCCTGGCTGTTTTTAACATGTCCTGAATGCAAGAGTTGGTGTGCTGGTGGAGGGTAAAATTAGGAATATGGGTAATAAATTACATTTTCCTAACTGTTATGTTTTTTGTAAAAATGGGAGAACACTGCCAAGTGGCTTTGCAATATGGTGCCGACCCGGCTGTTGTTTTATTAAATTCCTCCCAATTAGCTGAATCGGAATATATATATATTATGGCAGTTGCTAATAAAATGATGACGTTTTGCCACATAACTAGTTTTTGCAAAAAGTTTGCCATGAGAACAAAGGGAATTGCCATATGTCTGCTCCAGACTCCTAAACCAATCCCTAGAGACGGGCTAGAGTTGGGAGTAAAGAGAAAGGTAACGGACCAGTCCTATTTGTGAGAACTCTTGCAGGGTACTCCCCAAGATTGTAAACTTCATGGTGTCATTGCTGCTATATTAAGTGGATGCACTATAAGGAAGGGACAGAGCTGCTGAAATTTAACATCGGGAGAGCTGTTGAAAATTACCATCTGACAACTGCCAGGAAACATCAAAAGGAGGCTTTGAAGAGATTGTCTCTGGGCGGAGCTGTCTATTTCTGGGAAGGCCTAAAAGCTGACTGGTTCCTATGATGAAAAGTTGGGAACCATCCATTGAGAGTGGAGTGACCAGACCCCTGCCCTGTTCTTCCAGAGGGTCCTGACATGCAGCTGGCTTTCCTGAACTTTAAACAGAGGTTTTCTATATAAGTATATTTGAACCCTTTGCAACTAAAAAGGTGGGGGATCTGCTGGCCTTAAATACTTTCATTTTATAGCATTAGGGGCAGGGGGGGGTGAAACTGTGTAGATCCCTAGCTTATTTAACTGAAAAACATTAATTTAGTTAATTCCCCATGGCAATATACCACAGAGTGAATTTTGTGAAAATTTACAAAATTTACAAAGCTCAATCCCAGTGTGCTGTGTGCCTGAAAACTATAAACTGTAATTTAATTCGGTAATATTTCTGTCCAGCTTCAACAAACCAAAGTACCAAAGTAGGGGGAGGTGTAAACACAGGGGCTATAATTAAGGCTGAACTATAGAGAAAAAATACAGGAAAAAATAAGCTTTTCAGACAAGAGGACAGGATGCCAGATGTCTGCAGAGGTGGATCTCTCTGTATCAAATGCCTCTCCCATTTACAATCTGCACCCTGCACCTCAAACAACAAAGAGACTAATGAAACAGGTGAAGGCACAGACCTTTGTATGTACTACACTCCAGAGTAAATACAACCCACTAGGGAATAAAGCCAAACAATAGGTTTCAAGTATAACAAGGTTTGCTTATACAAAATACACATGCCAGCAAAGAACTCAGCTACTCGAGAGCACTCTGCCAAAAACTACACGAGCAGCACATTAAGAAGGTCCAAATGAGATCATCACATGCAGTACAAATCGACATGGCTGATCGGTGAGTGACATATACATGGGCCTGCTCCATAGGGGAAACCAGGCACTTATTGGCTGGTTCTTCCCCGTTGGTCTTGGTGCAGGTGGGTCAGCTGGGCTCATCCTCGCAGTGAAGGTCAGGGCATGCATCAAACACAGTGGGGATCATTACGAGGTTGGAGGTAGCCATGACGCTATGGTCCGGGTTCCCTGAATGGGGAAATACCGGGCCATTCCAACCTTGGAGGACCCGGTATTTCCCCATTCAGGGAACCCATCCCCATTCCCATTCGAGCCCCCATAGGGCTCAATGGGAATGGGGACCATGCTAACAATGGGTCCATTAATAATGGGCCCATTGTTAGCATGCTGGTCCTTTAGCGGGTCCCGCTAAGGGCGCCTGGTAAAACCAGGCGCCCTTAGCGGGACCCGCTAAAGGACCTGGTAATGCGGTGGTAAGGGGTTGACAGCTCTGGCAATATTACCAGCACAGTTAACCTCTTACTGCCAAGGTTGTAATGACCACCAATATATCTAATCTAAGCAAAACAACTGAAACCGGCTATTCATTCATTATAACGGGCACCTGGGCATCAGAGGATGGAGGTGCCCATGAGAAAGGAAGGTAAATACAGTTATATTGACCCCTTTCTTTGGGGCTTCATTAACACTGCAGTTCCCGCCCTCAAGCTCTCCCCCCGGGGATTGATCTCTGATTTATCCTTCCTGTTACCTCATGTTACAGGAGAAGTGTGTTACTATTGGGAAGATATACAGTTGTTCGAGCTTTAGATCTGTGGTGGGCACCATGAGGAGGTTAGGGGCTTGGGGTCAGGTCGGTGGAGGCTGGCTGGCTCCAGCCTGGCTCGGTGGGTGTCAGAGGGCCAATGGCAGTTTAGTGGCGATGGATGGGAGCATCGCAGGGCCTGGTACTGTCTCACGCTCTGTGCAGGACGTATTCCTGAATGTGATACTAAATATTCGCAACACTGGAGGAACAGAAAGGAAATGGACTTCCGTGACAACAGGGCTCGTGCAGAGCTGGCCTGGTGTGCTGATGGCTTGGCACCTCTGTTTGAACTCGAGATGCTAGCATCGCAGCCCTCAGCATGTCTGTTCTGGGCCTAATACAAAATGGAGTCGCAGGGCAGGGACATGGCTTGTGCTATTCGGCTACATCTATGCGCTATTAGGCCTTTATATGCACTTTAGAGAATGGGGCTTCTCCTCCCTTGTAGATTATATTGCTTTGTATGGAATTCGCCTAATTTGGAAGTGCCAGGGGGGTTGGGACAGGCTCATTCCTATCCCAACACAGGCTCACTCACAGAGACAAATTGCCTGGAAGAACAGAACGTCACATTTGCAAATATGAAGATTCCCTTTGTTTAAATGGATTGTCCTGTCCTTCCAGAGGGTCCTGACATACATCTGGTTTTCCTGCACTTTAAACAGAGGTTTTCTATGTAAGTAGAATTGAACCCTTTGCAACCAAAAAGGTGGGGGATATGCTGCTCTTAAATACTTTACCTTTATAGCATTGGGATCAGGGAGAAAAACTGTGTAGATCCTTAGCCTATTTAACTGAAAAATATTTATTTAGTTAATTTCCCTCTGCAGTATACAACGGGGTGAATTTTGTTAAAATTTGAAATTAACAAAGCTCATTTGCAGTGTGCTGTGCGCCAACAACTATAGACTGTAATTTAATTGGGTAATCTTTCTGTCCTGCTTCAACAACATAAGCCTTTAAATGGAGGGGGTCTGAAATCCAAAATTCTCAAATCATCAAAATGTTTACCACCCAGCTTCCACAACAGAGGCCTTTAAGTGGAGTGGGGTCTGAAACCCAAATGTATTCTCAAATCATCCCATTTGTTTATGTCCAGCTTCCACAACACAGGTCTTTAAGTGGAGGGGGGTCTGAAACCCAAATTTCTCAAATCATCAAAATGTTTACCACCCAGCTTCCACAACAGAGGCCTTTAAGTGGAGTGGGGTCTGAAACCCAAATGTATTCTCAAATCACCCCAATTTTTACCATCCATCTTCCAAAACACAGGCCTTTAAGTGGAGGGGATTCTGAAACCCTAAATACTCAAATCATCCCAATATTTACCACTGAGCTTCCCCAACGCAGGCCTTTAAGTGGAGGGGGTTTCTGAAATCAAAAATTCTCAAATCGTCCCAATTTTACTGTCCAGCTTCTCCAACACAGAACTTTCAGTGAGGGGGGTCTGAAAACAAACCGCTCAATCACCCTGTGTTTATTTTTTGTCCACTTAGTTTTTATTAAGCGTTTCAACAAATACAGAGATTAGCCAGGTTACCCTGGTATCAACCTTTCGGAACACAGAAGAACAAATGCTAATCTTCAACTCCCCAACCCCACCCCACCTCTCCCCCTACCCCCACTTTTAACACTACCAAGGCCAACCGATTGTTGGGTACAAATAACAATAAAAGAAAAAGAGGCAAGATAATCAATTACGACTGACGTGCTGAGGTCAACAGTTAGAGCTGAGGCAAGTACAGGTTTTCAGGAGTTATAGAAACACAATGTTCCCTTCAGGAGTAGGACGTCAGAGTCTCAGGACACTACATTCCTCACTCAAGAGAACCACAGACCAGTTCAACAGAAAGAAGTCCATGTTGTTATTGGTAATTGCAGAATAATTCTCATATGTAAAGATGACCCATAACTTAAATGAGCCACTCTGCTTTGGATGGGGTAGTGGGGTGTTTCTATTTTTGGGCGTGGGCCAGTCTTCTGGCTCTAAGCATTGCCTCAACCACCTTCGGAAAGGCGCTTACCTCGGAATCCGGGGCTGGAGTGCCCAGGAGGAGCTCAAGGGTGTGCAGTGCCCATGATATCATTGATCCAACTTAAAATCTCGGCCCAGTAGATCTGAACCGACCAACACTCCCACCACATGTGATACCAGGTTCCACGCTGTGCACATTCCCTAGGGCACAGAGGAGACGTCCCACTGAACATCCTCGAGAGTCTAGCTGGGGGGAGGTGCCAGATGTGTAGCAGCTTGAAATTGTGCTCCATAGCTGAGGTATACAAGGACCCCGAGAAGAGTTCTAAAAACCTCCCCCCACGTTGCCTCCCCAAGCACCATCCCCATCTTCTCCTCCCAGAAGCATCTGTAAGTTTTTCTACCCTCTAGGTTCGCTGTGACAAGAACTCTGTAGATCTTAAAGAGTGACCCCTTTCTCGTATTGGTTTCCACCATTATTCTTTTAAAGGGTTTGATGGCATGGGCCAAGTCAGAGCCCCATTTGGGGTTAGTAAAGATTCCTTTGAGGTGAGGATATTCAAATACTGTGAGTGGGTTGTCCCCCATGGCTTTGGCTAGCTGTTCATATTCAATGAAGGTATTCTGGCGGAACAGTTGGGTTGCTCTCTCGAGGCCCATTTCCGACCAAGACTGAGTGTCTCGAAAGCCCTTAGTCCCTAGGTCAAGAGGTGAGCCCCATAGGGAGGTCAAAGGGGATGGGCATGAGGACAGAATTTTGTTTTCCTTGTCCTTTTTCCAGGAGGCCCATAACACAGCTAAGGTCTGATGCGTTTTGAGGCGGGTAGGAAGGGTCTTAATGGGGGCCCACAAGAGGTCTCAGACTTTTTTAGGATGGGCATGGTTGTCTTCGATATATGTCCAATACGTGCCCATGTCGTCCTTCATGTGCTCCAACATTACCCTGAGCTGGGCTGCCTTGTGATATTGCCTAAAGTCAGGGAGCCCAAAACCCCCAAATGATTTTTTGGCAGAGTCGGGGTCGTGTGCTTAATCCTTGGGGTTTTCCCCCCAAATGAATAGTTGAATCAGGCCATACAGTGACGTGAAGAAAGTTTCTGGAATAGTATTGCGGAGGGCTGAGAAAAGGTAAAGGGGACGGGGCAAAATATTCATTTTGATCGTGACCATGTGGCCAAACCATGAGGGAGTTAGAGGGGCCCATCGTGCTAAAACTCCACTTATCCTCCCCAGGATAGGGGAGAAGTTCAATTCAAATAAGGCTCCTTAGTCTCGAGGGAGGGATACCCCCAAGTATGAGGTGGCTTTACCTTCAATTCTCATTCCCTCCAGTTCTTTTTTCCCCTTAATTTCATGATCCCTGTCGCCCATGGGCATTATACACGACTTGGACAGGTTAATCTCGAGTCCGGAGAATATTCCAAAGGTGTAAATTAAGTCACGAAGGGACGGGAGAGAGTCACGTAGATTGGGCATATATGCCTGGATGTCATCGGCGAAAAGTGATAGTTTGAAGTCATAATCTCCACAACGAACTCCAGAGATTTTGTGATCCAGCCTGACGGCAATGGCTAGGGGCTCCATCGCCAGGGCATATAAGAGGGGGGATATAGGACACCCCTGTCAGGTACCTCTGGAGAGGCATAGGGATGACGAAAAAGCGCCATTTACTGATAGCCTCGCCAACGGGCTGTTATATAATGTTGCTATCTACCCGCAGAACTTATTTCCCAGGCCCATCTTTTGGAGGACCTTTCCCATATTGGTCGAAGGGCCTGGTCGAAGGGCTTTTCCGAATCTAATGAGAGCAAATAAGCCTCTGAGTCGTGGTGTGAAGAGGTCCAGGGTTTTTCTTATATTATCTGCACCCTGTCTGCCGCGGATAAATCCCACCTGGTCGCTGTGCATCAGGGAGGGGAGATGTTTAGCTAGTCTATTGGCGAGGAGCTTTGACAAGATCTTGACATCTGTGTTTAGAAGGCAAATGGGGCGATAGGATTTACATTGAGTAGGGTCTTTTCCCTCTTTGGGAATCACTACAATGAGGGCCGATATCATGGATTGGGGAGGGATCCTGTTTCAAGCGCAGCGTTCAACAGCTTGGCCCTAAACAGGGCCATGGTGGAGCAGAAGGATTTGTAAAAGCGGACCGTGAAACCATTGTCTCCCGGAGTGGTGCCTCCTTTCAAGGTGCCAATGGTGTCTATTATTTCCTGAGGAGTAATGGAGATATGATATGATATGATATGATATGGTATTTGTAACGCGCCTATACACAAGTGTTTCAAGGCGCGACGAGGCAGGGAGGGGGGGAAACAAGGGGAAGACAGACAAACGATCCTACTAGGCCAGGTGTCATTCAGATCGCGCAAGTGCAGAGGTAAGGGGAAAAGGAGAAAGTGCAGGGGGAGGAGGTGGGGGGGAAAGTGCAATACAAGGTAAGTAGCGTAATAAAATAATAAATAATAATAAAAGGGCCAGCTGGTGGCAAGTGCGAGGTAAGTGCAGAGCAAGTGCTGGGAAGGGGGCTGTAGGGATGCAGTGACAGTCCCACAGTGCAGGGGGAGCCAAGGGAGGCAGTGCAAGTGGAGAGTGGCTGGGCCCTGGACCGAGGTCACAGAGTGGCCCAGATGCAGGTTTAGTGCAAACTTCAGTGGGGAGTTTAGCAGGTTTAGCAGGGGAGAGGGAGAGAGAAGGCAGAAGCGAAGAGGAAGGTTTTGAGGTGCTTCCGGAACCGGAGATGGTTCTCCTCAAGTTTCAGGGAGGCAGGAAGGCTGTTCCAGAGGGAGGCCCCTGCTGCGGAGAGAGATCTATAGAGTTCGAGGGGGTCTGCCTTCTCGGGAGGGAGGCGTAGAATGGGCAGGGAATTCAGGAAGCGGTCAACATCGGCTCTGTCCCCAGAGTATTCCGATGTTTATAGGCGCTCGTAATACTGGTGGAACTGTTCCACTATCAAAGCATCACTTATACATTTCTCTCCTTCAGGGGAGCGTGACAAGTCCACTCTCCTCTGTTGTTTATAAGTTCCCTCAGCCTCCAGGCAAGTATCTTATCTGCCTTTTCCCCTTTTTCCATATACCTTTGTTTTAAAAAGGCAAGTTTCCTCTCCGTCTGTCCCACTAAAAGGGCTGCCAGTTTTGCTTTGAGCTGTTGAAGCTCCGCCCCTTTGCCCGGTAACATTTGGGATTTTAGTTTCCCCCTGGTCGGATTGCATCTATTTTCTCTCTTAACCGTTTCTCCTCACTTTCACGCTTTCTCTTCCTTCTCGCGCCCATCCCCATAAGGACACCCCTGATTGTAGCCTTAAACGCGTTCCAAACCCCCATTATGCCCACCTCCCCGTAGTCATTAATTGCAAAGTACTCTTTTATGGTGGCCAGGAGGGTCTGAGAGAGCTCTTTATCTTTGCAGCAGGAGGTCATTACATGACCAAAGCCATCTATCATGGGGACGTGCAGGGACTCCTATGCGAGCTCTGACCAGGTTGTGGTCCGACCACGGGATAGACGGGATAGACTCGACAGTAAAGTCAGTTATCCGTTCCCAAACTGAGGTGTCCACCAGAATATAATCTATCCTAGAGAAGGTTGCATGAGGTTTGGCGAAGAATGTAAAAAGAGGGTTGTGCCTTGCCGCGTTGTGTGCGAGTCTGAAAGACCTAATTCCTTGTTGACCCTTTGGAAAGTGGCAGCTATCTTCCTCTGTACGTGAGTTTCTGTGTGTGGGTTTGACGACCTTCTGTCGCACTTAGGGTTGAGTACCATGTTAAAGTCACCACCCACCAGTAGGGTGCCCTCTGTAAAGGCCATAATTTCATCCCAAAAGTGGTCTTGAGCTTCGTTGGGTCCATAGCCAGAAACTACTGTATCCATGCTGCCTCGCCCTTCCCCCTTAATCATACTGTAACGCCACTCAGGGTCAGCATGCTGGGCTTTGGGAGAGAAGTGGGCCTTATGAGACACTAGACGCGCTACTCCTGTTTTTTTTGCTAAGTATGAGGCACAGAACACGCATTGTATGGATTTAGCCCAAGCGGCGGTTCTTTCCCCTTTACCCAGTGGAGGAAAAGGAAGTGTAAGTGGCGCCTGTTAAATTCTCTGATCACCAGCGATCTTTTGTTAGGTGAGTTTAACCCACAGGCATTTAACAACCCCAGCATCAGTGTATGGTTTGTGTCATCCATCAGGGGGGAGAGAAATCTCTACAACACCACTCAAAGCACATTTTACCAACCTCCCCTCTTTGCCTCCATGAAACTTGATTACCTATAGAAGACCCTGTCCCCTTACAATTCCAGTCATCGCTTGGTAGAAGGAAAATACAATATTTAAGAACAACCCAGAACAGAACACCCCACACACCCCCTGAGCGCCAGGTCTGTGTGCGATGTGAAAAATGCCATACCACCATTGCCTACCCCCTATGGGTATTCAAACACCACATTGCAACGTCAAAGAGTCCCCCCTCCTCGAACTAAAACATCAGGCATTGACCTTCGCCCCCCCCCTCTCATTAGAGGGGCCACAAAACATTTCCATTTCCTCTGCTAAGGATGCAAAAATAGACAAGATCTGGCAGGCCCCACAAGAGAACCTCTGCTGAGTGAATAAAGGTCCGAGCCCTTCCATTCCGCAGGATAAGCCAGGCCAAGTCGGGGATCTGTCAGTCATTGGAGGATCTGGGGGAGGCTGGGGCGACTCTTCTTTCTGCTACCACGGACCCTACGTCTCTCGGTAAAGTCCTTGGCTTTTTTGGGGTCCGGTTAGCTCCTTCCCCCGATCAGCCGGTGCCGTCTCTGCAGAGGGGCCCCCCAGGTGTTACTGGGACACTCTATGTATGTCGTCCTCCGTGACCAGGGCGTACTTGTAGCCATCAAGTTCAAATGAATGCGAGAAGGGATATCCCCACATATATCTCACCGCCTTGGTTTGCAGCATCTTTGTCAGAGGAGCACAAAGGTGGCATCTTGCCAGGCTAAAGACCGACAAGTCCTGGTAGATCGAGATTTGTGCATTTTCCCAGCTGATTGGGCCCTTCCTCCGTGCGAGATCCAGGATCTTGCTCTTCTCTGGAAAATAGTGGAACCTAACCAGAACAGATCTGGGACCCCTGATGGAGGCCCCCACCCTATGCGCTCTGTCGATCGTGGATTCACTGGTGTTACTTTCGTCGAAAAGTGTCCTGATTACGGCGTTAACAGCTTTTATGATATCCATCTGAGTCTCGCCCTCCTGCTACGGAAAGCCCAGAAATCTCAGATTACAATGGCGTTCCCTATTTTCCAAGTCATTGAACTTTAGGGTGCACTTCTCCTCTCTCCTTTCTAATTCGGCGAGGCGCATGTCAATCTGGGTCTCAAGGAGGTCCATAGAGGTGCTGTTTCCTTCCAGAGCCTGTACTCAATCATCCATGGTGTCCACTTTCTTATCCAGGGTGTCTAACCTCTTACCAATGTCTGCTCTGAAGCCACGGATTTCCTCCAGCAAAGCTGCCATACCTTTAGAGACTGAGATGGAATCCAGTGGCTCCGATTGCGTCGAGACGGACATGTTGGGGGACAGAGGGCAAGGAGTTGGCGTGTATCAACATTTTTGGAGGGATTCAACCCAGTCCATGGAGACCCTGCCGGCACCAGGGCTTATTCCGGGAAGCTTGTGAACTACGGCCAGATGGAGACATTCAGGACTGCTAGTATATGTGGTGGATGAGTGTCGAGGAAACTCAAGGGGGGATCACCCGTCAGCTTCGCCCAGGAGGGAGAGTTGCGATGAGTGGCGAAGTCACCGCTGATGCCTTGGGCTTAGGCGTGTGATGCAGTAGTCAGCTGGACCCACTCATCTGCTTCAGGGCAGGGAAGGGCCCAGAGATCCCAGTTGTCTCAAATCCGAAGAACACTGTGGAAGTGGAGTGTCCCTAGGGCCTCCTGCCAGGGGGTCTGGGCTTCTTCGCGCCCCAAGGGAGGAATCCTCTTGAAGAGCCTCGGGTTGCACCTGGCGGAGGGTGACTGTACTCAGAAGGCATGGATTTAAAGGCAGGGGTGCTTGGCCCGTGTTAGTGGAGAGCACAGCACTGTAGGAGGTCTACCGCTGTTGTTATGCCAAATCAAGCCCCATGATGTGAGGTCCTGGGGCTAGGCTGTACCTCAACAGGACGAAGCAAGAAAGGTGTGGGGCGGACGGTGACAGGGGCAGAGGCTAAGTGATGAGCAGCAGAGGTGGGCCGTTCCGCACCGGATCAGTGGGGGTCCGGTGTACTCCTGAGTAGCCTATCCAGGATTCAGGGTGCAAGAGACGGGTAGAGGAGTTTCCACGGGGGCTATGGCGCAGCGAGAGCCGGTGCCATGGAAGTCCAGAGGGTGGGTTCTCTCAAGGCGTAATATCGCCTCTGCTGCCTGCATAATAGGGCGAGGTGCGTCCCGGCTCCGGTTCACCATCCAAGGTGTAGGGGGGGCACCCCCAGGCCACAGCGAGCACTCTTAGGAGCCCCCCCAGGGGTTCCCTCTGCAAGGGGTAATAATTAGGTGAGGGTGGCTCACTCAGCACACCCCCCAACCACCCGTCAGCCGCTCCCACTTAGCTTTGTTTCTCTTACTTTGTAAAGGTGAGAGGAAGTCTCTGTCACTGGCGAGGCCGGTGCTCCCTCCTCGAGGGAGGGGGGAGTCGCAGGGGACAATCGGAGGCAGCGTGGGCAGGTCCGGGAAGTGCTCGGGCCCAACGTCTCCCCGAAGGCAGCTCCTCCAAGCTTGCTGCTCTTCGTGAAGTTTGCAGTGGGTCGCTCTGCAAACACCTCCAGAAGCCCACGGAGGGGGAGGAGCAGGCGGCGAGCGGTCCGTGGAGGCTCGGGACGAGCGGCAGGTGCCCAACCCCTTCACTGTGTCCAGGATCGTTGCGTGGAGTGGAAGCTCCGGAATACAGCAGCAACGGTAGGCCGGGAGTCTTCGGAATACACGGGCTGACTCAGACCAGGCTGCTGTGCTGGAAAGGAAGCGTGGGGACTCCACCTACTCTTTTTTCAGATGCCCTTATCTCTGGATCCACGGCACCTCAGAGAGTCTGGGTATGTTCCCTCGGTGCTCCAGTAATTCCGAAGTCCTCAGGGGGGTCAGGTCTCCGTTCCTGGGGGATTGGGAGGGGGCTCAGTCCCTTTCAGTCTGACCCAGAGGAGGAGACCAACGGAGATACTTCACAACATCGCAGTGCCCCCTGGTGGCTCCCACCCTGTGTTTCTTTTAAACCAAAAGATTGGGTGAAAATCATGATTGCCATATGCATTTGTACCAATCTATGAACCCAACTGCTCACATTTTAAGCATGCAGGAAAATCGCAATTGCACAGCATTACACATGTAAATGACTTTTGTGCATTGACCAGTTTTATTATTTCTTGAAGTGTAATCTGTAAAAAAAAAAAAAAGAAAGGTTTTGTAATTTGTGTGATTTATTTGTGTGACAAGAAGTTAATTGTGAGCCACAAAGAAAGTGGTGTGTGTAGGTTATTGTGATTTCTATTACTTATAATTTAAATAAATACACATTTATTTCCTGTACACCAGTCTGGTTCTTGGCTCATTGGTAGCTCAGGGGGAGGGATCAAGGGTTATTAGTAGAACTGGAGATATGGCTGACTAAAAAAAACTTAGATTAACCGTTTATTGTGTGACACTTAGCTTTGGGAGGGTAGTAACTCCCTGTGTTGGAGGTGGCCTCTCAATAAACCGTTAAAATATGATTAAAATTGGAAGCATAGAGCTTTCTAGAATATAATACCTTCCTTACATGTCATTTAGAAAGGACTTTTGATAAGGCTCATGGTGCGATAGACTTCTTGTACTATGTTGTACTAAAAGTATGGGGGTGCACTAGTAGCATGGAATTACTATTTGCATGTGTGTTCATTAGCAATGAACGCACAACTACTGTATGCAATTCTTGAAGAATACATGAGTATTTGCAGTACTGGCCAGAGCTAGAATGGACACATTAATGAGTGAGAGGTATTACTTCACGAGGTAAATGTACCTAATGATTAACATTCTAATGATCAATAACAAAATTATGTTTCCCAAGAAATCCCCCTACCTATCAATATCATGTTTCCCAAGAAAGCACTTTTCCTAATGTAATGTTTCTATCGGATCGTGGTTCTGAACTGAATAACTGGTATACATATACTTCTCTTAAAGATCAGCCACCTGATGGTAAACAGCCAAATAGGCCATACACGTTGCAGCCCAATGTGTGTGTCATCCAAAATCCTGAGGGGGTAGATAATTGTACCAGCCAGCGATATGAGTTGTGGGGGTGGATTGGAGCCCCCACCGTGAGAGAGTAAGTATGAGACCCCTCTCAGGCTCCGCTACCTGCAAGAAAGGACATTACCAATGTCTCAGTTCCTTGTCTGCCATTTGAAATAAGATTCTGAGAGCAACACTAAATAGTATAAACTACTCCCAATAGATGAGAGTGGGTAGGAGGGAGAGAGGAATGAGATGATCAAGAGGAGAGAGGAAGGAAGGAGGGGGGACAGGAGGGGGAAGGGGTTTCATGGTGGAGAATGGAGAAGGAGAGATTTAAGGGATGTGTGGAATGAGGAGAAGGAAGGAATAATGCGGATAGAGAGAGGTAAGGAGTCCCACTGCAGGGGGGCAAGGAGCTGGAAGGAATGGAAGCAGGAGGGGGCACAGGGGGATGGAGGAACGGTGAGAATAAATAAAAAATATGTGCATAAGAACAAGTCAAACAGTACCAGATATACTGACCGAATATAAACCCCCCATAGGTGCTTTACAAAATGTAGAAAACGGCCCTGGTAACAGATACCCGACAGATACATAGGTAAATATCAGTGCTTTACATACAATGCAAGGCCCTGGTAACAGATGCAAGGTTCTAGTAACAGATGCCTGTGGGATAAATAGGTAAATATACAAAACAAGTTCCTAACAACACAGTAAACTGATTGGACAGTGTAAATAACGATCCTAAGTTCACAGCTTTAAATACAATGGCTTTTCATTAAGAGTTAAATAAATAGTGTAGTACATATCCACTGGTCAGGAGAATTCTTTACCATCCAGATTTCGCAATAAATCTGTTTAAATAGTGTTCGGGATAATATTGCAATAACATTGCCTTACCCCCTGAAAGGATATTTTCTCCAAAGTCAACATTCTCAACAACCACTGACCTAATGGTAGCTGAGGTTTACCACTCTTATAGAATGAACCTTACCACATCACTTCAGACACAAGCAAGGGAGGCTTACACCACCGACAAACAGTCACTAATGATTCACCTATCTCAGTGCAACCATTGGGAACCAGTGATGGTTCACTACGGTTCTCCTGACCTTTTCAGCTAACATGGAATCCAAAAGTGAAGCAAGGTGTAACACACCTCTCCTGAAACATAACAAGGGTAGTGCCCACCAGACTAGATCACGCTCTCTCTCTGGCTCTTTCTGATTAAATGCCCCCAAACAGGTCTCCTAATATACCAGAAGCGACCAGGGCCCTGTGAATTACTCTCCAGCCAAATGATCATAAAATGCACATCAGAACAGCTCCTTGAACTGTGCACACACTTAAGTCCAAGTCTCTTCCACACTGATCCATTTTGCAAGGTCCCTTCAATCAATGTAATGAGGAAATCCCACAAGAGAACCCTAGTACAGTGGGGCTCAAAATATGCTAAAGGTCAAATCGAACCGTGAGGAAAGACAATCCCTGCTGCTCTCTCAAAACTTTTATAGTCTTCTCCTCCTTCACAGTGTACGACCGATGGAATTGGAATGGCCCGTAACGAGGCCAATTGAAGTGCCGCAAAAGTAGGCTACTCTCTCTGTCCTGGCTACCTGCCTTCCAAGGATTGAAACACTAGCTGGCCCGCCTGTCACACTTCCAACATTTGGTTTGGTGATGGTGCAAGCTTACTGTGAGGCAAAACACAAAAGTACATCA
Organism: Ambystoma mexicanum; assembly: GCF_040938575.1. Classification (NCBI taxonomy): domain Eukaryota; kingdom Metazoa; phylum Chordata; class Amphibia; order Caudata; family Ambystomatidae; genus Ambystoma; species Ambystoma mexicanum. The sequence continues at coordinate 1,088,582,541 of NC_090922.1, read as the reverse complement.
CCAACATTCTTGGCACACTGCCTTTAAGCATAGGGTGGATGTGACAGCTACTTGAACCATGCTAACCAGGGAATGACAGTTTTGTCATCATATGGAGCAAAGTGGGAACCGTGCCTCGGGATGAGGCATTCCAGAGTGATTTAACAATCCGAACAATCCCTTCCATGCACTACTCTGTAACATGAGGTGGGGTCACCTCAATGAACAGCCTTGCCATGAAATGGCATGATCCAATCCAGGAGCTGTCCGGTACATGGCCCCTTCTCGCGTGGCTTCCCTCTCTCCTAGTCACTCCCTAGGAAGGAGAGCTGCAACACTGCAGGTGGGGGCCTGCAAACAGAGGCAGGAGAAAGCCAGGGTACCTTCCCGCTTGCTGTCACGCTTTCCTTCTTCTCTCACGTGTGTAAACTGCATGCTCTCTCAGCTTGGGCCATACCAAAACCCCTCAAACTGAAGGGGGAGCAGCTGTCAAAAATCAAAACGTTACCTCAGCTGCTCCTATTGTACCCCCTGCCAGCAGAAGGTACCACCAACTGCAATTACACAAAGACAAGATGTGGGACTAATGCAATAGGGCAAAATGGATGCCAAAACATATATACATTTACCCACATTGGAAACACACATACAAAAACCCAATAAATTGATGACCTAACAACAACAAATAAAAAACACACAGATAAACTACATATATGTTATTACAGGCATATCTACCTTTACAGGATGCCCACGTGTAAGTATGTGGAAAAAGTACAGATCACATGAAAATCAAAATACTAAATACAACCTGCAACTTAATCGAGTGTTACACTTACAATATTGTGTGTCTCTAGTATTCCAGATACCTAGCAATATTGTGTTACCCAAGAAATCACTCTTCCTAACAATATTGTGTTTCCTAAGAAATCCCATTTCCTAACAATACTGTGTGTCTCGAGTGATCCTGCTACTTATCCATAATGTCTTCTTTTCCGACAACTCCCCACCTGCTCATTCCCCACCCCACCCCAAACCATGCCAACCACCCCACCCCACTGCCTTGTGGTGACTGCTGAATATGAAATCATGGTCCTGTGGCATCCAAGGGGCAATGGTGTGTTTTTACAGTTCATCAGGGAATGCTGAGTGTGTGGCATAGCAACCAACACTAATTCCTGAGGCACAATGGGGATATGGTAAGATTGTAGGGAGACCTGGTCAATGAATCTCCCTGATGCACCTGAGTAAAGTGGTACTAACCATGCCAAGGGGCCCAACGTTAGTGATAAAATAATCTGACTTATTATCACCAGCTTTGGGCACTTTCGAAGATAATGGCCTTCTTTTCCACAGTATAAGCAAAGATACCTTTTTCTATATGTTTCCAATTTTCATGGGTCCTGTATCGTCTATGGTGAAAATTTCAGTGCCCAGTGGCAAGTTCAAAACCAAGTAGCTCGTTGCTTGCCTTTAATACGTTTTTCTACTCATCTCGCTTGTTGTTGCTGGCCAGTTTGTAAAGTGAGATGAATGAATGCATTAAGGATGTGGGCCTCGTCTGCCCATTCAGATTTGGTGGTTAATTGTCGGAAGCAAGCGATGCAGGCCGCTAATTCTATATGCCTTTATAGCTTGCAGGAATCATGGCTAAGGGAGACCCTGTTAGTGGATGGCTATACAAGATACTTAAATAAGGAAACAAAAGGGGTGCGAGGAAAGCCTAGTTCAGGTTTATTGACATTGATAAACAAAAGACCTGTCGCCGGGGGGTTACAAGTCACCCACATAAATCCCCTTATACAAATAATAATAATGACATTTCTAGACGACCCCTCAGAAATACAGGGGAATCTAGCGCTATTCAATTTGTATTGGGACCCTAATGCCAAGCACACTCACACCTTTGTCAAATGCGTCATGAAATAGATAGACTGGCTTTATGCTGAAAAAGAGGGTGCATGGATTATTATATGTGGAGACTTAAACATTGATTGCCTCCGCCATGCATTGAGATGTGATGGAGGGAAAGCGAAACCGCCACTGAAAACGAGTGCCCGATGCCAAGACTGGCTGGAGGAAACGGCCCTGAGAGACCTCAACATGGTAAACGGCCAAGTGAAGGGAGATCCAACAGGTGCCTCAACCTGGCACTCGAGCTTTGCCAGAGCAACTTTGGACTATTTCTTTGCTTCAGGATCAATCTTTCCACAAATAATCTCTCTTAAGGTAATACCCACAAAACACAGTGATCACGATTTATTGGTGCTGTCTTGTGTGAGACCACGGCAGAATGACCCGACACAAACAATATTGAAATGCTGGAAACAGAAGTTGTCTGTGGAATCGGGTAGAAACAGACTTTGCATTAAACCTGAGACAGTACCCCGCCTTGCGGGAAGATTGAAAGCCTGGCAAAAGACAGAACCAGAGTTCGTGTAATACGAACCAAGTTTAGCAATCTTCAGAGATGAAGGAAATAACGGATGGAAAACTATCTTCAAAACATATATCTCACGCATTAGTGGTAACAGTGAAACATCGGTTGTATCGTGATCTCAGGAGACAAACATCTTTCCCAACCGTTTCCAGGGGCCAAGCAGTTAAAAGGAGGAAGCAACAATATAGGAACTGGGCCTTATCACATAGAGCCATTCTTTATCAGAATGATGCAGAACGCATGATACAGGTCATTGATTAAAAAAAACATGAGAAACCTATGGCAACTACTAAACGGCAGGGAAAATGACAACGGTATGCTACAACTAAACCCAATCCACGAGAGGAGATGTGTTGTCCACTTTGAAACCCTCTTTGCCCGGGGGGGTCAAAGAGAAGAAGGAGTTGCATACCAAACAAACAGAGCCATGGTTAATCCATTTTGACAAAGATGAAATGCTGGGCATCATAACAAGGGCAAGTAATTCCAGAGCCCATGGCCCTTACAGACTAACAAACGCCATGTTGAAAGAGGCTCCTCAAGCCTGGGCGGACTTCTGTTTGACCTCATTTGAAAGGATCTCAAGATGTGGAAGAGTCCTGGCCTCCTGGAAACGAGCAGTGGTAGTCCGTATCTACAAGAAGGGTGATAGCGGAAACCAGAGGAACTACTAGCCGATCGCCCTCTTAGACGTACTGGGAAGTCGGAGTCATACAATCCTAGGAAAACTGGTTTTGTCAGCAACGTGGGCTGCGGTCTGAATTTATTGTTAATTAGCCTCCTCAAGATGAAGACCCAGAAAGGGAAAGACAATCTATACATGGCACGTATTGATATGGAGTGTGCCTTTGATTGCATCTATATAGATCTGTTATGGGCAAAAATGACACTGGGGGTCATTTCAAGGTGGGCGGTAAGGGATAATGGGCACCGGTAAGGAGACCAGTGCCGGTAAGCCCTTATCGCCCTACTACAAGTTCCCTTAGCGGGTCCCACCAGTAACGGCTGGTCTGACCAGCCGTTATGGACGGGACCCGTTAATGGACCAGGGCGCAAATAACGGGCTTGACATACGCGAGCCCGTTATTTGCGCCCTCCCCATTCCTATTGAGCCATATGAGGGCTCAAATGGGAATGGGGAATGGCATTTTCAATGGGGTCTTACCGGTCCCGCAAAGGTTGGACTACACCGGTAAGTCCCCATTGAACTAGACCGGGGCCGGACCCATTATTGGTGGCAGTCATGGCGCAAATAGCGCCATGACTACCACCAACCTCGGAATGAGGGCCATTGACGGGGTGCCCAAGGGGACAAATAGCTGCAATCAAAGAGATATATACCAGGACAACCTTGCAGATCAGACTCGATCAGGGTGGGAACCTAACTAGAGAGATAAGAACCTTTCGAGGACTGAAGCAGGGCTGCCCTTTGGCACCCATTCTCTATAACTTATGAAGGACGTCTAAGATCCCCCAGATCCTGCCCTACAAAGATTAACGGAAACTTCGGCGGGATGGCTCCTGTATGCCGATAACTTGGTTCTTCTGGACAAGATTTCCATCAGTCTCCAGGGAAAGCTAGATACACTACAGAAGTATGTGGATCAAAATAGATTGAAGATAAACATCGGGAAAAACAGAAATCCTGAAGATGGAAAACTCAAGAGCGAGAAGTAAAAGATCAACAAGCTGGTCGTTGGGCTCAAACAAAATAAGATCAGTGGCTTAAATAAAGTACTTAGGCATAATGATTAGTGCGAGTGGGTGTGAGAACTTCTGGATATTCAATCTGAACATGGAAATAAAGCAACTGACAGAGCAAGGCATGATAATAGGGAAGGAATATGGAAATTTCTCATTGCTTCCCGTCATCAATTTTTAGACCAAAAGGTGGTGCCAACATTGACCTATGTGGCAGACAGAGGCTGGTCCAGGGATGCCATTGGGGACCTGGGAGAAATTGGAGAGCAGATATTGGAAGAAAATCTTAAGAATACCAAACGCGATACCCGTGGCCATTATAATACACAAACTGGGCCTTCTATCACTACACGTGAGAATTGTTTGGAGAGCCCTGTCGACCGCCGGCAAACTTACCACTGCGGAATGCCTGCCACGAATCCATATTAAAAGGATGAAAGAAAAGGGCATGTCAGACTGGGCATTAAACCAATGGCGACACAGGTGTTTGGGACTAATGTCTAACCTGGGTCTGTCAGTCGATATCCTCTGCAGAAATCCCTTATTGGATAAGAGAGCATTGTGGATGGCAGACTGGAATGAAACTGAAACAAGGAGATCAAATGCTAACATCCATACCTTATCAAGAATACTTTCTGGAAGACTTAACACCACTACACAATATTTGAAAAAATTCCCAAATGCCAAATACAGGGACCTATTTCTGAGATTCTGATAGATGCCGCCTATGCAGGGCTCAACCAGAGTCACTAAAACATCTTATTCTTTTCTGCCCGGAACTAACAACTGAGAGAACACTGTTCCTGTACGAGCATATGAAGACCAACTTTGGGACAGGCGCAGATGCCTGGCGGGAGTTCCTTTATGGGGGACCCATACAGGCCTAATGAGGTCACTGCTAACATTTGTGGAGCTAATTTTCAAGAAAGAATCCAGTGAAACTGACAAATCATAATGAGAAAGAGATCTTGCCTCTTTGACTTCGGAGTATACCAATTCCTTAGATTGCCCGTGATCAATTTTCGACCATTGGATGTGACTCAAGGGAAGAGTCACTGATCAGTGATCTGACTGAGGATCTAATACACGTTTGAATTTGTGTTTCCTTACTTCTTGTACCCTCACCTCCTCCTTCTTCTTCTTTTTGAGCTCGTAAGTGTTTTCTCTTTTTCTTTGTATTCACCTTTTAATGGAATGGAACCAAATAGCAAAAGTTTGCAATAAACTAAATGCTAAATAAAAAATAAAAAAAATAAAAAAAATACACTCTAGGAAAAGGTCCACAGAAACCCCCCTCACAAGATTGGGAAAGGGAACAGGGGATGAGGGAGGGGTGTGCAGGGGCAGTGGACCTACTGGTTGTGCAATCAAAACCAAAGGAAGGATGGGGGAAATTGACCTCAGGCTCAGGATAGAGTGTTTTTCTTGAAGAACAGACCAAAAGGGCAACTTCTTTCAGATCGCTTGGGGTTAAATACTGCATGCTCTTTACTGCTCTGGAAAATAATCTGTCATTTCCTGTCTAATTTTAACTATCCAAATGCTCTGCAGTTGCCATCTTTGAGCACGTTTCTAATAACCTGCTACCCCAGTGTTCCCTAAACCTATTAGTATTGTTTTTTTTCTGTCCTAATATTATTTCTTTCAAATTTCCATGTAAATTCGTTTTTCCTTTTCCTAACCCTTTAATTTCCTTGTTTCTCCATTCTTCTGAAATCATTAACCCCGACACCCATCCCTCTCCCCTTTTCTTGCAGTGCTGCATGCATGCGATTTACATGACCTCTTTACATAATGACAGTTCTTCTTGGGTTTGGTTATAACAGGCATATGATCGTGGTGGCTTTGCCTGTTCTCTTGTACTGGCATATGAAGGCAGTCCACCTACCCTATGTTGGTCATGCTCAGTGTACCCTGTCATATCATGGCTAGTTAAATATGGTTGGTAACTACAATTGTATTTTGTTTGCTTTAGTAAATACTTGTTATTTTATTAGCTTATATAAAAGTTATTGTTTACATCTGTGGCATCCTCCATTGATGCAATCATGATCCAAGACCATATGTCATCACTTCTTGTGATGTCAATGGGTGTGTGAAGTCACTTCTACTACCTCGGGCATGTTAGAGATTGTACATCTCTTGCCCCTTGGCGAATACAATTGCCATGAAAATCCTGATCGAGATACACACTGCCACAGGGTGGGTGATGCCTCTAATGGGAATAGTCTCAGGGAACTTAGTTGCATGGTCCACAATCGGCTCTGGTGCCTGTGACCTGGACCGCATCGCTGAATTCAGCAAATTACACCCTTGTGTCCTCCTCTACCGTTATTTCCGTGAGGGGCTTATCAACGGTTGCTAAGCAACTGCACCAACAATGCAAGGCCACGCCCACCTTACTCATTTTAGCTCACTTGCTGCGGCTATGAAAACCTGTCCTCAGGCAAAGCCGCAGTGAAGCGAGCCAAGTGGGCAGCCTGCTGTCGGTCTGCTGCCAGAGATAAGCTCCTCCCTAACTGCCTGCACGCTCTAGTGCCTGTGACCTGGACCGCATCGCTGAATTCAGCAAATTACACCTGTGTTTCCTTCTCTACTGGCATTTCCGTGAGGGGATCATCAACGGTTGCTAATCAACCACACCAACAAGGCGAGGCCATGCCCACCTGCCTCGTTCTCACTCACTGGCTGCGGCTAGGAAAACCTGCCCTTAGGTGAAGCCGCAGTGAAGTGAGCCAAGTGGGCAGCCTGCTGACTGTCTGCTACCGGGAGATCAGCTCCTCCCTGCCTGCCTGCAAGCTCTGGTGCCTGTGACCTGGACCGCATCGCTGGATTCAGCAAATTACACCTGTGTATGCTTCTGTACCGGCATTTCCATGAGGGGCTCTTCAACGGTTGCTAAGCAACCGCACCAACAACGCGAGTCCACGCCCACCTGCCTCGTTCCCATTCACTTGCACCGGCTAGGAAATCCCGCCCTCAGGCAAAGCCGCGGTGAAGCGAGCCAAGTGGGCAGCCTGCTGTCGGTCTGCTGCCGGGGATCAGCTCCTCCCTAACTGCCTGCAAGCTCTGGTGCCTGTGACCTGGACCGCATCACTGAATTCAGCAAATGACACCTGTGTGTCCTTCTCTACTGGCATTTTCGTGAGGGGCTCATCAACGGTTGCTAAGCAACCACACCAACAAGGCGAGGCCATGCCCACCTGCCTCGTTCTCACTCACTCGCTCGCTGCGGCTAGGAAAACCTGCCCTCAGGTGAAGCCGCAGCAAAGTGAGCCAAGTGGGCAGCCTGCTGTCTGTCTGCTACCAGGAGATCAGCTCCTCCCTGCCTGCAAGCTCTGGTGCCTGTGACCTAGACCACATCGCTGGATTCAGCAAATTACACCTGTGTATCCTTCTCTACCGGCATTTCCATGAGGGGCTCTTCAACGGTTGGTGGGCAACCGCAACAACAATGAGAGTCCACGCCCACCTGCCTCGTTCCCGCTCAGTTGCACTGGCTAGGAAAACCCGCCCTCAGGAGAAGCCGCAGCGAAGTGAGGCAAAGTGGGTCTTAGCTGTCTGCAGCTGTCCGTGGCAGTTCCGTGGCTACCGACAACACAGGCATGCTGCACCCCACCTGCCTTCTCCTCCCAGCACCCTCCCGGACACCTTGTCCTGCAGCCTGGTTCAAAATCAAGGTACTGTGTATAATCTCCATGACTGTTTTAATAATCAACTGTTCATCTCCCACTAACCCTCAAACAGACTGTCGGTTTACAGCCTCCTGTCGAAATCCCAATCTCGTCTATCCCCAACTAGTTGACACCTCTAATGTTATTGACCTTGCCCTATGGAATGCAAGGTCTCTCTGCAATAAGACTACTGCAGTTCTGGACTTATTCCTACGTTTACAACTTCATTTCCTCTGCGTAACTGAAACATGGATTCTTCCACACAATTCAACTGTCTCTGCTTCACTTACTTCCTCTCTATCTTCTTTTTCCAACAATCATTGAGCCATTGGACGCAGCGGCGGCGGCATTGGCCTACTGTATCACCCCAACTACTTATCTGTTCCCTCTCCTGCACCTCTACTGGATTATTCTTTGTTTGAATTTATGTACAAAATTTTCACCACCCCTCACACCATCTCTTTTCTTATTTTCCATCATCCCCCTGGCCCACTGGGGTCATTTTGTGAGGACAATTGACCACCTCCTGGGTCACATTTCAGCTAGTCCCACACCTCTTGTCTTGCTTTGGGACTTCAATCTCAATCTTTCCTCTACCCACCTAACATCTCCCTTCCTCTCAATACTCAACTCTTATCTACTTTCTTCTCTTCCCACACCTTTTACTCATACTTCCGGTTCTACTCTTTATCTGATTTTTGTTTCAACATTCACTGTTTCCTCCGCATCAGTCCTTCCTAACTACTTATCAGATCATTCCCTACTCTCAGTTTCTCTTTTCCCACCTACTTCTATCTCGCACTCTCTCCTCTTCCTCGAATTCTTTCTCTAGGCGTGATCTACGCAACTTCAACTCCTCACTTTTCTATGACACCTGTATAAACTCCCTTCCCTCTCTCACTCACTTCTCAACTCTCTCAGCGGATGAAGCAACGTCCACTTTTTCTTCATCTCTTACCTCTAGCCTTGACCAACTCTATCCTCTGTCCTCCATTCGCCCCAGTAGCAAATCTGCTCAACCTTGGCTCTCTCCCCATCTCTCATCGAACCTCCGTCTTCTTCACCGCCTCGAAAAGCACTGGTGCAAGTTCCGGACCCCGGCTAATAAGGCAATTTATTTCTCCTGCCATAATCTCTACGACAGCTGCATCAAATCTGCCAAGTGTACTTATTTTTCTGATCTTCTTCACAGTCAATCCACTCACCCTCGTCGTATCTTTCAAACCCTGACTCGCTTTCTCTCTCACCCTACACCGACGCTTCTATTTCATCACCCTAATCAGCATCTGATTTTGCTAACTTCTTCTTTTCCAAAGTACACTCCTTACGCCAGGATTTCTTATTATCACCTTCATACAATCCTTCTTCCCTATCCTTTACTACACCCTCTACTACTGTTTCTAATTTTGCACCTGTTTCAGATTCTGAAGTGGCCCTACTTTTGACCAAAATTCACCCTACTGCTGCTCCTGGCGATCCTCTTCCCTCCTTACTTATTCTGAAAGACTACCCGCTCTTGATATCTTTTCTTACCTCCTTTTTCAATATCTGCCTTACCACTTCTACATTTCCCTCTGCCTTCAAACACACAATCATTATTCCTATATTGAAGAAACCCACAGCAAATCCTCTCCTTGTGTCAAATAGTTGCCCTATATCTCTCTTACCCTTCTTATCTCAGCTCCTCGAGCGTCTTGTTTATTCTTAAATCTCAGCATTCATCTCTGATCTATCTCTTCTTTCTCCTAGTCAATCTGGTTTCCGGCCCGCCTCTCTACTGAAACAGCTCTTACCTGCGTACTTAACTCTCTCCTCACAGCTCGCTATTCAAAACACTCTTCTGTTCTCATTCCTCTTGACTTATCTGCTGCCTTTGACACGGTGGATCATTCCCTGCTTCTTGACTCTCTCTCCTCCTTTGGTTTCTGTGGATCTGTTCTATCCTGGTTTTCATCCTACTTATCTAACCGTACTTTTGCCGTATCCTGGGGTGGTGTAACGCTCACCTGATTCCCGCAGAGGCGCCGGTCTTGACTGGGTGAATGCCGTATCTTCAAAGGTGATGTGTAACACACGGTTGGCTCTTTGGGCTGGACCTCTGTGCACTGTATGTCTGACTCGAAGAGTAAGATGTCTGCAGATAGAAAATATGGGATTAATGAACTGGGGTTATTGGGTGCCTCTCTCCTCTTCCCTTTCTCTTCTCCTGTATAACCCCAAAGGTTAACGCCCTCACCTTAGGTAAGTGAACGCCGAGCTCTCCATCTGCCTCGGGGCAGGGTGCCGTAACCAGTTTCTTCACTGGATAAGGGTGCAGGCCTCTTGACCTCAGAGGACTGCTGTCCGTCGTTAACTGCACGAACGGTAAGTTCTGGGCACTTCAAATGTCTTAAAAGTCTTTTGTAATGATATCTCTTGTTTTCCGGTGATGGCGGATGGCGGGCTGATGAGAGTTGAGGATCGAACCCGCGTGAGGAATAGAAGCGCCTGGAAGCACTAAGTAAGCGCTTGTAGCCTGCTTCACGATGCGCACTAACTGTCCCTTTTATCTTGCAGGTACATGTTCGGAGCTTTAGAGAAGCTGAAGGGTGCTGGAATACCCACTGGATTCGGTGTGGGAAGGAGTAATGGCACGTGAGTAATAAAGTTGCCCAATGTCTTTAAACGCACCTTCTTTTTTCTTTCAGATGCGGGATGCAGCGCCGAAGGCCTCCGGAGCGTGCGAAGAGCTGGTAAGCTTTTGTCTTTCAGATGCCGGAATGCAGTGCGAAGACCTCCGGAGCATGCGAAGAGTAGGTAAGCCTTTGTCTTTCAGATGCCGGAATGCAGCGCGAGGCGTTGGTGACAGCCGATGGACCAGGTAAGAGATGCGCTGCCACTGAAGACCGTAGTGCTAACCTGTTCTTTCTTTGTCTTTACAGGTGCTGCTGAAGACTGGATTCCAGGATGGTAAGCCTTTGTTCCCTTAGGCCCAGGATCAGAAGCAGAAGACACGATGAGCGTTCTGCTGCAGAGAATGCAGAATAACGCAAAGCAAGATTCATCCATCGGGTGTGGTTTAAATAGCCTCCTGTAGTGCTTAGGTGTCTCCTTCCACAGCCACGCCTAGGTAAGAAAAGAGTTCCTGCTTTCCAGAAGAGTTCCAGTGTTCTGAACCTAGGGAGTGGCTCCTCCCCCACCCAACAGGAAAAGTAGTCCCAAACAGAAGAGGATCAGGGGTTCAACTGGCAGGTAAGTAAGCTGCATGGTCTGCTGCAGGTAAGTCCACCCAAGCATTATGAGCCCGGCGCTTCCAGCGCTGGGACTGGGCATCTTTATGAGCCTGGTGCCACTGGCGCCAGGACAGGGTCCAAAAGGTCCCAATTGGGACTGGCTGGCACTCGGAACCGGGGTTATGGGTCTGCTTCCAAGGGAGTCGGGCAAGTCCTGATCTTTTGGAAGCAGAGATCATGACAGGTGGCAATATTTCTCCTTCCTTTCCTCTCACCCACGGAGTTCCTGAAGGGTCTGTTCTTGGACCTTTTCTATTCTGTTTGTACACTTCCTTTCTTGCTCCCATCATTTTATCTTTTGGAGTTTCACACCACTTCTACGCTGATGACACTCAGCTCTTTCTTTCCTTCTCATCCTTCACCCCTGATATTCCTGACACTCTTTCATCCTGGCTCACTGCTATTAAATCCTGGATGGCCTCTCACTTTCTCACTGTAAACGCTGGAAAAACTGAAGTTCTATTCTTTCCCGCTAATGTTCTCCCATCCCCGGCTCCTCCTTCCATCTTCTTTCCTCCCTCCTATGTCCCTATCTCTCCCACTGCTCGCAAATTGGTCTCTAGTACACTCAGTACATGCATATGTGTTTGTTAGCTAAATACTGAATAACTTATGTACAGGTAATACTTATTCTGAATTTCAGATTTGAAGTGGTGATTTAATGGAGTTTATATGCATTACATGTAAAACAGTATTTGATCGATTTGTATAAATCTATAAAAGATCAAAAGTATATGCATTTGTTCTTAAGTGCCATTTGGTGGGACCCACTGGCCTACGTAATAAATTAAAATAGTTTTGTTTTATATACATTTGTGTGTCTCTACATAGATTTGTTCATCGTCAAAAGTAATTGCCATGCCTAAAACATAGGTTGGCCCTTTGAGAATCGAAATTGAAGTGGTTCATTTAGGGGACTCCCAAATTTGTGTTTATAGTTCTGCTCATTTGTCCCCTGGATGCCTTTTGACTATTTTTCCCTTTTGTGAAATAGATTTCCTTGCTACAACATACGTAAATTCGCCCTTTGCTCACTTTTCACGACACAAAGCTTCTTGTATCCTCTTTAGTTTTCTCTCGACTTGTCTACTGCTGTGTTCTACTCTTTGGCCTTCCCTGCACACGTCTTTCTCCTCTTAAATCAATCTACGATTCTTCTATTCGTTCACTTTGTCTTCTCTCATATCGGGACTCAATTTCTTCATCTCTTGCCTCACTTGGATGGCTTTCTTTCTACTCCCAGCTCAAATACAATTTCCTTTGTCTAGTCTTCACATCTCTCTATGGCCTTGCCCTTAGCTATCTTGCATCTCTCCTCTCATTCTACTCCCCTTCTCGTTCTCTCCGCTCTGCTGGTCTCTTTCGACTTAATGTTCCTCGTGCCCCTTGTGCACAATCCTGTTTTTCATCTTTCCAACTTCTTGCTCCTCTTCACTGGAATCTTCTTCCTCTCGCTCGCCGATCTGTTACCTCTTATTCCATGTTCCGCTCTTCTTTAAAAACTCATTTAGTTCAATCGGCTGCTTGATTGTTACTGGGTGATTCTGAACACCGACTGCTGATTTTAACGTACAGGGTAATTGTTCTCTGTAAAGCGGTTTGGTGAAAGGTGCTATATAAAGTATAATAAAATACAAAAAAATACAACCACTAAGATGCTCCTATTGGAAGTGCTCAGCGTCATAGGGCCAATAATGTCAATCAGTACCATCCCTACCACCACCATTGCTACTAAAGCTCCTTGGTGAGTCCTCCTAACTTACGAGACAAGTGGCAAGTCAGACACGTTTGGTGGTCATTTTCCACATCTACTCCCATGCCTTGCCAGTGGAAGCCTGGCGACAGCCTCCCAACTATCTTCCTCCTGCCATGTCCCGACAAAGTCTGCGATTGCTGCAACAGAAATATTGTCAGGGATGGCACTCTATTAAGAGTGGCACAGGACACCCAAAAAGGGTTTGAGTGGTTGTGCCTAAATAAAGTGGACAGAGAAGCACACACACAGCAGAAAGGAAAGAGAACGAAGAGTAGGCAAGAGTAGCAAGGAAAGGTACAGAATGAATTCCCTCTTGGGGTGTATGCAGATATAGGAAAAGAGTATTCCACGAACCTTAGGAAATACTCAAGCCTTCTGCACAGTTTGCTATAACAGAGGCCCACGCTGTTTGCTCATGACTTGGAACAGCAGCTATGGGTGTCTGTAATGTAGAAACGAGACAAGGGAAGGGGCAGAGGTCGACTGATGGGAACCAACAGACAAGCTCTGTACAAAAGGGTCTACAAACAGGACAAGAGAAGATACTTACAGACAAATCCAGGAAAAGGAGGTTGATAGCAAACTAGCAGAAGGAAATGAAGGGAAAGTCGTGTAACAGGATAGGATAGCAGAGGACAGTAAGGAACAAGGTTGAGAGCTCAGAGGAGCAGGAAAGCAATGAGCAAGCCCACAGGAGCAGGGCTGTAAGGTAGAGAGCCCAGAGGGTAAGGGCTTAGGGCAGCAGAGTAAAGCAGGCTGCACGGCAAGGAACCCAGAAGGACCGGGCAGCAAGGAGTGAGCCCTGAGGGGCAGGGCCGCTGACCGTAGAAGGTTGCAGAGGACTATAGAGGGCTGCTAGGCCGAGAACCCAGCAGAAAAAGGTAGGTAGTAAGCAGCGGAGCATGATCAGCTGCAAAGTAGGAAGCCCAGAGGACAAGGGCTGTAGGCAGCCAGAGTGAGGCAGGCTGCAGAGCAGGGAGCCCAGAGGACAAGGGCTGAGACTGGAAAGCAGCAGAGCGTGATCAGCTGCAATGTAGAAAGCCCGGTAGGGCAAGGGCGGAGGCTGGAAGGCAGCAGAGCGTGATCGGCTGCAATGTGGAGAGCCCGGCAGGGCAAGGGCGGAGGCTGGAAGGCAGCAGAGCGTGATCAGCTGCAATGTAGAAAGCCCGGTAGGGCAAGGGCGGAGGCTGGAAGGCAGCAGAGCGTGATCGGCTGCAATGTGGAGAGCCCGGCAGGGCAAGGGCGGAGGCTGGAAGGCAGCAGAGCGTGATCAGCTGCAATGTAGAAAGCCCGGTAGGGCAAGGGCGGAAGCTGGAAGGCAGCAGAGCGTGATCGGCTGCAATGTGGAGAGCCCGGAGGAGCAGGGCTGTGAGGAAGAGAGCCTGGAAGGCTATGGCTGTAGGCAGCGAAGAGTAATAGGCTGCAAGGCAGGAAGCCCAGAGGAGCTGGACTGAGGCAGGGAGCCCAGAAGGCTAGGGCTGTAGGCAGCAGGGTGTAGCAAGCTGCAAGGCAGGGTCCAAGCAGGGGTGATGGTAAACAGCATACAAAGATCCGTAGAAAGACACGAAAGGTGGAGGAAGGTCTCTCAATGCAAGAGGCTGAGCCACTGCAGGCAGCAGCCATTTATACTGCCTAGCCCAGCACAGAGGCAGGCTAATTGGTTGCACCTGGCTAAGCACACCTGCAGACAATCGGCCACCTCCCTCTCTGTTCCTGAGTTGGTGGAAGCAGAGCCAATCCCTAGGGCTTCTGGGGGGTGTAGTTCCTTTGATGACCAATAGGAACAGCCAGGAATCGATGCTTATAGCCAAGTGCATTGTGGTATGCGTAGTTTGTTGGAAAAAATAATAAAGCACCAAAGTCTCGCAAATGGGAAATAACGTCCCCAAAGTAAATATAGATTGATCCAAGAGTCTGTTGTAAATAAATGATAAACAAATAGTCCATATTGAGCGCAAATGGATGCGCCCATGGCGCAGGCATGACAAATATTCTCTGCCTCACTGTACACGATCCCCCTTCCCAGCAGACTTTAAAGTGCCAATGGGTTTCTCTTTTAGACTGGACCAGCAGAAGATCGACAGAGAGTTCATCCTGGACACTGATACTGAATGACTTATTATAATCACCTACCTGCAAAGGTACCATGGCTACCTCTCTTTTCTCTGAGGGATCCTTAGCCATCTTCATATGGATGTCTGGGCCTAACAGTAGATCGTTAGGTATTAAGCACAGTTAGGTTATGTTATGTTGATTTGCACCACGCACTGTTACCACTCAAGAGCAGTCTTCAGACTTTATAGTGATGCTGTCTCTCAAGCCACGTGATGTGTATACCCACTGGCCATTGATCTCCACACTGCCCAACAATTGGTGAGTGTTGTGTACAACGTTGGCTATAATCTCTGCGTCACTTTCTTAAGAAAACCAAGATGACATCTACGGCAACCTGTGGCCCCTCTTTGAAATGGAAGGCTGGAGTGGCTGCCTGAAGCCCTTGCGTCTTACTCTTGATTTCAGGGTCCTTCCTGTTGTGGGGAATTCCTGCAGATGCACTGCACTGTAGTTGCCATTGGACTAACCACTGCCAAGAATGTTGCTCTTGCCATCGTGATGGCTCTACTTGGAACTTAAACATTCGTTTGCGGCTCTTGTCCAAGGGCAGTTTTGGTCTCTGCTGTTCCTTCCAGTAGTCTTGTTTCTGAGCAGGCTTCTATCTCTGCGGGGTAATAGGTGAGCAACCACTAGTCTAGATCCACTGAAAGCAGACAGGTAGGGGTCACAGCCACCTTTGTGTCAGAGAGATGCATATCTGTAGAGCAAGTGTCCTGAAGACGCACTGCAATGATGAGTCCAACGAACCCATCACCTTGGTCTCATGGATCCTGCTTGATAGTCATCACACCAATCACACAAGCATCCCAAATCAGGTGTACCTTCTTATGAGAGTCAATAAAGAACTCAAACATTTCCACAAGCATCTCCCTCCTCATCAAACACTCTTTCTGCTCATTCTTTGCATCTCCGCAAATACTATATTACCAGGCAGACAGGTAGCACAAAATGCAAGCTGCTTATCCTCTTTCCTAAATCCGTGCTCAGTGCACTCAGTGCACACTATCTCAAATGCCAGCCGAGCTAAGTTGTCTGACCCTACAATGTAAGCGTTGAGCAACTCTTTAGGGAAAAGGGGATACTGTGACGTATTTCTCCATTAACTGCTGTTTGCTGTGTGCTGCTAAAATGACTGCACAAGCTGTCTCCGGCTCCAGTTTCTTGAGTTCGAGTGGAAGGATTCTTCCCCTTTCTTTCCCTGCAAGGTGTTTCTCCTTTTTTTCAGGTCAACTCACAGCGTGTGTTTCTCCATCTTGAATGAATCCCTTCCAGATCATTCAGGAATGTCTTCTCCTGCAGCGGTTCTTTCTGAGGTTCCATCTGGGCTTGGCTGAAGCGTAGTGCTTCTAGCTCAGGGCGTGAGGTGGCGGGGATGCTCACACATCTACATGACCACATTGATGGAGGTCACTTGCTCCTTCCTTTGCCCAGGTGCATTGGAGCATGTGCCATCTGGTCCTAGTAGATGATCCCCAAGAGCACCCCTTTGCCAGATTGCTCCGCTTGAACCTCCTCAGCAATGTTCATTCAGCCCTCCATCTTTATGCTGCTCAGGACAGGTGATTCAATGGCAAATACTACTTCTAACTTTCTTACTGCACTGAAGGCTCTCCAGTATAGAATAGACCAGCAGGCAATGAAACTCAAGGCAGGAGAGGGTTAGGCAGCAGTTTGGGGTTCGAAGGGGAGGGTAAGAAGAGGCTATGAGTAGATTGGGGGTAGGGCAGGGTCAATTCCGGTTTCCGACTGCTACATGTTGCAAGCTGCATGCTGTTATACTATGTTCCATGTACACTGCACAAAACCTTCCCTATAAAGGTGTCTGGACAACAATCATGCTTCACTCACATTGTTTACTCATAGGGATTCTGATTACATGTACAAGCCATGTGCAAGATTACATTGCATCTTTCACAAGTGTTCATGTAGCTCGCTACACAAATTACAGGCACACCTGTTACGTCCTGTTTTGTCTGAACAGGGTTTTGATAACATGCTTATTAAAGTCACATATAACATACTAGAATATGATAAGTTGTAGCTTTTGCTTTGGGTGCTCTGACAGCCCTCAAAGACGAGTACCAGACCTCAATGCAGAGTGGGGTCTAAAATACAATATTCAGTGATATTCAGTTCTATACATTATCTTGCTTCTTTCATCTAAATTCCCTTTGAGAGTCTACACTTCTTTTAATCCCACTCAGCTGTGTCCACCTTAGCGCTCAACAATGTCTACATGAGCCCCATTTTACCCAATGGACGGTGCTATGGTCTGAAGCAGCTGAGTTTGAGTCTCAGGAGCTGGCGGGAGAGGGGTGTGGTTGTGCAGCATGATTGCGGGACACCGAAAGGCTTCTTCTTGCATGGACAATGCAAGTTTTCAGGTATTAGAGGACCTTCCAGTGATGTTCTTGCAGCCTTGTGTTGTACCTTCACCGTACGGGGGCAAACTCCTATGCCTCCTCTAACCTTCTGACCACAGGATTTTAGGTAAGGTCAAGCCAGGAGTTAAATAGCAGATTGTAGTGCTACAAGTCCCAGGCTGGTGTTTCCAAATGGCGTTGCACACGGTGTTTTTGGTATTGTACCTAGTATTCTACCTTTATTTGATTTGATGTGTGGGATTTATCAGGTGCCACATGCAGACCAAACTGCATTAAGGCTCTGGCATTGCAGCTGCTAGCACAAAGCCATCCTAACATGAGTTAATAGAAAAGCCACGTCTTACAAGGTTTGTGAAATTGTAAATCCACACCCATGGAAGGGCGCTCAGCCATTCAGATGGATGGAAATCTGGGCAGGTACACACTGTGTGCCGCCTGCAATTTCTCGCCACCCAAGGCCCTCCGCCATGTGGTGTCATCTTGATTGTGGGGGGTAGCATAGAACCTCTTTCTGTTCCCTCTCCACTTACCTGTTGGACCGTAGCTTTGTGCTCCAATCCCAGCGTTCCCTCCCATCCTCAGCGGCTGCAGTGGAAATAGAAAATTGACTAAGTCCCTTTTCTATTTACTACGGCGATGGTCGAAATTAATTTTCTGTTTTTGAATATTGTACGTTTTGTGCGGACACTACCTACAAATGGAACATTTCACCCGCATCATGACCCATGACATTGCTCGCGTGGGTATCTGTTATCGAATGACTTGTGAACCAACCAACATTGGAAAATGCCAACAACTGGATCTGGACAGGCATGGAAAGAGAACTAATTTTGAGCAGCGCTTATGTACAAGGCCCATAAATGTTTGTGTTAATGTATCAAATAATATGTTATGCAACTTTACTGTTTTGACTGCTAGTCACCTGACACATGTAAAATTTCCCTCAGGTTGGTTATTTTCCTGTGAAAACTTTACTTATTCATACGTTCCTGCTACTATTTCAGGTGGCCCATGTGCTTTGACATTTTATGTTTAATGATGTTCCCTTTGCAACCTGCAGTTAGGCGGCCTGATGTTCATTTGTATTCTGAGGGTGAAGTATTAGCATTAGCTATTTCTATAATTGGGATTTGGGGTTTAGCAGCTGAGGGCTATAAAACCATGATTAAATTAGCTTGCCTCGTAGTTAAAGGGCTTAATGAAACTTCACGTGCTTTGACCGAATTATTGGTAGATAATAGAAATTTTAGAAAAGCTATTTTGCAAAACAGAGCAGCTATAGATTGTTTGTTTTAAAACATAATTTGGGATGTGAAACAGTGAAAGGAATGTGTTGTTTTGATTTGGGAGACCACTCCCAATCCATTGAAAAGCATATCAAGGGATTGAAGGATCCAGTTGCTCGAGTAACCCAAGATCAGAACAGGGATTGGTGGGTGGAATTATTCACGTGGATTCCTGAAGCACTGCATTCTGCTTTGAATTAGATTTTTGGTGTTTCTACTATAATAGTTTGTTTTTGTTGTTGTGCTTCATCTATTCCAAATTTATGGAGTATGATCCGATGGTTTGGGTACCTCCTGCTCGCCCGTCGGGTTATGGTATTTCATTGTCCAAGGGGTGGAGTGTAATGCTTATGCAAAATGTGAGCTAAAACAACATGGCGCCGGTGCGCAGCAATCCTGGACACTCATCTCCCATCACCATACTGAAAGCCTACGTTTTTTGTGGGCTCAGCAGAGTAAACGTGCCTCTCGGTAGCA
This sequence comes from Ambystoma mexicanum, assembly GCF_040938575.1. NCBI lineage: Eukaryota > Metazoa > Chordata > Amphibia > Caudata > Ambystomatidae > Ambystoma > Ambystoma mexicanum. The sequence goes on along the minus strand of NC_090922.1, from coordinate 1,088,563,460 downwards.
AAGGCCAGGAAAGGTCACATAAATATTGTTGCTGAGTGGATTTATAGTGGAGAATAGGATTTGTATTGTCCGCTAAAGGACGAGCCAGAGAGGGAATCGGAGCGCTCTGCAGGTGCAGTGAAAAGGGGTCCTGGGAATTAATACGAGGAGAAGGAAGCAGGGATTTTCTACTTCTACCTGTTTTTTTCCACTCTTTACCCCTTCTACTTGTGATCTGCTCTTCCACCGAGGGCAGTCATAACTAAGAAGGGGGGGACATGCCCCCATAAAGAGAAGAGATTTTTCCTCTCTGTTCAGCAGTTAGAATCTGGACCCACGGGTGAGGCAGTCTCTTTGCCTACCTGCTCTGGGACTAAGCAGTTTCGTAGTGGCCAAGATGAAAGTGTCTTCTGCAACATTGATAACAGTGATGTTCTCTTTTTCTATATTTCTGTATAACTGACTACATGTTTATTTGTATGTGTATGATGTGTTCATATATAAGGAGTGAATAAAGGACCTATAACAAGCCATTTATATTTTTTCACCATAACTAATGGTCTACGTGTGCTTTTTTGCCAATCTGAGTCCAATAACTTAATTTGTCAGGGGCAGGGGAAAAGTAAGTCTAAAGTTCTCCCCACGTGGCCAAGTAAAATCAAAACAGTTGGTGGGATACTGGACATGTCAGTGGTTTCATCACTTGTGAGGGTCTGTGTTTCCATCAGTGTCCTCTACGAAAAAAAAGGATATGTCAAGCAACAGATTACGAAAACATTATGCGACTTTTAATGGGCACTATGGCATTGTCTACTAATGGTCACACTTCACTGATTTATTAGAGGCTCCAGAAAGCAGGGACAGATGTAGCATAGTAAAGTAAAACATTTTAAAATTCAATAGAATCTGGTAACTATGGAAACTTTAGTAAGACATATTTAAAGTACATATACACCAAAAGCTCTAATCCTTTACCTTCATTAAATCGAGACATCATAGAGAATACTTATTTATGCAGACCATCATCCTACATATCAACAAACATAACTAATTCATCGTTTCGGTCTCACCTGAGCAAGCGTGTGCCGAAATCGAGTTGGAATTGCATTTGGAAGCAATTTACGAAGAATTCTGGGTCAATGCTTTTCTTGTGTACTTAGATTGTTTGTAGATATCGTCGGTAAAGTGCAGGCTGCTGCAGAGGCGGAATAGATTGGCCCTCACATCGTCCAAGACAGCCTGTGCTCTACTTTCAATCTCATCCACTGGAAAACCGCAATTTATAATCCATCTTCTTATTAAATCAATATCCTTTGGGAATTTATGCAGGACTGTGCCCAGACTTTTGGCATGGCTCACAGAAGAGCAACCGTACACAATACATGAAGGCATTCTTGAAAACTCTGTAAGATCTGTGTTGAAAAATATAAATATTTAAAACAATAATACTGTAAGCATGAAATTGAAGGAATTATAACAAAGCTTGGTCTGCAATATTTGTTTTACTTAAAGAAAGAAAACCTGTGTTACCTAGTCGAATGAACACGGCGATAACTTTTTTACAGAATTGATTGATATACCACAAATCGTAACGTGTTACTCGTCCGTTGAATGAACTTTAAAGTATCAAAAGGAAACATGGACCACGAAAGTTTCCATTCTATTACAATCCACAGTGATGCAATGTGCTATTTACCGAGATCAAACTACTACAAACGTTAGGCAATGCTGAAGTCTTTGAGATAAATGAGCATTACAATACTGGGTACATTAGGTGGAAATAGATAGAAACTTTAAGATCAGCGATCGATGAATATAGAGAAGTAAATAGGTGACCTACCCTTACCTGGATGAACAAATGAACCGATTCAGCAAGCTGGAGAGCAAGTAGCCGTGGAAAAGGTATCCGGGGAACAGGTAGCACGATGACGAGATACCTTGTAGATCTCAGAGATGTACTCCTGTTAAATGTCACAGTGTTTATAAAGGCCTAGAAAAGTGAGTGTGAATGTGTGATGTGTTTGTTAACATCCACTCAGCCTTGATGGCAACGTTTCACATATGTCATATCCACCCACCCGGCCCTCTTGCGAGTGCACAGGAATGTGCCGCAAAAGACCCACAACACTGCTGAAGGGAGACAAACTTATGTGGATTGCAGGGGCAAGGTCTTGAAGAAAGGAGTCTGGAGACACTGGGTCGGGAAAGGCCATGTGAACAATGCTCACCGTGCAGAAGATACCTTTTGAAGTGTACATGGCATTTGACACCTTGAGCGTTGCAATCCTCCCAGCCACCTTGCGAGCACATGGCCACAGGTGCAAACTGCTATCAATACTAGAGGGGATGGATGGGCATGATGCAAGCGCAAAAGGGCCGGAACACTGCTGAAGGGAGACAAACCTATGTGGATTGCAAGGGTGGGGTCTTGAAGAGGGGAGTCTGGAGACACTGGGCCTGGGAAGGCCATGTGAACAATGGCCACCGTGCAGAAGAGCCCTTTTGAAATGTACATGGTGTTTGGCATGTACCAGAGTGGGGTATAATGGAGGGGGGGATGGATTGTTGCAGACGAGGTGAGCGCAAAAGGGCACCAACCATTCTTTCATGTCCCTCATAGATGAGTAAGAATGTTCTTGATTGACTGAAAGATTAAAACAACTATTCATATATGCTCATTTGTATTTTATTTAGTTTGGTGATGTAGATGGCACAAACAAACTACAAGTTGAGGTTGCAGCACAGTGTGTGAAAATCCCCTTTACTGTCCGCTGTCACTGGGGAATTTGCCAGGAATGGCTCCAAAAACACAGGCGGGTATTACTCGTTGAACGCAGAATCCAAGCCTCCCATAAAGCCACCATGTAAACGAATGGTAGGCCACCAGCCTGTACCACCTTTAGAAGAGAAACATACATACTCTAATTGATTGTACCTGATAAGCGTACCACCCTTTATTGAAAATGCATCCTAAATTCTATGGCTGAGTTGCACTTACAAAAGTTGCTCAATGGAAAAATTCATTTGGGCTTTGAAGACTCGACACATTACAAAAGTGAACACCCAGTCAATCCATAAAGGTTTGGGCCACGGAGAAATATTGTTTTTTAGTTGAAAGTGAAAGGCACGGAAGTGATGAACACTCTGATTTCCAAAAAGCAAGAGAAATATATTCAATTTGCAGACTAAATGAATTTGTCAGTGATCAATCAAAGTTATGACATTGTAGGAGACACACAGGAAATGTTAGTCGTCTCAGTGGTCAAAATGACATCACATCTAGAGTACACTTACTCGTTACTTAGATTGCAAGGACGAACTGTTGCGCGAAGTTTGTGCATAAGCACCATGCAAATCCTCAACACGGACCTTGTGAGGCAGGCTGCCCTGAAGTCATGCAGCTCTATAACGCATAGCGATCGTGTGTCTTTTTTTGATATGTAGGCCAAGCATCCAGAGTTTTCTTGGCAGCAGCAGTTCTCCACCTCGGTTGGCATGACCTTGCAACAACTGCAGATACACCAGGTGGAAACGTCTTCCATGCGACTAGGCTCAGGCTCATGATCCAGTGATTCATCTTGCCAACTATCGTTTGATACCCCATCACTTCCGCATCTTTCTCTTTCAATTACTTCCTCCACGGAATACTCAGGCTCGTACTGGTAGGGCTGTATTGTTGCCATTAAACAACATGTTTTTAAATAAAATGCAAGTAACGATTGAAATCAGATCGGCTAGTGTAAGTATCTGTTCGCAGGGGCTTTGTACTACAAAGATAGCTGAACAGAGCAGAAACGACTTACAGGCGATCCATCCAAAAAAACTACAGTGAAACAATTTAAAAAGCAACTCCGATGTTGTCTGTTGAGAAGGTGTCTGTTTATACTTATTTATTTTTTCTTTTTTTTATTGCATTTATTATACGCCCAAACCCGGAGGTATCACGGCGTAAGTTACAGAATGCTTGAATCTCTGTTTACAGTAAAAGATGTACATGTTACACACATAATAGACAGAAGACAGAGAAAACATTCTGGCTTGCAACCATACTTACCATGAGTGATGTTACACGAATAATAGACAGAGGAGGCAGACGACATACCGGGATCATAAGCGATGCATAGGGACTAGTGGGTGGCACAGTTATAATAGAGTTTCAACATAGTTGTCTACTGAAATGGGATTAAGTTACTAAGCCTGGTGATGACTATAGTCGTAGAACTAGTATTTAATAAAGAGCCAGGTTTTTAGGCTTTTTTTGAATCTGTAGTGGGAAGGCTCCTTTCTCAGCATTGCTGGGAGGGAGTTCCAAGATTTTGGAGCTAACACCTGAAAGCTGCTTCCCCCTGCCCTCGTGAGTTTGAACCGTGGGACGCAGAGTTGGGAGTTGTTATTTGATCTCAAAGCTCTTGTCAAGGTATTGGGCGTGACTGTATTATTAAGGTACATTGGAGCCGTTTTGGCTAGGCATTTGTGTGTGATGCAGAGCATTTTAAAGAGTATTCTTGCTTTAATAGGCTGCCAGTGTGCTTTTCTTCTAATCTTGGAGATATGGTTGGACTTTTTGATGCCAATTGCTGCTGTCAGCGCTTTATTTTGCAGGAGTTGGAGTTTCACGATGTTAGAATGTGAGGAGCCCAGTAGTAGCACATTACAATAATATAATTAATGCACGGGCGAGCCTAATACAGTTTTGTGGGGTTAGGAATTGCCGACTTAGCGCTTTAAGGTTGGCAGTGCAAGATGTGGTTGCTGAGAGATAATTGACGTGCTTGGTCAAGGTTAGGTTCAAGTCCAGGTAAACACAGAGTGTTTTAACCTGCTTGAGAATGGTGATGGGAGTGCTATCAATGTTGGGTGGAGTGATTTGATTTTGGAAGGATTGCCCACGATCAAGATCTCCGTCTTTTCATCATTGAGGCAAAGACTGTTGGCGGCCATCCAATTTTGTATTATGGCGTAGATTTCATTTATTTGGATTGTGTCTTGCTCATGGTTCACTGAAATGGGGATCAGGACCTGGGTGTCATCAGCAAAATTAGTGTAGATGACAGCCATAGCATCCGGGGCGGAAAAGAGAAGCTCAGTATGTTACGCTCACCTGGCTCCCACAGGGGCGTCGGTCGGACCCGGACTACTGCGGCCTTCACCAACGTGATGCGTAGCGCAGAGATGACAGACTGGACTGGCCCTCCTAAACTCGTCTGCTTGATCCATAGACAGATTCTCCTGCAAGTGGAGAGAGGAATTTAGCCACCCGTGGATTCTAGTGATGGCACCTCCCTACTCTCCCCACTAATCACCTCCCAAATTCCCTTCCAGTACTCTCACCTTATATCCTTGAAAGATGAGCTCTCCATTCTGCATGGATTGCAGCGGCGCATAGACACCAGTTGCTTCACTGGTTAAAAGGCGTTGGGGAGTTCCAGACGAGAGTTGACTCTGAGCTTCCTGGCGAAGACCAGTAAGTATAGAGTTCATAGAGTTCAATATGTCCGATGTTCACTCTTGTCCCATTCCGTTCTTATCTTTCAGTGGAGTTCGAGAAAAGATGGTCTTGTGGCGGTAGATGGCGTTCAGGTAAGAGTCTGTATTACCCGATGCTGTCCGGTAAATGATGCATGTATTTAACGTGTTGTTTTCTCTCCGTTTTCAGATGCGGCGTTTGAAGATGTGAAGAGTTAAAGAATAATGCCTCCGGTGGTAAATTAGGACGGGCGTGGCAGAGGTCTGGAAGCTGACTTGCAGGCACAGTGAGCATTACGCTGCTGGATGCAGGATAACGCAAAGCGTGTGTTGCTGGTCGGGCGTGGTTTAAATAGCCTCAAAAGTAGTCCCAGGTAAGAAGTCCCTAGAACCACACCCGAGTAAAAAATAGTCCCTATAGTAAAATAGTCCCTTTCAGGCTTCATGTTGGATTGGAGTCATTTGCAGCATGGACTGCCTGAGGTAAGTAATGACTATGAGCCTGGCGCCTTAGGCACCAGGACTGATTTCTACTATGAGCCTGGCGCCCAAGGCGCCAGGACTGAACCCAGATAGCCCCTAGCCAGGGCTGCTGAGGTTTTATTAAATGTCTAGATGCCTGCTCCCGGGGCTTATGGGCTTGGTCCAGACGCCCGGGGGTAGGCATCATGACACCGTATTTGTACAGGAATGGGATGAGCGGCTTCCTTACGTATGGCGACTGTAGAAGTTTGTTGAGGAAAGAGCCATCCTGCCATTTCCATGGAGAAACATCAATAGCTTGCGCACAGAGAACGTTGACATGAGATGTGCACTGGCGTTGTGAAAAAAGCTGTACGTGTCTAGTGATCTCAGCTACAGGGGCGGGCAATCTGTATTCTTGACGCAGGCACACTTGAAGTTAGTGTGATGCCTCAACGGATAAGATTAGCACAAGATGGCTGCACCCAACCCGTTGTTTTCGCATGTGTAAAAGTGAGGAAAACCAAGGTAAGTTGCATATGAAAAATCTCTAAGATCAATTACAGTATGCTTAAAAATACATACCCGAACGATAGGAACATTTTTGAGCGCACTTCCCCTTTAAGAACTTTGAGGAAAGTTTATTAATTAACCAAACATATCTTGTTCACGCAGAAGGCAACATATGACGATTTTATTATCTTCTCTCCTTCATGTTGTAAAAAGAGTTGCCATTTTGGTTTTATTAGTGTTGCACATTTGTCTTGTATTCGTCGTTTGCAAAGGTCTTAATAAACCATATACAAATTACAAACATGACCAACACATAAGCAATCCTGATGAACTGGGTCAAATGGTCAGATTTCTCGGGCGCATGGCAGGCGGTCAGACGTGTCACAGAGCAGCATATTGCACGAGCTACGGTCCATGAGTGACAGGTTAGGTTCGGCCGTTTGTTTATAGAAATGAAGTGACTTAATGGAACATTATCACTAGGATTTCTCCTGAAGAAAGACATGTCCCTTTTCATTGCCCTGGTAGTGAACAGCGGCGATGTCCATAAACCCGACCCTCTTTGGCTCGAATTCACATCTTCCCGTGCAAGAAATCCGCGGGAACGCAGAGCACGCACTGTGACATCTCAATGGAAAACTCACTGAGACGACTTACAGCAGAACACCCTGATAATGTCAAGCCACTCGTTTCTAAAACAAAATGTGCTGCTTTTGAATGCCACTCTGACTGACACTAATAGGTGCCAGGGGTTGATGCAAAGCCTCCCGGGTGCTGGAGCCCAGCTCAGTTATGCCAAGGCCTGCCCACAAATCATGTCTGAAGCTGCAGGTTCTTTAAAGGGCACAGAAGTGCTCTACCTTTCTTGCTGAGCCCCAGGACTCCCAGAGGGAACATCAGGTCTAGTTAATGGTGCCAAGGATACAAAATGGTTCTGGACATGTTGTATTTATGAGTAAAAGACGTACAGTCTTTATTAGCCAATGCCGTGCTGCAATGGAAAATGCAGGAGCAGGAGTAACATTAATCTCACAGTTTCCAAAACTAAAGTTGAAGTAGAAAATATGTTGATGCCAACTAATCAGGGATAGGTTTTGTTCTCAACCCCCAAGCACATAAATATCTCTACCATGAGTCCTATTCTTTTTTATTACACACATATTTTTCGGACCCTATCTTAAAAACAGAGACAAACAACATTGTGCCCGAGCAGCCTTTGTGATCTATAAATCAATACCCATGTCAGTCATCGAAGTTTTTTTAACATGATCGGCTTCTTCATTAATACAAAGGGCATTACCTAAGCCATAGAGCCCGGTCCATATTTAGAATAGAAATCCGCATCCCAACAGCTACCATATCAGTCTTTGTCTTTTGGCACGATACACTAGTCAATGCATTTTAAGTCACACAGGCTGATGATGATGTTAATGTTAAGTTAAAGGATAGTTGTACCGCGCACTATCACCACCAGAGTGGTCCCCTGGCGCTCTGGCGGATCTGAAAGTGGTAGGGGGGAGAGTTAGTGGGAATAAGCTGGAAAAGTGCAAGAGAGCAGTGATTTGCTGTTGGCAGCCTCAGCCCGGTGGGTCCCTTGGCTGGGCTTGGGGTGTTTCACGGTCTGTAGTCGTCGTGCGCTGTTGTGCAAATCTATGTGTGGTTTGTTTTGTTGTTGCAGTGTAGTGAAGCTTGTGCGGATTGCTGCGTTTTAGGGTTGTGGTTGTGTTTGGTTAGAGTTTGAGCGTTGTATGCAGAGAGATGAGATTGTTAGTGGATTGGTTAGCTGGCCTTTCTGTCCTTGCAATTATGTCTAGGTGTGATGCTTGCTATCATCCAAAAAGTGTATAAGAACTATTAACTTTGTCCAAAGGACTTTGGCTGTCCTGGCTCCCTAAAGGAACCTTTCTGAATCCATTGACTTTGGCATTGCTTGTCCCTCATAGGTTGAAATGTGTTGAACACTTTCTGCTGGGAAAGGCTTACCTAGATTTCATTGGAAGATTCCAATTGACCTCACATTATAAGTGAATGTTTTCACCTTTCAATTTTTCCTTAATCCTACCTTCCTGAAAATCAGAGTCTAAAAGGTATACTGGTGTTATATATTACTGCAATGCTATCCTTGTTATTGAAGTCACTTCAGGGTGTACGAGTAAGGTATTGGCATTTCCAAAGAGTATTCACCAGCTTTATTGATTTTGAAAAGTAATTCCAAAGTTTGCTTGATTGTTATAACCAATTGCCTTTTTAAAGAATGCTTTACTAAAACTGATGTTAAATAACTATAACAGCAACCTTGAGTGTAAGAGTTACTTGGTTACTTGTATTGACAGATTTCATTTGTATAGCTCACATTTACCCCCCTTGAGACAAGCCTGGCTGCTCAGGCACACTACCAACTTGTGTAGTACAGACCTATACCATACCAAAAGGTGGGTTACCTAATACCAAGGAAGTAAGTCTTGTGTAGTCTCACAGTCTGACAGCAGCAATTCTTACCTAACAGGGAACTTGCATAAAAAGCAAGGTTCTTTTGGGTCTAAGAGCAGAGTCGACCACTGGAGAACAGAATCCGAAGCAGAGGACGAGAGAAGACGTCCGCAGCACCCTCCTGGAATGTGAAGTGCCTGGTGAAGACCTGCAGCTGTGCTGATCCCGTTTTTGAATCGACAGTGAAGTCCCGCAAAGGATTACCTCCTCCCTTAGGCTGGTAGGACTAACTAGCCTCAAGAAAAATTCTATTTTGGCACAACCCCCCCGATTTACTGAAACTTTCCAAGGCTGCAGAAGCCCAATGCTCGGGTTACCTCGACCACTTGTGAGTTCATGGTCTTCCGCAGCCCGAATCCAGCTAGATCCGTGTAGGCATCCAGAGGACCCTACAGAAGCAAGCAAGCAGGGCCCAGAGTACCCTCACTAGAGTCCAGGACCGAGGGATCAAGGAAATCCTAACCAGAGCTTTTCATTCTTCATTGCCGCTGAGAAAAAGGCATCAAAACAACAAGGGTCTACTGCATTGCATCGTGAAGGCAACCAGCTGGAATATTTTTTTCGTTTTCAAGGTACTGTGGGGCTTGGGGTATTTTATCCTTTTGCCATTTGGGGTGCTTCCAACCTTTGGGAGTGCGATTTAACCCAACACCAAGTTGACCTCAATTTACCTGCATTGGCCTTACAGCTTGTACTTTCTTTCTAAAGGGGACTCCTCTTGAGTTGCTGTGATTTCTCTTTTGAACACAGATTATTTTAGAAAACATTTCTAAGAAGAACATCAGAACTTTGACTTTGTCCATTGTCTTTGGCTGTCCTGGCTCCCTAATAGCCTCCTTCCGAACCTAATGGCTTTGGCAGTGCGTGTTCCCTTACCGGTCTTAATTGTTGAACACTTTAATGCTGGGATAATTGACTGCCTGCTTCCCTTAGGCAAAATCTAACTTTTCTTATAACCCATCAGTCTGTTCTGATCCAACCATAACCTTTCCTTCCTGAAAAACTCAATATTGCAAAGGTGATACTATATAAATGTTATACTGACCTCAAATGACATCACCTCTGAGTGTTGCAACATGTGTAACATATGACTGAATTACTCACCTGCTTTATTGTTCACTTTTTGAATTGAACCCCAACTTGGAATTAATGTTACAGCCAATTACTGCTTTTTAAATCTCTAAAGGTGGCTAGTTCTATGGATTGGTTTACACAGAACTTTGAGATAAATGTAGGCGCAATGCGTGGGTGCGTGCACAAAAACCACCTTATCTTTATGAATCGTGACAAATGGGTCCTGAAATTAAAGGGCCTGCAGTTCGCTAACTCTCCTTATAGGGGTGATCACCATCAGGAAGCCGGTCCTGTAGGCGAGTGCTTTAAGGCTAGCCTTGTGCATTGGTTCAAAGGGAGGCCCCATTAGTCTGGTAAGAACAACATTCAGGTCCCACCCGGGAGCGGGTTGGAAATAGGCGGATGAAGCCTCTTTATCCCTTTCAGAAATGATTTAATTACCAGAATTTTTCACCACAAACCTTACTTTGGGACGTGGTGTACACCGAAAACGCAGCTAAGTCGACCTTTAGAGAATTGAAAACCAACCTGAAAGTAACAGGTGGGTTAGGTACAGGACAATACGTTTAGGTATGTGTTCACTAGGATTGATGCCCTTGCCATTACACCCGATGACAAAGCGCTTCCATTTGCTGGAGTAGCAATGCCTGGTGTTAGGTTTCCGTGCTTCTCAGAGTAGGTCCATACATCTATGAGGAAGTTGGAGGTGCCCGAACTCTATGACCTCAGGAGCCAAGCTGCTCAGTTGAGAGTTTGAGGGCATGGATGTAGTGTTTCCCCCTGGTCTTGAGACAGCATGTTGTATGGGCATGGCAGTTTCCTGGGAGGTGAGACTGACATTGCCATGAGATGGGAGAACCAAAGCTGGCAGGCCCACATCATGGCCACAACAATCGTCCTGACTGGTTCTTGGTGCATCTTGTGCACTATTCTGTTGAGAAGGAGAATCGGGAGCAAAAGCATAGACAAATTTCCCTGACCATGTTATTCAGAGACCGTTGCCCTTGGAGCGGTTCTGAGGGTACCTGGAGGTGTAATCTGGGTATTGGGCGCTCCAGAGTGGCAAAAACGTCTACCTCTGGGATGCCCCAGTCTGCAAAGACATTGAGTACAATATCTTCCTGCAGCCGCCACTCATGCTATACAGCTATAGGGAAGTATCTCCTGAGTAGGTCCGCCAGAGAAGATTGAGTTCCTCTGGTACATGTTGAGACAGGAGGAACATCTTGTGTTTGAGAGCCCACTTCCATATGTTCTGTGACAGCTATTCCAATGAGAACTGTTACTGCTCAGGCAGTGGCTAAGGCCCTACCTGGTATTTTCTTACCAGAGTAGGAGGTTGTATTCGACAGGGGTTGGCATGTTTTATGCCCCCTCATACATACAGCCAATGTGGAAAACCCCTGGAGTCACCTACAAGTTCTCCATTGCCTACCACCCTCAAACAAACGGCTTGCTTAGAGAGGTTTAATAGGACAATGAAGCGCATGATTGGAGCTTTGAAAGAACAATTTAGGAGAAAGTGGGACCTTCTTCTGCCATGCCTTCAGAGAAATTCCTCAACCTGGAGTGGGCTTTAGCCCCTTTGAGTTACTTTAAGATCATCCCGTCAGAGACCCTTTGGCCCTGATCAAGGAGGGTCTGGAGAGTGCTCCTTCCCTCAAACCATTAAGGATTACTGACTATATGCTAGCTCTCAGACAGAGGATGGCGCTCAGGACAGAGGCTACTGAGAGGCTACAGAAGCTGGTCAAGCTCTGGTTAAGCAATGGCATGACCAGAAAGCAAACATGGTGGAGTTTACTCCAGACCAACAAGTTCTCATCATAGTCAATTCATCCAAAACCATCCCATCCAATACCATTCCACCGAAACATCTCCATCCAAAAAATGTCCATCCAATGCATGTTTTTGGGGGGGTAAAAGGTTCATTTTTGTTCAGGTGTATTTTAAAGGGTACAAAACGGGGGTTTTGGTGGGGGGCCCCCCAAAAGAAAAAAAATAAATTAATAAGGAAAAAAAATGCATTCGATGGACAGCTTCCAGATGGAAACACCTCGACGGAATGGCACTAGATGCCATGGTCTTAGATGAAATGACCATAAACCGTCCCAGTAAGACAGAGGGTCTTCCAGGCCAAATGGACAAGACCCTTCAAAGTTGTAGGATAACTTTGAGAGGTCAACTATTTGGTAGACTTGGGTAACCCCAAGGAGGCCCATAAAGTATTTCATGCCACCCGTCAGAAGGCTTACGTTTCCAGACCAGAGATAGGAACTTTGCTCTTGGCTTCTGATCAAGAAGAGGAGAGTGAACCTCTCCCAGATCTTCTAAGGGGACACCCTTCAGATGGGTCCATACAAGGGGTAAAACTCTAATCTGACAATGCAGCAACAGGAGGAGTACAAGGCTTTGTAAAACTTACTTTGCGCCCCTCTGTTTTCACTTACACACGGATTGACCCCTTGGGGCCCGCATTACATTGACACTGGTGATAGTGTACCTGTTAAAAGCAGGGGCTACAGGATGTCAGATAATGTGAAGAATCACATAAAAGAAGCTCATTAAGATGCTTGACCTCTGAGTGATTGAAAATACCACAAGTCTATGGGCTAGCCCCGTTGTTTTAGTACCTTTGCCAAGGACAGATGAACTGGTAGAAAAACTGGGCTCAGAAAAATTCCTCTTTACTTTTGACCTGACAAGTGGTTATTGGCAGATTGCCATGACTGACCAGTCTAAGGAGAAGACAGCATTCTCAACCCCAGAAGGCGTGTGGCAGTTTAAGGTCATGCCCTTTGGTTTAAATACTGCACCTGCCACATTCCAGAGAATGTGGAACCATGTTCTGAATGGGTTACAGAACTTCTGAATGCCATACTTGGATGACATAGCAGTGTTCAGCCCTACCTGGGAAGAACATCTTGACCACCTAGGACATGCGCTGCAGGCCATTCAACAGGCCAATCTGACCATCTAAGCAAGTAAGTGACGCTTTAGTCAGAGTAGAGTGGTCTACCTTGGTCATGAAGTAGGAGGGGAAAATCAAGCCCTTACCCGGCAAAGTGCAGGCTGTACCAGACTGGCCACTCCAACTACTCAAACCCAAGTAAGAGCCTTCTTAGGACTTACTGGTTATTACAGGAACTTCATAGCTTCTCCTCCGAATACAATATCCTCTCCCAAGTACCCTAAAAAGGTCAAGTGGAATGAGGACTGTGAAAAAGTCTTTCAGGGGCTGAAAAGTGCCCTCTGTAAAGCTGCAGTGCTGAGACCTCCAGATTACACTTGGGACTTCCTATTCTAAACCGATGCTTCCAACACAAGGATAGGAGCAGTTGTCACGACCCTATCCCCACCGAGTGTTCACGGGGCCCTGAGGAATCTATTCGGTCCCCCTACGGATCTCTTGGAGCCAGTCCTGGCGCTGTTGGCATCGGAAGCTCATGCTAGGACGGGGTTTCAATGGTCAATGGACAAGCATGGCCGCCCCCATGAGGAATGTTGGGGAACTGCATTCGGCGGTCTAGCATCCAGGGCGGGTCTCGCCCCGAAGGCACCTGGGATACCTGCTGGCTATTCAAACCACACCTGATTAGAGGCACGCGCTTTGCGTTATTCTGCTCTAGCAGCGTGACGTTCACCGGGTCCTGCTCAGCATCCTGGCCTGCAAGGGTGAAAAAAGGCAAGAAGCATTGCCATCCTTACCTGCTCAGCGGCATCCTCTGGCAACCAAAATCGTCCAACGCTCACCATCTTCCTCCGGCACCATCTCTGACATCGTGTGAGCTTCTTACCAGTCCGTCAGGAAGGCCATCTTCTCCAAGACATTTTCTGCCTCCTTGGGTTCCGGAGAACCATTCATCTTCTATTTTTCTCGACCTGCAAGACAAACAATAGCACAGGTTAGCCATTTGCAAGGACGCTCGCAGCGCCGCTTGGCATTTCATCTTACCTTCTCGAACCCAGCTTCAGCATCCATCTCGGCTTCCAACATCTGCAAGAAAAGGGGAGAAGGTTATTTGTGCTTAAATCACTAAATACATTGCTCTCATCTTCATCTTCAAAGACTTACCTGAAAAAACGGAGTCGCAGCCGGTCTGGACTCCCGCCCTCGCCAGTGAAGAAACTCGGCGGAACGGTGCCATTGACGATGCGCCCCTGCCCAGCGCGGCAGGACGGAGAGCGCATCCTTATAGAAATCAAGGTGAGAGACGTACCAGGGGAACCGCAAGGGGAACAGGAACCCGGGAGGTGGGTCGCCAGGGAAGGAACAGCAGTTAAACTTCCCCTCCTGTCTTCTAGAGCCGATCCTCGACAGCACGAACTCCAGGGAAGGGGAAGGTACCCAAAGAGCATCCCGGCCAGTCGAGAGGCGTCCCCGTGGATACAAGGTGAGCGTTACAGCAGTTTTGAGTGCCAATTTAATAGCAAAGGCAGGGAACACTTCATCTGCTTTATTAGTAGAAAATTAAAAGATAAGGAAACAAGGTGGGCAACCACTGAAAGTGAATGTTTTTCTATTGTGTGGGCCCTGAAGAAATTCAGACCATACCTTTATGGAACTACTTTCAAGATTCAAACTGACCACCAACCCTTAAGGTGGCTGAAGCAGATGAAAGGAGAACACACAACATTGCTCAGGTGGTCCATAAGCCAACAAAGCTTTGACTTCACCATTGAGCACAGGTCAGGTACCAAACATAAGAATGCTTATGGTCTCTCCAGAAAGTATGAGACTGGATTAAGAGAGTCATCCAGGAGTAGATTAGCTCCTCCTGTCCCTAGTCTGGGAAAGGGGGTGGGCGTGTGACGAGTGTTAGGGAGATTCATCATTTTTATGCTTCATCCCCTTTCCTAGGAAGACCCCCAGCATTTTGTGCCTCACTTATTGACCTTTTTCTTTCAATCCTGAATGAGTGGTGCCTTTTTTTCACCCATTCATTCTTGTGGGCTCTGTCTTTTGGAACTCCATTCTTTGTATTCTACCTGTACTGTGGAGTCTTACTGCTCCATAGCTCTTAAAGGCATCTGTTTTTACTACTGTAGCATACAGCTCCTTATGGGCAGTGTTGCTGGTGACCCTTAGGGTCCTCCTTTAATATTCTTTTTCTATATCCTCGAGTAACTACAGTTATTAAGGATAGAAAGATACTTCATATCTCTCCCAAAACTGTATAGTCAGAGATTGGCACACACCACCTTCAGTGGAGTGCCAAAGGGATACCTAGTACCCCCTTCTCTCTACTCCTGTGACTTTTTAGTGACAATTTCCTAGTTAGGGCTGGTGGTAGTGGATGTGTTCTACCAACTAGTAATTATTACACTGCAGGCTATGTCCATAGCCTCGATCATGCAAAATAGGGGCACCAAAGTACCAATTTAGGGCCTCCCTTCTTTTTTCAGCATTACTAGCGTGGTTGTCCTTTGTTAGCCCTTCTACCATTCTGGTAGGGGAAGGTCAGCGTCTATTTTTCTTTGGCGGGGACCCTTGGGTATCCCGCCTAGGCTCCAGAGTGTCTGGGCAGGCAGGAAGTGGGGGGGAGGTGTCTTCCAACCCCCATCCTTTGTCTGCCAGAATGCCTGAATAGGACCAGCTCCCAAAGGGGTCTGGGTGATTGGACAGCCAAACAACCCTTTCTGTAAAATGCCGAGAGAGATTGCAGAGGAGGGTGTGCTGGAACTTTATTGAAAGGTGAGGCTTCTGGAGTGAAAAGAAATTCGACCACTGGAAGTTGAAGTAAATGAAGAAGATTACCAGAGACGCCTGCAGACCCTTTGCAACACCGTGAACAGACCCCCGCTGTCCGGTCCCCATTTTCTGTGCAACAGAGGAGCTCCAAAAAGGACTAGTCCTTCCCTTTGGCTGGTGGGACCCACCAGTCCCAGAACGAACTTTGAATTGAGCCATCCCCCAAGGTCCTTGGAGTTTCCAGTGCTGCAAAACCACAATACCTGGAGACCTGCTGCCCATTTTGGGTGCATCGTTGTGGAAAGGCCGAATCCGTCCACATTTTTGCTGAACCCGTAAGGACACTCCAGAAACCCGATCCAACATGCCCTGGCCCCATCAGAGTGTGCGATTGCAGGAAATTAAGAAGATTGGCCAGACGGTCCATGTCCTTTTTTGGTGCTGCAGAAAAGGTGCTGAAACTGCAGAGTGAACCAAGAAGTTGCTGAAAGTCCTGCCCCAGGCCCTCCCTCGAGACATCTGCTGAGAGATCCCGTCAATTATCCTGCCTTCAGTCATCAGACCAAGGAATCCGGAGGTCAGGTCCAGAGCTGTAACATCACGGAGCATCCAGCACAAACATTGTCTTCTAACCTAAATGGCTATTTCAGCCTGGATAGAGCATTTATCATTTATCATTTAACGCGGGACATGGCCGCGTTATAGCTGGTGGACATATACAACACTACGCTAAAAACAGCCATCGACACCATAGCTCCTCTACAAAGTAAAAAAGCAAAAAAAGAAAACTCTCTAATACTTGGTTCTCAGCTGAGCTTAAAGAACTACAAACTCAAAAACACAAAGCTCTGAACATAAGATCCCCACATGAAACCACCCTACTCACATCCAACACGCTGGCCACTCAATATAAAAAAGCCATAATGACTGCCAAATCCTCCACCTACAATGATAGAATTGCTAATGCCACCTCTGAATCTAAGGAACTTTTTTGCCATCTTTCATTCTATCGAACTATCCACTCCAGCCACCAAATCACAAGAAATCATAAAAGACAAAACTTGGTGTACCAGCGTACAAACAGCACTGCTAAATAAAATTGAGCTCCTACAAAAGAAAATCCACGACCATCACATAAACCTTTCCAATCTCATCACCTCAGCAGCCCCCCTAGAAAATAAAGTCACCACCGACTTAATCAAGCCCTTCTCCTGTAGGGATGTCACTGAGTCAGACGTTATTGGTATTGTCAGCAAAATCAAGCCCTCAAACTGCAAAGGAGGTGCCTGCCCTGCTAAATTAATCAAAGACTGTGCAGAAACCCTGACCGCCTTTCTAAAAACGTTCATCAATGCCTCCTTCAAAGCCAACACAGTTCCTGAAAGCCTAAAAGAAGCGTGGGTCCGGCCACTTCTAAAAGAAAAACACACTAGACCCAGAAATAGCAAACAACTACAGGCCCATCACCACCATCCCGTTTTTGCTCAAAATCCTGGACAAAGTGGCCTACACACAGATCCAGCAATTCCTGGAAGAAAACAAGATTCTAGGCAAAAGGCAATCAGGATTCCACCCAGGTCACAGGACTGAATCTGCCTTACTGGATCTCAGGATCCAACTCGGTGACATCATGGATAAAGGCAAACCGGCACTGCTCCTATTTTTAGATTTGTCGGCTGCCTTTGACCTCGTCAACGACATTATCGGCAAGCAGCTAACAAACAACGGCCATTTCTCCCCTCAAGCTACTGCATGGATTGTGTCCTTTCTCAAAGGAAGACTCATGAGAGTCTTCTCTGACTCTGCATGTGCCACTCCCACCGCTATCGATTGCGAAGTCCCACAAGATTCTTGCACCGCACCTACCTTGTACAACATTTTTACCCTCCCTCTCTTCAACGACTTGGATCTACGTGACATAGCCTACACTAACTATGCCGACGACACACAAGTCTTACTCCCACTAACTGGCAACTATGAATAAGACGCTTCAGCCTTAACCAATATCTACTCTGCCATCCAAACATGGATGGCAGCCAACGGCCTCTGTCTCAATGGAGACAAAACAGAGATCCTTGTGGTAGGCACCAAAGAAACTCTCAACAAACTCTGCCCTCAATATAGCACCTTTAACATTGACAATACAACCATCACTGCTTCATCATCAGTAAAGACCCTGGGGGTGTACCTTGTCTCCTCCCTTTCAATGGCACACCAGGTTAATGCTATAGCCTCCTCTGCTGCCCTATCAATTGCCAGAGCCATAGTCGGCACCAAGCTTGACTACTTTAATGCCCTCTTCCTAGGTACCTCTGCTAAAAACCTCAACAATCTCCAAGTCATGCAAAACAATGCCCTCAAAGCAGCATTAAGCATCCCTAAAAGGGAACACATCTCCCAGGCAAGGAAAGATGCTCATTGGCTACCAGTCAAAGAGCGCATTCTCGTTAAAACCATGGGGATTACCCACAAAAGCCTAGCACTGAACGCCCCTCCATACTTATCAGAGAGAATCACCATCAACTCTACCTCCAGACCCACCAGAACACACCTAACAAACCTGATCTACGTCCCCTCCTTCAAACCATCCAAAGCAGGAGGCTCCAGCTTTCAACACCTAGCTCCCAAAAAACTGGAACGCCCTTCCCACCGCACCCAGGAATGAGAAATCCTACACAATATTCCGGAAAATGCTGAAAACCAAACTGTTGAACTAATCAAACAATGTCGCTTTAATCAAGCGGATATGCTGTTCTCTGTAACCAACAAATATGTTGATGCTAGATTGAGTTGGTATTGCCTGATCTGTGGTTCTTTGAAGGTGGGTATTGTTACCAGTGGAAGGCTATTTATCATGGGTATTCGGCCCCTTGCACTCTAAAGGGTGTGTGCGTAATGCGTAAGCAGCACAGAAATAATACCACTTTTTTACACCATGTTTTTGTTCAAATTTGTAGCGGAACCTCTGAAATCAATATCATGTCAATACTCTCGTGTAAAACCCTTAACATTGCCCCTTCCTCCCTCATTCTCTGCCCCAACGTCCCAAACCCACAACACTTCAAATATTATCACGTTCGGATCTTTGGTGATTCCTTCCTACTACCGCTCTCTACTAGATTTATCTTGACCTTTCACCCCATGACAGATCCTCAGGTACCTTACATCACAAGCTCTGGTTAACCCGATTCTCCCCACCTCGCCCAAACCTTCTCGAACTAACGATGGAAATTCCTATTACTTCATCGACTACTCGTATTCAACCAATACCCTCTCTGCAACCGTCCACCAGCAACCGATCCTCGCTTTTGCCAAGAACCTGGCTATATCTCTCTTTGCTACCATGAACTCAATTCTCCAAAACACGTTATTTATCCAAATCCTGCAGTTCCACCAATTTCCAGTGAAGGTCCACCATCTGGTCAACCGCTCCCGAAAGTTCCTCCATAACTCTGTATCAGAATCTTTTAATTCTCAGACAGTCCCATGGCCGGTAAGATGGCACAGTGAGATAAGCGCTCGCCCCTGATATCTTTGCCCCATGGCAGCCAGGCAGGGGAGAGGGGGAGCATCAGCCCAACAAATGGGCCGGTGCTCTCCGTCTACCCTATCGATCTACAAAGGCGACGCGCAGCCGCCGAACCAGGAAACACAGAGGGAAGGGCATGGTGTTAATCCACACCTTGCCCTCCTCCCACAGGGATGCAAAGCACCAGGGCCCCCAAAGACTGGAAGTAGGCGGGGGAGCAAGTCTTAGGCACCATAAGGGGCAATTTGTTGTCAGCATCAGCCTGCCAGGGGGCTTGCACCACAGCACCCCACCACACATAAGGACCCAGGGGACAGCCCCTGGGTCCTATATAAGGAGCTGCTTTGACAGCAGAAAACAGAATCAGTTTGTGGTTCCTGTGCGGGGACCCAAGCAAATCAGTTTGTAGTCCCTGCACGGGGACCCAAGCCAAAGAGTACTCTGTGCACTCAGAGTCTCTTCTTTTTGGAGTTCGCTGTGCACTCAGCGTCTTTGTTACCTTTCAGGAACATTGCCCTGTTCAAGTTAATTTGTTCCCAGGCAGCGAGAGCAATGGCGTCGAAGGAAAGAACCTCTGCGGTCGAAAAGAAGAAAGAAGCCCGGGCAGCGGCGCCACCAGAGGTCTGCAGGCGGCTGCAGGAGCGAGCGGGGCCGCAAGGGCACGAGCGGACCAGGAGCTCCGCCGGGAAGAACAAAGCAGCAAAAGGAACCCGGCGCAGGCGGCGGCTTCTTAGCTTCGAGTTACAAGTAAGTCAGCCCCTGCACCGTGGTTACCCAACAACGAGGCTTCCAGATATTGGTAGCAAGCCAGCACAGAGCAGCAGCGGAAAACCATAAACACGCTGAGATAATTAAATGATAGAGCTTTAATAAGCATGTGTTTTTAGAAGCGAACTGAAGGGGAAGCAATTTTACCAGCTAGGAATATTTTGCAAGGAGATATAACGATACACTTAATTAAGTGATTGACACGTAAAGAAAACGCAGGGATAAAAGCAAGCTTATCGGTGAAACAGGGGAGTTTTGCAAAGCTACAGACAACAGGCAAACTGCATGCAATAAACGATAGGCACGTAAAGGGAAGCAGAGGGGAAAAACAATTTGAACCACTCACAAAGGGCTTTTGAAAATATAACGGACAGCAAGCATATTGTTATGCAAAACCAAAGAGACTGTTGCAACATACAAGCAGTTCAGCTCATAAGACGTTTCACACACGTCACAGCGGCACGTTGTTCCTGAAATACAAAGCAGTTTTGCACTGCCCAGAGCAGTACTACAGAGATTGTCAAGGGCATTTGATACAGGGATCAAGCAGTAATAAAAGGCATGTGGCAATTTCTAACACAAACTTTTGCTTTACTACAAAAACAATACAAACAAAAGTTGTGGAACACAGGCACAAGAATCAAGTATACACTAGATGGTGACACAATGGGCACAGTTTACACAACTTGGAGCAGCCATGGCAAATAATAAACAAGGGAATTTTTCCCGTTAAGTGCCAGGCTATTATTGAAGTCTATGTAAAAAGGACGAGCATACTCGTCCTTGGAACTTAAATTAGCACAATTTAAAACGAATACGCAGCAGAACAAAAACAGTAGATAATACGAACAAGTTTATAAAACATGTTCTCAAATTCAATGGGAAAATGGATTTTCAAGTAAGATAAGCCAGGAGTCACGCGCTCAGGCACGTAACTCGTATGTTTTCAATGCTCGACATATCACACTCCATGCGAATGAAATTACGAAAACAGTAGCAAACATTTTGAATTTTTAAGGGAGAAAGAATGTCAACCTAAGAAAAAACGGCTGTGTTTTTGGTCACACGCATTTGACAATGGGGGGGCACTGCACATCATTGGTTGTGGCAAACAGTGTGATTTAGGGGCGAGAGAACGTCAACTCGAGAAGAAACTGTTTATTTTATCAACAAGCACGTGACAACAGGGTGCACCCCACATTCAATGGTTTCTTTAACAAACGAAGGAAACCGCAAATTATGACAGTACCCTGCTACGGGACACAACAACACAACATTTACCTTCACAGAGTAGCAAAACAAGTTGGCCGTACACAGGCTGCGCGCCAAGGATGTACATCTCCAGCCTCTGCAACGGATTTCAGAACCTAAGACCCGAAAAAGAAGACGGTGCATCAGCCAAGGCATGCACCACCATCCACCCTGCCAAAACCACACAAGCAACACACACCAAAGCAACACCCATCACCAAGGGCCAGCACCAAGTGCATACCATGACCTTGGACAACACCCTTGCCAGCGACACACGCTAGAGAACAAGCGAGAACCAGCATCCACATCTGCCAATATCACATAAGCAACAGACACCAAAGCAACACCCATCACCAAGGACCAGCACCAAGTGCATACCATGACCTTGGACAACACCCTTGCCAGCGACACACGCTAGAGAACAAGCGAGAACCAGCATCAACATCTGCCAATATCACATAAGCAACAGACACCAAAGCAAACCAGTACCCAGAGCAGCACAGCGAGTACAATGCCCGTTTTTGACAACCAGGCAGAGCCTGCTGATGCAGATGTTCAAATCCTGGCAGGGCCAAACTCAGTTTTTCATCATTACAAGGTCAATAAATGAGCACCACACACCATGGGTAATAAAAAGCGGCGCTCAAATGCCTGAGGGATCGTAGCCCTATATAAATGCAAAACTATTGACATCGGCCCAAACACACCAATTTTGACACGGATCCGGACAATAAGGATGGGGGCAACGGGTAAGAGGACAATGGCACACGGCGGACAGCCCACAGCGACCGGCGAAGACAAGACAGCCAAGGGACAGCTTCACAACTCAATCCCTCCAGCTCCACGGAGACGCTGCACCTGGCACAGAAATAACAAAGGGTTTTTTAACACGGGTAAATACATTTCCGCATATTTGGAACCAGGACAACACGGAGCATAACAACATTGGCAGGCGCAGGCTGGTGCACGATCTTCATTAAAAAGGGGGGGCACCATCATTTACAGTTTGCCCATTTGAGCAAGCTGGAAGCATAACCAATGCCATCAAAACGAACAAGCTCCCTAAAAACTGTTTAAACACGGATTAAGCAAAAAGGGCTGTTTGAGTACAAATCATTATTTATCTAAACCAAAACAAATCACACATGAGTCAAGTTTTGCTTCTCACGAGCACAACAATGTTGTTTAACCATGCCCATGAAACGGGTTTTACAGCTACACACCAGTACCGTGACACGAGGGACAACAAGACATAGAACAGGCTCACCCAACAAACTTTATAAAAAACCCAATCAGTCAGCTCAGCTGGCACAAGCGCTCAATTTTGTACATTCGGACAGAACCTGCTCATGCAGTTTTTCCAAACCCGATAGAGCCAACACACAAGCCATATGCAAATCAGCACCAGCTGAAACAGAAGGCCATAAAAGGAGAACCCATAGAAAGGGATCTCCAACTATTGATATTGATATTTTATTTCTATCGTGCTCATACACAAGTGTTTCAACTACAAGCAGCTATCCGAACAGAGCTTGCCAAACAATTCTGTGTATACAGAATAAACAACAGAACCCTGAAACGGGGTTCAAAACACCAACAGAACCCTGAAACAGGGTTCAAACTGCCAGCCTCACAACTAAGGAAAACCCGTACTCGGGGGACCCAGTTGCAGCGACACTACTGAGGTAGTGCAACAGAATTTCCCAAAGGCCGGAATTGGGCAACGACAATACGGCAAAAGAGCACAAAGGCGTTCGGGACACCGGGTGCCAGCGGTAAGGAGCCATGTGAAGAAGGGGAGACGTCACCAAAGAAAGATCACTGCAAGGTAGATAAAAGAGAACTCATACACCAGAAGACACACGATTTCTCAAACATACCGCCGGTCCCACAGCCAGCCAGGGGCCCAAGGAAACACCCCATTCAGTAGCACAGCAAGCAGAGCGTTGGCAGTTTATACATCCCCTCAGAGACGGCGGTTCCAGTGTTCGGCCTGGGCAGTACCAAACACAGCCCACCAGCCTTTAAAAATAAAAAAATAAATGTATCCATAGCATATTGGAAACCCGCACAGAAATACGAGCCGGGCCGTTTAGCACAACAAGCAGAGCGTTCCTTTTAACATCGGCCCAGAGCATGCCGACGCAGTTTTCAAACCCCGGCAGGGCCAAACTCAGCCTTTTACCTCTCAGAGGGTCAAAAAGCAGCGCCACACATCAGGGGTAATAATAATACAGTACTCAGAGTTTCAAGGGACACAATTTAAAGTTTAGCAGGACCAGGACCCAGCTGTTGCCCAAGGTACTCGCACCAACAGCACACATACCAAAGTCAGAGACGAGATTATAAAACCCCCGAAACTAGGGTGTCAACAAACAAGAAACTTTCCAGACCGTTGGTATTTCCCGCAACATGCAGATAGTACACAAGTTGATAACCAGTTATTTCCAGCGGTTAGAGGTGGCAGACCACAGCAAGGGCAAAAGAGTTTTGAGCCACCCTAGGAAAACACGGAAGCATGTTTTCCTGGCAGCTGATTAAAACAGAGCTACAGATACAAGCCTATCCAACCGAGACAGGAGAAGTAGCAGAATCAACACAAGAAAGCAGGAAAAACTAGCACAAACTAGGGGCCAGAATAAAAGCCCACGCTTGCCACCAGTTGTGGCTGCTTACATAGGGCGGGGGGCGCCGCCCCCCCACAGAGGAGAGAGAAGAAAGAGAAGAGACAACTCTTCTGGGGATTGTGTCAGCAAAAATGCATATTAAACTTGTGCGGAGCGGCAAATTAATTATTTGTTTATTAATATGCCGCTCTGCAATGCTGGGCTGCTGTCCTGGGCCAGACCTGCTGCTGTGGCGGGTCGCGTCCTGATTTACTCCATTTTCTGCAATGTAGAGTGCGTGGAGCTCGTATCTCCACGCACTCTACGTAACCATTCTCCCTTTCAGGGGGCTGGCGGGGCGCTGTAGTGGTGGCCCCGCGCTCTTGTTATTGTGCGTAAACAGCGCACTACAGTTTGATTCTTCTTCTGCAGCCAGGCCATGCAGCATAACAACAGGTTAGTTGTGGATTGTCATTGGCTGTTTGCCAGCCAATGACAATCCGTGTGTGGCGTGTGGGTGGCGTCGGGTCATGGGCACACAGTGCCTAACCTTCTCGTTCGTTCTTTAGCCTTGGCCACCTTGGTGGTGGACTTCTCTCATGCCTAAATCCACGTGTGCTGCCGACGGTACTTCCAGTCCAGTCTAAGAGACAGAGTTCAGGTAAGTCTTAATAATTTGTGAGCAGGCTTTAGAGCTTTTATTTATTAAGTTTTATTTCGTATTGTTGATTTGTGGTGTCCGTTGGCCCTGTTAGGCTTGCATGCTGTGCTGCCAAGAGTATGTTACTTAACTTTTAATGGTGGCCGCGCGGACAGCGGTACTCGACGGACTACATCTCTCTCTGCGAGATGTAGTGCCAATACGTCACGGCTCGCACCCACCGACCATTGTGCCCGCGGTCCGCTGCTTGGGCTTCACCAGGCACACGACAAGCACAGTAGCTGAATACACTGGGTGTTCCTTGACAGGCGTGCCTCCGAATCTTGTGTTTCGTGACACCTTTCCAGGAGAAAGGCAATGCACAGAAAATGCACATCTTCTTTAACATGTGCGATTCTGCTGTCGATCCCAATATTACTTTGCCAAGCAAATCCAATTGGATGTGTCCAAAAGGGCTTAATTGCCAAATGTGTATTTAAAACAGTGAGCAGACGCATAGTGTGTGCATTTGCAGTTTTAATATGTGCAACCACAGCTGTGGCATGTGCATTCAACACAATGTTATATGGAGGCACAAAATGCGTGGGCCCAACTTCGTACAACCATAAACTTTATACAGATGCGCACCAATTGATGATGTGCAAACACCACTTTTATTTGCATGCACGACTTTATGATGCGTATGCACACAAAGACTGTGGCTGAATAGCTTTATCTGTATATAACACGGCAAGTGCCTTGAAATGTATGTTCATGACGCACGATTCACGTTGTGGTATTGCTAGCTGAAATGCACGTGCCTACATCTGTATGAATTTCGTGCAAGGCGGACGCAGCGCTGCTTATTTTATTGTTCAACGTTTTCCATGCCTTGTTTGCATTTTGGTTCAGCTTGGACGATATACGGATGTCACTTTTTGGCATTCTGATTTTTCTCGTAAAATCAAGCGCTGAAAATACTTCTGGAGGGAGTTGTGTCCATAAAGCACTATTACTCTGCAGTGGACCAAAAAAAAACACTGTGTGCGAAGAAGAAATTTTATTTGTTGGTCCAACATGATGTATCTTAAAATAGATATCTATTTCACGGACTAATATGTTCGTCGTAAAACAGGCTTTGTGGTTAAAACATGAAAACTAGGAAAATCTACTAAGCAGATTTACCGAGTTCAAACATCGTATTTTCGGCACTGCCCTTTTAATTGTAGGCTGGCCAAGTGCACGCTGCACAGCCTGGAGTGGTTGTGACGGAACAGCAGGCACCTTTTCTACCAGGCACCAGAGGCGTTGCTAGGCGGGGGCTAAAGGGGCTCTAGCCCCTGGTCTTTTGGTTGTAGCCCCGGATAGAATCTCAGGAGCTACAACCAAAAGGCTAGTTAGCCCCTAGTCCTGACAGTTTCGACATTAGCGTTGGCCCCGGTCGTTTCCAGACCTAGTAACACCCCTGCCAGGCACCCTATCTTAACTGTGCAGGCCGGGCAGGTCCAACAGCCCCCCTCCTCCCCAGCAGCACCCCAGCCCTGTGCCCAGAGAGCAGGAAGCCAGGCTGACAACAGCCGGCTCCGCTTACAAGGAAGGTGCGGGACAACGCATTCAATGTAAAGCCTCTGTTTTCTGGGTCCTTGTGCGAGCTCCAAATACTATGTAAACATGAAGCTAATAGACTGTTTTATATCTTGCACCTGCTTAAAACATTCTATCTTTTTTGTATATTCAAAAAAGGATATTTATTTGAACTTTCCTCACGTTGAAATGACTTTTTGTCCTCGTTCCAAACACTGCTACCTTACCAGAATAGTTAGAGTCCTGAAAAAAGTGGTGGGCCCTCAAAGCCCTTGTCCATACCACACTGGGCTCCTTAACCTTTAACTCGCTACCAGGCCATGTCTCTTTAGTCAATGGAAATAGAAGCTTGTGAACAGCTTACAATGGGTGAACAAAATGGGGCATTTTAGTTGGCATTTTACTCTGGAGTTGGTAGGAAAGACCCTCGCATTTTGGAAAGCCAGATGGGGTTGGCTGTTTGAATTTCTTTATGCATCAACATAGTACCAGCTATTCGCAATACAAGCTGCTGTAATATACACCATCACACTTGCACACTTAAGCATAAGGTACCACCTTTAGTATGTAAAACCTCACGATTTTTCCAGGCAAATATCCGCCCCACTAGCTTTCAAACTCACCAGCCGCCACTGCTTGCCAAAAAGGGCTGCCAAGGTAACATAAAGGGCGATATATCTCTAAACACACTCACCACCCTCCCAAACGGTACAGAACAGAAAAGAGGGGGAAAACAAAAGAGGTATCGTAACATATAAGAGAATAAGGTGTAAGTATTTAAACACAAAGAGGGGCCATAATACATGTGAAAAATCACAAGCAGGCAGATAGTACATCAGGATGCTAGAGAATAGGGCGACACAGCTCACAAGGCAGCAAAAATACTCAGAGGAAAATACGAGCAAGAAATAAAGTAAACAAAAGCCAACAACCGAGGGCTGGGGCCAGAAAACTACAAGTAGCTGTGAATCTGAAAACAGATTCTACAAAAATAATAAGCAGTGGGGAATAAACACCACACAGTACAATATAACAGGCCAACGCCCAAGGGCTGGGGCCAGAGAGCTACAAGTAGCACAGAACCTGGAAACGGGTTCGACAAATTAATAAGCAGTGGGGAAAAGCACCACACAGCACAATATAACAGGCCAACGCCCGAGGGCCGGGGTCAGGGAGCTACAACTAAGCACTGAACCTGAATGCAGGTGCTAAAATTTTTAACAAGCAAATAGAAAAACAGGGGTGAACCGTCCCATAGGAAACCCTAAAATTTTACAACAGGTTATCGCACCTCGGGTCGCAAGGGGGAGGTAACTCACTTTTATAAGAAAAAGGTTTTTTGGTTTGCTGGAAATATGTACCAGGGCCCATTTTGAACAATTACTTCCAGGGCTCCCAATTTTGTTTGCATTCCACCCCGGGTGGTAAAACACCATGAAGCACAAGAAATCGGGCCAACGCCACAAAGGGCCAGGGCTCAAAGCTCTTAAAAGCATAAAAACCAATAATGGTTGAAATAGACAAACAGGCCAATGCTGCAAGGGCCGGGGCCAGAAAGCAGCTAATAGCATGATAACCAAAACGGTTTGGAAATATGAGCAATACTGATAAGCAGGGGAAGCGCCGGGGGCTCCCGAGAACAGGCAGAAACATTAGTACAAGGCAACCGAAGTAATAAAGCAAAACCAACCCCGCCGCGAATACAGGGTAGAAAACCTACACCACAGCAGACGGGCCAGAATGCCCCTCCGAGCAGGGCTATATGTAAGTACCATATCAGGGCTATATGTACGTACTATATCAAGTAGATGAAATAGAAGGGGGGCTAGAACCATTTAAGACCGTGATCGGTCAGAACGGGAACCATTCCACCCAAGGCGTAGCCAAGGTCTTATTTTCTTAAACAATCTGGTTTTTATTTTTTTACTAAAAAGAAACAAACTTAGACAGCCGTACAAGGGGAAATAAGAGGCCAGCATAAGATGTTGGGCCGCACATAACTACAAGCCAGCAATGTGCAGGCAAATAGCGGGAGTACGGTTTTGCAGCATTAACGCACCCCGTTAAGGATAAGACCAAGTAATGACAAAACCCTTATAGGGGTCAGTACCAGGCACGGTCAAGGGACTAGCCCAAACTATTGGGAACAGACAATTCAGCTAGGAAAAAAAAACGAGCAACAACTTTTGGGGGAACCTGGACAGCCGGTAACTCACCCAGGTTGTGGCGGCACGGGCCAGAGGGGGTAACCTCGGGACCCGATGCCCAAAAGTACAGCATATTATTGTTATTGTAATTATGATTATGATTGTAATTATGATAACTGTGCAATAAAATCCCACTGACTTTTATTGCCAACACTTACCCAATGTCTCGCAAACTACCTGGAGGGGGAAGCATGGGGCGCATTGTCACCCAGGTCATGTTACCACTCTGCCTGCATATGGGTCCACTGGTTATGGGCAACGCCGCAGGTGCCAGGCGAGTCCTAGTAACCTGTGCCCCATGGCAGCCAGGCAGGGGTGGGGGGGAGCAGCAGCCCAACAAATGGGCCGGTGCTCCCCTTCTCCCCCACCAAACTACAAAGGCGACGCGCAGTCGCCGAACCAGAAAGCACAGAGCGAAGGACAAGGTGTTAATCAAGACCTTGCCCTCCTCACACAGAGATGCAAGGCACCAGGGCCCGCAAAGACAGGAAGTAGGCGGGGGAGCAAGTCTTAGGCACAATAAGGTACAATTTGTTGTCAGCATCGGCTGGCCAGGGGGCTGGCACCACAGCCCCCCACCAAACAGAAGGACCCAGGGGACAGCCCCTGGGTCCTATATAAGGAGCTGCTTTGACAGCAGAAAACAGAATCAGTTTGTGGTCGCTGTGCGGGGACCCAAGCGAACCAGTTTGTGGTCCCTGCACGGGGACCCAAACCAAAGAGTACTCTGTGCACTCAGAGTCTCTTCTTTTTGCCAGAATCCTCCCACCCTAGAAAAAGGACGAGAAGAAAGAGAAAGAAGACAGGTCACTGTACGGTGACCAGACTGTCGTGGGACAAGAATGGCGGCGCGGGTCAGAGGGGGTAACCTCAGGACCCGATGCCCAAAAGTACAGCATATTATAGTTATTGTAATTATGATTATGTTTGTTATGACCATAACTGTGCAATAAAATCCCACGGCCTTTTATTGCCAACACTTACCCAATGTCTCGCGTACTACTTGGGGGGGGCATGGGGCGCATTGTTACCCAGGTCATGTTACCACTCTGCCTGCATATGGGTCCACTGGTTACGTAAGAATCCTTTTACACTGTACATGCTGCAGCGTCTGCTCAGGGTCTGTCTTCCCTCGACCTCCGTCCCCTCTCGTCCGCAACCGCCATTCACAGAAAGCCAGTGGCGACCCACACGTACAGTACTGTTTATAAGAGAAACAAGGAACAGGTGGTAACGTTCATCAGACACGGTGGACCTGTGAGTGATGGTGAGATGAACAGTGCACACAATGCAAGCATCCAGAAGTGCAGAGCGGGTGGAGAATGGACCTCAAGATGTCCAGTATTCGGTTTTTTGAAAGCAGTTTGGTTGGCCATTCTCCTCAGAGAAAATGCTAGGAGGGATAATTACCTGAACCAGAACTTGCTGCTGGTGGATTTGGGGACAGTGAGGCAGTATGGACATAGCAGGGATCTCTCCATATCCGGGTAGGTTTGGTGAATGGCGTCCTCTAACTCACAGTGACTTTTAAAAACTTATGGCCAGGCCTATTGTGCATGGTAGCAACGCCCAAACTGCATGCCCAACATGCTAGTGTGGGACACTTTATTTGGTCGAAACGGGTAATTCCTTGTCCAAATTGGGCCAGTTCAATGAATTATTAAGTATAATTAAGTGTTACTGAGCAAAGATTTTTTACAATGAAGAATTTGCAACGGTTTTTTTTTCCACGAAAATCCCAGCTGGGTATTTCTCAAATGGTCGGTCATAAAAGGAATTAATTGCTATTGTTGACTTTAGGCCAATTTTCATTTGTTCCCAGGCCAATGTTATAGCCCAGTCCAACTCTGCTTACGAATAAAGTCATAGGATCTCCAGAGCAGGAGTCAAGTCCTAAAAATTAAAGTGGGGGACTCATCAACTAACGCAATGAAATGTGACGTCGCCAAAAATGAGCATATCAAGGTGAAATATGCACATGTCCTTAAATTGTCTTTGCATAACCACCCAAATAGCACAGCAAGAATGGCAATTGTCTTTCATAAAATCAACACACACACAAAACTAAGAGAGGGTATTTTCTTCTAATAGTGTTTTTGAAAACGTTAAAAGGTGTGCATGTTTTAAACTTCAAGAACCGATACAAATTTTTTCCCTCGAACTTGCAGTACCGAAATGAGACATTTCACCGTTAGTTGTTTGTTGTTTGTTGTTTTTCATCAGGTTATATAGTGCAGTGGGGAAGTGCCCCGCTGGCAAACCTGACAACTGCATTTCGATCACCGAGGTCGGCTTTAATGAATAAATCCAAATAGGACATTCAATGTTTCTCAGCTTAGCTGGGGGGGGGGGCTGGGTCCACCCTCTGAAAAAAGAGGGTGGACTCTGTACCCTCGACTTGAGCCCTGCTCCAGAGTCGTTCGCCGGCCACATTCGCTAAAACCATAACAGCTTGGGTCACTGCCACAAAACTAAGTCCTTGAGCAAGAACAACTCTAGTTACACTAATCCTTTGGTAAAGCAAACAGAAAGTTGTAAGTAGCATCATGTTATCATATCATGTACATCAAAGGAAGTCTAGTGTACACTACCAGATGACCCAACTTTAGATAGCAACAAAGTACTTAACAGTAAATTGTTATAGAGCTAGGTTCAAAATGTTTAAATTGACAGTTTTAAGTTTTGGCTGATATGGGTGCCTGTATCACTAAAATAGCCAAAATAATGCTGACGGTGAGGGGTGTTCCTTAGTAAAAGGATGCAGCACTCTAGAATGATATTTCCTTCATTTTCTGTGTTCATCCGAACAGTATTGCATGTTGTAGTCAGGATACACCCTCTTCCTGTGACAAGCTATACTATCTAGCACTGATCAGACGAATGCAGTGCATGCAACAAACGGGGAACAGGTAACCTGTACCACAATACTACTGTAAGTAGGTAGAAAGAGGCAGGGCCTCCTTACTTTCTCCCGTGTCATCATCCCCACACCAGCAGATCCCCTGATTACCCCCAGTCCTTTTGCAGGTCCTCCATGTAATAAACAAACAATCCCGTTCAGTTTCAAATGGCCTCTGTCCCCTGGCTGCATCACCAATTTGCTGTGGCCATGCCTTTTCCACCTTGCTCAATCCCTCCAACACACTCTGCAAAGCAGCTCATTGGCCTGTCCCTACCAATGCCTCTAAACTGCCACACCGTTTTCAGCCCCAACCACCCCAGACCCAGCACTCATTGTCAAATCCAGTGCAGGTTTAACAGAGAGATGGGATTGGAGTGAGCTTTGTTTTACAGGAGGAGGGGTGATGGTATGTGTAATATCACAGCCCCAGGTACCTCCCCCATCACACACAGCCCAGTCACATCCCTTCTGTTAAACCCTATACGGATGGGTCCCTAATCTCCGTTACCTATAGCAGGCCTACCACTTAAGAAATGAGTGCACGTTTTGCACGTAAAGCAAGTTTATTGTACAATCGTCCGGGCAGGGAGCTAGATGACGCTGTAGAGTCAAACTAACCCGAGTCCCTCCGAACCACATACGTTGACACATTATATACATGTTTGCAACAGTTAAAACACTCCCATATATTTTATATGTTATTACAATCCACCCCCTCCATGTGATTGGACAAGACCTATACAAAAGAATTCCAATCTTTCTCCAACTCTCCCATTCTCATTGGCCACAGTTATCTCAACTAACATCTTCAGATCGTATTCATAGCACACCCCTTTTTAGGATTCGTCTGTGGTAGGTCGTGACATCATCACATGGCTATACATTCATAAACAAACATAATTTATTACACGTCACAGCTGGCCTGAGACCTTCTAGCCCTAAAGTAATTTCACATGGTTTGCACAGATATTTTAAATGACATGAGGAGAAGAATAATAAACAGGTTCCCTTTGAACTGCCAATGTCAATCTCACCCACTCCTACTTAACTGGCATCCTGGAACATTCTAATCTAAATGACTACCATTTCAGCACACATGGCACATCCTGAGGAAACAATCAAATCCCCTGGATATCGGTCAATCTGGCCTCGAGCGTCACTTCATTGTTGGTCAAAGCAAATGGCTGGATCCTTCTGTAAGCTCCCATGCACTTAAAAGAGATTACATCTGCCTTCTGCAAAACTACCAGGCCATAAACACCCTGGCCGGTTTGTCTGATGACCATCTGCTTGGGTAATCATTCATTCTCCTACCCTCTAACCCTGCAAATCTAGTTGTTTCCAGATACTCAGTATTCACCTCATGAACTCCTGGCTGCAAAGTTGAATCAATTTGATAGAGAAAGCACACTACATGTGCATTTATAAATACCCTGTGTATGAATAATAAATATCATCTCTCCTTTACAGTGGGTTCTCCGGGCCAAGTTCCCCCCTCGTATTCGCATTATGAAACTCCTCGTCGCCCAGCTTCTAAGCGCTTCGTAGCACTCCATATCTGGTTCGTGTTTCATTTGGCGATTTTGACATTTATCTTTCTACATGCTTGTAAATCTAATATGGATCATTTTGAACTCAAAGTAACAAGTGAAGTAACACATCCCATTCACATTTAACTATACTGAATACATATAAAATTGCAGAATCGCACCAATTTTAACGCACCCACAGTCACAAATATGGTGTGCACAACACAAACCCATCTTCATCGTTGGGACCTTTCCTGAGCACCCCAGCATTCCCCCTTTAGTTAATACTTTAAATAATATATCACATTACTGTTCTTTAAAACCATCTTCTTGGGGGAAAACCCTAGAATCATCTCTCATATTGTTCCCAACATGGGGATACTCCTCCGCTGAACCAACCCCACCATTTCCACAATCTGCCCGCTGCTCCACACAATCATCCCATCTCGGTGGAGGACACAAGACATCTTCAGTCCGAGTACCCATGTGATGTGAAATGGTAGTGGTTCTAGCTTTGTACAGGGTCACAGTCATCATGGCAGCTGCTTTCAGTACCTGGACAAAACAACATCATAAGAGCATTTGACAAGAACAAAAAATAATAAGAAAAAAAATAAAACTAGGCACCAGAATTCTTACGGCTAGACTCACCCATGACAGCACCCAAGAAAAAAGAGAGTATAACCAGGGGTAATTTGTGATTCCTGCCTCATCTGCATAATTATTCTGAGCTTATGCAAGGCTGCAACAGTCTGAGCCAGGGGCCCATTCTCTGAATAATTGGGAAGCAAAAACATACAGCACATGCTCCTTATTTTCTGGCAGACCCTTCAGGAGGTCCAGGATATACCTATTTTGTAAGTTTATAAGCTTACGGTTCCACATTTCTTCCTTGATGGCATTGAAAGCTGATTCGGATGAATTGACAAACAGCAAAAGTTCATACTGGTTCATCTGGAGCCACTTGGCATTTGCCGTGGCTTGGCCACCAAGTGTCAGGAGGGAAAGTGATACCGTTCAAAAATGTTCATGTTCATGTTCATTTTGATGATGCGTCGAGAGGTAATTGGACTGCTTGGTCCATCGCAATAGTGCCTCCTTTCCGTGGTCAGACAGAGTCACTGATTGTTTGTTTGTTTGTTTGTTTAGTATTTATTATGCGCACCGGTCCCTGGGGTATAAGGGCACAGAAGATAAGAAGATGTACCTGGTAGAGCAACGTTACAGGTTACAGAGGTCATAGGTTACAAGCCTGTTATACATGTGACAGGTTAGAATTTGTATCAGGCATGTGGGTAGAGGCAGGTGGGAGCAAGTTCATGCATTCATTTAACATTTGGTGTCATCAACCAGTTGATCACATTTTGCCTGAATTTGGTAAAAGATTGTTCTAGTCTCACAGTGATGGGT
The DNA here is from genome assembly GCF_040938575.1 of Ambystoma mexicanum. Taxonomy (NCBI): domain Eukaryota; kingdom Metazoa; phylum Chordata; class Amphibia; order Caudata; family Ambystomatidae; genus Ambystoma; species Ambystoma mexicanum. The sequence continues at coordinate 1,088,529,358 of NC_090922.1, read as the reverse complement.
AGTTCATTCCACAATTGAGCAGCTTTGACTGGGAAGCTGTCTCCGCCTATAGTGGCGAGTTTAAATCGGGGTACTTGAAGGCGATTGGTGTTGGCTAGTCTTGTTTGTCTTGTGGAGTGTGTTCTAGTAAATCTGATTTAAGTATTGTGGGGCTTTATTATAAAGTGATTTGTGTGTGAGGGATGAAGTTTTGAGTCTGATTTTCTCGTGGGTGGAGAGCCATTTATGTTTCCTTCTTGTTTCTGAGATGTGTTCTCGCTTGGGAATGTTCAATGCTGCTCGGAGAGCATTGTTTTGCTGTATCTGAATTTTGTTGATGGTGGATTTAGTGGCTCCGATGTACATTGGGTTACAGTAGTCTAGTTTGGAGATAATTAGGGCTCTGGCTAATGTTAGACAGCTGTGCTGAGATAAGAATTGTTTTCCTGCTCTGATTAGTTTACATGTGTAAGCTGTTGATGAGGCTAGGGTATTTACCTGTTTGGAGAATGATAAGGTGGAGTCAAGGTAAATACCTAGTGTTTTTACTTCTTTGGCTACTTGTAAGCAGTTCTCATTGATGATGAAGGAGGAGTAGTTTGTACTTAGTTTATTGATGAGGGAAGCGGTACCTAGGATGAGAAGCTCAGTTTTATCATCGTTTAGGCATAAGCCATGGGTTGCCATCCATGCCTGAACGATGCTGTAGATTCTGTTCACCAGTGCTAAGTCCTTTTCGTAGTCCCCTGTGAGTGGGAGGAGGATCTGGGTATCATCAGCGTAATTAATATGTGTAATACCCAGATGGTCCAGATCATCAAACAGGGGATTAGTGAAAATGTTATATAGCGTTGGTGAGACGCACGAGCCCTGTGGCACGCCGTAGGTGATGGGGATGGGGTCTGCGGCTGCTTTAGGGGAGAAGACCCTCATGGTGCGGTCACTAAGGAATGATTGGATCCACACCATAGCCTCAGTGGAGAAGTGTGCTGCTGTATCTAAGTGGTTACACAAGACTCTGTGATCCACTAAATCAAATGCGGCAGATAAATCTAATAGGCGGACTAATGCTGGTTTTCCAGAATCTCGTAATTTGTCTATTTGGGCATTTAGGTCAATCAATGCAGTTGCTGTGCCGTGCAGTGGATGGAAACCGGATTGACGGGAGCCTAGTAGTTGGTTTTGTTCCAGGAAGGCATGGATTTGGATATATGCCACCTTATCCAGAATCTTCAAGAGGAACGGTACGTTGTAATCGGTCTATAATTAGTGGGTATAGACGGGTCCAAGGTTTGCTTTTTAAGGAGTGGGAGCACCCTGGACTCTATTAGGTTGCTCGGGATGCTGCCCGTGATAAAGTCGGCATTAATCAGCTTTGTGATAAAAGGTGCTAAAGCTCGTGCAGCATCTTTGATGAGTTGTGCTGGGCAAAGATCTCCTTTGCAATTGGACTGTTTTAGACCAAGTATTACTTTCTCCACCTTTAATATGGAGACTTTGGAGAAGTGGAATTGGGTGGATGGTTTAGAGTTGGATGGCATTTTAGTAGTGGGCAATGTGGTAGTGGCTAATGTCTCTTTTTTTAGTTCTATTTTCTTTTGGAGGTTTAGGACTTTGTTAGATAATGCATGCTGGATTTCGGAGCACCATTTTTTATCTTTAAGGCAGTTATCTTGAGGCGTTATGGGATTTTCCATTTCTCTGAGTATGGAGAACAATTCTTTCATGCTTGAGTTGGCTTGTGTAATTCTGTTGTTGTAGGTCTCTTGTTTAGCTAAGATGATTTCTTTTTATATTGAGTTGAAATGTTAATTCATTTCAGTATATTTTCCGGAGTGGGGTGAGCTTTCCAAGTATTTTCCCATTTTCTTTTTTCTAATCTAAGATTTTTTAGGAGAGGGGTGAACCAATTATTCAGGTGGGTCTGTGGTTTACTGTTTCTAAGCTTTAGCGGCGCGATATCATCAAGAGTTTTGTTCATAATTTTATTAAATTCTTCCACTAAGTCGTTAGGGTTTAGGTTGTTAGGTAGAGCATTCATAGTGGGCATGATACCGGGAAGTAGTTTCTCTAATGTCATATTTTTTTTGTTTCTGGTAAGTGCAGGTGGTGCACAAGGTTGTTGCAGTTTAGGGGTTGTAGTGTCCAAGGAGAATAATATCAGATGGTGATCTGTCCATATTTGAGGTGAGATAGTAAGGGTAGAGATTTTGCAGTTATGGTCAGCAACCCAATCTAGAGTTCTCCCTTTGATGTGCGTAGGCTCATACACTCTTTGGGTGTAGCCCAGTTCAGTCAGAATGTTGGATGCTGCAATGGCTTGTGGGTCATTGATATCATTGAAGCCAATATTAAGGTCACCAAGTAATACTGATTGGGTGGTGTCTTTGAGGTTTTCTGACAGGCTGGTAGATAGGTCTTCTATGAAAGTCTTGATAGGACCAGGAGGTCTATATATCAAGTGGAGGTTAAGAGTTAGAGAATTAGCTGTAGGAGTCTTAGTAGACATTATCTCACAAGATTCAATGGTCGGAGAAGGAGTAAGTCTCATACCAAGCTTAGTTATGGCGATGATGGCTAGTCCGCCACCTCGATCTCCACATCTATCCGTTCTGAGGATAGTGTAGTTGTCAGGAACAGCTAGGGATAGTGCTGGGCCTGATGCATCACGCAGCCATGTTTCGGTTATGGCTAGGAAGTCATAGACTTCATTAGAGATGACTTGAGGTATTTCTATAGCTTGGGCGACTAGAGATCTAGCGTTTATTAGGGCTCCTTTGAGTTTGGGTATGGAGTTGGTTGGAGGGAGTGAGATAAGGTTTATTGACACTGTGGGGGTGAAGGTTTTGTCTCTTTTTATTTGAAGGTTGCTATGCCTTTTGTAGTTATGAGAGCTAAGTTTGGGAATGGGGTCAGTGGCCATTTTAGTTTGATGGTTATTTGTTTCATATTTGATAAGAGGATCAAAGATTCTAGGTAGTCATGCTCGTAGTCTTGCATTTCTCTCGGCTATATTGCATTGTGTCATAGGTTGTTGTAGTTTATGCTGAAGGTTGTGGGGTTGTGTGGGGGGTGCTGGGATATTGTTAAAGTTGTCAGATGTTGTTCCTCTAAGGGGTGACATAGTGTGTAGTCCCAGTAGTATGAGTAAGGTGCCCAGGTATGCTAGGTTGGACAATATAAGGTACATTATATAATGTGTAGGGTACCCTATGTCTACGTGAAAAGGCTAATTAGTCTAATGACGGTGGCCAGGTGAAGTAGCAGGTCATAGAAACTTAGTCTGTCGGCACATCTAGATTTGAGAATCAAAAATACAGCCAAAATTGCATTGAGAGTGATCTAGGCAGGCACAGTTATCTAATGCTAGTGAGGCACAAGTGGGCTAAAGCAATGATCACAGGTGAGGCACAGATGGGCTAGAAACAATAATCAAAAGTGAGGCACAAAGGTGCTAAAAGCAACAATCACAAGTGAGGCATAGATGGGCTAGAAGCAATAATCACAGGTGAGGCACAGATGGGCTAGAAACAAAAATCAAAAGTGAGGCACAAAGGTGCTAAAAGCAACAATCACAAGTGAGGCACAGATGGGCTGGAAGCAATAATCACAGTTGAGGCACAGATGGGCTAGAAACAATAATCAAAGTGAGGCACAAAGGTGCTAAAAGCAACAATCACAAGTGAGGCATAGATGGGCTAGAAGCAATAATCACAGGTGAGGCACAGATGGGCTAGAAACAATAATCAAAGTGAGGCACAAAGGTGCTAAAAGCAACAGTCACAGGTGAGGCACAAATGTGCTGAATGCGATAGTCAGATGATAGCAGTGCGCAAATGCACTTGGTGGATGAAAATGATGGACAGTCCAAGTAATTGCATGTGTCTTAGGGTAGATAAAGTGGGCACGTTCCACTCAATTAATACAGCTGAGACAGTGACTGCATTGTGAGCATAGGGGCCATGTGGTTGCAGAACTGACGAAGTGGCGCAGAATATGACGATAGTGACATCATGACTTGGTATGCTAGCCTCACGCAGGTGACTTTAAGACAAATGTAGAGAGCAGACCATAGAGAGCGCGTACAAGAGCATAAGGACCAGCATTCATGACCAGGGAATGGGCAACGTAAGTGTAAAAGTCTGGCTAACAAATACATACAAAGATACCTTGGTTATTGTGGATCTGGGCAGGGTGACGCAGGATGGTCTTGTCTCTTGATTTTTGGCTTCGGTGGTGGGGGGTAGGAGAGTCAGAGAGCGCAACCAAGCGCAAACATTGGCAAACAGGTTCGAATGGCCTTAAGAGGCCTTCGAATGGCTGCCGGCTCTTCCGCCTGCCGGCGGATGTTCGTGTTCAAATAATACCACGGACACGCGTTGCCTAGCAACATGAAGGCGTCTTAGCCGCGTTTTTGTCCCGCATCGCGCCCAACATTTTGTTGCTGTAGGATGTTGGCGCGTGCGGTTTGGAGGCGAGATCGGGGCCCATGGACGTCGGGGGGGCAGTGGGTGCCCAGGCAAGGCAGGATGTAGCCACAGCTATTGACTGCTGTTGCCGCTCGGATACGGCGTGCTCCTCACCATCTGGCCATGCAGGATCCTCTTCCTTGTTGGGTGTGGGGGCTCCTGCCCTCTCCACAAGTGGGGTAGGAATGGGGGCAAACAGGTTCGAATGGCCTTAAGAGGCATTCGGATGGCTGCCGGCTCTTCCGCCTGCCGGCGGATGTTCGTGTTCAAATAATAACACGGACGCGTGTTGCCTAGCAACGTGGAGGCGTCTTAGCCTCGTTTTCATCCCGCATTGCGCCCGACATTTTGTGGCTGCAGGATGTCGGCACGTGCGGTTTGGAGGCGAGATCGGGGCCCATGGTCATCGGGGGGGGGGGGCAGTGCGTGCCCAGGCAAGGCAGGATGTGGCCACAGCTATCGACTGCTGTTGCAGGGGGCAGGTTGCCATTCGCATGCGGCGTGCTCCTCACCATCTGGCCATGCAGGGTCCTCTTCCTTGTTGGGTGTGGGGGCTCCTGCCCTCTCCACAAGTGTGTCCATGTGTGATGATAAAGGGGACACATGGGGCATAGGGGAAAAAGGGGGCACCGATGTGTCTTTGAGGATTGAGTGGGCAAAGATCAAGTGTACCTCAGGAATGACAAGGACAGGTGCATGTAACATGGTGAAACTGCACACCCCTTGCCAGGCTATAGCAACTGCCTCTGGGTGTACAGACCACATGTCAAAACAGTGTCCTGAACAGCAGCATTCGCCAGTGAGCTTGGCAATGTGAAGAGTGGAGCTGCAGTTCCCCTTTGTGCCAACAGGCACTGTGCCATTGCCCTTAAAACACAGAGAGAAATGAGTAAGTGTCTGCATGTTAACCAGTTTTTCTGGCTCCTTGAGCCATGTCAGATGTTGTAGATGATGTTGCAACACATTTTCACATTCTTGGTTCACACGTGCCACCTCTTCTTCTCTTCTGCTCTTTATGATCTGTAACTGGACATTCTTCATAAATAGGTGAAATGGAAGCTTTAACTGATTGCCCTTGGAACTGCCCTCGGACCCTGCACAAAGCTAGATACACTAGACACAATGTGTCTGCTACCTCTATCTCATCCAGGATAAACACTCTAGGGAGACCAGAAGCATGGGGGATGAGAGAGCAGATGTAACAACACCCTACAAATATCTCTTTCCCAACTCTCCTCATGTGGTTATACCATACATTATCTGTTGCAAAACCATGTGCATCTACTATTGGGTCTACATTTTCATCATCTTCCTCCCTGCCCCCATTCAGGAAATCAGTATCAACATTTACTTTTCATCTTAATATGTCCTTAAATTCCATGAGACTAGATACATTTAAACCATTCACATCCATAATGTTTGCCATCCTTGAACATGATGACAAAAGAAAGAAAAAAGACATATAAACAATCATTCTAATATACATTATAAATGTTCCTGGTTTTCAATCCACAGTCCCCCTTTCCACTGGAATGATCTGCGAATGCTTAGGGCATACTTAACTTTGAGCCTGCACCTGTACCGGTGGAGGGATATCAGTATCCCTTCGTACTTCCCTGATGTGAACTCAGCCCTTGTTGCCCTCCGCCTTCACAGCCGTCAGAGGGGCATAAATGACATGGTGCAGCCCATGGAAATACCGCTCATTTTAGCATCATACGAAGGTTTGGATATAAATCCTGTCCCCAAGGAGTAATAATGGCTTGTGCTAATTGTTGGTTTCCTTGCCGCTTCCTCCTGTAGGCTGTTGGTGAGAAGACACAACCTGCAAAGATATAATTCTGATACTTTCAGTTAAAGCCCTAAGGTACTCCCTAAACTCCTCACCCAGGATCTTTTGGTCGTATGTGCATCTGATGCAGTGCGTGCAGGTAAGAGCATTGTGTGTAATCTACATCCGTCACAATCTCGTGAGGGCTGGGTGGTGTTCTTCCCCTGGCTGATTCTTCAAATACAATAGCACCAGGGGCATACAATGCAGCCACAATTTCCTTAATTCATTACATATCTTAGCCATCAGACCTTAAGAACCCCATTTAAACATTCCACTACCCATTGGCCTGTGGGAGGTACACTGAAAACAACCTGTGCTTGATTCCTAAGAGCGAAGTCATTTCTGAGAACAATGCATTAAAAAAGGGGTTCCATTGTCGGACTACAAGACCTCACAAATTCTCCACTGTGGAAAGCCCTCCGTCACCAGACATTTTGCTGCAGACTTAGCATCAGGGTGTACTCACGGACCAACCTCAAGCCACAAGGAGAATGGACAAGCTATGACTATAAGGTACCAGTAATTATTACATTTCATGAGCATATCAAGAAAATCTATATCGAGTTCCCGAAATGGCCCAGAGGGCCTAGGCAAAACTCCCCTTACTGACCTTCAGGATTCCTACTTTCCTACAAATCTACTTACATGTTCCTGGAAATTTGGTATAAATCATTCTTCTTGGAGTGCGGCTGCAATTTGTCATGAAGAGGTGTGCAACGGGTAATGTAGTTGTTCTAGAGCCACAAGAAGTAGTTTTAAAGGCATTACTACCTTTCCTGTCAGCTCCTGTTTCCACAGCATATCCGTGGGTAAGAGGACACATCCTCTCTTTGCCCAAAGCTGCTGTTCCTCTTTAGGTGCTTTTCCTTGCATTTCTATGTTTTGAAGCGCCGGGACTGCAGTTTTGGGGTGTAATCAAAGTGCCCAAACCAATGGAACTGAGGGGCCTACTGAAGAAAATGACCTTCTAGCATTTATAACAAAACGTTCTCACCGAGAATGGGCCTATTTAGGCAAACTGTGGGGTTTCTGCAAGTAACACAAGGAAGGGCCATGTGAAAAAGTCCTACTTGTCATTACAAAAGGAAAATCAGCATTTTAATTCACAAAGGTAGAAGAACTGTAAAGGTCCCTTTCACATGAAAAACAGGATTTTTAAAAACTGACAGGAAAACAGCTTTGCATGAGTATTTGCAAGTTAAAGCAAGACATGTCAATTCATATTATGCTTATGTATATTATGCTTCACATGTAAAATACCGGCAAGCATTTGAAAAGAAAAGCCCACTTGGTTGCCATGAAACGTTCCTGTAGGCCCAAGGCCGACTATGTGGATGTCTTTCTGCAATTGAAATTCAGAGAAAGCCAAAAACAAAAATGTAACCCAAGTGCAAAGTGGAAAAGTACATCACAAAAATAAAACAGTAGAAAATAAAGCCACTTGGAATAACATAGAAAAGCGGTATATGGATAGGATATTCAAAGCTAAGAAAAATGTTCTTAATGTTGAAATCGAGAGCTCTACTAACAACATCAGGAAATTGTTTGAGATTTTAAAAAACCTGGAGAAACCACATTTAAAATCGGACCCGTTCTCCCCTACAATGGATGACTGTTCCAACATTCAACAAGCCTTTACAGACAAAATCACTGGGGCATATGCGAAAATTGCCACAGACCCCACTTCGATTGCATCACGAAATGATATTATAGCTCCTTCGAGTGAGATTTTCCCCCTTTTTAGCTTTTCTCCCGTGGAGGAAGTATTAATGAAAATGCGCCCCATATCATGTAATGGTGATATTCTGGCTGCTAAAATCATTTTGAACAACATTGGCACTTTTGCACTGTTCCCAACACATTTCACCAATTCCACCTCCTCCTATGGAACCATTCCGGATGCCGTTAAGAAGGTAGTGGTTACGCCACTACTAAAAAAGGCAGGAGTGGACCCAAAAAAACTTGAACAATTACAGACCTATTACAAATGTTCTGTTTCTTTTAAAAGTTGTATATTAGGTGACTACTATGCAAATACAAAAATACCTGGACAAGGCCAATATCTTACACCCAAGACAGTTTGGATTTAGAGCACCTCAGGGCACGGAGAGTGCACTATTAGGTCCTCAAACTCAGATATTGGATTGCATGGATAGGAGTATCGCAGGATTTCTGATACTGCCCAATTTATCGGCAGCATTTGACCTCCTGGACAATAGGAAACTATTAGCTACATGGTCTTCTGTAGGTCAATGTTTGCCATCAGCTGTTGAGTGGATGGGGTCATTTCTGTTGGGCAGGATGTCGAGAGAGTGCTAGGGACAAGCATCCTCTGCTCAAAAAATGTCTAACTGCTGAGTTCCGCAGCGAGCGTGTTTGTTTCCTGTACTCTTTAATGACTACCTGCGCCCCTTGTACAATATTCTTGATTGAGTAGGAGCCAGATTCACAAATTACACCAATGACACTCAGTTACTGATTGAAACTGAGTGTGGACTATGCTGAGGACGTATGGAACGTTCAGAGTATTTACCAACTAGTCAAAAACTGGATGACCGCTAACTGGCTCTGTCTGAAGAGTGCAGAGACTGAGTTACTGGTCTTTGGGTCCCCTCAAGCAAGAATGAAGTTGGATCCAGGGTATTCAGAATTCTTAATTGACGGCCACTGCATTACAACTTTAGATAAAGTTAAAACCCTGGGAGTAATAGAATATCACTCATTATGTGCTGATGCTCATGTGGAAAATGTTACCAAAAATCCCAATATCATCTTAGGCTACTCAGACTGGTGAAACCTTACGTCACCAGTAAGAACTGTGAAACCCTGGTAAGAGCCATCATTATGCCCTGTATAGACTAATGTAATATGCTCTTTGGCAGAGCAAGTAAGAATAGCAGAAATAAACTGCAAATTCTTCAAAATGATGCTGTCTGAATCATTAAAAACATTTCTAAAAGGGACCACATAACCCCCGCTAGGAAGGAACTTCATTGGTTACCTCTAACGTCCAGGATTGCCTTCAAAATCCTTACCTTGACACACAAATGTCTGAATGGATCTGCAAAAGCAGTCCCGTGGAGGGTACAATTAGGTATGAGGGAATACATTTCATGTTCCTAACGATTATGCTTTTTGTAAAAACAGCAGAAAATTGCCAAACGTCCATACAACATAGTGCATGTGTTGGGAACAGTGCAACATGGTGCATATCCGGCTGTTGTTTTATTAAATTCCCCATGATTAGCGGAAGCAGAAAATATACGTATAATGGCAGTCATTAGTAAAATTATTAAGTTTTGCCACAAAACAGTTTTTCCCAAAGATTGGACATGACAACAAATGGGTGTTGCAATTGGTATTGCCATATTTCGGCTCCAGACTCTAAAGCCAACCCTTAGAGAGAGGCTGGATTTGGGAGGAGAGAGAAGGGTAAACTGTCCAATCCTATTTGCGAGAACTCTTGCAGAGTACTCCCAAGATTGTGAACTTGATGGTGTCATCACTGCTATATAAAGTAGATGCACTATGAGAGAAGGGAAGAGCTGCTGAAATGTACCACCTGAAAGCCATCAGGAAACACTAAAGGGAGATTTTTCTGTAATTGCCTCTTGGTGGAGCTGTCTATTGCTGCTATCTCTTGCTAGGGAAGCCTAAAAGCTGACTGGGTCTTATGGTGGAGAGCTGGAGGCCATCCTTGAGAGTGGAGTAACCAGACCTCTGCCCTGTCCTTCCAGAGGGTCTTGATATGCAGCTGGCTTTCCTGAACTTTAACCAGAGGATTTCTATGTAAGTCAAATAGAGCCCTGTGCAACCAAAAGGTGGGGGAATCTGCTGGCCATAACTCCTTTCCCTCTGTTGTGGCATGGGGGAGGGATTGTTTAGATCTTTAGCCTATTTAACTGAAAATATGAATTTAATTAATTCTCAAATCATCCCCACATTTACCATCAGCTTCCAACAACACAGTCCTTTAACTGGAGGGTGGTTTGAAATCGCAAATTCTTATATCGTCCCAATTTATCTGTCTGACTTCCCAACACAGACCAAAGTAGGGGGGTGTTGAAAAAACCAACTGCTAAATCACCCTATGTTATTTTAAAGAAAAAGGTGTGGGTGAAATCATAATTGCCATATGCATTGTACCAATTGGTAAACCGAACTGCTAGCCCTTTTAAGCATGCAGGAATATTGAAAAAATTGACACACTTGATTATATATTTGGGAGTGAAAATGTGTTACCTTTTATTCAAGAGTTACCCATAAATGATGAGTGTATTGATCATGCCAACCTTGACTATAAAGTTGGAAGCCCTGTTATTAGCAATAGGCTTGCCTATATAGGAGATCTCAAGGTAAATATCAGTGGCAATAGGATATCTTTGAACCCCAAAAAATCGAGAAGGTTGGTAAATTCCTAAAAAAGGAATAAGGATCGAAACCTTGATCAGTTGGAGAGTCTGACAGCAGATGGCATCGAGTCTGGGTTAAAAAGTAAAATGACCAGGTTTGGAGCACAAAAGAGCAACTATATCTGCCGTTCTAGGAAAACTTATGAACGCCCTTATGATTCGGCTATTAGAGATGCTAAGAGGGGTATGAGAAGGGGGATCCAAGAAGCTAAATTGGGGAGTTTGGCGCACACGGAAAAGTACACAAAAGTACTGTTGGCTGTTGCAGACGACTCGTCTGAGACTCTCTTGGTTTTACTTGCCGTGGATTTGAAAAGACTCTTCCTGGTGCTCGGAGAGTCCTTACTAAAGCGGACGTCTTTGAAGTGTGCACGGAGGCTGCCTGACCTTCAATATCGAATTCACCACTGGATTGGGCCAGAAGTCTAAAGCCCGCCTCTGGCGCCTCCCCTCTTTTACAATCAAATTCAACATGCGCAGCGCACCCGGGCGCGCACACGGAAAATACACAAAAGTACTGTTGGCTGTTCGCTGCTTCAATGATTTGTGATTTTATGTATGTCCCTGAAATTTTAACTTTGATCTTTTGTGAGTTATAAGGTCTGAACTTGTCCTGTGATTGACCTGTGCTTCGGTTAGATAAATCTGAAGAATATCACTCAAAGTAAATTGTTTGGCGAATTTAGCTCTTGTTTTAGAGATGTATTTATACGAAGAAAGTGTGTTTCCAACTAACTCATTCAGAAGTGATAGTCATTGTTACTTAGTTTGGTAGTTATCCACCGATACGTAATAATTTCACCTGTGTCACTAGTTTAGGAACCTTGACGCTAATTGTTTACAATAGCCATGGCTGCAGGCTTAAGGAGTAAACGTAATGATTTTACTTCTATGGCAATTACTTCCTCTAGTATTGGCTCACTTGTTTGTCAGGGTAGTACATCATATATTGAACCGGTTCCTTTAGAAACACTGAATACGGGTATGTGTACGGTGGACAAGGCTTGCCCTACCACTTCTTCATATGAGGCCACGATACACGCCAATGAAAGGAGTTTACCATCTACACTGTGTTCTACAACTTCCCAGGGTGATAGAAATACTAATAATTTCTCAGTTATGACGGCAGAAGAACGTGATGGAAGTGGCCCCGAGGTGCCCTTATTGAATTCATCCACCAGTGACCAACATGATCGTATCATAAAAACATGGTTGCCCTTGACGACCAAGTGTCCCGCGCCATGGGTACTTTGACGCCTCTTCTTTATGGCCCACTTAAAAAGTCACAGAGGGTTTTTTCTCAGCCACTGGGTGACCAAAGTTTGGCAAGGGAACCTGTCAGTGTCAGTGCACAACATGCCTTTCACGAATCACCTCCTCCGCGTATGTCTTACATATCAGATAGTGCAGGCGTCTCAATTAGGCCTTTCCAAACTGATCTTTTGGATGGCCCGATTGATTCAGGCAAGAAAGTCTCGAGATCGCCATGCACCTTTCCTGTAATCATTAAAATTTTGGATTTGCTGGATAAGGGGCATGACCTGACTCATTTAGAATTGAAAGAGATAAAAGGCATTCTGCACCATCTGGGTTCCAAAATGGAAAAGATAGAAGGCTTTATCATTGCTGCAGACACCCTACGAGTTTTAAATAATAAAACTCCTCAATCTGTCTTGGAACAATGTGATAAAGCTACCCAAGCTGGCGATGACTCAAGTATTTACACCACATTACCTTCAAACATTGGCAATACCCCTTTACCATGTAACTGCATGTCGGAAGTAAAAGAACTCAAAGTCTTAATAGAAATAATGAACACTACCATTATATCCCAATTGAGCAAGCTACTTCCTCCTGCTGATTGTCTGGATAGTCCTTCAATTTTGGTGAGGGTACTCGACAAATAACAGCAGAAGGAATGTGAATTCCTTAATTCCAAAAAGGATTCCTTTTTTATGTCTCGCCGTCCAAAAAGGGTGCACCAAAGAGCAATGAAAAGAACTGCGAAGAGGAAAAGGGAATCTAGGGTTAAAAAGTCTGACAAGGAGGAAAGTAACAATAATATGACATAATTGAGAGCCGAATCTTCCCAAGAAACGGTCATTGTAATCTCTGACGAGGAAAGCATTGATCTTCAGCAACTCTCGAAGGAGAGTCAGGAGGCATTAATATCGATTCTGAGCACTAAACCTAAACCACAACCCAAAAACAAAGGGATTGAATCTATCACGAAAAAAGCAAGGCTCCCTGTGAACATGACATCAATGAAGCCCCCTATGGTTGATGCTCAGTTTAAAAGCCACCTGGCAAATCTTGAAGTAATAGAAATTGAACTGGAGGCCAAACTGATTGATGAGACATCTCTCTCTCATTCAAAATCGAATTTGACCAGTTACTTTCCTATTCTAGGAAGAACATGTACTACCAGGAAAGATGTCACATGTGAGCAATTATTGGCCACTAATGACTTAAAAATCAACACTAACCTTTATCCGGAAGCGAAAAAATCTTACAGCGCTGCTTGCTCTGAGCTTCCTTCCTGTTCAGGGAATCTTGTAGGAAAAAAGGAAATCAGCAAAATCAAGTTCTCTAATATGATAAACGGGAAGGGCAAAGCCTTAACATTAGATTCTGAATTTGTCCTACTTAAACCAAATTCGATAGGACCCATTTCTGGTAGGGACAAGATGCCCCGGTCAGTCAATGAGGCGGTAAACAAACAACCTATTCTAATGAAAAGGAATAGTACCTTGGGTAAAGAGGAGGCAAAATCTATCTTCGCCCCTACTCGTATTTCCATACACGGTCCAGCTTTGAGTAGAGTCTTTCTGGAGAACAACCCCAAGGATCTTGGGATATCTTATCAAGTTCCTTTGGGAATTCTTGAGAAATCATTTGAAGAGGGTATGTTTAGTAGGGAGATACTCATGAAGGCGATTTCTGATGTAGAAACATTGCTTCGGCAATGTACTGAAATAACAGCCCCCTTGAAACCTCAGTATGAGATACTTAAAATACTCTGAAAGGCTTTGCTTACTAATGACTTAAATGTAGAAACTCAAAGTAAGGCATTATTAACATCAGGAGCGCAAAAGGCGAAAGGGGAATCCCTCCCCCCGTCTGATACTGTGGAGGAAAAATATGAGAATCCATCTGACGACACTAATATACTTTTCCTGGTTGGCCTGGAAGGAAATAGGGTTTCGACGGCAGGGAAGCAGATTAATCGATCTTTTATTTTGTCGCTTTTCTCGCGCATCCCTCAATTAAGAATGGTCAAATCCGATGACATTCTTAGAGTGTCCATAGCCCAGACTGATAATTGTAGAGCAGTATGCTATTTGAGCTCTGAAACCATATTAAAGTTTCTCTGGTTCCATCGCGATGAGCTCAAAAATCAAGGACTAAATTTATTCACTTTCGAATTGGAATCAATAGCCAACGATTTTTTAGCATACACGGATCCTGACGTTGATATGAAACCAGTGAGTACTATGGATACTCAACAAAGTAATGGTAATGTTGATGGAGATTTGCATGCACTTTTAACACATGTAGCCATAACCAAAGGCATGCCATGGCTGGAACCTATGGTCACTGCCTTTCTGGGAACCAATACACCAGCCGTTTCCTCATAGTAAGCTGAACACGGTTTGCTCAAGGTTCTCTCTTGGAATACTTGAGGCCATGCTAATATTATGAGTTGGCATGCATCCCTATCAAGCAACGATCTACCTACGATTCTTATATTACAAGAGACAATGAAATCGACTGCATTTTCTATACCAGGATTCACCACTTATTGCAAGCCCGCTAAGAGACCTCTCTTAGGACGACCTAGTGGTGGTCTTGCAATAGCCATTAATAATTCGGTTAACCTCCAGTCAGAATGGGCATGGGAATCTGCAAATCTTTTGGGTGTATTTGTACAGAACAGTTTGTCTAAAAAATCTCCTTCCATTTTGATTATCTGCCTATATTGGAATCCCGCTAGTTCAACGTTCGAAGTAATGCTAGATGAATTGGATGAATGTTTAGGGAATATAGTTAGGAATTATCAACATGTAGAAATTATTATTGGAGGTGATTTCAATTGCGATTGTAGGGAATTGAGTGAATGTGGCCCAATTAAACCGTCACACCTTTCACGAGGTAGGGGTGCGCAATTTAGAGAGTTATTGGAGAATTGGGATATGGATATGGTAACATACAAAGAGCCCCAGTCCCAAGTGACATGGTCCCGAGGATATACATCATCGTCAATTGATTTTATTTTTGTTACCCGATCCCTGTCTACTCTTATATCATCCTCTCAATGCAGTTCCATTCTGACCAGTGACCATGCACGCATTGCTTGTAATTTGAAATGGGAATGTAGACGATAAGCTATTGTACCAGCTTTAGCCCTAGCTGAGATTGATCGTCCACAAATCTCCATTAGATGGAGTCAAGGACTATGCCATCAATGTGTCAACTTTGTATCTCAGCAGATAAACTCATTTCAATTCTCCAGTAATGAAAACGAAACATCAAAGACAATTTACTATGCTGAGGGAATTGAAAATGCGCTCGCTACTTTTAGTAAAAGGTATACTGGGATTGCTCAAACCCACCCCTTTGACGCTACTTGTAAAACCATCAAGCGAGCGAAAAATAAGGCACTTAGACAACCTAAAACATCTGGCCTTGGAGTGGAGCATTGCTGTTTTATGCGGTCGCAAATTCTGAAAGAATTTAAGAGGTATTTAAAACATGCACGCATACTTAAATATAATAGAGAGAATTGCGACCTCATACGGGCGATAGCCCTGCATGATACAAGAACAATATGGCACATGATAAAAAAGGATGCTAAGGGAACCCCTTTAACTTCTTTTTGCTGTATATCTGATAGAGTATGGTGTGATTATATAACTATGAAATTTCGCATACCATTGAGATTTGAGTCAGTTCCAAATGCACAGCTGTGTTATGGCAAGATCGCCCGATTGAAATTGACACAGGACGATCTTAAATGGGCTATATCAAAAATTTCATGCTCTAAATCAGCAGGCCCGGATGGTCTTCCTCCTTGCCTGTATAAAGCTGACCCGGACTTTTGGGTAGCAATTTAAAAACTAAATTAGACTCTATCATCAATACTGGTCAAATTCCCCTCTCTTGGACTACAGCTAACATTGTGCCAATATACAAAAAAGGGAGATCCCTCTCTTCCACAGAATTACAGACCAATCACGCTGATTGATACTGATGCGAAACTGTTCACCATCCTTCTCTTACATGACCTCGAAAAGTTCATTGAAGAAAACTGTCTTTTTTCAAGATTCCAAACAGGTTTCAGAAAAGGTATGAGCACCTCGCTGAACGCTGCTGTCATCTTATTGCCACCTTATTGCAGCCACAAAGGGAAAGAACTCACAATCTATATATATAGCCATGATAGACATGACATCAGCTTTCGATAACGTGGTACGAAACCTTCTATTGAATAAACTGAGGTTGATGGGAATCCCCTTAGCACTACTTTATTGGTTTATCAAACTCCACACTAATATTTCATACAAAATAAAAATCTCTGCAGACGGTAGAACAAGCAACCACATTAATACATCTATAGGTCTCAAGCAAGGCTGCAATCTAGCGGCAACCTTTTTTAATCTGTACATCGCTGACCTGCATAAGCAATGCAACCTTAACAACTTGTTCTCTGTGAAAATTGGTTCCCTTCGGTTGAAATGGATCGCTTTTGCAGATGACATCATAGTCTTTGATCCCACGCCGGCTGGGCTACAAACGAAGTTATTGCTCTTTCAGGAATTTGCAGTCACACATAATCTTACCCCAAATCCTGCAAAAACAGTCATTCGAAAATTTGGTGCTAAGCAAAATAGTAAAAGATATCAATGGGAGATTATGCAAACTAAAATTCACTGTTCCCTTAGTGCGATATATATGGGTTATAACTTAACCGCACAAAATTCAATTAAATATTGGACGGACTTAATCAAAAATAAGTCGCGCCCTTTATCATCCCAACTTAAAATGATCTATTCAAAATATTGTAAATTTTCATTGATACCCATGATAGAATTTTTAACCTTAAAAATAGAAACTGTCATCCTTTACTCTATTGATATGTGTCTAAGAGACATTACCTCAATCTTGGATTCTACACAGGGATCACTGCTAAAATCTGCTATGCACCTGCCAATGTGTATACCCAATGCAGTGTTATGTCATGAGTTGGGGTTGGTTGCATTATCTTCACGCTGGAAATGGCGTCAACTATCTGGTTACGCAAAGATCTGCTTTCCCCCTAAAAACTCTTTGTATGCTGATTTGAATGGGTTGTTGAACTCCTCCTCTTCCGTGTCCTTTAAGAAATATAATCTGAATATGCAAAGCATGTTGAATTCTTTATGCATTATGATAGACGATGTATACCAGCGTCCTGCGTTTGCTAAAAAGAAGTTGTTTGAACAGGATTGGAGATGTACAATTGAAAGTATATCAACTTATAAAATGTACAAAGAGTATGGTGCCTTTCTCAAACAACGTACTCCCAGGTTTGACCATGTAATCACTTTCCCATGTAACCATACGCGACAAGCTTACATTAGGTATAAATTGAACTTATACCATACTAGAGAAAGAACTGCTAATTGGTATAACTATGGTGAGCCAAAGGTAATGAAATGTCGCTTTCCTCTTTGTAAAGAGCCGATCGAGTCCATGAAACATCTCATTCTTGAATGTCCACATTTCAAACTAATGAGGACCAATCGGCTCCCGAAATTTGTGAATACGGACTATGAAGATTGTATGCAATTTCTTTGGGCACGTATGATGCAAGGCACCCATAAACCGCTGATATTTGAATTGGTTAGTTTGTGTAAACACATTGAAAAAGAGTTGCTTAAATTTTAAGTATTAGAGGATATAAAGTGCTTGATAGGATGTCCTCCCTGTTTTTTAAATGTGTGCAGATTACGATGAAAATCTATATGATGTATATGCAAATATTCTAATGTTTTATCTTTTTGTATGCTGTTTTTGTAAAGGTTCTACAAATTTCTTTTTGTAAATGAACCAAACACAAATAAAAAAAAGAATTTAAACAAAATTGGGGAGTTTAGACCCGGAACAGAAATATGCTCTAATACAGTTGATTAAGAACAGATACTGCAATTGGGTTAAATGGTGGTTGAATACTGAAAACAAATCTGTACACATTGCTCTGTATCATATGTGGTTGAAGGTAAAGGATATTCTGAAATAGATAGTAAATATGACATGAGATGGATCAGGTAGCTGATCAGATAACATTGTAGAAATTTTAGTGCATGATGATTTAACTTTGCACGGATGGTTAAATAAGGAATATGTATTAGTTATTGTATAAGAATTATTTCCAGTTTTATGTTCCATTTTAATACGTATTTTAAATTGTTATGTCAAACGTTTTTTTAACCTCAACACATTAATAATAATACAAACTAAAAAATGATGCAAAATGTCACATCAGAAGGAATTGACATTTGGTGTGAAGGTAGGATATGGCACAAAGCATTAGAGGCATTTTATATGACCCAAAATGGTCAAGAAGAACTGAGTCAAATGGCTCAGCTCACAGCTTGTCTATACTTTCACTTGCAATAAATCGAAGAGCGAGTGCAGAAGAGTGAGGCCTGTGGGCGGAATCAGGCTGAGATTCTAAATGAGGCGAGAAAGAACTAAAACAGTTAGAAGATCAAGCACAGCAGAACCATCATTTTGAGTTAAAGCGAGAAAGCCTCATGGAACAATTAAAAAATGAGTTAAAACCCCAGCAGCAAGAGAGTGCAGAGCATGAAACACAGCGTTCTGTACTTCAAGAGGCACATAAAGCGTGTGTAGAACATTTTATCACACTGAAATACAAGGTCAATGATCTGACTAGCTATAATAGAGGGCTGTTAGATGACCTTGTGACCTCTCAATTACAAATAAGGGCTTTAGAAAATGAAAACAGTCAGTTCATTATAAAAGGGGTTGATTGCCAAAATGACTTTGATCAGATATATCAGTAGGTGCATACTTTAAAACAACAGAAAATTCAACTGGTGAAGGATAAAGACCTCATGAACCAGGAGAGTTTTCAATATGCGTGCACAATGCAGGCCACACAAAACGAAAATGCGTCAAGTCAGAATGAAATGAGGCAATTGAAAGATCGATTAATGGCCCATGGTAAAGTCCTCGAGGCCAATCAGACCCTGTTCTCAAAGTTAAGAAGCCAGCTCTCTGAACACCATAAGGAAATAAGGACAGAGAGAAGCAGGTGTGAGAGTCTGGCAAATTAAATTGTAAAACATAAACAGGCACTGAGGCACCCTGACCAATCAGGATATGGGAAAGGGCCCTCTGATTTAGGGGTGATGCCCTCCCACCAGCAAACACAACTTCCTATGGGCCGACTGCGACTTACCTCATGCTTTCCACCTACGAATACCAAGCAAACATGAGGCACTTAAACTTACTAACTCATAGCCAAATTGATCCAGAAGGCCAGTCCTTGCCTGAGATTGAGGATCACTCACCTCTACCACACAGAAGTGAAAGTGGCTGGCTGGCCCAGTGTGTCCTGGAAAGTAATGAATAATCAAATGAGCATGTCAGACCATGAAAACTCCCTTGATGAGAACATGAGGGATTTGGACTTAAAAAAATGAGATTGCAGAGAGACCACATAGCTCGCTTCGCTGGAGAAGAACATTCAAAGCTTCAGCCCAGTAAGGGAATTCTTTTTTTTCACTTATATTTTATTGAAGTTTCAAATAATATGCAGTTCAGATGACATCAGGTGATCATTCATTGAAATACAGCATTACATTGAAAATTCATTGTTTACAACATGTAACTGTAACTGTTCTGCTTAGCATAACTGCTTAATCAATAGGTGCAGGTTGTAAATTAAAGGGGCGAGGGGATATAGTGAGGGTGAAGAGCAGGAGAGAGAGAAAGAGAGAGGAAGAGAAAAAAAAGGGTTAACACAATGCCAAACATCAGGGTTTCATAAGGTGTTTCAACAGTAGCGGCTGAAAGAACATCTGCTCTCTATCTGACACATAGTCTAAGAATGGCGCACATGTCCGTGTGAACTTAGACAGCTTCCCCTCTACTGCAGCTGTGAGCTTCTCCATCCCCAGCATCTCCCAAACCTTCACCCACCAGTAAGATGTGTGTGGCCCCTCTACTGTTTTCCAAAAGCGAGCTTGTGTGATTCATGCTGCTGCGAATAATTGGGAGATCGGGTCTGCTCTAGGGCCCATCATCGGGAACGACCCGTCGTTCGGGACGTCCCCCAGTAACAGGACATGTGGGTCCATGGGGAGCAAGGCACCAGTAATTTCTTTGATTTTTGATCGTATTTCTAACCAGAACTATTGTATGACTGGGCAGTGCCACCACGTATGGGCTAAGTCGCCTCACTCGCCGCACCCGTGCCAGCATGTATCAGGGTAGGTGGGGATCATTGCATGCAGTCGGCTTGGGGGTAGGTACCACCGGAAGCAACGCTTAAGGGCTCCTTCCTTTACCCTGGTGCATCAGGAGCTTTTCTGGGCCCAGCCCCATATCCTCTGCTTGGACTCCCCAGGGATCTCCAAGCCCAATTCCATTTCCCATGCTATCATGTAGGGGAGCTTCTCCTCCACCGAGGCATTTTCTAGGAACCTATAGCATGTGGTCAATGTATGGGTCTGTCGCCCTTCCAGGTCTTTCAGTTCTATTCCCATTGTGGTTCTGGAAGCTGCTTGTCAAGGGAGCGTATTGGTCAACCAGTGGCAGAGTTGTATGTATTTGAAACGCTCTGATTCAGGCAGTTTGAATTTCTCCTTGCATTCTACAATAGTTAGGGGTTTGCGATCTACATATAGGTCTTGCAATCTCAGAGGCTCCTCCGACCTCCAGAACTGGAATGAACCTGCCTGGAGGCCCGGCGTGAATCCTTGCTTTTGGGTTATGGGCGGGAGTGGGCCCATGCCCAATCTAATCCCCCTCTGTACACAGGCTTTATCTCAGCTCCGGAGCGTCATTAAGGTGGTAGGTAGGATCGTGTCCTTTTGTTTACGGGTGTCCTTGGGGAATAATGGGAGATGACCCAGGGGGAATGAGGTTGAGGCTTGCTCAATATCTCACCATTTAGGAGCTTTGGGTGTTTCCCCCCAGTTCAGCATTGCAGCAACCTGGTCCACTCGGTAATACCGCAGGATCGAGGACATCCCCAGTCCGCCATGCATTTTCCCTCTTGTGAGGAGCTTGCAAGGGATTCTGTTTTTTTTCCTTACAATACAAATTGCCCCACTGTCTTCTGCAGAGTGAGGAGGTCGCCCTCAGGGATCAGCACTGGTATAGCACTGGTGGAAAATATATAAAATCTTCGGAGGAGGGTCATCTTAACCTCACTAATATGGCCCAACCATGAGATTTCCTAAGAGTCCCATCGTGGGAGCCAATCCTTAGCTTCCCTCAGAAGACCGGGAATGTTAGCCTTTAAGAGTCCTGGGTATGTTGGGGTCCGCTTTATATCTGTAGTCGACCAGCGAAAGGGGAATGCTTCCTGGAGGGAGGCCAGCCCAGAGGGGGTTTCCGTTAAGGCCATTCCCACCGATTTATATGGGTTCACCGCGAACCCTGAGACTGCTGCAAATTGGGCTAAAAGATCAGTTAGAGACAGAAGAGACCTGAGAGCATTATTTAGGAAGGAAAGCACGTCATCTGCGTATAGGGTCACTTTATGGCATTGTCCCCCATAATCGAAGCCTTGAATTTTTGGATGTAGGTGTATCTGCTGGGCAAAGGGCTCCATCGCCAAGGAGAATACTAGGGGGGACAGAGGGCAGCCCTGTCTAGTACCTTTGCCCAGGGTTATCAGGGGGGTCCATTGCGAGTTGACCTTGACATGGGTTGATGGGATTTGGAAATTTGAAAGAATCAGTTTGACACATCTCGGGCCAAAAATTAATCCCTTTACTACTAATTTCAAGTATTCCCAGGACGTGCTATCAAAGGCTCTGTCAACGTCTAAGGATAGTAGCGCTAGGTTGCCAGGGATTCTGGGGGCCGGGGTGATTAGGTTGATTGTGCAGTGGATGTTGGTGTGAGTTCAGAGGTTTGCGGATAAAGCCTGTTTGGTCCTTATCTATCACCCAGGCGGCTTGCTATAATTTTGCTGAAGAGTTTCGTGTCTGTGTTGAGCAGTGCAATGGGGCAATAGGATATACACTCCGTGGGGTCTTTTCCCTGGTTTTAGGATCAGTGTGGTGGCGGATTCTGCAATGGATTTGGTTACGGACCCAGTGGTCCAAATGGCATCTAAGGGTTTCGTCAGATAGGGGGTGAGGTGTTCCGCTAAAGATTTTGTAGAATTTATTTGCTAGTTCAATCAGGAGCCCCTGAGCGATCTGAGGTAAGTGTGCATTTAGTATGAACTCCTGGGCCGTTTTGGGGTGGGCGTGGTCGGGGGAGGAGTGTTCCCTGAAAAAATCCTCCACTATATGGAGTGTATCCTTCACTGAGGAGACACATTTTCCATTGACTTCTCTTAGAATTTCTATGTGATTACGACTGGCTTATTTTTTCAGTTTTGCTGTCAGGAGTCGATTAGCCGTGTTCCCTTTTGTGTAGAAATATTGCTTTTTGCGCATTTGAAAGTACGCTGCTCGTCCCATTTGATGTGCCTCTAGAGCTTTCTGTGCTATATGCATGTCTCAAAGCGAGCGCTGCGATCCATTTTCCCAGTGTATGCCCACTTTTCTTTGGAGCTCCATCTCTAGTTGGGTCTGAAGGTCTTTCCTGACCCTCCCTCTCGCTGTTGTTTGGTCTATAATGTGCTCCGAAATGACTGCCTTCCCAGGGTCCTACACTGTGGCACATCCCTCCTCCCTGGTGGTGTTCTCGGTAAATTAAAGTTTTATGGCCTCTGAAATGTCGGACCGGAATAGGGGGTCTTCCAACACAAGCTCATTCAGTTGCCAAGCCGGTTTGGGCAGTTGAGTGGCACAGAAGTGGGGGCTATCATGAGCATTACTGGAGCATGGTCTGACAGGGCTTTCGGGAGAATCTTAAGGGCGATTGTCTGTGGGATGAGAGTGTCAGATATGAGAACCATGTCTAATCTGGAGAACCCCTTGTGCGCAGCTGAAAAGAAGGTGTAGTCTTGTTCCTCCTGGTAGAAGAAGCGCCACGTCTCTATGAGTAAGTGTGGTGAGTGCATTGACAGTTTTATCCACCATGGGGGTAACCACTGTGTTATAATACCCCCCCCCCAAATAAGGTCCCCTTCTGCATGTTCCACTAGTGTCTTGGATAATGAGGCAAAGAATAGTTCCTGATGGGCGTTTGGGGCACATAGCGAGACCAGGGTCACCTTCCGCCCTAAAAGCATTGCTACTAACAGAATATATCTCCCATCCCCGTCTCACAGTTCTTGCAGCACTTTCAAGGGGGTACCCATCTGCACCAGAATGGCAACCCCTGGTTTCTTCTACCCAGAAGAGGCACATTTTGCAGTGTACAATTTGTTATTGAGGCAGAATTCGTCTGAGGGTCTCCTGAAGGAACAGGAGCAAAGAGTTAAGGGTGGCCATTCTATGGAACAGAGCCTTTCATTTTAGAGGGGACTTTAGGCCTTGTACATTCAAGGTGAGGCAGTTGATGTCAGGGGTTGCCCTTCTGCGATCGCTCGGGTATTTGCATAGCTCGATAAATGACTATCCCCCCACTAGGGAGCGGTACCCGGCAGCCTCCCGCAGTTGTGTGCCCAGGCTCAGTTGGTACATAGGCGGGTCTGTCAGGGCTCTTGGAGTGAGGTACCCCGGGAGACAGCTTGGGCATTGTCTGAAGGCACTGGCACTGTGTCAGAGTACATATAAGAGAATACAGAAGGCATTGTGTTATAACATGAATAAGGGTTCAAGAAGATATAATAAAAACAAAAAAGGGTGAAAAAAATGGTGGGAGAGCTTCTCTGATCTTTCCCTAATTCAATCAACATCAACTCTAAGTCAACAGTAGTGGGCGCAATCCACTCAGGGCTCCCGATCAACGTTCCCTCCGCTTCAATCACTAGGTGTCTGAGATTATAGTTGCGGGTTCAAGTGTATCTTCTCAGCTAGCAGGTCTCCCTCTTTAGTTTTGATCATACGCTGGGTGTCCAGAATTATAGTTGTGAAATCAAGTGTGTCTTGTCAGCGAGGCTCCGTTGGTAATGTCTAGTTTGTAGATATGCAGCCCTTGTCCACATCGACAGTGGTTCTTCTGCCCCCGGGCATTATTCAAGGGTGTGTGGAGCTTCTAGGGTCTTTTGGCGTAAGGCTCAGGTATGTGTCCCCCAGCTCTCCGGCACCCGGAATGGCATCATTGTTGGATTCCAGCATTAAATCTTTAGCTTTCTCCTCCGAGCTGATGGTGTAGGGTCAATTATGAAGCTCAAAGATCAGCCTGCATGGGAATCCCCAGTGGTAGCAGACCTTCCTGGCTTGAAGCCATGCTGTGACTTTTTGCAGGCGCCGGTGACTTTCTAGGGTGTATGTTGAGAGGTCTTGAAACAGCGCTAGGGATGCTCCCCAGAATTTCACAGGCTCTGACCTTCTAGCCGCCGCCATGATTTCTTCTTTTTGATGAAAGAAATGCACTCGAGAGAGAACGTCTGGTGGCAGGTTCCGTCGAACATTATTCCTTCTCGACCTGTTTTCCAGGTCCGCCTGTTCCACCCATACTTCCTCCAGTTGTTCCTCCATGATCTCCACTATTTTGTTGAGTTCTGCGCAGTCGTGTGCTTGTTCGTAGGTTGTGTTTTCCAGGTCGTTAACTCTGGCCTTTAGGCCCACCAGGTGGGTGTCAGGTCAGCGATTGCCCATGCCAGGGAGTACTTGGAAGTTTTTATCTCCAAGTTTATTTCCTGTGTAATGTCCTTTTTGAGGGCTCTCAGCATATCTTCAAAGTCCCGTTTGGAAAGAGCAGATTCTGGAGGCGGGATGACCGCCAGAGGTGTGTGGATGTCAGCCTTTGTTGCCTGCATTCTTGGGTCCGGTGGTGCTTGGGGTGTCAGGAAGGCCATCATTTCATTTGTCTTGTTCTTTGCTGCTGTCTTGGGCATTGCTGAGAGGGTTTATTTGCGTGTTCTTTGAGAGTCCGCTGAAGATGGGGGCAAGGAATCCCACACCACAGAGAGGGTGGGGCTCCACACACAGAATGGCCCCAGCTCGGGGGAGGAGAGTGTTGTTATAGGTAAGCCGGGGAAAACACTTCCCAGGGGGTGGACTGTGAAGGGCAAGAGCGTTGTCCTGTTCTGCCGAGATGGGAGCCCACCTTTCTATTCTAAACAGGGGGCCCGTGATGTTTTGTGTTGTTATCTGCAGGCTGTATGCATGGATAGTATTTAGGGCTCCAGCTCCCAGGAATCCTCTCTTCTTATACCCAGTGGTTATTGTCTGTGGCCATACTCCCAGATCGTGTCGGTTTTTTCAGGGCTATTCTTCCCTGCTCAGCTGCAGAGGGGGGGAGAGGCCCCAGCCATGTTGTGGCAGGCACCGGCCTGTTTTGTTGATGTGTTGTGTTTAGAGGGAGAGCGACAGGCAAGGGGGTGGGCCGGGTCCTCCGCTCCCGGACCTGGCATTGCTGAGGCTCCAGTCTCCCCCCACTACCTGATAGATTTCAGGTGGTGACCGCCGACAAAGGAGAGGGGGTGAGGCTGGGTCTCCCACTGGGTCCTCCGCTCACGGGCCCAACATTGTTCCAGCTGCCGCCCTCGCTGCAGGTCCGCCCTCCGGTGTTCACAATTCCGTGGGAGCAGGAGGGGGGCTCCAAAGCCATATCGCTGCCACCAGACTGCTCACTCCGGGCGTCCAGCCCCTCTCCTCACCTCAGGGCACCTCAGTGTTAGCTCAACTGGGCAAACGCTGCGGGTCCGCTTCAGCCGCTATTCTGGTCGGTGCTCCATCTGGTCCAGGTCTCCAATACCAGGATTTTGGCGGTCAGGCCGTCATCTTGTCTCTTTCGCAGGAGACGGGTCACTTCAGCTGTGCGGGCGCATTAAAAGGCAGCCTCTCACCCTGCGATTTTGTTCACCGATACTGTTTGTTCTCGTTCTGGGGCACCTTCAAGAATCAGAACGGAATGGAACCTTTCTGTTTAAAACACTGGAATCGTCAGGATCCGGCACTTCAACATGGAGCTCATGTCAGCCACGACTGCGTGCTGTGCTGCCTAGCCACGCCCCCCAGGAGGGGCATTCTAAACACCTCAGTACATTCAGGAGAAGGGAGGGGAATTCCCCAGACTCCCTGGAAGGAGGGATGAGGAAACTGGGTTCTATTCTGGTCCTAAAGGTAAGTACAGGTAGAGTGATCCGGAGAGTTCACTTTTTCCCAGACGAGTGGAGTTCAGACCCCATGGTTCTGGGAGATATTCCTAGTCTCAGAGATTGGAGCGCCGAGAAGACAGGGAAGGGAGTACCAGTAGCAGTTCAGAGTCAGAAGGTGAATGGACTCCGGTGCAGAAGAAGAAAAAGACAGGGAAACAGAGCAAGGGTTTTGTGAAAGACCCAATAAGACAAATCAAGGCCATAAAGAGCTTCCTGACCTCAAACCACAAGAATGGCAAGTATGCAGTATGGGAGGCCCTAGAACTTTATGAGCAGATGATGGCATCATTCCAGATCAGAAATTATGTGAATTGTATAGCATTTGCTAAATGGACTTTCTCACCCGAGTACTCCAGTTTCTTTGCAGGACTGGAGGAACAGGATCATGATAAATGGTCGTTGTATAAGGCGGCCATTTAAAAACATTTCTCCTCACACCGACATCCACAGGAGGCACGGAAGGCAGCATATAATTTGCAATGTGGGGAGGATCAGGCGCCTAGGGAGTTTGTGTAAGAGTTGAAGCGGGAATTTGCTCAGACTTCCCGGTGGGTGAACACAAATAGTAGGGGGTTCATAACTACATATTTTCACGCGCTCCCTAAATACATAATGACTCAGTTGGTGTGTGATTTTCACATGCACAGGACCCTGTATTGGGTGATTGAACAGCCCACCAGGATCTGTGCGGTCCAGAAGCCTGCTGAGAGTAAAAACACCCCCAAAACACCCAAACCATCTAACACCTCTGTTGTTGCGATGGTGGCGGAGGTAAAATCTACCCCCCCATTGGATCTGGAGATGGGGGGCCTAAAAATAACCCTCCTACCAACAAGCAAAATGGAAGGCCTACCCGGCCCAATCGAATGGTAGTCAGGTAAGGGCCCAGAACAATGCTCCCTCAGACCCTGGCACCTATGTAAGCCCTAGGTAGAAGGGTAGCAAACCAATCCTGGGGTATGCATCTACTCCACCGTCCCAAGGGGCGGGAACCAATCAGGTAAGTACTGCCCCAGGAAACTTCCCTCCAAACATCCCCCAGGAGAGAAGTATCACTCCACCTCCCAATCTGAACTTTTCTCCAGAAATTCCCCAAACCAGAATTTATAATCCTCCTCTCTCTTCCTGGTTCCAAGACAATAGATCCCGGAACCTGGGAGAAGGTAGATTCAGGGTGGAAAATTATAGGGGGGATTTCCAGTACCCAACCTACTCCGGGAGAAGGGACAGCTACCTTTTTCAGGAGCAGCAGAGGTATGGCTCGAGACCTCCTTACCACCCAGAAAAGGTCTTGCAGTTGGAGCGACAGGTCCAGCAGCTGACCGATGATCTGGGGTGCATGCTGAGGGCTCAGGCCAACCCTCAACCTCACCCTACTTCCCAGAATTCTACCACACCCAGGGCTGATGCCTCAAGGGGGAACAGACGGGAGGAAACATTTGAAAACCACAGGTTCCTGAAGAAGGGGCCGGGTGGAGGGGAGATGCCATGCCCTAGAGGCAGCTTCCTTTCTCACCCAGACAGAACCCCTAAAAACTTCTCAGCCTAAAAGTGTCTCTTCTACCCCCAAAATGTTAGAACCCAAAGATCAAAGGGTAAGTAGGAGAGGCCAAAGAAGAACTCACTTTGTGGAGGAGGTCAAGATCATCCCCTTTAAAAGAGAAGAATCCCTGGATGATTCAGGTAAGCAGTCCTTCTCTTTCAAAAACTGGGGTATCCCTCACAAAGGAAAACGGGTCCCAAAAGACCTTGAGTGGAACAGGGTAAGTATGGAGACCGACCCAGAACAAGAAACTCTTCAACCCCAAAAAGGCAGGCCAGACAGAATTGAAACTGATGGGGTGTCCTTTCTCCAAACAAGTTCTGTCGGCAGGTAAAGGTGGACAGCCAAGGAGCCAGGGAAAAGGAGGATTCCCCAACGACTCCCATTGCAAGTTGCAAGTTTTCTTTACAGATTCCCAAACTCGACACAGAAAATTGCCCAATATCACATGGTGTCAGAGTTAAATAAGAAAATTACCACCGGGCTGTCAAATAACTCACATCTTCTTTGCACCTTGAAGGAAAAAGAAGACCAATATTATGCATCGGTCAAGGTTCAGGGTCAGTGTACATTATAAGCTCTGGTGGATACTCGATCTCAAGCCACCCTCCTGTCCAAAAAGGCCTTGGACCAACTAAACTCAGGACCGGGGGAGGGCCACCAAATTCCCCTGACACTACTTCCCGGACAACTCCAAAATTTTGACAGGAATGATATTACCACCGAAGGGACTGTAGATCTGGAAATAAAACTTGGGCGACATCGACTGAGACATCCGATGATAGTTGTGACTCCAGAGGAAACACCTTGTTTTCTGGGGAACAATCTCCTTGGGAGGTTATCACCTCTGATCGACTGTTTAAACAATGTACTCCGGACCCAGACTAACAGGCCTATAAAATTTAAAATGAGCACCAATTGTGTAAGCATGAATGGTACCTGTCATTTAATTGATCAACTTTCTGAGAAAGTAGAATTCCATTTCAGGAATAACCAAGTCCCAGGCATCACTGTCATCTCTGTAGGAGAACAAACTGGTGATGGGAACCCTTCTCCATTCCTCCCAGTTTTAAGTGGCTATCCACACTGGAATGGGACAACCTGATATTTTACACCACTCCAGAATCAGAAGAAATCTTGAGTCCCGTGATACCAGACAAGGAAGAACTCGCTCAAAGTCCGACGGACATTCAGAAAAAGGGTGAACAGTTGTTTTTTCCCATTCAGTTAAATGAGGAGGAGTTGGTGCTCGTCAGTGTATGCATGAATAATCGAAGGAGCTTAATCAGCGAAGAATTATTCAGGAAACTCCCAAAAGATCAGACCATTCCCACAATTAAATTTATTGATAAATGGGAAATAGGTCTGTAAACTCCAAACTCCGAACATCTCCTGTCCAACAGGTGTATGCTAAAAATGTCCATTGGCAACAAAAGCATAGAGCATAATTGTTGGGTCGTGAGAGATGGCCCTTCCCCCTTTTATTTAGGCAGTGACATTCTCAATCAATACGCAATCAATTTGGACCTAATTAATAATAAAGCCTGGTCCCGACTGAGGGGTAATCCCATGGGCTTTGACAACACTGAAAAAGCATTTCAGTCAGCTCAATCGCTGCCTTATGCCATGGAAGTTCTAGTACTAGAAGAGGTTACCATCCCAGGACAGGTGCCACAATTCACTATTACAATCAAAATTAACTGAAAACAGACCTCAAACATCGGGACAGCAATAAACATTTAAATTCCCATCTCCAACAACAAGGTTTGTATTTAAATCCTACACCTCTAGTAGACCTAGAACACAACACCATTTGTATATTGGTTGATAACAGCGACCCTCGAAGTATCACTTTAGGCACAGACTCCTTCATTGGAATGGCGGTTGATGCCCAACATTATTCTATTGATTTAGGTAATGAAATCATGGCACCAATCCCAGATGACTGCTTTGACATTATCAACGATATTCCTCCAGAAAAGATTTCTAGTAGGCATGGGGGGAATTTCATGGTGTACTCTTCCTGCCCCTACGAGGTGGAAGAGGTAACCTGTGGCATTAGGAGGAAGGAGGTAGTGTTCAGAGTCAAGGACCACTACCTCAAATCACTGGAACCTACTGTCCAGGCCAACACCATCAAAAGAGATCTCTCCACCCAAGTGGAGGATACCACTGAAATTGCCAAGCCTCAGGTCTTTCCAGGCTTCAAACAGGAGATTGAGGAAAGGATCAATCTTGCTGATGCCTGTGAGTCATAAACAGAGCTGAAGCAGGGCTTCCTGGATTTCCAAGATATCCTTTCAGTGGACTCATACGACTGTGGACACACATGATTCATTCAACCACCATACCCACGGACCCCGAAATGGCTCCAGTATTTGTCAAACAATACCGGTTACCTCTCGTGTCCATGGAGTCACTCACAGAGATTATCAAGAACTTTGAATCCCGTGGGATAATTTGTCCTATTCACAATACCTTCAATAACCCAGTACTGGGGATACTCAAACCAAGCAGCTAATGGAGACTATGTGCAGACCTGGGAAAGTTGAACAAACTGGTCCACATGTCAAGAAGGCCACTTCCCTATCGATCAAGGGATGGCACAGATCCATGGGTTAAAGATGTTCACCGCCATTGACCTGACCAACAGCTACTGGACAGTACCTGTGAGTAGGGAAGACCAGTACAAGCTTGCCTTTAGCTTCAGGGGGGCAGCAGTATACATGGAGCTGAACCCCCTTTGGATACAAAAACTCTGGCAATGAGTCCAACATCTTCCTACACAAAGCCTTGTCTGACTTGTGCAAATGGGGAAACCTGGCCTATGTGGATGATGTTCTGATCAAGAGCTCAACTGTGGAGGAACATATAGCAGAAATCTGCTATGTTCTAACCCAGGTACAGAAAGCTGAAGCAAAACTGTCCTTTCAGAAGGCACAGTAGTGTAAAACCAGAGTGAGCTTCTTAGGGCACAAGATCGCCCCTAAGGGTCTTAAACCCCAGGCAAAGAAGGTGGAAGCCTTATTGAAATTAAAATACCCTACTACTCTGCAAGAATTAAGAAGCCTTCTTGGACTCACTAATTATAGTCAGAAGTTCATTGACGTCTAGGCAGAGGTCACTCGACCCTTGCTCCATTTATTAAAGGCCGGAGTCAAGTGGGAGTGGGGTCCAAAACAAGCCGAGGAAGTTAAACAACTGAAAAGAAGCCTTTCCCAGGCTTCTTGTTTGGTGGCATACCCTATAAAGAACATGGAGTTCCTCTTGGAAACGGGGTTCTCAGATACTTGCCTAACAGCAGTGTTGTATCAAAACCATGACAAGGTCAACAAATTAATCTTGTACGCAAGCAAGAGTTTGTCCTTTATTGAGGAAAAATTCAATGACTTCGAGAAGGCACTCCTGGCAATGGTGTGGGCATTGACAAATTACCACCCATTCATCCAGGGAGACACATCACTGTCAAGACTCCTCACCAACCCTCTCAATATCTCCAAAGTGACAGAATCTGAGCGGGGAACGATAGTAATTCCAGAATTACTTCCTGGATTCTTTCCATGCAAGGATTTCCTGTGGAGGTCAGATATGGCCAGAACAAGAAGAGTCCCCTAGCGCAAGGGTTGGCGGACTTGCATGATTGTGCTCAAGAAAACTGTCTCGAGGATGAAATTTTAATGACCAATAACAACATAGAAGCATACTTAACTTCCTCACAAAAGGTCTATGAAGAGGAAATGTGTCAGGGGATACCCACAGCTTATATGGGTGGGTGCTCTTACCATGTTGATAACAACGTAGAAAAGGAACTAGTGGCTGGCATTGGAAATGCCTTTGTGAATGATACCCCAGAAGCCTCTGCTGGTTACAAAACAGAACCCTGAAGAAGTCAGGTTAGAGAGTGGATGGCTGTTCATCAAGCAATCCACACTGCAGTGAACCACCAACTCAATGAACTGATCATAATCACTGACTCTGATTATGTCAGGATTGGGTTTGTGGAGCACCTGATTAACTGGAAGAATCGAGGCATGCTTTGTGCCAACAATAAACCCCTAAAGTATTATAAAATGATCCAGTCAATTGACAATCTGGTGACCTCCAATGAGATGACCATCAATTGGAAGAAGATAAGAGGTCATTCCAAGATGGAGGGCCCAGATAAAACTCGGAATTACCTGGCTGGCCAGCTGCCTAAAACCGCAGCTCTACAGGGGGATTTCACAGAAACTAAATCCCTACTGGAGGAAATCCAAATGTGCACTGTCACCAGGTGACAAACTCGTGCGAATAGTGAACTTTCGACTGGCCAATGGAGTAAAGATACCCTGATGCAGATTTGATCACTGCACAGAAAAACGACCCGATCATTAGGGTATGTTTTCGGTACATTGAAGACCCTGTGAGTTTTCCTCTAAAAGAGTTGGATTATACAGACAAAGAGGATCTCTAGGTGTTAATGAAGTTTTCCAAGATGTTCCAGATCCAAGACGGTTTGTTGATAAGGAGAGCCCTATCTGGCTGTGACCAGTGAGTGGTACCTAGCTCATTCGGAAGCCTAATGTTGAAGCATGCCCATGACATGGCCACTGCCAGTCATAGGGGGTTTCACACAACATTAGAAAACTTGCGCGCGTACCTACTGGCCACACGAGGGCCAGGACCTCAACACTTACATAAAGGGGTGTCTTGTGTGTGCTCAATTTCAACCCAGTTCACTCACACACAGAGCTCCCCTACAAAAAAGGGGATGACACTGCCTTGGTCAGATTTGCAAGTCGATTTCATTGTGCCAGTGATTTGCTCCTCAAGGGAAAACAAGTACATGTTTACTGTGACATGCTTGTTCACAAAGTTGGTAGAATGTCTTCCAGCCCCGAATTTTAATGCAGAGACAGCTGCTACAGTAATGATCAACCACATATTCCCTTGTTTCGGCCTCCCGCAAAGGATTGAGTCAGACCGAGGAAGCCATTTTACCAGTCAGGTGATGGCGAAGATGTGGAAGATTATAGGGGTAAAAAGAAAACTCGACAATGCCTACTGCTGGCCTCAAGCGGGAGGGTAGAGAGAAACAACAAGACAATTGTGAGTATCTTAAAGAAGTTTTTGGGAGACTCTGGACCCAATCGAGACATCTGATTAAAGCTTGTTCTGATCGTCTGTAGCAAAGATGTCTCCATTTGAGATCACGATAGGATGTAAAATGGTGTTACCTCAGCATCTGCTCTGCAGAACTCAGGCACAGACACTCATGAATGTGTCTACTTCTCATGAGTACATTGAAAATTTAAGGAAGCGCCTCCAGCACGCTTTTGCTTATGCTCAGCGCAATTTAGAAAAGTCAGCTGAAGGAATGAAGACCTATTATGACCTAAA
This sequence comes from Ambystoma mexicanum, assembly GCF_040938575.1. Classification (NCBI taxonomy): domain Eukaryota; kingdom Metazoa; phylum Chordata; class Amphibia; order Caudata; family Ambystomatidae; genus Ambystoma; species Ambystoma mexicanum. The sequence goes on along the minus strand of NC_090922.1, from coordinate 1,088,496,336 downwards.
GACCACCAAGAAAGAGTACAAAGTAGGGGACAAGGTTTACCTGTACAATTTTCAAAGAAATTAGACCATGGAGCAGATGTTTCTCATGTCTTGGTGTGGTGCCTTTGAAATTGTAGGTACAATATCACCTGTTGTCTACAAGATCCACATCCCAAAAGGAGAAAAGACAGAAGGAAAATGGTTCCATATCAATCAGTTGAAAAGCTGTCATCCCAGAGGTGCTTAACGACTGATTGAGGAGCCAAATGAAAGTCAAGCAGAGGAACCATCCAAGGAGTGAAAACCCTGAATGGGGAATATATAACAGGTGAGTAGTTTAATTAATATTCTTTTGAAATGTTAAAAAAATTTGCTGAATTGATGTTCTCAAATGTTGTGTCTAGTTGTATGTAATGTTGTCCTCTTTCGAATGAAAGTCTTAAAATTGATGTCTATTTCTATGTAAATATTTTCTCTTGAATGCAATGTCCATCTTATTTATTTATTTGACCTTTTATAGTGCGCCAGCTCGCCCAAAGACCTCAGGGTACACACAAGACGATACAAGACAAACAACAAAAGGGGGCAGTCAGTGGCAGAGGAGAGCAGTGTAAAACAGTGTTCAGCTAGAAGTGCAGTTGAAGAGGAATGTCTTTAGCCTTTTTTTAACTCTTTTGTGGTTTGGATTTTTCTTCAATCAGGTGGGAGGGTTTTCCAGATTAGTGGGGATTGGATGTCAAAACCTGTGCTACCATATGTAACCAGCCTAAGTCTATGCTGGGAGGGTCTGGCTTGATCCTGGAACCTGAGAGTGTGGGATGGCTGATAGGACTTCAGGCACCCAAAAAGATATGTTGGGGCTCATGTGCCAGACATTTGTGGGTCAGAGTCGGGATCTTGTGGGAGACACAATGTTTCACGGGCAATCAGTGTAGCTTCCTAATTGCGTGGGTAGTATGACCTCGTCTAGAGAGACCCAAGTTTGCCTGCACAGCCCCGTTTTGGGTAATTTGCAATGCTGAGAGGTTGGATTGGGAGGTACCGGACAGTAGACTGTTACAATAATCCAGCCACAAGTATGCATGGGCTGAAGCTTTAAGAGAGATCTTCCAAGGAAATATGTGTGTAAAAAGTACTGAACCTCTTTTTCTTCTATTTATTAGATAATTAACTACATTCACTTCCAGCCTGAAGAAGAGAGGGGGAGTCCGGTGAGAGCCCCACGGACCCCAGGCACCACAGAAGGAAAGAAGAAAGGGGGTGTCATGCTACACCCCCAACCCAAAGTGCGGACAAAAATGTGAAAAGAAAAGCACACTTGGTCACCATGAAAAGTTCTTGTAGCCCTGAGGCAGACTGTGTGGGTGTCTTGCTGCAGTGGAAATCCAGAGAAAGCTAAAACAAAAATGTAATCTGAGTGCAAAGTGTAAAAGCACATCACTTTGCTGGCTGATAAATAAATGCAGCCAATTTTTCACAGAAACTTTCAGCCATCAAAGGTGCGTGCACTGTGACGATTCAGACCCACTTTGCAGCAGAAAAATGAACAGCTGATAATTAAAAGTGTACTTTATTAAGGACTGAAAGAAACAGCCCTGTACTTTCAGCTGTCTCCTTTAAAAAGAAAAACAACGATGTGTGAAAAAAGAAGAAATCACTGATGCAAAAGGAAAATGAACCCTGATCAGTAAAACACACAGTATGTCAAAGATTAAAGGCTGATGTTAGAAATTGCAGTAGGTGAGTTCATTTCAGCCAAGGACAATGGGCAAAAATCACAAACGGATTCTCCCACTGCCAGCCTGGTTTGTACATCCCAATTGTTTACAAGTGCAATTAAATGTGGCAATTAAGAGTGTTGAAAACCAAGTGTCCCCCAGACTTGCTGTCTATGAAAGCCCAGTTCAGGGCAGGACAAATGTCATTGGCCAGTGTATCCCGGGTATTTACGATCTGCAACAAACTTCAAACATAACAAGACTAATAAAAACACTGGACGTGAGAGACAAATGGCTTAGACTGAGAAGAGCTCCTATTTGAATTAACTTAAAGAATTACTATTAATTTAAAAGGACTATTATAACTTCTGTTTTTTTTCTCAGCAACCATAAGTCAGACTTTCTTGATTCATGTGTCAATTTCTAGGTAATTTTCATGCGATTTTGGTGATATAAAATTCGTCCACCTGCGACTCAGGGAATTGTAAGGCAAGCTAAAATGTGTTCCTGGCTGCTATGAACATCTCCCAGATTTAACAGTTGGTGAATTGGTAGAGGGTAAAATTAGGTATGGGGGAATACATTGCATTTTCCTAATGATTATGCTTTTGATAAATACGGCAGAAAATTGCCAAATACCCATTCAACAAGGTGCAGACCCAGCTGTTGTTTTATTAAATTCCCCATGATTCGCTGAAGCAGAATATATATGAAATATGGCAGTTACTAGTAAAATTAAGATGTTTTGCCACATAACTCATTTTTGCCAAAAATTCGCTATGAGAACAAATGGATATTGCTAATGGGTATTGCCATATGTCTGCTCCAGACTCTTAAGCCAATCCTTAGACAGAGGATGGATTTGGGAGGAGAGAGAAGGGTAACTATCCAATCCAATTTGCGAGTGCTCTTGCAGGGTACTTCCCAAGATTGTAATATTGATGGTGGCATCACTGCTATATAAAGTGGATTCACTATGAGAGAAGGGAAGAGCTGCTGAAATGTACCATCTGACAGCTGCCAGGAAACACTAAAAGGAGATTTAGCTGCAATTGCCTCTGGGTATATTTATCTATTGCTGCTGTCTCTTGCTGGGGTTGGCCTACAATCCGACTGGGTCTTATTGTGGAGAGCTGGAGGCCATACTTGAGACTGGAGTGACCAGACCCTTCCAGAGGGTCGTGACATGCAACTGGCTTTCCTGAACTTTAAACACAGGTGTTCTATGTACGTAGAATTGAGCCCTTCACATCCAAAGTTGGGGTCATCTGCTGGCCTTAAATCCTTTCTATAGTGAGCAGGGGGAAGGGAGGGTTCTAAACTCTGTAGATCCTTAGCCTATTTAACTAAAAATATTAATTGAATTAACTCTCCATTTGGCTGAACACCACAGGATGAATTTTGTTAAAATTCAAAATTAACAAAGCTCATTCCCAGTGTGCGCTGAAAACTATAGCCTGTAATTTAATTGGGCAATCTTTCTGTTCGGATTCCCCCACACAGGTCTTTAAGTAGAGAGGGGTCTGAAATCCACAATTCTCAGATCATCCCAATTTATACCATCCAGCTTCCCCAACAAAGGCCTTTAAATGGAGGGGGATCTGAAATCCCGAATTCTTAAATCATCCCAATTTTTCTTTCCGACTTCCCCAACACAGACCAAGGAGGGTCGAAACAACCAACTGCTAAATGACCCTGTGTTAAAGTATTTAAGTGTTATTTTAAAAAGAATTACCATTTGCATCCTACCAATCGATAAATCGAACTGCTAGCACAGGAAAATTGCATACGTAGTTGTTTTTTTTAGTAATCAGTTAAATTATTTCTTGAAGTGAAATTTGTAGAATGTCAAGAATTGTGATTTGTCTTCTTTTCAATCCACTTGTGTGATTTATTTATGTTGAGAGAAGTGTATTGTGTTGTGCCACGGATAAAGTGGTGTTTGACATTTTAGAGCAGCGATTTCCTTAACATCTAATTCAAATAAATATAAATATATTTCCTGTACACGAGGCTGGTTCTTGGATCATTGGTAGCTCAGTGGGAGGGACCCAAGGGGTGTAAAATAGGGCTGAATAACAGAACTGACATGAGTTAACCGTTTATTGTGTGACACTAAGCTAGGGCTGAATAAAAGAACTGACATGATATTAACCGTTTATTGTGTGACACTAAGCTTGGGGAGGCAAGGAACTCCATGTGTTGAGGGTGGCCTCTCAAACCATTACACAGTGTATGGAGCTGGCAACTGGCTGGGACATGGTTTCCATTTTCTGGGACTCTGTTAAATGGAAAATATATGCAGCGTCTTTCTCTGCCCTGTCTGCGGCATAATTTCCAAGTGCTCTAGAGTTAGTATGATTATATGCGCAGTGCACTTTATGATGCCTACCTCTGTGGAGAGGGTTAACGCTTCTATTAGTCTGGATAGCAGTGCAGCACACTGGATAGAGGTCCCGTCAGCTCTCCTAAACCCTCTTCTCTCCCACCTTGATAAACCTGAATGCACAGTGGAGGTTACATATGCAGAGTCAAAATAAATAGTGATCGCCTTCCCCTCACTCGTTTCTAGCACCTCTATAAGTGCCACTAGTTCTGCCGCTTGCACAGAGTAATGCAAAGGCAACCGTTTCTTCAGTTTGACCTGGTATTCCCCATCCACAAAACCCACAATGGCTGCACCCGTATGCCTCTCACCAATGTCCTGATTGATTATCGAGGACCCATCAACAAAAAGTACCTTACCTCCCTCGAAAGCATCTACCCTAACACTCGTCCTCTCTTCCTCTTCTCCCTCATATGTTGCACAATCGTGGCCAATGTCATCAGGTTTCACTGGCTCGGCAACAAATATCACATGATTGAATAGGTGACACTGTATGGGATGTATCAATGCATTTGAAAAAATAATGTCATACCCTGAAAGTCTTTGGGTCGTCAAAGTCAACTTGGACTTTTCCAAGATCGCAAAGACTGCATGCTCCACGTACAATGTCACTGAGCAACCCATGGTAATTGTTGAAGACTTTTGAATTGCAAAAGCTGCTGCTGTTAAAGCTTGCTCACAAGGGATCTGTCCCCGCATCACTGGGTATAGGAGAACGCTATAGTATGCTAAAGGTTTATGACCTACTGATGTTTTTGGGTCAGGCCCACTGTCATCACCTGCCCATTTCGAGTGAGAAAACAAATAAAATGGTTTCTTAATAGTCAGGATCACCAATACCAGAGCATTGCTGATCGCAGCCTTGAGTTCCGGGAAGCAAGACACCATTTCTTCAGACTATTCTATCCGTCCCTTCACCTCCTGCGCATCCTTAAATCCCTGCATTAAGGGCCTTATGTAACTAGAGTAGTCAAAGATCCAAGATCTACAATAGTCACAGAGTCCAAAGAACTGATTTATTTATTTCTCTTTGACTGGCTGAGGCATATTCTGAAGTGTGGTGGCTCTCTCTGGAATTACCTTCCTTCCTCTGGGCGATATCACTTGCCACAAATATACTAGCTCTGTCTCACAGTACTGCAATTTTTCTTTGTCCACTTTGTACCCATTCTCTGCAAGCAGGGTGAGGAGCATTATTGAATCTCCTTGTCACTGCTCTTGTGAAGTGCTACAGATTAACAAATTGTCCGCCTGCTGGATTGCTGTACTAGACACATGTAAATGCCCCAAATCCATTTGAACCACCCTGTTGAAAACATTGGGAGATTCACATTACCCCTGGGGCAACCTGGTCTGCTCAATTCTATGACCACGATATGTAAACACTCTGAGGTACTGAGAATCAGAGTGTAAGGGGACAATAACTGTGAAGTGGATCGACCCAATAGGGATATTACAGAGAATGGTAGCAGGATTCAGTACCACCAGAAATTCCACCTCAACAATATTATTGTGGGGGCACAAATCCTGGACCCCTTCACTTTCTTCACAGGGTAGATGACAGTTACATGAGGACACAGAAGGTTGTATTATGCCATGCACATGATATAATGGTCTTATGAATTCCCTCGTCCACCTCTCTAGACATGGGGCACTGCTTAACCCGTAGTAATATCGCACCAGGTTTCAATTTTATTCGCACTTCTCCAACACTCTTTAGCAGCCCACATCATGAGGATTTCAGGTCCATAAATGTCCTGTCACTTTTTCCAAATCCTCCTTCCAATGTGACAATGTATTTCTAACAATGAGCATGGTCTGTGGTGCTTCCCTTTGCTCTTTCGCTATCTGGCCCTGATCTCAAAAACCATCTCTCCTGTGTCTACTGTGTTTTCGAACAACTGCTCGTCGGGGACGTCCCTTAGCGATAAGGTCAGATCGATGCATAGAACAGTGCACCACTCTCCGCCTTCCTCATTGGTGCCTGAGAGAACCACTGTGTTCTTTTTGATAACTACGGCCTTCAGGAGTATCGTGACAATAGTGCCTGTTATTACCTCCTGCGGCACAACAGGCCGAAAAAATAACTCAATCAGAACTCGCTATATCTGATCTCTAATTCCCAGGACCAAACTCAACAAACCATTACCCCAGAAAGAAATAAAGTTGAATGTACAGACACACCAGTATCGCACTGTTACTACAGTATACATGCAAACGCGCTGCTTTTCTTACTGGATACAAACCTTGAATCGAGCATACTATACCATCCTCTGTGAAAGCAATCAGCATACGTAGCTTGCTAAGGAGATCTGGGCCCAAGAGATTCACTGGGGTATCTGTGCAATACCAGAAAGGAGCAGATACATTTTGTGTACCTACCTTAATACGTAGATCTTCAGTATAAGGAACCTGTGTGTCCATTGTTTTGCCTGACAGGGGGAACTCACCTTCCTTGATGCAAGATTTTGTGGCCCCCGTATCGACCATAAAAGAAAACATTTGCTCACTTACCTGCACAGTTATCCGGGGGTCCACTACTGGATCGGTGGTAATGGACAGGACCGGACACATCAGAGATCCCTGCGGGCTGTCCTACTCTTGGTACATATTAACACTGGGGAGCGAAAAAGGATTCCCTCCAAAACACTAGCTCCAGTGCAATATGTGACTGTCCCTTGGGTAACAGATATTTCTCCCATGTCTGTACCGGTTCCTGTGCTGGTATGGTTGGTGGAATCCCATAGATCTGCGCAGCCCCAGTCACTGGGTTCTGTTCAACCCATACCTGCTGTGATTGCACAGAGCCTGCGGCATATGGCATGGTCAGGATTGCATTTGCTGAACTCCCACGTTAAAATACTGTGACCTGTCTTGACAATCTTGTGACACATTCCTCATCCTTCTGCATGATCAACACTGAATCCCATACAACCATCCATAGTTATTTCCAGTTGGCCCATTAAACCGGGGGCCCCATTCCTCCGAACCTGCCAAATAACCTACTTTCTCACGGAAATCCTCCCTTACCCCTCAGAAACCATCTTGTTTCCCCCGGCAGTGAGCGAAGGGTGTGTGTTCATCAAATTATTGTTCCCCCATCTCCACCCTGCTACTTACTACAGCCATGCAAGTTCCCCGGAGCATCCTACCATTCCATTGTATATTCTCTGTCGCTGCTACTGGAGAGGGGTGTGGGGCTGCTGCACCCTACTCTCCCTGCTCGACTTCCAATTCCCATTTCCCTTCATCTCCTACTCCTGTTATCACATCCCCTGACACTTTTCCAGGAATGGAAGCATACTCAGCACTACCGTAGGGTGCCGGCTCCCGTTCTCTACTGCTTGAATTCTGTACCCATAGCAATATGTCTACTCTCCAGGTCCACATTGACCTCTTTGATAACTGAAGGCCTCCACCGTCCTTCCTCTACATCCTTTGCCTCTCTATTCACTTCTTCCCATTCTTCATTTATCTGCCGCCATAGCTGTACTACCTCTTCCTCCAGTAGCCGCAGTGCTTCTTCCAATTCCTTCCACTCCTGTGTCTCTACTGCCATTCGCTCTCCATTCTCAACCTATCTCAAGCCATAACCATTGAAGGAGTTATCTTTCCACTTTCCTCAATATCCCATTTTGTAGGAATCGTAGCTGATAGAGGTGTTACCTGTGTCTGTCTGGTTCGAACTCATGGTCTGTGTACCCTTTTTCGGGCGATAAAGTATAGCACCCATATGAGGCGGTGCAGAAAGAATTCCCACACCCTGCTATTCCCCCCTCCTTTGAGACTTTAACACTATGGACCTTCATGCCTTTTTCATACATCCTCCATAGCTCTAAGATGTTTATCTGCTTCTCTAATTTTGAGCCCTTGTGTCATGTAGTTAAAAAAGTATGCAGGTTTCCAAATATCCCCTTATCATCAGTTCACTCAGTAGGCCAAGCATTGAGCATTTTACCCCCAGTTTCCTGCAGCCATTCCCAATGATATTTTAATATCCTCACCTTATAGCCAGGAAGTACCTAACACAAATTATTCAGCGTAAAGTCTTCCATACTCCAACTCAATTTACCCAAAATAACACCAAAGACGAGCCTACAGCACAGAATTTCCACCCCTGTTTGCACCTTCCCGATTTCTTAATCTTCCCCCAACAATCACTCACCTTACTGGCTTTCACCGCAATCTATTCACTTTCATTATACTTCTCACTCTTACCCAAAGGACAGCATCTTCATAAAAAAAAAACATGCCGGCCAATATCTCAGAGATATCTCCTTCACTCGAGCATAGAAGGAGCTCAATGTTTTCCACTACAACACTGCTGCTCTCGCTACAGTAGTTTTGACATCACCATCTTTTACTGACTACAGGAAATACCCTTCATTACTTTGACTAATCAAGAAAAGTGAGATGAGGGCTCTGCCCGCACAGTCAATACAGAATGAAGGGTGGCATGTGTATACTTCAGGAATGTTACTATGGGTGGACTTACCATAAGATGCCATCTAACCCCTGTGAGGGCTCCAACCAACAAGACAAGCAAACTGAAGGGTATCATGACAAACCTCACAATTGACATGCTGGGTGGATAGCATCTCACACCTCAAAAATAACAAACGGCATAAAAATATATTCAAAGGACTTACAGCATAAAACAGTTCACTCCCTCCTGCAAAGCACTTGCACCCTTTCATTCCCTGTACTTCAGTGAACTCCACAGACACACTCCGATTCTTGCCTTACAAACCCTTTTCCAAACAACTTATGTCACTAAAACTTGATCATCTACAAACTAGTTTGAGACAGAAGAACATTCAAATTAGAGAAATCCATAAAAACGTATCCAGCAAAGCCCTGGAGAGATATATGTAAGGGCTTCTGCCAGAATCACTACACAGCCCGACACAACCCAGACTTCTCCTGGAGGTAACAGCGTCTTCTCAACCTTCCAATCCCAGAACTGTTTGAACTCAGATACTTTCACAAGGATCAACCAATACAAAAAACACTTTCACAAGAAAAGTTTCTCTTTTATAAATGGGGCTCCCATTCAATCTGGGACACTCCCACTTCATTGCCTCTAGAACAGAGGGTCTGCAACTTCTTAGCATCATTGTTCAGCTGGACTCAACACTGTCATCTTCACAGGAAAGTGCCCCTGACACTGCAGAATCGACTTATAAATGCACCTGCCTGGACAGACAAGGAGCAAGGAAGTCCTGAAGCATAGAAGCGCATTTCCAAAGTGAAGATCTAGTAAGGGGATGGTGAGCGACAGTTAATATGGCCTCCTCTGGGCATCATCAAAATTGAGTGGAGTGAGCTAGGAGCAACTGAGCCCTGCTACATTGCAAAGCAAAATAATATCAGTTATGTTTTCTCTTCTTCTGTTGCTTTTTCTGTTTGTTTCTCTCCCCCACCTTCCCAGTGCACCTTTTCTGATGCTTATAATACTTCTCATATGCATTGGTATCTGAATGCATGAATGGCTGTATGCCTTCTTAATTATTGTCTTATTTGGTAACAGCCCAATTTGCATTGTTGATGGTGCCAAGATGTGTACAGAAAGCCATTAGGGGCTCTATGTTTTAATAAGAAGGGTCTCTTTTAACCACCTACTAAATTCATCTTGCAAGGTGTACATAGCTAAATCCAGTAGCTGTTGCATCATTTTCCCTCCCAGGTTTGACTTTAATTAAGCAATATGACCCGAGCGGCGGGGGCATTACTGACTCAGGTAATGCCCCCGCCGCGAGGGTCATATTGCGATTAGTACCCCAGCCCGCAATATATGCGTGACCGGGCACTAAAAGCAATTTTTTCTGTCCCGAAATGCAGCAGCATTTCGGGACAGAAAAACAAAAAAAAACGACCAAGAAAATGGCCGCCGGGAAAGGGAAAACAGAGTCCGTTTTCCCTTTCCAAGGCAGCCATCGGGAGCGGCCGCGCCCGAAAACAAAAAAAACAGGAGGTAAGTGGGGTTGGGAGGGTGGAAGGGAGGGAGGGAAAAAAGAAAAAAGAAAAACGTACCTGCCTCCCCGGCTGGGGCCAATGGAAGCCTCCAGCTGTGTGGAGGCGCAGAGCGGGGATGGCCCCGCTTCCTGTCTCCACACTGCTGGAGGTTGCCATCGTCCCCCACCATGGACGCAGGAGCAAGAAGGTAAGTGGGGTGGGGTAGGGGGGAGGGAGGGAAGGGGAAAAAATAGGCGGGGGGCAAAGGCAGCCTCTCAGCCATGGGGAGGCTCGGAGCAGGGATGGCCCCTCATTGGCTGAGGGGCTGCCACGCCCCCGCTGAGGACAAGGCAGCTGGAATCCCGGCCGAGAATCGAAGGATTCTCGGCCGGGTAAGGACCCGGCGAGAGCCAATCAGAATGCGTGTTGCATTCTGCTTGACTCTCGCCAGGTACTAATTTTCATTATTCAATCACTGGTGACTCTGGCAGAGAGGCATATTCAACCGGTAGACCTGGACCATATGTTCAAACTGAGGTCCTAACAAGAGGCCCAATCTGTTTAAGCAATCTCTGACCTCAACTCACAGCTTTCTCGATTGGAGAACTATTAACTATGGTTGATTGAACTCCATGCAAGATCCTCACCTGGACCATTCCTTTTCCAAGACGTATGTGTATGCTAATAAACCAACATTTACAGTCATTTCTCAGGGCCTGACTGACCTCACCCTTAATGATACCAGGCATGCACTTCACATGATTACACTATTCTGCTTGGATGCACCTGAGTTATTCCAAGATTTACATCTTAATAAGTGCAGTGCTGCAGAATAATATTACTGATTCCACAATTGGGTATTCTGTTCAGGTCATTCCCAGGTAATGGTTCCAGTCCAATCCCCTGTTCCTGACCAACCAAGTTACACAATCTGGAAAATGAATTATCTGATTTTTCAGGAAGCTGACCTTAAACAAAAGGTAGATCACACTATGCACAACTACCTATATCTAGGTAAGCAAGGAGAGGTAACTTTGCATGTGCGGCCCCTATCACTATAATCAGGGATGAAGAGGTCATATTCACATTGACGTTATAGAATGCCAAAGAGGAAAAACATTTAGGGGTCAGGTATGACTTAAAACTCTAGATGCACAAGTGGAACAATCAGGCTCCTGGAATCTCTGTCACCAGTTTCGGAATGTTACGGGTGACTTTGAGATTTTTGCTAACTGCAGAGGCAGAATATGCTCTGCTTCTAACTAACGGAAGATCATGAAAAAGGAACTAAAGCTCCACATGACACATAATCTTAATTACATTAAGCAAATTGAAGATGCCGATAGTTGTTCATGATACTCCAATGAGGAGAAATCTATGAGCTGTTCTAACTTATATTCCACACCATACATAGCTGCAACGCTCACCACTGGCAAACAAAGGGAATACATTAAAATGGCAGTGTTGGCAACCTTTGAAGAGTCCTCCAATTCAAACCCAATTTCATGCCCTGATCTTGCAAGATGGGGTCCAGGATGATAATATTGCAGCGCATCTGCAAAGACCCCCCCGATTTCAGGTGGTTTCACCATCACCTTTGATAAAGGTTACATCAAGGTTCTGGCCCACCACCTGCATGATCTTTTCAGCTCTTAATGCAGGTGACTAGAATCACAAATGTAATAGCCGAACCAGATTGCAAACTCTCCAAATTCCCTTTTTAACACTGAATTGCCTTATTTAAAGATCACATAAAGGTATATGCAATAGTTACAGACAGACAACTAGATAACGCTTTGCTGACCCTAATCAGGGCTGACCAGCCACACTACACAAAGGGCAGGGAGACAGGTGACACCATGCAGTGCATAATTGACGCAGATGTGATAGAGGCTAAACGTGGCTCCATCAGTGGCCTTAGATACCATGAAGGCGTTTGACTTGGCTGAATGGAAATATCTCTATTGTTCCTGAAGGATTGGGTTTTGTTATGAACTTCATTCAATTTGTCTTGACTAATTTTAAATAAAGTCCTGTTCCCATGGATACACCTGGTGTAGGAAATATATCAGAGCTGCTCTCTATGTCACCTTAATCTTTGCACTGTCTATGGAAACCTTAGCACTGATTATGAGTAATAGGCGCAAATCATGGGGCTACAGATGCTCATACACGCACCCTATATGCTGACAATGTGCTTTGCCTAATGCAGAACCTCTTCTTATCCTTGCCGTTGGTGATGGCAGAGCGTGACCGCTATTGCCAAATTTCTGCCTTTAAATTGATTTTCAAAAGTACAGCTTCTTCAAGTATCAGGTCTCGATTATAAAATCATCATTTTGGCCGCATCGTATCTTATTCAGGCAAAACATTTCTTGGCTCCTTGATTCTTTTTACATAGCTATGGACAGAGCTGGTAAACTGGAGTATTCCTGACTCAGCCACAAAAATTGTGTCAAAATGAACATCCCACCCCACTTTCTTTATGTGATGCGACACACCCAATCAATTTGGATGCACAGAGAACCTAGAACATCCAATCACAGACAATAAATTCATATGGGATGAGAACCTCCTCAGGTTTCCTCAACGTTAGGTTCCAAGATACACTCAATGGTAGATTTGCTGGTCCAGAGATTAGCTGACATGTTTTGGCTGCCTAGCCCCAGTGGCATTTGCCTAGACCTGCACTGATTCTAATAAGCTGTAAGTGGCTTCGAAAGGCATACAATCCCTCCTGAAGCACTTCATTTAACTCTTCAAATCAGATATATGTTGATAACACCATAGCATCTAGCATCTAATCGGGGAACACATTTTGATAACCCCAGAGCATTGGGACAGAGCCATTAGATAAAGCCAAATTACAGTGTATCGTTGACCGCATACTTCAATTGTAATGAACCCCCATGTTAAATATAGTTATTTGTATTTGACCAATGGCATATTACCAATCAACAGACTAATAGTTATGTTGGGACACACTGACAAAAATGCAGTCTTTCCTATGAACTCGTCAGACGTAAAAACAATTAGAAATCTGTTTGTTGCTGGAAGGAACAACCTGGCCCAATTTATTCAAGTCTACACAATTGCCATCTCTTGATGTCTGGTGGTCCAAAGTATAGTACCGATAACAATTGGAAACATTGTAGCTTCTCTCCATGACTGACTGCAGAAATGCCACCAGGTGTGGTCCCTATCTGTCCTATATTAAAGAAATGAACGCAGTGAATAGGTGCCCTCTAATGTACGGATCCTTGTCTATGATATAGACTCTGTTGTCACCAGTGATGATTTGCTCAAGGCCGAACTCTCTATCTGTGCTATATTAAAGAAAGGAACATTGTGAATAGGCACCCTAGAATGTACGGATCCTTGTCTCTGATATAGACTCTGTTGTCACCAGTGATGACTTGCTCAAGGCCAAACTCTCCATCTGTGCTATATTAAAGAAATGAACACAGTGAATAGGTGCCCTCTAATGTACGGATCCTTGTCTATGATATAGACTCTGTTGTCACCAGTGATGACTTGCTCAAGGCCGAACTCTGTATCTTTGCTATATTAAAGAAAAGAACACTGTGAACAGGCGCCCTAGAATGTACAGATCCTTGTCTCTGATATAGACTTTGTTCTCACCAGTGATGACTTGCTCAAGGCCGAACTCTCTGTCTGTGCTATATTAAAGAAATGAACACGCAGAATAGGCTCCCTAGAATGTACAGATCCTTGTCTCTGATATAGCCTCTGTTCTCACCAGTGATGACTTGCTCAAGGCCGAACTCTCTGTCTGTGCTATATTAAAGAAAGGAACATTGTGAATAGGCACCCTAGAATGTACGGATCCTTGTCTCTGATATAGACTCTGTTCTCACCAGTGATGACTTGCTCAAGGCCAAACCCTCTATCTGTGCTATATTAAAGAAATGAACACAGTGAATAGGTGCCCTCTAATGTACGGATCCTTGTCTATGATATAGACTCTGTTCTCACCAGTGATGACTTGCTCAAGGCCGAACCCTCTATCTGTGCTATATTAAAGAAATGAATACAGTGAATAGGTGCCCTCTAATGTATGGATCCTTGTCTATGATATAGACTCTGTTGTCACCAGTGATGACTTCCTCAAGGCCGAACTCTCTATCTGTGCTATATTAAAGAAATGGACACAGTGAATAGGCACCCTAGAATGTACAGATCCTTGTCTCTGATATAGCCTCTGTTCTCACCAGTGATGACTTGCTCAAGGCCGAACTCTCTGTCTGTGCTATATTAAAGAAATGAACACAGTGAATAGGTGCCCTAGAATGTATGGATCCTTGTCTCTGATATAGCCTCTGTTCTCACCAGTGATGACTTGCTCAAGGCCGAACTCTTTGTCTGTGCTATATTAAAGAAATGAACACGGTGAATATGCGCCTTAGAATGTACAGATCCTTGTCTCTGATATAGACTCTGTTCTCACCAGTGATGACTTGCTCAAAGACAAACTCTCTGTCTGTTCTATACTAAAGAAATGGACATGGTGAATAGGCACCCTAGAATGTACAGCTCCTTGTCTCTGATGTAGCCTCTGTTCTCACCAGTGATGACTTGCTCAAGGTCGAACTCTCTATCTGTGCTATATTAAAGAAATGAACACAGTGAATAGGCGCCCTAGAATGTACGGATCCTTGTCTCTGATATAGCCTCTGTTCTCACCAGTGATGACTTGCTCAAGGCCGAACTCTCTATCTGTGCTATATTAAAGAAATGAACATGTTAAATAGGTGCCCTAGAATGTATGGATCCTTGTCTCTGATGTAGACTCTGTTGTCACCAGTGATGACTTGCTCAAGGCCAAACTCTCCTTATCCTTACCCCAATCCCATGTTTGTTGAAGGCCTCTCTCTTCCCGCTTCCTATGCTTGCTGAGCCCTCTACCCATGCTTGCTGAAGGAATCTCTCTCCCCTCTGCCCATACTTAATGAAGGCATCTCTCTCTTCCGCCCCACACACCAGTTGCTAGCTGGCTGCTCTACACGAAGCATTCTACATTTCATTGTATACCTCTCTATACCAACCAGTGTTTGTTTCCAACTTGGAATTCGATAACCATCCTTGGACTTTATATTTAAACAGTGCCACCGAAATTGAAATGTATGTGTCAAGTGATCATTTGAATAAATATGTTTTTGAAAGGTTGGTTGAGTGTCTGTGTTCGTTGCACTACAGATCGAATTAAAGGTTTGCAATATTCACTCTCACAGTCATGTTGCATGCATTGGTTTCACACCTCACATTGACCCAGAATATATGCAAGTCTATGTGCCACTCCAATCTTCACTGTCTCAGGGTGTCCGCAACATAGTGGTACTTCTGGACTCAAATCACCAAAGTAAAATGCTACTTAATCTCCTTTAACAAGATGTTCAACGTTTCCCAACAGGGCTTCTTCAAAGAACTGTTTCTGTTGAAAATATCGGATTTCTGCTGCACCTCTTAAGGTACTCACTATGAGTTCCATTTTAGAGGATGCAGGGGGCTACTCTCAGAGAAGCGGAATGAGACATGCACCCTGGAGATACCATGCCAAGCACGTGTGGCCACGCAGAACACCTTTAAATGATCAACTCAAACATGGCCGCCCTGGTCCTTCAAGGATCTGCGACCTCCAGAGCGACATGCAGGGAGTTCTAGTTTCTTTCTAACAAGGAGCTTGCCTTCACTACCCACTACTTTTTCCACACTCCCTCCTGTGCAGACTGTATAATGCACCCTCCCTGGTCTCTGATGAGTGATGTTGTTGCAGCCTTGTCATGCATCAGTCACGTACAGGTTTACTCTGAATGCACTGCAGACCGGTAAACGCCACCTCAAAACTAATATCAGTCAAAATTAAGAAGTAAAAATACTTATTTCTGAAATGTTCTGAAAAGAACTTAAATAAAGAGATTCAATGTTTTAAAAAAGTTTTTAAGGTGTTCAACTTAATTACTTGTTAAGTAAAGAATAAACAATTCGTCACATTAACAAAATAAAACCGATACAGTAAGTGCAGCACATTACTCCAACGATTTTGAGAAGGAGTTGCCCTTTACAATGGAAACTAGCAGATATACCTGGTGTTGCCCAGGCTACAAAGTAACCAAACTTTTCGTATGGTTTTCCACTGCCGTCCTGGCTGCCTCTGTATGCCAAGAATCAGATGATTGCCTCACCTGTTGCCTTGCTCGTCTCTGTTCTGGGGTATTGTGCTATCACCGCTGTTCAACTGCCTTTGATGGCGCTGTCAAACTGTCTCTGCTGGCCGGGATGCCTTTTTACGCCCAGCATCAGGTGACTTGCCAAAAGTAGGAGGTCTCTCGGATGGCATGATTAATGAATTGCAGGTTTTTTGTGTCACTGGGTATTATATGTACTTCTTGTTTGTCAATAGAACACATTTCTGGATTTTTATTCCTTGTGAAATGTTTCTGCTCTAAGACCTCTTTGGAGCCCTCTCGATAGTCCTCTCTTTATTTATATAGCTGGAAAGCAGAAAGACACACTTTCAAGAATAAATATCAGATTCAATGAAAAAAGTTTGTTAAAGGGACTGGACAAAAGGTGAGGAACCTTTGGGGTGGGTATTCCTTTAATTGGACCGCAGCGCCCTTGAGTATCTTTTTGTATGAATTACCTTATGTGTGGTCGCATGGAATAGTAACAACGGAGTACTAGGTTCCTCTACTCATGCGCCCTCGTTTTTCTGAGAAAGAAAGAATTACATAACTCTTTTCCCAGTTTTCCAATGTAGTTATGGGAGTTTTATTGTTACAACAGTGCCCTCTGTGATAACACGTGCTTCGACGGGTTCTCTGTCTTTCTCAAATCAGGGCTTATTATTTTTGCAAATTCACAAAATCAAAGTATATTTTTGTAATTTCTAACAGTCATTACAAAAAATCCATTCAAAAAGATTGGCCATTGAGGGAGGGGTAAAGGGTAGGAGCGTTTAGGAATGGTAGAAGAGACATCAAAAAAAGAAAATAATAAAAAATGAAACCAGTTTCTTTCGGTATATGCTTTAACATTGTAAACATTCATCAGTAACTCTTTTCTTATTTCTTTGCATTTGCTTGACCATCTTGATAATAAATGGTTTGTATGGTATTGAGGTTTAGGAGCTTACCCATCGGTACTTGTTCTAGTTTCTACCTCTGTCTTTTGTTGTAAGTCATAGGTTAAATCCCAAGCTGATTGAAAAAATATACGTATATGTGATGAATACAAACGTATCCTATTCGTGAGCAAATCCCATTTTAACTTGAAAATAATTCTGAGGATTCAATGCAGTGTGCTATAATCTGCATGTTGTGTTGATATATTCCTGATTTTTTCTATGGGGACATACATTTCATAAAGCCTCCATTCAGGTATTTTCTGTGCATAAAAAATCGCCTGCTTAGTCCTAAAACATTTCCCTGTATTAATTAACATCTTGCTTGGCATTATGAAAATACCCACTATGTTTTTGTAAAAATTCCAAAGATTGTTATTATTTATTTATTTATTTATTTGATTATTTATTTATTTATTTGAAAGACCTGTTGCGGTGTCATTCAGAGTTCACCGTCCTTTAGTGTTTCCCCTTAAAAAACATCTCAGCAATGCGAGAACGCTAACATGGGTCAGAAATGCTTTTTCTATTAATATTGGCATCGCTGTTGGAGCACGAGCGGATTCACGTGTTTACTCGTGTGTCTACAAAAAAGGTGTTTCCTGGGAGCCCCTCATGCACGCTTACCTTCTGTTCT
The DNA here is from genome assembly GCF_040938575.1 of Ambystoma mexicanum. Taxonomy (NCBI): domain Eukaryota; kingdom Metazoa; phylum Chordata; class Amphibia; order Caudata; family Ambystomatidae; genus Ambystoma; species Ambystoma mexicanum. The sequence goes on along the minus strand of NC_090922.1, from coordinate 1,088,478,517 downwards.
CGTCCTCGTACGAATATGTCCTAGTTGGCTTCGCGTCCCTGCCGGGTTCTGTTCTGTAAATACAGCTGTTGCTTAGCAACCTAGTCCTACTTCCTGTTTCATTAACGGTGGCCATATTTTGGGATCAGTTCCTAGTTAAGTAAGTGAAGATGTGTATGGTCGAATTGAACTTGTTTTTGTGTTTGCCTCACATTGATGTGTTCACTGTGCAAAATGACCTGTTGAGACCTGATGGGTCTTTGTAAAATAACAATAATAGAAAGAATAATAATTATTAAAACAAAGTCATGCTGTCTCATGTGGTCGATTATTCTTATTAACCTTTGTTTACTATTGTGGCAGCCATGTTATGAGCAACATGCTGATACATGTTACGTACTATTGTAATCACACTGGTCTCGTCTTTCATTAATCATCATTACTGAATTGATTTTTGCTATATTTGTTTGTTTGTTTGTTTGTTTTATTTATTCGTATAGCGCTCCGGACCCGTAGGTAGAAGGGCGCTTAAGGAAGCGGTTACAGACATGATATATACATTTACATAGTACAGCAATTTACATAAATTACATGGTGCAACAGTTTACATATAATATAGGCATGGTTGCAGCCTTAGGGAGTTGAAGATCTTAGAAGGTGAAGGTAAATGCTATTCTTTGTTCAGTAACCAGCCAATAACATGTTTCCTAAAGATCGGAAAGGACTCAATAGTTTTAATGTTGAGTGGTAGGGTGTTCCAAAGTTGGGAGGCAAGCACTGTGAAACTAGCGCCTCCTGCTCTTTTTAGGGCAAATCTAGGCACTGACAGGCATAGGGAGTTGGATGATCTGGTGGTTCTGGTGGCAGTGTTTAAAGTAGATTTATTGGTGAGGTACGGTGGGGCTAGGTGGTTTAAGGACTTGTAAGTGAGGCAAATGGTTTTGAGGTCAATTTTTTGCAGTATGGGCAGCCATTTACACGCTTTCCTGGTTGTGGGAATGTGCTCTCGCCTTGGGATGTTGAGTGCTGCACGTAGCGCATTATATTGGAGAACCTGGAGTTTGTTGATTATGGATTGGTTGGCTCCTAGGTACAGGCTATTGCAGTAGTCCAGTTTGGACTGAATGAGGGCTCTGGCAAGAGTGAGGCAGCTGTTGGAGGATAGGAAGGGTCTGCTAGCCCTAATTAGCTTACCCGTATAGGCAGTGGCTGAGGTGGTCGCGTTGATTTGTTTGGAGAGGTTGGTGTTGGCATCAAGGTGGAAGCCTAGGGTTTTCACACTCTTAACTATGGGGATGGTATTACCATCTATGATAATGTTATTGTAGCAAGGACTGAGTTTTGACAGGTTATTGGGAGAGCCGACCAGAAGGAGCTCCGTCTTCTCATCATTCAGGCATAGGCCGTGGGTGGCCATCCATGCCTGAATGATGGAGAGGATTTCGTTAATCCGGGTGACATCCGCATTGTAGTTGCCCGAGATGCATAGTTAGTGTAGGTGACACCCAGACGGTCCAGTTTGTTGAATAGCGGCTTTGTAAATATATTATACAAAGTGGGGGAGACGCAGGAGCCTTGTGGGACTCCGCATGTGATAGGGATAGGGTCAGCTGCTGCTGTTGTGTAGATAACTTGCATGGTTCTATTCGCCAGGAAGGATTGTATCCATGAGGAGGCAGAGGAGGAGAAGTGGGCTGCGATAGATAGGTGACTGCAGAGGATTTCGTGGTCGACTAAATTGAAAGCCGCTGAGAGGTCTAAGAGAAGTAGGATTGCGGCATTACCTTTGTCTTTGATTTCATCGTATTGACGTATACCTAGCAGTTGGTTAGATTCTAGATACTCCTGAATCTGGATGTAGGCGACTCTGTCCAGGATTTTTAACAGGAAAGGGACAGTGGTGATGGGTCTATAATTTGTTGGTATGGCTGGGTCTAGTGGTTGTTTTTTTAGGAGAGGGAGAACCCAGGATTGTTTTAGGTTGCTGGGGACAGAGTTGTTAGTGAATGAAAGGTTAATTAGCTTGGTGATAAAAGGGGAGAGGTCGCTGGCTGTGGCTTTTATTATCTGAGCAGGACAGCTGTCCCCTTCACAGTTAGATGGTTTTAAGGAGGTGATGATTTTTTGGACTTCTAAGATAGTTACTTTCTTAAAGGTGAAGACTATATTATCTTTGATAGGAGTTGGAGAGCTAAGGATAGGGTTAGTGGTCTTGTTGCTGAAGAGTTGTTGACGTTTATCCTCAATTTTGGTTTGGAGTCCTGTAATTTTATTGTGGAGGGCGTTCTGGATGCTGGTGCACCAAGGTTTATCCTTTGAGCAGGTGTCTGGAAGTGGATTGGGGTTTTCTAGCTCCTTTAGTATTTTAAATAGTTTGATAATAGAACTCCGATAACGAAATGGCCTCTTTTTTTTAACAGGATGATATATATTATAATGGTAATGTATGGTATGGGGTGATGGGAGACCCCCCATGAGGCAACAGTTCAAATCATGGAAATTGAAACACCTAGCACAGTTCACACTATGAGGTGATAAGAGATCTATACCCAACATAACTGTTTAGAACCAATTACTTTCAAAGACTGTCCCAGTAAAGTTTAAACTGGTACCCTACTTGCTCTGCTTTACTCATTCAAACACAATATGTAAATTTAGTACAATTAATTTTCAAAAGTCAAATATAGCAAAAATCAATTCAGTAATGATGATTAAAGAAAGACAAGACCGGTGTGATTACAATAGTACATAACATGTATCAGCATGTTGCTCAAAACATAGCTGCCACAATAGTAAACAAAGGTTAATAAGAATAATCGACAACACGAGACAGCATGACTTTGTTTTAATAATTATTATTCTTTCTAGTATTATTATTTTACAAAGACCCATCAGGTCTCAACAAGTCATTTTGCACAGTGAACACATCAATGTGAGGCAAACACAAAAACACGTTCAATTCGACCATACACATCTTCACATACTTAACTAGCAACTGATCCCAAAATATGGCCGCCGTTAATAAAACAGGTGTAGGTCTAGGTTGCTAAGCAACAGCAGTATTAACAGAACATAACCCAGCAGGGACGCAGAGCCAACTAGAACATATTCGTACGAGGACGAGAACAGAAGGTAAGTGTGCATGAGGGGCTCCCCAGGCAACACCTTTTTTGTAGACACACGAGTAAAAACGTGAATCCGCTCATGCTCCAACAGCGATGCCAATATTAATAGAAAAAGCATTTCTGAACCATGTTAGCGTTCTCGCATTGCCGAGATGTTTTTTAAGCGGAAACACTAAAGGACTGTAAACACTGAATGACATCGCAACAGGTGTTTCCAAAAAAAATAACATACAAAATAAAATCTGTGGAAGTTTTACAAAAAACGTAGCGGGTATTTTCATAATGCCAATCAAGATGTTAATTAATACGGGGAAATGTTTTAGGACTAAGCAGGCGATTTTGTATGTATAGAAAATACCGCAATGGAGGCTTTATGAAATGCATGTCCCCATAGAAAAATTCAGGAATATATCAACACAACATGCAGATTATAGCGCACTACATTGAATCCTCAGAATTATTTTCAAGTTAAAATGGGATTTGCTCACGAATAGGATACGTTTGTATTCATCACATATACGTATATTTTTTCAATCAGCTTGGGATTTAACCCGTGACTTACAACAAAAGACAGAGGTAGAAACGAGAACAAGTACCAATGGGTAAGCTCCTAAAGCTCAATACCATACGAACCATTTATTATCAAGATGGTCAAGCAAATGCAAAGAAATAAGAAAAGAGTTACTGATGAATGTTTACAATGTTAAAGCACATACCGAAAGAAACTAATGTTTTCATTTTTTATTATATTCTTTTTTTGATGTCTCTTCTACCATTCCTAAACACTCCTACTCTTTACCCCTCCCTCAATGGCCAATCTTTTTGAATGGATATTTTGTAATGACTGTTAGAAATTACAAAAATATACTTTGATTTTGTGAATTTGTAAAAATAATAATGAGCCCTGATTTGAGAAAGACGGAGAACCCGTCAAAACACATGTTATCACAGAGGGCACTGTTGTAACAATAAAACTCCCATAACTACATTGGAAAACTGAGAAAAGAGTTATGTAATCCTTTCTTACTCAGAAAAACGAGGGCGCATGGGTCCAATGTTAAAGTAACTGCCAAATTTTTGTTAAAGGGACGTTATGGTTAAGTTGCACTAATAAAAACCTTCGAAATCCACTGAAAAAACTTTGTTAAAGGGACGTTATGGTTAAGTTGGACTAATAAAAACCTGTGAAATTCAAAGAAAATACTTTGTTAAACGGACGTTATGGTTCCAAGTAAAACCGAAAAACCCCTGAAATTCGCCAGTTATGGTAAGCTAAGCAACCATAACTCGCGCCACCACCGTGCACTGCTAAGACTAACACCCAGGACATCAAAGATGACAACACAAATGTCATTGATGACATCACTGATGACATCACATATCTGGGCCACTTGTTTTTGTTCCTTGACATATATAGGCCAGGTGGTTTTGTTCACTGCAGTCAGAATAATACAATTTAAAAAGGTGCTATATATCTAGATGTTAACATTGTCATATGTTCTTTATGTACTTTCCTTAGGGTTTGGTCTCAGCTCATGGTGCACATACATGGGGAAATGAGCAGGCCTCAAACACACAATTCATTTGTATACATGAAGATGAACTTTAATGTCCTTTCTTCCTTACTTTAGTTTCGCTGTATGTGCCTCTGATTTGTATGCATTGTGGTGCTTCATATGTATTGTTTGTTCCAGCACACGTGCTGTAAGTCTTTCATAGGTTTTTATTAGTCCAAGTTAACCATAAGATCCCTTTAACAAAGTTTTTGCAGTCAATTTCAAAGGTTTTTATTAGTGCAACTTAACCATAATGTCCCTTTAACAAAGTGTGTTCATTGAATTTCATAGGTTTTTACCAGTGCATGCTATTTTCCTACAACTTACTAATATCATACTTACCCAATATAGCAATATTTGAGTCCAATATCCAAATTTGCACCTTAAAACCATTTCACACCATCTGGACTAATTTTTAACACTTCTATACACTTCTTGCAACTATTTCAACTAGTTTTGCATCCGTAGATGTCTACGAACATCTGACTTCATAGCAGACCTTCCGGGCAGTGCCACATGAACATACACTGGCGCGCGGCTTGATGACGTGTCTGACAACCCGTCCGCACTTCACGATAAGATCTCTGCTTGGCGGACAGTTCGGAAATGCATTTTCTACTAATCTAGGAACTTCCGACTTCAAAATTTCCCTTGCACAGCTCCAACACCTATTCCTACTCATTATCCATTAACAATCTAGTACACAGTACATACTTTTAGCAAAACTGCTATTTATCTTAAAATGCATCAGCTAATGCCATCCCTCCTCCCCAAGAGCCACCACCACTCCTGTAATCAAGTAGCATGAGAAACAGTGCCCCCTAACTTAGAAATAACACACGCGCAACATTTTCCCTTGTCCACCTACCCCTCCATATTAGTGTTTGGTTGCTCTTCCTTCATTTCCCTTCCCACCTTTCATTCTCAGCTCTCCTGCCCAAAACAATACATCCAAAAACAACAAACGACAAATTCCTTTAGGAACCACCTTTCACAGCTAAAAAATAGAACTAAAAAAAAAATGTACTGACTCCATCTACTTTATATTTCTCAATAAAGTACATAGACTAAGTAACATTTTCCAACATTTCCATTTGCATTTTGTGTTATGCTAATAGGAATATTGTGGCGTTCATCCTCTGTTCCAGGGGACTGGAACGCTGGATACTCTGCAGCCCAAGTTATCAGCCCAAGCGAAGCGAGGTTGGATAACAAGGTCTCTGGACCATTACCCCCCATTCCAGCCCCTGAAATGGGGGATGAAGACCATTTGCACCATAGGTTCCCAAAGCGGGAACCCGGGGTGCTAAAAAATAGGATTTTTCTTCCAACACCGGGACGCCTCTGGCGTCCAGGTGTAGGAAGGAAAATCCTTTTCCAGGATAGCCACCATGGAAAGGGAAAGTGAGGGTTCCATAGAGGGCCCCTCTTTGATTCAATAGCAGCCTGCAGAAGGCTATAAGAGAACCCTATGACCATATTACCACAAGCACATTTTTCTTCCCTTTCAAATCTATCCTAATTTTTCTTCCCTTTCAAATCTATCCTAATTTCGAATAACTTTACCACAAAGCCAGACCCAGGTGGACATGGCCGCTTTAATCCTATGTTTTGTCCCTTGTGATCATGGCCAGTCGCCAGATTGTCCGGATCATGACCTTATTCCATAACCCAGACAATCTGACCACTGCCCATGGCCACAGGCTACCCTTCAGTCACTAAAGGTATACCGCTATTCTTTTTGTTGCTACATTATGACACTTGTCAAATAATAAAACACTGGCACATTTGCAAAACCATGCTTGTAGGTCCTTGCCAATGCTCCTTACGCAAGTTTGCTGGAAATCCACCCATGTTTTATTTTTTCAAAAGTGTCAAATGTATGCACATACAATCATCACATAACCTAGCCCCCACTTGACAAAATCCATTCAGACCTTACGAAAACATCTAAATCTAAATCTATAATCTTTTTGCAAACCTTTGTGTAGATTTGTCAAATGGCACCACATTTATAAGCCTTTACAATATTTTGGGACCGCCACTCTAATTTTGCTCCCTCTCAACAGAATCCCACCAAACTTCGCAAAAACATGTATATCTTGATCTATTATCAGTTTGCCAAATGAAGTGTAGATTTGTCAAATGGCACCTCATTTATAAGCCCTTACATTATTTTGGGACCCCCCTCTAATTTTGCCCCCTCTTCACAAAATCCTACCAAACATCAGAAAAACATTCATATCGAAATGTATTATCAGTTTCCCGAATTAAGTGAGGATTCGTCAAATGGCACCTCATTTATAAGCCTTTACATTATTTTGGGACCCCCCCTCTAATTGTGCCCCCCCATGACAGAATCCCACCAAACCTTGCATACCCACTCAGAATCATCCCAGGAATATACCTGCAGAATTTCATGCAGTTCTATTAAATGGCGCCAAAGTTATAAGCCATCCAAGAGCTGCATTTCACCAACCCTGTATTGCTAAGGTGTTCGCGAACTTTCACAGGACTGTTCGCGAACATCCGAACTGTTCGCGGACTTTCATGGCAAAAAACACCCATTTTATTTGCTTCTTGCAGCCATATCCCATCCCATCCTCATCACCCCTCACTTCCCCAGAGATGATTTGATAAGTTTGACAAGTGGAATGCTGCGTTTTTTCATATGTTTTTAATGTGATGTCCGCGGACATCAGCTGCTGTCTGCAAATCCAAGATGGCGGCCGTTTCCAAAAATCTGACGCACTTTATGCTCCTCACCATCCAATCAGCGAACACGTTGCATGTCCGCGGACATGAGCAAGCCGATTAGCCAATCAGGACACTGTCCGCGGACCGAACAGGGAAGTGTGTCCGCGGACCGGACATAGATATCACTAATTTTTTGTGACCTACTTTTTGGTCATTTTAAAAAAAACTACTGGAAGGATTTTCACCAAATTTTACAAAAGCACGCTTTCGGGACCAAGCCGCTGCTCCTGCCGCAAATTTGCTGAAAATCCGTCCAGCAGTTTGGGCTGTAGGCATGAGCAACGTTTTTTCCCCATTCAGTCTATGGGAAAAAAAGTCATTTTGGGACCCCCCCTATAACTTTGCCCCCCCTTGACCAAACCTCACTAAAAAAAATTCAGAGTGGGCCATATACTTTTTTTTGCAAAGTTTGGTGAGGATTCGTCCAGGGAGAGCGAAGTTATAAACCGCCCAAAAAGTGCTCTTCCTATGGAAACAGCAACTTAACCATAACTACACGGCCACGGAAGGCAAATGAGCAGGCTTGTCATGGGATAGCGCAGGGGTTGGGGAGAGGAGCTTCTGGAGGGAAGGATAGCTTCATGCTATCCCCTATTTAATCACAGCAGTCTTTTCCTTATTCATATCAGTGATATAATATTTGATGGTATTTCCACTTAAAAAGGTTTATTAGTAAAGTCATTGTACATCTGTTTTACGGTCTTCATTTTTCATTTCTTTATTTTTTACCAATTACATTATTCACAATTATAAAACTATACATTAAATTGGAATATCAGTTAATTATGTATGTGTTTTACATCTTTCTTTTTAACGTTAGGTAATTATTTATGGGTTATTTTTTATTTAAAAAAGTCTATCATAAAAATATGCACACAAAATACATGGTCATTTATATGTATTTGAATAATTACTCATGTGTCTTTCTATCAACCCAACAACTTAATTTAACATTTAACTGAATAGCTGACCCTTTTCAGTTCTGGCAATTAATTGTAATTGGTTATTTATAACTTGTTTAATACCCAGCGGTTTCTAAGCGCAGACCCGGGGATCGAACCTGTGTTGCTCCACCTCATATTGCTTCCAAGGCAAGCGCGTTGCCTCTGAACTATCCTCCTGAGAATTAGCTGGTGATTTAGTGCCACCAATAAACCAAAAGTATTGTATAGGAGTAGAGGTAGGTAGGAGATGGCATGTTTGGAGGGAAACACAGTCTGTGAGTGTTGTTTGGCATTTTACCCACCCACTGATCTCCCATGGCCATTCTCACCCACTATCTGCCCCTCCCAGCCCCAAACACACTCTCCTGGGATTTCTTTGAGTTTACTTTACGATGCAGTAACATCAACCTTTGTGCAGTATGTGGCCTGCCAGTGTTATTTCTAAGCTGTCTTTTCAGAGATAATGGTTTATTTGAAGATGTATAGGAGATCCTCGTCTAATAGAAATGTCTTAACCAAGTATGCCTGCAGCCACTTGATTTATAAGCAAAATGTGTGTCATCACATCTGATCTTTGCACTGAAGTTCTGTTAAGCGCAATCATTGGCAAAGCCAACAATTTTGGTTTATTTATAGGCAATAAATTGGCATTTTCCAAGCACTGGCGTCGTATGGGCAGGTACTGCATTTTCCATATGTAGGTAGTACAATTCTGACAATGGGCCTCATCAGTAGTTGGGCTGTATCTCAGCAGTAAATGTGCCAGGATACCGCTCAACACTATTAGTGTTACCGCAACTCAGTCTGGTGCAATTTGCGCCAGATCCTGAGTTGCGGTAGCACTGTTAGTCCCCATTTATGGGGCTTTTTGGCATTATTACCGTCGGCAGAAATAGCGCCAGCGGTAATAGCGCAGAAAATGGCAGAAAGGGGAGGTTTTTACCTCCAGGAAAAAGCGAGAGGTAAATCTCACACTTTACACCCAAATTTGGGATTGGGTGGAATGGTAATGCAGCGGTAATAGCGTTACCTGCGCATTTTGACCACTCTGCCTAACCCCTGATGAGGCCCAATGCCTGGTAAATGCCTATCCCATGCCTACACAAAGCCAAAACTGTTGGTTTCTGCCAATGCCTTTTAAGAAATGCTACATGCAGTAAGAATGTGGGGTAAACATGTTTTTTGCCCTTGTTTTCTGTCCCATAAGTGAAGAGGCTGGCTCACATTATCATTCCGTTTTCAATGGAGATGCACAATAAAGAAAGGGGTCATAACCGACCCTTCCATGCATCTATTTTATCATGGGACTTTAATGGTGATGCGTCACACATGCATTTCTATCGCTTACACCACTATGGACGTGCATTCGAATCATTTGTATCTTTTCCAATAACAACAACAAAGGGTAAAATTAAATCTTGCACGCGTATGCGTTTTCACTACATGCAGTATTTAAAAATACTAGATGGCGCAAACAAACCCATAGCAGATCAGTGCACATTAGAAGACAGCATGTGCCGAAAGCTACTGTTCACAGAAATGGCCAGAGGGTGGGCATGGCATGAATAGTGAGTAGGCAAAAACGTTACTTATGGTTAAAGGTGGGAACCTAAGAATCATTCATTCTAGGGTTTATCTTGGGTTGCTAAGTCACCCTCATTGAGAAAATCTCTGGTTATTTGCGTAAACTTGAGCAGGGTCAACTAAACAAAGATGAGGCAAAGCCGAAAAAAAGTATACAGTACATCATACTTTTTTCTTTTGAGGATAAACTATTGAAAGTAAGCCTCATAAGTGTTGCCATTGCAGAACTCACCTCCAAATGATGCCTTCCAGAATTCTATTCCAGGATATTTCAATTAGAATATAAAAAGTGATAAACCAGAAGTAGGTAGCTTTATACATATTAGGTTAAGAGTTAAGGATTGGGTATTAACTTAATCTTTTTAAGTGGACCTCATTATCAATTTTCCGGTGCGGATTTAACGCTGTATACCGGCAGGTTTGCACACCATCAAAGTACAAGTTTGCCGGTGGGGTGGAGGAATTACCTCCAGCTAAGTACTGGAGGTAATTCCACCCCGCCCCCCCCCCCCCTACCTGCAAAAAATAGCCAGTATTACCGGTGCCAGTAATACTGGCCAGCAAATCCTCCATGGAGTCCTATTGGAATGGGGATTTACCGCCCTTACTGGACTGAGTGCTGGTAACGGTAATACAGTATGCCGGTATCCTGGTGGATTTACCGCCAGGATACCAGCAAACTTGTAATGAGGCCCACTGTCTTGCTTCTTAAAGAAACCTATTCTTTCTCTTTATCGTCTCCATCCTCCCTATCCCAGTCTTCATCCTCCTCTCCATGCTTTCTAGTCGAAACGAACATGCAGGCACCAATCGACAGAGAAAGCTGATTGAGGAAAGTGGTGAGCAAACTGCTAATACTTCAACCTGCAGAAAATATAAGCAAGTCCCCCTACTCACAAAGAGGAGATGTGTTTTGTAGAATGGATTCTTGCAACACAAGTGCCACACAGCCTGGCCATACTTGCTTCTATCACAGACACCCAGAAAGGCACTGGCCTCCTTTACACTTATAAATGCATTGTGTGCATTTTAGGCGCAGTGCCTTAAATAGATCATCATCAGCTATGTACATCCGTATCTGATCACTCAATTGTTTCAACCACTATCTCTTTTCCACCCTCTGACCTTTTCTGAACACTTGCTTCACCTGTTACTAAAAGGTAATTTAAAACCTTCTGCTGTTCCCCTTTCCCTCCGACCTAGAGTTCTCTCTCTCCTCCTTCACACCCGATACCTCTTCCACCAACACTGCTTTCTCCAGCTTCCAATCCCTACTATATGACTCATTTTCCCCTCACTTACCACTGCTTACTTTCACCCTTTAGTTCCAGCACCCTCAACCTTGGGTCACCCCATTCATACGCTCTCCGCACAGACATGCCTTGGCTGCTGCGCAAATGGGGGCGTACCCACTCCCATGAGGACAAGCAACTCTACCTCTCTGCCCTGAACGCTCTCAAGTCCACTCTTGATAAAGCTAAAAGGAAATTCTACCTAACCCTCATAGACTCTCACTCCAACCATCCTCACCAGCTACAGGGCACCCAAAACTCACTCTTCACTCCTCCTAAGTCTATGACTATCAACTCCACTCTCACAGCTAATGACCTAGCGGAATAGTACACTGCAAAAATGACCCAAATTAGGGACTCTCCCCTGACCTTCCTCACACTTCCTTCTACTCTACCATCATTCTCAGCCCCCATCTCCCACTTTAGTCACACTAATACTGATGAAGTGCTATCTCTATTGATGAAGGATAATAGCGCTGTTGCCCCATCACACCCTCTTGCTCCTCAGCTAGTCAAGCCCATTGCCCTCATAGTGGCCTCTCATCTCGCTGAACTCTTCAACCTGTCCTTTGACTCTGCTTCCTTTCCCTCTGTTTTCAAAACATCCACAGTCATCTCTCTCCTAAAAAAGCAAGAGGCTGACCCAAAGTTACCGGCTAACTTTTGCCCTGTGTCTCTCCTTCCACACTAATCTAAAGTGCTCAAAAGGGATGTGTTCCACTGTCTTACCAATTTCTTAGACATCCACAAACTTCAAGACCCCCTACAAGCAGGTTTTCGCTCCTGTCACTCCACTGAAACTGCTCTCATAAATGTGTGCAACTTCATCGCCTCTGCTAAGCACTCAAACCTATCCTCTATCCTAATTCTCCTTGACCCGTCTGCTGCCCTTGACACTGTTGATCACTCTAATCTCCTTAATATTCTCTTTCTTCTTGGGATTTGTGATCAAGCCCTTACTTGGATTGAATCCTACCTCCACCTCACCAATTCCCTGTCCCCTGGAGTAACAGCGTCTCTCAACTCACTTCTCTAACTGTTCCACAAGGGTCTGTCTTGGGTCCGCACCTCTTTACACTCAACACTTCTTCTCTTCGGGCAATAATATCCTCCTTTGGGTTCTCGTATCAACTCTTCACGGACAACACCCAAATCTTCTCTTTTCCTGAACTGTCCTCTGATCTCTCTATCAAAATGTCCAACTGCCTCTCTTCTATTAAATATTGGATGGCTTTGCACTCTCTGATGTTAGAGGTACTCTTCTTCCCTGCCAAAAGCTCTCTCATCTCTTCCTCTGCCTATCTAGTTCCCAACTGACACTCTCCCCTACTCTTCTTCAGCTAGAAACCTCAGCACCATCTACAACCCTTCTCACACCTTCATTACTTTCATCTCCAAAACTGGAAAAGCAGCTCACCTCAACATCCTAAATATTAGGAAAATCATGCACCTCCTTCCTTTTAAAACAGCCAAACATCTCTTAACCATTATTGTCTTCTCTAAACTGGACTACTGTGCCAGTATCCTCTCTGGTTTCCCCAACTATGCTTTCTGGCCTCTTGAAGAGATCATTAACTTCGCTACCAGGACTCTCTTTGAACACCCCCAATTCACACCCCCACTTCACACCTACTTCCTCATACAGTCAACAGGCTGAATGGCAAAACAGGGCCAGATTCACCTGGCTCACAAATCTATCCACAGTAAGGCACCACTGTATCTATCCTCCTCTATAAGCCTTTTCATAATCTCCGATCTGCCTCCTCGACTACCCTTGTGGCTCCTTGCCTTCCCTGTGCTTCCTCTCGCTTCAGCTCTTTCTCTCTTCTTGCTCCACTTGCATGGAATCCTCTTCCCCCGGACATCCGAGAAACCGTCCACATGGATTTGTTGAAAACTAAAAGCCTACCCCCTCCCCTCTGATTTACCCTCTTAACATACCTCTCATCTGCCTTCTAGCTAACATTTTTCCCTTGACTCTAACCTGCCTCTGCCTCTCACTTCCTCTGCCTCCATTTTAGCACTTCACCCATCATGGTCATGTCCTGAGCACAGCTGGCCGTACCGCCTACCAGCACTTAAAAATGTGTAATGTTTGTTGTCCTTAATCCATGTATGTCCACTTATGTAATGTCCCCGGTGACTGTTCCATTTGCTCACCTCGACAGCCTGGTCAGAATGTCACAAAAAACTCACCCCATTGTAAGACGTTCACTGCTTCCCGTTAAATCTGATTTCTTATCTATTGCATGTTCTTTTGTGATTGAAAGAACATTGTTCCTCATGTATGTATATACATATGTGTATATATATTACACAGACACAGTAGTGGCTGTGTAGTTATGGTTAAGTTGCTGTTTCCATAGGAAGAGCCCTTTTTGGGTGGCTTATAACTTCGCTCTCCCTGGACGAGTCCTCACCAAACTTTGCAAAAAAAAGTATAGGGGTCATTGTTTGTTGAGGTTTGGTCCAGGTGGGGAAAAGTTATAGGGGGGGTTCCAAAACTTCTTTTTTTCCCATAGACTGAATGGGGGAAAAACTTTGCTCACGCCTACACGCCAAACCGCTGGACGGATTTTCCAAGAGCAGCGGCTTGGTCCCGAAAGCATGCTTTTGCAAATTTGGTGAAAATCCGTCCAGTAGTTTTTTTTTAAATGACCAAAAAGTAGGTCACAAAAAATTTGTGATATCTATGTTCGGTCCGCGGACACACTTCCCTGTTCGCTCCGTGGGCAGTGTCCTGATTGGCCAACCAGCTTGCGTCATGTCCCCAGACATGCAACGTGTTCGCTGATTGGACGGTGAAGAGCGAGACGCGCGTCAGATTTTCGGGAACACCCGCCATCTTGGATTCGCGGACGTCTGCGGACAGCGCGGTGAAACTTGGTGGAAAAATACTATTTAGTAGAGTGTGTTGGTGTGTAAAACTGTTTGGGGAGGGTGGGGGAGTAAGAGATGGGTTAAATGTTGTATTTATTTAGGTGGTAGACCGCCCTGTTGTGTTTGCTTTGTCCGCGGACAACGCAGATGTTCTGAAATGTTCTAAATAAACAAAATGGGGGTGTTCTGAGGACACTACGCCTGTACGTATTGTTCACAAGCAAGCTGAAAGTGTTCTAAGAACACTCGCAGTGTCTTGAAATGTTCGAAAATAAACTAAATGGGTGTGTTCCGAGGACGGTAAGCCTGTCCGTTTTGTTCGCAGGAAAGTTGAATCTGTTCTAAGAACACATCATGTGTCCTGGGATGTTCGTCAATAAACAAAATGGGGGTGTCCTGAGGACGGTATGCCTGTCCGTACTGTTCGCAAGCAAGTTCAAATTGTTCTAAGAACACATGAAGTGTCCTGGGATGTTTGTAAATAAACGAAATGGGGGTGTTCTGAGGACACTACGCCTGTACGTATTGTTCGCAAGCAAGTTGAAACTGTTCTAAGAACACTCACAGTGTCCTGAAATGTTCGAAAATAAACAAAATGTGTGTGTCCTGAGGACGGTATGCCTGTCCGTTTTGTTCGCAGGCAAGTTGAAACTGTTCTAATAACACATGCAGTGTCCTGAAATGTTCGCCAATGGATGAAATGGGGGTGTCCTGAGGACGCTGTCCATATTGTTCGCTGGCAAGATGGAAATGTTCTTAGAACACATCATGTGTCCTGGGATGTTCGTAAATAAACAAAATGGGGGTGTCCTGAGGACGCTATGCCTGTCCGTACTGTTCGTAGGCAAGTTGAAACTGTTCTAAGAACACTCATCATGTCCGCGGACATTAAAAGTGCTAATATGGCATAGTTAAAATGTTTGACTCTATGGGTGTGATATGCTGCGGTGGATATGGTCATGCTCCCAAGACTCTATGCCCTGGCCACAAACACTGCAGCATATTACACCCATAGTGGCTTGTAACTTTGGGATCCAACAACAAATGTATAAGCAACGAAGTTATAAGCCACTATGGGTGTGATATGCTGTGGTGGTTTTGGGCAGGGCCTATAGTCTTGGGTGCATGGACAAGACCACATTCATAAGCACCAAAGTTATAAGTCACTATGGGTGTGATTTGCTGTGATGGTTGTACTTATTATAATATAATTACTGTTTGGTTTAGTGACTGGAGTACATGTATTTCTTGTTTATTTCTGTGATAAAAGAAAAGATCATGTTAGTATTGGTAGTTTGTAACGACTTATAACATTGAATAATCAACATTTTTTTTACCCTCATATTTAGTAGATTACAAACCAGTGTACTGTGCAATTTGCTCAGTTTCTGTGTTTGTTTCTAAAATCATTTGGTCTGTGGGAGAAAAAAAATCCATGTTGGATTAAAACAAAAACCTTTTTTGTTATGCTACAGTCTATTTGTTTGTTTTCAGTGTTTTTGGAGCAGTTAGATACCTGTTGACATATTCTAACAGTCTATTTTTTGTTATAATGAAGTGGTATTGATTTATCTGTTTGGATATTGTAAAGGTTTGGGGTAGTTAGCTACCAGTTGACATATTCTAACTGTCTATTTTTTCTTATAGTGTAGTGGTATTGATTTATCTGTTTGGTTATTGAAAATCTTCGGGCAGTTAGATACCAGTTGGTGTATTCTAACTGTTTATTGTTTGATATAATTTAGTGGTATTCATTTATCTGTTTAGTAGTTGTAGAATCTTGGGGCAGTTAGATACCTGTTGGCATATTCTAACAGTCTATTTTTTGTTATAATGAAGTGGTATTGATTTATCTGTTTGGATATTGTAAAATCTTGGGGCAGTTAGATACCAGTTGGCGTATTCTAATTATCTATTATTAGATATAATTTAGTAGTATTAATGTATCTGTTTAGTTGTTGTAGAATCTTGGGGCAGTTATATAGCTGTTGGCATATTGTAAAAGTTGATAGTTTTTTAATAGAAGTTTAGTTAATGTTTAAGTACAGTTTAGTTAATAAATTTTGGTTTTAAGAACATTAAATAAGCATTTGTAAGATTTGCAGGTAATCTCTGCTTTAGAGTAATGGTACTATCATTACATTCGAACCATCCACATTTTTTTAATATATGCAGTATAGTGACCTGCATTGGTTGTGGCTCCTGTGTGGTAGATTATACCTATTGTTGTGAAGGTTTTCTTACCAAGTGATACTTGACCATGTGTGCATCCAGTCAGCTTGCAGTTGTTTTTGGTACCATCTGCATTGTAACATAGAAGCATTAGTATTACGTATTTACTATGTGTTTGTATTAGTAAGGTGGAGCGATTATCCGAATTGCAGGTAGTACATAATCTACCATGGTTTGCATTTTGTACAAGTTGCTGAAATGGAACAGATTCACAATTAGGTATTGATACATACACAAAGCGCTCATTGGGGATTTGTTCTTGTGTCACATTGTTGCAGAGAGTGCATGTATGTTTCCACATGTATGAAATCTGGAAGATTTCATTTATAGGTATGTTTTTGTTTTCCAGTACTTGTAGTAAGTACATTAAAAATTCTTGTGGGTCTTCCTGTGAGTTTATAGTGAATTTCACCATTCCAGCACAGTAGTCCAATTGTTGTCTCATTCCATAAGCACTATACGTGTTGTCAGGATTGTTTGTTGCGTTTCTATGAAGTACTAACATTTGCAAACACAATTGGTCTGTACTGTGTAAATGTTGTCAACAACTGGTGGTAATTGAAATAGAATATTCATTGCTACATTTGCGTAGCAATTTACACCAATTACATTTGAAAGTTTAAATGGACCAGGTAGTTCTGTATCTGAGTGCTTTTTTTGGAGTTTGTCTTCCTTCTTTGAAGAAGTACCTGGTTAACTTTCCCTAATAGGTTCTTTTTTGATTGTGGTACTTGATGAAGTATAAGTTTCTTTTAATCTCTTTGGAGGATTTGCAGTGATATCCTGTTGCATTTATGTTTGATTTAGTTTTCTTTTAGAACATTTTACTTTTTGTGGAATAGGATATGTTTTTAGAGGGGGGTGTATAGTGAACGAAGTCTACTGTATTCTGTAATGCAAGGAATATCAGCGTTTACTTTACTTGCATCAAAGTTGATTAGAAATAGACCGTCAAGTGTACGTAAGCCTGATAGTGCTACGTAGCTCATGCCTTCTTTAAAGACTGTGTTACCAATGTCTATCAATGCTTTGTCTAGGGTAAGACCTTGTGATTTATGAATGGTGACTGCGTATGCTAGAGTTAGAGAAAATTGTTCTCTGCGTATATACATGTCTTTGAAGAGAAGGAATTGAGCTGTTGAGCGTCCTATCTTTTTCACTTCTGAAAGTTTGTCAAAGAGAATATTGACAAACTGAATGTTGTTGTCACATGGGTATGTTTGAAAGCCAACAACTGTACCCAGTGCTCCATTAACTAGTCCTTGAACCACGTCAAGGTTACGTTTAAGCATTACTCTGCAATTTAAGGACAATTTTAATATTTTTTCCAAACCAGCTGTGTTGGAGATTGAATTTTCTAAACTATTTAGTCTTGTTGTGGCTTGTTCAGACATGGGTAGCGTCATACCATGTATGTCTAGTTTGTCTGTGGCGCTAATTTCAATTATTGGTTGCATTTCTTTTTTTAACATAGTTTCATTGAATTTGAAACAGCTTGCAAGAGTTGGCATTAAGGCCATACAATTGACATTTTTGTGGGCTAATTGTTCCATAACATCCGTAGCCCATGCATTATCGCCATAAAGTGCATGAATGTGCCGGGTTTTCAATATTGCTTGTGCTTCTTGAGATAATATACCAACTCTAATACTTTTTAAGATGTTGGCATAAGTGAGATCTGCAGATTGCCGCATGTTTTCTGTTAATTCTCTGTATTGGAAATGTTGCCAAAGGTTGACATTTCCAATGCTGCCAACAGTTTTACGGCAGAGTTTGTGTCCTAAGGTTTGAAAAATAGGCTCACCTTTCACTGGTGTCAATTGAAGAAGATCTTCGAAAACAATCATGTGTTTTCCTCAAAAGAGCTCTTTGTAGTTTGTTTTGAGCACTTCTTGTAATCTGAGGTGAATCAAAGCCAACATTAGGTTGGAGACCATGCTCACTTCATCTATTAGTAGCATTTTAATTTGTTTTAATACTCTGCGTAGTTCCATTGCAGCTTCTGTAGAAAGTTTGTAATAGTCTAATTTGTTTTGCTGTTCTACTGGCAGGAGTAGTAATCAGTGTAAAGTGACACCGCCTTTGTTGTAGGCAGCTAAACCTGTGGGGGCAGTTACAACAGCTGACAGTTTGTTGTTTGTCAATTGTTGAAGAAATTTACTGATGATTTTGATTAAGAATGTTTTGCCAGAACCAGCATCACCACTGACGTACAGTAGTATAGGTTTGTAATTTTGGCAGTTGCATTCTTTGTTTTCATGTTGTACACCAAGTGCATTTTCTTTTGTTACTTCTTCAAAAATGCTACGTTGCTCATTGTTTAGTTTTGATTGTAGTATAGTTAAGTCTTCTTTATCTTCATACTGAGACATGGTGTTTTCTACTTCTGTCATAGCTAATTCTACCTCATGTGTTATTAGTGGCTCTCCCAGTAGTTCTTGGCTTCCTGTTACAGAAGGTTGACTACTGTCAGAAGTGTCCTTATCTAGTTGGGCCTGGAGTTCTTCTTTGTGTTGCTGTTCATTGTGCAACATTGTTTTGTACTGTGTAAAGTTTATATCAGTTATAGTGCTTTCATTTGCTTTGAAAGCGTCTTCATAGGAGTCATAGTTATCTAGTATTTCTTCTTCTTTTCTCCATGGTTTAAAAAGTTGTAGCAGGGACATGTAATATAGTTCTTTATGATGAAGAGTCTTTAATGACAATTTGATAGGATTAATTAAATTTGGTTTGGTGAGTTTTACTAAGCTGCCCGCACAATTTGTCACTCTGTATTTACCTTTTTTTTCATCAGGTGTTATATTATTTTTGTATGTGAAGTTTTGGGCTATGTGGTATAGACACATGGTTTCCAAAGTGGTACTTCTGTTTGGGTAGTATGTGTCCAGTAAATTGTTTTTTAAAATGTCTTGGCTGTTGGGATCATGTTTGGCTATTGTTTCTATATCTTCATATGATTTTAGAACTCTTTTTCTAGATTTAGCAGGACCAAGACTTAGCCACACTATATTTTCAGATTTTCCATACAAAGCAGTACCAGTTAAACGATCTGCTGCTTCATAGGAGCCACATTCTCTATGGGAGAGCATTTTTATGCCCAAGCTGTATAATTTCTGAGACAGTGTTTTGTCTGATGACAGGTCATTCCAGAGATCTTGGAGCTCTGTTTTTTCTGCTTTGGTTAAGTATGCTGTAACATATCGTGCAACTGCAGTGGAATTGTCTGCAATGTACTGCACATCTATGTTTTCATTCCATAAGTGGGCAATGATTGCATTGTAATCATTGACATATTTTTCTTCTTCTGTTCTTTTTATGTAATATGTATTTTTAGGTGATTTACCTTTAACAGTATGTTTAACTGAAGACATGAAGTTGTTCATTTGACCTGTTTTTGTAACCGGTCTAGGGAAACCAAAGCGGCATTTAGTGTAGTATTTCCCTTTGTTTTTGTATTTGCGACGACAATATTTGCCACATTTGTGTCTTTGAAATTGTAAAATGTGTGCATGAAGATCACTATTTGTTGCTTCTGATGGAATTTCACAAGTGACATATTTTTCAATAAACTGTAACACAGTGGCGTCATTGTCTTGACCAAATTTAGGAGCATCTTTAATCCATAAAAGCATGTGGATATGTGGTGCTTCTCTGGCTTGGTATTCTTTTCTCCAAAAGAAGAGTTGCACTTCTCCGAGGAGAGGAACAGTTTTATTACAAATAAAGTGTAGCATAGCAATGAAGCAATGGTGAAAATATCTTGAAACATTAACAGGATCTAGAGAACAAAGTTCTCCAGGTGTTACTATATCTATGTTTGTTTTGTTTTTGTTTGATATGCGTAGGAAATCATGTAAATCTTCCCATGCATATTCTGCACAACTTAATGTAACAAACCAAGTGGGTGGGCCAAGGTTTCTTATCATACAACGTACATCTCCATGACCTTGAAACCAGTACTCTTTTGTACCACGCATGTTTGCTAATAGATTTGTAATATTTGATTGTAAAACCTGATCTTTTTGTTGCACTTTTTGTAATAATTGTGTAGCTGGGATCAGTGGATCCCACTGATCATGATCCCATGATCAGTGGGATCCTGATTTTAATGTGTGTGCAACTCCGTAACATAAGGTTGCTAGTTCACTTTCAAAAAATAGGTGGAATATGTATTCCACATTTTGTCTAAATCTGGGATCTTCAGAATACATCCATAACGAGCGGTATTCTGATGCTGTCATTTGAATAGGTCTATCATCGTACCTACCTCCTTTGCCAGTAGGAAAGAGTAGAGGAAAAGCACATTCTTCTATACTTTTTTCCCATATGCTGATTGGTGATCCTTTTGTTTGACGCATTTGGTACGTTTCTAGTGCATCTTCTACGGTGTCATTAGAGTGCAATGGATGAATTGTATAATGGTCTAAAGTATTGGATATTGTAGCAGGACCTAGGAGCTCAAATTGACCAGCTTCTTGTGTCTCTTGAATTATTTCAGTGGTATCCTTCAAGTTTTCTTCAATATTAATTTCTTTGTAGTATTCATTATTGTCTTTTAGATATTGCAAGGCTTGTCTAACTTTATGTAAATCTACCAGTTGTTGCCAATTCTTTTTGTCTTTTGTAGGTACACCATTTACTAAGATAATTAAAGATTGCTCCATGGGATGTTGCACTCCTAGAGTGTGCACATTTTGTTTTAGATCTAATGGTAAATACACTACTTTTCCACGAATACCTTTCACTAATTCAGAGGGAGGTAATTTTGCTGTTTTTGGTTTAAGGCGTATTATTGCTTGAAAGGGGTGCACTGTTTGAATTATGATGCTCTCATATAAATTGAGTTGTTGTTGGGGTTTTGGTAGTGGAAATAATTCCAAATTATTTGTGATAGCACGTGAAGGAGTTTGGTTGTTGTCAAGTTTTGTAGTACAGTAACTGCAAAGTATTAAGGGGTCAGTTATTTTGTATTTGTTTTCTGCTATAAGGTAGAGAGCTAATTCAAACCATTTAGAATCTTCATTGTCTTCTATTTTGTATGTTAGGTCTACAGTTTTTGTGTTACTTTTATAAAAAGTTCTACGGCAACATACACACACATGGTTTGGTACTTCAGCAGATGTATTTTTAAATTTCAGCATTTCTTTTTTGTATGTATGTAGTAGAAGGCTGCCATGCATAGAGTTGGTGCTAATTTGCTTTAAATCTATTTCATTCTGTAAGTGGCTTTCACTTCCAAAATATTTTTCTGGATATAGTCGATTTCTTCAAGTAGGTCCTTTGCTGTACCATGTAGAAGAATGTTATTTAAATTGGCTAGTGCTAAAGCAGGACTTTTAACATAATACAGTTTATAGACTAGATTTCTTATAGTTGAATGATGTGTTGATATCATTTTGATATAATGGAAGGTGGTTTTGCAAGTAGGTCCTGAAATGCAGGCCAATGAATGTCCTTGTAGTCCTGTGTACTTGCGCACTGGACAGGTATCCATATTTTGCAGTAGTTTAATTTTGATTTTGTCTTTGCCTTTCACATATTGATTGAGGAGTTGGCGGAAAGACTTGAAAGATTTTTTGGGAATGTTACACATTGACGTGCATGGCCATTTGTATACTAGACGTTCTGATTCAGTTGAATGGAGAGGTAATTCTAAGTTTTCTGGGGATATTTTGTAAGCAGTATTTCTTGTTACATTATGGTATTATTAACTTTTTCATAACCTCGTCAACTGCTATGTATGGCAATTGTATTTGTTTGCTTTGCTTTTGTTTGTATGCTTCTTCATTAAAATATGGTTCTGTGCTTGTAGTGTGACTCCACTCACCTCCACAGATACTTAAGAAGTTATTTCTGTTGACATTTCGTTTATTGAGAAGTCTTTTTTGTAATTTAGTCATTAGTTTTGTTAGTGGTTTCATTTTGTTTAACACTAAAATAAATAACTTTCTTTTGAGAAGGATTGCACTGTCTATCAACGCTTCTAAGATTAATTTCCTATGATAGGTTTTAAGAGTTGTGCCTGATTTCTCTCCTGTTTTTATAAGACTTTGAAGGACTCTGTGACGGAACATTTTTACTAAAATACTTTTTTTTGTATGCTTACTTTGCACTATAGCAAGATTTATAGGAGCAGTTTTATCTGTAGTGGTAGCTGAATTTTTGTTAATTGCTTTCTGGTTCGTTTTACATTTTGATAGAGGAGGCAAAGTTTCTGTACTTGAAGCTTGTTTTGTTTCGCTAAATGACTGTATTAGCTGTTTTGTTTGAACTTTTTTTTACAAATTCTGCTAGAGATGGATGGATTTTGGACACTTCTATTTTCATTTGCTCTGCTTGTGCGTTGCTTTCTACGGACCTGATTTTTGGTAGGCATTCTTTAGGGTCTGTTGAAAATAAAGAAGGTATGGGTTGGGGTGTTCTGCAATGTATGTGTGATGTGTGCATGAGTGTCTGAGTAAGATGATAAAGATGTATGTGATGGTGTATGATTGTGCATTGGGCAACTACAACTCGTCAGGATGGGTATTCTTGAATTTATGTGCTACTAAACTGGGGCTCAGATGACAGTAGAAAGTAAGCTAGTGGTGTGGAGAAGTACAAATAGTAAATCTAATGATATACAATTAAAACAGTTGTTTGTTCTAAAATATCAAAATTCTAGGGGCTGAGTTGGGTCATTTGTGTGCCAAAAAATAGGAATTTGTGTGCCATTCTGCTTGTAAATCTCTGTTTAAGAAATGGGGATTTGTGGACAGAATGGTGCACAATCTCTATTTTTAGGCGCAGAAATAGCATGAATTAACCTTACAGCGTGTTTGAGTAATAGTACAAATATTATGGTGGTATTCAACTTACTTTTTTTCTGGAATGAGCAGGTTTCTTCTTAGTTGTTCTTTGTACTTCAAATTCGGCTGCTTCTTTTCAGGAAAATGGTCTTCACTGCAATTGTAAATGAAACAAATTAGTAATTTTGTTTGTATATAGCACTGTTTTTAATTTAGACATTGATTTTTTTAATTGACATTGACCCTCAGCGCCTTCTGCAAAACCATGAAAACTATCTTATTCACATAAGATGCGTCGCACCAGTTGAATACATATCATATGTTCTTAATGCATAAGCTGTATTGTAATGACTAACTGCACCAACCAAAATATCAGTTCTATGCCTTGTGGAATTCATAATGTACCACTGAATGCCACTATTCCTGTAACTAAGCTATTGCAAGTAACAGCGCCTCAATGCCCTTGGGCTGCTTGCGCGCTATATAAATATAAATAAATAAATGAATGTTCATGTTTTGTACAAGTATTGTTGTTTGATATTTGAACATTCTGTGTGCATGCAATTTTGTTAGAGTATGTTAACTCTTTATATTGTGCTTTAAATATGTTAGTTCAACATGCTTTGCAAATGTGTGTGTAAAAAGAAATTAAATAGCAGATAGGTTTGGAAGTGACAGTTGATTATAGGAGATGGAAAAAATGACAGTAAATTCATTTTATAGATTATACAAGCTAAAAGCCAGTTAATCTGTTTATATGAATCTATAAGAATTGTACATGTACTATAGAGAAAATATGCATACCTGTAGTTTGTGTTCATGCATATGGATATGCATGCAGCTGCAAGTAGAAATCTTGGAGACTTGTACAGTATTTCTTGTAGAAGGTGCTTTCCAATGATATGACACTTGTACTCAGAGAGATTAACAGTACATTTGAAGTGCTGATCTATGATGATGCAGTTAGATGAAGAGGTCTTGGATGTGATTGGTGGACGGTCGTGTGACTTCTTAGGTATATCCAATGAGGGAATGGCACAGAAAGTGAAATGAAAATGGTAGAAGGACTGTCCATGTTACGATATGTCCACGGACATGGCGGTAGTCTGCGGACATCGCGTGTTACATCCGGGAATTTTGGGGTGGGGAGGCATGCAAATGAGAATGAGCAGAGCAAGGGATTGGTCAGTAAAGTTTAGTGGGCGTGTTGTACCAGGAGAGAGTTTCTCAGATACTCTTTTTGCTGAGAGAAGAACAGATAGCTATGGCTGTGTGTTTCAGAAAACAGATTGTTTGGATTTTGGGAAACTCGTGGATACATTGGTTGAAGGTGCATGCAGAAAGCTGTGGAGTAGCTGTAGATCTTGGATTCCCACATGTGGAAGGCACTGGCATGGAGTACGTGGAATGAAGTGGTTGGACTTGCTACCTCTCTGTGATACTTTGGAGACAGAGCAACATCCGCACATAATTGTAATTCATTGTGGAGGGAACAGTTTAGGACATGTGCCTGGAATTTCTTTGCAATTTGCAATGAAAGAAGGACTTGGGAAGGTCATGGACATGTTTTCAAATTCTCAAGTAATTGTTTCACGGATTGCGCAGAGACAAATGTGGCTTTGTTCTTCTTCATTTGGTCCACAAATGGAGAAAGCAAGGCGCAATGTCAATAAGGCTGATTGTGCCTTTCTAAGAGATTTTGGCATGTCCTCTTTTCACAATGAAAATATTATGTTTCGTAGCACATACATTTTTCGCAGAGATGGAGTCCATCTTACTTATGCTGGCAATCAGATTTTTCTGAGAAATGTACAAAACGCATTGCGTCCTTTTTTGGAATTACGGCATCCATTTTGTAATAGGTGCTGAGCATTTCACATTTTTCAAACACAAACAAACACCACCAAAAGGCTCTTTTCAGAGCCATAACTTACTCTCAGACAAAACTGCAATGGTTATGATAGGGCAGCACCCCAAAATTTTAGATGCTCGTGGACTGTCTGCGGAATTCTAAAAAATACGCCGGGCCCTGCTTCATTTATTTTCACTTCTATTTTTAAACTGTGAAAGGCGGCTCTGAAAAGAGCCTTTTTTTTATTTTTGTTGTTTTATATATTTTTTGGTTTTTTATACACGACACACTAGGAGAGGAGGGAAAAGGAGGGTAAGGGGGGGATACCAACCACGGGGATAAGAAATGGCGGGTGGAGAGAGGAAGATGTAGAGTGGGTTTTACTTGGGTAGTGAGCAGATCTTCTTGTGCTCTGTGACCAGAGCCTCAAAAGCACTTCGAAGTTTCTCCCCCCTGCAGAGTACTGCGTCGCAGTACATATACACAACTGTGACCCTCGAAAGGTAAGGGTCATCAGTATTGCGTATGGCCTGTGAGGCAGTTTGAGGAATACGCTGTCCCACAAGACTGTTCCTTGTGGTGACAGGATCGGAAACGGAGGATGAAATAGAGGAAGTCAACCTACTATGCTCTTCGCAAGGTACAACCTTGCGAATGGCCCCAGTGTGAAATGACTTTAGGTGTCGCTTCATGGTAGTTGTCCCAAAGCTGTATGAACCAGGCCTCCCGCGACTGAGTACCATTTTGCACTCTTTGCAGGTGACTCGGTTCGCACGCGCCTTAGGAACATTACCATGAATGGTAAATAACCGCCACACCCAAGACTCACGCTGAGTGCTGGTAGTAGGGAGTTCCTCTACCTCATTCTCGTCATCCTCTTCATCCTCCTCTGCATCCTCACTCCTGTTCCCCTCTTCAGGCCCTTGGGGAGGTGGTGGTGGTGGAGGGGGTGGGGGTGGTACTGAGGCAGATGTAGCACCAGGTGGCAGTACTGCAGCCATGGATGCCATCAGGTTTCAGATGAAAATCTGGAAAGTTGGCAGGAAAATGCACTGTGTTCTGTAAGATAGCCAGAAACATAACGAGAATGAGCTCTAGGGTGTGGCCTTTTATAGGGGTGCTTGTGCGCGGTTCACGGACATGCGCTCTGTCCGCAGACAGATCAAACACCAAAAAAAGTTATAGTTGAAAGTTATATATTAACTATAACCAGAGTTATAGTTGAAAATATCTGGAGAGCTGCAGTGTGCAAACCCCTGTTTCAGGAAATAGCGGAAGGGAAGTCCTCCATGCTCTGGTATTCATTAAGGTTTTGGAGTATGTTAAAAAAAACCTCTGTTGGCCATAAAATTCAGCTTTGCATCCCGGTAAAAAAAAAAAAAAAAATGGTTTAAAAATTCCCAAAAAGTATGTAGAAACTCAGGATTACTATGTGGAACTTGTGCTATGGTGAGTTATTATTGAAAAATATTGTGGATTGCTTGAAAAGGTAGTTTTAAATTGTTCGGGGACACGAACAGTGTTCGCAGTCAGAACACACGCTCAGCATGGGTGAGGTCATATGATAGCTTCGCGAACATGTCCGCGAAGCGAGCGGGTGTCCACAGGACATCGAATGCACTGAAACTGTTTTGCGCATGCGTGTTGGTGTTCTACGGACACTGTTCGGGTCATGAAACTAATTAAAAGTGTGTCACAAGTGAAACGAACAGTTACGGACAGGCGTTGGTTCTTAGAACAGTTTCAACTCGCTTGCGAACAATACGGACAGGCATAGAATCCTCAGGACACCCCATTGTGTTTATTTGCGAACATCCCGGGACACTTGATGTGTTCTTAGAACAGTTTGAATATGCTTACGAACAGCACGAACAGGTCTAGCGTCCTCAGGACACCCTGATTTTGTTGATTACGAATATTTTAGGACACCATGTGTGTTCTTAGGACAGTTTCAGCTTGCCTCCAAACAATACGGACAGCTATAGCGTCCTTAGGACACCCCCGTTTTGTTTATTTATGAACATTTCAGGATACTGCCTGTGTTCTTAGAACAGTTTCAACTAGCCTGCGAAGAATACGGACAGATCCAGCGTCCTCAGGACATCCCCATTTTGTTAATTTACGAACATTTCGGGACACAACGTTTGTTCTTAGGACAGTTTCAGTTTGCCTCTGAACAATACGGACAGGCATAGCGTCCACAGGATACACCCATTTTGGTTCTTTACGAACATTTCAGGACACTGCTTGTGTTCCTAGAACAGTTTCAACTCGCCTGCGAACAATACGGACAGGTCTAGCATCCTCAGGACACCTCCATTTTGTTTTTTGACGAACATTTCAGGACACCGCATGTGGTAGTTTGATTGCGGACATTCCGAACACCAGCTATGTTCTTAGAACAGTTTCAACTTGCATGCAAACATTACGGACAGATATAGTGTCCTTAGGACGCTCCCATTTTCATTTCTTTACTGACATTCCGGACACCCGCGCTGTCCGCGGACATCTGAACTGCTTTTTAAAAAAAGACAAGAAATGAATTAGGACACAATATAATACTTTTACTGTATTTTATATGGATGTTAAATTAATGACAGAGAAGGTGAGGCGGAAACTGAAACAAAAACAGGAGAATTGTGGGTTTTAATAGGATTTATATGAGGTGAAGAAGGGATGGAAGTCTCATCAAAACATTTTGGTTCATGGAGAGGGTTTGGGGATAATTGACTGGGATATGGTGAGGAAGGACATGTGGGACAATGGTATGTAGTTGTTTGTTTCAAGTGATCCTCCACAAAGTTTTTTAAATTGCTAAAATTTGCCATGAGTAGGGCCATTTTTTCTTCTATGTGCTGAAGATCTTATCCAATACTTCTTTTTCTTTAGTATTTTCAATTTTTGTATGGTCTGTACAACACAAAATGTATATGTTAAATGTATATAAAATAATATTTATTAATTGGTTTATATAGTAAAGTGTCTACCATTAGGTTCACTATCTTCAGACATTTCCTCACGTGGGAAATGCGTGGGAAATGCTCCTCTAGCCAGTCCAGAGTACTAGACATTTCTGTGAGAAAAAAAATATAATATCACTTTTTTTGTATCTAATACAGAAAGTTTACAAATATATGAGTAAAATGCAGTATACTTACTAGCTTCTGGTAAGGTGTGTTCTTACTGGTCTGTAGATCTGCTTTTGCTCTTAGTTGTGGAGTTTCTGTGAGGTAATCATGTTGGAAGACTATCTTTCTTCTTTTGGTATGTTCCATTTTAGAACATATTGTATTTAAATGAATGGTTAATGTGTTATATATATGGGTTACACTTCTTATTTATTACTACATATAATGTGTATGTGTGCTGGTTTGTGAATTTGTAAAATGTTCATATGTTAAGATATAACAATTAAACATACCCCCCAGACTTTTTGCGTAGTGGTGCTGTTGTCCGCATATGTCAGCGGACATTAGAAGAGTTTGTGGACATTAAATTCAATAGTGGGGGTTCAGTATGTTCTATGTTACTTGTACATAAAGTCAGAGATATTATTATATTAATATATATAATATTATATATTTTCTTCAGTAACAGTCAGGAACTAAAAATTCTAAACGTACTATATTAGTAGACTTATCCTTCAAGTATGTTCTTACAGTAATTCCCTTAGAGTCCAGTCATATCATATGAAACATATACATAGGGGAAGACACAAGCTTGAAAGACAGCAATTCTTTCTGTTCATGAAGATAATCAGTAGAGTTATCAGCACTTTCTCATAGTTCTGTTGTTTTTTTATTACTGTACTTTCCCTGTATATGCTCATATTTGTATACATTGTACTCACAGCACTTTCCTTAGGGTCCAGTCACATCATGTGATACATATACTTCGGGTAAATAGCAGCTTTCAAACAGAGTAATCATTAATTTGCATAAAGATAATCCGTTAGGTTATGAATTGTTTCTGCTACTACTTCTGCTTTTTTGCTTACTTCACTTTCCCTGTATATATGTCAAGGATGGCACTCTAATAAGAGTGGCACAAGACACCCAGAAGAGTTTGGGTGCTGAAATAAAGTGGACAGACAAGTACACACACTGCAGAACGGAAAGAGAACGAAGAGTAGGGAAGAGTAGCAAGGGGAAAGGTACAGAGTGAATACCCTCTTGGGGTGTATGCAGAATAGGAAAAGAGTATTCCAGGAACCTTGGAAATACTCTAGCCTTCTGCACAGTTTGCTATAACAGAGTCCCACGCTGTTTGCTCATGACTTGGAACAGCAGCTATGGGTGTCTGTAATGTAGAAACAAGACAAAGGAAGGGGCAGAGGTTGACTGATGGGAACCAACAGACAAGCTCTGAACAAAAGGGTCAACAAACAGTACAAGAGATGTTACTACAGACAAATCCAGGGAAGGAGGAGATAGCAAACTAGCAGAAGGTAAAGAAGGGAAAGTCGAGTAACAGGAAAGGATAGCAGAGGACAGTAAGGTACAAGGTAGAGAGCTCCGAGGAGCAGGGAAGTAGTGAGTAAGTCCACAGGAGTAGGACGGTAAGGTAGAAAGCCAGAGGAAAAGGGTTTAGGGCAGCCGAAGAGAGGTAGGCTGTAGAGCAGGGAGCCCAGAGGACAAGGGCTAAGGCAGCCGGAGTGAGGCAGGCTGTAGAGCAGGGAGCCCAGAGGACAAGGGCTAAGACAGCCGGAGAGAGGTAGGCTGTAGAGCAGGGAGCCCAGAGGACAAGGGCTAAGGCAGCCGGAGTGAGGCAGGCTGCCGAGCAGGAAGCCCAGAGGACAAGGGCTGAGGCTGGAAAGCAGCAGAGCGAGATCAGCTGCAATGTGGAGAGCCCGCAGGGCAAGGGCGGAGGCTGGAAGGCAGCAGAGCGAGATCCGCTGCAATGTGGAGAGCCCGGCAGGGCAAGGGCGGAGACTGGAAGGCAGCAGAGCGTGATCCGGTGCAATGTGGAGAGCCCGGCAGGGCAAGGGCGGAGACTGGAAGGGGCAGCAGAGCGTGATCCGCTGCAATGTGGAGAGCCCGGCAGGGCAAGGGCGGAGACTGGAAGACAGCAGAGCGTGATCCGCTGCAAGGTGAAGAGCCCGGCAGGGCAAGGGCGGAGACTGGAAGGCAGCAGAGCGTGATCCGCTGTAATGTGGAGAGCCCGCAGGGCAAGTGCAGAGGCTGGAAGGCAGCAGAGCGAGATCCGCTGCAATGTGGTGAGCCCGGCAGGGCAAGGGCGGAGACTGGAAGGCAGCAGAGCGTGATCCGCTGCAATGTGGAGAGCCCGGCAGGGCAAGACTGTGAGGAAGGGAGCCTGGAAGGCTATGGCTGGAGGCAGCAGGGTGGAGCAAGCAACAAGGCAGGGAGCCCAAAAGGCTAGGGCTGTAGGCAGCAGGGTGTAGCAAGCTACAAGGCAGGGTCCAAGCAGGAGTGATGATTAACAGCAAACAAGGATCCGTAGTCAGAAGCGAAAGGTGGAGGAAGGACTCTCAGATGCAAGAGGCTGAGCCACTGCAGGCAGCAGCCTTTATACTGCCTAGCCCAGCACAGAGGCAGGCTAATTGGTTTCACCTGGCGAATCACACCTGCAGGCAATCGGCCACCTCCCTTTCTGTTCCTGGGCTGGTGGAAGCAGGACCAGACTCTAGGGCTTCTGGGGGGTGTAGTTCCATAGAAAACCAATAGGAACGGCCAGGAAACAATGCTTGCGGCCAGGTGCATTATGGTATGCGTAGTTAGTTGACAATAATCATTAAGCAGCAAAGTCCAAATGGAGCATAAATGGATGTGCCCATGGCGCAGGCATGACAATATACCCATATTTGTATGTGTTCTTGTCTCTTTGTGTTTTGTTTGTAATAATGCAATTATGTAATACGTGGGTTTTATTAGCTACTTATTACATATTTCACAGTACGCAAAACTCTAATAAGAAAACAGTTATCATTTCATTATTCAACATATCAACATTATGAATATTGTACCTTCATCTTATATGCTGCACACAATGCGTATGTTTCTGCATGAGTAGCTTAGTATACTGGATAGAACTTCATAATAGAATGCTATTTATATCAATGCATTGCTTAATGCACTAATTAGCTCATGATATTTATTCCAATGATCCTTGACAGTTTTTTCTCAACATTATAATAAGAATCCCTTGTACAGACATTTCATGAAAAGTAAATGCACATGTGATGTCATCAGTGATCAATGACATGTGTGATGTCATCTTTGATATCATGGATGTTAGTCTTAGCAGTGCACGGTGGTGGCGCGAGTTATGGTTGCTTAGCTTACCATAACTGGCGAATTTCAAGGGTTTTTATGTTTTACTGGAACCATAAAGTCCCTTTAATAAAGTTTTTTCACTGAATTTCATAGGTTTTTAGTAGCACAACTTAACCATAACGTCCCTTTAACAAAGTTTTTTTACTGAATATATATATATAAAAATAAATACAAATAAATAAATATGTCATTATTTTACTTCCACTGCATTTTTAAGGACGATAATGTGCAGATGAATAGAAATGCCCATGCTCTGTATTAACATTTCAATTCTGGGCATAGCCCAAGTCTGTTTCGTGCAGTCCCCTATTTATTATTATTATTTTAATTATTATTGTATTTTTTGAGCAAGGACCTAGCTTGAAGAAGCAACGGAGCACTTTACAGAGGTATACAACTGTACAGATGCATAACTTAGCACTTTTCAGAGGTAACAACAGAACAGATATACAGCGGGGGGTAGGATACAGAGGGGAACAGAGGAGGGGTGCAGCTGTACAGGGTGGTGGGTAGCGGAGGGTGGGCGCTCTCTAGCGAGTCCAAGAGTACAGGGGCGACGTGATGGCCTAGCTGTTGAGGAGGAAAGACACTTTGAAGAGGTGGGGAGCGTGTCTGATGCTGATAGGGAGGAGGTTCCAAGTCTTGAGGCATAGGCAGAGAAGGCTTGTTTTCTGGTCCTTTCCTTTTTGCAGCGGCAGATTTCAAGTCAGGACGTGTCCAGGCTTCTGGTGGTGCGCGGTTGCTGGAGATGCTGAGTTTCTCCATGAGGTAGCTGGGTGACTTGATGGCGACTGCCTTATATTATGATGCAGCAAGACTTGAAGGTAATTTGTGCATGCACTGTGAGCCAGTAGAGGCTGATGAGGGCCGGGGTGATGTGGTTGTAGCTGCATAGAAGCTTGATGAGGCGTGCGGCCGTGTGTAGGACACTTCTCAGGGGCACAACGGAAAACGATGGGAGGCCTTCGAGGAGTGCATTGTCGCATCCAGGTGGGATAGACCAGTGCTTTAACGGTGGATCTAACTGTCCAGAGGGAGGATGTGCTTGACTTTCAACACGGGGCAGAGCTGATACCAAGCTGTCTGAATTTTGTTAGCTATATGTGTCTTGATGGAGACCTGGCCAGAGACAGCATTTGAAGCACACCCTAGAGTGCGTCTGGGGGGCAATAGAAATGTGCAATGTGTCCTTTTTTAAGGGCAATAGAAATGAGCAATGTGTCCTTTTTTAGGGGCAATAGAAATGTTCAATGTGTCCTTTTTTAGGGGCAACAGAAGTGTGCATGCTAAACTTTCTTTGCCGAGGAAAGTGGCACGTATCCGTTTTCTGCGGTAACTGGAAAAATAGCATTGTACAGTCTTCTGGGGCAAAAGGAAGGTTATATTTGGAAGTTTTCTAGAGAAAAATACAAAGGGAATGGGAACGTTTTCTTCAGGAAAGCTGAAGTGCCATGGACAGTTTTCTGTGGAAAAGGTGTAAATGGCACAGGTATTTCATGGAAGCAATGGGAAAGTGGCATATGAACGTTTTGGGGGAGCCAAGGAAAAGTAACATGGGGCCATTTTTGGTGGAAATGGGAAAGTGGCATGGTAATGTTTTCTGGAAGTTATCAGAAAGTGGCACAGTACTGATTTGTAGGATCAATGGAAAGGTGGCATGGGAAAATGTTCTGGGCATAATAGGAATGCATCATCAGGTCAATAGTCTTCGTGCAGTGGGAAAATAGTATAGACAGTTTCTTGGGGCGATGTGAAAGTGGAATGTGGCCATTTTCAGAAGCAAAGAGAAAATGATTGTGGCGGTGTCCGCGGGCAATGTGAAAGTGACATGGGGCATTCCAACAGGCTTAATTATGGCAACTCTTACATTGCAGTTTTCATCTTGGAAATAAATTAGATATTTGTTCAGGCTATTGTAGAAAGATGATTGAAAGTGTGTTTATCAGGAGTAAATCTGCAATGGTATTGTTTAAGCAGCTATGATACATGTATGTGAATACGTGTGAAATTGTCTTCGCATTTCATAGCGCAATGTAGAAATTAGCCACTGTTTAAACACAGGAATGGTACGTTTCGGGGGGCTGTGCAGACCCTAGTATGACGCTCGGCTCCTCTTGCTCACACGCTGAATGGCACTTTTGAAACTAGCATGACGCTATGCGAATAACAGTTTCCATTTTAAGATCGATGGGCAGTGTGGCAAATATCAAGGAAATGTTCAAAGAGTCAAGGCTGGCACATGTCACTGAACTGTGTCAAAGAATGATGGCATATTTGACCAGCAGCCGTGCCTCGTTGGCAAATTGAGCATTATATTTTCAGCCCTTGCGAATATTTCAACAATACCCTGGTATTATTGACAGTACCATGTATTAGATGTACTTTGTAAGTAACCTGGCATGTATTGGCAACTCGTTTCATAATAAAGCAATTCTGGCACAAAAACAAAGGTGTGGATTAGATCGCCTGGCATAGTATTAAACACCTGCCATGGTTTTAGAAACTGCTGTACATTTTTCGGCCATATAATGTAAGATGGACTCTCAGGCACAGCTTCAGTGATGCTCTATACTTACCTACTGTGCATCCAAGGTTTCTACATGGGTACCCTTTCCTGGCAGCCAACTCATGATGTTCTGCAGAGATGTCCCCATGTGTACTGCATTGTGGTAGGGCTGCCATCTGAAGTACTGTTCTATCTCTTCTGGCTCCCTTCAGAACTGCTTGCAAATGGCTCAGGGGGCGGGCTGGGGGGAGGTCGCGAGACCACAGTATACCAGACGCATTCCTGCCTCAGCTATTAGCATAGAAATCCTGCGTCATCGTCTTACCCTTCTTATGGAAAGACA
Source organism: Ambystoma mexicanum (assembly GCF_040938575.1). Taxonomy (NCBI): domain Eukaryota; kingdom Metazoa; phylum Chordata; class Amphibia; order Caudata; family Ambystomatidae; genus Ambystoma; species Ambystoma mexicanum. The sequence goes on along the minus strand of NC_090922.1, from coordinate 1,088,444,386 downwards.
TGCTCTCTATGCTCAGCAGGCCGCCACGCTCTTTCAAGCAAGTGACCCCCGGGGGCAGTAGCGCCTTCCCATGTTGTCTTGCGTTCTCTCTCCGCTCTGAGGCGGCAGACTCTCCCATTCTCACGCAGTGTATCGTGCATGCACGCGGACTGCAAGTCCTAAGAGATCATAAAACACCTGGCGTTTCGACCCTTTTTTCCCTTTTTCACTTTTTTCAATACTTTACCATTTTGGGATTCATGAAAAAAACATTGCAAATGTTACTCTGTGCCAGTGCTTCTGTTGCAATATTTTCTTTGACAATGGTGTAGCCGTGGTGAAAACTTAAAGCTGGTGACAGCTATATTCCCATGCACAGTTGTGAGGGATTGGGTGGTGGGGGGGGGGGTTGTGTGGGCTCTTGCGTGAGTGTGCTGTGTGTGTGTTTGTGTGTCTGTGTTGCGTGTTCGCGTGTGTGTGCTGTGCAGGTGTGTTGCGTGTGTGTGTTGTGTGTGTATGTTTGGTTGTGTGTATGTGGGGAGGGTTGTTGTGTGTTCGCGCGTTTGTGTGTTGTGTGGGTGTGTTGCGTGTGTGTGCGTGTGTGTGTTTTGTGTGCACATCTAGCCCTTTGCGTGGTGGACTCGCTATGTAGCATGGGCCCATTACACACTGCAGAGGGGTGTCCATTTCTTGTTCTTTCCTCAGAGTGAATTATATGACCTGGCTGCAGATCACACAATGCTTTCTAATACCGCGATGGAAGCTATTTCTTTGTAAGATATATGCCACGGTCTGATGGTTTCTCGTAAAATAAAACTGTTTCTATGGCCCCACCTTGCCATATTAAACGTCTAGGAAATTGATTTCAGTGGCGAAATGACCAAAATGAAGTTTTATGGATTACTGGAAGTTCTTGAAAATGTCATGAAACTGCTTTAGCATATTCCTGTCCAAATCATAAATATATCATTCACGGTATAAACCAGAAATATGTCAGAGATATATGTCATAGCTGACCATAAAGCTCCTGCAGCTGGTCATAGTATGTTTGCATATTGTGGTAAAATGCATTTGCCGGCCTCAGTCCCCATGACCTGCAGACAGGGCCTGATTCACAGAAAAAAGTGCAAAGTGTGCGCAAAAGTGTCAGCGCTTGCGCTCGAATTGCATGGCGCAAATGCATCATGTCAGGAGGCTTTTTACAGAAAAAAGTGCAAGCACGGACCTACAGTGCAAAGAAAACAGGTTTGCACCTGACAAGCCCACAACATGGACCCACTGGAATAGACCGTTTTGCGCACAATGTGAACTGCGTCACTAGATGGCAGGAAAAGATTACAAATTGCATGATTACTCACAAGCCTATAGCTCAGTCTTTCTCTTACACCATTTCAATATGGCGGCAGATAAAACACGCAGTTACGATGATAAATATGTCATCAATTTATTAGCTAGGTCTTCTTTATTTTCTAACGAGGGTGAGAGTTCCCCCCTAACTAACATAAGCAATTGGTACGAGTTGTTCCAAATGAAGAAACGATTGATACGTACAGAACTCCACGGTACAATTATGTTAGAATATCTTAGGAATGGAGTATTACCATAAGGACTCATCGTGAGCAATGAGCCCAGATTGTTCTTAGATAATAAGGAGTTCATTGTCAGATGGAGCTACATTGAGAACAAATGTGGGCGTGATTGGCTGATTTTAATAATAGATACAGCGAAAGAGATGACCGAAAAACAAACTATAGAACTGGCTAAGTTGGAAGATGAAATTAAAAAACTAGTTTCTATAGAGGCCTTTACCAAGAGACTGGATCAAATCATCAAAGAGATGAATGATTTTAAAGAATCCACGGTGAGGGACAGGATTAGAAGGCTAAAGAAGGACATAGAAAAACAAACATGAAAAAGCTTTCCGTTACACACAAGAGGGCTATGTCCCGAACCAACAATATGATGGAGCTCAAAGAACAAATATGAAAAATGTCTGATTTGCGAATACATCTTACAGTTGACACAGCTCAGATGAGGATGGTTTTCAACAGGATCCAAACTATAGATTCCAAAGACGAGGCTCAGGCAGAGATAGGGGCAATGGTAACAACAGACATAGAGTTCAGAACTTTCGTCCAACGCAACAAGGACGCGGTCCCTCTGTTGGTTTTTTAGACCAGAACATTTCGACATGGGACTATGAACCCAGTGTGACCAGGAGCAACACAGCCTGTTAATAAATCTCTCCTCATATACACCCACTGAGGTTGAGAAAACAGTGCTGGAAAAGGGATTTGGGTTTGTTCCCTCTGCCACCTATGACCGGTTCAACTACCGCACCTTGAAGTACAGAGTCTTTTCAGGAAAATACACCTGAAGCAATACTTCAAGGATAATCCGTTTGATATGGACCAGGTTAATAGCAGTCTTCACAACAATTCTACTTTTTGCCCCCCCCCCAATCTCTTGCCATAGTCCCGAGGCTTTGGTCTTTGAACAGAGAGTATTGTCTGAACTGGGCCGCTTAGACGGAACAGAAATGGCACGCACTTTCTAAAATTGTTCTCATTTACAACGTCAAGCCGTCATTGCACTCAAAAACAACAAATCAGTTGTAATTCGTTGTGCAGACAAAGGCAGTGCTTTCGTCTTGCTTGATCGGGTTGATTACATTTCTGAATGCAATAGACAGCTGGTAGACACCAGCTTTTACAGGCCACTGACTACTGACCCTCCGGCCTTGATCACCATGAAGGTAGTGAAGGCAAGAGACAGAAATGGATTACGAATAAAGAAGCTGCATTCCTGGTCAAAAGTAATCCGAGAGTCCCTGAATTTTATATTATACCCAAGGTCCACAAGACTTTGTAATCCACCTGGAAGACCAATAGTATCAGGAACCAATTCTCTATTGGAACCTCTAGCAAAATTTGCAGATTCCTTTTAAAGGGTTATGTGACAGAGATGCACTCGTTTATACAAGACTCAACTAGTGTCATCAGCCTCATCGAACATTTTCCTTTTAATAGTAGTGAAGACATATTGGTCACCTTGGATATAGTTTCTTTATATACGAAGATTCCACCGTCATCCACTCTTGACACGATTGAAGAACTGCTGCTTGCTAAACGTACACCAGTGATCACTCCCAATTCTTTTATACTTTGGTGTACCTCATTGGCCTTAACAGAGAACTACTTCAAATTCAACAATGATTATTTTCAACAGATCCATGGCACGGCCATGGGCTCAGCTGTGGCCCCCACCTTGGCCAATCTTTATGTTGATTCAGTTGAACAACGAAGCATTTACAGTGAGGACAATACCTTTCGCCATCATCAGATTTTATGGAAAAAAGGTATATCGATGATGTGCTGATGATCTGACACGGAGACGAACAACAACTACTGGCATTTTTTGATTGGCTTAAAGGAGAGTTCCGGGACTTTTTTTTTATTGTCCCTACGGGTCGGCCATGTGTTTGTAAGCATAAATCGGTAGATCGTAGGAAACTTTCCTATGGACCTTACCCGACTTTTCGCCCCTTATCGCACTCGAAATCAGCCTCCATTTTGTGATAATCCTATCATTCCGCCGCATCGACCTGGCTCACCTGCCTTTGCGGCACTAAATCAAATCCCCCGCCCCTGAAACAGACTTTATCAAAACATTCATATTCCCCGCCTCTATCCGTGACGTGACTGTGCTGCGTAGGCAAACGCGCCCAGGCGTCTTCTACGCGACTCCACACAGACCCCGGAAATCAACACAGATCAGCTCACAATACAGCGCACCACAATTCGGAATATGAAACTGTACTTTGAAATCAAACCGCAAGATTGTAAATGTGGTAAAGTACATTTATTTGACATCAAATGTTTAGAGAATATTCAGCGATTTGCATTTTTATTTGCTCATGTTCCAAAAAGTTCGTATTGAGGAACGCGATGGTCCTTTGCTGTACACAGGGTCTTAGAGCATCTCACAATACAGCACCACAATTCGGAATGTGAAACCGTGGTTTAAAAGCAAACGGCAAGATTGTACATTTGGCAAAGTACGTTTATTGGACATCAAATGTTTAGAGAATATTCAGCGATTTGCATTTTTCTTTGCTCTCGATCCAAATTAGTTCGTCTTGAGGGAAGCGATGTTCGTGTGCAGTACACAGGGTGTTGGTTTACGATAAAAATAAGCTCTTCTGTCGCACTGATAATCGCATGGCTGTTCCAACAACGAGGCGCTAGGCCACCACAATGGTAGGTATGTTGCATCTAACCGTTAGTACCGCGTAAGGGCATACTTGTACTTGGCGATCGTCCCATAAAATGGTCAGGGTGGTAACGTTGTTCACGCGGAGAAGCAACTGGCGGCTGTAGAAGCCGTCCGCCGGTGTCTGGTACTCGTGACACAGACAGTAGTGAATGATGTACCTAAAAACATAAAAAATGAAATTAGTCTCACCATCAGATCCTTATTAAAATTATTCATTTCATAGCGAGGACAGCGCTACTGGGTGTACACAAGTGTTTAAAGGCGTGGCGAGGCATGGAGGGGGGGGGGAGTGCAGGTGGAGAGTGGAAGGGCCCAGGACTGAGGTCGCAGACAGTGGACCAGTTGTAGCAGGGGAGAGGGAGAGAGAAAGCAGAAGCAAAGAGGAAGGTTTTGAGGTGCTTCAGTAAAAGCAGATGTTTCTCCTCAAGATAGTGCGCGGTAGAAAACAATATGCCACATAGAACGAACAAGTACAACTGAACCCGTCTTTAAAGCCACTGTATAGTAATGAAATTGCGGTATAAACTCATCAAAAGTTACTTACATTATATTTGCATTTTCCATTGTGTCTCTGTGTAGGGCAGACCCGAAACACCACTCCTTCTTTGCCGACGTTACTTCTTCTAATGAACGTGGCTCATCGTTTCGTTTCTGAAATTTTATTCATTATCTTTTCTTAGTCTTTCAGGATGGTCCCGGCCTGTCAAGGTCAAATCACAATAGAACCTTATATTGGGTCGTGGGCCGTTCCGCCACCCGAGCAAAACATCAAAGCAGCTGACCTTCACTTTGAGCGAGCACACATTTCTAGTTAGCTGCAGTTAGTTTTAGGGACATCTTGTCTGCGTGCCTTTTTTTTTATTGTCCCTATGGGTCGGCCATGTTTTTGCAATACGGAAACATTCTATAATTTTTGTAAAAATGATTTATATTACTGTTTGGTTTAATTGCAATGGGCCTGCAACATGAGGAGACTCGAGAGAACAGACAATCAAATTACAATCATTTAAACCGTGATGTGTATTTCTCAATGAGCTCTGCTTTAGGTGGACATGGAACAGAGGCAATGTTGGGTGGCAATGCAGTTGTCCCCTGCATAGGTTCGTTCACCACTCCATGTATGTGCCTATCGAGGACATCTACGATAAGTCTCTCAATAAACTCATATTGCATATCCTCAAACACTGGTTTGATCACCCATTGTTTACTTCTTTTAGTGAAGGCCTTATTGTAGCGAAGCGTCCCTAAAGTTCCGGTCGTCCTACTTTGTTGACGGCCAACATTATGGTTATGTGCCAAGACCGCTAAAAGAGTCCGATTTATCATGCCTTCCATGCCAAAATGCAATCTTTTGGGCCTGTACTTGAGGCACATATTGTGGAACACCTCCAAATCTCCTGTGTGGCAGAATTCCGTGAGTCCCCTCAAAGCTTTTGTTATAGTTTTATCAAATACAATCTTTTCAATGGCTTTGTGAGTGGGTGATGAAGGAATCAACCACTTCTTCTTCCGTGCCTCCTCTGTGGACAAATGGCCATGTTCACATTTGTGGAAATGCTCATTTGTCGACCATCGATGTACGTTGCTACAGTGCAACATTACTGACCGCCATTTTTCCAGTAGAATTTCCAACGACCCTTCACATGTTTTTGAGCTCCACCAAAGATGGTTGCTGATTGACTTGGACCACTGTGAAATACCTTGCAATTCTTTTTTTTTACCTGCAGCAGACAATTTTTTATTGATTGATTTTGCAAGATGCCAAACGTCAAATTGGTGATTTATATTTTTGTACTGTTCTCTCATTGTCTTGGCAATTGAAACGTGTCTGTCCGTGGCTATCAGGTCGATCACCATTCCCCGCGATTGTAGTTCTTGCAATGATGCTACAAAGCCAACTTTCTCCATGGCCACTGAGGATGTACTTTGTGACACCTGCACGACCACCGAACTCACAATTTTCTTACTTTCCATGTCCTGAAAGTGGTAGGTGCAGTACTTGGCTGAAAATCCTGGGCTGTCGCACTGTCCATCACCGGCTAGCCTGAAGCGTTTGCCCGCGAATGTACTTTCCATTGACATTTTTTCCATTCTCCAAGCTTCGCTGATGGCTGGAAATAGATAATCGGTTTGGTATTTGTAGAACTGACTTTTCGCAATGAAATGGATTCCCACAAACTGAAAGAAATACTGTAACTTTTTAAAACTTGAACCACTAAAAAGTGCGGCCGCTGCACAAAGTAGATTGCCTGCTGGCAGTTGCCCCAGCATGGGTTGTGCAGACCATGCGAACGGATGATATTGTGTACAGGTGGCATGTATTTTAAGGTTAGTGCCTCGAATTGCACGAGTCACATTAATCAATGGCTCCCCACATACTTCCCCACCAACCGAATGCCCACATTTCATCATCATAATAATATCCATCAAACAGCTATCGAATACAATGAATTTGGCCTCTTTCCTTATACTTTCACTCTGCATCCCAGCTGGTTCGGCCTGTAACGTTGAGGACATGTCACTCGCATGAAAGGTACAATCTCTGATATCGTCTTCCGCTATGCTGAGTGATATTGATGGTGTTTCATTGTCGTCCACGTCATTCTCTTCCATTGCAACATCTGTTCCTTGTCCGGAGATGGGAGAAAAAAACAATGTCTTCAACTTTCGCGCGCTCTTATTTTTTGCGGGTGTGGATTCTGTGAATTGATCTCCGACTGCATCCAAACTACCAGGAGGACATTCACTATCAATGGCTGGTGGTGGTATAGCTCCGTTGTCAATCACTTCATATTCTTCCCATTGGCACGATGCATCTCCAGTCTCAAGTCCCTGCCAAAAGGTTTGACAAGCAACATCTCTCGTTCGCTTCACTGTCTGTGTAGATTTAGTTCTTACACCCACTCGCAACTAGAGGACAGATTAGAAAAGGGATGTTCAGTTTAAACACAACTTACAGTATTGAACTATTGACAGTGAAAGACAACATAATATAGTGAACAGGACACTAACCTTCTTTTGCTTTCTTTTCTTTGAAACTTTCTTGCCTCGAACTTCAACATCTGGACGCTGTTGCTCCGACTCGTGTGTGCATGTCTCCACTTCCTCTCGCGCTGCAACGACTATATTTTCATGATAAGCACATCCATCACTCACTGAGGCTCCATCGACTCCCTGAAACATAGAACTTTCATTAGTATGTATAATAATATTGAAAACACAAAATGTACTTGGGGACCAATACCCATACGTACATCTCAATAGCAAAACACGAATGAACGCATTGTGTAGAACATTCAAACGACAATAGTTCACGCATTGTTGATCTAGTTAGATTGAACTGTCAAGATCCATACCTCGGGCTCCGCATAGACTTCCATTGATGATATTATTGAAGATGACGCTTCAGCAACTCCCTGAAACACAGTAATTGCATTAGTATGCTTTTCTATTTTGTTAAAAAGAACATAAACTTTGAGCAGGCGTCAACGGCTCATCTAAATAGACCTGCACAAATGATCAGTTGTCTAAAATAAATAATGGATATGTAAATATGATTCGATTTGCTCGATCGTTGGAAGTGTCACCACCCAGAGATCTGCATCAACTACTAGGGGTGATGTTCTTGTAGAAGAAGCTCCGTCATCTCCCTGAAACATAGTACTTGCGTTAATAAAGAAGGAAGTATAGCGGATGTAATCACGTCATATGATTTCGCTTGATCGAACTGTCAGTATCCATACCTCGAAATGCATAAGAACATCAAGGGACGATGTAACTGCGGTGCACACTTCTGCAAGCTGTTGCGCCGACCCGTAACTGCATGCTCCCCCTTCTACTTGGACTAATGCTCCATCGACTCCCTGAAACATAGGACTTTCATTAGTAATGAACACAATATTGAAAAAAGAAGACAAATAGGAGGGCGACGACAGAAGGACATATCAATGGCTAAAAACGAAAGAAACGTACCTCGAGCATCTGAGTGACATCTACGGTTGTCGTCAATGCGTTGGACTCCTCAGCATCTCCCTGAAAGACAGTACTTGCATTATTTTGGATAACAATAATTATAACTGAAAACAAAGACTAGAGGACGAGTACAAGGGTGTACCATTAGGTAAAATAATTACACGATCAATTAAAACTATTGATTTACATGCCTAAAACAAGTCAGTGTCAGAATAGCTAAGTAAGATTACCCGATAGGCGCTTGAAGTGGCTGATGACTGCAATAACGACACGGATGGAGAATCTTCCGCCTTCATATTGAGTGGATACATAAATGGGGAAATTATTGTTAGCTACTGCTACACACTACCGCAAGGCCGAGAACTAGATCCGTAAACTTGACTCACCAGTGGAGGCATGTGGACGAATAGAGTGGGAATAGCGGTTGAGAGCAATTTTCGCCTCGCTCGCGGTGTTTTCTTCTTTATTAGCAATGATGTGGAGTACATGTCTGGGCTAAAGTGCCTGCTGCAGATGCGGTATCGATCACCCCTCTTGTCCGCAAAGACTTCTAGGACTCTACTTTCTAGCTCAGAGGCTGGATATCCGCAATATCGGACCCATCCTCTTATCTGATCTATTGTCTTAGGGAAAACATGCATTATAGTACCTTCAGATTTGTTATGGGTCTTCGAAGGGCAACCGCCAATGGAACAGGCAGGCATTATGGAAAGTTCTGAAAAGTAAAGATCAACAATTCTCTATGAATACCAATGTGTTAAAACAGTAAATGACACATAAAAGGTTCAATGCAAGGTCCGTTTTGGTTCTTGGAACTATACACGTTATTCACATGCGGATAAGTATTTCAATAACTTTCAAAAAATAGAAAAAGTAATTTGACTAAACTCAGAACATGTGACTAGTTCCTTGCATGTACTGTCGTGAACGAAAAGAAAACATGGATGCAATTTGATGACTACTAGCAAATAGATATAAATTAAAAAATTGGACGCAAAATGATTATGGTACATGGACTTACCTTGACGAACAAACAGTTAGATGCAGGGATCAGAGTAGTTTCTTGTCGTAGAACAGGGAGCAGTTCACAGGTTGCAAACTGACGAGTTTGCTCAAAGTGGTCACGGAAGTTCACAGAGACGAAGAGCAGATAACCAGCACCTTCACGGGTTGACTAGCAAAGCGCAAAGAAGTTCTCATTAGAAATATGAGGTGGGTTATAAAGAATTCGAACCAGGGGTGTGTTTGTGAATGAATGACGTGTATATGTCGTGGCATTATGTGGATTGCAGGGGGCCGTCCAGCGTGAGGGGGATGCTTGGCAGGAGACACGGGGTCTGGAGGTAGACATGGGAACAACAAACCCATGCTCTATAGACCACTTTGAAGTGTACATGGTCTTTGGCACCTCTTGGCCTTTATCGCTCCCTGACAGCTCCACTTGCCAGCAGCTCAAGTACCCCGGTGCGAACTGCCTTTGATAGGGCGGGGGGTGGATCGGGGCGGTGGTCGTGCAGACAAGACACAGGAAGACTCGTGAATGGAGACACACTTATGTGGATTGCAGGGGGCCGTCCAGCGTGAGGGGGATGCTTGGCAGGAGACACGGGGTCTGGAGGTAGACATGGGAACAACAAACCCATGCTCTATAGACCACTTTGAAGTGTACATGGTCTTTGGCACCTCTTGGCCTTTATCGCTCCCTGACAGCTCCACTTGCCAGCAGCTCAAGTACCCCGGTGCGAACTGCCTTTGATAGGGCGGGGGGTGGATCGGGGCGGTGGTCGTGCAGACAAGACACAGGAAGACTCGTGAATGGAGACACACTTATGTGGATTGCAGGGGGCCGTCCAGCGTGAGGGGGATGCTTGGCAGGAGACACGGGGTCTGGAGGTAGACATGGGAACAACAAACCCATGCTCTATAGACCACTTTGAAGTGTACATGGTCTTTGGCACCTCTTGGCCTTTATCGCTCCCTGACAGCTCCACTTGCCAGCAGCTCAAGTACCCCGGTGCGAACTGCCTTTGATAGGGCGGGGGGTGGATCGGGGCGGTGGTCGTGCAGACAAGACACAGGAAGACTCGTGAATGGAGACACACTTATGTGGATTGCAGGGGGCCGTCCAGCGTGAGGGGGATGCTTGGCAGGAGACACGGGGTCTGGAGGTAGACATGGGAACAACAAACCCATGCTCTATAGACCACTTTGAAGTGTACATGGTCTTTGGCACCTCTTGGCCTTTATCGCTCCCTGACAGCTCCACTTGCCAGCAGCTCAAGTACCCCGGTGCGAACTGCCTTTGATAGGGCGGGGGGTGGATCGGGGCGGTGGTCGTGCAGACAAGACCCGTTTGCCGCAGGGCCTCACCAAGGAGAGGCCATCTAACTGAATGTAAGAGGATGGCTGCAGGATCTACTACATGGAAGGCAGGGGGGTGAGTTTATAAATACCTCACCCTCCCAGGAGAATATACACTAGATTCATTTAAAAAATCAAAACAACCATTGTTAAAATATATGTTGGGCTTTATTTTAGATTTTAATTAAACATAAATAATAAACATTACACATTGTAAAGTTGAGGTTGCAGCACATCGAGGGAAAATCCGCGGTATTGTCCACTGTCACTGGGGAAATGTTGTCTAATGGCAAGTACCGCACAGGCAGGTATTACTCTCCGAACGCGGTGTCCGAGCCTCCCGTGAAGCCACCAAGTGAAGCAACGATAGGCCACCAGCCTGTACCACCTGTGAAAAAAAAAGATGCAAACTGTATTAAACTGACCAAACTTTCTTATCAATGTCGATTCAGGTAACACATGTCATTTTTCTTAGAAAAAAATTATATCTAGAAAATGCACTATATGGAACCAATTTACATGCGTTCCAATGATATGTAAATGTAATTTTATATGTGGGAGACGACCATGAAATAGTGGTGGCATCACTGACATCACAAACAGAGTATACTTACTCGTTACTCGGATTACGCGGACGAACAGTGCCACGAAGTTCGTGCATAAGCACCATCATCATCCTCAACACTGTCCGTGAGAGGCAGGCTTCCCTGAACTCTGGCAGCTCGGTGATGCATTGCGGACTTTGCTCGCCTTCCTGCTGACTTTGCTCGCTTTCCGAAATGTAGGCCAAGCACCCGGAATTTTCACGGCAGCAGCAGTTCTCCTCCTCAGTTGGCATTAGCTCGCACCGATTGCACGTGCACCAGGTGGAGACGCCGTCCATGCGACATGGTCCAGGCTCTTCATCCGTTGACTGGTCCTCCCAACTGCCGTCCGAATCCCCATCGTTTTCGCGTGCTTGCCTTTCCAGTAGTTCTTCCTCGGTGTACTCGGGCTCGTACATATACGGCATTATTGTGGCCATTGTGCGGTAAAGATAGTAAAATAATTTATAGCGGTGGTACTGGTATCTGTTCACACGGGCTACAAGCGGCGAAGGTAGCTGACCAGAGCACTGAAACGAGTCACAGAATACTCAAAGTAACACAGAGAGAGGAATGGAATCGAAAATCTGCTGCTGTATGTTGTGAAACGGTCTGTTTATACTTATTGGGGAAAGAGGCGTCCTGCCATTTCCATGGCAACACGTCAATAGCTGAGGCGCAGCGATTGTTGACACGAGACGTGCTTGAAATGGGCAGTACGCGTCTGCTGATGTCAGGCTCAGGGGCGGGGGATTTGATTTAGTGCCGCAAAGGCAGGTGAGCCAGGTCGATGCGGCGGAATGATAGGATTATCACAAAATGGAGGCTGATTTCGAGTGCGATAAGGGGCGAAAAGTCGGGTAAGGTCCATAGGAAAGTTTCCTACGATCTACCGATTTATGCTTACAAACACATGGCCGACCCGTAGGGACAATAAAAAAAAAGTCCCGGAACTCTCCTTTAATGGTATTAATCCATTCTTGCAGTTCACCATCCACTATGACAGACACAAGATTGAGTTTTTAGACTTAACGATTTCAGTGAATAATATCAATAATACTCTACAAGTCAAACCTTTTCACAAAAACACTGATCGGAATTCTCTATTAAGATATGACAGCTTTCACCCCAAAACACTTCGTGACAACCTCCCATTTGGCCAATTTTTGAGGTTGAAGAGAAACAGCACTAATCCTGATGTATTTCGGGAGGAAGCCGAGATTCTGAGTGAGAACCTCAAAGAGGTTACCCCCCGTAGAATTGTCAGGCATTCTCTTAAAAGGGCTTCTAATAACCATCGACAAGCTTTACTAGAGTATGAGAAAAAATCACCCACAACTGATCCGGATGGATTAGTGCTTGTGAGTACTTACAATCCATTGTCTCATAAGATTGTAAGAATAATCAGGAAGAACTGGCATATTTAATCTAAAGGCAATAATCCTATTCCGGCTCCTAGATGTGCGTTTTAATGTGGACGCAATCTTAAAGAATTGATAACAAGGAACGATATCAGTGACCAGTTGACTTCTCAAAAAACTATCACTGAACAATGTGGTTTAGGTAGACCCAGTGGCCATGCCCCGTGTGGCAATTGCAGGTGTTGTTCCTCTACCAAACGGAGTACGTCTGTGGATATAGGTCTAACAAAACCCTGGCAACAGAAGTTATTCACCAACTGCAACACTAGTGGCATTATATATGCCATTTGGTGTACCTCTCCAAAATTGTACATTGGACAAACCGAACGAAAGGTGAAGACCCGAATAACTGAACATAAGAGCTGCATCAGGAATAAAAATGTTACAGCCCCCATGGTCGGACATTTTTTTACCAATAACCACGATTGTGAAGATTTAAAATGGACAGTTCTAAAGAAAATACAGATTGCCAATGGTTGCAACATGAGCAGAAGTATTTTGGTGAAAGAAGAAATGAGGCTAAGATATTTAACCAAAAGTCACCTGATTGGTCTTAATGAGCAGTTTGATTTGGTTTTGTAACTGTTGGTTGCAGTTTTTGTGCAACAGGTTACTTTTACCAATATTATTATTATCCCCTGCTGTACTGTCCAGTCTTGATTAGGATTTGTATTCAATCTCATTACGGTCCGCCATCTACATTGATTTTGTTCCTTTTGCTCGTTCTATGTTCAGCTTTACTGTGTACTCATTAGATCACTGCAGTCATTCCAATATGGCCGCTCGTACGAGTCATAATCCTGTTACATCACGTAACGAGAGCCTTGATGTTTTACTATATATACGGAACAGCTATACGTACTTCCGTTAGTGCTTCTACTATTTTTCTGAAGACTTCCTCGTTTTGGCCACAGACACTAGTCCTGCGACCGCTCCCGGTGAGTAACAAACGTTATTAGGACAGTGTATGGGTTGTTTAGGCATTTAACAGCTTTACCTTTTCCAACTGACACACCGCTGAATCACCCTGTGACCATAGTTTATGTGCACAGCTGTCAATAGCACCCAGTCATGGTGTTTAGTGTTCAAACTTTTAGTACATCATACGGCTCACGAGACGCGATATTTCATTGATGTTTTGAGCGTTCAATTAATTGAATACTTCATGACGTTTTTTAGGCATTTCCCGGAGTTATTGACATCTGGTTATGATGTATACTGTGCTGCCGCCCATTACTTTCAATTTTTTTCATTTCTTTCATTGATAGCAATTGGGTTTGTTAATTTTATAGGCACCAATGAACGCCGGCTGTGAGGCATATTCGCAGTATCTATCATCGCGCAATTGATCTCCCTTCACCTCGCTCGACGAAGCGCGGCTTTGTTTAAACACAAACAAGGGTTTTGTTCACATTGGTGTGACAAGTAAGTGCCTCTCTGAATTCCATTTGTCAGTCACTCTTGTGTTTTAACTTTGGTTCAGGCTATGGCGATCCTTATCAGCCAATGTACTAATTGAGTCTTACTTGTTATACACATAATAAATACAATTTTTTTGTTCCTTCTTTGCAGGGTGCATTTTCATTGTCAGTACACGGTTCTGTATGTGTATGATACATCACATCCTGATTACCCACACCTTTCTACTGACCAGTAGCCTTCCTATAGCAGAGTAAGTGACACACTTTTTTAAATCACTTTTTTGAATTACTTGAGTCAGCAGTTTTGGTACAGCAATACGCTGTCTATGCTTGTTTAACTCTTTCTTTCCCTCAACATTTTGGTCAGATGGGAGAGGTTGTTCATTACTACAAGGTCGTTATCAGCTGTCCTTGTCTGTTCCACTACATCAGGGTTCCACCAGTTTTTATATATGAAGGAGACTGCCGTTACCTATTCAAATCGTAAAGCAGCCTGTCACTACTACATCTCGAGTGACTTCTTATGATCGGTGTAACAAGCTACTACACAGATTGACATTTTACACCATCTTTAGGGATATTTCTTTTTAGTCTCTTACATAGCATATTGGGCTAGAACATAATTCATATAGTTCTGAAGCTCTTTTGGTCCATTCACATTTGTTTGTGACCCCAATTAGGTGAATATTTTCTTCATTAGGTCACTTGATCTTGCTATCTCGCCCATTAGTAGAGCGTATCAGATATATACTGAACTCATTGAATTAATGTGGTATGAGATCAGTAATTCTTGCTTTCTTGTTTAGGTGTCAGGCCAAGACAGTTGTACAGTGATTTGCGACAATCCAGTACCATTCAGCTCCAAAAACTTCAGACCTCCTTTATCCCTGATGAATTTCCACATAAATGATTTAATAATGAAGATGGAAAGAAACATGTCAGTCTTTTGATTGGTCTTTTGATTCTTGTCCTGATGAATTGGCAATCAATGTGACAAGTTAAGTTTTCTAGTTTTGGGAAAATGTATATTTAGCAGTACAGTGTATGTTACTGGCTAGATTTTGTGAATGGTGCTATAACAGTTTGTGTAAAAACTCCTATGTTCATGTTTATGTATTTTTTGTAATTTTTTGATTACCATTGTATTTTAGTTGTGTATGAGTGCAGTATGGATGGAGTAATTGGTGATGTGAGTGGGTCTGGTTTTGTTGCACACTATATATGGTGAATGCTATTAGCAATCATTATATTAATATGAATTATTTGTTTTTTCTCTTTTTCTATTGTTTCTATTTTTGATACACTATGAGATTTTATAACCCTTATGGTATATTTTAATGAATTAATACAATTATTTTCTAATATGTAATGGGTGTGAATTGAATTCTTTCACCTCCCATTGAGTGATGTGTCCACTTAGTTATGTTGAGAATAGGTTGTGTTAAGCAATTTTTTTCTGTCTTGCCGTTCACCCAAATAAGTTTGCTTATCCCGGCCTCTTTGGTGCTTTATATATACTTGTTCTTTCCAGGCACGGCCGCGGATACACTTTGCTTGGAGTCCCCTTTCTAGTGTTTTTGTTCTACTTACAAGTAATCACCATTACTTGCACTCATACCAACCATTAACAGTCCCAGGAGTGCCACAAACCTGCGGCCCCACAAATGCAGAGAGCACCTGCACCCAATATTCCTACTCCCTGCACATCAGCCAATCTGCATCCCCCAAATGCAAAGTGCAGCTACCCCCAATATTCCTACTCCCTGGACACCCACAAATCGGAGCCCCCAAACGCAAGGGCGCTCACACCCACTATTTCTACTCCCTGTTCACCACCCAATCTGAGCCCCCCACATGCAAGTGGGCCTACACCCAATATCCATACGCCCTGTACACCCCCAAATCCGAGCCCTCCAAATGCAAAGTGCACCTACACCCACTATTCCTTCTCCCTTTACACCCTCCAATCTGAGCCACCCACATGTAAGTGCGCCTACACCCAATATTCCTACACCCTGTTCACCCCCAAATCTGAGTCCTCCAAATGCAAAATGCACCTACACCCACCATTCGGAGCCCCACATGCAAAGTGCACCAACACCCACTATTCGTACTCTCTGTACAACCACCAATCACCACACCACACACCTAACCCCACACCCACACATCCTCCTCAAAGTACTAGCACACATAAGGTGCAGCCGAAATCCCCATGACTCTGCACCCACGCATCTCCGTCAAAGGACTAGCACACACAAGGTGCACCCCAAATCCTCACAAACATGCACCCACGCATTCCCCTGGAATAAATAAATAGGGCATATGACTGACTCATACATTTGTCTCTGGCCTGTCTCCATTAGCACCCACTCTGTGGGGGCACAATGGCAAATGAGAACGGTCCACCTCAGGTAGTGGTCATGCAGAGCAGCTGTGGACGCCCCCACTGTGCCTCTATATGTGCAACAGGAAGGCAGCAAGCCAACCACCCCAGAGCTGGCCTGGGTGCCGCCAGTGCAGGCGTTGCCCAATTGCCCTAAGGCCAGAGTGATGCTGAAGTCATACCGGAAGGTCTGGGCCATGTGGGACCTTGCCTCTGGCAGGGGTGCCAGGGGAAGAGCTGGCTGGGCCCTGTGAGGTGAACCATGACACACTGAGTGGTCAGTCCTGACCACTGGGCATCCACCAAGCTGAACCAAATGGCCAGAGTGGAATGTGAGTGACAACAAAGCACAGCAGCTGGATGCACAGGCAGGGAGAAGGCAGTGCGGGTAGGATCTGGTTCCTGGACAGGGCTACATGAGGCAGGCAGGGGCTTCTGGGTCTGCACCCCAGAAGACCTCAGCCCTGTGGGCACCATCCTACAATGCAGGGTGGCAGCACACCACTAACCCAGCTCTGGTCCTCAGACGCCCCAACACTCACGGGAGTGAAAAGTTCCACAGCACCATGGCCAGATCCATGGCCATTGGCCAGCAGCCTCCCATGCATGGGGATGTGCCCCTAATTCAGCAGGTGTCTGAGACACAAGTGACAAGCGGTAATGTGTCATGGGCACCCATCTTCGATGGGGACGTACGCATGCGAGTGGTACTGCACACCCAGGTGGCTGGGCAGCCCAGCAAACCATTCCTCACCATGGCTGCTGATGAGTGTGAATGCCCCCGCCCCTGAGAACAGAGATGCAATTGCAATGATGGCAGCAGGTGCTAGGATACATAGGGGTGATGTTCCTGAAAGCATACTGGATTTGAACACTGATCCTCTGTGCTGACATCCTCTACCAAGTGTGCTAAGCCATGCCCAAAATTGAATCCACACATGACAAATGTAGTTGGTGATTACATCACTAAAGGGGCATCCAGCTCAGCACATCACCATTTGCCAGCACAGAGCTGGGAGTGGTCCCCTAAAGTAGGCCAACAATACACCAATCACCTGAGAACCTATGCCCTGAAGATAACCAGTCTAACACCTTCTTAACAGAGTGTACCCCAATTCCCCCAACAACCTTCAAGGCTGAACAGACAGTCTGAGGATACTAACATGGACATCACTGGGGACAGTAGCAGTGTTCAAATCCTCCCACCGGATGTGAGGAAAGTACTGTCCATTAAAGAATAAAAAACGGTCCCACAACCACACCCAAGGAACATCGGGAGTCACCAGCGCCATGGACCTGAACTAAGTAACCACGGACATGACTCCTGTCTCGGAAAACCAGACCCTGAAGTGGAACATCCTGTCCAGGAGTTCAATGCACATAACCTTGAACACAAGAACAGCCAAAGGACCCTTCCACCTGCACCAACGTGCTTGCACCATTCACCATGCATCCTGAAGGGAATGTGCAGGTGCTGGCAACCTCTTCACTCCAAGCAGCTGAATCATCCCACTGAACCCCATCCAGCCTGACACTATAATGTGTCCTGGCAAAGCACATCACTGGCCAGTCTTGACGAGTCTATTCAACATTGGCCCCCAACCATATATCTGGAGGGTGAGTTGATGACTTATACTGTGGACCACCACCACAGCCATGCATGGTCGGCATATAACTGCAGGCACATGCTTGCACCTCCATGCGCCCTTCAGCACCACTTCATGGACATCATTCCAAGTTGGCTGGTACAGTAACAATGGTACCTGTAAGCTTGCCGGTACCGTTGTTACCGTACCAGCAAACTACAAGTTCTGCTCGCGGGTGCCTTCGCGCCTGCCAGGACTGGCCTGCTGGTGCATCCGGCCTCCCCATTCCCATTGAGCACTATGGGGCTCAAATGGGGATGGGAAGCATTTTTTTCCGGTGCTCAGGAATGGACAATTACCAGGTCCGACGGGGCCATAATGACCTGGTAATTGCCCATTCCTGTGCGCCGTAAAACAAACGATACCAGCAACAGCCGTGCCTGTTATACCGGCACGGCTACCGTCGGTATTGTAATGGAGCCCCATGTCTGCTATTAGTGTGGAAAGTCTAACTTGGCCTGCCCAAGAATGAAGACCACTTTTGACACAACCTGCATCAAATGAGCTGCGAACTCATGATTGCACAGAGCGCATGCATTTGCTCATGCTCAAAATGCTCAAAACCTGCATGCTGCCAGGGCCTCATTGAACCTATGTGCCTAAATGAGCCACATCTGTACACATGAACTTACCAACGAGGCTCAGCTGTGTCAGCCCACCAAAAACCAAATGAAGGCGCAGTAACACTGAACTGACCACCCGGCCTATTTCTTGACAAGACAAGACAATGGTTAGGACATGATTCCACATGTGTCCAATTCCCAAACATCTGCATGTCAGTACTTAGCCTAATACGTCATCAGAATCCACAAGAATTGGCACCACCTCTACTGTATCTTGTGGAGGGACATTGAGAGCACAACATTCAGTCTACAACCTGTGGGTGGTGTGTTCAAAATGAGTGACCAAAAGTATTGACAAAACCCAGATTGGGCATCTCCTTCATTTCTGACAGTGACACTGTATGTTCTGTCTAACTAATGGTTCACCATTACACCCTTCTTGAAGAAATTGACTTCATTTGGCCCAACACACCAAATATGGCTGAGAAATATCACCTGAGTGTACCTGTTTACCCACCTGAATATGTCGTCTCACCATCCCTAGAAATGTGAGGGTTGAGTGGGCCATCACATCCCCACTCACCCTTGTACACGGTTGTTCTGATTCCAAGCCTACACAGATGTGTCTCCCATGATGTACGCCATGCAGAAATCAATGACCACATTCATTGGATGCACTCGTGGTGCTGTTGCCACGCATTCACCTGATGCACATTTCCAGCTACAAACACCCTTAGGCACACACTCATCTACCCTAGAGATGTTGGAGTGATGTTTGGGGTGTAACACATGCATGTGCAGTCGGGGTGTGTGAAATGAACGCATTTCTGCACAAAAGACCAAATCAGACAGCACAGACATTTACATTACATATACTGAGCATGACAATGACCATCACTGGGATTTTCAAAAGTCACAGAGCAACAAACACCATCACTGGAAACAACACTGTACCCAACACACCTTTGACTCACACAAGACATCAATAAAGCCTTTCTGATTGAAATGTCACCCATGAAAGTACACCTACATCCACAACACAATCACAATCCTGTATGAGTATTGGGTTCATATACAGCAACCACATCTCAGAATCACAAGCATGTACAGTGCAACATGCATGTGTACTGCAAGGTATGTCATCAATGTCCTACACAGGTAATCATAGATCTGTACAGCCAACATACATGACAACATGACCATCTGCGCAAGGAATGCAATGTAGGACAACATTGACAACCACAATGATGAACCACGATAACACACCACCACCAGAGATGCACAGGATAGTCTTCATACAACACAAATACATGTACCAATCCCATGGACATGCATCGACTACATGTATGGACTGAGAAGGTCACAATGATTACATCTACATATGCTGACATATAAGTGCATGGCTGGGAGCCTGACACCTCCATACAGCCCACATGGGGCCTCATTACAAGTTTCCCGGTACAGTAACAACAATACCGGTAAGCTTGCCGGTACCGTTGATACCGTACCGGCAAACTACGAGGTCGGCTCGCACCCGTGGACCGGCACCCGCGATCAGACCATGTCGGATGCACCGGCACCATTCGGCCTCCCCATTCCCATTGAGCCCTATGCAGCTCAAATGGGAATGGAGAGCATTTTTTACCGGCGCCCGGGAATGGGCAATTACCGGGTCCGGCGGGGCCGTAATGACCTGGTAATTGCCCATTCCCAGGTGCCGGTAAAAAAACGACTCCGGCGGCCGCTTTACCGGCACGGCTACCGCCAAAGTCGTAATGAGGCCCATGGTGCTTGTTGGCAATGTGCACATGTAACACAGAATCATACCTGCATGGTGAGCAGATGCATGAACATATGCTACACAGAATCTTCTCAACTCAAAACAATGATATGCTGAGTGAGGACCCATAATCTCAACAAGCATACCACATGAGTACGCTGCATGCAACCATCAAAACAGCCCAGTGTGGCATGCACACCAAAAGATGAATGCACACAGACACAAGCGTTGGAGAATGTGATTTTACACAGGAAAAATAAAATTACCACATGAAATAGATTGATTCAAAAACATAACTGTATTATAACACAAACAGAACATGAATCATGAAAACATAAGCACAAAACAAAATCACAGGAATGCTCCTTTCAAAAATGAAATGATGCATTTATATAAAAAAACAAATAACTATGTACAGTCACTGCTGCAGTCCAATATCTGACAATGCCTGGTCCAGGACTGCCTGCGTCTCTGCCTCGACGTGCTGCAGGCAGGCTTCAGTGGTATCCCCAAGTGCCTGCAGGGCCTCCCTAGCAGTGAGTTATATTTGCTGTGCAGCCCTCTGACTCTTCCCCAGAATATTAGCACGCAACTCCTCCATTCTTGCAAGTGCTGCAGCTCTGGCCCTGGCAGCTGCCTCCTCCATTGTCTGTAGCCTCTGCTCCTCCTGCTGTCTCTTGTGTCGCAGCTGGCATTTGGTAGCTACATGAAAGTATTAGGGACTCTACAGTCTTTTTCAGCCTCTCACAACTGCTTGGCGAGCCTTGTAATCACAATTTCCAATAGATTCATTGTGTTATTGTTGGTTAGGGCTGTTTTGCGGTTTTCCTGTCTGAGACTGATCAGACAATTGCATTGGTTAATAGTTTTTTTCTTTGTTAAAGAAAATGAGAACCTGTTTTAGCGCCCTAATCTGTTGTCATTAAAGTATTCAAATGAAGAGAGGAAAACTGAATTGCTGTATGGATCAAATATTTTTTATTTCAATATTATTTAATTCTTATTTGTTTTCCAAACTATATTTTCTATTCTTTGTGTGCACCTTAATTGGGACCCTCGACACGTGTTTCACTGTCTTTTAAACATTTAAACATTTCAGACAGTTATTCAGGAGGGAACGTTTTTTATAACATCAACATATATCTGTAAAAACAATACATAAAACACATTTGTTCTGTGTGACCTCATTTACATGAATGCACTTTAGCATCCAATATCACTCTGGTATTTTTTGCACTGCACTGAAATGTATGAATAAATTATAACATTGGATTATTAAAAAGGGCACTCACTTGTTCTTTGTGACTTCTGTATTTGTTGTTGTAATTGTAATATAAGTACAAAAGACGTGCCTTGAGGCGCGTGTCTCTCGCACTTTTACTTCAAAGTTGGTGCTATCATTGCGCAGGCTGGGGAGAAAGAAAACCGAAAGGATTTCTATTTTGAATCGGTGCTCAGTATTTACTCACAGGGTACTTATTTAATTTGCATTTAAAAGTGATTCTCTTTAATTCACATTATCTGCGTTAGCACTATCTTATTAAAGGCTATAAGCGTATTAGAAGTATTCTCGCCTTACCTTCTTTATTCTTCTGTGATCCTTTCAGGTTCGGGATCTTGCGGCATGTTAACCTGCAATCTGAACCTGAGACTTCCGTATTTCTGGTTAATCGAGGTCACGGTCACGTGAGATTTTGGTGTCACGTGGCCGCTACTCCTCCATTTTGGATTGGGAAAATGTTCTATGTTAAATCCTGGTTCTAATTGTTATGTGGATATTCATTCGACTATAGATCACATTAGTAATTTCATTGGGACAATGAATAGATATACTTATCCACTATTGGAACTCTTTCGTATTTGATATTTTTTTCTCAAAATTTCGGTCATGCGAAAAGTTGCATCACGGGACCGCTACTACTCCATTTTGGATTGGGATATTGTACAATTTTTGCATACGCTTACAAATCGCGTAAAATTTGAAATTTAAATTTTATTTAGGAGTGCTCCTTTTGCAATAGATAGGGAACCCATCATGGGCCCTAATTTTTTTGAAATTATTTCTTTGGTTGACCAAAGTTTTTACCAATCTTAAATTGTTTATGCTTAAATCAAGTGTTTGTGTAGTGCATTATAAATACATTTCAACTATACATTTGTACATTTAATGAACACTCAAATCAGCTAACTTGCTCATTACATAATTTCCTCTATTGCTGAACAGTAGATAGTACTAGTATTTCCTTATAGAAGATGTATCAGTTCAGTGTCCGAATTTAGGGCCGTATGGCAACTGTCCAGTGTGCAGATCCAGTAGGCTTCTCTGGTCTGAGAATTTTCTCCAGATCTCCTCCTCTCTGTGGCTTTCTTCTTTTCTTTATTCCAAAATATTTTATTTCCTTTTTCAGTTGATTTGAATGTTCTGTCATGGGGTGGTAGCCTAATGGGTATCTAATATCATTCTTGTTTATGGCTCTTAGATGTTCTTGTATTCTTGTTTTTAGTTTCCTCATTGTGCTTCCCACATATATTTTATTGCACATGCATTTAATGGCGTAAAATACTGTTTTGCTGTTGCAGTTTATGAAATCTTTGATTTTGTACTTTTTTCCATTCGGCAGATTGATAGTTTTTTCCCATTTTCTGAATGGGGACAGCTTAAACATGTCCCACATTTGTAGTTTCCTTTGAGTGACTTTCTGTTCCATAATTGGGTTAGACCTGTTTCTTGTTTGTTATTTGAAAAGTGTGAATGACTCAATATGTCCTTCAGGCTTTTTGCTTTCTTGAAGGTAATGTGTACATCATCCTCAATGTATACAGCTATATCTTCGTCTAGTTTGAGAATGTGCCATTTTTTCTTCAGAATGTTTTGTATTTCCTTAGCATTTACGCTAAATGGAGTCATGAATCTAAGTTTTGATTGTTCGTTTTTGTTGTTTCTTGCTTTTTTCTTGGTCAAAAGTTCTGCTCTTGATTTCATTTTGGTTTTTTCTTAAGTTTTTGTCAAGAGTTTTTTCTGGTAACCTCTTTCTCGGAATTTTGCTATTGCCTTTTTTGCATGTTTTTCATATTCTGAAGGTTCTGAACAGTTTCTTTTTATTCGTAGTATTTTTCGCCGTAGGGTATATTGTTAATGATATGGTGTGGATGATGACTTTCTGCATGCAGCATTGTGTTTCCAGCTGTTGGCTTTACATATAATGTAGTTAGTATCTCCGTTTTTGACGTAAATTTCCAGGTCCAAAAATTGAACAGAGTTGGGACTTTGATTGATTGTGAATTTTAGATTGTATTCGTTGGTGTTGAGGTAGTCTACATAGTTATTTAGCGTTGATACATCTCCATTCCAAATTATAAGGATGTCGTCAATATACCGACCCCAATATATGATGTTATTTGATGTTGTAAATGCTTCATGAGTCCACCCATGTTCTATTTCAAAATGGGCAACGTATAGGTTTGCGTAAAATGATGCAAATTTTGCTCCCATGGATGTCCCCTGTTTCTGTGTGAAAACTTGGTTATTGAATAAAAATAGGTTATTTTTTAATGTGAAGTTGAGCATTTCTAATATCATCTCATTTTGTCTGTAGTAGGAAATTGATCTTGTTTTAAGGAAGTAGTTGGTAGTTTCCAGGCCTTTGTCATGTGGTATACCTGTATAGAGAGAGGAGACGTCCAGAGTGAGCAAGGTGAAGTTTTGCTCACAGTTTATTTCTTTTATTTGTTGGATGACATGTTTTGTGTCTCTTATGAATGAGGTTAAGCTTAGTACTAGAGGTTGCAGGTGTGTATCTATGTATTTAGATATTGGTTCTGTGATTGAGCCTATGCTGTTTATTATCAGTCTGAAAGAGGGAAACTGTTGGTACGACTGGGTATTTTTGGAATGAAATAGATTGTGCCCAATATGGGAAAATTGTTGCTGAGAAAATCTTTTTCCGAGTCTGATAGTAACCTTAGTTCCGACCAATTGGTTAGCATTGATGTCCATTCAGCAACAAGTTCTGTTGTCGGATTTGTTTGTAGCTTATCATAGCATTGTTCCTGATTTAGGTGTTCCTCTGCTGCTGAAATATAGTCAGTAGTATTCATCAATACTATGTTTCCTCCCTTATCTGCTGTTTTTATGGTTATTTCTGGGTTCATTCTTAATTTTTCAATTGCTGCTTTTTCTTTCCTTGTGAGATTATGCCTTTTGTTGTTAGATATTCTGCCTGCTAAATACCTTGATCTTAATTCACACAATGTTGCTTTGTGAAATAGGTCTATTACATTATCTTGTGATAATGCCGGAACAAACGTTGATGTTGGCCTTAGTTTGGTTTCTGCACTGAGGTCTATATCGATGTTCATTTCTTCCGTGATCTTTTCTACAGTATACGGGTCATCCTCTTCTGCAAAATTTAGTAGATTAGCTGTATTTTCCATATTTGAGATTGTTAATTCTGATGGGGCTTCAATGTTTAGTTGTTTTTTAGTTGTTGTTGTTTGAGAAAAATATTTCTTAAATTTTAACCTTCAGCAGAATCTATATAAATCTGCATTAACCATAAAATAATCAGATTGCGTGGAAGGGAAAAAAGACAGTCCTTTGTTCAATCTGCTTGTTAGGTCTGGTGTTAGCTCTAGTTTTGAGAGATTGACCACTATGTTTTCTTGTGTGGTTGTTGATTTTTGGATCTTGTTTTCACTCCTTCTCTTATTGATGCTATTATTTGTAATGGTGCCCCTGCCCCTCCTGCCCCTCCTTGTCTTTGTCCTGGTTTGCTCATAGTATCTTGGTTGTGTTGTTTTGTGGAATAATGTTGGGTAGTTTTCATATTTTTGTATTTGAGATATTCCTCTAAAAAAGCTGAGGATGTTGGTTCTATGTTAGCCTCTATTGTAGGTTGCAGAAGAGGTGGTTGTTCAATTTCTATATCGCTAGTAGATTCAATATCTGATGATGGTGGTGTTGCTGATGGAGGCTGTGGCGATTTAGGTTTTGGATTTTGTTTAGGAGTGTATTTCCTTTGTCCTGTTGTTTTTTGGAAAGTATATATTCTCTTGAATTTATAGTCCAGTTTGTCTTTTAAACTTATTTTGTTTTTTGATTTTTAGTTCTTTGGTATACCACTTGATATAGTCATCCAGTATTTGATAGTTCTTGAAAGTGGCTTTTGGAGCATTTAGTTGTTCTATGTCTTTTATGACACTGTCTATTTCTTTGGTAAGTTTGTCATTAATTTTCTTGGCGTTGTTTATCAATCTCATCATCATTTCCCTTGAAGTGTGGGTCAATAGTTGTTCCTATTCTTGAAAGCCTCTTATGTCTTCCTCATCGAAGGAAGGGAAGATGCAAATACGTAAGCCTCTTGGTATTCGATTTACTTTGAGATACTGTTCCATAGTCTTAACTTCCCACCATCTTGCTAGCTCTTTCTTTTGTAATTGTTCTAGTTTATTAAACAATGATCTTAGTGATTGTTTATTGGTATCATCTGTTTGGTGGTTTCGATTTTGCTGTTCTGCAAAAAGTTGTTCAGCCTCGATTTCTCTTTGCTCATAAGTGGATGACATTTTGTCTTGGTTGATTTCTTTCTCCTTTCTTTGATAGTTCCTTTTGGTTCTGCCTGAGTTGCTAGTCAAAAACCTTAATGAAAGTATTAGGGACTCTACAGTCCTTTTCAGCCTCTCACAACTCCTTGGCGAGCCTTGTAGTTACAATTTACAATAGATTAATTGTGTTATTGTTAGTTAGGGCTGCTTTGCGGTTTTCCTGTCTGAGACTGATCAGACAATTGAATTGGTCAATATTTTTTTTCTTTGTTAAAGAAAATGAGAACCTGTTTTAGCGTCCTAATCTGTTATCATTAAAGTATTCAAATGAAGAGAGGAAAACTGAATTGCTGTATGGATCAAATATTATTTATTTCAATATTATTTAATTCTTATTTGTTTTCCAAACTGTATTTTCTTTTCTTTGTGTGCACCTTAATTGGGACCCTCGACACGTGTTTCACTATCTTTTAAACATTTCAGACAGTTCTTCAGGAGGGAAAGCTTTTTATAACATCAACATATATCTGTAAAAACAAAAAACAATGCATAAAACATATTTGTCCTGTGTGACCTCATTTACAAGAATGCACTTTAACATCCAATATCACTCTGGTATTTTTTGCACTGCACTGAAATGTATGGATACATTATATTGGATTATTAAAAAGGGCACTCACTTTTTCTTTGTGACTTCTGTATTTGTTGTTGTAATTGTAATACAAGTACAAAAGACGTGCCTTGATGCTGACTCCTCCATTGACTATAGCCTCTGCTCCTCCTGCTGTCTCTTGTGTTGCAGCTGGCATGTGGTAGATACATGTATCCTGTGCCTTGCCACCTGCCTCTCCTGCCTGACATTGCATGCCTGCTGCACACTCTGTTCCATAGGTCTCCAGTGTGTCTGCCTCCGCAACAGCTCCTTCTGCCTGACAGCCCACCTCTGGCACTGGTACTCCTTCCGGTAAGATGAACGACTCCTGGAGGGGATCACTTGCCATCCTGCGCCATCACTTGCCACCTGTGCCATGTCGACCTGCACTGCTTGTTCCTCTGTAAAGGCCATTCCAGACATCTGCATGGCCTCTGTGGCCACTTACACCCCCACTGAGCGTGAAGGAAGCACCATACTTGCTGACGGGGCGACAGGGGCACAGGAGCCTGACATGGTGGTCAGAACAGAGACCACACCTGTGGGTGCCTGGGGCACAGATGCAGAGGAGGTGGGTGGCATTGGTGTTGCATGTACCAATAGGACCACACTCAGTAGTGCACTTGCCATTTGTGACATGATGTGGCACACCAGCCCATGATGGCTCACAAGCTAGCCACGGATTATATGAAGGGCCTCAAGGGCAGCCTCCTGCCACCCATGCCCAAACAAGAGCGGGGGCAACACTGCATCACGGATGGTCTCATAGGCCCTCACTGTGGGGCATGCCTGCGTGGAGGCCACTCTGAAGGTGTGTAGCCGTACAGCCAATGGGTCTGGGACAGTGAGAAGAACCCACTCCACCACTGTGTCCCGCACAACCTCCTGTCCCAGGTCCATGTCCCAGGTCCATGTCTGCAGCCTGCACATCCGACATCCAACATCGCACCAGACACCATGGACAGGCCCACAATGACATCCTCCGCCACCACAACACCTGGCCCTGACAACCCAGGTGGAACCTCTGTGCCGATCGGCTTGCCTGTGGGGAATGGCGGAATGAAATGAACCTGTCCCTCTGCCTCTGAGGACTCACCCTCCATGACCTTGCCAACGACCTGCAACTCACCAACAGCACCATCAGATGATGTCCCTTCACCAGCCACATGTCCTTCAGATGTGGTGCAAAATGGCAGTCATGGCCGGGATTGTATGGCCTCATGGAAGGCCTTGGCCTGGAATGTCGTTTCTCCTCAGTGTTACCCTCTTCATCAGCATGCAACATTGGATGAAAAGGGAGAGAGGAGAGGGAGTTCAGCATATGTGTGTACACATGTGCATGTCCGAAGATTGTCAAAGCAGCATGACGCCATCTCACATACAAATGCCACGGCCTCAATGTATCATCATGACTTTAATGAATCATTCTTAACACACAGACATGTAAGCTCGTAATACATGATGAGATCCCCATCAATTGCATGCATGGGCTTGCATAGAATGAGCAGACACCACTCCATGGGCACAATAGTTACCAGGGCCAACGGGGCACATGGATGGGGCATAAATGAGGACTGTAGCATGTTGGATGTCCCGTAGACATGTGCATAAACCTGATGTGATGAAACGGCATGGGCACATCCCTTCTAGTGCAACCAATGGTATATGTGTTGAACAAATGTGTGCATTAGCCTGCAACCATGTCCCCAGTTACAAACAATCCCACACATGTGTGCATGTTGTTAGGGAGAATTCTCATTGATGGCTAATTTCCCTCACCTAGTGAGTCCCCCAGCAGCTTTGCTGGAGTTATTTTTTTTCTCCATTTGGTAAGATTGTGAGCTTTTCCCCCACTCTTACCTGTGTTTTGCCCGGTGTATTTCTCTGTTTTTGTGATTGTGGACTCTGGAGTACATTACTTCAGTAGCCCCCTTCTTTTGTGTGTCACACAGCACCTTCAGAGACTTCCCACCGACTCCATTTCTGAGGCTGACTACAGTCCCCCAGAAAAGGGTAAAGTTGCCATTAACTTTACTTAGTCCATCTACCACAGATCCAATACACCCCATCTTCCATGGAGTACTGGAAAGGGTTACTTCGTATCCCTTTTTATCTGTACCTCCTAGAGCACTGTTTCGCTCTTTTAACATTTAGACTTGGCTGGTGGCAGTGGTATCTACCCTAACTTTTCTACCGCGATTATATTAGATAAATGTGGTATTGTTTTAGGCTATTATATTAGCCTCGAACATAAACCCGCTTGACCAAATTGTCTTTCTTTTGGCTCCGGTTCGGTTTATTCGCCATTTCTTTTTGTTAAAGTCCTTCTTGTGTTTTACTTTGCGCGGCAAACCAGATTCACCTTCTTTGTTCACTGTCTTTTGGCGGGCTTCTGCCCAGAAGCCCTCCACCAGGCGCCTGGGTGTCTAGGTGGGCTGAATGTGAGGGAGGGGTGTAGTCATCCCCTGCACAGGGTATCCTAGGAAACCCAAGTCACACTTTGCCATGATTGGCTGAGGTGATTGTCCAGACTGGACAACCCCCCTGCTGGGTGATTGACAGCCAGGCTGTTGGAATGGGGGTTTTGCACATAAAAGGCAGGTCTCTTGGGCTAGAAGTCAGAGAGTCACCACTGGAACTACAAGGAACCGAAGAGAAGCGG
Source organism: Ambystoma mexicanum (assembly GCF_040938575.1). Classification (NCBI taxonomy): domain Eukaryota; kingdom Metazoa; phylum Chordata; class Amphibia; order Caudata; family Ambystomatidae; genus Ambystoma; species Ambystoma mexicanum. The sequence continues at coordinate 1,088,415,143 of NC_090922.1, read as the reverse complement.
AGAGGACGACGGCTGCTGAAACTACCCCGTCCCGGTGAAGCCCTGCTGCAGTCCTGAGCTATCTACCCTTCGACGACTAGAGAAGATCCAGTCCGGAGTCTTCTTCCCTTGAGCCTGGTGGGGATAACCAGCTCATCTTCCACAGCCAGAGGATCCTCTTCCTTGGTCGAAATCGTTGCACACTGCTGTAGTGGTCCGGATAGCCTTCTGAAGAGCCTCTCCTGTTTTAATGAGCGCACCTTTTATTCACGTCGCTGCTGCCGGCTTCATCACTGTGAGGTGCAGACCCCCTTCAGACGTCCTCCTTCACCTCGAAGCTCCAGGAATCGTGGGTCTGCGGGAAACCAACAGGAACAACTGCCAGGGCACCAGCTGCACCATTGGAATAAGGTACTGTGTTCTGCTTGAGGAAACAGGGTGAACCCCCTTTTCTCCATCTTCAAGGCTTGCCCTTGTCTTCCCTCCTTCTTATAACTTTTGCTTCAGAACATTGACAATATCGAAGTACTCTTGGCTACGTCGAATCGTGAACTGTCTGACTGTGTGATCTTCGACAACAGGTCCCTGCTGTCACTTGACCCTGGCTCCGGCCCTTTGACTCTTGAACTCCTGTCTCTGTGTGTTTCTCGATTCTGTCTGCCTAACCAGAATATTGCCTGTGATTTTGCCTCCAACTTCCTCTGGGTATCTCAGGTGCTAAGTGTGTTTTTGCCCCAGTAGCATTTCATGCCACGGATACGCGTTTAATTAGTAGACCGAACTGTCAAAAAGTTATTGCAATCGTATTCGCGGTAACATGTTTTGTTCGTAACACCGGTCCATTCAAACACAGGGTACTTACCTTGAGACTTACTGTACAAAGTGAATTTGTTAGTTGTAGTATATTTTTCGTGTGGTTTTAAATCTAATAGAAGTGTTGTGTTTACAACAAATGGTTTAAAAATAAATGTACTTATATTTTTCTACCTGAAACCTTGAGTCAGTGTTTGCTTGAGTCACAGTAATTGTGGTCCCTTTGTGTAATCTCTGCTACTGCTCATATACTCTTGAGATAAGCCTGGCTGCTCCGCCACTGCTACCACTCTGACATAGTACAGGCTTGTACCAAAGGTAAAACTTGCATTGCCACCTGTAGTCTTAATTATGTGTAGTGGTCCCTAAGGGCACTGCACTAGATTCTTCCTAACACATGTCAACAGTGGATCATTTGCCTCATCCACTCACACAATGGTGCAACACAGTAATATCTCAGGTTGTATCTGGAACATTTGACAATGGCATTTGACTTGCAACAACAAAACAGTGCAATGAGTACAGTCCACTAATTGACAGTCACATACTATTTGTGTCCCTCACATCAGCACACCCTCCATTCACAGTGTAATCTTACCAACACTCACCATCTGCACCTGAGTAGGCATTATCCAATAAAATCGTCCCTCCCATGACCTACTCAATTTGCAAGCATTGGTGGCAGTCGTCACAAGACATCAATGACGTGCATCCATTGGACAAGGTAAGAGGCCTATGCTGTGAGGGTGTGGGGCATTCCAGTGACTGTGTCTGAGTGCACCAGTGTGGGAGACATGTGTGAGGAGCAAAGTTTAAGTGGGACATCTGTGAAACCACAGGATGCTACAGCAAAACGATTGCAAAGGCAAGTCCAAGAGGAGGGGGGGGGTGTATAGTATATATATATATACTCGGAGGCTGCTTTGGTGCAGGGCAATACCAAGGTAAGAAAACATGTTCTTGCTGGCTACGTGCAGACACACATATTCATATACACATACACCTGCACACACGCAGTCATGCACCCATACAGACTCTCTCAGTCATGCACATAACACCCAGCAAAAAACTTCACTCGCACAGATATACAAGTTCATATATAAATGCACACAGTTGGGCCCCCATACAGTTTCTCTCAATCAGTGAATAGCTGAGAGAAGGTGTATGCATGTATCACTGCTTCTCTGTATGTATATATGAATATGTGCATCTACCCAAGTAGGTGTTCTGCTGGGTGCTGTATGAAGGATTAATTTGCATGGCGCCCAGCAGACAGAATACTTTACTCGTGCATGCACACACGTTCTATTCTATTCTATTCTATTCTATTCTATAGAATTTGTATATTGCGCTAACACGCCCTTAGGCCTCAGAGTGCTCACATGACATAAAACACAAAACAGCGAGGAGGAAGAAAGATCAAGAATAATCTCAGATCATTAATCTATTCCTTTGTCAAAAAGGAATGTTTTCAAGCTCTTTTTGAATTGTGCCATTGACAGAACAAGCCTAGGTGAGTATGGTATGGCGTTCGGTGCTGAAGGCAAGCCCCCTTTTAACGCTCACTACAGAGTGAATATAACCCTCTAGGGAAATAGGCCAGGAGATAGCTTGCCAAGATAACAAGGCTTCAATGGTACAGAATACAAAATATCAGCAAAGGGCTCTGCTGCTTGAGTGCGCTCTGATTCTCCTAATACAAGCTGAAGCTTAAAAAGCCGAATAGCGTCATCACATACAGTACAAACAGGTGCCACTGATTGGTGGGACTGTACATATGGGCCTGCTCCATAGGAGATGCCAGGCTACTATTGGTTGGTTCTTCCCAGCCGATAAGGATCCACGTAGGTCAGCTGGGTTCATCTTCGGAGTGAAGGTGGAGACACTCATAAAGTACAATGTTGCTTTCTAAACTAAACATGCTAATACTACTTACTAGATCACTGTGGCATGCACATGGGCAGCTTGGGGAGTTGGTGCCATGGAGAAGGGAGGGTAAAATATTGTCATGCTGACCCACACCATTCAGGGCTTTGTTGATACCGCACCTCCCGCACTCAAGGTCTCCACCCTGGGTGTGATCTTTAATTTATCTCTCCCTGTACCTCATATTACAAAGGACGTATTTTATTCTGGGAGAAGAACAGTTGCGCATGCTTAGATATTTTATGGATGCTTGATTTGTGTTGGGCAGGAGGGTCGCTGGCTTATCATGGAATGCAGAGGTGTGAGGTCGGGTCAGTGTTGTGGCGCTGACTCTGGCCTGGCTGGGTAGGGTTTAGAGGCCTGCTGGCCGCCTAGTGGTGATGCACGGACGCTGCGCAGAGCTTGGTGTTGTCTCACGCTGTTGCAGGGTGCATTCCTCTGAATGAAACTAAATGATTGCAACAGTAAAGAGACCTGGGGGAAGTTGACATCTGTAGGAACTAATGGTGTGCATTTGTTCTGCCGTGAGGGTGTTGGGCCTAGTGAATTCTCTCTATGGAGCTCAAATGGCGCAGCGTAGTCACACAAGCCTATGTTTTTGGCATAACTACAAAATGGCATTTCTTTCTATCGGTTTCCTATGGCCATGCATCTACGTGTTCGCACAATATTGCTTTCGCACTGAGTTTCAGAGTGCGTTTTTCTCCCCTATATACATTACACTATCTCGTAGAGGATTTGCCTCACCTGAAAGCGCTTAGGGGGGGTGGGATATACTAATTTCCATCCCAACATTCCCCCCTTTTGTTACTTCTACAGTAACAAAAATCTCCTCCCCGTATTTACATTCCTTGGCCCTCCTTTCTGCTTCCTCCCATTCGGATGTTCCTTTTATTGGTATCCAGTCACTACACATGTCTTAAGCTTTCTCCTGCTTGCACATACTGCTCAGGTGTACAAGTCATGAATATGCATCCCCCACCGCCTGCCAGATCCACCCATACTTCTTTATAATTTTCGGGGACATGTGGGAGCGACAATGGTTGTGTGGTATAAGTTATCAACTATATCCCCAATAGGCATAGGGACCATGTGGTGAACAGGGCGGTCAGTTTGGTCAGTCTGTATCTCTCCTTCTTTTGTATTACAGGATACTTTAGTATTCCCAATAGGGACCATCATCATTACGCTATAAGGCACAGCTTTGCCACAACACCAGAGACCCAATTGCATTTTTCCTAATTGCGCCCTTGAGGAATCTTGAAGGGATGATGCCACCCAATGGTCTCCCAGTCCCTTTCCAGAGCTATACATGACTGAAGGCATAGGTGATTTATTCACCGGCCTTCACTCGTGTAAAGGTTAGTACTGATAAGAACAGTCACTTGAAGTATAGAAATGAAAGATCTTAGACTAGTATATGTCAAAATAAACATATGTATAGCTATAAATTCCCAACCTATCACTGTTGCAGGCGGGCCACACAACCCCGTTATCTGCTGGATGAAGAAGTTATCTCAACTATGAAGCTAGAATTTTCTTTACCAAGAAATGATCCACCATCTTCGTTTGTGAAATAAGCCACGGTCATTAGTCCAAGGTAGAAAGTTATTTTGGTAATTAGCATGGACCTAAATAAACCTCACTCATTAGATGTATATTTGTGTCCCACAGGCTAAAGAAGACAAGATAAAGGGGAAGCCCACAATCGAAGCATTGTATCCATGAAGAAATATCTGTGCTGATGAAGGCCCAAGTCCATATACTCTAAGAGGAAAGGCAAAAGGGGGAGGATCACAACCTGTGGGCCGAAACACATTGTGTCGACTACTATACTATGCATAATATACTTCTGAATAGCGGAACATTTAAATAACAATGTGACCACAGGGAAAAGTACACGGAAATTAATATTGTAATAAGAAAACTATCCTGGATTGAACAATAATACTTAGATACACCTATTAGGTGCCCCCGGGTCACTTCTGTCTGTACGGTCCCATCTGTAAAAATGGTCCGGGATCAAACCTGAGTGTGACCATTAAACCAGACCAGCGTGTGCAACAAGTTAAGAATATTAAACCCACTACTCGGGCACTACTTGAGAGTGTAAGTCCATTAGACTGGTCATGGCTTCCGAGGGCTTTAGCACTTCACGAACAACCATAGCCACACAAAAAGCCTTATGATCTCCCTCCAAAGAGACTTTATAAAAACCGGGACATGACCAGGACATCACTACTTACAATGGCCTATTGGAACACCAGACACTTCTCACACCTTACCCAATTCAGTGATGTAAATCTGGGAGATTATGATGTAGTCTGTTTCCAAGATACTTGGCTATGCAAAAAACGAGCCTACTAACAGCAGTTAAATCAGGGAGCGCACTTAATCTTATTAAAATCATTTCAACAAGTGTATTCACTCAAGAACTTCTTATAGGGTGGCAGGCCCCTGAAATGCAACATGGTCCAAATAATCCATCCAAATTGATATTAATCAATCTATATTGGAACCCACAAGCCGTTATCTGTGAGACATTTATAAACATGACAGCAAACTTGATTGACAGTGCTTACATCAACCAGCAGACCTCCTACATCATTCACTGTGGTGATGTAAATGCAAAATGCATAAATGATGGTCAGCAGTTGATGGGCTTAACGCAGGTGAACACACAAACATCAAGAGGCATCTCTTGGTCGTCACTCATGCTCTTCAAGGATATGCATATGCTAAACGGCTGTATCAAGGGAGCTATAACGCCACATGTAACATGGGAGAGAGAAGACCGATCTTCAATAATAGACTACATCTTTGTATCAAGAAACCTTCTCCCTTTTGTCTCAAAGTTCAGGGTGGTTAAGACGACTAATAGCGATCACCACTTGCTATACATGGAATGGGCTGCTACTTCCCCTGGAGACAGATTATGCCCATGGCTGTGTCTGAATGTAATGGAGAAAAGAGATTAAAATTGGTAAAGTGCAACATCATAAACCTTACAACCAAATTTGTTCATGAAGGCTGAAAGTTGGAGTACACCCACCTCCTAGAACAATACCGCACAAAAAAAACAGAGCTGCCATTCACAGCCTCTAATAGTCCACATGTCTTCTATGTTGAACTCATGGAGAAAGGAAAAACATTAAGAAAGACCACACAGCTCGCAAAACAATCAAAACATCCAGAAGACAAGGCTAACGCAAAAATTGCAGGAATTAAATATAAACAATTGTTACGCTCGTACAGATTAATAATGTACCAACATGACGCTGAGACAATGCTTAGAGCCATCTGTGGACGGAAGACCAATGATTTTATTCTGTAAATGAGTATTCTGTAGCAACACAAGACCATACCACTAGGACGGGACCCTGGAAAATTCCACATGAAGTTCAAGACATCAAAGAGCTAATTTTAAAGCTAAACAGCTCTTGAGCTCCAGGTCCAGGTGTATTAACAAATGTATTAACAAATTGTATGCTAAAAGAACACCCGGAGGAATGGGCCAAATTCATACACAAACTTTTCGCCCAAATCACCAAAACCCAGAAAATACCTAGTTCCTGGAAGAAGGCGATAGTGGTCCCTATCTCTAAAAAAGGGGAACACATAATCCTAAAAACTATCGACCTATCACGCTCCTGGACGTAATTGGGAAGATCTTTGGCTCATTAATCTTACAGCAGTTCCAAAATAGTCATTGCAGACAGGTTGTAACGACCCCTTTCAAACAGGCTTTGTTAAGGGCATTGGCACTGCAGTAAACTTACTACTACTCAACATGCTGAAAGGACGATTACGAGAAGGTAAACCCAAAATCTTTATGGCTTTTGTGGATCTGGTTCAGGTTTTCGACCAAGTAAATCGCCACAGGCTGTGGGAAAAACTAGCGGCAGAGAATTGCCCAGAAACCCTAATGGGACCACTAATAGCCTTACACTTTGCTACAACTATGAGAGTTCGTCTGAATCAGTCAGGTCTCTTATCAGGTGAAATTTCCACGGGAAAAGGAGTGAAACAGGGCTGTCCAATGGCCTGGCCTTGTTTAACTTTTTTTTGGACAACATAAAGCAATCTCAGACCTTAACTAGGTGTTTTTTCCACCAACGGTAGGGGGGTCCAGTTATCTCGCTTACTCTACGCAGACGATTTGGTCTTGATAGACCGGACTCTGGTAGGCATTCAACAACAGTTGGCTACTCTTCAACAGTACATCAAGACAAGCAAGCTAGAAATAAATAAGGACAAAACCAAAATCTTACATTTTGGAAATTCTAACAAAGGGTGAAACCAACACTAATGGTTTCTGGACAACACACCAATCGAACAAATTCCATTGTTTAAATATCTAGGAGTGTGGCGCAGTGACACCCAAACTGAAACCCTGATGGTGGACCATCCAAAAGAAAAAAGTAAATCACTGGCCAGCCAAGCATTAGCTTTAAACAACTAATTTGGTCATTTTACCATACTGCCAGTGATAAACTATTACAAATCAAAGTTGATTCCTTCCCTGACGTATGGAGCTGAGGCAATGTTCAACATCTCAAAGACAGTATGGCTTCGCTAAAGGGCTTTTTTGGAAAAAAGTACTTGGCCTTCCATTGTCCACACTGATTCCGATCATTCGCCGTGAGTTAGGCCTTCCATCTTTAAAAGCCACACTAAATGGAACAATTTGGAGCTGTAGAGAAAATGTCTTGTATCCCCATGACCACTGATCTTGGACATAATCAACACGGAAGGAATATCTCAGAACAGCCTGATGCTAAACAACCGGACAAGAAACAACATCGAGAAACTGAATGAATTTGGATGTGCCGTTAAAGTCTTGTTTCCAAACACGATAAGGGTATAGAAAAAACTAAAAGAGCACAACTGGATACTGACATTGGAATCTGCCGCTGGCTACTGCTCCGTAGCTCATCTGGGCATGGAGACTCGGAAATTAAATACTTTACCTATTTATTTAACAAAGTTTCCAAACAGAATGTATCCAGAACAATTCCTCAGAGCACAATTAAATCTTCTTCCTACAAACAAAGTCCTGGTATCACAATCCAAATCTCAGCAGAACAAATGATGTTTTTGTAAAGAGGCCTCAACTGTGGAAACTCTGAAACATCTTTTGCTACTCTGTCCGGCACTAAATGACGAGATAAGGAAGCAACTCTGTCGGTTGATGTCTAAGTTCACCGCACGTGACACAGAAGATTGGTGGATTATTTTGGTGAATGGTGGAAAGACTTCACACGTGATAGCAGTTGTCACTTTTTTTAATAACATTTTTAGTATACCTACCCGAGATTTTTAATCATATGATCGAATTAATGGAATGGATTTTTCTTTTTTTGCAAAAAAATGGTATTCAATTAAAGCAACAAAAAAAGGTAAATGTTTTCAAATAAGTCTGTTATTCTGCATATAAAGCACTTTTTTGCAAGTAAGGCCCCCCTGAACTAAAAAGAAGGGGCTGACCCTTTCTGTATAGATGTATCTGGACAACCCATGGTTGCAGGGTCAGGTTCATTAGTTATGAACTACATAAACTGGAAAGCTAAATAAATTATGGAGAATGTGAATATTTTCCCATTCAGTGAAGAGCACTTTCAACGTCTGCTAAATGCACCCTCACTTTTACCATCGGCTTCAGGCACACCTTCGGTAGTCCCCAACTTGAATGATTTGGAGACACTGATGCAAAAAAAGAAAAGATTTGTCTGAACAGAACTCCATGGGAAATTGATGTTAGAATACCTTAAAGCAGGAGCTATGCCAGAAGGTTTGCAAGTTCACAATACACCTCAAGTTTTCATTGACAACCCAAAATTGAAATTACATTTTTGTGGAGTCAGTAATAAGTGTAGCTGCGACTACATTATTTTTATTATTGAGACTGCCGAAGAAGAAATTTAAGCACAAGCGGTAGATTTGGAAGCTCTGGAAAAGAAGATTAGTGATGAGTCCACCATAAAAGATGCACAGCAGAAATTGGTAAAAAATGGAAGAAGAACTAGAGAAGTTTAAAAATTCACCTTGGACAAAAGAATATGGAAATTAAAAAAGGACATTGAGACCTACAAAGAAGAAAAACCATACCCATATTGGATCCCCGTTTTTTACAACGATAAGAACAAAATCTACGGGGCCAGACATGTGAACTAAAATGGGATGACAAACAAGAAAAAATGTGTCACTTTTTCAGACACTTCTAATACGACAAGCAGTAGTGAATCAGTCCCAAGAACAGATGGACCCTCCCCCTCAATGGCACAAAATTCAGAACATCAACCACCTTTTTTTTTTTCGTGGAAGTAGACACAAAGGCAAGACCAGAAAACAACACTCAGTAGGCGTATATGGGATGAGAACACGTCAATGGAACACTTACATTGAACAGGATGGTCAGAAAAGGACTCAGTTATGCGCCTATGACAAGGGCAAATGATTTTGAAGCAGAATTTAGATGCTTCTTCAGAGTACTCATGCTGAGATACTTCTTTAGAGATGCAGACCTAGAACCCATGGCAAAATTTAGCACTACCAGGCTAAAACCTCCTTCGACTTTCATTCCCCCATTACCCATGATGGGCCCCAACATCATCGCTTTTGAAAATAGAGTGCTATCCGAGACCAAACTCCTTTTGGCAAAGAAAAACGTTGCAAAAGATAATCTCAAGAAAAAATAACGAGATGCAATTAAACAACTAAGAGGCCGATTCATGGAATTAATGTGCGCTGAAATTTTCAGCGCAAGCGTGCAAAAGCGTGCGAATCGCAGTGCCACTGCGAAAATCGCAGCAAAACGCATGCACAGCGATTCATGGAAGTCCGTGCACATGGAAATCCATGGATGTGCGCTAAAATCCTGTTCGGCGCACGCTGGCGCACACGCCTTCAAACAGCGTGCGCTAAGCGCACAGCGAAAGCGCACATAGCGTGGCGCACACAACAAAAGTAGGTGTAACACGGGCCGTGACACGCGGAATGGGGAACAACACGTGAAAATGTGGGCGTCACGGGGGAAGTACAGGAAGCAAGTGCGCGGAACAACCACACGCTCACCTACAACACGTATTCATGGAATCGAATAGGGCAAACCAGTGCACGGGCAAAGACTTGCACAGGCCTAAACACGTCCGCCACATGAAGGCAGGCGGTAGCATCCCTGCGCATGAACAAAATGTGCGCTAACAAAAAGCACATACATACAGCTATGATGAATGTCCCATACTGTGTCCCTCTAGGACAAATGATGTGCAAAGGGGTACGCGACAAACACGGACACCCGCTGTGTGAAAAATAGCATGTGTGTGCATTTCGGGGGTGCGTGGGAAGTTTCACACGCGATAGGCCTTGGGCGAGCGGAGTACTTGTATAACTGGGGTTTGCGTGAAGTAGCACACACGATAGGCCTTGGGCGAGCGGGGTACTTGTATAACTGGGGTTCGCATGAAGTTTCACACGCGATTGGCCCTGTGCGAGTGGGGAACGTGTATTTCTGTGGTTCGCGTGAAGTCTCACACGCGATTGGATCCGGGTGCGTGTATTTCGGGGGTGCGCGGGAAGTTTCAAACGCGATAGGCCTTGAGCGAGCGGGGTACTTGTATAACTGGGGTTCGCGTGAAGTCTCACATGCGATTGGATCCGGGTACGTGTATTTCTGGGGTTCACATGAAGTTCCACACGCGATTGGCCCTGTGCGAGTGGGGAAGGTGTATTTCTGGAGTTCGCGTGAAGTTTCACACGCGATAGGCCTTGGGCGAGCGGGGTACTTGTATAAATGGGGTTTGCGTGAAGTTTCACGCGATTGACCCTGTGCGAGTGCGGAACGTGTATTTCTGGGGTTCGCGTGAAGTCTCACACGCGATTGGATCCGGGTACGTGTATTTCGGGGGTGCGCGGGAAGTTTCACACGCGATATGCCTTGGAAGAGCAGGGTACTTGTATAACTGGGGTTCACGTGAAGTTTCACACGCGATTGGCCCTGTGCGAGGGGGGAACGTGTATTTCTGGGGTTCACGTGACGTCTCACACGCGATTGGATCCGGGTATGTGTATTTCGGGGGTGTGCGGGAAGTTTCGCATGCGAAAGGGCCTGTGCGAGTGGGGTACATGTATTTCTGGGGTACGCATGGAGTTTCACATGCGATAGGCCCTGTGCGAGTGGGGTATGTGTATAACTGGGGTTCGCGTGTAGTTTCGTACGCGATTGGCCCTGTGCGAGTAGGGTACGTGTATTCCTGGGGTTCGCAGGAAGTCTCACACGCGATTTCAGCAGGGTACGTGTATTTCGGCGGTGCCGGGGAGTCCTACACGTGAATTGGCAGTGTGGGTCCTCCCAGGTGTTCCCTCTACACCCTCCACGGCCCCTGCAGGCAGCCCACACCACAGGGGACTACCCTGCACCCCTGGTCATGTCCCGCAGGCAGCCCATCCACCATGGGCATGCCCCCTAGCCAAGCCACATGTCACCTTGCACTACTGATCACCAACGCATGACCCCCTGCACCCCCACCCCCCAGCAATGCAGGGCACCTGCCAGCAGACCCCACTCATGTCCCCCAGCCCCTCCTCCCCCCAGCAGTGCAGGGCACCTGCCAGCAGGCCCGACACATGTCTCCCAGCACCCACAGCCCCCAGCAGTGCAGGGCACCTGCCAGCAGCCCCCACAGATGTCCCCCAGCACCCCCACCCCCCCAGCAGTGCAGGGCACCTGCCAGCAGGCACCCACACATGTCCCCCAGCACCCCCACCCCCCAGCAGTGCAGGACACCTGCCAGCAGGCCCCCACACATGTCCCCCAGCACCCCCACCCCCCAGCAGTGCAGGACACCTGCCAGCAGGCCCCCACACATGTCCTCCAGCACCCCCACCCCCCAGCAGTGAGGGGCACCTGCCGTAAGGCCCCCACTCATGCCCCACACATGTCCCCTTGCACCCCCAACCCCCAGCAGTGAGGGGCACCTGTCAGCATGCCCCCACACATGTCCCCCTGCACCCCCACCCCACAGCAGTCAGGGGCACCTGCCAGCAGGCCCCCACACATGTCCCCCAGCACCCCCACCCCCCAGCAGTGCAGGACACCTGCCAGCAGGCCCTCACACATGTCCCCCAGCACCCCCACTCCCTAGCAGTGCAGGACACCTGCCAGCAGGCCCCCACACATGTCCCCCAGCACCCCCACCCCCCAGCAGTGAGGGGCACCTGCCAGCAGGCCCCCATTCATGTCCCCCTGCACCCCCATCCCCCAGCAGTGAGGGGCTCCTGCCAGCAGGCCCCCACTCATGTCCCCCAGCCCCCCACACCCCACGCATTGACAGGCACCTTCCAGCAGGCCCCGACACATGTACCCCAGCAACCCCACCCCCCAGCAGTGCAGGGCACCTGCCAGCAGGCCCCCACTCATGTCCCACACATGTCCCCCTGCACCCCCAGCAGTCAAGGGCACCTGCCAGCAGGCCCCCACACATGTCCCACTCATGTCCCCCAGCACCCCCACCCCCAGCAGTGCAGGGCACCTGCCAGCAGGCCCCCACTCATGTCCCACTCATGTCCCCCAGCACCCCCACCCCCCAGCAGTCAGGGGCACCTGCCAGCAGGCCCCCACACATGTCCCCCAGGACCCCCACCCCCAGCAGTGCAGGGCACCTGCCAGCAGGCCCCCACTCATGTCCCACTCATGTCCCCCAGCACCCCCACCCCCCAGCAGTCAGGGGCACCTGCCAGCAGGCCCCGACACATGTCCTCCAGCCAACACGTCATCACAATCCAGATCCCTGGCTCTTATGGCCACCCAAATCCCACCCCACCCCACGTCACCCCAGTCTAAACACCCAACCAAGCTTTACATCCACTCCAAATTGAAATCCCCATTACATGATAGATCACAAATAAGCAGTATGCGCATGAGTACAAGTCTGTCAGACCCACACAATGGCAACACATGACTGAGAAAACCCACATTGTGACATGCATGAAACCAATGAGAGAAGACCACACATTGAAGTAAGAAACAAAAATGTATTCAAGTCTAAATGAAGGGAATGAAATCAAAACACACAATAATGCCAATAATAATCAAAATGCAGCATGTCCCAAAAAATGATAAATAAATAAAATGAGAATCCAAATTAATCCAAATGAAAATGTGTCCAAGTCACCGTCCAACGAAGCAAATCCAAAGGGAAAGAAAACCGTAATATCCATAGCTCCATGGTGAAAAAAAAAGATGAAGGAGAAAAATCCACTGTAAAACTATGTACAAATAGCAAATCCAGGGTCCATGAGCCCAACATCATAAATGAAACCTACAATGAAACCTACCTAATTACTAACTATATACAAAAATGTGGGGCATAGTCCATGCGCCCCAAATGAAAGAAAAAAGAAATGAAACTTAACACTAATTAACTATATAAAATGGCGGCGGGCAAGTCCAATGGCACACTTGTTGATGTCATGGGCCAGGGCATCATCGAACTCCTGATCAATGTCTTGGAGGCGGGCCTGTTCTCTGGCCCCGAGGTCTCGCAGGGATAACCCCATGTCCACCTTCAACTCCCTGCGAATTCCCTCGAGGCACTCAGCCCGCCTCACAGCCCTGCGCATGGAGTTCTCCGCCTTGACCGTTGTGAGCTGTGCCTCCTCCGCCCGCCGCCGCTCCGCACCTATCTGCTGGCCCAACCGCTGCCACACGGAAGACACTCCCATTCCAGAATCCTCCTGCCCTCCGGCTGATGCCTGCCCCTCTGATGCAGATGGCCCCGAGCCATGATGCCTCCCACGTGGAGCCTGCCGCTGCCTCCGACGCAACTGTCTCTGCCAGCACGACGGCATCCAGGCTGATGGAATCCACCGACGCCGTCGTGCATGTGCCCTGCCCGATGATGCTGGCACATCCTCCATCTCCTGGGGTCCAGTTGCTGGGGTATCCACCCCTGCTGGACTTCCGACTCCCGACTGTGGCAGGGATGGGATCCCCACCGAGCTTGCTGCGTTGGTCAGGGCAGGTCCACAGGGGGCCCTGGTGGCATCTGGGCCGGAAGACAGCATGGAGAACGACTGGCACATAGTCTCCACAGAGGAGGAGAGGGCCGCCAGAGTGGCCAACACATGTACAAACCCCCCCCCCCATGGACACTCCCAACTGGGCCACGTTGGCACGCTGCTCTTCGTGATGATGTGCGTGCTGCCCCTGGGAAGCACGCACGTCATCACGAATGTCACGCGTGCGCAACGCGACACCAATCAGGACCTTCTCCATACGGCCAGGGGTCCCCTCGTCCGCAGGTAGAGGAGTGTCAGATGACATGGACATCTCCCCTACCTGCGGACCGGCCTGGGATGGGGCATCGCTGCTGGTGCATGGTGGTGCAGTCACAGTGTCAGTGATAGTGACATGCACAGGCCCCTCCACGGCGACCTGTGCTGCCTCCTGCCCCTGCCCCTGGACTGCACCACTTGCAACAGTGGTACCAGCCCCACCAGGCCCCATGTGCGGCTCAGTAGCGGCCTCCTCCTCTGTGGAAACCACCAACCTGGATGGCTCCACACCGTCTTCCGCCGTTGCAAGCCCCTGTGGGGGCTCACCCACCCCTTCTGCTGCAGCCGTAGTGGCAGACGCAGCACCAGTCCCCTCACTCCCGGACGATGGCAATTTCTGGGAGGGTAACTGGGCCTTGCGTCGCCGGCCGGTGGAGGCATCCCCGCCGCTTTGCTCCACAGCGCCGTCTCCGCCCTCTTCATCACTTGCCGCTGTGTAGAGGGAGACATAGAACACAAGCATCAGGGTACTGTACAATGGTCCCCTAGACAGGAAGCAATAGCAGATGAGTGGCACTGTCAAACATCACTTCCATCATGTCCCTCCACAACACATGGGTCAGTGCAGGCAAAACACATGCAGTAACAGGCATGGCGCATGCTATGAACATTAGCATACATGTCCAAGGGACTCTTGAAACATACAATGCTGGTTTGAAACTCACATGCATCATGGGTCATGCCTATCACATGCACACACTTCACCGTAGTTTCATCCATCTGGCCTCGTACACCCCAGACACAGTGGATACAAGGATGAGTAGGCTGCATCAGTGAATCTGAACATTGTCACAGACATGTGTCATGCATCCATGACATTTACAAGTCACAGACACGCAAGTCAGACACACAGACATGAACATCAGGCATGTCCATGACAGGAGCACCCATCTCTCACACCCCATCCATGTCCAATAACAGAGACAGGCATGCATTAATGTGTGCATTCCGCATGCTGCTCCGCATGTTGCATTGTATCACATGCACCAACCATGTGGTTCACACATTACTGGTCACACATGCATGACCACAATGTCCTTGCACACACACACATACGTACATGGCCTATGTCACACATACAGGCAGGTATCAGACAACCAGCACCCTGCAGCAGGCCCTGTCTCACACAGCAATGCTTGGCCACTTACCGCTCAACTCCAGACGGGTCTGCCTCTGAAGGATCTGGGTGTGGAGCGCTGGGCCTACAAGTTCCAGGACCCTCATCTGGATGGTACTCATGCTGCCCTGGCCCCCCTCCACGAGGCGCCGGGCCTTTATGAGGGTCCTGGACCTCAAGTCCTCCCAGCGCTTCTTGACTTGCTTGATGCTGCAGGTTGCCACCCCCTCCGCGTTGATGGCAACCAAAAAGTCGTCCCAGAACGTATCCCGTCCTTCCTTGTTGGCGTCTGATGTTCCGAAGAGGGCATCATAATGTCCCAGGACATGCTCCACCAGGACACCAACTTCGATAGCAGTGAAGCTGGTGGCCCTCTGCCTCTCTGGCTGGGGGTTGCCAGTGGTGCCAGATGGTGGTGTACCCGACATGGCAACCCCAGAGGCAGATGTGGGTGGGCAACTGGGTCCTGGGGGTGGGCTGTGGAGCGATGGTATCCCAGTCGGGAGTCTTCAGTTCCAGCAGGGATGGTCACAGCAACTGCACCCCTGGCTGATTTGCAGGCAGCAAATAGCAGGGCACATGGGCAGCAGGCAGGCAGGCAGCAGCAGATGGCAGGTGGGAGCGTGCTCGGGGCTCTTGGGGGCAGGAAAATGGCTTTCAGGGCAGGAGCGTGGTCTTCTGTGTGTTTTCGCGTGGCCAGCTTGATATGGAGTGATTTGGCACGTGCAAAAATTGCACATCAGCGTGTAATTCGAGGAAAGGCTCCTAGCGCATGAGCACGTCAGCACATGCACGCGATTCCATTGGACCAAAGGCCCTTAGCGCGTAAGCGCGTCTGTGATGTATCGCGCATGGGCGGTGCCCTGGCAGGGCTTGAAGATCCCACGTGGATTTCCATTGCTCTGTACGTGATTTTCGTGGGGTGCGGTGCGTGTGTGTTCAGGCGTTGGGGTTCACACACTATTACTTCACAGCGGGTCGGTGTTAACTACACGTTCTTCTACATGCAAGGCAGACGGTGAGTGCTAGCCCGCTCGCCCAGGCCCAATCGCGTGTAAAACTTCCTGTGCACCCCAGAAATACACGTACCCCACTCGCCCAAGGCCTATCGCGTGTGAACCGACAAGAAGGACTTCAGGTCCAGGACCCTCAACAAGGCCCGGCGCCTCTTGAAGACAGCGGATGCTAAGGGGCGCCGGGGCCACCTATCAGAACATCAAATGAGGGTCCTGGAACGCATATCCCCAGCGCTCCACGTCCAGGTCCTTGAGAGGAGTCGAGCGGTAAGTGTACATGCATACTGATTGTAAGCTGTGCGTGTGGTGGTGTGCCAGTAGTGTGCAGGTTGCACATGTGGTTTTGTAGGGCCATGTATGGATGTGTATGTACAGGGCCGTGAGGCTAACACATGCGAGTCCTCTCATGTGTGAGACACATGAATGGTGCATGTGTGTGTAAGCTTGCATGCCAAATGCAGATGTGTGAGCACACATGTTTGAATGACTGTGTATGTAAGTTGGCATGGTTGTGGTGTCACACATGGCTGTCGGTTCCAGCTGCATGTATCTGCACCGTGTACATGTGCATGTGTGTGTATTTCACAAGGGTGCAACAGTGATGCAACATGGATGCTTGGGACACTGATATGTAGAAGACTGATTGCCAGATGTGACATGGATGCCAATCTCATCACTGCGACAGTTGGTGGAGGTGTACACATGCATGTAAGTGTGGTGGCGTGTGTGCATGTCTAGTGCACTCCCTGTGTTTCATGTGAGGTCTGGCTCACCTTTGGCTGCTCATGCTGTTGTATGTGTATGGATGGTGCTGGCTGTTGGCATATGGCTGTGGAATTGCTCATGTGTGTGAGTTGACATGCCATGTGTGTTGGGGATTGTGATGCCATGTCTGAAGTTTGACACTGCCACTCATGTGCAACTGTCATGTGTGTATCAGTCCATTGTACAGTGTCCTGATGCCTGTCTCCTATCTCTCCCTGTCTGCAGCGTCAACTGATGAAGAGGGCGGAGAGGGTGCTGTGGAGCACAGCGGCGGGGATCACACCACCAGCCGGAGACGCAAGGCCCGGCACCCCTCACAGGTTGTGATCTCGTCAGGGAGTGAGGAGTCCGGTGCCGCGTCCCAGGCAGCAGAAGGGGCAGTTGAGACCCCACAGGGTCCGACTAAGCAAGATGGCACGGAGTCATCCAGGTTGGTGGGGGGTTTGGTGGAGGAGGAGGCCACGCACGGGACAGAGACGGGGTTTGGAGGTGGGGATTCCACTGGTGCCAGTGGTGCAGTGCAGGGGCAGGGACAGGAGGCAGCACAGGCCACCGCGGAGGTACCTGTGTGTAATCCTGTCCCCGATTCTGTGACTGCATCATCCCGCACCAGCAGGGATGCCTACGTCCAGACCCGTTTTCAGGGAGGGGATCCGCTTACAACAACTGGCCTTCCTCTCCCTGCGGACGTGGCTATCCGGGACCGGGTTGAGCCTGTCCTGGGTGGGGTGGCGTTGCGTCAACGGGCCATGCGAGGTGACCTGCAGTCTTTTCATGGGGAGACTGCACATCATCTCGAATGGCTCGTTGACCACATCAGCCCACTGGGACAGGTCACCCAGGCCGGATTCCTCTGTTTGCTGATCCTTGCTTCGACCCCCTCCTCACCTGAACCCCCTATGCGTCAGTCATCCTCCGTGCCATCTTCCCACCCATGTATCACCTGGGTACCCTGTGGAGCTGCCTCTGACCGTGCGGCCAGGCTGGTGGAGGACACATCCTTGCCACAGTCGGGAGTCGGACGTCCAGCAGGGGTGGCCACCTCAACAACTGCACCCCAGCCGGAGGAGGATGTGCAGGCAGCAGGAGCCAGGGCACGGGCACAGGCACAGCAGCAGCAGCAACAAGGTGGGAGCCATGATGGCTCGCGGCCTTCGACATCGGAGGGGCAGGCATCGGCCGCAGGGCAGGAGGACCCAGGACGGGAAGTGTCTTCAGTGTGGCAGCGGTTAGGCCATGCTATAGATGCAGAGGGGCAGCGGGCGGAAGAGGCACGGCTCACGATGGTCAGGGCGGAGAACTCCATGCAAAGGGCTCTGAGGCGGGCCGAGTGCCACGAGGCAATTAGCAGGGACCTGGAGGTCCGGATGTCATCATCCCTGCGAACCCTCAGGGCCATGGAAGAGGACCGCCTCTGGGACATCGAGCAGGAGTTCGATGATGCCCTGGCCCGCTGGAAGTGAGCCGTCGGACAAGCCCGCTGCCATTGTATATAGTTAATTAGTGTTAGGTTTCCTTTTGGTTTTCATTTCATTTGGGGTGCTTGGACAATGCCCCACCTTTTTGTACATAGTTGTTCATTAGGTAGGGTTTTTGTAGGTTTCCTTTCAATGGTTGGGCTCATGGACCCTGGATTTGTACTTTGTGTATAGTTCAACACTGGATTTCACTTCATTTAAGTTTCTTTTTTACCATGGATCAATGGATGTGTCTTATTTTTACACTTTGGATTTGGTTGGACGGACAGACTCTTTGGACCCATTTGCTTTTGGATTGATTTGGATTCTGCTTTCACACATTGTTTTTGAATATTTTGGACATGCAGCTTTTTTTCATTATTTCCATTATTGTGTGATTTTGTTTTATTCATTTGGTTAATTATTGAATACACATTTATCATATACTTTACTGATGTGGTCTTATATCATTTGTTTTGTGCATGTCACAATGTTGATCTTTTCACAGTCATGTGTCACCATTGCGTGGGTCTGAGGGACATTGATTCATGGCCATGCTGGTTATGTATTTTCTATCATGACTTTTGGAATTCAATGTGGGGTGTTTGGACTGGGGTGGGATTTGGGTGGCCATGAGGGGCATGGGTCTGGAGTGTGATGACCTGTCGGGGGGGACATGAGTGGGGGCCTGCTGGCAGGTGCCCCTGACTGCTGGGGGTGCAGGGGTGCAGGGGGACATGTGTGGGGGCCTGCTGGCAGGTGCCCCTGACTGCTGGGGGTGGGGGTGCAGAGGGACATGTGTGGGGGCCTGCTGGCATGTGCCCCTGACTGCTGGCGGTTGGGGGTGCAAGGGGACATGTGTGGGGTCCTGCTGGCAGGTGCCCCTGACTGCTGGGGGTTTGGGAGTGCAGGGGGACATGTGTGGGGGCCTGCTGGCAGGTGCCTCTGACTGCTGGAGGGTGAGGGTGCAGGGGGACATGTGTGGGACATGAGTGGGGGCCTGCTGGCAGGTGCCCCTGACTGCTGAGGGGTGGGGGTGCAGAGGGACATGTGTGGGGGCCTACTGGCAGGTGCCCCTGACTACTGGGGGGTGGGGGTGCAAGCTGACATGTGGCTTGGCTGGGGGCATGCCCATGGTGGATGGGCTGCCTGCGGGTCATGACCAGGGGTGGGGGGTAGTCCCCTGTGGTGTGGGCTGCCTGCAGGTGCCGTGGGGGGTGTAGAGGGAACACCGGGGAGGACCCACACTGCCACTTCACGTGTAGGACTCATCGCGCACCCCTGAAATTCACGTACCCCGCTCTGACAGCAAAATCGCGTGTGAAACTTCCAGCGAACCCCCGAAATACACATACCCTGCTGAAATCGCGTGTGAAACTTCCCGCAAACCCCAATTAAACACGTACCCCACTCGCACAGGCCCATTCGCGTGTGAAACTTCCTGCGAACCCCAGTCATACACGTACCCCACTCGCACAGGCCCTTTCCCGTGTGAAACTTCCTGCGAACCCCCGTAATACACGTATCCTGCTGAAATCGTGTGTGAAACTTCCCGCGAACCCCAGTTATACACGTACCCCACTCGCACAGGCCCTTTCGCCTTTGAAACTTCCTGCGAACCCCAGTTATACACGTACCTCACTCGCATAGGCCCTTTCGCGTGTGAAACTTCATGCGAACACCTGAAATACACGTACCCTGCTGAAATCGCGTGTGAAACTTCCCGCGAACCCCAGTTATACACGTACCCCACTCGCACAGGCCCTTTCGTGTGTGAAACTTCACGCGAACCCCAGTAATACATGTTCCCAGCTTGGCGTTTGCTGCTTGGCAGCCCTGTAAACTGGTTCAGGGTTAGCGCAGCCCTTTGCGCTGGATTGCGTAATCGTGCTGGATTGGGGATTTTGATGGCTTTTGCTTGCGCTAGGGGCATTCTTGGGGGCGTAACTGGCGCTGCTGCAGGGTCGCTGTGCCACTCTGCGCCACGGCTGGTTTTGGAGGCGAAAATCCATGAATACGGTTTGCGAGGAAATCGATTTTAGCGTACGCGGCTGGTGCAGACATTCACACGCGCACACTGTGCACCAGCCGCGTGCACCGCTTTTGTGCGAAATTCTATGAATTACCCTGTAGAGGATACCCCAAAAAGCTGTCATAATGGTGAAAAAAGAACAAAAAACCTCACAAGAAAAAGGTGTCTCCTGAAACTACACAGGGAGCCAGAAGAACGTATTACATGTATTACAGCCTATAGTCCAATCGGGAAAGCTCTGAAAAAAGTCATCTTAAAGAATTGGAACATTATACATACTCCGGATGTCAAACCTCCAAAACCTATATTTGCCTTTAAGAAATGCCAAAATCTTAGATGGTGTTCATACATATGATCATCAATGGCAAATACTGGTGACAGTGGGCACAGTTTAGGGCCTCCCCCTGATTGTAGAGCACCATAAATGTGGAAACTGTTCCATCTGTGTATTAACACAAACATGAAGAAGGTAAACCTGGGAACAATGACCTGGCACTATAAAGATTTCTCTAATTGCAAAGCCCCATGTGCAATTGATGCCATTAAATGCGCTTGTAACCCTTATTTATATATCAAACCAGAAAAGTTCAGGTGCCCTTGTGGACGGGCAGCAGAATGGGCAATATTTAATGCTTAAACCAAAAACGAGAGACTGCTGCTGCAGGTTGATTCCTAGATGGTTAACTGATTCAAAACCGTATTGTATCAACCAATGATTTAAATAATGATTCAATCAAAACAAAGTTATTTAAGTGAAAGAAAAAACACACAGACCGATGACAGGTGTTCATAAAACATGGAAATGTTGTTTTACTAATAATTTATTTCTCTGAGAAAAGATGATGCATAGCATTTCAAAATGTATAGGCCAGATTGCAAACTTCAATGCTCAACATATCATATCTAGTATTGTAGATATACGTCTACAGTATTGAGTATACTATAGTCACCCACAAGTAAAAGTAGTGTGGATAGGTAAATTGTGAAAGGTGCAAGAGACCCAGTGCTGAAACACATGTGGAGACCGCGAGTTGGCCTTCACAGAATATCCAAGAGGAACCGATCAAGTAAGAATATATACATGAATATTCACTCTTTTGTTAAAAATTTCAATGGGCATTCATTTGAATCAAACGGACCGTGTCTTTAGTCCTGCCGTTCAAAGGTATATTTTAATCCCAATTTGTAACAAAAAACACTAAATGCTATCTATTTAGAGACAGAATGACCCTACTTCAATGACATATCATAATAGAATTTCCTAGACCATAATCCAGCACATTAATGTGTGTGTCTTTCTATACATTTGGAAAAATCGATTGTTGAATGTGACCAATACACTTTCTAATTTGACTATGTTTCTATGCTGCTTCCTCAGCTTTGAAAGTGTATGCTAGAAAGGGTCTGCCAACGCGAAAAGGGGCAGATACATGACAGAAGGCGGAAACTGTCCACTGGTTGCAGAGTTGGTCCAACAACAGGACCGCACATGAGCCTCTGTGGAGTTCTTGTTTCGGCTGCAATATAGCAGTGTGGGCCGCCTTCGTCAGGACGTAATTTGAAGACCCTGTGGAGTACATATACAAATGAAAACAGTCTTAGGGCTACATGTATGTTCTGGCACCTCGAGTTACAAATCTCAGACAAAAGATTTAATTAATCATATAATTGTTTGCAAACATCAGATCCGCTCAAGGTAAAATAGGCTTACCAAGAGAGTCTGTGATCCCCTATCTTCACAAGTGGACTATGAAGCTAGAATACATTTTCTTTACCAAGAAATGATCCACCATGCCCATTTGTGAAATAAGCCAAGGTCAGTAGTCCAAGATTGAAAGTTATTTTGGTAATTAACATGGACCTAGATAAACCTCCCTCATTAGATGTGCATGTATAATTGTGTCCTACAGGCTAAAGAAGACAAGATAAAGAGGGAGCCCACAATAGAAGGATCGCAGACGCAAATAAACATCTGTCCTGATGAAGGCCCAAGTCCATATACTGACAATGCCAAGAAGGGGCGGATCCCAACCTGTGGGGCGAAACACAGTGGGCATCATCATGAGTTGGGCAATATCCTGGCGGTGTTACCACCAGGATACCGCCCAGGCTAATAGCGTTACTGCCAACCGGTCCGGCGCTATTAACAACGGTTCAAGGGTTGAGTGGTAATGGGTATTCCCCAATGGGGCATTTTTGGCGCAATAATAATTACCCCCAGATTTGAGCTGGGGGAAAATGCTGCAAGACTTGTGATTGGGCAGACCCTTAAATGCGGCGGTAATAGCGTTACTGTCGCATTTAAGGGCTACCACCTAACTCATGATGAGACCCATTGTGTTGACTACTAAACCTTGCATAATATCCTTCTGAATAGCGGAACATTTAAATAACAAAAGGACCGCAGTGAAACTTACACAGAAATTACACAGAAATTAATATCATGATAATTAAAATATCCCGGATTGAACAATAATACCTAGATAGACCTATTGGTTCCCCCAGGTCACTTCTGTCTCTACGGTCCCATCTGTAAAATTGCTAAATGTTTTCAAATAAGTCTGTTATTCTGCATATAAAGCACTTTTTTTGCACTAACCCCACTTTTACTAATGCATTCTGAAGATAAGAGACAAACTATATGTTAGTTTATTCTTCAGACTATGGGCCTCATTACAAGTTTGGCGGTAGCCTTGCAGGTAAAACCGGCAGGCTGCTGCCAAACTTGTGCCAAACTTGTGAAATATTCCGGCGCCCGCGAATGGGCAATTTCTGGGTCATTACAGTCCTGCCAGACCCGGTAATGGCCCATTTGCGGGCGCCGGAATGAAATGCTTCCCATTCCCATTTGAGCCCCACTGGGCTCAATGGGAATGGGAATGGGGAGGTCGGATGCACCGGCACCATTCACAATGGTGCCGGTGCATCCGACATGCTGTGCTCGCGGGTGCCGGTACGCCCGCCAGGTCTGACCTGGTGGGCTGGAAGGCACCCGCGAGCAGAACTCGTAGTTCACTGGTCCGGTAACAACGGTACCAGCAAGCTTATCGGTACCGTTGTTACCGGACCAGCAAACTCATAATGAGGCCCAATGTATGTTTAAATCAGGTCTTATGAATATATTGCACGCAAATGAATTTTGTACACAACTGTAGGCAGGGGTTCTTTAGTTGTTGATGTCTGTTCAATCAAATAGTTTTCTATGTCTAATCAAGTAAATAGGTATATGTAATCTATGTTATTTGAATAAATTGATTTCAAGTCTTTTGGGGCCTCATTAGGACCCTGGCGGAACGGGTTAAACGGCGCCGTAAAAGGCTGCGGCGCCGTTCAACCCGTTCCGCCACATTACGAGGTCCCCTCGCGGGACACCTTAAGCACGCCTGGGAAAACCAGGCGTGCATACCGGGTCCCGCGAGGGGAAGAGGGAGCAAACAACGGGCCATCTCGTTATGGCCCGTTGTTTACTCCCTCTCCCATTCCCATTCAGCCCTATGGGGGCTGAAATGGGAATGGGGATGAACCGTGTCCGTGTCCTCGAGTGAGGAATTACCGGGCCATCCGAACTCGGAATGGTCCGGTAAGCCCTCATTCCGAGGACACGGACACGGATGCGGTTTTGCCGGCAGCCGTGCCGCAAATAGCGGCATGGCTACCAGCATACCTCGTAATGATGCCCTTGGAGTCGAATTTGCATGCAGTATCTGTTTGTGAACTGCACTATTTCCAGACTTGGCTACGTGGTCTGCACAAGAGGGATGGGTGCTTTAAGCTCACAGTTCTCTTTTCTCAAAGGTACTCCCCTATTTTGCGAGTAAGGCCCCCAAGTGAACAAAAAGGAAGGGGCTGACCCTTTCTGTATAGAAGTGCTGTGCAGGGCATAAGTGACACCACCAGTCTTTTGCACTTTCAAAGAACGGAAATGTTTTAGATTCTTTGTAAATACAAATACTACATTTGCATTATTATGAAGCGAATCAAAATCTCTTGCTCCATAATGCAAATGCATTTGTTCTTCATTTAATTTATTTTGCTCTTTTGTTTTTTGGGGTGCAGGCAGCGGTGACCGCCACCCTAGTGACCGAGCCTCCACTGCCTCTGAGGCAATAGGTGACATGTAATTTCTATACTGAGGATATGAAGGGATTATTGGGTCATTTTATGGCAGCACCTGCCCATCTCATGTTAGCATACGGTGACTATACCAGGAATATTTGGCACTAGTGAGGCATTTAATTCTGCATTTGACATATCAAAGTCAAAACGTGTTGGCTTTGCCAATATGTGTATTATTTTACAACTGCACGTGTAAGCAGTGGTATCCACTCCCAGAGTGGTACCGGGACACCAATTATGATCTATTCATTCACAAGCTGACTATAGCAAGGTATTGGCACAGTGATTAATGCAAAGCTGAAAGGAATTCTGCATACATTGCTGACACCAAAGGAAAGCATTAATATTGCATACAAAAAATGGCCCCGATTCACAAAAGCTAAAATTACATGTGCATAGAAATGTTCTGCCAGCGTGTAAAATAGGATAAGCATGCATGCATGTACAACTACCTGGATCTGTCAAGGGATATAAAAATAAAGCAGCATTGGCAAAGCCAAACGTTTGGGTTTTTGCTGCTGGTCATTACATTTTACTTATATAGGCATGAACTTGTGACAGCCACGTGAAGAATGGCCCAAGCTCTTAGAGCATGCAAACTGAAGGGCTGGTGATTGTGTTACTATTATCACCGGAGCTGTTAGCCTCTCCTGGCTCATTAAATACGTCTGTTGTTGTAAATCGTCAGCTGAAGCACTAGGTTTCAGCTTACACATCCTGCTGCTGAGGACCATAAAATGCTTTCCTCTAGAGGTGTACCAAATTTCAAATTCGAGTAAGTATTCATCTGATTTCGGACTGTAAAAAACCTATTCGACTTAAGTCTAACAGCGTCTTGCTACTCAGCTCGTACTGAATACTTTCACTTCTCATTTGAATGCAATTTAACAACTCAGTGAGGCAAACATGGAGTGCAGATTGCAAAAGAGAATGGCATTAAACACTGTCTGACAGCATTCCTGTTAAAATTAAAGATTAAAATGCATATGTTTATTTATTGGCGAACAGTGGTCGGGATAAGTGAGAGGTGAGCATGGTGGGTCCCCATGGGAAATGCCTATGGATAAATGTCAAGAATTCACACCAGCAGGGCTGAGTTATACGTCAGGCAGAGTGACACGCCCCTGCATAAGAGACCTCTCATAGGAACGTTATGTTGGGCAATCTAGTTTGCTTGTGGGGCAGTGGACCAGAGGGATCATAGAAAGACAGGTGTGAGGACTTTGTATAGGACAGGGTCAGAGATCTATGCTCTGTCAGTGAAATTGTTTGGGGGGCTGATGTTTGGAAATTAGAAGACTTCCCAATATGAGGGCTGCGTTTTCTAGGTCTATAGGGCTGGTGACAAATCCGTTATATATAAAGCAATGCAAGATGCTGATGATGTTTCCCTGGCCATATTGCCCTCTTGGAAGATCTTTCTTACTGGGAAATCTCTCAAATAACATACAGGACAACCTGCCCATCCAGGAAACATGTGAGAGATGGAACTACTTTTCTGTATGGAGAGAAAGAAAGCATTGTATCTGCTGGTGCTGTGGTGTGAAGGGTCGAAGAATGAGAGAAAGAGAAAAAGACATAGAGCCTTGAAGCCTATAGTGTGGAGTGAAGGAAGTGGGGGTAAGTGGGCCTAGATTGAGATTTAATGGAATTTAGCAACTGACCAACAGGCAAGTGCCTTCCTAGAGCTTGTGGGTTTTGAGCAGGTTAAGTCACAACCTTGCTCCAACCCAGTCAGCCTCTTTCAGAGAGTTCTCCCCCTGTATGGTCTGGGGGGGGCAGGGAGGCGGGGGAGTGGTTTACCTTGAAGATAGAGGTCACTCACTTCACATGTGACTTCGACTTGTGTTCTGCACAAGCGGACAGAAACCATTGATATATTTCTTTGGGAGCTCCAAGGAATGGTGAAAACATTTTCCACCTAAAATATATTGCAGCTAGCAAGATCGTACAATGTGTAGGATTCGCAATGGCAATTGCAAACTGCAGTATCCATTTTGTTCATTGCAACCTAGCACTTGGCATTCGTGGCGACTGCCACTTTGACTACCACTGGTATTGCATATTAAAACATCCTTGCTTGCATTGGTCCCCGCTTTTCTGGTAATCTGCTCTTTTCTGTTTAATATGTTTTAAAGAAGGGTTATATGTTGATAAAAATGAAGGATCGGACAAATGTAGAATAGTGCTCTATTTTTTCAAGTGTGTTTTTGGAACATGATTTATTAAATAAAACAACGTTTAGGTTTTATATTAGGTGGAAAACTTGACAAGCTATTCAGTATGCAGCCGAATACTTAATATGCTATTCAGTAATACCCCTTCATTTGATCACCATAGCATCCGGCATGGCATCATCAATAATTTAAAAACATACCTTCAAGCCTGAATTAACCAGGGTCATAAACACTACCCAGCAGAATGCTGTAATCCTTAACAATCCATTTAGTGCATGGACAAAAAGTAGAACCATATGTAAGGCTTATGCGAAAGGCGAGCTGAAACAACATGGCGCCGGTACGCACCCATCTTGGACATTCACCTCCCATCACCGCAATGAAAGCCTACGTTTTCGTGGGCTCAGTAAAGTAAACGTGCATCTCAGCAACAAAGCCAAGGTAAGGTCACATGAATATTGTTGCTGAGGGGACTTACTGTGTATTTTATTGTCTGCTGAAGGACGACCCAGAGAGAGTCGGAGCGCTCTGCAGGTGCAGGGATAAGGGGTTCTGGGAATTAATGCGAGTGAGGAGAGGGAAGCTTGGTTTTTCCCACTTCTGACTGGTTTTTTCCACTCTTTGCCCCTTCTACTTGTGATCTTCTCTTTGGCCGAGGGCAATCATAAATGAGAAGTGCAGGGACTTTCCCCATAAAGAGAAGAGGTTTTCCTCTGTGGTAGACAGTTAGAATTTGGACCCCGGGTGATGCAGTCTCACTGAGAGGGAGGACGCTCCGCTCCACATCCCGTTAACATGAGTGAATCTCTCTGCCTACCTGCTCTGGGACTAAGCAGTGTTGCTGGAGGCCGAGATGAAGGTGTCTACTGCAACTAATATAACGGTGATGATTTCTCTTTATGTCTATGTATAATCTACTATATATCTGTGTTAGGGAGAATTCTCCGAAATGTGCCAATTCCCTTCACCTTAGAGACCCGCAGCAACTTTGCTGGATTTTGAGGACTTGTTTTTTTTTTACCTGGAGAGAGAGTGACCCTTTTTTCCCACTCTCTCATGAATTTTAATGTGAATTTTACCTCTGTGTTTCTTTTGGTTATGGAGTCTGACTAACTCCATAGGCATCATCTTTTACATTGTGTCACACAGCACCTTCAGTGCAGTAACACAGGAAAGTCTTCCAGATTTCCCAAAGGTTTAACTACCTTCTCTGGGATGAACTACTGTTTCGCAGAGCAGTAAACTGAAACTGACTTTACTTACCATTGTAACTTTCTAGACCCAGCACACACTATCTTACAATAGAGTGCTGGAGGGGTTACCTAGTATCCCCTTTGTCTAGCTTCTCATGTAATATTTTCTATGTTACCCTTTTCTCATTGAATGGCTGACGGCAGTGGTTTTGTTTGAACTACCATGATGTGCATTCACCACGGGCTGCGTTCACAGCTGCTGTAAAGCAACCACACGCGCCATCTTTGTCAAAATGGCTCCCGGTCTTGTTTTTTCCCCATTTCTTTGTGAAAAGGTCCTTCTTGAGATTTAGTCTGCGCACCAAACCAGGTTTGGTCTCTGTTCATTTTGCCTTTGGCGGGCTTCACGAGTGAAACCCGCCTCTGGCTCCAGAGTGTCTGCCGTAGGCAGGAAGTGAGTGAGGTGCCCGAAACTCCATGTGCTTAGTCTCCTAGGAGACCCAGATGCACTCTGTGGTGATTGGCCAGCTGACTGTCCGGCAAGGACAGCCACCCTGTTGGTGACTGACAGCTAGGCTAGAATGAATGCGAGAGAACTGAATAAAAGGCGAGTCCTTTGGCTTGGAAGCCAGAGTCGACCACTGGACGAAGGAAACGAAGAAGAGCTTGAAGAGGATGCCTGATGCAACTCTTGGACTGTTGGTTTGCCCAGTGAAGCCCTGCTGCAGTGCCGAAACGCCAAGTTCGCATCGACAGAGAAGCCCCTGCAAGGACGACTTCCCCCTTTGAGTTGGGACCAATTAACTCCAAAGTAAGCCACCTGGACATCCATCTCAGAGCTGGTTGAATTTCCACAGAGCTGCTGCTGGAAACCATATAGCCAGGGAGAGGAACACTAGATTGTGTGCGTTGCTTTTAAGCTGGCCTTGAGTTTTTTGAAGATCCTCCAGACTCCCAGGAAGCAGGACTGACCAAGCCTGAGCCACCTCAACAGAGTGCGGGACCCCAGAAGGGAGGAAAGTCCATCTCGACAGCCAGGAACCGCTGTGTTGCTATTTGCGGTAGACGTGAGGAGCTGAAACACTGAGCAGCCACTGAAAGTGAAGTTTGCCAGTTGCAAGTTTTGACCATCTCGGTGCACTGCAGGAGTTCCCCGACGTCCTCCCTTTTGTCCCCACGACTGAGGCCCAGGAACAGTGAGATCTGCAGAGCTACACAGGAACAGAAGCCATCAGCTGCATCTTTTCTTCATTTCTAAGGTACTATAAAACAAGTCTAAGAGAACTTACCTCTTACTGTAGAGTTGCTTGAAACTTCTACAACTCACAAGCCTAATCAGCCTGTGGCCCTACATTTGATTCTTCTTTTCATCAAAGACTCCTAAGAACTTGTGTAAAGACTTTTCCATGTACTAACCAGAAGTGCTTCATCCTATACAGACTTTTGCCCATTGACTTTGGCTTACCCTATTGAATTGTATGACTCTTCTTGGAGGATCCAAAAGTATTTGCCTGCCTAAGAATATTTGTGGTCTCTTGTTGTTGTAATAACCTTTGCCTTTTACCAATTTCTAAAAGTATTCTAAATGGCAACAGTAAGATATAAATGTCCCCAGCACCCCAGTTATTGAAGTCACCTCTGGGTGTAGGTTGTGTCTGTGGGCCATCCCAAAAGGGTCTTTACTGGTTTAGAAACTTGAAGTGTACAGTATTGAAGTGTATTTCTGTGTTACTATTATATTGCTCCCCTCTGAAGAAGGCTTTCTAACTGACTGATAAATAAATGAATAATTGTTTATGCAAGAAACCTTGAGTGTAAGAGTTTATTTGAATACCTGTAACTGTAGATCTCTGTGCACCTCCACTACAGCTCACATTTACCCCTCTTGAGATAAACCTGGCTGCTCAACACGCTACCAGAATTGTGTAGTACAAGCTTATAACAAAGATTGGGTTGCCTATACCTGTAGTCAGAGTTGTGTGTAGGGGTCCCAGCGGGGTACTGCATACAAACTTTGCCTAACAATCTGTATGATGTGTATATATGTAAGATGTGAATAAAGGCCCTATAACGAGCCATTTACATTTTTTCTATAACTATTGGTCTAAGTGTGATTTTTGCCTGTATGAGTCCAATAACTGTTTTTTTTCAGGGTCAGGGGAAACGTAAGTCTGAGGTTCCCCCCAGGTGGACAAGAAAAAGCAACACGTATTGGTGCTGTGAGCATGGTCTTGCTGCTGATATTGATGCCAAAGAGCCCAGCTAATTTGAATTAAAAGTTTTGGACTCTGAATGGAAAAACGTTTTGAAAAAAAGTGTGTGTGTGTGTGTGTGGTGAGGTATTAACGATAGGGAAGTGAAACATCCAATTGGTGAAATTAGTTCCCTATTTGGAAAAAAAGGAATCCCTGCAGGCGGAGACTGCCCTGACGTGACTATCTCAGGGTGGACTAAGAGTCCGTATGATAAGGTCGCACAAAGCTGGGCATGTGGTGCAGGGTTGAGTGAGACCTGGGACACAAGTATAGGAGAGGCGAGTCCGGCCAAAGTGACAAGATGCCTGCAACAGGTGTCAGTGGAGAAGGAGAAACAGTGTTCGGCCCTAGGAAGAAGGGGTTGGATTCTCTTGCATGCTTTTAGTAAAATGCACCAACAGTGTGGAATTACAGGCGAATATCCAAAGACTGGAAAAGGAGTTGGCTGCTGAAAAACAAATTGCGTTGATGCAGCAGCTCCAGATGAAATTGTATCATGATAAGGCAGGTAAATATCAAGCAGTAGCCGAGCGAGCTGATGTGAGGGTTGCTTGCTACAGATATTGGAAAAGACGAGGGAGGGTAACCTCTCGTAAGGTGGCAACTGTGATTGCTTCCGCAGGGGTGGATTGAGACCCAGATCAGTGGGATGGAGATGTATACAATAGTACTAGTACTGAGAGTGGTTCAGAGTCAGAGGTTGTACCCAAGCCGGAACCGTGCCGTAAAGAGGTAAATGTTAAACGTAGAAGGATGGGTCGTCAATTGAGGAATCAGGGAGGAGGAGTGGTGGATATGACCGCACTCAAGGATTACTCACAATAAGAGATTGGAGAGATCATTAACCGATTGAAACAGAGGGCTGGTGAATCTTTGTTAGCCTGGATGGTCAGATTATTTGATGGTGGGCAGCAGATCTCCATGTAGATGCGACGGACTCCGCCAGGTTCCTACCCTTAACTCAGGAAGTACAGATACAGGAGATCCTATGTGTAGGCCCTCCTTGTGAGGACGATGGGTGAGAGGTTCAAATGTCTGTTACAATTAGCGGCTTAGGGGTGTAATCGTAAGTATCCGATCACTTCAGATTGGCCGAACAAGGAGAACAATTGTATATGTTGAAAGAGGCTATCCAAAGTGTAAGGGAACATGCCATGAAAGAGGAAATTCATCTGGAAACTCTAGAGCATTTGGGGTTGATAAACGTATCCGTTTCAGCCAGAAACACCCTTATTCGAACAGCCCCTCCAGCATATAAAAATGTCATGATGACCCTATTGGTGGGAATGACTGGTAAAATACCGAATGAGGTTGTGGATGCTATTAGGCAATTGGCAGATTTAGGAGAATGGGAAATGACAAAGGAACGACCCAGAGAGCAAGAGATGGTGGGGCAAAGTTAAAAACACACTCCTGTAAAGAGATTTGACAGCTGAGATTCTCGGTATTCCAGAAAAGACATGTTTTTAGCTTTATTGAAAGATGGAGTCGGAAGACATCAATGGTATTGAGACGCGGGAAATGTACCAATTGTATAAAAAACAGGGTCTAGATGGGAAAGAGCGTTACAAACAAGTGAAACGGCAAGAAGTACATAAGCCAAAGAGGGAGGAGTATCCTTTTGTACCACCTCCAGAGGAGGGAGACGATGACTCTCCAGGTAGATCCCCCCGCAATCCCAACCAACCTATGCAGACCTGAGGAAAATGGTGAGCGCGATTGTGGAAATGGAATCCACCATCCTATATCCTATCTGTATAATGTCTATCTTTTGTTTCTCCTTTGTCCTCTGTGAGGGCACCCTCAGGCTACATGTCGCTGTTTTCCTGTTTTTTGTGTAACAAATGTAACTACACAACACTATAAGAAAGTGCCCAGATGACTGTGGGCTGGGTGCACTATATAAGCTTCAAAACAAATAAATAAATACATAAATAAATATTTGCACCCCAAGCCTAAACAGGATAGTGGTCAAACTACAGTAACAACGGCCCAAGTTAAGGTGGACAGACAGCCTCATGTAAAAGTGAAATTATTTTGGCAATCAGGAAATACACAAGAGGTTTGCGCCTTCATTGATACCGGGGCGGAGGCCTCATTGATACATGAAATCCTTAAAGGTTTAAGGGAAGACTTTTCACAATCACAGGGTTAGGGGGCAAAGCGACCCCTGCTGTCCAAACGAAAATGTATATGAAAATGTGTCATTTAAAAAGAGACACATATCAAGTGTTGATTGTTCCCCTTCCTGAATACAGTATTGGATTTGACATTCTAGAAGGGTTGACCCTCGGATTAAGTAAACGTTATCAGTTTGGGGTGAGCGCTTTCACTTGTACCACTGTTGTTGTAGGACAATTAAAGATGCCCCTGGTGCAGGTTTCCGATAGCCACTAAAAGAGTGTCCATGAAACAATATTGAATTCCCAGGAGGCACAAGGAAATTTCAGAAACCATTAAAGGGTATGTAGGAGCCGGTGTTGGGTCCCATATCCACGGCTTGGAACAATCCGATTTGGCCTATTAAAAAAACGGACAGAAGTTACAGGATGACTGTTGATTAACGCGAGTTGAATCAACACTCCTCCGCTAGTACTGGCAGTTCCGGATGCAGTGACTTTGATAGAAAATGTACAGAAATTTGAGGGAACTTGGTATGCAGTGTTGGATTTGGCTAATGCCTTCTTCACCGTACCGATTGCGGATGAATGTCAGGAGCAGTTTGCATTTTATTGGAATGGGAGGCAGTATACGTTTCAATGTTTACCAATGGGTTACATGTATAGCCCGACAATCAGTCACCGGCTGGTGGCAGAACACTTGGACAAAATTCTGTCCAAAGCAGATGTACAAATTGTGTATTACATTGATGACATACTGATTCAAGGTAAAGATGCGCATAGTGTGCGAGTACACCTAGATCTTATGATAGATGGTTTACGAAAAGAGGGGTGGGAGATTAATAACACCAAAACCCAAGGTCCGGCAGGGACAGTGATCTTTCTGGGAATACAGTGGCATAATGGACATTGCGAAATGGGGC
The DNA here is from genome assembly GCF_040938575.1 of Ambystoma mexicanum. Classification (NCBI taxonomy): domain Eukaryota; kingdom Metazoa; phylum Chordata; class Amphibia; order Caudata; family Ambystomatidae; genus Ambystoma; species Ambystoma mexicanum. Next base: position 1,088,381,920 of record NC_090922.1, on the reverse strand, counting down.
CAAAAGCCAAGCACATGATCAACGAGTTTTCAACTCTGAGGACGAAGAAACAAGCTCAACAGTTTATTGGGCTGTTTGGATTTTGGAGACAACATATACCACATTTGGGGCAGATTTTGGCACCCCTTTACAAAGAAACACTTAAGAGGTTCCATTTTGAGTGGGCTGAGGAGCAAGGAAGAGCGTTCCAATTAGCCAAACACACCATTCAACAAGTGTTAGATTTATGGCCATTGAAGGATGGAGAGGTGGAATTAAACATATCGGTACAAGATGCATATGCCAACTGGAATTTGTGGCAAAAACAGGACAGGAAGCATGTGCCCTTTGGGTTTTGGAGTAGGAAGCTACCTGATGTGGGTGACAGATATGCTCCCTTTGAGAGACAACTGTTAGCATGTTATTGGGCACTAGTGGATAACAAACAAATGATGGTGGGTCATGATGTATTAATCCGGCTCGAAATACCAATTATGCAATGAGTACTAAGCTCCCAAAAACACACCGAATTGGGCATGCACAAGACTCCAGTATCATCAAATGGAAATGGCCGTGCCAAGACAGCGAAAGGTGGAGTGGCAAAATTACATGAGCAAGTAGTGGGGGGTCCCGTTAGTAGATCTTGAGCCAGAAGGAGAGATGATTATTGTTTGGTCTCCAGTTAAATGGGGAATCCCATATGGAGAATTATAAAGTGAGCAAGTTGAACATGCATGGTTTACTGATAGTTCAGCCAAATATGTGGGAATTGAGCAACACTGGAAAGCAGTAGCTTACAATCCCAAATCGAAAAATGTGTTAACCACCTCTGGAAAAGGGAAGAGTAGCCAATTCTCAGAGCTGTATGCCATGTATCGGGCTTTAAAACAGGAAGGAGACACCTGGGAATTGTCACATTTATACAGACTCATGATCTGTTGCGAATGGGTTGGTGGTGTGGCTGCCTTCTTGGCAGAAGAATGGATGGACGATCCATGCTAAAGAAGTACGGGAAAAGAATTGTGGCAAGACATTGCTGAGATGCTAATGCATACTGTGGTAACAGTGAATCATGCAGATGTGCACTGTGCAACAGATTCATTAGAAAAATGGTTCAAAAATTGCAATCATGGACACGAGGGCTGAGGAAGATGATTTGGAAGGGATTGCGAAATGGGCCCACCAGAAGAGTGAACACCTTGGAGAGAAGGCTACTATCAGGTGGGCACAAGACAGGGGAATCAGCATTCCATTAGAGATTGTAAAAACAATAGTCCTACAATGTCCCCTGTGTCAACATCAGAAGCAGAGATATATTCGACATATAATTCATGACACATTGAAGCGGGGAAAAGTGCCTGGACAGATTTGGCAGATCGATTATATTGGCCCAATGCCCATTAGTGGAGGATGTCAATATGCGTGCACCATCGTGGACACATATTCTGGTTACTTAATGGTGTTGCCATGCAAAAGAGCTACCCAATTGAACACGATTAAATTGTTAGAGCACGTGGCTGTATATTATGGTATCCCCCTACAAATCCAAAGTAACAACGGGTCCCATTATAAGGGGAAGTTGGTTCTGGATTATTGTCAGAATAAATTAATTGAATGGATCTTTCATGTCCCCCATCACCCTGATGCTTCAGGGTTAATCGAGAGAATAAATTGATTGTTGAAAGCACATTTGTGCAAAACTGGTGATGGTAGCTTGAAAGGATGGCAGGAATGTGTGCTAGAAGCCGTTCAAATCCTGAATAACCGTCCCATTACAAACAGTGAAATTCCATTGAGGCGCATGTTAATGCCAGCCTTAAAAATCAGACCAAATAGACCAGTGAAATCTCTGTTATAATGGGAAATGTTTCCTGGTGCCTTAGCTCCTTATCATGCCACTTCTGAGTCTGCTGGGGTAGATTTGAATGCAAGGGAAGAAAAATCATCTTGAACCCAGAGGTATTGCTGTGATCGATAAAGGAATTGGGGTACAACTTCTGTATGAACATATGTAATTAATTGCCTCTAGATCTGGATTAGCCTTAAAAAGCATTCAAGTGTTAGGAGGGATTGTGTATGCTGATTATCAGGGTGAGATCAAGGTTATTCTCATAAACAATGGGGAGAATATGCTGCCTATACATAAAGGGCATTGAGTGGGCCAGTTGATATTATTACCTGTAAAGCTATCCATGGTGAAAAAAGTAGAGCCACCCACGGTATTAACTATTCATGGGGACAAGGGTTTTGGCTCGTCAGATGCAATGATTCCGGGTGCCAAGGTATGGTTTGAAAAACCTAATGATCCACCCGTTCCGGCTGATGTAATTGCAGCAGGGGAAGATCAAGTGGTTCTTGTTATGGAACCAGGAAAAAGGAAATAGACCCATATCCCAGCTGACAAATGTTCTTTGCACTAGTGATGTACTTCACTGATATCTTGTTTTTGAATTCAGATGTTTTAGATCCTGAGTATGCTAAGTGTCTGTGTGAGGCACGGTGGAGTGTCTTCGCGAGGGTCCGGAGACATGCCAGAGGAAGTGGCAAATGTCTCCATCCTACAGCTGGAATCAGGGATATGGATGAAGACTGATACACCTACCACCGGTTTCGCACCGAATGATGCGTCGGTTGCAGCATATCATGGCGCGCTGAGGAAACGGCAGGGGCAAAAACATAGAACCCTGCTTTTACCCTCTTCTGGAATTTCTACGTCTTTTTCACATCATAGCTATTCAGCCCATGTCAGGCAACCTGAAAATATATGGTTTATTTGACCCAACATGTTTTGAACATTTCTGTTTGGCGGAGGTGCACAATTCTCAAATTTGATTTCCACATGCCTCGTGGCTATTCCAACACATACCCCGATTTTGAAAAATGTATTCGGGGTCTTGCACAACAATTCCTTAGTTGAGCATTCGGATGTCAGAAATTCCTTTTCTGTTTATGAATATTGTAGGTTCTGTGCGGACACGAGCCAGAAATGGAAACACATGACCCGCATCATAACCCACGATATCGCTCCCGTGGATGTCTGTTATTGAATGACTTGTTATCCAATCTATATTGGTAAATGTCAACAACTGGATTTGGACAGGGATGGAAAGAAAACTAATTTTGAGCAGCGCTTATGTGTGCAACCCACAAGTGTTTGTGTTGATGTATCAAATAACATGTTATGCAATTTTACTGTTTTGACTGCTAGTCACCTGAACCATGTAAAACTTCCCAGAGGTTAGTTATTCTCCTGTGGAAACTTTACTTATATATTCCTGCTAATATTTCAGGTGGCTCCTGTGCCTTAACACGTCTCGGTTTAATAATGTTCCCTTTGCAACCTGCTGTCAGGCGGTCTACGCATGCTGCATCCTATACCTCCCTATCGCCTGATTGTAATTCTAATGTACATTTGCTATCTGAAATGGAAGCATTGGCGTTAGCCGTTTCATTGGTAGGGATTTGGGGTCTGGCAGCTGGGGGATATAGAACTATGATTAAACTAGCTTGTTTGGTAGTGAAAGGACTTAATGAGACCTTGCAGGCTTTAACCAAATTATTATTATATAACAGAAACCTTAGAAAAGCTATTTTGCATAATAGAGCAGCTATAGATTATTTGTTTTTGAAGTATAATTTGGGATGTGAGGCTGTGGAAGGAATGTGTTTTGATTTGGGGGACCATTCTTGTTCCACTGAAAAGCATATCAATGGGTTGAAGGATCTGGTTGCCTGAGTAACCCAGGATCAGGATGGGGATTGGTGGGATCATTTGTTCGCATGGATTCCTGAAGCATTGCGCTCTACTTTGATTTGGATTTTTGGCATTTCTGCTGTGTTAGTTTGTTGTTGTTGTGTATTGTGTATTCTGAATTGATGCAGAATGGTCCGACGGTTTTGGGAACCTCCATTTTGCCCATCGGGTTATGATAGTTGATGGTTCAAGGGGTGGAGTGTAATGCTTATGAGAGAGGTGAGCTAAAACAACATGACACCAGTGCGCAGCCATCTTGGACATTCACCTCCCATCACTGCAATGAAAGCCTACGTTTTCGTGGGCTCAGTAAAGTAAACGTGCATCTCGGCAGTGAAGGCAAGGTCACATAAATATTGTTGATGAGTGGACTTACTGTGGAGAATAGTTATCGTATTGTCCGCTGAAGGATGAGCCAGAGAGGGAGGCGGAGCGCTCTGCAGGTGCAGTAATAAGGAGTTCAGGCAATGAATGCGAGGAGAGGGAAGCGGGGCTTTTTCCACTTCTGGCTGGTTTCTTCCACTCTTTGCCCCTTCTACTTGTAATCTACTCTTCGGCCGAGGGCAGTCATAACTGAGAAAAGCAGAGACTTTCCCCATAAAGAGAAGATGTTTTTCTCTGTGGCAGACAGTTAGAATTTGGACCCCTGCGTGATGCAGTCTCGCTGAGAGGGAGGGCGTTCCGCTCCACAAGTGAATCTCTCTGCTTACCTGCTCTGGGACTAAGCAGTGTTGCTGGTGGTCGAGCTGAAGGTGTCTTCTGCAACTATTATAATGGTGATGATTTCTCTTTATGTCTATGTATAATCTGCCAAGTATCTGTGTGATGTGTATATATGTAAGAGGTGAATAAATGGCCTTTAACAAGCCATTTACATTGTTTGTATAACTATTGGTCTAAGTGTAATTTTTTTTTTTTGCCTGTCTGAGTCGAATAACTGGTTTTGTCAGGGTCAGGGGAAAAATAAGTCTGAGGTTCCCCCCACGTGGCCCGAAAAAGCAAAACACTGTAGCACTCCAAAATAGGATACAGCCATGCATACATGCAGTGTTTAATTTGTGGGGTGTTTCGCAGGGGTTCAGTCCCGGCACTTATTGTCTCTGCCTCATTTTGATTATGATGTGGTGTTTTGGCAAATGTATTATTTTATCACACAAGCAACAACAGTGTGCACTGGCCATGCGTTTCTGCCTCTTGTGCTGGCTCATTGTAATTCATGAACTTGATGTCTCACACTGACGTAGCAGTGCTAATTATCAATTTTCATTAATATAATGGCCTCATTACGAGTTTGGCAGTGTGGGAAAAAGTGGAGGTAATTCTGTTACTAATTTTCTCACGCACCACTAGTATTACCACCGGTGCAATTACTGGATAGTAATACCGCTGATTTTTTGAAGTAGTGGAGCATCTACCAAGATACCTTCACTATACCTCCATATATCGGCGCTATTACCACCCGGTAATTCTGCCGGCGGTAATAATGCCAAAAAACCCCAATACAGTCCTATGGACTCCATAAAATGGGGATTTACACCCTCTTCCACCAGTTGTAATCCTGAGTTAAACCCACGGGACTGAGTGGCGGTAACAGTGATATCATTTAGCAGTATTCTGGGGTATTTACACGTGGAATACCGCCAAACCCGTAATGAGGCACAATTGGAAGGTGGCAAGATTCGGTGCCCGTGCTGGTCGTGCCCACACACTGCTACAGTGAGTCTGCATGACAATGGTGCAGCTATGCTACTGCAATAACCAAAAGCACTGCTACAGCAGGGTGCATTGATAACAATAGTACAGCAGCAGCAGAGGGGAAATGCAAGGGAAAAGGCAGCTGCTGAGGAGAGAATGTCCTTGGTTGCAACCTACACAAGAAGTTCTTGCTGCAGTGTTTGACAGGAAAGTTCATCTGTTCAATAATATTTTTTCCTGCATTTACCCATCATTGCACCACAGGGGGCAATCAGATGTGCTGTTTTCTGTGGCTACACAGTCAAAAGTTCCACCCGCCACCTAAAGAACCACAATAAATGTAAAACATGCTTAGAGAAGCACTGAAACATGAGGCTTATTTCGAGACACACTTAGTATGTTATATTATTTTGCAGTATGTTGATTGGTATTTGGAAATTGCATATCTACCAGGGTCAGTGCATCTATCAACCCCAATGAGCCTGTGCGAGTTGCAGCTCTAACCCCAGATATGTTGACACTGTTGGTTGTAACGGTGGCAGGAAGCTGCCCGCTCGGATATGCCACAAGTGTACTAGAAAACATGTGGGGAATGGCACATATTTTTTTACAAATTAAGCACTGCATACATCATATACAATGCCATGCTCATAAGGGCATACACTGACATTAATTAGCTTTACCAAGACCCAGGACCAGTTCACCAGCCGCATACATATGCAAAAACTAACTGACATAAAAAGGATCTGATATTGTGAAGGATATATGCCCATGCCTTACTGCCTGGCTCTGGGACAACTGAAACAGTTGCTCTACTCAATCCTTGCCTGCAAGGTTCATGCTTAATAACATAGCATCATTTCCATGCATACCTCAAACCCTCCTACCAAGTGAGGTCCCAGTGATGAAATAAAGAAATACTGCAAGCAGATCCATAAGCAGTATTCGTTTTTTTCTTCAGCAAAGTGAATGTCTCATAGATTACAACAGATTGAATGCTTACGGCGGCACACTGTCCTTTACAAAAATACCATGCATCGTTTATATATTTATTTATTGGCTGTGTCTTTGGCCATGTTCATAATGACCAGCAGCACCCTCCCCAGTGAAAGGAAGGCAAAATGAAAGCAAGCAAGAGAGACAGAGGGATAGATAAATGGGGATATATTGAGGGGTGTGGAAAACCTTTCGGTCTTTCCCTCTCTACTCCCAGGGGATCTTCTACACAGGTGGCCAGGGGAGGGCCATCACTATTGGATCCCGACCCTAGGGATGGAAGAGCGAGGGAGGATCACCTGGGTGGAGGGTCCTTTGAGATCAGGGAGGGATTGCCGGAAGGTGAGACATGGTACCCCCCTTTTTCCAATAACCTCTACCCGACCTACCCTCCTATCATATGACCGCAGGCTGTCCTCTTTTCCTTCCCCGCTCTGCTAAAACAATGTGAAATCCAACACAGGCACTTTTTCATTTCTATCAATGTCCCATTAGCAAGCACATGAAAGTCATGCAGTGACTACAGAACAAACACAAATGAGGACTGTTAGCACACCAAAGGTATAATAAAAGGAGTGTACCAGAGAAACCGAACGAGCGAGCTGAAGCTTGATGAGGTCCATGAGACGGAGTACGAGAGCACAGGCGAACTGGGGTGCCCAGAGAACCCGAGACCTGCTGGGAGAGAATGGAGGGTCGAGACGCTGAGAGCCTATGGTGTAAAAGGGGTAACTAAAGCGTGGTGAGGGAGCTGCGTCTCCAAGGAACTAGAAGGGGTTAAGTGCAAAACTGTTCTCCAGAGTGAAGTCCGTGGACGGGTGTTCATTATCCTGGGCCAGAAAAGAGGTTGGCCAGGAGCCCTTGGTCTTCAATCAATGAGACCACAACAGTGACATTAAAGAAATAAATCACAACCAGTGAGTTCAAAGTCAGAGGGGAACCCGGTTAATGATAGATGCAAAGTGCGAGGGATAAAATGTTGCAAAGGACGTGCATAAGACAAGCAGCACGCTGAAGAGGAAAGGACCATCTCCAATGCTATCCTGACCTTTACTTTGAAGCAAGCTTTTTATTTAATCCAATCCAATGCACATTATTGTATTAGAGAGTGTGCGGGCAAGCACATGTTTAACACAGACACTTCTTGATTTGACTAACTTGACTCACTTTGGACTTACATTTAGTTGATGGTCAAGACTACTCCCATTATAGACGTAGGGCAGGTTAGGCAGTTTCCGAACCCCTTTCATTTCAAATAAAAGGTTTTCATAAACTTGAATCATTGTGTGTGTGTGTGTTTCTCTCAAGATACCATAAATGTCTCACATGGGCAAAAGGAGAAACTATAGATGAAGCAGCACAACCCCTGTCTATTGGGGGTTAAGAACATATATACTCCCAGAACATTCTTCTCTTTAAATGGAGGCATAATATACTGCCCATAAATTCTAAAATGGACAAACGGAACCTAACCAGTCAGGAAACGTGCATTGCTAGTGTGATCTAGCATAGTTGAGTATTCATTGCATTTTAGATTTGTCTTCCCTTTGTACTCTTCCTTGATGCAGAAAGCATTTGTTCTGGCTTCCAGATGCACATATTTTAGCCAATGTAAACCACCCTTAATGTATCTTCAGATACTTAATGATGAATTCATATGTTATTCTGTGGAAAGATACATGCTAGGTTCTTTCAAAATCAAGAAAAATATCTATTTTTAAGAAACCCTCTCAATATTGTCAGTTTCATGAAATTACCCTATATTTTGTATTGCTATGTTATAAAGCATTATTTTATCAACTATCTTATTTTGTTAAGAATGTTAGTTCTTGTAATTTTACAATGAGACATAGTTTTAGGTCACCATTTATGTAGAGACTAATTAAGAGATTGTTCCTGAAAGACAATGGAGTAAGTCATAGAAGGTCTAGGACAGAGGCGTAGACAGGCTAGGGCCTAAGCAGGAAAATCCCATCCAAAATTTGAAAATGCCCACTCAGCAGTACTGTGTGGGCATTTACAGATGTTAATGGCACTACAGTAGGCCCAAATATATTAGCTTCAGGCCTCACTTGTTCCTGGCTATGCCTCTGTCTAGGATGGAAATAGAAATACTGGGATGAAGAGCTAGGCTGAAAAGAAGGACTGGAATGAGTGAGAAGATGTAGGATTTAGAACTTGGATAAAGGGGAAGACTCAGACAAAGGAGAAGGACTAGGGTGAAGGAGAAGAACAAGGATTTAGGGCTTGGATGAAGGGGAATGATGAATGAGAAGGACTAATCAGTAGTACAAAGGAGAAAGAGGAAGGAGAATTTGAGGATGAAGGAGGAGGACACTGATGAAGGAGGAGGACACGGATGAAGGACTAGGACAAATGAGATAAAATAGGATGAAAGACAAGGACTATAATGTAGGACTAGGCTGAAGGATAAACATCAGGATGACGGATAAGAAATGGTGAAGGATGTGATAAACTGAAGGATGGAGGAGCAGAAGAAGGATGATTGAGAAGGATTGCATGAATGAGAAGAACTAGGATGAAGGACTAGGATGGAAAAGCACTATGATGAACAAGAAGGACTAGGACAAAGGTTGAGGATGAATGACAAGGATGAAGGCGCAGGACTATGGCAAAGGAGAAGGACTAGGATGAAGGATTAAAAGTAAAGATAGGAACTCGCATGAAGGAGAAGGAATAGGTCTCAGGACTAAGTCTGGGATGAAAGAAAAGGGTGAGGGAAAAGGACTAGGACTCTCTTTCTGCTGATTCAGCTCACTTATCTCTAAAAGGAGAAGGACTAGAATGATGGATTAAGATAAAGGGCAAAGAAGGACTGAGAATATGGATGAAGACAAAGGACACAAAAGAACTGGATGAAGGATTGACAAGGACTAGGATGAAGGAAAAGGACTAGGAATGAGGACCAAAACTAAACAGTAGACTAGGACTAATAACATATATATAAATAAGGATTAACTTTGGTACAAAATGTTACATAGACCTTCAGCCTCATTGCAGATTGCTGTGTTAAGATTTCTTAAAGACACTTGCAATCTATTAAAATAGGATGCAATGATGCTAATTCATACACATAGGAAATATGTCTGGCTTTTCGTTTGTTTCGTACCAGCATTAATTCTCGGTCAGTAAGCTATAGATGTACAAACTTAAAATGTTGTTTTATTTGATTATTAAGGAAACGCTGGTTCTTTGTGTATGGTGTAATGAAGGGGAATATCCTGTTTTAGATGTGTGTAACTACTTGATTTGTTTTAGTTAATGCAATATTAATTGAATTGAGCGTGATTTGTTTATGGAGTTTTATGCATTCTATTTAGTAAGCATTGCCATATTTGCATTCTCTTTTGCTCTGATTCTTATTTGTATGTAAAAAAAAGGTTTTGATTTTCTTTCACTTTGATTTCTATGTGTATGTTAAAATACTTTTGGTTTTCCTGTTTTCTTTTGTATACATTTTTGTAAAGGTTATTTTTTAACCAAAAACAAATAATAAAAAATGAAGAAAAAACATGAATACGGATTAGGATGAAGGAAAAGGACTAGGATAAAGAACTAGGACAGAGGAGAAGGACTAGCAATAAGAACTGCGACTGGAATGAAAGAAATGGGTGAAGGAAATGGACCAAGACAAAGCAGTAGGATTAGAATAATGGACTAAGATTGAGGGCAAAGGACGACTAGGATGAGGGACAAAGACTGGATGAATGCCTAAGAAGGACTACGATGAAGGAGAAGGACTAAGGGCGAGGACTACACAGTAGGGCTAGGATTACTAACGGGAATGATGAATTTGGATTAAGATGAAGGAGAAGGACTAGAACGAAGGACTTGGATGAGGAGGAAGGACTATGATGAAGAACTAGGATGAAGGAGAAGGAGTAGGAGTAGAATGATGGAATAGGATGAAGAAATCGGACAAAGGAGTAGGATAAAGGACTAGAGTGAAGAAAAAGGGTAAGTACTAAGGAATAGGCTGAAGGAGAAAGAGAAGGATGAGGGACAAGGCCTACGTCTAAGGATGAATGTCTAAGGTGAAGGAAAAGGACTAGGACCAAAGAAAAGAACTAGAATGAGGGGCTAAATTCAAGCACTAGGAAGGATTAGGAAGACGGAAAAAGACCAAGAACTAGGATGGACTAGGATAAAGGACTAGGAAGGACTAGGATGAAGTATTGATGAAGTGTGAAGGAGAAGGACTGGCAATAAGGACCAAGACTAAACAGTACACTAAGACGATTAACTGGGATAATGAAAAAGGATTAAGGTAAAAGAGAAGAACTAGGAAGAAGGACTAGGATGAAGGAAAAGGAGTAGAATGAAGGACCAGGATGAAGGATTAGGAGAGAGGAGTAGGCCGAAGAAGTAGAAGGGTGAAGGAGGAAGTGAAGGACTAAGAACAAGGAGAAAGGAGAAAGAAAAGATGAAGGAGAAGGGCAAGGGCTAAGAATTAGGGTGAATGAGAAGAACTAGGATGAATGATTAATACACAGAAATATGTATTTCCCCTACCGATACAGTTACTTCTGCCTCACTTGCAAACTACTACCTCCTGTTTCTTCCACTCCCCTCAACTAACTGGTAGAGCGGGTAGCACTGGCCCTCTTTATCGCTCTTCCTATAGTGCTCTTCCTCCTCCTCTAGCTCTTTCATAATTTTCATCCTTTGAATACCATTTCCTCTCATTCTTTGCACCTCATCATATCTCCTTTCTTGTTACATATCGCCCACCTGGCACACTTTCTTCTTTCTGTACTGATCTTGATGAACTTCTCTCTTTTCACCTCCCTCTCACTTATGACTTCTTTCTTCTTGGTGACTTTAACCTCCATCTCTCGACCACCCATGCCTCCTCTTATTTTCTTTCCATACTGAACTTATTTCACCTTTCCCAATGTCCTACAACTCCTTCTCAAATGTCTGGTTCCTCTCTTGATCTCATACGTTCTACTTCTTCCACTACTTTGCCTGTATCCTGTAATTCCTTCCCTTTCTGTGATCCCTCTTTGCTTTCCTTCCTATTCACCCACTCTCTCCCTCCTGCCCCCATTTCCTCACCACAAACCTTTCTTTGTTGTTATCTTAGAACCTATGAATTTGCTGTCTTCTTACCAGCCCTTACTTCCTCCCTCCCCTTGCCTGTTGCCTTTGCCTCTCTTTCTGCTGATTCTGCTCACTCATCTGTCAAAGCCTCTCTTCCCTCAACTATTGACACACTCTACCCTGCCTGTCCTTTTCTCCCATCCTACAAATCTTGGCAACGTTGGCTGACTCCTGATCTTTTTAAGCTATGTATTACACTTCGGTGAGCTGAATGTAAGTAGAAAACAACCACTTTGCTTCTGATCTGGACAAACTTTCTTTTATCCACTCGTCCTACGATTCTGCTTTGGTTGATGCCAAAAAACTCTACTTCGCCAACCTTATTCATACTCTCCTCATCCTCATTGTCTTTTTCAGCTATTTAATTGCATACTTTCTTTTCCTTCTCCTGAATCCTCTACCTCCTCTTCCCTCACTCCTCCTGATCTGGCTAATTATGTTACCTCTATGGTGGCGCACACTCCTCTCTTATGTCTTTTTCAGCTATTTAATTGCATACTTTCTTTTCCTTCTCCTGAATCCTCTACCTCCTCTTCCCTCACTCCTCCTGATCTGGCTAATTATGTTACCTCTATGGTGGCGCACACTCCTCTCTTCCACGCCACAGCAACCTACCACCACACAGTCTTTCCTGTGTTTCCCCTCTTTCTCTACTCTCTCTGTTACTGACACTTTATTTTTCCTTGCCAGAGCACATCCTTCTGCTTCACCTTTCGTCCCCATTCCTTCCCCTCATCACTAAGATTTGTTCTCTTCTACTTCCTTATCTGAATTCTCTTATCAATATATTTCTGTCCTCTGCAACCTTTCCTGCTGACTTTAATGCTGTTATCCTCCCTCAACCTTCAAGCTATGGTCCCATCTCTCGTCTTCCTTTTCTTTCTAAAATTCTACAAAGAGTAGTTTATATTCAAGTGTCTTTTTTTATCTTGATATTCACTCTCTCTTTCCACTAACACAATCTGACTTTCATTCGTTTCACTCCACGGAAACTGCACTCCTCTCTGTTTCTTGTTCTATTCTGTCCGCACATCTCTCTAAGCCCTCCTATATTCTAATCTTACTTGACCTCTCTGCTGCTTTTGATATGCTGCTTTGGAGAAAATGTTGAATTACACCTCAAATGAAATGATAGTAAGAGTAATTCAGCAATCGACAAAGGTTCACAAACGTACCTTAATTGATATATAACAAGTAAAAGAAGAGATTGTACATCTCAATTTACCAGAAATAACATACAAATGTATCAGAATTGAGATGATTACTTACAACAATTCACAAAGGAACTAACATTAAAAAAACAGAAAAAATGTATGAGGGATGAACAAGATTACCAATACAAAAGAATGTAGGCCTTTCAAAAACAATATGATTCTAAATATAATGCCAAAACAGCACAACAATCAGCTAAAGCACCAACTGAAATACTGTCATCTCCACCCTTTTCAGAGGTTGGATCGACAGGCAGCAGCGATAAAGAATTAGACCAAACTTCAAAATCAACAGAGGGCACAACACAATGTCAGTTTTTAGAGGAATTCAAAAGGCACAAACTAGACATCAGGTGGCCAACTCACAACAAAGGGAGACCCCCAAGAGGTTCAAATACCATGATTACCTCAAAGAATGTAAAAGAGACAAAAGAGCAGGGAAAACACAAAGAAGAAGACGACAAAGGAGTAACTACAAGATCACAAGGAATGATATTGTACAACAAGAAAACAAAGTAATACATTTATCCGACATGAATCCTTTGAAATATCTAATTTCATGGCAAAACAACAGTCTTTCATTTAGCCCAACAAATAAAATGGACTACATGCAAACGAGCATAGATGTCTATAAATTCTGTAGACGTTTAAAGTTAAAAAAATATTTTGAAACTAGCACAATTTTTGACCAACCACAGGAACCTAAACCGATACTGTCAGGACGAACTATCGTTTTTTCTGCTAAATCTATCACGTTACTGAACCTAGCAGAAGACAATATAATTGACCTCTTCGAACAAGCTGTGATAGATTATCTAAGGCAGAATTAACTGCAGAATCTTTCAGAAATAAATACGTTCAATTTGACATATGAGGAAAGAAAAGCTTTACAAGATTTAAAAGCAACACAAAAAGTATAGTAAAAAATGCAGACAAAGGAGGAAGGATTGGGTTAATGAACAAAGAGGACTGAATTAAAGGAGCAAACAAACAACTTATCAACAATTGGTGTTATCAAAAGCTGGATTCAAATCCAATAATTAAGACAGTTGAACAATGACAAACTTAGCAAAGATTGGCATACAATAGGTCTACTAAATCATGATTAATTCAACCACATGAATGTACAACATCCATTCATGGCAACAATCTATTTCATTCCAAAAATCCATAAACCATTAATTAAATTTTCATCATGTAGACCCATCATAAATGGTATTGGATCCATTACAGAGAGAATATCAGAATGTCTATATATTTACCTAAACCCCCTGGCCCAAAATCTCACATCTTCTATCAAGGAAAGCAAGCATGTGATCCAGATCCAACAACAGAAGATGTAATGTAGCAAGAAAATTACCTGTTGGTGGTAATGGAGGTAACATCACTTTAAAGTAACATCACTTTATACATGTATAGAACATGACACTGGAACAAAAACAGAATATTTCTTGAAATCCAGGTCAGTTTAATACTTCAAACAAATTAAGATGATACTTGAAATGTTGGAATTCACACTAAACAATATTAGTTGTATCTTTAATGATCAAATATACTGCCAAAAGCAGGGCACAGCTATGAGAGCGAAATATGCCCGGCTATGTCAACTAATTTATGGGAAATTATGAATCAGAACACGCATGGGTCAATCCAGCATTTACTGAGAAAGGCAACATCGTATATTGTGGACTATATATATAGATGATATTTTGTTAATCTGGAGTGGAGACTACAAACCATTAAAAGAATATATGGACTATCTAAAGGAAAATTATTACAACATAAAGCTCACTATGGAATACAGCAATGAACAAATACATTTTCTTGATCTTCGGATATATATACAGGATGATGAAATTAGAACTACCATTTATCAAAAACCAACAGCTGGAAACAGCATATTGCATGTGGAGGGCAATCACCCTCAACACATAATCACGAATATTCCATATGGGGAATTATTTCTGATAAAAAGAAATTAAAGCACAGAAGAAGAATATTTGAAAAATGTACAAACAAGCATGTACAATTCCAAAAAAAAAGAGGATATCCAAAGAAAATACTACAGAGAGCAAAGAAAGAAAACTGAAGACAAAGATAGAACACTGCTCCTAGTGGATAAACCAACCTAAATAGATGCATCTCAAAAGAACTCAAAACTCAGAGTGATCAAACACTGGCGCATTTTACATTTAGACGGAACAATTGCCAAACATTTGGAGGAGAAACCAAGAATCACCTTCAGAAAAGTGGCGACTTTAAAAACCAGTCTCAGTCCAAGTTTCTTAGAATCAGACAAATTGCAGAAAGAAGGAACATTACTTTCTCATTGGAAATTGCCAGAGATAAGATGAAACCATAAATGTGGCAAATGCAAGTTATGCCCTCAAATCATGGACAATGCAAAATCAATACAGCTCACCAATGGTAAAGTGCTAGGATTAAAACATTTTATCAACTGTAACACTAAGGGGCCGATTCATGGAACAAACGTGCGCCGAAAATCTTCGCGCAAGCAGGCGCAAGCAGGCGCAAGCGGAAAAAAACAGGCGCACGCGCACGCGTGCGATTCATGGAAGTCCCTGCGCGTGTTCACCTCGGGATGTGCGCCAAACCCGTGCATGGCGCACAAGTCACTGCAACACCCCGAAAGGCATGCGCGATGCGCACAGTGAAAGCGCACAACCTCGGCGCATACACCAGAAAGTGGGCGGGACACGGGCCGTAACGCGCAGAATGGGGAACAACGAGCGAAAATAAGAGCGTAACTGGGGTTGTACTGCAGGGAAGCAGACGGAACGCCCACACACACTCGAACCACACGTATTCATGGAATTGAATAGGGCAAAGCCACACAGCCAAAGACACGCACAAGCTGAAACACGTCCGCCACACGAAGGCAGGCGGTAGAGTCCCAGCGCATCACAAAAGTGGCAACATACAGCAATTGGGCCTGTGCGAGCGGGGCACGTGTATTGCAGGGGTGCGCGGGAAGTTACACACGCGATTGAGTGGGGTACGTGTATATCGGGGGTGCGCGGGAAGTTACGCACGCGATTGAGCGAGGTACGTGTATTTCGGGGGTGCGCGGGAAGTTACACACGCGATTGAGCGGGTACCTGTATTTCGGGGGTGCGCGGGAAGTTACACACGCGATTGAGCGGGGTACGTGTATTTCGGGGGTGCGCGGGAAGTTACACACGCGATTGAGTGGGGTACGTGTATATCGGGGGTGCGCGGGAAGTTACGCACGCGATTGAGCGAGGTACGTGTATTTCGGGGGTGCGCGGGAAGTTACACACGCGATTGAGCAGGGTACGTGTATTTCGGGGTTGCGCAGGAAGTTACACACGCGATTGAGCGGGGTACGTGTATTTCTGGGGTGCGCGGGAAGTCACACACGCGATCTCATCAGGGTACGTGTATTTTGGGGGTGCGCGGGAAGTTACACACGCGATTGAGTGGGGTACGTGTATATCGGGGGTGCGCGGGAAGTTACGCACGCGATTGAGCGAGGTACGTGTATTTCGGGGGTGCGCGGGAAGTTACACACGCGATTGAGCGGGGTACGTGTATTTCGGGGGTGCGCGGGAAGTTACACACGCGATTGAGCAGGGTACGTGTATTTCGGGGTTGCGCAGGAAGTTACACACGCGATTGAGCGGGGTACGTGTATTTCTGGGGTGCGCGGGAAGTCACACACGCGATCTCATCAGGGTACGTGTATTTTGGGGTGCGGGGGAAGTATCCCACGCAACATCAGCAGGGTACGTGTATTCCAGGGGTGCGCGGGAATTTCCACACGCAATTCCATCAGGGTACGCGTATTAAACGGGTGCGCGGGAAGTTCCACACGCGATATCATCAGGGTACGTGTATTACAGGGGTGCGTGGGAAGTCACACATGCGATCTCATCAGGGTACGTGTATTTTGGGGTGCGGGGGAAGTATCCCATGCAACATCAGCAGGGTACGTGTATTCCAGGGGTGCGCGGGAAGTTCCACACGCAATTCCATCAGGGTACGTGTATTACAGGGGTGCGCGGGAAGTTCCACACGCGATATCATCAGGGTACGTGTATTACAGGGGTGCGTGGGGAGCAGCACACGTGAATTGCACGTGTGGGTCCTCCCAGGTGTTCCCTCTACACCCTCCACGGCCCCTGCAGGTGGCTCACACCACAGGGGCCTACCCAGCACATGTCATGCAGGCACCCCATCCACCATGGCCATGCCCACCAGCCAACCCACATGTCAACTTGCACTACTGCCCACCAACGCATGTCCCCCTGCACCCCCAGCCACCAGGGGCACCCTCCACCAGACCCCCACCCATGTCTCCCACCACCCCCACCCCCCAGCAGTGCAGGGGCACCCACCACCAGGCCCCCACCCATGTCTCCCACCACCCCCACCCCTCAGCAGTGCAGATGCAGCCTCCACCAGGCCCCCACCCATGTCTCCCACCACCCCCACCCCCCAGTCACCAGGGGCAGCCTCCACCAGGCCCCCACCCATGTCTCCCACCACCCCCACCCCCCAGCCACCAGGGGCAGCCTCCACCAGGCCCCCACCCATGTCTCCCAGCACCCCCACCCCCCAGCAGTGCAGGGGCAGCCTCCACCAGGCCCCCACCCATGTCTCCCAGCACCCCCACCCCCCAGCAGTGCAGGGGCAGCCTCCACCAGGCCCCCACCCATGTCTCCCACCACCCCCACCCCCCAGCCACCAGGGGCAGCCTCCACCAGACCCGCATCCACGTCTCCCAGCACCCCCACCCCCCAGCAGTGCAGGGGCAGCCTCCACCAGGCCCCCACCCATGTTCCCACCACCCCCACCCCCAGCACTGTGGGGCACCTGGAGCAGGCCCCCACCCATGTCCAACTCATGTTCCCCAACACCCCCACCCCCCAGCACTGTGGGGCACCTGCCAGCAGGCCCCCACCCATGTCTCCCAGCACCCCCACCCCCCAGCCACCAGGGGCAGCCTCCACCAGGCCCCCACCCATGTCTCCCACCACCCCCACCCCCCAGCACTGTGGGGCACCTGCCAGCAGGCCCCCACCCATGTCCAACTCATGTTCCCCACCACCCCCATCCCCCAGCCACCGGGGGCAGCCTCCACCAGGCCCCCACCCATGTCTCCCACCACCCCCACCCCCCAGCAGTGCAGGGGCAGCCTCCACCAGGCCCCCACCCATGTTCCCACCACCCCCACCCCCAGCACTGTGGGGCACCTGGAGAGGGAACACCCATGTCC
Source organism: Ambystoma mexicanum (assembly GCF_040938575.1). Taxonomy (NCBI): domain Eukaryota; kingdom Metazoa; phylum Chordata; class Amphibia; order Caudata; family Ambystomatidae; genus Ambystoma; species Ambystoma mexicanum. Next base: position 1,088,363,901 of record NC_090922.1, on the reverse strand, counting down.
AACTCATGTTCCCCACCACCCCCACCCCCCAGCACTGTGGGGCACCTGCCAGCAGGCCCCCACCCATGTCTCCCAGCACCCCCACCCCCCAGCCACCAGGGGCAGCCTCCACCAGGCCCCCACCCATGTCTCCCACCACCCCCACCCCCCAGCACTGTGGGGCACCTGCCAGCAGGCCCCCACCCATGTCCAACTCATGTTCCCCACCACCCCCACCCCCCAGCACCGTGGGGCACCTGCCAGTAGGCCCCCACCCATGTCCAACTCATGTTCCCCACCACCCCCACCCCCCAGCACTGTGGGGCACCTGCCAGCAGGCCCCCACCCATGTCTCCCACCACCCCCACCTCCCAGCCACCAGGGGCAGCCTCCACCAGGCCCCCACCCATGTCTCCCACCACCCCCACCCCCCAGGGGCAGCCTCCACCAGGCCCCCACCCATGTCTCCCACCACCCCCACCCCCCAGCAGTGCAGGGGCAGCCTCCACCAGGCCCCCACCCATGTCTCCCACCACCCCCACCCCCCAGTCACCAGGGGCAGCCTCCACCAGGCCCCCACCCATGTCTCCCACCACCCCCACCCCCAGCCACCAAGGGCAGCCTCCACCAGGCCCCCACCCATGTCTCCCAGCACCCCCACCCCCCAGCAGTGCAGGGGCAGCCTCCACCAGGCCCCCACCCATGTCTCCCACCACGCCCACCCCCAGCAGTGCAGGGGCAGCCTCCACCAGGCCCCCACCCATGTCTCACACCACCCCCACCCCCCAACCACCAGGGGCATCCTCCACCAGGCCCCCACCCATGTCTCCCACCACCCCACCCCCCAGCCACCAGGGGCAGCCTCCACCAGGCCCCCACCCATGTCTCCCAGCACCCCCACCCCCCAGCACTGTGGGGCACCTGCCAGCAGGCCCCCACCCATGTCCAACTCATGTTCCCCACCACCCCCACCCCCCAGCACTGTGGGGCACCTGCCAGCAGGCCCCCACCCATGTCTCCCACCACCCCCACCTCCCAGCCACCAGGGGCAGCCTCCACCAGGCCCCCACCCATGTCTCCCACCACCCCCACCCCCCAAGGGCAGCCTCCACCAGGCCCCCACCCATGTCTCCCACCACCCCCACCCCCCAGCAGTGCAGGGGCAGCCTCCACCAGGCCCCCACCCATGTCTCCCACCACCCCCACCCCCCAGTCACCAGGGGCAGCCTCCACCAGGCCCCCACCCATGTCTCCCACCACCCCCACCCCCAGCCACCAAGGGCAGCCTCCACCAGGCCCCCACCCATGTCTCCCAGCACCCCCACCCCCCAGCAGTGCAGGGGCAGCCTCCACCAGGCCCCCACCCATGTCTCCCACCACGCCCACCCCCAGCAGTGCAGGGGCAGCCTCCACCAGGCCCCCACCCATGTCTCACACCACCCCCACCCCCCAACCACCAGGGGCATCCTCCACCAGGCCCCCACCCATGTCTCCCACCACCCCACCCCCCAGCCACCAGGGGCAGCCTCCACCAGGCCCCCACCCATGTCTCCCAGCACCCCCACCCCCCAGCACTGTGGGGCACCTGCCAGCAGGCCCCCACCCATGTCCAACTCATGTTCCCCACCACCCCCACCCCCCAGCACTGTGGGGCACCTGCCAGCAGGCCCCCACCCATGTCCAACTCATGTTCCCCACCACCCCCACCCCCCAGCACTGTGGGGCACCTGCCAACAGGCCCCCACCCATGTCTCCCAGCACCCCCACCCCCCAGCCACCAGGGGCAGCCTCCACCAGGCCCCCACCCACGTCTCCCACCAACCCCACCCCCCAGCACTGTGGGGCACCTGCCAGCAGGCCCCCACCCATGTCCAACTCATGTTCCCCACCACCCCCCAGCCACCGGGGGCAGCCTCCACCAGGCCCCCACCCATGTCTCCCACCACCCCCACCCCCCAGGGGCAGCCTCCACCAGGCCCCCACCCATGTCTCCCACCACCCCCCAGTCACCAGGGGCAGCCTCCACCAGGCCCCCACCCATGTCTCCCACCACCCCCACCCCCCAGCACTGTGGGGCACCTGCCAGCAGGCCCCCACCCATGTCCAACTCATGTTCCCCACCACCCCCACCCCCCAGCACTGTGGGGCACCTGCCAGCAGGCCCCCACCCATGTCCAACTCGTGTTCCCCACCACCCCCACCCCCCAGCACTGTGGGGCACCTGCCAGCAGGCCCCCACCCATGTCTCCCACCACCCCCGCCCCCCAGCCACCAGGGGCAGCCTCCACCAAGCCCCCACCCATGTCTCCCACCACCCCCACCCCCCACCCCCCAGGGGCAGCCTCCACCAGGCCCCCACCCATGTCTCCCAGCACCCCCACCCCCCAGCAGTGCAGGGGCAGCCTCCACCAGGCCCCCACCCATGTCTCCCACCACCCCCACCCCCCAGTCACCAGGGGCAGCCTCCACCAGGCCCCCACCCATGTCTCCTACCACCCCCACCCCCCAGCCACCAGGGGCAGCCTCCACCAGGCCCCCACCCATGTTTCCCAGCACCCCCACCCCCCAGCAGTGCAGGGGCAGCCTCCACCAGGCCCCCACCCATGTCTCCCAGCACCCCCACCCCCCAGCAGTGCAGGGGCAGCCTCCACCAGGCCCCCACCCATGTCTCACACCACCCCCACCCCCCAGCAGTGCAGGGACAGCCTCCACCAGGCCCCCACCTATGTCTCACACCACCCCCACCCCCCAACCACCAGGGGCAGCCTCCACCAGGCCCCCACCCATGTCTCCCACCACCCCCACCCCCCAGCACTGTGGGACACCTGGCAGCAGGCCCCCACCCATGTCCAACTCATGTTCCCCACCACCCCCACCCCCCAGCCACCAGGGGCAGCCTCCACCAGGCATCCACCCATGTCTCCCAGCACCCCCACCGCCCAGCACTGTGGGGCACCTGCCAGCAGGACCCCACCCATGTCCAACTCATGTTCCCCACCAACCCCACCCCCCAGCACTGTGGGGCACCTGCCAGCAGGCCCCCACCCATGTCCAACTCATGTTCCCCACCACCCCCACCCCCCACCACTGTGGGGCACCTGCCAGCAGGCTCCCACCCATGTCTCCCAGCACCCCCACCCCCCAGTCACCAGGGGCAGCCTCCACCAGGCCCCCACCCATGTCTCCCACCACCCCCACCCCCCAGCACTGTGGGGCACCTGCCGGCAGGCCCCCACCCATGTCCAACTCATGTTCCCCACCACCCCCACCCCCCAGCCACCAGGGGCAGCCTCCACCAGGCCCCCACCCATGTCTCCCACCACCCCCACCCCCCACCCCCCAGGGACAGCCTCCACCAGGCCCCCACCCATGTCTCCCACCACCCCCACCCCCCAGTCACCAGGGGCAGCCTCCACCAGGCCCCACCCATGTCTCCCACCACCCCCACCCCCCAGCACCGTGGGGCACCTGCCAGCAGGCCCCCACCCATGTCCAACTCATGTTCCCCACCACCCCCACCCCCCAGCACCATGGGGCACCTGCCAGCAGGCCCCCACCCATGTCCAACTCATGTTCCCCACCACCCCCACACCCCAGCACTGTGGGGCACCTGCCAGCAGGCCCCCACCCATGTGCAACTCATGTTCCCCAGCCAACATGTCATCACAATCTAGATCCCTGGTCCCTATGGTCAGCCTCCAAATGCAAAACACCCACCCGAGTATTGCATCCACCCACTCATAATTTGCAATTACATCACAGAACACCAATTGCAAGTTCCGAAACAAACACATTTCCCTCACATACACCCAATGGGTGTCAGTGAATCTCAAAACACATATCATGAAATGCATGAAACCAATGAGATACCACACATTGAAGTTCACCAAAAAAAATATGTATTAAAGGAAACATAAATAGAATAAAAAATGAAGAAACAGAAACGTGAATGTACAAAAATGAAAAGAAGCATGTCCGTTAAAAAAAGCAAAACCAAAAATAAAATTCCAAAGTAATGTTGTCCAAAGTCAATGTCCACAAAACAAAATCCAATGGGAAATAAAAAAGAAAGCCATTGCTCCATGGTTAAAAAGTGAAAAAAAAAAATACAATCCAACTGCGAACTATGTACATGGGAACAAGCCAGGGTCCATTATCCCAACAAAATAAAGGAAACCTATCTAACTACACTAACTAATAAAATAAACTATATACAAAAATGTAGCCTATGTCCGAAAGGTCCAAATAAAATAAAAACAAAAAAAATAACCTAACACTACCTACATAACTATGTACAAGGGCAGCGGGCTAGTTTCACGGCTCACTTGTGGATGTCCCGGGCCAGGGCATCATAGAACTCCTCCTCAATGTCCCGGAGGCGGTCCTCCTCCATGGCCCCGAGGGTCCGCAGGGCCGTCGACGTCTCCACCTCCAAACCCCTGCGGATTGCCTCGAGGCACTCGGCCCGCCTCAGGGCCCTCCGCATGGAGTTCTCCGCCCTGACCATTGTGAGCCGTGCCTCTTCCGCCCGCTGCCGCTCCGCATCTATGGCGTGGCCCAACCGCTGCCACACGGAAGACACTCTCTGTCCTGGGTCCTCCTGCCCTCCGGCCGATGCCTGCCCCTCCGATGTTGAAGGCCCCGAGCCTTCATGGCTCCCACCACGTTGCTGCTGCTGCTGTGCCTCTGCCCGTACACTGCCTCCTGCTGCCTGCACATCCTCCGCCGGCTGGGGTGCAGTTGTAGATGTGGCCACCCCTGCTGGACGTCCGACTCCCGACTGTGGCAGGGATGCCTCCTCCACCAGCCTGGCCGCACCGTCAGAGGCAGCTCCTCAGGGCAACCAGGTGACTGATGGGTGGGAAGATGGCACAGAGGACGACTGGCGCGTAGTGGGTCCAGTTGAGGAGGGGGTCGGAGCAAGCCCATTCAGATGGAGGAATCCGGCCTGGGTGACCTGTCCCAGCAGGCTGACGTGGTCAACGAGCCATTCGAGATGACGTGCAATCTCTTCATGAAAAGACTGCAGGTCACCTCGCATGGCCCGTTGACGCAACGCCACACCAGCCAGGACAGGCTCAACCCGGACCTGGATAGCCACGTCCGCAGGCAGAGGAAGGCCAGTTGATGTGAGCTCATCCCCTGCCTGAAAACGGGTCTGGACGTAGGCATCCCTGCTGGTGCAAGATGATGCAGGGACAGGATCAGGGACAGGATTGCACACAGGCACCTCCGCGGCGGCTTGTGCTGCCTCCTGTCCCTGGTCCTGCACTGCACCACTAGCACCAGTGGGATCCCCACCTCCAGACCCCGTCTCTGGTGCTTGCACGGCCTCCTCCTCCACCAAACCCCCCACCAACCTGGATGACTCCGTGCCATCTTCCCCTGTTGGGCCCTGTGGGGTCCCAGCTGCCCCTTCTGCTGCCGAGGAGTCCAACTCCAACCTCCGCCTCTTGGACCTCCCCCCGGCAGCTGCGGCCTGGGACGCAGCACCGGACTCCTCACTCCCCGACGAGATCACAACATGGGACGGGAGCCGGGCCTTGCGTCTCCGGCTGGCGGTGTGATCCCCGCCGCTGTGCTCCACAGCACCTTCTCCGCCCTCTTCATCAGTTGACGCTGCAGACAGGGAGAAACAAAACACAGGCATCAGGGCACTGTACAATGGACACATACACACATGACAGTTGTACATGAGTGGCATTGGCAAACCTCAGTCATGTCATCACAATCCCCAACACACATGTCATTACAACTCGCACACATGAGCCATACCACAGCCATATCGCAACTGCCACCACCATCCATACACATACAACAGCATGAGCAGCCAAAGGTGAGCCAGACATCACATGCAACACAGGAAGTGCACCACACATGTACACACACCACCACACTTGCATGCATGTGTACACCTCTGCCAAGTGTCGCACTGTTCAGATGGGCATCCATGTCACATCTGCCAATCAGGCTTCCACATACCGCTGTCACATGCATCCATGTTGCATCACTGTTGCACTCTTGTCAAATACACACACATGCACATGTACACAGTGCTGATACATGCAGCCGAAAACAACATACATGCGTGACATCACGGACATGTCTACTTACATACACATTCATCCAAACATGTGTGCCCACACAACTGCATTTGGCATGCAAGCCTACACACACAAGCACCATCCATGTCTCACACATTACAGCCCTCGCATGTGTCAGCCCCACGGCCCTGTACACCCCACCCATACTCGACCCCATACAAACAGATGTGCAACCTGCACACTACTGAATAATCACCACACGCATTGCTCACAATCAGGATGCATGTACACTCACCGCTCGACTCCAGACGGGTCTGCTTCTCTAGGACCTGGACGTGGAGCGCTGGGGATATGCGTTCCAGGACCCTCATCTGTTCTTCCGATAAGTGGCCCCGGCGTGCCTTGGCATCCGCTGCCTTCAAGAGGCGCCGGGCCTTGTTCAGGGTCCTGGACCTGAAGTCCTCCCAGCGCTTCTTGACATGTTGTAAGTCGCGGACTGCCACCCCCTCCGCGTTGATGGCAGTCACGATGTCAGTCCAGATCCGAGTCCGTCCTTCCTTGTCGGCGCGGGAACTTCCGAAGAGGGCATCATACTGCCCCAGGGCTTGCCCCACCAGGACACCAACTTCGGTGGCACTGAAGCTGGTGCCCCTCTGCCTCTCTGGCCGGGGGTTGTCAGTGGTCCCAGATGGTGTTTGCCCCGACATGACAACCCCAGAGGCAGGAGTGGGTGGGCAACTGGGTCCTGGGGCTGGGCTGTGGAGCGATGGAATCCCAGTCGGGAGTCTTCGGTTCCAGCAGGGGTGGTCACAGCAACAGCACCCCTGGCTGATGTGCAGGCAGCAAATGGCAGGGCACGTGGGCAGCAGGCAGTCAGGCAGCAGCAGATGGCAGGTGGGAGTGTGCTCGGGGCTCTGGGGGGCAGTAGTTCGGCCTTCTGGGCAGGAGCGTGGTCTTCCGTCTGCTTACGCGTGGCCAGCTTGATACGGAGTGATTTGGCACGTGAAAAATCTGCATGTCAGCGTGTAATTCGAGGAAAGGCCCTTAGCGCGTAAGCGCGTCTGCACGCATACGCATTTTCATTGGACAGAAGGCCCCTCAAGCACAAGCGCCCCTGTGACGTGACGCGTACAGACGTGCATGGGCATTTCAGCGCGCGTGGAAAACTGCACGTCCGCGTGTAATACGAGGAAAGGCCCATAGCGCGTATGCACGGCAGCACGCATATGCGATTTCATTGGACCAAAGGCCCTTAGCACGTGAGCGCGTCTGTGACGTGACGCGCGCAGGTGTTTCCCTCATTGCACATGATGACAGAACACACGTGGATTTCCACCAATCGCGTGTGAAAGTTCCCGGCACCCCGGAACACACGTACCCAGGCTAATCGCGTGTGGAACTTCCCGCGCACCTCGAAACACACGTACCCAGGCCAGTGCGTGTACACTCACTCCCCTCCGATCACACGCGATGACACTCGGACCGTATCCGAATACGGGAAACCCGCGCACGGCAAAAGACGTGCACAGGCGTCAATGCGTCTGCCACACGAAGGCAGGCGGAAGCGTCCCCTCGCACAGCATAAAAGTGCACGCAAACAACAAACGCGTATATACAGCTACGATGAATGCCCCATTTGACACAGCACTGATCGTGGGACACCGCAGGAGGAGGAGAATAGCCAGGGCACGCATTTTCGCACCACGGACAAGCCTTTTTGGGATGCCTGACGACCAGGTCTATGGCAGGTATAGGTTTCCACCCCATATCATCCTAGACCTGGTCAGGGAGTGGGAAGATGACCTCACATCCCCCACCCTTTGCTCCCAAGCATTGAGCCCCTTGGAGAAGCTGCTCAATGTCCTGCATTTTTTGGCCACTGGGTCATTTCAGCAGACCACTGCCATAGTGGGGGGGTCTCACAGGCCACGCAGTCACGCTGCCTACACCAGGTACTGTCAATCATGACAGCCCGCCCCTCAGTCCGCAGGCACATATACATGCCCAGAACACCCGCAGAAAGGCAGGCCGTTGTCCTGGATTTTTTCAGGGTGGCACACTTCCCCAAAGTGCTCGGTGCCATAGATTGCACCCATGTGGCCCTACGTCCACCTAGGGCCATTGAGCACATCTACCGAAACCGCAAGCACTGGCATTCCATCAATGTACAGGTGGTATGTGATGCAAAGGGAATCATCACCTCTGTCTATGCAAACTACCCTGGCTCCACCCATGACAGTTTCATATACAGAATGTCCGCCCTGACCCGGGCCCTGGAAGCTGGGCAGCATGGCGAGACATGGCTCCTAGGTCAGTACAAATGCCCTTGCACATGCATGCAGTCACACACAGACAAATATCCAAACCCTAATATTCTCAACTATTATCACCTCCCCAGGGAACAGTGCCTACCCTCTGAGCAACCACATGATGACACCAATCCGGAACCCCACCATACCACCCCAGGTAAGATACAACGCCGCCCATATTGCAACCAGGGGCATAGTGGAGCGCACATTCGGAGTGCTCAAGTCACGTTTCCGCTCCCTTGACCGCTCTGGTGGGCAACTACTCTATGCACCACCAGTAGTGTGCAGGATCATTGTGGCAGCATGTGTCCTGCACAATGTTGCAACAAGGCAGGGCGTACCGGTGGACATGGTGGTGCCCCCACATCCCCAACCACAGGCACAGGCGCTGCCCATGGGAGGGGACAGGGCACGTGGCGAGGAAGCCCGGACCCAGCTTGTGGCCACATTTTTCACCTAAACTCCCACCCTGCGGAGTGCACACAGGCCTGGCACATACCAGGTGACAATCGATGATGACAAAGAGACAGTTAACTGTCACAACCCTACCACCCTGAGAAAGTTGCCATGGAAGTGCCACATCGTCTGCATCCCTAGCTACTTAAACACAAGCTATCCTGTGTGACCAAAAGGCACACATATGACATATGACATGATAAGGGCCATACACAAGTATTCCAAGGCGCAATGAGGTAGGGAGGGGGGAACAAGGGAACACAGAGAACGGTACTACTAGGCCAGGGGAAGGGTGGGGGGGAGTCCAGTACAGGGGAAGTAGCCCAAAAAAATAATACATAGGTCGCCTGGTGGCAACTACAAAGGTAAGTGCAGACAAGTGCTGGGAAGGGAGGGCTGTAGGGATAGAGAGACAGTACTGCAGTGCAGGGGTTGCCAGGGAGGCAGTGCAAGTGGAGAGTGGCTGGGCCAGGGACCGAGGTCGGTGAGAGTGGCCCAGTTGCAGCTCCTGTGCAGTTCCAGTAGAGAATTCTGCAAGGGAGGGGCAGACAGTAAGCAGAAGCAAAGAGGAAGGTCTTGAGGTGCTTCCAGAACTGGAGATGATTCCCCTCAAGTTCAAGTCAGGCCGGAAGTCTGTTCCAGGGGGAGGGCCCTGCTGCGGAGAGAAATCTACCCTCAGCTAGTTGCTCTGAGAAGCGGATGACCCGGACATGCAAGGTGTGCATCACACACACCTGCAAAACAGGCCATGGCCATCACTGTCATGTCACTCAAACCCTCCCAAACATCAACATGACATGGCACGCAATACCCATACACCAATGCAGTAACGATAAGGTACACATTGGCATGTCCTAAATGCACAGTGGCATCGGACACTGCTGCCTGACCCGGAATCAGATGAAATGACAGACCAACAAAATCTCCCACCCAAAATAAGTCATTTCCAAATGCATTACAACAGTCGTAGACGTAACATCACAATGAATGCCTATCTACATGCACATTATGCATTGCAAAATCAACACTGCAGCTCATGTGTGCAGTGTCCTACTCCTGCATCACACTGCTCAGCGCACAGCACAGTGACAGACCACGTCAAACATCAAATTAGGCATGTACTGGATCCATGATCGGTCACAAAACATGTGCTGCCGGGACACAGTGGGCACCAGAAGGCAAACAGTGTACACGTGGATATGCAAGGGTGGGAGTACATGTAGTGCATCAGAGTGCAAGTGTGTGGTTATGCAAGGACATGTACTCCACATATGCATGTGCACTCAAGTGACCATCAGTGTTCCCTACACATCACATGTGAACATCCACCATGTGTACACCCCAGCATGTCAAACCACAACTATCCCCTCGCACCTGAAAGGAAAATACAACACATGAACAGGCATTGATCTGCAGAACACAACATGTACATAGGATACCACCATTACTATGTCAGAGTTCCCATCACACTGCAGGGCAAGGCAACTATCAACAGCAACCCCCCCCCTCCCTCACAAATGACCATGACCCACTGAACAACTGCACCTGGGTCATGGAGCCTCCACACCTCAATTCCACCTGGCCACAGGATCACCTTTACCCTTCGTCACCATCTCCCACCTTGTGTGTAAAAAGATGCCTGAACCCTCATAATCCACACTCATTTCCAAAATCACAAAATCCAAGGCATAAAAAAGAACCTGAACACCCTCCAGTAGATGACTTGACGTAGCAGTACCTCACAAAGGCCAAGTACTACCACAATGATGCAACAACCAAGGTAGCACAGCAAAACAATGTCACGACAGGATGTGAGACATGTGTGGTACATGACATAGGATGATGCACCATGAATGGATGTGTACTGTCACAGGTCCCCTGTACAGGCGCGGGAGTGTCACGAAACAACCACCCCCACCATGTCCCGGGTGCCTGCAAGGTCAAACTCACACAGGCCCCTGAGACCCTGGTGGGGAATGAGGTTCAGGGATATGCAGTCGGGACAGGTGTTGACACACTGGATGACTGGAATGAGTGGCAGGAGAGGGGAGGAGGAATGACACATGAAACTAGGGAATGCACGAAAATGTACAACCTGCATGAACACATACACAATCCAAACAAACTTGGACATCATTGTCATGGCCTTCTGTAGTCCAGGCTCAGGAGTGGTACGAACCAACCACCCCCTCTAGGGTTTTGGCACCTGCAAGTTCGGGGCTTACACAGGCATCCGCAACCCCAGTGGGGAAAGAGGGTCAGGGAATGTTGCTTGGATAGGCACGGAAGCAGGAACACCGGGTAGAGAGTACAGGTTTCAAAATTGCATAGGATCACGGGTGATTAGGGAGAAAAAAACATACCTAATTGAACCACACATACATCCATGCATCAGTACACTCCCCAGCAAGCCTATGCAGAGCAGTTCGTAAGAAAAACAACAAGACACTTAGCTCTGGTTTTGAGTGCTGGCCTCCTGCCTGCGCACTCTCAGGTCCGTTTACAGGAGCACTGCAATGCTGCAAAGAGAGCCACAGTCAACAACCTGTACATGCCAATTACACAAAAACGCAACACCAAACATGCCCCATAGCAACAAACTACTCTACAAACAGACAATCTGTGGTTGATGCTTCGTACCCATATATAACATCACCCCTGTGACGGGTCATACACAGTCAATGCAGTAAGGCAGCCGCTGGTGGGTGCGTGGCAAATGGAACACCAATGTGTCACAATTCACACAACATGCAATGTTCCCTGGGTAAGCAGACAGACCCATATAGCAAGCCATGACTACAGAGCCAAGTTGCGTACCACCATGACCGAAACAAAGTTGGCAGTGCATTTATCATGAAGTACGTGGAAGCACTGCACCCGGTATGTCCCTTGCTGTATGTCCCTGTGAGCTGCCCCTTTCCATGTCTCGGAAGGCTACATGGTTGATACAAGTGGCTCAATGGACCTTGGTGTACCGGAGGGTATGTGCCACTGCCCCTGCATGTGTCCCAGACAACCCCACTATCAACAGCCATCAGTCCACAAACACATCTGAGCTGCATTGTGTGCTTCAACACCAATATTCGTCTAAGCTCACCCTCAGTGCTGTGACTAAGCCTGCATGTGCAACTCGCCTGGTGCAAGCTTTGCTGTGTCGTGGCCCCCCTGTGATGCTCACCTTGCCTGGAGTTCCTTGGAACATGTCAGCAGTTCTAGGATGTGGGTCTGCATTCACTGTGCCTCTGCTTGTGCACACATGTGCATGTGGGCACCAACAAACGGGTCCAGAATTCCGTCGTCCAATGGGCCATGTCTGCTGGCAAAGGTGCTCTGGAGGCTCATCCCCCTGCAGAAAGGGCATGAAACACATGATTAATGCTTCAAAGTCATCTGTGTGTGTCTCATCAGGCATCTCATTACTTGACCATGTCAGAGAGTCACATCACAAATCACACCATCATTCCGTCTTTCACCTCCAAAGTGTGGAACACTATCTACAGCATGAATTGCAACAAGCACATGTACAGGAAAGATATGAAACATACTACACAATGCATAGCAATCAATGTCCACATTAATCATGACACACCCCATCTAGCAAATGCTGAACAGTGGACAATGACACCTAAATCATCCCCACTAGGGGTGTCAACACAAGTCACACAGCACCAGACATGCCACAGATATGACAGTCCAAAGCCCTTGTGTAAAATGCTGTAACACCGAACCATCCTTGCGAGCCCATGGATAATGGAGGCAGGAGTGGCATATGTGAGTCAAGGAACCCAAACAGCAAACACATACACAAGACAACCATGAAGGGCCCAGCTGGAACAGACAGTGGATGCCTTCAAAAGCCACAAAGCACCGCACCGTCAGACTAGACTAGCAATTTTAAACTAAATCAACTATTAACTAACTACACTAACTATGGAAAACCTACATTACCTATTTAAACTAACTATCAAACAGAAACTTAACTAACTAAACTAAAAGAAAATTCAAAAATGGCCACATACGACCCGGGGTGGAGGGTAGGCACCCAGGAGGGGGGAGGTACAGGGTACTGCTCAACATCCACATGCGATGATGCTGAGCCAAAAAAAAAATCCTCCATGGGCTCAACGCCTGCACAGCACGACCTATGTGGGAGATAGATGGTCGTCTGAGTCTGGCTCATCCTGGAAAGGAGGACGTGGCACAGTAGCCTGGCCACGCCTAGCCGCAGCTTGCCCCTCGTCGGCAGCAAGTCTGCCGGACGGATGAGCCTGGTTCTGTGTGGCGATGTGACGTAGGTCTGCATGCAAAACCTCCCGTGATACACGTGCTTCCTCTTGCAAGGTAGCACGTGTAACACGGAGTTCTTCCTGCAAGGCCTGGCTGGACAACCGCTGCACCTCCTGGCAAGCCTGTAGCTCAGTCGAGATGGTACGCTCAAGCTGTGCAAACCTCTCCTCTGCCTGCTGCCTCTGGGACATCATAAGGACACCCAGAGTGGATCTGAGGGAAGCATACTCCTCCCTCAGGGCATCCATGTGCGCCTCTGCGTCAGCAGCAATTGCTTGACGCAGAGACGACATTTCAGCCTGGCGTGCCCTGTCTGAGGCCGCCATGCGCAGCCTGAGCGAGCGGGCCGTGGACCGTGCCGCCTGCTGCTGGAGAAGCACCTGCCTAGCAGTGGGGAGCACAGATCGGGCCACACGCTCCATGCTCTCAGCGATGTTCTCCATTGCTGCCCCCTGCCGTTCGGAATTGGCAGTCATGTCTTGCTCCCACTCAGTATACAGCGGTTGCGCGCGGCGACCGCGTTGCCGGGCTTGACCCCTGCGGGACCCAAGGACCGGGGGTCCTCGCTGTGTTGGCACCGCCTGCAGCTGCACGACTACATGCCCCCGTCGACGTGATGTCCCAGGCACATCAGTGACTGGTGTGGAGGGTGACCCTGCGTCCCGATCCACCACGGGCGGAGGAACCAAGACTGTCTGATCCCTCAGTGCAGGTGTCGCAGACAGAGGAGTGTCCACATCAGAATCACTCACCTCTGACACATGGACTTGATGCTCATCCAACTCAACATGGACGTCAGAGTCGTCATCAAGGCTGGACTCATAGGCAGCCAGAGACAAGATGGACTGCAGCACTTGGGGGTTTTCGTGGCCTACCACCCCACGACCACCACTAGTGCCGGGTTGATGTGGTGTTACCAACCCTGTGTCTGGCATGACAACACCATCCTCTGCCTCCATTGCGTCATCACCTGAAAAATAGAGAGAAAAAGGTCAATACACATGTCAGAAGCACACGACACACACACACACCGACAGCAAAGGCATCCGGCAGACATGTGTCACACAACATATGACCTGGCATGCATGCTGGGTATACTTTGAATAGCTTCTGTGATCAGGCCTGTTGAAAGGTGGCAGTTTCCATGGAAGTGGGTCTATGCAGTGCAGAATATGTGTACGCCACTCACTACCTACATGTACAAGCACTACATGGTGTGTGCCAGGAAATGTGAAGGCAGTGCAATGTCAAATTCAGACATCACGTGCATTGTGCATTCAATGTGTACCATGTCTAGAAGCCAAGCACCCCTCCACCCCTGTACCAAAGCAGGGATGCCTAGCATGGTATCAAAAGGCTGACCATACACCTGTGTATTGACAGGCAGTGTTGACTGGCATCAACAGCTTAATGTGATTCAAATTACAACACTGCAAATGATGCTGGGACAGTGGGCAGGACACATGATGGAAACTCCGGAGGCCGCCCACGTGTGAAGAAGACAGAACAAGAGTTGGACAGAGTCATTGGCCATTGAACAGACTGAGGCCTGTGAGCCACACAGATTGTCAGAACCTAAACATGTGTGCAACGCAGGACTGAGCCACAGTTGACATGGGAAGGCTGATGAGATGGCAGGCAATGTATGTAACCAAGGACTTATATTACAGTGATCATCCAGTCAAGGACACATAGGGGCATGCATGCAATGCACATGGAGCATGAATGGGCACTCATGTCCCTGCGGGACATCTGACCCATGCACAGTACAAGTGAGATACCCTGCATCGAGTACTAAGGCTGTACCACACGGCATATGTCTTGCAGATTCTACGCTGGAAGTTAGCACCTACACAGGACACATGAACAAGAAAGTACACATTGGCAAGATTGAAGCAGACCAGTGCAAAGGTGGAACTGGGGTGCAGAGTGGCGGAGGAGGGGCAAGGGGAGCATGCCTACATGGAGTCCCGCATGCAGGCAGAGGAGACATGCATGACGGTAGCATTGCATTACTTACACATCAGAACCATGTACACGTCACATGTAGCAGCAATCATGCACAACACATCCCACAAGTGAAACACACACGTCCTCAACAAACACGCATCAACACTCACTGGACTGGGCATCAAAGTCCAGCTTCTCTCCCACTCCTTTGACCAATTCAGGTGGTATGAACTCCGCAACGAGAGCCTCATGCGGAGTGAGTTCTTCCTCCTCTGGTGCAGGCCCACCACCAGTCACCAGAGTCAAGTTGTAATTTGAGGCACGCTTGGCCTTAGTGCTGCGCTTGATGTCATTCCAACGCTTTTTGCACTCCTGCGCCGTGCGCACCTCATGGCCGAATGAACTGACATGTTCCGCAACATGCTTCCAGTGGGTGTCACGTTGGGCAGCCGTGGTCTGACTATTGGCACCCACTAGCATGTCACGGCTGTGGCCCCGCACGTAGTCCACGAGGAAGTCCAGTTCCTGCTTACAGAAAGGCTTCTTCCTCGACGTGCAGGAGGTCGTGGCTGTGTGTGGGGTCCCAGCCTGTGCTGCAGGTGCAACCTTCCTCCTCTTGGACTGTGGCGCAGACCCTGGCTGGCTAATGCCGCCCTGACCAGTATGGCCAGTGGGTTTGGTGGATTGAGCCAATGGAGTGGCAGGTGGAGGGATGACCAAAGGCCTGACTTGTGTCAGTGGCAGCTGAGTGCCCACTAATGGACCCTGCGCAGCAACATCAGCTGTGGCAGGGTCATTGACCGCAACGGTCCTGGTTGGCAGACTCACAACCGGGGTGCTGTTGGGTGCATCTGCCCCTGCACTTGCCAACACCCGGCTGTTCGGGGCAGCAGATGACATGACTGCCCCAGGGACACGTGTCTTGGTCTGAGCAGCCCGGCCTGCCCCTATGGTTTCCCCCCTGGCCTGTTGGAGATCTACCAAGGGCTCTTCAAGTGCCAACGCAGCCTGCGCTGGCAGACCCTGAGCCTGGGTGGCGGTGTCCACAGCTGCACCTACAGCTACCACTACCCTTGGGCCCGTGGCAGTCGATGGAACGGACTGCCGGGTCATATGGGTGCCAGTGCCAGATGCAGGAGCTGCATCCCCCGGAACCACAGGGGGTGGTGGCATGGCTGCACCGACACATGGCAAAACATTGTGCTCAAGTGGCGCACCCCTGCCTCTTCCCCCTCTGTGGCTGCCCTGGACACCCTGGAGTCCCCCTACTCCCTGGTCACCACGGCCATGTCCCCAACCACGCCCGCCACGAGGAGTACGCCCAGCTGAGGCGCCCCTCACCTTTGGTGGCCTCCCAACCATGGCACAGATGTAGTAGTGCTGGCACAGATGGAGTGGTGCCAATGGGAGGTGTACACCACAATTGACCTGGGCAATTGGGGTGAAGGGGGTGGGAAGCAAGATGTTAACAGCCCCTTTGCACCTGCAAGGCTGTATGTGACCCCGGTGATGTGATGACGGGTCACGCAACGCTCAGGCACCCCAAAACTGCAGTAAAACCGTGCACGCAACCCTGCAGCCTACGTGCATGGATTCAACCTCCCGCAGTACGCGGGTGCACCCAGTAACACGAATAACGCGTACGCGTGGGACACGCAGGCTACCATGACATCGAAAATGGGTGCGATACACAGGGGCACCCACAGTGGGAAAAAGAGCGTGTGCGACTCACCGTCTGACTAGCGCGATGCAGAAAAACACGCGTAGCCAATACCCCCGCCAAAAGAAGAGATACGTCCTTGATAGCTGTGAAGTTGTGATGGTGCGCGAAACAACAGGAAGCAGCAACACACGTCGGTCTCCACGAAAGGCACGTACAGCGAACTGCTGGGCCCGCTCACCTTTAACCCGTGCTGAGGGAAACGCATGCGCGCATCACGTCACTTACGCGCATGGGCCCTTTCCTCGTATTACATGCGGACATGCAGTTTT
Organism: Ambystoma mexicanum; assembly: GCF_040938575.1. Lineage (NCBI taxonomy): Eukaryota > Metazoa > Chordata > Amphibia > Caudata > Ambystomatidae > Ambystoma > Ambystoma mexicanum. The sequence goes on along the minus strand of NC_090922.1, from coordinate 1,088,346,884 downwards.
TCACGCGCGCTTACGCGCATGGGCCCGTTCCTCGTATTACACGCGGACGTGCAGTTTCCACGAGCGCTTACGCGCATGGGCCCTTTCCTCGTATTACACGCGGACGTGCAGTTTTTCACACGCGCTGAAATGCCCATGCACGTCTGTACGCGTCACGTCACAGGGGCGCTTGCGCTTGAGGGGCCTTCTGTCCAATGAAAATGCGTATGCGTGCAGACGCGCTTACGCGCTAAGGGCCTTTCCTTGAATTACACGCTGACGTGCAGATTTTTCAGGTGCCAAATCACTCCGTATCAAGCTGGCCACGCGTAAGCACACGGAAGACCACGCTCCTGCCCAGAAGGCCGAACTACTGCCCCCCAGAGCCCCGAGCATGCTCCCACCTGCCATCTGCTTCTGCCTGACTGCCTGCTGCCCACGTGCCCTGCTATTTGCTGCCTGCACATAAGCCAGGGGTGCTGTTGCTGTGACCACCCCTGCTGGAACCGAAGACTCCCGACTGGGATTCCATCGCTCCACAGCCCAGCCCCAGGACCCAGTTGCCCACCCACTCCTGCCTCTGGGGTTGTCATGTCGGGGCAAACACCATCTGGGACCACTGACAACCCCCAGCCAGAGAGGCAGAGGGGCACCAGCTTCAGTGCCACCGAAGTTGGTGTCCTGGTGGAGCAAGTCCTGGGGCAGTATGATGCCCTCTTCGGAAGTTCCCGCGCCGACAAGGAAGGACGGACTCGGATCTGGACTGACATCGTGACTGCCATCAACGCAGAGGGGGTGGCAGTCCGCGACTTACAACATGTCAAGAAGCGCTGGGAGGACTTCAGGTCCAGGACCCTGAACAAGGCCCGGCGCCTCTTGAAGGCAGCGGATGCCAAAGGGCGCCGGGGCCACTTGTCGGAAGAACAGATGAGGGTCCTGGAACGCATATCCCCAGCGCTCCACGTCCAGGTCCTTGAGAAGCAGACCCGTCTGGAGTCGAGCGGTGAGTGTACATGCATCCTGATTGTGAGCAGTGCGTGTGGTGATTATTCAGTAGTGTGCAGGTTGCACATCTGTTTGTATGGGGTCGAGTATGGGTGGGGGTGTACAGGGTCGTGGGGCTGACACATGCGAGGGCTGTAATGTGTGAGACATGGATGGTGCTTGTGTGTGTAGGCTTGCATGCCAAATGCAGTTGTGTGGGCACACATGTTTGGATAAATGTGTATGTAAGTAGACATGTCCGTGATGTCACGCATGTATGTTGTTTTTGGCTGCATGTATCAGCACTGTGTACATGTGCATGTGTGTGTATTTGACAAGGGTGCAACAGTGATGCAACATGGATGCATGTGACAGCGGTATGTGGAAGCCTGATTGGCAGATGTGACATGGATGCCCGTCTGAACAGTGCGACACTTGGCAGAGGTGTACACATGCATGCAAGTGTGGTGGTGTGTGTACATGTGTGGTGCACTTCCTGTGTTGCATGTGATGTCTGGCTCACCTTTGGCTGCTCATGCTGTTGTATGTGTATGGATGGTGGTGGCAGTTGCGATATGGCTGTGGTATGGCTCATGTGTGCGAGTTGTAATGACATGTGTGTTGGGGATTGTGATGACATGTCTGAGGTTTGCCAATGCCACTCATGTACAACTGTCATGTGTGTATGTGTCCATTGTACAGTGCCCTGATGCCTGTGTTTTGTTTCTCCTTCTCTGCAGCGTCAACTGATGAAGAGGGCAGAGAAGGTGCTGTGGAGCACAGCGGCGGGGATCCCACCGCCAGCCGGAGACGCAAGGCCCGGCTCCCCTCCCATGTTGTCATCTCGTCGGGGAGTGAGGAGTCCGGTGCCGCGTCGCAGGCCGCAGCTGCCGGGGGGAGGTCCAAGAGGCAGAGGTTGGAGTTGGACTCCTCGGCAGCAGAAGGGGCAGCTGGGACCCCACAGGGCCCAACAGGGGAAGATGGCACGGAGTCATCCAGGTTGGTGGGAGGTTTGGTGGAGGAGGAGGCCGTGCAAGCACCAGAGACGGGGTCTGGAGGTGGGGATCCCACTGGTGCTAGTGGTGCAGTGCAGGACCAGGGACAGGAGGCAGCACAGGCCGCCACGGAGGTGCCTGTGTGCAATCCTGTCCCTGATCCTGTCACTGCATCATCTTGCACCAGCAGGGATGCCTACATCCAGACCCGTTTTCAGGCAGGGGATGAGCTCATGTCAACTGGCCTTCCTCTGCCTGCGGACGTGGCTATCCAGGTCCGGGTTGAGCCTGTCCTGGCTGGTGTGGCGTTGCGTCAAAGGGCCATGCGAGGTGACCTGCAGTCTTTTCATGAAGAGACTGCAATTCATCTCGAATGGCTCGTTGACCACGTCAGCCTGCTGGGACAGGTCACCCAGGCCGGATTCCTCCGTCTGATGGGGCTTGCTCCGACCCCCTCCTCAACTGGACCCCTTACACGCCAGTCGTCCTCTGTGCCATCTTCCCACCCATCAGTCACCTGGGTGCCCTGTGGGGCTGCCTCTGACGGTGCGGCCAGGCTGGTGGAGGAGGCATCCCTGCCACAGTCGGGAGTCGGACGTCCAGCAGGGGTGGCCACATCAACGACTGCACCCCAGCCGGCGGAGGATGTGCAGGCAGCAGGAGGCAGTGCACGGGCAGAGGCACAGCAGCAGCAGCAACGTGGTGGGAGCCATGAAGGCTCGGAGCCTTCAACATCGGAGGGGCAGGCATCGGCCGGAGGGCAGGAGGACCCAGGACAGAGAGTGTCTTCCGTGTGGCAGCGGTTGGGCCACGCCATAGATGCGGAGCTGCAGCGGGCGGAAGAGGCACGGCTCACAATGGTCAGGGCGGAGAACTCCATGCGGAGGGCCCTGAGGCGGGCCGAGTGCCTCGAGGCAATCTGCAGGGGTTTGGAGGTGGAGACGTCGACAGCCCTGCGGACCCTCGGGGCCAAGGAGGAGGACCGCCTCCGGGACATTGAGGAGGAGTTCGATGATGCCCTGGCCCGGGACATCCACAAGTGAGCCGTGAAACTAGCCCGCTGCCCTTGTACATAGTTATGTAGGTAGTGTTAGGTTTCATTTTTGTTTTTATTTTATTTGGACCTTTCGGACATTGGCCACATTTTTGTATATAGTTTATTTTATTAATTAGTGTAGTTAGATAGGTTTCCTTTATTTTGTTGGGATAATGGACCCTGGCTTGTTCCCATGTACATAGTTCGCAGTTGGATTGTATTTTTTTTTCACTTTTTAACCATGGAGCAATGGCTTTCTTTTTTATTTCCCATTGGATTTTGTTTTGTGGACATTGACTTTGGACAACATTACTTTGGAATTTTATTTTTGGTTTTGCTTTTTTTAACGGACATGCTTCTTTTCATTTTTGTACATTCACGTTTCTGTTTCTTCATTTTTTATTCTATTTATGTTTCCTTTAATACATATTTTTTTGGTGAACTTCAATGTGTGGTATCTCATTGGTTTCATGCATTTCATGATATGTGTTTTGAGATTCACTGACACCCATTGGGTGTATGTGAGGGAAATGTGTTTGTTTCGGAACTTGCAATTGGTGTTCTGTGATATAATTGCAAATTATGAGTGGGTGGATGCAATACTCGGGTGGGTGTTTTGCATTTGGAGGCTGACCATAGGGACCAGGGATCTAGATTGTGATGACATGTTGGCTGGGGAACATGAGTTGCACATGGGTCGGGGCCTGCTGGCAGGTGCCCCACAGTGCTGGGGGGTGGGGGTGGTGGGGAACATGAGTTGGACATGGGTGGGGGCCTGCTGGCAGGTGCCCCACAGTGCTGGGGGGTGGGGGTGGTGTGAGACATGGGTGGGGTCCTGGTGGAGGCTGCCCTTGCACTGCTGGGGGGTGGGGGTGGTGGGGAACATGCGTTGGACATGGGTGGGGCCTGCTGGCAGGTGCCCCACAGTGCTGGGGGGTGGGGGTGGTGGGAGACATGGGTTGGGGCCTGGTGGTGGGTGCCCCTGCACTGCTGGGGGGTGGGGGTGGTGGGGAACATGAGTTGGACATGGGTGGGGGCCTGCTGGCAGGTGCCCCACAGTGCTGGGGGGTGGGGGTGCTGGGAGACATGGGCGGGGGCCTGGTGGAGGCTGCCCCTGGTGGCTGGGTGGTGGTGGGGAACATGAGTTGGACATGGGTGGGGGCCTGCTGGCAGGTGCCCCACAGTGCTGGGGGGTGGGGGTGGTGGGAGACATGGGTGGGGGCCTGGTGGAGGCTGCCCCTGGTGACTGGGGGGGTGGAGGTGGTGGGAGACATGGGTGGGGGCCTGGTGGAGGCTGCCCCTGGTGGCTGGGGGGTGGGGGTGGTGGGAGACATGGGTGGGGGCCTGCTGGCAGGTGCCCCACAGTGCTGGGGGGTGGGGGTGCTGGGAGACATGGGTGGGGGCCTGGTGGAGGCTGCACCTGGTGGCTGGGGGGTGGGGGTGGTGGGGAACATGAGTTGGACATGGGTGGGGGCCTGCTGGCAGGTGCCCCACTGTGCTGGGGGGTGGGGGTGGTGGGAGACATGGGTGGGGGCCTGGTGGAGGCTGCCCCTGGTGACTGGGGGGGTGGGGGTGATGGGAGACATGGGTGGGGGCCTGGTGGAGGCTGCCCCTGGTGGCTGGGGGGTGGGGGTGGTGGGAGACATGGGTGGGGGCCTGCTGGCAGGTGCCCCACAGTGCCGGGGGGTGGGGGTGGTGGGGAACATGAGTTGGACATGGGTGGGGGCCTGCTGGCAGGTGCACCACAGTGCTGGGGGGTGGGGGTGGTGGGAGACATGAGTTGGAAATGGGTGGGGGCCTGGTGGAGGCTGCCCCTGCACTGCTGGGGGGTGGGGGTGGTGGGAGACATGGGTGGGGGCCTGGTGGTGGGTGCCCCTGGTGGCTGGGGGGTGGTGGGAGACATGGGTGGGGGCCTGGTGGTGGGTGCCCCTGCACTGCTGGGGGGTGGGGGTGGTGGGGAACATGAGTTGGACATGGGTGGGGGCCTGCTGGCAGGTGCCCCACAGTGCTGGGGGGTGGGGGTGGTGGGGAACATGAGTTGGACATGGGTGGGGGCCTGCTGGCAGGTGCCCCACAGTGCTGGGGGGCGGGGGTGGTGGGGAACATGAGTTGGACATGGGTGGGGGCCTGGTGGAGGCTGCCCCTGGTGACTGGGGGCTGGGGGTGGTGTGAGACATGGGTGGGGGCCTGGTGGAGGCTGCCCCTGCACTGCTGGTGGGTGGGGGGGGGGAGACATGGGTGGGGGCCTGGTGGAGGCTGCCCCTGGTGACTGGGGTGTGGGGGGGTGGGAGACATGGGTGGGGGCCTGGTGGAGGCTGCCCCTGGTGGCTGGGGGGTGGGGGTGGTGGGAGACATGGGTGGGGGCCTGCTGGCAGGTGCCCCACAGTGCTGGGGGTGGGGGTGGTGGGGAACATGAGTTGGACATGGGTGGGGGCCTGCTGGCAGGTGCCCCACAGTGCTGGGGGGTGGGGGTGGTGGGGAACATGAGTTGGACATGGGTGGGGGCCTGCTGGCAGGTGCCCCACAGTGCTGGGCGGTGGGGGTGGTGTGAGACATGGGTGGGGTCCTGGTGGAGGCTGCCCCTGCACTGCTGGGGGGTGGGGTGGTGGGGAACATGCGTTGGACATGGGTGGGGCCTGCTGGCAGGTGCCCCACAGTGCTGGGGGGTGGGGGTGGTGGGAGACATGGGTGGGGGCCTGGTGGTGGGTGCCCCTGCACTGCTGGGGGCTGGGGGTGGTGGGGAACATGAGTTGGACATGGGTGGGGGCCTGCTGGCAGGTGCCCCACAGTGCTGGGGGGTGGGGGTGCTGGGAGACATGGGTGGGGGCCTGGTGGAGGCTGCCTCTGGTGGCTGGGGGGTGGGGGTGGTGGGGAACATGAGTTGGACATGGGTGGGGGCCTGCTGGCAGGTGCCCCACAGTGCTGGGGGTGGGGGTGGTGGGAGACATGGGTTGGGGCCTGGTGGAGGCTGCCCCTGGTGACTGGGGGGGTGGGGTGGTGGGAGACACGGGTGGGGGCCTGGTGGAGGCTGCCCCTGGTGGCTGGGGGGTTCGGGTGGTGGGAGACATGGGTGGGGGCCTGCTGGCAGGTGCCCCACAGTGCTGGGGGGTGGGGGTGCTGGGAGACATGGGTGGGGGCCTGGTGGAGGCTGCCTCTGGTGGCTGGGGGGTGGGGGTGGTGGGGAACATGAGTTAGACATGGGTGGGGGCCTGCTGGCAGGTGCCCCACAGTGCTGGGGGTGGGGGTGGTGGGAGACATGGGTTGGGGCCTGGTGGAGGCTGCCCCTGGTGACTGGGGGGGTGGGGGTGGTGGGAGACATGGGTGGGGGCCTGGTGGAGGCTGCCCCTGGTGGCTGGGGGGTGGGGGTGGTGGGAGACATGGGTGGGGGCCTGCTGGCAGGTGCCCCACAGTGCTGGGGGGTGGGGGTGGTGGGGAACATGAGTTGGACATGGGTGGGGGCCTGCTGGCAGGTGCACCACAGTGCTGGGGGGTGGGGGTGGTGGGAGACATGAGTTGGAAATGGATGGGGGCCTGGTGGAGGCTGCCCCTGCACTGCTGGGGGGTGGGGGTGGTGGGAGACATGGGTGGGGGCCTGGTGGTGGGTGCCCCTGGTGGCTGGGGGTTTGGGGTTGTGGGAGACATCGGTGGGGGCCTGGTGGTGGGTGCCCCTGCACTGCTGGGGGGTGGGGGTGGTGGGGAACATGAGTTGGACATGGGTGGGGGCCTGCTGGCAGGTGCCCCACAGTGCTGGGGGTGGGGGTGGTGGGGAACATGAGTTGGACATGGGTGGGGGCCTGCTGGCAGGTGCCCCACAGTGCTGGGGGGTGGGGGTGGTGAGGAACATGAGTTGGACATGGGTGGGGGCCTGCTGGCAGGTGCCCCACAGTGCTGGGGGGTGGGGGTGGTGGGGAACATGAGTTGGACATGGGTGGGGGCCTGGTGGAGGCTGCCCCTGGTGACTGGGGGGGTGGGGGTGGTGGGAGACATGGGTGGGGGCCTGGTGGAGGCTGCCCCTGGTGGCTGGGGGGTGGGGGTGGTGAGAGACATGGGTGGGGGCCTGGTGGAGGCTGTCCCTGCACTGCTGGGGGGTGGGGGTGGTGGGAGACATGGGTGGGGGCCTGGTGGAGGCTGCCCCTGGTGACTGGGGGGTGGGGGTGGTGGGAGACATGGGTAGGGGCCTGGTGGAGGCTGCCCCTGGTGGCTGGGGGGTGGGGGTGGTGGGAGACATGGTTGGGGGCCTGCTGGCAGGTGCCCCACAGTGCTGGGGGGTGGGGGTGGTGGGGAACATGAGTTGGACATGGGTGGGGGCCTGCTGGCAGGTGTCCCACAGTGCTGGGGGGTGGGGGTGCTGGGGGACATGGGTGGGGGCCTGGTGGAGGCTGCTCTGCACTGCTGGGGGGTGGTGGTGGTGGGAGACATGGGTGGGGGCCTGGTGGTGGGTGCCCCTGCACTGCTGGGGGGTGGGGGTGGTGTGAGACATGTGTGGGGGCCTGGTGGAGGCTGCCCCTACACTGCTGGGGGGTGGGGGTGGTGGGAGACATGGGTGGGGGCCTGGTGGTGGGTCCCCCTGCACTGCTGGGGGGTGGGGGTGGTGGGAGACATGGGTGGGGGCCTGGTGGAGGCTGCCCCTGGTGACTGGGGGGGTGGGGGTGGTGGTCGACATGGGTGGGGGCCTGGTGGGGGCTGCCCCTGGTGGCTGGGGGGTGGGGGTGGTGTGAGACATGGGTGGGGGCATGGTGGAGGCTGCCCCTGCACTGCTGGTGGGTGGGGGTTGTGGGAGACATGGGTGGGGGCCTGCTGGCAGGTGCCCCACAGTGCTGGGGGGTGGGGGTGGTGGGGAACATGAGTTGGACATGGGTGGGAGCCTGCTGGCAGGTGCCCCACAGTGCTGGGGGGTGGGGGTGGTGAGGAACATGAGTTGGACATGGTTGGGGGCCTGCTGGCAGGTGCCCCACAGTGCTGGGGGGTGGGGGTAGTTGGGAACATGAGTTGGACATGGGTGGGGGCCTGCTGGCAGGTGCCCCACAGTGCTGGGGGGTGGGGGTGCTGGGGGACATGGGTGGGGGCCTGGTGGAGGCTGCTCTGCACTGCTGGGGGGTGGTGGTGGGAGACATGGGTGGGGGCCTGGTGGTGGGTGCCCCTGCACTGCTGGGGGGTGGGGGTGGTATGAGACATGTGTGGGGGCCTGGTGGAGGCTGCCCCTACACTGCTGGGGGGTGGGGGTGGTGGGAGACATGGGTGGGGGCCTGGTGGTGGGTCCCCCTGCACTGCTGGGGGGTGGGGGTGGTGGGAGACATGGGTGGGGGCCTGGTGGAGGCTGCCCCTGGTGACTGGGGGGGGTGGGGGTGGTGGTCGACATGGGTGGGGGCCTGGTGGGGGCTGCCCCTGGTGGCTGGGGGGTGGGGGTGGTGTGAGACATGGGTGGGGGCCTGGTGGAGGCTGCCCCTGCACTGCTGGTGGGTGGGGGTTGTGGGAGACATGGGTGGGGGCCTGCTGGCAGGTGCCCCACAGTGCTGGGGGGTGGGGGTGGTGGGGAACATGAGTTGGACATGGGTGGGGGCCTGCTGGCAGGTGCTCCACAGTGCTGGGGGTGGGGTGGTGAGGAACATGAGTTGGACATGGGTGGGGGCCTGCTGGCCGGTGCCCCACAGTGCTGGGGGGTGGGGGTGGTGGGGAACATGAGTTGGACATGGGTGGGGGCCTGCTGGCAGGCGCACCACAGTGCTGGGGGGTGGGGGTGGTGGGAGACATGAGTTGGAAATGGGTGGGGGCCTGGTGGAGGCTGCCCCTGCACTGCTGGGGGGTGGGGGTGGTGGGAGACATGGGTGGGGGCCTGGTGGTGGGTGCCCCTGCACTGCTGGGGGGTGGGGGTGGTGGGAGACATGGGTGGGGGCCTGGTGGAGGCTGCCCCTGGTGACTGGGGGGGTGGGGGTGGTGGTCGACATGGGTGGGGGCCTGGTGGGGGCTGCCCCTGGTGGCTGGGGGGTGGGGGTGGTGTGAGACATGGGTGGGGGCCTGGTGGAGGCTGCCCCTGCACTGCTGGTGGGTGGGGGTTGTGGGAGACATGGGTGGGGGCCTGCTGGCAGGTGCCCCACAGTGCTGGGGGGTGGGGGTGGTGGGGAACATGAGTTGGACCTGGGTGGAGGCCTGCTGGCAGGTGCCCCACAGTGCTGGGGGGTGGGGTGGTGAGGAACATGAGTTGGACATGGGTGGGGGCCTGCTGGCAGGTGCCCCACACTGCTGGGGGGTGGGGGTGGTGGGAGACATGGGTGGGGGCCTGGTGCTGGGTGCCCCTGGTGGCTGGGGGGTGGGGGTGGTGGGAGACATGGGTGGGGGCCTGGTGGTGGGTGCCCCTGCACTGCTGGGGGGTGGGGGTGCTGGGAGACATGGGTGGGACCTGGTGGAGGGTGCCCCTGGTGACTGGGGGTGCAGGGGGACATGCGTTGGTGGGCAGTAGTGCAAGTTGACATGTGGGTTGGCTGGGGGTCATGGCCATGGTGGATGGTGTGCCTGCAGGACATGTGCAGGGTATGCCCCTGTGGTGTGAGCCACCTGCAGGGGCCGTGGAGGGTGTAGAGGGAACACCTGGGAGGACCCACACGTGCAATTCACGTGTGGTGCTCCCCGCGCACCCCTGTAATACACGTACCCTGATGGAATCGCGTGTGGAACTTCCCGCGCACCCCTGGAATACACATACCCTGCTGAAATCGCGTGTGGCACTTCCTGCGCACCCCTGTGATACGCGTACCCTGCTCGCATGGGCCCAATCGCGCGTGGAAATTCCCGCGCACCCCTGAGATACGCGTACCCTGCTGAAATCGCATGTGGCACCTCTTGCGCACCCCTGAGATACGCGTACCCCCAATGGCGTGTGGAAATTCCCGCGCACCCCTGAAATACATGTACCCTGCTGAAATCGCATGTGGCACTTCCTGCGCACCCCTGAGATACGCGTACCCCCAATCGCGTGTGGAAATTCCCGCGCACCCCTGAAATACACGTACCCTGCTGAAATCTCATGTGGCACTTCCTGCGCACCCCTGAGATACGCATAGCCTGCTCGCACGGGCCCAATCGCGTGTGGAAATTCCTGCGCACCCCTGAGATACGCGTACCCTACGGAAATCACGTGTGGTACTTCCCGCGCACCCCTGAAATACACATACCCTGCTGAAATCGCGTGTGGATCTTCCCGCGCACCCCTGAAATACACATACCCTGCTGAAATCGCGTGTGGAACTTCCCACGCACCCCTGAAATACACGTACCCTGCTGAAATCGCGTGTGGAACTTCCCGTGCACCCCTGAAATACACGTACCCTGATGGAATCGCGTTTGGAACTTCCCGCGCACCCGTGAAATACACGTACCCTGCTGCAATCGCGTGTGGAACTTCCCGCACACCCCTGAAATACACATACCCTGCTGAAATCGCGCGTGGAACTTCCCGCGCACCCCTGAAATACTCGTACCCTGCTGAAATTGCGTGTGGAACTTCCCGCGCACCCCTGAAATACGGGTACCCTGCTCGCACGGGGCCAATCGCGTGTGGAACTTCCCGTGCACCCCTGAAATACACGTACCCTGCTGAAATCGCGTGTGGAACTTCCCCCGCACCCCTGAAATACGTGTACCCTGCTCGCACGGGGCCAATCGCGTGTGGAACTTCCCGCGCACCCCTGAAATACACGTACCCTGCTGAAATCACGTGTGGAACTTCCCGCGCACCCCTGCAATACACGTACCCTGCTGAAATCGCGTGTTGAACTTCCCGCGCACCCCTGAAATACACGTACCCTGCTGAAATCGCGTGTGGAACTTCCAGCGCACCCATGAAATACACGTACCCTGCTGAAATCGCGTGTGGAACTTCCCGCGCACCCCTGAAATACATGTACCCTGATGGAATCGCGTGTGGAACATCCCGCGCACCCCTGAAATACGCGTACCCTGCTGAAATCGTGTGTGGAACTTCCCGCGCACCCCAGTGATACACGTAGCCCGCTTGCCATGCTGGTACAGGGTTAGCGCAGCCCTTTGCGCTGGATTGGGGATTTTGATGGCTTTTCCCTGCGCGAGAGGCGTTTTTGGGGGCGTAACTGGCGCTGCAGGGTCGCTGCGCCACTGTGCGCCAGGGCTGGTTTTGGTAGCTGGAATCCATGAATACGCTGTGCACGGAAATGGATTTTAGCGCACGCGTCTGGCGCAGGGATTCGCACGCGCACACTGTTCGCCAGCCGCCTGCGCCACTTGTGCGCTGAATTCTATGAATTACCCTCTAAATATGTTGTCTATGGAATAAAATGCCAGTGCCAAAAATGCAATATAGGCAGCAGTAAAAGAAGACTAAAGATTTGAATCTTCGAACACATGCGAGCAATAAAGAATGCAGATGAAAAATATCCGATGGCTGTGCACTATCACAAAGAGCATTTGGGACAATAAACGGAACATTTAAACTGTATGGGCCTGGCAACTGTTCAATTGCCAGAAAGAAGAGGCAATTGAGAACTAAAATTGTGACAAGAAGAAATCAAATGGATTACATTTATGGAGGCTTGTTTTACCGGATTAAACTGGCACAACAAACTATGGTCGTATCTTTGAATCTGTAACACAAATATCCTTTCTGAAAAAATACATTCCAGAATTTTGGGATCATGTAATTTAAAATAATTTGTAATGCAGTTAATGTGACCATATGATAGTGACATATGTTGTTGGAATGTATCTATTTAATACCACATCACATTGCCAGTAAAACAAGGTTATGAAGGTATAATGAGAGAAAGAAATAACCCTAGCTTTACCATCTAAATACCAACCAAGCACCATCCAAACACTAGATTGATACTTGTAATTTATGCTTCATTTTTCATAAATTGAATCAAGATCCTATTGATCAAATCAATAGCAAAAAGGACAAATATGTTTGCTTATTAGCAGTTACTGCTGATCTGCACCACGAAACTAAGGTCTACCATTCCGGTATCAAATGCTAAAACTTGGGACCATCAAGATTAATGTGACAACAATATAACTATACTTTTCAGGCTTATACTGTTTGCATCATAATAAATAAATAAATAAATGGCTCTCACAGTGCGCCACATTTTTTATTCCAAACACGAGAATTACACAAATAAAACCTTGATATTTCTCTACAGAAATAACATGCCTGTATTTAATTATTTAAAAGTTAAGTTCTAAAAGCTATGGCCAACTACAACGATAATCGTGATGGCACAAATTACAAATAGATTTAGATTTGCCACAAAGATGTTTATAAAATGGCAGCAAGCACAAAAACACAGCGTGAAATGTGATGACATCACGGATCAAACAAAAATAAAAACAAAAGGCTGCCATTTTGGAATGCGGAACACCATGCGGAACACCACACGGAACGGCTAAGCAGCCATATTGGAACACTGTATCCTGATCTTTACTTAAATTCAGGTAAGTTTAAGAATAGTGAACACAAATTTATCATCCTTGAAATTGTGGTTTGGTTGGGTTAAAGCAACCATACCAAAAATTATTGTACGGTTGGTCAAATTGCTTAACCTCCACTTATGTTGCAAGATCAAGACAGCCCACACAGATAAGAAACTAATTTTGCGCATTCGGAAGAATCACAACCAAAAAGATATGAAGAATCAATTCCTAACAATGAATTAATGAAGTCAAAGGTAGGCATGAGCAATGTTGAAAGGCCTTTTCATTATATACAATATAATAGCACCTGAATCCAAATATATGTATAACCTTTGAGAAATGTGCTCAAATACAATTTTAATATGGCAAGATTGATTTTAATATGATTTTACAATAATGAGATAAATTATATGAACTGTGAGATAAATATCGGACTAACATTTAGTCCTACATTCCATAATTACATATCAATAATGACAATTGAGTTTAAAAATTTGGAACAAATGATTAAACCCCTTTTTATAATTTGTTCCATTTACAACAGACATCAAAACCCTCCTGATGATCAACCACAAGAGGTGGTGAAACACGTGTAGAGGAATCAAGAGACACACAAGAGGCATCAAGAGATACAAAGAAATATGAGACTCAATTATCACAAATGAGTACAGTTATAGAAAGACATCAAATTAAAGAAACTTTACAAGGAATACTAACAAATAAAATCCATTAAGGCTTCAGGTATTTCACAAGCAAGAAATTAACTAAGCAGCCAATTGCTTATCTTTGGAATATGTTTACCTGATAAGAGACATTAAAACCTTGAATTGAAACTGAATACAACTTGTTACTGATTTGTTCAATTTATTTTCGTCCTTTGGCACATTCAAGCAAACAGCCACAAAACCATTTTCTAGTATCTGGTATGTGTCTGATGCACTGTGAAGAAGATGACGATGTCAGACAATTTCCTTTTTTTGTATGACATTAGTGTTTTAGTATGATTATGCTTCTCGCTGGCTAGCAACCAAGACTCTAGATATTAGATGATCCATTTTCTTGGGTAAGTGGTTTCCATTTCTATGCACAGTTGTGTACTCATATTTATCAGTTATGGAGTTATATATGTTTTGTTACAGTTTTCGCCAGTTTTGGCATCAAATTAGTGTTGCTAGCTATTTGAGGTTACTTTTACCAGGTTTTATTTTCTGGGGTAAGTTGTTTTCATACATTTGAGATGTGTGTAGGCATTATTTGTTGTGCTTAGCATGAATATTTTACTCACAGTGGTATTCATTAGTTTGAATTGATGCCTATGTTCATTTAGGGGTTTGGCAGTGGTGTAGGATTAGTTCAAGTAACAGACTCTTTCTTTGATTTTTACTTTATCCTATTTTGTCTTTTTACATTTGTCTGTCATGTTATCTCTAGTAGGGCTATAAATCTGGATGTCATTAATTATCCCGTAAATCATATTAGGCTTGCTTAACAGAATGTTTATTGTTCATGTTGGGTTCTTTGGCAGTAATGGTGTTTGCATGTATTTTATTTTGTTACCATTGGTTACATGTATTGTTTGAAACGTATTTATCATATTGCAGATATGAGGTCTTGAAAAAGGTCATGTGGTCCAAAATGCATTGACAAGCACATTTTTGCTGCGTGGAATTTAAACCTTTAATGTGTTCTGGAAGAAATTCATCATGACATCTTTGTAGTGAAGAATAAAGAATTGTTCAAGATTTTGATTTGGGAATTTTGGTGGCTCAGTTGTTGTCAGGAGCTGGTGTGCGGGCCCTCAGTAGTAGATTTGTCTACTGATTTTTGGGACATTTGATTTTTGTAATCATTGGTTCATGGTTGCTTTGTGATCTTTGCTCCATGAGTTTTGTTAATTTTATCAAGAGTTTTACATTATATTTCAAATTTGATGTGCATCACGGTTTGTTTGATAATCTATCAGTAGCAATGTCCCTATGCTGTGTCATGTCCGCCCTTGAAATTTTCTATATCCCGTGCCCCTGTGCATCAGTCCTTCTCCCAGGCCAGTTGTGCATCTTCCCTGGCCTCTTTCCTAGCTGCCCGTAACTCCCCTACCAATGCAAATCTCAGCTAGTTTGCTGACTAACTCTATCAGCATCATCTCCAAGGACAGGTTGCAATCAGTCATAATTGGCCCCAGCGAGGAACATGAATCCTCCAATTCCCTCCCATTCTCCTCCACATGTGCATGGGCAGCATCCATGGCTGACAATCTCTCAATAATTAAAGCAAATATATTGTCAGCACCAGGGGCAGGAGCTATGGGAAGAGGAGTAAAGAGGAGGACAGCCAATGACTGCTCCTAGCCAGGGACTGAGACTCCCAATGCCCTTGGAGGTACTGCACGCTTTTTACGTGGCTGTGGTAGGCACGGCTCTATGCGAGTGGTGTTGGTCAAGACCAGGATGTCCCCAGCCCTCAGCAGCTTTGGCTCTGGATCAGCCACTTTGACTTTGTCAGTTGTTGTTGTGACTAGGAGGTTGCTGTCTTGGTCACTGTTGCTGTATAGTTGCTGCCTCTTGCGTGAGGTAGACTGGGGATTGATGTGAATGCTGGTTGGTGGGATTGCGTCCTGTGAAGTTTGAGAGTCTTCAGCCAAGTACAGCTCCGGCATGCTTGCCTCCTCCATGTGTTCACCATCATCGTCGTCCTCCTTCTCGCCTTTATCTCCCTCTTCGGGAGTGTCCTCATGGTCCGCCTATGGGGGAAAGCACACATTTAGAAGTGAAGATAACTTTGAGATTGTTCTACTTGCAATATGTTCATGCAAATTCGAATTTGCTGTAGATTGCCTAATGGGTTCTACATGTTTTCGTAGACACCTTTGAAAACATGTTCCCTGTTCATGCACTTTTTGTCAAAAATGAATTCAACCAGTTTTCATTTTTGTAATAATTTCTCTCTTACAAAGCAGATTTATATTGTCTCCAATGCGCTACTTTACAGGTATTCTATCTAAATGTAGGCTGTGTGCTGCACTACACTGGAAATTATCTTCTGCTACTTCCTGATATAGAATGCTATTGATATGTGTGGAGGGTTGTGCGCAATATAGCCTCAAAATTGATTTGAACCAAATCATTTTTATTTAAAAAATGTTTGTTGAATTTTAATTCAGATGGACATAATTTGTGATTATTTTGAAAACAAAAGAAACCGGATTCTTATTTTTTTTTACATATACCAAAAAAAATCAACATAAAAATGTCCTTAAATGTTTTTTTTTAATTTTTTATAGTGTTATTGGTTAATTAAATCCTTAAACACAATTCATAACATTTTAGAAACCATATATGAAAATCAATCTTATATGGATCTTATAGAAATTCATCTTGTGAATCAATCCTATACAAATAATTCAAACATTGATCAATGATACATCGAATCATCTTGCATAACTAAGGCTCACACGTCCTTTACAATTACAAATACATCCGCAAGTTTAAAACCTCCACAAAGTTTACAAAATTCAGATTACAGATTCTAAAACAAGTAAACTATCTCATGTTATGTATTAAATCAAACTTCACCCCAATGATCAGTGTAAAAAAGAATGTGTCATCTATTTAGAGTAAGAAACAGGAAATACTTTACTCTGGGATTACTGTGACATCCTCCCGTTTTTTAACAATCTCTTTCCATATATAGTAGGCAGCACTGACATACATAAGAGGATTAGCCATATAGATACTAGACCAAAACTGATCAGTTGCTATCATCCTTACATCACTTGTCTGCTCATTATAGCCTGTATAGTATGCCTCTGATAGTTTGTCACAGTTCGTTAACAAGTGTCTGATAGTTTCCACCTTATCGTGACACAGTCTACAAACTCTTTTCTCTCTCGGTATGCCTGTCCAGCCTCCCACATACTCAAGGCAAGACAAAAGATTGAATCTTAATAGCATGATGAATCTAGACAGTTCCCCATTTGCTACCTTAATGAGGTATCTTCTAGGTTTGGAAACTTCAGTTTCTTGTAGGCAATATTCTATGAATCGTTTCTTGTTTCCAAGAGATTCCAGGTTCTTGCACATGTCCCACTGTATTGCTTTTCTTTTCAAGATTTGAAATAGGTGCCCTGTTTCAGCAACTGCTGCAGGAAGATTTAGATTGATTTCTTTTAGAAAACTCATCGAAGTATGCAATAGGTCTCTCAAAAAAATCATTATTATTATCTATCTTGTACATACAACTTCCAACCAATTACAACAGCTATCTTTCTTCTGAGATAAAACATTTATATATAGCTTACAGCAGTTAATTTTCCATATTGTGGTGAGAGAAGTAAGTCCCAATTTGGATCTAATAGCAGTGATAGGGATAGATCTGGGCAGTCTCAGTGCAGGTCTCCATAATTTCCCTTCAATTTTATCCAGATCCACCAAGAATCTAGATGTTAGTGATTCCAGGGCATACAGAGCACCCGGGACAATACAGCTCTTATACATTTCCAATAGGCCTTCCACAGAATGCCCTCCCTTAGATGCAATGTATGCTCTGATCACATTCCATTTCCTGGAGACTTTGCTTGCTATCATCTCATGCTAGTATTTGAGAGTCGGTTTTTCACAGATTAGCATGCCTAAATACGGGTATACTTCCACTATTTCAATCACTTGAGTGTCAATCTTCCATTGATATTTCGGCATCTTACATTTCCCATGTTTCCCCCAAAGATCATTATTTTGGTTTACCAGCATTTATATTCAGGTTGTTTTACGCAGCATACCTTTGAAGTTTGTCCAATGACCTCTGCAGGCCAACCGCGGTCTTGTCCATCAACACAGTATCATCTGCATAAGATAACCAACTAATGTGACACCCTTCGATCTTTGGAGGGAAGTTTTTGTGTTATCAAATCTTTCTCCTGTATCTGCTACGTATAAATTATATAGCACAGGAGAGGTGACACATCCTTGTTTCAAGCCCAAATTAGTTAATCTGGGTAGGGATCTGATGATTCCTTTATTCAGGCAGATAGTAACTGTTGTCTCTCTATGCATTTCCCTCAGAAGGTGCAGTACCAGCGGTTTCATTTTCCAACATGCTGACTTGCTCCACAACTTATCCCTAATAACACATTCAAAAGCTCTGGAGAAGTCTATGAAACAAACATAGAGCCTAGAATCTTTATTTTTCCGTTTCTCCCCAATTATACAATTAAGCGATATCATATTATCTAGGGTACTAAAACCTGCTCTGAAGCCTGTTTGGTAGGGTGAAAGAAACCTGTTGTCTTTGATCCATCTATTGATAATAATAAGAAAGTGAACAAAAAATATTACAGCTAGAGTAGGCCATATCAAGTAGTCTGTAATTATTGGGGCAGTTTCTATTGCCTTTTTTGTAATTAGGAATAAATAGCGCTTCTTTCCAGCTCTCAGGGATTTTTCCACTCTTCCAAATCTGTGTATACATTTTTAGCAATATCTCTGCCCATTTCAGTGGGTTTCGCTTAATAACAATGTTTGCTAGTTTATCCGGGCCCAGAGCCCTTGACCCTTTCATCTTATTTGTAATTTCCAAGATGTTATGCAAACCAAAGGGGAAGATCCTGTCCTCCCCAGTTGACCCTAGTTCTTGCCTAACATCAGGCAGATATTGCTACAAAGTAAAGATTGATAATATACTTTGTCCATTTATCTAACGAAATGGTGTTAACATTGGAATCAATTTCCTCAGTGAGCTATTGCCTGTATAGATACCAACATTTTTTCGAATCATGGGTTCGACACAGTGACAATTTCATTCACCAATTTGCATTTTGTATAAAGCTAATAAGGGGCCTAATCCAATGTCCAAATCTTTTTTACTTTTATTTATATCCATCTTCAGCGACATTTTCTTTTCCTGGATCTGGCAATCATAAAGGTTCTTATGTCCCTTTAATTTATTACCCTTTATTTGTGTCAATGTGATTTGGCTATTTGTCCTCATCAGCAAAGACAGAAGATCTCCAATCACCTTTAATCCATTTGAATAGTTTTAGATCAGTCTCCTTAATGATACCATTGACCATTAGCGCACATTGATTTTTGTATTCCTAATTCATTTAAATGTTATTTTTGGCTGTTGGTGCACATTCAGCGTCTATGAGCCTTAATTTGTATTTGTATTTTCACATTTTTCACATGTTAATCCCGAAGGACCGGACAGGGATCCTGTATCTGGGCACAGATTTTTAGGTGCATGAACCTGACTACATAACCTTAGAGTGATCAGCAGAAGATTTTTTTTAAATGACATTAAGTTAAATGACATCCACCTTGCGTAGCACCTCTGGGAGCTTATTCCATAATGTGTGGCCAACAATTGAAAACCCTCTATCGCCCCTAGATAAATAACGGGATTGAGGAGTTACCAAAGGTTACTATGCTTGATCTAAAGCCCCTTTCATGCTGATACCATTCCAATAGCGCAATCAAGTAAGGGGGAGCAAATCCGAGCCTGCACTTGAAAACCCAACAGAGGATTTAGAAATGTATCCTCTGCCAGACTGGGAGCCAATTAAGTTCTCGCCGAAAGGGGATGATGGATGTAGCTTTGGGTAGCTGGAAAATGAGGCATACTGATGGATTTGGAATCTTTTGCAGCCTTTGTAATTGATATTTTGGCAAGCCCGCATATAAAGTATTTCCATAGTCAATATAGGAATCGATGAGAGTTCCAAAAATCGAATGTCAATTTTCTTTGGGAATGACGGGCAGGACTCTTTTCAGTATCCGACGGTGAAAGAATGTAGCTCTGGAAACTTAATCTCAGAAGAGCAGGACAGAGCCAGATCCCATATGAACCCTAGATTTATCACCTTTGCTCTGTAAGAGGTCAGTAGCCCAGAAAGTTGAGGTGGGCTAGAGAGGGCGCAACCAAGATGGCCGCTCTTACGTGAGCTCCAGCAGCGCATCCTGATTAATCCTCTAAAAAACAACAGATCCCGGGGCCATCCAACCCCCCCAACGGCGCGGCGGACATCCCAGTGCGAGGCGCACCAGCTGCTACCGTCCGATGGCGGGGAGAACTCCTGAAGACACCTTTTCGGGCCTGGGCCTGGAAGAAGTGAAACCCACGCCGGTCTCATCCCGCGGCAGCATCAGCGCAGCAGCAGCGCCACGGAAGGGCAGGCCGGCGCGGCCCAGAAGCATCGGTGACAACACGCAGGATTGCGGCTATAAAGACCCGCGGCCCACCTGAAGTCCCCCGTGGGGGCCTACATAAGCTGCTCAGCCACCCGAGACGACCACGCAGGAGAGCGGGTCCCGAGGGCAGACCCAGCGACAAGCGTCCTACACACCGGCCCACAGGGAAGGACACACAGAGTGGCCCCGCCAGAGGAATCCCGGCACAACACGCAGAAGCGGAGGCACTGGGGGATCCAGGCAGCGGGCCGGCCCATCCCACAATCATCCGTCAGCTGAGCAACCCCCCCAGACCTAGCGCTCGAGGAAGCAGGCAAGAGGCGCCAGCAACCAGACTCCCCAGGTGAGCCTCCCCTGCCTCCCCCACCCGGCGGTGGCTTAAATGCCAGAGAACACTGCAGCCCTAGGCAAAGCGCAGCGCACATCAACAGGGAGGAGGCCCCCGGGGGACCTCTCCCCCACCCACAGCCGCACAGCTTCCACAGCGAGGCGACAGTCAGTAAAGACACATCAGGGCGTGGCTGAACTCCTGCAACCGCACCAGCCAAGAGGCCCCCAAAAGTACGCCCAGAACAAGCAGGACCCCCCGCGCTGCCCGGTGAACCCCCACGAGTGTAAGACATAAGAGGATTGAAACGAATCCCCCGTGGAGCCCCGTAAACCAGGCGAAAGCCAACAGAACAGCGGGTGACTACCCCCACTTAAGGTGACTTCACAGGACACGAGAACCTTTGCAAGAGCCACGAACTGTGAATCCTACCTATAACCCCCTGGGAGGGAAATCGTTGAGGAGTGAAAAACTACACCTAATCCAAACCCTTGACCCCGGCATATAGGCACCGCCAAGATGGGAAAGTCAGACAAATCTCAGAGAAAGTTCACTTTTGAGACGGGTGCCATCGTCAAAACCCCCAAGGCGAACGAGAGACAGGAGAGCCCAGAAGGGTCCATGTCCCCAGAAGACGACCCCGCACAACCCACAGATATCAGGGAAATCCTTCTCGATCTAAAAGTGGGGATTGGCAACATAGACAGCAATCTTGACTCCCTATCCACAAAAGTAGACCAGCTACAGCATCGATTAGACAAACATGGGGACAGGCTTGACACTGCCGAACAAAGAATTTCTGATGTTAAAGACAACGTGTCCTCCATGTCCGCCAAAGTATCAACACTTGAAACACAAATGAAAGCCGTCATGGCCAAAAATAAGGACTTCGAAAGGTGATCACGCTGGAACAACATCAGGATCCTTGGGGTAAGAGAGCAGCAAGCCACGAGGAAAATGGAAGACTTTGTGGAAACCCTTTGTAAGGAGATATTTGGAAGCCCCGCGCTGTCCAACATATTTGTGGTAGAGAGAGCCCACAGGGTCCCAACCACCCGGCCCATCCCCGGGACAACCCCTTGCCCAATAATAGCGAAACTGCTCAATTTCAAAGACAGGGACACTTTCCTCCGCCTTGCAAGGGAGTAAGGGAATCTACAACATGACGGAGACGACATCCTATTTTTTCCCGACTTCTCCCCTTCAGTCCAGGCATTACGCAGAACATTCACCGGGTAAAACACCGGCTACAGGACAACAAAGGAGGAACTGGCACGCAACCTAGCTGATATAGAACTATACTGGGTGGAAGCCACGCTAAGAGAACCCCTAAATGCACCCATCACTCCAGAGGAGATCCTCCAGGCCATCAAGGACCTACCAAGCACAAAGGCGCTGGGCCGAGACAGGCTAATAGGCTGGTTCTACAAAGCCTTCGCACCCATCCTCGCCCCACTACTGCTACAAGTCTTTGAGGAGGCAATAGAGGCCGGGTCACTGCCCCCGACCCTCCAAGAGGCAAACATGATACTATTGCACAAAGCCAACAAACCCCCAGAAGAATGTGGCTCGTACAGACCAATATCACTGATTAATCTGGACAATAAAATACTGGCCAAAATACTGTTCTCCAGACTCATCCCTATGATGCCAGCGCTGGTACTAGCAGACCAAGCTGGACTTGTACCTGGCCGGAACACAACATTTGGTATCAGACGCATGTTTGGAGTCATGGAGGCTCTAGACCCCTCACACCAAGCAGTGGCGGTCCTCCTCGACGCCGAGAAGGCTTTCGACTCTATCGAATGGCCCTTTGTCTTTGAGATCCTTCAACGTATAGGCCTGGAAAAGAGATTTCTCCAACTAACAGCCCTATTGTATAACCAGCCCCGCTCACACATCATCCTGGGGAAAACCAGATCGACGGCAATAGATCTTCAGCGGGGAACAAGACAAGGGTGCCCACTTCCGCCTTGCTCTTCGCTCTGGTGATGGAACCCTTCGCCTCAGACCTTCGAGCCAGACACATACACAGAGGCCTGACCTTTGGCCCCCACAAATTAATAATCCCCCTGTATGCAGATGACATCACCCTATATATACATGACCCGGCAATAAACCTAAATCCAGTACTACGGGATATAATAAAATTCGGTAACTTCTCCGGCTTAAAGATCAACCATAGCAAGTCAATTATATTCCCACTCACCCCAGAGACCCAAGATGACTTTGGATTTAAATGGGAACACTCAAAGTTTCGCTATCTAGGTATCCAAATGGCTAGAGACCACCACACCCTCTTCCAGGATAATTATGGCAAAGTAATCCAAATACTACAGGGGAAAGTAGAGAGATGGAAAACACTCCCACTGACCCTATGGGGCCGGGTGTCGAAAGTAAAAATGGTGATACTCCCCAAGCTCCTCTATCTCCTTGTAAACCTCCCCCCTACTGGTACCCCAAAAACATCTCCGCCACCTGAAGAGCATAATCCTGGAACTTCTCTGGTGGGGCAAACCAGCCAGAATCGCTTATAAGTCACTAATCCAGCCAGTTAAAAAAGGCAGAATGGCACTTCCAGACGTAGAACGCTATTACTGGGCTGCTCAAGCCCAATTCCTGGGTCATTGCTACGCCACGCACTTCGTTCGTCCCCATATCCAACTAGAGCCCCACACCCCTCATAACACCCTAAACACGGTCCTGTCCACCATAGCAATATGGAAAAAAATTGCATTGAAATGTAACGTTCGGTCTAGGTTCTCCCCCCTACTTCCGATAAAATTCATTCCTGGTATCCCCCTGACCACAGAGAGAGTCTACTTAAATTGGGTCGACAAGCTAAAACTGAAAACCATGGGCGATCTTTTTATCGATGGGAACTTCCTCACTCCCCAACAGGCCAAAACCTGCGCAGCCTCCACCGCCCTAGACAAGTTTATCTACTTTCGACTTAGAGGCTCCCTATAAGCCAGATTACCCTCGTTCCCACAACAACCCGCAACTTGGCAACTGCTACACGGGGTCATCCAGTCGCAAGGGGAGGGTAAACTGGTTTCGATGCTATACAAATTGCTACTGATGGAGACAGCCCCGAACCCGACAACACCTAAAGCGAGATGGGAAAGGGCCCTCCAGATCTCAATCCCAGATGAAGAATGGGAATACATTCTAGCACAAACTCAGAAAATATCGCTAAATACAAGATACAAACTAATACACCTAAAATTCATTCACCAAGCATGCCACACCCTTGCTAGAATCCATCACTATCACCCCTCGACACCTTCCTTATGCGGTCGCTGTGGTACGCCATAGGCGGATTTCCTCCACCTCGCATGGTCCTGCCCATCAATACAACAATTCTGGGAAATTATACTGGAAAAGACCGCCGCAATGGTAGGCATGCCCATAGAACCTGACCCCAAGATCACACTCCTGGGTCTCACCAAACACTTTCCCATTTTAACACGCAAACTAGGAGGACTGCTACTCCTACTGGCACGCAGGAGAATTGCGATGTCATGGGGAAAAGGACCCACACCAACTGTACAGCAGTGGCTGAAAGACATAGCATATTGTCAGGACACAGAATCAAACTTCATCAAATTATTACCCTTGCACGCTCGACCACCCGACACATGGGGCCCATATATTGCCTATTTGTTATCTACAGGAAACAGCGACTCCTCAAGAGACACATCCCCGGAACCCCAACAGAATCACGCCGGCACACATCCCAGCCTGAGTTCAGCAACCAATTGACAATCACCACCAACACAACAAGAGGGCGCCCTGGAGGGGGTTGGGCGGGGGAGGGAGATACGGGATATGAAGCACACACTACTTCCATATTTGATGTTATGTTGTAATTTTGTTTGTTTACTGTACAAATACCAAAAATAAAGGTTTTAAAAAAAAGAAAGTTGAGGTGGGCTATGTGTACAATGACGCAAGGCTCAAGAGAAGCAATTACACTTACCCCTGGAATAGACTCAGCTCAAGCAAACATGTTGCGTAGCACAGCTTGGCCGACTCTGGACTCTGTAATTCCTGTCGACGCAGTACAATTTTGTGAAGGTATGCATGAACATCCACGTAGCAACCATGTAAATGTCGAGCAGGGGCACACCAAATAGGAACGCCGTTGTCGCAGCGATCACTCTGGTGGAGTGGGCTCTCTGATGGCCGGGCAGAGGTTGGTTAGCCAACCGATGACAGTGCATGATGCAGACGGAGAGTCACTTTGAAATGGAAGCCTTGGAAAAGGCCTTCCCATGGTTCACAGGAGCAAAGTTCATGAACAGCTGTGAAGTCTTCCGAAAACTCTTTGGGAATGTCACATTAAATTTTAGGGCACAAGCAACTTCCAGCGAGTGCAAGGCCCTTTCCAATGGAGACAAAGGTTTCGGGAAAAAAAACAGGTAACATTAAAGGCTCGTTGAGGTGGAATTCCGACAGAACCTTTGGCATGAAGGAGGGGTGCGTCCATAACCTTACCCCTGATTCATGAAAAGTCAGGTACGGTTGCTTGCAGAATAGGGCCTGGATCTCACCTATTCTTCTGGCAGAGGTGATAACCACAAGGTTCCATGAGAAAAGCTTGAGCGGGCCTAATGCAGAGGCTTGACGGGGGGCCCCATAAGCCTTGTCAGAACCACGTTAAGTTCCCACACCGGAGCAGGAGCCTTCACCGGCGAGAAAGGTCTGAAAATATTTTAAAAAACTCCTTGACAAGATGGTGGGACCAAAGTCAAGATCTTCTTGGTGAACTGGTGTAACAGGAGATAACCGCCAGATGTACCTTGATTGAGGCGTGTGCCAGTCCGGCCTTGGCCAAGGATAGCAAGTACGGAAGTACCTGTGGTGCTGAGACCCGCAAAGGGAGTAATCTTCTGTGCCATGGCTTTGGTGAGGACCTCCTGGCATTCCACTGGCAACTCATATCCTCCAAACTCTAGTGCTGCAGGAGCCAAGCCCTCAGACTCAACGATCCTGGGTCTGTGTGTTGATGACTATTAGCAGGAGGGGGAGCGGAGGAAATGCATACAGAAGAAGCCCTTCCCACAGAAAGGATAACTTGTCCCCCAGGGCCTTCGGTTGGTGTAATCTGCTGGCAAACTTCTGGCATTTAGAGATTGCCGCCGTCTGAAACAATTCTAGCTGGGGCCTGCCCCACTTGACGAAGATGTGGTCCACCTGATCCTGCCGAAGTTCCAACTCGTTGCAGTAGCGAAATTCCCTGCTGAGGGAGTCTGCAATGGTGTTCTTGACTCCTGCTAGGTGCAACGGTACGAGGAACATCCCTTGTCCGATGGCCCAGCGCCACAGGTCCTGCACTTCCTTGGAGAGCGCTGGGGCTCGAGTGTTCCCCTGTTTCCTGATGTAGAACATGTTGGTGGTGTTGTCCGTGAAGATCCTCACCACCTTGCCCTTCAGAGACGGAAGGAACGACTTGAGAGACCATAACAATGCCCGTAGCTCCAGGATGTTGATATGGAGATCCTTCTCCTCCGGCACCCACAGGCCTCTGGCGTGCAGACGTCCGGTGTGAGGTCCCCAGCCTTCCAGGGAAGCATCCATCATGATGGTCTCCTGGTATGGAGGGTTTTGAAATCCAGTCCCCAGGGCAATGTTGGAGCGGATGCCCCACCATACTATTGCCCGATGGAACTCGTCATCGCGAGGGATCTTGTCCAAGAGCCTCCCGGACACCTGAATCCAGTGAGCGGTTAGGAACTCCTGAATGGGTTGCATTTGCAACCTGCAAAGCTGGATGAGGTAGATGCAGGATGACATCATGCCGAGCAACGACTTGATGGCCCGCATCATGGCTGTCTTCATCAATGACAGTCGCTGCACTGTCCCTTGATTGGCTGCCACCCTCTCCTTCGAGGGTGATGCCAGTCAGGAAACCTTATTGAGTCTGTCTCCTAGGAACAGCGTGTTCTGCGATGTGTTAAGCAGGACTTTGGATAGTTGATGGAGAATCCCAAATCCGCCAGCAGCTGGGCAGTCGTCTCCGTGTGTCCGACGGCCATCTCCCGGGAGCGGGCCCGAATGAGCCAGTCGAGGTAAGGGTATACGTGTATGCCCCATAGACATAGATGGGCAGCCACCGGCGCTAGGCATTTTGTGAACACTCTGGGGGCCGACTTCAATCTGAAATGTAGAGCCTTCAACTGGTAGTGTCGTCCCTGCACTACGAAATGCAGAAACTTCAGATGTTTCTTGTGAATGGGGACGTGGAAATTGGCATCCTCCAGGTCCAGCAACGTCAAGGTCTCCTTTCTCCAATTGGTCAAGCACATGTTGCAATGTGACCATCCTGAACATTTGGGACTTCAAGTATTTGTTGAGACATTGCAGGACTAGGATGGGCCTCCAGCCCCCTGTCTTCTTTCTGACCGGAAAGTATCTGGAATAGACTCAGGAGCCCCAGATCCATTGGGGAACTAGCTCTATCACCCCTTTTGCAGCATGGCCCGTACCTCATCCAGGAGCTGAGGGATGGGCTGCTCCTGATGGGTAATTGGAGGGATCCGCAGACACCTGCGTTGAAACTCCAAGGTGTGTCCCTGGGCAAAAGCATCCTGCACCCATCTGTGAGTGGTGATCTTCTTCTACTCGCTGACGAACCTCATCAGCTGGTCTCCCAGCGGGGGGGGGTGCACATATGGAGGCCCGACGTCCCGGTCGGTTCAGGCATTCTTCTGTGCCAGCATCCTGTCCTGCAGGCGGCGACAAAGCTGTCCTCTGCTACCGTAAGCCTGGGAATGGCCACTGTAGGCTTCCTAGCCTGAGTCATGAATCCAGAGGGATGATGTATGAAGAGGAGAAACCCTTGGCAGACCTGCTCGACTTTGCCCTGGAGGAGCAAAAAGAAGAGTGATGCTGCTGGAGAGTGCCCAGGGAACGGGCCATCTCTGTATCTGCCTTGATGGCATGGAGGGACTTGTAGATGACCTTCTCAAACAAGTTCTCTTCATCAAACGGCATGTCCAACCCATTCGCCTGGACCTTCTGCTGGAAATTCATGGCCGTCATCCAGCCTTGGCGACAAAGGCATACATCGTTCCCCATCAGCCAGAACCCTGTGTCGGCAACGTCCAACGCCACTGTGATGGCATGATCAGACGCTACTTCTCCTTCATGGAAGAGAGCGTTTGCCTCCATCATTTTATCGTCGGGGAGGAACTCCAGAATAGGCCCCACCTTGTACCACAGCTCCCCGTCATACCTGGCTAGAATCGCCAGTGCATTGGCCGCCTTGACAGTGGATGCAGCGGTGTAAATCACCTTCCTTCCCATGGCGTCCATCCTCTTCCCCTCGCTGTCCAGAGGGACCCAAGACAATGAGGACTGGTTGGACGACCGTTTCCTCGTGACCGCTGATACCACCGAATCCGGCAATGGTTACAACCTCAGGCATTTGGTTGCAGAGTCCGACACCCAATATCTCTTCTCCAGCCTATCCCGTTTGGCTGGAGCCGAGCAAGGGTTCTTCATGAGGACCGGGCCCACTTCCCACACATCGTCCAGAAGGGGCACCACCATGATTGTCTTCCTCTTGGCCTCACACCTCTGTTACAAGAAACACTCCTTCCTGGTTATCTCAGGCACAAGCTGGAATAGCTCGGAGGCTCTGGAGATCATGGAGTGGAACGATCCCACCTCGTCCAGTAGGGAAACCCTATGTGGAGTATCCAAATGCGGAAACTCGCCAGCCATTATGACGATATCTTCATTGTCGTCCGTAGTCGTGGCTGTATCCGTCCCCATACCCGTGTCTGGGTCTGCTGGGGGAGAGTGGGCCCAATGTGGATGTGGAGGCTAAAATGGGGGCATTGGATGACGTTTCCTCTTCTCCATTGGAGGCTGATCGGGAAACTGGGGGACTACTGGAGAGAGGCCCGGGGGCTTCCTCCTCTGGATCTCTGACACTGAGGTGTGCAGGGTCGACAGAATGTCCAGAGACATGTCCCTCGGCTGAGCTGGTGGGATCGGAAAATTAGACCTGCGCCGTCGTCACTGTCATCCTTCTCTTCGACGTTCTCGTGGACCGTGTGCAAGGACTCTTGTTCATCGTCATCCGTGGACGAGACCTCCATGGCTTGGGCCATGGTCAGGTAGGGTTGTTTTGAGGCATCCTCGCCCCACCATTAACCCCCCCCTTCAGGGCCTCAACCGGCACCTGAGCCATTTTCCCGCCCTTCTGGCATGCCAGCAGACTTTGCCAAAGTCACTGCAGCAGTGTTGCACCTTGGGGGCAGGGATGCCTTCTGTGCTGTGGTGGCTACCTTCAAAGGGTCAGCGCCCATAGCCGTCGTCCTAGTAGATGTCGCCAACTCTATCTTCAACGAAGTCTTAGCCTGTGCTGATTGGGCCTGCTTGAGCTGTTCAGCCTTCTTCTCCTCCGTCCGCGGCTTCTCAGACTTCTCCCGCAGTTTAGCCAGGGTAGATGATTTCCTTTTTTCGAGAAGGAGCTTGATTGACGCCTGACAATGTCGGCGGAGGGTGATGTTGATCGCGCCCTATCCACCTTGGGACCTGCTTCCACTGCGAACACGGTGGTCTCAGACTTGCGGTTCTTGGCCTTGTCTAGGGCCCCCCGCAGTTGAGGTGCCCTCAAAGGATTTAGGAGACCAGTCCTCGGACCGGCCGGTCCTGGGTGAGGCATGGCCTAGCTCGGAGCACTGGGCAGAGGCCCTGGCGTTAAGCCACGCCGCTAGTCTACTGTGCCTGTCCTTCATCGTCTTCTTGGAGAACCCGAGGCATATCTCGCACTCCATGTCCTTATGGTCCGGATGCAGACAGCAGAGGCATTGCAGTTGCTTGTCCTCTACAAACACGGTCTGTAGCCTGCATTTGGTACAAGGCTTGAAGGGGGACCTTCCCTCCTTCTCCTCCTACGTCATGGTCGGAGGGCGCGAAGTAGGCCCAATGGCCTTCTAGAATCTTCTACGATCTTTGCCCTTGAGGGGTGCTGAAATTCACTGACAACGGATCCCCGCTGTTGGCAGATGGAGAAGAGAGCACACAGGCTCTTATAGAACAAAAATAGAACCTTTTTCAGTCGGAAACTCGAAAAAACCTAAAAGTAGCTCACAGAGCAAACTCGAGGACTCCCAACACTGAAGACTGTGGTAAAAATATGAAGATGGCTGCCAGAGGAGGGGCTTAGGGAGAGAACTGCCATTGGATGGGGAAGTAGAGGACAATAATTGGTTTAGAGGGGAAATACAGGTGGCAAGTGAAAGTGAAACAGTTTTTTCCTTTACCGAGGATTCCCAGCTTTATGGCAGGGAATATTCATGAGCATGTGAATCCATGCCAGACCCCATGCTGGAGAACCTTTGTTTTACTTGGGTTAAGTTGCGCTCAGCCACTGGTGATCCTTGTCAAGGCCTTCCCACAGGCCAGAGAATGTGTCAGCGGGTCCAGAGACCTTGACACAAATTTGCATATCATCCACATATGAATGATTTTGTAACTGAAACCTTCTGTAAGATCTTCATCAAAGGTTGCACATACAGATTAAATAACGGTGACAAAGGTGAGCCTCGAGGAACCCCACAACCTAACTTAATGGGATCTGATGTATAAGGGCTGATATTGACCATTTGTTCTCAGTCAGAGAGACAGCTCTTGAACCAATTGAGGGTAACATCAGTCATTCTTGGTAGGCCATGGAGCCGAGAAAGTAGGATGTCATGAATTACAGTGTCAAGGGCTGCAGTGAGGTCCAACATAATTAATGGGGACATGTGACCATTATCTGTCTTGGCCAAAATGTCATCCCATACAGCACGCAAAGCGGTCTGAGTGCCGTGTTTGGGGATATTACATTATTGAAACAGGTCCAGAATTTCATTCTTTCCTATGTAATCCTGAAGTTGCAGGGCAATGCTTTTCCCCATGGTCTTCGCTATCCAGGTGGAGTTGGCTATAGGACGAAGTAATTCAGGATAGAAGGATCCAAGGAAGGTATTTTCAATAATAGCATAATCAGAACCTTCTTGAGAAGAATAGGTTAATGACATGTGAAACCATTGGAAACCATTGGAGCCAATCGAGGTACTAAATTATCTGCTACGATGGCCGGTATAGCAACTAACTTTAGCTGTTTGGGTTTTAAGTGCAGCATTACAGGTAAGATAGCCTCAACCGAGGTTGCCTGTTATTGAAAAGGAAAACCTCTGAATGGGGTTTCCTTTGCTTCCTTCTCGGCCGGAGCTGGACTCCTATTAGACTGAAAAGAACAATTCAGTATGTCCAGGTCCCTTGTAGTTAATAGTTGACTATTGCCTGGCAACTTTTTTGGAGTTCTAAGGTGGACTCTTTATTAGTTTTATCAGAGATATTTACTTTAATATTGTTTTTAAATATATGAAATTACCTTCTTCTAACGTTTAAATAGCCTTTCCTTACACCTCCAGTGTTTCTACAGGTTCTTTCTGGAACATTTTGGTTTTAATCAGTACATGGGTTTCTACGAAAAGCATGATAATTGGAAATATGAGAACTAGACTCAGTATGTAATATACAGCATGCTTTGGGTCGAGATGAGAAACACAGAGTGCCACAGAGTCTCTCTGAACTCTTGATGCCAAGATGTTTTTTACAAAATGGTGGCCGTTATATAAGCCGTGACGTTTTTCGTATGGACGTCATGTCACTATTGCGTCGCATCATGTATTGCGCAATAACATCATAGTTGATGTCGCTTGTCATGCGGATATCCAGATGCTAAAGTTGTATTACTTTTACATCAGGTTGTTTCACAACAATGTTTATTTCAAAACTTCTTTGAGGATGGCATACATGGGACGAATGCAATGTTTAATCCTAATAATGTATGCATGTTATTGCTTTGCAGATACATTCCTGTGGTAACATTTCTCCAGCAATTTCACCTACACATTTGCGATGCGAAGGCTGCACGCCAATATCATCCTTTATGTACCCTTTGTACTACGCCTATACCTAGGCAGGTGTATCATTCCATTGAGTAGATGTGGACATGTTGTCCATGCAGCAGAGTGTTGTGAGGTAATGTCATGTGCGGCTTGGCATGTACCCTCCATCATGGCCCTCTAGGTTTCAGACACATATATCTTCACTTGTCTGCATTTGTCCATTTTTGGTACAATACCCTTGGGGGGTATGTTGTGTGGCAGTGTGAGCAGGGTGTGACAAAGAATAGTATACATGCCAGCTGCTGACCCTTGTTTGGCATAGCACATCTTGCCAATCTGTCAAAAGCCAGGCATTGTTGTGGATGTTATTGATGTGTTCATTTTGAGCTCTCTTATGTGTTTCTGCGGGTATGGTGGCAGAATGCTGATGGCACTTTTACATTACCCGGTCTCCTCTTCTCCAGCTCTGCAGCACAAACAGAATATTGGTTTGGTTGAAGCAATAGAATTGAGACGGTTGTGAGGGAATGTCTACAGACATGTTAATGGGTGGACAATGCAGAGGGGCTAACTGAGAGGGTATATAGTAGTCAGGTTAGTGATTTTGTTTCTG
Organism: Ambystoma mexicanum; assembly: GCF_040938575.1. Taxonomy (NCBI): domain Eukaryota; kingdom Metazoa; phylum Chordata; class Amphibia; order Caudata; family Ambystomatidae; genus Ambystoma; species Ambystoma mexicanum. The sequence goes on along the minus strand of NC_090922.1, from coordinate 1,088,315,408 downwards.
CACACCATTTAACTGCCCATCCCAAGCGTCCCTTAACACCACACAGTGAATGATCCTCTGTGCAATAGCCACTTTTGGTAATATACTCGCATGGGGACATATTTGATGAGTTTCTGGAGTGTTGAGGGATATTTGCATACTTGCATAAAAGGGATGGCCTTGTTTCCATGCACCACAGATCTTGTCAATTTGGCCTGTTGTAGCTGTTGCATGATTCCTGATATTGGTTTTAAGCACGCACTTCCACATGGATCCAATACCTTACTGTACATCAGCATGGGATGTAGTAGGTGGCATGAAGGCATGCCATTCCTATGGATTACTAAAGCATCTTTCATGTGTCATGGGCTAGCCTATTTAATGGTAGTCCTTGGTCATTGTCTTGAAACATGTGTAAAAGGCATGAGGCATTGAACACACTTTCATATTCAATGTGCTAACGATGGACTTCATCCCTACACCACCTGCCTTTACTTGAATGGCTGTCAGTTCATAATGCTACCAGATACGCTGGCATAGAGGTATGCATAGGGCAAACCAGTACACACCCTGGATATGTTCTCATTGCCTTTGCCAAGTTACATACCTCCCATGCCTTTTTGCAAGTGGCAGGGCATCCACTTGGTACTTGATCTCCACTGTCATGGGCCTTGGGGTAGCACTACTGGTTGTAGACTGCATGTACCTGTGGACACTGTGCATGGGATTGGGCCTAATGTTTTAGAAGGATGCTGTGGATCTCCCCTTTGTGGCCTACCTACGTCAACACTGACATATCAGAGATGCAACACGCACTTTGGTTAGGCACAGGATTTCTGCTTCTGTTCTGCCACAGAGATGCTAATAGACATGTGGCAATCATGTGGCCCTTTGAAACGGTCAAGTGGCAGTTGTTATCCCAAACCATATGGCGGCCCATGTCAGATAAAGGTCTCTGTTGAGCATTTACTGGAGATGTGTCTTGTCTCTGCCAGTTAGTATCAGGGTAGGAATGCACAGCCACCTTTTTCCTCATTTGTGACTCTGGCAATACTGATTCTTCATACTCACACAAACACAACATGGCTTCTTCTACTGCAGGTATGCTCTGTACTCACCTTGAACTTCCGTGTAGACTCCTCTGAGACCTTCGAGGCTGCTGAGGTCAATCACACCCATGGCCTGCTCCTCCCATGACCCGAGCTCCAGCTCAGGCAGAGGATCACCACTTCCTGTGGCCAAGTACTTCTCACTGATGGCGAACACAAGTATCGGTAAACCAGGGAAAATGGAGGCAGCTGAGGCCAGATGATGGTGCCAGGAAGGGGGGAGGACAAAGTTGGGGACGTGCACAGGAGTCGAAGGTAGGGTCACAGGGACCAGGGGTCAAGAACAGTGACAGGGCACAGGGTGCCAAACAAATCAAGGGGGCCAAATAAGCCGAAGGAGGAAAGGTACTGTCAGTGGTGGGCAAATAATCTCCAGGGAGGAAAAAAGGGGGTTGCAACAGTTAGTGGTGGACAACACAGTCGAAGGGAGTTAGAGGGCAGGTACATTCACTGGGGCAGCAGATGCTGCAACAGCAGGCTAGAAGGGTCTCCAGAGTGTAAAGAGGCAGGAAAAGGGGTGATGGAACCATCAGGGGGAAAGGCGTCCCTGCAACAGGCAGGGGGTGCTGGACACAAAGGTTGTTTGTGTGTTGTTTTGTATTCATTTGTTTTTTATTTGATGGAGGTGGGAGTTTGTCCAGGTGCAGGACATAGTAGTTTGAGGGGAAAGGGGTTGTGCCCAGGTTGTTTTTCATCACTATCCACTGTGGCATGTGCTTGTTTTGAAGTGAACCCGGAAGCGGATATGAAGTGTGTTGCTCCTTTATGTGGTGTAAACGCAAGCCATATAATGCCTTGCATTTGAGCATTTTGCATCTGTGTGAGGTGGCACTAGTGCTGTAATTTGTTCTACCACATGAGCCATCAAATGTTGAAAATGAAGCATATGCGCTATGTCCTCTACGCAGCATTAATGGAGGTGGTTGGAAAATGGGCACCCCTTTGTCTTCGTGTCACAAAATTAATCCAGTAAAAACCATTTGTAACTGGTTGGCTGGATTTTCCATGAATGTAAAATGAAGACCAGTCTCTTAAGCCGAGAGTAACTCAATAGCTATGAGTATGTCACTATTAGTTACCAAGCATATATCTGTCACCTCACTGTCTATAATTAGTGCCATGCAGCCTTACCATCCCTACAAAGAAGCACTTCTTTAAAGTGGATAGAACCTTGTTTGCCATGTTTTTTTTCTTTATTTGTTTTGGTTTATTCAAACCTTTACAAAGAGATATATACAGAGAACAGATTTCATTAAAACAATGATTTCACAATAAATTACTTATACATTTGCAATTTCATTAAGATCCAAAATACAAAGAAACACACATGAACAAATGAGGAAATTACATACCACAACCCAGGATATAACCACCTTACAAACTCAACAGACTTTTAAAACCTTTTTAAACAATAACACATTCTATGTTATACTTTTAGGGACCAGGAGTATCTTCACAATTATTTTTTTTTATGTCAACATACAAGTGTTTTTCAGGAATTCCTTGACTTTTATTTTCAAGGCGATAGAGGAGCCATGAAGCATTTCACACCAGAGTTTATTTCTATCCACCCAGGCTGTATTAAATACAAATTGTGCGAAGCTTTCCAATCTCTTCTCTCGAAGATTTGGACATTCCAGTAATAAATGTTTTAGGGATTCACCCACGCCTTTTAATTTACAGAACCGACAAACTTCTGTCCCACAAGAGCTCAACCCCCGAATGAAGACGATCTCATTTGTACTTAGGACGTTAAACCTGAAGCGCATGTAAGAGTTTCGAAATTCTCTTGAAGGATATTTTTTCAGATATGCTTCAGGGTAAGGACAGAATTTCCAATATGACACGCTTTCAGAATATAGCTTCGAATTTAGCAAAACTACATTGTTCTCCAACCAATCAAATGCATTAACAACCTCCTTCACTTTATCTGGAAACTTAATAAGTGTATTTACTGATAAACCGAAATCAAACAGTTTCTTCTCACAGTCCTCTTTTAAATTATACATAAAGTTTCCATTTGTCGCATGTTTCAGATGAGCGTAAATTGTACCATTTTCAGCAACCAGACATTTTCTTAATAGAGCCAGTTTTCTATTGAACATGATGCTATTGAGTGAGTGTAAACCAAGTTCATATCTTATTAGCTCTAGAGGAATACATTTTGGAACATAGTATAATATTTTTCGCCATATCATAGACTCTAGTTGACGTAAAAAGGGCCACATAGTTTTAGAAAAAAATTCACACCCATAGGACAGTCTTGGCAACACCTTAAGCCTATAGAACAAAATGCAGAGATCAAGAGTAAATTTACCATATGTTCTTTCAATGGCTCTTATTTGATTAAGAGCCATTTTTGCATTTTGTATCAGGCTTGTTTTTATCACTTTACTAGAGTTACTGGAAAAAACATACCCCAACCAGGTTAGGACCGTTTGGCTTTTAATTTTAGCACCATTACAGGTCCAATATGAAAAAAACAGTGTAGGACTTTTGCAGCCCACATGAGAAATTATGGTTTAGTTCGGGTTAATTTTCAGTTTTCTTTCATCAATAAACAAACCAAAATCATTTATCAACTTTTGCAGGCTGATTTTTGTGCAGTCCATTAATAAAAAATTGTCAGCATATGACACCCACCTAACAATTGAGCCTCCAATTTTAGGCCCAAGTAAACCGCTAAAATCCAGGGACCTGCCTGCATTAGACACATACAGATTGAAGCGTGTTGCAGCTAATCTGCAGCCTTGTTTAAGCCCATTCACAGTAGGAATAATATCAGTCAGACTTCCTTTATTATTCAGCCTGACTCTAATTGATGTTTCTGTATACAGATGAATAATTACATCTAACAAGGCTTTATCTATGCCCAACATTGACAAGGTTTTCCATAGTGTAGGCCTGTCAACAAGATCAGAGGCGGAACTTAGATCCATGGATGTAATATATAAGTTCTTCATAGCTTTTCGTTTGACCGCACTCATTAACTCAACCATCAGAAGACCTCCAGCATCAGTACCTTTAGCTTTACGAAAGCCAATCTGCCTATAGTCTAGTATATTATTGTCATCAATCCACATATTCAGTTTTTCAAGTACTATACCAGCAAAGATTTTTGACTCCACATTCATGAGTGCAATCGGGCGATAATTTTTGGGACACAGACAATCGCCTTTCTTGAATAGTAACAATACATATGACACTTTCCAGTTATTTAGTATCTTCTTTTTGAGACAAATATCCACAATTAAAAAATGCAAAAGCTTAGACCACAAAACAATGTTGTTTTTTAAATTAGCAAATGACAAAAGATTGGGACCCGGAGTGGAGGTAGGCTTTGCTTTTTTTAATTGAACTTTTAATGTTCAGCATTGATGTGTCCAAATGCCATACAGCATCTATGGAAACCTAAGGCCACAAATAGTTTTCAGGAGACTTATATAAAGAACCAAAATACTTAGACCATACCCCTGCATCTATAGGATTCAGTTGTAAGCGCTGTTGATTAATTTGGTCTTTATTTATTAAAGACCAAAAGCTGGTATTATTGTTCCCACGCATAGCCTCTAACATTGCCTCCCCATCTTTTTGAGCTAGCCCGCCTTTGATACTCTTGATCCAGTTCTTGTATTTTTGCTTACAATGCCTAATTTTTAAACTCCTCTCGGTTTCTCCCATGTCTTTTGTCTTTATGTTTCTAATAGATTTTCTCATAATGATCTTTGCTTTTTTTACAGTCTCAGCAAATGTGTGTGTATGCACTTTATTTGATTCTGTCCTACCACTTCTAAGCACCTTGCTACGATGTAGCATATCTTCAATGTAGTCACCAAACTTATCGACAGAATAGCAAACCAACTTTTTCTCGTAGTTTGAATATGCAAAGTCCTGTGTGATAATATGCTTAGTCTTTTCCATTTTACTACGATTCCATTTTACATGTTTGCCATCATTGAATGCTTCAATTTGAATAGGAAAGGACAGGATTTCATTATTATCCTTACTCCAAGGGAGATCCAGACTTAACATTGCATGATCGCTATTACAATTTTCTATAACTTCAAACATTTGACAATACAATTTTTTGTGAGTGGTCACAAATATATAATCTAATATGGAACATGATCCATGAGCAGCCCAAGTAGGCAAGATATTATAGACTGGTTTCAAGCCCCAACTCTTTCCAAAGTCCAGCCATTGACAACCTCTAGTTTTTTTACTATCCAAATTGGAAGAAAAAGCACGTATCTGATACTGTACAGCTTTTCTAAGTGAACAATCCGCATTCAGATCACCCGCAAGTAAGATGAAACCTTTTGGGTATGAATCAAGCCATTTACAAATCTCTTCATTTAAATAAACAAAGAACTCCTGTAGTTCACATCTATTCTCATTGCATGTATTCCAATATATGTTGAACATCAAGAGATGAACAGTTCCAACATCTGTTATCAATTCAAAACTAGCTCTTATGGCACAATCAAGCACAAAAGAACTATCCAATAGTTTAATGCACACATCAGTTCTATATGCCAACAGCAAACCACCACTTGGTCTACCTCTATCTTTTTTTTTGCAGCTAATCCTAGGGTATTGAAACCATCAATGTACAAGCTAGAGGTGACCCAGGTTTCTTGCAACAGCACAAAGTCATATTTACTAAGTTTCACACATTCTTCGGTGTCTAGCAAAAGATGTTTATATCCCCTTGTATTCCATGACACAAGTTGAAAGTAGGACCTTGTGCTAAAGTGGTTTGGGAACCAATTTCAATTGTGCAATAGATTCTCATAAGGAAAGTGCAAGCCAGCGCCACTCTTGCATGTTCTTTAGACAGGATTTAGCTTCATTAATAACCTCCATCCCTTCATTTTGTACTGGTGGTATTTCAGATGTTCTAATCTCGGATGTTCCATTGTACATCTTTTTTATCTGTGGAGGCTTATAGTTGAATGTATTATTGTAGGGTATAATATCAAAGCCCCTCCTCTGTAGTGAGCCTACCTCCTTCAAGAGAAGCGCTCTAATCAGGGGAGATTTGATAATCAACCGTACATAATCATATCTCAGATTATGAATGAAGTCCACAAGTTGTATGTCTGCCGATGTTATCAGGCAGAGTTCAGGGATTTCATTAAATAAATTCAATATATATGGTCTATTCAAAGAAGTTGGACCGCCTTCCTGAAGTACATAATACATAATTAGACTATGCTCATCTGGAAAAGCCAGTGCCCTTGAATGCCCAAATGGCGAATCATTCTGCAGACTATGTCTCGTTGGCACGGGACCATTGTCAACGATGGGCATTCTGCATGGAGGTTCATATAACCTATCCGTCATACAAGTGGTGTCTACAAAGTCCCTTGACGATGGGTTTCCATTGGGTTCAAACAGAGCATAACCATTACAACTTGTGGTAAATTTCTTTTTTAGTATGTGATCAACTATAATTCCCAAACTACGTTCCGAGACCCCGTCAGGGCCATGACCTGCACCATTTGTACCTGCTTCTGGTTCTGGGTTACAGGTCTGCTCACGTTCTTCATTTATATGTCGAGAGTCTACATTTCGGCACCCACATAATAATTGAGCCACGGTGTCGGTCAGATTGTCATCATGCAGGATGTTTTTAGTAACTTTCGGCAAGGCAACCATGTTTTCACTCAGCTTCTGTTTTTTTAGTATATTTGCGACCAAACAACAAACATCTTGGTCTGTAAGGCCCTTCTGAGTCTGCACACGTTCTTCGTTTATAGGTCGAGGATCTATATTCAAAGACCCGCCTGACGATTCAACCAAGGTGTCAATCAATTCATCGTCATACAGAATATTTTTAGTGACTTTTGGAAAAACAAACATATTTTCACTCGCCCTCTGTTTCTTTAGGATGTTTTCAACCATACAACAAACATCCTGCTCTGTAAGACCATTCAGAGGGGGCACACATCCAACCACCTTAGATTCATTCACCGTGACTTTCTCAACCCTGAGAATGTGAGTACCAGTTCTTACTTGTATATTCAGGGTTTCACTGACTACAGCCGCAGAGTCAGCGTGGGATTGCAAATCGTCAACACAAACCACATTGTCATTCATCAGGGGGGGTACACAGGGTGACATGAAACCAGTTGAGGACGGCATATTGGGGCGTGACTGCAATTCTGGATTTCTAAAAATATCAAAGATGTCAGCCACGCCTCTTTCCATACGCCTAAGATTTTTATCAATCCTGTCTGTCACCTGTTTGTGTTTTAGAGCATCTAATAGTCTATTAGCTCCCTCAGTATAATCTTTCTCAGAATTATTTCCTATTACAGTTATTCCTTCACGTGATATATGATTCCTTCTTGCAGCACTAGGCATTGAATTTGCATGTGATTCATACAGAACTTCTTTATCGTTACCTGTTTTTGCCTGTTTTTTTAGAAATTTCTGTTAACACAGGCTCATTCAACAAATTCAGTCCGTTCTCACTATCTTCCTTACCATCTGATAATATAATTACATTGGACTGTTGTACAAGTACTTCTTCCTGGGCCAGGATTGTATTATCAGATATAAGTATGGGTACACTTCGGACATCATGGCACAGGATTGTGTTGTCAGAAATAAGTATAGGTACACTTCTAGCATCTTCAGTACTTGCTGTTAGATTACCTGTACAAATGTTTTGATACGCCAAATCCAAATTTGGTGTTTTTTTATTGCATTTTTCCTCCCACTCATTCATGATACTAGAGCGCAGTTCGGGTAAGGCTCTTAGTGCAAGTACAATTTCATTCAGCAGTCTAGACTGCTTCTTGAGCTCGGCAAACATAAGCCCATTCACACTAGCATGCTCATTGTCTGTATTTCCTTTAACATTGCTAGAATATTGATTAACTTCACCCTCTGTGATAGTTTCAAGGTGTTGAGTGGTTCCTATTAAGGATTGATCCGCTGTACTAAAAATAGGGGGCGTATTATCAAACAACAGACTTGAGTTTAGATCACATGGTAATATATTATCAGGAACCAAGGTACTGTCCCCTTCATACAAGCCTTGAGAGGAAACAGAAAAAAACGTATTGCTCACACCCAGAGCGCTACCACAGACATTTATACACGGCTGAGCACTTTCAATTAGATCATCATTTGTGTCTGACGCGCCAGGCAAGGCTGTCGCTACAGCCAATGCCATGCTTGCACAACGTGTCAGAATATCAGGAACAAACATTGCTTTCTGGATTATTTTCCCTCTGTAGACAGACATTTACATTCTTCGTTCAGACCTTTATGCAGTGGTGGCTAGCACTAACACCAAAGAAGTTTATACAGCTTGACTCAATGTCTGCCCAAGCTGTAAATTAACCACCCAGTTTGACAAAAGCATGGCCCTCATTACGACCCTGGCGCAAAGCGAAAAACGATGGCGGTAAACGATTACCTTACCGCCATGGTGCAAATTACGCCATCGCGAACCAACCGTAAAGGGCCATGTAAAGTGAATGCAGCTGCCACAGGTGCACAGAAACAGCACAGGTGAAGGCAATACAGACACAGGAAGTACAAAAAGAGCGCACCCCACCCCTTCCCACACCCAGTCACACTCCACAATGATACCAATAGGGCTAGCAATGTTGGGGCTGGAGGACCTGATAGCAATGCGAGTGCTACAACAGCAACTACAACAACTACAACTACAACAACAACAACAACAACAACAACAACAGGCTGCACAGAGGAGACGCAGGAGGAGAAGGAGGTCAAGGCAGGCCCAGCAAGCCCCACCAGCACAGCCAGTGCCACCACGCAGGCAGCCCCCAATCCCACGCATCAGACCCAGCCCATTCAACCTCACCGCTGAGCAGATCCACACCCTGTACCGACTGGACCGGGACACCATCACCACCATTGTGGACATGATACACAACGACATCGTCAGCATGATTGATACACCCACTGCCACCCCCCCCCCTACTGAAGGTAGTGTCCGTGCTCCACTTCCTGGCCACAGGCACCTACCAGCACACAGTGGGGCACTTGCATGGCATATCACAACCATTATTCTCGCGTACACTGATGCAAGTGCTCGATGCCCTCCTCAAGCACACAGATGACCACATCTCATTACCACGGTCTGCCCAGGAGATTGCCAACACCAAAGTGGGTTTCCATGCACTGGCCGGCATACCTGGTTGCATTGGTGCCATTGACTGCACCCATGTTGAATTGGTGGTCCCACATGCCATGGAGGTACCGTACCGCAACCGTAAACATTTCCACTCAATCAACGTGCAAATGGTCTGTGACTCCAACAGGATCATCACACATTGTTGTGCCAGATTCCCCGGATCAACCCATGATTCTATGATCCTACGGAACTCAACAATACCACGCTACATGGAGCGACATGCAGGCCCAAGATCCTACCTACTCGGTGAGTCTAATGACATGAGCATGGAAATGCAAAGTGGGTGTTGAATGACGTACCAATGCATATTACATCTGGCAGATACAGGGGGGTGGGTGCAACTAGCAGTAGCCAGATCATTCCCTGTGGCAGCACTGACGTCAACAGAGAAGTGTACACATCATGCCTGACCTAATCATCCCAACATGTGAATGAAAGTGCATCCCAAAAACGACACAACCTTTTGCAAGTGCATTGTGCAAATTGTGGCCGCATTGACCCTAAAGAATAACACCAACATGCACGTCACCATGCACCAACTACTGAAAGGCCTGTCCCCCACAACTGCGCACAAAGGAGGCACATGACAGACAGGGACATCAATGCACCACTACAAGACCCACAAACTGTCCCCATTGACACCAGTAATGCTCACTGGGGTCATAATGAGCCAGACATCGATGTTGCTATCATGTGAGCTTCAAGCTCACAGGACACGTGCAAGGTCACATGAATGACGTCCTGAACGGACACAGTGGATGGCCACTCACAAGGCAATCGTCCCCCCTGCATTGTGTTTCAGCATGCAAAACAGTACATGAGAGCCATGAACACATACTGGTTGCACAGTGTAAATCCATATCCACAACTCAAATTGGTCCACAGTAACAGTCAGAATCAAGGCATGGTTGTGCGTCTTTTTCACATATCAATCTCGTTCATTACACATTCTTTTCTCACATTTTACAGGTGATGCGGGCTATCCCCTGAAGAGGTGGCTCCTCACACCAGTCCGGAACCCATCAAACCAGCATGAGGAGGACTACAACCATAACCATGCACGTACCCGTGTGGTGATAGAGCATGCTTTTGGCCTACTGAAGGCACGTTTCCGCTGCCTCAGCAGGTCTGGCGGGGCACTCCTGTACCGCCATGAGAAGGTTGCAAAGATCGTCATGGCATGTGTCATGCTACACAATATGTGCATCAGACGAAACGTGCCTCTGCCCCCTGACGCAGAACCACAACCACCTGATGATGGGGATGATGATGATGGGGAAGGGGCAGCACCTCAGGGAGGCAGCGATGCACAGGAGGGCCATATAATGCGTCAGAATGTCATTGACCGATACTTCTAGCACACACAGCGAGTGTGTGACATATGGATGGCACTTGGGGCACTGTGTGTGTCTGGTATGTCAACACTGTGTACTGTAACAATAAAGCACAGATACGCAATGAACAATGTCCACACTTTTAGTTTGTGAGAAAATAAAAAGTGTATTGTACTACTGAATAGGTATAACAGTACCCCTCCCCCTCCCCCTGAACACTCCAACACACCCAATACCCCCTCCCCCTCCCCCATGAACACTCCAACACACCCAATACCCCCCTCCCCCTCCCCCCTGAACACTCCAACACACCCAATACCCCCTCCCCCTCCCCAATGAACACTCCAACACACCCAATACCCCCCTCCCCCTCCCCCATGAACACTCCAACACACCCAATACCCCCTTCCCCTCCCCCATGAACACTCCAACACACCCAATACCCCCCTCCCCCTCCCCCATGAACACCCTGCAAACATGTGACAGTGCCCGTGGTGAAATGAGTATAGTTCAGCACACTATTGACTGCCACCTCTCCCGGAACCTGGGGCCCCCCTGCCTGTGCTCCTCTGGGTCCTGGATGACCTGCGGACGGGAGAGGCTTGTGCTGAACTTGCAGCCGAGGATGTACCGGGCTGCTCAGTACGGCATGTGTCCAGAATTGTCTGGATGAGCTGGCTCATCATCTGCCACCCTGCAGCAAGTTCGGTGCAAATGTCCCTGCTGGCAGTTTGGATGGCAGCCCTGATGCCATCAGCACTCCTCTCCATGGCTGCACTGGTACTTACACATTTGGCTACATGCTGCGTGAGGAGTGTGCCCAGTGCTTCCTGCCTGTTGGCAATCTGCTCCAGCGACAGCTGGAATTCTGGCCCAATGGGGGGTGGCAATGGGGGACCAATGGGACTACTCCCATCTTCCACAACTCCCACTGGGCTTGGAGTTGCTGGCCATGAATTAGCTGGCGATGGGCCCTGGGTGTCATCTCCATGATGGCTGATTGGGGATAGGTGTGGTGAGTGCAGTTGTGTGTTGTGGTCAAGTCCGGTGTCATCCTCCACATCACTGTCGGAGCAGGCAGCGATGGCTGCAGTCTCCCCAACAGTACTGCTCCCTGCTGACGCATTGCCCTCAGTGGGCAACAGTGGGTGTGGTTGGGCTGCAGGTGCTGTCACGACCCCTTCCTCGGGGGACTTTGCTGCCCTGGGCTCTTCAGCCTGGCGTGGATTCTGCCTGGGTCCAGCAGAGGTGGATGCTTGGTTCCCCTCTCCCACTTTCCTGGCCTTCTTGGCTGGGGTGCTGGTGCTGTCGTCCCTGCCAGTGTCCGATTGCGAGCCTGTGGTGGAGCAGAGGAGGGTGACTGTTATTGATGGTTCAGCGGACATTGAGCAGGCATTGTGAAGAGTGAAATGGATAGATGGTGGAGTTAGTAGCCCGTGACATACAGGTTGCCTCCCTTTAGGTTCGGTTTTGCATGCAGGTGTGTGTCTGCCCACTGTACAGTGTACATGCTGCATGTGCGCAGGGTGTGGCTCATCTGCTGATGTGTTGCGTCTGCCACATTGTGATTGTCACGTGCAAGTGTATCAGGGTGTCTTGCAAGGCTGGATATGAGGCACCTACCTGTGTCTCCAGATCTCGGGGCCCCTCTCTCCATCTCGCCGACACCTTCGATGCACTCAATGCCAATCAGAGAGGCACATGTCTCCTCCCATGGCTGCATCTTCAGTGGGGAGTCTGCTCCCCCGCCAGTTCCCAGGGCCAGGTTACGGTTGGCAGACATAATGCCCCAGACCCTGATCCGCAGGTCGTCCCATCTCTTGCGGCACTGTTTGGAGGTGCGTGGGGTGGTTCCAACAGCACTGACACGTTGTGCCTTTTTGCGGCCTATGGCTGTTCGGGTCATCTCATTGGAGAAGACAACATCAGCCTTCTCCTGGAGCGTGTCTGCAAGTATTTGCAGTTCCTCTCGACTGAAGCGCTCCTGCCGCTGCCTGTCACATGCCTTCTTGACAACTTTAGGCATGGTTGGCTGTGGAAATGGGTGGGTTATGGGAATGTCAGGGTTTGAGGGTTGGTTGTGGTGTGGTTGGGTAGGATGGCAATGGATTGTGTTTTTTAAGATGGCCGCTGTGCTGTTTCCCGTTCCGCCGCGATTACGCTATTTCCGGTTCCGCTTAATTGCGGTCACCGCTAATTACGGTGACCGCTGACTACGGTCGGCGCAATGATGGGTGGCGGTAGGTTACCCTGCGCTGTTAACGGGGGCGGTAAGGGCTGTTTACGGCATGGCGTAGTTTACGTTACCGCCATGGCGTAATGCTCGTGCGCGATGGGTCGTAATGTGGCGCTCTTATCGCCATCGGACCATGGCGTTAACGCTCATTACGCCATGGCGGTAATTTCAATCACTTACCGCCTGGGTCGTAATGAGGCCCCATGTATGTGCGGATAGCTGAACACATCCAATATAAAGTACACAGCACAGCCTATGAGCATATCTCACCGCATGCATCGATGAACAGACTTAACAACACTGTGCCTTAGTCTTAATCTTACCTCAAACTTCTGAAAGTGGAAATGTGTCAACAAACCTAAGGATCTTAGTCTAAGTGCGTACAGGCAAGGAAGGGGCAAGGAAAGAGCCTCTCAGGCCACTATGCCACAGCTGACGCAACTGAACAGCAGAACAGCTACTTCCGAGCTACTTCTCAGAGCGCGCACAGGAGCGCGCGGTCGGCCTCTTTTAATGACGCTATGTAAAGGGGGCGTGGCTTCAGTTTGTTAAAGAGAAATAAAGTATAGAATTAGAGATTATAATTCTCATTAACCAGAAATAAATAATTTAGAGTGTCCACAAGTGTTCCTTTACATTGTTGAGGCTGAAAAAAAGGGCGGGATAGGCGTTGTAGGAGATCCTCTCCTCACGTAGCTTGCAGCATATAGCCCAGAGTCTCCTGGCAGAACACAGAACAGCTACTTCCGAGCTACTTCTCGGAGCGCGCGCGCAGGAGCGCGTGGTCAGCCTCTTTAAATAACGCTATGTAAAGGGGGCGTGCTTCAGTTTGATTGTTGAGGGTGAAAAAAAGGGCGGGATAGGCGTTGTAGGAGATCCTCTCCTCACGTAGCTTGCAGCATGTAGCCCGGAGTCTCCTGGCAGAACGCAGAACAGCTACTTCTGAGCTACTCCTCGGAGCGTGCAATGTAAGTGTCCCGTTCTGAAGCATCTTCCTTCACTTTGTGCAGCCCAATTATTTTCTGCATTCCCTAATGCTTGCTTTAGAGGAAACTGCTAAACTCCCAGAAGCAGCTGGCTTTTGGCAAATTGTGTTGGCACTATATGAAACTGTGATTTACCATGATTGAACATTACAGACCATAGATAGAAGTAGGCTGCTTCAGCATATGAAAGGATTGGTCGGCCAATGATATTGGCAGATTACGGCCGGTGGCATCATTATTCTTGCCAAAGTAGCTGACATAGCTGGAATCCTCGGAAATGGTGTGGAGGGTCATATTTCTAAATAAAAATAATGATCTTGTACAAAATGAGTGTGTGTGTGTGTGTGTGTGTGTATGTGTGTGTGTGTGTGTGTGTGTGTGTGTACACGTACATACATATGTACGTACCACTCAGGGATATGGGCAAAAAGGCATTTCAACGATATCCTGTGGAAATAAATATCCTGGGTGTGCCCTCCATGCAGCAGTTTATGGGAGAAGCATTAAAAAAGGATACAAGAACGGACTCAGGCCTTTACGCGTATACCAAATAGGAAAAAAGGAAAGAATGAACTATCTCTTGGAGCCACAAATTATTTGAGATGGAAAGCACGTGGAAACTATTTAAAACCTTCCTGAAACTATTCCTGTTTACAAGGTCAAGAATCAGTTTAAGTTAACAGTGGTGGCAGTTAAGGAAAAATAATATTTTAAACTGCTAAAACAACATTGGGACTAACAGCCTTAAGGATCAGCAATGGCATTGTCAATATAAAGGTAAATACTCCATTTGGATAATTCAAATATAATCTAACGATGCAGTTCCAAGTTGATGAGAGTTAGGTTATTTTTGTTTTACTATACAAAGATTAAGATGATTTACAGGCCTCCAAAGCAAAAGAAGGAACATGTAAGGAATAACTGCTATGCACAAGAAGTAGAGGTATTGGCCACACTTAATGGGGAACTGCATTCCCATTTTAACAAATGAATGTTGCAGTTTCCCAATTGATTTTTAACATATCTTCTTGTGATTCAAATATTGATTTCTTGTATTTAGGCTATGAAATCCTGCACTAACACATACCTATTAAGATGTCATATACACCTGGAGAATGTCCAGCAGTTACAGCACTGTGGACAGAAACATGTAGGGATATCGTAGATGACATATATTTATATGTGTCGGGGTAATGTAGAGAGAGTGGGTAGAGCGTGATTAGCTGATCATAAATGTGCATTATACTGCGTAGGGATTAATTTTATAATGTCCAATACTGTTTTGTCTTATCATTTGTATCCAAATATATTTTCATAAATATATGGTTGTACATTTTTATGTTTGAATAAAAAATGCAGTATTGAATTTAGAATTGTGTTAATAATATTTATAAATTGTTCGTATGACATTCTGTTGATCCAAGAGATAGTCTTCTACTCTGAGTTTTCCTGTAAAGCATGATTGGTACCCAGGTTTTGGCAGGAGGAACTTCAAACTAGTAACATGTGCAATGTCTGTTTAGTTTCTATATAGCAGCTTTGAAGATAGTTTATGCATTCCCAATTTTCACAATTTACCCAGGAACAACATAATTGTGTCAGTAATGTGGGATATCCAGCTTTCCTGTTCCCAAATGACCTGTGCCTTCAACAGTTTGACATAGATATCCCATTCATCCATCCAAATTCCAAACAATATAAATTGGCATGTCAAGCAAACTTACCAAGCCTCCTTTCAAAATATTTATTGTGCAATGGGTAGAAATGATTGACATAATTTTGATTGCTTAACTTGGAGACAGGATGCCACATATCTTTCTTCGTTTTTATATTGTCTTTAGGAGACCCATCTCTGAGGAAATCTCCACAACCAGCAAACATTGCAGCCTTCCAGTTGATTGACTTTTCTGTGAAACAACCCGGGATTCATGGGTTGAAATGATAAGTGCATGGAAACATGATCGGCAAAACAAACATGCTTCACCTTTAGGTAATGTATATCTTCAAATATTAATTTGGTAAAGGTGGATTAAAAGAGTAAAAATGCATCCATGTTATTCTATAAAGTGGAATGTCAGAAACAAGGATGGACTCTTGCTGTGAATTAAGATTTGCAAAGTTGACAGAGCTCACTTAAAGAAGACATGCTTCCTGGTTTTAATAGATAAGATGAATTGATTCATTTTTTAAAGAAGAATACCACTCATTTAAAACATGCTACCACCTTGTAGGGCTGCAGACTGCTGTTGGCACTTGTAACTTCATTCAGCTGAATTGCCTCCCCCCCGTCTGATGTTCACAACCTGAAGGCAGCACAGAGAAAATAAAGCAGCTGCAGGGGGAGTGTCAGATTTGGCACTGGCCACCAGAACACTCTAGCCAATTTATCACAGTGCACTCCTCTTATTCCTTAAAATTTGATAAAGTATAAATTTAGTAGTGGGGTGCCGGGGAGAAAACCAACCCTGACACTAGGATGTATACAATATACTATAGACAACAGATAACACATACTTGTGGATTTCTCCCGTCCCCTGCACACCCAAAAGATATTGTAAACACAAACAATTAATGAATGATATTCTATATGTTCAATTCTGTAATTCAAAAATAACGCTTTGCTTGTAACTCTTGTCTTATAAGAAATTCTTTACTCAAAAAAATGTATATATACACACTTATTCATTTATGTTAGACCATATACAATACCAAACTGTTGAATTTCGAATTTTACAATATGTCACTTTGTTGATCATTTCACAATTCGAAATAGACAATATACAGTGTGACGTTTAATTATTCAATAATAACCCCTCAGGGCAATCTTTTACAGAATAACAATACGTTAACTTGTGTCTCTACGCGTTTCGGGGTTTGATGCTCCCCTTCTTCAGGAGTTGTCTATTCCCTTCAAAGGTTCTGTAGTTCCATCTATAATGAACAATTTAAATTGTTAAGTTTTAAATTCCATCATTCTATTGTTTTTTACTGTCACCCTAACTATGATCTCATAATTAACTAAGTGATTTTAACTAATTCAGTACGGTTTTTCACTGATTCAGAGAATTGCCTGTTCAACTTAATGACAACAATACAAAATAAATAAGGATAGCTCCACCCATTTACACTAATCCAGTTAAAAATATATACCCCGATGGGTGTCCAGATTTTAACATGTTAACTTCTTCAGTTAGATCCATTAAAATATTCACCTGTGAAACACTTCCAATGGTGTCTCCCACTTCTGTTTGGAATCTCACCACTGCTTGTGCAGTAAGCTGCCCTTGGTGATGCAATTAGGTCCCTCCTAGTGCCAATGCTGCCCTTTTGATTATCTAAATGTGTGGACCGTTCTGTAAATAATGTTCACAATTTGTGATAAACAGTCTCCCATGTTATTGCAATACAAAGATTGTAGAGACTTAATTTCTTACCTATCTACTTGGTTGTTGATAGATTAATGTTGGCTGAATATTGCCCTTCGTGATCACTATTCGGAATTTGGTTCATCAGAAAACTCTCCTTCAGTTCTAAGGGAAAAAAGTCCATTATCAGTATATTTTCCTCTTAAAAAAAAAAAAAACAACCAGAACAAACAAAAAATAAACGTTCACTTCACCCTGATAGCGAGACTCCCTTAAAAGCATGAGGCATGGGATAACTGCCTCTCCTTCCCTCCTGCTCTTAGGACGGCGCTCTGACAATCCCAGGAGAGTGATGGTACTGACACTGTAGTAATCTTTAAGACGATTAAATAATGCTTTTCACTTTAGCAGAGGATGAGCAGCTGGTGACGAGCAATTATTGCTGTTTATCAGAGAGCCTCTTGTCCTTTTGATCTCTGAGGTAACACCTAGGCCAGCCTTAGGAAGGGGCGGCCTGGGCGATTGCCCAGGCCCTCAAATTGTGTATGGCACCAGCATTACTGATGCCAAGTCACAGTGGAACATAGCTATTTAAGAAAGCATCATCAAAATAAACAGCAAAGGTGGTGACACCTTACCTTGTGAGCCTTGAGGCATCTGAAGATGAGTGTAGGGAGCTGTTGGATATATTGTGAATTTACATTTTTACTCTGATGATTTCCCCCCTTCTATTATGCAATCCTAGCCCACAATTCTGGGACAAAAAAAACTGCATTTGGAGTTTAAACGTTTATTTTATTTAAAAGAGAAACATTTAAACCAAACGTGATCCCCTAACTTTATGCTGGGAAAGTGACCAAAGTATCAAACATACATAATAAACTTGTTTATAAAAGACAGAATTTACATGACTGTGAATATCTCAATAAAATACAAAACACACACAATCATCCAGGGCTAAATGCAAGACTAGCTCTATATAACTATTGCTAAGCATTATAAACCATATAGGGGGTAATTCATAGAATTCAGCGCACAAGTGGCGCACGCGGCTGGCGCACAGTGTGCACGTGCGAATCCCTGTGCCAGCCGCGTGCGCTAAAATACATTTCCGTGCACAGCGTATTCATGGATTCCAGCCACACAAACCAGCCGTGGCGCACAGTGGCGCAGCGAGCCTGCAGCAGCGCCAGTTACGCCCCCAAGAACGCCCCTTGCGCAGGGAAAAGCCATCAAAATCCCCAATCCAGCGCAAAGGGCTGCGCTAACCCTGTACCAGCACGGCAACCGGGGTACGTGTATCACTGGGGTGCGTGGGAAGTTTCTCACGTGATTTCAGCTGGGTACGTGTATTACTGGGGTGCGCAGGAAGTCTCACACGCGATTGGCCCTGTGCGAGCGGGGTACGTGTATTACTGGGGTGCTTGGGAAGTTTCACATGCAAATTCAGCAGGGTACGTGTATTTCAGGGGTGCGCGGGAAGTTTCACACACGATTCCATCAGGGTACGTGTATTTCAGGGGTGCGCGGGAAGTTGCACACGCGATTCCATCAGGGTACGTGTATATCAGGGGTGCGCGGGAAGTTTCATACGCAATTTCAGCTGGGTACATGTATTCCAGGGGTGCGCGGGAAGTTCCACACGCGAATGCCCTGGGTACGTGTATTTCAGGGTGCGCGGGAAGTTCCACACGCGATTCCATCAGGGTACGTGTATTTCAGGGGTGCGCGGGAAGTTCCACACGCGATTGGCCCAGTGCGAGCAGGGTACGTGTATTACTGGGGTGCGCGGGAAGTTTCACACGCAATTTCAGCTGGGTACGTGTATTTCAGGGGTGCGCGGGAAGTTCCACACGCGAATGTCCTGGGTACATGTATTTCGGGGTGCGCGGGAAGTTACACACGCAAATTCAGCAGGGTACGTTTATTTCAGGGGTGTGCGGAAAGTTCCACACGCGAATGTCCTGTGTACGTGTATTTCGGGGTGCGCGGGAAGTTTCACACACGATTTCAGCAGGGTACGTGTATTTCAGGGGTTCCGTGGAGTACTACACGTGAATTGGCCGTTTGGGTCCTCCTAGGTGTTCGCTCTACAACCTCCATTGCCCCTGCAGGCAGCCCACACCACGGGGGACTACCCTGCACCCCTGCTCATGTCCCGCAGGCAGCCCATCCACCATGGACATGCCCCCCAGCCAAGCCACATGTCACCTTGCACTACTGATCAACAATGCATGTCTCCCAGCACCCCCACCCCCCCAGCGGTGCAGGGCACCCTCCACCAGGCCCCCATTCCTGTCTCCCAGCACCCCCACCCCCCACCAGTCAGGGGCACCCTCCACCAGTCCCCCACTCCTGTCTCCCTGCACCCCCACCAGTCAGGGGCACCCTCCACCAGGCCCCCACACATGTCTCCCTGTACCCCCACCCCCCAGCATTGCGAGGCACCTGCCACCAGGCCCCCACACATGTCTCCCAGCACCCCCACCCCCCAGCAGTGCAGGGCACCCTCCATCAGGCCCCCACTCCTGTCTCCCAGCACCTCCACCCCCCACCAGTCAGGGGCACCCTCCGCCAGGCCCCCACTCCTGTCTCCCTGCACCCCCACCCCCCACCAGTCAGGGGCACCCTCCACCAGGCCCCCACACGTCTCCCTGCACCCCCACCAGTCAGAGGCACCCTCCACCAGGCTCCCACTCCTGTCTCCCAGCACCCCCACCCCCCAGCAGTGCAGGGCACCCTCCATCAGGCCCCCACTCCTGTCTCCCAGCACCTCCACCCCCCACCAGTCAGGGGCACCCTCCGCCAGGCCCCCACTCCTGTCTCCCTGCACCCCCACCCCCCACCAGTCAGGGGCACCCTCCACCAGGCCCCCACACGTCTCCCTGCACCCCCACCAGTCAGAGGCACCCTCCACCAGGCTCCCACTCCTGTCTCCCAGCATCCCCACCCCCCACCAGTCAGGGGTACCCTCCACCAGGCCCCCACTCCTGTCTCCCTGCACCCCCATCCCCCACCAGTCAGGGGCACCCTCCACCAGGCCCCCACTCCTGTCTCCCAGCACCCCCACCCCCCAGCATTGCGAGGCACCTGCCAGCAGGCCACCACTCCTGTCTCCCTGCACCCCCACCAGTCAGGGGCACCCTCCACCAGGCCCCCACTCCTGTCTCCCTGCACCCCCACCCCCAACCAGTCAGGGGCACCCTCCACCAGGCCCCCACACATGTCTCCCAGCACCCCCACCCCCCAGCATTGCGAGGCACCTGCCAGCAGGCCCCCACTCCTGTCTCCCAGCACCCCCACCACCCAGCATTGCGAGGCACCTGCCAGCAGGCCCCCACTCATGTCCCACTCATGTCCCCCTGCACCCCCACCCCCCAGCATTGCGAGGCACCTGTCAGCAGGCCCCCACTCATGTCCCACTCATGTCCCCCTGCCCACCCACCCCCCAGCATTGCGAGGCACCTGCCAGCAGGCCCCCACACATGTCTCCCAGCACCCCCACCCCTCAGCATTGCGAGGCACCTGCCAGCAGGCCCCCACTCATGTCCCCCTGCACCCCCACCTCCCAGCATTGCGAGGCACCTGCCAGCAGGCCCCCACTCATGTCCCACTCATGCACCCCCTGAACCACCACCCCCCAGCATTGCGAGGCACCTGCCAGCAGGCCCCCACTCATGTCCCACTCATGTCCCCGTGCACCCCCACCCCCCAGCATTGCGAGGCACCTGCCAGCAGGCCCCCACTCCTGTCTCCCAGCACCCCCACACCCCAGCAGTGCAGGGCACCCTCCACCAGGCCCCCACTCCTGTCTCCCTGCACCCCTACCCTCCACCAGTCAGGGGCACCCTCCACCAGGCCCCCACTCCTGTCTCCCTGCACCCCCACCCCCACCAGTCAGGGGCCCCCTCCACCAGGCCCCCACTCCTGTCTCCCAGCACCCCCACCCCCCACCAGTCAGGGGCACCCTCCACCAGGCCCCCACTCCTGTCTCCCTGCACCCCCACCAGTCAGGGGCACCCTCCACCAGGCCCCCACACATGTCTCCCAGCACCCCCACGCCCTAGCATTGCGAGGCACCTGCCAGCGGGCCCCCACTCCTGTCTCCCTGCACCCCCACCCCCCACCAGTCAGGGGCACCCTCCACCCTCCACCAGCCCCCACTCCTGTCTCCCTGCACCCCCACTCCCCACCAGTCAGGGGCACCCTCCACCAGGCCCCCACTCCTGTCTCCCAGCACACCCACCCCCCACCAGTCAGGGGCACCCTCCACCAGGCCCCCAGACATGTCTCCCAGCACCCCCACCCCCAGCATTGCGAGGCACCTGCCAGCAGGCCCCCACTCCTGTCTCCCTGCACCCCCACCCCCCACCAGTCAGGGGCACCCTCCACCAGGCCCCCACTCCTGTCTCCCAGCACCCCCACCCCCCACCAGTCAGGGGCACCCTCCACCAGGCCCCCACTCCTGTCTCCCTGCACCCCCACCCCCCACCAGTCAGGGGCACCCTCCACCAGGCCCCCACTCCTGTCTCCCAGCACCCCATCCCCCAGCTGTGCAGGGTACCCTCCACCAGGCCCCCACTCCTGTCTCCCTGCACCCCCACCCCCCACCAGTCAGGGGCACCCTCCACCAGGCCCCCACTCCTGTCTCCCTGCACCCCCACCCCCCCACCAGTCAGGGGCACCCTCCACCAGGCCCCCACTCCTGTCTCCTAGCACCCCCACCCCCCAGCATTGCGAGGCACCTGCCAGCAGGTCCCCACTCCTGTCTCCCTGCACCCCCACCCCCACCAGTCAGGGGCACCCTCCACCAGGCCCCCACTCCTGTCTCCCTGCACCCCCACCAGACAGGGGAACCCTCCACCAGGCCCCCACTCCTGTCTCCCAGCACCCCCACGCCCCACCAGTCAGGGGTACCCTCCACCAGGCCCCCACACATGTCTCCCAGCACCCCCAACCCCCAGCATTGCGAGGCACCTGCCAGCAGGCCCCCACACATGTCTCCCAGCACCCCCAACCCCCAGCATTGCGAGGCACCTGCCAGCAGGACCCACTCCTGTCTCCCAGCACCCCCACCCCCAGCATTGTGAGGCACCTTCCAGCAGGCCCCCACTCCTGTCTCCCAGCACCCCCACCCCCCACCAGTCAGGGGCACCCTCCACCAGGCCCCCACTCCTGTCTCCCAGCACCCCACCCCCCAGCAGTGCAGGGCACCCTCCACCAGGCACCCACTCCTGTCTCCCAGCAACCCCACCCCCCAGCAGTCAGGGGCACCCTCCACCAGGCCCCCACTCCTGTCTCCCTGCACCCCCATCCCACACCAGTCACGGGCACCCTCCACCAGGCCCCCACATATGTCTCCCAGCACCCCCACCCCTCAGCATTGCGAGGCACCTGCCAGCAGGCCCTGACACATGTCCCCCAGCCAACACGTCATCACAATCTAGATCCCTGGCCCTTATGGGCAGCCTCCACATGCCAAACACCCACCCAAGTATTGCATCCACCCACTCAGAATTGCCAATTACATGATACAACCCCAATGGCAAGTATGTAAATGAACACATGTCCCTCACATACACACAATGGGTGTAAGTGAATGTCAAAACCCATATCATGACATGCATGAAACCAATGATATAATACTACACATTGAAGTTTGATGGAAAAAATGTATTAAAAGCAACATAAATGGGATTAAAAATAAACAAACGACAATGGGAATTAAAATAAAAAAGCAGCATGTCCGTAAAATAATGAAAAACCACAAATCATAATCGAAAGGAAAGGTGTCCAAAGTCACAGTTCAAAAAAGTACATCCAAGGGAAAAACAAAACCAAAAACCATTGCTCCATGGGTAAATCAAAAAAAAAATCCATAATCCAACAGTCAACTATATACAGATAAACAATCCAGGGTCCATGATCCCAACTGAAGAAATGAAACCTATCTAAAAATACTACGTACTAAAAAAACTATATACAAAAATGTTGGCCATTGTCCAAAAGGTCCAAAATCAAGAAAAAAGCAAAGGAAACCTAACACTAACTACATAACTATTTACAAGGGCAGCGGGCATTCCAACGGCTCACTGGATGTTGTCATGGGCCAGGGCATCATCGAACTCCTGTTCAATGGCTTGGAGGCGGGCATGTTCCCTGGCCCCGAAGTCTCGCAGGGATAAAGCAGTGTCCAACTCCAACTCCCCGCGAAGACCCTCGAGGCACTCAGCCCGCCTCAGCGCCCTCCGCATGGAGTTCTCCGCCCTAACCATTGTGAGCCGTTCCTCCTCTGCCCGCTGCCGCTCCGCATCTATCTGCTGGCCCAACTGCTCCCACACGGAAGCCACTCCCATTCCAAGGTTCTCCTGCCCTCCGGCCGATGCCTGCACCCCTCCTGTTGATGGCCCCGAGCCATGATGCCTCCCACGTCGAGCCTGCCGCTGCCTCCGACGCAACTGCCTGTGCCAGCACGAGGGCATCCAGGCTGATGGAATCCACTGACGCCGTCGTGGACGTGCCCTGCCCGATGATGCCGTCACATCCTCCATCTGCTGGGGTCCAGTTGCTGGTGTGTCCACCCCTGCTGGACCTCCGACTCCCGACTGTGGCAGGGATGGGATCCCCACCGAGTTGTCTGCATTGGTCGGGGCAGGTCCACAGGAGGCCTGGTGGCATCTGGGCCGGAAAACGGCATGGAGAACGACTGGCGCATAGCCTCCACAGAGGAGGAGAGGGTCGCCAAAGTGCCTGACACACGTATGAGACCCCCAACCACGACCGCTCCCAACTGGGCCACGTTGGCACGGTGTTCTTCGTGATGACGTGCGTGCTCCCCCCGGGAAGCACGCACCTCATCACGAATGACACGCGTGCGCAACGTGACACCAATCAGGACCTTCTCCATACGGCCAGGGGTCCCCTCATCCGCAGGTGGAGGGGAGTCAGATGACATGGACATCCCCCCTACCTGCGGACGGGCCTGGGATGGGGCATCCCTGCTGGTGCATGGTGGTGCAGTCACAGTGTCAGGGACAGTGACATGCACAGGCACCTCCAAGGTGACCTGTGCTGCCTCCTGCCCCTGGACTGCACCACTTGCACCAGGAGGGATGCCCCCACCAGGCCCCATGTGTGGATCAGTAGCGGCCTCCTCCTCCTCTGTGGAAACCACCAACCTGGATGGCTCCACACCGTCTTCTGGCGTTGCAAGCCCCTGTGTGGGCTCAGCCACCCCTTCCGCTGCAGCCGTGGGGGCATCCCTTCCGCTTGGCTCCACAGCGCCGTCTCCGCCCTCTTCTTCACTTTGCGCTTTGTAGAGGGAGACATAGAACACAAGCATCAGGGTACTGTACAATGGTCCCCTAGACAGGAAGCAATAGCAGATGAGTGGCACTGTCAAAGATCACTTCCATCATGTCCCTCCACAACACATGGGTCAGTGCAGGCAAAACACATGCAGTAACAGGCATGGCGCATGCTATGGACATAAGCAAACATGTGCAAGGGACTCTTGAAACATACAATGTTGTTTTTAAACTCACATGCATCATGGATCATGCCTATCACATTCACACACTTCACCGTACTTTCATCCATCTGGACTCGTACACCCCAGACACAGTGGATGCAAGGATCGCTAGGCTGCATCAGTGGATCTGAACATTGACACAGACATGTGTCATGCATCCATGGCATTCACAAGTCACAGACACACAGGTCAGACACACAGACATGGAAACCATACATGTACATGGCATCATCACCCATCCCTCACCCCCACCCATGTTCAGGAACAGAGACTGGCATGCTCTCATGTGTCCATTCTGCATAGGGCTCCCCATGTAGCATTTAAACACATACACCAACCGTGTGCTTCACACATTACTGGTCTCACATGCATGACCATGATGTCCCTGCACACACACACGCGTACATGGACTATATCACACATACAGGCAAGTATCAGACAACCAGCACACTACAACATGCCCTGTCTCACACAGCAATGCCTGGCCACTTACCGCTCGACTCCAGACAGGTCTGCCTCTCAAGGACCTGGAGCGCTGAGGATATGCGTTCCAGGACCCTCATCTGATCTTCCGACAAGTGGCCCCGGCGCCCCTTAGCATCCGCTGCCTTCAAGAGGCGCCGGGCCTTGTTGAGGGTCCTGGACCTGAAGTCCTCCCAGCGCTTCTTGACATGTTGGAAGTCGCGGACTGCCACCCCCTCAGCGTTGATGGCAGTCACGATGTCCGTCCAGATCCTGTCCCGTCCATCCTTGTCGGCGCGTGATGATCCGAAGAGGGCATCATAATGCCCCAGGGCATGCTCCACCAGGACACCAACTTCCTTCTGACTGAAGCTGGTGGCCCTCTGCCCCTCTTGCTGGGGGTCACCAGTGGTCTCGGATGGTGTTTGCCCCGACATGGCGACCCCCGAAACAGGCGTGGGTGGGCAACTGGGTCCTGGGGCTGGGCTGTGGAGCGATGGTATCCCAGTCGGGAGTCTTCTGTTCCAGCAGAGGTGGACACAGCAACTGGACCCCTGCAGATGGCTGATGTGCAGGCACCAAATGGCAGGGCACGGTGGCAGCAGGCAGGCAGGCAGGCAGCAGCAAATGGCTCGTGGGAGGCTGCTCGGGGCTCTGGGGGGCAGTAATTCAGCCTTTTGGGCAGGAGCGTGGTCTTCCGTGTGCTTACGCGTGGCCAGCTTGATACGGAGTGATTTGGCACGTGAAAATGCTGCACGTCAGCGTGTAATTCGAGGAAAGGCCCTTAGCGCTTAAGCGTGTCTGCATGCATACGCAATTTCATTGGACAGAAGGCCCTTCAAGCGCAAGCGCCTCTGTGACGTGACGCGCGCAGGCGTGCATGGGCATTTCAGCGCGCGTGAAAAACTGCACGTCCGTGTGTAATCCGAGGAAAGGGCCCATGCGTGTAAGTGACGCGCGCGGGCGTTTCCCTCAGCACGGGTTAAAGGTGAGCGGGGCCAGCAGTTCACTGTACGTGCCTTTCGTGGAGACCGACGTGTGTTGCTGCTTCCTGTTGTTTTGCGCGCCATCACAACTTCACAGCTATCAAGGACGTATCTCTTCTTTTGGCGGGGATATTGGCTACGCGTGTTTTTCTGAATTGCGCTAGTCACACGGTGAGTCGCACACGCTATTTTTCCCACTGCGGGTGCCCCTGTGTATCGCACCCATTTTCGATGTCATAGTAGCCTGCGTGTCCCACGCGTATGTGTTATTCGTGTTATTGGGTGCCACCGCGTACTGCGGGATGTTGATTCCACGCACGTAGGTAGCAGGGTTGCGTGCACGGTTTTACTGCAGTTTTGGGGTGCCTGAGCGTTGCGTGACCCGTCACTACATCACCGGGGTCACAAACAGCCTTGCAGGTGCAGGGGGGCTGTTAACATCTTGCTTGCCACCCCCTTCACCCAAATTGCCCAGGTCAATTGTGGTGTACACCTCCCATTGGCACTACTCCATCTGTGCCGGCACTACTACATCTGTGCCATGGTTGGGAGGACACCAAAGGTGAGGGGCGCCTCAGCTGGGCGTACTCCTCGTGGCGGGCGTGGTCGGGGACGTGGCCATGGTGACCAGGGAGTAGGGGGACCCCAGGGTGTCCAGGGCGGCCACAGAGGGGGGAATAGGCAGGGGTGCGCCACTTGAGCACAATGTTGTGCCATGTGTCGGTGCAGTCATGCCACCACCCCCTGTGGTTCCGGGGGATGCAGCTTCTGCATCTGGCACTGGCGCCCGTGTGACCCGGCAGTCTGTTCCATCGACTGCCATGGGCCCAAGGGTAGTGGTAGCTGCAGGTGCAGCTGTGGATACCGCCACCCAGGCTCAGGGTGTGCCAGCGCAGGCTGTGTTGGCACTTGAGGAGCCCTTGGTAGTTTTCCAATAGGCCAGGAGGGAAACCATAGGGACAGGCAGGGCTGCTCAGACCAAGACACGTGTCCCTGGGGCAGTTATGTCATCTGCTGCCCCGAACAGCCGGGTGTTGGCAAGTGCAGGGGCAGATGCACCCAACAACACCCCGGTTGTGAGTCTGCCAACCAGGACCGTTGCGGTCAATGACCCTGCCACAGCTGATGTTGCTGCGCAGGGTCCATTAGAGGGCACCCAGATGCCACTGACACAAGTCAGGCCTTTGGTCGTCCCTCCACCTGCCACTCCCTTGGCTCAATCCACCGAACACACTGGCCATACTGGTCAGGGCGGCATTAGCCAGCCAGGGTCTGCGCCACAGTCCAAGAGGAGGAAGGTTGCACCTGCAGCACAGGCTGGGACCCCACACACAGCCACGACCTCCTGCACATCGAGGAAGAAGCCTTTCTGCAAGCAGGAACTGGACTTCCTTGTGGGCTACGTGCGGGGCCACAGCCGTGACATGCTCGTGGGTGCCAATAGTCAGACTACGGCTGCCCAACGTGACACCCACTGGAAGCATGTTGCGGAACATGTCCGTTCATTCGGCCATGAGGTGCGCACGGCGCAAGAGTGCAAAAAGCGTTGGAATGACATCAAACGCAGCACTAAGGCTAAGCGTGCCTCTAATTACAACTTGACTCTGGTGACTGGCGGTGGGCCTGCACCAGAGGAGGAAGAGCTCACTCTGCATGAGGCACTCGTTGCGGAGTTCATACCACCTGAATTGGTCGAAGGAGTGGGAGAGATGCTGGACTTTGATGCCCAGTCCAGTGAGTGTTGATGCGTGTTTGTTGAGGATGTGTGTGTTTCACTTGTGGGATGTGTTGTGCATGATTGCCACTACATGTGACGTGTACATGGTTCTGATATGTAAGTAATGCAATGCTTCCGTGATGCATGTCTGCTCTGCTGGATGGTGGACATGTGGAGCAGACGGGGACTGTCCGCATCACCACTATTGCACCCTACTGACATGCTGGTTACAAGTATGCCCCTCCGGTCCATGTTCCAGCTCACTGGCCCTTCTGCATGTGGCGTGGGGTGACCTTCCTCTCAGCCCAGGCACAATGTCATTGCATGACTGACGTGCATGTCTCCTCTGCCTGCATGCGGGGACTCCATGTAGGCATGTTCCCTTGCCCCTCCTCCGCCACTCTGCACTCCAGTTCCACCTTTGCACTGGTCTGCTTCAATCTAGCAAATGTGTACTTTCCAGTTCATGCGTCCTGTGTAGATGCTAACTTCCAGCGTACAATCTGCCAGACATATGCCATGTGGTACAGCCTTAGTACTTGATACAGGGTATCTCACTTGTACTGTGCATAGGTCAGATGTCCCGCAGGGACATGAGTGCCCATTCATGCTCCATTTGCACTGCACGCATGCGCCTATGTGTCCTTGAATGGATGATCACTGTAATACAAGTCCTGGGTGACATACATTGCATGGCATCTCATCAGCCTTCCCATGTCAACTGTGGGTCAGTACTGCGTTGCACACATGTTTAGGGCCTGACAATCTGTGTGACTCACAGGCCTCAGCCTGTTCAACGGCCAATGACTCTGTCCAACTGTTGTTGTGTCTTCTTCACACGTGGGCGGCCTCCAGAGTTTTCATCATGTGTCCTGCTTACTGTCCCATCATCATTTGCAGTGTTGTCACTTGAATCACATTAAGCTGTTGATGCCAGTCAACACTGCCTGTCAATACACAGGTGTATGGTCATCCTTTTGATACCATGCTAGGCATCCCTGCTTTTGTACTTGGGTGGAGGGGTGCTTGGCTTCTAGATATGGCACACATTGAATGCACAATGCACGTGATGCCTGAATTTGACCTTGCACTGCCTTCACATTTCCTGACACACACCATGGAGTCCTTGTACATGTAGGTAGTGAGTGGCGTACACATTTTCTGCACTGCATAGACCCACTTCCATGGAAACTGCCACCTTTCAACAGGTCTGATCACAGAAGCAATTCAAAGTTGACCCAGCATGTGTAGTGTGTTGTGTGCTTCTGACATGTGTAGTGACCTTTTTTCTCTCTATTTTTCAGGTGATGACGCAATGGAGGCGGAGGATGGTGTTGTCATGCCAGACACAGGGTTGTTACCACTACATCAACCCGGCACAAGTGGGGGTCGTGGGGTGGTAGGCCACGAAAACCCCCAAGTGCTACAGTCCATCTTGTCTCTGGCTGCCTATGAGTCCAGCCTTGATGACGACTCCATGTTGAGTTGGATGAGCATCAAGTCCATGTGTCAGGGGTGAGTGATTCTGATGTGGACACTCCTCTGTCCGTGACACCTGCACTGAGGGATCAGACAGTCTTGGTTCCTCCGCCCGTGGTGGATCGGGACGCAGGGTCACCCTCCACACCAGTCACTGATGTGCCTGGGACATCACGTCGACGGGGGCATGTAGTCGTGCAGCGGCGGGCGGTGCCAACACAGCGAGGACTTCCGGTCCTTGGATCCCGCAGGGGTCAAGCCCGGCAATGCGGTCGCCACGCGCAACCGCAGTATACTGAGTGGGAGCAAGACATGACTGCCAATTCAGAACGGCAGGAGGCAGCAATGGGGAACATCGCTGAGAGCATGGAGCGTGTGGCCCGATCTGTGCTCCCCCCTGCTAGGCAGGTGCTTCTCCAGCAGCAGGCGGCACGGTCCACGGCCCGCTCGCTCAGGCTGGGCATGGCAGCCTCAGACAGGGCACGCCAGGCTGAAATGTCGTCTCTGCGTCAAGCAATTGCTGCTCACGCAGAGGCGCACATGGATGCCCTGAGGGAGGAGTATGCTTCCCTCAAATCCACTCTGGGTGTCCTTATGATGTCCCAGAGGCAGCAGGCAGAGGAGAGGTTTGCACAGCTTGAGCGTACCATCTTGGCTGAGCTACAGGCTTGCGGGGAGGTGCAGCGGTTGTCCAGCCAGGCCTTGTAGGAGGAACTCCGTGTTACACGTGCTACCTTGCAAGAGGAAGCACGTGTATCACGTGACGTTCTGCATGCAGACCTACGTCACATCGCCACACAGAACCAGGCTCACCCGTCCGGCAGACTTGCTGCCGACGAGGGGCAAGCTGCGGCTATGCGTGGCCAGGCTACTGTGCCACGTCCTCCTTTCCAGCCAGACTCGGGCGACCATCTATCTCCCACATAGGTCCGGCTGTGCAGGCGCTGAGCCCATGGAGGTTTTTTTTTGGCTCAGCATCATCACATGTGGGTGTTGAGCAGCACCCTGTACCTCCCCCCTCCTGGGTGCCTCCCCTCCCCCCCGGGTCATATGTGGCCATTTTTGATTTTTCTTTTAGTTTAGTTAGTTAAGTTTCTGTTTGATAGTTAGTTTAATTAGGTAATGTAGGTTTTTCATAGTTAGTGTAATTAGTTAATATAGTTTAAAATTGTTTTCTATTGTGCTTTCATGTGACGGTGCGGTGCTTTGTGGCTTTTGAAGGCATCCACTGTCTGTTCCAGCAGGGCCCGTCAGGCTTGTCTTGTGTATGTGTTTGCTACTTGGGTTCCTTGACTCACATATGCCACTCCTGCCTCCCTTAACCATGGGCTCGCAAGGATGGTTTGGTGTAACAGCCTATTACACAAGGGCTTTGGACTGTCATATCTGTGGCATGTCTGGTGCTGTGTGACTTGTGTTGACACCCCTAGTGGGGATGATTGCGGTGTTATTGTCCACTGTTCAGCTTTTGCTAGATGGGGTGTTTCATGATTAATGTGTACATTCATTGCTATGCATTGTGTAGTATGTTTCTTATCTTTACTGTACACGTGCTTGTTGCAATTCATGCCATAAATAGTGTGTTCCACACTTTGGATTTGAAAGAGGGACTGATGGTGTGATTTCTGATGTAAGTCTCTGACATGGTCCAGTAATGAGATGCCTGAAGAGAGACACACAGATGACTTTAAAGCATTAATCATGTGTTTCATGCCCTTTCTGCAGAGGGATGAGCCTCCAGACCACCTTTGCCAGCAGACATGGCCCATTGGACATCTGAATTCTGGACACGTTTGTTGGTGTCCACATGCACATGTGTGCACAAGCAGAGGCACAGGAACTGCTGACGTGTTCCAAGGAACTCCAGGCAAGGTGAGCAGCACAGGGGGGCCACAACACAGCAAAGCTTGCACCAGGTGAGTTGCACATGCAGGCTTAGTTACAGCACTGAGGGTGAGCTTGGACGAATATTGGTATTGAAGCACACAATGCAGCTCAGATGTGTTGGTGGACTGATGGCTGTTGATTGTAAGGTTGTCTGGGACACTTGCAGGGGCAGTGGCACATACCCTCCGGTACATTGAGGCACTTGTATCAACCATGTAGCCTTCCGAGACATGGAAAGGGGCAGCTCACAGGAACATACAGCAAGGGACATACTCGGGTGCAGTGCATTTCATTTCCATGTACATTTTGATACATGCACTGCCTACTTTGTTTCGGTCATGGTGGAACACAACTTGTTCTGAAGTCATGCCTTGCTATATGGGTCTGTCTGCTTACCCAGGGAACATTGCATGTTGTGTGAATTGTGACACATTGGTGTTCCATTTGCCACGCACCCACCGGAGGCTGACTTACTGCATTGACTGTGTATGACCCATCACAGGGGTAATGTTACATATGGGTACGAAGCATCTACACCAGATTGTCTGTTTGTAGAGTAGTTTGTTGCTGTGGGGCATGTTTGGTGGTGTGTTTTTGTGTTATGGGCACGGACAGATTATTAACTGTGGCTCTCTTTGCAGCATTGCAGTGCTCCTGTAACAGGGCCTGAGAGTGCGCAGGCAGGAGGCCAGCACTCAAAACCAGAGCTAAGTGTCTTGTTGTTTTTCTTTCAAACTGCTCTGCATAGGCTTGCTGGGGGGTGCACTAATGCATGGATGAATGTGTAATTCAATTTGGTATTTTTGTTTTAAAACCTGTACCCTCTATCCGGTGTTCCTGCTTCCCGTACCTATCCAAGCAACGTACCCTAACCCTCGTTCCCTGCTGGGGTTGCGGATGCCTGTGTAAGCCTCAGACTTGCAGGCGCCAAAACCCTAGAGGGGGTGGTTGGTTCGTGCCACTCCTAAGCCTGGACTACAGAAGGCCATGACAATGATGTCCAAGTTTGTTCAGATTGTGTATGTGTTCATGCAGGCAGTACATTTTCGTGCATTCCCTACTTTCATGTGTCATTCCTCCTCCCCTCTCCTGCCACTCATTCCAGTTATCCAGTGTGCCAACACCTGTCCCGACTGCATATCCCTGACCCTCCTTCCCCATCAGGGTCTCAGAGGCCTGTGTGAGTTTGACCTTGCAGGCACCCGGGACACGGTGGGGGTGGTTGTTTCGTACCACTCCTGCGCCTGTACACGGGACCTGTGACAGTACACATCCGTTCATGGTGCATCATTCTATGTTATGTACCACACATGGTTCACATCCTGTTGTGACATTGTTTTACTGTGCTACCTTGGTTGTTACATCATTGTGGTAGTACTTGGCCTTTGTGAGGTACTGCTACGTCAAGTCATCTACTGGAGGGTGTTCCGGTTCGTTTTTCTGGCTTGGATTTTGTGATTTTGCAAATGAGGGTGGACTCTGAGGGTGCAGGCACCTTTTTACACACAAGGTGGGAGATGGTGACGAAGGGGAAGGGTGATCCTGTGGCCAGGTGAAATTGAGGGTTGAAGGCTCCATGACCCAGGTGCAGTTGTTCAGTGGGTCATGGTCATTTGTGAGGGAGGGGGGTTGTTGTTGATAGTTGCCTTGCCCTGCAGTGTGATGGGAACCCTGACATTGTAATTGTGGTATCCTATGTACATGTTGTGTTCTGCTGATCAATGCCTGTTCATGTGTTGTGTTTACCTTTTATGTGTGAGGGGATAGTTGTGGTTTGACATGCTGGGGTGTACACATGGTGAATGTTCACATGTGATGTGTAGAGGACACTGATGGTCACTTGATTGCACATGCATATGTTGAGTGCATGTCCTTACTGACCCACACACTTGCACTATGATGCACTACATGTACAACCACCCTTGGATGTCCACGTGTACACTCTGTTTGCCTTCTGGTGCCCACTGGGTCCCTGCAGCACATGTTCTGTGACCAATTATGGATCCTGTACATGCCTAATTTGCTTTTTGATGTGGTTTGTCGCTTAGATGTGATGCTCAGGGTGTGCATCACACACAATGTCTGTTCACTGTGCTGTGCACTGAGAAGTGTGTTGCAGGAGTTGGACACAGCACACAGAAGCTGCAGTGTTGATTTTGCAATGCACAATGTGCATCTAGACAGGCATTCATTGTTATGTTACGTCTACAACTTTTGTAATGCATTTGGGAATGACTTATTTTGGGTGGGAGGTTGTTGGTCAGTCATTTCATCTGATTCCATGTCAGGCATCATTGTCTGATGCCACTGTACATTTTTGACATGGCAATGTGTACCTTATTGGTACTGTGTTGGTGTATGGGTATTGCTTGCCATGTCATGTTGTGGTTTGGGAGGGTTTGAGTGACATAACAGTGATGGTCATGGCCTGTTTTGCAGGTGTGTGTGATTCACATCTTGCATGTCAGGGTCATCCGCTTCTCAAAGCAACTAGCTGGGGGTAGATCTCTCTCCGCGGCAGGGGCCTCCCTCTGGAACAGCCTTCCTGCCTCACTGGAACTTGAGGAGAACCATCTCCGGTTCCGGAAGCACCTCAAGACCTTCCTCTTTGCTTCTGCTTTCTCTCTCCCTCTCCCTTGCAAAGTTCTTCACTGGAACTGCACTGGATCTGCAACTGGGCCACTCTCATCAACCTCGGTCCCTGGCCCAGCCACTCTCCACTTGCACTGCCTCCCTGGCAACCACTGCACTGCGGGACTGTCTCTCTATCCCTACAGCCCCCCCTTCCCAGCACTTGTCTGCACTTACCTTTGCAGTTGCCACCAGCTGGCCTATTTATTTGTTTTTTAGTCTACTTACCCTGTACTGCACTCCCCCCCTCCCCTTCCCCTTGCACTTTTCCCTTCCCCCTACCCCTGCACTTGCGCAATCTAAATGACACCTAGTATCGTTGTCTGTCTTCCCTTATTCCCCCCTCCCTGCCTCGTCGCACCTTGAAATACTTGTGTATAGGCACGTTACAAATGCCATATCATTTCATGTCATATGTGTGCCTTTTGGTCACACAGGATAGCTTGTGTTTAAGTAGCTAGGGATGCAGACAATGTGGCAATTCCATGGCAACTATCTCAGGGTGGTAGGGTTGTGACAGTTGACTGTCTCTTTGTCATCATCGATTGTCACCTGGTATGTGCCAGGCCTGTGTGCACTCCGCAGGGGTGGGAGTTTAGGTGAAAAATGTGGCCACAAGCTGGGTCCGGGCTTCCTCGCCACGTGCCCTGTCCCCTCCCATGGGCAGCGCCTGTGCCTGTGGTTGGGGATGTGGGGGCACCACCATGTCCACCGGTACGCCCTGCCGTGTTGCAACATTGTGCAGGACACATGCTGCCACAATGATCCTGCACACTACTGGGGGTGCATAGAGTAGCTGCCCGCCAGAGCGGTCAAGGGAGCGGAAACGTGACTTGAGCACTCCGAATGTGCGCTCCACTATGGCCCTGGTTGCAATATGGGCGGCGTTGTATCTTACCTGGGGTGGTGTGGTGGGGTTCCGGATTGGCATCATCATGTGGTTGCAAAGAGGGTAGGCACTGTCCCCTGGGGAGGTGTAAATGGTTGTGATTATTGGGGTTTGTGTATTTGTGTGTGTGTGTGTGACATGCATGCATGTGCAAGGGCATTTGTACTCACCTAGGAGCCAGGTGTCGCCATGCTGCCCAGCTTCCAGGGCCCGACTCAGGGCGGACATTCTGTATATGAAACTGTCATGGGTGGAGCCAGGGTAGTTTGCATAGACAGAGGTGATGATTCCCTTTGCATCGCATACCACCTGTACATTGATGGAATGCCAGTGCTTGCGGTTTCGGTAGATGTGCTCAGTGGCCCTAGGTGGACGTAGGGCCACATGGGTGCAATCTATGGCACCGAGCACTTTGGGGAAGTGTGCCACCCTGAAAAAATCCAGGACAACGGCCTGCCTTTCTGCGGGTGTTCTGGGCATGTATATGTGCCTGCGGGCTGAGGGGCGCGTTGTCATGATTGCCAGTACCTGGTGTAGGCAGCGTGACTGCGTGGCCTGTGAGACCCACCCCACTATGGCAGTAGTCCGCTGAAATGACCCAGTGGCCAAGAAATGCAGGACATTGAGCACCTTCTCCAAGGGGCTCAATGCTTGGGAGCACAGGGTGGGTGATGTAAGGTCATCTTCCCACTCCCTGACCAGGTCTAGGATGATATGGTTTGGAAACCTATACCTGCCATAGACCTGGTTGTCAGGCATCCCAAAAAGGCTTGTCCGTAGTGCGAAAATGCATGCTCTGGCTATTCTCCTCCTCCTGCGGTGTCCCACGATCAGTGCTGTGACAAATGGGGCATTCATCGTAGCTGTATATACGTGTTTGTTGTTTGCGCGCACTTTTATACTGTGTGCAGGGACGCTTCCGCCTGCCTTCGTGTGGCGGACGAGTTGACGCCTGTGTGCGTCTTTTGCCGTGCGCGGGTTTCCCGTATTTGAATCCATGAATACGGGTTGTTTGCATGCGTGTGGGCGTTCCGTGTAGTTCCCTGCAGTACTTCCCCAGTTACGCCTTCTTTTTCAAGTGTTATTCCCCATTCCGCGTGTTATGCCCACCGTTCCGCCCATTTTGGTTGTGTGCGCCGCGCTATATGCGCTTTTGCTGTGCGTGTAGTGCACGCCGTGTGTGCCCGCGTGCGCCATGGCAGGATTTGGCGCACGGACAGCGGGAAACACGCGCAGCGTTTTCCTTGAATCGCACGCGTGCGCGTGCTCTGGGTTTCTCACGCTTGCCCCACCTTG
The DNA here is from genome assembly GCF_040938575.1 of Ambystoma mexicanum. Classification (NCBI taxonomy): domain Eukaryota; kingdom Metazoa; phylum Chordata; class Amphibia; order Caudata; family Ambystomatidae; genus Ambystoma; species Ambystoma mexicanum. The sequence goes on along the minus strand of NC_090922.1, from coordinate 1,088,279,342 downwards.
CGCCTGCTTGCGCTGGGATTTTCGGCGCACGTTTTCTCCATGAATCGACCCCTTAATGTAAACATTGCCACGTGTTGGCCAGTGTGTTAACTTTTTTAAATTACTTGTTTTCTCCCATGTCAATGACAAGTAATGGTATCAGAGCAAGGTTTCACAGAAAAACAACATTGCACATGTATTTGATTTGATATGCATTTCCCATTAGTAATGCGCTCCAACCACACCACATTTGCATGGTGTGGTTGGTTTCTAGTTTCTTTTTCAAATATTAGGCCTTCACAGGCCTTTGTTTATTAATTATTTGTCAGGCTGTGAAACTTGTGCATCGGTGCAAAGTGTATATTTTGACTACACATGTAAAAACACATGGAATTCAATTTACTTGACTTTGGATGCAAGAGAATGCCTGCCCTGAGCAGAAAAATGCTCCATGTTCTAATTAAAATTAGTCTTGTCTTGGCTTTTAATATGATGGTAAAGCAAGGTATATTTCAGATTAACACTAGTACAGCATTCTAATTGGGATCATTCAATTGGCTACAGTTACTTAAATGCTGTAGACCGTATTTTAAACTGGGTCTTCTGCAAAGAACATGCTATTTGAACTCTATCCCAGTGACTTTCAATATAGACAGAAATCAAGGTACGCTTTGCATTAAAATGCTACAACAATCTATTTCGAGTCAGTCTCCTTAGTGGCATCCCTTTCAGTTCTGCCCAGTCAAGGGGACATATATCAAATATGTCTTCTCTCTGCTCTAACCACCTCAGTGAAATCAGGTCTACTTCAGGTAAAGTCTGCTTCAGGCTTCCCCTTGCACAAGGCCCATGGTCTCTCTATCTCAAGACATTATCCCAGGCCAGCACTCCTCCATTTGGACAAAGGTTCTGAGGACCGTCATTATCCAAGAGCTCTCTGCCTACTTCATGTGGTTTCCAAATTATATATGCTCTATATTTTCCAACTGTGTTATATTACATCACAACTTTTGGTTGGTGCAAATTTGCCATTGGCTGGTTTAACAAGCCGACACTCCCAGAGAATACACTCCTTAATAGAACCAAACTATTTTTGACATTTGGCAAGGAGTGGTCCTGGAAATTTTTACCCATATTCATATTTTCTATCATAAATCATGTTTAACATTAATGTAATATGGATTTTCAAACTCAGATGATCATGAATTCAGGAATATGCTACATACATTTGGGAGATTAAAATTAAGAAAGTTATTCATATTTATGTAATGTATTAATTAATAACGAATATTCATACATTATGTTGGTTCTCCTTTTAGAAAAGGGAGACTCTCATGATAACAGAACATTTAACTCTTCCCATAAGACCTAAGCATGGTAAAGTTATAGCCAAAATCATTTTAACCATTAAATATTTGTGTGCAAAATATTCAGCTTCATTTCTGTCGAACTCTGCATGTGAAAACCTTGTGTCAGCATAATGAATCATGTGAGCAGCTGACAGGGGCCATTTTGTTTAATTTCCATTAGCTGAGGAAACTATGATGCATTTATGACCAAGCAAATTTCAAAGTTGAAATTTTAAGTGGAACTGCATTCCTTTGGATCCTTTGCCTCTCAAGCCAGGCATTTCTACTATGTGACCCCACCCCTATTTTTCTAGCTGGGGTGGCCATGGGGAAATGTTATTTAAGCCTATTATTTGTATTTTTGTAGACCTTGAACATCTGATTCTATTGATATAATTTCCCTGATGGAATTTTTATGATGGATAGAAGGTCTGGTTTTCCAGATGACTCAACTCGAGACCAGCCTGGAACTCCCCATTTCTTGTTTTCAAGTGCAAAAATTGAACTGAAGCTATCTCATGTCATGGACTTTACTTGACAAATAGAAAAGAACAAGTATATACAAAGACAATCTTAGAAATATGATATTTGCAAAACAGATAATTCCACTGTATAATTCCTCTATGACTTCTACCAGTTTAAAATGCAATTATTGACTTATGTATTCAAAGTACGCTTTCCTTCTTTCACAGTTGCATCATAGCGATTTCTTTCACATGTAATCTGAAAAAGGACAATTTATTTGGTAGATCTCTTGCTGCTCAAAGAGAAAGAAATGCTGCTTATACTTAACATTGTGGCCCATATTCTAAATTAGATACACATTACAAAGCTGAAAACAACACAGATTAGGGTTCTGATGAAAGGGAATTTTCTTCATGTTTTATTATATGGCTGCACTTCCTCACAACATCATTTTCCAGGTGATGTGCAATAGAACACCAGTACTATGGTTTTCTCGCATTTTGGAATGTACAGCTCAATACAAATGTATGTGTCAAAGGTTGTGGTGACCTCCACACAATTTCTAGGTAAGGATGTTTTATATTGCCCAGAGAAAATGTTGGCTCTGCATTTCTTGTTGGTGATTGGGAGTTTAGCAAAACCCACAGGGCCTCATCACGAGGTGGGTGGTATCCCAGCGGTATTACCGCTGGGATACCGCCTGGGCTAATAGCATTACTGCCAGCCGGTCTGGCGCTATTAGTGCCTGATTAAGGGTTGGGCGGTAATGGGTATTCCCCATTCCCCATTGGGTCCATTGGACCCAATGGGGCATTTTCGGCGCAATTAGTGCGTGCTAATAGCGTGGCGCTAATTGCGCCTGAAAATGGGTGTTAAGTTGGCGCATTTACCTCCAGCTTAGAGCTGGGGGTAAATGCTGCCAGACTCGTGATTGTGCAGACCCTTAAATGCAGCGATAATAGTGTTACCGCTGCATTGAAGGGCTACCGCTACCGCCCAACTCGTGATGAGGCCCACAGTATTCCTTACATGAATAGCGCTATTTCTCAGAACCATGTGCTGATTCAGTTGCACTTTATTTCCATGAATGTTCTCTACAGGGCACAGGGAGTGCCATGTCATGTGGCTAGTGCCTCTACAATATTTAATGTTTGGGTGTGTTTTGAATGTCATCGCCCTATATCTGCCAGCCGCTCTCATTTGGTCTGCCCACAGCCAAGCTTCTAATGGTTAAGAAGGTAGGTGGGCCTGTTCTAAGGCTTGGGCAGGGCTGGGGAAAATCTTTTTTGTAAATTCCTAGGCTGGACTAATTCTGTGATGCACCATCCATGAGAAGAGAGAGTAGAGTACGGGATGCAAACGGGCACCATAGAGGAGCAGAGCAGGGCCAGTGTTAATTTTGAGGCATGGAGCAAAGAACCTACGTGGGTCGAGGATGTTTGGCGTGTGTACCAAAATATCTTAACAAAATGTCAGTGGCCCTCATTACGACCCTTGCGGAGATCCATGGTGCAATTTGCACCATGGACCATGGCGCAGAGCTGCCAACTCCGCCATGGGGGTTGGCGGACTTACCGCCCCATTCCGACCTTGGCAGGGCGGTAAGTCCCCAATCCCCATTTACCCTTCCCCATTCCCATTTTTGCCCCATAGGGTATAATGGGAGTGGGGAAGGCGTTAATTATGCCACCGTAGATTACGGTGGCGTAATTAACAAGAGGACCCGTAGCGCCATGGATATTTCCGCCCGGAAAATCCGGGCGTAAAAATCACCATGGCGCTACGGAAAGTCGTAATCTGGCGGAGAGGTACGCCATGCATTACGCTGGCGTAAACCCCTCTCCGCCAGGGTCGTAATGAGGGCCAGTGTCACCATTAAAAGTGCAGTGTTTATGCAGGAACCTTTTGTTATCCCATAGCATCCACTCTTTGTTCACCTACCTGTTGCTGAATCTTACATGCTGGATCCGGCCATAGATCAGAAGATGGTTGTGTTGGACCATACAAGGAGACGTTGCAAGAAAGCTCACTTTGATTATTAAAGAAAGGTGATGCTCCTCAGGACCCAAAGAAGACATTTAAGGTAGACATGTTCAATTAACTGTTGGACACAGTATTAAGTTCTAATCAAGAAATATTTAAACAAATGAAGGAACACAATGGGCCTCATTACACGGTAGGCGGTGAGCCATGGCGCTATTAGCGCCATGGCTCATGCCGGTAAAATACCGGAACCACCTTGGCGGAAAGGGGATTTACCGCCCCATTCCAAGGTTGGAGGGGCGGTAAATCCCCTTTCCGCCATTGCCCTTCCCCATTCCCATTTCTGCCCCATAGGGCTCTATGGAAATGGGGAAGGCGCTAATTACGGCACCGCAATTTTGCGGTGCCGTAATTAGCTCCGAGGTCCCTTAGCGGGTTGGATTTTAACGCCTGCAAGAAGCAGGCGTTAAATCCTCCAACACGCAAAGGGACCTCGTAGTACGGCGGTAAGGGTTAACGGTCACCGTTGCCATTAACGGTGACCGTTAACCCTTACCGCCGTCCGTGTAATGAGGCCCAATGTGACATGGGTGTTTTTTTTTAGGTGGGGAAATGAATGGATAAAGTATAATTATGACCTACCCGCTAGTTCCTAATGTGTTTACATTATAACATTCAATTCCTAAAGATAGTGTCATATATATATATATATATATATATATATATATATACACATACATACTCACACACACACACACACACACACACATATATGTTCGTCAATGACATAGTAAACATGCTTTCTAATTGGGAAAACAAGCCAAAAGTGATAATGAATAAATAACTGATGCTGAGTACAGAAGGTAGGTACATTTTAAGCCAAGCTGGATAGATTCCATCATACAATTCCAAGGCAAGCAATTGAACATTTAAGACATTAAGCATATAGTTAATTGAATGAGTCCCAAATTAATTGATAGTCTTCTAGCTATTTTTTTCATATAAAAACATTCACTCTGGCTAATAGAGTCATCAAATACAGTTTCCGTGTTTCGACTTCTCACTACTTTTCCATGTCCTCAATATTTGTTTCTTTGCTACTATCAGCGCTTTATATATCCAAATCCTATTCTCAGTGGAGAGATTTAGATTGGTTAGTAGAAGGCCTAGTGTGCAAAACAACTGAGAAAGCAGCAGCGTCATTTGTATAACCATCTCCATTAGATAAAAAACGTCATCTCCATATTGGCTGATCTAATGACATTACCAGAACAAATGTACATGTGTGCCTGCCAACTTCTTTCTTGCATGACCAACATACATGTGACGATTAAAGTTTACATTTCTTAATTTTCCATGGTGACCAGTAAAAACAGTGAATGATTATGACATAAAATGGAAATGCGTACATACTTTTCCAATTTATGTCATATTTTTATAAATCTTCATCCAGTTCTGATCCAAGACTCTCTTTCTTGGTTTAATTTCCCATATTACCCACTCTGGTGCAACTAAAAGGGATATGGAGTTGGAGCACAAGCACCAATAAATCACTGATGCCAAAAGTGAGCATTTTTGCGATAAGGAGCATACGTCATGGATGCTTGCATTTAACAGAGATATGATGGAGGTAATTATTCCCAGTATTAGATGATGCCTCATCACTTCTGAAGTATGTAATTTGTATTTGAAGCATAAAAAGCCAAAGTCTACTGGTGAAGTCTCATCCAACATTCATGTTTCCAGATGCAAACAGCTGGCCACGACCACCATTTCAGTAACTTGTAATTTGATGTAATTGAAGGATTCATCCATAAACAGCACTATTTAGATAAAAGGTATTTTCCATTCATAACCTGATCTGCATTTTTCCATTCCATTAACATATGACTTATTGGAGGTGGAATTCCTTTAATCAAAAGATGTGTGTTCATAGTAGTAGGCAAGCAAAAACATTCAAGAGATGGACTCTCTTTCAACTCTTTCCACTACTTACAGAAGAATTTACATTGGGATTCGAGGATGAGATCCACTCACCCACAGGAAATCATTAAATACTTTTTATATTTCGTTGAGCAGTTTTTTAGGAAGAGGCAGCAGGTGTCATGATGCCCGCTCCCGGGGAGCAGGTTCAAGCCCTGTGTCCCCGAAAGCAGACATCCAGTCCCCAAAGAAGGACCCAGCAACCCCATATAGGGGCCCTTTGGATAGTGTCCTGGCGCCTGTGGTGCCAGGCTCATAAAAGACATCAGTCCTGGCGCCATAGGCGCCAGGCTCATTATAGAAGTGCTTGGGTGCACTTACCTGATGCAGACCATGCTGCAGGATCCCGGCCTCCTTGAGGCCTGAAAGGAACTACTTTACCTGTGGGACGAATTTACCATCCGGGCGTGGTCGGGGAAGGATACATACCTGATTGGAGGAAGCATACATACCTAGAACTTCTTCCAAGGCTATTTAAACCCCACCCGAACAGCCACACGTGCTTCGCGTTGTTCTGCATCTAGCAGCTGGACGCTCACCGTGTCTGCTCCTGCATGCTGACTTCTGCCACGCCTGCCAGCATCCTGGATCACCTGCAAAGGAAGAGAAGAAGAGAACAGAAGAAGGAAAAGTCATTACCTGCTAAATCCGCATCCCAGAAACATCTCGCCGACAATCCTGAAAAGGAAGACTTTTATTTAAAAGCTCATCGCGTCGATCGCTGCAGCGCCGCATTCCACTCACCTTTACTGGGCGCCTCCATGTTCAGCAGCGATCATCCGGATTCGCAGTCACGCCCCAGTGCCTAGGGAGAAAAAGACCAGAACAAAAGGTGAGAGAGAGAAGGGAATAAGGAAAGCTAAATCTCCATGTTAAGACTTACCTGTTGATTCATTCCCTCTTCAATTTGCGTCCGCGCCGCATCCTGGCATTTCCGGACCCCGGCCCCTAAGGGGAAAAAGAGACATCAGCGTTAATGAGCGAATGAAAAGACATTACCAAAAAACGCTCATTAAAGACTTACCTGATTTCTACAAGGATTTCACCTCTCATCTCGGGTCGGTGCCTGTTCCCCGGCATTCAGTACCCCGGCCCCTATGGGGAAAAAGACACTAGCATTAGTACATTAATGCATGGACACAAGGGGAACCTCTTATGAAAAAACTAACCTGGAAGCCAAGCAAGTTTGGTTCTCACCAATCCGAAAATCCAGTGAAGTAACTGGATACCAACGCGCCCCTGCATCAGAAGCAGGATGGAGAGCTCGTCCTTCCAGACCCTAAGGTGAGACGCTACGAGGAATCACAGAAGGGTTTCGAGGAGGGTGAGAGGGGAAAGTGGGAGGCTGATTGCATTACCCCGCAGACAGTTAATCCCCTATTTTTGCCTACAGAAGGATACTTCTGCGAGCCAGACAAGCCAGATTTGGGGGCCCGGTCCAGTCCGTCTTCCGAACCCTGCGCATCACCTTAGAAGAGGTCACAGCAGCGCGAACCAGGCCAGCGCCTCCGTGGGAGTCAGGTGAGCGTTACAGAACGCGAAGACTTCCTACAAATTCCCACCCAGGCGCTATGGAAAGTTCTGAAACTGATCAGTTGGCCCAATTACTGGGGGAATTACGGGCCGAAGTACATGCCGCTCGTCAAGAGACTAATGCCCTCAGGAGGGAATTAATAATATCAAAGGAAAGAACTGATGACCTGGCCAGACAGCTTTTGCAAGGTCAAGCTGGGCAAACTCCTCTACCCGGTTCCGGAGGGAACCCCACTCCTGTGGTTTCCAGTAACCCTGTGCAGATTAATCTACCTGGAAACATGCCGCTGGCCCCACCCGAACGCTTTGCTGGGGACCCCAAACGATTCGCCGTATTCATGAATCAGTGTCGTTTGCACTTCCTATGCAGACCTGGGGCCTTCCCTAATGATCAGACCAAGGTAGCCTTTGTATTGTCATATCTCAGCGGCTGCGCTGCCGATTGGTCAGTTCCACTGGTTACTCAAGATGACCCGATTCTCCGTGATTTTCAAAGGTTTCAAGCAAGCATGGAAAGGTTATTTGCTCGACACTCTCAGGGGCAGGCTCTGGATGACGAACTTCTATCCCTGCGACAGGGCAATCAGGACCTCCTATCCTATATTGCAACCTTTAATAGACTAATTGTGGAAACGGAATGGCCAGAGGATAAAAGAGTCACGTTGTTTTATCGAGGCCTACGCGGAGAACTTAAAGATGTCTTGGCCCAAGTTGTAAATCCGCCCCAAGAATGCACAGAGTATATAGACCTAGTGGTCCAATTGGATCACAGACTTCAAAACAGAAAAGCAGATCGGCCAGGTTTAAGACCCGGGTGTTGGTCAAGACCCATGCTAATCCCAAGGGAGTTGATGTCTCTGAGCCTATGCAAATTGGAGGGGTTAAAGGACCCTTAACTCAAAAGGAACGTGAAAGGAGGCGGCAGTTAAAATCATGTCTTTATTGTGGGAATTCTGAACACTTTCTATGAGATTGCCCGGCAAAACTGCCCCGAAAGGTGGTAGGAGCCGCTGATAAAAACCATGAAGACTCTGTTTCGGGAAACGACTCCGCCCGACAAGTGTAGGGGTCCGCTTGCCGAACTTGAAAACTAACTCTCAGACCTCACATTTCATTGTGCCAATGGTTCTCGTAGATCCAGAACAGCCTAAGCGGTTGCATGCAATAAAGGCATACATCGATAGTGGGGCTATTGGAAACTATGTGGATCGTGAATTGGTCTCTAGGATTAACCTCCTTCTCCGTCCTAAAACTAGCAAAGATGTCATCACCACAGTCGATGGAACTGAAATTGCCTCTGGACCGGTAACACATTCCACTACTGAGGTGACTCTTATTGGTCCCGACGGCCATCGGGAGGGTGTTGTGTTTGATGTAATCAAGGCTCCACAGTTTCAGGTTATTCTTGGAATCCCTTGGTTAGAGACACATAATCCTCAAATTGATTGGCGAGCTAAGAGAATAACCTTCCCGGATTGTACACAAACCTGCTACCCAGAAAACCTGAAGATTAATCTAGCATCTGTAACCTCTGCCTCCATGCAACTACCTCCGGAATACCAAGACTTTCAGGACGCCTTCCAAAAGGAACAGGCAAACACGTTACCTCCTCACAGATCGTACGATTGCCAAATCGATCTGGTGCCCGGTGCACAACCCCCTTGTAGCAGGACTTATGCCCTTACCGAACCTGAGAATCTGCATTTGAGACAGTATTTGGATCAATACCTAGCTAATGGTTTTATTCGCCCGTCAAAGTCACTGGCATCCTCGGCTTTGTTCTTCGTGCCCAAAAAAGAAGGCGACCTTAGAACTTGTATCGATTACCGCGCATTGAACCAGATAACGGTTAAAAACCGTTATCCTCTGCCTCTGATCCCTGAACTCCTTGACCAGGTGAAGGACGCTTGCATATACACCAAGTTAGATCTCCGGGGGCTTATCATCTGGTACGAGTTAAAGAAGGCGACAAATGGAAAACTGCCTTCCGTACTAAATACGGATTATTCGAGTACCAGGTGATGCCTTTTGGATTTGGTAACGCGCCGGCTGCCTTCCAATACTTCATGAATGATGTCCTTCGGGAACTCATCAATGTTTGTGTTGTCGTATATATCGATGACATTCTGGTGTACTGCTCTTCGGAATCTGATCACAGAAAACACGTCAGGGCAGTACTTGAAAAACTGCGCCAACACAAACTATTTGCTAAATTGGAGAAATGTGTTTTCCATACCACAGAAGTTGAGTTTCTAGGTTTCATCCTGACACCCAAAGGAGTCCGAATGGACTCAAGAAAAGTGGATGCCATCCTCAAATGGCCATCACCTAGCTCTGTAAAAGGGGTTCAAAGCATGCTCGGCTTTGCCAATTTCTATCGCAGGTTTATCCCGGAATTTTCACGCGTGGTACAACCCATTACTGCACTCTTGAGGAAAAATAAAGTTTTGAATGGTCTGAAGAAGCCGAGCAGGCCTTTCAGGATTTAAAAGCTAAGTTTACCTCCGCACCTATATTGAAACACCCGCGTCCAGATCTCCCTTATGTCGTCGAGACTGACGCATCCAGCCTGGGAGCTGTCCTGTCCCAAAGAGATCCCAAAACCAACCAACTGCATCCCGTAGCATTTTGGTCCAGAAAATTCTCGGCACCCCAGGTTAATTATGCAATCACGGACAAAGAACTGTTAGCCATTAAGTCCGCTTTTAAAGCCTGGCGGCATTATCTGCTTGGCGCTCGACATACCATCACAGTGATCACTGATCACCGGAATTTACAGTATTTGAAAAACGCCAAGGCTCAGTCATCACGGCAACTCCGATGGGCTTTGTTTTTCGCTGAATTTGATTTCGTGATTACCTATCGACCTGGCTGCAAGAATGGCAAAGCAGACGCCTTATCCCGAATTGGAATGGGAGAGTCTGATACAAACTCAGAACCAGTACCAATAATTCCCGAACAGAGGATTCGCGGCATGACTTCGTTACAGACGCTTGAAGACATTCAAGCCAGAGTGAAACAACTCCTGGACCCTACAACCTTACAGGATTGGATACAAAAGGGATCAGACTTTACCATAGATAATGGTTTACTTTATTTTCAAGGACGGTTATTCCTGCCACATAAGGAATTACACAAACTAGTTATTTCCGGTTATCATGATGCATTAATAGAGGGACACCCCGGTATTGCCAAGACAGAGGAAAAGGTGAAACGACAATTTTGGTGGCCCTCTTGGCGAAAAGATGTTAAATCTTTTGTGATGTCCTGTGGTGTTTGCGCCCAAAATAAAAGTCAAAAGAAAAGACCAGCCGGTCTCCTTCAACCTCTAGACATACCGCCAGCACCCTGGCACACCCTATCAATGGATTTTATTACGGACCTGCCTCCTTGTTCGGGGTACAATACTATTCTGGTAATTGTGGATTTGTTTTCCAAAATGGCCCTCTTTATTCCTTTGAAAGGTTTACCTTCAGCTTCTGTTCTAGCCAAAGAATTCCTCGAAAATATTGTTCGGCTACATGGATTCCCATCTATACTAATCTCTGACCGGGGAAGCCAATTCATTTCCCACTTCTGGCGCAAAAGTTGTCAAATGGCGCAGATCGACGTAAGATTATCGACCAGTCACCACCCTCAGACCGATGGTCAGACCAAGAGGACTAATCAGACCCTTGAGCAATACTTACGGTGTATGTTACAGCAATCTGAAAGCAACTGGAAAGACATTCTTTGGATAGCCGAATACGCATATAATAATTCGGTACACTCTGGAACTGGCCACAGTCCTTTTTATACTTTGTTTGGGCATCACCCTCGAACCTCAAACCTTGACTCACCTCAGAACCTCGGAATGCCTGCAGTAGAACATCTGCATTCTACAATTACCCAAGCCTTCAAAGAGGCAACTACGCATTTACAACAAGCCAAGAGAAAATACAAGGAGAATGCTGATCTACATCGGAGTGAAGCACCTCCTTGGTGCTTCACTCCGATTGGGGATTGGTGATTGGGGATCAAGTGTGGTTAGCTACCAGACATTTACCACTCAAAGGGCCTCGAACTTTTAACCCAAAATATCTGGGACCTTATTCTATTACGGCAATAATTAACCCAGTGGCTGTTAAACTTGATTTACCAGCTAGTATGCGAATTCACCCTGTTTTTCATGTGTCACTTCTGAAACCAGGAACCCGACTACTCAAACCTCCAGAACCTATTCTAATAGATGGGGTGCCCGAATTCGAAGTGAAGAACATTTTAGACTCAAAAATGTTTAGGTCAAAACTGTTCTACCTAATTGATTGGAAGGGGTACGGACCTCAGGAGAGGTCGTGGGAACCCAGCGACCATGTGCAAGCACCTAGATTAGTCAGGAAATTCCACCGACTCTTCCCAGACAAACCAAAACCCCCGGAGGGAACAACCTTGGGAGGGGGCCTTGGGGGGGAGTGCTGTCATGAAGCCCGCTCCCCGGGAGCCGGTTCAAGCCCTGTGTCCCCGAAAGCAGACATCCAGTCCCCAAGGAAGGACCCAGGAACCCCATATAGGGGCCCTTTGGACAGTGTCCTGGCACCTGTGGTGCCAGGCTCATAAAAGACATCAGTCCTGGCGCCATAGGCGCCAGGCTCATTATGGAGGTGCTTGGGTGCACTTACCTGATGCAGACCATGCTGCAGGATCCGGCCTCCTTGAGGCCTGAAAGGAACTACTTTACCTGTGGGACTAATTTACCATCCGGGCGTGGTCGGGGAAGGATACATACCTGATTGGAGGAAGGATACATACCTGGAACTTCTTCCAAGGCTATTTAAACCCCACCCGAACAGCCACACGTTCTTCGCGTTGTTCTGCATCTAGCAGCTGGACGCTCACCGTGTCTGCTCCTGCATCCTGACTTCTGCCACGCCTGCCAGCATCCTGGATCACCTGCAAAGGAAGAGAAGAAGAGAACAGAAGAAGGAAAAGTCCTTACCTGCTAAATCTGCATCCCGTAGACATCTCGCCGACAATCCTGAAAAGGAAGACTTTTATTTAAAAGCTCATTGCGTCGATCGCTGCAGCGCCGCATTCCACTCACCTTTACTGGGCGCCTCCATGTTCAGCAGCGATCATCTGGATTCGCAGTCACGCCCCAGCGCCTAGGGAGAAAAAGACCAGAACAAAAGGTGAGAGAGAGAAGGGAATAAGGAAAGCTAAATCTCCATGTTAAGACTTACCTGTTGATTCATTCCCTCTTCATTTCGGGTCCGCGCCGCATCCTGGCATTTCCAGACCCCGGCCCCTAAGGGGAAAAAGAGACATCAGCGTTAATGAGCGAATGAAAAGACATTACCAAAAAACGCTCATTAAAGACTTACCTGATTTCTACAAGGATTTCACCTCTCATCTCGGGTCGGTGCCTGTTCCCCAGCATTCCGTACCCCAGCCCCTATGGGGAAAAAGACACTAGCATTAGTACATTAATGCATGGACACAAGGGGAACCTCTTATGAAAAAACTAACCTGGAAGCCAAGCAAGTTTGGTTCTCACCAATCCGAAAATCCAGTGAAGTAACTGGATACCAACGCGCCCCTGCATCAGAAGCAGGATGGAGAGCTCGTCCTTCCAGACCCTAAGGTGAGACGCTACGAGGAATCACAGAAGGGTTTCGAGGAGGGTGAGAGGGGAAAGTGGGAGGCTGATTGCATTGCCCCGCAGACAGTTAATCCCCTATTTTCGCCTACAGAAGGATACTTCTGCGGGCCAGACAAGCCAGATTTGGGGGCCCGGTCCAGTCCGTCTTCCGAACCCTGCGCATCACCTTAGAAGAGGTCACAGCAGCGCGAACCAGGCCAGCGCCTCCGTGGGAGTCAGCTGAGCGTTACAGCAGGAGCATATTAAATAAATAAAAGAATGTGGGTAATACATTCAATTTAATTGTTCCAATTGTATTTTAGACCATCTCTTACAGAGATCATTTCCCTTAGCTTTATACGAATATTGTTCTCCAAGAGTTGTGTAATGTCTGTTGGCGCATGGATTCCTACGTACTTAAATCCCTCTTTGCACAATGGAATTCATGGTCAGAAAAGTTTTCTATTTATTTATTTATTTGTTGAAAGAACGTTCTGGATTTGAAAGAAGAATTTACAAATCGTGCATATAATAGCACCTTTGAAGTATATTCACCACACTTAATAACATGCCCATCATTATTGTATCTAATTGCTTTTGCCAAAGGGGCTCAATGAAGGTGCTAAAAAGAAGAGGTGATAATTGGCATCCCTGACGGGTTTCACATTGAGACTAAAAAGCAGGGGACTTTTGCCCATTTACCATAATCTGTGCCTTTGCCCTACTATATAAAGCTTTGAAAAAGTGCAAAAACTTAGGTCCAAGATTACATTTTTTCAATATAAAATTTAAAAATGTCCAATTTCTTCTGTCAAAAGCCTTTACCGCATCCATGCTGACTGCAACGAATGGCTCTAGTCTAGGGAGTCTTCATTTACATTAATAATTTCGATTAGTTCCTCATTTTATCATGACTATAACTTCCTTTAATAGATCCTGTTTTATAGTTAAGTATTATTCCTGCTATTATAAGGATTAATCAGTTAGAAAAAAACATTTCTAGTATCCTGACATCCACATTCAAAAGGGATATCAGTGTATAACTTGTGCAACTTGTATGTTCTTTGCCTGGCTTGGGGATCAGTGTGATTAATGGTAGTTTTATAGACTCTGGTAATTCACCTCTTCTAATAATCTCCACATAGACATCCAGCAGAATTGGGCTTAATATTTAATTAAATGTACTGTACAATTCTACCAGAAACCCATCAGGACCTGGCCTTTTATTATTTTGCATATTCATCGTGTTTAATAATTCATCGCTAGAAATTGAGGATGCTAATATTAGTGCATCTGTGCCACGCAGGCCTAGCCACTCCCAGAAATCTGCCTTATCTTCTATAGTAGCAGGACCCTCTGATTTGTATAAAATTTCATAGCACTGCCTAAAAGCAGAGCTACTCCATTCTCTTGAATGATGGCTGTTACACGTCTGTTTTCGTCTATTCGTTTTAGTCTATTAGCCAATACATGTCCTATCTTCCACCATTTCTCAATAAGCCTGTCTGTTGAAAAGTTTGGCTTGTGCTGCCTTTTCAATGAGCCAGGAATCTAATTTTTCTCTAGCTCTCGAACTGCTGTTCTCTTGTCATCTGATGGTTCCTTTGTATTCTCATCCTCTGCTTCTTTCAGTGAATTTACACATTTTTCTTCTTTAATTAACTGCATCTTTTTCAAATGTGATGTGTAACCCAAAATGTTCCCCCAAATGGTTGCCTTTAATGCAGTCCAAAAAACAAAGATGTCCTCTACTGATCCTCTAGTATCGTGTATATATTGTGTTAGTCCATTTCCAAATAATTCCTTAAATGCAGCATCTGAAATTAAAGACGTATCATGTCTCCATCTCCTGTCAGTTTCGCCTCTCTGCCAATAAACAAGCTAGAACCAAAGTAATAGCTACATGATCTGAAATTACTATGTTCCCTATACCATAAAAAATATTTTGTAATAACTTTCGGGAGATTATGAAGAAATCTATATGTGATGAAGAACAATGTGAGTTTGAATAAAAAGTATATTGCCTATTCTTTGGATTAGGAGCTCTCCATGTTTTTACCATACCATTCAATTATTTTAGCGCTCTTCCTTTTGCCCTGATGTGGACTATGTGGCAATTTATCAGGATTGCTGTCTATAATAAGATTAAAATTGCCCCTTAAAATAATTCCTTCTCCTTGTAGTGAATCTAATACTTCTTCGATCTTCAAACAAAAAGTATACTGATCTGTATTTGGGGCATAATTAATCATGAGAATAAGCGGTATCCCATCTAATATCATTTCTGTGGCCATATGTCCACCTTCTATATCCACTACTTTCTTCCACCACACTATGCACATATCTCGCTTAAACAGTATAGTTAAACCTCTCAATTCTTTGATAACAACTTGAGATTTCTTTATTATATTTCCTATTTAGTATCTATTCTCTGTTTTGTTCTGGGAGATGTGTTTATTGCATTAAAAAAAAAATCAGCCTTCATCTTAATTATATGTGTTGGTATTACTTTCACTAGGTTATTAATCCCTGTAACATGCTAGGATGAAAAACATCAGTTTGGGTTATAATTGCTGATCAATTTTATTGTGTCTTAACTGTACTGTTTTAGATACAAAATATACATTCCAATATACTTCAACTTGACTTAAGGTAAAACACATAAGGAAAGCACACATAGGGAATGTTCTTATAATTTGTGACATAACTGGAGCTCTATAGCTCACCCTTACAAATATCACTCTATATTCAAACAATTCTAGATTGAGCTTGTTTCCAAATTGATCGTCCCAATTCCATTCTAGTACTATGATATATGATATGATATGATATAGCATTTATAACGCGCCCCTAGACAAGTGTTTCAAGGTGCAATGAGGCAAGGGAGGGGGAACAGAGGGAAGACAAGCAACGATCCTACTAGGCTAGGCGTCATTAATATCGTGCAAGTGCATGGGAAGGGGGAAAGGGGAAAGTGCGGGGGGTTAAGGGGAGGGGAAAGTTCAGTCCATGGGATAATAGAAGAAATAAGATAAATAAAAAAGGCCAGCTGGTGGCAAGTGCAAGGTAAGTTCAGGCATAAATGCTGGTAGAGGGACTGTAGGGATACAGAAAACAGTCCCCAGGTGCAGGGGTTGCCAGGGAGGCAGTGCAGGTGTGTAACTGGCAGGGCCTAGGCCTGAGATCAGAAGGGTGGCCAGGTAACCAGTGGAGTTTCAGTTTCAGCCAGGAATTCAGCAGGGGAGAGGGGGAGAGAAAGCAGAAGCAAAGAAGAAGGTTTTAAGGTGCTTCCGGAACTGGAGATGGTTCTTCTTAAGTTTCAGGGAGGCAGGGAAGCTGTTCCAGAGGGAGACCCCAGCCGAAGAGAGACATCTACCACCAACTCGTTGCTTGGAGAAGCGACTGACCCTGAGGGAGTTGGAGGCGGATGAGCGAAGAGCTCGAGAAGGAAGATCTTTAGGAAGAGAGAGTTGAAGGTATTTTGGCCCCAGGCCCCAAAAGGCCTTGTAGACAATGCAGAGGGTTTTAAAATTACTCCACACAGCCACTGGGAGCCAGTGCAGAGATTTCAGTCCTGGAGAGATACAATCGCTGGGCTTGTGGGCAAGGACAAGTCTTGCAGTCCTGTTCTGGATGAGTTGCAGAGGGTGAAGAGTAGAGGCAGGCAGATTTAGAAAGAGGCTGTTGCAATAGTCCAGCCTAGAGAGACCCAGAGCTCTGGATACAGTGAGTTTCTGGGGGAAGGAGAGGAAAGGAAGAATACCTCTGATGATCACTACATAACGATGAATCTACTTGATTACTGTGCAGCGCGAAATAGCAAATCCGAGAAAATGTCAAATTCGGAAATCGTGCAGTGGTCACATAGATCACTTTCGCCCACATCCCGTATCCCACTACCCCTTTGCCCCTACTTATCTTTTTCGGTGGAACACTTCTGTGTGTGCCGCCTACTCCAGTCTATCCCTGTGGCGTCAGTTCCATCCCACTGACGTTCCATCCTTTCGTTTTACTTTATTGTACCCTGCTTTCAATCTCATGGAAGCAGGGTCACCCCAACAACCGCAGAAGACCATAATACTGAACAAGGGGAGCGGGTTACACCCCCGCAACCCCAGCTCCCCTTGTTCAAAATGAAGGGCTTTGTTTTTTTCCCATGCGGAATGCGCAGTAAATGCGCATTCAAAATGTTTTTTTTATTTTACGCCTGAAACGCATAACCATTATTATCACTTTATGACAAGATAGTAACAATAGAAAAGTAAAAGTAAGTTGTCTTTGTGGTTCCCAGAGCACCCTGGGTCAATATGGAGCCGGTAATTAATATGAAGCACCTGGCTGCAGTTCACACTATTGATTTTGTGGTAGAGGAAAATCAGTCTGAAAAATGACTTGATGAACAGATATGTTGTAAATCTACCTAAATGTTCTCCAAGATGATCGTGATTAAATTCTATATAGCACTATACTCCCCCATATAATTAGTTGTTGAGTATTAATCATTAGTATAGAACACCTGTCAGTATTTACCCCAGATGTTCCAGAGGAAGAGAGACACAGGGTAATAAACTGACCGCATGCAAGTGACAGGAACACTTAAGGGAGGAAAGTTAAGAAGGGGCTAGCTACTGCACACTTCTGAGGCTATTCACCACTCATCATCTTATTGAATAAAACAACAACTACCTTCCTTCCCCAATGCTTACCATACCATGACATCCAAATTGCGTTCATCTCCATCTATCAGAATGTTAACTGTTCCATTGCCCCTTCTGCAACGTATGCCACGTACATCTGTCGTCAGCGACGCAAACCTGGCTTAAACACTACCTGCTGGTGGAGCCTCCGCAGACTGCACAAAGCTCCATCACCCCTTCCATCTTCATTGCAAGCTCACTATAGTACGTGTCCGACGTCTGTTTGACTTCCCGGATAGAGCTTCTAGTAGTTCGCTTCGAACACTGAAGGTTGCACCGTTTAAAAAAAAAAAAACACCCTTGTCTATCAGAGCCATTTTGTCCTACACAATTAATTGTACACAAAAAAAAAGTGGGGAGGGAGAGGAACGATAATGATAATATTAATTCATTAACACCAATTAACCAGGGGGAATTCTGTTTGTGAAACCACCAAGACCACTCCTAGCACTCAACACCAATCCAATTACAATCGTGGCACCACTAATTAAGAACTAGTAACTACTGACAATAAAACAACCAAAAAGATTATAAAACAAGAATATAACACTTATATATTATGTCTGATCTTGTCCAACAGCCTGCAGGCTTTATCGTGTATCACCAATTTGAATGTAGCTGGATATAACATATAGTATAACATTTTTATTTCCCTGGCTCTTTGTTTAACCTCTTAAATATTTTCCTATATTTAGCTTCAGCCTTTCCATAGTCAATAAAAAATGTAATGCCTATAGCTGTCTCCTCACATTATTCTTTGCATTTCCCTAGCTCTCCTGATAATCATTTCCTTGACTGGGATGCAGAAATCTCACTTTAGTTGCTCAGGCAGGTTGGCCAGGGGCTGGTTTTGGAGCTAAAGCTCTGTGACCTCATGCAATCTCCAACGTGTGTCCTGAAGGAAGATCCAAAAGTCGTGATAAGACTTTATATAGAAACTCAATTGGTCTCCCATTTTCCACTTCTTCTGGAAACCCAGTTATTCTAATGTTAGATTGTCTACTGTAATTCTCTTGTTCAGCAATCTTTTTGTTAGCTGAATCTAATTGCAAGGTTAATGAGGCAACATTTTCCTCCAGTATAGACACCCCATCATCTGGGTTGGATATCCTCTCATCAAGGTCTTCTGTTCTTCGTTTGACTATATTATGATAATTGTGATAATTTTTCATTTACCTTAGTATTTGCCTAAATGTTCCAATTGATAAAACTGCACCATCCATTATCTCTATAAGGGAAACTCCCCTTCTGCCCCTTCTGCCCTGGCCTTAGGTGTTGCAAGTGGATTTTCTGTCTCAACCCTGACCCTTTTGCTTAGTTGTATCTCATCATTAGTAGCACCTGTTGATCTTTTCAGGTTCTTCCTCTGGGTCTCTTACTCTTCTGGCTGTGGGAGATCCGTCCATCTGTTTTAAAGTGTTCAGGAGGTGGCTGGAGCAGTTCTCCTATGCTGCTGCTCTCTCAGGTAGCAGTTCTAGAATCCACATGGGTGTTTCTGTATGACCGTAAAGGGTTTTCTGACCATGCACTCCTTTATGAGGACTGCAGGAACTTGCAGGTGGCAATTACCTCTGCAGGAGACTCTGTCATTGATGCAATGGTCCTTCAAGATGTACATCTGAGTGTCACAGTAATGCTTCCAGAAGACACACAGAAACCAATCCATGTGCCACAGCGTCTTCGTGGTTGTAAACGGTGCTTTCTATTAAGAATACCAGTCTCTGTAGCCAGTGGTGAAAGAAGCTTCTACTAACGAAACTTAATTAAAACACATTGAGGCTTAAATATGAGTCACGAGATACTTGTCTCATTAGCAATGCTCACAAATGACAATATCATTCCTCAGAGTATAGATTTTTCAAATTTCATAACTGAATTTGCCTATAGAAAGGCCAGCAAAAAACACGTATAAATTAGGTGGTCCTTGATGCCCTTTTACGAACAGCTCTTCCCGTCCAGTTTACTTACCAATTTGTTGTTTGCCTTTTTTTTTTTAAATGTCTTGCCCTCTTCAAATCCTTGGAATAGCAATGTAATGTTTTATCATGTTTGTCACTGCGATCCCAGTACGAAGATGTTACTACAAATAGTTTTTCAACTGTCTTTCTGAGGATCTTTGCACTTTCATTCCAATTTTCAGTAAATGTGTCCTGAGTCATTAAGTTGTCTTGTGGTTTTTTTTTTTGCACTTCACGCAGAACAGGGATGCAAAGCCACATACACTACGATTTGTTATAATGACAAAAATTGCTAGTGTTGGAAAGTTGTTTTTGAGGATTTCTATAATTATTTTGGCAGAGGACGGGGGTCAATTTTGTTTTGCCTGAAGGGCACTGTCTGAGCTTAGGATGGCACTGGTTAATAAAAATGCCAGGCTTTGATAAGATTCCGTTTTTTGGGATAGAAATATACATCTGCGCTCCATTGTGGTAAAACTATTTAATGAGATACATGACTAGGGGTACCTCCATGCCACGTGGATAGGAGCAGAGATTCCACTGATATACTACAAATAGTGGTATTTTAAGTGTAGAGGAGAAGATGTGTTTCTGAAAGCCTGCCCTACACCGCAGGACAATTAAAATGCACATTTAAAAAGACAGACCTATTGGCTTTGTCAATGCTTGTTTTTCCCTGTCTTCTTCCCCCGCTGTTTTTGCTCTTCCCTTCCCAATCTGACAAAAAAATTTTCCCCATATCTGAGAACTCTCTCTTAGAAAACGTCAACACCGCAACAGATGGTGAAGTAGTTATCTCCTTTGGCTAAAGTGTGTCATTTGTGTACAGACGAATTACTGTCAATGCTTTCTTGTTCTCCAGTGACTTTATGGGCGGCCCCTGCCTGTAGTAACAGACCTTTCAAACTAGCAGCTCGGCGAATATAAACAGTTCCTAGCACTATTGCCTGCTAGGCCTATAACATTTGTATGAAACACCGCCATATAAGGGTACGATCATACTGGCTAAAGCACTCTAACAGAGCTGTGCATGAAAAGAGGGCATTTTAGAATAACCAAACATACGCAGGCCGGGATTTTTACAACAGTCACCAAGTGATGTTAATCTCGCGCTCTTTCTGGCATCAGTTTCTGGAGTAAAATGCTTACAGATGTCAGTATATTGATTGCAGAAAATGTTCAGACCCGCAAAGCCCTGGGGCCCACGTCTTAGTAATTTCTGCTGTTTATGTAATTTCAGCGCAGCACGTCACTGAAAAGTTATTTATCTAAGGGAACTGTGGCCAAATTCGGGGGGGGGGGGCGGGCGGTTGCGTCTGCCAGTATCTGCAGATGTATTGTTTCCTCCAACGTTTGCTCGTGCCGTCTGTGGTTTTACTAGATTACTACGCGGACACCGGACAAAAATGTCAACTATCTATATTATTTTGTGTGTTTTCTCTCTCTGTGCGCTCTGGTTTTATATTTTTTTACAGCCCTTTTCCTATTATGCATATTATGGGCCATTGTCTACATCAATAAAAACTAACCAGGAGTCTCGTGACGCATCTGGAATTTAAATTAACGTGAGCAGGAATCCAGACTGAGGCGGCCCCCTGGACATCACCCTTCATATTCTCCATGTGCCATTGCGGTTCAGTCTTTATTTTGCAGTCGTTTAGCAGGGCGGTGATTTTCAGGGCCAGTGCGACTGCCTCCCCATGGCAGGGAGAGATATAACTGACAGGATCATCCCTGTTTAAGTGTCACTTGTATGCCACTGATATATAGGCAAAAGCGTCTTGATTAGGGCTGAGCCACCACTATGAACGTACATTATGATGAGTCTTTCAGTGACCGACTTGCGCACTATGCATACATTTCCTATGTGCAGTATGGCACAGTCTTCTACAGGTGCCATGCATCTTACAATGAAAAGGGTTGCATCCCTAATGTTGAATATTGTTGGTATGTATAATATACCTGTAGTTTTATGCTGTGGACTTATAATATTACTGTGTCTGTTGCATGGTTTATTGCGAATGTAATTTTCAGTACTTGATTTTAGTATTTCGTCTTTTCCTTTCTTCCTTTTCTTCTTTCTCCTCTGTTCCTTCTCTTATATATAGTGTTTGCAATTAGTTTATGATTGTTAAGTATGCTTTGACTTTAATTGACTATGTGCATGATTAACGGGTCACTGATTGTCATATTTTGCATTTTTGTTCTTGTTAGCTGTTATGACAATAAAAATGTAAAGTTGAAAAGGAAAAAATATATTTTTTTTAAAAACGAAAAGGGTTGCTTTAATATGCTCACAAACAATGCCAACCTGGCCCTTTATTGACCATAACCCTACACAACCAAACTCCCCTAAATTCCCACACTACTGAAACCCAAATGACCTGTAGCTCATGTTTTATCTACGGGGTCAGAGCCCATACCTGCTTGCCCTGTCCACAGCGCACTGTGAGAAGGAGACGTGTGACCTAGGCATACTTTCAAACACACAGGCGCTCAGGCATCCATTGTTCTCCAACATCGGGCAACACCTAATGGAGTGGATCCACTGGGCACCAGGATTCGATGCACTCCCCCAATGTAATGGCGCCACTGTGTACAGTAAACACTGCTGACTGGGACGTGTTTTGTTTGTATCTATTGTTATTTACTATTTCCTGTCTTTCAGATGTACATCATAGCGCCGTGCCATGTTGTATGCAGTACCCTACTCTCAGGCACTGGCCAGAAGGGCCACATGTGACGCCTAACAAACAATGTGCAGCTTTTTTTTTTACTGTTTGGTTTACAAAAAAACCTTAACAAAGAGAAAAATAGTAAAACAATACATATCATTAAAAGGATCAAGACAACTTCTACAAATTCAATAAAAAAGTAAAT
The DNA here is from genome assembly GCF_040938575.1 of Ambystoma mexicanum. Classification (NCBI taxonomy): domain Eukaryota; kingdom Metazoa; phylum Chordata; class Amphibia; order Caudata; family Ambystomatidae; genus Ambystoma; species Ambystoma mexicanum. The sequence goes on along the minus strand of NC_090922.1, from coordinate 1,088,256,898 downwards.
ACACCAATCATAAACATGACACATTTAAAACATCCACCTAAAATCAGCATCATTGTTTCATAGAATTACTAAAAAAATCTTGATTTATCCCTATTAATAAAACCAGATTAATTCAAGAAGTATAAATCGGCAATAAATCATACTACCCTATGCATACAGATTCCATTATAGGTTCGCAGGCAAATATTAAATTACATCACTTTAACCCAAGTTCTAAGACTTCAAAAAAAGATGCAACAGCTATCCCATCAGAAATGTTATAAATACTAACACATTGTCGCCATAAGGATTTTTCCAACCATTTTATGGAGTATAATAGTTTCCCCATCAAAATGCCCCTCTGTGTCTTTAGAGCATCGCCTTCCAGCAATTAATACTTGATTGTTTCAAAGGCATCTTTTCCGCCTTGGGTCCTCTTCCTTCGGGTTCCTGCGAGGCAAAAAACCTTGGTGTCATCTTCGACTCCACTCTCTCTTTCTCTCCTCAGATCTCGGACTTAGCCAACAAGTCCCACTACCAGCAGCAGCTCCTCAAAGGAATTTTCCCTTTCTCACTTCCCCCCAGAAACTCACTGTCTCCAGAGCCCTGGTTTTCTCTAGGCTGGACTACTGCAACAGCCTCTTTCTCAATCTGCCTTCCTCTACTCTCCGCCCTCTGCAACTAATCAAGAACAGGACTGCGGGAAATATCCTTGGCCTCAAACCAAGGGACCGTATCTTTCCAGCACTGAAATCTCTACACTGACTCCCAGTGGCTGCAAGGATCAAATTCAAGACCCTTTGCATTGTCCACAAGGCTTTCTGAGGCCTGGGCCCGCACTACATCGAACGCTTTCTTCCAAAATACCTTCCTTCTTGAGCCCTTTGCTCAGCTTCCTCCAACTCACTAAGGGTTAGATGCTTCTCCCGGCAGAGAGCGGGGGTTAGGTCTCTCCCCTCTGCAGCTGCTTCCCTCTGGAATGACCTCCCTGTCCCTCTGAAACTTGAGCCAGACCACCTGAAGTTCCGGGAGCAGATCAAAACTTTCCTCTTCTCCTCTGCTTTCTCCCTCTCCCTCCCCTGCTGATCTACCTGTCTGCTGTACCGACTGGTTGCTTGGCCACCCTCAGAGTCTCACTGGGTACCAGGATCTTTCTTGATCAGTCACCCTTGCACTGCCTCCGGACCTACCACTTACTTAGGGGCTGTAAATGTAACCCTACAGTCCCTTGTTCTCCTTGCACTACCCAGGGCGGTGCGGCCTTGGCTGCACTAACTCAGAGCATTGCTGCCCTCTTTTCCCCTGCCCTCTCCCTTGCACTTCTCGTTCTTGCACTTGCACAATCTGAACGACACAAGGCCTAGTAATATTGTTTGTCTTGTCCTCCCTCTGTCTTCCCTCCCCTGTCTTGTTGCACTTAAAAACACTTGTATACAGGCGTGTTATAAATTACTTATCATATCATACCACAGAATCAACATGAGACTTCAGTTGAGGAAATTACTCTTCTCTTCAGCAAAACCTCTTTAGTTAAAAGCAGGTTCCAACTTAACCTTAGCAGCAACGAACGTTGATTTGGAAATTGATTTAAAAAGTTGGGATCATGCCACGCTTTTTATGTTAATGTGAAAGATGGTTCAATGATGGATACTCATGGAATCGGTCAACTGTCTCACACCAATCTCTGTCATATAATGTATTCTTCACTTTATCAGTATTTGTCAATAATCCATTCCACAATTCTTAGCAATGGATACAGCCACATCACTGATTTTACCCACATGTACCTTTGTAACCATAAACGCTTCCAGAACTTCGTAAAGTGAATCATGAATAGGATTAATCAGTTTCCTAAACAAAGCTAGAAGTCTCAGGCGCACACGTGCACCGAGCGGAAGGAGGCCCAACTCAAATCTAATGGCAGATACTAGAATGGAATTTGAGATGTTTATAACCCTTCTCCACAATAAGTCTTCTATAGTGTCCAGCCACTTAAGAATGGCAACAGGCTCGGGGCGTGGCCTGGAGCACCGACGATGCCGATGCTCCCTTGATGGCCTCCATGGGACGCCCGCTGCTCCACTGATTAAAAGCGGCCGTAATGCTGTACCGGCTGAAATAAACCCAGACGAGGCTCCATGAAACCCAGGAGCATAGGGGGTCCCGTTCTTCGGCGCCACTATATCATATGCAGCGAGGCGCAGGTGAAAATCTCTTGCCGCCCCCCTGCCCGCTGCCTGGCGGCTCCAAAATGGCGGACAGAGCGCTGGTGACCGAGAAGAGCTGAGGAGAGAGTGAGTGGAGGAGGGGCATCCACCCTCATGAGACCCCCCATCGGGCCCCTGCCGTCGGAGAACCCCCATACTCAGCCCTAGTGACCTAACCTGAGAGGCTGCGGGGAACCCGCACCAGCCTCGGCTTGGCCAGGAAGAAGGGGCTGGGGGACGCCCTCGCGCTGCCGTCACAGCCCTGCCTGCGCCCCGATGAAGCGTTCCGGACCAGCGCCAGGAAAGCGGAGCTCCCGCTGAAGCACCCTGGGTCCTGAGAGCGGCCGGAGACGAGGTGAGTGTGAGGAGGGGCACCCATCCACCTCAGACCTCTCAGCGGTCCCTCGCCATCAGTGGGCCCCCACACACAGCAGCGGACATCCCGTAACTCGCAGGAGGGGCCAGAGGCGTTCTCGCTCTGCCCCCACAGCCTCGCCTGAATACACACTGCGCCAGAGCAGGGAGCTGGGTGAACACTCCCCCGCAGGGCCATCCGGCCTCCCAAAACAGTGATCCTCCAGAAGCTTGTGCAGCAGCATCCCCTGGGAACCGGGAACTCTGGCTGGCAACCATCGGAGCTCCAGGAGAGATGCAAGCTTCGCAGGCTCCGGAGGGTAAGGCAGCCCAGGCCCTTGGCACCTTCCCCAGCAAGCAATGGGTGCCCTCCGCCCTCCACCTAGGGGCTTGCCCCGTATCCCCCCTCCAGGCGCTGGTGGAACTGCTGATCTCCCCTCCCCTATATTACCAGCCCCCGTCACCCCACAAGGCTTGGTAGCCTATGAGATCTCCACTGCATCAGGGCCTCGCAGGGGAGAATTGGGAGAGCACGCTGAAGGGAGCGGAACCTACTACCCCCTTTCAGAACACCTTCTGAGCGGCAACAAAGAAGGGGAAGTCCAGTGGCCAGCAACATTCCACCTCCCTGATCTGCCTGGATATCTGCTGGGGCGCCCCGGCCCACGCCTTGAGAGCCCCTTATCCTGACCCACTTCCAGAGGGAACAGTGAACTCCCTTATAAGTGACCCCAGCCTCCATATCTGCATCTGGCCTTTTACTCAGTTTGAAAGCCCCGGGTGACACTGAAACTATTACGGGGGAACAAACATCTGTTTGCAGATAAAGGCAAAAGAAAAAGGAATGGTTGTGGTAATTAAAGGATGGTCCTAATTGTTTGGCACTAGATGATGAACTGCTCTGGCCCTCTGGTCATACACCCAATGCCCTACCTGTAATAGAAGAGAAGGGGGTTGTATCTTGGGTTGCCTGGCTGTGGAAAGGAGGTGTTTTGATGCCTGTCTGGGAGGGAGAGGAGTGGAAACTAAATTAGGCTCTCTGCATGTGGTTGTCTGTATACCACGTGCAGTGCTGACACCAACAGCCTGTAAAGGGGATAGGAGGGAAACCAGCAAGGTGGTGAATTGATATGAGAGGGGGATTAGATCTCGTAGTGATGAACCAAACAGTTTTGGCTAACATGTACAGGTTGGAGACATTGGGATTTCTGTGATTGATCCTTTATTCACCCTAGTACCTCAAAGCTCGTTGCATGCAGGTGGTTGTCCAACTAAAGAGGGAAGAAAAATCTAAAAAGTATAGTTTTTCAGCAAACTGTTTTGCTTTTTTCTTAAAACCCCACAGTCCCACTAGTTCATGTGGTGTGCTGAAAACCCATGCTTCTCTGGGTTTTAGGGTTCAGTTTGGCGGTACCCCCTCTTGGTCTTGGGGATTTTGTGTGGTGTTGTGGAGAAGCCACAACAGGTCTGGTCGACCGGTTTCGATGGTTATGAGTAGTTATTGACCATCTTCTTCAGGACACAAAGAGTCTTCATGTGGTGATCAAAACTTGCAGAGGAAAATGCTGCGATTCATTTGGAAGGGGAAGAAAGCCAGGATCCCCAAAAGCACGATGCTGGGAAACTCAATACTTAGCGGCTTGGGGGTCCCAGACCTACAGAATTACCAGATGGCAGCCCAACTGGCCTACATTCAGGCGTGGCAAACAATCACTAATCGCCCCAGGTGGGTGGACCTGGAACAATCACGCTTAGCCCTCCCCCTAAGCTTTCTGCCTCACATCCCTCCAGCGATAAGACGGCAATGGCAAGGACTATTGTTAGCTACAAAACACACTATTGCCGTATGAGATAGAACCCTGAAGCAAAAGAAGATCCCAAGAGGACTTAGTCCCTCGTACCCGGTGTTCCTGAACCCAGCCTTCTCACCCGGAACAGCTCCCCAGAGTTTCAAAAACTGGATTGCGGGGGGGCTGGAGACTGTCGGGCAGCTTTTCAAGGGAGGACAACCGCATACCTATGAACAATGCAAGGAAATCTTCCAACTGAAGGAAAAAGCCAGGTTTACATACCTCCAACTGTGCCACTGGTGCTCCCACCCGCAGACATGCCAGGCAGGGACTCGCCCTCCCACAGCCATAGAACTAACTCTTAAGGATTTACCAACCTGGGGCAGGATCTCCGTGCTATACAAGCGCCTCGAGAAAGACTTTCTCATCTCCAGGTCTCGATCCATGGCACAATGGGAAGCAAACCTGGGCCAACCCATAGAGGACCAAGCTTAGGTGGACATTTGGACCCGCGCTCAATCGTCATCCTTATGCGTCACAAATAGGGAATGCGCCTACAAGATCCTACTGCGCTGGTACTATCCCCTCTAAGACTTCACCACATGAACCACACGCTGGACCCGGCCTGCTGGAGACGATGCGGCCAAATAGGATCCTTCTTCCACATGTGGTGGACCTGCCCAAAGTCCAATGCTTCTGAAGACAGTGCTTGGCGGCTATCGCTGAAATCACGCAAACAATACTGCCTTTAGACCCCAAACCCATTCTCTTGGGCCTCCCGGTCCCCTGGACCTACCCAAGAACAGGTCCCAAAGCCAAACCTCTGTCCCAATGCTTGCTGGCAGGTAGAATTGTGGTGGCCCGCACATGGAAATCCGCAGAGGGCCCCCTCCTGCCCCTCTGGTGGATGAAACTATGGGATGTGCTAATTGCAGAGAAGGTGACAGCAGCTTAGGCAGGTCTCCTCCACCACTTTTGAAACATTTGGAACCCTGTTCTTGACTTTGATCGAGACTTCCCAGCTCTGACTTACAACCCCCAGCTGGCCAGGAGGGTCCTGGAGAGCGGAGATGCCCCACAGGAACAGGAATAAGGAGGGGGACCTTTAAGGGGACCGATAAACCTAAGGAGGATGGGAATAGTGAAAAGACCTGCTTTGACAGTAATGCATATTAAGTATTGATAAAAGTTGGTACTGTTATTACCCTGCCATGTTCAAAATTAAACATATTTAAAAAGGAATGGCAGCAGGCTGTAATTCTAAGTCATATACAAGTTTGGGTGCAATCTTGCCTTCATAAAAGTCAAGTGCGGGCTTGATTGAGAATCTGCCAAATTTCCGATCGATCTTAACCAATTGGTTAGACAAAGCAGAGAATTTTTGTTTCAAAATTTCATGAACTTTTTTAAGACAGACTGGGCAGAAACATGTAATCACAAATAAGTAAGACTATGTGAACACTCTATTGGAGTCTTCTCTAAGAACGACCAACAAGACACCCGCTTCCTCCCCCTCGACAACAGCAGGATCTTCGTTTTACTAGGATTGATCATCAATCCATTAACCTTGGACTAGTTTGAAAAGCCCTCGAGGATTCTCTGCAGGCCTATCCGGATGTTGTCGAAGAAGATGAAATCGTCAGCATATTCAATACTTGGGAGAGTGAAATTGCCCATTTTCAGTGGAACAAAAGCTATCTTGTTCAGATGTTCATCAATTTCGGAGAAGTAAAGGTTGAACAGGCAGGGGGGCAACACGCACCCCTGTGTGAGCCCCACATGAGCCTCAATCCTCTGAGACAAAACTCCTTATTTATTTAGTCTCACTGACAGCAATGTTAGTGTGCAGACCAATTAACAGACTCAGTAGACCCCTCGGCATTCCACACTTTGGCAGTTTGGACCAAAGTCTATGATTCACACTGTCAAATGCTGCAGAGAGGTCTACTGAGGCAACAGATGTTTGTCCCAATGACTGCTCCCATGCCCGTTCCTGGATTGCCCTGAGAATTAAGCCGGTCGGTTGCTCGAGTGGCCTTTCCGAAACACATTTTTCAATTTATGAAGCCTGTGTGTTGAAACCACCCATTGTTCTAGGTCATGGGTGCACAACATACGGCCTGCGGGCCAGTTGTAGCCTGCCATGCTGTTTTTTCTGGCTCGCGAGGCACAAAGACTTTCCTAATGGAGGGCAGGCCCGCAAGCAGCATCGGCCGCCCTCCATTAGGAAAGTCTTTGTTGTCTTCCGGGCCGGACAAAACACTGGCCGTCATTGGCTCAGCACACATGCACCACGTCACTCCTACGAGCCACATAGTGCGTGTGTGCTGCACCAATGGAGTGCCAGCACTACGGCTGGCGTGGCCAGTAAGGCATGATGCCGGAAGGCATTTCAGCCTTGCTTGCCACGCCAGCCGTAGTGCGATTCCACTTACCTCGCCAGCGTTCCAGCTTACCTGCCTTCCAGCACGTCTCCGGTAAGTGGTCTGTGTGTTTGTGTTTGTGTGTCGGGTCTGTTCTGCTGTATGTTTGTGTTGAGTATGTTGAGATGGGGGGCTGGGGGGGGTGTCAGATATGTATGAATGTTTGTTTTTGAGTGTTTGTGTTGTGTATGTTGAGATGGGGGTGGGGGGCATGTCGGATGTGTATGAATGTTTGTTTTTGAGTGTGTTGTGTATGTTGAGATGGGGGGTGGGGGGCATGTCAGATGTGTATGAATGTTTGTTTTTGAGTGTTTGTGTTGTGTATGTTGAGCTGGGGGTGGGGGGCGTGTCGGATGTGTATGAATGTTTGTTTTTGAGTGTTTGTGTTGTGTATGTTGAGATGGGGGTGGGAGGGCATGTCGGATGTGTATGAATGTTTGTTTTTGAATGTTCGTGTTGTGTATGTTGAGATGCATGTATGGGTGCATGCTTCAGAGTTTGTGTGCTGAGTTGGGGGTTTGGGTCTGTATGGGTGCATGCTTGAGAGTGTGTGTGCTGAGTTGAGGGGTGGGGGGTCCGGGTCTGTATGGGTTCATGGTGTATGCTTGAGAGTGTGTGCTGAGTTTTCGGATCTGTATGGGTGCATGTTTGAGAGTGTGTGTGCTCAGTTGGGGGGTGGGGGTTCGGGTCTGTATGGGTGCATGTTTGAGAGTGTGCTGATTTGGGGGGGGTGGGGGGTTCGGGTCTGTATGGGTGCATGTTTGAGAGTGTGTGTGCTGAGTTGGGGGGTGGGGGGTTCGGGTATGTATGGGTGCATGGTGTATGCTTGAGAGTGTGTGCTGAGTTGGGGGGGTGGGGGGTGGGGGGTTCGGGTCTGTATGGGTGCATGTTTGAGAGTGTGTGTGCTGAGTTGGGGGGTGGGGGGTTCGGGTATGTATGGGTGCATGGTGTATGCTTGAGAGTGTGTGCTGAGTTGGGGGTGGGGGGTTTGGGTCTGTATGGGTGCATGTTTGGGAGTGTGTTTGCTGAGTTGGGGGGTGGGGGGTTTGGGTCTGTGTGGGTGCATGTTTGAGAGTGTGCTGATTTGGGGGGTGGGGGGTTCGGGTCTATATGGGTGTATGTTTGAGATTGTGTGTGCTGAGTTGCGGGGTGGGGGGTTCGGGTGTGCATGAATGTTTGTTTTTGTATGTTTGTGTTGTGTATGTTGAGATGCATGTATGGGTGCATGCTTCAGAGTTTGTGTGCTGAGTTGGGGGTTTGTGTCTGTATGGGTGCATGCTTGAGAGTGTGTGTGCTGAGTTGGGGGTTGGGGTTTCGGGTCTGTATGGGTTACTGGTGTATGCTTGAGAGTGTGTGCTGAGTTGGGGGGTGGGGGTTCGGGTCTGTATGGGTGCATGTTTGAGAGTGTGTGTGCTGAGTTGGGGGTGAGGGGTTTGGATCTGTATGGGTGCATGTTTGAGAGTGTGCTGATTTGGGGGGTGGGGGGTTTGGGTCTGTATGGGTGCATTGTGTATGCTTGAGAGTGTGTGCTGAGTTGGGGGGTGGGGGGTTTGGGTCTATATGGGTGCATGTTTGAGAGTGTGCTGATTTGGGGGGTGGGGGGTTCGGGTCTGTATGGGTGCATGTTGGAGAGTGTGTGTGCTGAGTTGGGGGGTGGGGGGTTCGGGTGTGCATGAATGTTTGTTTTTGTATGTTTGTGTTGTGTATGTTGAGATGCATGTATGGGTGCATTCTTCAGAGTTTGTGTGCTGAGTTGGGGGTTTTGGGTCTGTATGGGTGCATGCTTGAGAGTGTGTGTGTTGAGTTGGGGGGTGGGGGTTCGGGTCTGTATGGGTTAATGGTGTATGCTTGAGAGTGTGTGCTGAGTTGGGGGTGTGGGGGGTTCGGGTCTGTATGGGTGCATGTTTGAGAGTGTGTGTGCTGAGATGGGGGTGTGGGGGGTTCGGGTCTGTATGGGTGCATGTTTGAGAGTGTGTGTGCTGAGTTGGGGGTGGGGGGTTCGGGTCTGTATGGGTGCATGTTTGAGAGTGTGTGTGCAGAGTTGGGGGGTGGGGGGTTCGGGTCTGTATGGGTGCATGTTTGGGAGTGTGTGTGCTGAGTTGGGGGGTGGCAGGTTCGGGTCTGTATGGGTGCATGTTTGAGAGTGTGCTGATTTGGGGGTGGGAGGTTCGGGTCTGTATGGGTGCATGTTTGAGAGAGAGTGTGCTGAGTTGGGGGGGTTCGCGGTTCGGGTGTGCATGAATGTTTGTTTTTGTATGTTTGTGTTGTGTATGTTGAGATGCATGTATGGGTGCATGCTTCAGAGTTTGTGTGCTGATTTGGGGGGTTCGGGTCTGTATGGGTGCATGTTGGAGTGTGTTTGGGGCATAGTGTTTGGTTGAGGGGGGGCCATGGGGCATAGTGTTTTGTTGGGGGTGAGGGGGCCATGGGGCATAGTGTTTGGTTGGGGGTGGGAGCCATGGAGCATAGTGTTTGGTTGGGGGTGAGGGACAGGGGGCATAGTGTTTGCTTCAGGCGTGGGGGCCATGGGGCATAGTGTTTGGTTGGGGGTGAGGGGGCCATGGGGCATAGTGTTTGGTTGGGGGTGGGAGCCATGGGGCATAGTGTTTGGTTGGGGGTGAGGGACAGGGGGCATAGTGTTTGCTTGAGGCGTGGGGGCCATGGGGCATAGTGTTTGGTTGGGGGTGGGAGCCATGGGGCATAGTGTTTGGTTGGGGGTGAGGGGGCCATTGGGCATAGTGTTTGGTTGGGGGTGAGGGACAGGGGGCATAGTGTTTGCTTGGGGGTGAGGGGGCCATGGGGCATAGTGTTTGGTTGGGGGTGAGGGAGCCATGGGGCATAGTGTTTGGTTGGGGGTAAGGGGGCCATGGGGCATAGTGTTTGGTTGGGGGTGGGAGCCATGGGGAATAGTGTTTGGTTGGGGGTGAGGGGCAGTGGGCATAGTGTTTCCTTGAGGCCTGGGGGCCATGGGGCATAGTGTTTGGTTGGGGGTGGGAGCCATGGGGCATAGTGTTTGTTTGAGGGTGAGGGGGCCATGGGGCATAGTGTATGGTTGGGGGTGAGGGACAGGGGGCATAGTGTTTGCTTGGGGGGTGAGGGACAGGGGGCATAGTGTTTGGTTGGGGGTGGAAGCCATGCGGCATAGTGTTTGGTTGGGGGTGAGGGGGCCATGGGGCATAGTGTTTGGTTTGGGGTGAGGGGGCCATGGGGCATAGTGTTTGGTTGGGGGTAGGAGCCATGGGGCATAGTGTTGCACTCCAAGAGTGAACTCAATAATAAAGCTAAAACAGGCACAGTTAGGAGATGTACATCCTTTGCTTTTTTGAGGAAACCTGACTCAACGAAGGCCATACTCCTCTTGGGCAACCCAAACAGCAAACTATAGCAGTCCAAAATAACGGAATGTCCAATCAAGGGTCAATAAAATATATATAATTTAATTAAACAGACGATATACAATAACTACATTGAAATAAATGATAACAATGGAAAATGTGTAGTACAAAATGTAAGTTTGAAATGCAATAGAAATCGTTACCCCTCAAAAACATATTCTTTTTCCATGTGTTTAATACAAATTGGGGGTTGAAAAAGCCTCCTGGCATGTCCCGCCTACTGCCCCGCTCACTTTTACTTTTAGGCCCACTATAGCCCTCATGTAAGGTACTTTCGGCCCTCTGTCAAAATCAGTTGTGCACCCCTGTTCTAGGTGTAACAGAACCACAGAGGCAAACATTTTACAATCGGCATCTATCAGTGAAATAGGCTGATAGTTCTTCAGGTCAGATCTGAGATCATGCTTATAAATGGGGACCATGTTAGCCAATTGCCAAGATTCTAGAAATGATCCAGACCTGTTTTAATCTCAATTGGATTCACCCAGTCCACATTAGTTAATTCGCAGATTGCATTCAATTTTCCTCATTGTTTTTAGAGCCATAAAGCTGCTGAAAAATGTTTACCCACTTTGGCTCTGAGACCGCATTTAGTTACATATAGGAAAATTAATCTCCTGGCAATTAATCATTGCCCAAAATGCCAGAGCGTCCCTTTTTAGCAATATTTTCAGCATTAATTCTGCATCCTTCTACAACAGAATAGCCCAGGGAGATATGCAAACATTTTTGTAATGTTGCTTTAATTTTTTCTCTGCCAGGAGTTTGGTTACATTGTCACTCAGACATCTTTTAATTGCTTTAATTGGTCTCCATATTTTGCTTTTTCTTAAACCAGAACAGCATTATATGCATTTTGGCAGCAAGCAGTCTTCCTATTAAATTTCACCACGCAATTACCAAAGGTGTGGTTATTCAATTCAGATATAAAAGAATCAAACCTTTGGGAAATATAAAAAAGACTTTCTTCTTCCACTCCAAGTTACTATGCTTCATTACATCAAACAGAGCATGGTTTAATATCTCAATATTCTTGGGAGACCAATAAATCTGAGTCCCTCTTGAATTTGTTCTTAAGTCTACTAGAGTACCCAGGAATGGAGGACTTCAAGTTACAGGAAATGTAGCTATTACAAACGAGTGGTCACTCCACTCATTACATTGAATCTGTAAACTCTGACAGTTACAAAAGTCTGTTTCAACAAACATATAATCTAGGGTAGACTTACTATTTCCCCATTGTCGTGTTGCATTAGCTACCACATTGCAAGGAGCCCTACCATTCAGGGCTGTTAGCCCTACAGAGAGCATTGCTAGAAGCCACTTTCTGTCAGCTCGTGTTTTTGCATCTGAACTCACCATGTCTTTCATTATTTCCAACGGGTCATCCTCGATTTGTGGGATTAAACAGTTTGCATTCAGGTCCCCAGCAAGAAAGATGTTCCCATTTTTGCTGTGACTTTACCAATTATGAATACGCGGCAGAGTACTTATTTAGAACTCATCTAAATCTGCTACCTGGTATGCCAGTAAACATTCATAAACAAAATATTTAAGGAGAGTTCTAGGTTGGAAACTGAAATGACCAAAACATCAAAAGGGAGGATTGGAGCATCTCAAAGGAAATACTCCTAGTAGATGTAAATGCTGTTATGGGCCTCCTGAGGGTCTACCCCCTACTTGGTTTGGCTGTTTGGGAAAAAAACATGGAATCCGTCAATCACTGGTGGATCTAAGAACCAGATCTCCTGTAACATCAAACATTTACAATCAGTCAGATGTTTAATTAGTTGAACATTGGCAAACAGTTGCTGTTTCCCTCTAGAGTTCATGAGATGTTTATATCAGACTTACTGTTTTGTGCTACATTGTCATGGCATGTGTCATGAAGCAGATCTTTCCCAAAGAGCGGATGTAACTGCAGCCCAATTAATATTTTTTGTTTTGCATCGTTCTGTGGTTGCCAGTACTCTTACGTCTCTTGGGCACTGACCCACTAAATTCTGGGTAATTGTATACTCATTCCTGTCAGCCCCACTTCAAATCATGTAATGTCAAAACTAAGATTATTTAGTTTCCCTTGTTCAGAAAATACCATATTGAATACCAATCTAGACCAAGAGTGCAAAATACAACTATCCATGGTCTTTCTGTCTGAAAACTCTACCGTCCACATCAACAGAGGACAGTAAACTCAGAGATAGAATCTTGGAACAGATAGTTAATATATTGCTACGGATTAAGCATATAGGATGATTCCCACACAACAAGCTTGTCATCTTTAGTTTGGGTACTCGCACAGACTCATTTTATTTTACCCTGAGAGAGCTTGACAGAGACTTATTGGTGGTCAAAATACTTTTGTCCCTCCCAACCTCTAAGCCTACATCGATGTTCCTAGCTTGTCTTAGGACACTATGTGATTTATTGCTAGTGGAATCCGTTAGCGAGCTACCCATGCTAGTTGAGGGTCCCTTTACACTGTTCCTTGTTATTAAATCTGTAAAACTCCTTTTTCTGGGTCGGTACCAATCCTAACAGTCTTGTTGGCTCACTTTGCATCACCATCTTTGTGACATGATACCTACCCAAAAAGACGGTCTACATCATTAGTCAATGTAGAAAACATGGGTACAGGAGGGCACCTCTGCTCATATTAATTCACCAATGCATGATTTCCCCCTTTACCCCTGGTTCAACAGCATTTTGACCGATACTGCGGACATGAAAATTGATGTTCTTCAGTGAGCAGGGAACATTTTGAGTCCTCTCTGGGCCCAGTATAGTGGATGGACAATTTAGGAATACTCTGTTGCAGCCTGGAACTGAATCACAGGCAATGAGCCATCATTTTGGGCCAAGCATTTGAAATCTGAACCCTCTAATATCCTTGCGCCAGCAGGTTGTGAGTCTTGGCTAGAGAAAAAACTGGGCCCTGTACATTTGATAAAGTTAGAGCCTGGTCTGTTTGGTTGCCCATATCTGAGGTTTAGCGTAAATTAGGTGGTTAATACAGGCCCTACTAAGAGTGAAGGTTGGATCCCATTTGCATGGTTTCTAGAAGAGGAATGATGGGCTGTACAGGTGGTTCACCATCCCACTCCCCGAGTACTTCTGCTATTGGGGTCATAGCCTTGTGGACCTGTCTCTTAGGGTTCTGCCTCCGGGTGGGCTACTGTCTCTATTTGTTACTTGCACCTTGGTCACAACACCTTCAATAATAACATCAGTGTCTGGATTATCGTCCAGTTCAATAGTTTTATTACCCACAATAATATCTCTGTTAGCAGTTTGTAATAAGAACAAGGTCCCCAAAACAAGAGAGGTGTCCTCATTAACCTCTACCTCATAATCAATCACAATAAGCACTGAGCTAGGTCCTGGGTGTTTTTTTTATTTATTTACTTGTTAACAACTTTATTTTTTCTAACACTTGGTAAACGGTTAATTTTCATTACAATGGGCCTCATTACAAGTTTGCTGGTCTGGTAACTACAGTACCGGTAAGCTTGCTGGTACCATAGTTACGGGACTGGCAAACCACGAGTTCTGCTCGCGGGTGCCTTTCACCCGCTAAGTTGGACCTGGCGGGCGGTACGGCACCCGCGAGCAGAGCATTTTGGATGCACCAGCACCATTCTGAATGGGAATGGGGAGTAAAAGTTTCCAGCCCCTGGCAATGGGGAAATACAGGGTCCGCCAGGGTTGTAATGGCCCTGTATTTCCCCATTGCCAGGGGGTGGAAAAATTCGCAAGTTTGGTGGCAGCCTGCCATTTTACCAGCAAGGCTACCGCCAAACTTGTAATGAGGCCCAATATGTACTTGCATATCTTGTACAATACAGCCACTTTCCAAGTATAACATACAAAACAAAATCAGTGCCCCCTAAGGACACAACTAACATATACAGCTACAGTTAGACATTTCCGAGAGATACAAGCAAAAATCTTGCCATATATCTTCAGGGCGATTCACTACACTTGAACGTTCGACATAGAGTTCCTCTGTATTATTCGCCCATACCATATCATGTAACCAGTCTGAGAGCCTAGGTGGACGTTTCCATGTGCAGCGCATCAAGATGTCTTTTTTGGCCATTAACAGTCCCAGATTCAATAGTCTATGCTGAGGTATGGCCAGCCTCCCCGTAAACCCCAACATACAGTCCACCACTGTGAGGTCCAGCTGCTGCCTCAGCATATCATTCATTGCTTGAAAGACATTCCCCCATCACCCCGCCAGACCAGGGCAACTACACAACATGTGGAGTAGGTTTCTTTAGAATCCCGAAATCTGGGGCATTTCCGGTCCTCATCGGGTGCGAATTACATAATTCTCGCTGGGGTATAATATAGCCTATTCAGCACTTTAAAGTGTATCAGTCTGTATTGTGTAATAATTAAGACAGTTTTATAAAGCCTGCAACTATTCACCCATTGCGCGTCTGGACACTCCGCCCCGAGATCTGCTTCTCACCTTGTCCTAACATTTGTTTCCTGTGTTGTACCCAAGCTTGTGCCAGCCTGTATAGTGCTGATATTGAGCTTTTCTCTCTTCCTGTAAGTGACAGAATATATGTCAGGGTAGGATGTGCAGGTGGTTTGTTTGGAAAAAATGGGCATCTCGCCGCCACCGCCGCTTTAAGGCGGTGATAATAAAACATTTGTAGCATCGTATCCCCAAGGTGCGGTTTCAAAACTCCCACGACACAACTACACCAGATACAAACAAGTCCCCCCTGTCATAAGGCCAGTGTTTCCCCAGCTCCTTTTTGCACCTTTATCTTTGGTGGGTTCTACCACCGACATCCCCATAAGGGCAAATTCCTATCATATGGCGCTACTTCACCCATCCAAGTGTTCAGCCTACCCCACGCATCACATGTTGCCCCCACTGGGTCTAAGCAGTGCATGCAACAGTATCTATTTCTGGCCCGGAGTAATATCATAGGGCCAGGGCCCACGCGCAGTCTTTCAAGACGCGTGTGTGGAATGTCAATGCTCCCAGATAACCAGTAGACAGCATAGTTACGTGTGCAGTTAAATAGTATAGTTCAAAATCGGGAGCGGTCACTCTCCTCTTCTCAAACGTTTTTGCCAAGTGTTGTCAATTCATCTAGATCTGTCCATTTCAAAGAAATGAGGAGCAAAGTCCTGTTGACTCGGAAAAGAAACCCCTCCCTGGCCACAGGTATATTATGAAATAAATCTAGGAGTTTGGGCAAAATCGTCATCTTAATCAATGCTAGGCAGCCCATGAGTGACAATGGCAGTTGTTTCCATTTGCTAAGCTTAGTCCTCAGCTTTGCCATGTATGCTCCAAGGTTCAGTTCAAATGTCAATGAGTGTGTGCGCGCCATGCTTATCCCTAGGTACCTGAAGTCTTTGTCGGCTCGTCGCGGTGCGTCTTCTAGTCTACCTGTAGCCTCGTTAAGGAGAACATCTGACTTGCTGTTGTTGAGCTGAATGCCCAAATATCTGCCAAAGTCAATCACTGTTTCTAGTAAACATCGCAAGTGTCTCTCTGGGTCGCTCACATACAGCGAAATGTCATCTGCATATAAAGAAATTGTCTCTGCTTACCCTTGCCCCCCAGTTGTATCCCAGCCTTACGGAACTTGCTACGGATCATAATCAGCTAAAGGTTCAATAATTAACGCAAACATTAGGGGTCAAAAGGGACATCCCTCTCTCAGACCCCCTCCTAGATACAATATAGGGGATAGCACACCATAAGTGCACACACACACATATGGTTGCGAGTACAATAGCACCACCCACAACATGAAACTGTGTCTGAACTCATAATTAGTTAGGACCCTAAACAGAAATGGCCAATAGACCGTATTGAAGGCCTTTTACATAACTAAGGACACTGCCACTGCACTTATGTCTTGTGGGACCTGTGCCAGTATATTATAAAACATTGAGTACTAAATGCCGTCGACAGTCCAGGTATGAATCCTGCTTGGTCCTCATGGACCATGTACGGCATCAAGGGAGTTAGTCTGGTCGCCAGCACTTTTGCTAAAAAGTTTGCATCTGTATTTATTAACGATCCATATTCAGTGGCCGCCTTACCTGGTTCAAGAAGAAGAAGAATTATGGTCTCATGCATTGTGTCGGGCAACATGCCTGTTGAGAGCACTTCCTCCCACACCCGGAGCAGGTGGGGTGCCAGCACATCTCCAAACTCCTTATAAAATTCGGTACTATAGCCATCTGACCCAGGAGCTTTACAATTCAGGTGGTCTTTAATAGCTGTGATTATTTCCTTGACACCAATAGGTATCTCTAGGACTGTTTTAGCTTTGTCAGACAGCAGGGTCCTCTGAATCCCCTTCAAATACTCGTCAATTTCATGGACAGTGGCCTTGCCCTTAGGGGTATAGAGCGACGAATAAAAGTCAAAAAAGACCTTGTTAATATCTGCGTCCATGTGTGCTGTAGATCCATCTTGCCTAGTAATGCATGTGATATGTATAGTCCCCCTCTCAAGGCAAATCATACGGGCCAACACCCTACCCGGCCCGTCTGCTTACCCATATCGCCTGGCTGCTGCTGATTTGTCAAAATATCTCAATTCTCAAGTCCCTTTCTATTTCTTGTGAGGGGCCTTGTGCATATCTTTGTTGTAATACATGCAAGGCGGACTTGTGGCACTCCAATTCCCTCCTTCTACTCCTCAGGACCCCACATTCGGTTGCAATAGCTATCCCCTTTTACAGGTCTGAAAAACTTGCCAAAATGTTGCGTGGAAAGGCACAGTGCCCAAGTTTGTATCGAAGTATATTGCCACTTGCTCTCGCAAATTCACCCCGTAGGTAAGATCTTGCATTGCAGCAGGATTAAACCGGCAGTTTGGCTGCGTTTTGTTGCCCTCTAGCAACTGCAAATTCAACAAAATGGGGGAGTAAGTATGCAGAAGGATGGAGCAGCTCACAACCCTAGTGAGCAGCATACCGGCAAGCAGCCATATATCTATACGCGAATGCATATCGTGCACCAAAGAATAGTATGTATAGTCTCTGCACGTACCATTCAATGCACGCCATACATTGCATAACCCTAGATCTTCCATGTGCAGCAATATGGTGTAAGCAACATTCGAGAAGCCTTGGATGAAGTCGATGTGTGGTCTAATTCAAGATTAAGCATGGTATTAAAATCCCTCCCACAAATTATTGAGGCCAGCGGATATTGTGCACACAGCCCAAAGAGAGCAGTGTAGAAATCTGGGTCGTAAATAATAGGGCCATATACATTGAGCAATAATACCTCCCGCCCACTCAATATGCCATGCACTGCCACAAGTCGGCCATTCTCGTCCAGTTTAGATTTTATACATACAAATGGGATGGATCAATGTATCAGTATAAGTATCATAGCCCCCCTGGCACAGGACAAGTAATTGGTGTCAAATCTGCTAGCGCCCCACCACAGAGCCAGCCGTTCCGTACATGCACCTAGCATGCGAATCTCTTGTAAAAAGAGTATGTTCGCCCACAGCCTATTGGCATAGGCCATCATTTTGCGTGCTTTCACAGGACACCCCAGCCCTCTGACATTCTAGCTAAGCAGATTAATCACTTGCCCGCCCTTTCCGCTCTTGCCATCTAGCCATCCCCGGCTCATTGTATGCTGTAGACCATGCATGGGGTGCGTCCATGTCCAACCAATCCGTCACCAAGTGCATTTTACAACTCCCACCCCAACCTCGAAACCACAACCCCTCCACCCCCTCTTAGCTCCCCGAACTTTGGCCATATAGACAACCCCTCCCCCAATACCAACCACAAACAATACAGACGCACTTGCATGGTGGGGCAAATGTTACCTTGCAAAGTTGGACAATAGTTGCGCGCTTGGGAATCCAAGCGCAAGGATACATATAACTTTATATCAACACTCCAAAACCATGGATACTATCAACACATCTTTAACAGAATCTACTGCTCTCAGCTAGCTCCTGATCATTCCCTCACGTATGATATGATATGACAAGTGTTTCAAGGCGCGACGAGGCAAGGGAGGGGGAACAGGGGAAGACAGATAACGATCCTACTAGGCCAGGTGTCATTCAGATCGCGCAAGTGCATGGGAAGGGGGAAAGGGAAAAGTGCGAGGGTTCAGGGAGAGGGGAAAGTGCAGTACATGGGATAGTAGGATAAGAATAAATAAAACGGCCAGCTTGTGACAAGTGCAAGGTAAGTGCAGGCATAAGTGCAGGTAGGGGAGTGTAGGGATACAGAAACAGTCTCCAGGTGCAGGAGTTGCCAGGGAGGCAGTGCAGGTGAGCAACTGGCGGGGCCTGGACCTGTGAGCACAAAGGGTGGCCATGTAACCAGTGCAGTTTCAGCCAGGAATCAGCAGGTGAAAGGAAGAGAGAAAGCAGAAGCAAAGAGGAAGGTTTTGAGGTGCTTCCGGAACCGGAGATGGTTCTCCTCAAGTTTCAGGGAGGCAGGAAGGCTGTTCCAGAGGGAGGCCCCTGCCAAAGAGAGAGATCTACCACCAACTCGTTGCTTGGAGAAGCGACTGACCCTGAGGGAGTTGGAGGCGGATGAGCGAACAGCTCGGGAAGGAAAATATTTAGGAAGAGAGAGTTGAAGGTATTTCGGCCCCAGCCCCCAGAAGGCCTTGTGGACAATGCAAAGGGTTTTTAATTTAATCCTCGTAGCCACTGGGAGCCAGTGTAGAGATTTCAGTCCTGGAGAGATACGAACCCTGGGCTTGAAGCCAAGGACAAGTCTTGCAGTCCTGTTCTGGATAAGTTGCAGAGAGTAGAGGCAGGCAGATTTAGATAGAGGCTGTTACAATAGTCCAACCTAGAGAGAACCAGGGCTCTGGAGACAGTGTAGAGTATCTCTGAGGAGGTGCAGTAAGAAGTTTGACTTTTTAGAGACCTCAGAGATGTGGGCGGAGAAGGAAAGGGTGGAGGCAAAGATGACCCTTAGGTTCTTAGCCTCGCAGGTGGGGGTAGGAGGAGGGCCAAGGGAAGCCGGCCAGAGAGTGAGGGGAAAGGATGGTGAAGGTGTGCCGATGAGGAGGATCTCAGTCTTGCTGGCGTTCAGACAAAGATAATTGGCGGCACACCAATCTTGAATGGCAGTTAGGCAATCGGAGATGAGAGAGGGAGAGGAGGTGGCCGAGGGGCAGCCTGAAAATGAGTTGAGTGTCATCAGCGTAGCACTGAAAATTTGAGCAGAAAATGGCAATGCAGTGGCCAGGTATTGGTTGCAAAGCCAGGGCGAGAGGTTAGACCCCTGGGGAACACCACAGGTAGAGAGGAAGATAGATGATAGGAAGGACCCAAGTTGGACCTGGGAGGTTCGATCAGAGAGGAAAGAGGTCAGCCAGGTCAAAGCCTGATCAGTGATACCCAGGCTTTCACAGAGATGGTTGAGCAGGATGGTATGGTTGACTGTGTTGAAGGCAGAAGAGAGATCGAGGAGGATGAGGACAGAGGGAATGTTAGAGTCAAGGTTGGAGAGCAGATCTTCACGGATGTTCAGGAGAGCAGTTTCCGTGCTTCTGGCAGCTCTGAAGCCAGACTGGTGGTCATGGAGACAGCCAACATAAATGGAATGAAGGTCAAGCTGAGAGATGGCCAACTTTTCCAGAAGTTTGCCCAGAAAGGGAGTAATGAAAATGGGCGATAGTTAGCTGGACAAGATGGATCAGCTGTGGGTTTCTTGCGAAGAGGATGCATAAGGGAGTGCTTCAGAGGGGAGGGGAAGGATCCTGAGGCAAAGGAGTGGTTGAAAAAATCAGCAAGGGCCAGAGCGAGGGTGTCAATGTGGTCCTTGATGGTTTTAGTTTAACCGGGATGAACCTGTTTTGACGAGGCTTTCATAGATCGGACTTGTCTAGCGACCTCGTCAGGGGAGGAAAGGACGAGAAGGATGGTGGGGGGGTGGCTAAAGGAGGGTCAGCAAGCAGAGATTGAGAGGGGAGTCGAGGGGTGGGTTGGAGAGGGTGGACAGGATGTCCTGGGTTTTTTAAATGAAGTGAGAGGCAAGGGCATTGCAAAGAGCCTGGGATTCAACCGTAGGGTTAGAGACTGCAGCAGGGTTGGCCAGCTACTTGCAGATTTTAAAGAGTTCGGCAGAGTTGTTAGATGCCGCAGAGACACAAGCTTGAATGTGGACTCCCTTCCTGGTGAGGACAGAGTCAGTATTGTCGTTGTAGCAGAGGACAGGCCAGATTGTCAAGTGGCAGTGTTGGGGTAGGCTTGGCTTGGGGGGGAAGAGAGGGAGAGATGAGAGGAGAGGAGGGAGTGATCGCTCCAGGAGCGAGGAGTAGTCAGAGGGATGGAGAGGGAGAGGTCAGAGGAGATCAAGACATCGAGTGTGTGCCCTGCAGAGTGAGTAGTGCCAGAGGGGAGGATGGACAGGGAGAGGGAGTCGCCGAGGTCACGGAAGAGTACAGGGGAGGAACCAGGAGAGTCTAAATGTATATTGAGGTCACTGAGGAGGAGGAGTTGAGTGGTAGAGGCCAGCAGGGAGGAGGAGAGGTCTGCCCACTCAGAGAGAAATGAGGTGATTTGACCAAGAGGCCGGTAGATAGAAGCCACAGTAAGAGAATGGGTAGGTGAGAGAGAAAGCCTACAGACAAGGCATTCAAAAGAGGAGTAGGTCTGAGTGGGAACGATAGAGGCAGGAATCCACTCAGGAAAGATCAGGGCTCCCCTCCCCACCGGACCAGGAGGATCTGGGTGCAGAGAGGATCTTGTAGCCATCAGGGAGGAGAGTGTCAAAGCTCGTGACAGAGCTGGCCGTGAACCATGTCTCAGTAAGACCAAGGACATCAAGGTCTAGTTCTTCAAGGAGGTGGCAGATGTCAGAGGAGTGTTTGACAGCAGAGCGAGAGTTGAGAGTGGCAATATGAAGAAGGTTGCTAGCCTTAAAGACCTTCCAGGGAGGGGTACAGATCTGAGGTACACCCTACGGAGGCGAAAGAACCCTAGGAGGTGCAGAGGAGGAGGAGGAGAGAGAAGGCAAGGTAGCCAAGGGGGGAGAGCAGGGGACAGCAGGAGATGAGAGGAAATTGATGAGGCGAGGGAAGCGCCTATCAAAAAGGGGGAGATTGGCCTGAGGGCCTTTGACCATGACAGTGCCATTTAGGGAGACATTAATGATTACTTTAGAGGAGTCGAAGGAAGCCTTGAGAACTTCGCAGCGAGTGCCACCATTAATGGGAAAGGAGGAGAAAGGACAGAGCACAGAGATCATATGAGGAGTCCATAGATCTGGTGAAGGAACGACAAAGAAGATGTCGGTGAGGGTCTGTCTGGAGGAAGCATTGGAGTAGGTGTCGGCGATACGATAGGCCAATGCCTGCTCTTGCATTTGCTGTTCTATCTTAAATGTCTGTTCCTGCGTTTGCTGTTCTATCTTAAATGGTGGCCGCAGATTACCGTCCCAGGGTGATCCCCAGTTTTTCGCACCTGCAGCTCCTCACCTTTCTCTCAGGTCTGTGGTCCCTGCACCGCATTTGTTTCTGCTCTGGCCCGCCTGTATCCAAGGCCCCACCAGCCTGTCTCCTCCTGACACTAAAGCAGTGTGCCCGGTTTCCTGCACACACCACCTTAGATATACTTTCCCTCTCCCTCACTTCAAGGTGTCACAAGCTCCAATGGCCGTGGCACGCGGCTCATCTAAGGTGGTCCCTGCCCCGGCCGCCTATATATCATGTGTTTTTTCACACACTTGCCGCACTCCATCCTTCTGTTCTCCCCCACCGGGCCATTTCTTCGCTTTCCATACCAGGGACATTTAGGATATTGCACAGCGCAGCGGCCTTCATCGTGCGGCTCCGACGATCAGCTGGGAGTGTGCCATGCTTCTCGCCCGACGCTCCAAGGTCGCTCCGTCTATTAGGCTGTCAATCCCTGCAGGTTTGGCGAGCAGTAGTTGCCAATGGCCAGGGATATTTATAAATCAACGCCCAGTCTGCACAGAGCTTATGCGCGATCCACCTTCTTGGCTCACTGTGCAACAGCAGTCCCAGGTCCTGGGTGTTTGATGTCACCACGATTGCATGCTCTTTCTTGCATAAGACATTGCTGGATATTAGTTAATTGATCACCCATTGCTTCCATCTTCACATTAATTGCTGAGAAAAATAGAGTGTGTGCTTTAACCTCACTCGAAATGTTGTACAAATTGACAAAAGAACTCAGGAACATGTTAAGGGCAGAAACTGTTGGATAGGTTAACCGGATGCGTTCATCCACCTCCCTTAGGGTTGGGTGCATGTTTGACTCCTCTCCCTCGCCATATGATGGCAGAGGAAAAACAGGCCCATCCCTACCGGGCATTATGACCGTTTCCTTTGTTGGATAAGTGTTCATTAATTTTATAAAGTCCGTTGGTGTACCAGCAATAGAAGCATCACAGGTTTGTCGCGTTACACCCTATAACGTTAAATCCTCTTCATAGTCCTCATAGTTGCCAATGTTATCTTGATTTTTTAGAAACAAACTGAATCTGTGTATGCAATCATGCTTAAGCCATTCACCTCACTCAAAACATTAAATGCTTTCCCACCCTTCCAACCAGTCTTGTCAGTAACAGTACTGGTAGTGTTATTATCAGTGTTGTCACTATTGTTTGTCAAGTGAATAGTCTAAAGTAGATGGCCCTCTAATTGGAGCAGCAATTTTCAGTTGAGTGCTTGCTCTATTCACTCTGTAAATAAAAGTCTGTAATCTTTTGCCCAGACAGTGGAGGGCGACAAGGGCCAGGGGAAGCCGAAATTAAAGACCAGTTTATTGATGAGCGCAATCCCTTCATCCTACAAGTCCCTTTTCGATCAATGATGTGGGGGCGCCTCAAGATGCTCATCGCGCAAATTGTCCTTTAAAGCGGCGACCAAGACATCTTCCTGATGCGAAGATCCATTAATAGTTACGCTTGACGCCTCATCAGCCATTCGAATGCCAGATTGGGTACTTAACCCGGAGCATAGCATGATTATTTATAACACCTGCTTGACAATCAGTTATTTTCATGCTTACGTGATGGTTGTTTAATGTGAGAAAAAAACGAGGTAACGGATCACGTTTCCGACGAGTATGTGAGATGTTCCTACTGTAATATTGCAAAAGATCAAAGGGAAAAATCCCTGCAGACTACGTTGCTGTGTTACTTGTTACTTTTCTTGCTTTCTCACTTTCAATCTTTCAAAGAAAGAGTCACTTGTAATGATAAAGCGTGTTCGTTGCAAAAGAGAAAAGGAGAGAGGCCCTGCTGTTTCTCGCATCGCGCCAAAGAGTGTATCTGTGTCAGCCAATATTATACATTTCTACTAAATAGTGTACAGTAATAACTACTGTAAATTTGAAAACAAGACAGAGGGATCTGTGCTAATCCTACAGCACAGTAGGTTTACATGTGTGTTCGACAATTATGTTGCTAGTGAGAGGTTTAAATGCTTTTGAAATGTAATGTTTTTGACTAAAACATGCATTCTAAGTGAGCCCAGAGCAGCAATTGACATTTTTCTTCCTCAGTGACATCTGCATTTTAATGAAAGTCTGAACACTGTCTGTTTTCTTTAATTGGAAAACATGTTTTTAACACCTATGCGAGTTTGCAGTGCTTCAAGGATTGTTTTGAATATCTATGCCAGCAGCTGTTTGATAATGTGGTAGTCCTGATGCTGTTCCCATGGGAAAGGGAAGTGTTTACCTGCTGCGGTTTCGATGTGGCATTATGGCCGAATGCCCATGAAGGTGAGCAACAGGTGAACTTGGAAAGTGTGAGTTTTCTGGAAAACTACTATCCTGCATTTGTGGGAGGTTTAAATTGGAGTGCACCAGATTAGGCAGATGGAAGAAGCTTCAGGGAAAGGTTGGACGCACTGCTTTCTATTGCCCGTTAAGCCCAAATCTCTCTGTTCACCTGGTTTGGAGTTTCCCAGTGCAGTTCTGGCAGAGATTAGGTGTTACCTGGCTGGCGCTTTAAAAGTGAAGTATCATTAACCTTTTTATGTTGTTTATTTCTTTATGTATGCTGATTTGATAATAAATGGTCATAACAAACCATTTGACATTTTAGCTGAAAGTGTGTTGTGTGAATAATTGCCTTTCAACGTGTAAATGTTTTTCTTATCATTGTGCGCTGGGGCTGTAATGAAGATTACTGTGCACATCTGAAAAGCAAAACATTTGGCACCTCGGACATTGGGCTGACTTGTCATGTAATGTTTTAGGTATTTTGTAATCTGTGCTTATATGTTGAAAGGCGAGATTTATGCCAGCTCGTTTCTTTTTCTCTTTCTTTGAAGTGAAGTCTGTCTGTGTTGATAAGAGTTTTTTTGTGCAAGTGTTGTCCGAGATTTTATTCAGACTGCAGTGAATAATTTGTTGTGCATAGATCGTTGCAAATTGCTGTAAATATGCATTCTTTGTTTAAGAAGAGAGATAAGAATGATTCCGCTGGCGGAAATTACCTTGATGTTGTTATTCCTGGCTGGACTAAAGGTCTGTATGATGTTTTAGCTAGAGAGTGTACAGGAGATATATATTCCAGCGCTGTGCCATACACCAATAAATATCCCAAAAACTCTTGTTTTTCTTCAACGCTTATTTATTTCATGTTCATGCCCAAGTGTGTTTACACCTGTTTCGGCGACCTGGCCTTCTTCAAAGCTGGGCTATATGCATTTACAATGCATTCTTATAGAACCATCAATCCTATGACAGAAATTGTAGATTGAAGTATATTGCCATTGGATAGTTAAACACATGTATGTACCATGTTAAATCAAAATTACATAAAAATATCCTCATTGATAATTTGACACATTAATACACAGTTTAGACAGAAAATGAGGCTTGGTAGTGGGGAGGATTGGATAGGGAAATGGAAAATATATTGAGTGAAAACATCCTCAAATACAATTGACAATTAGATGCTCCTAACATTTCATCAACCTCTAATATTTCCATTGCAAAAACGTGTAGGGTTCACTAGGTCCAGCCCTCATGTGTATGTATCTATTGGGTCTATTGGGTGCTCCCAACATTCGTATGAACAGCCAAGATGTTTTTGTAATTACTGGTAGTGTCATTGGTTCCTTGTTAACAGTCTATTTCATGTTGCCCGCTTTCTAGAGATACCCTATGTCCACACATAATAGGGTTAAGATCTTATGCACCTTCTGCTTCCTTGGCATTTCCTGTGATCTTCAACTTGCGGTCATTCTTCATTCATTCTAACAGGTATAGATCCAGTATTCCTGTAAGGGAAGTTAGCTCCTTAACATTTATGTTACACATTTCCTCCAATGTCTATTATGACCCTTCATTACTATAAGGAAAAGGTATTTGCCCCTTAAACAGCTCCTAATACAAATAAGGAGGTGAAACATATCAGTTAGGAGTGAATGCTTTGACTTGTACACCAGTTATTGTAGGTAAATTGAAAATTCCTCCGATGCAAGTGCCTAAGGCTACAAAGTATGTGTCTATGAAGCAATACTGCATTCCCGGGGGGTTAGAAGGACATTTCAGACACCATTAAAGAATATGCGGAGGCAGGAGTATTACGCCCAGTATCTACTGCTTGGAACAATCCGGACTGGCCTGTGAAAAAAAGGGACGGGAGCTGGAGAATGACTGTGGCCTATAGGGAATTAATAAATACACTCCCCATTTAGTTCCTGCAGTGCCAGATACCGTCACAATGATTGAGTACATACAGAAGTTTGAGGGCACCTGGTATGCTGTGTTAGATTTGGCAAATGTATTTTTCTCTGTGCCAATTGCCGAAGAGTGCCAAGAGCTGTTTTCATTTTCTTGGGGTAGGCGTCAGGATACCTTCACAAGATTACCTATGGGGTACTTTCATAGCCCAACCCTCTGTCACTGGCTGGTGGCAGAACATTTAGACAAGATTACGTGTAAGCCTGACATACAAATCTCACATTACATTGATGATATTCTGATTCAGGGCAAGGAAGAGCGCTGTGTGCAAACTCTATTGGAAGCAATCATTGACGGGTTGAAGAAGTATGGCTGGGAGATTAACCCTAACAAAATTCAAGGGGCAGCTGAGACTGTAGTATTTTTGAGAATTCAGTCTTGTTACCGAAGTTTACATCTCAGTCTGCAACAGAGGCTACTCCATCACTGAGTCAGTCAGTTTCTAATGACACTACATTAAAGTGCATGCTACTGAATACACGTTCACTAGTTAAGCACTGTCATGAGGTGGCTGATCTTATTGTTCAAACCCAAATGGATATCTGTGCTTTGACAGAAACATGGGTCCATGATGCTGCTATTCGTTCCCTCCAAATTGCTACCCTTATTGACCATTTGTGTTTTTACTCAAATAGGCCAAAAAAACGGGGTGGTGGAGTGGCTTTAATCTATAAATCAATCCTTAATTTGAATGTATCAAGTCGACCTACACTGGATCATTGTGAAACTCTCTTCATTAAACTTAGCTGTAATCCAGTATCTTCTCTTAATGTATTGCTTCTTTATAGACCTCCTATTCTTAAACCTCTTTAAGAAGAACAGTTCCTGTCTTTTATAGGCAACTCCTGTAAGGTACACTCCCCTACTATCATTTTGGGTGATATCAATCTCTGGGCTAATGACCCTACAGATGGAATTGCCACCTCTCTTGCTGAGTCTTTACTCTCTATACATTTTGTGCAGCTTATGAAGGCTCCTACACATATAGGTGGTAACACCTTAGATTGGGTTGTATCCAAAAATCTTCCCATTACAAATATCCAGATAGACAATTGTATCTGGTCGGATCACCATCTTGTATGCTTTGAGATGAAATACTAAAACATCTTTCCTGGTGATCAGCAGTCCTCTACACCTTGCATGACAAAGAACATACGAAAAGTCACGCAAGATGCATTTCATGCTACGGTTCTTCCATTGCTGTCATCACTTGAAGAACCAATGCCTCTTGGAGCTTTTGGAGCTAATATAAGATCTGCATTAAATCAAGCATTTGAGATAATGATAATAATGATGTGTTATTTATATGGCGCCTTAATCCAAAGTGCTTTACAGAGCACATATTTACATACAATATCACCCAACTGAAATCGGTACTCATTTATCGACCTCCGAAGGATGAAAGGCTGAGTTGGCCTTGCCAGGTTTCGAACCTGCGACCTGCAGATCACGCTCAGATCACAGCAGCAAGAGCTCAACCCACTGAGCTATCTTACCGGCTCCCCTCAAATCCTCCATAAACAAAGGAATTAATATATCCCATACTCCTTTTACACCCGAGATAATTGAAGCTTGTGCGCAAAATCGTGAATTGGTGTCATATTCATAACAATTTCATAAACAAAACTTTAACTCAAAATAATATTGAGGTTCAGTTTAAATTATTATCTGGTCACATCACTCCTATTATAGGTGATGTAGACTGCAGCAACGACTCTTCTGTCTTTTCTTTTAATGCAGTTTCTATAGAGCAGGTCATTGATGCAGTCTCTAAACTTAAACCCACTTCATGCAAAGACGACACCTTCCCTGCCACACTATTTAAAGAATATATCTCAACCCTTGCCACATCGGGGACTACCTTCATTAATCGATCCTTTTGTGAGTCATATGTTTCCAAAAGCATCAAAGAGGCATGGGTAACGCCTCTGCTGAAGAAGGAAAACCTGGATGCAGCAGAGGCTGGGAACTATTGCCCCGATCACTAATGTTCCCTTCATCTTAAAGATTTTAGATAAGATGGCTTATTGTCAATACCAGTCTTTTGTTGAAGAACATGATATATTAGCTGCTCGGCAGTCCGGTTTTCAACCAAATTATGGGACAGAGACCGCATTGCTGGATTTGAAATCATACATTGCCGGTATTGTGGATGAAGACAACACAGCGTTATTGTTAATTTTGGATCTGTCCGCCGCGTTCGATCTTGTTGATCACCCACTTTTGGCGGACAGATTAATCTCGGTTGGCAAAGGCTCTAAAGAAGCGACTGCCTGGTTTCAATCGTTCCTCGGACCACGTAATATGAGAGTAACTAAGGACAACGCTTTCTCCATTGCCTCTACTCTCCTATGTGGTGTCCCCCAGGGATCGTGCCTCTCGCTCTTACTTTTTAACATTTACTCACGACTTCTCTGTGCACTTCTGTCAGCCATGGGCATATATTTTGCCAATTATGTCGATGATAAGCAGATCGTCATTAAACTAACTGGCGAGTACTTTCAAGACCAGGAGGGAGGCAATTACATTTTTACGGAAAGCCAGAACTGGATGGCCATGAACTCTTTGACTCTTAATAATTCCAAAATTGAACTGCTTATTCTGGGTACTCTACAACGGTTAAAGAAACTGGATGCAAGATATGAGAATTTCTTTATCGGCCAACATACCATCCAAGTTTCAAAAACTGTTAAAACACTTGGAGTCTTTTTTCGACCACCAATTGTCTTTCAATCAGCAGATTAGTTACTTGAAATTTTCCTGCCATTTCTACATTCAGCTTCTTTGGCAGATACGGCCTTATTTATCTAAAGAAAATCTTGCTCTGATTGCAGCAGCGATTGTGAACTGCAAGCTGGATTATTGTAACAGCCTCTTCATTGGTACGTCCCAGGTTAATCTCAAATCCTTGCAGGTGGTTCAGAATAGTGCTGTGCGTGGCGTGCTTGGCCTCAAGCATAATATGCACGTCTCTGAGGCGAGGCACAGCTTGCACTGGCTGCCTGTTGAACAGCAGCTGCAGCATAAGGGCCTGTCTATTTTTTTAAATGTCTGCGGGCGATGCTCCCTCATAGCTCCCATTGGACGCACACTACAATCCAGTTATAATAGCTCCTTGATTCAACCCCTGTTCTCATTGAAGAGAATTGGTGGTGCCAGTTTCAATCTGTGGGCTCCCACCCTGTGGAACACTATGCCTAGACATCTGGCAAAAAGTAGCTCAGTAGCTGTCTTTAAAAAACAGTTTAAAATGTTCTTATTTGATGTAGGTCAGGGGTAATCCCCTAAAACTGCTCTTTGATACCTTCCCCTACATTGCCATCTTGTAACATCTACTGACACTCTTTGCTGGCTCTGTAGGATGCCATTTTCTTTTCTTGGTTTATCTTGTTCTGCCCATTTCATTTATCTGTTCTATGTTGTCAGGGCTCACACAAGAGAAGGGGAAAAGAGTACTGAGGCCTTTGGGTTAGTGGCGTAATACAAGAACTCAGATAGATAGATAATGGGCACCGAGAGATAATGCCGAATGACAGACAAAAGATACTTGAATTTATCACTCCAGTGAACAAGAAACAAGCTCAGCAGTTCACGGGGTTTTTTGGATTTTGGAGACAGCATATAACACATTAAGGGCAAATCTTGGCCCCAATTTACAAAGTGACATGAACAAAATATGAATTTGAGTGGGGCGAGGAGCAGCAGAGAGCATTTGATTTGGCAAAGGATAGACTGCAGCCTGTGATCGATTTGTGGCCTTTGAAGTCAGGAGAAGTGGAGCCTAGGACAAAAGCAAGACAATAAACAAGCTCCTTTGGGATTTTGGAGTTATAAATTATCCGAGGCGGGTGATAAGTGCACTCCATTTGAGAAGCAATTGCTAGTGTGTTATTGGGCCCTTATTGACACTGAACAACTGACAGTGGGTCATAATGTATTGATCAGGCCCGAAATCCCAATTTTACAGTTGGTGTTGAGCTCTCCTAAGACACACAGGATAGGACACGCTCAGGAAGCCAGTATAATAAAATGGAAATGATGCATCCAAAACAAAGCAAAATCAGGAAAGCTGGGGTTGCAAAACTACAAAAGCAACTGGCTAATATACCAGCCGTGGATTACAGACCACAGGAAGTGACAGAAGTACATGAATCCCCAGTGAAATGGGGAGTACCTTATGGGTATCTGACAGTAGAGCAGACAGAACCTACCTGGTTCACTGATGGCTCTGCTCGCTACATAGGAACTGAGCTCTACTGGAAAGCAGAATCATATAATGGCAAAACATAAAAGATCTTAATAACGTCAGATAAAAGGAAGAGCAGTCAATTTGCAGAACTCTATTCAGCATATCAAGCTTTGAAACAAGACACACCTGATCAATGTCAATTGTACATAGATTCATGGTTAGTAGCCAATGGGCTAACTGTGTGGCTGCCAACATGGTAAAAGAATGTGTGGAAAATTCATTCAAAAGCATTGTGGGAAAAGGAACTGTGGCAAGATATCTGGGAAATGCTATCACAAAGTGAAGTAACAGTGTATCATGTGGATGCGCACTGTACTACTGACTAATTAGAACATTGGTCCAATTCTGTTGCAGATGAACACATCAAAATGTCATCTGTGGATGCAGAGGGTCAGGAGGGCGATTTGGAGGCCTGGGCGGAAAAGCTACTTGCAGGTGGGCACAAGCTTGGGGGATCAATATCCCTTTAGAGGTAGTGAAAACAATAATTTTGCAACATCCTATGTGTCAACATCAACAGCATAGACCCATCCCTCATTTTCCAGGGCACGTTGCGAAGAGGCACGTTACCGGGTCAAATCTGACAGATCGATTACATCGGACCAATGCCAATCAGTAAAAGCTGGCAATATGCCTGGACTGTTGTGGATAACTTTTCGGGATATTGATGGTACTGCCATGCAAGAGGGCCACACAATTGAACACTGTTAAGATGTTAGATCAAATCCTATTGCATTACAGTGCCTTGCAAGTTCAGAGTGACAATGGTCTGTCAGGAGAAAAATATAGAGTGGCTTTACCATGTACCATATCATCCACAAGCGACGGCTCTGATTGAACGTAAGAATTGTCTGTTGAAAGAACAATTGAGCAAATCAGGCAATGGCATTCTGGTAGGCTGGCGTGATCATGTGTTTGACGCTGTACAGAGATTAAATAATAGGCTACTGGCTGAGAATGAGACACCTTTGACACACCTGTGGACACCTGCATTACAGATGCAATCTAATTCAAGTGAAGAAACATACATTTTCAGGGAGGTTACGCCAGGTGCTTTAGCCCCATACCGCGCAACTCCAGAATCTGCAACAGTAGACTTGCATGCTCACAAAGAAATCAGATTAGAACCCACAGGTATAATAGTTATTGAGACTGGGATTGG
This sequence comes from Ambystoma mexicanum, assembly GCF_040938575.1. Classification (NCBI taxonomy): domain Eukaryota; kingdom Metazoa; phylum Chordata; class Amphibia; order Caudata; family Ambystomatidae; genus Ambystoma; species Ambystoma mexicanum. The sequence continues at coordinate 1,088,225,630 of NC_090922.1, read as the reverse complement.
AGTACAGATTCCACCAGAACACACGGTATTGATTGCCCCTAGATCTGGATTAGCATTCAAGGGCTTCCAAGTACTGGGAGGAGTGATAGATGCTGATTACCAAGGAGAAATCAAAGTCATTTTAATGAACAGTGGATACTAGAAATTGCCTATCCATGTAGCAGACAGGATAGCCCAGCTGATTGTCATACCTGTAAAATTGTAAACAATACAGTGTTAACTACTCATGGGGACTGTGGTTTTGGCTCATCAGACCGCATGGTACAGAGTGCAAAGGTGTGGGTAGAGAAACCAAGTGGCCAAACCATACCCACAGTTGTCATAGTGTCAGGCAAGGACCGAGAAGTTTGAGTGATGGAACCTGGCAGAGAGAAATGGGACTATGTACCCACTGACAAATGTTATTTAAAAGAATGATTATCAACACTGATATGTCTTTTCTGGGTTTGCTTTGCAGAATCCATGCCTTGCTGGTGTAGTTGCAACACTAAATGGAATTCATTTGGAAGGGTCAAATGACACACTGCAAGCACAAGATGTCGGATTTGCACAGCCAACGAATGTCTGACGATGCTGAGGAATGATGTTCGTGGGTCACCTGATGCAGACATACCAGCGCCAGCAGGCACAAAGAACTGGATTTGTAAAGCGTTGAGGATAAACCAAGTACAAGCTGCACAGCAAATATATTTACTGATGATGCCCAAACGGAGAAGATGTGGACATATCTTACACGAAATGTATTGAACATATCATACTTCTGTTTGACGGATGTGCACAATGCAATGGATCTGCTAACTACATGGCTATTAGGGGTACCAACACCTGCTTCAACTTTGAGACACATTTTTGGAATGATGCATAATCGCTCCTTAGTGGAGGATGCAGATGTGCAACAATCGTTTTACTCAACGTGACATCTGCTTTTTAATGACCGGTCAGCCAGAAGAGGTTGGCAAACATCAACAATTGTATATGACCAAAGAAATGAATTGTACTGTGTTCGAGAAGCAGTTGTGTTCATGCATTCCAAGTCCATGCACCAACGTTGATAATGCTATGATGTATAATCATACAGTTGTAGCTGCTAGTCATTTGAACCATGTAAAACATTAAGTAGGATGGGCTTTTACCATGTGGAAATATAATCTATACTTACATTCCAGCTCACATCTCTGAAGGACATGTGCACTAGCACAAGCTACCCTCGTGATGTTCCCTTTGCAGCCAGCACTACCTAGACTCAAAAGATAATTTTTGAATGTGTAGGGCTATCCCCAGATTGTGAATCAAATGTGCATTTATTGTCAGAATCTGAAGTCCTAGCTGTTGCGTATTCATTGGTGGAAGTTTGGGGATTAGCTGCTGGGGGCTATACATCTGTGATTAATTTAGCATGTTTAGTAGTGAAGTTTTTAGATCATACCTCTCAAGCCTTAGAGGAATTGCTTCTAGATAGCAAAGCTATGAGAATAGCAGTTTTGCAGAATAGAGCTGCTATTGATTATATAGGTTGTAACGCATTTGAAGGAATGTGTTGTTTTAACTCAAGGGACCATACCCAGTCTGTGCAAAACCACATCCAAAATTTGAAGGACTTGACAAAGCAAGCAACATCTTACCACACTGGGAATTGGTGGGATTGGATATTTTATTGGATTCCAGATATTGGCAGGATTTTGCATTATGCTTTTATTTGTTATTTTTATAATTGATATGATTTTAATTTTCTTTATTTGCTGTATTCAATATAGTTCTATTTTAATTATAATATTTTGCCGGTTTCAGAAGCCGACTTTAGTGCCACTGAGCTACGGAAATCAAATGTCCAAGAGTGCAATGTAATGTTTTTGAAATGTAACATTTTTGACTAAAACATGGAGTCTGTGTGAAATGCATTCTGGGTGAGCCCAGAGCGACAATGGACATTTTTCTTCCTCAGTGAGATCTGCATTGTAACTAATGTTTTATGTTTTTTTGGGGGTCCCCCTCCCCAAAACCCCCTTTTATTACCCAAAATACCTATTCGCCACCCCTTAAACCACCTTTCCCATTCCCAACCACATTTACTTAGCCTTCTATAATTCGCTATTTTTATTCGTTGTTTTGGGTTCTTCAAAAATTGCTTTTTTTGTTATCTATTCAAAAACGTCACTGCATACCGTGCTGATGCCGTTTTTCACGCTGCCATGAGAAAGGGAAGTGTTTACCTCTTGTGGTTTTGGCAGAATGCTCATGGAGGTGAGCAGCAGGTGGACTTGGAAAGTCGGAGCTCACTGGAAAAATACCAACCTGCATTTGTGGGAGATTTAAATTGGAGAGCACCAGATTAGGCAGATGGAAGAAGCTTCTGGGAAAGGTTAGACACACCGCTTTCTATTATCTGTTAAGCACAAATCTCTCCGTTTGCCTAGTTTGGAGTTTCCCAGTGCAGTTGTGGCAGAGATGAGGAGTTAACTGGCTAGCACTTTAACAGTGAAGTATAATCAACCTTTTTATATTCACCTTTTTATGTTGTTTATTTCTTTATGTATGCTGATTTGATAATAAACGGCCGTAAAGAGCCATTTTACATTTTAGCTGAAAGTGTGTTGTGTGAATAATTTGCTTTCAATGTGTAAAGGCTTTTCTTATCATTGTGTGCTGGGACTGTAAATAAGATTACTGTGCACATTTGAAAAGTAAAAGAGAGGTTTAAAGGTATCCACCACAGACAAGTGACTGGTATTGGAGTTGAAAGATCCAAGCAGGACAGGCAGAGGCTCAGTATGATGTATCTTTTTCAGACGATTCCAGAAACAGGCCCCACAGCACTTCAGTGTGGCAGGAGAGACTCTCACAGCTGCAACAGGCATCAGCGATGCCTCACACTATTTTGTAACAGCAGACTAAAGAGTATCCTCATTTGTTAAGACATAGGTAACCATGCAACCTACAAGATGGCAACATGATTGTTCGAAGATCCAGCTTTCAGTGAGAGGTACGGTTTTGTATAAGGTTTAAAGGTTGCCACTGGAGGTTAGAGATCTAAGCAGTGGGACAATGATACAGAAGAGAAGGTTAATGCAACATTAGTGCACTCTGGTAGACAAACAAAAGATATATGGTCAAACCTTCATAGATACCTTAAAGATCAAATACATTGTGACCATGGGAACTCAGGGGCCTCAATTGAAGACACTTCCGCTGAACTAACTGCCCTCCAATTACACATCATTGGCAGTAAAATTGCCGTAACTGAATTACTACCACTTGACCATCATATGGTTCCACACAATCAAACTCGGAATGAGGTCCTCTTTTTCAGACTCCAGGTGCTGATCTCAGAGAACAGCAGTAGAGAATCACACAATACACACATACTGTATGTTTTCTCTGTAAGAGACACCACTGTGGCCCCTTAGTAGCAACAGGCATCCCAATAACCTATAGCTGCATGATATAATACATAGCACATAAGTAATTCCATGACAATCCCCTCCCCCACAGCACCAGCCTCTTTAAAAGTGGTGTTCAGATAAAGTTGCCCTCACCTCCCCGACCCATTTATAGCAGACTGAGTGCTGATGCTTTCAGCTTTAGACCTATCAGGGCCATCAAGGGTATGTTGTGCCATGCTTTCCCTTGGAAGTGCAAATGGACACCCTCAAAAATGCCCCCAACAGAGGGAGAGATTGTCAAGTGCACATTTACTGCTGGTGCACCTTTACTGCTGGTTCACCTCTGAACACAGTATTTGCCATGACCAGACCCAATCCAAGAGCAATGAACTCTAAACGGAGACCAACAGTTTCTAAAATAACAAACGGATATGCCAGGCAAAAAGTTTGCCTTCGGCGATGTACCAATGTTGGGAAGCCAAGAATCTGCTAGGAGACAGAAGAGACCTCAGAATCTGAAGGAGAATGTGATCTCGTAGACCAAGAAAATGGGTGTACCATCAACAAAGAACAAGGTGCTCCTCCTCACCCAGACTAAGTTCTTCACTAACCGTACTCTATGGTGTGTCTTTTTCCTGCCTCTCCCACATTGTTATCTATTACATTTTACATTACTGTATTGGTATTGGAAGGGTTTGATTATGTATGAGTAAAATAATGTCTGATGTGTTCTTCCCATACACCATCAAAGGGCCGGAGAGCGGGCTCTCTGTGAGTCCAGAAAGTACCCTACCAAAGCATAGATGGTATATTATGTTGGCCGAAGGCCAATCGCATCATATTCCCTACATCACCAATACAGGATCGTCAGCATAACCATTTTGTCTCTAGATCCGCCATTTGCTTTCCTTCCCTTTCTGTTCAAATGCTCTGGAAAATGTATTTCATTTTGTTCTGCTCTAACACAAAGCAAGGCCACAAGTTGCATGTTGAGAGACTGGCCCAGACAGAGATGCCAAACAGTCCCGAAATACATTGTTTTCCTCCCTCACAAGTCCTTGAAGGCGAGCAGAGAGGCATTTAATCACCAAGCCAGGTGCTAGCCGGTCTCGCTGAAACTACAGAAACAGGCTGTTAAAGGCATGAATTATACATTTCTAACGGCCCCCCTTCTTGGGGCCGCCTTAGATCAGGCGGACCCCTAGTTCACAAATAGAAACTAGACGATAGCATGCTTTGGAATGTGTCTCTCCTACGAACACGCTAAACAAGTGCTTTCTGCTCTCCATAACAAAGAACCATGTCTGCGTACTTCAAATTACAACTGTTGCTAAACCAAGTAATGTAGATACGAAAAGAAGCGTGTCATAATTGTCAATCATCAAACCCTAGCTCAAGAAGATACATTATGGGCGGTTTTGGTGTGTCACAAAAAGATTGTATGATTGACTTTTTGTATATATGAGACTTGTAGAATGCTCGCTCTATTGCGTTTCACGAGGTCTGGGTGACACATGTTGCGAGACGTTAGACCCAGTCGGCCGACTGAAGATATTTGCTTTGCAATAAACCCTAGTACTTGGAAATCGATCCTCGTGTCTGTCGTATCACTGGGTGTATGGTGATTGTGCCTTGTTGCCAGGGCCCAGCATCTCTTTCTCCCTTGCTGCATCTCACAGTACCCAATTCTGCCCATCCCTTAGCAGTTGCTATGTTAGTATAATGTATATTTATGAAGGGTGTTTGTCATTAGTTAATATTTATATTAGTATGGTGAATATTGTGATGTGTTGTATGATATTGCAAACGTAGATCTACGACTAATACTATGGAAATGTTTACCAGTTTATTTCCTCAATGAAGTATGGTGAATATTATGATGGGCAGTATGATACTGCATACTGATGTTTATGACTAATACTATAGAAATGTTTACCAGTTTATTCATCCAATGAAAATTTTGTAATTGTCACATTTATGGTCTGTTTTGCAAGTGTTGACAGGGACCCAAACAGTGTTGATTACATCACAGTGCCATAATGTGTTCGATCTGTAATCTTGATGTTTTGCCCGGTTGTTGTCATGACCACAGGTTAGGTTTCCCATACTAGTCCTAAGAGATACAGGTTCATATGGAATTCATGTTGCCCTAGCTGGTTATTTATTCTAATTCCCCCATGTTAATGGTTGGTTGGAGTTTCCTTAATGGCCGCTAGGTGGTGCCTCTTAGTCCGTTAGCTAGCGGGTCTAGTTGTTTTCATGTGCCGGCTATTTAAGCCCCACCCATCAGGAGGCTCGCGCTTCGCGTCGTTTGTCTGAGTTCAGATGGAACGCTCGCCGCGTACCTCCATTTTCTGTCATAGCTCAAATATTCCTTGTCCACATACAATTACCGTTTGTTCCATTAGTAACTATTACTAGATATCAGTTCCATTCCTGTTTTTTCCAGTTTGCAGTCGCTCCTGCTCCAGTCACAGTCCGTCGTCCGGAGTCCTGTCATAGCGGTCTCCTCACCTCACAGTCCGTTGCAGTTTCTCTCATGCAAGTACTCCTAGTGATATGCGAATGTATTTGCTTCGTTTTGCTGCCTTTATCAGATACTTCGAATTGTGTATAAATGTTATTGGGCTTCCTCACGCATTCTATGGTATTACGCTGTCATTAGCGGGTCCTTGCCTGGCTGTGGGGTTTGCCTTGGAAGTTTTGTTCTAGTCAGATATTTTGGTCACACTCATGTTCATTTTACGCAAGGTCATAAAGTGCTTCCATGTTTCCGGCCGAGTAGTTCTTTGACCCTTCTACTTAGTTTCAGGGGTTTACTATTCTGTGACGCATTGTTGTGAGGAAGTTGGCAAGTCATAATAGTTGTTCACTGCTCTTTTGTCTGTATTTTTACACAAGCATCTCACCACAGCATATTGCCCCTTTTCAGGTCAAATTAGGATAGGGTTAACTTTCATTTTGATCATTCCTCTTCCCAGTGATAATTGCTCTCCATCACAGAGCCTATTTAGCCTCTTCCCCTTATAAAAGAAAAAAGAAACATTCTCCTGTGTCCCATCTTCAGGACTTGCGCCCCTGTATTGAACATAATGGAGAGCTCAACAAATTAAATACCAAGGTGAGCTACTGCTGGTCCTATAGTTACAAGTCTGTTCCTCCTATTTAAAAAGAAAACTAAGGAAGGGAAAATTTTCTTCACAGAAATTCCGTGTCAAGCTCCCAGGAAGGTAGAAGTCAGTTGGAGTTCCAGAAGGTTCCCGCAGAGTTCAGGTGAGCGTTACAGTTGTGGGGGAGGGTGTAGTCACTTGTCCTGGAGGCCAACCGGCATGACATTGGGCTTGTACCCATGGTTGCTCATGGGAGTGAGGGAAGGTTCTGAGGCACTGGGAACCGCCCTCATATTTCCCATATTTTAGGATTTCATATCTGAACAGTCTAACATCTACTACAAAGAGTTAATCCCAGTACATTTAGCATTTCTAAAAACGGTTGGAAACCGTGTATCTTGTTTTTCTTTGGCTGATCCCCTAGTCAGTAAACATTTTAGTCGAAGGCAGGATCGAATACATTTATTGGCTGACCTTTCAGATCAAGAGAAAGCCAACTATCCTTCACCCCTCTCTCTAGTCTTTCATGGCGATTTTCTTATTTTCTGTTCAGAGGGGCTTCTAGTGAAGTCCCCATGCAACTCACTTCTAGTGTACGGCCCGTAGTCGCCCATAAGGCTACCAGAGTGGGACGGTGCTTTTTAAGCACCCTATGTTTTCCCTGGGTGATTTCCACCACCCAGAAAGCTTGTTGGGGAGTTGGCAAGCATCAGCCGTTGGGTTTACTTTTAACTACAACAGGTCTTTAGCTTTTTACCACTTAATTAGTCACATGCCTCTATATGGTGGTCATTTGGGTACTAGTTCATATTAAAGCACCTGCACCCCAAACAGTTTGTTTTGTGGCCTTTATTTGTGTGGGTTACCAGAGACTGACAAAATAACGGTCTTGCCTTCATTGGCTGTATTATAGCCCACAAGTGCCACTCAGTGTCCATGCCTTTCCTGTTTCAACTGAAGTGGGTATACCCAATCCACCAATGTGGTGGTGTGCCTGTTGTCTACCGCCAAAACTTGAATGCTGCATCTCAGTGGATTGGTTGGCAGGGTTTCCACTGCCCTTGGTAAAACCGTTCGATTTGTGGTAGACCCAGTACAATTCTCAGATCTGTTTGGAACATAGCTGGAAACTCCTGGTAAAACTGACATCTGCTAAAGTTGCTGCAACCTTTTATACTGGCTTGGACCTGTAATGCTGTGTTAATCTCCTGCTTCTTCCTTGCCGGCCTCTTCTGTTGCTTCCCTCCGGCCTTCATTACTGGACCCTCTGGCATTCCTGGCTGGCCCCGAGGTCTGTGCCCCTGCTGCCCGACTAGAAACCAGATAGAGTCACTGCTACTCTGGCTGATTCTACTCCTTCAGAGGACATACTGGGTTCCCTCATGGTGCTGCTGTTCTTCTTCGCGGGACCACCTTCTGTTCTCCCCGAACTTCCTGCTGGATCCTCCTCCTCTGCTCTGTTGCTGCAGTGGTGTCCTCTTCGCAGGTTGCATCTTTCTCAGGATGCCATTATCCTGGCCTCGGTACCCACAGGAACTCTGCTTCTGCAAAACAAAGACACCAACCTTCACTACCCAGACCCAATCCCGCACAAAGCCTTCCCTGGGCTTTCCACTACAGACAGCTCCTTGAGTAGGTTTTCCCCAGTGTTCGTGTACTCCCTGTCAATCATTGCTCTCCTCTGCCAGGACACCTTGGCTCTGGGGCGTTGTCTCCTCTGTGGTCCACTAATCAGGACTAATACAAACGTGACCTGGGACCTCACACTGCAGTCATCCATCTGAGGGCCTCTGGAAGCATTGTGCAGAACTCTACTGCTGGGGTCCCTAAAATTTCACAGCCAAGTGGTTTTCACCTCTTCTGCACCCATTGCCTGTAAGTCGAAATTGCTTACGTCTTTACCACAACGACACAAGAACTATTGGGTTTAGGCTGTTGAACCCAATTAAACTTCAGCAACTACTAAGAAATACTCTTTAAGATCATCATTCCAAGATGGCCACTAGGCGGAGAGCACCTTGAACAATGCTCTCCTCAGCAAGATTGGTGTGCATCAGCCCTTCAGAAACACACCAGTAACTTTATCTGGAACAATAAGAAGCCCAGGATAGCCTGGAGGATCTTGAGGCGCCCGAGCAATAGGGGAGGGTTGGGGGGAACCGGACCAGATAGTCTATTACTGGGCGGCCCAGATTAGGATACTGAGGGATTGGCAGAAGGATGATCGGGGAAAACCTGCAATGGCAAGGCACTGACAAGGCACTGATAGAGAGGAATATAGAGGAGGTGTGGTGGAAACCCAAGGTAAATAGTCCTAGGAAAAGGCTGCATAGTGCTATTTTGTCAGTGGGGGTCAGGGGGAGGGACGCCTGGGATGCAGTAGTAAGAAGGGCGCACATTATCACATTTCCGTCTCCCTTCACCCCAATTCACGATAATCCGGAGTTCCCCCCAGGATGGTGGGTACAGACCTTCAGCGCATGGCGAGAAGGGGGAGGTCTTAAAATTCGAGACATGCTCACGGGGGAAATTAAAAAGTTCACCCAATTCAAGGACGACTTTGGTCTGCAGGAGAGGGAGCGATATCGGTACCTCCAGATTAGACACAGGGTCATGCACTGCACGATCCGGGGGCAGCCTTGCGAGACCTAACCCCATTTGAAAAATACTTAACATCGAATTCTGGAGATAAGCATCTAGTGGGATCGCTTTCTGCTCTAATCAAACAGGGAGAGGTGCCCAGAACGAGGGGTAAATGTCCTACTGGAGGGGGGGGCAGGGGCGGGTCACTGAAGTAGAGGAGTGGAAGCAACAATGGGCCGACATCCCAAGACTGGGTTTATTGTTAAAGTTGCAAAATTGTTCAATAAAAAGTTACATGGAAAAATAAAAAGCAATACTCAAAGTGACATGAACTAGTACTTGTCTGTACATTGACATTTTCCCTTTATCCCTACTGGAGTATAATTTATTTATATACAGGGAAGAACAATGCTCTTTTGACAGGAAGCAGTGAGCTGGGATGAGTTCGAGTGATATTTTGACCAGGTTGGGAAGGACAGTAAATTGACCATTCACTGGGGACAATATATGGGTGGATTATATAGATGAAGGACAATCAACATTAGACATTTTTAAGTGCAGTTAGGTGGTACAGCCAGCTATGTTGGGGATGTGACCATAATGGATGAAGTGATAAGAGTGGAGGCAGAGAAAGTGAGGGACAGAGGCAGGTTAGCAGCGACGGAATAATGTTAAGTTGAAGGCAGATGAGAGGTAGTTTAAGAGGGTAACTGGGGCAAGTGTACCTGCATAATGGGGACGTGCCAGTTCCTGTACAAACCCGGCACTTTAAAATCGATTGCTTAAGCATAAACCTTGTTACTTTCACATTGGCATTAAAGCCACTTGCATCTGAAGCAGCAAAAATTAATGCCAACATGAACAAAGTATATCACCATTCATTCAAATGTCACCCACTTCCTTACAGTGCAGGCACAGCACGTAATGCGCATTTACTGTATTACAGAGCAGAAAGTAACATACAATGTGCCTATCATCAAAAAATTTAAGTAAATCTAGAACTCCAAAGTTTTGTTTTTCTGCGGCAATGTTTATTAAAAAAAAGAAATGCACACTGCTTTCATTTCAAAGCTAAAATAAACCCTGTTTTATCATTGTGGCGGGCAGAGACAGTGCACTGTATATGTCAACATGTGTTAAGGTGCTTATTTAAATAGAATAGAACTGATTGTTCAGAGATCGGCATGTAATGAAATCAGCCATAACCTGTGACAAGCATTTATAATTGTAAAATATATTTTCTGTGTTAAGCCTTTCCGCGCAGCTGTGAGAAATGCCACAGTAATCTTTCACTAAACTGAAACAATAACACAATCATATTAGTTGTGCAGCTTAAAACTTTTTGTTTTGAAAAACAAAATGACCAATGATCAGAAAATGTCTGACTGACAGCTTCAAATTAACTTTCGTCCCACTACGAATTTTACAGACAGAATGTTGTACAGCTACGTGTGAACTAGTAACAGTACCATTCGTACACAGATAATAATGGCTGTCTGCTTTAAATTACTTTGTCACCCAGGAAGTATGTTGTATATTTCTTTTGCACTTCTTGATGACAGATCAGAAAAACGGATTTGGATTGGCAGATTTCAAATGTGCTTGCGGATACTGTTTACATTATAATAATGCCTGGTTTCATGCAGGAAATTTGAAAAGATGATTCGCACAGGATATTCTAGTTCTGGGATACAGTCAGAGATCCCTATAATGACATAAAAACGGCTGATGACAGTGCTTGATAAAACAGTTAAATATGCCAGCAAGGTGGTGAGGCTGTTTTGCTTTGTTGGTAGATCAGGGATGCCTGGTTTCAGTGTCTTGTTCTTGGCTACTTGGTTGAACAGGATGCTGTGATGCACCAAACCAGATCGGTTGGATCCTAAAAACTGGGTGTGTGAGGTTTGCTAGAGTTTGATGGTTTTTGAGGGGCAGAGGCAGCTATAGCCCTGTCTAGGACAGATTTGTGTTCTATAGATTGACTTGAAGTTCTCAATTTAAACAGATGAAATCTGAAAGAAAATCGGTAATTTCATACAATTCCATCAAAGAGGTATCTTGGTATTATTTTGCAAATATGGAGATCTGAAAGTGGGTATCAGCTAATTGGTTTAGTTAATTTAGTTCTGTGGAGCAGCCGAGAGGCGAACATAACTGGTTTACTGTAATTGCGTACAGGGTACACGGGAGGGGGGGCATTTCTCTCCTTTGAGCCAGTGCTCAGAGCTCATTGGTTACTTCCATCTACCTGCCTGAAGTTTTTCGCTCTCACGCCAACATCCGGTGAACCGGCATGGGACCAGATTTTCCTTGGAGCTAGTGAATTTTGCGACCGCTGTTATGGCAGACAGGATAACTGATGCAGCAGCGACACTGATTGAAACCACAGTGAGCCCTGATTTAGTCAATATGGGCAATGACAAGAAATATAAATCCTTCCAGCGATGGCCCCTAAATTGAGGCACACCTTGTATACTTGCCAACAGAATAACCAACTTTTCCAACCCCATTACTGTCCCTCCTATATCAACATTCCTCCTCCAAGACGAGAATGGAAGAACTGGTACTCCAATCGATGGCGTGCTTAGGAACTAAAATGATGGAAACTAGCTTGCAATTATTCACTGCGGACACGCTGGTATCCTCGTTAGTAGAATGTCTTACTATCTCTCCAACAGAGGGCACTAAGACTGAACCCTGCTGTGCCACAATTAATGATCCAGCTGTTGATTCTGCTAATCATAAAATAGCCGATGTGGTCTCAACTCTGGCAAGTAGAATGCCTGCGTGTTTACCACCAGAAAATGTTTGGAGACTGCTGCATTAGATGTACATTACTCAAGCTGCGATTAAGAGCTTGCTACGCACCCCGCAGCCTCCAATAGTGAATTTTACAATTTCAGAGTGTGAAGCAGCAGACGGTTAGTGTGATCTCCTGACTAACACATAGAGGCTAATACAATCTCTTATGACAGATTCAACAAGAATATTGACATTATGGTTCCTATAGTTGATCTTACAGTGAATCAGGATGGGCCCGAGGGCAGTTTTATCCTCTCGCATCGGTATCTAGCATACAACCTCAAGCTTTGACATATTTGTGGATTTTAGTCAGATTGTGTTAAGAAATTCATAATGAGTCAACTAGACACACCGCCCTTTTGTACTTTATAATGGACAGCTTTCGGCTAAGAACTATATTATCTAATGTGATTTGTAATCAATCAGATAAGATAATCGAGGCCACAGTATTGTAACAAAGAATACCAGCCATATGGTAAAGAAAAGTTCGGAAGATTCTTCCACTATTTTAACTAATGATGGTCCTGTTCCCAATGGTGTAGTACATAAGAGGGTACAGGTCTTTGTGTTAATGGAAGTCCTGAATTATTACCAACCATAATTATAAATACTAATGTTTTGAGTCAAAACCACACCAACAAAAGTATTAAAACACTGAATAAGAAGCGAAGTACTTATGCGAGTGCATCCACAAAAAAAAAAAAGAGTACGCCAATAAAAGATGAGAAGATGCTGGATTGTAAACAGATCAAATCCAGCTATGCGCCAACAGAGCATGCAAATAATGGTATGGGCACTTTTGATATTAGGAGGCACAAAATATCCCTTTATTGGGAAAGGGGGAGTATAACGCCCCCAGGAATATGGATCAACGTGGTTTCCCTCCTGCCTTCCAACAGAAGTCTTGTCTGAACGATACAATCGATGATTCCAATATTAATACGCAGACGTGCAATGTAGGCAATACAGAAGCATCTGTGATACATGATGGCCTGGAAAATCTATTTGTTCCTAGGAAACTATTTACTCCTCCTGAAACTATGAAATATTTATGCATCTGGATCAATAAGGAGGTGGGGGCTGTACTCACTAAAATGGTAGATATGAATAAGATTGCAGGTCTGTTCGATCATGGTATCTGTACCTCTGCCCACCCAGAGGTTAGGAAGATTATGAGAATGGAAAGTTTATTTTGCCCTACTAGCCAATACAGTCTGAATAGTTCAGCAATTATGAAATTGTTACATTTAGTCCCCCAATTTCACATTATTGAGACTGAGGACATACTCATTATGGAACATCTTGAAAACACAGAATATTGTACCTCTAATGTATTTTATGCTTCTTATTCCATTTTAAAATGTGCACTTTCTTTTGACACAGAACTTTGTAAGTTGAGGTATAAATGTTATGAAATGAATGTATCCTCGAATGGGGGTATGTCTGGTATACCCTCCAAAGCATCTCTATACAGAATCTCTTCTCAAATTATTAAAGACACAATTTGCAGAGAAATCAATGGGGATGGTAAACAAGCCACGTGACTAGAGACCTCTTGGGAGAGTTGTAATGAATCTAATAATGGCAATTTGGCCAGGCAATGGTTAAGATCTGTATTGCAGCCTAAACAAAGAGGATTTCCCTCATGTCATAGAATACCTGTGGACATCAGAAAAGTGAGTGAGGGACACATTGAAGATCACTTCACAGATCTATCAACCCCCTTTCATGATTATGGCTGACCAAGGCTAAAATACCTGCAGATGCATTACAAATGGAATCTGATATAAGAGACACCAGCTGTAATATATCTAAAACTAAACTAAAACAGAAGAACTCATGAGATAAGGACCAAGTAACGTACCTGTAACTGTTGTTCTCCAGCATGGGTCTGGCATGGATTCACATGCTCCTGAATATTCCCCGTCGTCAGGCTGGGAATCCTCAGTAAAGAAAAAATCAGTTTCAGTTTCATTTCTGAACCGTCTTTCTACTAATAACCAATCACTGGTCTGTGGGTCATACTGCCCCCAGCCAATGACTGCCCTCTACCTAAGACCCTCCTCTGGCAGCCAACTTCAGATTTGGTAGCACGTAAAGTGGCAGTAGGACCAAGAGAAGAGCTGCAGAGCGGTTGGTGGGAGGGTTTGCATGTGAATCCATGCCAGACCCATGCTGGAGAACAACAGTTACAGGTAAGTAACTTGTTCCATCTCCAGCATGGGGTCTGGCATGGATACACATGCTCATTAATACAAGAATACAAAGCAGTACACACATGCACAAACACGGGAGGTGGCAAGGCTCAACATTAAGCATTTTAAAAAACTCAACATTAAGCATCTCTTACCTCCTCACCAGGCTCACCTTCAAGCGAACAGGTTGTGCAGCACTACCTGGCCGACTCTGGCCTCCTCCCTGGAATCAGCCCTGCAGATGTCCCAGCAGGGGCACACCAGACAGGAACGCCATAGTAGCAGCGATCGCTCTGGTTCAATGGGCTCTCGGATGGCCAGGCAACGGTCGGTTTGCCAACCAGTGACAGTGTATGATGCAGCCAGAGAGCCATCTGGAAATGGAAGCCTTCGAGAGGGCCTTCCCTTGGTTCACAGGGCTAAAGTTCACAAACAGCTGTGATGTCTTCCGAAAACTCTTCGTGCGGTCCACGTAGAACTTCAGCGCTCTAGCCACATCCAGCGAGTGCAAAGTCCTCTCTGCCGGCGACAAAGGCGATGGGTAGAAAACAGGTAACACCAAGGGCTTGTTGAGATGGAAGTCCGACGGCACCTTGGGCATGAAGGAGGGGTGTGTCCTCAGCACTACCCTCGTCTTGTGGAATGTCAGATATGGGGGTTTACAGGAGAGGGCCTGGATCTCTCCCACTCGTCGTGCGGAGGTGATGGCCACAAGAAACGCTGTCTTCCACAATAGGAACTTCAACGGTGTCGAATGCAGAAGCTCGAATGGCGGACCCATGAGCCTGGTCAGCACCATGTTGAGCTCCCACGCCGGAGCCTTCACCGACGGGAACGAGCGGAACAGTCCTTTCATGAACTCCTTCACCAGGCGATGAGACCACGGCGACGACCGCCCCGGAGTTCTGGTGTAGTGGGAGATCGCCACCAGATGGATTTTGATGGAGGCATGAGCCAGTCCCGCCTTAGCCAGCGACAGCAAGCACGGCAGCACTTGAGGGGCCGTAATCCTCAGAGGTTTGATCTTCTGTGCACGGCACCAGAGAGAGAACCTCTTCCATGTGTGTCCATAGCACTTAAGAGTCGAGCAGTCCGCCGGGATATCATACCCTCCAAACTCTAGTGCTTTAGGAGCCAGGCCTGCAGGTTCAGCGATCCCGGGTCGTGATGTAGGATGGCGCCTCCTTCCCTGGCGATAAGATCCGCATCCATTGGCAGTTTGACTGTGGGGGACGCTGACATGTCAAGAAGGTCCGGGAACCAAATCTGCCTCGGCCATACCGGTGCAATAAGGATCATCCTGCACCGGGACCGTCTGAGTTAACTGATGAGTCGCAGCAGCAACGGCAATGGTGGGAACGCATACAGGAACAGGCTGTCCTAGGGGAATGAGAATGCGTTGCCCATGCTCCCCGGGTGGGGGAACCTGCTGGCGAACCTCCAGCACTTGGTGTTCGTCGTCGTAGCAAATAGATCGATCTGGGGATTACCCCATCGTCAGAATAGGAGATCCACTTGATCCTGCCGAAGCTCCCACTCGTGGCAAGGGCGCAGCTCCCTGCTGAGTGAGTCGGTGATGGTGTTCTTTATTCCTGCCAGATGGAAGGGTCCGAGGAATATCCCGTGGGAAACAGCCCAATGCCACAGATCCTGCGCTTCTTTGGATAGGGTTGGGGATCTGGTGCCCCCCTGCTTCCGGATCTAGAACATCATGGTGGTGTTGTCGGTGAAGACCCTCAACACCTTGCCCTTGAGGGACGGGAGGAAAGACCCGAGGGCCCAGAACACAGCTCAGAGCTCCAGGATGTTGATGCGCAGTGACCTCTCTTCCAGGAGCCAAAGGCCTCTTGTGTGGAGATCTCTGTTGTGCGCTTCCCATCCCGCCAGGGAGGTGTCCGTCGTCACCGTTTCCTGATGTGCTGGGGTCTGTAAATCCATGCCCGCCGCTAGCTGCACGCGGGTGCCCCACAACCGGATAGCTTGGTGGAAAGTCTCATTGAGGGAGATCTTGTCTTCGAAGCTGCCCACCGCTTGCATCCAACGGGCGTCGAGGAACTCCTGCAGTGGCCACATCCGCAACCTGCACAGACGCATGAGGTAGATGCACAATGACATCATGCCAAGCAGGGACTTGATGGACCTCACCCTGGCCACTTCCATGGTCAACAGTCGTTGTACCTTGCTCAGGATTGCTTCATCCTCTCCTCCAACGGTGAAGCCAACCGTGCCACTGTGTCGAGGCTGGCTCCCAGGATCAGGGCGCCCTGCGACGGTACCAAGTGGGACTTTGCGAAGTTGATAGAGAATCCTAGTTCTGTGAGCAGGCGGACAGTCTTCGCTGTGTGATCAATGGCGAGTTCTCTTGACTCAATCGTCCAGGTAGGGGTATACGTGGATCCGCCACCGGTACCAAGCACTTGGTGAAGACCCTTGGCGCCGACTTCAATGCGAAGGGCAGGGCCTTGAACTGGTAGTGCCGTCAGCCACTGGTCTTTCAGACGAGGAAGTACCGCAAGTATACTCCAGAGCCTCTTTGGGACGAGTTCTATCGCGCCCTTTTTTAGCATTGCTCGAACCTCCAAAAGCAGCTGTGGCACGTGGTTTTCTTTCCTAACCACAGGTGGGAAACGGGGACACTCTCTTAGGAACTCCAGTGTGTGCCCGTGGGCCAGGGCACCTAGTACCCAACGGTCAGTGGATATGGACTCACACATACTGACAAAATTTGCCAGCCGGCCTCCCACCGGGGTGCTCAGGTGGGGGCCCAACGTCACGGCCGGTTCAGTCTTGGGTCGCCGAGGCCTTGCCATCTTGGTCTCCTTGGTGACAACGATGTCCTCCTGTCTTGTTGCAGCCTCTGTAGGCTTCCTGCAATGAGGAGCGGGCTGCCTGGCGGTACGACGAGGAACTGCCACTGAATCCTTTGGAGGCACCTTGAGACTTGCCTCCGGAGGTCCGAAAAGGCGGCCGTCGCTGATGGAGAGAACCCAAGGCCTGGGCCGTCTCGGTGTCCGCCTTGATGGCCTGCAGTGACTCGTCCACTGCCTTGCCGAACAGGTTGTTCCCATCAAAGGGCATGTCCAGTACCCTGGTCTGCACGTCCTGACGGAAATCAGTGACCCTGAGCCAACCTTGCCGGCGAAGGCAAATGCTGTTGCTCATCTGGCGTAAACCGGTGTCGCTGATGTCCGTTGCCACCGTGATGCCTTGGTCCGATGCCACCTCACCCTCCTGCAGGATTTCAAGGGCTTCCGCCCTCTTGTCATCTGGGAGGAAGTCCAGGAGGGGGGCGATCTTGAACCACAGCTCCCTGTCGTAGCGCGCCATGATCGCCTTGATGGTCATCCCATGGCATGCAGCTTCTTCCCCTCGGCGTCCGGTGGGGAAGTGGAAGTTGATGCCATCGCCCTGCCGATTTCTTCTTGGCCGCCGCGGAGACCACCAAATCCAGGGACAGCTGTGCCCTGAGGCACATAGGAGCAGAGTCTGGGACCTGGTACTTCTTGTACCGGTCCCTCTTCGCAGGGGCCGTGGACGGGTTCTTCAGAAGGGACAGTCCTTCGTCCCAGATGTCGTCCAGTAACGGGACTGAGAGGACGGTCTTCCTCTTGGCCTCCCATCATTGGTAAAGGAACCCTTCCTTCTGCTCTTAGGGGCATAGTTGGAAAAGCTCTGATGCCTTGACGATCATGGCGTGAAAGGAGGCAATTTTGTTGAGGGGAGGCCCGGGCGGGGGGGGTGGGAGGTCCATCCCGTCGTCACCACCGTAGTCGTCCGTCCCCGCCGTCTCCGTCCCCATCTCGTCCCTCAGAGGAGGGGATGGGGTTGAAGGCTGGAAGGGAGGGGGAGGATTGATTAGCCTACGCTGGTCAGGTGGGCTCCCCAACGGTCCAGGCACCGCTGAATCATCCGCTGGGGGTAGAGCAACCTTGTCCTTATCTCCGTACACAGGGTCTGCAAAGCCATCAAGATTGCAACTGAATTGTCCTGTGGCGTAGACATTGGTTGCGACGGGAGCGACGGCTGGGGCGCGGGGTCCTCAGATTCCTCCACGGCACGCGGCTCCTTGTCGGCCCATCATTGCTCTCTACGTCCGCCTCATTGGAATCCCTCCCGTAGGTCCTGACCTCATCGAACTTCTTGTCCAGGATAGCTTTGATGCCAGCCAGCTCATCCTCGGAGGTGGTATCCGTGTCCGTTAGGGCTACCGTGCCTCCCCTCTTTCTCATCCCAGGGTTTCACAGGGTCATCTCGATAGGCTGGAAAGATGTTTCCCTCCGTGGTGGCAGGGAAACTCTAGGCCCGGAAGTTGTCGCCACTGGCGTAGCCTTTGCAGGCTTCGCCAGGGCAGCCACGACTCCTTCAATCGAGACCTTCAGCAGGTGAATCAGGGCCTTTACAACCTTGGGCACGTCTGAGGCCTTCACCTTAGGGGGAGGGTCACTGCCTCGCCCCCCCCCTTGGCTGTCTACATCGGGATCGACCGGGGCTTCTGCCGAAGCTTACTCGGGTTCTCATACTTCCTTTTCGTGGATGACGGAGTCTGTGACATCGCGCCCTGCCTGGCAGCCGAGGAGCCCAAACCAACGGCACTCCCGGTGCCCGCAGACTTGCGGTGCTTTGCCTTTTGTTAGGCCCCTGTCGCCGGAGCGCCCTCAAAGGTCTTAGAAGACCACTCTGACTTCTTCTCACCTGCTGCTGGGCTCATTCCCTGCAGCCAGTTAGTGAGCAGAGTACGATGGTCCTTCATTGTCCGGACGGACATGTTCTTAAAGAATGCACAGTCCTCCTCCACATGCGACTTGTCGGCATAAAGGCATAAAGGCAGTAGAGGCACCAGGAGTGCTCATCTTCCTTGAAGACATTCTGTAATAGACAACCTCGGCAGATCCTAAATAGCTTGGATCCAACGGGCGCCTTGTCTCCTTTGTCCTGGGTCAAGACCATGCAGGGTAGGCCTCAAAGATCTTCCTGGATCCTCCAAGAAGTGAAAACTCAACGAAAAATCACCCTTAAGGGGCATAGAAAATTCCAAAACGGGTCCTCGTTAATCGGAAGAAAAATCGGTGGAGCTTGAGGCTCAAATTAACCGAAAAAATAAGATTAACCTCTTAGGAAAAAAGCAAAAGGCATTAAAAGCTCAAGAGCTATAGCATGAGGACTCCCAACACTTGAACGTGCAATAAAATCTCAAGATGGCTGCGAGCGAGAGGAGGGGCTTAGGTAGAGGGCAGTCATTGGCTGTGGGCAGTATGACCCAGAGAACAGTGATTGGTTATTAGTAGAAAGACAGTTCAGAAATGAAACTGATTTTTTCTTTACCGAGGATTCCCAGCCTGATGACGGGGAATATTCATGAGCATGTGAATCCATGCCAGACCCAATGCTGGAGAAATGGAAGTTATGACTTACTTAACTCATACGGCCTGTTTATGTTAAATAGACATTGTCCATGTCAGTATTCCAGGGTTTCTCTTTTAGATTATATCTTTGTGTGCAATCACATTATATCATATTTTACTTAAATGGCAATTGGACCCAGGGAGGAATCTGACCACTATCCTCTAGGTGATAAGATGTGAAGAGGCAAAGATATTCATTTCCTATGATAGCATTGGAGTTGTTGTACTCAATGATGGGGCCAACAGGATCAACTGAAATCCTTGAAATCTCAAGGTTAATATGAAGGTAGAAACGTGGGTTTTGAATTAGTCACAGACTATCGTATGGGACAGTTAGGGAGATTTCTCATAAATGGTTGATTTCCCTTACCTACTGAGTCCCTCAGCAGCTTTGCTGCATCTCTAGGATTTAGTGTTTTCACCTGGTAAGAGAGTGAGCCTTTTTCCCCACTCTTACATGTGTTTTGCTATTTGCATTTCTACTTTTTGTGTGATCTTGGGCACTGGAGCCTCACCTACTCCATGGCACCATATTCTTCCATGTGTGTTACACAGCACCTTCAGTGCAGTGACACAGGTATGTCTTTTAGACTTCCCACCACCTCCATTTTCTGGGGCTGACTACTGTCCCCCAGAAAAGATAAAGTTGCCATTAACTTTATTTAGTCACTTTTACCACATACCCAGTACACCCCAGCTTCCATGGAGTATTGGAAAGGGTTAATTCTTATATCTTTTTGTCTGTGTCTCTTGGGGCATTGTTTTGTTCGCTTTACATTAAGACTTGGCTGGTGGCAGTGGTATCTACTCTATTTTTTATACCGCGGTTATCATAAATAACCATGGTATTGTTTTAGGCTATTATATTAGCCTCAAACATAAACCCACTTGACCATATATATTTTATTACAGCTCTGGCTCGGTTTATTCGCCATTTCTTTTTGTAAGTGTCTTTGTCGTGTTTTACTCTGCGTGCCAAACCAGGTTTGGTCCCTTTGTTCATCGCCTCTTCACAGGCTTCCACACAGAAGCCCTCCTTTAGGCGCCTGAGAGTCTGGGTAGGCAGGATGTGAGGGAGGGGTGGTAGGACCCCTGCCATGGGTTCCCTTGGTAACCCAAGGCACACTCCTGTCTGATTGGCTAAGGGGACTGGCCTTGCCAGGCCAGCTACCCTGCTGTGTGATTGACAGCCAGGCTGTATGAATGGGGGAAAACTGCATAAAAAGCAGGTCTCTGGGACAGGAAGAAACAGAGTCACCACTGGAACGAATAAACCAATGAGGAACTGGAAGAAGAGGACCCCTACAACGACTGAACTGCCCGGTGAAGCCCTGCTGCAGGTCTGAATCTCCAGAATCGGACAATAGAGAAGATCCTCCAGGAAACGTCTTCCCTTGAGCTGGTGGGGCCAACCAGTTCACCCAAACTGCAAGCCAGGACCCCTCCTCTGTACAGAGCTACAGTGAGCCAGAAAGGTCGGACCCTGCTTGGGTTTTAAGGACCGCACCTTTTATTCATTGATTTGCTCTGCTGCTGCTTTCTTCCCTGGGTAGTGCAGGACTCTCCAGTCTTCCTACTTCTGATCAGTCCAACAGTCGCTTCAGGAACCGCGAGCCTCCAGGAACTACCAGGAACGTCTGCCTCAGTTACAGCTCTCTCTCCGTTTTAAGGTACTGTGCAAATACGGTTTTTCGTTTTGTTCAGCCGCGTTGAAAGTGTTTGAAAACTTTCTCCAGTCCGAGGCCTTGTCCTCTTCTCTTTGAACTAACATTTCTACCAACCAACATCGTCTGGAAACCGTGCCACGAACTTTACTGCGAACTACACTGAACTGTATTATCTTGAGCAAAAGACTTTTTGAACCATTGACTTTGGCCCTAAGCCTTTTCTATCTGATTTTATGAATGTAGTCTCTCTTGTTCACTTGCCCTGAGTACTTACCTGTTGGTGTGGATTCATTTCTGTTAACCTTTGTCTTTCCCTCCCTTTTAAATTACTGGAGTGCCATTTTGCTCCCACTTCGTTTTGTGAGCTTAATTTATCTGGAATTTATTGAGAGTTGTGTGGTGTATTAAGAGTGTGATTTTTAAACTGCTCATAATAGTGTAATGTTATACAACTGAAGAGTGAAATGAATGTATATTCTTTTACTTGAAAACCTTGAGTCAGTGTTTGCCTGAATCATAGTAATTGCTGTCCTTTGTGTAACTATTTGATACTGCTCACTTACTCTTGAGATAAGTGTGGCTGCTCTGCTACTGCTACCACTTTAACTGTGTAGTACAGGCGTGCACCAAAGGTGAAATTGTACTGTCACTTGTAGTCTTAATTGGGTGTGGTGTTCCCAAAGGGTACGGCATATAATTCTGCCTAAAAGGGATGGCCAGAGTTTGATTCTGGGGAATATTACCAGTGTGACTGTGGAGGAATTTTAATAGAGCTATGCATCATTTAATTGAATATGTAGCATTTATCTGTCTTGTGTCCAACAGCTTTTTTACGAGATTATGACAAAGAAGGGATGTGAAAAAAAAAACACTATGTACACCCTTTTATTATGGAGGACTGTATCGCTAAGCAAGGGCTAAGAAAAGATCTGGGATCGAGTATCCATAATAACTATTCAAAAGATAGAAGCTGTAAGGTAAAAAAGGAAAACTAGAGATCAGAAATGGCCGACATCTCTCCTGAGAGAGAAACATTGAACAATGGCAACATGAATTAAAATTATTAAAATTAATAATCTTCTGGAAACTGGTAAATAAGCAAAAATAGGCTCCAAAGACAGTCGTAGTGCCTCTGTATATAAACGGGCACAGCATGTTAACAGTATAATAGGAACTAAACCTCCTGACATATTGTAATTCGGCATTCAATGCTGTAGGTGGCGTTATGACTATGCTGTCAATATGGTAATCGTGACCATTAATAAACATCAAAGACTCAGAAACTCTGGCACCTGTAATTCCTTGACAACAAAAAAGTCCGTATATGTGGGGTAACATCCTTCTTGAACTATTTAAAATGATAAGCATCACCGGAAACATTCCTCGAGCTGAATTGAAAGCAACACTGTCCGAGTTTATAAGCAAGTGCCTCGTGATGAACCCCAAAAAAAAATAGAATTCGAGGTATCCTTAAATGCTCCAGCTAAGATTTTTGCGCAGATACTTTTGAAAGAGCTCAACGATTGGATTGAGCACAATAACATCATTCCATTCAACCAGACTAGGTTCTGGAAAAGATAAGACACATTAACATTCTGGCATTAGTAACTACCATAAAAGTAGCATGGCTCATGTTCAACCAACTTGTATAAATCGCGTATATAGACTTTAGTTCTGCCTTTGATATGGTCTCTCATAATCTATTATGGCAGAAATTGTACAGATGGGGTAGCCCTATTGGCTTACTGAAAATGTTAATGGCCCTACATAACAATACCTAGGTGAATATAGGAGTTTATCAAACTGGTCAATGTAATCATTTGAATCCAACATATGGAATACAAATAGGGTTGAGCCTGTCTCACACCTTGTTTAACTCACATTCAGCAGACCTACCCTCGGAAATCCTATATGTATAGAAGGCTGCCACCTAAAATGGGCAATGTATTCTGCTCAATTATACTCCTAAGGGGCTGCAGCAACAGTTCGCCTTACTTGGGATGTAAGCCCAGATGAAAGGGCTTATTATTAATACTAACTAAGATTATGACTCCCCCCTCCCCTAGTTGCAGGCAGACTGGTTATCGATTTATTTGGAGGCTGAACGAACAGAAAGTTGAGGTTGTTGCATATTACAACTATTTGGGGGTGGCTATAGATAACAAATTAAATTGGCACCACCAAATGGAGAAGGTCACAAGTTCTGCATGACAACATATTGGAGCCATTAGAACCTTTGTCGCAGCCCACAGCGGCAATTCTGTCAACACACTAAAAACCATTCCTAATGCTAACATTTTGTCAGTGATGATGCATGGGGTTGAAACACCGGGGACTGGCTGAACGAAATAATTAAAGTTAGAAAGCTATCGTTTAAGGTCATTTATCAGCCTCCTCTGTCCTCTTCCTGTGGAATTTCTGTGGGCTGTGCTGGAAATTCGCTCTTCATACTTTATAAAACTATAGCACAGATTAAACCTATATTGGAACCTTGGTACTGCTCCCCTAATACATTGTTGTATCACACTGCGAGGGCCTAGCCCACGGAGAATAATTGTTATAATGGAATAATTGCAGAACAGCTTCAACTAGAGGGCTTCACAAAGTGTAAGTATATTAATGTCGACCCATTGTATATCTGCATTCAAACTTTGAGATACTTATTTAAATAAAAAACATATTGGTGAGCTTGATTGGGATCAACATAAGGTTGAATTAGACACCAAGGTTCATAGAAGGGATTAGTTTCCCTGCATTCCAATGGTGAATCATCAGTCACCTATATCTCTTGTGGAGTTTCCCCAACAGCAACATTCAGCATGATTATATGAGAATTAAGTTTAATATTGTAGAAACTCTGGCGATCAAGGGCGCCTAGGCAAAAAATAACAGTACCCAGGACATGCCAGCTATGTTGCACTCCTTGTTTGGAAAGTGTAAAACATCTATTCACTGCTTGTGAAGTGCTGGTCCCTATACGTAGGAAACATTTGTTGGGATATGGTATACCGGAAATCTGCTTAGGTGACAAAGATTCTTTGTTCGGCCACTTCAAGGAGGGACATAACATTTAACTACTTTATCATGTTACCAAACTCTTGTATGAAATTAAGATTTTGCTGGATGAACTGAAGTACTAATTTTCTTTTGATGTTGCATATATTAAACTTTTTTTGCAAAACTATTACTGCAGATTAATGTATTCTCTTTTTAAGATGAATGTTTGTCTATTCATTTGTATTACCAACTGATCTCTCTTTTTTAAATGTTTGTATAAAAAAACAATAGACATGCATGCATGACTACTATACTAATAAAAAAAGAAAAATGATATCCAAGAATCTTGAAAAATACAATGGCTTATATTTTTGGGCAAAGTCTGCTGCTCATACTTATAAACAGAAACAGTGAATTATATATTTCTGCAGGTGCTAAGGGCACGCTGCAGTACAGATGATAGCTTTCCTATGAAGTCAAAAGTAGGGGGAGGAGAGCCTGAATTCAATGCAATGGCACCTACAAATACATCACAGAGTCGAAAGTAAATGGATCAGTGGGGACGGAAAGCAGCCAGGCCACAAGACGAAACAAGTTCCCAGTCTTCCTGGGGCACTCAAAGGAAGAACAGCGTTTCATAAACTTGCAGGTAGACTTATGTAATGAATGGGAGACAATCTCTCAAGGTGTCTGCCTCCCCTAAATACCAATTGTGGCATTAAGTTGCCAGAATTTGTTTGGAGAGAAAAAGCCAAAGCACAAACTGCGGCAGAGAATCACAATGGCACCCTACCTGTAAGCCCATGTGTGCGTCCCCTATGTACAGTGCTCTGTTACTTCCCAGCTAGGTTTGCACTGTATAACTACTATACATACAATTGAACCCGTGTACCCAACACTAGGCCCTTTAAGAGGGTGGGGTAGCAATATTCTGAGAAGGATGCGGATGCAGAATATACTCAAACATCGTTAATTAGACCGACTCAGGAAGTTGGCAAAGTACGTCTGCTTTATTTTCAATTATCTAAAACAGGGAGTATAACTAACATCAATGAACATCCGCTCAATCTTTTCATTCAGCGAGTTTCATAAAAAATATAGTTTATATAGCAAAACCTTGTCATCACTGACGTCAATCTTCGTGGCAAACTACAAAATCCTAATTGGGAAAGTGATAGGCTTAAAAGGAACATCTAGGTATACATTCCATACTGGTCAGGGAAGGCGATTGGGTCTCTAACATCAGATGGGACAACTAAGCCCTCCTCTGGTGCAAGTCATTACGAACGTCATCAAATACACAACGTCCTATTGGTTACATAAACTATAGGGCTCTCTTTGATGTGGCCCTCTATAGTCCGTAATTGGTTGGCACCCTTGTACCCCTCTGTAATATTCCACACGTGCTAGCAGCACACAGGCTGGCACCCAGGTGCTGGTGGGCTGGTCATGACCATAGCTTCCCACCTAATTAACCTGCCATCTATCATCACTCTTGCTGTCTAGCCTTTGGCCTTGGAAATGTTCGCTGTGCCAGAGAATAAAAAGGGAGTATAGCCATACTCTGTCTCTTGGTTTCGATACAGCTCAACTCAGTATCTATTTTCATCAGACCATGTGACTGGAGATAATGTTTCAGAGCTTTTCTGTATTTAAAATACTATTGAATGATGAACCTCTGACGTCTTCAATGTTCTTGCTCCTCGTCTCAGACAGGAGTTTGTTCCTTTCACACGTTTTGTAACTACTGCATGAACATCCAATCTCACGGTGGCCTGGACTTCCTGGTGCTGGGCCAGCCAAGCCTTTCTTGAATTCACTTCCGTTATTAAATCGTTTTCCAACTGCGCCACACTGAAAAAGTCTTTCTGTTCACGGGGTCCAGACTCTGCTAAAGTGCGTTGTGGAACATCCATAGTCTATACATTCCTATGCATATACATTGGTGCATCGCCACAATCTATTCACTACGTAGCGATCATTAAAAACACTTTCCCCTATTTGCATTTACTGCATCTGTACAATTGTAAAATTACTTTGTATTTTCTTCATTGTTTCTGTAGCATGAGCATCTTCATCTCGAGCCCAAAATGTTGCTCATCTTTATCACTGTCTTGAGGTCTCGTAGAATGTTTACATTCTTCAGCCTCTTGTCTCTGTTCTGGATGAGTCAGTTCTGCTTTACATGACGTCATCATTCTTCTTTCTTTTGTATTTTCACACTTCCTCCGAGAATTCATTCAAATGGCCATCATATTGTCGTGAGTGTATATATGGTTTCCTCAATGGGTACCTTACTAACACGATTCTTTGCGGTATTGGTATTTTCACTGGTACTGCACGTGTTGCACACTCTGGCTGCCAACTTATAGGCAGCATGGGGGTGGAGCTTTGAGTGGGGGTTCTTGGCTCCACCTCTACACAATGTTGGCTCAGGACAGAGCATGCCACTGTTTATTCCCACAAATTAAAAATCAAAAAGCAGCAAAGTGGCAACTCTCCACTTTTCTCTCTGAAGCCACTACTGGTCAGCTCCCAGTACATGGGTGCCTGAAGGGGCATATTAACCCCATATCGGGGGTTGAACATCTGGGTCTCTTTCCAGTACTGAAAACGACTGCAATGAACCTTCAACATGTAGGCTATCCCACCACTACAGCCAGGTAACCAAGTATGACCCACCGCCCTTGTCCCCAAGTGTAAGGGGCTGATTGGAACCATGCCATGGCCATTTCCAAAGTACAAGGAGGAAGGGACGCCCCTTTTCATTTACCTGGGACTTGAGTGACTGTGGGGCAGATACTGGGGCATTAGTAGAAAGTCCCCTCAGGCCAATTGGTTGTGGCTCTGTTTGCTGTATGTGCAGAAGCCCATGTATAGAACCGAAGCCCAGATCATTAATCCAGAAGCCATGAGAAGGTGGGGACTGTCAACTTCTCTGTGCGGATCTGAACTAGTAATTTATACTCCCTCAAAATCATAGAGGACTCCAGTGGTTCTCATAGCAGCTTGGACGGTCTCAAAGGTTCTCAAATCGGCATCAAATTGGTTCATAGATGAGAGGAGAGCCAGGGGTTGTGTCCTTGGTTCATCAGCTGCTGGCAGCTCCGTCCACCGTCTCTGGGGTAAGTAGAGTCCATTCTTCTGCCCTTCCCAACCTGAAAGGTCTGTGGAGAGCACTTGCATAGTTCAATCACCTCCAGTGAGAAGGCTTCTGGGTACCAGTGTCTCGCTTGCAGTAGGCCTTGTTCAGCCAGCTGGTCATCGCAAATGGTTCTACTGGAATGATTAGGAAGAAAAGCTTTGCACTTCCTTGCACTGGCCTTCACTTCACTGTCAGAGGACTTTGTTGTAGACTGTACTGCCAATCAAGTTCCAAAGAATCCTTCAAGCAGTATCCAAAGATGAATCAACTAAGGGGAGGGTTGGTCTCCCCTCCTTATGTACACAAAATTCCACATTGGAGCAAGCCTGTTAAGTGCACAACCGAGTTCGCTGTAACAAATGTCCCTCGCCTTCTGGTATCTTACCCAGAGTGTTTTGTCTGCAGGAGGTGGCAAGGGGAACATACATTTGGGAGCCCCAGCCAAGTGCAAGATAGTGAGACCCCTCTATGGAATGAAGCTCTCTTCTGGGCTACTACTTCCTTCTGTCATTCTGCATCAGAAGGACACCAGTAATCACTACCAGGTTCCAGCAGCTGTGTTCAAGAATGCACATGGCTTTTGCACATGACCTCCTGCCACTGGAGGGCAGATACTGGGGATGCCAGTAGACTGCCACAGGATGGGACATGGTTGTATTATGCATTATGAAAGTGGGGTCCGATTAGCAGATCTCAAGAAACCAAATTATTCACATCATTGTCTGCAAGGCCCAAACTATCCCGCCATCACCAGATAGCATTGTCACACTAGAGTAGGCTAGTTTTTGGACTTAAGTTCCCTGGGCTGTCCGTTCACTAAAGCACAAGCTGTTGGAAAATCATGAGCTTGGTGCTTACTTGGACATTTGTAAGTAGGCAATAGCAGATGTCCTTCTGGCCTTCTGTGCGCACTGCCCACCAACCCGCTTGACCTTCTGAGACCACTGACCAACAGTTCAGGTGATAGTATCGAAGAGATTCACAATACAACAGACTGGCTTAGCTGTCACACGAGGGACGTTCGACCTTGAATAATCCATATTTTTAGGACCCAGGGATATCCAGATATCCCCCTGCAAAAGCTCTGATCGACCACACAAATCTCACATAGGATTCGGAGCAGCACCTCTGCCAAGTCACACAGAAATAGTGAGGGCATGTTGATAGCCAATCTAAACAGCCTCAATTAAAGACCTACTCCAACAGTTAAAGACGCAGGGAAAAAAAACTGCTCATTCCTCCTAAGGTAACAGACTATTTGCACATTCAATAGGACTACACCTACAGTTAGAGTCAGCTTAGCTGTCCCGCTCCCTGCATCTGCCCACATTTATATTTTAATTTCCTTGTAGCACGCCTTGCGTGCAAGGCGGGTGACTGGATGCCGCACTGCAGACCTGGTGCTGCGCATTGTTAGCACTTGATGTGCAAACTAGTTTCCTTGTAACGCTGTCCTCGGTAGGAAGGTACCTGGCTTCCCTTCCAGACACACCTTGCGGTCTGTTCTCACTTTCCTCTTCCTAGAAGGGGTGGGTCCTGGCTAGTGCACATCCATGTGCATTCAAAGCTCAGTTCATGGCCGGAGGCGCAGCGGGCAAGAGCCTGACTCGCAGAAGTCAAGCCCATCTGTGCTTGTCCATGCGCAGACCAGGCCATGGGCTGACAACACAGGTAATCATACTTCACGCACTCTTATGGATCATATATCCCACACAGATCTATTGCGCCTTGCCCCCACTAAGACCAATTGCCCAGTAGGGTTTAGTACATCTGCTCCGGCTGCTACACATCAGCAAGATTCTACTGCCTCCTACTGAATGCTTGTTCATTGGTCACACATGCTCAGGACTGCTAAATCCTGCTAAGTTCCCTTCAACCTGATATGCTTTGCATTATGGAAACCTGGCTTTGGGACAGCTCGGGCCCTTCTATAATCCAAGCCCTCTACCCCAACTATGAGATTGCTCATTGCGACCGTCTGTCGACTCATCCAAGGGAAGGAGAGGGGGAATTGCCTTCATTTTGAAATCTACCTTTTTCTGGGGACAAGGCCCCTGCTATCTACAACACTCTCTTCCCAAATACTCTACTTCTAGAGCCCTCCCCTCCAACTCGGAGGGTGAGACGTTTTTCCAAACAGAGATTTTTAGGTAGATCATTACCCTCTGCAGGTCCCCCTCTGGAACAGCCCCCCCTCAGTCTTGAACCGGACCACCTGAAGTTCCAGAAACTCCTCAAGGCCTTCCTTTTCTTCTCCTCTTTCGCTCTCCCTTTACCCTGCTATCCCCCTCTCTCCTCGCTTCTTCCCCTCTTCTTTCTCTTCCCCAACCTACACAGCGAGCTGACTGGTCACCTGGTGCACCTCCAGAGCCCACAGGTCCCAGGCTCCCTCGCCAGTCTTGCACTTGCCTCCGGGCCTCTGCACTTTGCTTCGCACTACTGCATTATGCCCCATGAGAGGGGAACCACCCTGCACATAACCCTGTTGGTCTGGGTGCACTTGTTCCCCCTCCCCCGCACTTCCTGTCTCTGCACACTTGCAAAACCTTGCATGTACTAGGCCTAGCAAGTCTGTCTGTCCGGTCCTCCCTCTGTCTCCCCTCCCTAGCCAGGTCTAGCATTGTAGTTTATTGTACTGTACGTTCCTCTCCCTCTTTGTCACACACTTACATTAGTAGATATGCCTATGGCCTATTATGCCAGTAATAATTGTTAGATCATTCGGAATCATCAAGGCCAAAGAATGATGACTGTAATCCCTTGGTCCCTTCCCACTTTGAAGGACTTCACTTGTGTATAAGCCCTTTACAAATAAACAATTACAATAACTCCCTGTATATTGACAGATCACAGCATTAAAATGGAAAGGTTATTAGTTTGTATTTCTGTCTCAACAAACTTTACACTTGTACTCTTAGTGATCTCATTATCCTTACTACGATTGTACCTTTTGCACTGAATTTCCAGCATTTGTTTCCGAGTTGCAGCTGAAATATTCTTACCTCGCGATTGTTGGCGAATTCAATCTCCCAGTTAATAAAGCTAGCGAACAGCCAGTTTCCCTTTTAGGCTGCTATGTCTGATCTCGGCTTCCCCCAGTGGGTTACTGATTCTACCAACCTGCTGGGCAACACTATTGATCTGGTTTTTGCGTCTGAAGGTTCTCTGTCCATCTCCCCCTCTCTCCCTATCATTTTATCTGATCATTATGCTGTACCATTTTTGATTTCTCTCTCAGCTCCCATGCATCCTGCCTTAAAACAGGATAATTGGAAACGTAGCTGGCAGCGCGTTTCACAGCCTGATCTGATGGCTCCTATTGTTTCTCAATATGCTTATGCTGACCTCTGTTTCTTGACGACCCTATCGTCAGCTTTTAGTAGTGTGGCTGATTCTATTGCCCCTCTTAAGCTTTGTAAGAGGCAAATTCACCCAACGGAACCCTGGTTCTCAAATAAATTAAAAAACTATAAACTAGTGTGTTAATTTTAAAGGATATTTGTAACGCACACTAAAACAACCGGAGTGGTCCTCTGGCACTCTGAAAGAAAAAGGGATGGGTGGGGGGAGTTAGTGGGATGAGCTGGAGAAGTGCAAGTGAGCAGTGATGTGCTGTTGGCAGCCTCCGCCCGGAATTCCGTTGGCTGGGTTTGGGGGTGTTATACTGTTGGGAGACATTGTGTTCTATTGTGGTGGTTCATGTGTGCTTTGTTTTGTTCTTGCAGTGTCGTGAAGTTTGTGCGGATTGTTGTGTTGTAGGTTTGTGGTTGTGTTTGGTAAGAGTTTGAGAGGTGTATGCAGAGGGTGAAGTTGTTAGTGGGTTGGTTAATTGGCATTGCTGTCTAGAATTGGGGCGCTACATTTCCCCATTTCTAATTCAGTGGGGTATGCGAGTGTCACTGTGTCTGCATCCAGAAAAGGGTTGTGCGACTCTCACGGTCACTTTACCATATGGTATCCATTCATATGCATAACCTTGCCCAAGTTGTGTACCGGACGTCTATGTGGCCCCTGTGTGTGCTGGGCGGGCAGGCGTTTGTGCGTCCCTTGCAGTCTAGCCCAGAGAGCATTCCCAATCTAGTCTAGTAGGAGGGTGGCATTGGTAAGCCCGGGTTTGCTCCCTCCATGAGTTTGGTCTCCTCGGCTTCACCCTCTTATTCGGTTGCTCATTCATGTTACCGCTACTACCCCCTTTGGAATGTGGCAATGCTAGTACTTGCTATTATCTCCATGTGCGGCGTCTGCCCTCATTCACAACTCTCTTCGTCCATGGCCCTGCCAATGTCCACAGCTTAGTTGGTGTGGCAGGCGCTAACGCTCACCCAACTTTATACAGGTATGAACTATAGTAGCGTTTATCGCGTGGGTGATGGTTGTTCGCTGGGAGTTGGCTAGGGATGTTGGGGTCTGTCCTCATGGGTGTCGTTTGTGTCCCATTAGACTTAGTGTTGTCTCTCTTGTTGTAGTAAGAATTTCTTAATTCGGTTTTGGATGTTGTCATTGTCGTCTTAGATTGTCAACCTTTTCATTGTTTTTCCCGTTTGGTTTCTCAGTTTGGGTCTGTTATGTTGAAGAGCCAGTTTTTTTTGTAGTTTTCTGAATTGTGGGTGGTCTTTGGTGTTTCTTATTTCTTTTAGGATGTTGTTCCAGGTTTGTGCAGCTAAGTGGGAGAAGGAGGAGCCCCCATGTTCTTTCTTAAGGTATGGTTTTTCTTCCAGACGGATTTCGTTGCTCGATCTGAGGAGACTTGTGGGCTTGTAGATTGTTAGTTTCTTTTGCAGGAATTTGGCTCCTTGTCCGCCGATTGCCCTATGTGTTATGCACATATTTTTGAAGGTGATGCAATGTTTGACTGGGAGCCAGTGCAGTGTTTTTAGGGCTGGAGTGACGTGGTCTCTTCTGGATAGTTTGAGCAGGAGTCTGGCTGCTGTGTTTTGTATCCGTTGTAGTTTCTTCAGGAGGTCTTCTGGTGTCCCGAGACAGAGGCGGTTTGCATAGCCGATTCTTGACATGATTAGGGCGACGATTGTGAGTGTTTTGTGGGTGAAGGAGAGGAAAGGTAAGATTTGTCTTGCCGTGTGAAGGAGGAAGAACCATTTCTTGATTATTGCATTTATTTGTGGTTCTAAGGTTAGGGTGTTATCCATCAGGACTCCCAGATCTTTTTTACTACCTTAGGAGTTGGTGTGGTTCCCATTTTGTTGGCCATGGAATATAGGTGTTCTCTTGATTTTTGCATGTAATCATCATTACATTCATTTCCGCAGTCACTGCTGCTTCCCGGCTATTATTATTTCCAAACATACCTTTTTTTAATGCCAAGATCGAGGGTGCCATTAACCAGCCCAAGGTACTATTTGATTTGGTTCACTCGCTGTCTTCCCCGGCTGAGACTAATGCCGGGCTTATACCCTCTCAGGTGTTTTGCGAGTCTCTTTCCTCTTTCTTCATTGACAAAATTGACACCATTCGTCATACAACTGTGTCTGCTTGTTCACACACTATTACCTACACAACCTCCTTCCCATCCTATGTCTAATGTTAACTGGTCTACCTTTCCTACCTTCACTGATCATGATGTTCTCGCTGCTATTAACTAACTGAAATCTGCTTCGAGTCTTGACCCCATTCCTCCCTCTTTATTCTAAGAGATTGCAGCCGAGATAGCATGGACTGCGCTGGCAGTCAACACCACCCTTTCCTCCGGTCAAATTCTGAGTGACTTGAACCATGCATTAGTAATTCCTTTATTAAAAAAGCCCTGTTTGGACCACTCTATTTTATCAAATGTTCATCCAATTTCACTCCTTACATTTCTCATGAAAGAACTTGAGTCCCTGATCTCCCCCCTTTACTTGGCACCTTTCTGAAATCCTCTAAATTCTTTGGCTCCTTCCAGTCAGGCTTTCGACCTGGCTGGGGAACGGGGTCAGTCTTGGTGTCCGTGGTCGACAACCTTGCTCGACTGGTTGATCAGGGTGGTGTGGGGGCGCTAAGTCTACTGGATATGTCGCGTTTGACACCATAGACCACCCCACCCTGATCGCCCAGATGTCTTCTGCTGGTCTGTCGGGCCAGGATCTCGCCTGGATCTCTGCCTTTTTGGCTGATAGTTTGAAGTCCATCTACCTTCCCCCTTCCGTTCTAAGCCCGTTCTTTCCCCACCCTGTTCAACATTTATATACAGCCATTTCTCAGCCTTATTCACTCCCACAGTTTCCCATGCTATTCCTACGCTGACACGCAGATCATACTTCGTTTGGATCTCGCCAGACTGAACACTTCTGCTCAGTTTAGAGGCTGTCTGGAGGAGGTGGGGGAGGGGGTGGATGTCCAAG
This sequence comes from Ambystoma mexicanum, assembly GCF_040938575.1. Taxonomy (NCBI): domain Eukaryota; kingdom Metazoa; phylum Chordata; class Amphibia; order Caudata; family Ambystomatidae; genus Ambystoma; species Ambystoma mexicanum. The sequence continues at coordinate 1,088,192,011 of NC_090922.1, read as the reverse complement.
AACTGGTTGAAGTTGAACGCCGAGAAGACAGAGGCTCTGGTTGTTGGTACCTCTCACCCTCTGTCCTTTTGGACCCCTGATTTCTGGCCCGCTATCCTTGGTCCCCTCCCCTCCCCTGTAACCGTTGTGAACAATTTGGTGATTAAAATATCTTCTAACTTGTCAATGTATGACCAAGTCTCTTCCATCTGCCAAAAGGGCCAATCAGGCTCAAACTTCTCTGCAAGCTTCTTCCTTTCATCCCCATTAAATTTCATGCCCCTGTGATAGTTGCCCTTGTGCTGAGCAGTATTGATTACTGCAACGCACTTTATTTGGCCCAACCTGCTTATCTCTTTCACCTCTTACAGAATGCAGCGGCTAGAGCCGTACTGCCACCTCCCTTAGATGCACATGTCACCTCTTCTTTGCAAGCTTCATTGGCTCCCAGTCGAGAAGCGAGTACCATTTCAAATCGTGTGCATCATCTATAAAGCTTTTTATAAACTTGGAGCTCAAAACCTTCAAACTAAATTTTCCCTGTATATTCCTCAGAGCTTTGCGCTCTCAATCTGCTCTGACGATACAAATATCACGAGTAAGACTTTCTCGTATGGGCAGTCGTGCCTTCTCTGTAGCTGGAGCAAATGCTTGGAACTCACTTCCCTTCTCTCTGCAGGCAACCACCAATCATCTTGCCTTCCCTCTTGCTTTGAAGACATTTCTTTTTTTAGGAGTACTCCTGTTGTCTCTTGGCTGGCCCGTACCGGTTAGGTGAGTGCCATGATGCCCTCGGGTGAACATGCGCGTATACATTGTATTAACATAACACAACTGATACCATACCGTTTCTTTTGGTATTCCCCACTTATTTCATAAAATTCTTTTTCACAGAATTTGTTTCAACTTTTTCTTAACCACAAACTTGCAAATATCAAGTTTGGGTAAGGTACATAGTACAGGTGGGAGTTGAGGGAATGAGGGTTTAAAGGGGTCTTCCCCAAATGTTTGCAGTAAAAAAAAGTGGCAAATTCAGCATAAGTAAATTCGATGAAGATACCATTCAGCAGAGAAAAGGCAAGCATTCATAGAACCGTTTTCAATATTTCAAAGAAAAAAAAACTCTAAACTGATGAGCACCCTCTGAGTAAAACATCTTCATCATGGCTAAAGCCAGACAGGTCAATGACATTTCCTTCAGTGGTGGAAACGCCTGCTCCAAGTAACATCCAAAGAAAGTGTGAGATGAAATAGACTGCATCCCTTACAAATTGGGCTATTCCATTAAGCTCCTCGCAGTCCTCTACTCAAATTAAGAAAATGTGTGCATATAATCCCTACCTTACACTATTATGCACAGTGTATCATGCTTTCTGTCAAAAAGGTCCTTAGTGGACTAGAGAAAAGTTAATTTACAAACATTCTGGGTGTTTGAACATTTCTAAACTACTTTCAATTCCCTGGTTTAAAAAAATCTAGAATGGGGGGCAACCTTTATTTCTATCGAGTGGACAAACTGTCCAAATCCATACAGGAAGATATGAGAGGGATTCCTTGACCTTCAAAGCAACTGAAACCTTCTGATATGCAACTAGATGAATCATCAACTTAAATTCGTGTCATAGTCACAAACAGCCTGCCAGGTCCAGGAGGCCACTTTTAGTAGCGACAGCTAGCCTCTAAAAGCTCTGTTGAACATAAAATGGCATTACAATGACAACAAATCAAAGGGTCAACAACTGGAGGCGGCTAAAGCATTTAGAGTCTACTCAGAACAGGAAGAAAATAGTGAAAGGAAATCCCAAGAACACTAAACACAGTGAGACAACAATGAATGGGAGACCGTTCCAAGCGAGGGCTGCAAACACTTCCCTTCAGCGTCTCAGCTATTCTGCTTGTGGAGGGGGCTGGATACTTGACCAGCCCCAGCCAATCATAATTTAGTAACGTTTAGTTCTCCCCAGTTAGCGTCAGGGTTCCAACTCTGTGTTGTGTGTACAGTTATGTATGTTCTTCATGTGCCCTAGGATCACCAATCTCATGAACTGATTAATAAGCCCATCCGATATTTTAGAGATCTATACAACAACCTGAAATAATGGCATTTACAAAGGGGAATGCCCGACAAGTGATGGGATGAATATATCTTTCTCAGTATAGCATAACAGGTGTTTGTAGAGTGCACAATCACCCACACAGGCTCCACTTAGCACTGTAGACAGATAGCAGATGTTTATAGTTACCCAGCTCAAAGGTACACCTTTTATCAACCCCAGAAGGATCAATGCCGGAGTGGACCTGCCACATTCGAACCTGTGACCATGATGTCAAAGGTAGATCCCTGTAGTGGAATCATTGGCCCACTGAACCACAGACCCAGATATCGTGATTGTTAAGACGAAAGTCAGCGAGGAGACAGCTGGATGGCATATGAAACCCATTTCAAGCCGAATGGTATGCCAATTTTCTTTAAATGTTTGGTCTATAGAATGATGCCTCTCCCTTAACATTCTGTCACTTAACGTCCTGGGTGCTAATTCTCTGGGCAAGAAGATTGTAAATAAATTTGAACATGTAGGCACATATTGCACTCTTAACAGAGACATTTAAACAGATATTAACAGATGACATTTCTGTTCCCCAAATAATGTTTTGTTTACTCAGGTGAAAACAAACAGGGAGCGGCCAACTTTATTGATCAATAAGAGAGTACAAGGTTGCATGTTAGGTCTCAAACCCTATGGCACTAACTATAATCTCTACCTATGGCCCATCAATAACAATAACAAATTCTTTGCTGTTCTTAAAGCAGCCACATTTTGCATAGGGCAGCTTGTAATAGGAGGCAATTTCAATGTGGTTATAGAGTCGAACCTTAAACTAGACGAAATAAAGCAGCACGACTTGTCAAATCCCCATCCTTACCTGTAGCTGTAGAAGACCTAGACATTATTGATGGGTGGGGCTATTTCTATCCAGCGAGCAGAAGTTACTTCTATTTTGCCAAGTGCATAATATTTATCACACATTGACAAGCATTTTTGAAACCAGAACCCAGTTGCAACTTGTTAAATTAACAGATGTGCGCCCTTCTCCCAGTCTCCACCCATGCCTTGATAACACATCTTTGGGGGGGTCTCACATGTAAAATAAAGTTCTGTTAAGTGAATGGCATCCTGCTTTGCTGCAGGAGATTGTGAACTCGCTTAGAGTGCAATGCCTTTAATAAAAAAAAAACACTCTAAGTGTTCCCACACTTAAAAAGGTGCGGGAGGCCTTTGAAACTCCGTAGACTCTTATTTATTCAAAGCACTTCCGTTCTAAACACCCCGTGGGAAAAATATAGAGAATACAGCAGAAAGTAACCAAATTCACTTGAGCAAATTAATCGCCATGAGCAGCTAGAACGATTTACTCGGAATTAAAGAAGGGAGGCTTAGCACTGACCCAGTTATTGCAATATCTTCAGCTGGCAAGTTACGAACTGCTTTTGATTCGTTCAACCAAACCCCACGGAATAGTATCTGGTGGTGCTTGAACAATTTATAACTTTGCTTTCTAAAGAAGAGACTATGGCTAACTCCCAAGTGCCAGAACAGGGTCCCTCACTAACCCCGAATCTACGACACTACTTTCTGGTATTGGGAAAAGTACAGACAAAATATGGAGTCGCATCTCTTCCCTACCATATGATTCAGTTATTTAATAATCCTGACTTCCTCAATGTATTTACAGCATGGGGTGGAAGTGGGTTAGGAAAAATTAAGACAGTTATTCTCTGAGGGATACCCACTCAGCTTTGAAGCGTCTAACAAGTGCTTCTGATTTCAGAACCAAGGGATTGCGATGATATTGGCAGCCAATACATTTAGGGTGGCATCCTAAAGCTGGAGGGAAGGAGGGATACCATTAAGTTTGAAGACCTACAGTTTGTTTATCAAAGGTCCTGTTTTGGGAAATGTCCACCCTCTACATAATTCTTGACATCAGAAGTGGTTGTCCTAAACATGCTTATAGGTCCTACTGGGTGGCAAAGGTTGCTATGGCTGAATACATTTCAGATTACATGTAGTCTGGGGCCACAAACTACAGGTTTCCCCACAAATGATGGAAAATTCATATACACGTTTTCCTTGGATCAGCATTCTTGGACATCTAAAATGTACCCAACCCAATTCATATTCAGCCAGAGATATTTATTAGCAGGGGGAAGCATAATCTCACATTCGGTGTGGGTGCTACATGATCCACCCATTTTAAGTGACTAACACAACGGACCTCCCATATGACCCAGAGAAGCTGATCCTGCAAATTCATCAAGGGAATGACTTCAAAATTAATTACACATTGTGTAGCAGCGGCTGAGCAAACCAGGGAAGTTGAAAAGGCCCTCACCAAGGCAGAATAGTGTGAGAGAATTATTAACTCTCTAGCCACGTATAGACCACTGACATTATTAAGAATAAGATGCATTAATACAAAAATGCTTTGACCGCCTTTTATTAACTTTGTGGTACCCAATGATTTTTGAAATGTGCACGTTAACCTACAAACGAAGAAATCGTACATTTCAACTTTTTGCAGGCTTTTACACTGAAATGTTTTTTGTACTATCGGGCTTAATGCTCGTAGGTTATATATTAACTAATTATATGCATTTTCCTTTGCGAGGCACTCACTCCAGCGTTACCCAGGACTCGGATTGCTTTACACTGGATGTGAAAATACAATAAACTCATCTTTCCGAGGTGTACTGCACCTCTATGAAATGTAATGTTTTGTGATTAATTCTTCACCACAATCAAATGCAATACATCTTATAAAATTATACAAGTTCAAATCACACGGCAGGGCACGCTCCACCCTTTACGCTCCCTGCCCTAAACAATCACGATCAAATACTTGAGTGCATAATTTGGGTAACAACACTTGTTAGATGAGAACACATTATTAGTGATAAGATGCCACCAATAAATCTTCGATGTTACCCTGACATGCTAGCCGACCAAAAAAAAGTTGTTTTGCCAGAGCTGCTCTAAAAAGGTATCTGGCAGCCATAGTTTGGTCAAAAATATTCCAGAGAAAGAAATTGGAAAAAATCCTTCCATGTTCTCTGTCCACACACTCTGGAAGTTGGAAAGGTTTGACATCCTTCCAGGTTTTCGATCCTCACGCTCTGGAAGCAGCACACGCTCCGAGCGCGTGTGTTTTCCTCCTCCCCCCTCACCTTGCAGCCTCTTCCTGGTGCCCTCCCCATCCCGCCTCCCTGCCCGCCCACCTCCCCCCCCCATATACTGATCCCCCTGGGCAGCCCCCTGCCCGGCAGCCCCCACGGCTAAGGGCCCCTCAGGCAAAGGGCGGCTCCTACAGCTGCGGCTCCCACTGTGTCTGCAGGTGTCCGCAGGGGACGCCTGGCGCTGGTCCACCTTGTGAGCTCCACCTGCTCCCTCGGCCCGCCGCACCTACACCTGTTCACTTCATTCGCATGGTTCCCTGACCTCACTTTGCCCTGCAATTAGTGGTAAACTAGGGACTTTTTCTCCCCTCGCAGGATTTTCAAACTTAGGTGGCCTCTCCACTGGGTACCTGTTATGCTTTAATGTGTTCACTGTGTGTCCTGAATTTGTGGTAAACTAGGGACTTTTTCTCCCCTCGCAGGATTTTCAAACTTAGGTGGCCTCTCCATCAGGTACCTGTTATGCTTTACTGTGTTCACTACGTGTCCTGAATTTGTGGTAAACCAGGGCTTGTCGCTCTCTTCCTGTCTGCTTGCGCTTGCGCTTGTCCCCCCCCTCCTATCCCATGGTGCTCTCTATCTCTCATATTTTTTTCTAACTGCTTCTCCATTGACTATCCTGCTCTCCTCACTAAAACTGGTAGGAAAAAGTTTAAAAAGGAAATCCTGGTCTCCAACCCAGGTCTCCCTATCGCTGACACCTACACCAGTGCCTCATCTAAGGAAACTCTCACTGACATCCTCTTTTTCGTGCCTTCATCTGACCTATGGACCCTTCATATGGTCTCTCTGCCCTCTCCTTTCTCCTCTTCTCCCATTAATGGCGGTACCCGTTGGGATGTCCTCCTGGCCTCCTTCCACTCCTCTAAGGCCATCATTAATGTCTACGCTAATGGGACCGTCTTGGTCCAAGGCCCTCAGGCCAACCTTCACCTCTTTGGTAGACGCTTCCCGCGCCTCATCAACTTCCTTTCCTCTTCTGCTGTCCCCCCTTCTCTGTCCTCAGCTACCTTGCCTCTACCCTCCCTCCTTGCCCCCTCCCTTGCTCCTTCTTCACCTCCGCAGGGCATACCTCTGATTTGTACCCCTCCCCGGAAGTCCTTTAAAGATGGCAACCTTCTCCACATTGCCACTCTTAAATCTCGCTCTGCCGTCAAACATTCCTCTAATATCTGCCGCCTTCTTGAGGAACTGGACCTTGACGTACTCGGTCTCACTGAGACATGGTTCACGGCCAGCTCTGTCACCAGCTTTGACACACTCCTACCTGACGGCTACAAGATCCTCTCCGTGCCCAGGCCCAGCCGTGCTGGGGGGGGGGGTGTGGCCCTCATCTTCCCTGAGTGGATTCCTGCCACGGCTATTCCCACGCAGACCTACTCCTCTTTCGAATGTCTTGTCTGCCGACTCTCTCTCTCTCCTAGCCATTCCCTCACCGTGGCTACTATCTATCGGCCACCTGGTCAAATTTCCCCCTTCCTCTCCGAGTGAGCGGACCTCTCCTCCTCACTCCTGTCCTCAACCACTCAACTCCTCATTCTTGGAGACTTCAACATCCACCTGGATGCCTCCTGTCCCCCCTCTGGACTCTTTCGCGACCTCTGCGACTCTCTCTCACTCTCTATTCTCCCGTCTGGGCCGACCCATTCTGCAGGGCACACTCTAGATGCCCTGATCTCTTCTGACCTTCCCCGCTCTGTCCCTCTCTCCACTCCTCTCTCCTGGTGTGATCACTTTCTCCTTTCTTCCCACCTCACCCTCCCTACCCCACTGGCAAAGCCACCCTGATCACTGCCACCTTCCTTCTCGGTCATCCGACCCATGAAGCGTGTGTCAGTTGAGGCTTTTGCTGCCACCTTCTCACCCCCTGTTCCCCCCTCGGCTGACTCCCATCCTGACACAGCCCTCTCCTCTCACCACTCTGCTATATCTGATACTCTTGATATCCTTGCCCCTGTCATGAGAATCCGCCTGAAGCCCAAAGCCAAATGCAACTCCTGGTATGACTCTGATCTCGTCACCCTTAAACGCAAGTGCAGGGTGGCAGAGAGGAAATGGCGTGCTTCATGTTCATCCTCTGACAAACTGGCCTGTCGCCTGCTCCAAAGGCAATACCGGCTCTCCGTTCTCACCAAGAAGAGAGCCCTTATCCAAGCCCGCATCACTGCGGCATCTAACAATTCAGCCGAACTCTTTAAAATCTGCAAGGAGCTGGCCAATCCTGCTGCAGTATCTAACTCTCCTATCCCCTCCCAGGCCCTCTTTAGGGCACTGGCCTTCCACTTCATTTCAAAAACTCAGGACATCCTGTCCTCACTCTCCTCCTATCACCTCCCCCCCTCTACTCCCTGCCAGTCCTCTGGCCCCTCTGCAGCCACCCCTCCTCTCTCCTTCTCTGCCTTTCCCCTTTTTTCTGCGGACGAGGTTTCGAGACAAGTCCGATCTATGAAAGTCTCGTCAAAACATGTCCACCCCTGTTCCTCCAAAACTATCAAGGACCACATCGACTCCTTGGCTCCTGCCCTTGCTGACTTCTGCAACCACTCCTTCGCCTCTGGAGTCTTCCCATCCCCTCTCAAGCACTCCCTTATGCACCCCCTTCTTAAGAAACCCTCTTACAACCCTTCCTGCCCAGCTAACTATCGCCCAATCTCTATCACTCCCTTCCTGGGCAAGCTCCTGGAGAAACTGGCCATCTCCCAGCTTAATCTCCATGCTGAATCTGTTGGTAGCCTTCATGACCATCAGTCTGGCTTCAGAGCCACCAGAAGCACGGAAACTGCTCTCCTGAACATCCGTGAGGATCTACTCTCGAACCTTGACTGATGAGAACATTCCATGTGTTCTCATCTTGCTTGATCTCTCTTCTGCCTTTGATACTGTCAACCATACCATCCAGCACAACCGTCTCCGTGATAACCTGGGTATCTCTGGACAGGCTCTGGCTTGGCTGACCTCTTTCCTCTCAAATCGACCCTCCCAGGTCCAACTGGGGTCTTTCCTCTCTGACATCTTTTTCTCTACCTGTGGTGTCCCCCAGGGTTCTAACCTCTCTCCCTGGCTGTTCAACCAGTATCTGGCACTTCTTGCCCACCGATTCGCTGCTCTCTGCCCCAACTTTATGATACCCAGCTCATTTTCAGGCTACCCTCGGCCTCCTCTTCTCCTTCCCTCATCTCTGATTGTCTTTCTGCTATCCAGGAATGGTGTGCCGCCAACAACCTCTGCCTTAATGCCAGTAAGACTGAGATTCTACTCATCGGCACACCCACTCCCTCCTTCCCTGCAGCTCTCTGGCCGGCCTCTCTTGGCCCTCTTGCTGCTCCTACCTGCAAGACAAAAAACCTCGGGGTCATCTTTGACTCCACACTCTCCTTCTCTCCTCAAATTTCTGACGTTTCTAAGAAGTCACACTACCAGCTGCACCTCCTCAGAGGTATCCTTCCTTTCCTCTCCTTCTCCCAGAAGCTCACTGTCTCCAGAGCCCTGGTTCTCTCGAAGCTGGACTACTGTAACAGCCTCTATCTAAATCTGCTTGCCTCTACTCTCCACCCGCTGCAACTCATCCAGAACAGGACTGTGAGACTTGTCCTTGGTCTCAAGCCCAGGGACCGTATCTCTCCAGGACTGAAATCGCTACACTGGCTCCCTGTGGCTGCGAGGATTAAGTTCAAAACCCTCTGCATTGTCCACAAGGCCTTCTGGGGCCTTGGGCCAAAATACCTTCAACTCTCTCTTCCTAAATATCTTCCTTCTCGAGCTCTTCGCTCATCCGCCTCCAACTCCCTCAGGGTCAGCCGCTTCTCCAAGCAACGAGTTGGGGGGAGATCTCTCTCTGCAGCAGGGGCCTCCCTCTGGAACAGCCTTCCTGCCTCCCTGAAACTTGAGGAGAACCATCTCCGGTTTTGGAAGCGCCTCAAAACCTTCCTCTTTGCTTCTGCTTTCTCTCCCCCTCTCCCCTGCTAAATCACTGAAACTGTACTGAATCAGCAACTGGGCCACTCACCAATCTCGGCCCTTGGCCCAGCCACTCTCCCCTTCACTGCCTCCCTGGCAACCCCTGCACTGCGGGACTGTCTCTGTATCCTTACAGCCCCCCTTCCCAGCACTTGTCTGCACTTGTCCCGCACTTGCCACCAGCTGGCCCTTATTATTATTTATCTTGTATTTTACTAATCACTTTGTACTGCACTTTCCCCTCTCCCTTTCCCCCTTGCACTTTTCCCGTCCCCCCCTACCCATGCACTTGCGCGATCTGAATGACACCTGGCCTAGTAGGATCGTTTGTCTGTCGCCCCTTGTTCCCCCCTCCCTGCCTCGTCGCGCCTTGAAACACTTGTGTATAGGCGCGTTACAAATGCCATATCATATCATATATCAGGAGGTTTAAGGGTATTACGCTCATTACATTCTGCCTCAACTGTTCTTATGCGCCTGCTTAATGGTGGTACACCTGCTGCACGCTGTACCTCCCTTTGTGGTATCCCAGCAGGACAACCCACAAGGTGGTCTCTTTGTCACTTGCAGAAGCTGCTGCTCTATGCCAGCCTCACAGATGCCTCCATTACTCTTCAGGAAGACTGTCTACTCTGGGCTAGGCACCCAGGCAGTACTTGAAACCAACACACAAGCGGTAGATGATGGTCACATGCATTCAGGAAGAAACTATAGACCAGCCATTATTCTGTGCAGAACTCAATCAGCTCGGATAGCAGGATACTCCTTGCAAAGGAGACTGCACCAGTGGGTGTATACCAACATACTGCCAAACTTTGCATTCCATTTTCTTTGTAGCACATCTATGTCCTTAGGTGTGCACTCCAGATTAGCATCAAATAGGTGAAGAGTGACAGATTCTACAGCCCATGTGGCCATACCCCCCCACTCTGCCTTTCATAGCTTTAATCAAGTATACAGTCCCCTTGCTCGTTATATGGAGTTTGTCAAGCTTAGTGTTGTATTTGTGTTGAATAACAAGGTGTCATTTCAAACATAAGTTTGTAGTAATACACAATAACAGAGCAGAGGCAGAAGGTGCGTTGACATAAGAGCATTGCTTCACTGAGCAACATATTCCAGATGGTGAAGTAAGAGTGGGGACAGCGACTGAAGGACAGAATATCTTTTTAACATTGTAAGCTTTATACAAGTATTTACACATTACAAGCTACAAAATGATCCATAGAGCAGAATGCAGGGGAAATGGGTAGGGCAGATCATTTGGATATAAGGGTTGAAGGGTTTGGGTGTCCATTTCGATCACCAGCAGGGGGTGTTTGAGACACTGCTTGGATGGCTGGGGAAGGATCTTGCAATAGAATGGGAAAAATAATCGAAAGCGGAAGGTGGCAAAGGGGAGTCAGCGCAATCAGGTTTTCCAGAGATGAGGAGCAAACATTCAGAGGGCCAGTACAGTGAGATATAGTCAGCAAGGTAGTGGCAGGCAAGACCCTAGAATGATTTATAGACTAGTAGCAAGAATATAAAGATTGATTCTTCATAGTAAGACTCCCAGCATGATAACAGGGGTTATATGTGAATTAGAAGGATCTTGGAAGGTTGAAAGGGGCGTTTGTCACAAAGTTGAGGATGCTGAGGTGGGCAAGAGTAGAATGGCAGATCTAGAGGTAGGTGCATGCAGAAGTCCAGCCAGCCGAGCACAAGAATAGAGAGAACTGTTTTAGTAGAGTCTAAGTGATTTATAAGCAGAGCGCAAGATAGTTCAGTGGGAAAGGCTCCGATATTTAATCAGTAAATTCTGGCGCACATATTTACCGCGATTAGAGCGAGGTAGTTATCCATATATTTGACGAGGATAGCAAACCAATGGCTACGCTTACTCCCTAAAAAGTACACAACAGATAAGAATCTTCAATACAAGAATAAAGTTTGCAATGATAATTTGATTCCCGTCATGCATTACAGTTCGCAAGTACATGGGCTCTTGTTTAATTCCAAAGCATTCATGTTAATACCTTTAAACCCACTGAATAAATCAAGAAAATAAAAGGAAATCCTCAACAAACTATTTACATAATCGAAATTCATTGCAAGCACATAAATATGTATCTGATGTATTTGACATACACTACACGCTGTATCATATGTAAAATGTCCAATTTTAATATACATTTTTTATTCAATTCAATATTTCATGAACTTAGAGCTCTAAAAAAGGGATGCACCAAGGCTTCATCTGCAGTTATTCTCGTAGCTGGGTTTAGATCCAAGAGTCTGCCAAGCAGATGATAGGCCTCATCAGGTACCAGGTCCCAACCTTTCATGTCTATTCTCATACGTTTGAAATCACCAGTGACTGTGTTTTTAGGAGGCAACATCTTTTGGTCTTGTTCTTCATGCGACTGCGGGGAAACAAATGTTTCCTTTTTAGGGTTGTCTGTCTGCAAATCTGGTCCGCAACTATTCAGCGGTCGGTGCATTGGATCTGATTTTCTACCACTCAGGTTCGTCCCTCTTAAATTTTCGCAAAGTGTTCTTAAATTCTGGGCCGGGGCCTCCTTGCTACATAGAACTGATTTGCCTGAAACGGAAGAAGAACCTAAATGAAGCCATTCTCTGTAAGTACATCCAAAAACTCTATGCATGTATTATTTAATCATATTCAATCGACTGGTCCAATAGTATAGTACATAGTATATAATAGGATTCGCGTATTACTCCCATTACATTCAGAAAACCATCTTAAAAGTTACAAAAGCCTGTGTAAATTTGTGGATCAAATCACTGTTAAAATGTGCAATAGTTTAGAACGTGTGGAAGAAACAGAAAGGAAGCAGGGCATAGCGCCTCTGCACTATGTTTGTTTATTTATTTGTATAGCCCTCCTCACCCTACGGTATCTGGCCGCATTACAAGTTACTTACAAGTTACAACCTACAGATAATGTAGGAACAGATACAAAGTATGGGGATGCAATACATTACACATTATTTACAATAATTAAGACTTGATGTATAACAGGAATATACAAAAAATCCATTTGCAAGAGTAACTTACAAGTTACAATCTATCAGGCATGTAAGTACAGGCACAGCGTAGATCAATTACAGTACATTATATACATTATTGCCCAATGATTTTAACACTGATACATCAGGAAAATACAAAAAAACCAAATTACAAAGATGTACATAATCATGATATTCCAACCAGTGACAGGGGAAACTACTTACTGCCTGTTCTAGGTCTTGAGCAGAGACAACTTTTTGTTTTTCTTCCAAAACTGAGGAAGGGCTGGTCAGCTCTTAAGGTAGTGGGCATGGAATTCCATAACTGGGCAGCCATAACAGAAAAGCTACTTCCCCCTCATTTCTTGAGCTTGTATCTGGGGACTTAGAGAGCAGGAGTGTATGGTCCTGGTAGGGCGAGTTGAGGTTTTTTTAACAAATTTATCTGAGAGGTATTTGGGTGTCAAGTTAGTTAAGCATTTCTGGGTGAGGGAGACGGCTTTGAACTGAATTCTATCCTTAACTGAGAACCAGTTACTGTTATGTCTGGCCTCCGAAATGTGTTGTCTTCTAGGAATGCTTAGCGCAGTTCTAAGAGCATTGTTCTGTAAGATTTAAAGTTAATTGATGATATATTGACTTGAGGCAAGAAAAAGTGCATTACAGTAGTCTAGTTTCGAGAGAATTAATGCTCTCGCTAGGGTATTACAACTGGCTGTAGATAAGAAGGGTTCACAAGCCTGGATTAGCTTACAGGTATATGCTAATGTTGTGGCGTTGACTTGCATGTGTAGATTCAGGGTTGAGTCTAAGAAAAAGCCCCGCGTTTTTACCTCCATTGATACTTTAATATCGTTCCCATCAATGTTGAAAGACTGGAATTGCTCACTAAGTTTGTTGATTTTAACAGGTGTTCCCATGACCAGGAATTCTGTCTTTTCATCATTCAGACACAGGCCGTGAAGGGCCATCCATGTCTGAATGATGAGATAGATTTTATTCACCAAGGCCAAGTCAGTGTCATAATCGCCAGATAAAGGTATGAGAATCTGGGTGTCAGCAGCATAATTAGTGTATGTGACACCCAGATTGTCAAAGTCATCAAACAGAGGCTTGGAGAAAATGTTGTACATTGTGGGAGATACACACAAGCCATGCAGTACGCCACAGGTTATAGGAACAGGGTCCGCTGCTGCAGAGGGCGAGAAGACTCATTGACCGATTATCCAGAAAGGATTGAAGCCGGGCCGTAGCTTCCAGGGAAAAATGGGCCACTGTCAACATGTGATTACAGAGCACTTTGTGGTCCACAAAAATCGAAGGTGGCCGAAAGGTCTAGTAACAGAAGTAAGGCCAGTTTCCATTTGCCCTTTAGTTCATCAATTTGGTTTTTCAGATCGATCAGGGCCGTTTCTGTGCCATGTTTGGGTCTGAAGCCAGATTGCTGCAGTCCCAGAAGATTGTTGTTCTCTAGGAAGGACTGTATCTGGAGGTAGGCCACCTTGTCAATGATTGTTTAACAGGAAAGTGACTGTTATCAGTCTGTAATTGTTAGGGATATTAGGGTCAAGAGTAGGTTTCTTTAAAAGCGGGACGACCCAGGCATCCTTGAGGTTGGTGGGGACAGTACAGGTTTTGAAGAAGGAATTGACCAGTGTAGAGATGAAGAGGGCGCGGTCACTGGCAGCTTCTTTGATTAAAGTTGCTGTGCAGATATCACCCTAGTATCTAGACGGCTTAAGCGAGGCAATGATGGCTTCCAATTCCTGGATAGAGACTAGCGCAAATTTGAAAGGTGTAAGAGGTTTAGTCAAGTCTGATGGAGGTATCTGCCCATGAAACAGGTTAAGCGGCCGCATTAACCCCCTTCACGCTGCGTGTCTCTTTATGTGGAAATTAATTAAATTATTCAAAATATTGCTAAGGAGTTACAAGATGGGGTGAATAAAAGGGTGGCGCTAACACTAGAACATCAAGGACAGGATGCACAGAGAATTCTAACGGTTTTACACAAGTTACCAGGGTATGAATAGGATTACTTAGAGAGTAGGACAAAGACAAAGGGTCAAGATGGCATAGGCTATGTGTTGCTATGGGATGGGGAAATACTCACAATCCGCACTTGAGTTTGGGATTTGAGATAGCCATCCGGGTTCGGACTCAAAGACTTTGGTCACAACACGGCAGGCAGCACGGCAGGCGCCCCTTACAGCAAACAGCTGGGCAAGTCTGGTCACTGGATGGCGTTTTCCCACTTTGTTATTGGGATTTTTAGTGGGGTTTCTAGATCAATGGCCTTGCTGGGATAGGATCAGCTATGCTTTGGCCTGGCAGTAGAGTCTGGAATCTTGCAAAGGTGGATCTGGAATGTCTGGATATACAGGCACTGGAAATTCAGGAGCGAGAGTCCTGTCCCTGTGAGCGCCCACCTCTTATTTTATTTATATTTTTAATTACTTGAGTTTAATCAAAAAGAAATTTATTTTTACAAGAATCTTTATAGGTCAAGTATTCGTGTTAAAAACGAGTCAATTCCCAGTTTGTTTGTGAGATTAGTTTTTGAACGGGAGATTATTCATCAGAGGATGTCGGAATAATCATTTTTAACGCTAGGTCTATTAGTTTGACCATTGTTATAGACCATCTTGTGTTCTCTCCCGATATCAAATCTGTTTCATAGAGAGTCTTCATCAACCATTACAGCAATGGTTTTTTGTACCTGGAAAGTGGATATGATTGCAGGAAGCCCTTGGCTCACAAAGACGTAATCGAGTCTAGCTTTTGAGTTTAGTCGTTTCCCAGGTCGGGATTGTGTTTTTCTGTGGGAAAAACAATGCAATGTTGTACAGATTTTTTGAATTTGTTAGCTTTGTCCAAGCTTTTCCACTTTCTTCCGTTTGTCCTTGTGAGATCGGGTTCCTTACAGTTTGCGTTTAGATCTCCACACACGATGATATCGATCTTTTCGTAGTCCGCATATATCTTGTCTATTGTTTCCCCCATTGTAGTGCAAAATGCTTTCGTATTTGTACGTTGGGGGTTCCAGTACATACTTATAAAATCACTAGCTGTGTAGGATGCTCTGGATCTGAGCCTGATTGTTTGTGGATCCAGTTTATGAGAATAACCAACATTCCGTATGTTTTCTTCAGTGTTTCCGTTATGGTGAATTACGAACCTATTCGAATTGCAGTCAAAAACACAGATGACAGGCGACCTAATAAGCCTTTTGTGGCTGGGGATATTTCCACCGTAAAGCCATCTAGTGAGGGCTTGACTGCCAGCCAGGTCTCCTGTAGACATAGGATGTCGTACTGGCCCAAATCGACATCTCCTATCTTTGTTAAATGGGCATGTGCTCTCGTGTTCCATGATCCCAAGGTGTACGTTTCGGTGAGGGCTGGTTCCAAGGATTTTCTGGGTCCTTTGGGCGAGGATGCTGGGGACAGCAGTCGTTGCCATTTACCGATATTCGGGTTGAAGGCTGATTTCAGCCATGTCCACGGACCTTTTGGTGATTTCACCTCCCTCACCCTGCTTGTGTTATCTACACAGGATTTGCCAGTTCTTTGTGTTTGCCTCTTTGGAGGATATATAAATAAGGATTGGCTTTTTTTATCATCCGATTTGGTACTTGTTGTTCGGGAGCGTTGTCTATCGTATCTGTTCAGCTCTTCGTAGGCCTGATGCTTTTCATCTTCAAATTTTGTCCTAGGGTGCCTTTAAGGTCGATCCTGTTGATCCATATTAAAGATGGCAGTATAGTTTGCGTTGGATCCTTGCCACTTTCCTCTTCGCTGATTCCATTAGTGCTCCTCTGTTCTTGATGTGTACCGATGCTTGCGGTATTCCACTTCTTTCGTTATTGGGGGTTTGTCTTCTGTTGTCCTTGAGTCTTTCATCTCTATCAGTGTAAAGCCCAGATGCTCAATTTCTCTATAAGCTGCTGTGCTCATTTCTTGGATGGCTTGGTCTTGACGTTAAGTAGGTGTTTGCAGTGTTCCCTCTGTGGTATGGTTCGACGAGTGTTAGGTCTTCAGTTTTCATTTTCCTCAGGGTGACCGTTTTACTCGTTATTTTTACGACTGTTTTTCTGTTTAAGATCATGTAGCCTTCGTTGTTTTTTGATCATTCTAGTTTAAATATACATACGTCTCCTTCGTCTCCTTTTGTTCTATCACTTTTAATTTGCAGAGAATCTGCTTTCTTAGGTGAATTGCAGACTTCTCTTGTTGGTTGACGCTCGTACTTTTGCGTGTGTTCCTTGTCTGGATGCTCACTAGTATGCCCTTTATTGCTTTGGTGTCTCAGGATGTTTAGGTCTTGAGGGTCTGGAAAGATGATGATGTTTATTACTGTTCCACTGGTATTTTTCCTTTGGGCCAATTGCGGACGGTGGGTAGATTCAAGAATTGGGGTTTTCCTTTCCTCCTCCATAGTGGGGACTACCTTTTTGGTTGCTCTAAGGTCGCTTTCCCAGTGTTGGGACAAATTCATCAAATCTGAGTTTGCCATGAATTTGTCTGCTGATCGAGGGAATCTTGTAAGGTCTACCACCTTAAGATATGACTGTGTGCCTTCCAGGGCGTCTGCTTCTTGTGGTGTGTTTTTCTGCCCTACCGCCTTTGCTTCTTGGTCATTTTTACTGTGATTTTTTTTTTTCCGCCACCGCCCCTTGGGTTGCTAGCTTCAGTGCGATCGGTTGTTTTTTTGCAGTGCATGTATCTCTACCTTTTCTGGCAGCGGGGTAATTTCCGTTGGTGGGTTCTCTCCTGTCTTTCCCTTAGCTTTCGATGGTTCAGCCGGGACATTAACAAATCCATAGCCGGACACTTCAGCATTATTTTTTCCACGGTCTTGCGTTGTTTTGCCGTTATGTAGCCTTCTATGTAGGTCAGTTTAGTGTTCATGTTGGTAAGAACAGAGGTGTCATCTTACACACAATCCTTGATTGACCCGTAGAGTTTGCAGAACGGTGCGAGGGCTATGGTAATTGCCGACATAATCGTTAGCATGTCTGTTTTTTTGTTCGATTATTCTTTTTGGGTTGCCACAGAAATTTTGCTGAGTCGCCTGTTCTTTGGTGAGGAATGGGTATTTGTCATCCTTCTCGGGGCCCGAGGAGAATCAAACGTCGCAATGTCAGCTGAAATGTTGACTTCATGTTCAGGCTCCGGTATCTCGGCTAGTGGCGGGGTCTTACCTCTTCGAGCTTCTTGGTTCTGGGGGTCCAGCTCGCCCTTTTTTTACCGGTGTTTGCAATTTCTCCCGTGTTCAAATGAGCTTTTGTCCAGGCATAGCGGCGCTCCCCTGCCCGCTGCTCCTTTGCAGCGTCCACCTGGGTTGTTGGTGGAGTTAGCTCTGTTGAGAAGTGACTTGGTTGTTTTTTTGAGTGCATATTTGCCTGCTCTGGCAAATTTGTAAAGCCTCCCGCTTGTGGGGGCCTTTCCAGATGCTGCTGCGCGTTGTCTCAGCCTTCTGTCTGTTCGGACGGTGTCTCCAGGTCCAGCTGTATAATGATCCGAGTATCTGTAGATTTTGCCACGATCGGCGTTTGATTTAGGCTTGATCTTTTTTCTGCCGATGTAGCAGGGGCACTTTTTTCTCTTATAGATCTTTTTGGAGAGAGCCCGATTGTCACATCAATTTTGTGCTGTTTGTTTTTTGGGGGTGTGTCTTGTATGGCCTCCAGGATCTCCGCATCCAATAACTCTGTGTCTAGTTTCCGTATTTGGTGAAAAATGATTTTAGTGGGCATGACAACAGTAGATTTGGTAGAAATTTAGAAGCAGCTACACTCCTTTTGTGTATTTTTTGATGCTTGCCAGTTATGGATTTCCTCTTGTTTGCCTTTGAGTCGTTGGTCTCATGTCTCTATTGGTTTTTATGGTTGCATGGTTTGCGTGATTAGCTTGTTTTTCAGTGGTTGTTTATTTTTGGTCTCATTTTTCTGTGATTTTGCTCTTAGAGTCTGCATCCTCATTTGACTCAGGGTTTTCTTCCTCATTTCATCCTTCTGAGTCACTGTCTGCCCCATCCTCACTGGCTTTGGAGGGACTTGGGTTTGGCTCCAAGCGTCTGTCTTTGAGGGTATGGTTTGGAATCGTTGTGCTTGGGATTTGCAGGTGCGCTTTGGGTTTCGGGTGGACCATGGCAATTATGCTTGTTTGTTTGTGCATGGTCAGCGTATTCAGTTTTGGAGGTACCAAAGGTGTCGCTGAGTGTTCTGCGGTGCCCCTCTCTGGCGCCGGCTCAAGCTCCGGTTCAGTGGGGCGCTCCGTTCTGCTGGCTTTTACAACACCGGCTGGCTCCGCTGTCAATCCGTATTTGACAGTATGCCTAGATGCGCTTGCAGCTCCGCCCAAAGGAGCAAGTGTTGGAGGAGAGCCGCCATCTCCCCACTCGTCACCACAGCGGTCCCGTGTAGAGCCCTGCAGGGTCCACCCTTTGACCGCCTCTGCCGGAACCTCTCTCGCTTCGGCGGTAAGCGGGATACTGATGGCTCGGAGTGGGCTCCGAGCTTCCCGGGGCTCCTTGGGCACTTCCTCTTTGCTGTCTGGTACATTCGGCTGATCCACCGTCATTGCAACAGGTACGGTTCTTGCTGCTTCTTAGATGGCGCTGGCTCGAATCAGTCAACGTCAAGGTCTGTGGAATCATTCCTCGCCGTCTTCCGATCCGCTTTTACGGAGTCAGCTTTGTTTTTCTGTGGTCACAGGGTCTTCAAAGCAGATTCCAATAGCTTATCCGCTCCACATCTTCATGTCTGCCGCGGACTGCAGCAGACTACTCATACCTTGCCTCACAGCTCTGCGGTGTGAAGGCAAATATATGGGTACCTCCCGATCGATAGGCACTGGAGAAAGACTCTGGGTGTGATCAGCAGACTACTCACAACCTCGTCTCACAGCTCCGCTCCCACCCCTTATATAAAGCGGGTGACATCACTGGGTATATTGTTGGGCAGAACTAAGCTAGACCTACCCCCAAGAACCGGATAGGTCAGCCTAAATTGGTCGCCTCCTCCAGGAGGGGACTCAGTTTATGGGTATGTATTTTATGAGATGCAAAGCCATCCCACAGTCCTTTTTGCCAAAAATCTATCTTAATATAAATCACACTTTTGTACAGTTGTGGCACTTTCGCAAATTACGTTAACAGATTACATATTTCACACAGAGCATGGCAGTCCAATCCTCACATTTGTAGGACTTTGTTTCGTCCGTCTAATAATTTTGTCATTTTCAATGAAATGATTTTACCTAAAATTCTATAACTTTATACGTGTGTATATATTATCATAAGGCATGTGAGTATTGCATTTCAAACTGGCATCATATACACTTTCCTCAGAACATCCCATTATCCGCCATTTCTGTCCCCAATATGCCAGTGAAGGCTACCACGTCTTAAATTAAAGCCACAAAAAATGCAACTAGATTATGAAACTTTCGCATTACTGCGTTGTCCAATTTCAGAGATAAAAAGTCTTGAAATGTATTAATAAAATAGCCATTGGAGCCAGATGGCTAGCATTGTCTACCAAATAAGTTGGCTTTGAAGCTCCCCAGTAGAAGTTGAAGGGAGGAGATTTTCCAAAAGTCACACGTAGGCGTCCCAGAAATCCATTGTGGCTTCTCTTGGGGTTAGGCCACTCCTGTTGTCAACACCCAAATGTGTCATGATGCCTACCCCCGGAGCACCAGGCCAGGCCCAGCACCCCGGGGAGCAGGCATCACGCCCTCGGGTAAAAGCCCAGCAGCCCTTTATAGGGGTTCTTTGGACTCTGTCCTGGCGCGCATCAGTCCTGGCGCCATAGGCGCCAGGCTCATAAGGGGAAGTGTTTGGTGCACTTACCTGAAGCAGACCATGCTGCACACTCACCTGATGCAGACCATGCTGCATGAAGAACCAAGCCAAATGAGGCTTAGGAGGGACTATTTTTCTGAAGGAACTATTTTGTTACTTGGGTGGGGCTGTGGAAGAATACTCACCTGGAACTTCTTCCAAAGCTATTTAAGCCACGCCTGGACAGCCACACGTGCTTCGCGTTGTTCTGCATCCCAGCAGCTGAACGCTCACCGTGTCTGCTGCTGCACCTGGACTCCAGCCACGCCCGCCTCGAACCTGGAACACCTGTAAGGGAATAAGAGAAGAGAAAGGTGAAAACCAAGAACTTATTCAACCTTCTTGCCTGCATCCGGAATCTTCACGCCAGTATTCCTGAAGGAAGACTTCCATTTAAAAGCACAGCGTTGCTCGCTGCAGCGCCGCGCTTCACTCACCGGTTCCCGAGACGCCGCCCGGCTCCATCGCGGCTCTCAGCACCGGTCGCCACATCTCTGCACCTAGGGGAGAGAAGAAGAGACAAAAGGTGAGCAAGGAAACACAAGAGGAAACCCGAATTTTCAGCCATTTTACTTACCGGCTTTTCTTGGTGAACCATTCCACATCTCGGGTCGGCGCCGCATCTTTGGCAGGTACCGCACCCCGGCCCCTATGGGGAAAGGACAAAAGACATTACTGGGGAATTATAAAGACATTTAGAGGGGTCGCCCTCATCACTAACTAATCTGATTTTACCACCGGCAATTTAACCCCTCAACGCATCGCCTTTGTTCTGCACCTGAAATAAAGGACAGAAAAGACAACATAAACAGAGGCTCACACTTGAACTTTTGCATCTTCATACTTACGGCGTATCGCTCAGAAAAGTCAAGTGGATGTGCCAGCGCCATTCTGAAAACCAGTGAAGTAACTGGACGAACGCGCGCCCCTGCACCAGAAGCAGGATGGAGAGTTCATCCTTCCAAACCATAAGGTGAGCTTAAACCGGGGGTTTTGGAGGAATCAGAGAAGAACGAAGGGGGAGCAAGCACACTATTCAACAGACAGTTAATCCCCTTTCTCATCTGCAGAAGGAAATTCCTACGGGCCAGACAAGCAAGATTTTGGGGTCCTGTTCAATCGTGGTCCGAATTCTGCGCATCACGCTTGAAGAGGCCACAGCAACCCAGACCAGAGCCTCCGTGGGAGCCAGGTGAGCGGTTACAAATGTCCCTTGAGCCATGGCAGGAAAACTGTTTGGGTTGATTTCCCAGTACAGCCAAGACATTTATTTCTTTATTTTATTGTTCTGAATGAAAAGCAAGCCTGCTGAAATAAAACATCCCATATATGTTTCCCAGCAAAACCCCCTTTACATTGCTAGGCAAGGACAAGACCTTATTCAACATTACACTTTTAAAATAGTTATTTTTCTTATTTCCAAAGGCACATTTTAGCACGTGGTCAAGTCTGCTGGTATGTCCCTTTCAAAAGGTTTTCTCTTCCATCTGACTTCCCAACATTGTTTTTCAGCCCTAGTCAGTTTCTCTTATACAGCAATCTGTTCAAGACACAGGTCCACTGAAATTGACATATGCCCATAGAGCTAGGGTTTCTTTTGAAGCATAGATTTTTGACATTTTGTAGCCCAAAGTCAAGCATTTTCCTGTGCGGCTGAAAGTAAAGTTTCTGTGGATTTCCCAGAGCTGGTCGGACACAGCCTGTCATTCAGGAATAATGCTCTCTGCTGCTGGAGCACAATCTGAATATAGATGGGCAGGGCCTCACTGATAAAAGCAGTGTGATGTTGGATAGATGAAGAGCGTTCATGCAGCATCTTTTTCAATGTAAAATATTCCCTTTCTAATGGGAACGTGTTAGCAAGCAGCAGAGCAGCGCTGCTTTTCAATTTGCTTCTTTGGTGCACACAAGAACACACACCGGCAGCCTTCCTCAATATGCTCCCTGTTCCATCTTGCCCAATAGGTGTTTGGCAAGACAGTGCAGCCATCATTTTGTAGCTGCAAACACAGTTTTGATGCAAGGCAATGGTGCTCAAAGGAGCCAGCGCAGCCATTTTGCTGTTAACTACTGTAGTTCAGCTTGGTTATGGATGGGAATTCTGCTGAGTGGGTAAATGTATCCCAAAAAACAGGGTGCCAATTGAAGCGAATTGCCTTTAACACCTCTGTCCCACATTCCAGCTAGCTGAAACTGTCTACAGGAACCAGTAAAGTGATCAAACCAGCCAACTAGGATCTTTCACATAGAGGTATCATGCCCACAGCACAAACGGAAGAGTCGAATACTTGCTCACTGGGGAACCAAGTACAGGCAAGACATCTGTAAAAGAAAATATGTCTGCAGACTTGTGCCCTGGTCTGAAGCCTGCGGAATGATATATTGTTTTATTAGTAAACATCCGAATTGACCTAGAAATACAGAGTTGGCTAACTGAGCTGGTGTTACCTAAATTGGAAAGTGTGCAATGCTTATCCTTTTTCAAAGAAACATTTACTTTTGTCATGTTTTTATTTTTTCAACTCTTTGTTTCTTTGACTCAATTATCTTTTCCTTGGTCAACAGCGAGATAAAACGAATTATAAAGAATAATGTGTTCCCTTGTTATGCCATCTTTCGGTGTGCCATTTTGACAGGACTCCAGTCTCCACAGTTGCATATTCTGGTTTTGTATGTTGTTTCTGTCACGCAGCTTACCACTATAGGACTCCACCGGGGACTTCACTCGTCACTCACACTTAAACCACACGAGGGATGTTTTAAAAAATAAATATGTATTAATCTTTCTGCTAACGGTAGCTGGCAATTGTGCGAGACCAGTGCGCATAACTCGTTTTAAATATACTTGTTTGAAAAGTGGTTTCCAGCAAACGCTGCATTCAAACTTATTCCACCAGATGGCAATGTTGGGCCATTTTCCAATGCGCCGAAACGTATGGGTGACTTTGTCCCTGTAGGGCCAGGTCGACCCAGTCCAATTATTCACCATTTGCGAGTGGAAATTGTGCACCCTCCCTTTAGGGTCTCTCCTGGTAGGCTTTGGTTGGTCTCGGGATCTTTCTGCTTCGGTTTCAGGTTACTGCAGTCGGCATGCTGCAGCGTCTCCGCAGCATTTGGTCCCTTAAAATGAGCGTGTTTCCTCTTGAACGCGCAGTCCCCTGGCTTCGCCCAGCAGCACCGCTGCTTCTCCTTCTAGCCGGATGGTCCTTCCACGTTGGACTGCTTGGGAGCACCTCTGTAGACTCAGCAAGCCCCTGTTCTGTAGCCTTTTCTGTTGGTCAGCAGCTCGAGCATTCTCCATGCTCATGGTCCCTCCAGGGAAAGCCAAAAAATACTTCCTGGTTTCCCTCTTCTATTTCTACTCCACCTTGGCCAATAAGAAGTTAACGACCACTAAACCGTTCAATGTGCTTCGTAGTGGTGATCTTGATTCTTCCACACTTCCTCCTCGTCACAGTAGTGATGTTTCCACTCCTCACTAGGTTGTTGGTATTCTTCGTCTCAGTCCCCAGTACCCTAGGTAAACCGCAGCACGGACCTCTGGAGACCTGGACTAGACCACTGGACAGTGGAGTGCACCTTGCACCCTCACCAAGTCTGGGTACTCGGGACGTCTTTGTTAGCTTCTGGTGACGGGAAACCCATCAGCGGACCTCCCACGGCACCCAGCGACTCTGGGCTCTCTCTGGCGGGAGAAAAGTGGTCAGTGAGGATGTCCCTTGCAATGTTCTTACGCAGTATAGAAGTTTTGCAGCTCTGGGTGTCCAGCAGCACTATGCCAGGGTAACCCCCTCTTCTGGGCAGTAGACTGCAATGGCTTCCAGCAGTCAAGAAATGCAACTCTGGACCATGGGCGACACAAATGGACTTCTCTGGCTCGACATGTCCGGAACTCCTCTTCTGGACTTCGAAGATCCCTTCACCAGACGGCAGGCACACAGGACTGGCTTCCAGGATACTTCCATGAAGAGCAGCAGATTTGCACAATGGTACTTCGTAGCTCGGCAAGAGATCTCCTTTGCAGGTCCTCTCTGGATCAGCTCTTGGGAGACACGACAGCTTTTGGATAACTTGAGAAATTGCAGCACTAGACTTCTCCTCCAGCTGGGCTTCAAGGAACAGCTTCTTCGTGCTTCAGCTTCGACTTCAGCTTCTGAACAAATTGGTACGTGAGAGGTCCCCAGATATACACATCTGTTCCCAGGCTCAGTCAGCCAATCATGCAGAAGGGCATTCATGCAGGCAGGAAGCCAATAAGGCTCACAGGCAATCAGGCCATTCACTCCACCCAGACACCCTTAAAGAATGTGGATTGGGGCAAGTACCCAGCCTTTCAGCACACTACATTGCATTCATGTTAGTTTCAGTCAGGGCTGTCTCATTCATTGTGTCTCACACACACAGAAACAAAACACCCACAACCGATCACAAGGTCTATGGTATACAGAAGCTACAGAGAACTCGAAGGGTAACCACAGTGCCCGACCTGGCTCAGCTTTCATGAGGATTTAGGTGTTGCATGACAATTTGTTTCCACCAGATTTACAGAAGTGAGAACATGTTAAGTAATGGCTCCAGGTGTTCAAATGTTCATTTTAACCTAATGATGTAAAATCTTCTTAAAAAATAATGTAATGCTATTGTTAAAATATTTGCATTAAACTCTTTAATACAATCTGAATCGAAATGAATTCAAACACATTTAAATATGAAATTAAACACGGATAGTTTTGCTACATTTATAGTAAGATACACAAAATGTGAATAGTTTTTCATCAAGATGGAAAACATACCAAATGTTTTAGCTGCCCGAATGGTCTCTCGAGATCCAAGAATTGTCATGATTTGTGCTAAGGCCGTTAAATCATCACTGGCTTTGAAAAATGGATAACGTCCACTGAGCAAAGAAAGGAAGATGATGCCTGCAGACCACACGTCAATTGCTGCAAAGTAAAGTGAAGCTTTCAATAAGTACCTTGGAACAACACATGTATATATCTTTAAGCTATCCTCATGATCAGAAATCATAATTTCTAAAAGTACAGCGCAGCCTTAAACATAATAATATTTGCTTAAAGCATGACTACTATATAGACAATAATTAAGAGTGCCCTTTTCTCCATCCTTCTGAAATAACAACCTGAAAAGGTAACAAGGATTCAAGGCAGCAAATACATAAAAACAGGAATGCAGGGATACTGCATATATAGCACGAGTGATAGCTCCCCTGAACATGCTTCCCACCCAAACCACTTACCTCTTCACCAGAGCTTCGCTTCTTGATTTATTAGTGGGGACAGTAGGTGGCGCATATTGAGAAAAAAGGATTTTGGACTAGGAGTACAGAAGTCAATGCTGTTAATAACTTGCACATTCTCCTACATTGCATGCCATTTTTGCCATACTTACAGGGGATTTCCAAGCAGCCGAATAATCGGGCCGATGGCATAATCCATAATCTGCCTGCTCCTTCTGAAGCCAGAAACCTTGGAGTCATCTTCAAATCCTCTCTCTCTCCTTCCTCCCTCACACTCGGGAGACATTGCCAAGAAGTCCCACTTTCAACTCTTCCTTCTCAAAGAAATTCCCACATTTCTCACTTTTCCCCAGAAGCTTAATGTTACCCACGCCCTAGTACTCTCTAGGTTGGACTACTGCAATAGGCTTCTCCTGAATCTACCTTCTTCCACTTTACTACCGCTTCAGCTAATCCAGAATAGCGCAAATACTCTCCCTCTTGACCTCTGCGGTCCTCTGGCACAACTCTGTGTGTGTAAAGCGCTTTGCTAAACAGAGGGCTCCACCACTTTCTTCAGCTTGCTCCCTCTTATGGAACATCCTCACCCTTCCTCTGTCTTGAGCAGAACTTTCTCAAATTCCAGAAGCTACTCAAGACTATCATCTTCACCTCCTCCTTCCCTTCGTCCCTCCTCTGCTAATCTCATAGTCGTTGCGATTAGTGGCCAGGGCCCAAGTATCCCACTGAGACCTGGCCTCCCATACTCTATCGCCCCAGCCTCTGCATACCTCTCAGCACTTGATTCGGCACCCACAAGTCTCAATTCTGTAGGCTTGCACTTTCTACCCAATGCGGCTCCAAGCCACATAGCACTTATCATACTATGCACTTGATCTGCTACTCACCCACGAGCACGCCACCCCACTTCCCCTCTTCTCGCTGTACATGCACGTTCTGAATACTCACAAGGCATAGTAGGTTTGTCTTTTATCTTCCACTGTATTCATTGTTTTCAATCCCATGTTCCCTCCCTGTTGGCACTTTGAAACGGAATTGACTTACTGTTTAAGCACCTAACAAATGCACAATAAATAAATAAAATAAATAACCATTACAAGGATTTATCAAAAATTCTTGAGGATCACTTGACCGAATAGAGTGTCTGCCCTGGAACAAGTACTCAGCCAATAATGCTTGCAGAAAGCAGGTGGGGTAGCTGCCTTGCAGATATCTCTCAAGGGAACATGCCTATGGTAGGCCACTGAAGGCGCCTTAGCACTTACTAAATTAGTATTTTTCCATACAGCTAGGGCTGTAGAGAAGCTACGCCCGAAAAGGTTTACCAAGAAGGGACGAATCTGGCTTGATTTTCTGGATTCTTGGGGGTTGAAACTGCTAAACATGTCATCAGAGGGAGACTTCGATGCCACTGCTACGTGGCATCGCGGCCAGTCCTCATCCAACGTGGATTACATCTTTGTCTCCCCTGGCCTCTTTTCCTGGCATTCCTTCCTTGTTATTAAGCAGGACGATATAAGCGACCATTCACGCTTAGAGTTACTTTTTCCCGATCTGTCATCAGATGCAGAACATCATCCACAAAAATAATAGGCATCAACTCAGGCAAAATATGTCTGGCTAAGTATAGGCAAGAAGGGAAACAAATAATAGGTTAAAAGAAATACCTGAAGCCACCCTCTTAGACTACTGCCGCCCAGAAAACTTTGTCAAATCAATATGGTCAGTCCTTCCCCCAAGTGAACCCGGGAGAGGTAAACAATGTACCCATGTACCATTATATGTACCATATCAGAACTAAGATAATAAGCAGTCGCCAAGGAACCACCTCTTTACCAAAGGCTGTTAAGATTGATTGTTTTCTCTACAAAGTATAAAAGAAGGCTCCTGGCAGACGCTTTAACCACAAATTTCTAAACAATATGGAAGAAGCATTTAACCTAAGAGAATCGCAAGCAAATGAACTTTTTCTAAGACATGGACAAACCAGCTCTTCTGCCTCAAAACAACCAAATAAAAACTCACTTAAGCATCTCTTCGAACATTTAGAAAATCTAAGTAAGCAAGAACTAAATAAATGGTGGGAAATCAAAACCTTAAAAATGTATTTGGAGGTCAATAGAATTCCGAGAGGACTCAGGATTTGTATCTTTCCGTCTTTTGAAGACGAAGACATATCAGCATTTAATGATTGGGTAGATTTATTACATAATACTTCAAAGGAAATGATGATACGGCTTATAAACCAAGCAGCATTGACTCATGAAAGAATAATGAAGAACATAGAAGAAATAAAAGAAACAATTAAACAAGCTCAATGTCCAGAGATTACATTTAAAAACTACCAGATCGTAAGACGATTTTTTGGGAAATTACGAAAAAGAACTAAAGCTCAAGAAACAAAGAACCTTCATCAGAGACGAAAATGATTACATCAATAATAGAATCTTTACTTTTCAAAGAAAATATGACAGTGGAATAAAAAAACAACCCTATAAAAGGAAAACATCGCCTAAAGATAACCTCTCCACTCCCTCTACCTCTGATGTAGAAACATCGAGTGAAAAAGACATACCAGTGTCAGCACTTATCCCCATATCAGCTACCTCCAACGAGAAACAGCAAAACTCAAATAAAACATGTCCTTTTTTGGAGGAATTGAAAAGACACAGGACCAATTCACGAATAAACAAACCCTTATTTCGTGGAGCACCAAAACAACTTGGATCTCTAAATATCTCCCATTCAAACATCATAGAGGCAGTCGAGGAGGAAGAAAAAACAGAAGAAAGAAATCAAGGTGTAGAAACAAGAGCACAAAGACAAGGGAGGAGAAGATGAACCTAATCATAAATTTATCAAAATATGAAATTAAACCAGCACTCACCACAGCTCTAAGCAAAGGGCTTTCGTTCAGTCCGACATATAAAGGAGATTATTTCCAGCAACAACTTGATCTGTACAAATTTTGCAGAAAATTAAAATTGAAAAAATACTTTGAAGAAACAACTTTTAAAAAACCTACTCATCAAATGAGCACACCGTCTGAACTTACTGTCAAAATGGTCAAAGATACAGTGGACTTATTAAACATTGAAGAAGGAGAAAACTATACCCAAGAAACCTTCTTAGAGGAACAGGATATACAAACAGACTTAATGGAAGAAACTAGAATAAAACCAAAATCAACATTTATACCAATTCTATCTTCAGAAAATGTCAGATGTATTTCACAAAACAGTCAGTAACAATCTACGGAAAGACTACCTAAACAATAAACATATCAAGACAAGTTATAACTTAACAAGAGAAGAAAAACAGGCAATTACAAACTTATCTAACGACAAATCAATCATAATCAAAGCTGCAGATAAAGGGGGCAAAATTGTCCTCTTTAATAGAATTGACTATATAAGAGAAGGACTAAAATAACTAAATGTGAAAGAATGCTATGAGAAGATGAATAATAACCCAATCCCTACTCTAGAAACTTTGTGGAATGAAAAAATAAAAATCTGGCATGAACTTGGCCTTCTAGGTGACAAGGAATTTCAAAGCTTAATCAGCAAAAACTCAATTATGGCTACAATATATTTTCTACCAAAAATCCATAAAAGCTACAAAGATTTTCCACAACTTCGACCTATCATAAATGGCATTGGCTCAATAACAGAAAGTATTTCACAATATATTGATTCACATCTACAACCATTGGCAGCAAATTTAGCCTCATATGTCAAAGATTCAAAACATATCATTCAGCAACTTAACTTAATACCATGGGAACCTAACTACTACTTTGTTACATTGGATGTAGTTCAACTATATACTAGTATCCAACATCAAAAAGGTTTGGAAAGTACAATGTTTTTTCTCAAAACCCGATCTGTCTCATTTCTTGAACAAAACAAAATGATAATTGAAATGCTACACTTCTGTTTGCACAATAACATTTTCATCTTCAACAACAATATCTACAAACAACTTCAAGGAACAGCTATGGGGTCAAAATTTGCCCCTTCCTATGCAAATCTTTTCATGGGTTTCTTTGAACTACAACATGCTTGGAAACATCAATACTTTGAACAAAATATAAGATTTTGGGGACGATTCATAGACGACATCCTAATAATTTGGGAAGGCAACTTACTAGATCTGGACATGTATGTCAATTATCTCAACAAAAATTCCTTCAACTTGTCATTTACCAAATCAGCCAGTGCCGCAAATATTGAATATTTGGACCTTGAACTTTTTGTCGAAGATTCACAAATACAAACTAAACTATTCACAAAACCTACAGCTGGGAACAGTCTTCTTCATGCAACATCTTATCATCCCAAACATACCATTCACAGTATTCCATATGGAGAAATACTGAGAATCAAGAGAAATTGCAGCACTACTTCCACCTTTCAAGAAAACCTTTGTCATATTCATCAAAAATTTCTACAGAGAGGGTATGGAATGAAAACCATAAAAAAAGCAATTAACAAAGCGGAATTGGTTTCTAGAGATTCTCTATTGGAAGATAAACCAAAATCAACAAAGACAATCCCTAAAACTCCATTCATAACCACCTTCAGCACAAAATCTTGCAGGATCAAAAAAATACTCAGAAAGCATTGGAACATCCTTATGACAGACTCCAGTCTACAAAAATACCTGAATGACTATCCTAACATCTGCTTTAGAAAAGCACCAACAATCAAAAATAAGATCAGCCCAAGCTTTATGGGTCCATTATCCAATGAAACAAAATCCTTTTTTTGTATGGAAAACAAAGGAACCTTCAAATGTGGTCATTGTAAACTATGCTCGTACATAAAACCAGGGATGAAAATAATCACATTACCAAATGGTGAAATAAATCACATAAATCAAATGATAAACTGCAACTCAACTTTCGTCATTTATGGAATAGAATGTATTTGCAAGAAGTTATACATTGGGAGTACTATCAGAAAATTGAAAATAAGGATATTTGAACATATTAGAGCTATCAGAAATAAAGATTTGAGATCCCCTATCTCAGTACATGTCATTATGAATCATCCTGACTTCGATATTTCCAAACTAAAAATCTTTGGTCTGGAGAAAGTAACTCTCTCACCAAGAGGAGGAAATAAGGAAGACCAACTAAGAAAAAGGGAATGCAGATGGATCTGCAGAATGGACACATGTATTACTGGTTTAAATTGTGACACGGAAATGTATAATTGGCTTTAAATTACCATATTACTTACTCTGTATTTGTATTCTTTAACCAATCTGTCTTTGTTTTATATGATCTAGAATTCTAATTACTAAGTTAGAATGAAGTTGTCACATTTCCAATTTATCTCCTAAATGACTGCTGTTTGAAGAATTTGTGTGTATCTACGCAATTGTGTCGCACTAAATTATGAGGGCGCAGCAAGATTATTTCTAATTATTTATTTAACAAATGGCCCCTTAAAATGAACGTTCTTGGCTTTTCTCAGCAAACGCTAAATAAAACTAGCGTGTTGCTAAGAAACAACATAATTTAGCCCCTTTTTTTCCTCTACCATAAAAACTAGATTGGTAATAAATCTTTGAACGTACCTTAACCTATTTTAAAATGGCCGCCGGGTTACGAATACGTGCGTGATGACGTCATCGCGCCACACGGAATCACGTGGGCGTGGCGTGATGACGCCACCACGTCACGATCGCGGCAATAAATAGCCGGAATCGCTTTCAGCTAGACATCCTTATATTTGGGTGCTTATCACGGCACAGGACCACAAAATATCATCAAGAATACCAAGGAAATAAGGTAAGCAAATGAGAAGCCTGTACCCTCCCTGCTTTAAATCTGACTAGAACCTTTCTTAAAGACCATGCTTTTCGCTTTTTATAGACTGAAAACAAGAAGCAATTACCTTGTCTTCTTCCCCCATTCTCTCTTCTACAGCCTAAACCTGGATCCAAATTCTACATACTAAATTAAGCTAAATAGCCCGATGAACATTATATTTTTTTGGAAAAACAAACAGGATATATGTTAACAAACAGAAAATTAGAACGGTGAGTCTTTGTAGAAATTAATACAATTATTATTTGGGTAAAAAAAATTCCAAAGCATTACTAAAAAAGAATTTGGCTTCTTTTCTTTTTAGTACTAAAACTTCCTCTCCTGAAGAACCATTGAGAGTAACAATGGGGAAACACGTGTCGAGAGAGAGAAATATTTGATTCATTTTGAGAGAGCAATATATGAAAATATTTGACTCATTGAAAGAGAAAGAGAAATATTTGATTCATTGAACCATATGAATTACTCTATACTGGTGTGCAGCTTTATCTGGAATGTTTTTTTGAAATCATAAAAGGTAAATAAAAATTATTAGTGTGAATTAACACTAATAAAATTTACAAGACTGTTAAGACTCGCCTGTATATATTTATTTAAGGGGTTAGCGCATTTGAGTCCATCTTCCCAAACTCTTTTCTTCTCATATCAGAACTAACCAGAATTATGGTCCAGATACTTGTACCATCTCTTTAAGGAAATACTTAGCCAGCGTCAACTTCCCCCTTCATGGAAGACCACAATAATCATACCTTTCTTCAAAGAGGGCAATAGACTAGACTTGGCAAACTATCGCCTCATTGCCCTCCTCGATATAGAAAGCAAAATCTTTATGAAACTATGTTACGACCTTAAGGGGTCAACCGGTTAAAAGGATACACTGGATGCCAGGAGATCTTCAATTGGTCACTTTAATCGGATTACATCAGGAGATTCAATTAAAGGATCAGAGGGGAGCCCTCTGGCTCCCACCACCCAGGCTACATCATTGTCAACTGTCCTGGGTGGAACCTCCACACACAGCATTCCACTCAGTCATACCCAAACATTCCAATCCTAACCTCAATCACCCAGCATACATACCAAGAGGTTACTAAACAGCCTAACAGGAAAGGAGATCACAGTGTTACAGGGAGAATTGCCACTCTACACTGCTTGGGTAGAAAGCTTTCGACCAGGTTGACAGAGCGCAATTGTGGAGAAAATTGAAGGAATGGGGGATCTCAGACTCACTCTTGGCAATGTTACTTCAATTCCACGGGAACACTTCATTAAGAGTGTGCCTAGATGAACAAGGACACCTATCGGCCCCAATTAAAGTGGAGAGAGGAGTGCGGCAAGGGTGTCTGGGTGCACCAACATTCTTCAATCTGTTCCTGGCAGACATGGGTGACTCCCTGGAACCATCTGCGTTGGCCAGCCCTGTGATCAACGGAAGAAAGATCCATTGGCTGGTCTACGCAGACGACAATCCTGCTGGACAGAAAGGCAATAGGTTTGCAGCGGCTGTAGACCGGTCTGGGAGAATATGCCAGAAAAAATGGCCTGTCCATCAACCCACTGAAATCTAAAATCATGATTTTCAAACACACTCAAAAAAGACCCTATTCTTCAACTGGGTCCTGGAAACTGATAGAATTCCAAGGGCTGAAGACCTGATGTATTTGGGCTATAGAATGTATGCATCCCTGGAAATCCACAACGTTGTCATGACCCTTGCCCCTGGCAAGTCAGCCTTCCAGTTAGGGCCAGGTCAAAGGCCTTAAAACCTCATCCAAGACTCTCTTGGAGTCAGACCTGGCGCCTTCTCATGAAGACCAACATTAGAATGGGAATATTTAACTTGGGGGGTTCAGCCAACATGGAGGCACAAACATAGCTCAGTTACAATGAACTGAGCTATGCAGTCTAGTATTTTGGGTGTGGCAGGCCTGGGACTATTTTACCTGGACTACTTTGGGTGTGGTAGGCCTGGGACTATTTTGCCTGGACTACTTTACCTGAGACTATTTAAACCACACCCAAACAGAAGAACATGCTTTGCGTTATTCTGCTCTGGGCAGTATAACGCTCACCGTGTCCAGTTCTTTGATGCCAGCTTACCTGAAACCAAGGACCTGCAGAGAGAGAGCGAACACTACGAAACTTACCTGGAACAGTATCCTGTCTTCAATCCATCGCCGACTTCATTTCCTCTCACCTGAAGGTACGAACCCCATCATCCGGGACCGCATTCATCCTGGAATACCATAACCTGGAAAGAGGAGAAAGAAAGACAGCATTAGTAAGCGTTTACTCACGTTTCCTCCTGAATGAAGAAAGCCACACAATTCTTACCTGGGTAGTCATCTCCTGGTCAGTATCATTGCTGGAACATTACAGCGCTCGGTGAGGAACATCGCAACCTGCAAGGAGAGAAAAGACACAGGTTAGCAATATAAAAGGCAAAACAGCACCGCGCATCGCGCATTACTCACCTGACAGCATTGTGCACACCGCGCTTTCGCCTAACGGCCCATGCTCATCTTCAAACTGCATGACAACACCAAAATACCTTTCCATACCTAAAAGGAAAGAAGCAAGACATTATTATTCGAACTAAGAGGAACATAAGAACTGCATATAAAGACTGTGAAGCAGCAAACCTACGGAGTCGCAGCAGACCTGGATTCCCACAGGGGGGCTTGCACCAGTGAAGTAACTTGGTCGCTGCTCACCCCCCACATCTACGCGCCCCTGCCACGAGGAGCAGGACGGAGAATCCACCTTTTACAATATTAAGGTGAGGAGAGGGCCCAAGGGGGAGAAAGGAGTTGACGCCAATGGAGGTGGAAAACAAAGACAATCTGGTATTGAATCCAGCTCTCCTATATTGCAGACCCATCTTTAACCAGAGGCCTTACCAAGGGACCGGGAGAGGGCTCGAGAGTGCAAATCATCCAACCAGGGCTGGGCGGCGTCCCCGTGGATACCAGGTGAGCGTAACAACGTGGAGACAGATGTGGAGAGGAAGATTCTTATTCCACAGATGAAGATCTATACCAAATACTGTAGGTTCTCAACTCTCCCCCTAATTAGATACTTTAGAGCAAAGAACACCCCAATTATTCTCTACAGCTTAGAGGCCAAGCCGTTACTTTGGAATACAAACTGGAATAAATGGGAATCATTTGTCTGGAAGACAGTTCTGCGTTTGCCTTCTACTAAACCATCCTGGAATTTGGGGTTTGCACTAGGCCTGAATTCTCTAGATTCTTGGCAAGTTGGAAGTTAGTATCACTATCGCCAGATAATTACAGCAGATTGTAACTCATAGTATGGGGATGTTAAAACCCATTTGGAATTTTCAAGTTCTGCACAAAAATAAAGTCAAAGACTTTGTCAGCATATGACTTAAAACTGGAGACCTTGATTAACATCCCTCAGAAAGTGAAAGCTTTTGGTGAGAGGCGACTGGATTAAAAAGATTGCAAAGGTCAGAAACGCAAATAGACCAAATGTCTTCCAATATGTGGACAAAAAGTTGGGGTTCCTAGCGAAATACCTGATAAAATGTCCAGACAGGCAGGCGAGAAATAACTAAAAGAAGTATCTATCAGAGCACACCTAATTACTCAAAAACTAAATAACTATTTAGAGAAATTTTATTACAATTTTGGGTGCTGGGGAGGAACATAGGTAACAAAATATCTTCATAAAAGTACAGAAAAAAGGTATCAACTGACTTCCAATATGGCCAGCATGAAAAACAAATCAAACCAGACAAAAAAATAAGCTCCCAATTTTGAACTGCAGCTTCAAGCTCTACGCGTTTCGGGGACTATCCCCTTCTTCAGGAGCAAAAATATCTCACAGTGGGAATGTTGTCAAAGAAAATAGAGTCTCTGTCTGTGCATCTGTCTGTGCACGACGTACACAGAACCAGGATCCCTGCGAATACTCCTGCCGTCCTCAACAAGTGAAATGTGATTGCCGAACTCTAAGGCAAATCAATAGCCAATCCAATCCAAATTCAGGACTTCCAGTACCCCGCATCCAATGTAAAGCATCCTGCTGATTATAGAAATGTATAATGCAATTCCAGAAGCGCACCTCTTCACCTCAGATTCAACGGCTCCTCTCAAATTCACACGTAACAGATCCCAGTTTCTATAATCAGCAGGATGCTTTACATTGGATGCGGACAACATTCCCACTGTGAGATATTTTTGCTCCTGAAGAAGGGGATAGAGTCGGGCAGTGAAAGATCTGATGCTAACAGGTCACACGGCCATGAAGAATAAAGGAATCCAAGTGGAGGGAGTGGCCCTGAATGTCTAAATTGGAGATATGCAAACAAGAAAATGAAAACAACTTGGTGTGGTTCTGCGACAGATGGAGAAGTTCAGCAAACCAAGCTCTGTTGACTCACTGAGAGGTGATAGGAAGAGGTAGTAGTTTGGTACTCAAATGTTTGCCTGCAAGAGAAAAGAGGATGAAATGCATGTAGGAAATGACTGGATAAGAAATGAACCCTGTTCTCCCTGTAGTGTCAACACTACTTGTAGGATGGAGTGGCAAGGAAATCCTGTAGTATCCCATTTGTGGAATAACCATGGAGACATTTTGCAGGAAAGCTTCCACTCCGGAGGTGACTGAACACGAGCTCTCCCACCATGCAGGAAGCCGCTGGTTGTACTTGATGCAAGATACGAAACTGCCACATTTTGATTGCTAGGTGACACAGAATGGGAGACAGTTATAGTATACTGAAGTGTTTCCTGACATTGTGGACGTGTAGATGGCTTAATTTAACTCCCCACAAACCCAACAGGAAGGACTCCAAGGTCATGATGTGTTGGAAATCCATAAAGAAGAAGAAAACCTGCTTGAATGGTTCTGGGAAATGATCCACAAAGGCAAGACCTGTTTCCCACATGCCAATAGCAGTAGTCATCGCTCTCCTACATGTGCATCCTGGCAAAGGAAGACCACAGCACGCAGGTTGCCACGAAGCTGAATCCATCCGAAAGGTCAATGCGTAAATCTGCAAAGCTGCGACCATTTAAAAACAACTCTTTGTAAGCTCTGAACCCATTCCAGGAAGAGGTAATACCATCCCCGTTTCTGTGGTCCAAAGAAGCAGACAAAGATAAGCCCAAATCATTTGAGATTTCTTGAAATGTACCGTTTGGCTCTGTGAAAAAGCAAAATCCTGCCTCAGTTGGAGGGTGTGATGATTCATGGAAGCTTGTCACTACTCCCCTCCCCCCCCCCCCCCAAGGTGGAGCCCTTCCCGGTGAGGCTAGGGAGGTGATCCCACTACACAACATTACCCAAAGTGGTGGCTGAAAGCAGCACCTCACAGGGAGAGACTCCCATCATGGGCACAAGAACTCCTATTCAGTGATGGAACTCCCCAACCCTCTTACACTTGAGACCCTGAAACCCATAGGTTCTGCTGAGAAACCATCTGAAAACACTTATTGCAATACTCCTTCCTTTCCTCCTGTAAGACTTACCACCACCAAGACAAGGAAGACTGAAATAGACACAGTCTGATCTTAAATCATCTTCCAAAAGCAATGAGAAGAAGATTGAAAAAGTTATACAAACTACTCCTTTGCCAAGTATAGGAAGTACTGGGAAGAGGTGGCCCCGAGAAGGCATGAAGCATACACACTCGACACAAAAGGACTATGACACTCTGCTGGGGAAGACCCAGCTGTATGACAAAAATGGAGAAAAACTAAAGTAGGAGAAGCAGGCGAGGCTGGCGTGAAGCCTGGCAGACCCGGAAAGCTCAAACTTGGAAGCAAGAAGATACGCAGGAGAAGCAAACCTTCCGTCGGGAGGACACCGAAAACAGGTTGCAGGAGTCCTTTGTAGGCCGTCAGAAAACGGGCCTGACTGTAAACTGGGAACCGATCGACGGTGGCGTGAACTCAGGGAGGTGGACCGGGCGGTCCATTAACAGTGCCGATACTGGTTGCCTGGAACACTCACAGACACAGATCACGGCAGCGAGGAGCAGAAAGAAGTGCAAGGAGAGCGTTCAGCAGGAATGCAGCGACCCAACACCCCAGGAAGAACCAGTCACATGCCCCATCCAAAGAAGAGGCAACGGAACTCACAGGAAACCCGGTAGGGGATTGGGGACGGTTGCCAAATGTGCAGACGGCATCAGGAGTAATCTCCATTGTTCTCAGTATTTGTGTCAAGAATACTGAATGAGGGAAAAAGGCATTGGGAGTAATCTCCCTTATCTCAGTAGTTGTGCCAGGAGTATCGAATGCGAAGATTACATGAAGTGTAATCTCCCCTGTCACAAGAGCCTGACCAAGTTCGGCAAGAGAAGATATTCATTTTCTGGACTTTAAATATCTGTGTGCTGAATTGGAACTACTATAAGAAACTACCCGAAGACAGCAGTGACTGAACTGTTGGACCAGGGGAAGGGAGTTATTCTCCTGGCATGGTCTACAAGTGCAGATGTTGAACTATTAGACCAATAGAAAACTTCCAATAGGACTGATCCCATTGAATCAGGAGAAGGTAGTCATTCTCCTGGAGCTATTTACGTTCATGTCTTTTGTTTAGTGGTAGGGCTAGAGTAGAATAGTTTGGACAGAGGACGGACACTTTGAATTTGACAACCTCCTTGACGATGCACCCAAGTTATTCTTTAGTTAGGTAGGGAAAAACCCTTTGGTGATAGGGAAAGATGGGTCTTTTCATTTTTATTTAAATAAAGATGTATAGTGACAATGCCACCGCTTTGTCCGAGTCCGCCACAAAAGAGAAAAATACTTTACCTGCAGAGGAGTCCCAACATCCAGTTAATGGTCTCCCCTGCCACTGAGCTGTGATGTGACCATCACCTTGGTGAAAACCTAAGCTGAAATGATTGGTGACCAGTGGAGAACCGGAGACATTTCCAATGACGGGCAAATTGGAGCATCCATGTATGCATGTCCACGCTCTCCCATCTTTAATCTTGATTGTGGAAAAGTGTTGAATTTTGAGCGATCTAAGTTAACCCTCAGCCCCAAATCCTCCCACTCCAACCGTCATCACCCTCTGTTCCAACTTATTTTTCTACAGAACCAAAGAAGTGGAAGAAAAACGACTCTGAAGACTCAGATACTGGAACTTATTCTATAACCATCATTGAGAGAAATGTTCAGAGCTCCTTAATTTTGTTATATATATATACACTTATTGTTCTGCTTATTTTAGGTGCTTATACAGCAATTAAAATACTGTTTCAAAGTGCCCACAGGGCAAAGGGAGGGAACAAGGGAGTGAAACACATTACAAAACACAATATTACAGCAGTGGAGGGAAAAAAGGACGAATCTACTATGCTTTGTGAGAGTTTAGAACGTGCAAGTGAAGCAAGAAAGAGTAGAGGAGGGAAGTGCTGGGGAGTCTGGGCTCATGGGTGAGCCACAGATGAAGCACCTGGAATGTTGGCTACACGGCAAGGAACCATGTTAAGTGTAACTGCGAACCTCCAGAGTGGAGTGTGTGTCAAGGCAAGGGCCGAGGGTAGACAGGAGCTGGGGCGATTGCGTGCGGGAGCACGGGGGGGGTTCGAGAGCCCCGAGGATGCATAAGGGCCCCCGGACACCAATCACGGCAACTGTGGAATTAGCAGAGAAGGGAACAAGGGAAGGAGGAGGAAAAGAGGAAAGTCTTGAGGAGAATCAGGTATTTAAGAAAGTCCTGCTCAAGGCGCAGGGAGCCAGCTGAGGATAACGATCAACCACCTACCGTCTGTTTAGCAAAACGTTTTACACACAAAGAGTTGGTGTCAGAGGAACGTAGTGGACTAGAGGGAGAGCCTTTAGTATGATAAAGTTGAAGATAGTGAGCTCCCTGGGACCAAACAGCCTTGTGGATGATGCAGAGGGATTTGAATTTAATCCGTGCAGCAATCGGGAGCCAGTGGAGACTTTTTAGGGTAGGAGAGATGCGGTCCCTGGGCTTAAGACAAAGGATACGTCTCGCTGCCATATTCAGGTTTAGCTGGCGGGGTTGCAGAGTGGAAGAAGGTAGATTCAGGAGGAGGCTGTTGCAATAGTAAAGCATGGAGAGAACCAGGGCTCGGGTAACATTGAGCCTCTGGGAGAAGGTGAGAAAAGGGAGACTTCCTTTGAGAAGGAAAAGCTGAAAATGGGGCTTCTTGGCAATGTCCTGAGAGCGAGGGAGGAAGGAGAGAGAGGAGTCGAAGAGGGCTCCAAGTTTTCTGGCTTCAGAAGAAGAAACAAGGGGTGAGTCCAAGGAGGAAGGTCAGAGTGAAGGGAGGGAGGGTGCAAGGGCCCTAATGGGAAGGATCTCAGTTTTACAGGCACTGAGGCAGAGATCGTTGGAGGTGCACCAGGACTGGATGGCAGATAGGCAGTCAGGGATGAGAGAGGGTCAGCAGGAAGTTTAAAAAAAAAGTTCTGTGTCATCTGCATAGCACTGGAAATTCAGAGGAAAGGGAGATGATGTGTGCAAGGTGAGCAAGGTAGATGTTAAAGAGCCAAGCAGAGAGGATAGAACCATGGGGGACACCACAGGTGGCAAAGGTGGCCAGGATGACTTGGGAAGAGCGGTCAATTAGGAAGGATGTTAGTCAGTCCAGGGACCTTTCTGAGATACCAAGGGTATCGTGGAGCCTTTGAATGAGGATGGAATGGTTGACCGTGTCAAAGACAGAGGAGAGATCGAGAAGGATGAGGACAGTTGGGGAGTTGGGAGTCCAGAGATGCGAGCAGTTCTTTGCGGGTGCTCTGAAGTGCAGTTTCGTGCCTCTGGATGCTCAAAATCCAGATTGATGGTTGTGCAGACCACCAACAAGTACAGTTTGCAAGTTGAGTTGGTAAAAAGCCAGCTACTCCAGCAGCTTCCCCAGGAAGGGAGTGATGGAAATAGGGCGTTAGTTGGCAGGACACGTAGGGTTAGATTCTTGCTTAGATTCAATGAATCCACAAATCCAGGGAAATCCTCAACCAAGCTTGCAGACAAAGGAACATTCTTGGCCAATGCTTCTTTGAGAACACTGCATCTTGAGGCTGGGGGTTAAGAGGATAAACAAAATCTCTCAAATGCAAGCATTGAGAGCTTGGCGCCCAGCTGTTAATTGGTGACCGTGACCTGCTAGGCGTCCTCCCAAATTTTCTTGACCTCTGAACTCCGAGAAGTTTATGGATAAAAGTAAATCCGGTATCAGAAACACCATCTTCTTGATTGCCACTTCCCAGGTCCATAATTTGGATGCAGTTCTCAAGCTCGATTTGCACCTCTTGCCATGTAAGGAATTTGTTCTTCCTGCCCCCACTAGAAGGGCAAGAGGAGAAGGCTTGGCTGGTAGCAGCTGAGGAGGAGCAGGAGGTAATAGAAGAGGTGGTGGGGCCACTGGTGCCCATGGAAACAACTTTCACAATGTCTTAAAAGAAATGTGAGGTGCGACATGAATGTATGAAATCTTACTAGCATGTTGACAATTCTTGAGATGCCTGTACAAAACCTAGTCCTCATAGCTGGGAAAGGACCCAGATGCAGACTGCGTACACAAAGCAAAAAAGTGCCTACATGACATGGTTGAGTGTGGAAAGCTACAGATGGATGCATCTCATACCGTAAGGCAATACAGGACCCATAAAAGAGGGGTAGAGCATTACACCCCGGGAGGTCACGCCCAACCCTGTCCAGTCTGGGAAATCCTGCATTCAAACAGCACGATCAGATGTGGTCCGGTGTGGCAATACCTGTATAAATATTTGGGGAACACTAGTC
Organism: Ambystoma mexicanum; assembly: GCF_040938575.1. Classification (NCBI taxonomy): domain Eukaryota; kingdom Metazoa; phylum Chordata; class Amphibia; order Caudata; family Ambystomatidae; genus Ambystoma; species Ambystoma mexicanum. The sequence continues at coordinate 1,088,151,122 of NC_090922.1, read as the reverse complement.
ACTACAGAAGGGGGAATTTGACTGTGTGTAAGATACTTTGCTGTCCTTAGAGTCCAGCTCAGCTAAAACACACTAGGTAGCCGGGTCCTAGCTAGGTAGTATGTGGGCTGAGTGCTTTGTCCAAGTAAGTTGTTGTTTTAGAGCACATTTGGGCTACTTTCTGTTTGGTGGCCTCTTTTTTTTAAATGCCTTTTTGGTGCTTGCTGAGGTGCACGCCTTCCTTGTGTGAGGGAAGACAACGAGCTAACGATTAGACTGTGAGCTGTGGCATACTCCCTCTGAAAAGGAGAACCTGATTCAGAACAGATTTCTCAGCTATGTATCCTTGCAGATTCAGTCATGACAATTGAGTAATCGGAGCGCTATGGGGAATAGGCCCCTTTTGGGTGGGACCACGCCCGATTTGCATATGGTCATTGCCCTTTTGTAATGGCTTGGCAGCCGAAAAATGATGGTCTGCAAGGTTGCCCAAAGCAATGCCAGAGGTTAAGATGAATTCTAAAGCTTCCAGCTATCACCTCTTTTGTTTTGCGATCATTGGCCTAGCATGAGTGGTCCACAGTCAATGAAAAGAAATACATCCCTTGGTACAGACCCCATTGTCAGATTAACTGTCCTTGAGCTGGAGAACAGTTATAGGCCAAGAGGTAATCTCGGAGTGAGCGCTGGTGACAACTGCTTTTCGGAGCAGTAAAGGGAGCTATGAATATCCTCCCAAATGAGAGGCACACAGGGAACAGGTCAACCTGCATCCTAACATTGGGTTTTGTGGTATTGAGAGATCGGTTGAATGTGTGGAGTCTGGTGGCCAGACTCAGATTGCATCTGGCGGCATTAGGCCTGTGTAGGACGCTTATGTGGGCAGCTACACCGATTTTTCGGGGGGTTATAGCTGCGTTCTAGCAGGGTGTCGAGGTGTTCATGGAGTATTGTACGTATGTGAGCAGCTTGGCCGAAATTGATTGAGGGGTGTAGCTGCACTCTATTGTGTGTTGGTGTAGACAATGAACATAGTGATAGGAGAGGTGAGTGTCAGGAGTGGATGTTTTATTCGTACCAGCCCTTTGTTCTGAGTTACATTCACACGTTTTGCAATAGCTGCACTCAGAGGGAGATGGCACAAGAGGCATCTGGGCATGTGTAGTAGACTCACATTAACATTGAAGTCTTTATCCATGGTGTAGTGTTGTTTCAGTGGACCTAGATGGTCATCATTCAGGTTTACGGAAAGAGCCAGGTTTTTAAAGTTTTGCGGAAGGCCATGTATTATTGTTGTGTCGAATGTGTGGGGGGGGGAGTGAGTTCCATAGTCTAGGAGCCAAGGTGGAGAAGGCGGATCCTCCAATCCTGGCTGAATTGGGAGGTTGGAATTACAAGTAAGAGGGCAGTGCTTGGTCTTAGGGTGCGTGATGGGAGGTAGGGTTTAATCTGCTCTTGTAGGTAAGTTGGGCTAGTCTAGTGCACTGCACAGTGGGTAATACATAGGGTTTTGAAGGTGGTCCTTCGTCCTCCAGGGAGCCACTGAAGGGTGCAGAGAGCAAGGGAGATGTCTCTGTATCCCAGGGAGAGAAAGAGTTTGGCAGCAGCATTTGGGTTCTTTGGAGTTTGTTAAGTGGGTATGCCAGTGCTCCTAAATATAAGGAGTTGGCATAGTCCAGTCTCAACATAATAATGGACATGACAGTGGCAAGTCTGTTGGGATAGGTGAGGCGAGGGAAAAAGCGTCTATGGAGTTTGAGGTGGTAGGGACAGGATTTTGATACATTATTGATCTGGCGGGAGAGTGTTAGGTCTGAGTCCACAGTGCAGTCAAGGTTTTTGACTATTGGGGGGGGGAGATACCAAGGGAGGTGAGCCATGGGAGTGGTTGCAGGAGAAGGGCTGCATCTGGGTTCAGAAGGAGGTGATTGTTTGTCATCAATCAGTCAATATCACTGAGGCAAGCTTCAAGGTCGGGACGTGGGTTGGTACTTGTTTTAGAAATTGTTAGGATCCTTTGGGTATCATCGGCGTAGTTTTAACAGGAGAGGTTGGGTGTGAGAATGATTCATGGTAGAGTGGTCAAATAGAGGTTGAAAAGGAGGGCCGATAGACGCCTTGGGGTACCCAGTGTTCACAGCGCGAGCAGTTGAGAAAAAAGGGGAGAGAAAAGCGATTTGTTGCCTGTTGCTGAGGAAGGAGACAATCCATTTGAGTGCCGAGCCATGGATTCCTAGGGAGTGGAGGCAGTCAAGGAGGATAGAATGGATAACAGTGTCAAAGGTTGTTGACAGATCAAGTAGTCTCAGTGCTGCGCAACCCTCAGAGTCTGCCGCGTTTCTGAGATAATCCTAGATCGAGATCAGAGTGGTTTCTGTTCCATGGCGCGGCCTGAACCACGGATTGCGCGGGGTCGAGTAGTTTGTTGGATTCTACGTAGCGGGTGAGCTGGGAGTATGCAGCCGGTCAATGAGTTGCGTGATCGGCCTCTAATTCTTATGGTCATGGGATGCCTTTTTTAGACGCAGTTTGACAAGCGCTATTTTAAAGGCCTCTGGAAAGGTGCCAGAGGTGAGGGAGTCATTTAATATGGACCTTGCGTGTTCTCCTGCGCAAGTAGAGGAGAATATTTTTTTCAGAAGAGAGGTGGGACATTATGTACCATAAAATGAAGATCTGACACCATCATTAAGGGAAAGTATTTCTCCACTGGAATAGACTTAATACTATTTATGTGCTATTACTCAAATGAATGTTAAAATAACTCACACATTTTGCATGACCCATTGAATGTTATGGGTTTACTATGCCAAAACCCGGCAATGCCAAATGCGAGCTGTACCAGGTGTCAAAAATATCTCCATGGCACAGGTTTGATCATAAATGCAAACGCCAAGTAAGGCACTCATGTCAAAAGAAGAAATATGAAAAGATAAGTTTAAAGTAAAAAAGTATCACAACAGATATCTGGTGAAACTGCAGGTCACTGTTTTGGGCAATCAATCGAATGCTCCGTCCTGCAAAGAGTGGCCTCCACCACAGCAATTCCTTTTGTCAATACTCAAGAAGCCTAAGTGAGGCCGAGGGACAGCAGAGCACACTGGTAATGTGTAATTTGCACTGCAGATGTTTTCGGTGAATCAGGACATTGGATTGTTTCCTTAGCTCTGACCGACACATACTTCAATCTTACAGCTTTAAACCTTGGAGGATATGGGCCACAATAACTATTTTGAATTGGCCCTTCTTCAGAAATCTCAGGTCCGGGATAAACTTAAGTCTTCAGTATTCTTTTCTGGGACAGAATGGGGATTTTGTAGGTGGGTTTTGCAAGAATAGGGGCTAAAAATGCTTTGGAACTGCATCGGGAGGGGTGCAGCATACTGATATGCTCCTGTTGTCTAATACAGCTTAATAGTGCCCTCCACAACAGACTATAAAGGGAAATACCTTTCAAAGAGGTGTAGCATCCCTGATAAGGAAGCACAGATAGTTCAATGTCAGTGTATTTTATTGAGGAGTCTCACAGTGTGGGCAAAAAACAAACTGGGATGGAGTAAACAAACAAAAACTTAAGGATGCTTTTGCTGATCACAAGGTTCGAAATTAAGGTGAGCTAGGAGCCATTTAGCTCCTGCTTGTAGGCTAGTAGAGCCTGGTTAGCCAATACCAACAGTTACCAGGAGCTACTTTTGGCTCCAATGCCAGCTGATAACAAACAAACAAACCAATGTAAACGGAAACTCTGTGCATTTGGGACAAGCAATAAACATTAGGACAAAGGACACATCTTTTTGACATTTAAAGGATATGGGGTCATAAATAATGGCCAAAATTATATGTTTGCATCTTATGTAGAAGTTAGATTTGCTGAACGCTATGTACTAGCTTCTTGTTCCCCAGTGGTAGCTCCTCGTCCCTGGATACTGTCAAGAATTGCTGGTATCCTTCACGAGCCCCCTCTGTGAGGCTAGGGAGGTGAGAGCTGTCCACAACACGCTCCCTACAGGTTGAGGCAAGGAGGATCTCACCGGGAGAGAATCCCCCTGTGGTGACAAGGACATTCCTGTGAGATTTCCCTAAAGATCATTACCTCTTCAGACATACCCTGCAAGGACTTATATGAAGAAGGAACAAGTGTGTGTTATTGTAAACAAGAAACTGAATATCCCTTTAAATTTAAAAGTACATTTAGCTGAGACAATGAGGATTAGTGGAGAATACGAGTGGTCGCAGGAGGCCGAGAGAGAGACACAGACGTGCGCCAATGAAGGCCCATGGCTACAAAGCAGAGAAGACGATAGGACACAGGTGGCCGAGAGAGACTGTGGTGCACCAAGGTAGTCTCACGGCTACGCAGCACCTGAGAGGGGTGGAGACTAAGAAGCCTGCAAGGTACAAACCGGCTGCCGTGGTGAAACCCGAGAGAGAGCTGGAGAGAGAGCGAGAAGCAGCAAGTGGTGGCGTGACCACAAAGATCCTGTGGTGGGCCGGCGGTCCAAGCAACTATGCCGAAAACCAGTATGCGATTGGAACCGTGTAACGTCCCGGCACCTGTGATACCAGAAGGCAATCCGAGAGCAAGATACAGAGTACGAGATGGTGAAAGAAGAAAGGAAGTCAGGCGGCTGAAAGTGTGAGATAACCCGACCAAAGAGAAACCCTGGTGACGTCATCCCTCAGAGTGTCAGGGAAAAGGGGAGACCCGGAAGGGAGACAGAGAATCGTTATGGGACTATTCATATCCGTCCTAGTCAAGACAACGAGAATATAACAGTGAAAGCAAGAGAAGTGAATGAGAATAGTTACAGAACTATTCATACTGGTCTCAGTCAAGCTACTGAGAGTATAACACTAAAAGGGACAGAAGTGCATAATCGTTATAAGAGTGATCCTACTCGTCACAGTCAAAGTAAGGAAGGTGTCATTAAGGAAGAGAGCGAAGCTACAATAGAAAAGCCAGAGAAGGAGGATGATGTTCACATTTATAAAGCACACTAAGCCCTAAGGGATCAAGGCGCTGATACATACATGTCACTGGCAATTCTTTAATAGATAGAAACCGATAGAATGTTGTGGGAGGAAGACATCAGATGCAAAATTTACACAAGCAACCAGTTTTTAAGGGCTCTCCGGAAAAACCCAGTTGGAGGGCTCAACCCATAGGGGGCGGGCGGCAGTCAGGTCCAATGTTTAGCTGTCATGGAAAGGAAGCTAGAGTCGCCTGCTTTGGCACATTTGAATTTGGGCAGGGTGAGGTGGTGTGTATAGGCGGCTCTGGTAGGCCTGGTATATTGGACTTTCACGATTCTCTGTGAGAGGTAGGGAGGAGTGGTGTTAGACAAGCATCTATGCGCAATAGATAATGTTTTGAAAATAATCCTTTCTTTGACTGGGAGCCAGTATGCATTTCTTCTGATCGTGGAGATGTGGTCCCTCCTGGGAATGTTGAGTGCTGCGCGGAGAGCGTTGTTCTGTAGGATTTGCATTTTGTGAATGTTTGTAGCTGAAGTATCTGCAAACAGTGCATTACAGTAATGTAGTCTTGATCGAATGACTGCTTGCACAATAGTCTGACAGCTATCTGCAGAGAGGAAGGGTCTGGCGGCAGTAATCAGCTTTGTCGTGTAAGCGGCGGAGGAGTAAATGGAGTTAACTTGTTGGATGAGGGATGGGGGTGGCATCTAGGTAGACTCCCAAGGTCTTCACAGAGGGGGAGACAGGGATTGAGATGCCATCAATGTTGAAGGAAGGTTAGCAGTGGTTGAGCTTTTTGATCACTGCTGCAGGCCCTACAAGGAGGATCACGTTTTTTTTCGTAATTCAGGGACAAACAGGTAATAGCCATCCAGACCTGGATGGTCAGGCAGTCAGAGTTTAGGGTGTTGGTGTCTTCTTAATAGTTACTGGAGAGCGGGAGGAGGATTTGAGTGTCATCGGCATACTTGGTGTATGATATATCGATGGAGTCTGGAAGGTCAAACAGAGGTATGCGGACTGATATAATACAGAGAGTAAAGGTTGTGAACTACATAAGGGAAGTGAATCAAAAGACTCTGAAAGGTTGGATAACCTTTACACTAGTAAAAGGAAAGAATAACGCTTTTGTTTATTACTCATTTCTTTAGTTCTACTACAGACAGACATTGACAAGGAAGAAGATATCAGTATTGGGTCAAAGAGACCCCATGTTGAGAATAAACAAGCCTAATGAAGTAGTGAGAGAACTGTATGAACTGATCAAGAGGTCACAAGAGATTATTTGAAAATAATCAGCTTTTGAACAGAAATTTGCGAGAAGCAAAACACCAGGAGAAGGGAGTCATTGTTAAGATAGTGGTAGGGTCAGTGAAGACTAGTTTAGACCATGGAACGATTCTTTTAAAAGACATTCATCGACGTCTGACTAGCACCATAGCTAGTTTGTTAGGTAGGGAACACCCCATAGAAATAGGGAGAAGTAGGCATAATCTTTTCTTTAATAAATGTACACTTGAAATGCCTTACAAGAGTCCACATCGTCCTTCTGATCCACCACAATACCCAGGAGCTACATTTATCTTATAACTTTGATTGCTACGATCACCAACGTAAAGTTCAGGGATATACGAAAATCAACTTGACAGTTCTTAAGTTCAGTTTTGTACACCACCCGCCAGAGTTATTTGGTGGCATCGTTTTTTGGTAAATCTTTGGGGTCTTATAACAACCTTCCAGGGTTGCTGAAGACCACAATTCTCCAGCCCCTAGTTTGTCTCAGCGTCCCCTCTATGGGGAATTCTGGCTGCACAGTCTTCACGTAAGGTCTCTGGGGTCTATGTACCTAGGATTTGTCTCCAGAGGTTCTTTGAACACCAATCATGTACTAGTCTGAGGTTGATATTCTTCGATCTTGGTCTTTTTTCTCTGTGACTTAGTCTTTCTAGTCTCAGGAGTCTTTTACCTGTGGCAAAACAGAAAGTCTTCCGATTCTACTTTCTAGTTGTTAATCACCACTGGTCTTCTCATCCACTCAAAACAATTATCTTTACTCCTTCAGCCCTTTGAATATTTCTCTGTCGTACTTTCTGGTTGTTAATCTCTTATTCTCGTATGGTTCTTGTTCCTTCAGCTCTCTGGGTAACTTTCTATAACCAGATGGTCAGTCTGCCAGCCTTCTTGGCCTCTCCCCCAGTCTTCTGTCTCCTGGTTCAGGCTCAGCCCCAGGCCCAGTTTCTTCCACTATAAAGCTCAAAATGAAGAAACGACCACTGTTCTCTTATTCAAAGCATCCTTTCATAGTTTTTGTGCCACCTCATGGAAGGATGCCGATCTATTTTGTACGGGTATGTAGGCTAGGAACTTTCGATTTTTAGTTCTCTGTGCCTGTCCGGGTTCTTTGTCTCTCCCACTTAGTTTGGCTTTAGCTATTCCAGATTGGGCTCTATGTCTTTCAGGCATATTGGCCTTGTGTGGGCGGGTGAACACAGAGCCTAGTCTGCCATCTTGGGTGCATACAAGTCACTCTGTCGTGCAAATGTTGAGCATAGACTACAATAAACGTCCACACTGCTGCCTCTTTAATTCTGTAGCAGTAGTTTATCATGTGCTCCCCTATAGATGGTAGACCAGTAGCATTGTGTGCTCTGCACTCATAATTACAGCACGATATCTCCTGGTGCCAGATGGCCTTCTTTAAAAGGCCAGTCTGATGAGGTGTGTCCCACCAAAGCTCTGCAGACTTAATGGACAGTATGCCCAGTTGGCTTCATTTGTGAATCTCCTCCTGGATCACTGGGACTAAATGAAGGCGACTAGAGTACATTCCCAATACCACCCCCAGGGTAATCATTCACTCGCTTGGGAGGTACCCAGCACCCTTGGCCACCCTACTAGATGCCCCCCAGAGTAAGGCAGTGGACTTCATTGCAGGTGATTTCGTAAGGGTTTGTAGACAGCGTTTTTGAACATAGAGGTTGAAGGTTTACCCTTTGCCATCTCCTCTACCACTGGAGTGGTGTAAACACCCATTCTGGTAAGTTTAATCATGCAAGGCTTGACAAGATCCTCTGCCCCTTGTGGTTCAAACTTTTATTCAAAGTAAAAAGGGTTGGAAAATGTCTTGCTGTCCATACTCTAGTAGGCATTTCCCTAGCTCAACTGAAACTGAGGGTCTGTCCAGTGTCAAGATGTTCAAAACAAACGTACATCATGCGTCCCAAATCCTATCGTCGCTCTCGCACTCTAAGAACTAACTCTATGGTGCAAAGGGAACTTTCTCAGCTTTGTGAAGTGCACAAACCTTCAAACTCCAACACAAAAGTTCCAAATGGTCAAAGTTCACAGATTCAATGGGGATGACTCCCTTTCCCCAGGAGTCTTTCCATCAAAAGCAAAAGTTCAAAACTAACCATATTCAGCGGATCAAGAGGATAGCTCCCTCTTCCTGTACTGCAACTCATTCCAGGGCATATGGCTCCCTTCCCCAGTATCTCACATTCAATACAGCTCAACTCTTAAGAGCATTTATCTTCTGTAGAATTCTCTTTTCATAGAAGTACCATTTGGGTGTGGGTCCCAAACACACAAAACGCCTGGCATTGTGTTCTTTCTCTCGTGTTCTCTCTCTCTCTCTCTCATGTTCTCTCTCTCTCTCTCGTGTTCTCTCTCTCTCTCTCTCGTGTTCTCTCTCTCTCATAGCTTCACAAAGATCACGAGGTGAGGGGTTAGCCTTCTCTCCCCCTTGGCCTCTCTCAGGCTTTGCTTCCCCCAAACTAGTAACGTGGGTCCCAGACCCTTCTTGGTCTTCCCCAAGTATGTACTGTTGGTTCCAGACCCTTCTTGTTCTTACCAAAGTTCGTACTGTGGGTCACAGACCCCAGCCCCACTGTCTAGGGCTTTCTTTACACTGCCCAACATAACCCTTTCCCTGGGCTCACCAGCTTTCTCGGTATGGCTCCTCAGAGTCTTCGGTGGGCATCTGTACTCTGGACGGCATCCGAGCCTCTGCCACCTTCAGGAAGCACAACTTGCTTCTCTGCGCTCTGCTCTGCTTTCCGCAAGCCTCTCCAAAGTGCGTTGCTCAACAGGCTGTCTTCTTGCACCTTATAGTTGTCTGGACTCCTGTGACTCCACCAGTACCTTGCTCTTCCACAAGCTGAAGAACAACTCCTGCTTTCAGCTGCACTTCCCCAGTGAGGGAGCCTCCATCTTTCCTCTGGCACACTGCTGGTGCCGAGGGGTTCACTCACTTTTCTGGGGCCCCAAGCGGTTCCTGGGGTTTCCCCAGTCCTCCACTAACTGTTGAGGAGCATGGGTTCCCCCCTCAATTCTCTGGGAAAGTGAGTCCAAGGTCACTTCTTCTACACCAGATGATTCCTGTAGCCAAGTCCCCCCAGAGGGCCTCTCTCACACTTGAGTCTTTCCTTCCTTTTACAATGGCTCTGGCCAATAGCATGTGGGAAAGACTAGACTGCTAACAGTGTTTCTCATTAGGAGTGAACATCATTCCTCCATACTTCTCTCTCGTCACAGTACAGGGAAATTGATCTTCATTCAGGATACTCTTATTCTTCCTCGTCCCAGTACGTTATAGGGGAATAGTAGGAGAAGTACAACCCATGAGACCATTTGGGAAGGGGTGGTTCTTAAGGTTGTAAGAAGGGAGTTTAGGGTCCATTGATTGGCGGGGATACCGCGTCTCACCAATGATGTTGTTTCACTCCCTTGAAGGTTGCCTCCTCCCATTCGATCCTCCCTCATAGGTAGTGGCTTCCATCCACTGGACACATGTGGAGAGGTCAACACCGGGAAAGAAGTGATGACACCATTGGATTCCTCACAGAGGTGAGAGAAAAAGAATGGGGCTGGTAGAAGCGCCGGTCAGGTACATAGATGTACAATAGATGATGCAGGGGATGCTATATCCCTGGGGATTTCAGGGTAACTATAAAGCCTCCAATTTATCAAAATTTACAACGCCATGCTGCCATATCGATTAATGCCATTGAAGGGCATGTTTAGCAGCTTTGTTTACACATACTGCGCAGATTTACACATGCATAACCTGATGTACGTGCAAATGGCTGACCCAAGCATATCAACAATGTTACACAGTTGGTAGTATCTAAACATTTTTGTAGAATTTGTTCTCTTTTTGGTCACAGATGAGCTGCTAATAGGGTCCCTGTACCTCAGGTGCTAGATGCCATGTTACCTCGCTGGCATGCCCCATAAGGTGAGCTTATAATGTGCTATTTTGTGTATTTCAAAGTGGCAAAAACAGTGTGCCAGCACACATTTACATTTCTAATGAGGAGATACTGCAGGAAAAGTAGCGAGGGATCAACTCACCATAGCAACCTACACAACTAGGCTCTTGGAAGTTCAGTGGGAAGATAACAAAAAAATGTGGTCTGACCAGAGTTTTTTAGATGATACTTCTTTACAGCTACTCTCATTAAAAGGCAAGAGAAATACATTTTTTACCTTAGGCTGTAGAATATCTGAGTTTGTGGACTTTGCAGTCCACTAAGGAAGCAGGTAAGCCAAGCAAATCAATTGTTCTGGCCGTTACGCCATGGAATGCCTCTGCCATCAGGGCCTAAGGCAGGCATGGTTCTCATCTCAATCTTCTAGTTCGGATGGGGTTCAACACACTGGTGTCCTTTAGTCAATTTCCTACTTCTAGCAGGGCCAGGTCAACGGGATCTATCACGATGACTCAGGCAATGTAAGTGCTCCTATGCACCCGACGAGTTGAGGGCAAACGGAACAACTTCCTCTGTCATTTAAAATCAACTCCAATTGCCCTATGGATGTGCACTAGTCTGTGTGCACCCAGGACTTGAACACAGGTGCCGATAAATCATCGAGCTAAGGATACTGGCTCACTTGGTGCAAAACTCTGACCCAAGCCCTTGGGCACATAGAGGAGAGTTTGAGTCTTGCCTGAGGTGGGAGTAGCAGGCTCCAAAGCTAATGTCAGGGAGACATGTACCTGCTGAAATAAGCAGAGCTGTTTTAGAGGCCTCCCATTCATCCAGAAAGGGAGAATCATTTTGGCAATTGGGTTTCACACTGATCACTTCTAGCTGGTAAGCAGAGTCTTCTGTGAGAACTCGTCCTCCAGGACCTGGACCAGTGACGCAGGTTTCCTGGAAGAAAAGAGTTCGCACAGCTGGCACACTCCTTTAACAAGGGTGCCTCTTATCTCTCTCCTCTGGCCCCAAATGGCGCTTTGGAACAGAGGTCTCTTTGGGAGTGGCAGATTGGTCTTCTCTGGCATCTTATTCTAGGATCTAGGCAATTACTGCACCGTTTTTACTCAGCCTCTGAAAATGTTGAATTCTTATTTCAATCTTCTTTTCACCCCATATATCTCAGGGGAAAGACCCCTCCCCCCACAGCCTTCCCTAAAGTCATTGCATACTGTATCCATCCCCCCCACATATATGTTTTGGGGGGGGGGGGTCGCAGTAAAAAAATAAAAAAAACATACAGCACAGTAATTGTCTAATGCCCTTCTCCTACAACTTCTAGTTGAAGGACAAGAAAACATTAGCCACATGCTCCCACGGGGCCTTCTGGTTTACGGATTAGCAAGTCGTCACAAGCATGTGTGTGCACATACACAGTGCAGGTGTGGGTCGGAGAATGACACCTGCCTTCCACAATCCTTGCAAGTCTTAAAACTGTTGGCAGGAGGTTGGGGTCAGGGGAAACAATATGCAGGTCAAAAATCATGTATGTTCCTACAGTCACCAGTCGCTTGGTAATAGGATCCGAGGTACACGGAAACACGTGGCAAACATACGCAAACACACAGGATGCCACTTCCGGCAGAAGAGGCACCACTGATGCCATCAGCACATAGTGACTGCTGAAACATTTCCAGACCAGTCTGCGCCTGGCTGACATTTCCAAGAAGAGGACTCTGTTGGAGGAATGTAACCATTATAAGAACAAATCACTTACCCCTGGTAATGTTCTTTCGACTGGATGTTCCTCCCATGTATTTCTCATCTTTGACAATCTCCTTCCAGTGTCAGCTACTTCGGAAAACAAATTCTTGGTAGAGAGTGCGTTGCGTCGCCGACTCCATGTCCCTCGGCGGTCTCCATCCGCTCTAGAGCACGACATCGCCAACAGTACATATAGCATGCACCGCGCCCATTACTTCAGTTCTGTTTTACAGCTGCACAGTTCACTTCGGATACGGTGTGCTTTCGTTTAACTTTTGATGTAGAGCTTAATATACACTATCAAGTTACATTCAAACTTGCCTTAACATTTTTACTTTACATGAAAATAAGACTGGTACTCCCTCCTTGCTGCTGTGAGAAACGAAGATTCAATTGTTTTTACTGTAGCTCTTCAACTAAAAAACTCTCATTCACAACAACCTCCTGGAGCAATCATATTAGCCCCCCTCGTTCCAGTGGCACAACAGCTGTATAGAAATATTACAAATAAATGAGATGGGTGCTATATTAAGGACCAGTAATTTGCTGAAGCACCTTTTTGATGGATATGCTTTAAGAGTAATTGCGTGTAGAAGATACCTGCAAAATACTCCAGAAAAAATCTAAATGGAAGCTGGGGAGGTAACCAGAAATAACAAGTCATATAAACGTGTCATATAGCAAATGTCATGTGGTCTGAAAAAAATCCCTAATCTTGTTGGGAAACTGAATTTTAAATAACCTATTGTTAATTAAGACAAGCTAATACCCGGCCGAACATGATGGAAGGAAGCGGGGGACTGAAATTCTGGGCTGGGGGTCCAGCACCAGGCGAGCTGTACAGCCTCCCTGGAAGGAAGGAGGTTTGCGGACCGCTCACACATACCCTAAATCCACTGGTAACAGGCACCTCTGTCCTCGGGGTGAAGTTTGATGGCGGGGTGATCATTGCATCAGATATGCTGGGATCTTATGGCTCTCTTGCCAGATTTCGCAACATCTCCAGGATTATGAAAGTAAATGACAATACCATGCTCAGGGCTTCTGGCGACTATGCAGATTACCAGTACCTGAAACGTGTCATAGATCAGATGGTAATTGATGAGGAATTAGTTGGTGATGGTCACAACTACAGTCCAAAAGCAATTCACTCCTATTTGACTCGAGTCATGTACAACCGCAGGAGTCGAATGAACCCTCTCTGGAACACAATTGTCATTGGTGGCTTTTGCAACGGCGAGAGCTTCCTTGGCTATGTTGACAAATTGGGTGTTGCATATGAATCCCCTACTATTGCAACAGGATTTGGCTCCTACCTGGCTCAGCCACTGATGAGGGAAGTAGTGGAAAAGAACCCCCTTTTAACGAAAGACGAGGCCCGGCATCTGATAGAGCGCTGTATGAAAGTTCTGTACTACAGAGATGCACGTTCCTACAACAGATATGAAATTGCAACTGTGACCGAAAGTGGCATAGAGATAAAGGGGCCGCTTTCTACAGAAACCAACTGGGATATCGCTCATCTAGTCAGTGGATTTGAATGACTCTGGAAGAAACTGGTATCCTGTGGTGCAGAATGTTCCTTGCTATACTGAATTAAAGTACTTGTTATGTTACTAGTAAACATTTGTAATTTGGGGCAATGGGTGGAATTCTGATTTTTTTTGTTTTTAAAATGGAAAATAAACATTTTTTTTTTTTTTTTTAGAAAACAGTAAGACAAGCTAAAAAACAAATAAAGTGAATAATGTCTGTACCTGTGGTTTGATCAGGGCACTTGGTTAGGACCTCTGGTGCTCGAAATCCAGGTGTACCTGCTCTGGCAGCCACTTGTTGACGTCTTCAAATTAAGCAGAAACAATAGAGGTAAACAAGGAACAACCCAACAGGATTCAGTTAAAAGCTCTTAAAATGGGTATAGCCAGAAATCATGGTTTCAACAGTATTGTTCCCAATTTCCTTGATAAACAATAAATCGAATAAAAGTAAGCAAGGTGACGAACAAGCACTGTGGCAGTTAAAAAGCTTGGCCCAAGGCATGGCTCTTGCTTTTATTTTTAGTGATGAACAATTCCTTGGAATATTTACATAACACTCCAGCTATTGACTGGAACTGCTATCTCCCCAACACACTTTGCTAATATTTTAGCTCTAAAGTATAATGGATACAGCCTTGCGAGACGCAGTTAATCATTTCTGCACTAGGTGTGTGTCATTCTACAGAGTTTCAAGCAGCTGCCTTGGCCTAAAGACAGATGCATGTAATGACCACAAGGCAAGTGGGAGTGAGATTTCCAGGCACTGACTTTTAGAAGCACCTTTTACCCTGAAGCCCTGTGCACCAGAGGTTAGAATGCTCTACTGGCGACAGCTCAATCAACTAGGAACCAGGGTCCCATCCTCCACACCGTTATTTTTCAGCATACACAGTAGGCCCTAGAGAGCATATTTCGTTGTTAGATATTAGTGATAACTAGTGCCACCTATAAGCCAAAACTCCTGGCACATGTCCACAGATGGAGTGAGATGGGAAGCGAGGAGAGGGACACAGCCTGTTGGTGTTTGGCTTCTGAATCACTGTCACGAAGGCGACAGATCAAGAGTCAGGCCAAGACTGAAATGCAGTTCCTTTATTTTGGGACTATAATATAGGGTGCCCAAAGAAACAAACCAGTCCTGAAGACCTAAACCAAAGAAAACTGAATGAGTCTTCTGGTGCCCTAAAGTAAAGCCCCAGCTGATACACAACACAATTTCAGACTTAAAGGGGTTACCAGAACCCTTCACCCACTTTCTTCAAAGGGACACTTGCTATGGTCTCAAACTCTGGCTGGGCAGATTTTGTGCAAATTTTCTCTCAGGTATCCTGTGGGCTACATTGACCCACTCAACAGAATTCTTCTCCATAACGAAGCTGCGCTTCTGCAGTCAACAGCAAAATGGCTGCGCTGGCTCCTTGGGGGCACCGTTGCGTCAAAACTGCGCCTTGCACCGACAAAAGGATGGCCGAACCATCTTGCCAAATACAAAATGGGCGAGTTGGAACCCGGGAGCACACAGAGAAAGGTGCGAGTGCGTTCTGTGGTGCACCCAAAAGAAGCTAATCAAAGCAGCGCTGCTCTGCTGCTTGCAAAAACAAAAAGGTTCCCATGGAAAAAGGGAACATTTCAAATTAAAAAGAATGCTGCTCTGATGCTATTTTCATCTGTTTTTCACCAAACTACTTTTATTAATATGGCCTTGCCATGCCCATCCATAGCTACGTGGTGTTTCAGCAGAGGGAAAGCATGACCCCTGAATGACAGGCTCTGTGAAGCCAAACCTGGGAAAATAAAAGAAGCTTCATTTTCAGCTGCACGGGAAACGCTTTACTTTTTGAGTTGCAAAGTGTCAAAGACCAATAATTCAAAGAAACTCGAGCTCTCTGGGCTGTGTCAAATTCAGTACATTTGTGTTCAAAAAAATTGCTGCCTACAAGAAACTAACTATGGCTGCAAAACAATATTGGGAAGTCAGATGGAAAAACCGAATTTGAAAGGAAAATGGCAGCTTTTACCACATGTGTCAAAATGGGCTTTTGCAAACCAAAGAAAAAAATGCTTGTTTTAAAAAGTACAATCTTGAATAAAAACGTATACTTGCCTAGCAATGTGAAAGGGGATTGTGCTGTGAAATATATATATGGGAGGTTTTACTCAGTAGGCTTTCTTCAGATTCAGGACAAAAATAAACAAGGTAAGGAATTATAAGGCAGTGGCTACGTGGGGGAAAATAGCTTAAAACAGGTTTCTGCTTGGAGGATGCTAGCAACAGAAGGCCCCTCACAGTAGATCCTAGAACACAAGTGATAATTGCTACCTTTACAGACTTTGGTCTGTGCTCCAGTCTCTTACAATAGGATTTCTGGGACACAGAGATGCAAAGTGGATAAGGGGCAATAAAACTTCAATCAAGCTGGGAAACCCCCATCCTCCCTCTGGGGGAGGTGGCAGTTGGTGGTAGCTGAAGAGAAAAAAATGGTTCAGTGAAGGACAAAGGGCAGCCCATTTGCTTCCAAAGACTATGTTATTAATAAAACTTTTAAGACTTTTATCTTTGCAACAGGACTTCACAAAAAAACAGTTTAAATGTGATTTTATGGGCTTTAATTTAAGAAGTCGCAGACCTCACTGCCATGTTGGGAACAGAAATGGCAAAGAAGTGGATATTCTGAGGAAAGTGTACAGGATGCCACCGTAAAATGTAATACTGATATGCCTAATAATAATTTATACACATGTGTAAAGTTATAGAATTTTAAGTAATATAATTCTCACTGAAAAGTGCGAAAAACTGGTAGAAGGGCGAAACAAGGTCCTGCAACTGTGAGGATTGGACTGCTATGCTCTACATAAAATATGTAACCTGCTTATGTAATTTGTTAAGATGCGCCAACTGTACAAATGTGCCATTTATGTCAAAAATGTGGCAAAATTAACTGTGGGAAGGCTTTTCACCTCATAAAATGCAACCTCATAAACTGAGACTCCTCCTTGAGCAGTCGATCAACTTAGGCTGACCTATCCGAGTCTTGGAGGTAGGCCTAGCTCAGTTTTGCCCACCAATAATTCTGTGATGTCACCATGCTTTATATAAAGGGTGGCTGACAGGACTCTGGACAGACTCTTTCCTGAATTTCCTTGCGTGCCTTCCTGACCTTCTACCGTCATCTTGCCAGACTCCAAATCCCACTGCAAAGCCAAAGCATAGCTGATTCCAGATCCCACTGCAAGCGCAAAGCATTGCTGACCATCCCAGCAAGGCCGCAATCCTGAAACCCCACTAAAAATCCCATTACCCAAAGGGAGAATCTGTGGTATTCTTTCGGGAAGCATCCCGAAACCAGACCGGCTACGTGCCCCCTGACTGCATGCCTGCTGCAACCCTAACATCCAGCTGTCCTGATTATCCGGTGACCAGACCTTTGCCCAGCTGTCTTGCCAGGAGAGTCTGCTATCCGGTGACAAGAATCTTTTGTGACCAGAACCGGTTGACTGTCCAAAATCCCAGATTCAAAAGTGGACTGAGTATCCCACATCCGATGACACAGTCTGCCTCATCTTGACTTTTGTCTTTGTTCCACTCTCTAAGCAACCCTATCCATAACCTGATAATTTGTATAGACTGGTTTAATTCTCTGTGCACCCTGTTCTTGTTTTCTAGTGTTAGCTCAACTCTTTCATTCATCTTCTCGAGTAACTCCTTAGTCATATTTTGAGTAATCAAACTAATTTCCACATAAAGTTGTACGCTGGGGTGACAAGGTTGACGTCGCGAATCAACCTTGGATCTTACTGTGTCCCTCTTTAACAATATAGTCTAAATAATTTAGTTTGAGTAAAATGTACCTTTCTTTCAAAACAGATTCTCATTTTTAACTGTTTCATTTTCCTAAAAACGAACCTCATTCTACCTTCCGAATCTCTCTCAATTCACCTCTACATTATCACGGTGATGTGCATCTGTTCCCCAGCCCAAAAACCGCATTCGAATTCAGTGTTTTCACCCGTTTTTTTAAAAAAACGTTTTTAACATTTAAAGCAGAAAAAGTGTAAATGCAACTTTTCCATGTGTGAATTCAGCTGCACTGGGTTTTCAATTTCCACCTGCTTTGTGAACTGTATGCTTTTGTGATACCTTACCTTATAGTTGCTAGTGATATACAATACCTGATACTGTGATAAAACATATGCATATCCTTAGTTAAACACATATATAATTAATTATTTAGCAAAATCCGAGTGTCATTTTAGGCCTTTGCAAGGGAAGGTCTGATTTTGATCCTGTTTGCTGCCTCTTATCCCTGACTAACTGCTGCTTCTTTGTATCCACTCAGAATTCGATTATTTGTGGGTTGAGGGAACATTGCAGGGGGAAACCTTAACTTGGGTGCTATCTATCCTAATTCAAAAAGTGCTCCTATTCATTTGTGCTTTGGATATGTTATACTAGAAAGTTAACCAAGTGCATTGCTTTCATTCCCATTGTCATTATCACCCCATTGGTGATTGCAGCCCAATATTAAAATGTGTGATTTTTGTGAATTTTAAAATAAATAAATATTGTATTTTCACCAACCGGCCTGGTTCATGGCCCATTGTGACCCGGGGTATTTGTAAAAAGGGGGTGTGAAACGGGTCAGGTACCGCTCAATTTGAATTCGTTGAAATGAAAGAAAAAGCATTCCTATTGAGCAACACATCCCAGGCTAAGACCAAGTGTCCTGGTCCAGTGTGCGACGCCCGATTGGAATCCTTAACAATCCTCCTTCCACCTTAATTTTCATCCTTGCAATGAAGGAGTTCCCACACCGTTCTTCTAGGAATCTATATGGTTCTTCACTACTGAAGCAATAAGATTTCCCTCTTTTCGTTTTCCCAGAGACAGAGTTTAGAAGGCCTTAGGCATTTCCCTCCCTAAGGGTCCCGACTCCTTCCCCCTTCACAACCTGGACTCCTGCTCCAGTCCTACTCGCTCCTTGATGCCACGTCAAGAGGTTGTTTTTTCTCCCCACTTCTCCCCACAATAGGCTTGACCCATTCAAAGCTGGGTCCCACCCCTACCCTGTGTGTTGGTCCAAGCGTACCCCATTTATAAAGTCCTGATCTTTCCTGCTATGGCCTTGCTAGCCTCTAGTCTCAAGCCAACCTCCTCCAGGTGCCTCCAGCCAAACCTAGTCGCTAACACACCACCTCCTACATCTACTTTTCCTACAAACTCCTTCCCCATGCTCCTACTCGCACCAACACCCTGCTGTCAGCCCCTACTCCAAACATGTACACTTTCTGACTTAGAATTTAAAGCTTACATAGACGTCTTAGTTACTTACCTGTAACTGTTTTTCTCCAGCATTGGTATCTTTCATAGATTCAGATGCTTGAATATTCCCCGTCGTCAGACCGGGAATCCTCAGTTATTTAAAATAATTATTAATAATTAAATATATACATTATTTCCATAGATAAAATGAGTGTAGACTGTCCATTATGCCCAATGAGGCATTCACTTGTGTAGTCCCTCCACCTCACTTTGGTCCTTTATGACCCTAACAAATGAGGTGGCAGGGCTTAAGCTCCGCCCCAGGCAGCCATCTTCAGATTTTGAGCTGCGAGTAGACTACATGTCTGATGACTGCAGGGCCTTGGAGCAGCCTCTCAGGGGAGGCGGGCGGGGGCGCATGTGAATCTATTAAAGAATCCAATGCTGGAGAAATACAGTTACAGGTAAGACTTCTCCAGCATTGGATCTTTCATAGATTCAGATGCTTGAACAGAAAACCAAGCAATTAAGCATGGCCAAATGGCTAAACATCCTGAAGGGGTCTTCGGTGACCCTAGCATACAGCAACTCAAATAGGTCACATTTACTAGGGATAGGCGGGAAAAGGCTGCTCCTACCTTACACAAAGAGGTGGCGAGGACCTCCTGTCCGACCGCTGATTCCTTTTAGGCATCTTCAGCCAAGCAGTAATGCTTGGCGAATGTGTGCAGTGTGCTCCAAGTCGAAGCTCTGCAGATGTCCTTTATCAGTACTTCTGCGTGAAACGCGACCAAAGCTTCTCTTCCCCTGGTGGAGTGAGCTGAAGGAGGTCAGGCGAGTGGATCGCCTTTAGACTGATGGCAGTGACTAATGCATTGAGTCACCCAACGTGCGCAACTCTGTTTCGAGATATGCCGCGCTTTTGTGCGACCAGAGAATGCCATGAAAAGCCTTGTAGAGGAACGGAACTCCTTGGTCCTTTGTATGTAAAATGTGAGGCTTGCGCTACGTCTAGTGAGTGCAGTGTTCTCCCTGCATTAGACGTGTAGTTCATGAAAAAAAAGGTCGGGAGCACGATACGCTCCGGGGGTGACATTTCCAACAGCACCTTGGGTAGGAATTTAGGATGCGTTTTAAGGATGACAAGGTCCCTATGGAACATGCTGAAAGGAGATTCTGATGAAAAGGCTTGCAGTTCGCTGATCCTCCTGGCTGACGTCATGGCTACTAGGAAGGCAGTTTTCCAGGATAGAAATTTCATGTCACACCTATGAATGGACTCATATGGTGATTCCATGAATGCCGCCAGGACCATGTTCAGGCTCCCAGAAGGGACTGGCGCTGGCATCAGTGGAAAGGTATGCAGCAACTCTTTAAGAAATATTTTAATAGCCGGGTTGGTGAGTAAGAATGGTTGATTTGGATTGGTTGTGTAGACCAATTTAGCAGATAAATGCACCTTAAAGGAAGCCAGGGAGAGCTCCGCTTTGCCTAGGTTTAAGAGGTATGGTAGCACTTGATCCACAGACGTAGTGAGTTGGTTCACCAGTGAGGTCGAACACAATTCGGTGAAACGAGTCCATTTCCAGATGTATGTTGTCCGTGTGGACGGAGCCCTAGAGGACTTGATGATGTTCCAGCATTCTGTAGGAAAAATCAAATTAGTTAGTTTTCGCTGCTAAGGAACCACGCCTTGGGCGACAGACTTGCTGGGTCGTGGTGGAGAACCTTGTGATCCTGCTGTGTCAAAAAGTTCTGGTGAGCTCTGAGGTGGATTGGGGGACACTGGGACAAGTGCCGGAGAATTGGGTACCAAACTTGACGTGCCCATTCTGGTGCTATTAGTATCATTTTGCACGTTTGTTCCTCCAATCTGCAAAGTATTTGCGTTCGCAGATTCGGCGGAGAAGAATACAGAAACTTGTCTGTCCAGTTTACTGAGAAGACATCCCCTGGGGACAAATGTTCTGGATATCTGGAGGCAAACATGTGACATTTCCTGTTGCCCTTGGTGGCAAAGAGGTCGATCGCGTGGAATATCCATTGTGCTTCTGCTTCGTCCAGTTAACATTCGGGGGATGCGGTGTAGTCTCTGCTCAGCTTGTCTGCTAAGACATTGTCCACTTCCGGTAGATGTTCTGCTTTGATCTGAACTTTGTGCTATAGTGCCTCTGCGCTTCCTGGGACAACATCTCTGATCTTGTGCCTCCCTGCTTGTTGGTATAATGCATGGAGGTTGTTTTGTCCGTCTGGATTGTTACTACTTGCCCTGCTAGTACAGGCAGGAAGGCTTTCAGTGCCCAGCGTATTGCTCTGAGTTCCAACACATTGATATGTAGTTGGGACTGCTGGCCTGACCACGTGCCCTTTGTTTGCAGATCTGCCAGGTGCGCCCCCCCAGCCTGATAGCGATGCATCTGTTCTGAGGAGAAGCATTGACGTTAGAGCTTGAAAGGGCATTCCCTGCGACAGATTTTGAGGTGTGCTCCAGCATTGGAGTGTTTAGTGGAAGGTTGCTGGAAGCTGAATTATATATTTCCAAGACCAGAGTGCTTGTCTCCATTGGCGGTCCAGGTTCTCCTGTATTGGCCTCATGCGAAATCTGCAATTTGGTATGAGAAATATACATGAAGACATCATGCCCAGGAGTGATTTGAAAGAGCGTACCGTGGCGGTTACGTTGTCGCGGAACCATGAGGTCAGTTGAAGTATTACCGATATTCTGTCTGCTGAAGGACGTACCCTGGGTATGCAGGTGTTGAGCTCTGCTCCCAGCAAGAGCACCGTCTTGCCGGGTATTGGACAGGATTTGGTTTAGTTTATTGAGAAACCTAGTCCCTTCAGAAGGTTCCTCGTGTTTGTTACCACCAAGGTTGCGAGTTTGAATGAACTTGGTAAAGACTCTTGGTGTTGACCTTAGCCCGAATGGGAGAACACAGAACTGAAAATGTGACTCCTATTGAAAATCTGAGGAACCTTCTGTGAGCGGGGTGGATAGGAATATTAAAGTAGGCTTCTTCCAAGTCCAGAGTGGCTAGGAAGTCATGTTTAAACATGGGAAGACATTTTATAGTGATGTCATCTTGAATTTGATGCGCTTGATGGATTTGTTGAGCGCCCTTAAATCCAATATTGGTCTCCACTGGCTGTTTTTTATCACAAGGAAAAAACGGGAGCAGAAGCCTCTTTCCATTTCTTTTCCTGCAACCGGTTCTATGGGTGCTTTTTGAAGCAACTTGCAGATTTCCATTTTCATGTGTTTCATGAGGTATACCCTGCATGGAATGGGAGCAATGGATGGGGGGTGTTCCAGAAATTCAATAGTGTGACCCTCGCAAACCACTTGCAACACCCACTTGTCCGATGTTCTCGTCCGTCAGTGTTGATAATAGCAGCGTATTCTTCCCCCCCCACCAGGGTGTGACGTGAGTGGGGAAAATATGAGTTGTTTGTTTTGGGTTTTGGCCTGGTCAAAGCCACGTCTCCCCCTTTGGTTGTACCCGGTCATCGACTGATGGTACCCGTTATCTTGAAAGCCTTGCCCTGTTTCTTTTGTTGACTGTAGGGTGGACGGTTAAAACCTCTGTACTTGGCTGATGATCCTCGAAAGGGTTGAAAGGATCTGCGTTCCTTGTCCTTATTCTTAAGAGAGCTGATAGTTCAAGCTGTATCAGTGTCCGTTTTAATTCCTTTGAGATGGTCATCAATCTTCTTGCCAAAATGATCGTGTCCATCGAAGGGCATATCCAGTCTCAGAGCTTGGACCTCTGGCCTGAAGTTTGTTGCTTTCATCCCGGCTTGTCTTCTTAGGACCGTACAATGGACCATATGACGAAAACCTGATTCTGCTACATTTACCGTTGCGTCAATCATATGATTGGATGTAACTTCACTGTCCCGGTAGGTGTTTGGATAGCTTAGACATGCGAAGCCATAGTTCACGATCAAGGAGCGCAATCATGGCCAGAGCATTGGCCGCCCTGATGGTAAGAGAAGCTGACGAGGATACTTCCCTGCCCATAGCTTCTAATGTTCTCCCCTCTGTCAGAAGAGGCTGACAAAGGAGATGACGGGATCACCAACTTCTTTCTGGCTGCCACTGTGATTACGGATTCTGGCTTTGTATGCCCTCTTAGGCATAGTGGCGCAGTGTCCGGCGCTTTGTATTTCTTTTCTGACCGTGAGACGAGAGTAGGTGTGGACAGAGGTGTAGCTAATATCTTTGCTCCTGTGTCCCATATGGTATCTAAAAGAGGAATAGTGGTGATCGTTCTTCTACATTTACCCCTATGTTCATATAAAAACTGATTTATTTTCTTCTGACGTAACTTGTAACTTGAAAAGATCTGCCGCCTTTCCGATAATTGTATGGAACGATACAAGAATCCTTTTTCCTGGGTTTCTCTATTACGTAATCGTCCCATTCGCTTTGTGTATCTGGGTCGTGAGTAATCTCCCCTTCTTCAGAGTCTGAGAAAACCCTAAAAGGGTTCTCCTGCGAGTCAGAGACCGAAGCAGTTGATGGCAATACCGTAGGATCCCTTGTAGGTGAGCATGGTCTTGGTCTAGGCGAAGACCTCGGTGGAGAGACTCGTCAGTGAAGCACTGCATGTGCTGCTCCTAGATCTGTGAGGAGGTTCAGGTGAAACAGTCTTTTTTGAGGTTTGCTCCTGGAGGAGAGCTTCTCGGCGTGCTATCTCTGAGGAGATCTTGCGTCCCTTGCGGTGGAAGACAAATTCCTCCATCTCTGGCACCTGTTGAATTCATCAATAATTATTTGCATTGACTCCACGAGTGCTGGGTCTTATGGATCTGTGGGCTACTCCGAAGTGGGATGCCAGGGTGGACTATTCTCCTCCGGGGTGAGAATAGGTTGTTCACGCATGAATTTGGTGTCAGAAAAATCTTCCTGTAAAATGATGTCTGGCAGCTCTGCCATCTCTCTTAAGGGAGACAACTGAGTTACTCTTGGTTCCTTATGAACCTCTAGAGTGTATAGGGCCATTGCCATTGGTATATCTGTGTCATCGTCATTGGACGGTATAACTGGGATGTCCATGGACGGCGTCTCGGGTTTGTTTTCATCTGTCGACATGGGAGTCGATAGTTGCATGGACGGTTTCGTCGAAGACACCGATTGCTTCATGGACAGTTTCGTCAACAAGGATGATTGCTTAGTCGACGATGACTTCGTCGACGAGTGATGAACCCTTGGTTCCGTCGACGAGAGCTTTGTGGATGACGATTTTGATGACAAGGACTTACTCGTCGATGACGAGGTTTGAAGAGTTGTCGTGGACGCCTTCGGCTTAGTTGACGGTCTGGTCATCGACGAGCCCTTACTACTGGTGCTGCTCGTAGATGCCGGTTTCATGGACGAGCCCTGCCTCCTCTGACGAGTTTTTAGAAAAAGCTTACCTTTAAAGGTCATTTTTTCCTCAGAATGACATTTTTCAGTCTGCAGCACTCAAAGAAGGTGAGGGAAGTCATCTCCACCTTTCTATTGCTTTTATGAGATGGGGGAAGTGCTCCTTTCCACTGCAGAGGCCCTTCTCTTTGATGTGTGCTTCTCAGATGGTTTTATAGATGGGACTGGGGCTGTTTTGACAGATTCCGCATCAGAAGAGTGCCCTTAGGCTCAAGGTGTAGTAAGAGTCTCATGTGCCTGTCCTGCAAGGTTTTGTTGGTGAAGGTCTTGCAAATGTCGCATTTGTGGATCTCATGGGGTTACGGGCAGTAGAAGCACTGCTCATGAGGGTCCGTCATATAAACAAGTTTCTTCTTGCATCTGGTGCAGTCCCTGAACAGGGAAGGATTTTTGGCAGTTGGTATCTCCTCAGCCATGGTGTTCGTGTTCTTTCACTCGACGAAAATAGGTTAAAATGTAGTGTTTTCTGGCCCCAGAAATACACATTAGTAGTACTTGATCAGAAGATCAAAATAGGATATATTTTGAAAAACTGTTTGAAACTGTAAAGGTTGGAGAAAAAAAAAGCTCAAAGAGCTGGAGGATTCCCTGGCAGACTGCAGTGAAAAATCTGAAGATGGCTGCCTGGGGCGGAGCTTAAGCCCTACCACCTCATTGGTTAGGGTCATAAAGGACCAAAGTGAGGTGGAGGGACTACAGAAGTGAATGCTCATTGGGCATAATGGACAATCTACATTCATTTTTTTCTTTGGAGATAATGTATATATTTAATTATTAATAATTATTTTAAATCACTGATGATTCCCGATCTGACGACGGGGAATATTCAAGCATCAGAATCGATCAAAGATCCAAAGCTGGAGAACTGTGACTTCTCCCCTTGGGTTTGGTTTTCTGCTAGGGCCTGCAAATGAAAATGTGAACCAATGAAGCACTGCATTTAGCCACACATAATTCACCTGTATTCCCTTTGGCATTGTGGGGCCGGGCCAACCCTTTGAAAGGCTGATCTGCCTTCTTGGATTTTACTTTCCCCAATTGTGAGGGTGCTGCTACTGTCGAATGTTTGGAGTGTTTCTTTGGACTACCAATAATCCAGAGTGTGTGCTCATGCTCCGCAGGAGAGTCAACGGATAATGAGAAAAGTAAAAGCGCTTCTGAAAGTTTTCCTGTGTGAGCTCTCTGGGCTTGCGATGCAGTGAATCTAATGCTGCATAGCTTTCTGAAGCACAAGCATTGTGCAATTGTGAGAGGAAAGTTTAGTGGACCTCTGATGTTTTAGTAGACGTGTTGTGCGAGTGC
The DNA here is from genome assembly GCF_040938575.1 of Ambystoma mexicanum. Taxonomy (NCBI): domain Eukaryota; kingdom Metazoa; phylum Chordata; class Amphibia; order Caudata; family Ambystomatidae; genus Ambystoma; species Ambystoma mexicanum. The sequence goes on along the minus strand of NC_090922.1, from coordinate 1,088,125,673 downwards.
TGAATGAAAATCTGATGTGCCGTAAATGTCCGAGCTTAACGCATGCTGTAACAGTTCTATATTCCAGAGGCCAATGCTATTTGTTTGAGTTGGGATTCACTTTTGGTGGCGATAATTCCTTCGTGACATTGTTTGCTTCAAATTCTAAATTCCGTTTTCCTAAAAGGATGGCTTACAAGTACCTCTACTTCATGAATACATACATAGAGTACTTCTTTTTATGAAGGTGAAAGAGTTTCGAATTCCACATTGTTTCAGCTCCTTAGGTTTACGGGATATAGAACCAGTGCCCTTAAAAGGCCTCATGTGACAGAACTCTTCTTCTGCCTTAGGGAAGAGACTAAGCGTGGGTGACCAGTAGATCCTCCCTATAATACAGCTGGCCCATCATCCAACCCTGGAAGGTACCTGCCCAATTGGTTACACCACTAGATGTCCCCAAAGGTAGGCAAGGTACTTCAATCACAACACCCTTTAATCACCAATAGCCATGCTAACCTCCATTGCCATTCCCACCCACCTCCTGCCCATACCTACTCAAAATAGACACCCATGGGATCTCTTTGAGCTAGCTAAAATGCACTGGACCAACTAAGTGCTATTAAGGGGCTGCCACTTAAGTTCAGGCAGTCTTCCGAAAGATATTGGCTTAAATGCAGCTACAAGTCAGCATCTGGATCAATAAAAACATTTGAACCAAAAAGCTTTGTGCTGATGGCGTACCCATAGATTTATTTTCCACACTTCTGCTGTCTTTCCTCCGTGGCATGCAAATTGTTACTCTTACTCCCATCCCGGTCTCCTATACTAACCCCTCCGCCGGCCACCTCCTATTTCCAGCATTGGCATCCTTCCTCTCAAGTCTTACCTCATGTATGTTCCCTACCTCCTCCCAGCTGTCGGTTTGTGTTTGCAACCCAGGACTAGAAATAGAAAAGCGAATTTTGGGTTTGAAAACCCATCTAAAAATATTGTTGCGTTTAGCTCCTGTGTCAATATTAGGTCATGTAATTGGATTGGAAAATCACCACTGCAATAAGAGAATCTGGTATGAGTGGTGTGCCCCCCCCCGTGAGTGGTCTGTGTGCCCCGTGCCCCCTCGGGAGTGTGTGTGCCCCCATTCCCCCTGTGAGTGACTCCCTCCTCGCCTACCATAACTCTTTCCTCTTCCACCATCCTCCTTCCCACCTTATCCCACCTCTTAGCCTTCCCCTCTTAGCACTTATTCTCATCATCTGTTCCCTGGACTTTTGATAGCAGCTTGTCTGTCTCCCCTCCTCCCCTCCTTGTTTTTCTCCCTCCTCCCCCCACCCCTGCTCTTTTAAATTTGTCTGACAAATTTGCACAGTAGTGTGCCTTGTTCACCTCCTTCTCCCTCTCATATACCCCCGTGCCCTCCTCCCACCCCTTCTCTTGTATACCACCTGCACTACATCAATTGTCATCAGACATAGTAATGTTACTGCTTGCTTTGTTCTCCTTTTTTCCCTTCCCTCTTGCCTTACATGTTCTATGCACTTGCAGAAATGTCGACAGGCCTATTACAATAGTTATTTTTCAAATTCTGTATTGTTTCAAGGACTTTAACTGATTGTAACTGTATTTTCCTATGTTCCCTCCCTCCTTCAATAGCTTTGAAACACACTGTGTATAGGCGCTATATAAATAAACAATCAATGCCCACTGATGACAATTATCTCAATATTTTATTACACATTTCACCAAGTATTACAATGTTTACACTTCCCTAGCGCAGAGTTAAAGGTGACTCTTGGTGTTCGGTACCAATCACTGGCAGGTGAGATGGTTCAGCAGTTTGGCCCCACTTTCCTGCTGAATGTAACACTTCCCGAATGGCAAATAGGTTGAGTTTGTGTATGCCCCATTTGGCACAGCAGCATGTGGGAAGTTGGAGGCTGAGAGACAGGTAGGGAAGAATGGGAGCAACTGATTTGGGGAGGGCAAGGCAAGTGGACCCCGTTACGATGGGAGGGCAACAGTCGGTTTGGGGTTGCAGGATTGTCCTCTGCATTCAGTGAAGGTAAGGGGGTGGATCCCAATCACAAAGAGCATGGTGGTGGGTAAGAATGGGGCATGCAGGTTCAAATGAGTTTGCAAGTTGATTCAAGAATACAAACCTTCTGAGGTATCTGGGTATACAGGTCCATCAAGATATAGCAGACACGTTTTAATACAATGTGGGCCAAACTCTGTCGTGATTAGAAGAGAACATCAAATTCTGGGGGAAGCTACCTCTCCCTTATTGGGAAAATAGCTATGTATAAAATGATCCTCCTCCCAAGATTTTTATATTTCTTTGTCAGTATACCATTCATGATCAGGCCCCCTTTTTCAAGAGGCTGCACAGCCTGCTGTCTGGATTCCTATGGGCAGAGGGGAGGTTAAGGGTCTCGATAGACACACTTGAGACAGAGCTACTCGGAGGGAGGCCTCTCTTTGCCTGACTTCGAGCTCTATTTTCTAGCAGCCCAACTGCAACATGCAGCCAGGTGAGATTCCCAGGCAGATGGGGTAGACAGGCAATTGATTGGGAAGCCCCCACAGCTGCATACTGGAATGGAACTCCTGTGGGGAAGCGCAGAGCTCTGAGGTGTCAGGTATAGTGTTGGTAGTTCAACAAGCTTAGAGACTAGCACGCACAAAACTGAAGCTGGGTAAGGGGTACAGCCCAGATGTAACGCTGAGAGCAGAACCCATAATAGAGGGTATTCTGGGAGATATGGGATTGAGCAGGTGCAAAATCGCTAATCTGCATATGTTGGGGGACCTGTTTGATGGGGATATCCTGTTAACCCTTCAGGCATGGGCACAGAAATTTCATATGCCGGAAGGGCATTTTTTTTTTATTCTGTCAGATTGACCAAAGCCCTCGCAGGAAACTGGGGGGGGGGGTCGATGCTGGAGAAGCCCCCCAACCACACCAGTGCTCCAAACGATCATCTCACTGAGGCTGGGCTGCCGGGCAAATACCCAGTTATACGCAGCACTACAGGATATTAAAGAATTAGCCCCATTGAAGGTTCGGGAAAAGGGAAGGGATCAGCTGGGAGGGTAGGGTCGGGAGGAGGGAGGGTTAGTTCATTAGAGTATGTCATGCTGTATGCTTTGTTAAAACTTAAATAAACATATTTTTTTAAAAAAGGATTAAGACCTTCTCCCATCCTCTTACATTGAAAACTGTTTCACTTTATAAAAATGTACTCCCAGAGTTCAGTCAATGATGCAAGATGCAACATTATAACTTCAGTGTCAACTGTTCGTGAAACCTTAGTCATCCACACTTCCTTGTTAGTACTTGTAGAACCAGCCTAAATTGATGTACATGCTGTATACATGTAGACGACACATTAAAGGTGCACTCCAAAACAAAGTATGCTTTCTTTTTCTAATTTTAAAGGATACAGACCTTCTCCCATCCTCTTACATTGAAAACTGTTTCACTTTATAAAAATGTACTCCCAGAGTTCAGTCAATGATGCAAGAAGCAACATTATAACTTCAGTGTCAACCAAACCATCTAATTTGTAGCAGAAATTGTCAATTGACCACCAAAGCCGGAAGGGCATTTTTTTTTTATTCTGTGAGATTGACCAAAGCCCTCGCAGGAAACTGGGGGGGTCGATGCTGGAGAAGCCCCCCAACCACACCAGTGCTCCAAACGATCATCTCACTGAGGCTGGGCTGCCGGGCAAATACCCAGTTATACGCAGCACTACAGGATATTTAAGAATTAGCCCCATTGAAAGTTCGAGAAAAGTGGTAAAGGGATTTGGGGATGCCATTGGAACGTAAAACATGGTCTAAAATGTGTGCAACTACCCCAAAGGTTTCACGCAAGACAGGCCTCAAATTGATTCAATTTAATATAGTACACAGGGTCTATATTACACCACAGAGGTTACACATGATGAATGCTGCGCTTCCGCACACCTGTGTGGGTGGAACGGGGGGGCACATGGTTTGTGGGTGCCCTGTAATAGCCAGATCCTGGTCAGCGGTGATCAGTCGACTTAATGCCCTTTTGGGGAGGGAATTAGAATGCTCGCCCAGGGTGTGTTGGCTGGGGTTGCTTCAGGGGTGGAAGAAGGCGGAGCGTGAGCGCTCCAATAAGATGGCAACCACCTTCTTGCTGGTTTTAGCAAAGTGCTGGATAGCGATGTCTTGGAAGAACACAACGGGCCCCCTAACACAACAATGGATCCGGGACATTTTGAAGTGGGCAACAGCAGAAAGAAACAGTTAAAGAGCAAGCCACGGAGGAGGATTCAGCAGATACGTGTCTGCAGTGGAGTACACTCCTCAACTAAATATATTAATCACCATAAGATTTACCCCCTTGAAGACCCAAAAGGATATTCATAAGACAGTGACTTGGCGATACTGATAGGGGCCGGCAGGCCCGGGCCACTAGAAACACAGACGAGTCGACCCTCCACGCGACATGGGGTTTGTAACTACTTCTGAGATTCTGGAAACTGGAGAGTGGGGGTAGGGGGGGAAGGGATCAGCTGGGAGGGTAGGGCCGGGAGGAGGGAGGGTTAGTTCATTAGAGTATGTCATGCTGTATGCTTTGTTAAAACTTAAATAAACATTTTTTTTAAAAAGGATACAGACCTTCTCCCATCCTCTTACATTGAAAACTGTTTCACTTTATAAAAATGTACTCCCTGAGTTCAGTCAATGATGCAAGAAGCAACATTATAACTTCAGTGTCAACTGTTCGTGAAACCTTAGTCATCCACACTTCCTTGTTAGTACTTGTAGAACCAGCCTAAATTGATGTACATGCTGTATACATGTAGACGACACATTAAAGGTGCACTCCAAAACGAAGTATGCTTTCTTTTTCTAATTTTATAGAGATTTCTAAATATGGAAGTGTGTTTATTTTGACACAACACCAAACCATCTAATTTGTAGCGGAAATTGTCAATTGACCACCAAAGCTGCTAACTGAACACCCGTGAGCCATTTCTGGGTATTCAGCTAATAGCTCTTTGCACTCTAGGACTTGAGGCCGATGTGTCCTCTCTGTAGCATGCAGCGTTACAACTGGCAATTCCAAAGAAGATTCCACAACAGTGCTTTGGCAGTTTAAAACTATGTTTATTTTGTTCTGTGGGGGGAAAGTGGTTGGTAGAAGGTAAAACTTCTTTAATCCGACCAGTCAAAGAAGCAAGAGTCTTAGACTGGCCAGGTTGGGGCCCAATAAAAAAAAATAAGTGATGCGTCTCAGTGTAGCTTTCTTCCCTCTGTGGTCTGCCTGGAGTAAGGTTCCTTGATAAGATGAATTTGTACACGTTCTTTTATATAAGACTTCTAAGCCCTCAGTGTCCAAGAGGTCCTTCAGGGCCTCCCTGGAGTCCCTTGTAGAATGGCTGTTGAGATCCTCTCGAGGTAACAATGTACCTGTAGGTTAATATCCATGTTTGTGAGTCTCCAGCACACTTTCCCTTTGGGATGTACCAACCTGCACAATCACCAGTTTCTCAAGATGATGGCTTCCAAGTCTGGTTTCTGGGATGCTTGATGGTCCCGAACTGTGCTTACCCATCACGGCGTACCCTAAGATATGAGACGTTTAAAAAGCCAGCGTAGAACCAGAGTAGGGAAATCTATGACAACCAGCTCCTAGTGACCAGGGCAGTCGCCTAGCCCAGTAATTTCCACGTAATCGGACATGCCCCCCTGGCCTGCCTAAGTTTCCACAAGGCGCCTAATGACAAGGGCGCCCACCTAGCCCAGCAATTTCCACTTGACCCAGACATGCACCACCTAGCCTGCCAAATACATTTTACAAAAGGACTTTCATTCTCAGTTTCTGTTTGCTCCTTTCCCCATCCCTGGTGCATACCCTTAAGGTCCCTTTGCGGCAGGCTGATCACCCCTTTAGTTTTGATATTCCATCTCGTTATCTGCTTTCTCCCTCTCTGGTCTTTCTACCTCCTTTGCAATGTCACCCGCCAAGAACACCTTCTCGTTTACTGTCTTTCCATTTAGGTTCCAGGGTTTCTTCATTTTTCACCCTCTTCCCCTAGCCTGTCTCCCTCTGTTGGTCAATTCTTTCTTTTCTTCACTTTCACCTCTTTGCTCTGCTTAATTACTCTGCTTTTCATCCCATCCTCTTAACTTTCTTCCCTACTCATATACCCACTGCATATTTTGTAAATCTTTTCCTTCAGCTTCCCTTCACCACACCAGTCTCATTCCTCTGTAGGCCATGACACCTTCCTCCAACTCCTCCCTTTCCTTGACTTGCTCCTCTGTATTTTCTCATGCTCTTTGCCAGTGTGTTCTTGCGTCCTGTTCTTACGCTATGCTTTCGCCTACCTTCTTCCTTAGCCTCGCTTTTCTTTCCCCTTGTTTGCCGCTCTGTAACTTACTTGGAAACATACCTCTGTTGCACTGCTCCTTTCTTCTTTCCGCTCTGGCCTGCAGTGCATACTTGAAGCTTAACCCCTCCAGGACCGAATTCCTACTTTTCAACACCACCACCGAATACCCAGAGATACAGACATACAGACATGGCCATCAACCATGAACTCTGAGGGCTTCACACCCAAGCTCATCTCCTGTGCCAAGTCCCTCGGGTTCCACATCGACAAAGCCCTCTCCTTCAAGACACGCAAAGGTAACAAAACTGACAGCGTGGTATCAGCTCTCCCTCCTGCAAAAAGTCAAGCCTTTCATTCCTGCGGACAGCTTTAGAATCTGTTAAAGCACTGGTCCTATCCCACCTGGATGGGGGCAACGCATTCCTTGAAGGCCTCCCGTCATCCTCCCTTGTGCCCCTGAGAAGTTTCCTACACAGGGCTGCATGCCTCATCAAGGGTCTACGCAGATACGACCACATCACCCCGGCCCTCATCGACCTTCACTGGCTCCCACAAATCTCCTTTAAATCTTGCTGCATCATCTTTAAGGCAGTTGCCCCCAAGTCACCCTGCTATCTTGCAGAGAAACGCTGCATATCCGGTGGACAGCGCACCACCAGAGTCCAGGACATGTGCAGACTTGAAATCTACTGCTGCAAAAAGGAAAGGTCCAGAAAACAAGCCTTCTCTGCCTACACCCCCAAGACTATGTAACCTCCTCCCCATAGGCATCAGCCTTGCCGCCACACTCCTACAATTCAGAAAAGAACTCAAAACCCACTCTTCAAAGAGTCCCTCCTCCTCAACACCTACACCATCAAGTCGGACATACGACAGCTGATTCGCTAGACGCTGCCCACCCCTCTCCTCCCTGCCACCCGGTACAGCTGTGCGCCTGCTCTGTCCCCCTCTGTATGCTACCCCCGCTGTATATCTGTTCTGTTAACACTGAAAAGCGCTCCGTTTTACATCTGTAATGTTGTACACCTCTGTAAAGTGCTTCGTTGCTTCTCGAAGCTGGGTCTGCGCTCCATAAATACAATAATAATAAATCGGTTCTTTCACGGCACCTCCTCGTCCTCAGAGTTCCCTCATTCAATCGCTTAGGTCTTCCTTCTGCATTTTGTCCTCGCTCTTCTTCTCTCTATGAAATGGTTCATATTCTAGCCTCCTAGACACCTCTGCTACCAGTTCCCTAGCGCCAAGAACATGGGTTGCCATTCGACTTCTTTCTATATGGCGCTTCATTTATAGGATTGTCTGCTATTGCTCCTGGTACTAATGGAGCCATGTCGCTCTAACATGCAAGATTGACTATTCCATTTCTCAGCATGCAGTATCGCAGGACCCCAAACTTCTGCATCGAGCCACAGACAGCAACTGGAAGAGCAGGAATAGCCATCATTACATGGGGTGGGCTGCCAACCCCCTGCTTCCTTTAGGCAAACTTCCATTCCAGGATCCCAGAGCAACATCAGGTTGGCTCAGGCATCCAGAACCAGCCCCTCTGGCCAAGACTACTGTCCAACTTGCAAGGCAGGCTCGCCTTTCACTGTGCCCTCCCTCCCCATAGACGGTAAGCTGCCTGTCACAACACTCTGCTAGTACCTGCCGACCACCCCAAGCAACAGCTAGTCTAGGATTCCTGGAAAACAGGCATGGTGGCCCTTGAAGTGATGATGACATTGCACCCCACTGCCACCTGACAAGGTATGTAATAGGGCGCAAACTTGTTCACATAGGGTTTATTTAGCAGCATGATTCAGCCCCTAGAGTATTCCCCAGTAGGTCTTCTTCCTTAAGTCTGTGACCTCAAAATGGCACCTGCTGTGAGGTGAAAAAACAAATGAAGGGATCACTGTGCATCCAAAGGTCATAACTTTCAATGTGGCTCAAGAGGGGGGATACAGTTAGATTCGCTTGAGAACTATTGGCACACACAATTGTGTTATATAAAATCCCAAACTGTGGTTGGGGAATGTGCAGAGATCGTTCGATTTTGGGCTGATCGGACTACTTTGTGTGTGCTGGAATATGTGTGTCCACACATCTATTCTTGACAATAAATTACTGTTAACAAAAAAGAGCACTGGGAAAGTCAACAGTTTTGGAATTTGCAAAGGACTTTTTTTGCCAGGTCCTACCAAAATATGTTCAGGTACTCAAACCATTTTCTAGCTGGTGCCATGTTACGGCCAGGTAGTACCATTATGGTAGTGCCTGCCACATTTCTATCCCCTGCTTACACAAAAGCCCAAGCTCTTGGCTTTGTCAATGCATTTTTTGTCCTTTAAATTTGCTGGCCCCACCCGCATTAAGTTAGGTCAAATTGTATTTCACCATAGTCAGTTAATGATTTGCCTTCTACATCGGTGACAGTGCAGAATGAGGGTGTTTGTGGCCGACCTCCATGTGTTTATTAATCAGTTAACTGAACTGCTGGGCTGTATGAGAACTACCATACAGCATATTAAGGTTTCACAGCCTCGATGAGGAAAGGGTCTCTGGGGCTTTTATAACTGAAAAGATGGCTGATGATCAAAATAAGCCCGAATTTGATCAATAGAAAAGATTCCTCTAAAGAGCTATAGAGAACAAGGACCCCTTGAAATGGATCAATGTGCCGAGTGATGTCTGATGAGTGTCATTAATTCCAAGTACGATGTTATTAAACGTGGAAATATCAAAGGAAATGTTATGCTATACATATGAAATGAAATCAACATCAGATCTTTGAACACAGCATATAAAAATAAGGTGTTTGGGCTGTGTCTCAAATAATTCCATAGAAAGTGCTGCTCCTGTACAGCACTTTCTGCTTTGGACCAGTTTGGCCTGTGTGGATAGAGGTGCGCAAGCCAGGGGTGAGTGGGGTGGGTATTCGTTTTAACATCTGCTCCCGGAAATGGAATCATCATACGTGACATTGAGGAGTAAGTTACTCAAACATACAAACAGAAAAACATGGACATGGCTCGCAGTGCACATCTAATGCAGCTTCGGTACTTTGGGTGCAACACGCAAAAGAAAAGCGAGCTATGAAAGGACGTGTGTGTCCATTGAACCTTATCCTTTAACAGCTAAAAAAGAAACGTTCCTCGTTTCAGCCTGTTGATAAAATCGTGCAACGCCTCCCCTCAAACACAGCTGCCCAGTGTTTGCAAGACAGTTCCTTAATCTGTTTGGCAGTTCAGGGCCCGGTTGTATAACCTCACGAGCACATTACCTTGAAAGGCAAACGCTGCACACGCGATCTGTTGCATAACAGTCGCAAGTCAGATTAGACGGGCAAGTGCTGGCAGATTTCCTAGCTGCAACGCTGCTCGCGGTTTTCAGGGGTACAACCTTCTTTCTGGGCGCTAGCTTTCTGGAGGACACGTCCATCATCATCCTGGGTTGCTTTATGGGCTGTAACAAACAAGTTATACTCTCAATGAACGAAATACTTCAAACACGATCTAAATGTCATGCAACGCCGCACATGTAATGCAACGTCAGATTAAAAGCAGCAATGGGAAGAATATTCAGGTTTCTCTCCGGCCCACCATCAGGGTGCACCCGTAGCACGCCCCTGGCTTCTGAACACAACACACACTGTATTTTACTAATCATGGGCACCACCTGTTGGAGGTAAACAGGCAGCATTGGAATACAGATATTCACAAAACACTTATGGCAGTGACCCATAGTTCTTTTACCTCGTGCATCATCGGTTACCATGACCTTGACCACTAGCAGGTCTGCCGACCCGCCAGCTGACTGATTAGTCTACTGGCTGCCTGAGCTGAACCAGGGTTAATTGCAGAAAACCCAATGTCCAGCCAGACAGTGCAAAACGCCCAAGCCTGGGCTAAAAATCTACCCAATGAGCAACCCGAGGGGCCACCCCTGTCGGCCTCGCCTGCTTGGCCTACTGATCGCAAGTAGACCCCACAACCTGGGTAGCAAATTTGTTCATTCAACATTTTGTTTGTGGTCCGAATATTTTATATAATCGGTTGTGTAGGGAAGGCAGCGGGAAAGCAATAGGAGGATGCCTGGGCCTGGCCTGCTTATATATCCTGACCCCACCTAAAGGTAAGGATACCCATGCCCCTCCCCCGTTGCAACACCCTTCCCCCTTTACCCCCCAGAAGTCCACACATGGAGCCAAGGACCCACCATGGCCCACGAGGCAGCCCCTAATGGCGCCGCTCCTGCAGGGCCATGGCATAGCCTCCATTCCCTGGGGCAAGTCTACATCCAGGAGCTTCACTTTTCAACCCTTGGGCCTTAACCTGTACACTTACCCATTCCATTATTAAGTCAGCCATCCCTCCAGTTTCTCGGTTTTCTGTATTAACACATCCGGCCATTATTCATTAATGAGTCGCTGATTACAAAACTCACCTCTTCTGTGACAATCAAAAGGGGACAAGTGTGGTTCGCCACCGGTCAACAAGACTTGGGCAGAGTTTTTAAAGATCCAAACAGCGGCAATCACGTTTTGCAACCACTTTTGTTCCTTAACCTGATGAGGGAGGATAGCTCGGGGCCAACGCGTTTATCTTGGAAGCAAGCCAACGCTGCGCAACACAGGTTTGAATCGTGATCCTGCGCTTAGAAACCTCTCTCTCTCTGGTATTAAGAGCGTTATAAAAAAAAACTAATATAATTATAACCTGTCCTGAAGCAGACACCACGGGAATAGTTGGGCCACGATCATCACTGGGGCAGGCACCACCCCTGATAAAAGCGGACCCTCACCAAAACATGGTCTGAAACCGGATTGGAACTTATCCAACATTACCACTTGGTACAGCCCTTTGAACCGGTCAATGTTGCTTAATTACATATGACCCATTAAGCTTCAATGTCTTCAAAATGTACATTAACACTACTTTATATATTCCCAAACACACATAGGTATGTTTGTAGATCATAGATCACCAGTAGGGCTGGGCAGTCAAAAGTAGCTTCCAGCAATGTCAAACCTGCAGTGCTGGTATGCCGTACGTACATATTTGGGGGGCTTTGAGACAATATAGTATCAAACAATTTCTCAGATCGAGATCGAAAAAGATTAGTTATGAAGAAATCTGTTCGTTTTTAGTGTGCCAAAAGCATTACAACGATATGGAATGTGTCCCAAGCAGATATTCCGCTATGGCAGGGCTCCCTCCCAGGGCTCCCTCCCACTGGATGCTTAGGCACCCTTTGCAATCAAGAGACCAAAAAAAGACAGTAAAGTCAAAAGCTACTAACCAGGCACAAAATGTCATTGAACCCCTATAGTGAACGCCAATTATCCAAATACCTACAGCAGCCCTATTCCTACTTCCTAAGAGCGAATTTAAGGTGAGGGCGAAAAGGGCTGGATCATCCACACCCAAACTAGCTCCTTTCTAGAACCATGAGACAGACAGACACACACACACACACACACACACACACACGAGCTACTGCTGAACCAAAACCCATCCACATACATTAAGGATTCTGTAGAACTTTGGTCAGTAAGCACTGATATTCACAGAGGATGTTTGCAGTCTATGCAACACGATGTGCCACAATGAGTGCATGGAAGTTGCAGAATGCCTTCTACACATTGCCGCTGCATATTATTGTCTGTTGCTTACTCCATTCTTTTATGCAATGCTGAACCACGGTCTAACTACTGCCAATTATACAACTCGATTGCTAATTAGAGTCCACTGCTGTCTACTACCACCTTCTAGCTACACCTTTTAACAATTGCCTCTGCTATAAGAATAAGACTGCCATAGAAAGCTCTATAAACTATGCTCCCTCCTGCGTGGAAATATGATACTGAACAATACCCAGTCGACCTTACTATCACTTACTCTACTAATAAATGCCCAGATCACTACAGCCCTAACTATAATCAACATAATGTGCTCACCTTGTCCCCTATCTGATAGAAACATCAGACTACCTTGCCTCTATGAGCCACATAGTAACACTTTGAACTCTAGCCTTCGCTCCAACAATGATATCTCCAAGCTCAAATCTTGCCACAGTCTAAATAACGAGGCTACACATAAAACGCTGATTCCTGTAACTATCCCCGTTCTAAGACTAAAAACAATCAACCAAAAGCTGAACCTTCTAAATCTCAGGATCCAAAAAACACCTCTATCATCACTGGAGTACTAATTAATGCCATATCTTTAGTGGCACATGCCACTGAAATAGCAGACCTGATCTCCACGGATGACCTTGACATCCTAGCCATCACAGAGTCATGCTTGCACGCTGCGGAGGCCCTGCTCACACATTAGCGGTCCCTGACAATTACCAAATCCTCAGAGCGGACAGAGGCGGCGGCTTAGCCCTCATCCCCAAATCTAACCTCACAATAAGACTAGCACCTTCAGCTGCATTTAATTCCTGCGAACTCCTTACTGCCAAATTATCAATATCAAACTGCTGCACCCTTTTTGTATTTGTATTTGTTTTATTTGTAACGTGCACCATCAAGCCCGGAGGCATCAGGGCGCAACTTGAGCATAGTTCCATAAAGAGCATATAAAAGATACATAATTTAGGCACAAGTGTACATACATAATAGTCAGAGCATATATAAATCTACATTATTTACAAAGCAACCCTAACGATCTACCTAATTTATCGACCTTTGGGTCCCATCAGTACCTTTGAGGAAGATATCTCCAGCATTCTCGCAAACAACCTTAAATACTCCTCACAACTACAAATATTCAGCAACTTCAACCTTGGATTAAACAACCCTGCGGACAAACATGCCCAGGCAGTAGCGAATATCCCATCAGAACAAGGACTCGCCCAAAGAATATCCATACCAACCCATGCCAAAGGAAGGACATTAGACTGGCTGGCTGACCTGAACTGCGAAACCTCCATCACCTCCATAACAACTCAACCCTGGACAGACCACTCCGATTGCCTTCACCTTAGCAATAAAGAGACAAATGTCCAACAACAAGGTTATGGTACCTCCCCTCCCTATTAGGAGTAAAAAAACATTACGGCAGATAGGTTACTACCATCCCTTAACTCACTCCCAAATGCCTCTGATCCTAACCTTCTCATCGAGGCCTGTCATAAAACCATGGCTAAAACCTTAGACATTATTGCACCTACCAAAATGAACAAAGGCAAACAGAGTGCACACTTGAATGCCTGGTTTACACATCTCAAAGCACTCAGACTACAAAAAAGAAAACTGGAAACACTATGGCGACTTACCCCTTCTGATGAAAACAAGACGAACTTAATTAACTTCGCAAACTATAAAAAAGAAATAATTTGCACCAAAAAAGATTTCTATAACGAAAGAATCGCTAATGCCAGTTCCAATACTAAGGAACTATTCGCGATACTACGAGAAATGGAATCTCCTATTCCGTCCACAGATAACATGCTCAAGGACAAACCTTTGTGCACAAGCATTCAGAATGCCCTAGCCAACAAGATAACATCACTCCAAAATAGGATTGCTGACAAGAAAGCCACCCTGCCCAATCACAAGACTCAAACGACAAGCGCCAATGAATCCACCACACTAGATCCATTCAGATTCTCTAAAGTATTTATCCTTGAAACTGAAAAAACCATCTCCTTGAAACCATCTAACTGCCAGGGCGACAACCGTCCGGCCGAAATAATCAAAGACGCAGCTAGAGACTTTCCAAATGAATCAACGTCTCCTTCACAACTAATATTGTCCCAAGTAACCTTAAAGAGTCTTGGGTCCTACTACCCTTGGTAAAAAAATAAACATTGGACCTCCCCCCCATCCCAACTAATTACCGGCCTATTACAACGGTGCCCTTTCTCCTTAAAATATTGGACAAAGTAGCACATCTTCAAATACAGAAATACCTCAAAAATAACCATCTTTTAGGTACCCGCCAATCCGGATTCAGGCCACAGCACGGCACAGAAACGGCATTAATCGACTTAAAAACTCAAATTGATGAGCTCAAGTACAAAGGGAAAACTGCCATGCTGCTCCTCCTCGACTTGTCGGCCGCCTTTGACCTAGTGGATCACGAAGTTCTGTGTAAACACCTGGCCTCGACTGCCTACTTCTCGAAGGCGGCAATAGCATGGGTCCAGTCCTTCTTAAATAACAGGACCATGAGAGTTTTCGTCCCAACAGTGTCAGCAGACCACATGCAGCGTCCCACAAGGATCGTGCGTATCGCCAACCATGTATAATATATTTACAAAGCCCTTGTTTGACAAATTGGACAGGCTTGGTGTCACCTACACGAACTATGCAGATGACTCCCAGATCCTCATACCCCTTTCGGGTGATTTTTAAATAAAATCTACCTCCTCATTCAGGCATGTATGGCAGCCCATGGCCTCTGCCTGAACGACAACAAAACGGAGCTCCTGATTCTTGGAACAGCTGCCAACCTATAAAAATTGAATTTGAACTACTCTGCCTTCAACATTGACAGAAATACAATTAAGGTAGTAAAAAAAGTGAAATCTTTTGGCTTCTACCTTGATACTCTCAAAAATAGACTACTGTAATGCCTTATAATTAGGTGCTAATAAGTATATACTTGACAAAATACAAATCCTACAGAATAACGCGCTAAGAACTGCTCTGAACATTCCTAACAGAGAACACATATCGACATTTAGAAGAGTACATCATTGGCTGAAGATAAACGACAGAATCTTGCTCAAAACTATCTCCCTTACTTTTAAGTGCCTCAACAAAGCGGCACCTATGTACCTAACTGAGAGAATGGTCAGGAAATCCCACACCCGCCCTTCTAGAGCTGCAAACTCTTTCTGCCTGAACATACCTAGATTCAACCTAAAAAAATCTGGAGGTATTAGCTTCCCAGTTAAAGCCGCTCAGTCCTGGAATGCTCTGCTTCTGTCTCCCAGAATGGACCAAACTTTCCTCAGTTTTAGACGCAATACCTTGAATTGTTTGCGATCCAATGACATTTGATCTTGCTTCACATGACTGCTTCTGTATATGCCTTCTACCCTGCTTTCTGTAACCTGCTGTATAATTGTCTACTTGCATTGTATAATTTTACTGCCTACTTGATTCACAATGTAACCTTAGCTAAAAGTATTCTTGTATTCCGTGCGCCCAGTTACCTCCGGGTTTGGTGCGCCCTACAAATAAAACAAACAAACTGCAGTCACCAACACTTACAGTGCAATAAACAAATCAAATTCACTGCATTAGATCGGAGAGAAACTATTTTCTACAAATATCACGTACAACCATGGGGCTTGGCTATGTCACAGTAAATGGAAACTATATTATTTTGAAACTTTGTACATCCAACAACATTAAGTTAAGGGATTCCAAAATAGGATATTCGGACCAACATATCAGGAGTGTCTTCGGAGTCTGGAAAGGTGTTAAGACAGCACTGGAAATAGATTTATTTTTTAATTTGCCAATAAGATCCATCCTAGAACCCAATTCACAGGATAGCCATCAGTTAACTTCCTTGACGTTCTATCTTGCTGGCAACTGAAACCTTTCACAAGATGTTTTTCGAAAAACAGAATTGCTCAACCTAAGCTAGTTTAGCAGTGCTGAAAGAATTCTCGAGTTACGACATTAGGTAAAATTTTGATGTGAAGTTCATTTTAAAGGACTATGGTTCTACACTCCTTGAAAAGTCATACATCCAATTAAACCAAAAGTCATGGTCAGAAATTAAAGTAGGGCCAAACAAAAATACCCTCGCATTAGTGTACACTAGTGCCTATTCCTATCCAAGTTGGTCAGTACAGTTAATTTAGAATCCCCATCAGAATGTGTTGCGTCTTGATCTTCTGAAAAAGAAATAGTTTGACGCACCTACCATAACCTACAGGCATAGCAAGAATTTGTGGGATATGCTCTTCACACCAGAAGACATGACAGAATGTCATCAATTTCTTCTTGCACAGAAGGATACCTTGCCTTGGTTAAGTTGCAGAAACTCAAATAATAAAGGGCAATGTGCTTCATCACCATCTCTCAGGAAAGGAGTTCTTAAGGTATTTTGCAAGCTGAGATTCGCACAACGTAATTCATGCTATTAAATGTCAATGCCTAATATATTATGTGGGGAAATTAAAACAGCAACGTGAAAACAAGGTAGAACAAACAACTCCAATATTTTAATGAATGAAATCAATATAGTGGATGACTAATTGAACCACTTTCCTGTTTTCAAGTTTGCGGAAGTACTTGTCACATAGAACAATTTCACATTTGCATACATTTATTGAAAGATTGAGATACATGTATTGATTTTCTTACTATTGAGTGTAGCAGCACAAAGTACACTGAGCGCTAACAGAAGGTTATCTTTACCACTGTTTTTCGGAACATCTTACAACCACCTTATGAGCAAGTTCTTGCGAACCAAGATTTTGAGTTCCTTTTTGATAATTTTTCCTTTTAAGGGGGCCAAAGGTTTCAGTTGGAAATTGAATCGCAAATATAATTTAAAGTTGTTTGTTAATCCACATGAGCTTAACTAGGAAGCAACATGTCCCATTTGACGTTATAAGTACAATTTCTGAAGTTTGTGAAGTGCAGCACATTAAGAGACTAATGTACAGTATCTTCATCTATGCCTAGAAGCTGGAGTTCGTACAAGAAAATGAGGGTTATAACAATGTTTGAAAATCAATTGGATTCCAACCTTGAATAGCAATAAGTGCTAAAATACATCAATTGCTTAATATCAATAGTCACATATGTTCTAAGTTAACTGGCCGTTATGAAGCTCTCAGAAGGAGCAAAACGCGTGTAGGCCACCAATTCTGAATCTAAACAAACCAGCCACATTTGATCATAATTTCTGAAAACATTTTTGGAAGTATATTATCATCATTACTTTGCCAAAGCAAATTTCTACTGCATCTATTTCCAAGGCTCATTCTAAATCTCAATCTCTTTAAGACTATCCATAATTGCCTGGACCCACTTCCTACTCCTGTTCTCTACTATTTTAAAGACTAATGTGGCATGATTATGTTTTTTTTAAGTTCAGAAAATCGAAACCATTGACAAAGAGTTGGCTAGAAAAAGTTCCTACCACCTTCCCTACATTTCTCGAGAAATTCTGATCTGGTCTACCTTTAAATATCTCTCGTTGGAGGAGTTCTCATCCATTATTACCTTATTTGAACCTACATTTTAGGTCAAGGATCTTATTCAGGATATTTTTTGTAAAGATCTTTCTCATAATGCGCTTCTTCACTGGAATAGTCTGATCGATCTCTCCGACACAAGGCCTTTTTCCATGCGATCTTAAAACGGGACTAATTTCTCCTTTTTTGAAAAAGCTGCCATTAGATCCTGATGTTCTTAATAATTATCGTCATGTTACTACTTACCTTTCTTGGGCAAGGCTTAAGAGTAGGTAGCTACAATCCAACTAATACATCATGTTGGTATCCATCAGCTTCTATGTCCCAATCAATCTGGATTCCATAGATTCTATAGTACAGTATCCACTATCCTTCAGAGTTTAGATATCTGGCTCATCGAGGACACGGACGTTTGTTGGTGATGCTCAATTTGCAGGCCGCTTTCAACAAAGGTCACCATGCTGTTCTAATAGAAACTCTCTGTGCTCATATGGGCATTGATGGAATAGCATTAACCTGGTTTATGTCTTGTCTGCACTTGCGTCAACAAGCGGTTCAGGTCAATCTATTAAATGTTCAAGTGAGTGTTCCTGTTTCTTATGCTGTGTCTCAAGGCTCCACTTTATCTCCTCTTGTGTTTGATCTTTATGTGAAGCTGTGGGTGACCCATTTCAGAAATGAAGGGTGAAAATCTATCAGTATGCTAATGACACTCAAGCTTTATCTTCGAGTCTTATTGGCTGGACACCTCAGAAACCTAATTGCCGGTACGTTGCAGCAAGAGAAATGGATGGCAACGTGAACCGGAAGTTTAAAAAATGTTAAAAACAAATTTTCACTGTCGCCCCGTCCTGGTAAGTAACAACTCATCTCCCCCCTGGCTCTCAACTGGTCAAGGACAGGATATCTCAGTCCCTAGTTCATGTTGTAAACTACTTTTGATTGTGGGTTGTTGACAAATTTACATTAAAAAAAGCATACAGAAAAAAACAGTTCAGACCACCAATTTCAAAATTTCTCTCATGAAAAATGTTGTCCCAGCTGAACTTTTTTGTTCAGCGAGACATGCTCTTCCTCATATCAACGTTGTCAATTCTGAGGTGGTTGACCTAGCTACACTTAGCAGCCTCTCAAGTTCTCCTTACAAGCAGCTCCCCAAGTGGTGGAAGGAAAGCTGAAGTTTGGTTGCATCACCCCAATTCTGACCCATCTCCACTGGCTGCCCCTGGAATCTCGGTTTCTTTTTAAGTTATATTGCCTTTGAGGCGATTATTTTGTGCCAGCCACTCTACTTTGAAACTCAACGAATCTAGTGGTTCTAGAATGACATGTAACAAAGACAACTCTTTGACTGAATATTCCCAAAACCAACCAAACTCAAACTTTCAAACAAGCTTTGAGAGGCTTTACCTAAAATGTGTCTACGATTCTACACCCAGCACTTAATCGGTTTCGCTTTTGAAAAGGCCTTAAAAACGTTTTCCTAAATAATTCTCGGTTTCAAATTCAGAAGGGTACGTCATTTTTGTTATGCACTTCGATACCTTGCAGAAATGTTAGTGCCTTACACATTGCAATAAGATAAAACGGTGACATTAGCGTAATATTTGAGACTGCTTGGCATGTGACAGCACCAGCTGCACTCGAGACTACCCTTTCCATGCAGTGGCTATATTATTCTTATGAGGCACAGACTAGCATTGAGCAGGATTATTAGAACATTTTAGGCTAGCTACGATGGCAACAGCTGCATCTTACATATGGGGATAACTAAACTTCATTTCTGAAGAATTGGGGGTTGCACTCGGCATAGGACGGCAGCAACCTGCATATTATACTATCAATGGCATGTGAGTCAATGACCGGCATTACGTGGCAGTATCTTCATATGGGGGCTATGCCGGGAATAGAATGGCAGACCTCGACACGTCAGGCTATAAACCCTTACACATTTTAAATATACATGACATTTGGGACTATGACAGGCATGGCAGTCTCTCCTTACAGGAGGCTACACTTAGCACCTGGAGAAATCGGGCTGTAAAAATCAAGGCAACACTATAGATAAAATGTGTGCAACTAAAATAGACTTTAGGATATTTTATATACGAATTATTCCAAGCTATTGCGAATTATAAGCTTATTTATCCGTTGTTGCATATCTTCAATATCACTTCCTTGGATTGTCACATAGGACATAGGATGCCATTGCGGTCAAAGGTCATGTGAAACCACCTGTGAAGTCAAAGAGATGTCACTCTTGCTACCCATGCTATTTCGGAGAATTGACATACCCGACAAGGTCCTCCCCCGTGGGCACCCACAGTTCACCCCAATCAACAACAAATAGCGTTCCTAGAAGTTAAAAGGTCTATTCGTGCATGATTCAAAGTACCAAATAATGCAGACTAATAATAGGACCAATAGCACCTTATTAGAAGAAACCAGAAGTTCACCGCACATGAACAGGAGACATGGCCGAATGCTATGTTTAGAGCCAAAACAGAGATTAATAGTTTGAGAAAAATCTACTTTCAGATGATGTGGGAGCTAGACTACCATTTCTTCCCAGTATTTTCTTACTCTACAGAAGACAACAGAGGGCAGGAAAATGGCAGACTAGAGTATAAGGAATGTTTTTTTTGTTTTTTGGGAGAGGGTAAGAGTAGCCTTTTTAAGTGATGATGGGGAACTAACCCTGCGATACCAGTACCGCCAGCACCCCTTGCCAGCACTTTCCCTTGGGCCCTCTTCCCCAGACCAGCCCAACCTGGTCATCCCCGTCTACTGCACTCATCCTCCCTACTCCGCCCACCCCCTCTTCCCCTTGCCGCCTTGGCCCACCCAGCACTTGTCTACCCCCTCCTTTGGGGCACCCCACTCCTGCACTTCCCCCTACCCCTCTGCTCTTTTGTCATGCACTTGCATGATAGGATTGTCACAAGGCCAATATAACCGGTTTTTGTTTTTCTTCCTTTATGGTTCCAATGCATCGCCCCACCTCCCCTATCTTGTCTTGTGGCGCCTGGAAACATTTGTGTATAGGCGCCATACAAATGTCCAATAAAATAAATAAAAATAAAGTCTGTCATCCATGGGGCTACAAGCCTCTACATGCTTGCCTTTTTTAATGTCATTAATTTTTGGCATTTTCAATTTTTCTGGCTTCAGCATGTTCGGCCACCTCCGAGCAGGAATAGAGAGGTGATTGAGAGGCATTGAGAACGGTGATCTACGGACAGTGGAAGGTAAACAGGGAAGAGACTAATCAAGCTGACAGTGAGGAAGGGAAACACTGGATGTCACACCCATTACCCCTTTGTAGTAGCAAGAGTCATGGAACCGCAACAAAGAGGAGACATTGACGCCGCAGAGAGGCCAAGCACAAGAGTTAGAGATAAAATGGCAGATGCTGTAGTCCTGCTGAGCTGTCCACAGACCATCAGCCAAGAGCAGTGAGAATCTGGGAGAAGGGAGGTGGCAAGACAGATTCCCTAAATGCAGCCCTGTTTCTTGGCCCGGGCGGAGCACTCAGGATGGGGGGGGTGGGGGAGGAGGGGCACAGTAAGGGGCCCACCGAGAATGGCGCTTCTGCTCTTGCCGGACAAAAGATTAAGCTGCCTGCAGTGCCGGTGGGTGCTCCTCAGAGATGTTCGGCAGGCTGCTCCCTGCTGGCTTTTGGAGGATTGCAATGCGTTGGAATATGCAAACAAAGGAACGCATATTCCAAACGCAGCGTGTGAGATGCGTTGGAGTCGCACACCCTGTGCCCCTCATATTTTATGTTCAAAGCCTTTCAAGTGTGGCAATTTATAAGTGAATGCTCATTAAACAAGCCATTGTTTTTACACAGTAAGTGCTTAACATTTCAGTGTTAAGAACTGAACATGCAGTATTTTTATTCACCAGGCGAGCACAAGTATCAGTTAAGGACCAAACCTATGCATTCTTCAAAGAGAATTAAAATGCCACACATAAAAAGTGTTTAACTATTTTCATGTCTCTTTATTTGACACACCAAAGCTTTTTTTTGTTGTATATTACTTTTTAGATACATGTGGCGCTTTGCTGGGAAGGTTAACTGCAATTGTCTTCATTAAGTATTCTAGTGGCTGCTTTGGGACATCAACTAAATGCATGTGCTGAGCATCACATTGCCTTTTAGGTTTCTAAACAAGTGAGCCACTGCCTAGCTCGCACTCTAGAGGCAACTTAATGACACTTGACACCTTGAGTAGGAAAGTAGGGTTCATTGTGTGTCACCATGCAGTCCATGGCAAATTAATGTAGTGATATCTGTGCAGCAATGATTTGTGAACTTCACAAGTCATCACCCTGTTGGTTAATGGAGTCTATATGGGGATTCTCTATGTAACAGCAAATATGTCGGTTTTTGTCTGATGTGTCCAATGTCCATACAATAGCACACTGGAATGTTGTGTACGAGGCTCTGACGAGCATGCCATACTATGCACACACTTAAAGCATTCAAAGAAGCTGCCTCCAAATTGGACATCCACTAGACCAAACGCCCTTTCTGCACTGCCACACCATGATTTTAACTAGCTGCAGGACAGTACTAATAAGAGATCCTAAAGCCAGCTGTGTTAGATAACGCATGGGCCTGCTTGTTTTTGCAGAAATAACCCAGAGGCTTGTGTAACAGTGAGGAGGTAGTGGCTGATGAATTGTGGACCCTTTACCATGCACTAGAAGCCGGTTTTGTTTAAAACACTTCATCAGCTTATTACTGATAAGGCTAACGTTTGTACGGAGGTACAATCCTTTCTGTGCATGGTTTATTGGGTCTCACTTCTACGGTATCCTGTCCCGTCTATAAATAGAATTCCCAAAAGAGGTTTCTGGGTTGGGGTTGGGTATGCTCACACTGAGACCCAGCCCTTTGTCATCTATAATTCTTCAGAAACACGAAGAAAAAAGAGCCCTTGTACCCCATTTGAGTGGCTGATGTTGCAGCCATGTTATACTCTCATCCAAAAACTTAAGCTGCCCAAATGAATATGTATGGTTTATGGTTACAAACATGTTAATGTTAGGGTGAGCGTTGTGAACAGTGATCTGAGCACCAAGCCATGCATCAGTTATGAACTTAAGAGATTCACACATACAATCCTTTTATCACAAACTTGTTTATGCAATATAGATATATCTGATCACAAAGTCCGGAAAGGCGCTGTGATTTAATGCAGAGCATACAGGGTTCGCTGTTGCGATTTGTCCCCTTTCCCACTCTCAGAGGTATTCTTATGGAGTACAATACGAGTGTACCACACTGTGCATCTTGCAATGATAACCTTCCAACAGAAAATAATTTGTATGGTTAGTCTAGTATTGCCCCTTGCGAACTACAAGTGAGGTGCTACGAACAGAACACCTGCAACACAGGGCCAGTGGTCCGTGGGCCCTCAAACCCCCGGTAGGCTGGTCACACCGCAGTGTGCCAGTATGGATAGTTTGAAACTGCATTCAGACAAGGCCTTCCCTAAGAGCAGGTGACAGAAAAAGCATTTACTTGGACACCAACAGCTGTGCTTTCACATTACAATTCTTCGGTCATGTACTTGCATTACAATGTAATAGAACCAACTTCATTTATATAGCAATTATTTATTTATATTGAGAAGCAGTTTTGTCGCAGACACATAGGTGTAGTTTGGGAGTGACGTATGCCAATCAGGGGGTGGGGGGCATTTTGCTGTTTCGCCCTAGGCACCAAGTTTGTAAGAAACTGCCCTGCCTAAATGGGACAGAAGCTTGTGGGATACCAACAACACTGGGTGAGAATTTACACAGAGGCCTAGACACCGGGGAACAACACTGAAGACAAAATGCCGGTGAGGAATTGGAGCCGGAAGAGCGATGCGAGGAATAGAGCATGCTGGAACTTTATGTCCAAAGTTCCAAGAGCCTGTAAGTAACATCGTGAGAAAGTGAAGGGAAAAGTTCCAGCCATGGGACTTCAAGTCAAAGAATCAAAAACACATTGAGAAATGTATTAATCAATGAAGCACTTCTCAACAGGACTCGAGGTCAAAAGACGAACACGTGAAGATGGATGCCTCAAATAGGCACGGTTTCTCTCGGTACTGTTGTAAAAAAAAAAAATAAGTGTGCACTAGTCTGCATTTTTCAGCATATTAAATCATGCATCAGGAGCCGTAAACATTGTGCACGGAGGGGAAAACTAGCCCATTTATAAATACAACGCAAACTCGTTAAAAGGAAATCAAAGATAATCCACAAACAACCTTATGGCTTCTGCGGATGCACGCTAAGAAAGAATATTCAGTAATGCATTAAGAAGTTATCACCTGTTCACTCTTAAACATGATCCGTTCACATCACATACGCTTAGCGCCATCTCGTGATCAACATAGGCAAGTGCGCCGCAGAAGCGATGAAACAACTACACGAGCTCCTTAAATTTTGGTACTTTGTAGAACCGTAAATAACTGGCGTTAACCGTAAATAACTGGCGTTTCTGCTACCCACTTCGACTAAGTTCAATGTATTGAAAGGATGAAAAGCAAAGTCAGGCCTGATGCATTTAACAAAATGTGACCTGCAATGAGAACGCACATACACTTTGAACACCTATTGTTTGCGGTACATTAATGGACGCGGCAGTTGATCCAGTAAAGGTATTGCAGCATAAGCAGTTCCCATGTCAAGCGCCGTGCACAGCACAGCATGGAACGCAGCACCCGAATAACAGCGGATTACAGAAACCTGCAAGAGGTGGGGCAAGAGCATTTAACTGGGACAGCAAGTACTGTGCTCACCTCACTGCGCTGTATCACCGCTTTTATGAAAACGTTGTCCCAGGGTACGTGGAATTGGGTAACAGCTGTGGGAATGCATCTAAATAAAAACAAGCGCAATGTGGTTTTGTCCGTATGTCCAAAGTTTGATATTAAAAAAAGGCAAAAGCCGCACAAAGAGGTTTTTGGGTACTACTACCTGTCAAAACTAATAGTCAACCCTAGAGCGAATATCCATGGAGCAGTCCTCGTAGAATACACGTGGTGTGATTGTAGCTCAAGTGGCAGGCAGCCCTGCATATCTAATAGGGGAAGCTAGATTATTCATTGGTATACCTGAGCCAGAAGGTCTACCTTGGCTTTTAAGAGCTAAAGACAAAGGAAGCTGGCAAAAACTCGCACCTGGTGTCCGGCCTCCACATAACCAAACACCAACACACATGGCCATGCCTGCCTGGCCCGTGTCCTGCTTCTCTGCAATGCAAGAGCTGCATCGAGATTCCAATCTTCCCCAAAACACAAAGCCCATACCAGGTGTCCCAATGTTGGCCGATTCAATGCTTTGAATTTGGAAAGGATTATGTAACGTTCGCTAGGCCGTGGGACTTCCTGGGTCTAGGCACTCATTACCCGCACGGCGCCTGTCATTTCAATAAGGCGCGAACTCCAGGACGTCAAGGAGCACGTCTTTATTCATGTGTCCCTGAACTCTAACCCCTACTCCTGCCTTACATCACCCTTAGTGTCCTCCCCGGGTTAGTGATACTTGTCAAGTGACTACCATCCAGGCTTCACGAAACTACAACTCCCCCTCTATAAACAATGAGTCACTACTCACTCCATCTCTTCAATTAGTCTATGTGGTCAGTTCTTTCTCGCTGCGGTCTCCCTGTGCGGTCCTCTGGCACGTTCCCATGTAGCTGTACTTCTGGCATTGTCACTTGCTGATTCTTTGCCGTCTCCTTCATAAGAAGCGTCCAACTCTTCAGGATCAGTGATGCTGCGTCCTGGACCTCTCATTTTTCTCCCAGTAATTTTTTTGAAGTGTGACAAGTTTCTTGGCTCTTGTTGCCATCAATCTCTTGCTGTTATCATTGATTTTTTGGCCTGAGTAACCATCATAGGATAAGCTCAGAATGCTGACGAGTGCTTGTGGATACGGCATTGACACAAGATCACTGTGTCATCGACCTCCAGCGACAACTTGCTTGCTTTTCATTTGTCATCTGCATAACCCTTCATGTTTTCTTTGGTTCGTTCATCTCAGGGTCCCATCTGTTCATCCTCTGGATACTTCTCTTCCGGCACTGGAACGCGAGTTATTAGGGTTCTTATGTTTATGCCAAACATTACCTCAGGCGGGGCTTTTCCCGTTGTGCTGTGTAGTGTTTCTCTGTAGTCCCTCAACAATTGATATAGTAGCTGTTCAAATGGCTTCCCTGTTAAAGGGGAAGTTCACTCAAAAATTGTATTGTTTCAAAAGATGGGCCATAATAACAAATATATATAAAAAATATTTTTTAAGAAAGTTCCTATGTAAAATTTAGAGCAAACGAGGCTCAAAGTCAACATTTTCAAGTACTAACTGCGGTTTGGGGCTGAACTGCATTCTGTGTGAGAACGAACGTTTTGCTTGCCTCAATCCAGCATTTCGAGCCGTGAAGGGGCCCTTGCTGGGTCCTGTGGTGCCGAGGCGCTTCCTGGAGGAGGCGGGGTTTGCCTGCCACACGTGACGCCTCACATGACTTGGAACATCTATTTGAAGCAGAGCCATCAACCCTCGCGGCGTTAAGCCCGGCGGAGAAAAACCTTTCGGCTGTTGTGCGGCTGTTTGGAGCTGAGGCGCTTAAGAGGAGTCCGGTGACGAGCTCCAATCTACTACAGCCCGTCGCAGTTTACCCTGCAGGTGAAGGAGTTGGTGTGAGCCTGCCATTTCGATTAAGGAGCAGTAGTGTTTGAGCAATTCAGGCATCTTACTAAAACGAACGGTATGGCATACTCCAGCCCTCAAGGCGGTCCACAGACTCGGCATAAATCCTTGCTATGTCGCAGGAAGATACTGCTGAAAACTGTAAAAAAGGTAAGCCAAGTTGATCGTTTAGAAACAAACTGAATCTGGAAATAATTCATGTCCAGTGCAAAGCAATGTACCTACGCTTGTCTCCCTGACCTCAATACCTTTAGCTGATTCGAGATTGTTGATTAGATCGGATATAGAAAATCCAGCCGAAAATATTGCGCGGCACAAACACATCTAGACATAGACCTGACAGCGGCCCTCTCTCCATCTGTGTATGTAGACGCAAGTGATATCGCTCAAGTATCTCCCTTCGAACTAACTGATCTTGACCTGATGGAACTTAATCTACCAAATATCCTGAGTCAGGAGGATGTGCGTTTGCCTTGCAAAATAGTAAAAGTGGCATTGGAGCACAGCAGACGTTGCCTACCCCAAAACAAATAGATGTCCATAAAAACGTTTTGGTGGAGGTCCAGTCGTCGCTGAAGCCGAATAGAACAAAGTGCGTGGAAATGGAAACAAACTTTCAAGAAAAGAGTTCTAGTGAAAGAGTATTAATTGAACTTCCTTCTACTGCGCACACAATGGATTTAGCCGCAGCTCGAGATATAGCACAAAGTGGAAAAGTGCACAATGTGGCCACCTCAGGAACTGTGTCGGCTAAAGAAAAGGCGCAAAATCCAATCGAGCTGACCGAACAGACCTGCTTCAACACAAACACCATTGAAAAACGTATGGAAACACTGAAGGAAAATCTGCACGTCGAAGTTGTCACAACTGAAATCTCTGCGCGTGAAGCCGGTTGACAGCAAGATTAAAAGCAGATTTCTTGGCTACTTATGAACGTTTAAATGATAGTTTCCAACAAAATCAATACACACCAAATAAAAAGGATGGAACTGGAAAAAAATGACCCTGCATTAAAAACTTTAAGGAAACCAATGGATGCAGTGACTTCCGTCTTGACTAATATCTTATCCTCATCAATGTCTATTGGTGGTTCGGAGTCTCCAGCCACAAAGGAAGTAGAACAGAGAGCTGTGATGAGTGACTTAAATCTGACAGGAGTACCACACGAAAAAGTATCTCTGGCAACTCAGGATCATGGCAAAATGAAGGAAATAACAAGCGACCAACCTTCAAAAAGTGCATTATCGACAGCGGCGGGCATACAAATCCACAATAATGTGCTCTCAGCGACATCGATCGCTCTGATGCCTTTTATGAAACTTTATGAATCGCTCCATGAGGCTGTTCGCGATCAAACATCTCTGTTAGCAGCTGTAAATAGCCAAATTTCTTCCTTGGAATCCTTTTCACAAATCATTGGTCAAAGACTCGACAATGAGGCAGAAACATCCTCAAAATGGCAAAATCGATTATGTGACCTGGTGCAACAGGTGAATGGTGACAAAGCTTTCTTAACCGATGCCGTAATCGATTGTACAAAGTGGATGCGTCATAATATACCAACAAAGCAGCAGTTCGGAATCGTACCACCTGATATTCATCTCACCCACACTTTGACCCTCGATGGAAATCCAGTTGTGTCTCGAAAAGGTTCTAAAAATCAACAAGGGACTGGATGCACATTAGACAGCAGAGCCGTTGGTGAGCAAAGTGAAAGTACAAGAATGGACTCTGTGAAAACATCCAAAGCCTCTAAAAAGATAACTCCAGTGATTAGTATTCCCGGCAACAGTAAGATGCACCTTGATCAAAGTAAAGCCAACTTACAACAAGTTGCAAAAGATCACACTAATAAGGCCGTTACACAATCGGATTTGGTGCAAACAAAGGACGACCGGCAGCAGGGCCAAGGGAGTATTGGCCTGGACCTAGGCAATTGAACCCAGAAACTATCCTTTGGGATTTTTAAAAAAGCAGTGTTTCCGGTGCTTGGGAATGACCGCCCAAACCAACAAAAAAGCGGAGAAGTAAAGAATCAACATACATGTGCAATTCAAAATACTTTGGCAAAACCGGCACGCACCACTGGTGCAAAAAAATGTATAAGGAACCTTTCTACGCCGCCTCGTAAAGCAATATTTGCTCACAGTGAGAAATCAAAAGAGCAAAAACTCAAATCTACTAATGAACCTGACCATGAATCCACAAAGCGAAAGCGCTCTAAAAGAGCAAGAGAAGAGTGTGAATACGAAAATGATGTAATTTCAGAAACATCGATTGATTTATGTGATTTGTCAACGTATTCGGTCAATGACGACGAAGATGACTCTGCTTCCTTGGTGACGGATCGTCCATCCACTGTTTTTGGAATAGAAAAGATGAACTTGCCTCAGTCAGGTGTGGTGCCTGTGATTGCTTCCAAAGTCGGTAGCCCGGCGAATAAACAGAAAGTGGCAACGACATTAAATCTGCTAGTAAAGACTGACAAAAAAGCCACGATCAAACATGGTGGAGACATAATTGATCAATCAAACACCTTGTGTGAAAAGTTAAATCCAAAATTAACAAGAGCCCAAGTAGAAAAATCCAAGATCACATCAAATGAGAGGATTCCAAAATAAATTTCACCAATGGAGTTTGGAAAGTTCAAATTAGAAACATCCTGAATGAACAAAATTAAGTAAAGTTGAACCGACGGAACATACTAAAACTCCCACAGTGCATACCAACACTTCGAGCAATAAAATCAGTTGACATAGCGGTAGTGGAACACATGTCAGAGGACCACTTAGACTGGGTCAGGTTACATCTCCATTCAAATACCTTAAGGATGGCGATAATGGAAGCAGCGGATGATTTACTGTTTTCGGTTTTGAAGTTTGTAGTGGGGAGGATCAAGAAAAAGAGAGTCTAGATTTGACAAGGATGGAAGAAACAGACAAGGAAAAAAGAAGGAATCTGTGGGCTCACATGAGTACAAAGTGCCCATTCAATATGGTAGTAAAGTCAAATAGCCAATAGCTTAGTGTGGATTCCACTGATTGTAGCTACCAACTGATGTCATGGAACACCCGAGGTTTCACACATCTTTTCCAAGAAAGATGGCAATTTCCAGAACAAAATTTTATAATATGCATGCAAGAAACATGGTTCCGTGACTGTCCGGTGTGAGACGGATACACAGTCCTTCTGAATCCAGCAAAAAAGAACTTATTTGGCCGTCCATTCTCTGGATTAGTCCATTGGTAAAAAATTCCAATGACTGGAAGATTTTATCATCGAAAAATCTTAACATGTTTGTACAAGTCACCACAATCCAAAACAGTCGGTCCTCAAACATAGGTGAGGATGTGATCTTGCTAATAAACCTATAATGGAATTCAGCAATGATATCTCGAATTGCCTTTATTGCAGCTGTAATGTCCGCAGTAGACGACCTCTTACTAGCGTTTAAAGATCCAACAATCTTGATATGTGGAGACTTTAACTATGCTTGGTTAAAAAACCCAGTAATAAAGCCCAAAAGAGCTGGGAAAAACAGCAACATTTTACACCTGGATCGCAGAGATCGATGGGCACTTGAGATTGCTCAGAGAGATGTTGTCATGATAAATGGGAGCACACGCGGAGACATTCCTCCAAGTTACACCTGGAAGCGAGGTGACTATAAGAAGACACTTGATTACATCTGGGCATCAAGCAACTTTTTAGATAAAGTGACACAGTTTAAAGTCCTAAAGACAGAAAAGAGTGATCACGATGCTCTTTTGCCTCTTGGAAGATGGCACCAAGGACAGTAAATAACAGATATAGAGATAACATCACAGTAAATAATGGTGCAAACAGAGTACGTTTAAATGCTCCTCAGTTGGCCTTGATGACAAAGAATTTCCTAAATGTTAATTCAACTACGGCGAGGATAAACTACCCGATGTTGTTACACAACTTTAAAATGGGGAAAAACAGTTGCAAAGAGAAAGAAATTGAATTGAAATACCCTTTTAACTCAACTATAAACAGAGAAAAGAAAAAAATTAAGGGATGACGTGAGATTGATAAAAAAGAATTTTCAAAGCAGAAACCTCGCCCAAATAAAAAGTCGGCGCCAACAAGATCGAAATTGGATCAAATCGTTCAATCTGATTTGGGATCAAGATCAAGCCGAACAAATGTTAAAATTAATTCTAAAGAATGACAGTCGCCGTATCTGGGAGATCATTAACACAGGCAGCATAAAACATACTTACGCTATGTCAAACGGCGTGAATGGAGCATGTTGGGTTGAACACTTTTCAAAGGTATTTGAAGATCACGACTGTACTATTGTCCCAGATCTATTGATAACTGTGGAAAGGTGGAATGTGGCTGACTCTGAAGATGATATAAAGTGGGCGATCCAGAAGCTAAACTCCTCTAGGGCTGCCGGTCCTGATGGCATCTCAAATGTAATGTTAAAAACCCATTGTGGCCTCTGGGCAAATTTGATGACCACTCTCTTTGTAAGAATTACTTCAGGGAAAGTGCTGCCAGGGTCCTGGTTAAAAGCTGTAGTTGTGCCTGTGTTTAAGAAGGGCAATTGGGACGATTCTAATAACTATCGCCCGATTGCCCTTCTGGATACTATCGGAAAGGTCTTTGCTTCTTTCTTGCAAAACCGACTAGCACGTTGGGCAGCTGAGAATGTAGTCGTTGATCCACGTCAAACAGGATTCACGAAGGGAGTGGGCGTAGAGTTGAACCTGTTCCTCTTGAACAGCTTGAAATTGGACACAATGAAGCAGAAAAGAAAGCTGTTTATTGCCTTTATTGATTTGAGCTTAGAGTTCGACAGTATAAACCATAATCTACTATGGAAAAAATTAATCTCTTGGAAGTGTCCGAGTGATTTACTGTCACCGCTGATTGCTTTGCACACAAACACGTCTGTCTGAGTACGGCTGAATGAGGAAGGCGAGCTGTCTGATGAAATTATAACAAAAAGAGGCATAAAACAGGGCTGTCCGCTGGCAGCACAACTTTTCAAGTTATTTATTTCAGATTTGTCGTTGTCCTTCACTGATCGAAGGATTTTTCCACCTACAGTAAATGGGCAAAACATAAACTGGGCCATTTACGCAGATGACATTGTGCTTATAGACACCACCCAAATTGGTCTGCAGCGACTCTTAAATGCCCTACAAGACTATTGTGTCCATAATGATTTAAAAACCAACACAAAAAAGTCCAAAATCATTACTATTGGCCAAAGAAATTCAAGGAGACACATTAACTTTGCATGGAGGATAAATGATGAACGTCTGGAAGTACCAAATAGCATAGGTTATCTAGGTGTATTATTTAACACCTCAATACGTGAGTGGGAACGGACGCAAGATCTGGTGAGTCGAATGCACATGTTTGCTTTACAAGGTGCGAAATTACACACAGCCTATGGAAAATTCACCATGAAGCCAATATTATCTTTCTATCTTCAAAAGGTGGTCCCCGCAATATCCTTTGGGGGCGAAACCAGCTGGAACTTTCCACATGAGCAGTCGGACAAGCTCGAGGGGATATTCTGGCTATAGGTGCTAAGATTACCAAAGAATATGTCAATCAGTGCAATACGACACAAGCTATGTATAGATTCGCTTTATGGTTCAGTACTATGGAAAGCAATTTCGATCTTCAGGAAAATGCGCCTAACGTCGGTTGTTAAGCCTTATGAAATATTACATGGAGTTCTAAACCATCCATCGTCTTCCCTTTTGAATGAATGGACAAAAAAAACTCATGTGTGTTTTAGACAATGCTGATATCTCCCTAGACACCTTGCTGCTACGCCCTCAAGAAGCAAAAAAGAAATTGCGGTATATAAATTGGATATTAAGTGAAGAAAAACGAATGAATCTAGTAACAGCTTTCGATTTTGGAAACGTTTTAAATAAACTTGATGTGATCCTGAAATATTTGGCAAAATTTCCATCACGTTACCATCGGGATATGTTTCTATGATTACGCCTTAATCTTTACAAAACAAAGGAGATTCAAATGTTGAAGCGAGATCCTTCAGTCCAAGATCCACAATGTTGTTTTTGTAAACAAGCTAAAGAATCTGTGAGACACTTAATCACTGGTTGTGAGGCAATAATAGTACAGCGATCTCTGCATTTGGCGGACTTTGCACCACTATCAAGAAACATGGAAGCTTGGTGGATTTATTTGATTGCAGGAATTAACACTAAATTAACCTGCACAATAATAAACTTCATGGACGCTTTGATGTTAGAAAAACAATCTACATTAATTGATGATTAACAGATGGAATTAAAAGGGGGCGAGGATGTGAGAGGATGATGGATATAGCTTTCACTATTAATTTTCCTCCTTCTTGCCTTTCTTCTTTTTCTCCCTCCCTGAGCAACCTTTTGACGGGGACAAGCTGTAACTTAAAGTTTTTTCTTCTTTTGTATTAAACTAATGTTACAATGAAATAAAAATAAAGTACTAGGAGGCATCCATTTTGTGAAATGAATGAGCCTCCTGTGCTTGTGTTAAGCTCTGCTCTTGCGGCAATAATGAAGCAAAAGCCCCCTATTGGGAGCTTTTGCTTATTACAGCCGGAGAGCAGAGAATGCCGTCAAGCACCGTCCTGCCCTGTGCTGCTGGCGAGTGCTTCTTTGTGCTCCTTTTTTCCTGCTTTCCTGGGCTCCCCAGAGCTGGGGCAGCCCAGGAAATTTAAAGCACAAGTCCAGGCAATTATAAATACAACAGCGTTTTATTTATGATTGCTGTGGCTTTGTTTTTAAGTCTCCCGGGCTCCCCCGGCTCGGGGGAGCCTGGGAGACTTACAAAGAAAGGCACGGAAATCATAAACGCAACAACGTTGTATTTATAATAGCTGTGCCTTTGTTTTAAGTCTCTGGGCTCCTGCGAGTCTGGCGGAGCTCGGGAGTCTTACAAAGAAAGTCCAGGCAATTATGAATACTACGCCGGCCGAGTATCCATAATTGCTGCAACTTTAGTTTTCAGTTTCCCATGTTTGGGAAACTAGAAAAGAAGGTCGAAGCAATTATGACTACTCCACTGGTGGCAGGCAAAGATTTTCTAATTGCTGTGCCTTTCATTTTATGTTTTCTTTGCTTCCCTGGGCTTGGGGAGCACAGAAAACGTAAAATGAAAGTCAATTACTGTGGCGGCCTCCTCTCCATGTTAAGCTCTGCTCTCTGGTAGCAGTAAGCAAAAGCTCCCATTAAGGGGATTTTACTTGATTATTGCCGCCAGAGCAGAGCTTAACATGAACAGAGGAGGCTGCTTCATTTCCTAAAATGAACGCCGCCATGTCAAAACTTTGAGAGACACTATCAGGTAATTCAATAATCTGTAATGGTTCTGGGAGAGTGTGTGGGTTAATGATGCTGCATGTGGGGCATTCCTTGAGCAGTTCTTCCACTGGAGTATCTAGTTGATCGAACCATACCTTTTGTCTTAGGAGTCTTTTGGTTGACAATTCCTCTATGCCCTTTGTGAGCCAACTCCACTATTTGACAACAAAGGGTTTGTGGTATGATAATGTTGGTAACTTTCAGAAGCATTCCCTCGTCTGACCTGGACTGTTCGTCCTTCATCAGAAGTAGGCTCCTGATGTCGTTCTAGACCTCTGGGTTTGTCTCTTCCCCCAACTGTTTTGCATGTTTCCAGCATTTGGTCTTCAGGCACCCCATTATTACATGAAATGCTTGATCATTCTCCGACTCCATTGCGATCTGTAGTTTCCCTACTCTGCTGGGTGCTGTACAACAAAGTGGAGGTACTGAGCTGCTATGGATGGTTCTAGGGACGCCATCGACTCTGGGTGTCTTGACAGGAAATTGGCTGGATTGCCCTCTTTTCCCGGACGATGTATGATGTCGAAGCAGTAGCCTTGCAACCTCAGTCCCCATATTGTGATTCTGGGAGGCATCCGTGCTTGAGAGTTGCAGTAAATGTACAACAGGGCTTGGTGGTCAGTAACTATGGTGAATTGCTTGCCGTATAAAAAAAGGTGCAAGTGTTTGCATGCCCAGACTTCAGCAAGTCCTTTCTCGACCTTGGAATACGCCTGTTCCGTTTTGGAGAGGCTCCTGCTGGTTTATGATGCATGTGTCTCTTCTGTAATAAGCCGACATCCACTTGAGCCAGAATGGCTTCTAACCCCACGGGGCTGGCATCTACCATCAATTCCGTTTTCCTTGCCATGTCATAGTTTGCAATGCTGTCCGCTGATGTGATGCGTTCTCCGACATTGTGCAGACCACTGGAATGATGTTTGGTTCCTTAGTGAGGGCTCTCAGGGGTTCACTCACAGACGCAACGTCTTTAATGTGTTGGGTACAGTAATCTGCAAGTCCTAAAAAGGAACGCAGCTCTGATGTGTTGGTGGGGACGTTTCGTTGAGAGCGGCAACTTTATCGAGGTCCGGCTGCATGCCCTGTGCCGAGAAAATGTGCCCGAAGAAACAGAGGGTGCCCTTTCTGGACTAACACTTGTCCTTATTTAGGGTAAGGTGGGCCGCTTCTAAGGCCATGCATACTCTTGTCATATTGGTTCTCAGTCCCCGCCAAATACCAGGATGTCGTCACTGTGGTTCAGGCAATTAGGGATGTGCTTGATGGCGTTATGCATAGCTGCCTGAAACATCTCAGCAGCAGACGACACCTGAAACAGAGTCTTTTGTAACTGTATAGGCCTAGGTGAGTCACAAAGGTGGTAATGTATCTTGACTCTTCACTCAGTTCCAGCTAGTGATATCCCTTGTTTAAATCCAGCTTTGAGAAAACCTGCATGCTGTTTAGTAGTGTTGGGAAGCAGGGACGATTGTCCCAGGCCCCCGCCACCCCCTCCACCACCCAAGATGTTACGGATTAGTCAGAGGCATGAGAGTGTTGTTGGGGATTGGGGAGGTTATAGGGGCAGAGGGTATCTATAAGAAGTTGCATTATGGGTAGATTATTATATGTTTGAGTATAGATTGCACTGGGAGTGAAACGCCACCTTAGAAAACAGCAGCTGTTTTGAAACTGAGGCCTAGAGCCGCGCTGCAGCCAAGTGTAACGCTCACCTGGTATCCACAGGGACGTCACTCAGCCTGTTCTGACCTCCTACGACCTCGGACCCTTCCCTGGAGTCTACTTGACTGGAGAATGGGCCTGAAACACAGGATTGGTAGAGTTTAACTCCCTATTGTCTCTGTGTGCTTGAACCTCTTCTTCCCCGGGGTCCAACCCTTCCCTTTGATCCACAGCTCACCTTGTTCTCTTGTAAAGTGTGCTCTCCATCCTGCTTTCAGCACAGGGGTGCGATGATTGATGCGGGCTCGTTGCTGCCTAGTTACTTCACTGGCAAGAGTCCGACAGGTAAGTATAATGAGTCTTTTGAACAGTTCTCTAACTTCGTTCCTTTCCTTCCTTAGATGATGGCCGGCGTCTGGGGGATGGTGGCGTACTGCTGAGATGAGTAGCGCTGAAGGTGAGTGAGAGCGCGATGCGCGATGCACCCCTTTCGTATTTGTATTGAACCGAGTTCTTTTTCTGCGTCTTTTAGGTGCCGCAACGTTTTTCAGCGTGGATGCCGGTTATGAAGAAGAAATGTGGTTAGTAAGCGCGGTATGCGGCGCCTCTAGATGTTTCCACGCTAACCTGGAGCGTCTTTTCCCTCTTGCAGATGGATGAGATGTTCTGGAGACAGAGTTCCCCCAGAGCGGCTGGGATTCAGGTAAGCGTTTGAAGCTTGTACAGTCTTTAAAAATAAGCAAAGATTTGCTGAATGCTTACTAATGCCTTTTTTTCTGTTCTTTTCTCTAGGAAGCGGCGTGCCAGGATGGGAATGACACCGCCGAAGATGCCCGCAGAACAGAAGAAGCGATGAATGATGGGTAGAAGCGCCGCAAGGTAAGGCTGTCCCTAACATGTTGTTGTTCTAGCAGGAGCTGAGCGCAGAAGAAAGATGCAGGCCTACTGGAGACCGATCCGAACACGGTGAGTGTCACGCTGCAGGTGCAGAAAATGCAAAGCATGTTTCTCAGCCTGGGCGTTGCTTAAATAGTCTCTGGGTATCCCAGGTGTCTCTAGGCTGAACAACACCCAAAAGACTAGACTGCACATGCAGTTCTGGGAACCAAAATATGTGGGGGCATCCATCTTGTCCCCATCAATGCACTACAAGTCCAATCCCCAATGTTATCCTATGGGAGTGAGTGAGTCTGGTGCCACAAGCGCCAAGTCTGACTCCAAGTGGTTCTTTGGAGGGATGGAGAGGCCCTTGAGGGCCATGTAGGTGATCGTGGCCTGGCTCCAGCCTGACATCTTGGAGGGCTGGGCACATGAGGGGCAGGAATCATGACACCAAGGCATTAGGCCCGGGCCCAGAACATAGAGATAAGTGTGTGCATGCAGGGTTGGATTGCAGCATAGGCAGCAATAAGAAAGACCAAGCCAGCGGAGATTCAGAAACCTCTCATTGTCTCATACTATTAGCACTTGTATCCCAGAAGGAATGCACCCTACAAGGCCATGAGGGCACGAGAGCTCCCTGTGAAAAGTTATCCCACAGGAAGGAGGGCATGAGCCTCTGACCTTCACCAGTCAAAACCCTAAGTTATAGTGCCCAGATGCCCCCAATACCAGGACCGCAGCATTCCAGGGTACCAGCCAGCCCCAGACCACTGACCATAAAACTGTTAGATCGCCAATCTATCAAGAAGATCACAGCAGAAATGCGGGTTCACAGCATCCTGGACCCCTGTAATTTGTGCTGCGAGGTGCCAGTGGGGAAAGGTAAACTTAAAACCAGGGTGGGAAGACTGGGATGGTGCTGACATGTCTGGGATCGAGCTGGGGTTTGCAAGTTATCGTGACCTCGAAAATATCCTTTGTGCCCATGTCTGCAGTACCATGTGCAAATTAGGCCACAGAATGCAATGATTTGTGGTAGTTATTACCAATTAGGAGCTTCGCACCTGATGACGTACAGCGAAGAACCCCAACTGGAAGACGATGGACAGGAGACGCTGGGATCAAAAGCCTGGCATCCCTTATGGAGCAGCCGCTATATATATATATATATATAGGGTTGCACCAACCAGCCCCCTGGATCTGTAGCCTATGTAATTTACATCAGAAGTGTGTGCCTTTATAACTTGTTGCTTATGCTGTTTTCGTCAATGCGCTCCATGGCAGCAGAGTCCTTTGCAGGCACGTATTTGTTTTTTTTATGGAAATAAACCTTGTTCTCCTTGCAAGAGGTGGGCTGGGCCTTTATTCCGTAGTGGGTCGTATTTTTTCGGGTGTAAGCGTTGAGGGGCTTATCTACATTTTTGGTGACCTGACGTGATCCCATATTTTTCCGCAAAGACAGAGGCTTCCAGGTCGCACATCTGGACTGGAGGGGCCACGGCCACCTGTTGTGACCAGTCCCAAGAGCGCATCCCATAGTGGTGTACAGGAGCCTTTTTCACAGAATTCCTGTCTGCTATTTGGAGGGGGGTGTGGCTCCTAGGAAGGTGCATGCCGTTATTGGGACCCCCGTGACGGAGGAGCTCGGGTGAACACGCAGATGTAAGTACAACTCTTGTGGGCGACAACGGGGATTGACGTTAAGTGAGAAGTGGGAGAATGGGGACAACGGTGTGTGGGTTTGTGTGTGTGAAGAAGAGGGAGTGAAAGTGTATGGTGGATTTGTGCGTATTTGAGTTGGATAGTGTATGAAGGCCACATAGGGTGTTTTATTGTTTTTTTGTTTGTTTGTATTATTTGTAATGCGCACCTAACCTAGGGGTAGCAGGGCGCAAGAGCAACAAGAGGATTGTATAGCTTAGGTTACATGTGGCAAAATGGATGGAATCCAGCTATGGTTACAGTACTGGACACAGCTCCATCATTGAGAACAGATACAATAAATCATATTTACAGAGAGTATAATATACAAAGTTTACAAGTTGTAGCTAAGCATATAGGGTAGGTGAGAAGAGCAAGTACTTTAGTTGTCGTGTTTCTTGATCCAGTGGATAAGATTGGATCTAAATTGTATGTAAGGAAGGTCTGGCGGTAGAGCGTTCCAATGTTGTGCTGCTTTGACGGTAAAGCTACTCCCCCCGGTCATAGTGTGTTTGAATCTTGGCACCAATAGGAGGTTTGAGTTGACCTTTCTGGAGGGGCGGCAGGAAACCTGTCTGGTAAAACTCTTTGTCAGACAAAGAGGGGCAGAATGGTGGAGACATTTGTGGATCATAGAGACAGATTTAAGGAAGATCTTGTCTGTCGTGGAGAGCCAGTTGACAGATCTTGTAGTATCTGAAATGTGGGCTTTCTTCAGGAGACTAAGGGCTGCTCCTAAGGCATTATTTTTTATTTATTTTTTTTTTTGCAACAGTCTAATATGTCTCAGCGTAACACTGTGACATCAGACTTTTATTACAAACTTTTTTTTTTTTGCCTGTTCCTCCAAAAACGCTACCATTAGATCAAACCGAGGGAGAAAATACATTAAAAAAATAAAAATAAGTGCAAGGAGAACACACAGGAGCAACCGAAGCCACCGTGCAAGTGCCATCTAGCTTCAGGATTAAGGCAGCACAGACTGAGTTAATTGACCCAAGTTGAGAGAGGCGATGAAATCAACTATCGCACAGCACAGTTTCACCGAGTTGCCTGCCATTGCATGAGACCACCAATCTCGAGAATCTGGGCTCGCAGGACAAAAGTTCCCAAGATGTAGAATACGTTTTGCCTTAATTGACGTGCATTTAGTTATTAAGTGCTCAAGGGTTTCGGGCTCCTTCAAGCAAAATCGGCATGTGTCATCAGTTACTTCTTTGGAATGCCGAAGCCACAACATGGCTCTTGTGTCAATGGCGTTCAACCGTATTCGCAGGAACTGCTCACGATGGTGTCTCGACGGGCAGTTCGTCAGATAGTTACATGGAGCTCCATGCTTAAGTTCACCTATTCCAGCATCTAGTGTTGAGGCCATCTTTCTCCTTTGTTCGTTATTCTGAATCCACTTCAGAGTCTCAAACTTTTTTTTCGCAGATTGTGATCTCATTATTAGTTCGTCGATATTTAAATCGGCACCAGTTAATAACTGTGTCGAACGATGTTTCCATTCTTCAAGTAAGTAGGAGTGACCAGGTCCAGCACTCTTGGAAAAAATCTGATAAGCAGGAGAGATGGGCGATGCAATCATTTTCCGGAATGCCATTAAAGATTTGCACAAGACCGTGGTGTGTAGCGAGTTTAAAGAAAGCTCATGTCTTAGCTGAGTCATTGAAATGTATGTTGGCAGCCTCAGGACTCGCCGCCAAAAAGTGCCCTCAAGTTTCTGCCAAAAAGCTACGTCTAAGCACCATCCTGCTTCCGAGCCAAAAGTAATGGCCGGAACTACTTTTTGAGAATAAAATGTCAGTATGGGTGTAAGAGTGAATTTCCCATATAATTTGTTCAAGAGCTGTGCTTGTATGCTGAATTGAGTCATTCGAGTTATTAGGTCGGTTTTCCAGTGATGTTCACAAAGGGAATTATTAAAAGAGATTCCTAGGTATCTTATTGAGTCCACTACATCAAGCGGGTTCTTGTCAATGTTCCAAGTGAAGGCCTTTTGTCTTTTAAGGTTTGGTCTACCAATGACAACGATCTTGGTCTTGTCAGTGTTTATCTCCAGATCGTTTTTGAAGAAGTATTCGTGTAAGTTTGTCAATTGCCGTTGTAGGCCTATCTGGGTCTTGTCTAAGAGGACCACGTCATCCGCGTAAATGAGACATCCAATTTCGGTGTTATTTAGAATTGGTGGAAAACATCTCACATTTGTACGATGAGCTGGAATGTCGGCAATGAAGAGTTTGAACAGCTCAGCAGCTAGTGGGCAGCCTTGTTTCAGGCCCATGTTCGTAGGTATTTGATCAGATAAGGCGCCTTGATTGTTTAAGCGTATACTGATGGCTGTGTCAGAATGAAGCGCTTTTATTGGTTCAATCAAGTTACTTGGACAGTTCCAGTTTTCCAATTTTTGCCATAGCTTAGAGCGATTAATACAATCAAAGGCGCCACGTAGATCGATAAAGGCGACATACAGATGTGTTTTAGCCCTTATACTTTCAAGTTTTAAGATGGTCATTAGCAGCAAGTTCACTTCAACGCCGACTCCTTTTGTGAATCCTGTTTGTCGCATGTCTGGGATTTGTTCCACGACTGACCATTGAGAAAGCTGCTGACGTAGAAAAGAGGCAAACATTTTTCCAATGGTGTCCGAGAGGGCAATCGGGCGATAGTTGGAAGGATCTGCCCGATTGCCCTTCTTATGGATGGGAACTATTACAGCATCCCGCCAAGAAACAGGTATTTTTTTCGTTGAAGATATTCTAGCAAATAGGGATTCTATGAAGATAGCCCATTCTGCCTCATTGTTTTTTAACATTACATTCGTTATGAGGTCCGGACCAGCAGCGTTAGAGTTCTTCAAAGACCGAATTGCGAGTTTTATGTCTTCGGCTGAAATACGCAAGTCCCATGACGAAGAATTTTGCTTAGAGCTACTTGCAACTTCATGTTGCGGATTACTGAACATGTTTGCGTAGTGACGCATCCATTGCAGTGAATCAATTTCATTTGACGCCGTGGGCTGATGTTTGGTATTCCCAGAATTGAGGATTGCCCATATTTCCCGTGAGTTTTTCTGAACTAGTTGTTTCATTAGTAACTCAGCTTTGTCCTGCTCTATTATTATTTTCCGAGATTTTAACTAGTTACGATATAATTTACGTCTTCTATGGATTGCAGAGATAATGGAGCTCGTATCGTTGGTAATCTTCAGCAACTTCTTCAGCTTCCTCACGTCATGTCGCATCGTTTATTTGGCTTGCGTCAGAATTGACGATGATATATGTTTGTGTTTATGCCCCATGGTAGAATTTGCCACTCGAACAGTTACAAAATCGGAGAGCAAGGGGAGATAATCGACCGCTGTTGCTTCTTCATTGCTGAAGTTTTGGCTGATCTTTAGAATTTTTGCTTGGTCGATCCTTAGACGGTTGCCACCTGCATTCACTAAGATAGGAATGTCGTAGCATCGATTTTTTGTTGGCCATTCCACCGGACAGGTGAGCCGCATAAGATTGTGGTCACTATTGGTCATGGGTATGATTGTTAATGACAGTTCTTTTTCAAACAGGTTTTGCGATACCGAGAAATAATCAATGATGAATGAGCCTTATTGTTTGACCACGTTTGCTGTGGAGGGCGGTCGCCTGTCACATGCCCGTTGACCATTTGGCAATTCCTCATGTGGAGTGCTTGACTCCATTGACGACCCCGAGACGCTATTTCTTTAGCAGGAGCTGGCTTGTAACTCTGGGTTGCTTCGTCGTACTTGAACCAATTGTAGTTCAAGTCTCCTGCACAAATTATTGAGAGATTCTTATACTTCAATATAACGTCATCAAGGATGTCAATTATAGACTCAATAAAGGATTTCGTAGTGATTTTCCCCGGGTTCCAGTACCCATT
The DNA here is from genome assembly GCF_040938575.1 of Ambystoma mexicanum. NCBI lineage: Eukaryota > Metazoa > Chordata > Amphibia > Caudata > Ambystomatidae > Ambystoma > Ambystoma mexicanum. The sequence goes on along the minus strand of NC_090922.1, from coordinate 1,088,083,933 downwards.
TAAAATGAGCAAATGCTTCCTCGCGCCTATATTTGGATGATTTGAATATAGTAAGGCGCTTTGTACAAACGGATTGGGAATGTATACATCCTTGAGCTGCCACCATGTATTAATCCTAATCATCATTAGAAGGCCAGATGAAGGACGCCCTGTTTTGTTTTTGATTGCAGGATTTAATAAGATTATAAACCCATCTCTGGTTGGAGGCACACTTCGCCATGTCTCTTGCAGAAATATGACAAAAGCTTTTCCCACATCCACATCAAAATGATTAAATAAATGGGAGAACCCTCTGGTGGTTCCAAGAGATGAAATCACGCGGACATTCGTTTCCGGGAATTAATGGCTAATACCTGTCTGATTTGCCATTTCTCGTATTGCTTTTACTAGTCTGATCAGTATGCGATCTTTGGCAGTCGGTAATGTGGTCAGTCTGCCGTGGGTCCGATCGTCTTTGGTCCTTTTGATTGAGATTGGCCTGTTCTGGACTAGACTTTAGATTGGCATGACTGGTGCTTGTTGGTTCGAGAGAAATATCGAATCCATAGCTCAGTAAGGCGTCCACAGCGTTCATGATGGTGTTGCGGACTAAGGCAGACGAGATATGCAAAAGAACTTGATCGCAGCTTTGTTCAGTTGCATACTCCACGATTTTTATGTCGTCAGATGTAATTGTTCGTAGTGATGGAATCCAGGCGAATAGTTTCATCACATTACGCCGATTTAAGTTCAAGTCATCCTCATCTTGATGAAAATATTGCAATCGTAATTTGCAAATTGGAAAATTGGTTCGAGAACTCAATGATGTGGAAGCCTTTGAGATGTAGCGCGCAGACTTATTTCCTTGAGAGCTGGTATATTTTGGATTCAGGCGAGATGACTTTTGTACCTTGTTTTGCTCAGACGTCTTTGACTTGTTATCAAATTTCGCGTTGCTGCTTGATGCTGACACTCTATTCAAGTAACGCACCACTTGTGGAACTTCCAAAGCCTCGCCAAGATTGGCGGTGTGTTGAACATCCGACGTGTCGTCAGAATATGTGGATAGATCGCAAATATCGATCATGGATTTAGAGATATTCCCTGCAGAGCTTTCAGGATCGGAGTCCATTCTTTGACGTTTACTGGAGTGGACTTCCGATGGCCCTACAGCGTGTGTTGATCTAACTTGATCTTTTGCGGTGTTAGCCACAGCCTGTTTAGTTGTATCAGCACGCTTAAAAAGGCCTGGGTTCGTATCTATAGGTAGATTGCGAATCAGGTTTCGTGTATTAAGAGACGGTACACCTTTCCGGGTTGCCTGCCTCGATTTTCTTGGTCGTGTTTGTATCGATGGCCCCTTTAAAAAGCTTTCAGTAGTTATTGGTTGGGCTTCTTGTTGTTTTGACGGTCCTTGAAAGATACCAAATGACACTGTTGGCATCGTGTCAATGTGTATCACTGGTGAATCAAGCTTTGATTGGCACCTATGTTGAACGGTCGCTGCAGCATTGCCAGTTAAATCAGACTTGTGCTTGCTTGGAACTGATTCTTGATTCATTTGAGACACTATTGCGGGGATAGCCTTGGGTATTAAGTTGGCTATAGAGCTGGGAGATGGCCGATCTTTTAATTTGTTAGAGCCTTGGCTCGAGGACTCTGATGAAGAAATTGAACTTGCATTAGCTGTGCTTACTGATGATAGTCCAGTTGTTTGGATGTCCACTCTGGATATTAACTCAGCAGTAGAGTGCCGCATCCACTTCACTGCCTCAAGTAGACCTTCTGCAAGAGAGTCGTTTTGGCAATGATGGCGTGCGGCGAGGTCGCTTAAGCGCTCTTGCCAGCACAAGGTTCGCTCAGCTTCCTGGGTGAGCTGGCTTTGTAGAAAGTTTGTAACTGAGTTGAAGCTATCCATCTTTTCTTTTAGAGAAATGATGAGTGAAGACTGGTCTTTATGGGCCTCGTGGAGTGATTCGTACATCTTCAAGAAGGGCAGAAGTGCAGCTGACGAGGCGGCCAAGACGTTATTGTAAATCTGCATGGCAGCTGCCGACGAGAGGCTAGGCTTAGACTCAGCACAAGTTTTATCGGCCGTATTTGAATGGGAACTATTTACTGAATCAGACTGGGGATCAGATGTTAAAGATGAATCTCCATTTACATTCATAACGGCACCCTTTGGGTCATGTGGTGGATTTAAAATCGTTCTCCTGTGTCTCGAAGAAAGCAGTGGCGACATCCTGTGCTGCTGGATGCAAGAATTGTGTGACCGACGACTTAGAGCATGGATTTCTCTAGCATCAAAGCTACTGCGGCTGTGTACTAAGTTTCCACAGTGTGGGGCGAACCCCGACGAAAAGTCAATTTGCGCATCACAAGAAGGTTTTAACAGCACGTTACTTAACTTGTGGGCCTGGTCGTGCAAAGTCTCCTGGACTCGTTGGATCTGGCCAGCGGACGGGAAACTACACGTTCGCAACGTGGCATCGTCTGTCTCAAGAAGTTGAGCCCGCGAGCGAACGAATGAAGCACAAGGGAGTGTTTTTTTGAGAGATTTTACTTCAGTTTCTCGACAGAGGGAGGCTCTTTGTCCTGTATTTTTAGGGTCAATGTGATCCTTATTATTCGAATTGATTACTGTGGTGCCGCCGGCCAGAATGGTGTCGTCATGATCGTTGACGCGAGTAGCAGGTTCTTTCAAAAGTTTTGAAGATGGTGCGTCCAAATCGGTTTGTGATAAGGTGCCCTCCTCGTCTTGCGAAGCTTCCATGAGCTCAGCGTCAGTCAAATCGAAAGCTGTAAAAAACTCATCTCCTTTATCGGAGTGAATTTGAGTGACAACGGCTGGTGACACAACATTTCGTTGAAGGAAGGGCAGATCAAGTAAGGATAGTAAAGGTCTTTGTGGGAGGAAAGCGTCTTCTTTGTTTACATCCATGATTGCAATTGGGTTTTCGACCTCGTTTACTTGGTCAGGCTCGGTCACGCCTGTGGCCACAAAATCTGTTTCCGAGCTCGATGGTCTCATTTCAGTGAGGCACTCATCGACAACAGTTACAGTTTCATTTAGGTCAACGTGTCCAGATGATAGTAGGCAAGTTGTACTATCGGAGTTGTCGAGAGAGATGGTCACGCTCAAATGGGCCTGCAATTTCTGCCCCGTTCTCAACAATAGAGGTGTCTGTACTGGCAGGAAATAGGTCAGTTGATAAGCATTCAAAAAGCTTATTCTTAGATACAGGTGAAGGACTATCGCGGTGACAGGATGCCGTTTGTGCTGAATGTAAGTCCAAGCAGTTCTCAGGCACTCGTTTCCGTGGCATTGTGCTTACCTTCGAGGACTCGAGCGACGAGTCGGCTTTCAGGGTGGTCCATGGATTTTGCATCCGACGTTGTTGGATTGTCTTTCGTCGGGTGAGGGGGCCAGTGCCTGGAACCGCCAGGCCTGATTGCGCCGTCATTGCGATCGCTAGGAGCCTCACAGCCTTGACCAGCCGTAGACTGACTCCGCGCTTGGGGTAAGTTTAAATAGAATAAGCCCACCGGCCCACCGGCACCAGCACCAGCAGGTTTAAAAGCACAGCGCGGGAAGACTCCAACAATGTCCAATGCCCAATGTCCAACAATGTTGCTGCAGCTCCTCTCAAAAAAAAAAAAAAAAAAAAAGGATAGTCCACTGACTCTACGCTTGACTCATATGTGAATTACCACGGGACCCCTCGCCCACACCTCACACCTTGCCTCTCGCCTCTCACCTCTCACAGGCATAGCGTAGCAGTGTGAGGCTCCGGCAGGCATTGTTTAGAGCTGCTGCTGGTAAGGGGGCACAGGAGCAACAACTCCGGCACACGCCACAAAGCCCAGCCGCCCTGCAGCTTCAGCTCTATCGGCTCCTCCTGCTCCTGCAGCTCGCCGCCTTGCCTCTGCCTCACCTCCGCTCAGTACGGTGCGATGCTGGTGCGATGCTGACTTCCTGATTAGAGGAAAGGACCTAAGACTGTCAAGGCATTATTTTGCAAGATTTGAATCTTGTTTATGATGTATTTGTTGCATTGTGATATGAGAAGAGAAATAGAGAAGTTGGATCCTTTCCGAGATAGGAAAGAAGAGCACCATATTTTTTATTGTGACAATATAAGACAAAAGTAAAGGCTCTGTATAATTAGAGAGCTCAGATTCCTGTGCCATTTATATATCCGGTGGGGGAATAAGATAAAGTAGTGGTTGTTATTTTAGTTTATTGTTTTTGTTTGTCGTTTTAGTGTATTAAATCTTTATTATGTAGCAGGCAGTGCGAAGGGACAGCCTGTGGAAGAAGTAGTGTGGGTGTTAAGAGTGCGAGGAGCGCGAGGGTGTGTGGGTGTTGGGAGTGTGAGCAGTTGGTGACTGAGGGACAAGAACAAAGGACTGGTCCGCTCTGTGTATGGCCCGCCTGCGCTCGCCCAGGCCGTGGAGTGGTGCGGCTCATGATGCCGGTCCGTGACCGAACAATCTGTGATCAGGACAGCCCCCATTAATACTGGAGCAATCAGGGACATGCTGAAGCGATGCCTGCTTGAATACACACTGTCACCCATGTCCGATGACAGACAGCAGGGCTTGAGTGTCCACGAGCAGACCCCGGCGTGTCTACGACCGCTTACTGGCGGAGGGCTACAGTCTGCGGGGCACTAGTGCTTCAACTGCTGGAAACGTGAAAGACATACTACGTGGCTGGGAGCATAGAGCGCAGGACCGGGAGGCTGATGAGCGAATAAATATTACCCAGGCCTTGGGTGCCGCCCCGATGTGACGCTTCATGCGTAGGGGCGGCCATGGATGCAAGCTGACAAGCCATATACAGGGACTTGCAACCCTGAGCGGAGGTGGCAGTGCCAGTGCACCTGGGGCGACAGACTTTATTTCACCCCTGCAACCTGCATCAACAGATCCAGAGACAAGAAAGGACACAAAGCGCTGTGGATGTCATCTACTGGGGTGGCCACGGGTTGTGCTCCGAGTGGGCTGGGCTGTGGATCGCCCTAGAGAACCTTGGGTGCAGTACGCTGATCCACGACCAGCGACGCAAGGGCTGCATAGTCAGGGACTGATCACTGAATCCTTTCCTAGCAACACATTAAACCGGGCCTGGGGTGACCGCTCTACTCCGCAATACGTGTTGATACGCTGCAATACGCAGAGCTGCTGAGGCATGGCCCGGGATTCATTAAGACTTGGCACGTGGACTGTTCACCTACCCACTCACCCAACAAACTGCAGGTCCGGGGCTGAGATGGACAGGCACCAAGGGAGATCCTGAACAGAACTGTGCGCTAGGTGCAAGCAAACTAACCAGCCCTGGCAAATACACCCAACAAAATCGGAGTGGGAAGACCAGTAGTGAAAGTATACTCCAACAACGCTGGGTGCTGCCTCAGGCTGTGTGATTGTCGCCCGAGAGCCTGCACTGGGAACATGCAGCAACATAGACTACATTAGAATTCTCCATTGGGGCCATACTGGGAAAATATCACAGGGACACATTGAACGTGTCGACGGCCACTCCTCGAACGAATTGCCGGGCAACTGGCACCCAGGCTGTGATCCTGAAACTAAACACTGAGAGGACCCATAGTGGGGAGCGACACTGGAACTGCGATCATAGTGCTACATAAAAGCCCAGATAAAGGGTACCCGACCTGGTGCAGTGTCTTACGACTGGGCTCTCAGGCAATCTACAGAACCTAGATCATCCATAGTTTCCTTGGTGACTGCGCATGCATTGTGGACCGTCGGGATGATGCGGGAAGCAGACCAAACCCGCCATTCGACATAGAAAGGTTGACTAATACTGATATACGCGGCATGATCCTGGTAAACTTGAGTCTTACATCGGTACTTATGGTCTCAGAGTTGCCCACCGCGACAACCTAGATACAACTAGGCTGACTTTTCACTGATGGTACTCTAAATAGCTCCTGAATAACCGAGGAATAAAACAGTACATTACTTGGCAGTCCAAGGCAACGATGCTGGAGGCAAAGTGTGGCAGCTTTCCCCTAACCGCTTGCAAGACAGGCATCCAGCGAGGGACAGTATGACGAAGGGAGCCGGATCCAAAAAGAAAGGCCCAATGGATACATACACTAGCACCCCGGCTAAGGTCTCGAATCCAGCCTACTGCGACCAATATCACTAGAGACAACCACCACCTTGCTGCAATGTAAAATGGCTTTATGGCAATGAACGAGAAACTAGACAACATAGTTGTAACGCTCACCTGATTCCCGCAGAGGCGCCGGTCTTGACTGGGTGAATGCCGTATCCTCAAAGGTGATGTGTAACACACGGTTGGCTCTTTGGGCTGGACCTCTGTGCACTGTATGTCTGACTCGAAGAGTAATATGTCTGCAGATAGAAAATATGGGATTAATGAACTGGGGTTATTGGGTGCCTTTCTCTTCTCCTGTAGAACCCCAAAGGTTAACACCCTCACCTTAGGTAAGTGAACGCCGAGCTCTCCATCTGCCTCGGGGCAGGGTGCCGTAACCAGTTTCTTCACTGGATAAGGGTGCAGGCCTCTTGACCTCAGAGGACTGCTGTCCATCGTTAACTGCACGAACGGTAAGTTCTGGGCACTTCAAATGTCTTAAAAGTCTTTTGTAATGATATCTCTTGTTTTGCAGGGTTCCGGCGATGGCGGATGGCGGGCTGATGAGAGTTGAGGATCGAACCCGCGTGAGGAATAGAAGCGCCTGGAAGCACGTAAGTAAGCGCTTGTAGCCTGCTTCACGATGCGCACTAACTGTCCCTTTTATCTGGCAGGTACAAGTTCGGAGCTTTAGAGAAGCTGAAGGGTGCTGGAATACCCACTGGATTCGGCGTGGGAAGGAGTAATGGCACGTGAGTAATAAAGTTGCCCAATGTCTTTAAACGCACCTTCTTTTGTCTTTCAGATGCGGGATGCAGCGCCGAAGGCCTCCGGAGCGTGCGAAGAGCTGGTAAGCTTTTGTCTTTCAGATGCCGGAATGCAGTGCGAAGACCTCCGGAGCATGCGAAGAGTAGGTAAGCCTTTGTCTTTCAGATGCCGGAATGCAGCGCGAGGCGTTGGTGACAGCCGATGGACCAGGTAAGAGATGCGCTGCCACTGAAGACCGTAGTGCTAACCTGTTCTTTCTTTGTCTTTACAGGTGCTGCTGAAGACTGGATTCCAGGATGGTAAGCCTTTGTTCCCTTAGGCCCAGGATCAGAAGCAGAAGACACAATGAGCGTTCTGCTGCAGAGAATGCAGAATAACGCAAAGCAAGATTCATCCATCGGGTGTGGTTTAAATAGCCTCCTGTAGTGCTTAGGTGTCTCCTTCCACAGCCACGCCTAGGTAAGAAAAGAGTTCCTGCTTTCCAGAAGAGTTCCAGTGTTCTGAACCTAGGGAGTGGCTCCTGCCCCACCCAACAGGAAAAGTAGTCCCAAACAGAAGAGGATCAGGGGTTCAACTGGCAGGTAAGTAAGCAGCATGGTCTGCTGCAGGTAAATCCACCCAAGCATTATGAGCCCGGCGCTTCCAGCGCTGGGACTGGGCATCTTTATGAGCCTGGTGCCACTGGCGCCAGGACAGGGTCCAAAAGGTCCCAATTGGGACTGGCTGGCACTCGGAACCGGGGCTATGGGTCTGCTTCCAAGGGAGTCGGGCAAGTCCTGATCTTTTGGAAGCAGAGATCATGACAATAGTCTCCACCATTGGGTCTCTGAAGTCTAGACTTGATAAGGAAGGGGCATTGCATTACGGAAGTCAAAACAAGAGTGATCGAAACCAAAGACAAAGTCATGAAGCACGATCGCGTCATAGCCCACCTACAGCAAGAGTTCAGCAGAGTCCGAAATAAATGCGACGGCCTTCAATAACGGTCTCGTCGGAACATCATCAGCATAGTCGGGATCCTGGAGGCAGCCTGCAAAGGACCGATGGAACAATTTGTCGAGAACCTATTAAAAACATCATTCGATTTTTCCAGATTCTCACAACACTTCTTAGTGGAAAAGGCACACCGGGTTTTGGCGCCTGTCCCCAAGCCTGCACCCCTGCCCCCTCGCACTACCCTGGCTTAACTGATTTATTACCGGGACGGGAATCTAATCCAACGCATGGCAAGGGAAAAAGGGGCACTGCGGTACAAATCCTCAGATATACATATATATCCCGACTTTGCCACGAATGTACTATCCAAACGCAAGTCATACAAACCAGTTAAAAAACTGCTACGAATACGTCAAGTACAATATGCGCTGTTATACCCGGCAAAGCTGCGCATACAGCATGGAGGAGTGGGCCCATTTCTTTGAAGATCCCGATGAGGCAACAGCGTACATTGAAACCAAGATATCCATACCACTACCCAGAAGAGATTGCGATGGCGGGGGTGGCTCACCCGCAGGCAAAAATTATCCGAATGTAATGGACAACATCCGACTCCATCTGGTGGGTTATGTCCATGCAGTGACTTGGCTATGGGCACAGGTAATACAAGTCATGGGGCTGGCGGCAGGAAAGCGGCCATCAGAACAGCTCCACAGACAGCAAACAGTGCACCCCAAGAGTGTTCAATATATTACTTTGTATTGAGGGTTTCATCGTCAAGTTGGGGGTGATGTGGGCGGGGGAAAGGATGAGGATGATTGCAATTGCAAATGTTCAGACCTTATAGGTTCATTGCTCAAAGTCGGTATGTTTGTTTTGGAAGAACAGTGCAGAGTGCTCCTAGAGTACAATGTTCGGGCACATATTGAGGCTCGCCTGGCGCAGCTGAGCTTCAACTATGCACACACCAGACATGTCAGGTACTGATATTACATTTATGACATGGAACGTCCTTGGGCTCAACCACCCTATTAATGCACGAAGGGTTCCTGCATATATGAATAGGCAAGCACCCAAAGTGGTGAAGTTACAGGAGAGGGCCCATAAAGGACTCATTCGCTAAGGCATGGGGTCCACAATGCTGCTACACCAAATACTCGTCACAGTCGGGGGTGGGGGTGTTGATGCTAATACATAGATCAATTCCATTCCAAGAGACCAAGCGGAGCATTGACCCGCAGGGAAGATACGTCATAGTATGGGGTGAATTGGCAGGCATCACCTCAACCCTGGTAAATACTTATGGCCGTAACCTGGATGACCCTCAGTTCTACGGCCAGATATTAGATGTCCTGCTGAGGAACCCCCATTCACATATCATCTGGGGGGCATGGGGAGGGACTTCAACTTGATATTAGACAGTGTCATGGACTGAGCCAGGACTACACAGCGGGACCTGGGCAACGCGAGCCGAATGCTGTTAAACGTAATCGGGCATCTTGACTAAACAGATGCAAGGCAAGAGTTAAACCCAACCACACGTGAATACACATATTACTCAACAGTTCACAATGCACATTTCGAGAATAGATTACTGGTTAACACCCACCTCATTTGTATCACAAGTGGAAGGGTGTAGGATACTTCCCCGCACTTTTTCAGATCATTCCCCCATCGTCTTGACACTGAAGTGGAGCAGACACTCCTCCCCACGTCCACTCTGGCGTATGCCCCCTTCATGCCCGACAGACCGAAATTTCTGCGAGACGTTGCACACTGAGTCGATTGAATTTTTCCAAAGGAATGACGGGACTGTAGAGCAACACAGCACGATCTGGGAGGCCTACAAAGTATGGGTAAGGGGTGAGATCATCTCCATGGATTCTGGGGCATTGAGGGAAACTAGACGGGACATGGGAAGGCTGGAAACTGACCTAAAAAAACTGAACAGAAACGTGCCCTTCTCGGCTGCATTAAGGGGAACCTCATGAAGTTTAGGGAACTTGCCGACAGGGAGGCTCAACTGCTCTATTACCCTGCACGGGCAAGAAGATACGGGGAGGCAGATAGACCAGGACGCGGTCAAGAGTGAGACCGGGAGCCGACATTACTGGAATTCTAAATGCTACCGGCACTACCCTGAATGCTCCTGAAGCGGTAAGCAATGAATTCCACAGGGTTTATGAAACCTTATATTCCAAGTCAGACGACTGCTCACCCGCAGAACTTGAGGCATACTTAAATGAGATACCGCTTGCGGCGCTCTCTGTGGAGGCCCGCTTGGCCATTAACCAACCGCTATCCACTAATAGTTTACAGGAATGTACGGGTGTCCCTTCCACTCCGTCACTCCCAAAATACTTATTTGGAGATATTGGAAAGATTGCAGTTAAATTCAGGCGACTCTTTAACCTTGGATGCTTGGTAGCCGAAAAATGCATACTGCTTAAATGGAAATCTGGAACAGCTCCGGACATTGAACTGTGGGACAAAGAAATTACATATGTCAATGAGCGCGAAGAGGTTTATATTATTTCACTTATAACACCGACATAGGCCTAAGGACATATGGGGGCCTTTCGTGCATATTCAAGTAAATGCAGAACTGTACAATTACAACCGTACACAGAGTAAATGTATTCCGATATATGCGATTCGTAAAATGTCTGCATATGCAGGGACCATAACCCAAGAATGATGTAAGCACAGCAATGTTATTGATCACTGTCTTTGAGGATGTATGTTCTGCACTGCGCTCAATAAAGTTTTTTTAAAAAAAGAAAAGGAGAAGAGTGGCGAGCGAGGAGCAGGTAGTGTAGGTTATGGGACAGTGAGGCCATACAGAGATACAAACAGAGTTGCAGGAGGAAGAGTGGTAGACGATCAATGAATTGGAGGATGAGGAGGAGGCGCTGACAATTACCCCAAGGGTAGAGAGCTTGTGGGGTCCGCAGTTGAGGAACAGATTTGGGCAGGGAGCAGTGGCCAGGAAAAAAGGGAAGTGACAGCAGGAAGGCAAGACGCGGATAGCCACACAGTTGCCATTATTGCATAAAGGGCCCGGGAGGGCGCAATACGTATCCTGAGCTCGGATGGATAAAAACAACTTGATTAAAGCGCTCCTGGCCCCTCACTGCGGGGGCTGGGCAATGGATATATGCTTATGAAAAACAAACAGCTGGAATACCTTTAGCAGTGGGAGACATAAAAAGCTTGCCTGTAGCAATCGTAGGAGATCAGGCTGGGGACGTTTGGGTTAAGGCTGGATACCCTGGAGTACAAATGGATGACGATACATGACGGGGCACATTTCAATAACATCGGAGCACAGGTGTGGGTCGCACTGCAGCGGGCGTATCCAGACACACCGGATTTGCAGTCCATAATGCAGTATACGATGGGGGATGATGGAGACCCCACTCAGTACATTATGAAAGAACAGGAGATGTGGAGAGCTGAAACGGGAGAACAGTGGGACCGATCAGTTCCACTTTTTTATTTCGTTATTAAAAGGGGACTGCCCACGGAAGTGTATTGAAGCAAAAGGGTGGGCTGAAAGGTATAGGACGATTTTACCAACAAAAAAATGGTCGCAATGACCAAAAGTTCTAAACATGCTACCACCAAAGGTTCGAACACCAAAAGTTCGAACCTTCGGTTGTAGCATTGTAAAAATAAAAATAAAACCAGGGCTGAGGGGGTGTCCCCCGGAACGCCCCGCTCACTATACTTCATGGTACAGTGAGCGGGGGACACCCCCACAGCCTTCCGTTTAAAAAAAAAAAAAGAAATCTGGGGGCTGCGGGGGTGTCCCCCCGCATCGACCCGCTCACTATACTTTATGGTATAGGTATAGTGAGCAGGGGCTTTGGGAAACACCCCGCAGCCTTCCGTTAAAAAAAAAAAAAAACTTAAGGAAAAGGACCCTGTGGCGCCGGTTCCCGATCACGGAAGTGAAAGGGAACTGGCGCTGCAGGAACCCAGCGTGAAGATGAAGGTAAGTGGGGTTTGTTTATGTTGGGGGTGTGGGAGGGGGTGTGCTGAGGGTGTGGGGGGGTGCTATGGGTGTGTTGTGTGTGGTTGTGAGTATATATGTGTGTTCACATGAGAAAGGTGCAAACTTTTGGTAGTTCGCACCTTTCTCATGCGAACGTTTCGGCCGCGGTAGTTTCAACCGCGGGCAAATCACTTAGAACCGGGCTGAAATACAGACTATAATTATACATCAATGTAAACTAATAAAGGAGAGATAAAAGGCACAAAGACTGCAGGCTGAGGAAGCAAAACTGGTACAGCAGAAAATTGCCAAAATTGCATTTGATGGGGCTGTAGCAGTAGTGGCACAAACAGAGTCAGCAGAGCAGGCAGCAGTATGAATGAACGCAGGAATAGGGGCGTTCTGGGAAGGCGAAGGACAAGGGCAACGGAGCAGTGGACCTCAGACAGTATTCTGAATGGTATCCCCTTCATGCATGCTTTCCAAAGAAAAGCTTATCTCAAAAATTCATCCTTCCTAAGTGAAGGGCGGTCCTCAGTGGATTCATCCTTACGGCACATGTCGGGTCATTCATTCCTTCCTGCATGCTGCAACCATATTTTCACTGTACACAGCTAATTTACTGTAACAGTGACTACTATGACAGGGTCAGGGTCTTCAGCAGCCCTTCAAGGGGGAACAAGAAGCTCTCCAGACTTGGGGAGTAGGGGGCCTGCCAGGGCGTACGTCAGAGCCAGTACTAACCTAGAGGTGGAGTGAGGGAGTTGGGATGGCCCCAGTCCCCAAGCCCCGTTAATTGGTCTTGACTGACAAAACCGGTACTACTTTCAATCGCCCAATGCAATGCACCCTCAAATCTGGACCAAGGTCCCCTTTATTTCAAAACTACCTGAATCATAACGCGATTCCACACTGAGTGAACCCAGCAGACAGCTGTAGAAAATGGATGACCCACACAGATTCTGAGACTCCGACACCTGTCCTAGAAGAGAGGCTTTACTCACTGCAGTCTACATGGAGCAAAACTCTGACACGACATCCAGGCGGCAAAGCCAGAGACTAATCAAACAATGTGTTACAAAAGCGATGAGGACTTAGAGGGTTTTTTGTAGTATTGCACTACAATAACACAAGACCAGGGGAAAAAGACAGATTTAGAAAACGGTGTTCGGGTGAGGTGATGAGGTGGACCGGGAGGAGGACAGAAGGTGTAGCTGTGTGCTGAAGCATATGTGGAGGAGTTGGATAGGAGTGCAGGTGAGGTATTGTGTGAGAGAGAGATAGAGTGATACCCAGTGGAGAGAGTGAAGCTGTGATTGTGAGAGTGAGTGGTAGTAGAGTGGGGTGTAAGAGGTAGACGAGGGGTAGAGGGAGAGTGTGGAGGGTGAGAGGTATGAATTTAACAAGAGACTGGTATAGAAGGGTAGGGAGAGTTGTAGAGGAAAAAGGTTGCACAGCGGGGAGAGTGATTGTGGAGGAGCGAAGTATTACGTGAGATCGGGGAAAGAGGAGTAAAGAGGTGGGATGAGAGGAAGGGAGAATAGAAGGATGGGAGAGAAGGAGGGGGAAGAATGGAGTGACTAGGTAGGGAAAGGAGAAGGGGGAGAGCAGGAGGGATTAAGAGGAAGTAGGAGGGGAAAGGACATAAAAGACCAGGGAGAGGAGGAGAGAAAGCGAGTGAGAGGTAGAGAGAACCGGAAAGTGTTTGAAGAAACAGGCACCATCTCAAGAACAGACCATCAATTGGGGGAACAGTAGACTAGGAAATCCCAGAGGGAGTAGGATAGATGAGGCTATGGCCTTTAGGCCCTCCCATGGTAGAGAGGCTGCCTTCGACATTAGGGGTTAGAGATTTTTTGTGTTCACGCTGACATTGGCTAACAACGCAACCTGGGTTAGGGTGGAGGGAGCCCACAGGAGATTGAGAGGCCAGCCAGGACCCTCCTAGTCGAATTATCCTAGTCTCAAAATCCTGCAAACAAAAATAGTAAAGATTGGATAATAAAAAAAGAACAGAACTATCTATTAGACATGTTAGTTTCTTAAGACCCTCTGTGACACCCAGACAGTCATTTTGCAAAGTAATGCTGCATACCCGTTTCGACATTGAAATCTTAAATGTACATCTGGCAATATTGGTCCCTCCCAACATTGCAACAGTGGTTGCTCCCCTGCCTTTGATTTCCTCGCACATACTACAGAATCAAAACTACATAAAATATGTAATGAGCAGTCACGTGTAGTCAAACAGAGGCATTTCCGTGCTACAGCGCACTTACCCTCATAATTGCGATGTCCGTCGGGGCAGAGATACGGATATTAAAATTTCTTTCTCCAAATACAGAACGCTGTGCAGAAAGGTTCACAAATCCCTCCTGAAGTACCAAGAAAAAGGCCAAATTATCTTCCTTTTTGCTTCATAAATGTTGCAAACTGACACTTCTGGAGGGGGTTAAGGCAAAATAAAGTGAACCCAGATGCATGCAAGTGATTTGTGAGTATTCCCATCCCTCCGAGCATGAAGTCAACATTGTCTAGACAGAGTCATAAACAGGTCCATGAGGCGCATCACTGTGTCCCCGATAGCACCCAGTGCATTCAGCCAAGGGCGAACATGTCGATTGGCTGCCTCCCCACAGTGACCATGATTAATCGGAATATGTTTTCACCCATGCAACGTTACAACTAGCATTACCTGACAGCAACTTGAATGATTAAAACATCAGATTTAAAAAAACACTGTGGGAGAAATGCATTTATCAAGGTCATGCGCTGGAGCAATTTCAAATCCTGGGATTATTTGCTCAAAATGGAGGCTTCCCAGATCCTGTCCTGCACGCCCTAGAACTCTTGGAAAAGAAGCACAAACATTGTATTCGTCTATGCCTGCAACTAGGAAACCCCACCCTTGCCAAGGAACAACCCCCTGCAGCACATCACAAATGGATGTGGACGCCTTGCCGTTTGATTTTTCTTTGGTCATATCCAAGGACAACATGCTAACATTTTAATTAATAAAGTTCAAAATAGTGTATGCATTTAGGCTCAAAGCATTTACTTTACTAGCTCCTTCAATCGCATGGAAAATCACGTCCCAGCTCTCTTCATGAAAAGCAACGATCAGTCGGAGGCTCACCAAAAGAGAATTTGCGTATTTTAAAAAGTCTGTACACATCCAAATACCAGATGTGGCCTTTAAGATAAAGTATTCCTTATTCAAATAGGTTAGAGAAAAAAAACGGACATTCTGCCACTCCCTATTGGCTCTTAGGATTCATAAATAACAGAGTAACATTCAGGAACATAAAGATCTCCGGACCTTGCCATCCTTTCCTGCTTTTATCTGGCTTTGAGAAAGTGCTCCAGGCTTGCTAATGGGAACCTTTGATGCTGACGGCGGAGCTAGGGGTTTAGATGACGGGTGAGGGACAGAAACCCTGTTTCCGGTAATGTGCGCTTTGTTTAGTGAGCAACTTCCCTGCTGGCCTTCAGACTTGACGACTTTAAGCAGCTCTATTTTCGTGTCAGGAGTTCCTTGAGCCAAGCCAAAATCTACCAAAGCGTACCTGAAAAGATAAAGGCATACAACTTACTCTCACCTTCATTTTCAGCATGGTATTCAATATAATCAGGGGTTAAAATGTACAAATAAAGTAGTAGAACGCATCCCTCTGCCCACCCACCGAGCCCATGCCCACGCTCCCTCCAAACCAAAAGAAACCCCATTCCAACCCCAACACTGTTTTACAACTGTACTATCAAAGCCGAAAGAAACAGTGAAAACATGCATCGTAAAACGACCATTACTTTCAGCCTTTGTCACCCCCCCACAGCATGCAGCTTTATTCACTCCCCTTTTCTAACCATTCACACCTTTTCAGTGACATGCCAAGGACTTTAGCCACCACCCGTCCTCCCAAACAACCATCACCTGCACACAAAGCTGTTCCTGCAGTAATTTCACCTTATTCATGCTTAAATGCGTGAGATAAGCACTGATCACAGAGGTGCAGGGCTATGTGGTTGCACAATGTGGGGTTATGTACCCGTTCCACGGGCATCACTGGGGGCTAAGAGCCCGGGACCTGAGGTAACAGCCTGAGCGTAGCGAGGGCAGGTAAAGTGGACCTCTGGCCATTACCCCTCGGTGATGCCCATGGTACGGGTACATGGGGCTAATTTACAGTATTTTCGCTCTGAACGGCCCGCCTCGCGGCGTGCCTTGCACGGAACGCAAAGACTGTTCCAAGATGGCCGTCATAGAACGGGAATGTACGGAGCTCCTCCTCCCTTTCCATAATGGCCATCGGGAGCCAAGCATAAGGTAAGGGTAGGGGGATGTAAATAAAAAAATTAATAAGGGGACGGAGGGTGGAGAGGAAGATGGTGAAAGAGGGAGCCAGCCGTCGGGCGGCATTGAACGCAGGCTTTCACCGCCGGTTCAAGCCGGTGTTCCTAGCCACCCGATTGTCTGGCTCCCCCTGCCAGAGTGCTAATAGACATTATGTCCAAAGGAGGCTATTCAAATCAACAAAAGGATTCCAGCTCCTGCAAGATAGCCCAGCAAGATATGACACTGGAGCATTTCCAGCAGGTCCTAAGTTGAAATCCCCAATAAGTGAAGCCAAAAAATCAAAGTTCCCTTCCCTACCACCTAGAAACAGCCCTCCGTGTAAGAATACAAAGGGGATGATGGTGGATTTTCATAGAAACGGTAATATTGCACCCTTTAGTTGTCGACCGCTGAATATAATGGGGTAAAATCTCAAGCACCGAGGGCGGGGTGAGCAACCAATCAGGTTGCTCTGATCATGGGCTGAATCTTCTGATTCAAGCCTGTGTTTCGAACAAGGTGATGGCTGCTTCCTTCATCCCGCCATCTTCCATCCACCCTTCCTGTTTTAATCCCCCTCCCCCACTTAACTGATTTCTGCAGCGGTGGCGCCTATCGCAGCTGCCGCCTCCTGTTGTCCCCACTGTCCGCTCTGTAAATGAAAGAGGGGTTCCGTACATAGTCCCGTCTTCCTGATCCATGGCGGCCATCTTTAGTGAGTATTTTGTTTGAATGGAAAAAAAAAAGAAGCAAAAAGGGATATTAACTCCGTTATTGATCTTTACTTGTAGTCATTGCACACAAAATATTAACCAAAGCTAATTTTCTCAAGAGACACCAAGGAGCTCAGATGTGAGTCTCCTGTAAAAATACGGCTGGGACCCGCTATGTTTCCGCAACTCACACAGGCCCCGCCGCCTAATTTTCGTCATGTGCATGGCAGAGTGGAAAAAGGGTGGGCAAAAAGGTTGTGTAAACACGTTTACACGCCCATTTGTACTACACCGTGCAAATTAAGTAAACGCGTACATGGCAGCTGCGTCTACAATTGATTCCTATGGAGTCAGTCTGCTTTTTGCTGGTGCAAAAATGACAGAGACCCCATAGGAATCCCAGCATTTGCGCCAGCATGAAAATTCACACCAGCGCAAATGCTGGAGTATTTGTTTGGCAGAGAGGAATGGGGCGGCAGAAACGTAAGTTACATTCAGTTCCACCATACAAATGAATGAAAATGGATTCTAAAATGGCCGCCCGTGGGTGAGGACGTGCGGAGCTGCGCTCTTCCCCGGGCCTGGTGTGCAAACAAGCCCGCAAGGAAATGCCGTCGCCTCCTGCATCGCAGCTGAGGGGGAGACAGTGAAAGTGCCCACCCCACACGTAGGTGTGAGCAGCCGCATCGCAGACACTGCAGCATCGATGCCAATTTGCGGCGCAGGAGAGGACCTGCTGCAGCGACATGAAAGTCATATGAGCCAACCAGGTGCAGGAGTCAACAGAGCACCGGTAGCAGAGTGCCCCCCCAACAGCCCCGGAAGTGGAGGAAGAAAAAAAGCATGGGGTGACAAGCCCGCCGTTAGGGGGCTCAGGAAGAGAGAAAGAAAAGACGGTACCCGAGACCCCAAGCAGCAGGGGCTGAAAAGGACTGGGCATGGCGCTACCGGGACCCGGGAGGTACGAGAGGTGAACCTTCGGATCCCGTGGCAAACAGGGGTGCAGGGGAGGCCAAGAGAGGAGGTGTAGCAGGGGAGTCCACTAGTGGGGGTGAGAGGAATCCCAGCGCCCGGGGACACTTGGACAGCAGCATGAGAAAGGAGAGGCATGGGAAGTGTGTGAGCCCGAGTCCACATTGTTACGGCCTGAGCAGGAGCGTGATCATCTTTGACCCGCCCCCCCCACCTCACAGATAGCAGGCAAAGTTTGGAGAGCCCGGCAGGGGGCAGTAACCTCCATACAGCATACGGACATCGCTGATCTTGAGCAGACCTGGAGGCATGGAGTGGGACACAGAGGCAGTGCCCACCTAGGGGGCACACGGACCACAGGTCCATGTGAGCAGTGGACCCCCCTTTACCCCCAGGGGAGAGCGCGGTGGGCTCTGCGAGAAGCAGAGCGCTCCAAGGGGGCACTGGATATAACCTCCAATAGTGGTGTCCAGAGACGCAGGAGGGCCACGTGGGCGCAGACCCTCGGTGAAGCAGCTAGTGGTGGTGAGGCAGGATTGAGAGTGCGCCCGAACCTGGAGCAGCTATAGGAGTGGAGAGGAGCAAGCCCAGAGGCCATACAGTGGTGACTCGCTCTGGGGCCAGAGGGCTGCAGACACAGAGGTGAAAGTTATGTCTACGGCAGGAGGTGGCACATGTGGAGACACGCCAACAGCGGGAGGAGTGAGGGTGTAAGAGTGACTCCCAGATGCCCAGAGCAAATGGGAAGGGTACGCCGGCCTGATCAAAGACACACCCCCTCCCCAGGAAGGACAACTGGAGTGCTGCTGTAAACAGCATGCTGAGGGCTCATCAAACCCCCGCGAAGGGCAAAGGCGGGAGTGTGTCAGCAGGGGGCTGGAACAGGACAGTATGGCCCTCGGCAAAGAAGATCAAAAGGAGTGCCTCAGAGATCTTTCAAGATCAGTTCACGTCTCTGAAACGGGACTTATGAAGCTCCCTGAAGGAAGTTAGGGAGGACATGAGTCTGGGAGACTGAGTTGATACCAATGAGCAGGCCCTTGCAGAAGTGTTGGAGGAAGTGTAGCAGAACAGAGAACTGTTGGAGCAGGTGGCAAGGGTGACCTAGAATCTGGAACTCCAGGTAGAGTACCTTGAGAATCGACCGCGCCGATCCAACATCAGTGTCAAATGACTAAGTGAGACTGTCCAAGATGCAGATGTTAGAGGGACAATTCAGCAGTGCTTTGGGGGCCTGCTGATGGACACTACCAGCAACGATAGGAATTGTCTGGTTACATTGGGAGCCTGGCGTGATGCTGAGAAACATCCTGGTCGCCCTGTCCTCCTATTGCCAGAAGGAGAGTATATTTTAAGCAGCTCAAGGCCAAACTAACATCACTATAAACGGCTTGCAGGTCCAATTGTTTCAAGACCTGGCGCTGATGACCTTACCGAAAAGCAGAGCCATGGGGCCAGTGACGAGAGCGTGCAATGCGAAACGCATCAAGTACAAATGGACTTTTCCCTTTGGGCTGCTCTTTACTTTGGAAGGGACACAGCATTGCATAACGACCAGTGCAGAAGGGCAGGCCTGGCTCCATTTGGAGGATGGGGGGGTGCCGATCCAGTGAGGCAGGCCAGATGCTCCCCTTCAGGGGGGCGCATCTGAACAGGCCATTGTCATGGGCCAAGGAAGGGTCAAGCTGAGGGGGATAAGAACTGCTGGCTGGCCTGAGGAACCCTGGGAGGAAGAGGTGGAAGATGTGAAGGGTGGGGTACAGCATAGAGGGGAATGTCAATGGTGCTGATGGGTGGGTGGGGGTGTAGACTATGAGCCAGGTGTCAAGGAAGAACAAGGGTTGGCCAGGGATGGAGGCGGGAAGGTTGATGGATGTTCTTGGAATCTGTTGGGAGGTATAGGTAACCTCATGTGTTTGTCTTAGCTGACTACTCGAATCAGAGCCGAGGGAATCCTAGAATCTCTGGTTTGAGCTTGGGAGGGCGAGTTGGAGACACCGTTGTTGGTGCTGCAGTTGTTGGGGGTCAAGGGGTAAGGTGGTGCCAGCAGTGGGAAGGGTACAATAATAGATGGATGTAGCATGGTAAAGGTTTGGAAGAGGAGGCAGGGACAATTTTAGGGAAGATCAAGGAGCTGATGCATAATGTCAAGGGGTTGAATACACCGATTAAACGCATGAAGGTGGAAGTGCAAGTTAAGAGGGAAAAGGGGGCTATCAAAATGCTCCAAGAAACACACAAAGGGGATAAAATCAAAGTCTAGTTAAGACAGTTTTGAAGGGTATCCTAAGCTAACGCCCAGGGGAAGACAGTGGGGGTGCTAATTGCATTCAAGGATTCGATCATGACGCAGGTTAGACAATCTAAAGCCGATCCGAAAGCCAGGTGGAACACAGGCACGTCACTCTGGTGACTGTGTATGCGCCCAATGTGGGACAAGATGGGTTGCTTTAGGATGTAGCAGTCAAATTAGAACAATGTCCGGTGGGGGAAGTTACACTCACTGGGGACTTTAACTTGGTATGGGCCCCACACATTGACAGGTGCTCGGGAGCACAAAGGGGGATGCCCAGACCCTCTCGTTCTCTGTTGAATAGCTTTGATAACTTAGCCCTCCGGGACGTGTGGCACACCAAGAATGGGGAGGGGAGGGGAGGGGATATGTGTACTTATCTCACTTCCACCAGACACTGTTCAGGATAGATTACATATGGGTAACAGCCAGGTTGATTGGAGACATGGGGTAGGTTGAGTTGGGGTTGATTTCTCCATCGGATCATGCCCCAATAACGGTATTGGTTTGGGCCCATGAAAGGCGAAGGGGCTTGTGGGGTTGGAAGTTCCCTGGGGAGCTGCTATAGTGATCACAGAAAGTATTGAGGAGAAAAAGGACTTCTATTTTACCACCAATGACACCCGGGATGCCAGCCAGGAAGGGATATTGGATGCATTTAAAGCAGTGATACGGGGGAACAGATCGCACTCAGGGCAGAGGGGAAAAGCAATGGGGGAAGATGGAGGAAGAGTTGGAGACCCAATTGGGGGAGGTTATGCAGGATTTAGCTGAAAAGCAGACAAGGGCCCTACACAAGACGCGGAAACACGTCTGTCGACAGCTGGACCTGCTACACACGCGTGGTGTCAAAATGACCCTGCTTGGGCCAAGCAGAAATTTTATCTTAGTGCCAATAAGGCAGATAGATTATTGGCGCGGCAGTTCAAATCAGCTGCGGCGGCCCAGTCTATTCTCCATGTAGCACAGCCCAATGGATTGATAGCAACGGACACCGAAATCATAGAGATGTTTGCAAACTTTAATGAAACCTTTGTACACCTCTTCTATCCGGAGCACAAGGCAGCCGAGGTGTGCTTTGAAGAGACATTAGCACTACTGAAACCGACATCCAGGGAAACTGCGATGCTAGAGGAGGACATAAGAGGAAGAGGCAGCAATTAAGTCTCTCCCTTTGAACAAAGTTCCGGATCCTCATGGCTTCCCGGCACTGTTCTATAAGAAGTATAGAATGAAGCTAGTCCCAAGGCTTACAAAGCTATTGAATTTGATAACTAAGGGGATAGTATTGCATACTATGTTGGAAGCTAAAGTGGTGGTTTTCAAGAAGCCTAATACGGATCAGACAAACTGCATGTCCTATAGGCCTGTTGCGTTGACAAATATAGATGCAAAGCTGTATACTGGCATTTTGGCAGCAAGACTCCCGAAGCTCATCGATTCCGACCAATCAGGGTTCATTACAGGGCGGCAGACCTTTGACAACACGCAAAGGTCTCAAAGCCACCTGGTTGAAAATGCCACACAAAGAGAGGTGCCGATTTAATTAGATGCCCAAAAAGGCTTTCGACCGTGTTGACTGGTCATATTTGTTTTCCGCCCTGTAGCATGTGGGGGTGGGAGACAAGTTTCTGCAGATGCTAAGAGCTAATTACAGAAACCCCACGATGCCACTGTTGGTCAATGCCCACCTCTCCAGGTGCATCCTATCCTCTGCAGCACAAAGTGCCCGCTGTTCCCACTATTATATGCTCTGTAGCTGGAGACCCTACTCACGAAACCTAGACTTAATCCGGCATTGCGAGGCATTCCATTTGGGGGGTGGGGTAGTATCACAAAGTGGTTGCGTTCACAGACCTGTTGAGGCCCCGACAGACCCAGAGACCTCGACACCAGCCCTTGTAGCAGAACTTTGTGTAACTGAAAAGGTCTCGTGGCTCAAAATCAATATAGAGAAATCGGAGATACTCAGCATAACACTCACTAGGTGCTCACTCCGGCACAGCAGACTGCCCTGCTTTTCCCGCTTTAGTGTGGCAGAACAGAGCATACAATATTTAGGGGTTAACATCGCTGCCACTATGCCACAGCTGTACCATAAGAATTACCCGGAGGTGCTAAGACAGATTAGGACAGACCTGGGGAAGTGGAACAAGTTGCTAATATCGTGGCTGGATCATACTGCAACTGTGAAAATGGTCACATTACTTGGCCCTGGCCGTCCCAAAATCTATTTTTGGGGCACTGATGGTGTCAAAACGTGTCTGGCAGAATAAGCACCTTTGGATTGCCTTGCAGACTTTGATGGCTCCCAGGGATAAAGGGAGTTTGGGATACCCAATTTTGGCAAATACTATGAGGCACCCAATTGAAGGTGGTTCACGAAAGGTTTTCAGGGGACAGATCCATGAGTGTGGATGGACAGGGTGGTGGTGGGTAAGCTCCTGTAGCAGATGCTGTGGATCCATAGGCAGGACAGAAGACCTGCCTGAGTCAGATAGAATCAGTGGTTTGCTAAATTTGGGATTGGCTGCTGGAGCGGGCACACTATCCTCACATCCATCTACCTTCACACCACTCTTTGGGAACCCAGTTTTCACCACAGATGGTACAGGGATCTTTTTAGGCAATGGCACAGAGTGGGATTTAGGGGGATATTTATTTATTTGTTCATTTGTAGAGAGCGCACCTAACCCACGGGTATCTGGGCGCATTCTTTAAGGTTACATTTTTGTTACATTAGGTTCATTACATAGGTGGTGCAAAAACATACATATCAAAAATAGACATTTACAACAGTACAGTTACAATTATGAACAAGGATAGACGATACATTACCACTCCTGTGCAAAGAGCCACATTTTCAACTTTTTTCAAAAGGTCCAAAAGGACGGCTCCACTCTTAAGGCTGGGGGCATAGAGTTCCAAAGTTTAGCAGCATGTAACGGGAAGCCATTACCTCCTGCATTTTGTAATTTAAATCTAGGTTTCGTTAGTAGATGTACCTGTGTGGATCTAGTAGGTCTGTTAGTTTGGTTTTTGAGAATTTGTTTGCTACATATTTAGGGGCTGTGTTAGAGAGACACTTGTATGTTAGTGCTAAAGTTTTGAATGCAATTCTGTCTTGCACTGGAAGCCAGTGTACCTTTCGTCTTGCAGAGATAACGTGATTGGCTCTGGGTATATTCAGAGCCGCTCTTAGGACATTATTTTGTAGCACTTGTAGTTTTTTCTGGTTACGGCTGTTCGTACCAACATACAGAGCATTACAATAGTCAATAGATAATATGAGGGCTCTGGTCATGGTGATGCAACTGTCAGTTGAGAGGAAGGGTCTGCAGTCAGTGATAAGTTTGGATGTATAGGCTGCCGCAGAGGGCGTTGCATTTACTTGTTTAGTTAGCAAGAGGGCCGAGTCAAGGTAGATGCCTAACATTTTGACTTCTTTTGAAACTTTTATAGTGATGTTATCTATATTAAAAGGATTTGAATTGGTCGTTCAATTTGTTTAGTTGACTTTGAGATCCAATAAGAAGTATCTCCATTTTATCGTCATTCAGACAGAGGCCATGTATGGCCATCCAAGCCTGTATGGATTGTGTATTTCATTAAGTAGGTTAGAGTCAATGTCGTAAGAGCCTGTGAAAGGAATGAGGAGATTTGGGTGTCATCTGCATAGTTAGTGTAGGTGACACCCAAATTGTCCAGATGGTCAAAGGGTGGCTTTGTAAAAATGTTTTACAGAGTGGGGGAGACACACGAACCCTGCGGTACTCCTCATGAGAATGGGGCAGGATCGGCAGATGCTGTGGCAGCGAAAACTCTCATTGGGTCTGTTGGAGAGGAAGGACTGGGTCAGTGAGGAGGCTTTCGTGGAGAAGTGTGCCGCTGATGTCAGGTGTTTGCAAAGGACTTTGTGGTTGACCAGGTCAAAGACTGCTGATAAGTCTAATAGGAGAAGGAGCGCCAAGTTACCTTTGTCTTTTAGCTCATCCATTTGTATTTTGAGGTCTAAAAGAGCTGATTCTGTGGCGTGTCCTGGTCCAAAGCCTGACTGGCGAAGGCCCAGCAGGTTATTCGATTCTAAATAGTTTTGAATTTGCAGGTAGGCCGCCCAGTCCAAAAGTTTGAGTAAGAACGGAACCGTTGTGAAGGGACCGATAATAAGATGGGGTGTTAGGGTCTAGCGTGGGGTTTTTTTTAATAGTGGGAGGTCCCAAGCATCTTTAAAGGTAGGTCGGGACAGTACTCGTTTCAAAGGATGCATTTATTAGGGAAGTGATTAACGGAGCAAGCTCCTCCACCACGTATTTAATGACTGTAGCTGGGCAGATGTCACCTTGACATTTAGATGGTTTAAGACTTCAGATAATTTTTTTTAGTTTTAATACAGAGATGGGGCAAACTCAAATGGAGTGAGCATATTCGTGGGGAGCTCTATTGACTCAAAAAGTTGGTTGTCAATTGGCAGACAGTTTTTTTGCTTCAATTTCCGTTTGAAGCAGTGCGATTTTATCCAGCAAGGCTTTTTGTGCACCAAGTTGAGTCTTTAGTGCAAGATTCTTGCGGTGGCATAAGAGATTCTAATTCTCTAAGAATAGCAAACAATTCTTTGGTACCCGAGTTTACATTTGTGATTCTTTCGTTATACATGGCACTTTTGGTTTGGTGGATGGCAACTTTATAGTTATTAGAGGCGGTGGTGAACTTCTTTGATCAGTACCTTTGTTTTTTTTTCCAGTTCCCTTCAAGGAAGGGATATGGTTCAGGGGACAGTAATGCTCAAGTTTGAAGAGTGCAAAAAGCACATAGGGATCATGGAAGGTGATAGAATGGGGTATTGTCAACTAAGACACTGGCTATCGGATCCCACTGTTAAACGAGCAGCAGGCAGGGAATTGACTATCTTTGAGAAATGCATCACCACACACTGGGTCCAAGAAAATGATATGCATGCTATATAAGATATTACTGGACTCCATTGCCACCCCACAATGGGCATGAATGAAACAATGGGAGAGCCCATTGAGTGTGGCCATCCCCACAGACCATTGGGAAAACCTACGGGGGAATATTCCTAAACGGACCCGGTTTATACAGCTTAGAAAGACTTGGAATAAGATTATGAGGAGGTGGCTTTCCTGTAAAGCTACATAGTATATACACCACGGCCCCCGCAAGAGTGTTGGAGGGTATATAGGAAGGGGTGTTTGGAAGCACATTTGGCAGGAATGTCCAATACTGGACCCATTTTGGGTGGACACTACATCCCAGATACGAGCAATGGTCACTTTCGTCACGTTCGACACAGCCCTTAACCCCAAGGAGTGAATGTGTGGTATTTTTGACCCAGGAGTTAGCCGGACACAAAGGCTAAGAAAAATGCCTTCATGATGATGCTGATAGTAGCGTGGCTGGTGATAGCGAAGCGTTGGAAGCATAGACAGCCTCCAACGAGAATAGACTGGTTCCAGTGGTTGTGGGGGATTGTCATTCCACGCCTTTGGAGTGTGTGTGGAGATGTTGGTGACTTGTGTCGGGGTTCGTTCCAACATGTTCGGAACCTAACAACAACTAGTGGTCTAGTTGTTTTCCAAGATTAACGCCTCCCGTTTATTGGAGCCACAGAACAGTGTCTCCCTGCGTTGCAACCCTTTCCTCCGGTCTGCGGGTGAGACGCTAGTCCTTCTTTCTGTTCTATTTTCCTGCCCTTCTCTTTTTTCCCCCCTGTGGACCCTCTGCCCTCTAGTGTGTCCTTCAATCAGAGGCTGTGCTGCCTTTCTACCCGGCTCCTGCGTTCCCTCATCAGCCACCTACTTGGAAAACAAACCGCTACAGCCTTCAAAAGAGGATTTCGGAATGTGGGTTTTTTGTGCCATTGTTGGCTTTTTACCTGCAAGGGCTGTCTCCCAGAAGTTCACTCTGCTTGGATTGTTTTCTCAACCAAGTACGGTGGCCTCCAACGGGGAGGCAGACCTTCTCTCTTCACCGGCTGACAGACTGCCAGAGAAAAGGAGGAAAAGAAGAAGAAAGGGAGATCATCAGAAGCATCTCCATATGCATCAGGTGAGGACGCTAGTCCTGATAAGGAAACACTTGAGGGATGCTCGCAATGGAGTGGGTCACGTACCGCATCCAGGGGGACTGTGCGAAATTCTGGCAGGACAGGGGAATTCGTACTGGCATACCTGCAAGGGGACTACAAGAAGCAATGGTGCCTGCACAACTCACGTCCATTGAACATTATGCGCAGGGAAAAGAAGGTATATCTGAAGACGGGGAAGGGAGCGGGATGGAGCTGCAGCCACATGCAGGGGGCTCCGCGGGCAGTAGGGAATGTTACTGTTTGTTTATATATGCAAAATGCCAAAATAAATACTTAAAAAATAAATGAATGAAAATGAGGCACACCTTTAATTGAACATATAAATGTCCTACACAGGACCTTTATGGTTTCAATTAACAGTGCGCCAGGAGCAACACGAGCTCCTTAGAATTCAAACCTAACAAGTTGCACTTAGACATATTTCTATAAAGAAATCGAAACTCCTCAAAATAAATGTAGGCAGTTACAGTCTGTTTTCTGTTTAATCTCTTCGGATTTATGCTTAAATACGAATACATGTTTTTTAAAAATATTTTATGCAAATAATCCTAAAACATGTCAAATGTAATGAAGTGCAAAATGGCGTCTATTGCAAATAAAACCGGCAAAAGGACAGCTGGTCTTCTCGATTTCACATGTACAAATTAAGACTTGCATCCAAGATCCCAGTTTATTGAAATGCACCTTGATCACTACGCGTTCAGCTATGGAGAACCCACGGGGTGGTGTGAAATTACTATATAGGCCTTATGATAATAACTGGATCCTGCATAACTCAAAACCAAATGCTTCTCCCCTCACCTATGCTTGATGACTTAGTTCCTCCCAACATCAAAACATCTTTAAAACAAATGACTGGCTGACAAAGGGAGCTAGCACCAATTTACAGAGATTCGGTCTCTATACTGCATGGTGATCATTTAGGGGAACTGAGGTTCTGCTCATCTGCTCTCATGCCATCTCATAGAAAATGTTCTATCACCCTACCATCCATTTTCTATCAGCCTAAAAAAAAATGTTTTGATCACATGCAGGTATGAGTGTAATTAAAAGGCAGTGATGGCATATATGGTGTTTGGAGCCCAATGGAGCGCACACACATAAGGCAGATCAATGGCTGTATAGATTGGATTACGGTTAATGACCAGCCGTCTGTATTTATTGCTGAAAACCAGAGGATTGATTCCCCACTGAAGGAAGGGCGGTTCTGTTTTGGTCCTGAGGAAGGTGGCAAGTCCAATGCCACTGAAACCAGTTGACCCAGTCCATTTGGATATCCTTTTCTGATTGAGACTAGAGGGATACCACATTTCAAATAACCTTTTTTTGCAAACATTGTCGCCCATTGGATATTAGCAATGAATATATGATCCGGGCACACAGTACACTGGCACATACTGGGGAAGGGTAGAAGTAAAAAATCAACTCCCTAAATGCAGATGGGGTGTACCCAGTGACAATTACCTTTTTTTTTTAGGTATGGTTTTATTGGAGTAGATGTTTTTGGAGTGATGCACATGTCTGGTATTTTTCTGTTGCCTACCTGAAGAATATATGATTGCAAAATAGTGAGTTTTGTGGGTGCTGTTCTCTTTTACTATACCTATTAGATAGGTGGCACAACACCTTTTCCCTAGGGATATCCCACTCCACAGGGATAGCGTAGTCCTTCGTCGAGGGTCAGACATAGTCTAGTTTGTTTTGGTGATTCAATCTTAGCATAAAAAATGCTTGCCTATGAAGCGCCTTGCCGCATTTATTTTTGTATTTAACGTTTTACATTTGTATAGCGCACAAACAGCCATTGGGCATCGTGGCGCTGAATATGCAAGTACTGGAACGAGGAAGAGGGACGTAGAGGTAATGCTGGGCCAAGGGGCTGAGTTTGGGGTTGGAGGAGGAGAGTTGGAGGGATAGGGGACGTGTCAGGAGGGTGGGATAGAGAGGGGGGTGCGCTTTCAAGAGATGGGCATCCATGATAAAGCAGGAATGATGTATGTTATTATAGTCTAGACTCGCATTTTGGTTCAGCAAGTCTAGTAATTTCTTCATGTAGCATGACATTTTTACAGGGCATCTATGATAAAGTAAGCATGGTAAGTGTTTATTACATGTCTAGCCTGACATATGGGTCAGGCCAGACTAGCCATTTCTTACCGTCTCATGGCATCATTTTCTGGGCATCTATAATGAAGTAAGCATCATAAGTGATGCGTCTTGTGAGAAACCAAAGGGTGTCTCACCTGCTAGTCTCCAGGGATCTCTCTCGCAGGTGGCCAGGGCACAGCCATCGCCTTTGGAACCAGACCCTGGGGATGGACCAGGGCGGGAGGATCACCTGGGTGAGGGGTCTTCAGGGAGTGAAGGTAGGGTAGCCGATGGTCAGACGCAGTATTCCTCGCTTTTCCGTACCCATGATACCTTCTATTTCATAAGATTCTCTGGTGTCCCAAATCCTCCCCCCTTTCTACACAAGCACTGGGCTGAGGAAGAGGGCAACAGAGTAACCATGCTAACTCTTACATATAGCATTGGACATGTCCAGTTATTTGGGTCAGGCAAAGTCAGGCACTTGACTCTAAGTGCATATATCCAATACCAATTAGCTCTCCTCACACGGGTAAAAGGCACTGAGCAAGGTGGAACACTAGTAAGAGCAGAGCTTCCGGGACGAAGGCGAACCTACTGAGCAACAGACCCAAGGACGAGAGCCACGGATGGAGAACCCCAGGAGTTCCCTGCAGAAGGTTGTTGCTGCCAAAAGGCTGCAAAAGACACGTGGAGAAGGCCAAAGCCCAAACAAGAAGGCTGCATTGTGTTACAAGGACACCAGCAACGCTCCCGGGTGAACAGCAGAGATGACGAGGCGTGGCCAAGCCTGTGGTACTAACCTTGACTCGCAAACTAAGACAGTAAAGATGAAAAAGAAACGCACACAGCCGGTGAGTTGGCAAGCAACACGAGAGACCGGTGTGTGCTAAAGAAAGATTGAAGTGCCAACATTATATCGCACAATTGAAGGCTGCACATGTGTGGGTGAGACGCGAAGAAAGGCAGACCTGCGAATTAACCTTGAAGTAACGATAGCTGTAAAGTCAGAACAGAGTAACAGAGTGTTCCGGCAAAGGTCTCAGTGAAAGGTGAAAAGTTTGCAGCCATAAAGTGAATGAACTGTAAAAGTGAGGTGATGAAAATTAACCCAGAGAGAAAGGGAAAGTAAAAAGTAAAGTAAAAAGGTGAACGTTGTACTTTGATGCATAAAACAGTGAACTACCCAGACCAGGAAGCACTGGGGCAAATAACAAGAGTGAGTTGAAAGCGGGAAAGTCGAAGTGGTCCTGCAGACGTCTGTAGAAAAAGCAGTGCACAGTTGAAAGTCTTTGACATCAGGAAACAGTCCAAGCCCGACTGAGGGAGACAGGAACTGTAAAAAGTTAGGGGAAGGGAACCCCTACGTGAGGTGAATTAAGCTTGGAGAAAGGAACCCCTGAAAGTGTTTTTGTTTTGCTGTCAAAGGTCTGAGCCCGACTGAGTGAGACCAACAAGAACTTTATGGTGAACTGTGTTTTGGAAATTGGCAGTAAGATTTTAACGTGGAAGGCCAGGCAGGCCTCAATCTACGGTTTGAGCTGCCTTTGTTTTAAGAATCTGAGCCAGAGTATGTCATCATGTCTGCAGGGACCGCCTTACTCCGTGCTGTCCAACGTGGGGAGGAGCGCTGACTCAGCCACATTTATTCTTTATATTTGAACACTGATTTTCCTTCACATACATATTTGCCTTTACACACTTTTTGTATAAGATATAGAGCAGGCATTAGGGTTTGTTAGTATAGGCCATTTTGATTTGACTGACTCAACTAGGACAGTTTTATTTATTATTTGATGGTCGAGACTACTCCCACCTTAGCTATAGGGCAAAGAACAAGTTACTTACCAAACTGGTAACGTTCTTTTGATGGGATGTTCCTCCAACGTATTCCTTATCTTTTGATAAATCCACTTCCAGCTTGCTGGCCTCGGAAAAAATGTTCACAGTAGAGGGCGTTGCGCGTCAACGTCCCTCGAGTCGGTGTCCCTCGAAGGCCTCCGTATCGCGCCGACGTCACCATGGGTATATAGTCTCGTGCAGCGTCCATTGCTCAGTTCCGTTTTGAAGTGTTGTTCTGCTTTGCATGAATTGGTTAATAACCTTGAAGGAGCGTAAACTGCAACTACAAGGGAAGTTTTAAAGCAGGGAAGGGTGGGAGGGGCAATAAGGAATAAGTCAGAGGAACATCCCATCTAAAGAACGTTACCAGTTTGGTAAGTAACTTGTTCTTCGAAGGGATTGTGTCCTCCGACGTATTCCTTATCTTTTGATAGACTCCCATAGCAGTAGTATATGGAGAGGTGGGAGTAAAATGAAATGTTTCCCTTTAAAGATGCACACAGTGCAACACAGCTTTTCCAAATTTCGTCTCCTGGCTAGAGGAGGAATCAAGACTGTAAAATTTGGTAAAAGTGTGTGCGGACGACCATGTGGCAGCCACACATATGTCCTTAATTGGAACTCCTCTTTGGAGAGCTGAAGAGGCTGTGATACCCCTGGTTGAACGAGCCCTTAGATGTTGAGGGGGCTCTTTTCCTGCCAATTTATAGCATTCTATGATGGTTAAAATAATCCATCTTGAAATGGTTTGTTTTATAATGGGCAAGCCTAATTTGTACCCTGCATACACCACAAACAATTGGTCTGCTTGCCTGATCCTTACAAGTCTGCTAATGTAAAAGCTTAAGGCACACCTTGGATCCAGCCTGTGCAATCTCTCTTCCTCTTTCCCTGGATGGGGAGGAGGATGGAACAAGGGTAAGGTTATCTTTTGTGTGATGTGGAATTCTGACACCACCTTTGGGAGAAAATTCGGCTTCACTTGTAGAACAACCTTATCTTTGTGAAAGATTGTATGTGGAGGTTTGCAAGATAAGGCTTGTAATTCGCTCACTCTTCTAGCAGAAGTTAAAGCCACTAGAAAAACTGTTTTAAGAGTAAGAAATCTTAATTAACAGGAATTAAGGGGTTCGAAGGGAGTACCCATTAGACATTTTAAGACTAGGTTTAGGTTCCACATTGGAACTTGAAAAGGAGTTGGGGGGAAAACCTTAGTTAACCTTTTTAGGAATTGAATCACTAAGGGCAATTTGAAGTATGACTGATCTCAATTACGGACCAGCACTGCACAAACTTCGCACAAACCTGACTCGCTGGAACCTCTGACCCGCTCATGGTACGGCAGAATGACGTCAATCAAAATGACATCAATCAAAATGACGGTGCTCCCGCTTTTCCTATACCTGTTCACAGCCATACCCTCTCCCCTCTTAGATACCTTCTTTGCACAACTTAACTCCATGTTGTCCAGATTCATGTGGCAAGGCAAACGTCCCAGAATAAAAAGAACTTCCCTAGCCCTCCCCAAAGTCCTAGGAGGGTTCGGCCTCTCAGACTTCTTCCTCTATTACAAGGCTGCCCAACTATGCATTCTGCTAGAACACATGAGGGACGGCATGGGCACATATTGGGCTTACCTGGAGGATTCCTATTCGCACCCCAAGAAAGTTAGAGATCTAATATGGTCCCCACCTAAATCTCTCCCGGCAAAGATTAAGAACCACACAGTATTAGGAGTAGTGTGGTATGTAAGGAAGAAGAATAGCCTCAACGAAAGTCTTTCCTCCTGGCCCTCCCCACTGAGCCTTCTATGGGGTATGCCCTTAGACCTGGGGAAAAAGGGATTCAAACACGCTCTAACATCGTCTGATAGGGGGTTGGAAAGAGCGGGACAACTCTTCCAGGACGGGCAAATCATGTCTTTAGTGTATTCGACTATCTGCATTTGAAAGGTATCTATGCAAATCCCAAACTTCTCCCCAATCTGGCCCGCCCTCCTTTACAGCCTTCGAGAAGGTCATTAATGAGGCCACTACCAGGAAAGGGATCATATCCAAGATGCACAGGGCGCTGTTGACAGCTGACCTCACGGGGAGACAAAACCTAAAACGAAATTGGGCTTCGCAAATAGGCAGGGACATACACAAGGAGACCTGAGGGAGGTTTATGAGATAATATTCCATGGCAATCTATTTACGGCCACAATAGAGCATAACTTTAAAATCCTACATGGGTGGCATCTATCCCCGCAGAGACTGTCTAAGATGCTTTCTGGGGTATCCCTGTTCTGCCCCAGAGAGTGCAGTCAGCAGGCTTTGTCTTTGGTGGTCATGCCCCAAGATCCAGATGTATTGGGTGGCGGTTCTTAGCTGGGTAAAGGAGGCCACGGGAGTAGCCCTAGACCTAGACCCCCTGCAGATGTTATTAGGTGTCCCGGGGGAGGAAAGGGAGGGACACCGGCTACCGAGAATATGCAAGGGCATGTTAAGTGCCAGAAGGGTGGCAATAGCCCAGAGATGGAAGACCAACTCCGCCCCCACAAAAGCAGACTGGATGAATACACTTTGGGACATATTTATAATGGAAAAGCTAACAGCAGTGGTAAATGACGGCTTGGAGGCCTTCCATGAAAACTGGGGTATGTTCATTTTGAAGTGTGGTAACACCAGACCTAGCCCCTAAGCGGGCGTCATGGCCAGGCAAGAGCGGTGGGAGATGTAGTCCAGTAATATGTACGCTACCGAGGAGGGACTGGTGAAACGATACCTAGGCACCGGATACGGAGCACCCTCTCATTCCATATGCTGTTACGCACCTTGCATGTTTTTATTATTCACGGGCCCTGGGACATATACCAAATTCATCCTGTGTAGTGCAAGTTTATTTCCAAGAAGGGTGGTGGGAGGTGGGGAGGGTTGGTGGGGCAGAGAACTCAAGTGATAACATAAATGCTTTTGTATTTTGATCTGTGTTACCGCTATTTACAAAAACTTTAATAAAAACCAAGTTCTAAAAAAAAGTGCATCACATTGCAGTTGATTTGACGACTAGAGATGCTTCTATTGTTGATGTCACCTGTGTCGGTAAACGGTTGGGGGGAGGACAAGAATAGACAGCAATGCCTTTACGCAACGTCAGGGGGCGGAACATGATCAAAGCCAGGAAAATTCACTTCTACTGTGATAGGAACATGGCCAAGAATTTGCTATTACAAGAATCCCACTTAATTGGTGCAAGCAACAAGTCATTTGGAAAATCATGAGAACCAACAAGCCTGATACATAAATCACTTCCATTTAAAGTTACAGCTACCGAAGTCGATAAAGAGGGTAGGTGCATCATAATATCTGAAATATTGGTGTCCACAAAACTGACGCTAGTCAATATATATCATTCCAGAATACTGATGTGCCACAATTCTTTTCTAAATTGACGGATAAATGTGTGCAGTTTTCAGATAATCATTTGGTGTCGGCAGGGGACTTCAATACTATTTTAGATGTTGCCAAAGAGAGCGGGCAACAGGCCAAGGGGTTTACTCTAGCCGTCCAGGAGATACACAAATGCATGTCTTATTTGGGACTAGTGGATCTGTGGTGGATGGTTAAACATGATATATCAGACTTCTCCTTTTACTCCTTGGTGCATGACATGCACTATAGAATAGATCTGATCCTCACTAACACATTTGCTACACACGGCAAGAAACTGTGTGATCCTTCCCAGAACGCTCTCTGACAACTATCCCATCAAATGGATCTTTACAATTCCAGAGGAACGACTATTCCCCACCCTTCCACCTCTGGCGATTTAAAGCAGATTCCCTCAGACGTATTTAAATTTGAATTACAGTCAACCATCTTCTTTGAGATCAATAAAGGTTCGGTACCGAGAGTAGATATCCTTTAGGAATCGTTCAAACTTTACACTAGGGCATTTGTATTGGCCTCGAAGGCGGGCTACTGAAACCTTAAGAAGGGAATTATTTGGTACTGGGGTTGGGGGTGGGGGGGTATAGGAAGACTTTAGAGAGAACTGGAAAATGCTAACAATACTGCATTATACTGCGATTTAAAAGCTCAACTGGACCCTCTTTTTAACCTTTGCCCACATGGAAAATAAATTAATGTATAAACCCATATCAGCGCGTAAATATGGTGAAACAGAGGCCGGGCCGCACCTTAGCATGGCTAGTCAGGGGACAAAGAAACCCTATGCAAATAAGAACCATAGAGGAAAGTACAGGAAAAATAGCAGCATCCCGAGAAGACATCCTAGAAGTAGTTTCTCAATATTATACCACCCTGTACGGTAACGTCGAAACAATGTCCCGAGAAAACGTTTGAATACCTAGAAGGATACTGCCCATAAGCAATAGATCTGGAACCCCAAGGCATAATACATTGGCAATGTTTTTATTGACTCCGAATTTCAGCAGTGGAAATTGTCAAGTGTCAAAAGCTCCTGGGATTGAGGGCCGAACGGCTGAATTTTATAAAGAGTTTGCAGCAAAGCCAGCTCTGCATCTTCAAAAAGTATGGGTAGAGGCAATGTAAGTGTGTCAACTGCCTGATGCTATGAATGAGGCCTGTATAACAGTCCTTTTAAAACCAGACAAAAACCCTGAAAATTGTGCATTGTATAGTTCCATATTGCTGCTTGAGACATGAAGATGTTCGCCAAAATACTGGCGGACCGCCTACTGAAGTGGTTGCCTCTAGTATCCACTTAGATCAGTCTGGATTCTTACCAGATCTACAGCCCACAATCTACAGAGGGCAACTGCAGTGTTGGCCTAGATTGACCCCAAAGTCAAAGCAAAGGCAACCTTTTTGGATGCCGAAAAAGCTCTCGACTCAGTGTCATGGAAGTATATGTTTCAAGTGCTTGCTAAGATGGGCATGACTGGACACTTTACTCGCTACCTGACCGAAAGTCCAAGGTATGTGCACTGGGGAGGAATTCTGCAAAATTAATTCAATCTAGAGATACAAGACAGTGTTGCCCCTTATCACACATTGTATTTGATATAGCCATCAAAGCCCTGAATACAATAACAGAGGATTTTCAACGGGCATTCAAAAGGAGATAATCTCCCTCTATGCAGATGATATTTTGCAATATCTTAAGAGACCAAACCAAAACCTACAACCTCTAACGCAGGAAATAGTACAATTCAGTGAATATTCAGGGCTACACAAACTGAGCTAAATGCCTACTTTTTCCGCTAAACAATTCAACGAATAGACCAGCAACATTGGAAAATACAGATGGGAACAGAACTTGGTCCAATACCTTGGGATACAGGTATGCAGAAATTATTCTCAATTACTAATAAATCTTACAGCGCGATCATCATATACTGCCAAGGTGGAGAAGTGGACAGCCCTCTCCCTAAACGGCAGGATAGCATTGGTCAAAATGTGTATTCTGCCCAAATGTCTTTACAATTTTCAAAATATCCCGGTTTAGCCAGGAAGGGATTTTGGCTAAAGGTTCCTTATGGTGCACTTAGCCTGGGGCCCCTACAAACTGATGCACATCCTGGTCCATCCATACAATCAAGGAGGAATGGCAGCTCCAGACAGGGAACTGTAATTCCTAGTGGCGCAAGTGCGATTTACATCTTTATGGATGCCAGGGCACCTAGAATTTCCACATGCGTGCATTGAAAGACACTCAGCTCGCCCCTACAGACCCATCTGATGTCAAAACAGCAGGCAGACAATTGCCAACTTGACACTGTACGTTCTACAATGGATGCATGGAGGAGACAGCCCTCCCCCCTCGGCCTCTCACCCATTATGTCCTCATGGAATATACACGAGCTATAAAAGCACATGGGGCAAATTAGGTATAAGATATATAGGTGGCATATACCCAGATGGGGAGTTTGTGACGAAAGTACTGCTTGCAAGTAAAATGGGGATGGACTAGAATTCACATTTTCAGCTCCCTCAGATGCGCAATGTCTTTCGAGCTTGGAACACAGACTACCCCGAAAGCACCAGCGCAATCTCCTATTATAAAATTCATTTTTGTTTCAAAAGGGAAGAAAACACTTGGTATCCACACTTTATGAGCTGGCATAGGACAACTCCCCATTGTTGAGTCTAAGTGCCAAAGCCAATTGGGGGAAGGATACAGTGGCCTTAATTGAGGTACCAATCTGGCAGAAAATATGCACCCACACTCGTAAAGTATCCCTCAATTCCAACTGAAAATACTTCATCAAGCATATATCTCCCAAAAGAATCAAATCAAGTAGGAGCCATCTTGTACTGAGAATGTCTTCGGTGCAAGCAGGCCCACTGTATATTATTTCCATATAATAGTGTAATGCCAACATGCACAACATTACTGGGTTTTAAAAAAACATTGGTGCTCTCACTGCATGTAAGTTATGCCGAGTGCTCTCTGCTTCCCACCCAAGATCTGGGAAGAAAACGAGAATTCAAAAACCTGTTTTATAACCACAGAGGCCACCTCTAGGACAAAAGAGTGCATGCAGCAGCACTAGCCTTTGATGAACTTCAAAAAAGGAACATCGAACCCGTCACTGACTGACCCTGTAGAAAGACCTTCAAATTCACTAGACTGAGCTCTGCCCAGGCTGTTGGTGCAAAAGGATTATAGGTGACAAAACCACATTCAAATCTCATGATGGAGGAGGGAACTAAATAGGTGAGTGCAATTTTAGGCGTTAAAGTCTGTGCTTTTTAAATCACTGCGCTGGATAAAAACGTTACCAGCCCTAAATAAATAAAGTTAAACCGAAACAGATGATCCCACACGATGCTAAAATCCACTGGACGAAAGCCGAGATATTGTCTAACAAGGTCTTCTGAGGGGTGAGGATTGGGTCCACAAATCAGTTGTCAATTTGCTTGGGTCGTGTGATCTAGTAGATCCTTGATAGCATTAATCTTCTCTTAAGGTCTATGCACAAGGACCCGAAAATCAGGTCGTCGGGTACTAGGTCAGGGGTCAGCAACCTTTCGCTCTCTAGATGTTTACTACAACTCCCATCAGCACTGGCTAGCAAAGTCAATAGTGCAGGATCATGGGAGCTGCAGTCCAAAACATAAGGCGAGCCAAAGGTTACCAACCCCTGGGCTATGTGGTTAAAGAAAGAGTAAGTGGATGGGTGGAGAATGAGTGCCGTCCTTTGCAATAGGTTCCCCATCCTCAGCTGAAGGGCCTGAAGAGGAGATGCCATGAGGGCTGACTATATTTTTACACAAATTGGACCATCATAAATTGTGTTTTTTGTCCAATTATGATGGAAAGAGATTATGTCTTTTGTTTACTGGGGTTATGTTTTGTATGTATTGTGATTTTTGTATTGATTTGTTTTCTGTGGGTTGTTACACATAATTGTTTTAGACTTGTATCATGTTTGATTCAGATATGAATTTGTAATACAAATGGTAGTGTGGTTTTTATGTTTATGCTATTGGGTCAGGATTTAGCATTGGGAGCCTAAAGGAAATAGTCCCCTTGTGTATATTCAATGTATTCCCTCCTCTTCTTTATATAAGTATAGACTGTATATCCCAGACAGAGTTCGGTAACCCTGTCTACAGGTTTGATCTGGGGTTTTACTACCTGCGTTATATCAATGAGGAGGAGATGCCACCATCTCCACAACATTGCAAAAACATACATTGATCACCCACTGAAGCGTAAAGATGATGAGGGGATATGTGTAACTGGCTCTCAACTTGTGCGCCATCTTGGGTATAAGAGGAAGAGAGTGAAAAGCACACAGAACTGGAAAAAGAAAGATTTCTCCTAGGGATTCCAAGCTCTGGCCTCTTCAAAGCGCACCAAGAGCCCCCTTTGTTTATTTGAGTGGCAAAAAGAATTCCTTAACCAAGAACCCTACTTTGCGAAGATCAGATTTATAACCAAAAACATCTATTAAACAAAATATGGATTTTTAGATTTAGTCAGTCAGGAGGAGGTGGTTAGAATAAGTGTCAGTGGATTGATCTTCAACGAAAAAGGATGTTCCCATCTTGGAACGGTGTAAGGAAAAGGTATCATGATGTGTTACACTATAAGCACCAAGGTCTTCCCCCTAATAGTGTTAATGGTCTCTATCAGAATTTCTATTACGAAAATGGTTTCCCAGGAATATAGGACTCCGCTCACTTCATTATTCTTATTGCAGTCATGGTGATGAAGCATCTAACTCACTTTCTGTAAATCATCCACAGTGATAGTAACAAACTAATTTCTTCCTGCTCCCATGATTGTGTCTTCAGGGTTAGAGTTCCCACCACACTGTTCAGTAGTCCTGGGCCTTCAAAGGGTATAATGCCTTCCTGGCTCTGAGGCCTCTGAGCTCTGTAAACAGCAAAAGCTTTCCCAGGCCTCTCAGTTCTTGTAACTCCGCTAGCTGGCTTAATCAAACCTGGTCCGTGCCCTTTCACTGCCTCCCTAGAGTCTGGATTCTGCTCTTGCCACTCTTGCCACCCTGATAACTCCCATCCATTTCCAAAGCATAGGAGCACAGACATACTGTCAAATGTGCAAGTTCACAACAGAACACGTTCTGCCACTTGATAGGCACTGCTTCCTTCTCTTGTGCTATTAGCATAGGAGGTCCAAAAAGAAAAATTAAGCAGGCACCCAAGGAGTTTAGTTGGCTCCCAGAGATCTTGCTTCACCCGAGTGGAAGAAAGGACTAGCGGTTGTGGCAGGGAACATGCACCAGGGAGGTCATGTGTGGACAGCGCACACGTCTATGCACCCATCCTCTTTTATATAATGGTATGCTTCTGTGCAACATCAGTCCTGTTCCATTCCCAGTAGCCACATCCCATTTCCAAAGCAACGTAAGCTCATTTCAATTCCTCCTTCTTATTAAAGTGGAGCTGCTCTAAAGCTAGCAAAATCCAAGTAAAAATGCCTAGAGATAAATGCTTGTTCTGCAGTAGACCATGCTGAAGCTATTCTAGGTCTAATTTGTTTTTCTCGGGCCGATGCGAGTGCTATCACAGAGTGGTTTAATGCCTTTTCTTAACATATTTTTTGAATGTCCTAGTACCTGAAGGGTATCCATTCTTTCATGAAGATAAAGCGAACAATGCTGGTGGTGGGGTTGCTGTTCCAATTAGAAGCCCTTTAAAATGTTCCCAAATTGTTTTGGGAAAATGAATCTTGCTTTTGAATGTTTGGGGTTAAATATGAGTAGCAAACATTCGACATCCTTTCCACTATTTGTGATCTGTCACCCTCCTGGTAACCCCAAGGAATTTACACAGGACTTGATGGACTTTAGTGTCTTCATCCATGATATCTTCATATTCTTTCTTTACTGGGGACTATAACGTACCCTGGGGAAGTACCCACAGTTGTTATGCAAATTTGTCAACACAGTTTCTTGAGTCAGTGAACCTTAGGCAAAACTGTGTTGGTAGAACTCATGTGAAAGGGAATATCTTTGGATAATTTACCCTTACAATATTAAGTTGTCAGTCTCTGCACAGGATATAGATTGGCCTGATCAAGCGATCTTATATCAGAACAGGTGATTACTATAGGCCAGAGTAAAAGCGGTACATGTACCAAGTGAAATCTACACATGCTCAATATGCAAATACAAACAGGTGTTCCCTCAGTAATTAGATATCGACCCAGCTATTTGTACGGTTGATGAGGCTTTAGTAAAACTACATGGGATAGGAATTATGGATAGAAGGCACCGGCTGCAATTAAAACAATGTGGAATAAACCGTCAGCCATGTGGTTTTCTGAAGAGTTAAACTCCCAGAAACAACAAATCCATTAACTGAAAATTCAGTTATTTTTGAAATAGCATGAAAGTCATATGCAGGGAATAATAAATAAGCAAAACGAGTATACTATATATCAGTTATCGATCAGGCTATAAATAAGCCAATAACCCCATTTTCCTTTATTTATTTGATATTTGTATGGTGCCTATACACAGGTGTTTCCAGGTCCCACAAGACAAGGGGCTGGGAAGAAAACAAGGGAAATAATAAAAATACAACAACAAAGACAATCCTACGTGCAAGTGCATGAACAAGCTGATAAGCGCAAGGGGGGGATAGAGAGAGAAGTGCAGAATTGGGGTGGCCATGTGCTGTTTGGGCCGAGGCGGTAAGTACCAGGGGAAAGAGATGGGGGAGGGCAATGTACATGAGGACTACGTTTGGATAGTCTAGTGTGGGTTAAGGGACACCACGGACAAGTGTGGGCAGGATACCGGGGGGGGGGCTTTTAAGGGGTGGTCTGATCCTTGTATGACTGTGGGGGAACAGGTCCAGTACAGCAGCAGATGGAGTTCAGCAACGGAGGGGGAGAGGGAAGGAAGAGGAGAAAAGGAAGGTCTTGAGAAGTTTCTGAAACTTAAGAAGATCCAGTACAAGTCTGAGGTGGAGGGAGGCTGTCCCAGAGGGAGGCGCCAGACAATTGAGAGGGATCTACCTATTACTCTCTGCTTGGATAAACTTTTGACCTGCAAAGAGTTGGCACCAGAAGACGAAGGACTCTGGCTGGGAGGCATTTCCAGAGATAAAGTTGGATGTAGAGAGGTCCCAGGCCCCAGACAACCTGGTCTTGAATTTGATTGATCCTTGCACTCACCGGGGGCCAGCGGAGAGATGTTAGGGCTGGAGAGATGCAGACCCTGGTCCAAGGATACATCTTGCAGTCCTATTATGGATCAGTTGGAGGGAGCGAAGGGAGGAAAGGGGAAGGTTGAGGAAGAGGCTATTGCAGTAGTCAAGCCTAGCGGGAACCAGGGCTCTGATGACATTGAGCTTCTGGGGGGAAGGTGAGGAAATGTAGAATGGCCCTGAGGAGATGAACCTGAAAATTGGACTTCTTGGTAAGGTCTGGTGTGTGGAGAGAAGGAGAGAAGGAGAGAGAGGAGTCAAACATGATCCCAAGATGTTTTGCCTAACAAGTGGGTGAGGGCAGGGGACCCAAGGAGTCTGGCCATAGAGTGAAGGGGGTGGGGGTGGCGGTGAGGGTGGGCGGGGGTACTAGGAGTAGGCATCACAATGAGAAGGTCACTGTCTTGCTGGCATTGAGGCAGACATCATTGGCAGATCACCATGCCTGAATAGCAGTCAGGTATGAGGGAAGAGGAGGTAGGGGGAGGCAGCCGGAAAGAGAGCTGTGTGTCATCTGCGTAACACTGGAAATGAGGGGAGTAGGTGGAGATCAGGTGGGCCAGAGGGGCCAGGTAGATGTTAGCCATGGCGATAGGATAGAGCCCTGAGGGATGCCACAGGTAGAGAGTGAGGTGGAGGAGAGAAAAGGACCCATTTGCACTTGGGCGGGTCTGTTAGAGAGGAAAGAGTGCCCTGTCAGTGATTGTTAGGCAATGTTTGTATGCAGTACCCTCTGGGAACACTACAAACAACTCCGACTACAGGTATAGGCAACCCAACCTTTGGTATAAGCTTGTACTAAACCGTTCTGGTAGCGTGTTGAGCAACCAGGCTTATCTCAAGAGGGGTAAATGTGAGCTGTAGTGGAGTTACACAGAGATTTACAGTTACAGGTATTCAAATAAACTCTTACTCTCAAGGTTTCATGCATACACATTTATTAATTTATCAGTCAGTCAGTTAGAAAATCTTATTTAGAAGGGAGCAATACAATAGTAACACACAAATACACTTCAATATTGTACACTTAGTTTCTAAACTAGTAAAGACCCTTTGGGGATGGCCCACAGACACAACCTACACCCACAGTTGACTTCAATAGCTAGGGTGCTGGGGACATGAATATCTTACTCTCGGCATTTAGAATACTTTTAGAAATTGGTAAAAGGCAAAGGTTATTAGAACAAGAGACCACAAATATTCTTAAGCGGGCAAATACTTTTGGATCCCTCAAGAAGAGTCATACAATTCAATAGGCTAAGCCGAAGTCAATGGACAAAAGTCTTGTATAGGATGAAGCACTTCTGGTATGTAAATGGAAAAGTCTTTGCACAAGTTCTTAGGAGTCTTTGATGAAAAGAAGAATCAAATGTAGGGGCACAAGCCGATAAGGCTTGTGAGTTGTAGGAGTTTCAAAGCAACTCTACAGTAAAGAGTTAAGTTCTCTTACACTTGTCTTACAGTACCTCAGAAATGAAAAGATGCAGCTAATGACTTCTGTTCCTGTGCAGCTCTGCAGATCTCACTGTTCAAGGGCCCCAGTCGTGGAAACAAGAGGGAGGAAGTCGAGGGACTCCTGCAATGCACTGGGACGGTCAAAACTAGCAACCGGAAAACTTCACTTTCAGTGGCTGTTCAAAGTTTCAGCTCCTCGCGTCTACCGCAAATAGCAACACTGTGGCTCCTGGCTGTTGAAATGGACTTTCCTTGCTTCTGGGGTCCCGCACTCTTGTTGAGGGGGCTCCAGCTCGGTCAGTCCTGCTTCCTGGGAGCCCGGAGGATCCTCTGAAAGCTCTAGGCCAGCTTAATAGCAACGCACACAATCTGGTGTTCCTCTCCCTGGCTATACGGTTTCCAGCAGCAACTCCGTGGAAATTCAACCAGCTCCGAGATGGATGTCCAGGTGGCTTACTTTGGAGTTGATTGGTCGC
Source organism: Ambystoma mexicanum (assembly GCF_040938575.1). Lineage (NCBI taxonomy): Eukaryota > Metazoa > Chordata > Amphibia > Caudata > Ambystomatidae > Ambystoma > Ambystoma mexicanum. The sequence goes on along the minus strand of NC_090922.1, from coordinate 1,088,041,190 downwards.
ACCAACTCAAAAGGGAGAACTCGTCCTTGCAGGGGCTTCTCGGTTGATGCAAACTTCGCGTTTCGGCACTGCAGCAGGGCATCACCAGTCAAACCAACGGTCCTGGAGTTGCAGCAGGCGTCCTCTTCAAGCGCTTCTTCAGTACCTTCGTCCAGTGGTCGACTCTGCCTTTCAAGCCAAAAGACTCACCTTTTATTCAGTTCTCTCGCATTCATTCCAGCCTAGCTGTCAATCACCCAGCAGGGTACCTGTCCTTGCTGGACAGTCAGCCGGCCAATCACTACAGAGTGCATTTGGGTCTCCTAGGAGACTAAGCACAGGGAGTTTCAGGCACCTCCCTCACTTCCTGCCTACCCCAGACACCCTGGAGCCAGAGGCAAAATGAACAAGTGACCAAACCTGGTTTGGCGCGAAGAGTAAATCTCAAGAAGGACCTTTCCACAAAGAAATGACGAAAAAATAAGACCGGGAGCCATTTTGACAAAGATGGCACCCGTGGTTGCTTTACAGCAGCTGTGAACGCAGCCCGTTGTAAATGCACACCATGGTAGTTTAAAACGAAACCACTGCCACCTGCCATTCAGTGAGAAAAGGGTAACAAACATTTTACATGAGAAGCTACAGATAGGGGATAGTAGGTAACCCCTACAGCACTATTGTAGGATAGTGTGTGCTGGGTCTAGAGAGTTATAATGGTAAGTAAAGTCAATTTCACTTTACTGCTATGTGAAACAGTAGTTTATCCCAGAAAAGGTATTTAAACCTTTGGGCAATCTGGAAGACTTCCCTGCGTCACTGCACTGAAGGTGCTTTGTGACACAATGTAAAAGATGATGCCTATGGAGTTTGTCAGACTCCACAACCAAAAAGAAACACAGAGGTAAAATTCACATTACAATACACGAGAGAGTGGGAAAAAGGGTCTCACACTCTCCAGGTTAAAAAAAATCAAGTCCTCAAAATCCAGCAAAGGTGCTGGGGGTCTCTAAGGTGGAGGGAATTAGCACATTTCTGAGAATTCTCCCTAACACTGATGCCTATGGTATCACGGAGACTGTTTGAGGATGGAGTGGTTGACAGTGTCAAAAGCAGATGAAAGATTGAGGAGGATCAGAACAGAAAGAGTGTTAGAGTCCAGATCAGAGAGTAGGTCTTCTGGGGTATTCAGAGGAGCAGTTTTTATGCCTCTGGCTGCCATGAAACCAGGCTGGTGGTCATGGAGGCAGCCAGCCATTTCGGTGTGGAGGGTAAAAGAGATGGCAAAATCCAAACAAGATCAGACATACACCCTACGAGTGTCAAGATTTAGCACAGTTCTTTACTGGAAAAATATCTAAGAAGTTACGCTCACCTGGTATCCACAGGGACACCACCCAGCCGGGTTACTCGCTGGTATGCTTCTCAGCTTTGCCCTGGTGTGGTCTGCGGGGAAGGTTCTGCCTGAAAATACAGGAGGACTGTGTTCAAGACTGACCGACTGGGGTAGGTATCCTCCTTCCACCCCTGTATGATTTCAGTCCCTCCGGCGCCCTCTCCTCACCTTGTGGTAGAATTAGGCGTGCTCTCCGTCCCGCCTTCTTTGCGGGGGCACGTTGTTTTTCATGGGCGAGTGCGGTCCAGTTACTTCACTGACGCCGGCCCGTTTGATATTGTTCAGGTAGGTCTTATTGCTGTTCTTTAGTTTTGTTGCTATCCTGCGTGCCTTTCTTTGTTTAAAATGGCTTTTTTTCTTCTCCCTTAGGTATGCGGAGCTTCAGCGCGGCAAACTGGCTTGGTTGAGCCCCGCTGGTAAATGATGGCGCACTAAGAGCGCTATGATGCGGTAAGTAAGCGCTATGCGCAGCGCTGCGAAGTCTTGCCTTTGCTAACCTGTGTTTTCCTTCCTTGTAGGTCGCGGTGTTCTTCAGTGCGAGTGGAATGTCCGGAGTGGTGCCAGCCGAGAGGCGACCAGCCAGGTAAGCCTTTTAAGCAGTTCGTAATTTGTAAATGACTACTGCTTTCTTTAATGTTGCCTCCATCTTCCTCTTGCAGGTCGTTCTGTAAGGGAGGCGTGCAGATTCGAGGAAGCTGTTCTCAGTAGCTGCGAGTGTTTAAAGATGAAGACTGCAGGTAAGATGCTGCTGCTAATGATATTCCTTCTGTCTCCTTGCAGGTTCTGCTTCTCCGAGGTTCGAGGGAAATAGCTGGACACGGTGAGCGTCACGTTGCAAGCCGCAAAGTAACGCGAAGCGTGTTGTCTTGCTCGGGTGTGGTTTAAATGGCCCCAACAAATAGTCCAGGTAAAGTAGTCCCTGGCTACCACACCCAAAACACTAGACCGCATAGTTTGGTTCTTAGGAACCAAGCTATGTGGATGCCTCCCATGTTGGCTAACAATACAATAAAGTAGTTCCCAAGCACATTGTTTTTTCATTGTGTATGGGCCTGGCGCCATAAGCGCCAAAACTGGCCCCATGAGGGCTTTTGAGGAGGATACCAGGCTCTAGAGGCCCGAGCCCTGACTCCACCTGGCCAATGGTTTTGCCAGAGGGGGTTTTGGGTGAGGGTCGCGACATAAGATCAGGGACAAGATTCCTCGGCCATCCACAACAAATGTGTTCCTTACTGGTAAAACTAGGCAGGAATGGAGCTCATTTTCCCGGTATGGATATAAATGAGGTCAGGGAATTAATGGAGCAACTAAAACCCATGTTTTTTGCTGAAGACTCATGTCCAGCAAAGAAGCTAAAAGAATGCTTCTCTGACTTTGCATCCTTCTTTATGCAGATATTACATCTGTCGCTAACAGAGAGTTGCTTCCGAGATTACCCGAAAGGGAGACGCATATGCCTTTTACTAAAAAGAAAATCATTTGCTAAACTATAGAACTGTTACATCTCTTCCATTTCTGGGTAAGTCCCTAGAAAAAACAGTAGCTGTAGAGCTAAATGAATGGATTTTATTGCACAATTTATTTCCTACTTCCCAACCAAGAGGTTGTCCTTCCCACATTGAAGCAAAGAACAGGCATTAAGGGCACATTACTAGATTGAATCCTTTAAGAAACCGGCGTCAATTTTATTTAACAAAGAACTTTTATCCCTTGGTCCTGTTCTCTTTGGAGTACCACAAGGTCAATTTTATCTCCTACTCTTTTTAATCTCTAGTGGTAGTAATAGTTATTTATAAAGTGCCTTTTCCCATTTTTTTTAATCAACTTTATTTAGTTATTCAAGAGCCTAAATTACAGACATGCATGTGTTGAAAATAATAAACAATGGCCCTGCCCATGTCCTCCCCTCTGTTTGCTCCAGTCTTTAAGGTCCGGTTGCTCATGAGTTTTACTTATTAGAATTCTCCCCCTCATCCCGAACATAACCTCCAAACATATGGGTGGAATATTATATCTTCCTCTGCTTTCTTAGATGTTCTCCAAATTGAGTCGCCCTTGCAGTCCAAAGTTCGCACTTTCAAATAACCGAGATTTTGCGGAGTAATTTAGGCTTGAAATACATCTGTTCCTTGTCATCTGTGAATTCATGCAATGGCATCCAGGTGTTCAGGTACTTACAATAGGAACCATGAGCTAATGCTGTTACTTTTTCCATGGCCATCACTCCCCATAGTCTCACTCACCACATGGCTATCACCGGCCCCTGCTTGTTCTTCCATGCTTGCGCCAGGGTGATTCTAGCTGTGCTCAGCATAGGAGTAATAAGGCTGGCTCTAGCCCCCGAGCTCACATAGCAGCCCTCAAACATTTCCCCCAGTAGAACTACCACCGGGTCCCAAGTCAGATGCGCCCCCGTTATCTCCTTGATATGGCTCAAGATCTCCTTCCAGTAAGTCTCTGCCACTGGACAGGACCACCACATGTGGATTAAATCCCCAGATTGTCCACAATTTCTCCAACAAGATGTGGGGTACCCCGGGCTTATGGATTGCATGCATGCTGGCATAATATACCACTGCAGGCAAAGTTTCTATGCTACCTCTTTTATTGAAACACATTTGGAACGTTTAGCGGCTCTGTGTCTCCCCAGATATTGGTTTCCCCACATCCGCTTCCCATCTCTGCATGTACGAAAGGGATTCCTCTGGGTCCGCCGCCCCCATCAGACGATACAATTTCGATACTCCTTTTTCAGACTGGCCTTCCTGTATCGTAAGTTCCAACCCTACTGGGTCCCTAGTTGCTCCCTCCCGGACCTTCGTATTAGAGATCCTCCCTCCCCTTCCAATGTGTCCAAAAGTCAGCCTGCATCCCTGGAATGAAATCTGGGTTATGAGCAATCGGTGCGAGAGGATCTCCCCCCGCTTTTACCTTTCTGCCCCTTAGTGCGTTATCCCAGTACCATAGCGTGGCCTTCGTTGATTCCAGTAATGCGCCCTCTTTACTTCTGTGTCTCGCTGCTAGAAAGACAAGGCTTTCCAGGGGAGTCTTAGTTGCATCTCTTTCGATGCTAGCCCATCGGTTTTGGTTTTCTCTGGGTGGCCATTGCAACATGGGTGCGACCTGTGCAGCCCATAAATACCTGCAGAGTTCTGGCACCCGCAACCCCCCCAGAGCTTGTGGCCTAAACAATACCTTCTTGGGGACCGTCGATTCCTTCCCCCTCCAGATGAAGGACATCACCTCCATCTGTAGTTTTTGGATTGCTGGGCCCGGGACACGTATTAGAAGAGCGCCTATCGCATACAGAAATCTAGGAAGCAGGGTCATTTTAACCACTGTTATCCATGATAGGTCCTGCATGTCCCAGCGCTTCAGATCTCTTGCCAGTGCTTTCAGTAGGCCCAGGATATTAGCCCTGTATAGTCTCTCATATGGGGGAGTCAACTGTATACCCAGGTATTTTACCGATTTCTGTTCCCATTTCAAAGGATATCTACTCTCCCATTTTGGCACCTGTTCAACCCTCTCGGTGATGTTGAGTGCCTTAGATTTAGGATAATGGATTCGGAACCCTGAGACCTTCGCAAACCCATCTAGCAGTTCTATGGCCTTTGGGAATGAGTGTGACATGTCCCTCAAAATAAAGAGGACATTGTCCGCATAGAGAGCTACCTTTTGGGATCCTCCAGCACCCACCTCCACCCCTTGGATTCCCGTCTCTTTGCGGGCCCTCTGTGCCAACGGCTCCATGGCCATAGCAAAGATGAGTGGCAATAACGGGCACCCTTGTCTCGTGCCCTTTCGGATGGGGATACTATCTGAGAGCCGCCCATGATACTATCTGAGAGCCGCCCATTAATCCTTAGTCTTGTGGAAGGCTGTGTGAAATTAGCCATCACCATACGGGTGAAGATCGGACCACACCCGAATTTTTCAAGAGTCAGTTGCAAAACTCCCCAATGTAGGCTGTCAAAGGCTCTAGCGACGTCTAGTGCCATTACCGAGAACCGCTGTCCCGGTCTTCGTCCCCAATCTATCGTGTCTATGGCTCTATGGATGTTATCGTAGGTATGTCGCCCTTTCACGAAGCCCACTTGGTCCGGGTGAATTATCCCCGTGGATAATACATTTTTGCATCCCCGTTTAATAACGAGATAGGGTGGTAACTCGCGCAGTCTAATGGATCTCTATCCGGTTTTAGTAATAGCACCGTGGTCGGGGGCTCATGTCTCCGGATGTTCGCCCCGTGTCCCGAATGTAGTTACTATTTTGTCAGGGGACCTACCAGGGTAGCCCTAAATGTCTTGTAAAACACATTACTTAGCCCATCTGGGCTTGAGGATTATATGCCCTTTCAGTGCCCCTATAAGGTCCCCCACTTCTTCGTCCGTTATGGGTGCTTCTAGCATTTGCCTGTCCGATTCACTAATTTGCGGCAAGGTTACCTGATCCAAGAATGCTGTCTGCAATTCCCTCTCCAGATCGTCCCCTTTCAAGTTATCAGTATAGTATGAATGCATAACCTCCTCTATTTCCTCTTCCCCCCCCGCCCCTCACCAGGTCTCCCGGTTTTTAAGTTGGACTATACGATTCCAGAGTTTCTGCTGTCTCAATTTGGCTGCGAGGAATCAGTTGGCTTTGTCCCCGTTTATGTAATAGAATGGTTTGGTCTGCACGTGCATTTGCACGGCTTCATCAGCCATATGGGCTTCTGCGACCGCCCTAACATTTTTAAATTCCTGCCATGCTTTTTGTGAGCCCTGATCTTTGTACTCCGTCTCGGCCTTTGCTACCTTGGCTTCCATGTCCTGCTTCACCTTTTCCCGTGTTCTAATGTAATTTGCTGTGTGTGATAAATTCGCCCCTTACTACTGCTTTACTGGCGTCCCAGATAATGGGCCAGTTTATTCCCGGAGTGACATTTTCTTTAAAGTAATTCTTTAAGGCCTGCTCTCTACCTGCTTGGAGAGCCAAATCTTTCAGAAGCACCTCCTCATTCAGGCGCCATTGTTTGTGGGATTGCCACTGTGGGTTCTAGCTCTAAGAGAACCAGTGCATGATCGGATAGGTACCTCTCACCAATTTCCAGCCCAGTGATTTGTGGGACCAGTGTATCTGAGATAAGCAGCATGTTGATTCGGGAGTGGCTCCTATGTACCGCTGAGTAATGAGCGTATGCTTTTTCTTGCGGGCGAAAAAAAAATCGCCACGTCTCTATTAGGTGTAGCTCCCTCATGAATAGTGCTAGAGCTTGTCTAAACATGTGATCATTAGTGGTGGCCGGGAGGGTTGTGTCCATCGCCGCATCCATCACTCCATTAAAGTCGCCCCCAATCATGATCTGTCCTACTCCCCACTGAGCGATCGTGGGCAGCAGTTTCACAAAGAAGCGATCCTGCCCTTCGTTGGGGGCATAAATCGACACCAGCGTGACCTGTTGCCCCATCAGTTTTCCTCCCAATATTAAGTAGCGGCCTTCCGGGTCCTTCTTTAAGAATTGCTTCTCAAAGTCGATCCCCCTTCGCCAGCAAGATGCCTACTCCCCGTTTTTTGTCCCACTAGAGGTGAAGAATTGCCTAGGGAAGGCCATGTGCCTTAGTCTGTGTTCATCTTCTGTGAATAAATGTGTTTCTTGCATCCATACCACTGAGGCCTGCATGTCCCCAGCCTATTCATCATGGATTTCCGCTTGACTGGAGAGTTAAGCCCCTGGACGTTTTAATGCGACAAGTGTTAAATCAGCCATCAGTGTACCTGGATGCCATGCCTATCGTGATGTGGTCAAGCCCGTCCGCCTTTCTGGATGTCTCGTATGTGCTGTGTATAGCCTCCACACATATAACATAACTACTCTGTTGCCATTGCTCCCTCCCCGGCCTGCCTTCTTTCTCCCTGCTTCCAGATGGGGTACTTTCCTTGCCGTTGCTTTCACTGCCTTCATCCCCTCTCATGAGGTCCTCCATTTCCTCCTCTTTCATGATCGTGAACCGTTGCCCCTTCCATTCAAATCGGAGCCCGGTCGGGTATGCCCACCGGTAACGCACCCCCCTGGTCCATAGCCAGTCTGCGACTACACTCAGGCGTCTCCTTTTGAAGAGGGTAGTCTCCGGTAGGGTCCTGATATAGTTGGATAGGGGAGGAACGGATGTTTATAGTTTCCTTTTTCCGAGCAGCCTTCATGATGTCCTCTTTCAGCTGGAATAAGTGTATTCTAGTCAATACATCTGGGATTAGATATTTGTTGAGCTGAAATGTGGAATAGACCCTATGCGTCCGGTCCAATACAATATCTCTTTCGTTCCCAATGTCCAGGATTTGCCGGAACAGCTCTATCACATATTGCTGTAGGTCGTAATTCGCCACAGACTTCGGAATCCCACGGATTCGAATATTATTTCGCCTAGACCTGTTCTCGGTAGCCTCCTGTTTACTCTGGACACGCTCCATCTGTTGCTCTAGTTCCAGTACCCATTTTGCTAGCTCCTCCTGCTCTTGCCCTTGTTCGGCCACCGCGGTTTCCACCGCATGGACCCTTCTCTCTACCGCCATGACCCCTTTATTTAGGTCCGTAATGTACTTAGCCAGGTTGGATGCGCTGTCCTTGATGTCCTTTTTCAGTTCCTGCAGCATTGCAAGCAGATCCGACTTTCAGATAGGTGGGTCTTCACCGCTTTCTTCCTTGACTCTGTATGGTTGTGCAAGGCTTATAGGTTGTGAGGGTTTCCTGTGCGCACTGCCTTGGTGAGGATGGCCTGTGCCTTATCCGCCTTTTCACCCCCGGAGGTACCTCCGCCGAATATCTGCAAGGGAGAGATCAGGGGTCTCCCTAGAGCTTTCTTGCTGCTTCCAATACCTCACTGCCCATTTATGCCATGATAAACCATGGTGCCTCTTATTTCCGCTCACCCAACAGGCATCCATTCATGGGCTGCTGCTCCTGCTTGTGCTCCTGTTGGTGCCTCCCAGCCCCCCCTGGGTGGTGCCTCCTTGAGTATACGTACAGTGGTGGCCTCCGGTTCCTCCCGCTTCTGCCGGGCCCACAGCCACTCACTCCAGGCCGCCCCGCTAGAAGTGAAGGTGTGTCTTGCAGCCATCCTTCAGTTACACTTTTGGGGGCCTGAGTCTGTCCCATGCGCGGGTCCTCCCTGCCTCTTCTCGGCCCCCGCCTCTGGGTCACGGCGGTCCTCCCCAGCCTGGGCCAACGCCTCACAGCCCCAGCCGGACAACGCCCAGCGCAGTCATGTTGGTGGGTTCTCCGGTGAGTGTCCCGAGAGTGTAGACGTCCGCGTCCATCTGTCCCAGGCCGCTGTTCCGCTGCCAAGGCTGTGCTGAGGCTCCCCGCTGATCACTCCCCCCACCCCCCAGCCACTTCCAACGCCTTTTCGCCAGGCCCCTCCAGGCTCCCGGCTGCTTTCGGAGAATGCTCCAATACCTCCAGCCTGGGTTGGGGGGATGAGAGGGGAGGGGCCGCACACCAGGCCGCCTCAGCTGCTCAGCTCACCAAGTCGGGATACTCGGCCTGCAACCCAAGCCAGGGGGGGTCAGCAGATGAGGACTCTCGCCAGGCTATTGGCCTCACTTCCCTTACAGGGGCTGGTCTGGCATTCTCGGAGTGCCGAGCTGGTTCCCGTCCGCCATTTTGTCCCAGACCCTCGGGCTCTCCGCTCTTTCGATCGCCAATCCTTCATGCAGGTGCCTCCGCTCTTGGAATTCAAACAGCTCACCCCCCCCCCAGGCGTTCATGCACCTATGGGGTCTATTCCTTCATTTAAGGGGGTTTTGGGGCCTCGGGTGGGAAATGGTCCCCGGAGCTCACCGAAGAGGCATCCGTCGGCGTCCTCGGCTAGCCACGCCCCCTCCCCTTTTCCCATTTGTATGGCCTCAACACGCTTTGTGGTAGCAATGCCCTCAGGGACCGTAGTCCAGGTAGGGGAAATACATTTAAAAAAAGGCTTAGCGTGCGTGTGAGCGTTTGGCCACGATTAAGAGTTAGGTGGGCTGGCTAGGCTCCAGTAAGCAACCCAAGAGGTCAGGCATGTGGATGGGTGCCGAGGGAGGTCACGATAGAGCGCTAGTCCAAGAGACTCGAAATGTGGCCAGCTAGACCAAAAATTGATGTAGGTTGCTACTGTATTCTAATAGCAGAGGTGTTCAGGCAAGTCTGGTTTAAGGGGCAAATCAGTTACCAGTCCAGCTAGACTGAATTTATCGTAGTCGTAGATGCATTCTAAAGTGTGTGGATGGATAGCTGCCCATGCGGCAGATGTCCACCGAAATAGTGTGTTAATACATGCATGAAGCACAGATGGAGCTTATATTTATCTTGCCGATCGTCAATAAGTGGCTCATCTACAAGGAGCCATTAGGGGACATCAGAGCAAACATGATGCATGCAAAATGTTTGAAATATCTTCAAACAAAGATTTAATGAGATGGGGAGAAGGGGCGAGTGCCTACTGGATATTGAGGGGTGAATGACCTCTAATTTTAATAAAGTTGAATACTCTAAAATTGAAATTCTTTTATTTTTACATGCAAAGCGAGACAACTTATTTATTACTTGAAAAGGACTAGGAAATTGAGGTGATCAGGGCCCTTATACTCCCTTATCAAGACGATTGCAAATGTCTACCTTTATCTAGACAAAAACCAACTGCAACATATTCAAAATAAAGCAGCTAAACCTACCCTATAAAACCTGAACTGGCTCCCCTTTACAGAGAGAATAACACAAAATCAATTGAATTATTTTCCAAATCCTCCATAACATTGCTTTTAAAGGTATGTATTTTATTTATATAGCACACAAAACCCAAAGGCATCGAGGCGCTGTTACAGACCAATTACATGCAAGGCGTAGCGGGTACAGATACATGCAGATCAATTGGCAGTTGCATGCAAACAGTATTGACCTGAGAAAGCTTACATATCTCTTAAATTAACAAGTATGTACCTACTAGTCTGCTAAGATTATCACGTTAACCTAACTACAAATAGTTTCAAAAAACTGAAACACAGAGGGTGTTCAGTTGCAGTTTTAGGTCTGGAATACTAGATCAACCTCCCCACAAACCTGAATACAGAATACACCCTCAAGAGGTTTAAAAAGTTATGTGAAATGCTGGTGCCATGAACAGAAAATCTAACTCTGATATTGATTGATTGATTTATTTATATAGCGCTTTACACCAAGGCGCTGTACAGTGGAACAACAAAATACAAAATAACAACAACATTTAACAATGAGAGCAAAATTTACATCTTGAATCATTCAACAAAACAGTGCAAAGAGCAATTAACTTGGAGGGGGTAGAAAGGGGAGAGGGAAGAGGTGGGGGGGAGAAGGAGATGGACAGGGCGAGAGAGAATGGAAGGGGAAAAGAGGAGTAGGAGAGGGGAAGAGAGGAATCAGATGAGGGTAAAAAGAGCGGGGTGGGGGGAAGTGAAGAGGGCAGAGGAGAAGTTTTCAAGGAGGAGAATGGAGGAGAAGGGATTTAAGGGAAGTGCGAAATGAGGTGAAGGTTGTGGTAGAGCGGATTCTAAGAGGGAGCGAGTTCCAATGCAGGGGTGCAAGGAGTTGGAATGAGCGGAAACAGGAGGAAGCGCAAGGGGAAGGAGGAACAGTGAGAAGGAAATGGTCAGCGGAGCGAAGGGAGCGGGAGGGCTAGTAGGAGAGGAGGGAGGAGAGATAAGGAGGAACAAGACCATGGAGGGATTTGAAGACAAGGCAGAGAAAGTAGAACTTTAGTTGTGAGTGGAAAGGTAGCCAGCCAAGGTGAGAGAGCGAGGAAGAGATGGAGTCACGGGAGGTAAGGAGACAAAGGATACGGACAGCAGAGTGGTATATGGATTTTAGAGGGGCAAGCTGAGATGCGGGAAGTCCAAAGATTAGAGAGGAGCAGTAGAAGAGGTATCGGCAGGAACGGGAGGTGAGTGAAATGTGTTGTGAGAAGGTGAAAGAGGAGTCAAAGAGTACGCCTACATTACGAGCTTGGGGGGAGATAGGGAGATTGGAGGGAGGGGGAAGAGAGTTATATATGCTCAAGTTCATTAACCATATAGAAAGTTCCTCCTCCAACAACTCCTATAGTTCGCTCTACCATATTTAGAGCCGACGACTACCACTACGGCACCAGACCCATATTTACCCATTACACGATGACCAAGTTTGCCCACCTTGGCCCTGCGACAGGTAGCACGACTCGTTCCTACTTCCATTTGTTTTATGCTTGTTGTAATATGAATAGCCTACAAGCACCAGACAAGCACCCCAATTGCTTTGAAGCATCACCCCTGTGAGTTAGCACATTAAACAACTCAAAAACAAATATTAATTAGTAATGCGAGTCAAACTAACTTGACACCCAGTAAAGCCACATGAAGATGCTGAATGGCTTCAGAGGGATCTATTAACTATGGGACAAATTGCCACCTCTTTGGCAATTCCGAATAAATTACCCAGCAACAGATGAGGATTAGGAGATCAATGTGGAGGACCTTCTTTTATTGGTAACTTCTTCTTTTGATGTAATCAGAATTGGATGTCTCCCAATCTGGAAACATTTTAACAAAGGCATAATATCACTTTCAGATCTGATGATTAATAGGTGCCAATCCCATGTACAGATCACAAATTGTCAATGGAACTACCTGCAGCATTTAATTTGAAAGTACTTTGATGTGGATTATCAGAAACCGTTTGCCCATTGTTTTGTCGCAGGATTACTTCATGAAGGAGCACCAAGGACCCTTTTCAGCAGTCTCCATTGATGCATACCACATTTTAGAAGATGGACGGTCATTAAACTTTTCATATTCATCAGCAATACCCTCAAGACCCAGAAGAAGTAGGAAAGTCAGAATAACCTATGTAGTGCCAGGAAATTAGGAAGGGTAGCAACAGCTTGATGAGCAAAGAGTAGAAGATCCGAGACTATATAAAGCCAGCAAGAGAGTCAGCCAGGCAGATCAAGTTTGGGAAGAGTGTGGACGGAAACCTTGAGCAATTGATCCTTACTGAGTGACTCTCAAGGAGCAGCAGAGTGGTGAGAATATTACAGTCTTGTAAAGAGGCTGGAAAGACCCATGAAACTACTGGAATCTCACACCTACCCAACACCCTGAGAGAGAAGGCCTCAGAGGCAGGTGAAACATATTGCCATGGAGAAACAAGGATGACAAGTCTGAGACTGGTTAAACATAGGCCTCCTAGAATGTGAGCAGAGGAAGACATAAGCATAGAAACTAGAATAAGAAAGAAAATCACAAAGTTTGGAGCTTTAACAGGAAGATTAAAAGCTTCAACAAAACAGATCTTGCAGTAAGCCTGAAAGGCTGAGACACATCCGGCTCAATATGTAGATTTCAAACATAACCAGATATTAAAATGTAATTCTCAGGTGTTCAGTTAATACATTTTCCAAAGGACAATCATAATCCACTCACTAATCGGCAAACTGACAGATATATAGAATTAAAAAGGTTTTTAAAAATTCATTTTTTTAAAAGGTAAACAGTAGAATTAGGAATCATACATGTTGCCTTAATAAATACCCAACATCGGTCAGTTTTAAAGGTGAGTATAATCCTGGCAAACTGCAAAACCCCCTCCAGGACACTTCATCATAAACAGATTGAGTCCATATAGGACAATTTCAATAACTCAACTAATATGACAAGATTAATACCGGAAGCATACACCAGCTGTGAAGTTAGTAGTTTAAATTGTTCAACAAGATTAAGAGCTGTAGAAAAGATATTCTTTTCCTGCTCTGCCAAGTCATCAGGATGCAATCAGGGCCTGTCTTGTTCCAAAAGGGGCATTATGGTTTTGACAGGGTGTTGTAGTACAGCCGGCACGTCAAAAGCGCTGGGGTGCAAGCAGCGGCAGCTGTTCAGGAAAACAGCTACAGAGACTAGGCACAAGCTACCACTATCCCAACCCCACTGCACAGGAGATCCGGTCATTGGCAGTCCACCAACCAATTTGTTCTTTCTCTGCACTACACTCCCAGGCTACATGGCATTCTAGAAAACCTTCTGAGAAGGCCAACAAATACAAATATCACCAGACTATTGTGGAGGGTAGACACAAGAGAACATATCACACCAGCATTACAAGCTCTATACTGGCTGCCGGCCAGATGAGGATACAATTCAATGTACTCCACGTAGCCCACAGGGTCAAGGGCAGGGGAGTAGCAGAACTCATCCAAAGGGAAAACATACAACAGAAACCAAAAAGGATGGCAAGAACAAGCAAAGTTCCATGCTGCTGAATTAAATTGGCTGCGCCAGCACTTGCGCCAAGGCTGTCGCTGCTTCCTTTGCTTTGCACGAAATGCCCAGGATGCACTCTAGATTTCACATTTTTTAAGATTAAGAGGAATTGCTGTGCTGTACAGAGAGCCCTTGATGATGTATGTTAATCATCAATCCTTACAGTGCTTCCACGATCATTTCTGCTTGCAGGAAAATATTTACAAAGCAGCAAAGTATATAGCACTGCCTTTCAAATATATGTTCAGAACATCATTTGACATTGGATTTAAATATTTAATTTTTATTGCTAATCCCTTCAAAAAAATCTTTAATTTTGTTCGAAATGCTACAAATGGAGGAGGGTCATCCACATTCAACGATTTCATTACTTTGGTTACTAAAATTAACCAACCAAAAAGCACTTCTAAAAAATTGTCATAATTCAAAATTTCTGCCTCTCAATTGATTAATCAATAAGTCAGCATAGCGACCCTACTCCTTACATGATGCTTAACAACTTGTACATCTGGAGAATTTTTTTTCTTTCTATGTTAACAAATATTTTCAAAATATTTCAAATATCAATTATCACTTACTCTTTTAACCTCCTGTTGTATAAGAAGTTACTGGGCTTGATGTCACGGTGAACAATACCAAAGTGGTGAATGTGTCTCAAAGCTTTCAGCAGATTAAACATGTAGTCTCTTACTTCATCAAAGGTAAGATTGTTCAGAATATCCTGAAAAGAGCCATTACAGTCCATCAGTTGTGACATTACACTTTGTAATGAAATATGTTAACATAACCTCCCCTAGCCCATGCTTTCAAAATAATTGGTGTCTTACCAAGAAAGATTCATGTTCCAAATATGGCATGATGATAACCACATGGTCATTTTTTCTGAGGCAATATTTAATTCCCATGACATTTTCTTGTCCACTGTAAGACAAATTCAACACTAGTAGGTCTAGGATTATTCAAACAATTAAAAAGAAAACTTACCAAAATAAAACACTTGAATCACAATAAAGCAAAGCAAAATATTCCAAGAAAAAGGGAAGTTGCGGTTAATATAAAAGAAAGTTTCGTTATTTTAATCATAATTAGAAAAATGAAACGTTACCCACCTGTAACATGGGCTCTGCACATTCTGTAATTTCAAATGGGGGCATTCTATGACGGAAGTGACAGAGGAGGAGCAGAAATATATAAATGAGGTCACATTCTCAGATTCCCGACTTCACTAGGAGCAACTGCGTGGGTTTAGACACTAGCACCAAGTGCTAAGTAATATATGCCTTTTATGTGATAGCAGAGACCCTTCTCTAGGTCACACATCTTAGAAGCAATTCGTAGCAAGCAGTAATATTAAGGGGGGAGTATGATGACAAAGAAAACATCTCTAAAAATTATTTAATAACGTCCTTGAGTTCCCACATTTCAGATTCATTTGCAATTAATATTATCTAAAAACGAGCCTCTGTTGCCGTCTTAATTCCAAGGATGTGGGCCAATAACTAGCATGATTTATTTGCATCACCATAATGATAATGTTTTTTATAATGTTTCAGGTCAGATTCCTCTAGCTTCCATGCATTGTAATACATTTACTAATTTAGCAGTACTCAATGTACAACTTGGAAAGGATAAAGGCCTGATTCGACCATGGTAACATTTCAATCTGTGACTGAAGATTGCACAAAGATCCCTGTACCAGGTGCTTAAAACTTACAGATCTGTCTTGGCAGCTACTAACAAGTGGCATTCAGCTTCAGAAACGATGTTGTAAAAATCTCTTCATTTGCAAAGCATTGGAAGACATTCTACAAGAATTCAAGAAAAAAGCTGCCAGGTCCTCAGAGAAGAGAATTTCAAAATTTCATTTAACCTGTGCAACCACGGACATAAAAACAAAGACGGGTTTCACAGATTTACAATTCATCAAAGGAAATAAATGCTTGCCCTATCCCAGCTTCTAGTAATGGTTGTTCCCTATTATAAAAAATACCAAAATGGTGCTCGTCGGGATCTCGTACAAAAATAACATTTGTCCTCTGTCCTATTGTGTGCCCTACCACTAATAATAGAGAAACATAAATTAGCCTATGGAAGTATTCTACTCCCCTCTTGGCTTGGGATGGGTTGGCTGGTAGAGTGACTACCACCCCCTTTGGATTTTTAATTCTGGTCTTGGTGCAGACACAGTTCAATAGCAGGGTTCCATGTAATTTCAACAAACTAAATTCCTCACCCCTATTTTACCCCTTACCCCACAAATACATATAAAATTCAAAGTCTTATCGAAGTAATTTACTTTGTGGAAACAACGGGATACCCAAAACCAGATTTGTTATTTCTCTCGACACTCTGGAAAAGGAGACTCCTGACCACCTCACCAAGGTTCTGATACAATTTCCAACAAAATCTGTATGTTTCTTCACACTCATCAAGTCTCTGGGGGTGCGAGGGGCGTGGCCAGGGTCCATGCTGTAAGGACATACCTGGTGATCCTTGCAGAAGTGCTTCAATTGCAGTTACTGTACTGTTTTATGACAAGTTGCAGCTACAGCAGAGTCCTGTGCATTTTTGGGACGTTTCTCGTGTTAATTCGAGCCATGGGAGACGAGACAAAGTGGCTAACCAAAGTCAGAAGATCCCAAAATGGCAGCCAAGCCGGAGCGCGGCCGGTCTGGAAGAGTCCGACAACCTCTGGCTCTGTGCTGGCGGGTGAACGGTGTGCCCGCGCTGATTATCTCCCGGGAGGGGATCAGCTGCAGGAGTGTACATAGGGCTACGTGGTAATGCAGAGCCAGAGCTGAGGTGCCGCGAGACAGGGCTGGGCTGGAATGCCCAAAGGCTCCTTATTGTGCTGCAGCGTGAGCCACGCTGGGTGCACATGGCAACTGCAGTCCCAGCCCCCCAGCCCTGCACGGCATCAGATCAAAACAGCCTGCTGCATTGAAGGGCGAGACCGGCAAAGTCAGGTGATCAGAGGCAGGATATTGGTGTGAGCGCCCAGATGGGCTCACCACACACATTGGAGCTTGGCACGGACACAGAATGAGGAGGCAGCTTGCTGCAGGGGTCCTGCATGCGGTTGCTGCCACCATCCTTGCCATCAAATGAGAGCCTGCATTCACGGACATGTGTGCCTTGGATGCTCAGGAGGTATGTACACCGTGAGTGGCATGACACTGGGAAATAGCCACACTGGAAGGTGCCTCGTGGACATAGCATGCTGAAAGCTGTCTGACCTGGAGATGCCTGTGTGGCTTGACATTGGGCACAATGAAAGGTGCCATGTCCACATTACATCCTGAAGGCTACCTGAGCTGGAGATACCCTGAACAGAATTCCCATTGTGTTGGTGGCACTCCCCCTCATATTGCTGTCTCTTAGGGAATTACTCCATGGTTTTGGATACTGGGTCACTGCAATTTACTGACGGCACCATTTCAAAGAGGCCACAAAGGAAAATTAACACAACTACTGGATTGGTGCTTTGTCTGCGGGCTTTCTGGCTCTCCTGGAGGAGGGGAGCAGGGAGGAATATTGGCCGCACGACCCTTTGATCTACTACACTCGCTTTGCAGTTAATAGGAGGCGGAGCCTCCGCATTCACGACAACATCCTTCTTCCGCCTGCTGGAGGTATGCTGCGCACCCTGTGGAGGGTTCCTGTGTGCTCTGACATGCCAGGCCCTAAACGGTAAGGTGGTAATAATGGCACAATCATGGAGTCCTTTGCAGCACCGGCGAGAGATTGCAACCCTGCTCCGTCGGATGGCACTGGACAGGCCGCTCTGCCGTCAGTGCAAAAGGAGTCTCAAGAAGACAAGATTCTGGCTAAAATAGCAGCCTCCTCCTTGGAGGGCAAGATTGAGGAAGTTAAAACTGATGTACACCTTCTGAGGAAGGATTTTCGGATGGACCATAACAGCATGTCGGACAGGGATGTGGATGGTGAGCAGACTGCAGAATGCAGAGCCCCTGAATTTATCGACTTGGGTTAGATGCAGTAACTAGGAGTGAATAATAACTGGTACTTGTTGTTGCTGTACAATGCCACACCCATGCCATGGGATGGCTGAAACCCCCCGTTTGTGGGATACAATGGGTACCTAGCCATTGGAGGTATCCTTCGCCCGTTCCCCTGATGGCAGGGGCTTGCCTGGAGGAAGCGGGTACGCTCTAACGGCTTAATGCTGTTGAGCAGTGTTACTGCCCCACTGTTTGGGGGACACTATTTTTGTTGCAATGTGTGTGGTTATGGTGGTTTGGTGCGATTGTTGGCATCTGGGATATGGAGTATGTATGGCGGTGCCGCGGAGGTTGGGGATCTGCACTTGGAGGTGTAAATGGGGAACGTGGCACCATCGATTTGTTAGTTATGGGGGAGATGCAGTGGATACTTTGTACCGGATGGCTGGGGTTACCTGGAGGGGGGTTGAGGTCTTATCGGGAAGGCATTGCTTAGAATATAGTCCTGGAATATCAGGGCCTCGTCTCCTACCTGTGCAGGAATCGGATAAGGTCCAACTTACGTAGGAAAAAGATAGCATTTACCTCGTTACAAGAAATGCACCTACTCCATGAGGAGCAGAAGAGCTTAATAGCCAGGTGGGGACGGACTGGGTTTGTATCCACATATTTAAAATGTGGATTTTGCCATGGGTGCGTTGGTGTGGATAGATGCTGCTGTGCCTTTTCAACTCCTGAAGGTGGAAACAGATAGGTGGGGCAGGTATGTGGCTGCGCAAGGCTATGTAGAACAGCAAGAGATATGCATAGTGAACTCCTACTGCCCAAACCATGCGATACCCGCTCATCTCGGCCTGCTGAGTAGTAGGCTGGCTCAGATGAGGAATGCCCTGCTCCTTTGGGGCACAGACTGATTGCGCTAGGGACCTCTTCTTTGATAGGTCCGATTCTGCAGGTGGCAGGCTTTCACCCACACTGGTGACTCTTGACGTAGCACTAACAGTTATCGCTGGTCGACACATGGAGGGAGTTTAATGCAGGTAAGAGAGGGTACTGATTCAGCTCTGCACGAGCTATACACCGAACTTGACTGTTTGTAGGGGCCGAACATCTGGCTGAATTCACTGGTGCGGAGTACATGGGACGAACAGTTTCAGATCACTCCCCGCTGGTGGAGTGTTGGGACAGTAGGGGACCTAAACCCCCAGTTCCGGCATGGCACATGTCGGCAGAACTGTTGCGGAATGATATCTTCAAAGATTGACTGTGGAACTTTCTAGCGAATTTTCTGACTACTAATGTTGGCAGTGTTGACAGCTGGGGGACCGTGTGGGAGACTTTGAAAGTGATGACCAGAGGGGAGGTAATTGGTAGGGCAGGTGGGATTAAACGAACACTGAAGGAGGACTTGGGAGCTTTGGAGGAGCAGATTCGCATTGTTGAGTCAAGCGACTATAAGGACTCCTCGGTGCAATCTGAGTTACGGGCGTTGCGGACCAAATGTACGGCAGCGTGAGAGAGACTCTGTAGATTTGACTATTCCGTGCACGTGGAGTGTGCACACAGGGAGGGATATAAATCGGGAAGGATGCTGGAGTGGTTGTGCAGGACTGAGCAACCGTGACAGGCAACCGCAATGCTTCACGACGAGAGCGGTGCCCCATGGATATCTCAGGTGGCAATCAATGATATGTTTAGCACTTTTCATAGTGGATTGTATAAACACGAGACACTGGTTGACTCAGAGGAATTGTGCTATGTGAACAGGCTGCTGCACTTGAGCTGCCTTCGATGGAGGAAGAGCTCAATGAAGTGGTAACCTCTCTGGCAATGGGAACGGACTCCCCGCAGAGTTCGACAAGATTCTTGGTCGCACTCTTGCTCCGGTCCTACTGAGGGTATATGAAGAAGTCTATGAAAAGGGCTTGCTTGCTCCCCCGCAGTATGTCGGAAAACGCTGATTGTCCCTATCCCGAAATCCGGTGGAGCACTGCGAATGGCAATGCTTAACCAAGACATCTAAATATTGACCACAGTGTTGGTTGGCCATCTTCGCAAAGTAATTGGTGCCTCGATTCATGAAGACCAAATAGGATTTGTACTGGTACAGAACACCTCAATGAATCTTATAACTGATCAGACTAACACCCAAGATGCACCATATCTGGTGACATCCTTGGATGCTATTAAAGCGTTTGATTCGGCCTATTCTGAGTGGATGTGTGCTGCATTGAGAGGCTTTGGGATTGGGGAGGGCTTCATTTGTTGGGTTATGCTGTTATACACGCGGACGGTGGCCATGGTGAAAATGGGGAGGTAGGTGTTTGGGGCATGGGAAATGCAAAGAGGAACTCGGTAGGTATGCCCTCTTTCGCCCATGCTTTATATTCTGGCACTGGAACCACTCGCAGTGTTTTTATGTCAGGGGTTTTCTGAAGCCGGTGTAGAGGTGGATAGCTATAGATCTTATTTCCCTGTACCCTGATGACGTCCTATATATATCCGAGCCGGAACATAAATTGCCCATTGTCTTAGAGGCTCTAGACAATTTCGCTAGGTTAACTGAGATCTCCTTCAGTAGGCAGAAGTCATGTGTCTTCCACCTGGCGGGACTGCGACGATACGATGACAGAGTGGCCAGAATTGGGACTGCGGAGGAAAAATAACACTTTCAAATATTTGGGCGCGCACAGAGCACACCTGCTGGAAGACATGCACTCCAGAAACAGCTATGGGAAGTGGGGGTGCGACTATCCATGTCTTTGGGGGGTAGATTGCCACTACAGCTTATGGGACGGGTAGCCCTGGTGAAAATGATTATATTACAGTGCCTACTTTATGTTTTCGCGATAGTGCATTACTATATTGCAGCTGGTTATTTTCGGTGTCTAGATACTATGCTCAGGGGTTTCTCTGGGGTCACAGTAGGCAGAGGATTGCTTTGAACACCCTTTGCATGGCATATAAAGATAGGGGTGTGCGGCTGCAGTGGTTGCAACTCTACCTAGCAGCGCAACTTCAATACATCGTGCGCTGGCTTTTGGACAAACTCACCATGGACACTGGGTTGCTACAGGATGCGCTGCGGCCGGCAATGATTAAAGAGGCCCTTTGGGTTGCGGATTGTTGTATAGGCCATCAGATACTGCTGATCAAGATAGGGCGTTTGGTATGGGGCAAAGCACCAACAGTATTAAAAAGGCAGAATCCATACTCGCCACACATCCTCATTACAGCCGACACATGCTTGGACATGAGTGAAATGGCGGTTGCCAGACCGTGGGATGCAATGGGGCTCAATACATGGGAGGATATGTAGAATGATGGGTTTTTTCGAGAATTGGGGGATCTGTTCCAGGTGGAGGGTCTTCCCAAAGGGCGGTTTTCGCGGTACCTCAAACTTGTGAAAGTAGCAAAAAGAAAGTGGGCAAACCGGAACCCGCTGCACTGTTAACATTGATGTATGAACTAGATGATGGCTGGTGCCCTGTTTCACGATTGTATGAATGTTTGTTGAAAATGGATCAGTAAGCATAGTATGGGGCTGAACGAGCGTTGGGAAATGGATTTGGGTCAGGAGTTTATGGATGTTCAGTGGAACAATGCGTTGATCTTTGTTGAGAAGGTTTCACATAATGCATGGTTTAGGCTTCTGCAACTAAATGTGCTGCATCGTACCTATAGGATACCTAGTCGCATAGCCAAATTTGCAACTGAAATAGCACCCGTCTGCCCATGGTGTGGGGGTCGAGGGTGTACACTTTATTCACATGTTTTGGCAGGGGCCTGAAAAGTGTCCTTCCATCCTTTTTCTCTTCCGTCATGGTCGGAGGGCTCGAAGTAGACACAAGACGGCCTTCCAGAAACTTCAATGAACAACCGCCCTGGAGGGGCGCGCAACTTCACATACAATGGATTCCCGTTGCCAGCCGATGACGATAGGAGCACACAAACTCAGATGGAACAAAAATAGACCTTTCCGTGAAAAACATGGAAAAAAGTACAAAATAGCTTGGAGAGCAACTCAAGGACTCCCAACACTGAGGGGTGCGATACAAATCTGAAGATGGCTGGCAGAGGCGGGGCTTAGGGAGAAAACGGTCATTGGATGGGGGAATTATGACCCAGAGGACAGCGATTGGTTTAGAGGGGAAATCCAGTTTTCAAGTGAAAGTGAAACATTTTTCTTTTACTGAGGATTCCCAGCCTGACAACGGGGAATATTCATGAGCATGTGAATCCATGCCAGACCCCATGGTGGAGAATTTCCACATCATACATATGTTTTGGTTTGAAATCGGATTTTCTCCTAGTCAATTTGACGTCAGGAAAGTCAGCCAGTAATAGTAAATAGTTGGAGCCAATGGGGAATTTACTCAAGGCAGAAGAATATCGATTAATTAGTTAAGAAACTTATCTAGGGTTCAACCAGAGTCTATTTCTACCCTGCTCCACAATCACTTCTGTCCCCCCACTTTTCCTCATTTCTTAGGGTGGATAGTCACCACATAATTTTTATTAAATCATGGTCACAAGTCTGCTTTGGGATTACTTCCAGAGATTTTATTAAAAGGATAGCAGTCTGTGACACGAAGAAGTCATCTAATGTGGAGCTCTGCTTGCCTCTCCCCCACGTGGGTGCCCCTGGTATAGCCCCTGGAGTCTTCCCAAAAGTTTCTTTCTTCCAAGTCCCTCAACCACATCCTCACCCTAGATTTTTTACACGACTCCCCCCCCCCCCCCGACTGAAAAGTCCTGTTGCTCACAACTCTCTTTCTATACAGTTTATATTAAGATCTCCACACAAGATTACCAAAGGGTCTGACAGTTGGATGTTAAATTCACATTACACAATCGACAAAACATATCTTCCCAAACCAACGGATTCCAGTACAAATGAATAATCACTAGGAAGCTAGTAGTTAAAACTTTTTTGATTTGCCAATTCTTTCAAAACCCTCACACTGCTTTAGCTTCTCTAAAGTATCTATCTTAGAAGTTGAAAAAGTCATACTCGCCCTCAAACTGTTCAACTTGCAAGGCGACCCAGGCCCATCCCAAATTATCAAAGACGAAGCCAGAGACCTATCACCCTTCATCTAGAAGTGAATTAACTCCTCCTTCTCCACTGGTACCATCCCTAGCAACCTCAAAGAGTCTTGGGTTCTACCACTACTCAAAAAACAAACATTAGACCCCTCTTTACCCACCAATTACAGACCCATCACCACAGTGCCCTTCCTGCTCAAAATCCTAGACAAGGTAGCATACCTCCAAATATAGCAATACTTAGGACAAAACCACCTCTTAGGAGTCCGCCAGTCTGGCTTCAGACCCCAACACGGGACCAAAACAGCGCTGATTGACCTCAAGGCCCAAATTAACACACTTGGAGACAATGGTAAAACCGCCTTGCTTCTAATCCTTGACCTATCATTGGCGTTTGACCTAGTAGACCATAAAACCCTTGCAACCACCTGGACTTAGCTGCCCACTTTTCACAAGAAGCGATAAACTGAATATATTTCTAAACAATCAGGAGCATGCACGTCTAATCACCTTCAGCTTCTGCCGACCCCATCCCCATTACCTGCGGGGTGCCCCAGGGATCATGTGTCTCCCCTACCATGTACAATATATTCACAAAGCCCCTTTTCGATGATCTCGATGGTCTTGGTATCACCTACACTACCTATGCCGATGATATCCAGATCCTCATACCGCTGACGGTAAATTATGACAAGGATTTGGCCTTGGTGAATAGTGTCTACCTCATCATTCAGGCATGGATGGCCTCTCATGTCCTATACCTGAATGATGACAAGACTGAGCTTATAATCCTCGGCACCACCTCCAACATCAACAAACCTGGCCATAACTACACAAGCTTTATCATAGATGGAAACCCCATCAAAGTAGCCAAAGAAGTCAAAACTTTAGGCTTCTACCTAGACGCCACCCTCTCCTTCAACAGACAGGTCAACTCCATGGCCTCCTCTACTGCCTACACATGTAAGCTAATTAGAGCGGCCAAGCCCTTCCTTTCGACCAACAGCTGCACCACCCTGGCAAGAGCCCTAATTTTGTAGAAACTGGATTATTGTAACGCCCTATACCTGGGGGCTAACAAAAATCAACAAAATCCAGATCCTACAAAATAATGCTCTCAGAGCAGCTTGGAGTATTCCCAAAAAAGATCATATCTCTGACATAAGCAGATCGACCAATTGGCTCACCACAATGGTCAAAATCTCACTAAAAGTAGCCTCACTCACACTAGTGCCTTAACAATGCCGCCCCATGATACCTCTGACAGTTTCAAAAGACATACCTCCAACCGCCCTACAAGAACTGCCAACTCCAGCCTCCTTAGGGTACCCAGATTCAAACGATCCAAAACTGGAGGAAGCAGCTTCCCGGGGAAAGCCGCCCAGCTGTGGAACTCCCTTCCTCCTGCCTTAAGGGTAGATCAAACATACCCTCACTTTAGGCACAATCTCATACACTGGATTAAGGAAAATGACCGCTAACACATCATCTGCTCCACCCGGCGCCACTTTACCATCCTTGCTGGCATCTTATTTGCCTGCATATACCTACTTGCGTGCTTGCATCTTCATTGCCTGCATATATCCACTTATCGTGTTTTGTTTTTGACCATTTTGCCTCTATGAACCAGCTACCTTACTCAGTGTGTATATAATCTGTATATATCTGTATATAACTGTACAGCACTGTAACCAAAGCTGAAAATTCTCTTGCTGGTTTCTGCCCCCTGATACCCTCGGTTCTGGCGTGCATTGTAAATAATAAAAACAAACAAACATTGAATCCCAAATGCAAAAGGGCAGTTGATTCCAGCAACACATAAATCAATTTGGATGTTATATGCAAAAGAACCCAGTCAAATTGATTGTCATTCAAAAGTTTGGCCAGACTCTATTGCACGCAATTTAGGTATATGCTGAAACAGTCACAGGACGTTACTGCCGTTTAATATTAGTCGTCCACTGACAAAATTCTTTCTAGGATCACAATGTTTCCACCACCCCTTTTTCCATCAAAAAAAAGGCTTAAGTGTCAGGACTCTATCCCTTCCCCCTTTAACGGCACTAAGTCACTGGAGCCAATGCTCTTTCTCCCTTTTTTGTTTTATAAAAACTCTGAGGCTGTTTTTCGTTAAGAGGCCAAGAAGGACTAACTGCAGATCTCTCCTTTTTGAAAAAACAATCAGATTGAATATTTGGGGGAGCTCATCCGTTCATTACTGTTCATCTCACCCACTACCCAAGATGAGATAAAGAGCTCTCATTTTTTAAACAGCATGCCAGCTCCGAGACGTTTTTCCTCCGTCAGGAAGCATCCAGCCACTTCATGACTGTTTTTCTCCTCCTGCTTTCCTCTAAAATTTAACTTCTCAGGTAGAATAGTCAGCGTTGGGTTCATGGAGTTTGCGTTAGGGGGAAGAGTCCTCCGCTGAGAGCTTTCTTCATCTTCATTAACTGAGAAGTTCATTCATTCGGATTCTGCCATATTTAAAATGATCCTTTCTCTCCTACACGTGGATTTGCAATTGGTCTTCCTCTATCAAAATAGAATGTCTTTGTTCGAACACACGGTCACCTCTCTTTGTAACAATATTTTTTTTCTGTTTCTGTATTTCCGTTAGTGGTTCTGGCGAATGACCTCCCAAATTGTTTTAAGTAATCACCGGGATCCATTAGACTTCGGCAATTTATTTAACTGCATGTTTTTTTAATTTTTTGTTGCTGGTTTTTATTGCTTCTCGCCATCTGTTTTCTTTTTGTGAGATTGTAGAAAATGTCAAAGTTACTATCGTCATCGGGTACTGTAGTTTCATCAACAATTGCTATAATGACCTTGTCAGGGTTTGCTGAAGCCAAGGGCCGTACTTCCATTTCTGCCTGTTGGTCCTCTCTTTCACTAATCAGTAAGAGCTCGGATTCCTCAACGGAGACCAAATCAGTTTCCAGGATGTTTATAGGTCTCTGGTTCAAAGAATCCGCGATTAGATGTTTGCACAGATTCAAACTTGGAACTTATTTGATCTGCCAGGCAGCTGTCCAAGTCACAAGTTGACATTTTGATAGGCGATTTCAGGGCCTGGTGGATCACACCCTTCGATAATTCCTTTCCCCATTTTAAGATCTCTTTGGCTGCATCAGTTTGGAGTTTTTTATTCCCCTATGCCTCCAACCGATGTTTAAAAAGGCATTTCTGGAGAAGACCTTCAGATTCAGTTACTCAGTCTAATCGTCTTTGAATTGTTCTTAAAAATGATTGTATGTAGATTAATTTTGAATGAGGCATGGCCAGCAGCGTTGCTTGTTCCTCATACCATTTTTAGAAAGGCGCTAATGATCTAGTTGTTTTTACAGCTTTCTCTCATCCTTAACATTTGTAGGAGTAAAAGTAGAATGTAAAGTTGAAGAGTATGTATCAGACATCACAGAGGTTCTTTGATTTGATAGATTGAGCAGCACGATTCGAAGGCTTTCATCCACGGCAAGCGGAAGCCCAGTAGCAGGAGATTTTAGTAGTATAGATCGGTCCGCCCTTTGAGATTTTTTTTGAGGAGCTGTCTCACCTTGCTTACAAAGGAGAGCTACGGACGTCTTGGAGGCTCCTCTTTCGAGACGATGCCATACAGTTTTCCAGCTGCAAAGGGATATTAGCAATATCTTGAGTTAGCTGAGCAGCTAACAGATTAGATCAATTTCCCTCTAAACCAGAGTTTGGGGGAATGCTGATTTTCCAGGGAGTCCGGGGGCGGAGGCTCCTATTGGATAACAATCGTCCTACCCACTAGTCTAACAGACTGCTCCCTGGGCCGGTCACCCTCTCCACACTCTTCCCGATGGCTCGGTCCGCACTCACCGCGGTGCCCTCTCCTGTTTCCACTGTAGACATTCCCACAACATTCTGGGTCCGCTAAACTCAGAAGAGCATTAGCACTTACTATTAATTACGCATCCGAAGCTTCTAAGGAATTCCCCCGCTCCAGGTCCTTTACCACACTTACTAGGTTTCCCTTCAATCCATTGTCTAGATCTTTACACAAAAAGGTACACAGCTTTCGGACAGTTTGGCCATGAAAGACGAAACTAAGGGTACAGCATGGGTTGGCCCCCATTTTCTCAAGGGCCCAGTTAGTAGCCAAGTTTATAAACCATGTTTCCAGAAAAGATAAAACGGTAGCCGCTGGTCTTCAAACCGGCAGCCGCCACTTCAGCTACTTGGACCCATACAAGAGCAGTGCCAGTGGGAGTGTTAGTGCGGGGCGTTAAGAGGTGTCCCCAGCGTTGCCGACTCCAGCGAAGCCACAGTACCCAGAAGGGGGGTAGCCGTTTCAGGCACTGTCTTTGGAAAAAGGAGTTACTTGACTCACCTCACTTCCTGACCGTGGTGAGGCGCTAATTGCCTTAAATGGGCGGTGCGTTTGACGCCTAGTCTGCTGCGGCAGTAAGCTCCATAACCCAACAAAGTCAAGCAGCTGAACTCCAATGCTGAGCTCACAGTTGACACCACCCGGACAGAGGAGATAAAACACCATCCGTCCAAACAAACAGCACAAACAGCCACTCTACGCTACTCTGCGCCGCTCCGCGGGTAGCAAGGGTCATTGATGAAAAGCTCCACCTCCAAACAATTGCCAGCAAGAACAGATTGCTCACAGATGAATTCCCAGGAGATCGCCACTTTCCTTTTCAATTTATGTGAACAATGCTAATCCTGCTGCCTCAGCATTAATACTGTACCATAATTAAAGCAGCTTGCTTAATCGGAGCCCAGAATTTCTTTTTCACCAGTAAACCACTTCCTGCTATGAAAGGATGATTGATAAGATCATTTTAAAACTTTTCACAATTTATAATGTATACATAAGCATATGAAACTTTAAAATGCATTACAATTTTAATAAACCCTTAAGAACACTTGATCTAACCACAAATCACAGTCAAAAGAGAGAAAGATAACAACAATTCATATGTAGTGAGTACAAAACAATTTTCTTTAAATTGATCCAACCTCGAAGAGCATTGTTAGTTGTTTTTCTGGTTTTATCTACCATCTTACATGATTGCAATGATTGTGGTCTTCTCCACATCAATTTAACACTGTCTTAAACGCTTTTCTATACATTTCCATAGACAGTAAAGTGTGATGTGCGTACACCAAGAATCTGTATTTAAACAGTAATTCCAAAATTCAAGCTATTTGATCGAATCAGAATGATGTACCAACACACAAAAATTACTCATTTTGCCACGTTCCGTGAAAACATGTCTTGCTGTTTCTGGCTTATTGACCTGCTTTAATATTTGACAAAATCTATTCTCAAAACTGATTTGCAGCTGTGCCCCTTGCATTGCTCTCAACGGTAGCCAATTAGTTCTTAATTGCAAAATCGGTCTTCGAACTGCAGGATAAGGACACTGGTGCAAATATAGCAGAGTTCTTTTATATTGATGTACTACAGTGGAGACATGTGGAAAGTTCCTTCATTTAGAGAGGTGTAAATAGTTATTACACCAATCCCACTTCTCCAACCTTCTTGTGAAGGCTCCTTTCAGCACTATAACATTTACCCAAGGTAAAATCGAGTATCCAATTCATCTCCTTGTACATTTCAAAGTTTAGCTGTTCATAGTTTTTACCTCTTACAACTTCCCAGTACTACATTGTGCTCCCATCTTTGCCAGTAATGGGCACTTCAGAGAAACTCTGGATCGCCTCGTATTAGCTATGCCATACCCCTCAATGAAATAAGCCTGAACTTCAGACGCAGGTACTCCATTGGAGTGGACAGTGAAATCCTAAAATTGTTTGCCAAAAGAAGCCCTCTAGTTTATTCAGCCATGTATAATCCTTCATAGCAAGGGCTTCTAATACATAAAGTATTGAAGGACAAAGGACTTAATAGAATATCAATATCCCCTCCATGGAGTAACCCACGTATTGTTTGTCAAACCTAAACTTTTGAAATTTTCATTTTTATAATTCTGTTATAGTCGGCCGTGTTGCTAATTTCAAGGCTCAGGTATGGCTAATTCTCTGTATAATCCAAGGTTCCCATTAGATGCTATTTTGACCTTGTGTACTTTTTGACCTGCTACC
Organism: Ambystoma mexicanum; assembly: GCF_040938575.1. NCBI lineage: Eukaryota > Metazoa > Chordata > Amphibia > Caudata > Ambystomatidae > Ambystoma > Ambystoma mexicanum. The sequence continues at coordinate 1,088,012,435 of NC_090922.1, read as the reverse complement.
AACATAACACAGGTTTTGTCTATATGTGTAGTCAAATCATTTTCTACAGCGTAATCATGTATCATTCTCTTTCATTCGCATAAAGGTCAGATCGAAAAGAACCAATTCATCTGCATATAACACTCCAGCTAATTAAGTTTTATCTATTTTAGGGGGACCGTTTACAGTTTTACCCAGACTATTTGCTAGATCGGCTACATATAGGTTGAACAACAGGGGAGCCAGCACACATCCTTGCTCGACTCCCCTGTTTATCATCACTGGTGCTGACACCAGACCCTCATTTTAAAAAGAACTCCGGCACTTGTGTTCTCATGTAGAGCAATGACTATTTATAACAGCCATCCTGGCCAGCCCAATTTCCTCATTTTGTTCCATAGCGTTCCTCGATTTACCTGATCAAAGGGAGTGCTGAATTCAACATAAGTAATGTATAGAGAAGTTCCATCTCTAAATAGAGCACCAAGTAGCAAAGTGTCTAACAGCCTGATGTTATGTACCGCTGCCGAATCTGGGCGATAACATTGTCTGAAAAGGGTATAATATGTTTCCTAAATAAACCCAACTCTGCAATTTACGTAGCACGAAGGAAGCCCAGAGTTCACCTGTGATGTCCAACATGGACGGCAGCCGATAGTTGCTCCATCTCCCTTTTTATACACCTGTACCACTATGGACTGCTGCCATGATTGGGGGACGTTGCACTCTTTGCATAGTTTCTTAAATAAAAAGGTACAGAACATTGGCCCACCTTTCTGGATAATTTTTGAGTACTACGTTGGCTAAACCATTTGGGCTGGGACCGCTAGTGCTTTTCAACTTCACCATTGCCTCACCAATTTCTGCTGGGCCAATAAGCAAGAGGCCCCGTTTCATTAATGATAAGCAGATCTGCTGGAACATCTTGGAGCTTATATGATTCAACCATGCTCTTTCAGTAATTGGAGTAATTTATTGTGCTGGTTTGTCTCCTTTTGCTAGAGACAACACCTGTCATAATGCACGTGTATTCCGGGTCTTAACTGTTGCTATGACTCGCAGCCAATTTATGTTGGCAATGGATATTTTGTACCTCTTTAGCCAGTTACTATATTGGTTTTTGCTTTTTCTGTTCAAGCGCTGCATTCTTAGAGCCACTAGTGTTACTGATACTCCCCATTTCCCTTCGCAGTGCCCACTTCTCATCCCTTATTACAATGTCAAAGGCCTTTTTACATTGTTTACCAGGTACAATACGCTGTTTACCTTTTACCCCTCCCTCACCATAGGCCATCAGTTTCAACCAAGCTTCGATCTCATTTGCTGTCAAATTATTTAGTTTGATCAAGATCATATCATCAATATTGGAGATTCTTGTGCAGGCATCGTCTATGTTGACTTTAGACCAATATAAGCAAGTGCCTGCTTGATTTACTTCAACTTCTCCTGCATCATAATCTCTTATGTTCTTTTCACTAATGTTGAAACTGAGGGAGAGGATTGAATGATCACTTTATGTTTTAGGTGTTATCAGCAGCTAAATAATTTGTCCAACAATGTGTTACTCCCAAAGTAGTAATCCAATGTTGCTGACCTTATTCCTTCGTGCCAAGTGTGCTTAGCCGGCAAGTCACTTTTAGTTCGCCTGTTTAACAATACCAATTCCCACTCTTCGAGAAAACTAAGCCATTGATTTCCTCAAGCATTAGAAGTCTTGTGCTTCATACTGCTCCTAACCGTGACATTATCATGAATGGCAATCTGATCTCTATCCTCGCATCTTGCATTCAAGTCTCCCCCAGCAAAACATCATTTTCAACCGAGTTGAACCACTGGGCTAACACCATATTAATACAATTCAAAAATGTAATCTGCAACAAGAACCCCTGGGGCTTCATAGATGTTAATAATCAACATTTGCTTATTTGCTTTACCCAACCCTCCCACCACCTCGACCGCCAGAACATTTCCATTCTTATCATCAGGGACAATTCTGGTGGAATTTAATTTGTTTATTACCCCCAACTAAGAGCCCACGATAAGGGTGTCCCTTTCTCCCTTTTTTTGGGCACACCCGATGGAAATGATACCTGTCAAGATTAATAAGATAGGTCAACCAGGTCTCTTATAACATACAAATATTGTGTTCCAACAGTACGTATTCAATGTGTAGGACCACTATGGGGCTGCAATACGCCTGGTAACCATTCCCAACCTCGTACATCATATTTTTGGGTATTGGATAGAGAGGTCTTTGGTTTCTCTATAAACTCGGCTTTTTGCTAGTCCTTACATTTTTGACACTTACTTCTTTATCCAACACATACCCCAATTAACTTAGAAATGTGTGATTAGTACATATGAATGATGCGGTCTCTGGTAAAAGGCAACGCATCCTAGAGTTTTTATCTAGATCAATGGTTAAAGGTTCAATAAAGTCAATAATTCAGACCGTTTGATACACTTCTTGGAATTAGTCGTAGCATCTGGGGCAATTGTTAAAATTCTTGAATCAAGAGCTGGTATTTCAAGTATCTCCTTAGTGCTGTCATTTTCATTTACCTTCTAATTGAGACAACACAAGAGGCATTCCTTTCCTCAATTTTGTTACTCTCCATTACTGCACCGGTTTCCGATGGTTGGGTCTTTAACCAACGAGTTAATGTTCCTGCGGGCTGAAGGGACCTGTGCTTACGGCGTGCGTCCCACTTGCGCGCCTTCTTAGATTTAATTTGTGGGACTGCTACTAACGTGGAGTTTAAGGGTTGGTTGGTTGATATTTTGTTTAAATCAGCTAGCTTGTGTCACTTGTTCAGTTACTGCTTGCAGTTGGCGTTTTTTCATATGCCTCTCCTTCCATGTCGGATAGTAAAATGGAGAGATTACAGTGTCTTCAACAAAATGATTTCTGTCCTGTGCAATTTCAATTACAGGCACTGGTGACGTTGAGGAAGCTGGTGGATTCTCACTGCTGGACAAACCTTTACTGCCGTTTTATTTTGCAGGTTTAACTATGGCTTCCCCCTGCCACTCCATTTCTTTGTGTATTCTACCACCCAATTTAAATAATATTTTTACTGCTAATTGTAAAACACCTCCAGTTACACTCCAATCAGGGATCTCCTGCATTGCTAGCGGACGCACAGTCTGTGGATAATACAGTGGGTCGATCATCTTCATTATGTGCATCGGATTCATAGCACATATTTGGACTCTCCGATAGGCGCTGCTGCATGCCAATCACAGGTACATTTCTTTTGCAGTTCTTCAGATTGGAACTCCAAGTCTTGCAACCATCTTAAATTTACGGCGCTTACTGTTTCTGTGCGACGTCGCAGGGAATATCAAAGCTGCAGTAAAGAATGATTATCAATATCGATAAATGAGTGGTTTAAATGCTGACATTGTTCCACAGATTCTTCTTGAGGAGCTGCAGATTTTTGCTTTTTGCTCCTTCTTTTGTCTGTTTCCGTGCCATGTCGGAAAAAGTCTCATTTGTTTTGGTGCTTTTTGGCATTAGCCAAAATATTGCCAACATCATTGCTACAGTGAAGAAGGTTTCCAAGAAGCACTGTTCGTGATCCGCATGACAACAGTAAATGCTTTGCAATACAATTTCCGACACACTAAGTGTACATTTCTATTGTACTACGAGGAGGTAATACAGAATTGGCTTGTTTAACATTGTTTGCCTGAATCTGGAGTACTGTCACATGTCACGTGTCTGTGTTACTTGAGGCAGCAGAGTGATCCGTTTGCAAGACGGAGACGGACACGCTCTTTCTCCTCGCCAACCCCGCTGCTGCTGGTCAAGCTTTGGCCTGCCTTTTTCGTGCCATTTTTCCCTTGTGCGCAGGACAGAGCGCAGTGGTAGGAGAGGAGTCTTCACCGCACTTTGCACAAAAGGAGGATGGCAATGAGCCTTTCTTGAAATATTTCTGTAAGTTAAGCCCTGCACTGGGCTGATGGTTTCGGTTGACAGAGTGGGAGGCCAACACCGGAGACCACAGTGGAGAGCTGCAGCCCCAGGAGCTGCACGCTGTGTGCAACTCTATAGCGTCAGGAGCTGCCTGCCTGACAGCCTTTAGATAGGTTGGACTGTGCCCTGGCTGGAGCTGGCTCCTCTATTCAGCAGCCGTCTCCTGATCACGGCGAACGGGCTTGGATCCTGATCTCTGCAGCTGGATGGTTCTTTGCTGGATTTGCATGTGGTTAATGTTCCCAGAGGTACTCACTCAGCGTAGTCAACCTAGTATTGAACCACAAACTTAAAGAAACTGGATTTACAAAGGAGTCGTTCAAAGATCATGAAAGCTTAAGTGGCAGTCCAGCGTCGATGTTTTATTGTCGGGTGAGCATCGTCTACAGAGCACATGCAGTCTTGTGTCGCCCGCATGGTGCTGCTGCATGAAGCTACCATTCTGAGCACAGCTAGTTACTATACTAGCATGAAGGGACCAGCCTCTGGTAGTCTGCTCGAATTTATTTGTGGGACGGATCCCTTAAAAACCTCTTTTCTATCATTTTTTGTTTATACTACATTGCCTGTAGAGGGGTGACCTATCCTTTTTTCGCCGTAATGGCTTTTAAAGGTAACGCTGGGTATTCCGACAGAGCACTGAGGGATTGATAGGTCCGGAGCAATATGTTTCAGGCAATGCATCTGTTGATAGACATGAAGCTATTCACTGTTTCTTTTAGGTTTGCACTGAGATGCAAAATTAACTTCCTTGTGCTTTCGACCTGCTCGATTTGCTGCAATAATGATTGAATAAAGGAATACATGCCCAAAAGGGACCACTGATTGAGCCCGCTATTTTATGCTAATCAAAGTTTCTGTAGTTCTGTGCATCAGCCATTTATTTATTTTTTTAAATTGTAATCTCAGAACAAGTCACGCAAATACCTAACATATCCTTTTGAAGGATCAAGGCTATAACTGAAGAAAACAAGCCTGAATGAGTGAATCCATTCATGACCAGGGCTGCACAGAAAGTCAGATGTATTTTATCGACCTTCAAAATCATCAAGTATGTATACAGGCTGGTCTAGTAATACTCAATGAGAACAAGCGCCAAGATGGTGACATCACCATTATTTATTCAGATGACACGTGTTTCGGCTATTCGCCTTTCTCAAATCAGGGCATATTTCTTTTTTCATCTGTGTTAAACATAAGCATTATTTCCATATAGTAACAGTAAATTAAAGTACATTTAGTGGAAAGCATACATAAAATGTATTCAAAATCAAAATAGCAAACATGACGGACAATTCGGTTGGGGATAATACGAAAGTATTAGTGAGACCACCCAGGAATGATGGCAAGGTGTTTTACAAATCCCCAATGCTAAAATGAATAGTACACGACTCTTTAATGTTTAAACAAGCTGTCTCAACCTGCGGAAACCACAAACTTTGGTACTTTGAACTTTGGTATTTTGAAGCAATCAATAGATAGACAGAACTCAATGAATATGGATAATCTTGAAGGCTTTATAAAGAATATTTAGATTTTCTGTTTGAATTACTCACCTAATTGTATTTATATTGTTTTCTCTCCAAAACTTCCTCCACTCCTCCCTGATCCCCAACCGAATTGTCTGTAATGTTTTTTATTTTTATTTTGAATGCATTTTATGTATGCTTTCAACTAAATGTACTTTAATTTACTATTATATGGAAATAATGCTTATGTTTAACATGGTTAGAAAAAGAAATATGCCCTGATTTGAGAAATGCGGATTGCCGAAACACCCGTCATCTAAAGGGCACACATTATCAATTGAATAAATAATGGTGAATAAATAATGGCGCTTGTTCTCAATGAGTATTACTAGACCTATTTCAAGGAGCGGTATTTGGCTTTTCGCCGTTATACTCTTGAGACGCGACAAGAACACACCAGAACAAAACAAGGCAACTATCAATGGAGGAGTCGCTGAGCAAACCAGTTTAAAGACAAAAGCCCCCAGTTTTGCCTTAACCATATATACTGGTTGCCAACTAAATCTGCTTCAAGACGGGAAGCTGGGCAGGGAACTATTGCACAATATTGTGTCCGGAGTTGTTTTAACAAGACGCTGCTGCTGCTGGGTGCTTTGTGGGAGGTGGCGTGTGCAATGTGGTCTAAGCCGGACCGGGGGATATCGGGGCTGATGTGGTCACAAAGAAGCAGCCGAGAGGAATTAGAAAGGTGGTAGTGGGTGAACGGCTCGTGGGCTCCCAGGGCCTTGGCTTTATGGGGACTCTAGGCACAAACCTTTTGTGTCCGAGCAACCCCAACTGTGCCTGCTGCACATGTGAAAAGCATCAAGCGACTATTTTAACAAAGTCACTCACCATAGTGACTACCTTACTCCTAAGTCCATAGTCCCCCTTTCCTCCATACTTGTGGGACATTCTGTCCTTCGGGACGGGACCAGAGCACTTTTGTCAAAAAGCATCAGAAAATGTAATTTGTGTCCTTTTATTTTTACGCGGGGTACCGCACGTGGCCGTAACCCCGCCCTCCTGAGATCCGCCCTGCGCATCACCCTTCAGTCCTTTTCCATCGCCAGGTATGAGACCATTTAAGCAATAATAGAGGATACTTATTAGAAGGGACCGCGGGCAGGCGTATGGAGGAAAGGGGACTATGGACTAGGAGTAAGGTAGTCACTACGGTGAGTAACTGTTATACTCCTACGTCCCGTCCCCTTTCCTCCATACTTGTGGGAGATTCCCAAGCACACACCATAGGTAGTACGGGTGGATAGAAAACCACTTTACAGGAATAAGTTCCCAAGAACAGCCTGCCAAATTGGGCATCAGCCTTGGAGCTCAGGTAAAGCCGATGGGGAGGCCCACGAAGCCGCCTTGGAGATGGTCACCCAAGGGACATACTTTGGCAGGAAACAGCAGTCGCTTTGCCATAGACTAGATGTGCATGGATACTCTTCGGGGAATGAAGGCCTTGAATGGTTTAGGCTACTGAAACACATGAGGCAATCCAGCGGGGAATCGCTGCTTTGGAAGCTGGTTTTCTCTTCAGGTCTCCGAATGTGACAGGAAAGAAGACAGATTGGTTCAAATGAAAATCGGCAACCACCTTAGGCAGGAAGAAAGGATGAGAGCGAAGCACAACCTCATCCCCCTGGAAAGTGAGGAACGGATGCTTCACGGAAAGAGCTTGAAGCTCACTTACTCGACTTGCCGATGTTATTGCGATCAGAAGGCAACCTTCCAAGAAAGTCACTTAAGATCGATAGTGGCAATGGCTTATAGCATAACGCCCCGGCGGGAAAAGATGAAGAGAACCGCAAAATGTCTTTGATGACTGGATTAGTCAATGAAAAGGAACAGCTGTCTGTGGACAGATAGGCCTCAATAGCGGATAAGTAAGTTCTGCATAACAGAACTTGGATGCCAGAAACGGCCAGATGAGAGACAAAAGATAGAACAGTGTCAACCGAAGCTTGCCTGGGATTGAGCCGTTTAGCTACACACCAATGGAAAAACTGAGTCATTTGCTCCTGTACTAAGCTCTTGTAGAGGGCTTCCTGGCCGCTTGGATAATGCGCACATTGTACTCTGACAGATCGAACTGTGTTAACGATCTGAACTCAGGGCCCCAGACCCCCAAGCTGAACAATTGAGGGGCGGGGTGCCACATCTGGCGAATGCTCTGGTGAAGCAGGTCGGGAATCTGCATCAATCTGTTCGGGAGGTACTGATCGATGCTGTAGCTCTGAAAACCAGAATCTGACTGGCCACCAAGGAGCCTTGAACAGGAGAGTGCAGTTCGATGTGCTCCTGAGCTTTCAGAGAGAGTTTTAGGCTCACCTGGCTCCCACAGAGGCGTCGATCGGAACTGAACAGCTGCGGCCTCCACCAATGTGACGCGTAGGGACGAGATGACAGACTGGACTGGCCCACCTAGCTTCGTTTGCTTGGCCCGTAGGAATATTCTTCTGCAAATGGAGAAAGGGAATTAGCCACCTGTGGAGTTGAGCGTAAATCCCCCCCGCCCCCGCTGTTCTCCCCACAGATCGCCTTCGATGTCCCCTCTTATAGTCTCACCTGATGGTTTGAAAAGATGAGCTCTCCCATCCTGCATTGAGCGCAGGGGCGTGTTGATAACCAGTTGCTTCACTGGCTCGAAGGAATTGGTGAGTTCCAGAACAATATTGACTCCGAGATTCCAGGCAAGACGCCGTAAGTATAAAGTTCGTAAGAGTTCAAATGCCTGACTTTCACTCTTGTCCTATTCCTTGCAGGTTGCAGCTTGACCCTAAAGAAGAGTTCCCCGTGGCAACCGGTAGTATTCTGGTAAGGTTTTGTATTTTCCAACACAGTTCGATAAAATAATGTCAATATGTAACCTGTTGCTTTCTCCCTTATTCAGGCGCTGAGAGAAAGTATGAAGTCTTGGGGAATAATACCTCCGGCATTAAAATCAGGTAAGTCTATTGTGATGAGGAGGGTTCCCCTTGTTAGTCCCTTTGTTTCACCTTGCTGTCCTTTTGTTTCCCCTTAGGGGCCGGGGTCGGCAAAGATGCACTGGAAGCTACGCCGAACCGTGAAGAGGAATAGTACCCCCAGTGTTAAAATCAGGTAAGTCTATGGGAGGGGTAACTAATATTCCTCTGTGTATTCCCTTAGCTCACCTTGCTGTTCTTGTCTTCTCCTTAGGTGCCGGAGTGCGGCGGGAACATGCAGGAGGATGCAGTGGATTGTGAAGATGCTGCGAAGGCCGGTGAGTTCAGCGCGGCGCTGCAGCAGGCGAGGCGACACGCATAAAATAACTTCTTTCTTCCAGCTCGAAGGCGCGATGGATCGGGTATTCAGGTAAGGATTAAAGTTATTGCTCTTGTTCTAACCTTTTCTCCTTCTTTCTCCCTTTTTCTAGGAGCTCCAAACTCGAGGCGGGCGTGACAGAAGACTGGATGCAGACTTACAGGCACGGTGAGCGTTACACTGCTGGATGCAGAATAACGCAAAGCGTGTGCTGCTCTTCGGGCGTGGTTTAAATAGCCTCCAAAGTAGTCCCAGGTAAGTATTCCTCCCCAGCCCCGCCCGAGTAAAAAAAGTCCCCAAGTAAAGTAGTCCCTTTCAAGCCTCTTTTGGCTTGGAGCTCTTGCAGCATGGTCTGCATCAGGTAAGTTTTAATCTATGAGCCTGGCGCCTATGGCTCCAGGACTGACTCTCCATATGAGCCTGGCGCCATAGGCGCCAGGACTGGACCCAAATAGCCCCTAGCAGGGGTTGTTGGGCTTGCTTAAGATAACTTGATGCCTGCTTCCGGGGTTGCTGGACGTGGTCTGGGTCCCCGGAGGTAGGCATCATGACAGAGAGCAACCAATGGATAAGAGGCAATGAAGAGAAAGCATAAGCTTACATGTTGTCCCACAGGATCTCGAGGGCGTCTCCCATGGAGGACGCTCTAAACCCGCCCCTGGACGCATAAAAAGGCAGTTTCTTGTTTAAAGAAGCTGCAAAGAGGTCCACCTCTGGAGTTTCCCATTGACAGAAAATGTTAGAGAGGACATTGTTGTTCATCTCCCACTCAGATGCCGACTGGCGATTTAGTGCATCTGCGGCCACATTGAGGTGACCCAGGATGTGTACAGCCTGGAGCCAAACAATGTGCTGGATGGCCCAGTCCAAATTTATATGGCAAGATCTACAAGGAGAGGAGACTTGGCACCGCACTGCTTGCTGGTGTAAAACATAGCCACCGAATTGACAGTGCAAACACAAACTACACTGTTGCTGTAAGGGAGGTATTCAAAACGGCCGCCATGGTGCGCAGAAGTTGGGCCATCATTTTGACAACACCTGGGGTGAACTGCGTCACAGGAGCAAGTGAGGCAATAGTCTCCTCAGGTGAGTCTGGTGCCTTGTGTGCCACCTTAGCCTTGAAACAAGGAACCTCAGCAGAGCCGGTACTGGCAGATCTAGGGCGTTTACTGGACACGTTAAAGACTGCCCCAGAATTAGCCTCTAGTGGAGGATCCTCGGCAGAGCTGGTACCGGAAGGCCTATGGTGCATGACCACCTTCTTTTGCCCTACTCAACAGAACGTGCGCATGGAAAGGCTGAGGGATATACCTTACAATCAAGGCCCTCGATGAGGGCCCTCAATTCTGTTGGTGTCCGATTTAGCCCATAGTCCATATAGCCACCCCGAGAGGGGCCTCGAGCCAAGACTTGGTACAGTTAGCTCCAGATGGTATCCAGAACCACAGCAGAACTGGGCTCAACCTTGGCCCCAAACAGGGAACCTCGGAAGAAGATCTGGTTATGGCAGACCTGCTGCAGGGCCCTCAGAGGAGTCTCCGGTGCGTCTCGCTGAGCTGTGACCAAAAGGAGTACTTGAATCTGAAAGTGTTTTGCTCCCACGGAGAACCGCAGATATTTCCCATGGGAGGTCCAAATCCGAATGTGCATGTATGCATCCTGGAGGTCCACCACACTGAGCCAATCGGCGTTTTGAAGAGGACTTTATTTGGCAGGGAGTGATCATCTTGAATTTTTCATGGGGAAGAGATAGAATGAACTGGGAAAGATCGAGGATAGTGCACAGGCCAGCCTGGTTGGGTATGGGAACTGTGAAGCAGACAGACGTAATAGACCCCCTTGCTCCCTGAGGGGAACAGGTTCCACCACTCTGAGGTCTAGAAGTTCCTGTTTGTCGGCTCTGGGGGAAAGGAGGTTTGAAGGGTGGGGTATGGGAAAAGGGCAAGCGAAAGCCCGCCTGAGCGATGGACAAACCCACCGGTCTTCGGTGATGGTCTGCCAAGCCTCCAGATGAGACGAGATTCGTCCTCCCACCAGAGTCTTGTGCTACCGACAAAAAATATCATTTGGATAATTTGTCGGCAGGGAGACTACCTGTCCCTGTAGAGGAGGCTGATGGCCGAGAGAAAAATGGGGAGGTATCCAAAAATGGCAGCCGTGGAACAAAAAATTTGGGCCACCATTTTGTCAACACCTGAGGAGAAATGCATAATTGGAGAAAGTGAGGCAACTGTCACCTTATGGGAATCAGGGGACTTAAGTAATACTTTAGCCTTGAAACATGGATCCTCGGCCGAGCCAGTGCTGGCAGATCTAGGATGTTTACTGGACAGCTAAGGAGCTGTCCCAGAATTAGCCTCCAGTGGAGGAATCTCGGCAGAGCCGGTACTGGAATGCCTGTGGTGCTTGACCGCCTTTCTTTGCCCCCTTGACAGAACCGGTAACACAACCATGAGCGTGGGACGGTTGAGGAACGTACCCTACCGGCATGACCCTCAGAGGATCCCTCGACTGTTGGTACTGGATTTAGCCCCAAGAAGAGGAACCTCGGGTTTTAACCCAGGACGAATAGCTCCCCCAAGAGGGGCCTCGAGCCGTGGCTCGGTGTGAAAAGCTCCAGAAACTGAGACCTCAGTGCGAACCCCGGAATCCAGAGTCACAGACTAACTGGGCTGAACCATAGCACCCAAATGGTGAACCTTGGACCAAAGTCCGGTTTTGGCAGGTCCTCTGGAGGAACCCTCAGAGAACACTCTGGTGCGCATATTAGGCCCTTGGGGCACCTCAGGGGAATTCCTAGTAACAGAGCTACACAAGCCCCTCCCGGTCATGAAATACTCTCACCGAGCGGGGCTGCTCATCCTGTCCTGATCCGCTTGAAGCTCATCCAACGAGGTGGGAACAGAAGACTGGTCCCCCATGCCTACCCCTTCAGGTTTTAAAGTATCGCCCCTGTCCACCAGTGTCTTCTCTATAAGAGACAACAGGACAGAGGAGGAAGAGATGAGGAGGGGAAGCGGCAGATGGAGTGGCACCACTGGAACCTGAATCAAAACAGCCGGTGCCAGGGGTGGAACAGGAGGCTCAGGGTACATTTCCCTTAACAGATGCTTGAAATACGTCCTCATAGGGACAGAATGCCTGAGCATCTGAAACTTGCCAAAAATCTCATCCTCAGCCAGAGGCTTAGGCTCTGAAAGAGGAGGAGGCCGCTTTTAAGGGGCATACCCTCACGAAAGCAGATGACAGTTCTCAGGAGGGTCCACTACCGGCCGGGTAGTTATCTGTGTGCCAGGACGTGCCTTTCAACACTTTTCACATTAAAAGGGCCTCAGGCTCGGCCCAAGCAACTGCCCCCATTTGCCTGTTAAAAGTTTCATAATACAGCAATATTTTCCTTTCATTCTGGGACTTAAAACGTGCTCTTTGCAGCACTCATTACAAGCTGCGTTTGCGGGGATCCTCCTGGCTTTGACTTCCCTAGGGGCATACAGACGGGTTATCACCTCATTGCATTTTAACCCTGGCAAATAAGAATGTATAGCTTTCCAGCAGTCATTTAGTGTTTCAGCTCCGTATCAGCGTGTATGAACTTCCTGCTGTGCATCTTTGTCTCCATTATAATGTATTCACTCTCTCCCTACCTCCCTTTCTCCCTCCCAATAGGACAAGAAAAGCATCACCTTAACTACCCAAACTCTTACTGTAAACGAGTAAGGCAGTTCTTTCCCTGCTTTTTAAATTGCTGCCACTGGAAAATGCCAAACTAGAGTAATGTCCATGTGTCACTTAGGACTGATTGTTTCGGAGTCCAGGGTCGAGCTACTCCCGTATAATGTGTTTGTCCGACATGTGTAATGCAGTGTGGAAACAATGTGTTGAATCTCGTCACTAAGCATTGTTAAAAATAATGTTTTTGTTTAAAAAGGGTCTTCTGAGTTTATAGTGGAGCAAATTAGTAGTACTCACTAGTATGTTTATGAAATAATATTGTTAATAAGTTATGTTATTTATTGTATAGGTCGTTGTACGCAGAATACAAATATGTATCTCTTATGTTGGCAGATTTTGTATACTGTGTCAGTCACCATTGTAGTGGTCTAACAGCACTGAAGAATGTATTAAAAAAATGGCATATTGTGCCACCACCAGGGTAATCCAGATCCTGGTCTGCCGAAGAGTAAAAGAAAGCACAATGGAGGAAGCGTGAAGGAGAGTGGGCAGGGAAACTAAGAAGATTGAAACTGAATGAGACTTGATGAGAGGTAAGGAAGATGTTTGAGCTAGTATGCATGCAAGTATCAGTTTGAAAGATTGACGTCTACAGTGGATATGAAAATAGGCAACCGACTGATGCACCATAAGGAACAAACCTAACATTTTGCCTGTACTAGGTCTAATCAGTTGTTGGATGCACAATGGGCTTGAGATTGTGCAGAATCTGCATGGTGGGCGATAAAGCTGAGAAATGCCCCACCAGATGCCATGATTGACAGAGCTCAAGGTGGGATGTGCAAAAAATGAATGCTTTGGACACTAAGGCGAAGAGGGGAGCGGAATTGCTCATCAATGTGCCATACCTTCATAGCCACATGCAGAGGTTCCAGGTAGAACAAATGGGGCAAAGGTTGGGCAGTTTACTGAAAGAAATACAAATACAAGCCAAATTGACAAAGGGTTAGTGCCTCTTGGAGATTGTTTGAGAACTGTAGCTACTGCTATATAAGAACTTCAGGATTACAAGTCAGAATACTGATGAACCCAGTGTAATGGTCATTGCTGGTGTATTGGTCTACAGCTAAAATACCACAGAATCTGCTGTCAGATATCTCGTATGAACAGCTTACTATAGACAAGTGCCAAGCAAAATGGACAAATTTGCAAAAGTAGTACCAAAGTACAAACAGCCATAAAGATACATGCCATCGCATAATATTACATATAAGTGCAATTTACAAAATGAGAACGGGAAGAGAGCAATGGCATACATAAAAATACCCAGACAAATTCATAGTACATACATTTTATCAAAAGTGAGAAAGATAGTAAAGTGATAAATTACATAGCCAAAGGAGGCAATACTTAATGACCCCATAAAAGAAGATTTAGCACGATCCCAAATGAATAAATAAACAAGCAGTGGCAATGCCAACAGTTAGGGCTTTTGTGTAGGCATGGGAAAGGCACAAGCTAGGCACAGCCATAGTGGTATTAACTGGCCAATGATGGTTGCAGGTGCAAAATGGAGCAAGTACCTGGGCACTTAATAGAAGTGCCTGGCAAATGCCTAATACTTATAAAGAAGCCAAAACGGTTGGCTTTGCCAATGCTTGGTTTTAACAGGGCTTCTTTGAAGGACAGGGATAGTGCTTATAAAATCGAGTGGCTCAAGGCAAACCTGGTAAAGACATGTTTATTACACCAGTAGCAGGTTCACGACCCCAATTAAGTCATTAACTCTCAGAAGACAAATCCTGGCAGGCATTTTTAGCGCAAAGTTTGATGACAAGGCTTCAATAAAGCAAGCTCAAAGAGTTCCCATGAGGAGACGTTTAGGGCGCAGAGGGACAGGAACTGGGTGGGAATGGCTATTGGAATTAGAATCTATGGCCTTCGGCAGTCAATGGGTGGGCAAATAGCCAAACACCACCTACAAGCTTTGTGCCCTCTCTCATATGCCATTTTTTCCTATCTGTACTCAAATGCAATAATTTCAGCTTATAGTCCAAACTAAAAAGGACAAACAGGTAAGCACAAGGGATCCGTGAGCCAGGAGTGGCTTCCACCGAACATAACACATGTGCTGAGAGGCACAAAAAAGGTAGAAGGCTACACATCACTTGGACAAAAACTTTGAACTTGTACATTACTGCGTTCAAAACAAGGTAAAAACAGAAACAATCACCAAATAGACACTCGCCTAGCCTAGATACATGAAACGAGAAGTTCACGCGGGACTGAATTTGTATTTATTTTTCATAAGCAAGAACCTTGGCCCCAAGGCATGCCGAGCACAACACATAATTTAGGTACAAGATGGGGAGAATAAAGCAAACAGGTAGAACTAGGTCTCATTTGAAATAGCCAGGATTGAAGATCGAATCTCAAAGCGGTAGGCAGGCAATTCCAATACAGGGCGCTACGAGTCTGTGTTTTGATGGCCATAGGTGCGGAGAGAACGAGCTACTAGCAGCTTCGGGAACCGAGTGACTGGCCACGTCTTTGTAGTTGTGGAGCAAACCTAAAGAGGCTGATGTAAACAACGTTTTGCACCCTGGATTGTAAGGGCAGTCGATGGAGTGCAACCAAAATCGGATGATGTCATTGAATTGTCGACTCTATCAATCGGGCTGCTGAACGGAAAGCGGCCTCGAGGTCGCAAGACCTCATTGGAATATCTATCAGCATCGATATGGCACAACATACATGACAGAACCCCAGAACGCCTTTTTGATGAAAGCTCTGAATGTCAGCTTGAATCAATCGCAAGTGTGACTCGGGAGAATTGCACACTTTCGCTTGCACAGTCCAGCCTTTAAAAGTTGTTTGGGGCATTCATTGCCCCCGAATATTTCCCCTCATTATATAAGAGAGCCTGCAAATTGCTCGGTTTACTACAGCTGTCTTAATCTTCTTGCACTGCTGAAGGATACACCGTCAAAGTGCTAAAAAGCAGCAAGGAGGTGGGGCTATATAAAATAACAAAAACAAGAGGAATTCTACATTTGTTTTACCTGGGCCGGCCACACATTTTAAAGACACAGGTGGCAGGCGCCTGCCAGGCCCCCATTAAACAATAGCACCAGTATGACTTTGAAGAGGGTTGACGCTGCCATCGTACTGCAACACCCACAAAACAGTCAGGTTGTTATAACAGTTATCAAAAAGCAACTCACATGGATTTTAAAACTGCACTGGAAAGCAGGTACTTGAAAGGAATTGGTTATCTGCTGCTTTAATTTGACGTTATTCGTGCATAACTCGGGAAAGAAATGCATTCCGTTCATCAAACGTGTGCAAAAACATATCCAAACTTGGGAGGCTCTAACGCAGGGAAATGCAACATACACAAGACAGTCACAAAGGGGTGCCGAAAGAAGCCAACTGCACTTCCACCTCTGCAGCAGTGCATTGTCTGGCAATACCGAATCCCTTAACATATACCTTCCCTGTGCAGGGGCTGAAAAGCCAATTCAACAAGCCTCGAGAGACTGTTTTTTTCATATTGGAGGATGGAGAGCGTTCTGTACACACCGAGACGGTAGCGGAGCCCACTGCCTTCGTGCATGTCTCGTCTCCGGCAATTCCTGCTTTCTTTTCTGGTCCGCACTCCGAAGCTGCGGCACCAAGTCTGGCAGGCCGGGGACATAGCGGCAACGTGCTCATTGAGCAGCACTGCAAGCAAAGAAAAGGGAGGAGGAGTTTTGGGCGGGCAGAGGCAGGAATAGCCATAGGGATTACCATGGCCATGGGCAGGGAATGGGTGGGCTCAAAACCAAACACCACCTATACACTGTGTCCCTCCTCACGTGTCGTTCCTGTGTGTGCGTCGTCATATGCCCTTCCTCCCTATAGTTTAGGCTGATTAGGGGTCGAAAGTGACCGCTAATAGGCCAAACTAAAAAAGGAAGCTAGTCCAAATCGAAAACACACTAAACCAAAAGTATCATAGCAAGAGAGCGAGCGACACCATTAATTTTTTACCGAGTATAGTAAATAAATAATGTTTTTTAAAAGCCTGTATTTGGAAAGCATTTGCACTCCTTGGTTAAGCTATTCTGTCTATTCTATCAGTTGCTCGCACTGCATATAATAGCTCCCATTTGTCAATTTTAAAGCAACATCTAGGTCGAGTGGGCACACCGCACCAATTTTCCTCAACAAAACCAAACCTCAAACTGGTGCATTTTACTTTCCTTATGTTGAATGCCTTTTTAAATATACTTGTCCCATTACAAGAGCACCACACAAAACATTATACCCTACCTGTAAACTTTGCCAACTGAAAGCGCAGTGCTCATTCCTTTACCTTTTTTTATTAAATAACCCAGCTGTGCCATGGTAATGAACCCGATCATTATTTGTGCAAACCCCACCATGGAGCCATACCCTCCAACCTCAGTACCACATTAGTGCTCACATTTGGGTAATTCATACTCAGATTGCCCTCTGAACATGGCACCATTACGTTCCTAAGAAATCCTTCAAATCTGCACATATCCCTATAGAGATTTAGGCTTGTAATCTGGATTACTGCCGGACTAACTCCATCTATCTGTAAATCACATGCTACAATCACCCGCAATCCCAAAAAACATAGTTAAAACGCGCAACAAACAATCTCCAACAACTGATTCATAGCCAAACTCATTGACCGTACAGCATACTCCCAGCTCTGCCTCCTTGCTGAAACCAGCTCCCTGCTCTACTCTGCCCAGTCTGGTTTCAGATCCCCTCTGAAGAACTGAATCATCCCTCGTTTCCATTTGGGATTACCTGAACAGAACCGCAGACTCAAAAGGCTGTGCCACACTTATCCTCCTTGACCTCTCAGCAGCCTTTGACACCATCGACCACAGCATCCTCACAGACAGACTCCACTCACTCGGCATCAGGGACACAGCACTAGGATGGCTCTCTTCTTTCCTCGCTAACCAATCTCAAATCACCCTCCTCCCTCCCTATTTTTTTTATAACGTATTTTATTGGTGTTTTGTATTAAGTGCATACAAATACAAACAAATGAACAAAACAAAAACGACAGTCTTCATATGGTACGGTGCATATCTCTCGGGTGGGTGTTATGGAATAAAGTTTGGATGTCTCGGGAAGCTGGGAGGGTCTCGAGCAGGGATCATCCTCTCAATGTTAGTGCAATGGATCAGATGTAACAAGGTGTTGGGGGTTATCAAGGGGGGTTGTGATCTGCGCTGAAGCATATGTCTCTCAGGAGGGCCTTCCAGGAGTCTAAGGTGCCACTCGCCATATCTCCACTGAAGTTGGATCCATCTTGTCAGGCCCTGGTTTCGGCTGCTGTCCATCTCTCCATTTCCCTCAACCAGTGTTCGTGTCTGGGGCCGGCTGGCGTCTTCCATGCCATAGCTATGGTTCTTTTTGCTAGAATGCATGAAATGTCCATCAGCTTTACAAGATGCTTGAGTTTGCTTGGTCTAGGATAGGTCCCCAATAAGCATTCCCCTGGAGTCCACTCATATCTTTCCATTCCAGCATCTGTGCAGGTCTGTATGGCTTTGGACCACAGTGCGATCGCTTTAGTACATGTCCAGAACATATGGATCAAATCCGCTCTGTCGTTCCCAAACCATGGGCATGCTGGAGAGGCTCGTTTGTTGAAGGAGGCCACCCTGTGGGGAGTCATATATGTTCGGTAAAGGACGTTCAGCTGAATCTGTCCAAATCTGGAGTTTCTTGAGACTTTTTTGGGATATATTAATACTCTCTCCCATTCCTTGTCTGTGAGCGTGGTTTCGAGATCTGCTTCCCATCTCGCCTTCAATGCCTCACCTTTGGGATTGGGTTTATCAGTAAGTCTGTTGTAGAGCCTGGAGATAGGTCTCCAACCATCCGTAAGGTCGTGCATTTCCTGTAGCAACGGGTCTGGGGTGGGTTCCTCTGGCCAGCTGTTCCACTGTTTCTTGGCAGTTCGTTTAATGCGATGGTACCAGAGAAACTGGCCACTCGATAGCCCCCCATTGGCCTGTAGTATCTCAGTCTCTAAATTCTCCCTCTTCAAACACATCCCCCCCCCCCATGTGTAGATACCAGCTTCTTCCCATCTTCTTGCTGTGGGTAGGTCTGTCTCTGATTTGCACACGTCGACCAAAATGGGATTGTCTGGGGAGTACGGGTGTTTCACCTGCCTGATGTAGCAGGTTCTGGCCCATATCTGCCTACCAAGTTCAACAACCAAGGGGGCATCAGGGGATTGTCGGAGAGGGTTCCATAGGGTTTCCTTGGGTGTTAATTTAGTAGAAGATTGCCTCAGGAGTCCCAGCTCGGCCGACGATTCATCCGAGAGCCACTTCGTGATGTGGCTGAGCTGTGCCGCTAGGTAGTACAGCTGAAGATCCGGAAGTTTTATTCCTCCCTCCTTGTGTGGGAGGGATAGGGTAGCCAAAGACAGTTTGTGCCTGTGAGGTCCCCACAGAAAGTCCCTTAGGAGTGCCTCTAGCTTTCTGAAGAAGGGTGGTCTAACGTAGTAGCGTATGTTCACAAAGAAATATAGGAACCGGGGGAGAATTATCATCTTGACAATCGCTGCTCTACCTACCATTGCCAGTGGGAGTTTGGACCAGAATTTCATGGATCGGCGAAGGCCGGTTATTGCAGTTTCCGTGTTGCGTTTGTGTGTGAGCATCGGAGTGTGGCTCACGTTAATTCCTAGGTACCGGAACTTGTCAAGTTGCCACTTTATCCCTATTGCTGGGAGATCAGTCTCTGCTAGGCCTCTCAGACCGGCCAAGGGAAATGCTGAAGATTTATGTCTGCTGAATTGTATCCCAGAATATTTCGCGTAGTTGTCTAGTACCTCTAGTGTGATTGGTGCGTTGGCCTTGGGGTCTTTTAAGTATAAAAGGACATCATATGCGTATAGCGAAATTATGTTATAGACATTGCCCACCCTGATGCCAGCGTCGAAAAATTGTTGCCTGAAGTATATGGCAATCGGCTCCAGGCCCAGTATATATAACATAGGCGAGAGTGGGCATCCCTATCTTGTGCCCCTCTGTATTTTCCAAGATTCGGATACAATTCTGCCTGTCTTTACTCTCGCCGTTGGGGTGTTGTATAGTACCGAGATCCATCTAATGAAGCCCTCGCCAAACCCAAATCCTCTCAGTACCTCAATAAGCCACTCCCAGTAGATAGAGTCGAAGGTCTTGATGGCATCAAGTGAAAGTACCGCTAGATCTTCATCATTCTCATAAGTTTCTGCCATAATATGTTGACGCCTTCTCAGATTAGCTGTGGTGTTGCGTCTGGGAACAAAACCGTTTTGGTCTTCGTGGATTATGGACCCCAGCACTCTGGCGCGTCTACCAGCTAGTATGGAGGTGAGAATCTTACTGTCGTAATTTAGCATGGCCAGGGGGCGATAGGAGTCACAATCGGTGGGTGGTTTGTGTGGCTTGAGCATGGGAATAATTATTGTCTCCTTCATGGTGTTGGGTAGGACCCCATTTACGTAGGCATCTTGATAAACTTTGTGTAGGATTGGGGTGAGGGTAGATTCATATGTTTTATAGAACTCAGACGGAAGGCCGTCACTTCCGGGGGGCCTTGCTGGTGGCGAGCGATCTGATTGCTCCTTTCACATCTTCGGCCACGATTTCCATCTCTAGTTCGTCTCTCTGTTCATTGGTTAACTTGGGGAGGCCTCTCTCTTCCAGTGTATCTAGGAATTTGTGTATCGTGGGTATACAACTTGGAGTAGAATTTAGCGAATGCCTCGTTAATTTCTATCTGTGTCCTGTGAGATGACCCTTCCTCGTCCAGGATCTCCGTTGGAAGATGCTTGGGGTGCTCTCTCCTGCACAGCCAAGCCAACAATCTACCAGGTTTGTCCGATTCTTTGTGGGACCTGGTAGTGTATGTTGCGTAGTTGAATTTCTCTAATCTGCCCCAAGAGTATTGGCAATTCTCGCGGAGCTCTTTCAGCTTCAGTTCAACCTCTGGAGTGATGTTGGAGGTAGATTCCAGGCGTGATATCTCCAGTTCCTGTGCCTCAAGGAATGCCTTTAGTTTCCTGCGGGTACCACCAGCTTTCGATATTATCTCACCTCTAGCCACCACCTTCATGGCTTCCCACAACGTGCTCCAGGAAGATACCGAGCCCTTGTTGATGTCGATATATTCTTCTAGTTTTTCAGCGAGGTCCTCTCTGAACTCTGGGTCCTCGAGGGTCGCGACAGGCATCCTCCACATGGGGATTGGGGGTATGGGCCCTTTAAGCTGCCATTGCATGATCAGTGGGGAATGGTCGGAAACCGATCTACCTAAGTAAACTGAGGTTTCTGCCAATGGTATTTGTTCTCCATCAATAAATAAGTAATCAATTCTTGTGTGGACTCTGTGTGGAGCTGAATAATAGGAATAGACCTTATCAATGGGATGTTGTTCCCTCCATATGTCCACCAAGTTGAGTTGCTCTAGTGTTTCTGCCAGGGCGCATGTTGCTGGGTTCCTTGTTTGGGGAGGTGGTATTGGTCTGTCCATAGCAACATCCATAACACAATTGAAGTCTCCACCCCATATGAAAGTTCTGCTTCGGTGGTGTGCTAACTTTGCACTAATCGTTCTGAGGTGCGATGGTATCCCATGGTGTGGGAAATATGAGTTAACTAAGCATATCGGAATCTGCTCAATAGTGCCCCATATGATCACAAATCGCCCTTCTTTATCAGACTCGCATCCCTGTAGTTGGAAGGGGACGTTCGGGTTTACCCATGTGAGCACACCCCTTGCGTATTTGGAGTAGGGGGATCCCCTCACGGTCCCATCCCATCGGTCAGCTAGTTTGGCCATGGCGTCTTCTGTGAGGTGGGTCTCTTGTAACATCGCAATTGAGACTTTCTTACTTCGGAGGTAAGATTGTATTCGGTTCCGCCTGAGATACGAGCCCATCCCCCTCACATTCCACATCATCACGTTAAGTTGGGACGCCATTGGGTCGATGTTTCGGGGCTGGCAGGAGGCTCCATCCCGGAGGCCTGGTGTGGCGACGATCCGTGATCAGGGGGCCGCAGGCAGGGATGCTCTGGTTCCCTGTTTCCTGTATCGTTTCTTGCACCCAGCACATGTTTCTTCGGCAGCATTGATTTGAAGACTGTAACTGTTGGAACAAATAACAAAACTCAAATTGGGGCGCCCAGCGACTACTTTTTCGTCGTGGAGCTCAAGCGCTCTCGTGCCGTCTAAACCCATCCGGGATTCAGGCGCGAGTTGGGTCAGGCAGTAACCTGGCCCGACCGGGTTATTCGCTGGGGGTGGGGCTGGGGCCCAGCAAAGAGGCCGAACGAGGGCCGTTTCTATATGGCATATTGTAAATTGGATTACCTTCTGGGATCCAGCTTCTTATATTTACTGTGAACTTTCACTGCTGTATGTGTCCTGTTTAAGTAATCTGAGGAGTTTAGTCCTTGTTCCGTGGAGCGTCTCTGCCATCGGCAAGATTATTGTCTTCTAGCCACATGTTGGCGGCCTCTGGGTTTTCTAGGAATATCGCTCGTCCTTTATGAATAACTTTCAGACGTGAAGGGTAGAGCAACCTGTACTTCAGGTCTAGTTGGCGGAGCCTTGCTTTGATCGGTACGAAAGAATTTCTCTCTATGTACTTTCTGGGTGTAGTCTGGGTAGATGGTTATCTTGGAGTCCCCTTGTTCAATAGGGCCTTCTTCCCTGGAGTGTCTTAAAATAGTTTCCCTATCTTGAAAGTTTAGTATTTTGGCAATAATTGGTCGGGGATGCGAATCCAGGTGGGGGGCGCTTCTGGAGGGACCTGTGGGCCCTTTCGACCGCGAATCCCTGTGTCATCTTCCCGGCCCCAATCTCCTGCAGTAACAGGTTTTCTACGCAAGTTGTAGTGTTTGAGCCTTCGCTTCCCTCCGGAACTCCCAGGATCCTAATGTTGCCCCGTCTAGCTCGACTTTCAGCCTCCTCTGCCCTCTCTTCCAGTACGTTTAGTTTCCTCTTCAGTTCGGCAACCTCAGACCGTAGGGTTGCGGCTGCCCAGGCCGCTTCTTCTGATGAGTTCTCAATGATCGTCACCCTTTCCGTCAAGTTGCGTGCGTCCTGACGAATGAGTTGAATGTCTATTTTAAACTCATCTATTTTGGAGTCTATGTGGGTCCTTAATGAAGCAATAGCATCCAATATTTGGGAGTGGTTATCTGTGACTTCCCCCTCACTTGTTTGGGTGTTTTCGGAGGCACCAGATCTAGCCTGAGTGGGGGTTTTTGGCTTGGCAGAAACAAAGGAGTCCATGGTGGCTGCTTTAGCTTTATTCCTGGTGGCCATATTGGAGTAACAATAGTGATGAATCTGGGGCTCTGTAGCTGGGTTGGTGTTGGGGGTAGAAGTTTACGTCCCTTCTGCGGGGCCTTAGGTAGAGTTCCCAAGGTTACTATGGCCTGCAAGTTCAGTGCTGATGGTAGGGAGCGATTAGGAGTGTTTATCAGTGGCTCTGCGTGGTCTCCCAGTCTCAATCATACAGTCCCATAAAACTGCTGCTCCTCTGGCGCCGTTATCTTCCCCCCTATCTTGAGGGCTACTGGTAGTGATGCCCCTGTGACTCCGCGATTGGATTAGTGGTGGTGGTGGTGGGGTTAGACACCCCACTTGCAGGGTTTTGAGAAGGGCTCCCCAGGGGTCCGTGCCCAATAAGTTCAAAGCAGGGGGCTGGGGGTGAGCTGGGGTACCTCTCTTGGATGCTGCGGGGGCACTCGCGGTCTGTCGTAGAGGCTTAAACGGCTGCTTCTTCCGTGGCGCTGGCGTTCTCGTCTCCTGGTGTCTGGCTCGCGGGGTGATTCAGGGGGGAGAAGTGCGGCTGTGTCCACACTCCCGCACTCCCATCGCCGAGTGGCTGCAGCGCAGGAGTCGGATGTGGCTCCTGGGACCGTGTACTCCTTCGTCGGGCTGCTCACGGCGCCGGTGGCGTCCGCGTATCACGGACTGGGGATGGCGCAAAGGTCTCGCTGTGGCGGTCTTCGCGCAGTGAAGGGCTCAGGAGTCTGGCGCTAGCTTCAGTCTGATGCCGCACGGGAGGTCTCGCCCCCGATGTGGGATCTCCGGTCCACTCCTCGCTACCGCCCACTCGAGCAGCGACCACAGGTGGAAGTTCTTCTCCGAGGCTGCAGCGCCATCTTGGATTCTTGTGGGGTGGTGGGGAAAGGGGGGGGGGGGGGGAGTGCGGTCCGGGGCCGCTGGTGTCACCACGGGAGTCCGATTTCCTGATTAAACAAGCTTCCCCCACCACCGTGATTGTTTTCTCTGGTTGCAGCTTCGCTTGTGCCGGCGAAAAGGATCTAGAAACGGCGTCTCGGCCGGAGCTCGGCGGATCAGCCTCTGTATGCCATCGGCTCCAGGCCACGCCCCCCCTCCTCCCTCCCTATACCTCCACTCCCCGTCCTATCACAAAAGGTGTCCCACAGGGGGCCTTCCTATCCCCCTTACTATTCAACCTCTACCCGAGCCCCCCCCACTCTGCTCTTATCCGCCCTCATGACCTAACCTGCTACAACTACACTGATGACACCCGGATCTTCAAGATCCCCAAGACTTCAGCTTACCCTCACCCTAACCCCGTCTCATGCCTTTCAGAAATCGACCATTGGATGACAGCTACCCACCTCCTCCTTAACCCTTGTTAAACAGAAATCATGATCTGCGGCAAGACGGCACTCTTCCCCCAACCCACCCCCTGGCTGTCCTCCCTAGGTCCCCTCGTGGTGCATCGAACTCAGTAAAGAACCTGGGATGCACTATTGACTCCGATCTAACATTTTCACACCACATCAACGCTGTATTTATATCGTGCCATCTACACCTCTGCATTCTCAGACACATCTTCCCTTCCCTGTCCTACTCTCACAGAGCCACAGCAATCGTGGCTATCGTTCTCTCCTGCCTAGACTACACTAGTTCCCTTTACCTGGGTTCCCTGGCTTATCAACTCAGAAAACACCAACATGTCCAAACCTCTGCAGTTAGGGTCCTCCTTGCCCTCGCCCCCAGAGAGCTCATCATACCTGCCCTCAAGTGCTCCACTGGTCGGTCGACGGGCCACCTTCAAAGACATGTGCATCACCCACCGTGCCTTCCACAAGACCAGCCCCGAAATCCTTCAACACAAACCTCCCTCTTACCAGCCCAATATAAAACAGAGATAAGGCTCTGCACTCCTGCTTGTGACCCATCCCTTCAAATCCACTATAATAGGGGGATTATGCTTCTCTGTCCAAGCTCCCACACTCTGTAACTCAATTCCACTTAGCATCTGTCTCTTAGAGGATCACATGTCCTTCCAGAAGGCCCTCCAGACCTGCCTCTTGACTGGGAACACCAGATCCCCCTTCTTTGAACAACATACTAAATGTATCCAATCTCCAGTCATTTCATGCAAGAGGATACATTATTTCGGTCCTCAAGGATTTTTGGGCTTTTCATTTGCCCACCGCCATTACCTGGCGCCTGACATTTGAGAATACAAATTCCAAGTAAGTTGTAATTAACAGTTAGGGCTATCACGATATTGCATATACTACAGAGCCTATAGAACATTTTGGGTTTCTCTTTTATTTTAAGCACTCTGAACAACAGTTGTCCTATGAAGTTCGTTGGACATGCCTTGACCAAACTGAATTCTTTTATTTCTAAAGAAGTTTTCTACATCAACTCCCATAAAAGGTCAGTATGATTCTTTTCCCTTTTAACCCCATACATTGAAATCAATTCACTAGTTAGTAACATATTCAAAACAGGTTATATTTCAGTAGACAGTCCTGGTTACCTTGCAATTGTCGGTATTTAGTGAATCTTATGACTAAAAAGCTTCTCACGCTAGGTGCAGTATCTGGCAGTGAGATTTTCTATTAACCGTATTGTAGACACATGGTCCACGATGCGAGCATCAGCCTTGAAAAACGACAGACCCAATTCTGGGACAAACATACATACTGAGATTTTATGAGGTACATCCTGGGTCAACATCCCCCTCTCATTCTACAAATAAGCCTGCCTTGAGAAGGACTCCTCAGGGTCGAAACGTGTGGGCTGACCACCACTAGACATGTGTCCACACTACAACAAGTAATAAAAAATTCTCACTGGCAAATACCGCACCTAGCGCGAGAATCATTTTATGCATAAAATTCACTAAATAAGGAAAATTGCAAGGTAACCAGGGCTGTCTACAAATTCTTTACTAGAGGTGTGGGTTCACCTCTACCAACCTGTGACCTTGCACAGATATATCCAGAACATTGGACCTATTAACGAGCTCAGCACAGGGGTGTTCATATCTAGAGCTTCTCTCTACTAGGTTATATTTCAGGGAGACAGGATGCCCCACACCTGGCGAAGGGAGAACACATCCCGAAACGTGTAGTGCAATAGCAGAATTATTTCTCCAGACAACATCAATTTGTTGAATACAAACATCAATGGGAATCTGCAACTATTGGACATCCAGTGTATTTTTGTTCGTATTACACATATACAAATATGTATGTGCATCACCATTAGTTTTCTTATCTTTTGATGACAAGTTTACCTAAGTATTATCATATTTGTTTTGACTTTCTTGGTTGATTTATCTGATAAACCAGTTTGAGAACTTGTATGTTTTATCCAGATTTATTTTTGATTGATGTATTTTTTCACTAAATGAAATTGTACATAAAGATATCACTTATGTTTACAGAATATTTAGTACTTGTATTGAATTTTGCTGCGTTTCCTTTTTCTCACTGAGTGCACGGGTATTTCGGTGTTAGCTCATCCAACCATTTTTGTACAGTTATATGTAGTGCCTCACCAGACATGAGCACATACCTGTATCACAAGAAGTATTTTTTTAAATCTTTTTTTCAAAAATAATTCTACTTTAAATGTATTGAAACTGCTGTGCGCCCCACCAGATAATTCCCACCTACAACCTGATGAACCCTGCCACCCTTTGGGTTTGCCCACATGGCAATTAGGCCGGCGCAGTATAGTTTCCCCTCAAGATCTCTCCAGAACAAGGTAGAAAATAAACTCTGGCAGACCCCAGGACATAATTCTGCGCCATATCGACAAGAACAAGGAACCAGCTTGGACTCAAGGGTATGTATCGCACGCCATGCTGAGGGATATTAGCCGCAGGCACGGGGGCCACCTGTCCGCACCATCCTGCCTGCTACCATACACCAATCTAAGACACAATGCACAACATCACTGCCATCAGAATGCAGCTAAATCCCACAACAATTTGGTCTAGACATAATGGGTACCTTACATTCGCACACACTCCAAAATACCTCACAGCACCCATCCACATGCCTGCTCGACATGTGTAGCTAACATGGAATTAGCCATCCCAACCCAATTTTGTGTTGGCCAAAATGCACACTCTCAAAACGTCTCTGGAGAATTTCCCACACTGTGAAGTTCAGTCCCCCGAGGGCGTTAACCTACAATGATTTGAGGCCATACCATTGGGAAAAGGTGCTATACAATGACAAATGACATTAAGTAACCCTGTGATCCCTGCCGCGGCAGAACCAACCAAACTACCCTTATGAGCTCTGTGTGGTGGGGACGGAAATGTTGGCAAGGAGGGGCACACACATTTGTTAGGGCTGCAGCCAGGCATTGGAATCCAAAGATCACGCCTCTCTGCAACAGCAGACAAGGAAGAAACTATGAATGCTTTGCTTGGCCGTTGACATGAAACGTTAGGAGTCAGAACTCCCAACTGGGAGAAATATAGTGAAACATGCACTCATTAGTTTGTATGGCATAATGGAACACAGAAAAACAATAGTTCAGCCATTTAATGCCACAGCATTGCCAGTTATGTCGTGGTACTGGGATATTTACAGCGCAGCGCCATCTGATCTGTATGGCATACAGGAGCCAGGGTGAATACGAAAGAGAGGAATGGGGTGGGTTAGTTTAGGGGGGATGGCGTGGGGTGAGGGGGAAAACGCAAGGTAGCTTTGCTGCTGTGTTGATCCATAGTGCCCCAAAGTACTCGAGTAGAGTACTGTGTGAAACTCTGTTTCAAGGTGTTCTATGTTAAGGTCATAGTCATTTGTGTCCAGATGGAAGCCTTGTAGGTCTATGATGCTAGGGTGCAATAGCCAGGGAAGTGGGATATAAACTGGTGTAGCTAGCGATAACTTGTTCTGTTACTTATGTCTGTAGGAAAGGATTTAAAAAATTGACATGTGCAAGTGGCATAGTTTTTGTGCATATAAAGTATTGGGGTGTGAAGAATGGGTTATTGTTGGGGCACACAATTCATACCGCAAATTGGGCTTAAACCTAACTCGAGTAAGTACACACGCGGAAATACTGCCAAGTTCTACAAAGGCTAGTGTCAGCCCACTACCTATGGAGAAACAAGACACAGTAAATGTCTCTCCAGTGGTACATACAGTAATTCCCCTATGTAAGGAAGAAAGTCATGTTGCACCACCCCCTCTTCCTGACATACAAATCTCCCAAATAATGGATAGTAACATAACTTTTCCTGGGTTAGATATCACCAAGGGGATTGACGGGCAAAACATGCCAAATATGCCTTTGCATGCGCATCTCTCAAACCAAAATACAGCCACATTAAATCTAGCGCTCCTCAACACCAGATCGCTAGTTAAACACTCAATAGATGTCCGAGATTATATTAAGGACAATAACATTGATATCATGTGCCTGACTGAAACTTGGCTGTCGGAGGCGCATGGACCTACGATAGAACAGGTTACCCCACCAGGTTACACCTTCTTTGGTAAACATCGCAAAGATGGACATGGGGGGGGAGCGGCTGTTATATGCAAAGAGGATTTGAAAATGTATGAATCTAAAATTGATTGCGAAGGATGTGACATTTTACACACTAAATTCATCCCAAATCCTAATTTCAGTATAAACATGATAACTGTGTATAGACCACCCAGACTTAACCACAACTTCAATGAACAGCTTACTAATGCTTTAAATACCATTCTATCTACAAACTCAGCTACTATATTAGTGGGGGATTTAAATTTGTGGAAAGGGGATGCTAAAGATAAAAAAGCTAAGGAACTGGAAAAAATGCTTAAAAAAACTAACATTCAGGTGCATAACAACGACCCGACACATGTCAAAGGTAACATCCTGGATTGGATGGCGAGTTACAATATTGTCTTATCAAACATCACCACCACACCTTGTATATGGTCTGATCATCTCCTTGTTTCTAGTCTAATACATCTTCCTCCCTTACAAAAGCATGAACATGAGCTGCCGCGCAAAATAATGCACAGGAATTACAAGGCACTCACTACAGAAATCTTAACAGAATGCCTGTCCTCACTCATGCTCGCCACAACCGACTTCGATCATCCGGACCACCTTGTGGAAAAATACAATTCCCAAATGACCACCTTACTGGATTCAGTAGCCCCTATGAAACTAAAAAGCATAAGAAAATCTAACCACAAACAAAAATGGTTCTCACCACAGCTAACTACACTGAAGGCCACTAAGCGACGAGCAGAGCGCGCGTGGCGCAAAGACCAAATTTCAGCTAATAGAGTTATCTGGAAAACCCATGCCAAAACATACAAAGACGCCATTGCGGAAGCAAAGCGGACTTATTATAATGACCAAATAGCTTCAGCTGAAAATGACACCAAGGAACTTTTTCGCCTTTTTAGGTCTTGGGAAAAACCGGAAGTTTTAAACCACTCAATCATCCCCACTAAAGAGGACTGTGTTAGAACACAGAAAGCTTTCTCTGATAAACTTACATGCGCCCAAGATAAAATTCGGAGGCAATCACATCAACAAACCCTTGAGACAAATCCTATTTTTACTCAAGAGGTAAATTTTAATCATACGATTAACCGTACTGAACCACAAGAAGAGGAGCAAAAATTAATGGATACTGGTTTCAAATTCCCTGAAATCACCTTGGCAGAGACTGAAAACATCATGAAAGCTATGAATCCTACCAGTTGTCCAGGAGATCTGATTCCATCCAAAATCATATTAGATCATCAAAACATCTTTGCACCATTTCTGTGCAGATTTGTAAACGCCTCTTTCAGGCACTGTACAGTTCCACAAGCCATTAAATCAGTGGCTGTCACCCCCCTTCTAAAAAAAGCTGGCTTGGATCCGAAAGATGCGGCCAACTATCGTCCAATTACCAATACACTTTTCTTTCTGAAACTGGTAGACAAGGTTGCTACCTCTCAACTTCAATTATATATTGAAAACACGGGAAGGTTGCACGAGAGGCAATCGGGTTTCCGCCGCTTCCATGGCACTGAGAGCGCCTTGGTCGATCTCCAGACGCAGATGTTATCATTAATTGAGAAAGGCAGACTAGGCCTGTTAATATTACTTGATCTCAGCGCTGCTTTTGATCTTTTAGATCATAAGATTCTATTACATAGACTGCGGGATACCGGCGGCTTGGCCATTGAAACGGTCAACTGGGTGAGATCTTTTTTACAGAGTAGAAGTTCCAGGGTGCATTGGGGCGAGGCCTTCTCTGAAGCAGAGACTATCCTTTGTGGTGTCCCACAAGGAGCTTGCCTGTCGCCCTTGCTTTTTAACATTTATATTGCCCCTCTATGCAGAGAATTGGAGAAGTTGGGTTATTTTTTTACCAACTATGCTGACGACTTCCAGTTGTCAATGGAACTTTCAGGTGACCATCAGGCTGACCAATTTATACTAAATAAGTTATACAGCGTAATAAAAGATTGGATGACCACAAACTGGCTATGCCTAAATGCAGGAAAGACGGAACTAATGATCTACGGGCCCAATAAACTAAGAGAGGGACTAGCTAAGGTTTTCACTGGCTTTCAGGTTGATGACAGCTTCGTTGAAGTCGTTGGCAAAGTAAAAACATTAGGTGTATATATGGAGGCTTCCTTGGATGCAGGCGCGCACGTGGATGCTATAGTAAAAAACACCCACTACCACCTACGAGTACTGAGGCAGGTTGCCCCTCTTATCTCTGAAAACAACCGAGCCAAACTGGTCAGAGCCATCATCTTGCCACGACTTGACTATTGCAATGCTCTGTTGGGGGGGGGCTAGTAGAGAAGACTTACAGCAATTGCAGAAAATCCAAAACGCTTCTGTACGTATAATATACGGTATGAAGAGGCATGAACCCACCTCTAACGCGAGAAGGGAGCTACATTGGCTCCCTGTATCAGCCAGGATTTCCTTTAAATTGCTGACTTTAGGTCACAAATGCATTTATGGAACAGTTCCTAATTATTTGAAGGACAAAGTCACAATATATCAACCGGCAAGAAATCTGCGCTCTACAACGAGTTTAAGTCTGCAGGTGCCAAGGACTAAGAAAGCCCGTGGAAATGGACGTTCTTTCCCGGTACTCGTGGCTAAGGCCTGGAATAACCTACCGTTAGGACTTCGTATTGAGAGCAATCTCCTGGCTTTCCGGAAACTCCTGAAGACTGAACTTTTCATCTAACTTACATCTTGGTTGTCCTCACTGACCTGTTCTGCTTGTGATGGAGCGCTTGGATGCCTTAGGGCTTGTAGCGCTATAGAAATTCAATAACATAACATAACATAACATACCATCGTCAAACAATCTACGATGCCAATTACAAAACACATTAGGGAAACAAAAACGAGGTCAACCAGTTTAACTAAAGCCAAACAATTCATACAGTGCTAAGGAGCACAATACAGCGAGTGAAACAATTTAAACAATGCAACCGCCATGCTACAAAAAGTAGGAAGCGCAGTAACTTTGTCACCAGCAGTAACAAAATCAAAGCGCTAAGTGGCTCTGGAGCACCCATCTGGCCTGCCTCGAACTGCCTCTCACACCTTCCTCCTGCGCATTCACATCTACTGCCAACTCCTTACTTTCCTGACTGTCAGCTGAATCCTGCCCCTGTTGCCTAATACTACCTTTTCCATGCTGTTTCCGAATATCAGTGGTGCTCTAACTTTGCTGCCCTGTCATTATGCTGGCATTTTTCTTGCCTGTATGAAATTCAAATCTAGGCGTTTTTAAATTCGGGTGCCTTCTTGAACTTTGCATCTTTCCTGCCCCTAGGAACTACAAATCCTGTTGCCTTTAAAGTCCGCTGCCCTGCTAAATACTTGGATTCTTCCCGTTTGAGTTAACCTCAAAACTAGGCGTTTTTAAAGGTTCTGTTGAATTGCTGCTTTATTTAGCATTTATAGCAGCGCACCAAACCCTCAGGCATCAGGCGCTAGTTACAGAAAGCGCAAAAGTCATTCTTCATAAAGCATACTCACATTGAAAAATCACAAGCAAGTGGTATTGCATACATACAAAGACATAGCCACACCTCATGGTACGGGGCTACATCCGATATAGATGTTACAAGTCGGAAGATTAGGGGGGTGGCAGGTAGGTATGGAAGGGATGGTAAATGACAGGTGAGATGGCAGGCGAGAGTCATACACAGCACCGCATGACTGCAGCGCAAGATCCGGCAGAATGAGTGAGGAGCACAGAATGCAAGAAGCGAGATGGCTGCCCAGATGAAAGGAGTGCCTAAATTTGATTTCGTACCAAACACAGAAAACGTTTGAAACGAGATGGCTGCACAGGCGGATTAATCTAATTTTTTAGGAAAAGGTGAAGGGGAGCAGTGTGGGATGCGACTTTACAGTGCGCGATTGCGGATAGAACTGTTGAAACTAAATCAGGAGATGCAGAGAAGTCACTGTTGTACACTCTTCTTGGTTGCGTTAACTTCAAATCTAGGTGCTTTTTAAAGGTTGGCTGCCTCTGTTGAATTGATTCACTCTTCACGTACGCTTGACCCTCTATATTAGGCGATTCGAAATTGTGCTTCCTTGCTAAAATTGTTACATCTTCAAATATTTTTGAACTGCAAATCTAGGTGTACTTATTTCTGTTGCCCCTGCTGAACTCTACATTTTCCCCGATTTTTGGTACCTCAATTCTAGGGTTATAATCTGCTGCCCTGCTTGCATTTTGCTTAAAATACCTGCCACATCTATGCCATTTGGCTGCTAGACTGCCTTGTGAGTTTCCTCGTGCACTGTGCAGCTCTCCTTCATCCCGCTCTACCCGCCCTCCCCCCCACCCGGGCATCTGCCTGTACCCTCCACCCCCTATGGTGCTCCATCTCCCCTATCTACTCTAATTGCTACTCAATTACCTATAACTTCCCGCTCTTTCAAAGCCTGGTAGAACAATGTTTAAAGAAGCGTCCCCTGGCCTCTAACCCAGGACTGCCCATTGCAGATATCTATATCAACGCTTCCTCCAGGCAGACTATTAATGACTTCCTCTTTGTCGTTCCTTCTCCAGACCTATGGACTCCCCATATGGTTTAACTCCTCTCTCCTTTCTCTTCGCCCATTCATGGTGGAACCAGATGGGAAGTGCTCTTGGCTCACTTCAAATTCTCCAGGCGCATCACAAATGGCCATCAGAATGGCACTATCATGGCCCAGGGCCCTCAGGCCAACCTCCTCCTCCTCCTTGACAGGTGTCTCCCGTTCTCATTAATATCTACCCTTCTCCTGCCACTCTACAGCTACCAGGCTTCACCAACCTACCCTAAATTCTCGCTCTGATGTTAAATACTCCTCTGACATCTGTCAACTCATAGAAGGCTTTGACCTAGACGTCCTCGCCCTCACCGACACGTGGTTCAATGCCAGCTCTGTCACTGCTTTTGACACTCTTCTCCCAAAGGGATATAAGCTCCTCTCCATGCCCAAGCCTAACCTGTCTGGGGGTAGAGTGGCCCTTATCTTCCCTGAATGGGTCTCTGCTTCTATCATACCCACTCAACTCTAGTCTTCCTTTGAATGCCTTGTCTGCAAGTTATGTGTCTCTCCTACCCTCTCAGTCACTCTCGCAATATCTACAGACCCCCTGGGCCGATCTCCCTCTTGCTGACAGAGTGGGCCGACTTTACCTCCTCTCTCCTGACCTCTACATCTAAACCTTTCCTCCTCAGAGAGTTCAATATTCATCTTGCCTCTCCAGGTACGACTTCTGCAACCTCTGTGACTCTCTTTCTCTCACCATTCTTTCCTCCCGTCCAACCCACTCAGCCGGGCACACCCTGGATGCCCTCATTGCAGCAGACATCCTTTTCCCTTGCTCTAACCCTCTCACAACACCTCTCTCATGGTCTGACCATGCTTCCCTCTCCTCTCACCTTGAGCTCTTTGGCTCCCCAGCTAAGCCCTCTTTCCGCACAGCCAGTCTCCCGGTCCGTCATTCGACCGATGAAGCGAGTGTCAGTAGCTGCTTTGCTGCATCGTTCTTTCTTCCCCCTTCCACTCCTGCTTCGGACTCTCCCACTGCCTCAGTCCTTGCTAACCTGCACCTCTATCTCCAACACCCTCCACACCCTTGCCCCTACCATGAGGACCGCATTAAGCCTGCTTCCAAGTGCCTCTCTGAAAAGCAAGAGTCGCGGAACGGAAGTGGCTGGCTTCTAGCACATCCTCTGACAAACTGACATGTTGCCTGTTCCAAAGGCAATACAGATTCTCCATCCGTTCCAAGAAGCTGGCCCACATACAAACCTGCATCTCTGGGGCCACCAACCATACTGCTGATCTCTTTAAAATCTATAAGGAACTTGCAAGTCTTTCTGCTGTCTCCATCTCTCCTCTTCCTTCTCAGGCCCTCTGTACAGCCCTGGAAGTCCCATTTCATATTGACAATCCATGATATATTGTACCCTCCTTCCCCTCCTACTCTCAGGCCTCCCTTGGCCCCCACCCTTCCTCCCACCTTTCCCCCCCCCCTTTTCTCCACCTTCCTATCCAGTACACCCGACAAGGTTACCAAGACAATCTGCTCTATGAAAGTCTCCTCGAAACAGGTGCCATCCTGCTCCTCCAGAACATTCAAGGACAACATTGCCTCCTTCGCTCCCTCTTTGGCTGAGTTCTGCAACCACTCCCTTTCCACTGGCTCCTTCCCACCACCCCTCCAACACTCCCTTGTGCACCCCCTATTAAAAAAGCAGTCTACGGTCCCTTCCTGCCAGGCCAACTACCGCCCTATTTCCACTACTCTTTTCCTGGGCAAACTCTTGGAGAAATTGGTCATCTCCTAACTAACCCTTTACAATTAATCTGTTGGTTGCCTCCATGACAATCAGTTTGGCTTTCGAGCAGTCAGAGGCACAGAAACTGCTCTCCTGAACACCCGTGAAGAACTTCTCTCTAACCTCGATTCCAAATTTCCCACTGCCCTCATCCTCTGCTCTGCCACAGACAATCATGCCATCCTCATAATAGGATACCATTGCCATCACGGACCGACACTGGACTGGTTGACCTCTCCTCTCTGATCGCCCGTCCCAGGTCCAACTGGGCCCGTTTCTCTCCTCCACCCCACTCTCTACCTGTGGTGTCCCTCAGGGTTCTATCCTCTTGCCCTGGCTTTTCAATATCTACCTTGCTCCTCTCACCCACTTGATCACCACCTTCTCTCCTCATTTCCAATGTTATGCTGATGACACACAGCTCTCCTTCAAGCTCCCCTCCTCTTCCTCTCCTCCCTCCTCTCTCATTCCCGACTGAAAGCTATTCATGCATGGTTCGCTGCTAATGATCTTTGTCTTAATGCCAGTAAGACAGATTCTTCTCATTGGTATTCCTGTCCCCTTCTTTCATCTTACTCTGTGGTCGCCCTCCTTGGGCCCTCTCCCCTCAACCTTGTGTGAGGCAAAAAAATATGGGCGTCATCTTCGAATCCTCGCTCGCCTCATATCGCTGGCCTTGCCAAGAAGGCCCACTTTCAGCTGTACCTTCTTCGAGGCCTTCTCCCTTTTCTCACCTTCCCCCTGAAACTCAATGTCTCCAGAGATCTGGTTCTCTTCAGGCTGGACTACTTCTGAACCTGCCTCTTTCCTCCTTCCGCCTTCTACAACCAATCCAGAATAGAACTGCAAGACTTATCCTTGGCCACAAGCCCAGGGACCGTCCTAAAACCTGTGGCTCCCAGTGGCTGCAAGGATCAAATTCAAGACCCTCTGCATTATCCACAAGTGTCTCTGGGCCCTAGGACCTCCCTACAGCCAACTTTCTCTGCCTAAATACCCCCTACTGGAGTCCTTCGGTCCACTAGTTCCAACTCTCTGCAGATTAGACATTTCTCCAAGCAGAGAGTGGGGGTGGAGGTTGGAGCTCTTTCTTTGGCAGGGGCCTCCCTCTGGAATGGCCTTCCAGTCCCTCTCAGACTTGAGCAGGATCTCCCTAAGTTCCGGAAGCTCCTCAAGACATTCCTTTGCTCCTCCTCCTTCCCTCTCTCCCTCCCATGCTAATGCCCCCTGCATGGGGTTTCTGGTCCCTTATGAGTCTTACTGGGGCCAGGCCCATCCTTGACCAGTCCCCCAAGCCTCCTAACTAGCAGTTGTCCTCGTGCACACTTAACTGACTAACCTACTGAGTCTGGTCCACACCTCACGCACTAGTCTACCCGCTCCCCTTGCTCCCCTGGCACTTGCCTTCTTGGCTCCCTTAGCACTTGCCTAGTCCCTGGGAACCCTTCCGCCCCGACCTTCCCTCCCCACATTTTGCACTTACTTTGATGTACTTGCATGATCCGAATGTCACAAGGCCTAGTAGGACCGTTATTGTTTTTTCTCTTTGTCCCCCACCCCTGCCTTGTGGCACCTGGAAAAGTCTTGGTTGTATAGGTGCCATACAAATGCACAAAAAAATACAATAAATGCCATGCAAACATTTCCGACTATCTGCAGCAATGATTTTCTACTTATATGGTGGCACGTTGCACCACAGGTATGCGTGAAAACCAAAAATATGGGATTGTACTTGTAAGAAAACTCGTCTAGTATTCAAATTATGTGACCATTTGTTTGTTTCTAAAACCAACTAACTTTATGGAGAGAAAAAAATATATATCTATATATATATATACCTACCCAGCCTCTGTGAGGCACTGAAGTTCTGCAGCTATTCGCACTGGGTGACTTGTTGGGATTAGGTGTTTCAAGGCAAATTTCTCTTCCTCTCCCGATTTCAATAGTGCCGTACCAAGGTATACAGAACTGAAGGTGCCTGGAAAAAATAAACAGGTGAATGATTGCATTGAAGCTGGTGTTTATACCACACCTTACCCAAACTACAAATGTGGCCATGAATTTTAATATTGGTTTGCGATCTGCAGACTTACACGTTCTTGTAATGGACATGGGTAAAGAACAATGTGCTCTCTGCCACAATACAGTACGATACCCTGACCCTCAGCATTGCCACCCATTTCAAAAAAATAACTTCCTTATCGTGCTAACACCTAAAAGAAATTTGACTGCAGAACTCCATACAGTGGTGCTAGATTACAGGTCGTAGTGAGCAGTTGTTACAGCTGTTAAAGGATCCCTCTTAGTTTTACTTGTTCGGGTCTTCAAAGTTAATTGTGATGATTAGTGATGAGCAGGTAAGCAAATTGCTAAACCCTTGTAGGGCTTCCCCCCCCGCAGTGTAGGTGTGGCTGCCTGCAGGAAGAACTTAACGAACTGTGTTTTAGGAAGAACAATGTACAAGCGGAGAAGCATAAACCTAATCACATTATTTGGCTCTTCTTAAAATAACTGAACTAACATTGATGGCCAAAACAATTAGATCCATGTATCCTTTTGCTTGCTGCCAGAGATCATGAAGGGACAGGAAGAGAGGCACTGGTGCTAGTCAGCTGCTCGGTGATGCATAACAAGTGCATCTTGGTGAATGCTGCAACAGTGGCAGCCATTTAGTAGGAGCCAGTGGAGCTGTTCAAGTTGGTGCGAGATTTGTGAATGACGCTCTTAAAACGGATGCTTTATTATCCAGTAGCTTGAAGCATTGATGGGTTTATCACTTTTGCACTACATTAGATACTGTTATTTTTCTTCTTTTTCTAAAGCCTGCCCTGCACCACAGGACATTGAAAATCTACTTGTATTTTAATACAAGTATCCATTTCACTATTTGTCAAAGTAATCAAATTCTGAGGTATTAAGTGCTTGGTTGGCACTATCCATGGCATACACAAGAAAGTCTTCTGGAAATTTGCCAGGGTCTGCGTTCATGCTTTAGAAGCAGCAGCATCTCTAGAATACAAGATGCAATTAAAGGAATAGTGTACTCAAAAATATTATTGTCCCGAGCGTTCGGGCATGTGGTTTTAAGCATACGTTGATCGATTGTAAAAACATTTCCTATGCATCGTACCTTAGTTTTCCATACTTTTACACATGCGAAATCAAGCATCAGGTGCGGCCCTCTTGTGCTAATCTTATCCGTTGCTGCATCACCCTAAGGTGAACTGCCCTGGCAGCACTGAATCATATCCCCTGCCCCTGAAGCTGACATCACTCGAGTGGTACAGCCCATTTCACAATGCAAATGCACGTCTTGTGTCAATGTTCTCTGTGCGCCATCTAATGACGCGTCTCCATGTAAATGGTAGGCCACCTCTTTCCTCAATAAGTATAAACAGACCTCTTCTGATCAGACATCAGAGTTTCTTTTTCAAGCATTTCACTGTCTTTTTTTGTGTATCCTCTGTACCGGTTTCTGCTCTGTTCAACTATCTTCGTTGCTCATAGCCCGTGCGAACAGATACTAGTACAATCATTACTATCTATTTTAATTTTGTCATATAATGGCAACAATACAGCCCTACCAGTACGAGCAGGAGTATTCCGAGGCAGAATTAGTCGAAAGAGAAAGATGCAGAAACGATGGGGCTTCGGACAACAGTTGGGAGGACAAATCACCGGATCGCCTGAGCCTAGTCGCATGGAAGACGTTTCCACCTGGTGTACCTGCAATCGGTGCGAGGTCAATCCAACCGAGGAGGAGCACTGCTGCTGCAGAGAAAACTCTAGATGCTTGTCCTACATATCGGAATGCTGCTATGCGTTACCGATCTGCATGACTTCAGGGCAGCCTGCCTCTCAAGGTCCGTGTTGAGGATTATGATGGTGCTTATGCACAAACTGCGCGCAACAGTTCACCCTCGCAATGCAAGTAACGAGTAAGTGTACTCTAGATGTGATGTCACTTAGGCCACTAACATTTCATGTTTGTCTCCTATATTGTCGTAACTTTGATCTATCACTGCCAAAAGAATAAAGTCTTGCAATTCAATACATCACTCGCGATGTGGGGAAATCATAGTGGTCATCTCATGTGTCTTTCACGTACAACCAAGAAACAATCTTTCTCTGTGCCCCAAACGTTATGGAATGCATAGTTGTTCACTTTTGTAATGTGTCTACACTTTAAAGCCCAAGTTGATTGATCCATGAAGTCAAATTTCTACTGGCAACTATGCCATAGGATACAAGATTGCATTTTCAAATAAGGTTTGCACACTTATGTTCATTTAAATACAGTTTGTAGGTTTCTCTTCCACAAGTGGTACAGGCTGATGGCCTATCATGTGCTTACATGGTGGTTTCATGGGAGGCTTGGATACTGCGTTTGGCGAGTAATACCCGCCTGTGCCGTTGGTGCCAATCGAGCCGAATTCCCCAGTGACAGCAGTTAGTACAGGGGATTTTCCCACACTGTGCTGCAACCCGAAGTATACAATGTGTAGTACATTTGTGCCATCAACATCAGCAACAAATAAAATAAAACTGAACTTTTCTGAATAGTTGTTTAAATGTTTCAGTGAATCAAGGACATGCTCACTTGTCCTGGCAGGGATGACTGGGTGGGAACGGCCAAGGTGCCAAACACCATTTACACTTCAAAGGTATCTTATGCGCAGGGACCATTGTACACATGGCCTCCTCAGACCCCGTGTCTCCGGCATGCTCCCCTGAAGCAGACCGTGCCCCTGCAATACACATAAGTGTGTCTCCATTCAGCAAGTTTCCTGCCCTTTTCTGCACGCCTTATGCCCCTCCATCCCCCCTCCACTATCAATGGCAGTTCTCACCTGTGGCCGTGCCCTCCCGAGGGGGCTGGCAGGATGGGAACAGCCAATGTGCCAAACACCATGTACACTTCAAAGGTATCTTATGCGCAGGTGCCATTGTACGGTGTTCCATGTCCTTTCATTGCGGGATGTTTTTTACCAGGATTTTTTTGTTGTTGAAAAAACCCATCAAATTTTTTTGGGGGGGTTTCCCCAACCCCCCCCCCCCCCATTTTCTAAAATATTAGATGCGTTTTTTGTAGAAAACAATTTGCAGTAAAAAACCCTGCAAAAATACATCCCGTGACGAAAGGACGTCGTACCCATTGTACACATGGCCTCCCCAGGCCCCGTGTCTACTGGCTCCATTGATTCAGACCGTGCCCCTACAATCCACATAAGACAATGCCATAAACATGTCACTCATTCACATACAGAGCCACTTTTCTAATTCTTTATAAACCCCTTGATATTTATCATGAGAACATATGTGAGCACTGAAAGTCAACTCGTAATCGTGCTACCTGAGAATATCTGTGAGCACTGGAAGTCAACCGTTGATCGTGCTACCTGTTCTCCTGCTACTAACTACCCTGCTTGCTGAATCTAATTGTTTGTTAGTGAAGGTAAGGGCAGGTCACCTAATCATCTCTTTTTAACCTCTAAATTCTATCTATTTCGAACAAATGTACCCAATAGTGTAATGTTCATTCATCTCATTGCCTTTACCATCGTCTTCTGTTTAATTTGTTCTGTTCTCAATATATAGCAAATGCCATTGTGTCAATTGGGATAGAATTGCATCCTTCGCAGACCATGTCTATAAGCAGGTTTCCCTTTGATGCATGAACATACATTCAAGGGACAAGGAACGGGTTCCGATTTGCGTCACATCAATCAATTCTGTATGAAAGTTATCCTAGTGTATATGCTACTACGCTACACGTTTTGCTTCTGTGACCAAAACAAACATTGCATAGAAAATGTTGATATAATTCCATCTTTCTCACGCATTCATGTAAAACATTTTTGTAACTATTTGTAGATTTTTCAAGAATGCCTGCTTGTATGGTTTACGGTTGCCGTTCTAAGACCCATGACAAACCTAAGGGCACAATGATGCATACATTCCTGAGGAATATAGATCTAATAAGAGAATGGGTCAGATATTGTGGATTTCCGCCAGGCAAGCTTGATAGTAGAGCCTAGGATGTCTTGGCAGACTTGAGGGCCAATCGATTCGGCATCTGCAGC
This sequence comes from Ambystoma mexicanum, assembly GCF_040938575.1. NCBI lineage: Eukaryota > Metazoa > Chordata > Amphibia > Caudata > Ambystomatidae > Ambystoma > Ambystoma mexicanum. The sequence continues at coordinate 1,087,971,748 of NC_090922.1, read as the reverse complement.
CTGCACTTTACCCCGGATATGTACAACCAATCGCAGTACACTATAAAGAAGCGACTCAGAACGTATCGTAAACTGCTTCCAAATGCAATTCCAACTCTATTAATGCACACGCGGGACCAGGTGAGTTCCGGATGATGAATTCGCTGTAGGCCTTGGGGTACTGAACAGCTAACTACATGAACGGATTTGTGCTTTCGTTGTATACGTTTCTTACTATATTTTTGCATATTTCCAAGATTGTACTACTTTATAACTATACCCCATTTTACTACACATCTGTCCCTGGTTTTAGGAGCATCATAGAAACTAATTATGAACATAGAAAACAATGCCATAGTGCCCTTCGAAATAAGCATTATCTTTTCGTCATCGGTTGCTTCACATGTCAATTCTTTTAGGTGGGCATATTGACTGAAGCACAGACCCTCGCTAGTGACGATATCACTGACACGTCTAGTATACCAATGGTGAGCCATACAGACTTGCAGAAGTTCATATTATTGAGAGTTGGATCTTCCCACATATCTAATGCAAAACCAATTTACCCTTTTACCACTTTTTGAATATGCAAATTTATTTTGCATGGAATTTTAAATGATATGAAATATTTTATGTATACCGTTGTTTGTTTACATAATGTTTCATTTATGGGTTTCTATTTATATGTTCCATTTTCTGCATCCTATTGTCTGTTCAATTTGACTGTTTTCATCCATACTAAAACAAGTAGTGTTACAGGGGGATGCTAGTATTTAGACTACAATTACATCATCCTTTGGAGTTGGTCCAGAGTATGAGATACGCGTACTGACAGTTCCCTTGAATGAAAGAAAGTAAATCCAACATCGGATACTATTAGACAGAGACATTCATATAAACGTGCAGTGTTTCAAACTCTTATCATTTCAGTTCTAACGTTACAATTTCTACCCCAATGCAGAATACAATGCTAAATGCTTGAGTGCAACATTACAATCAGTAGGTTTTGCACGGTGATCTCTGATCGAGTACACTTACCATCAATCAGGTGAAATTCGAAATGTCTATTTTGACTAAATGACATACACTGTTTATGAGGGTATGCATGTAAGAGATGTGTTCGATGAAAGACTGAGTTCAAATATGATTGACTTGTTTTTTTAATGAATATTCTATTCAAGGAAAGTATACAAGGTCAGGAATTAGAAGAGGAGGCACATCGATCAGAGGTGGTGGACCAACTTGCTGGTGCGGTAGTTACAGTGAAGAGCATGGTTTCACAGAACATCAAGCAAATAAGGGTAACTTGCAAGCAATTTCATTTACTAAATGGGCTGGTGGTGTGTCCAGAACATGTTTTTTTAATCTAAAGTGCTATATACTGTATGTTGGATTTACATTGAACGTGTTTTTACAACCCATCTCCTAGAGGCCCAGGAAAAAAAAGAAGTATAAAGACACAGACAACAAACGAACCCAAAGATGCTGCTTGCCAAACAGATTTCACCATGGAGCAACTATTATTTGAGGCGCAGCATGGTCCAGTCAATAAGCAGACTCGAGATGCTTATGCCCAATGGCCAGACAATGAATAGAATGTGACCGGCGAAGCAAGCAAAGTGTTGTTGGACCATTGCTATAATGTGAGAACTCGACAAGATGAAGAATAAATTGAATATAAGTAAGATGCTTTTGAATTACTCACTGACCACTTCACACAATCTCCACCCGCAAAAAAAAGGGCCACCCAATAAACAATCTACATTGATGGTTTCTCCAATTCATGTGCAAATAACGCAAGCGGAACTAACAGAGACTGAAGCTTCTACGCACTTGACAGAGGAACTTGCCAAACATCTCGATTACAGTGTGTCCAGTTGACTCACAAACCACTTTCATGCAGGACGATAGTCTAATGAAGGAGCACAAACACATCGTATTTGACAGCTGCCTGGTAGAGAGTATACTGATGCTGAAATGTGTCCATCCAGTGAGGGGTAAAATATGTGGCGAGCCATTGGTGAATGGGACTAGTGTATCACAAGGCACTAACCTGAAACTACAAACCACCTGTGCCCAGCTCCATGGTACATTTTCATGGTCCGCTCAACCGATGCTGGGCAAAGTGCCAGCTGGAAATGTACTGTGTGCAGCAGCTTTACTTTTCAGTGGCTTTACTTTTAGTAAGTTGTCCAGTTTCTGTCAATTTTGTTGGACTTCAGTTCCTTTCTAAAACGCAGTACTACAAATATCAAAGAGAATTTGTATTCCGCTATTGATCAAGCCTGGAAAATTGAACACATGTCTATTGAAAGGACATTCTCTGGCAAACGGTTCGGGCTAGCTGGACAGTGTGACAGCCCCGGATTTTCTGCAAAGTACTGCACATACCACTTTCAGGACATAGAAACTAAAATAATTGCGAGCTTGGTGGTTGTGCAGGTGTCCGAATGTAAATCCTCACTGGCCATGGAGAAACATGGTTTTATACAATCCCTGGAAGATCTCCAATCGAGGGGAATGCAAACAGACCCCATAGCCACTGACAGACATGTTTCAATGGCCAAGGCCATGCGAGAGCAGTTTCCAAACATTTGCCACCAATTGGATGTTTGGCACGTTGCCAAATCAATCAAAAAAAATCATAGCTGCATGTAAAAAAAAAAAAGGGTTCTGAAAATATTTTACAGTGGTCCCAGTCTTTCAGCAACCATCTTTGGTGGAGCATCAAAACTGGTGATGGGTCTGAGGAAATTCTATTTGAAAAATGGCACTCATTGATGCACCACTGTTCCAACGTTCACTCATGGATAGAAAACCTACATTTTCACCAATGTGCACATGGACCTTTATCGGAGGAACAGGAACCCAAGAAGAAGTGGTTGGATCCATCTTCGCCTCCACACAAAGCTGAAGGGACTCGCAGAATTCTGTCACACCGGAGATTTAGAGGTGTTCCACAATATGTGCTTAAAGTACAGGCCCAAGAGAATGCATTTCGGCATAGACGGGATGCAATATCGAACATTACTAGCGGTATTAGCACATAACGAGAACCTAGGGAGATAACAATCGAGAACTGCAGGAAACTTTGGGATGCTTCGTTACACAATGGCCTTTGCAAAAAGAAGCAAAAAATGGGTGGTCAAGCCAATATACCAGGAAATGGAATTCGATTTTGTGGAAGATCTCACTTTGACTGTGTTGGACATGCATACTCATGGTATCGCTCATGATTTTGTTCCTAGGGCACATACATTGCCACAAAACATTGCAGACGTGCCCTGTCCAACGAAAGCAGACCTCGTAGAACAGTTCACTTCCCGGTACAAATGATTAGCAGCGATTTATATATGTTGAACAATGTTTATACATTGTACATGACCAATGGAAATCCATTTAACTTGAATTTCAAAGCTATTAAAATATTAAGCGTCTAAATTGTCTTTTCAAATGTAACCTCTGTCAATTTTATTTTGCAAGAAGTGCCTGTTGGAGGATGCCATACAGTGTAACTCTGCTTTTCCCCCTTTCCGCAAGCTCTTGTGCATCCTTCACTGATCGGGGGAGGGTCAGATGCATATCAGCATGAAAGCAACTGTGGGGTGTGCAGTTGCTTTAACAAGCACGTGTCCAAATAGCTGAATAAATACGCATCCCACTAAAGGAATGAGACCTAGGCTAGATAACAAACTTGGCATGCAAGAACTACTGACTGTAAGCAAAACAAAGCATGAAAGGGGGCTGTTGGTGTGAAATAGGTGCATTCTGACCTATATTTTTTTTTTTTTTGTTTTTTTTTTTTTTTTTTTAAATCTGGTCATGTGTTAGGGGCCGTTGCTATCTGATACCTTATCATAAGGGCTGATGTTTGATTTGCGGCCTTTGGAGTCTTACGATTTCAAACACATTGGCGATAGGTGTTAGTGTTACCAAAATATATGATCACTCCTGATTAGGTATATGGGAGGTGAATTTGAGGTGGTGCAGGGGTACGGTCTGGGGACCAGATGCGTTCAAAGGGAACAGGGCTTATGGGTTCATAGCAACGCAGCCTGGCAGGAAGGGGTTGGAGATGATGGCTTGAGTTAGTCAGCCGGGACGGATTGTGCACTAAGGTTGGAGCAGGGCTTGTCTGACATTCTCGTACAAGCACATTTTGTCCGGGCTCGAGACTCGCTACTTGCAAAAATGAATAGCTGCATTGCCATGAGGACAGGGGACGGGCTGGGCAGACAGAGGTGGTGGGGGCTGGATGTGTGCGGCGCTTGGAGTGTGAGCAGTGGGACACAGCGTTACACTTATATGAAACATGGGTGATGCAAATGGGTACAGGAGGGGTGGAGAGGTCTCCCACCTTAGCTTAGACGTCATTTGACCGGTATGAGCATGGTTCCGGGGAGGGGGGGGATATACCGCCTCTACTCCAACATTTGTTAGTGCGTGGGAAGTTCAGTGGAGATGGAAGGGCTTGCGAGTGTCTCACGTTATCTTCAGCAGAGCACATTCCTCCTCGAAAACAGGGCACACGCAGATGTGACAATAGAGAGGACACTAACTGGAACTGTTTTCATAAAATAAGTAAAGCACTATAAATTTCGAAGAGTAAAAAAGTATTTGCGATCGCGTGGCATTGGAATTCGAAATATTTTCTAAAAACAATGTTAGTTTTTCCAAAATATTCCAAATGCCACGTTGGTCTGCAGGGCTAATCGCTCCCATGGAAGTGAAGGTCACCGCGTTTGATTTTTGCTTGTGAGCTGTGAAGACCAACACATCCTACACAGTATGTTTTTGATTTGTCGCTTTTCTTCACCAAAAGCAAACTTAGCATAGGAACTCCACGGAAGGTTCGATTGTTTTTCGTCATTGGAAGAAAGGGAGGATTCTGAATGGAAGGAATGAAGGGAGGTGTGTAATACCGTCAAATATGATCAGGTTCACCATTCCAAAACTGGACAAAGGAACATGTAATTTCATTTTATGAAAATTGGTTGATCTGAACGGACACTCTGCGTTACGCCGAGAGAATGGAAATGCTGAATATTGTGTACGTTTTACTGTAGACGAGTTTATAGAAGAACGAACAAAGTTTCATTTTCTGACCAGTATTGCTGGCTTACATTGCAATAGGTTGTTGTTTGTGGCATATTGCAACGACACGCAAAAACAACTCGTGTGTACTTGTCTTTGTCCCGGGCACATGGGCAGTCCAGCACCGAAATGCATTTAGTACACGTCTGGGTTCCCCCAGGTTCCACCAATGCCAAATTCTACGCTATTATTCCATTAAAATGCTGTCTATGTGTTGTTCGAATTCTTCCATCAGCTTCTGCATCCGCATCTCATTGCGAGCTAAACATACCCCATAGCACTAACCTCTCAAGCACAACGTAGACTCCCAACTTTCCACAATGTTTTCTCTGTTTGCATTGTTTCACGTTTGTGTTCCTCATTAGTTTTCACACAGTGCAGAATTAATGGGCAAATTGATCAATTAGAATACAGAACGGCTACTGGGACACATTTCTGTTATGTTTTTTTACACAGCTACATCCTGCCATTCTGCGAATATCATCGTTTCCAGATACCAATTGATGGCTTCTTCAAAAGGTAGTTGCAGATACACCTAAACGGCTGGATTTCTATCACGCTGTTGTGGGACGATCGCCCAGGGCCGATATGCCCTTTCGTCATAAAATACTCATATCACTTAACCAACACACAAAGGATTACTTAAATATACTTTTCAAAGGCCACTGCTTAAGGGGCGCTGCTAAGTAGCAGTGATGGCGGCTTGAGCTATAAACTCTGCGTCCAACAAAATCCTTTTCAGCGCCAATCCTATTTCGGCACAAAGACAGTCTTACACTGTATAGTCTTGCACCCGACTGTGGTGGGGACGAAGTGGCCTAGTATCGGGTGAACTGGCCACTGGGTGGCTAAGCCTCAGTGACTGCCTGCGATTGTGGCTTGACCTTGCTGGGCCTGCGGTGCCACCAGGGAAATAATCTTGCTGGCAAGTGCCGGGAGGTCTGGATGAGATCGACTCCTGCTGTGTGGCTGAAGGCCCCGTCATAGGCTCCGGTGACTGGAGCTGTGGGCGTGCAGGCGGCAGCAGGGCTGTGTTGTGGCCTCACTGCGGTTGGCAGTGTGCTGCTGGTGAGCGCCCTGGAGGCATATCGAGGAGGATAGATGCGGGGCTGGTTTCCCTGCTGTGGCCAGGCGCGGGGAGCCAAGTCCGGCGAAATACATGTGGCGCTGCAACAGGGGATTGATAGATGCCTTTTTCATGGTGCAGACGTGGATATCGAGCTCCTTTGAAGTAATGTTTACACTATTGGTGAGTCTGAGCCCCGAGTTTAGTCTGAGAAGCCGAAAACCTTGTGGTGGTGTGGCTGGTACTGGGACCAGTCTGTGCAGGGGATGTGCAACCTGAAGCCAGAGTTGGTAACAGAGCAGTGACTGGTTGTTAAGGGAGTCTGTCCCCTGTCAGAGCAATCAACCTTTTGCACACCCAGGCTGGGTACCCCGATACTGCGCATGTCCTCCTGTGAGGCCTTGGATCCCTGCTAACATGACTAGGGGCAGCGGAAAACACTGCAAAGGCATGATGGTCTCCTTTACAAGCCACCCCCCATAGGGACGCAGTCGGCTGAGCCGGATAGAGCCCCTCCCAGTGTATCCAATATGGACACATATGATAGCTAAACAAATTGTCGTTCCACAGAGATGCGCGATCACAAATGTTGATTAAAAGTGAAAACGAGATTACACAATGCAGTACCTTGTTTAATCACAATTGTTTGCTGAGATAAGTACAATCTTGGCCCAATCTTTGCCAACACGTGTTTCGGCCACTTTGTCTTTTTCAAGGCAAAACCTTAAACAAAAACACTGAATTAATATTCACAGTTGGTCACATTGTCAGTCAAGAGACAAAAGGAAATATAAACAAGTGTAAAAATCTATTATATGAAAGAGAGGGAAGGATTAGACATATTCGAAACACAAACAGTAAATTAAATAAAACATTAACAATTCCATACACATGAAAACAAATGACAAGATTGGAGGGCGAGGCTCTTTCGGTACCCCTAAAGCTTTATCAGGCCCAGAAAATCCCAGGGATAATATATGGTGCTGATTTATGGGGAGCTAATGATTGTACTACAATTCAGACAGCAGTAAATACATTTTTGAAAGCATTGCTGGGCCTATCCTGCAATGCGCCATCAACCGCAGTGATATGCAAATTTGGCCCGATTGAGATCCAACATGCCATTATGATGCAGCCAGTGTTTCACTGGCTGCGCATTTGGAATAACGAAGCCTTGGCATTGTTTAGCGAGGGCTTGGAGGAGGTTCTTGGGACGCCAGGTGGTAGGAAACTTCCTTGGTTTAAACATGCAAGGACTATGCTCTTCAACATCGGACTGGGGGATCTTTGGAGTGACCCCACAAGGCTGGGTTGTGCCTACAAGGTGGTACTTAAGTACAATTTTAGAGAATGGGCATGGAGTATGATGATTGATAACTGCCTAAAAAGGAACAAAGCGAGGGTTTACCTGCTGCTTAAGGATGTGTGGGGGTCGGAGGTATACTTGGACCTCTCGATGTCAGCAAAATTAAAATCCTGGTTTGCCAAGTTCCGATTAGGCATACTCCCATTGGCCCATGAGTCTTCTAAGTGGAAGAGCAGGCCTAGTACCTCGCCCGCATGTCCCCTTTGCCAGGGAGGGCGTGAGGATGAGGCGCATCTTTTCTTTTTCTGCAAAGCCCACTCTCTGGCAAGGAGGTGTTGGCTCGCCCCAGTCTGGAGCCACCTAGTGCACTTTCCAACTCCTTTAGCCAGCTAAGCCCTGAAATGTTGTACCCTGCTTGAACATGTGTTAATAGTCTCAACATTTTTAAGATCCGAACGCTGGGGTCTATTATGAGCGCAAAAATGGGAAAGCAGTAGCCCGGGTGGGACGTGTCCATGCTGAGGTTTTTACAAATGGTCATCGGTTTTATTATCACATGCCTATTTTAAACAAAATGTTCTGATCTTTTGAGATTAATGTAGATATTAATGCAATATTGTGCTTTTAGGTTTTGTACTGTAAACTGTACTTTGACGGAGGCCTGCCTTCGAATAGTTATAAACTAAAAATAATGAAAGAAAAGAGAAAAAAAATAAAGAGAACCAGAAAACTAAGTTAGTGATGTTTCATGATATCTTGAACACCAATCATTTGCAACTCTTTAGAGTTCCTCTAGACAGTTAAGGTCATAATGTTGAGTTCCATTTGCCAGCTAAAGTGCCAGACCGTGTTAGTAAAAAAAATTGAATCTGATACCAGTTGCACAACTTGGATTGGCTTGTAGTGATCATTCATGGACCCTACTTGTCTTTGTAGGGTATCAAAAGATGCTCCAAATTGCAATATTTGAGAGAGAATTAAGATGTGGGTTACATACAACCTTAAAATATTATCAGATGCCAAGTAAAGGCTGAAGAATATACGGGGTAAATAAAGAGCTCCAATGCAAAAAAAGACACCTTTTCAATGTTAGACAAGCCGTTGTCACACAGGTGTGTTTCCTAACCTCCCTGATTAGTGCGCCTGTGTTAAGAAAAAAGTTCATTTAGGCAGGTGCCGTGTAGTCCCGTGAGAAATCCTAATAGTAAGTGCTACCATTTAGTATATTAGCCACCAAAATGCGTGCATTGCGTAGGTGAATCATCCTTCCATGCTGCGTTTATGTGGGGTAAGCCATATTAGCAGTCAGGTTAGTATATGTGATCACCTTTTCACGTTAGGAAGTTGATTCCTAAAAGATAAGAACAATACAACAGCATATTGTTCTGTGAGATGCTATATTTAGCATTTAAATATGTATGCCATGATAATGGTACCTTCGATATATTAGCTCAAGTCCCACGAAAGCCTCAAACGTTTGTGTGTCTTCGTTGGCGTTTGCTTACAGATGAGGGTCACGATAGTCTTTTTCGCAAAATTCCTAAATTTATGAAATACAGATGAACAAATGATAACTATGCAGGCTGGGTTTGCAACAGTGAATGCTAAGCTCAATGACACTGACTCCACCGTCAACTCCTTACGCAACAAACCGGATAAAGAAAGTGGCCGAATTACCGTGGTGGAGACAAGTGTTGGGGACCTGGAGGACACAGTGGAGGAGCACAGCAGATATTTGCAGATCATCAAGAAGAAGCCGACGGTGGTGCGCCTGAAGTGTGACGCTCTTGAATCCCGTTCGGACCTGAACGTTAGAATTGTTGGGGTCCCTGAGAAGTCAGTCTGCGGTCCCATGGAGCCCATTGTCGAGAGCCTGCTGCGCTTCATCTTAGGGGAGGTGCAAGTCTCCTTGCAGTTTCTGGGGCACCACCACTCACTATTATTAGACTACCATCGCCAGGCTCCTATATAACCAGACCAGGAGCTTGTTCTTAAGCTGGCGAGGGAAATGGGGACCCTCCACTATGGGTCTGCGAGGGTATATTTTTATACTGACGTCTCGATGGGTGTTCAGGCGGCCAGAAAGACATATGACCATGTCAAGCGTCTACTTCGTGATCGGCATGTGCAATACGCCATGGTGTTCCCAGCTAAGTTACGTCTACAACATAGGCTGCAGGTGCATATTTTTTTTTTTAACACCCGGGAGGTGGCCTTGGCATACATTGAAAGCTCTACGTCTGTGCCGGTGAGGCAGGGTCCTGGCGCTGGTCAGGCAGACAAGCGCATGCGCATCTAGGCACCCGGCGACTGATCTATTATATGTTGAGGCCTAATGTAGCTCCGCCACTTGTTGGGTGTACTATTGTGTTGTGCCTTACTGGATGCTCTGCTGTTCGCCTTTACATTTTCAAGATTCAGTTGAAGTTCGCATTGTGCTCCCTGATGTTATATGCAAAGGGTGTTGGGGGATAGACTGTCAGGTTGGGGTGGATGGTGAGGGAGGAGGGTTGTGGGGTATGGGAGTGGGTTAAAAAGTTGTATGGTCATGTGGAAAGTGGCTCTATGTAGAGCACTGCAGGGTGCTTCCAGTTCTGTGATGGCAACTGCATATGGCGGGTGACAAAAAGGGCAGAGGTGGGCTCCCGCTGAAGCTATTGCCCTGGAATGTGCAGGGTTTGAATAACCCTGTCGAGGCCAGAAAGATTCCTTTCGAACATTGACAGACACGCACCCAAGGTCTCAATGCTACAGGAAACGCATGCGCTGGGACAGAGCACGAGACATATGCATGCAATTGGGGCCCTTTAAAGTTATATACAGATCACTCCTCGCAGTCAAGAAGTGTACTCACTCTAATAAATCATTTCCTGGGGTTCAGGATCTCCGGGAGCAGTATTGACCCAAGTATTTATTATGGTAAGGGGTACTCTGGCAGGTAACCTGTTCGCTTTGGTAAATACCTATTGGCCGAATGTGGACGACCCAGCATTTTATCACCAAATATCAAATGAGATAGGAGACGGGAATGAGGATCATGTTATTTGGGGATGCGGGGGGGGGGGGGGTGATTTAAATACCATCCTGGACCATCGGCTTGACAGATCAACTGCCACTGTCCAGAGCTGCCCAGCATTTGCATCAGCTGTTATTATATGTATATTATTATATGTACCGCTAGCCGATGCTTGGCAAACACTACATCCGCGTGAGAAGGAATTCACCTTCTATTCCTCGGTCCATGACTCAGGGTGATGTATCGATTTTTGGTTGCCACCCCTGATTTGCCTCAGATGGTCCAGAACTGTGACATTTACCCCAAAGGCTCTCTGATCACTCCCAGTCCTCCTTGGAGGATGCCCCTGGCGGTGTTAAAATACTTGAGCGTAGTTAATTTTTCAGCTAAATGAGGGATCAGTGGCATTACATTATACACTTACATTATACACTTTGGGAGTCATTTAAGGTGTGGGTGAGGGGAATCTTTCTATGGATCTCCAATGGGGCTCTCAGATCAGGAGGGAGTTAAACACAGTGGAGGGGCAACTGAGGGACCTTGAAAATGTGCATGGTAAGACTCAGGACGGGGTTGTGTTGGTTCAGATTTGTGTACTACCGGGGCGATTTCATGAATTTGTTGATTGAGAGGTCCTGCATATGGCCATCCCAGTTAGGGCCAGGCGTTATGGGGAGGGAAATAAGGCAGGTAGGCTGCTAGCCAGGATGTCTAGGGCTGAGAGCTTGTTTGCTCATTTCTATTTGAAGTTGTATTCTGTGATAGCGTGTCAGATGCTGATCTTATCCGATACCCGTCGGAAGTTGCTCTGCTCTGCCTGTATTACTGGCAGAGGGTGCCCAAGACGTGGAGAAGCTATCTCAGTTGAGGAGGTGGTGGAAGCAGTGAAATCGCTGACATATGGTAAAGCTCCCGGTACAGACGGGCTTGGAATAAGCTCTACAAAGAATTCCAGGAAGAACTTGCCCCCTGATTGTTACATGTTTCGTAAGAGTCCTTGGTGGCGGGTGCACTTCCCCAATCTATGTGTAAGGCCATCAGAACTGTATTACTTAAACCCCACAGACCTGCCCAGGATGTGTCCTCTTATAGACTTGTCCTTAATTAATACGGACGCAAAGATATTGGCTAGGTTCTTAGGTACCCGACTGCTCCCATACATGCCTCTCCTAGTGCACCCAGATCAGCCTGGTTTTATTTCCTCCAGATCCTAGGCAGGCTAGCTTAGGGGCAACGTGCTCGTCTTGGAAGCAAGACAACGCAGAGCAACACAGATTCGATCCCCGGTGCATGCTTAAAACCTTTGGGTAGTAAGTGCATTATAAATAACCAATTACAATGATAATTATCCACTGCCTTTAATCTGAGGCGACTTTTCGGCGTTATGGCACAGATAAGCTCTCAGTCTAGAGCTGTGGTGGTGTCTATGGATGCCGAAAAAGCTTTTGCTTCTGTCTCTTGGCACCACTTGTTTCAGGTTCTTCACTGATTTGGCTTTGGTTCTTACTATGTGCAGTGGCTACAGTTGTTATACTCCGACCCAATGGCCAGTGTTCGTACTAATCAAACCATATCGGCCCCATTTCATTGGGAAGGGGCACCAGACAAGGGTGACCTCTTTCCTCTTATTTGCGTTCATGATTGAGCCACTGGTTGTGTTAGTTTGTGGAACCAATGGGCATAGAGGGATTAGGATTTCAGATCCACCCCAAGTCATCTCGATCTATGCAGACAATACCTTTCTCCATGTCCGTGACCCTGAACAGAACTTGCGCCAGATCATGGAAGCTGTACATAGGTATGCACAATTCTCTGGGTATAAGATCAATAATACCAAGTCTGAACCTTTCCCCCTTACACCCGCTACTGGTCGATCTTGGAGGATTTCATCGGTATCCCCCTCCAGTTTAGGTATCTGGAGATTATGGTTCCTCTGAATCACCCATCATTGGCGGATAACCACAAATCATACCTACATCAGTTAACCAAAACTGTCTTTATGGGCGGGACTTCGGATCTCGATGTATGGGCGAGTCACGCTACTTAAGATGGGGGTCCTACCGAAGCCGCTCCATTTTTTTTGCAACATCCCCATTTGTCCGGGGAGGAGCTTCTTCCCCAAGCTTCAGACGTTGGCAAAGCCCTTTGTTTGGGGTGGGGAGATGGCTGGGATGAGCTGGGGAAAACTGACTGAGATCTATGAGCGCAGTGGTCTTGCAGCACCGGACTTTGACTTTACGATCTGCCTGCTCAAGCCCACTTCTCTGGACACTGGTATGCTGTGCCACATCTTCCCCTGAGCGTTATAGTGCATCTTCTACAAACCTTAAGTCAGTAATATTTAGTAACCGGAACATCTATTCTTGTACATTTGACCTGGTTCGAACTGCAGTCGATGCCTGGTCGAGAATATTTCGGAAGCTGGAAATTCAGGCACCTTACCACAATGCGGTCCCTTTATGGAACTTCTAAGGCATTTCTACCATGTTCGATAAAGAGCTCGGATGGTGGTCCTGTGATACGCTGGGTCAAATGATGGGGGGGGGCATGTTTTACTGAGGGACGGTTTGTATCATTTGAAGACTTCTCTCGTAGGTTGGAAGTGGCCACCTCCAAATTCTACAATATAGCCAGATAAAGGCTGCATTTTGCGGACGGTCGCCCTCCTTTCCCAACGAGCCAGAATTTCATGTGTGCATTGAATTAATTGTGCTGGGGAGGGGGTGCATGGTGTCCAAACTTTATATCCTCCTCCAGACACACCTCCCACAGAGGAGCACCATGAAGGCAGCTTGGGAGAGGGAATAGGGCGTGACAGTGGAGGATGGGCAATTGATCAAATGTCAGTTGAACCAGTTGAAACAGTTCAAGGTGTTAATTACACTCCTGCCAGAGTAGCCAAGTTCTCTCGGGACGCAAGTAGTACTTGTATGAAATGTAGGGTGGCACAGGTCGATTCTTTTCACATATACTAGGCTTGCACTCAGATATTGGCATTCGGGGGCAAGGTTGCGGGAATGCTTCATGATATGCTGGAAATTCCACCGACCCCCTCAACAATGAAGTATCTATTGGGGAACTTGGTTAAGGTATCTGTGGTTACACGCTGCTTTTTTAACATTGCATGTTTAGTGGCGAAACGATGTATACTTAAATACTGGAAATCTAAATGTTTCCCTAGCAGTGAGGAATGGTTGCAAGAACTGGTGTAGGTTAACGATATGGAGGAGGGTTATGCCATAACTGTCACTCCTGTATGCCGGCCCAAGAACATTTGGATCCCACTCAGTTTATATCTGTCAGGGGGTGCAGCTGTGAGGACTGTAGTCTCTGCATCGGGTTAATACCACCTTTGATACCACTGTCATCCCCACGTCCCATGATGTGTGACTTTGATGACTGCTTGTTATATATGGTGCCATACAGTTCATGCTAGGTTAAGTCCTTGTAGAAGATATTTGTTAAAAATTCTGTAAATGACTGTCCTATAAATAAAGGTTTAAAAAAAAAAGTTTTTAAAAAAAGGCCACTGCTTAGTTTGTAGTTGCACGCAGTTACAATTGTTAAAGAGTGACACTAATGACAGTTGTACCGTATTATTGGTAACACTGCGCACTTGCACACAGACAACGAAATACAGTAGTTGTACTTAGTTAGCAAAACCCCATGAGTTAAGTCTTTTAGGAAGGAAAAAAGTTGGTTAGTCAAAGAGTAGCAAAGCTTAAGGTTCTAGAGGCAGTAATTAGCCCAAGCTAACGCTTTGAAAGTCCGATCCGCAACTATGTAAAAGTCAGTTTGGAGAGGGCTCAAAGTCTTACGAAGCAGCAGCAGATCAAAGGTTCCTGTGGATACTTCACTCTCTTGCTAGAAGAATTGACAACGTTGGAGACCCTGTTAAAGGACTGGCAAAAGGGACACACGCCGACAGCTTGGGTCGGAGGTAAGAGTGTACACCTTTTTGTGCACTCCAACACTCTGGCGCAACTTCTTGGCTTAAGGTAAGCAATACCTTTTTACCCCACAGTACCTTAAGTTAAAAGAAATGTTTGTGGCTACATTCTCTAAACAGCAGCGATGTAACCCAGTCTCTGGATTCCTTGGTCTGGTGATGAAAGGCGGGACATCTCAGCGGGAGAGGGAGAACCTCTGGCACCTATTTCTTCAGCTTCTCTGGTCAGTGTGCGGTGTTGGCGCCTTTTCTACAACTCCAATAAGGGACACTATATGCCCGGTCAATCTTTTTTGATTCCTGGAATCCTGCAATCTGGTGAGGGAACTTGGATGAGTCGGATTGTGTCGCTGGAGGTTCAACTGCAGCTCAGCAAAGACTTGGACTGATTCAGCCTTTCTAAGAAGATGCACTGCAATTGGGTCAAAGATCTCCTGGTATTCACGGTCTGCAGTTCTGGAAAGTCACAGCACCTCAGGAGATGGCTCGGATTGTAGTTCGTCTCAGCGCTGGTTGGTCCCACCAGCCAAATAGAAGGAGTCCTCTTCGGAGCTCCCCCGTCGCATAGAAAACGAGGTCAGGACAGACGTGCGCGCTTCACAGTGTTGCAAAGTGTCTGCAGGCGTCTCTGGTCGTCTACTTCTTCGGTTACTTTAGTTTCCAGTGATCCACTTGCCTTTCACCTCAGGAACCTCATCTTGTATTCAGTTTCAGCACACACTCCTCTGCAATCTCTCTCAGCAGTTTAGAGAAAGGGGCGGGTGGCTGTCCAATCAGGACAGCCATATCCCCAGTGGGCACTGATTCCATTCAGGCACTCTGGCTGGGGAATGAAAAACTCCTCCCACACTTCCTGCCTTCCCAGATGCACTGGAGCCTAGGTGGGCACAACCAAGGGTTCCTGCAAAAGGCAAAACACACACAGACCTCCCCCTCCCAGAATGGTAGAAGAAGGGCTAACAAAGAACATCCATGATAGAAATGGTGAAAAAAGAAAGGAGCCACCAAGTTAGTACATAGGTTTTGTGCAGAACCGGGAGTGTGAATACAGCCTGCGGTAAGAAATAGCACAATAGCTGATTGAACACGTCCACTGCCACCAGCCATAACTAGAGGGTTGTCTATGTGACTAAAAAGTCACAGAAGCAGAGAGAAGGGGGATACTAGGTATCCCCTTAGCACTCCACATACGGTTGTGTGTGCCAATCTCTCAGAGTAGAACGTTTTAGAAGGGGATACAAAGTAGCCCTCGATCCTTAACATTTTAGGAGGGATACAAAGTACCATACAAAGTATCCCTCTATCCTTAAGAACATTATTAAGGATAAAAGCAATAATCTCAAAGGAGAACCCCAAGGGTTCCCAGAAACACTGCCCCATAAAATGTGTGCTGCAACAGTTAAGCACAGATGCCTTGAACGAGATATGGAGGAAAGTAGACTGCAAAGTAAAGGTAAAACACAGAACAGAGTTCCGAAAGACAGATCACATAAGAATGAATGAGTGAAAAAAGGCTCCACTCATTCAGGATATAAGGAAAAAGGTCCAGATGTCCAGCAGAAATTGCTGGGGGTCTCAGTAGGAGAGGCGGGATGAAGCATCTCCCCAACAACCATCAAAAGGAGTGTGAAAACATACTACGATAAGATATAAATTACAGTAGGTGGTATACCTGGAATACCACTAACAGTATTCCACAAATACCTTTACCAGGGATCTCTCTATTACTGGGAAGATTCTTTTGCAGTATTTCACATAGAGAATCTGGCCAGATTAACGGGGCCCTATTGAAATTCCCATATAATAGGTCCTTTCTCTATAGCCATAAAGAATAAGCAACATCATTATTTTAGATTTTTTTTAAAGTTCTCAAATGTATTCCTAAAGCGAATCACATGGGAATGACATGTGGTGAGCTCTCAAGGTGCCCACATCAGGAGCAGGTAGCTCACCCATTCCTCCATCTCTATATGCAGCCTGAGATTCATAAATAAAGTACTAAAACACTGAGCAAGAAAAGCAAAACTCGGGACTGAATGAGCCAATACATCCCATATAGAGCAATAATCCCCCCTCCAACGCCTCCCCTCCCACAATAATTCAAATATCAAGGTAGCCCTAAACCTGCAGACCACCAGTCCTGGCAGATTGGATATTGCAGGGCAGACCACGCCGTTTAAAAGCCAATCTGCTGCTAACTCCCCCACCTTGCCCTGAATCTTATCCCAATCCTTCATTTCCAGGGCATGCCATTACCCTTCTCCCATCTGAAAAGGAAGATTAATTAAGAATATTTGGTCTACAAACGGACACAAATGTCAAAAAAAACAAAGGGAGCCCAAAGCCACAGAAACACTGAACATGCCAGATGCAACCCACACCACCAGGATTATAGCAGTGTGCACTTTCTATTGTGCACTTTCTTCCACCCGTTAATCTTTGACTGCTAACGCTGCACCAACAGTCCCCCAAGGAGTCACTGGAATCGTTGAACTTCTTGGTCGGCGGTCGAGGTTGTACAACTTTTTTTTATTGTCCCCGTCAACCCTCCCCGCCCTCCCTTCGTCCATTAAAATATATAGGGTGTCAAGTTCTTCTAGGCTACAATTGCCTTACCTTTGTTGGTGGAGCTTGGCAATGGAAATCACATCTCGACATCTGGGCCTGCCCCCACAGCAAGACTCTTGATATCGGTTGCTGCCCTTCTCTACTTCATACAACCCGTAAATATCAAGTTAAATCTTGACACGAGAGAACATTCATATTACTGAAAAACTCCTTTAAATTATGTTTATCACCTGAAGTAATTTGCTTAGCTTGCATTGGTTTCATTAAGGTTTTCTAAGGCTTGTAATAATTTTGCTAACTCATTCTCATCCCTTAAACCCCCCCACTCCCCATCCCGATTTCACCAGTGAAACCATTTTAACTTGTTTCATAAATAAAAGGCTGGTTGTGTCTATTTGGCTATACTGCTCAGTCACATTTAACAGTGGAAATGTGGGAGTCAAACTTAGCGGAAACCCTTCAGGGCGACTACAGGTTGGTGTCTCTGGGCCCGACAACAGCGGTGATCAAGAAAAAAAAAGTAAATGCATTTTCTGATCTCACGCCTGGGTCCTTTTCTACTAGGAGATATTGCTCGCCAACCCTGAGTTACCAAGGGAACCTCGACAAGAGCAACCCTCAGCACCAACACTCACTAGCATCTGCATTTCCCTTCAAAACCACACCTTCCTGCAAGCCTCTCAGTGAATTCTATAGGCGATAGCTTCAGGTGGTTTCAAAAACCTTGGGGTCCTGCCTTATCCGTTCCCAATAAACTGTGCTAGACTGCCAGCCATTCAGAGGGGGTCCAAGAATGGGTGCGCATTGCTTACACCATGGGCACCTCGTCCTCTCCCATCTCTTCTCACTTCACGGCTCCTCAAACTGCTTTGGCAGGGAGGGAAGAACGTCTGCCCCAGGTAGGTTGTCAAGAGGTATGCTGCATTTGTCTCGGGAGGATAGCTCAGGGGTAATGTGCTCACCTTGGAAGCAAGACGACACGGAGCAACGCAGGTTCGATCCCCTTGTGCGCACTTAGAAACATCTGGGTATTAAGCTTGTTATAAATAACCTATCATATCATGCTGAAACAAGCCTCACGCGATTCCCAGTCCATGGCCAGGGAAATCAAACCCGCATTCACTTGGCTGCCAAAGATTCCATCACTGAAAACCTTCCAAATATCTTTCTGGGCTTTCAGAACGCTTCTACATGCTCCCATGTATGTATAGTCTGTTTAATAAACTTCTAACCAAAAAGCATCCACTCAGCTGCTGCTCCACGCTCAATGGATATTAACTCCCCGGGCAAGGCAACCAGCACCGAGGCACCACGTCTCCTCTCTCTGGACAGGGCAGTGTTCGCATTACCTAACAGGTACACTGCTCTTGGCACCCAACATCCCTTCTTGTACATCCACAGTTGTCTTACTCACATAACTGTTCCGGCATGTGAAAAACTTCAACCACTGGTCCTGCCACTTCCAAAAGCTTAGCCTGGCAAACTATATGACTTTTGTCCAACCCCCCCTCCCTCTTCGGCCATTTGGGAATAGTTTCTTACCTGTTACTCCATTTCTCCAGCATTGGTATCTTTCATGGATTCACATGCTTAGAATATTCCCCGTCGTCAGACTGGGACCCCTCGGTACACATATATAGCCTTTTCCAAAGGAAAACTTTCAACGCTTTTGTGTCCTATCTACGTCCTTCTAGGACCCGCCTACGCATGCTCCGCAGGCCGTGCTAGTATAAGAGGCCCGCCCCCGCGGCTCCCCTTCAGATTTCGGCCCCTCCAAAGTAGGAAGGGTTAAATTTATCACATACATTACAAACGGGGAGGTTGGCGGGCGCATGTGAATCCATGAAAGATACCAATGCTGGAGAAATGGAGTTACAGGTAAGAAACTATTCCCTTCTCCAGCATTGGATCTTTCATGGATTCACATGCTTAGAATAGATTGTATAGCAGTAATACTTGAGACGGCGGTGAGAATGTAATGTAACGATATATATATATATATATATATATATATATATATATATATCCTCACCCTACTACACAATGGGATAAGTTAAGTCATATAACGTTGCCCACATAAAGTATATCGCCCTTAAGAGGGCAGACAACAGAATCTCCACAGGGAGGAGCTTACCTTACTAAAACAGATGGCGCAGGACAGCTCTTCCCATCTGCACCTCGTCTGCATGCTGCCTGGCAAGGCAGTAGTGGCGGGTAAACGTGTGGGGCACTGACCATGCCGCAGCTTGGCATATGTCCATCAGCGGAATTCCCGCCCATAACGCTGTTGAGGAGGACATCGATCTTGTAGAATGAGCTCTAGGATGTCCTTGCAGTGGCCTTCCGGCTTTAGAGTGACAAAAAGCAATCGTCGACGAGACCCATCTAGCCAATCCCTGTTTAGAGATTGCTTTTCCTCTCGTCGACGGACCATATGCGACGAACAGTTGCCGAGTAGCCCTGATGTCTTGTGTACGATGTAGGTAGAATTTCAGAGCCCTCTTAACGTCCAGGGTATGAAGAGTTTTTTCTGCTGCCGACGATGGAGTGGCGAAGAAAGTAGGCAGAACCACGTGCGAGTGTTTGTGATATACCGTCGGAACCTTCGGGACAAACTTAGGGTTAGTTGCCAGGACTACCTTGTCCTTAAAGAATCTTAGGTAGGGCGAGTCCACGACCAGCGCTTGTAGTTCCGAGATACATCTGGCTGATGTGATAGCTATCAAGAATGCCAACTTCCACGAAATGAATTTTATGTCGGACGTGGCCATAGGCTCGAAAGGCGGTTTCAACAAGCCTGCCAACACTGTGTTGAGGCTCCACGTCGGGGGAAAACGTTTCGCCAGGGGAAAAGCTCGAAATAAACCCCGCATGAAGTGTTTTACCAGTCTGTCACTGAATAGAGGGGACGACTGCCTCTTCCTTGTGAGCCTCGAGATGGCTGCCAGGTGTACATTTATCGATGAGGGGGACAATCCCTTTTCTGCCAAGAGGAGCAGGTAAGGTAAAACTTGTTCCGGCGTCACCAACAATGGTTGTAGGCCCTGTTGTCCTCTACACCATTCACAGAATCTCCGCCACTTGTAGGAGTAAGATTTGTTAGTAGAAGGGGCTCTAGCCGCCTGTAGAATTTTTTGGCAATCCTCTGAAATGTCTAAAGCGCCGAACTCCGAGAAGTCAGGAGCCAGGACGTAAGGTTGAGACTGTCCGGGTCGTGATGCCACACCGTGCCTCTGTCCCGGGATAGAAGGTACGGGACCTTCGGAAACGCTATGGGATGTTCCAGCGATAGGTGGAGGAGGTCCGAGAACCACGGTTGCCTCGGCCAGTATGGTGTTACTAGAATCACCCGGCAATTGTATCTGCGTATCCACTGTATTGTTTTCCGTATGAGGGGAAACGGGGGAAAAGCATAGAGGAACATGTCCGTCCATGGGAAGGAGAACGCCTCCCCCACCGAACCCTCTTGGGGCCATCTGCTTGCAAATTGCTCGCATTTCTTGTTGTCTTTGGTCGCGAAGGCGTCCAGAGGGGGGTGACCCCATTTCTCGAACACTTTCCTCAAGTGACCCGTGTCCATTTCCCACTCGTGTATCTGGGCCATGCTTCTGCTGAGAGAGTCGGCTTGGCCGTTCCTCACTCCTGGAAGGTGATGAGCCACGAGGGAAATTTCGTGCTTCGATGCCCAATGCCATGTTTTCTGGGCTTCTATAGAAAGAGTCCTTGATCGTGTCCCTCCTTGTTTCCTCAGATAAAACATGGCTGTTGTATTGTCCGTCAGTATTCGCACTAGCGAACTCTTGATGTGTGGTAGGAACGCCTTCAAAGCCCATCGTACCGCTCTGAGTTCCAGTACGTTTATGTGTAGGAGTGACTCCGTTGGAGACCAGCGACCTTGCGTTTGGAGAGCACCCATGAAACATACTTTTTCACTGAGATCCTGGTGTTTCGCCGTAGCCGGGCCGCTTGTTGAATGAGTCTTGAGGTCCTGTCGAGAGAAGGTTTCACCAGCCCTAACTGGGTCTCGAACTGTGCCCCCAAGAATACCAGCGTTCTCGATGGCCGCAGAGAGGATTTCTCGAAGTTTATGGCGAATCCTAGCCGTTGTAGAAGCTGCATGGTGGCTTGCAGACTTGTGTTGGTCGACGCTGGGGAGGATCCCCTTACCAGCCAGTCGTCGAGGTATGGGTATACATGGTGGCTTTGCTTCCTTAGCCAGGCAGCCACTGGCGCCAGGCATTTTGTGAACGTTCTGGGGGAGGTCTTGAGCCCGAAAGGAAGAACCGTGAATTGGTAGTGAGTTCGCCCTATTACAAAACGTAGGAATTTCCTGTGTTGCCGACACATTGGAATATGGAAATACGCGTCCTGTAAATCCAGGGACGCCAGGAAATCTCCCTTTTGAACTGCGCGGATCACTTCCTGCAGAGTGAGCATCTTGAATTTCAGGCTCTTTAAGGACTTGTTGAGATCGCGTAAGTCTAGAATGGGACGCCATTTGCCGTTCGGCTTTTTTACGACGAAGTATCTTGAGTAGACTCCTTGACCTCTCTGTGATGTTGGAACTAATTCTATCACGCCCTTCGCTAACATGAGTGTAACCTCTTGTTGCAGTACCTTCATATGGGACTGAGCGGTGAACGCAGGTGGGATTTGCGGAGGGTTGTGTTTGAATTGCAGAGAGTGTCCATTTCTTATCGTGTCTAACACCCATTGGTCCGTCGTTATCCTTTCCCATTCGTCGGCATATGCTGAAACTCTTCCCCCAGAACGGTTCGTGGTATGTCACTGCTGATCTTTATTTTGCTTGCCTCTCGACGACGATGGGTATGATGGTCGTTTTCTGGAAGACTGGAAGTTTCGTCGACGGTTAGCCGATTGTGAGGCACGTCGGTATCCCTGGGAGGGGTAAGCCGATCTGGCAAAAGGATCCGTCTCCAGAAGAGAATCTTGAATTACCTGAAGCCCCTCTAAAGGGACGAAAAGACTTGTAACTTCTGCCACTCTGGAGGGCACCCAATGAACGTGCCGTGTCCGAATCTTCTTTCATTCCTTTTAGGGCCTTGTCCACCTTCTCCCCCAAAAAGAAGGTCTCCCTCAAAGGGCATATCCAAGACCTTGTATTGCACTTCTGGCCTGAAGTAGGTACACTTAGGCCATGACTGTCGACGCAATACCACCCCATTGTTGACTTGCTTGAAGCCTGACTCAGCGAGATCCACCGCAATGTTTATTGCGTGATTTGAGGCTTCCTCACCCTCCCGGACCAGTAACATCACCGCTTTCCTCTGTTCTTCTGGAAGATGATCAAGTAGCGGAGCTAGTCTGTGCCACATCTCCCTATCGTATCTGGCCACAATTGCCAGAGAGTTTGCGGCCTTTACTGTGGTCGCTCCCACAGAGAGCACTTTCTTGCCAAAGGCATCTTGGCGTCTCGCTTCATTCTCGGGAGGAGTCGTGCACTTGTGCTGTGCCTTTGCCTTCCTCGCCGCTGCCGCCGACACCACCGAGTCCGGTGTTGGTTGGGAGGATAAACACTTGGGGGTAGACTCTGGAGCCTTAAACTTTTTTTCTAGGCGTCCTTTCACTGCTGGTTCTGAGAATGGGTGTCTCATTGTTTGCAACCCCTCTTTCCATACGTGGTCTAGTATTGGTATCGAGAACACCGACCTCCTTCTCTTGCCCATGTGGTCGAACAAAAAACAGTCCTTTTTCTGTTCTTCCTGGGACAGACCAAATTCTTTGCATGCCTTCTCCATCATAGAATGGAATGACGCAATGTCGTCCGGAGGGGACGGGTGAGCTGGGCTTCTGGGGTTTTCCAACTCCGCCTCTGACTCCCAGGTAGGATCCCTGGAGGGGGATAATGAGATATCCGACATGGCTCCCCTGTCTGACTCCGAATCTGGCAGTTCACCTTCCTCCTGTGCCAGTGTTGAGATTGGCGTGCGTGGGTGCGTCGGTTGACGGGACGGGCCCGGCTCGTCGACGGGTGACTGTGGCAGGCTTGCCTGGGGTAGTCGCTGGTCCAACGACCGCAACAAGGACTGAAGCGTGGACAGAATATCCAACGACAAAACCGATTGAGGATTGAGGAGAGGGGCAGAAACCGGTGTAACGGATGCCCTCGTCGACAACTTGTCTGCCGCTCGTAGCCCTAGGTCTGTTGGGCCAGCAACTCTCTCGTTATCGTCCTCCGAGGACAGCAACATAGCTTGTTCTTGTAGCAAAGCCTCCGGGGGGGTCGGGTCAAAGACTTCAGGCCTCCAGGACTCCTGTAGGACCCCCGTCGACGAGGCCCTCGTCGACGCCATTGTCGACGGGACGGTGCATGCCCCTGTGCAAGTGGCAGGGAGGCGGCCGATGACTGGACCGCCGTCGACGACGTAGACTTCGCAGGTGGTTTTGGCGGTCCCGCCTTCTCCACACTGTGTCCGCTTCTACTCGACTCCCGACTCGTGGTCGATCTGTGATGATCGCCAGAGGAGGATTTCCTTTCCTTCTCATGCTTTTTTGATGAGGATGGTTTCTTTGCTGAGGAGTCTCTAGTGGAGTGACTTCCTGACGACTCTTTTTCCGACGGTTTAGATTTCTTCGCCGGTGGTTCTGACGAGGCCGCGCGGCGTGATGTTTTCGTCGACTGTGTGGAGCCCACCTCCGAGGGGGGGTATGCCCCCGCTTCATCATTCAGCCATGCCACCAGGCGTCGGTTCCGGTCTTTGAGGGTTTTTTGAGAAAACCCCTTGCATATGTCGCAGGTATCCGCCGAATGGTGAGGGTGGAGGCAATATATGCAGTCCATATGTCCGTCCCCCTCGTAAACCTTTTTTAAGCCGCACTTCGCGCATGGATGGAACAGCGCTTTTCCTGACACAGAGGACATTATACTACTCGAAATCCAATAACGCAACCTAGTACAAAACAGTAGGACAACACGAGGAGATCCCACTACTTTGGAGACGGTTGAAATCTGAAGGGGAGCCGCGGGGGGCGGGCCTCTTATACTAGCACGGCCTGCGGAGCATGCGTAGGCGGGTCCTAGAAGGACGTAGATAGGACACAAAAGCGTCGAAAGTTTTCCTTTGGAAAAGGCTATATATGTGTACCGAGGGGTCCCAGTCTGACGACGGGGAATATTCTAAGCATGTGAATCCATGAAAGATCCAATGCTGGAGAAGCATCGTTGCCCTAGCATTCAATTTAAGCATCACCACCACCTTGCCATCCAAGCTCAGCCAGGGTAACATCTCCTTATCACCTTCACATATATTCCAAATACAGCCTGTAAGCAAACACATTAACCCGAATTGTAGTCCTTCATTCTTTGAGTGTTAGAATGCAATACTCTCGATAAAGCACCATGTTTAACAATATAGCTTTGTGTAGTTGTGGGGAATCATAGCACATACCAAAGTGTAAGCAATCAAAGCACTTCATACTGTAATGAGTTACACTACATTGCATCCACATTACACAAATTCAATATGTTCAAATTGTGTTCCCAAGCATTTGCATGTGAACTATTTCATTTGGATATAATGTGTTATATACTGTTTAAGCATCCAAAAAGAAGATGCATATTATTGGGTCACTGAACATGGACCCCTTCGCGACAGCCTGTTAGAACCTGCACTGAGAAAATGATTCCTGTTCAAATGGAGTACAAGGATGCACGACTCACAATGACCAGGCATTGAAAGTTTAGCTGTACAGAGGAGCGGCTGCCAGCCAGTGATTAAGTTAAGCTACTAACAAGAAAGAATGCTCAATGATTTGAAGCAGCTGTTTCACCATGACAGGATGACTGATGCGATTGACAGGTTTTTGCCGTACATACTTGGGAACTACAAATGGCAGAATTTGCTATGCTTGAATGTTTTAACATTTGACAGATGATAAATATTGGAGGGAGGCAATATTACTGATTGTCACTATCCGTTGGTTGAAGAGACCGATTTAGAATTGCTGAAAGCATTAATCTTTAACAGCTGCGCCATCTGAAGCCAGAATTGCCAATGGTTGACATTACCACACGGCAGTACGAACAGGAGAGTAACTAGGAAGCAGACGAGGAGTGATTGGGGCGAGAGGGACTGAGCAGAACTTTGCTGGGCTCACTTGGCTGTAACCGAGAAACCCGTTTAGGTCTGAAGAGGTTTTGCTCTTTCCCAGAACTTTTTCTGGGTTTTTTTCTTACAACTTGCAATGGGAGTTTCAAACCACGCCCTTTCGATCAGAAATGATTAGACCAATCGACGGGATTGCAAATGTGGGAGACATTTTCCTACTACTAATTTTTCTTGCAAAATGTGACGGATATCCAAACTGATAAATAAGGTATTTGCTCAATTTACTGAAAACGCCATTTAGAGACAATGCAATGTACTAGCCTATGGAGTTTGCTGGATTAGAACCCAAAGAGGCATCTAAAGCACTTCTGGACAAATAAGTGACCATTACATATATAAGAGCATATGCATAATTTCAGGCTTCTAATATTTCGTTATGATCAATGTTCGCCTTCACAGAAACATAGCATAAAGGTAATAAATCAGACTATGTTTGCATCGAGTCAACGAAAATAAGAACGATCAAGTCCAAAGGCTGCAGCATCGAGTCAGTGGATGAAGAATTGCCATTATGTCAGGAACGTTCCAACTTTGCTTTTAAACACTCGTCCCTGCCCAAGAGCATCACCGCCATACATCCCATTTACATGGAGGGAATTTCCAGTCTAAGAATTACTGCATGTACAGTCCCCCCCCCCCCCCCCCCGATTATCCACATAATCACCAATGAAGGTTCACACCATGCTGTAATAGTTTCCTGACGTTTTCATGTTGACTTCCCACATACAGATAATAATGACAAGTACCTGTTACTAAACAAAATATGTTTTCTATTTCCAATTGTCCTTTGCCGGCCCTTAAATAGGGGAAGCAGCATCAACCCAAAATGGCCTCAAAAAGGGAAGTGTAACCATCTATTAGTTGTTGGTGAACATAACTGGGGGTCACATCGTTAATGCTCAAAGGCAGGGCTAGAGATTCTCACAGCAATCATACAAGTATGGAAAGCAAAAAGAATAACCAAATAATTGCTCTTGTACAACCAGTTTGCTGTGGCCACACTGGGCTGGTGATGCTCCGGCTGTCTCCTCTTGGTAGGCTCTTTTGACAGAACACGGATATGTGGCCTGTGGAACTTGTAGAGTCATTTCCCTCTTTCGATGCCTGCATGCCAACTGAGAAGCTTAACCTCTAAAATGAATATAACTTTAAAGTGGCCTTTGATGCAATTCTCAAACCACAAACTTTACTGTAAAGCCATCTGTCAACCTACTGCCTACACATTATTATTTGTTTTAATTAAATGGGGAGGAGAAATATAACATTATTGCAAACTGCTGGACATGGCATTCAGAATTCCAGCCCCAAGACATTATTTAGGCAATAAGCCCTGAGCCTGAAGGTCATTACCGCATAATTTAATGCCCCCCAAGGCCCATAGTTACATTACCTTATACGGTAATGTCCCACAGGCGAGGTGCTTATCACTGTTAGTACCCCGGGCTGGAGGTCCGGGGTATTAATGTTTTTTTATTTTTCTGGCTGCGAGACGTGTTGCGTTTCCATAGTCCGTTTTCCCTTTCCGTGGCAGCCATAGCAAACAAAGAAAAGGGGCACCATGGAAGGGGAGAAGGGACTACATGTAGTCCCATCTTCCTTTCCATTGTGGCCTGAAAGAAAAAGAAAAAAAAAAAACACAGAGGGCTGGCGCGAGGGACGCGCAGGGATGTGTGGGGATTTACCGTGTGGTAAGGCTCGCAAACGCACCAATCAGTGCGTTTATTTTATTAAAGATAACCCGCGCTGGGTACTAATGAAGATAAAGGGGAGAAAGAACATCCATATTGTCACCTACTTTTGCAAGGCACCATTGCTCAAGCTACCACACACAAAAACCTGACAAACCACCTACAGATCGTGCTTCATGTTCTCGCCGGACAAAATAATTTGAAGCAACTTCTCCGGAAACAACAGAGGATCGCTAGGTGAAGGGACACAAGTAAAGCAAAGAGTTCCTTCATTTTGGCGCAAAGTCAAGACGGGCCAGCAATCACCAACATCAATGCAACACGTTGCCATCCAGTGGCACTAAACACTCCTTTGGAAAATGAAACTATAGCAAATGGGGGGTACATAACTGAAAGAAAACTTCCAACAAATTGGAACGAGGATGTCTAACACAAGAACAATTCCCAAAGGAGAAATTATATCCAACAAATAAATGGCAAGAAAGATGAAAAACATTAATACATTCCTAAACCTTTCTTTCAAAAAGCAACTGGAAACATGACCAGAAATGTATAAAAGATCAAAGCAAACCACAGAGTGGAGCGGTTTTGTACTACTGATAGAATATACAGAGGTTATCCTGAAAGCAAATCAAGAACTGCTGTTTATCTGCAGAAACGCACAAGAAATTGCAAGGCTACCAAATGAGGATTCATTTTCGAGTTCCTTGTAATTTGACTGCGGGGGACCATTATGTTTTCACTGTAACGTAAGCAAGTCCCTTCTGCCAAAATGTGGCCATTTGCACTGCAGGGTGCAAATGAAAAGGACAAAAGGCGGCATACAAGCACATGGCAAACAGCGCTCCATATCAACCGCTATCCAACATGCAGCGTTCTTCTGCAATTGTAAACGATGCCTGCCATGCAGGCTTGGTAAGTAGTGTTCACAATGAAAAATAAAATGCTGCCCGACATGCACACATTTATTTCTAATTGTTAATGCTGCCTGCCATGCAAGCACAGCAGGGGGCATTTACAATGGATCCCTATGGGGTCTGCATGCTTTATACTGGTGCATAAAGCTGGTGGACCCCATAGGGATCTCCAGCATTTGTGCCGGCATTAAAATCCATGCCGGCACCAATTCTGGAGCATTTGTATGGCGAAGAGGAAGGAAAGTGGCAGAAACATGTTCCATTCCACCCCTACTCTCCGCCTTACAAATGAATGAAAATGAGACTTGGTGTCAATGGAAGGCGTAAAAGCCTTTCGCAAGGCTTTACGTCTTCCATTGACGTTATGGCTCAATGGAAAATGAGCTCAATGGCATTTTGTACACAGATTTTAAAAAGCACCACTACCATTGATAAACCTGGTAAACCTGGTATGATGCACTCTTTGGCAACTTTAGCAGAGTGTCCAAGTATTCCCTCGTTCAGAATTAATGAATGATATTTCTAACTAGAAGAAAACAAATTATATTTCTAACTAGAAGAAAACAAAGAATACATGTGTATAAGAAAGTCAACATGGTGTAGGTAGAGCGACGACAGTTTTACAAGACATGGATTTCCATGAATCTGAACACAAGTGATCATCAATGCAACAGCCTGCTTTAAAATACTGACTTCATCACTTCAACGTGTGCTATTTCGCAAGCATGTTTTTTTATGCAAGGCATAAGAGCTCTCTTATGAAAGTTATTACTATGATAACAAGAAAAGCAACAAACTACGGTGTACCTTCTCCAATTTTGTCCTTAATGTTAAACACATTTTTAAGTTGTGGCACTGCTTCATAAAGGTTTTCAATATCTTCCCTCAATCCTGTTAACAGAAAGAAAGTCAGGTTAATGCCTTTTCAAACCACTAAAATAACAGTGACATCAGTAAAATGTCAGCCAACACAGTACGTTACAGTAGAACCAAATTTCTGAACAATTGAAAAACTGGTGGTGAAAAGACAGAAGCCAGGACAATTGGAAAAGAAAAGAAGAGAAAGGGAATTCCGTATCCCAGAGAACTGCAACATTATTTGAAATGTAAACCCACTTACAATGAAACAGATTTTCAGGCAAAATCGGAAAACACGAATGGATTTTCATTAACTGCATGGTTCAGCCTCATTTTTCTGCTCTGCAACCTCATCCAAGGGAGGGAACGTACACACAAGCACTTGTTGCCCATCAAATGGTAAAAGATGCAAACATTGGATCGTAGTATCGTGTTGCTTAAACTTGTATCTTTTTTTTTAAAGCAGTTAAGAAAATAAAGAAACTAATAATAATGTAGACATTGCTGATTTTAGCCAACTTTTAAAAACAAGACAGCCATGATAGCAGGTTTAATTTAAGTAAACAAAAATAGCTAAAACATGAATCTCACATTATACCAGACAGCGTAGACTGGGTAAATTTAGATTTTCAGTTCATCAAAATCCTGCTACAAGATCAACAGTGACTAAGGACAATATTATGAAAGGATAAAAAATAAATAAATAAATAAATAAAAAAATAAAGGGACATTAAGCCAAGACTGGAAAAATCATTTCACGACAAGCATTGTCAAAGCCAACAGTTTAGGCATTGGATAGGCATTTGCCAGACACTGCCATAATGGTACGATTGGCCATAGGACGGCAACAACAGGAAATGGTGCCATGGGCATATAGCAGCAGTATCTGGCAAATGCCCATCTAATCCATACAGAGTCCAGAGAAAGGAGTGAGTGGGCACAGCCAATTTTCGGTATTTTTCTATAAATTACAAGAATCTGGAAAAAAGGTTATTTGGTCCTGTCGCCAGTTGCCTCCCCGTTTGCACGGGGTGGTGAAAATTAATGGTGAATAAATGACTCGATTGGATTTTCCACTCCACTGGAAGGACCTAGGTGGGCATTCCCACTAGTTGTTACTTGAATTGATCAAATAATTTATGGTTGTTCATTAAGAATTCTTGACAAAGGGGGGCGTGGCCTGCAGGCGGGCGATGTAGACGTGTTCCCTCATCGCTCCCGGGCCGGCAGCTAAATCCTGTCTTTTATCCTGCAAATCGGCATCACACTACGAGAGAAACAGCAGCTACAGGCGGCGGAACCCTCATACAGCGGGTCGCTGCAATATCAGCCTGAACCGGAGAGAGGATCATGCCTTAAATGCTGCCGAAAGTGGGAACAGCCAACGCCGAAGATTGAACACAAGATGGCCGCCGGGGCCGAGAGATGAGACACACGGCGTAACGAACACTCTGCAGAAGCCACGGTGAATACCGGAGCACTGCACGTCACTGACCTGGACACGTGGCGGTGGAAGAACACCGGCCCACATGGTGCAGCAGGGACCGGACGCGACCCAGTCTGCAGGTCCCGGAGCGAGCCTCCTGCCGACACAAAGGTGCGTGAGCGAACTGTGGGCCACTCAGCCGCGCACACCGTGGAGCATTCTAATGTACCCCTGAGAGCTGTCGGTGCTAAACAGGCAGCATCGGTCTGGGTCCCGCAGGGCGCTGCCTGCGCGAGAGCCGAATAGCGGGAGTTAATCCAATCTGCAACCCACGCTACAACGGGGGCTTAGGCTCCGCAACGTGA
Organism: Ambystoma mexicanum; assembly: GCF_040938575.1. NCBI lineage: Eukaryota > Metazoa > Chordata > Amphibia > Caudata > Ambystomatidae > Ambystoma > Ambystoma mexicanum. Next base: position 1,087,941,387 of record NC_090922.1, on the reverse strand, counting down.
ACCGGCTGGTGGAGGCAGGCCAAGACGATAACGAAAGCGGACCCGCTCTTGCATAGACTTAACCACCAGGGCCGACACAACCTAACGGCCGCATCACGAACTTCTGAGAGGGTATACTACGCGAGCTGCAGTATACGTGGAACGCAGAGGCAGCTAAATGAAGGGTGGCAACGTGTGAGTCCCTGCCATATGAAATTGGTGTATATTCCCTCCCACAGTTGGTGGAAAAGACACCGAACGGTCCGTCCTTGAGGAAAAGAAGGGCGCAGACAAGACACACGCCCGACAAAAGCGGGAACCAAGCCTATCAACAGCAGCGGAATGCAGAGGGAAGGAAGATAGCCCCTACTTGCTAGACACAGTCGGCGCCTGAGAGGTGAACTAATAGAAGCGCACCAGAACACACCGGCCCCAAAGTCCTCGCTGTGAGCGCAAACGTGGACCTCCATCCACATGTTAGAGACACCTGGGACATAAAAAAAAAAAAAAAAAAGAGTGTGCAGGGCGCGGCAGAACCCGCCCTGTACCAGTTCTGGGGGCTAACGGCCACATCCTGACGCGAGCTGCCGGGCTCCCATGGGCAGCAGCGCGCGTATATCTGGTGAGTGCAGCGCTGCATCAGTATATTAAGACCCCAGAGACCATTCCCCGCCCCAGGTGACACTGATAGAAGCCAGTTGCATCAGGGAGGGGGAGAAGCCTCCCGCAGCCCGGCGGATGCTGATTGACCCAAGAAGCGGGCTGGGGACAGCTGCTGCGAGGCGCCTGTGCGAGACAGTATAATTCATAGTAGTGGCTGCACAATGCCAGAAACGTGAGGTGCCCACCAGCGCACACTGCGAGAGCAGCGACTGGAGTGCCTGCAAACCCAGGGATAGCTGGAGATAGGCGCCCAAGAACACACTGCAGACTAAATAATCAGCAGCGCCGTAACTCTAGTCTAAAAGAGACAACCAAGCAGACATTTCTGTAACATATGTGTAGAGTGCTCGTGACAACTGTAAGCAAAGCGAAAAATCGAAAGCAACAGGGCCAACAAAAGGGGGCGATCTTCAAACACACGACCCAGCCCACCCATCAATCGTTGGGCGCCAACATATCCTAGCAGTTCCAGAAAAGGGTATCGCACTTACCTGCTCTTTACATCATACCTGTGAGTACTGGGGGACGCTGAGCAAACCCCCCCCCCGTTGAGCGTGCAACCACTACACGCACCGCAGGGTTTAAAACCTTGTAAGAAACGACTGAGTGGGGCTGCCCTGCCACAGACCACTATCCATTGTCTAACATGGGGAAAGATAAGGCAAGAGCTACGACAACGCAGAGCAAGATGGAACAATATACGACCCCCACCCAAACCCCCCCACCAGAACAAACCAAAACGGGCGAAACACCAGATGAAGAGGAGAACATTTCGCTGAAGGATGTCATGAATGCCATAGCAAACTCGAGAACCTCTATGGAAAAGAAAATGGATGGCATCAGCGCAGAGGTGTCACTATTACGCCATGACCTCCAAAAACTCACAGCCTGTACTGGAGAAGCCGAAGGTCGAATATCCGAAACAGAAGACAATTTAAGGTCTGTGAACCAGCAAATGTCAGGAGCACTAGCCCGCCTTAAAGCATTGGAAGAAAGGGTGGAAGAGGGGGAGGGCAGGGCAAGACGAAACATTCGGATCCTCGGTCTGCCGGAAAAAACGGAAGGAGCAAGCATGGAACTGTTCCTAGAAAAATGGCTCGCAGATCTTTTTGCTCCCAAGACCTTGTCAAACTTTTTCTCAATTGAACACACCCACCGAATGCCAGGCAAATTCCGGGAGCCCCACCCCGCACAGTGATTGCGAAACTCCTGAACTATAGAGACCGGGATGCAATACTCCAAATGGCCAGAACCAAGGGCACTATAACATTCAACGGCTCCAAGATAGGTTTTTTCCCAGACTTTACCAGGGAGGTGCAAAAAGCTAGACAATCCTTTGGCCCTCTTAAAAAACGTCTCCAAACCCTCAACGCAAAATACGGACTCCTATTCCCAGCACAGCTGAAAATATACTTTAACGGAACAACTGTGCACTTCACGGACCCAGCTGAAGCATGGAATTGGGCAGAAAATCACCTGGAGGGCGACTAGAGGCCGGACGGGAGACAAGGTAATGGCAGGAATCGCCCGAGACGAGAGAGAGCACCTCCTGAGCGCCCACAACAACAACCTCAAGCACAGCCAAACAGGGACAATGACTGAAAAGAAGAATAAGGTACCCACTCACAAATTACGCATTAAGAGTCGGCACCACGCTGTGATATTATGTCAACAACAAGCTAACTGTGAACCCGATGCCTGTATAATTGGCGGCCCGGACCACGTAACCCCCCACTGTTGGAACAAGACAACCTAAGACTAAGTATAACGGTACTACTTGGGGAATTGTTATTAGTTAACGAGTTGGCTGTCCTTTGACAGTGTGTTGTATTTGTATGTTCGGGCGACAGGTACTTCAAGTTGGGGTGGAGTATAGGGAGGGGGAAGAAAGGGAAAGTTTTTATTTTGTTTTGTTAGTTCGGATCTATAGCATGTCCAAACCCCGACCCAAACACAACCCTCTACACACTATACCCTGCTGCACCAGGTATCGGGACCCTATCCCCAACAGACACACCAAGGGGAGGCAGCTCTCCCGACCAAAGCATCCTTCATGCCCTCCAACAGGAAGTTTTAGATGACACACTCACAAGCACACCTACCACTGCCTGCCCGCCCCAGGTCCCTTAAGCTGCTCGCCTGGAACGTGAACGGAATGGGCTCTGGGATTAAGAGACGTCTTATTAAGCAATTGTTGAATAGACACTCTCCCGATCTGGCCCTTCTATCAGAAGCATACCTAGCGGGAACACACTGCACCCTTTTCCAGAGAACAAACTACCGGGCCGCATTCCATGCCGGGTACACAATGGGATCCAGGGGCACCCTTATCCTTATACACAAGAGGCTCCTGTTCTCCCCACAAGTCGTGGAATTGGACCCACGCGGTCGCTATGTACTCATCCTGGGTTCGCTCTGGGGAGAAACACACGCCATTGTGTCAATATATTCCACACCCGGACTGGGCCAGGGCTTATTGGACGATATCACCACTCTCCTAGGGAAACACCACCCAGATCGATGGATCCTAGGGGGAGACTTTAATGACGTTATGTGCAACACCATGGATCGTACCCACCTTAGAGGGCGTAACCCGGATGCCCCCACGAAACTCTCTAACTTTGTGTCCGCCCTGGGCCCCCGAGATGTGTGGAGGGAGTTGCACCCTCAAAGCAGAGGTTATTCGTTCCACTCCGGGGCCCATGGCTCCCTCTCTAGACTCGACTACCTCCTCGTCCCGAATACAGACCTACATAGGGCGATATCCGCAGAATTCCTCCCTCGTGGAATCTCGGACCACTCCCCCTTAATAATAGAAATACAAACGCATGCGACGACCCCCCCTTGGGGATGGAGACTAAACAACTACCACCTTGGATTCCCAGAATTAGTGGACCAACTCACGGAGGTGTCCGATGAATATTTCGATATAAACGAACTAGCAGTGGATGACCCAGTAGTGGTGTGGGAGGCTTATAAAACGGTGCTGCGTGGGGAAATAATCTCCTGGGTAGCGAACAAAAAGAGGGAGAGACTCCAAAAAATAGTGGAGGCGCAGGCTGAAATGATCCAGGCCGAAAACACGCATGTTCTTGACCCTACCCCGCAGACTCAGAGGTCCCTCAAATTAACCACGGAGACCCTCAGAAATATTATGCTGGATAATGCCAAGCAAGCCCATTGGGACACCAGAGCGAGTATATACGAACTGGGGGACAAGGCAGGCAAAATGCTGGCCTGGCTTGAGAGGAGGGAGGAGGGGAGACGTCATGTCTGGGAAATTGTTGCCCCGAATGGTGTCGGGTACCAGACGGATGCTGAAATAGCAGAGGCCTTCGCCCAGTTCTATGCGGAACTCTACCGAGCCCCGATAACACCATTCGACCCGACCCTACTAGACGAAGTAATACTCCCAGCACTGACGGCACAACAACGTGAGGAGCTGGACTCCGATCTCTCTGAATCGGAAATAGCCGAAGCCCTGGCGCAACTTCAAGCAGGGAAAACACCAGGCCCTAATGGTTTCCCGGCCGAGACCTGGCAAAAGCTTGGAGGGAATAAAATAGCAACCCCCCTCTACAGGCTGCTCCTCGGCGCCCGCGACCAAGGCACCCTCCCACCTGACCTATGTAAAGCCACCATTGTGGTCATTCCCAAACCCGATAAACCCCCGGAATTGTGCGCCTCTTACCGGCCTATCTCATTAATTAACAGTGAAGCCAAGGTTCTTGCCACGCTCCTTGCCAACCGACTGCAGTCAGTAGTCCACACCTTGATCCACCCGGATCAATGTGGCTTTATGCCACACAAATCAACTCGTATGAACCTGCGTCGGCTCCACTTGGCGCTAGAGCGGGCCCCGGTCATTGATACCCCTCTCGCTCTATTGGCAATAGATTTCGAAAAGGCCTTCGACTCGGTCAGGTGGGACTGCCTCTGGGAGGTCATGAGGCGTACGGGGTTCGGAGACAGCTTCTTGGGATGGGTGAAATTACTCTACACTAACATTCAAGCGGAGGTCAGGGTGAATGGTTGGCCGTCCCGGTCCTTCCCACTGGGAAAAGGCACGAGACAGGGCTGTCCCCTTTCTCCCCTTCTCTCTGCCCTGGCAATTGAACCTCTTGCCCTTTGGCTCCGCCAAAATGCTGCATGGACAGGGTTCAGATGGCCTGAAGGACATGAGGGCCGCATCTCCTTGTACGCAGATGATCTCCTGATCTACCTGGGGGACCCAGCTCGATCCTGCCCCAGGGTGACACAGATGCTTACCCGTTTCGGAGAACTTAGTGGGCTTAAAATCAATTGGGGAAAATCAGTTCTCTTCCCGGTGAAAGGCAATGTGCGGGTTGACCCCCAGGAATGCCCGTACCGAATGGAACCGCAAGGTTTTCGATATTTAGGGATCTGGGAGATTACAAACCTGACTGAATACACAATACACAATTTCCAACCGGTCCTTGATCGTGTTAACGACGTCCACCACTGGAGGCTTCTCCCTCTTACGCCCATGGGAAGAGCCGCACTCTTTAAGATGATGACTCTCCCAAGGTTTCTCTATGTCTTGCAGAACGCCCCATTAAAGATCCCAGACTCTGACTTTAAACGGGTTGAATCCCTCTTTCGGGAACTAATATGGGGGAGGGGGGGGAGGCCAGCCGAGGATAGCGCTAACCACGCTCCAAAGATCGATCTGGGAGGGTGGGATAGGGGCTGCCTCCAAACTTATTATTGGGCTGCACAGTTAGCAGTGGTCAACGACCTGCTCCACGGAGATAGGGAACTCCCCCAAATCAAGGCCGAGGTTGCAGCCATGCACGGTACCGACCCATGGCAACTGCTATACCAAACTCTCCCGAGACCCCTCCCACCAACGACCATGACTCATATTATTGCTGCTTGGAAGCAGGTGCACAGATTCGTAGGGTGGGAACATAACTTAACTACGGCACAACCCCTGTGGAGAAATTGCAACCTGCCCGAGATAAAGAAACTTCAACCATGGCCCCGATGGGTAAGGGCCGGGATTCTGAGGGTCGGGGATATTCTTGAGGAGGGGGCTATAGCCTCGTTTGAAATCATCCAGGAAAAATTCCAACTCCCGGACACTGAGCGATACCACTATGTACAGATGGCCCACGCCCTAAGATATCACATACCTGTAGGCACTAACGTCCCGGACTATACACCGATAGAACGCAATATACTGCCAGCCTTCATCCCCACCAAATGCACCTCCATCCTATATAATGCTATTACATCCTTTGCTACGCCCGAACTTATGACCCTTAAAGCCAAAAGGGAGGTGGATGTAGGGGTAATAGATCCAGAAGACTGGATCCAAGTAGTAATGCACCCAAGGGAAGTGGCCATCTCTTCCATGCTTCGGCTGGTCCAATTAAAGATCCTCCACAGGGTCTACTACCCCAGGACGATACTATATAGGTGGGAGAGAGCCTCGAACCCGAACTTTCTCCGATGCGGAGAAGAAGAGGGGACTTTCTTTCACATCCTTTGGGCATGCCCCCGAATCCGTACCTTCTGGAATGAATGCTGTACTGAACTTAGAAATGTCTTGGCGTGCCGTATACCACTGGACCCAAAGATTCTCATTCTGGGTGTTCCGGGCGAGATTGCACTTAATAAATGGGACAGACTGCTCTTCAACACGGCAGCAGGACTGATGAAGCGCAACATAGCGCAAAAATGGGGAGCCCCGGAGTCCCCAACGATGGAGCAATGGGCATCGGACATGAACATTTGTGCAAGTATAGAACAGAGAGTATATACTGCCAGAGGCTGCCCTGCCAAAGCGGATAAGATATGGGGGAGGTGGGAAGACGATGGACCTTAGATCCTCTTGGATCCTGGTGAGGGTAGTGAGGGGGATACGGTTTAATCGCACTAAAGACCCAGGGTAATGTCATGGGTGATTGATAATTGACCTGTTAATGATCAAATTTTGAAAGGACATGCTAGTCCACACATGTTGTTGTTGTGTTGATAAGAATGTAAAACAATAAAAAATGTTTTATCAAAAAAAAAGAATTCTTGACAAGACGGTTGGTTCAAATGTAAGTATTATTATTATTCAATTACGCTTTGTAATAGGGCTTTTGCAACAATTTTATCGAGCAATGCATTTCGGTCTGTAGAAGACCTTCTTCAGGGACTGTTATCAAAGAAAAAAATGAGAATAAAATAATAATAAATCAAAAGCTACAAACATCTTGTTTAGAAAATAAACCAATCATATTATACACTTTGTTCCATATACGTAATGCAAAGATTTTTTTACCTGTATGCATACATTGATAAATCTAACTGTCAGCGCTTCCCCTCGGCCAAGTGGGGATTCTTGCCCGTTTTAGGACACTCCTAGAGCAGCAGGGCACCATGCTCGCGTGGACACGTGTTGCTGGTCACTGATGAGCCCCAACAAGGGCAAAACATTTTTGGGGATGCTTGTGGTCTCGTGCAGAAGAGATGTGGCCTAGCAGTTGGGGCTGGACTGCCCCTTTTGGGGTGGGGCCAAGCCTGATTTGCATATGGTCTTTCCCCTTCTGTAATGGCTTGGCAGGCGAAGAACGGTGGTCTGGAGGGCTGCCCAGAGCATTGCCAGTGGTTAATATTCATTCTAAACCTTACAGCCATCCCCTCTTTGTTTTTGCTTTTTGTTGTGAAAACATGGCCAAATGCTCCAATCTCAAGGCTTTCAGGACTATACTGAACTAATGATCCCCAATAACGGTGAAACCAGGTATGTAGTCATGTAGGAAGCCTTGCAAATGTCTGTTTTGGGTTGATTAAGCTATGTATAAAGTAGCACTGCCATCTTAGAGAAAGACAATGTCCTGGAGAAAAGCTATTTTGCATACCCACAATGCCTTTTCAATGAAAACACTTTGTTAAAGGGGTGTTATGGTTACAAGTAAAACCGAAAAACCTCAGAAATTCGCCAGTTATGTTAACTTAAGCAACCATACCTCGCGCCACCACTGTGCACTGCTAACACAAACACACAAGCCATCAAAGATATCACAAATGGCATTGATGGAACTGCACTTTCACCTGATCTAGGAACTTTCACGCTCAAAATGTACCCTTGCACAGCTCCTAGACCTATTTTTACTCGTTATCCATTAACAATCTAGTACAGAGCACACACTTAGAAGAATATTAGCAAAACTGATATTTATCTTAAAAATGGCATCAGCTACAGCCATTCCTCCTCCCCAACAGCCACCACCACCACCGCCGCCACCACCACCAGCTGGAGGACCTACACAATAAAAAAGCGCAGTACTACCAAAGACAATGAAGAGGACCAAGTGCCTACCTCTAGCACCCAGAAATAATCATGGGTGCAGCAGTTCTTTACCACTGTTGGGAATGTACCAAAGGCTAAAGCTACCAAAGTGACATGAACTCAATCGCAGACTACCTGGACAGTACTCCTATGGGTCCACCTCCATGCGCCTCCACACCCAATCCAACCGCTGCAATGCTCTTAGAAAGGTTGTTCCTTTTTTAGCAAGCAGTAGTCCGTCTTCATCAACCTCATCTTCCTCAACCAATACTGTACCCACACAGCCTACTTCTGTGGGGCACAAAATCCCACGAGCTACCTTGCAAGCAATAAAAGAGGCTGTTGATCCATATCTTTCGAAGACAACAGTCCTCTGTACATACTGCAACACACCACTCTGCAGGGGGGAGCAATTTCAAAGTACTTTTGAAGCGGTGATCAAAGAGCATGAGGAACACTGCCCCCTACCTTAAATGAACACATGCAAGATCTTCCTCTGTCCACTTGCCCCTCCATATTAGCGCTTGGTGCCTCTTCCCTCATTTCCCTCCCCACCTTACTTTCTAACCTTTCCTACAAAAAATAAAAATAAAAAAAAAGAAGGTTCCTTTAGGAACTACCTTTCACAGTTACAAAATAGAACTAAAAAATATAATCTTCTAGACCATCTCCTTTACATTTCTAAAGTACATAGTCTCAATAAGATTTTCCAACATTGCCATTAGCATGTTGTGTTATGCTAATGGGAATAATGGGGCATTCATCCCCCGTTCCAGGGATTGGAACGGGGGTAACAGCCCGGCAGCCCAAGTTATCGGACCAGGCAAAGCAAGGGCATATAACGAGAGCTCCGAACTGTTATCCCCGTTCAAGCCCCTGCAACGGGGGATGAAGGACATTGGCACCGTGGTAACCTGGGGGGCTAAAAAAAGAAAAAGATGGCCACCATGGAAAGGAAAGGCTGGGCTCCGTACAGAGCCCTTCTTCCCTTTCCATGGCGGTCTACAGAAGGCAAAGAGAACCCTACGACCATATTAAGCTTCCACACACCAACTGCCACTTAATTTTTTACAAATCTTTTCCATCTACATTTCCCTTATACAAAAGAATTGTACACAATGCTCCTATAAATGCACAGATTGATATTTATATCGCGCTCGTACACAAGTGTTTCAGAGCACTTTAGAACTGCATTGTGCAGTGAGAGGAAAATTCCAAAGTATGCTAAGGTGGGACGCCACTGGGTAACTAGGTGGGATGCATCTTAACCATAACATTCCTTCAACAAAAAAAGTCTCAATTTAATAGATTTGTATAAGTGAAAGTGTTTTCATGGTTTTACATCACTGTATACAAGTTATTAATTTCTCTTTTCACATATATGTTAGCTCCTTTAATAAAGATATGTTTTGTAACACATACTTATGTTTGTTATCAGCAGTGCATGCTGGTGATGGCAATCATCATTCAATTGCCTACGGCATAAAGCTCCACTATGACCGCAGCTGAACCAAACCACCCCAATTTTTCACTGTACCTACCCCTACATCCTAATTTTGTGTCCACTATACCATAATAATGTAACCAATAGCCAGTGCTCATTGCTTGCAACCATGGCCAGTCTCCAAATCCATGGTGCATAGGCTTCGGCCCTGCCGTATTCCCCAATAAGCAAATCAGTGTACACATGTGTTTGCCAAGGGCCAGGCCCACTACCCAGACAACACATGTATATTGCTAGTGTTTCTACTTACATTCTTACACTTTGGAAAAATAAAACAAGACATGTTTCCAAAAACATGCCTTCAGGTCCTTGCTAATGCTCGTCACGTATGTCTGTTGTAATCTAGCCCACCACTTCAGTCTGTAACCGCTATCAGAATATGTTTTCCCATTCAAACCTACCGCTTCGGTCATGCCGCATGCCTCAACAAGCAAATTACAGTACACATTTATCTTTGCCGACAGCCAGGCCCATTGCCCAGACAGCAAGGTTATTTCACTGTGTTGTGTACATCCTATTTATACATAGGACATATTTTCAAAACCATGCTTTCCAGTTCTTTCTGACCCTCCTCATGCATATTTGCTGCAATCCCATTTAGCACTTCAACCTGTACCCACAAGGACATTTTTCTTCCCTTTCAAACCTATCCCAATTTCGAAAAACGTAACATAGCCAGTCCCTGATGGACATGGCCACTTTAACCTCATTGGTCGTCCCTCATGGTCATGGCCAGTAGCCAGTATGTCTAGGTCATGACCTTATGCTAGAACCCGGACAATCTGGCCACTACCCATGGCCAGAGGCTATAACCTCAGTCACCAAAAGGTGTATCACCATGTGTTGTATCTACATATTGACACAAATTAAACATGGACACATTTGCAAAACCATGCTTTCAGGTCCTTGCCACTGCTCCTTACACTCATTTGCTGGAAATCCGCCCATGTTTTATTTTATCAAAAGTGTCAAAATTTACATACATACAATAGTCATAACTTAGCCCCCACTTGACAAAAACCATTCAGACTTTGCACTAACATTCAAAGTAGGGTCCATAATCTTTCAGAAAACGTTTGTCCACATTCGTCAAAACGGCAACAAACGTATAAGCAATCTAAGAATTAGACCACTCCTCTAATTCTGCCCCCTCCTGACAAAATCCCACCAACCTTTGCAAGAATATCTAGATCTTAGACCTGTAGACACTTCCTGAACACTGAACTGCCTTATCCTAGCCAGAACACTAATCATGGCAAAAATAGACTAATGCAACGCTATCTACCTAGGGACCAGTCAAAAAAACATTGACAAGTTACAAGTTATACAAAACAACGCCATCAGGGAGGCCCTCAACATCCCTAGAAGATCTTACATTTCAGACATCAGACGTAGCCTTCACTGGTCCCCGTCGTGCAGCGACTATCGCTCAAAACCTTAGCCTTAACTTACAAGGCTCAGAACAACCTGGCACCAGCATAAATGACTAGCCGATTTTCGCAGCAGGTCACGAACAGACCGCTGAGATCAGCCTATGTCATCACACTCACTATACCTAGATTTAAGCTTCAGTTTCCCAGTCCTTGCAGCTTAACTCTGGAATACCACCCCTTCCACACTCAGATCAGAACCTACGTTCCTCTCCTTCAAAACCAAAACCAAACTCTGGCTTCACAAGCTTGATGAGCCTACCACACTTTCATCATAGGCACCAACCTTAACTACATTAGCACTGCTCACCCTATTCTCATCCCTACACCAGCTTCAGTTTCATCTTTATGCTCTTGGAGTAATTATGTGTATCCTGTACCGGTTCTGTTTTAAGCCTTATTGTATTATCTTTGTTAAGACTGCTACACTGTCGCAACAGGTTATGCCTGCTTGTAACCACCTTCTTGTACCTACGCGCCCTGATGCCTCAGGGCAAGGCTGCGCTTTACAAATAAAATAAATACAAATAGATCCTTTTGCAAACCTTTGTGCAGAGTCGTCAAACGGCACCATATTTATAAGCCTTTGTAATATTTTGGGACCCACCCTCTAATTATGTTGCCTCTTTACAAAACAGCACCACACTTTGCAAAACCATTAATTATCCAAAAAAAAAAAAGAAATCAGGTCTAGAATGAGATTCCAAAATGGCATGCAATTACATTGAGTGGCATCAAAGTTATAAGCCATCCAAAAACTGCTTTTTACCAACCATGTAATGCACAAATAAGTATAGATGTCCCTGAACACCCGAGATGTTGGCGGACATCACAGGACTGCCCCGGACTGTTTGCAGCCATGGGGGAAGAAAAACACCTTTGACTTTTTAAGGCCATATCCCATCTCATCCTCATCACTACTCAACTCCCCAGACATGGTTTTATTAGTTTGACAAGTGCAATGTTTTGTTTTTTAATATGCTTTTACTGCAATGTTCGCAGACAACTGGTGCTGTCAGCGAATCCAACATGGCAGCATTTCCAAATGACGCACCTCACGCTTTTCACCCTCCAATCATCAGGCGTGTCCGATGTCGGCAGACCTCCCGTCGCTCTCTGGACCAATCGGAGAACCATCCACGGAACAAACCCACATATCACTAATTTTCTTTTGACCTACGTTTTGGTCGTTTAAAAAAAAAAAATTACTTCTGGACAGATTTACAAAAGCACGCTTTCGGGACCAAGCCCCCACTCCTGCCGGAAATTTGGTGAACATCCATCCAGCAGTTTGAGCAACTTTTTTTTTCACATTGCATCTATGGAAAAAAAAAAAAAAAAACATTCTGGGACCCCTCTATAACTGTACCCCCCCCCCCCCTCCAGACGAAACCTCACCAAACTTTTGCAGAATCGATCCAACAGGGACATATATATTTATTTGCAAAGTTTCATAAGGATTCATTGAGGGATCCCAAAAAGTGCTCTTCCTATGGGTTGAGCAACTTAACCATCTCTCTCTCTCTCTCTCTCTCTCTCTCTCTCACACACACACACACACACACACACACACACACACACACACACACACACACACACTTAAGGTGAGGCGGGGACACATAGAAACCTCTCAACAATCTATTGTTAACTTTTGGTTTGAGTAAACGATTTGACAAATTCTGGAAGTGATAACAAGTCTGCGGGCCCCCAGTCTGTAAAGTATCAAAGATTTGGTAAGAGTTATTAAGCGTCAACTTTTTTTTCCAAAAGTACAGCCTCCTTCCCATTCATTTACCAGTAGTAACAAATTGTCAATTTTTACCAAAGCACACAGCCCAAACCGTTGGACGGATTTGGAGCAGGTCTGAAACAACTTGGGCACGAAGCGTTCAAAGGAGTGCTTTGCTTGGTTTGGGGTTATTCTGTGCAGTAGTTATTTAAATATCTGACAGAGAAGGTGGTGCCCCGTGACCTCAAAAAAGTTGCGATATCTCCCATGGTGCATTGCAGGATCATGGTTTTCAAAAATGAAACGACCGCCATCCATCTTGGTCTTCTCTCGATGCAAGAGATATTCGCAGCTATAGCCGAGGTTATGGGTAAATGAAACTCAGTAAAAAGCTACTTGTAGGTCGAAAAACCATACAAATGCCATCAGGGTAGAGGTGGGGGACGGCTAGAGAGCACCGAGTGAAATGTGGGAGTTGGAGGGCGTCCAGGGACAGACGTTTGCAACAACGTTTTCTGTAGCCTCGGCTATACCCACAAATAGCCGACATCTGAAAGCAAACCATCACAGAAGCAGCTTGTGTCCTGGAACGAAAGGGAGAGGACAAAGGAGGTGAGGAGGCCGTCTAGGGAGTAGGGGTTTCTGGCATAGGTGAGGGGGGCACTTGGTGATGGCCTGGGGCAGCGGGGAAGCATTTTGATTTCCGGCTGCTTTGCAGATATTTGCGGCTATATCCGAGGCTACAAAGGACTACAGACACCCGCGGCTAAGAGTCTTCGCGGCTATATGCTAAGGGGCGTCTGTTTATCTATATAGGTATAGTGACATTGGGGTGAGAAAACACTGGCAATTGCCAAAAGGCCATGGTCACTAACTCAGAAGATATTTTGGAATGTTATCTATTTGGGTTGTGGGTTTTTAGATTTTTGTACATGTGAGACTGTGGCGAAAAACAGAAGAGAATTGTTTTAAAAAATTATTAATAGGATGTTTTCAACTGTTGTTTTAGACACCCCATTTACTGTAGTTTACTCAGTGGATTGTTTCTCATGCTATCACATTTTGTGTGTATTAGTTTTATCTGTGCATACTTTATTGTCTTTACTTAGCTTTCTTTAAATTTTAGGTATCATACATTACTGCTTGAGCTGTGTTGTGATGCATTGATGTTTTACGTTTTGTTGTATTTTTAAATCTGAAACAAGTCCCTCTCTTCTCAAGCATAGTTTTGAAATCGTGGCTGTGATAAAAGTCAATGAACTGTAGCCGCATATTTGATTGTATTTGTGTATTCATATGTCATAAGTAGTCATTAAAAGGACTGTTTTGGGGTACACTCAGTGTAGTATTTTAGCACATTTTGAGTATTGCTCTGATATTATCAAGGAATACCGCATTTCCTGATTTGTTAACATTTCCTTAGGATTTCTCAATTTTACCATTACATTTGGTGGTCCATCTCCATTTCTGCCTCCGAGTCAAATTGGAAAAGATAAAGATGGTGTGAGGAAATAGTTCCATTAGTTTTGCGATGTCTTGTTTTATCGTTAAACTAAGGGACACACCCTGTGCATTCCCTAAATCATTGCCTCCACAATGAATTAGTATGAGGTTTGGTTGTCCTGTACGTCTAACAATTTTGTAAAAACTTTGAGCCAACGCATTCCCAGCAATCCAACCCGTTTAATTGTATACTCTCTCAAAACTAGGTCCATGTTAATATTTAGTTGCTCACAAAAAGCAGGCAACCAAAACAGCCAACTGTCTCCCATGAGCCACAAAGGTTTGAAACCAGCCATGAGATCTGCAGTCTCTCGGTGGTCATGAAAATGATTCATAGCTTGAATTTTGTAGTAGTTTGTATGAGCAGGGTGCATTTGATGTGTGTGTTTTGAAGTTTTTGATTGGTTGATGGTACTGTTGTGGTTATCTGCTGGAACTCACTTTTAACCGCGGGTAGATGTGCCTCCGTATTGTAGCAATGGCCATTTGAGGACAAAGGGCACGTTGTGCGTTTGTTGTTGTTGGTAGCCACAGCTATACAACATTTTGGGTGGGTTAGGATCATACATGCATAGAGAGTTTTAGGGGTTAGGGTTAAGGGGAGATGAAGGAGTACCATGCAGAGTGGAGGGGGGCTGGTAGGCATGTTAGGGACATTAGTTTATAGTTTGGGAGGGTGGAAATACAATTTTAAGGTTGTGGTTTTAGCGATTAGCCGTGGCGATCGACAAAAGTTCATGAAGAGCTGTCGTATAACCGTGTCTAGAGATAGCACTTGGGTAGGTGTGTCTACACTGTCATTTAATTGGTTGTGACCATAGGTGCAGTTATTTTTGCAGCCGCGTCTATACATATACATTTTCTGTGAATTAATCATATTGTTATGTGGATGATACAGCACAGAATTTTATTTGAGTGTGTTATTTGAGGTGCTTAGGTGTTGTGGTCCGGTTTAGTATGATTTTTAGGTTGCATAAAAAAATATATGTGTCGTTGCAAATGCATACTAGGGCCTGTAGTTTAGTGGAATAGCCGCAGCTATGAAAGATGCTAGGTGGGGAAAATTTCCGTTCATTGATTTTTATTGGTTATTGTTACTTTTCTTTTGTGTAGTTGACTGATAGGTTGTGGGGAAAATGCGTCATCCATTTTAGTATTTTATTGGTGTATAGTCCTTTTTGGTATTCATTTTGGAAAATATAAAAGCCATCATTTTCTGCAGTTTCATCATTTTGATTGCAGAGCTCTGCCTGTGTACATGGCAGGAGTGTGGGTGATGTGAAATAGTTATTAAATGTTTACATGTTTTAAAGTGTATTTGCAGTGTTGTGTGTGTTAGTTATAGAGTTAGTGCTAGCAGATGGTGTTTATTATCATTTGTTTCATCTACTCTGTGTGGGGCACATGTTTTTTAATGTATTTTTTAACTTTCACTAATATGGACATACAAAATTAGATTTGTCAATCAGTGGCATTTTATATGTAGGCATGTATTTTTGTGTTCATGTTAGTGAGGTTGAATGTTTATTTGATTGTATTTGTTGTAATTTTAATGCAGTTTCAGCTATGCAGTAGTTTCAGCTGTTTTGAGTTTTCTATGAGGTTGTACAATTGATCATGTTTTGTAAATACATTTTAGTCATTTTTTATTTTTTTATTTTGTTGTAGCTGTATCATTATCATCCAAGTGGAATTTCACAAGACGTTGGACAGTTAACTTCTGTGAAAGGTCAACCAATATATTAAAAACGTACTGGTACTGCTGGAGATGGGAGCAGAACATTTGTAGACAGTTTGGAAAAGCCTTCTTTTTTAACCTCTCTAGCATTTCTGATGATTGTTGAAATGGAGTGCTGCAGGTGTTTCAAATCTCTGGTTTGATTCTAGTATTCTCACTGTGGAGATGGCAGGAGTGCGACTGAAGTACAGATTTTTCTGCACTTAATACTTGAGCCCCATGCATTTTTATTTTGTGGTGCTTCTGTGTTTTTTTGATAGGCATCATGCACATCCTTGTACTGGATTTGGAACAGATGGTTGGACATTTCTCAAATGTGGTTGCTCTCTTGACTACCGATTTGTGGCAATGTCTACACATGAACTGCATCATGGAAAGATCGGGGGTCAGTAAAAGAGGAGTGTGCGTGTGTGTGTGTGTAGTTGACTTTGTTGCTGAAGTTGAGGCTTCATTTGCAGTTGGTGATGTTGTTGCATGAGTGGATGGAGGTTGTGCAGGTGGCGCTGATCTCTGTCTATCTAAGGAACGGGCACCATGCATTTTTCTTTCATGATGTTAGTGTGCTTTTTGATGGTTATCATCCACCTCATCCCAATGAACTTGCATTGGATGGTTTATTATTATTGATATTTCTAGGCTTTGAGCTGGAACATCAGAAGGACCACGACTTAGAGTTTTGTTACAGATGTATGTCCTCTGCATCTTTTCTGGAACAGTGTTCTTTGACTTTAAAGAAGCGGCAACTGTGAGCAGTGGGTTTCATTCTGGATGTCAATGGATTCAGAACCCAAATATATATCTCTCAAGGAAAAAAACTTTTTGCAGGGACCTTATGGTGAGAACTTCAAGGATCAAAACCTAATTCAGCTAAACCCGTCTTAACTTTGCGCGCCCTTCTGCGCATCCTATGACCACAACGATCACTAATGACCTCACTAGTTACATTACAACAGTAACTGACGTTAAACATGGCCTTTAGCCATGGTCAGTGGGCATGGCCAAACATATTTGAATACATAAATGGGTGCTAGCCATGGCATTCAATTATGGACAGTGGTCACAACCTTCACCAATGTGCACTGTATATTTTAAAAAACGTATTTGGCCTTTACCAGTGGCTACAGCTTTTAACCGTGTCTGCTGTATATTATATACACTGATCAGGTATTAGCCATGTGATTAACCACAATACTGGCTTCTGGCCACAACCTTTGGCAGTGACCACTATATATTGTAAGATATACATGGGCCGCTAGCCATGACCCTGGATCTTGAGCAGTTTGTAAATCTTTTGGCAATGCCCACTGTATATTTTAAAATAAAATGCAATAAGCAATGTCTTTCGGCCGTACCCACTGTATAATATGTACACTAACCAGCCACTAGGCATGGTCTTCAACACAATACAAGCCAGTGGCCACATGCTTTGGCTGTGCCGACTATAACATTAATAGGCACTAGCTACGTCCTTTGGACATGGCCACTGACTACAGCTTTCAACGTTGGCCACTGTATATTTTAAAGCAGTGATGGGCCACTAGGCATGGCTTTTAACCATGGACATTGGTATTTTTAAATACTAACCGACCACTAGCTATGGCCACTGGTGTTGGCCAGTGACCTCGGCCTTTTTCTATGGCCAAGTACACAGCCTAAACTGTTATTAAGGTAATCAAACATTTCATGAGCCAACTTATAAATGATATGTCTAATTCCATTATTGATGTAATCAGTTTTATTCAATGTAATTAGTGTTGTCAAGAGTGATGGCATCAGTGATGTGATTTGTAATGTCATCAGTGTTCTCACACAACATGTAATTAGAGATGTAGTCTGCGATGTCATCATTGTGGTCATAGGATGGCCAAACGGGGGAGAGAAGTTAAGGTGGCTTTAGCTGAATTTCAGAGGTTTTGCTGAGTTAAGTTCTCACCTTAACGTCCCTGCAACTAAAGTTATTTCCATGAATTTCAGAGGTTTTGTTACAATGTATTGCTCACCTTAACATCCCTGCAACTAAAGTTTTTTCTTTGAATATATACATACACATACAATGTGCCGTACCAAGGTATTATCGGATTGATCCAATCATATATTGATTATTCTCTTTCTCTGTTGAATTTTTATAGGGATCCCAACAGGGACCTCAACACCTTTAATCTCTACAACCTTTACCCTAGGATGGCCACATCGTGAGATCCATCTAAGTGACGACTGACCATGTCAGCTCACCCTTCCTTGGAGGGTTCCCAGGGACCCTTCGGATGAGCCTGCCGCAACCGATCCGCTTCCTAACCTCAGGCACCACCCACAGAGTGTGAGGCCAAAGGATGGCCACTGTGGGCAATCCTGTCTTGCTAGGCGGTCTCAGGTAGGCCACCAGCCTATCGCGCTACCTAACACCAGAGTAATTCCCCTATAACCCTCATTTAATATAATGGCCATCTAAACATTATACCTTTCTTAACACTTACACTACTTAACATACCCCCTAGTAATTACCACAACTCCCTCTACTTAACATTTAACCTACATAACACAGCTTAAATAAATATACACATAACTATACGTACACATGGTTTGAAATTGAGGGGCGCTGGGAGCTATTTAGCTCCTGCTTCTACCCTAGGAGAGACTAGTTAGCCTGAAAGCAAAAGCTACCAAGAACTACTTTTGGCTCCCCAGGCAAACATGCATAAGTGACATTACCATTGAGTATTTGAGAATGCTACTATAGATGAATTAGGACCACAAACATTATTCCATCTCATGTGAAAGTTAGATTCATGGTGAGCTGGGTACTCGCTCCTGGTTCCCAAACAGTATCTCCTGCCTCCTTCATGTTGCCCGACACCCAGGAGCTAGTATTAGCTCCTGCTCATCGGATCTCATATTTCTAACCTTAGTACATTTACATAGATTCACAAAATATTTACAAAATAAGACTCTATGTCACAATGATCTATTGATTATTCTTAACTCCCTTTGTAGAACCCAGCCTAATGAAGGTAGTTCTGCAAGCAAAATCTCAACCCAAATATCTAAAGTTTATGTCAACATTAACGATTGCACAGGCATCCAAAAACGCAGTCCCTGTTCTCCTGGGGTCTTGAGGTGCGAGAATTACTGCATGAAACCAGTAGGTCTACCATAGGTAGGCCCTTGCATGTGCCTGTTAAAGTAAGTGCGAATCGGTAAGCTAATGCTAACCTGCCAGAGCAACCTCCATGGGTTAAGGAAGTCGCCTTCTGGGTGTCAGCGTTGCGCAAGTCATAATAGCATACTGCACACAAAGAAGGTGCAAATTGGTGATACGCATGAGGAGAATTTATGGCAAAGCACGGTCAGCTGCAGTTTCTGCCGATTAACACCATTACTACACTCTTTTGTACAAAACAGTGCTTTAAGGGGCTCTGTTAAATATCGAACTTCTCGGCCTAGTGCATATGTGCAGCTTCTCGTAATGCAGGCAAATGAAGAAAAAAGAAAAACACACTGGAGCACCCCGATGACTACTAGCTTCATGATGGTGGAAATATATGTTGCCTGCATGTTCCTCAAAACTCTGAAGAACTGCTACTGGTCAACAAACTGTAGCTGGACTCTGCTGTGCACATGAATAATGATTGGCCTGGAACTGATATTACAACATCAGTGTGCAAAATGTGTACTTGCCACTGGCCATTGGCTAGTGATATTTGACCCTTGGTGAGTACGAGATGGTGTTCTTTGTGCATGTATAGAGTTTACTCAGAAATAAAGGTTTGACAAAACTTACAGTAAAATAATATAAAAAAAGAAAAAGAAAATTGCTGCACTAATCAAATACAAAACATGGAATCTAAACAAACCTTCGAGGTCACCCTTTAATAAAAACATTTAACTTGAGATCTCTTCAGGATAAAACAGGTAAAAAAAAAAAAAAAGAGCATCATCAAATAAACAATTAGTCACAAGGTTGCAGGGCTGGGCGAGGGTACAAAATCACCTGCCGGATCACTTGGGGTCATTCAGCAATTTAACAATTAGTTCCTGCTGCTAGTCTAGGAGGTCTCAGTTAGCTTGAAACCAACAGCTAGCAGGAACTATTTTTTACTTGCTTGGGTCAACTGGTGTCTTACAAACATGTTTATGGGACAATTAACTGAGTATTTGAGAATGTTAACAAAAAAGAATCCACATCTCGTACACATTTAAACATAATGGATCATACAAAATGAGAAAAAGGTTAAAGTGTGCATCTCATGTGGAATTTGCATTTGCAGTGCGTTGGGTACTTGCTCCTGGTTCCCTAGTGGTAGCTCCTTCCTACTGGGGGATGCCCAATACCCTGGAACTGGTATTAGCTTCTGTTCATCGAAGCTTAATTTTGAACCCTGTAAAACCTAAGCCACCTCCATCTGTCCATCACCAACACCCTTGACATCCTTGCCCCATTCATGAGGATCCGCCTGAAACCTGCCTCCAAACTTAACACCTGGTACGACTCCGATCTTGCAGACCAAAAACGTAATTGCAGGTCCGTTGAATGAAGTGGCACACTTCAGATTCACCCTGACAAACTGGCCTGCTGCCTGGTCCAGAGACACTACACACTCTCCATCTGTGCCAAAAAAATAACCCACATTCGGGCACACTTCAAAATCTGCAGGGAACTTGCCAACCCATCCGCAGCATCTTCTGCCCCTACTCCTTCCCAGGCCCTCTACAATGCACTCGCTACTCACTTCACTTCAAAAGCCCAGGACATACTGAACAGCCTTGTCACACACTCGCCCAACCCAACCCTCAAACCTCCACCCTCTGCCCCCCGATCATTCACCCTCCTCCTTCCCAGCCCTTCACTCCAGTCTCCCCTGAAGAAGTCAACTCCATAAAGGTCTCATCCAAACAGGTTGCTCCTTGCTCCTCCAGAACCATCAAGGAAAATATTGCCTCTCTCGCCCCTGCTCTAGCTGATCTCTGCAACCACTCCTTTGCCACTGGTTCTTTTCCATCTTCCCTCAAGCACTCCCTTGTGCACCCCCTCCTTTAAAAATAAAAAAAAAATTAAAAAAAAAACCACCTCTCTAGAGCCTACTTCTTCCCTGCACTCTGGCCTTCCTCCATGGGCCCCCCCCATTGTAGCTAGGAATCTTGGAGTCATCTTCGACTCCTCCCTCGCTAGACTACTGCAATAGCCTCCTCCTTAATCTTCCTTCCTCCACCCTATGACCCCTCCAGCTAACCCAGAATAGGGCAGCAAGACTTATCCTTGGCCTCAATCCCAGGGACCGCATCTCTCCTGCCCTACAAAGCGTCCGCTGGCTCCCGGTCTCAGCACGGATTAAATTCAAATCCCTCTGCATCATACACAAGACGATCGGGGGCTGGGGTCCATTCTATCTTCTATCTATCTTCCTTAACCCTAACCCTATCTTCAACAATTCCTGACCAAATACTCTCCTAGACTCTTCCGTTCCTCTGCTACAAACTCCCTGCGGGTTAAGCGCTTTGCTAAACAGAGAGCTGGTGGGCGATCACTTTTCTCGGCTGGCTCCCTCATGTGGAACAGTGTCCCTCTCCCTCTGCATCTTGAGCAAGACCTCCTTATGTTCCGAAAAAAACCTCAAGACCCTTCTCTTTACCTCTTCCTTCTCCTCTCTTCCCTGCTAATCTCACAGCAGTGTGACTGATGTGCAGGTCACATGTGTCCTTGGGGCCTTGACCCCCTACATCTCTCATCCCAGCCGCTGTCTTCTGCTGCACTTAGTTAGGCTCATCCTACCCATGGGTGGTTGCACTTACGTTCTTCTCCTCTTAGCACTTACCCGGAGCACTTTTCCATGAGCATCTAAGCACCTTATCACTCCACCCCTCCCCCTCTGCACTTGCACGTTCTGAACACTCACAATGCACTTTATTCTCATTATTTGTTGTATTATTAAAGCAATTATTTAGACTTGCTGTAATGTATTGTCTACTTTCCCCTGTCCCCACCCAGTTTGCACTGTGGGGTCTTTGAAGCAGTTTTGCTAACTGTATAAGTGCCTAATAAGTGAACAATAAATAAATAAATAAATAAAATCCCAGTGTGACAGATGGTTATCTTGTTTGGTTTACTCATGTGACGTGACATAACTTTAGTTTTGTTGCTGTAAATAGTAAGACCCTTTTCCTTGCAGATAGCTGAAAATATATTAAAGTATTTCTTTCGCCCCATGATTTTTTGGTGATTATATATTGGAGAAAGCACATCTCTGGAGTACCCCACAGCTTGTTACGGTTTATACCACTGAAAGCCGCTTTTAGGTCGACAAAGAGAATGTGCATGGATTCTCCATTCAGGAGCATATAATTAGTGAGAATCGAAACGCCTGATCAGTGGTCCCCACACCTTTTCTAAAGCCTGCTTGAGCGCGGTTTTAGCATGTTGTTTTCTTATATTCAAATATTTAGGCGCTCAAAGAGAACTTCACTGTGCACCTTACACAATGGGTCTATTAAAGAAATGGAAGGATTATTACGGTCCCCTTTTAAAAAAATGTATCATTTTTTCATGTCGCTAGGAATTATGAATCACATGCTCCGAATGAATACAATTGTAGAATTCTGTTAGTATTGGGTCCCATATTAATTGCTCAGTCTTAAAGAAGTCGATTGGCAGTCAATTGGGTCCGGCAACATCACTTTTCTAAACTAGCAGTGCACGTCTAACCTTCGACTTTGTAAACAGCAATTAAAACCCTTAGCCATATCAAGCGAATCGTGTGGGCATTCTGCCAATTCATCCAAATGGTAAACAACTTTAAAGTGATTATACCAACTGATTTCATGAACTGACTTCTCATCTTTGGGTGACAATACAAGTGCAACCTGTATCACCATTTTCCAGAAATCAGTTTGTTTTTTTATATTAAAAGCTTGCATGAGCTCCCTTCAGAGAAGATCTATTGCCTTGTTTCTTTTTAATAATTACAACTAGTTTGTACTCATTTATTTGATGGCCTATAACCTTTCTATGATTAGCCTGAACAGTTTTTGCAGTACCACCCAATTTGTTCGATCAAAGCATCCATATGGACAGTTTGATTCGAATATGGGTGGTACCATTTGTTCGAAACCTAATATACTGAACATGAGGAGAAGGGGCTGCGGAGGTCTCCCCCGCTCCCCAAAAAGGGGACCCTGCGGCGTCCGCTCAGGCCTGCGTTTGAGGGACAGAACTGACGCCACAGGGCTGTGGAGGAAGCACCAGCGACAAGGTAAGTAGTGGAGGGGGGATTAGTATAAGGCTGCTTCGTTTGCAGGGGTTTGGGTTGTTTGAACTAACGTCAAAGAGTTGCGGCGGAATCGACAGCGAACAATTCCGCCGCAAACTGACTTCGGTCAAACAACCCAGATCAGTTTTTGCAAGAGAACTTTGTGCTTTCTTGCAGTCCTTAACATACCAAACGTGGAGGTATAACACGCTTGCTATTCTTGCATTTGACAGCAGCTCTAAAATAACGGCTAACGGAATGGACTAAATTATCAAAGTAGCAGACCATCCTTCCCAACTAGTTCTTGGTGTTAAACAAAAGAGAAAGATTGAATATAACCAAGCTATAGATCTTAAGTAAACGTGGCTCTAGACCCAGATTTAAACACCCAATATTTCTGCATCTGGGACCAAGTTGTTTTCCTGAGTATTAATGCCCACTTTGTATTTGTATTTTGTTTATTGTAAAGCGCACCAAGCCCAGAGGCATCTGGGTGCATTTCGTAATGTTAGACAACTAGGTTACATAAATACATTACTTACAGATTACAAAGGACATTCATTTAACATTGAACATATTTACATGGTTGCAAGCGTGTTTCGCATATAACAAGTAGAGGAGTGGGAGCATCGTCTAGTATAGGTGAGCTATTGTTCTTGCGCTAGGAGCCAGATTTTGACTTTGCTTCTAAAGGATTGGTAGGATGGTTCAGATCTGAGTGAGATGGGTAGTGCATTCCAGTTTTGCGGCGAGCACAGGGAAGCTGCCTCCCGCCTTCTGTAGCTTAACCCTCAGGATCTTGAGGCAGTGTGCTGGTGCAGCTCTAACGGGAAGGTCAGAAATGTTGTGTGACAATAGATTGGACAGGTAACTCGGAGCAGTGCGTGAGTGACCGTAATTTAAAGGCAATTCTTTAGTTGACCGATAGCCAGTTTAGGCTACGTCTGATTTCCAAACTATTTTGGGCTCTATGGATATTCATTGCTGCCCTGATGGCGTTGTTTTGTAGCACTTGCAGTAGTACTTGCAGTAGTACTTGCATCTTGTTTGTATTCCGTTGGCTAGTCCCTAGATAGAGCGCATGCAATAGTTTAGTTTAGAGAGGACTAATGCTCTGGCTACAGTGGTGCAATTGTTAGTGGTTAGAAGGGGTCTGCATACAGTGATTAGTTTACATGTGTAGGCCGTTGAGGAGGTTATTGCCTTGGATAACGTTAGAGTGGAGTCTATGTAAATACCAAGAGTTTTCCCATCCTTAAAGACCTTGATGGAGTTGCCATCTATGGTGAAGGAGTCGAACTTGGCATCTAATTTATTGAGTGTGTTGTGATCCAAGGAGGAGTAGTTCTGTCTTATCGTCGTTAAGACAGAGCCCATGTTGCGCCATCCATATGACAAGGTAAATGTCATTGAGTGCTTTGGAATCTACTTTGTGGTCACCGGTGATGGGGAGCAGTATTTGGGTGTCATCTGCATAGTTTGTGTAGGTGACACCCAAATGATCGAGGTGATCGAAGAGGGGCTTCGTAAACACATTGTAAAGTGTTGGAGACACGCATGAGCCTTGGGGGACTCCGCACAATACTAGTACAGGTTTGGCAGAGGCTAACGGAGAGAAGACCCTCATTGATCTGTCCTCTAGAAATGATTGGTCCAAGTAGTAGCTTTGTCTGAAATGTGTGCTGCAGAGATAAGGTTGTTACATAGGACTTGGTGATTTACCAAGTAAAATGCTGCTTACAAATCAAGCAGTAAGAGGAGGGAAAGTTTCACATCGTCTTTTAGTTCTTCTATTTGTGTTTTCAGGTAAATCAAGGCCGTCTCTGTCCCGTACCTTGGTCTGGAGCTTGATTGCCTGAGGCCGAGGAGGTTTTTATTTTTAAACTATTAATTTTAACACATAACAACCAACATCAGATTACAACTGGCACTATATATTGGATTCCGCACTACTTCTCCGTTCCGTCTTGGCGCACTGGCTTGGCCTCCGTCATGTTTGCCCATAATGTTCTGTCTCTCATTGTCCGTGGCCCCCGAGTGCGGACCCGTTCACCCAGCTGCTGACCACTGGCTGCCCTCCCTGCTGGAGGTCCTTCTAGCCCCTGCTGCTGAAAGCTTAGTCTTCCTCCGGCTCCCCTGGGTCTGTTTCGTGCCTTTCAGTGCCCTCAAACATGTCATGTACAAGGGAGTTCCAAGCAAGTATCGTGGCCGCACTCTCTCCCTCCCCCCCTCTGCTTCGCTCTGGTCCACACTGACGTTTCTGCTATCGTCCGTTTCTTCAGATCAGCCCACCACAGTTCTATCGGCAGCCCGTGCTTGTGTTCCATGTCATTGCAATGTGGCGCTTCGCTAGTATGCACATTTTTGCAGTATGGGTCCTTTGCTTCTCGCCCCTCTGGAACAGCCCCAACAGATAAGACTCCGGGGACCATGCCTGCATTTGCTTCCCCCCTTTTTCCACCTTGTTTTTGACAGTGTCCCAGAAGTTGGTTATCCCCGGGCAGGTCCAGAGCATGTGTAGCATATCCGCCTTCTATGCTGCGCAGCGCAGGCAGCTTCGGGTTTGCTAGTTTCCCATTGAAGTCATTTTCCGGGGCGTTCGATATGCTCTTGTGTAAAATAGAGCTGCAGCCGTTTAAATCTGGCGTTCCTAGAGACCTTCTTTGTATATGTGAGGATCCTGCTCCATTCCTTCATCTGTGAACGTTTTTTGATCTAGCTCTCGCTTGCAGACCCCTCTCATTGTTGCTGCGTAGGAGCTGTTCTTAAGAGTCTGGATACTGTGTGCCCTCCTTCCGACACATCATACCAGACGTCCAATTCTCCCTCATTCTCCTCCCCCTCGGGCAGCTTCTTCCATCTCCTTTTGATCTTCCGAACCATGCTGTTATACAATAGAAATTGCCCTCCATGTATGTTCTGCTCTCCCTTTAGCATCTGGAAGTCTACCCATTTTCCACCTCTCCATAGGTCCCCGATCTGGGCCACTCCTTTGTCCTCCCACTGTGTACGATATGTTGTTAGGGACTCCATGTGAATGTCAACTAATCCCGTGAGGGGGATCTGCCTGGAGCAGGGATCCTGTGTCCCTTGGGTCTTCCACGCCCTTTTCCATAGTGTCAGGCCCAATTTGACCATGTTGGGGAGCAGTTTAGTTGAGGCTTTATCTATCCATAAGAGTTCCCTCAGGTAACATTGACATATTGGCGGTTGGAAGAGCAATGTGTCTATGGTCGTATCATCCCCCAGCCACCATACCACAAATTGGAGTTGGCCTGCCAGGTAGTAACGTTCAAAGTCAGGCAACCTGATTCCGCCCCCCCCCATTCATAATCACTTTGTAACGTGTTCAGTGCTTTTCTGTTTCTTCCCCCGCCCCGCAGGAATTCCCTTGCCATTGTGTGGAGACGTTTAAAGAATGACCCGGGTATGTTGTGTGGGATGTTCATGAAGTAATATAATAGGCGGGGCAGCACCGTCATCTTTAATAAGGACGGTCTACCTATCATCCCCAATGTGAGCGTCTTCTAGAACTTCATTGCCTTTCCTATTTTGTCTAGGGCCACCTGTGTGTTGGCTGTGTGTGTCATTGTGTTGTCATGATATATGTCCACTCCTAAGTAGCGGAAGGTTACCAGCGTCCAAGAGACCTAACTCGGGCAGTTGGTCGGGGCGAGCCCTCCTTAAGTCCGCTAGGAGGAACAGGAATTATTTCTCCTTGTTAATAGTAATGCCCGGCAGACTGGCGAAGGCCGCCCCCCCCCCCCCCCCCCAAGCCCTGCAGCAGGTCTGGCAAGTGTTCCCTTAGGTTCTCAATATAAAGAAGTATATGGTCTGCGTATATTGAGAGCTGGTGGGCCACCCAGTCTATCTCTATGGCTGTATCTCTGTACTCTGCTCTGAGAAAGACCGCAAATGGTTCTAGGGCCAATATATACAACACCGGGGAGAGTGGGCATCCCTGCTTCATCCCCCTACCAATTGTCCATCCCTCTGATATGTCTACCTGTTGTCACCCTTGACCTTGGATCCCTGTAGAGGAGTCTGATCCACCAGAGGTATCCCTCCCCTATCCCAAATTCAGCGAGCGCATTCAGGAGTCAATTCCAGTTAACAGAGTCAACCGCTTTCATGGCGTCCAGCGATGCCACTGCACATTCCCCTTGTCTCTGGTTCGTGCTATTTATTACATGATGGACCCTATGCAAATTCCATGTTGTGTTCCTCTCCGGCACATATCCCGTTTGATACGTATGTATTAGCACAGGTATGACACGCTTGAGCCGATTCGCCAGGGCTGCATTCGCCAGGGCTGCAGTCAAGATTTTGGAGTCCTGGTTTATCAGGGAGATCAGCCTGTAGGAGCCGCACTCTAGGGGTGGTTTCCCCCGTTTCAATATGGGCATTATGACAGAGTCCGACAGGCTCTTTGGTAGCCGTCCCCTCTTGTACGCCTCCTTATACATCTCCAGAAGTCGTGGAGCCAGGGTGTCTTGAAGTTGGTTGTTTCCAAGTGCTCCTGAATCTGCATGTATGCTGCTCTATCCAGGATGTTCAGTAGAAAGGGGTCCGTAGTGATGGGTCTATAATTCGTGGGGATACTAGGGTCTAGTGAAGGTTTCTTAAGTAATGGGAGAAACCAGGCATATTTTAGGTTACTGAGGACGATGCGTGTATTAAATGAGGTTGATTATGGAGGTGATAAATGGAGCCAGTTCCTTTGTTGCCTCCTTGATGATGGTGGCTGGACAGGTGTCTCCCTGGCAATTGGATGGTTTCAGTTTATGGATTATGTTTTCTACATCTTTGGTAAAGAGTGGGGAGAAGTTGAATAGCTTGCGAGTATTCTGAGGTGAGGCTAGAGGGGTGATTTGTGGTGTGGCGAGGGAGATGCTAGTTTTTTTAAATTTCCTTTTATCGAGAAAAAGGACAACAGGATCATTGTCACTTTCAATACTCTCTTGGGCCCATAGCTCTTTCACCAAATTCCAATGTCTTAGTCCTATCAGTATACAGTCAATGTGACTCCCACAAGATCTTGCTCTAAAAGTCAGGCGAGCTGGGAAATCCCTTGGAAGCCTACCATTAGAGGCCTGCATGACAAATTTGATTTACAAAAAATAAAAAGGTACCTAAAGATATCGCCATTGGATCTTGTTGTGGATAAAGTGTATTGCAATCTGGAATGCCCAAGTCTTCATGATCATGATTTACAGTGCCTTGGCATGCTCTTATAGGTCGAATGTGCATGTTGAAATACAGCTTAGATCAGATTACAGGTTACAAAGTGTCGATGGTAAGCAGATTAAACAGTCAGAAAGTATTTACAATTAGCAATATTAGAATAACAGTTATAAACAGGAACCGAAATTCTTTGTAATCAAGTACATTGGTTGTGCATTCATTAGTCATTTTTCTCTATTATCCAACTGATCAAGTTTCGCCTGAATTTAGTGAAGGATTCTTCCATTCTAGTGGTGGGTAACTCGTTCCACAGTTGGGCTGCTTTGACAGGGAAACTGGAGCCTCCAATAGTGGAGAGTTTGAACCGGGGAACTAGGAGGCGATTGGTGTTAGCTGATCTTGTTAGTCTAGAAGATGTAGTTCTAGAGAGTTTGTCAACTAGATATTGTGGGGCTTTGTTATTTAGACATTTGTGTGTAAGGGAAGCAGATAAGTCTGATTTTCTTATAGGTGGAAAGTCATTTGTGCTTCCTTCTAGTATCCGAAATGTGTTCTCTCTTAAGGATATTCAGTGCTGCTCAAAGAGCATTGTTTTGCTGTATCTGTATTTTATTAATTGTGGATTTAGTCGCTCCAATGTAGAGGGCATTGCAGTAATCTAGTTTGGAGATGATCAGGGCTCTGGCTAAGGTCATGCAGCTGTTTGGGGATAGGAATTGTTTGCCAGCTCTAATTAATTTTCAAGTGTACGCTGTTGATGAAGCTAGAGAATTTACTTGTTTTGTGAATGATAGAGTGGAATCTAAATGGAGACCTAATGTTTTCACTTCCTTAGCTACTTGTATGAGATTGTCATCAATCATGAAGGAAGAGTAGCTTGAGCTTAGTCTATTGAGAAGGTGTGTCATGCGTAGGATGAACTGTTTTGTCATCGTTCAGGCAGACACCATGGGTGGCCATCCATGCCTGAACGAAGCTGTAGATTCTGTTCACCATAGCTGAATCCTCACTGTAGTCCCCAGTGAGTGGCAGGAGGACCTGGGTATCATCTGCATAATTAGTGTAGGTGATACCCAGATGGTCCAAGTCATCAAACAGAGGCTTAATCAAGATATTATATAGTGTTGGCGAAACACATGAGCCCTGTGAGACTCCACAGGTGATAGGGATATGGTCAGCCGCTGCAGATGGCGAGAAGACCCTCATGGTACGGTCACTAAGAAATGATTGAATCCACGCTATTGCCTCACTCGAGAAGTGGGCTGCCGAGTCCAGATGGTTGCATAGGACTTTATGATCCACTAAATCGAATGCCTCAGATAGGTCCAGTAGGAGAAGTAATGCGGGTTTGCCATTGTCTCTTATTTTATCTATTTGGGCTTTAAGATCAATAAGTGCGGTTTCGGTGCCGTGTAGGGGGCGGAAGCCGGATCGCCAAGAGCCCAGTAGATGGTTGAGTTCTAGGAAGTTCTGGATTTGGATGTATGCCACCTTGTCCAGAATCTTCAGCAAGAAGGGCAAAGTTGTGATCGGTCGATAATTCGTGGGTATAGCCAGGTCTAAGGTTTGCTTTTTGAGGAGTGGGAGTACCCATGATTCCTTTAGGTTACTAGGGATAGTGCCGGTGGTGAAGGAGGCATTGATCAACTTGGTGATGAATGGCGATAGGTCCCGAGCGGCATCTTTAATCAATTGTGCTGGGCAAAGATCACCTTTGCAATTGGATGATTTGAGTCCGAGTATTATTTTCTCAACCTCGATTATGGTGACTTTAGAGAAATGGAATTGGGTGGACGGTTTGGTTTTAGTAGGTTCTGTAATATTGGGCAGAGAAGCGGTAGCTAGCGACTCCTTTTTTAACTCTATTTTCTTTTGAAGGTTTAGTACTTTATTGGCTAGTGCAAGCTGGATATCTGAGCACCATGTTTTATCTTTGACACAATTGTCTTGAACGGTTATGGGATTTTCGAGTTCTCCAAGTATGGAGAACAACACTTTTGTGCTGGAGTTAGCTTGTGTAATTCGATTGTTATAAGTCTCTTGTTTTGCTGAGAGGATCTCTTTTTTATTTTGAGATGAAATGTTGATTAGTTTGAGTTTATTATCTGGCGTGGGATGACATTTCCAAGCATTGTCACATTTTCTTTTATCTAGTCTGAGGTTTTTTAGGTGGGGGTGAACCAGTTATTCAGATGACTAAGAGGTTTGCTAGTTCTAAGTTTTAATAGGGCGATGTTATCAAGAGTTTTATTCATGATTTTGTTATATTCCTCGACTAGGAGGTTGGGGTCTAGGTTGTCAGGTAGGGTGTTAAGGGTGGGCAAGATACCTAGGAGAAGTTTGTCTGCTGTCATGTTTTTTTTGTTTCTAGTAAGTATAGATGGTGCATAGGGTTGTTGTAGGGTGGGAAGTTTAGACTCTAATGTAAAGGATATCAAGTGATGGTCTGTCCAAATTTGGGGGGAGATAGTAAAGGTAGAGATGTTACAGTTATGGTCGGCGACCAAGTCTAGGGTTCTCCCTTTGATGTGAGTTGGCTCCTAGGGGTGGTAAGATGCCGGAGGGCTTCCCGTCCTGGGGACAAGGACGTGGGTCTGGGAAATGACCCCCTTATACTCCCAACCCCACAGCGTAATAACACCCAACCCTTCCTTACATATGATAAAGTCAGAGACTATGTGTTACTGTAATGCATCAGACAGTCTCCCTACGATAAGGACTGGGACGAAGATGAACCCAAGAATGCTGCAGTCAAGCACAAAGAGTGTTTAACCAGCTGCTGTCAATCGAACTGACGTTGCGCTGGGGCAGTCCAAGCTACTTCAGCTGAACAGTAAAGAAGGTCAAGCAAAACGACCTCTGGAAGGAGAAGTCGGCGAGCTACGAGGCTCCCAAAAAGCTTTCTAGTTTAAAACGGAGCGTTCAAAGGCTGTATCGAAGCAGCGGTGTGGAGCAACGAGAACATAACAAGACACACCTGTAAAGCGCCTCGTCAGTCGGCTGGGAGCCGACAACCACGAAGTTGAGTCAGCGGGATGGTTGGTTGATGGACCGTGCGGTCCAAGAACTATGCATAGACCGCCAACACTAACCTACTGCATGGTGGACAGTCTGGTCCGAAACTTGCGCCCAGACCACCAGCAGTAACAAGTGGCTGAAAAAGAGCAGAAGAAAGAGAAAGAACAAACCTGTGACCCCTGGCAAAACCGGCGAAGAGTTCCCCAATAGCAGGCAATGGTAACGGGGCAACTTGAGAAGGTGAAACAAGAAAACAAGAGAAAGTAGATCATTTTGTGAAGCAACTCCCTTGTAAGTTTTATAAAACAGGGGTATTGAAGAATCAAAAAGGACTCTGGGTGCCTCTCCCTTGTCCCGGTGGGGGCAATTTGAAGGACAGTATCCAAATAGAGATAATACAAAATACGTAGAGAGAACTTAAAGAATCTAAAATTGAACTAACCCAAGAGAAGCCTGTTAAAAACTGTAAACTAGGAGGAGGGAGCCATTCTCCTGGGACTTCCATTAGCTTAGTGTTTTGTGTGCGACAGGGATAAAATAGGAGTTTTGACTAGGACGGTACTATTTGACAAAAGGGACTTCCTGACTGGCCGAGGTTTTAGTTTTTCTAGGTAGGGAAGCCACATCTAGTTTTAGGGATAGATAGGATTGCAGTTTTTTGGTTAAATAAATGTTTGTAGCAACAAGCATGGTCAGACTCATCATTCCAGGTCACCACACCATCCACGATAACTGAATAATTTCCGAATCCAAGCCAAGGTTCAGTTTTTGTTAATGAATGTCGAGCAATTGTTGTGGCGGAAGCTCTTGAATAAATAAAATAACAATCAAACCATTTTTAAATTTTACTTTCAATAGTTGGAGATGAGGATTAAGTGTCAGGAAGTCAAGAATCTCTGTGTAAAGAGCCTTTGAAATACCATTAGGCCCCCACTAGGTAGCCCTCTATCCCCTTAGATAGTGGGTATAGGGTAGCATGAAAATCTCATTAGGGATACCTTGACCATTTGCCAGGATCCCCCCAACCCAAAAACAAAAAAAAATTATGGACTCAATAAATGTCCATCATTCTGGATCATGCAGTTTGATCGCCCGCCACATTCCAAAGCAGCACCTCTAACGCAGCAGTAGGTAGGTGCATCATACTGCTAGAACTACTTGAATCAAATTTCAGATCAGTATAAAGCACAACCTAATTTCAATCTACCTCGCCAAGGTTTAAAATCGATTACAAAGGGTTCCTCATTTCCTTCAGTTACCCTGTTGCAAATGGATATCATATCTCTACAGGGTGTGGTTCCTTGTTGAGAGCCGTTATAAGCCCTCTTATTTAAACATTCATTCCTCGTTGAGGGCGGGGGGAGCTTTAAACTCAATTGCTATTAGTGCCCAACAATTTCTCTACTGCCTATGCCTAATTGTATAATACCGCTAGTGGGAATAAATGGATCCGACATTTTTTATGCTGCCAATATGACACTCTGGATAATCGAAAAGCAACCTCTAGTGTGTCTAAACCAGTAAATGCATTTGTAAGTAAGACTGTCATTTCTGTGGGGAAAGCAATTCTACAGAATTACTTTATCACTTGCTGATTCAATGCACGGCTCTACAAGGGAAAAGAAAGGTATTTAAGAAATATATAGATTGGAACAATTCTTAGGATGAAACAGGGTGAAGGCTTCTCTATGCGTGAAATATCCACACCGTCTTTGTCTTGAACAGGGGTTACTCTTCAAGGTCTTCCTCTACACCTGGTGTTTTCCACTACACCCTTTTGTACTATGATGCTCCTATCCACCTTAACACATACGTATGCAGAAGCAGCCAGGATAACACACATCTCCTCAACCATTGGCATTACTGTTAGGCAGAATCACATGCAGTACCCTTTGGGAACACTACATGCAATTAAGACTACAAGTGCCAGTACAATTTCACCTCTGGTACAAGCCTGTACTACACAGTTATGTGGTAGCAGTGGCTGAGCAGCCAGACTTATCACAAGAGTTTAGTGAGCAGTAGAACAAGTTACACAAAGGACAAATACAGAGATCCAAATACACACAGATTCAAGGTTTCTTGGTAAAAGAATATACATGTATTTACACAGTCAGTTAGAAAACATTCCACTAGCAAGAGCAGCTCAATATCACACACTAATAAACTACAATACACCACAATATGTTACTGAACAAGTTCAGCTTCCCTGAAATGGGAGCAAAATGGTACTTCAGTTACTTATAAAGGGGATAAGAAGACAAGGTTATAAGAAAGGCAGCCCAAATACACTCATAGGCAGGGCAAAGGGTTTCAGTTAACTACAACCGGCAATTCTTCTCAATAGGCCTGGGCCAAAGTCAATGGTTCAGATTCTTTGTATAGGATAGCACAGTTCTGGTAGATAACGGTTAAGTCTTTGCCACAGATTTTAAAAGAATTTGGCTAGGCGAAATGTTTGACGAAGGTTTAGGGAAGGACAAGCCTTCAAAGAAGAGAAGTTCCACAAACGTTCTCGATGGGCGAAAAGATTTCCGGACCGCGTTTGCACAGTACCTTTTCAATGAAGAAGAGCTGTAGCGGAGGCAGTTGTTCCTGGCAGTTCGAGCAGACCTCGCCGTTCCTGAGCTTCAGTCGTGGGAACAAGAATGAGGACGTCCGGAGGTTCCTGCACTGCCCAGGGAAAAGGCCACTAGCTTGGCTCAAATGTCGGTTTATGGTGCGAGTGCCGTAAAGTCCACGAGCTGGTTTCCTTCCCTCTGGCTATCCGCTTTTCAACAGCAATCTGATGAAAATTCGACCAGATGGGGACAGTGTCCAGGTGGCTTGCGAGTTGGTTGGTCCCACCAAATGCAAGGGAAGAAGTTAACCTTGAAGGCTTCTCCGTCGATGGAGTTTCAGGCAATTCGGCCCTGCAGCATGGCTTCACTGGTCGTCCAGGAGTTGCAGCAGTCCTCTTCCTTCAGCCCGTCTTCGGTTCTTTCGTTCCAGTGGTCGACCCTGCTTGCCAAGTCCCAGAGACCTGCTTTTAAACAGTTTTCCCCCGTTCATTTAAGCCTGGCTGTCACTCACACAACAGGGTGGCTGTCCTTGACAGACAGCCAGCCGGCCAATCACGCCAGAGTGCATTCAGGTCTCCTAGGAGACTAAGCAAAGGGAGTCAGGCACCTCCCTCACATCCTGTCCACCCCAGACACCTTGGCGCCAGAGGAGGGCTTCAGCACTGAAGCCTGCCAAAGGCCAACAAACAAAGGAACCAAACCTGGTTTGACGCGCAGAGACAAACACAAGGACCTTTCCTAAAAGAAATGGCGAAAAAAGTCGACCGGAGTCTGTTTTTACAGGTAGGTCTTGGGTGCCATATTGAAAAACATTGCTGACCCGATTTTTAGCTATCGTTGTTCGCGGTCGGGGAAAATCATGGTAGTTTGATCTAAACCACTGCCACCAGCCATTTAAAGTAGGAAGGGGTAACATTTGACTGTTACATGAGTGTTTTGACTCAGGGGAAGCTAGGCAACCCCTCCAGCACTCTATAGGAAGATAGTGTGTACTGGGTGAGTAAATTTAAAGAGACTAGTAAAGTCAATTTAACTTAACATGCTCTGGGAGACAGTAGTCAGACCCAGAGAAGGTATTTAAACCTTGGTAAGTCTGACCATAACCCCCAGCTTATGACAAAATCTGCATAAGGTTTTAGAATCTCCAATCATGTTCCTTCTCTTCAAAACCTCTTTAGTTGGTAGTATATTCCACCTAGGTTTTAGGAGGAGGGAACGATAGTAGCGATTTGGAAATTGTGTCATAATAAATGAGAGTGCCCCTCTTTTCCTATGTTCATATTTAATATCACTGAGGGAAGAGTAAGAATGTAATCTTTCTGTCGTATTGTTCCAATCATGTACACATAGAAGTTTTTTAACTTTGTCTGGATTAGTCATTAATTTATCCCTATCAGTAGACAGATCTTTAAGTGTCTTATCACAGAGATCTCTAAATTTATTAAGATAAACAATCCCGACCAAACACCCCTGAAAGGAAAGAATTGTCCCCAAATCTACATAGAGTGAATCACCTTTAGGACAAACAACAGAATGATATAGGACCATAGACCGCCACAGAGATCTAGCTCTCAACGAAACAAGGCCTAGTTCAAATCTAATTGCCACAACTGGGATGTTGTTGGTAAGCTTCAACACTTTTCTCCAGATTATTCCTTCCAGTAAATCTAGATATCAAGATAGTGGAACTCCATACCATAAAGCAGCTTTGGCACAACGTTCCCTTCATAAAAGTCTACCGCTGGTTTTAGGGAAAATCTTCCAAATTTTTTATTCAGCTTGATGGTCTGGTTTATTAGTGGAATAGCTTTCTGTCTAGGGTACAATCTAAGTTCAGAAACCGATGGTTGGGTCAAAACCAGGAAGCCCAAGTACAGAATTTTTTGGGCTCTTACACTAGATTCCCCTCTAAATTTCCAATCTAATCTTTTCCCCCTTTTTTCCCTTCGAGATTACCAGAATGCGGGTTTTACTAGGATTAATTTTTAACTAATTTTTAACCCATTAAGTTCCACAGGTTTGAACAATTTGTGGATCAGCAGTTGTAATTCGACCCTGATATGATCAAACAGGAGGAAATCGTCGGCATATGCCAACCACGAAAACCTGATTTTCCCCAATTTAGCACTCACCAGTCCGGCGTTACTGAGGAATTCTCCTGCGTCTGCTATAGGGAGGTTAAAGAGACAGGGTGCCAAGGAGCAACCCTGTCTCACTCCTATCCAAGTTCTAATTCTTCTAGATAGGCTCCCCTCCATATTCAGACGCACATGTATCCCTGAATTCTCATACATAGCCATAATTAGTTTTAGTAGGCCTTCAGGGATGCCCCAATTGGAGAGTTTAGCCCAAAGTCGTGACGTAATAACAGAGCCAAACCCAGTTGACAAATCAATGGAAGCAAAATACAAAGTCCAGCCGTATTTGCTCCAGGCTGTATCTTGAAGGGCAGTACGAATGAAACCATTTAGATTAGTAGAGTGCCCAGCCCTGAAACCTGTCTGATATTTACTCAATATATGGTTGTTTGCTATCCAATCATTGAGATGTGTTAACAGCAAAGAAGCAAATAGTTTGCAGTCTGCATCAATCAATGCAATCGGTCTATAGTTTTTAGCTATATTCCGATCACCTCTCTTGAAGATAGGAATTATATGGACTGTCTATGAACTAGTAGGTATAATACCACTCCCCACCACATTTCTAAATAGCATAGTGAGTATATGGGCCCACATTCCTGGCAGTGCTTCCAATGTATTATTTGTCAGCCCATTTGGGCCAGGAGCCCGCAAGTTCTTAGCTTTCAAAATTAATTTAAATATCTCCCATATTCTATAATCTGTTCCCAGGGAATAATATCTTCACCATCCCCTTTATCTATAGCATGGCAACCCTCTGCCCCATGTCCAAATAGTTCAGAGAAGGATTTGACCCATTGTACCTCTGATACACTATTCAATTGATCGATTACTAATGGAGTATCTTGAGAATTAATAAGGCCCCACAAAGCCTTAAGATCTCTCTTCACCAAGACACGTAGCACTGACTCCGCATCATTTTGGAGAATACTACTTTTTTTCCAACAATACAGAAATTCTTAAATTTCTGTTGGATAGATTTAATCATCGCATTATTATCTGATTGGTCACTATTTAATTTATGAGTTTCTCTAAGCAGCTTCAGCATATAAGACTTTTCTTCGGCCACCTCTTCATCAAAGATGTGTATATGCTTTCTTTTAGGGGGGCCCTTTCGCAAATGATTATCGGCCTTGCCATGTAGATCCTTCAAAAAATTATATTGTGGTACATTAAATACCTCTCGTTTCCA
Source organism: Ambystoma mexicanum (assembly GCF_040938575.1). Lineage (NCBI taxonomy): Eukaryota > Metazoa > Chordata > Amphibia > Caudata > Ambystomatidae > Ambystoma > Ambystoma mexicanum. The sequence continues at coordinate 1,087,904,201 of NC_090922.1, read as the reverse complement.
TAGATAAGAGGTACTACTCAGGATATACATTAGTTGTCCGTTAAGAAGTTTTATATATTTGCCAGCGACCATCAAATACCGCTGGCTTGTCCCACAGTTCTCAGATTGATACTTTCCCCCTCCCACCCCCATAAGGATTTCTGAGGGAGGGAGAAGTGGACACTCAAGGTACTATGATAGCTCCAGTTGTTAAAATTGACAAAAACATCACAGGATAATGGAACCAGCGATTCATCTACAAAGAAATAGTCTATGGTTGATGTGATCTCTCCCCTCTGCCAGGTTGGACGTAACGGGAGGGACAGATCAAAAGTTCTGTTAAGACACTACGCCCACAGATTCCAGGGAGATTCCATAGTCTACCCCATTGATATTTCTGGCCCCTATATGGGAGATCCCCAATGTCCTCTCCCAGGTCCCCAAAATCATCTTCAGATGTAATAGAACAGTCCGAGTTTAAGTCCCCAGCAAGGATCACTTTCCCAGAGATATTTGTTGTTTTCCAATGAAGTATAATTTCTGTGATCCTTTCTAGGAAAGGCTCTAAAAAAGGTGCTATCCCTAGATGCCAGTAGATATTAATCAGTAGAATATCCACTAAGCCCTCTTTGAGGAGAACTCAACCGCCAGAATTTCTAGAGGCATATCTGGAATCATCATAGTCAACAATCCAAGGGCAGACTTCAAAATCAATAAGTAATCCACCAGAGGATCTTCCCGCCCCCCCCCCCACCTAGGTTTGGTAATTTGTGAGCTTATATCAAAACCATCTACAAAGGGGTTCAAGAGCAGCCAGGTTTCTTGGAGAAGAAAACAGTCATTACGTTTTAACATAGAGACTGTATCAGTATTTGTAAGTAAATGCAAATTCCTCTTAGTATTCCAAGAAAAGCACCTCAAGGTACTAAACTGAGTTCATTCAGAGAAATAGATCCTCCAATACTAATTTCAGTTTCACAGAGCTGAGGTAATTTGGGCCCAGTCCTGTCCGTCTCTGAAGTTCCCTCGAGGGAAATGCCACAGTTGACCTCAGCCATATCTTTCTGGGTGATAAACCATTGTCAGATTTCCCCTATATTCCCCAGGCTCTGTCGACTTTGGTGAAGTTTTGTTTGATATTCAGGATCTTACTATCAAAATCCAATTCTCTCAAACCTTCAATTTCTCCCATTACCAAATTGAGGACCACTCTAGATTTAAGGATAATATTACTCACGTCCGTTCGTTGCTTAATTGGGAAATAGATCCTTTCTAAGTCCCAACTAGACACCAAGGACAGTGCTGGTAATTAGCCAAGAATATTCAAAATGTTCGATTCAGGCATATTGTCATATCATCTCCCCAGAGACTAGTTATCTGTTTGATATCTAAAGGTTCTTTATTTCCCAAAGTTTGTAGGGAGCAATCAGCATTGTCCCCAATAGATTGCTTTGCCTCCACATCTTGACATTCAGGTCCCCTAGCCCCCCTTCAGATTTTACAGAGAGGGACAATGTGTGGGCCCATAGTTTTTCTATCCTGGGTACCAAAGGATACAGAATTTGTAGGCCTCATCTGAGTGGAATCTAAGAGCTTTGGGACATATAATTCTCCCATTACCTTAGGGCCAATTTGCAAAGCCCCCAAAGTAGATAGGGGATCCCTCATATGGACCTTCGAAACATATCTCACCTGACCTATTATTGGAGGATTTCCACTACCATCATTATTCTCCATATTGACACGTAAATGTTTCATAACACCTTCCACTGCGGAGGGTTTTGCACTATATATTTTCTGAAAAAGTTGTTTTGCCGTTACAATATTAACAAAAATAGGGTTATTGCCATCTATGGGGATTCGATTATCCAAGGTAATTGGATTAGGTGTCAAATTCTCATTTTGGACAGTATCAACTATCTGTCTTCAATCCTCAGTTTTGATCACCTCTATTTTATCGAGAGATTTGGTAAGAATATGTAGACCTAACTGTTCACTGGGATGTACTATTAGAGGCTGCCCTAAGCTATCACCCAAACCCAAATTATTTAAAGGTTGTTCAGTCTTAATACCTATAGTAGCCTTCAAGGGAATAGATTTTGTTTCCTCAGTCAAGATCCCTAAATTAAGAGTAGGCTGCACTTTTTGTTCCTCCACAATCCCCTTGCATACAATTGAGTTGCCTTGATCTATAGCAATCGGTACTTCCAAAATAATGGACTCCGTTTCACCATTATATTGTGTCGTTTTCCCCTTAGGAAGCGATATTTTTGGTAAAACCAGATTCTTGAAGAATTTATTGGATATTTCATTCATTTTTTAAATATTTTTCTGGTTTTTAGTTTTCTTAATTTGTTGTAAGTATCTTTTCCCCACCAGGACCTTTCTTTTCTTAGGGAGATCATCTTTAGTTCACCACAGAGTCCTTTTCTAGGTTGGATATATGCCTTTCCCCAAGTGTCATTTCAGACTCTACTCCCTTACCTGGCAAAGTATCATTCATTTTTACCAACTCGACTGCGCATGAAAGCGCAGGACAGCAAGAGATAACTTGATGTAGCTTTTCTATGTCAGAAATGGGACCTATTTTTTCTCCAATTTCTTCAGGCAGCCATCCAAATCGTCCCTCCTGCCCCCTTCCCCGTTGTGTCAGGGATATAGAGATAGGAAGAATTTCAGGCTTAGATGTAATAAGATTATCCTCCCTAATATACTTCACCAGTTCTTGAAACCGATCCAGGCCCTACAACCTGGTGTATATTTCTGTAAGCAATTGAGAGTGGGATCTTACTTCTGCCCATATATTATCATATAAGCTGAAGAAGGAGCTTAGCACCATATTAAAAGCAGAAACTGTTGGTTGTGCAAGTCTAATCCTTTCGTCTGCTTCCCTAAGTGTGTGATGCAGCATCGGATCGATGGGATTTTCCTTTATAGATTCCGGCAATAATCCCCTTTTTTTTTTTTTATTTGTATATAGTTCAATGAACCTTTACAAAATAGCACATTATTACAAAAAAAAAATTCAAATAACCAGACAAAATACAAAACATCTCAATAAAACTGATAAAAGTAGAACAAAGCTTTAACACAATTTCCAAAAGAAAACAACCCAATAACAAACAAATTTTAACACTGAAATAACAAAATCTCTTTCTCAATTACTTTCAAAAACTCTACTAAGGCAAAGATTAATGCTCTCTCATTTCCTTGCATCAGTCGAGTCCAAAGAGATATCATACAATCTGCGTAATTCACATTTATGAATCGTAGAAAAAGCTTAGTCCGTACATCTCTAAAATGTGGGCATTCTAAAATCAAATGTTTTAACGTTTCCTTCTGTTCACTACACCTCGAAAAGCGACACTTCGTGGCGCCTAGATTAGTTCCTGCAGTTCCCCAGAATTTTGTTCGTTCGAGAGTATGATATTGATTTAATCTAAATCTCATGTAATACATTCTGGTTTTATTACACGGAAATAACGCTATATAATCACAACAGCCATCTCTTTTATGTAGGAATTTTGCATATTCCTTATAGGTACTCAAAGTTGATATTTCATCTAGAGTTTTACACCAGTCGTACGCAAATAATTTATGTTTAACATAGTTAGGACGGATAAGCAAATCATCACGATCAGTGCCCAAATTATTTAAAATTTTAGCCATGGTTTCAAGGTAGCTAGTGAACGAACTGGATGAGCAACCCTTCGTAAATTCAAAAAGATCCTGATATAAAGAATTATCAGGATAGTTAAGAATTTTGGAATAGTTTGAGAGAGCCCGCCAGGTGAACCTAGTGGATAGAGAAATCAATCCCAACTCATGTCTAATAACACAGTTCGGGATTGATATGGATAAACATAAAGCTCTTTTCACTAAAGTACCCTGTATGGAATCAAGTTGCTTATGCAAATTACCAACACAAATGTCCATAGCATATAGAAGAATAGGCTCAACCTTCAATGTAAGAAACTCTAATAACGGAGTCATTGAAAACTTACACAACTTATAAAAGATCAATTTCATCTGACTTAAGAGTGGTCTGGCTTTCAGCTTTAGATATTCCACCCAAGACTTTATACTATTCGCATTGCTGAAGCGATATCCTAAGTAAATGGATTCTTGTAGTTTGCACAGACGAGTCCCCCCGATATTCCAGTTGAACTTCTTGAGTTTCTTATTTGATTTAAAAATCATTATACATGTCTTGGATGAATTAGGTCGAAGATTATGTTCATACGCAAAATTTGTGAATATATTTATCTTAGCCTGAAGACCAGCAGGAGTTAAATCGAAAAAGATAAGGTCATCTGCAAAGGCTAGCCAGTGTATTCTAAGTGAGCATAGCCTTGCTGGTAACGTCAGAGTGGATTCCCAAAGTTTATCTATGTCAGAGAGATAAAGGTTGAACAGCAGGGCTGCAAAATTGCAGCCCTGCTTTAAACCAAGATGAAGTTGCACAGGTTCAGTTAAAGAACCACCCTGAGTTAGACGAATTCTACAAGATGTATTGGTATGAAATTTCTTGATCCAATAGATCAAATATTCCGGAATTCCCAACTTGCGCATTTTGATCCATAATACATTGCACACAACAGTGTCAAACGTAGAAGACATGTCAATGGATGCAATGTAAATTGTGCTCAATTCATTATTATTCGCTCCGGCAATCAGATGTTTCATTATAGTGGCATTTAGTGTTGTTCCCATTTAACGTCTAAATCCCACTTGGCATTTCGAATAGGTCTTATAAGTTGCTAGATGTTTATCAAGCTCATAGATAACTAGGATAGCAAACACCTTTGCCGCCGCATCTGTTAACGATATCGGTCTATAGTTCTCGGGCAATCTAGGATCACCTTTTTTATACAATGGGATAAGAACGGAAGTAACCCATGAAGACGGGATAGTGCCACTCACTAAAATACTGTCAAACTTAATTTTTAAGGTCATACTCCAAAAAATAGGATCGGACCTATATACGCACGATGGGATCCCATCGGGGCCAGGGGCACGAGAATTAGATAATTTTTTGATAGCCCACATAATATCAAAGGTAGTCCATACAAATTGTATGTCAGTAGATGATAGCTCTACATCATCTTGGTTTTTAACAAAGCGATCTGGTAATTCATATTTTTGCTTAACATAAGCTATCCAAGTTTCAGCGTTAATTATAGATCCATTACGGAAATCCGCCGTATCCCCTTTTTTAAGGGCAGCCCAAATATCGCGGGAATTTCTACTACAAATAGCTTTGATCATATCACAATTTTCTTTGTTATATTGCTCTATGTGTACTCCCTTTACTTTAAATTTGTATTCTAGGACTATACTCTTCTTTTTTAGTGAATAAAGTTTAGCAGGAAGTTTCGCTAATTCAAGCTTTCGTATATCGCGATTTCTAGTTCTTTACAGTATTTTAAGCTTATAATTAAATCTATGTTTGTGATTTGTCACAAAAGAAGCTTGTTTTATTCCAAATTTATTAAGAGCTTCTCTGATACAATCATTAATCATCTGATTTAAATATTCTATAGAGTATAATTCCGGCATTAGAAAATTGACCACATGTTTTAGATGATTTAATACATTCTCTACTAATCTCTTGCATAAGGTAAGATTCCATCTAAGAGATATATTTTCTCTTTTAATCTCAATGGCTTGCAGACACTGATTAACATGCCATTGATTCGTAACAATAGAAGTGTTAAGGGTAATGGGAGCATGATCGCTATAGATAATGTCCCCAATTGTAACAGCATCAATGCATGATAACAACAAATCAGAGACACAAAAGAAATCAATCGTTGAAGTAGTATTGCCCCTTTTCCAAGTATATTTGTTGGAATCCATGTCAAACTTCACAAATGACATACCCCAGTCATCAAAATAATCCCGAAATATAGTTCCTCTCTTAAAGCTATTTGAATTTGCCTGTTTGTGGTCTTTATAATACACTGGTGTTCCAATACATTGTGAATTAAAATCACCACCGATAATAGTGTCGTATTTGGAGTAAAATGTTGACGCTTGGTCAAAACAACAATCTATGTCATCAAGTATCTCCAATAATTTGTATTTCAAATGATTGCAATATACATTCATGACTAGAATAATCCTTGTGTCAAATTTGTTTAAATACAAGAAGACCGCTAGAACATGTATAGATGAATATACCAGAGTTATAGTACAGGCAATGGAATTGTCGACAGAAATTGTTAGCCCACCAAAAGGTCTTCCTTCAACCCCTTTACTGGCAGGAGAACAATATGATCGATAATCAGGGATAACAAGTGGTTCAATTTTCATTGTTTCTTGAAACATGAAAATTGATGGCAATTTAACAAGAGTGGAAAGCCAAGTCTCGATATTTTTAAAGCCACATGAGTTCCATGACAGTACTGTAAGTACTGTCTTATCCTTTACTTATGAAGTAAATAAGTTAGGACTTGCCACAAATATAGTTTTTAATAGTGGTTCAATCCACGCCATTTCACTATTGGTGCGAGCAGTCGTTAATAGTTGGGAAATACACATTTTTTGATGTCCTGCGCTAGTCGTCAAGTCTCCATTTGTATTTTGCTCAGAGGATACGGATTTTTGATTATCAAATAAGAATTCTCCTGCCAACTTTTCATCATTGAATGTGAATAACAAGAAACCCATTTCATGTAATTCCCTTCTAAAGGACCAAATAAGTTTCAACACATGTTCAGAAAATAAATGACATGTCATACGGTAATTATTAGTTGGAGCCAAAGAAATACAATCAATATCACTAGACGCAATTATTCTCAATAATGGAATTGTATATAGAAGATCCAAAAAATATCTTCTATTAATACGTGCATCACCTAGAATTTCTTGCTTACCTTCCAGGCCCAACATATTAATGCATTTCTTACTATTTACCGTAGTGTGACAGGGCAGATGTCCGGTAATTTTACCTTGTTCAAATTGTAAGTTACCCACATTAGCATTTGCTAAACCATTTGACCTTACCATATGTTCATCTAAATTCAACACACTTTTCAAATTGTTTAGGGTTTCGTTATGATGCCTATCTGCAAGTTCAGATGAATTAAGTTCTCTGCATATGGGGATGCTTACAAGTGATTGACAAGTCAGATTAGGCTGGGCAATATTTTCATCACCACATTTTTGAGATTTCAAAAACTGATTAATTATTTCAAATGGTGGGATACCAGCTTTTAAAGCATTAAGCATAAAATCATGCGCATTCATTACATCATTATTTATACAAGGCAAAATTTGCTTAGCTTTTTCATTGATATCACCAGTCATCTCAGATGATGGAGTTCCACCTTTTTGAATATTCATCGTAGAATCATGTACATTCATTACATCGTTATTTATGCATGGCATTAGTTGATTATCTTTTTCATGCATTTCATAAACGGCACTGTTACTCTCACCCAAGTTCTGATGAGGAAAACTCCCAATATGCAACTGATTATGAATAGTGGTAAGCTTTCCTCCACCGTTTTGGATAACTGGTGCGTTACCTATCGTAGTAGTTGGGTCCGTGACAGGTTTTTTTAAAGTTTCGGAGTACAAAGACGGAGCCATTTTAGGTAATACAACAGAAGATGATATAATGCCTTTGTTCAATCCAATAGGAGGATTGTGAGATAGACCTCAAACAGATCTGGACTGTTTCCTACCTACACTTTCAAAGTAGGTCGGCAGTATTTTTTGAATTGTCTGTACTTCTACTTCATCTTCAATTGTTTTAACGGGATCAATTGGAATATCAGGTATAGTTAACGAGTTTGCACAAGTTGAGTGTACTTCAACACTAACCATTTTAACATGATTGTTCGGAATTGATGGCAATGTTGTATCTATTGACTCTTTTACCTTTCTAATCTTTGCCCCAAGGTGTGATTGGCATTCTACAAAAAGCTGTTCCACATCAATCACATCTTCACCACCACTTTCGGAGATCACAGAGATTTCTTTTTTTGATTTTTTCATTTTTTCATTTGCAGATCTCCGTTTTTTTTCGGCACGTTTAACACACCGTTTTTGATTTTTGCGAAATCTTCTAGAAGAGTAGCCTATATAGTCAATTTCGCTATCGGCAGTACCCGCATTTTGTTTTTGTTCCTCTATAAGTTTAATTAAGGCTGATGGGCTATCCGCAGTATTCCCACTTATCTCTGGTAATATATTAGGGGTTGAAGGTTCAAGTTTATTTTTAAGTTCAACTATTGTAGAGCTGATAGTACCTAATTCGCATAGGAGCAAGTCAAATCCTTTAGAAGGTTGATTAGCAAAACCTTGTAGGTCGAAAGAGTCATTGACTTCAGTTTGTGTACTTTGTTCATGACGAATGTTAGCTTTGGCCTCATTGGGATTTTTTACCCCTATATTGAGCCCTTCCAATGCAAGAATAAATCCTTCCATCCTAGTGACTTTGGACATAATCTCACTCATAGAATATTTTATATCCCTTAATTCTAAGTGAGTGACATCATGACCTTTGTCCAGCAAATCCAATATCTGTATTATCACTGGGAAAGTGAATGGTTCTTGGTCTTTAGAAGTAGGGGATGAACTAGGTTTACTCCCAATATTTTGTGAATATGGAACATGGAGATCAGGGCTTAAAGGAAGTTCCGAGTGAGAGGCATTATCTAAAGCTATAGCATTAGCAGGTGACAATGGCAGATGTAAATTTGATGGTAAATATACATCAGAATTATCTGCATTCGTATGCGAATCACGATTTCTGGGTATTAGTGGAGTCAGTAAACCGATGGATAACCTAATGCGGGAGTCCAAATCAGCCAGGATTTCAAGATCTAAGTTGCTATTATGAGGCTGCAGTTCATTAATAGAGCCTGGATACAAGTCATCAGGCTCTTTTGATTCTATGTTCAAGTCAACCGGATGTCTTGTAATATCCATATCAACAATACTTATAGAAGATACCCCATTATTAATTTGGTCGGTAAGATTAAAGGGAACCGCCATTTCAGAGCACTTTCTACTCCTCAGACCACTGGCCATCATCTATGATGACTAAATAAATGCCCAATAAAATGACTCACATTTTTTTTTTTTCCATTTTTATGAAGTTCCCAAAATAACTAAAGATTTTTATTAGCAAAATCCTACCTTAGAAGGCAGTAGAGGACTCTGCGAGTGAGTGCTTGCACCAACACAAAAGGAAAAAGGACCTATGCTTAATCCGTGCTTATTCCAAGAACGCCCACCCGCTCACCCGAACAGCCAAACAGCCTGAAGCACTTGCATGCACTTACGGTGCGCGCGGTGCGCGTGCACAGACGTTTTCAAATGGTGCACACCAATCCCGATGCTAGGGGGCGGAGCTACCTGCAACACTTTGAATTATGGCTGTAAGAAAGAGGAGGGTAGTAACTAACGTTGTAGAGACACTAGCACCACAACATAAGCACAAACACAAACGCTAAACCTAAACCCCCGAAGAAACGCTATAACAAGATTCAAACAAAACTATTTACTTCAGGTAGTCCAAGTAGCAGCACGTTGCGAAAAGCTGGCACTTCCTCTTGCCGACGGCTCTCGCTCATGCATGCAGTCAATAGGTCCGAGTTCAGTCCGGCAGGATCCACAGCCAAACAGCCTGAAGCACTTCCATGCACTTACTTTCTCTTAGCCAATTTTATTTCTCTGTATATTCATCTATGAAGTTAGTGACTTCAGAGGGGGAACCCATACAGGAAGCATCACATGTCTGTTGAGCAACACTATTAGACTTGAGCTGTCTATATTCTAAGTTACTCTCAGCAATTGCCTTATCAGCGCACTCAATGATACTAACATCATCTATGTCATTATGTGAGGCCTCATCAGTATCAAATGTTTTAGCCACTTCAGCTAAATGTGAATGGTCTAGGCTGGCAACTGAGAGCACCGAAGATGCTAGTTTTTATTGAGAAATAGTGGCGGTTCTTTTGCCAAAATAATGATATTTTTTTGCAAGGTATTGGTTCCCCTAGCCTACTCTTAGAATATTTATATTTTAGAACACTAGGCGGAGGTTTCATCATTGGTGTTTTAAACGATTTGTCTCTTTGTATCAAACTCTCCAAATTACCCTCTTGGTTAGTGGAGGATTTCATATATCGTTCCTGGCTAATTATTATTTTATTATTAGAAATAAAATCTTCAGTTAATAACTCAGTAAGTGGAGATTCCTTATTATCGATACCACCAATGTTTTCTGTAGGCTTTTTAGCAGATACTTGTAGCCTCAGACACTTCTTTATAAATAGTTTCATCTGCATTTGTCGATAAGATAAGCAAGGTCATTTTAGGGAAGGAACAGCTTGACCCAAGTTGTGATTACCTCTCCTTCCTTCAAAACTTCGCTATTAAAAGTATCCCCCCTACTTAAACCGGTACCTTCACCCAAATTCTGAGCTAAGGTAACTGCTAATCGATCCTCCTGGGCATCAATGGAGATATCAACTTTCCCATTATATATGCAGCTGTTCCCACTCAGCCTCAATGGGGTAATTCCTAAGTTATTAAAAACTTCCATCTTATCTTCAGAATAGATTGTGCCTGCACAGAGGTCTTTATTTTTGTAATATCTCCTAGCTACAAGCTGGATTCCCTAGGCATATCTTCCAACCACACCTCTTCTCTACTGACAGGGACATTGTTAGAAAATTGGCCCATTATACCTTGTTGGGTATCCATTTCCATGGACTCCTCTGTAGACTTAAGATCCACAGTAGACTCCATGGGTGACTGGCTCCTAAGCCCTTTACGAATCATGTGTAATTAAGATTTACTCCCCACACTAAAACATAAAAGGAGAACAATCAGTAGCGGAGGGATGTCCCTAGGCACGTTAGAGCCTAGAAAGAGCAGGATACATATTCAATTAAATAAGCCACAACCACATTATAAATATAGAAATAAGTATGTCGATTGACTCTGAGCATAGACAAAATGTTAAAAAATAAGTAAAGTTACAGGATATTAAATATAGAAATAGAATAAAAATTCACACTACTACACTGGATCATTAAATCACATAAAAACAGAAGTCATAGAGACCAAACAGTAATGTTACATGTGCAACAGAAACTAATCAGGGGAGATTATAATCGCAGCCCGAAGCCTAAATAAGAATATTTGGCATAATTCAGACAATCGCAGGGGGAGCGAAATTCTCACAGCCCCCCATGGTAAGTTTTGAAATGGAAAAACTAGACGCCAACCGAGTGTTCACCGTATTCTAGGGATTAGAGAAATATATTCAGGATTGAATAATGTTGTAGCAAAATCAGATGAAGAGGATCGCAGTTAAACAGCGCTTTCCAAGGTTAGTGCTGTCCGCTTCCAATGTAAGGCAAATACTGACCAGAGGTACTGGGTGAGGCACGCCCAACAGCTTGAGGAGCTGCCAGAGTCCGTCTCTCCTCCCTCACCCAGTAACCACTGTCAGAATGCCCGATGCGCAAATAGAACAGTCCTCTTCATCCTTTCAATGTTCCAGAATATAGTAGACTACTTTGTGCAGAGTCTGTGTGTAAAGACTGGAGGGGAGTGTCTGTACTCCTGCTCTCTATATGGTAGAGGAGAGGCACAGAGGAGCCCAGTCAAAATTATCTATTCGGTAGCTATGGTCAAGCAATCAAGACCTAGCTTCTCAGGAGGTGATGCGGGCTGGTTCTTAAGTACAGTGTAGTCCCCAAGTACCCACAAAGGAATGTCCACACACTGTATTAGTGAAAACACAGTCTTTACAGAAGGTTCAAGGTTATAGAAACAATCACAAAAACTCACTTTGTGCTCAGTTAATCTACAATGGCAAATATATACAGTTCTAGTGGTACCACAATTATCAGATTTCATTAAAGTGCATCAACTGGTCAAATGTCATACAAATCAATTAATAAAGGTAACCAGCAATAGACATAGGGGTTGGTTAGAACAATTGGCAGAATATTGACCCTGTTACCTAGCCACAGTTCTGTGTGGAGATCCCCCCCCACCTGGGAAACCTGTAAAATAAAGATAGACTACAAACCCACAAACCCAGTCCATATATTGTTCAATGAGTCTTATTCCCTTCTAAAATGTTTCTACCACCCCAATGTAACTGTAATAATAGGGTTCCTCCTTTAAAGAAGGAGCCACAGATCGTCGATGGGCCTCGAAGAAAGTGAACTCGGCATCAGGAATCCTCAATGGAAGTTCGGTGGCGTCGAGGCAGCAGCTTCAGTCCTGGCGGTGCTTGTCAACGATGAGTCGAAGACGTCCGGCAAAAATGAGGCGTGCGGGCGCCTCGATGTCTATAGTTCAGGACTGCAAAGAGTTTGTGACCGCAAAGAGTTTGTGAAGACCTTTGGCCCAGCAAGTGCGTCGAGTCGTCCCGGGTCTCTACGGACTTTGGGTGGCGGGAAACCCACCGGAGGATGCTCCTCGGCGCGTCGACGTCCTGGCCTTCTACGGCAGGATAAGGCGGTCGGCAGTGCGGACGAGCGCATCCGGGAATAAAATGTCTTAATCAATGGAGCGTTGCGGCTCCGGTCGTCGATGGCACAGTGTCAAGCGGTCCCCTCTTCTAGGCAACACAGCTTCGACGGGCCTCCAGCGGTTATAGCAAACCTGCGAACCCTGGTCGACGACGGTGGCAGCCTGCAGAGGGTCTGACTTCCAGGGAGCTTTGGCGAAGGTTCGCGGTGCACGATGTTCCCTCGTAGCTCGGGAAGAGGGCACCTAACCACGTCCTCTCTTGGATCAGTCTCAACATCACAGCAGCTTTCAGATTGCGGTGAAGGTAACAGCAGTCAACCTTCTTCTTCGGGCTCGGCTTCGAGATCAAGCATCAGTTTCGACTTCAGCTTCTGAATGAGTTCTAGCAGCGAGAGGCCCACAGATATACTGTGGATCGCCCATTCATTCTGCTGGGTCACACTCGGGCAACCAATCGCTCAGAAGGGCAGTCAGTCAGCCAATCAGGCATACAGTGCATTCAGGCCATTCTCTGCCCTCTCAGACACTCACAACAAAGAATGTGTATTGAGACAAGTACCCAGCCATTCAACACTGCACACTGCATTCATACCAGTTTCGGGCAAGGCTGTCTCAGTCATTGTGATTCATACTAGAAACCAGACATGCACAACAAGAAGTGCATATTTGTCACACGCCATTCACCCTGGTCCCACACACAGGGTGTACCCACAACATAGACACTTGGAAGGCTCCAGCCAGTCTGGCCTGGACTTCACTACAATATCATATATGGAACTTCCACCCAACAGCCAGTCAGGGGGAACGGACAGAGTCAGGTCTTCCCAGGTCTTTGGGAAAACAAGGTAACAGGCAATAGAAAGCAAGAGGCCACAAGGGCCATCTTGTTTCCTATCAGGAATGAACTGACTCCAATGGCAGGGTCTAAGTATCCCAAAATGGAGGATACTCAGAGTACCTGGCAAATTCAGCATGGAGCTGCCACAAGCCCATACCCTGCTCTGTGGGCCACACAGGTGCCCAAAAACATACACTAGGAGCACAGGGTTCTACGCCCACCCATGGGTGCCATAAGGGTATCCCAGGGGTCTGTACACCAAACCAAAAACAGGAAGAGCTGCACTGCCAGGAGTCCCACATGGACTCCTGGGCAGAGTAAAATACAGAACACTTATGAAAAAAAGCCTACAAGACAAGGTCAGGGATGCCCTGCCCCTCCAATGGATTTCCAGCATCAAAGTCGCCAAACCCCCAGACTGAGGTTAGGGTGCCTAATCTCCCACGAGATTGACACCCTCATTCAGACGGTCAACAAACATTCTGGAAAGGCCATCTTCTGCATTATCGTGACTCTTCCCTGGTCTATGCTCTATGGTGAGGTCTAGCCCTTGCAGGCTAATGGACCACCTGGGCAGTTTCAGGTTTGCACCCTTCATCTGCATAAGGGCTTATGATCTGTTTGGACCTTGAAAGTAGACCCTGTAAGGTAGGGCCTAAAACGCGTAAGGCTGCAAACTATGCTAAAACATTCCTTTTCAACAGTAGCGCACCTACGTTCTCTACCATAGAGTTATCTACTGATGAATATGATCGGATGTTCCCAACTGGGACAAGACAGCCCCAATTCCGGTGTCGCAGGCATCCGTCTGGACAATAAAGGGTTTGCTGTAGTCAGGCGCACACACACAGGTGCCCTACACATTTTCTTTTCAAGCCATCAAAGGCCCTCTGACAGTCTTCCGTCCAATTAACCTTCCTGGGTTGTTTGGGTGAAGTCAGAGCTGTCAGAGGTGCAGCTATGGTTCCATAGTTCGCCATGAAATTGCGATAATACCCAGTGAGGCCCAAAAAGGCTCTCACCTGGGTTGGAGTAGTGGGAGTCTCCCAGTCATGGACATCCTGTACTTTACTGGGGAGAGGTTGGATTTGACCCTCTCCTACCTCATGACCAAGATACTTGACTTTCCCCATAGCTATCTGGCACTTGGTGGCCTTGATGGTGAGGTTAGCCCTTTTCAAGGCCTGCAGCACCTTATCCAGATGTGTTGAATGTCCTTCCCAGGTGAAACTGTAGACGGCAATGTCATCTAAACAGCCACATAAAAGGCCTCCAGCCCACTAAGCGCATCATTGACCAATCTCTGGAAATTAGAGGGGCATTCTTCAATCCAAAAGGCAAGACCCTAAACTGGTAGAGTCCCTCAGGTGTTGAGAACGCCGTCTTTTCCTTGGCATGGTCCGTCAGAGCTATTTACCAATAGCCTGAGATAAGGTCAAAGGTGCTCACAAATTTGGCAGCACCTATGGTGTCCACAAGCTCATCAGCCCTGGGCAAGGGGTGCGCATCTGTTTTGGTGACGGCATTGACTCCTCGGTAGTCCACACAGAACCTCCAATTCTTGGTACCTGCCTGGGAACTTGCCTTGGGGCAGCCTGGATGTGGTATCTGACATACACTAGCACCTGCTTTTGACAGGCCCACTCTCAGCAGTGTCAATTTTGTGCCTACAACACGGTGTAAGGCCTGGTGTCAGTGAAAACAGAGTGGCATACTACCGGAGCAAAGCCACGCAGGCCCTCTCCTGCCCCGTCGTCAGATCAGGAGAGAGATGCGCTCCCTCCACTGAGCCATCCAGAGGGTTGCGAAGCAGAAAATCAGGAAGGGGCTCACTCTCATCCTCTTCTTGCTCCGAAGCTAGCAAGAGACATGAGACCTCTGCTCGCCTATGGAAAGGTTTGAGCCTGTTGAATACCTGAGGGGCTACCCCAGAGACTCCCATGTCAACCAGATAATTGACTTTGCCAATCTTGGAGATTATTCTGAAGGGTCCAGTCCATTTGTCTGCCAAAGCTCGAGGCTTGGTAGGCTCCAACACGAAGATCTCGTGGCCTGGAGTCCAATCCACTTGCTAGGCTTTAAGGTCATGCCAGTACCTATTCAATTCCTGGCTGTCCTTGATATTTGCCGTCGCTTGACCCATCATCTGTGTCATCCTCCGTCTGAGGCCTAGCACATAGTCCCCCACTTGCTTGGCAGGTCCTGGAGGGGTGGCTTCCAAACCTTCTCTGATCAAGGCAAGGGGTCCCCCTCACGGGATGGCCAAAGAGTAACTCAAAAGGGGCTGAAATCAACACCCTTTTGAGGTACCTCTCGGCAAGCGAACAGCAGGTGTGGCAAGAGGAGATCCCCTTTCCTCCTTAGGAGCTCTTCCAAAGCGCCTAGCATGCCCATGAGAGTTTTATTAAATCTCTCAACCAGACCATTGGTCTGGGATGGTAAGAAGTGGAGTACGCCACACTTTTTCCACATGGTTTTCATGAAACTAGACATGAAGTTGGATCCTCGGTCAGATACAACCTCCTTAGGGAATCTAACACGGGTGAAAATGCCCAGGAGAGCCCTGGCAACCACCTTGGCAGTAACAGTCCGAAGGGGTATAGCCTCAGGGTACCTGGTGGCATGATCAACCAAGACCAGGATGAACCGATGTCCACCTGAAGTGGGAGGGTCAAGGGGACCGACAATGTCGATGCCCACCCTCTCAAATGGTGTGCCAACCACTGGCAATGGCTGCAGTGGGGCAATGACACTGCCTCCAGTCTTGCCAGACAACTGACAAGTTGGGCAGGTCCTGCAGTGGGACTCCACTTCTACTCCCATCCAGGACCAGTAGAAATGGGCAGAGAGCCTCTGCTTAGTCTTCTCTGTACCAAGATGACCAACTAAGGGCACCTCATGCACCAACTGCAGCAGGAAGGGTCTGTCAACCCGGGGTACCACCAACCTCTTGAGGGCACCAGGTTCAGGCTTAGTGGGCTCACTAACAAGGAGCTCACCCTCCCAATAGATCCGGAATGTCCTAGGCACGTCTCCTTGTGCCTGGGACAGGGCCTGTTTCCTCAGACTCGAGAGAGAGAGTGGCACTCTCTCTGTCCTTTAGAGAAGTCTGCCCAGGAGGGTCCCCCTTCAGCCAACAGGCATTGAAGGTCGGGGTGGTCCTCTGGGTTGAGCACCTCTCCAGCAGGAGGGTCTTCTGCCTCTTCTCACTCAGGAGTTGAGTTTGGGTTTTCCACTGGGCCCAGCCCGTCCGGAGCATGGATCCCAATGGGTGCTGCAGGAACAGCAGGAAGAGAAGGAGCCCCCTTCATAGAGGTGGCCGTCTTGTTCTTCTGTCTTCTTGCCTTAGGCCTCGTCTTTGGCTCGGGTACCTGACTCACAGCCAGACCCTGTGTCACCTGTGATCTAGTGACGGCGGCAGCAGTCATGGGGAAACCAGAGATCAACCCCAACTCTACTAGATCATTTCCTAACAGAATGTTAGCAGGGACATTGGCCTGAACCAGGATAGGAAGCTTTGCTGTCTTGTCTCCAATCATGAGTGTGACTAAGGCTACAGGCGATAATTTGGGAGGCCCACCAGCTAACCTGGTGGTTCTCAGAGGAGCACCTACATAGTCCTCTGGCTTGAGCAGGGTCCTCTCCACCACTGTCATGCTTGCCCCAGTGTCTCTCAAACCAGTGAAAGGCTGGCCATTCAAGAGGACATTTCTCAAAAACCTATGGGTGTTCTGTGGGATTGTCGCCAGTACTTCTGCGTACTGGTCCCAGGCCCCAAGGGACACTAGGGAAATCTCTACGGGAGCACCAAATGTGATCCCTGTAGAGGAGGGGGAGGAGAGTGGCCTCCGCCTCAGGCATGGGATAAGGGTAGCTCAGACTGACAGCCTGGACTCCAAGTGCCTTACCTTTACACTTGGGGGTCCCCATTTTTGTGATCCAGAGCCCCACATTCCCAACAAGTGCCAAGAGTGCGGGATACGGTACTGGAACCACTGGGAGCCTGCTTTGCAGCAGGTGGACCACTACTCTTATTCCCACCCACATAGGACTTATCCCCACTAGATATTTGGGTCTTAGGAGAGGAAGGTTTTGGTTTACCTGACTGATGGCTTTTGGGACTCCTCAGCTTTCTGAGAGGTCCACTTTTCTTTGTCCTTGTCCTTGTCCTTCCCACTGGAGTCCTTAGAGGACACCCGGTGGGAGACCCACTTGTCAGTCAGTCACAGTCAGCCTGGCCAGCTTAAAGGGATCCAAAATGTTCTGGTCAGCAACATACTGACGCAGCTCTGGTGAACAGGATTCAGAAAAATGCTCAAAAAACAAAAAGGTGGGACAATTCAACATAAGTTTTCACCTTGCATCCATCAATCAACCCAAGGCACATGCTCTCTTTTCTTAAATTCCCTGAACCTTTAAGGTATTGGGTAGGTGTCTTGCCAAACTTGGCAATCAAAGCAGACTTCATGCACTCATCCTGACCCCTTTCTTCCACACTCAGTTTCAGAATACAGTCATATCGAGTCTGAGGCGGGGCGTGGCCTGGAGCTCATGGCGAGTAGAGGTTGAGCTACGGAGCTCTGACCGAGGCGCCGCTTCTTGATCCTTTTCGCCGCACCTAATCCTCACCCCCAGCGCTGGAAAGTAGCTACGAGGGTAGCAGAAACAATTCCCTGCAGACTTCCGCAAATCCGCAGAAGAATCGGACCCGCGGGACTTGTGAAGGTCCAAAAGAATGGGGTCCCCCCCCAGCCTCCGCCCGCATCCAAGATGGCACCTGCCCAGTGACTCTGGGGCCGCCGGCCACAATAACGCTACTCGACTCCTCTGTGCGATTCACCCACGGCGACGCTTCCGGAGAAACCGCGGCTAAGGAGAGTTTCTCCCTCCTGCCCAGAAACACACAGTGCTGCCAATTGACACCCATCGGCAGCGACCCAGCAGACGCGAATCGGCAGGGAGGTGCCCGCGCTGGAGGCAGCAAACCCGCCTCCTGCTTGAGGAAGTGGAGCGGAACGACTCCACGGACCCCCAGGAACGACCAACCAAACAAACTGCCCATCGACACTGGGAACGCAATTCCCTGTGAACTTCCCTATCTCTGCAGAACAATTGGACTCGCGGATGGTCGACGAGAACGGGGTCCCCCCCCCCAGCCTCCACACGCATCCAAGATGGCGCCTGCCCAGTGACTTTGGGGCCGCCGGCACCAATAACGCCTCTCGTCTCCGCCGTGCGATATACCCACGGCGAAGCCCTTGGAGAAGTCGCGGCCAGGGAGAGCCTCTCCCTCCTGCCCAGTGACACACAAAGCCGTGAACTGACATCCTCTGGCAGTAACCCAGCTGAACCCGCAAATCGGCAAAGAGGCGCCCGGAGGCAGCAATCCCGCCTCCCGCACGAGGAAGAGGGACGGAACGACTTCACGGACCCCCGGGAACCACCAGAACGGCCATCCAAATAAACCGCTCGCCGCTGCTGGGAACGCCTGCTAGCACGCACGCGGCTGGAGCAGCACGCACGGGATCCTTGTGGAGAGACGGAGAGACAACGCGTGGAGCCACAGGCTGAGGGCTCCTTTCCCCCACTCAGCTCCAGCGCCTGGCGGTTAGGCGCACCCAGAGGTGAGGAGATCCGTGGGGAGGGTGCACCAGCGGTAATACGCTACACATTCTACGAGATGTAAAGCAGGGGCATAAACCACCCACATGGTCAAAGGCCTCCCCCAGGAACAGACTGCCAAGTCGCAGCAATACGCCCGATATCCAGGGTGACATTACACAAAGCGCTGGCAACACACCTGGCATCACCCAAACAATTAACCGCATCCCAGGGAAAACACAGAACTGGCCCCTTCCCACACGGAAGGGCTCAACAAACAACAACCAGAATACCCCGTTGGCTCAGAAACCCCTCAACCAGAACACCTGAACAACGCATTAATAAAGCCACAATATGGCTAACAGAAACAAAGGGAAACCAACAACCCTGGACACTTATGTCTCTGCTAAGACAAGGACCCCTGCACAACCATGCCTTTCCACCCCAGAACCGCCACAGGCAAGGGCAGGTGAACCCGCCGACAACCAATCACAGGTGTTAGAAGCTATTGCATCACTACGGACGTTCATAGATACAAGGATTGACGAATTTAAATCTGAACTCCAACTAATGCGTCAGGATGCCCGAAACCTAACAGGGAGAGTAGCAAACACTGAGACAGCCATAAAGGAAACATCTGAAGATACAGGAGTCCTGAAGGCGAAGGTGTTGGACTTAGAAAGGAAAGTGGCGATGCTTGAGACACGATCCGAAGGACGGGCTAGGAGAGGTAACGTCCGAATACTTGGGGTACCAGAAGGGAGCGAAGGCCCGAACCCAACTGCCTATATAGAGTCCCTGATACAGCAAGAGGTAGGCGCCGGGAAACTAACACAAGGATTCTCAGTTGAAAGGGCACATAGATCCCTACAAAAGAGACCTCCGCCTGGCTCACACCCTCGCCCCATAATTGCCAAAATACTCAACTTCCAAGATAGAGAAATCATCCTGAGGCACTCCAGGGAAGAAGGACCGATAGAGCGAGACAACTCCAAAATATCCATTTACCCTGACTACACCCAAAAAGTCCAAAGGGAGAGAAACTCTTTTGTACCAGTAAAAGCTAGGCTCCGTCAGCTCAACCTGAAATATATGCTCCTCTACCCTTCGAGACTGAACGTCATCTTCAAAGGCTGAGCGATATTTTTGGAAAACCCAGAAGCCGCCAACATGTGGCTTGAGGACAATAACCTTGCAGAAGGCAAAGATTGCCATCCAACAGAAGCCAGAGACACATCTAGCCTGGGTAAGTGAGGAACACAACTACCCAAGCACCAGCACTACCAAAGCAAATACAGGGCAACCAGAAAATAAGTAGGTAATCCATACAACAGTTGGCTATATAGAAGCGGCCCTCGCTCGGCCTCCCACCAGGCACAGGACGCTACCCCCACAGACAGTCCGACCCCTCTCGTGCCTGATACCCGGATGGGTCTGGAGGACATGAGAGCGCCCGAGCACCGCAGGATGAATGCAGCCGCTGGGCGCACCAGTTCCAGTTTTGTTAAATGATTTGTTAGTTATAAAGTCTTCGAGCCACTAAAACCAAAGAGGCACAGGATAGGACGAATTCAGGACCCAGGAATAAGGAGACTCCTGAACCAACACCTGAAAACCCGCAGCTGGAGGGGGAATCTGCCCGAGAAATCGGGGGGGGGGGCACCCGAGGGGACAGAACCCAGATACCAACTGAATGGCATCCCAACTTAAAGTTATGACATGGAATGTGAGGGGGATGGGCTCATACTTAAGGAGAAACCGGATCCTATCCTACCTCCACAGAAAGAAGATCTCGATCGCAATGCTACAAGAGACCCACCTCACAGAAGAATCCACGTCCAAAATATCGGAGCGTTGGGGTTGCACCGGAAGGGGAGCACACTACTCCAAATATGCAAGAGGGGTATTCACCTGGGTGAACCCGAACGTGCCATTTCAACTACTGGGCTTTGAAGCCGATAAAGAGGGCAGGTACCTAATTAGGTGGGGAACTATCGAACACACGACCATTTGCCTGGTAAACTCCTACTTCCCACAACACGGAATACCCGCACATCTCAAGGCCCTGTGCAAAAAAATGGCACACCACAGGGACAGAACTTTTATATGGGGAGGAGACTTCAACTGCGTCAGGAACGACACCATGGATAGGTCCGAACCCCCACACCAACTGCAAAACGCCGCAGCCCAGTCGCTGAACAGTGCACTTGAACATCTAAACTTGGTGGATGTTTGGAGAGAACAACACCCCACAGATCGGAGCTACTCCTATTACTCAGCCCCACACAAGATCCACACTAGGATTGACTATCTGTTCATAGACCGGGAACAAGTTTCGAAGGCAGACTCAACGTCATACCTTGACAGAACGATCTCAGACCACTCCCCCCTACTCATGCAGTGGAAGGTTAGGGGGCCTAGACCACCGATCCCAACGTGGAGAATGCCCACCGCAGCACTCACTGATCACGAATTCAGAGAAGACCTGGGCACCGCACTGGAGGAATACATTAACAACAACAAGGCTCAGTGGCAAGTTGGGGCACGCTACGGGAAGCCATGAAGGTGGTAACACGCGGGGAAGCCATAGCAAAAGCGGGAGGTATCCGCAAACGACTGAAGGCTGAACTAGAAGGACTCGAGGCGGAAATAACGAAACTGGAAACAAACTCCAATGCCGGTCCGGAGGGGGAGGTAAAGCTGAAGGAAGTCCGAGAAGAATGTGCCTCAGCCTGGGACAGGCTAGCTAAGTTTGACTTTGCAACCCACACTGCTAGAACACATAAAGAAGCCGACAAACCTGGAAGATTGCTGGCCTGGCTCTGTAAACGCGAACACCCAAGACACCTCCCAACAGAAATCACAGACGACAATGGGACAACATATAGAACGCATCAAGACATAAACATGGCATTTGTGGAATTTTACGCCAAACTGTACACGACAAACAGGTACCCAGGGATGAAATCAGAGACACCTTAGAAGAGATAGGACTCCCAAAACTCTCCGACGAACAAAGAGAATCCCTAGAAATGGAGATCACCCCAGAAGATGTGACGGAAGCAATTAGATCCCTAGCGACATGCAAGACCGCCGGAAGTGACGGCCTCCCACCCGAATTTTACAAAACATATGAAGCAACCCTCACCCCTATACTCCACGAGGTCTACCAAGAATCATATGAGAACGGGATCCTGCCTAACTATGAAGGAAACGATAACCCCAATCCTCAAACCGAACAAACCCCACTCTGAGTGTGACTCCTACCGCCCAATAGCGATGTTAAATTATGACAGTAAG
This sequence comes from Ambystoma mexicanum, assembly GCF_040938575.1. Taxonomy (NCBI): domain Eukaryota; kingdom Metazoa; phylum Chordata; class Amphibia; order Caudata; family Ambystomatidae; genus Ambystoma; species Ambystoma mexicanum. The sequence goes on along the minus strand of NC_090922.1, from coordinate 1,087,881,973 downwards.
ATCCTCACCACTATCCTGGCCAAGAGGCTAGCAAGAGTAGTGGGAACTATTGTCCATAACAACCAAAATGGCTTCGTCCCGGGACGCAATACAACAGCTAACCTCAGAAGGCTACAACACACCATGGCGGAGACCTACACGAGAGACGAAGACCTGGCAGTGTTGTCGCTCGACGCCATCAAGGCCTTCGACTCCATATTCTGGGAGTGGCTGATCGAAGTGCTGAGAGAATTTGGCTTCGGAGAGGGCTTTGTGAAATGGATCAAGGTACTTTACAACTCACCTGTGGCAAGAGTCTGGACTGGAGGTATGATATCCGAACCCTGGGACATACAGAGGGGCACCAGACAGGGATGCCCACTGTCACCAATGCTGTACATCTTGGGACTGGAGCCGATAGCCATATATTTCAGGAGACAGCTTTTTGATGCGGGCATAAGGATGGGCAATAAGTACTCCATAATATCGCTATACGCTGATGATGTGCTCCTTTACATGAAAGATCCCCAACTTAATGCACAAGTGGCACTGGAAGTCCTGGACAACTACGCACGCTACTCCGGAATCAAATTCAGCAGGCTGAAATCCTGTGCATTTCCCCTGGCTAGGCTCAGGGGCCGGAAAGAAACTGACCTGCCAAATGTGGGGATGAAATGGCAACCGGAAACATTTAGATACTTAGGTGTCAATGTGAGGCACACCCCGGAACTTACGCATGAACACAACACTGAAGCAGTAATAAAAGGCCTCCGAAACTCTATGACCTTTTGGTCCAAATTGCCACTAGCAATGATGGGCAGAGCAGCAATTGTCAAAATGATAATTCTGCCCCCGTTCTTGTATTACTTTATTAACATATCAGACCTCCCTTCTTCAAAAAGCTGGAAGCAATAATCAGAGACTTTCTGTGGGGACCATCCAGACAAACTGTCACTATCCACTCTCACACTACCGTACAAAGAAGGTGGGATACAGCTGCCTGATCTACAAATATACTACCTATCCGCACAGCTCACCCATGTCACGAGGTGGCTCTCAGATGACCCAACCGCCGAATCAGAGATGCTGAAACAAACACCCTCCAAGCTATTCCCCAAACAGACACTTTGGAATCCACTGAAGCAGACACGGAATGAACCTATGATCGCAAAACTGGGTAGGCAGATATGGTCTAGAACCTGCTTGATCCGACAAACGAAGCACCCCTATTCCCCCAACATCCCCATCTTGGCGGACGCATGCAGAACCCAAACAGACCTCGCGGTAGCAAGAAGCTGGGAAAGAGCCGGACTCTATGCCTGGGGAGATATGTTCGACGAAGACGAATTTAGGGAGTTCGAATCACTCCAAATAAGGGAAGGACTCACTAGCGGCCAGTTCCTGTGGTATCACCGACTCAGACAAATCGCCAAGAAGAAATGGGACAGCTGGCCGGAAGAACCCACCACGGACCCCCTCCTTCAGGAGATGTATGATCTCACAGATGGCTGGAAACCAATAACTAGAATTTACAGTCGGTTAATGGACAAACCCAACCCGAAGAGTGCATCACTGAAAGAAAAGTGGGAGACAGATCTAAGAATCACACTAACAGACAACGAATGGGAAAGAGCGTTACTCTACCCTAAAGAGGTGTCAGGAAACGCCAGATTTAGACAAATACAGCTAAATGTATGTATCATACGTACATGACCCCGCAGAGAGTGGCTGGTTTCAGCAACAGAACATCTTCGAAGTGTCCCTGGTGCGGTATTGAGGATGCAGGTTTAATGCACATGTTTTGGACTTGCGCCAGAACGAGAAAACTCTGGTCTAAAGCACAACAGACCTGCACGGACGCTGGGATGTCCAGATATGAATGGAGCCCGAAAGAATGCTTGTTAGGTACATATCCCAGGATAAGCAAATACAAACACATAGCCAAGCTGATGGACATTGCCTGTATTTTAGCTAAAAGAACGATAGCAATGGCATGGAAGGTGCCAGGAGGACCCAGGCAAGAGCGCTGGATCAAGGAGTTGGAGAGATGGACAGAAGCGGAAACCAGAGCATGGCAGGACGGAACTAATGCAGAAGATGATGGCGAGAATGACACTCTTGAATCATGGAAGGCGCTCCTCCGAGACATAAACTTTGCCGCCGATCACAAGCCCCCCTAGGCAGACCGCCTATGCCAGCGAGAAAGACCAAAAGACCACCCTAACGTCATGGGTTCCTTGACTAAGTCTCCCCCGGCCTCCCGGAGCTCCAGCCCTTCAGATCCCCTGCCCAAAATGAACTTGAAAATTATATAGCAAAAAATCGAAGACTGTTTAGGTTATTCGTTTTATTTGTTCCCACGGTTTTGTTTTTCTTTTCCTTTGTTACCATTTGTATGTAATTGAATAAAAGTCAATAAAAATACGTTTAAAAAAATATATCGAGTCTGAGGCATTCTGCTTAACAAACGCTTAGCCAAATCTGTCTTAACATCATGAATTGCACATGCCATTTGAAACGCTTCAATCCATTGGAGGATATCAGAACCCTCCACATACACACCAACCAAATATTTCATAAACTTGGTGGCTGGGGACCTGACACACTGTTTTAGCTGAAGTCTCCACTCTAGCTTTCTCTAGCTGGATTCGTTGACCTTCAGTGTCTTTGTCTTTGAGTTCAAGATCCCTATTCTTGAGTTCCACTTGCTCTGCCAACTCCTCTTTCTTAAACTCAGCTTCTATCTCCAAATTGCGGTATTCAAAGGCCATCCTTAATAACTCAAGTTCCAAGGCATTCCCTGAAGAAACATTGCTGGCGGTCGGAACAGAGGAAGCAGGAATGGTGGCATTCCCAGAATCAGAGTCCTCATTGGTTGCACCCCACCCCCTGTCAAGAGCTTCACAATCAATCTGGTTGTCCACCAGGGCAGCTATCAGCTCAGCCCTAGACCTTATCCACAAAGTCTAACTCCCTGGCTTCACAAGCACTCTGGAGAGCCTCTTAGCTCATCCTAGTCATTTTACCATTCACAATAGATTACATTGCTTGTAATGCAGTTATCTAGCACACAACTAAACCTCGATTTAACAAAGTGCAGATATTTTGTAAGTGGCGAGGTTATACACTGATTCTTAAAACCATAAGCATCCCACCACTGCCAAAAGTGTAAAGACTGGAAGGGGGTGTCTGTACTTCTGCCCTCTATATGGTAGAGGAGAGGCACAGAGGACCCCAGCCAAGATTCTCTATTCGGTAGCTATGGTCGAGCAATCAAGGCCTAGCTTCTCAAGAGGTGAAGCGGGCTGGTTCTTAAGTACAGTGTAGTCCCCAAGCACCCACAAAGGAATGTCCCAACACTGTTTTAGTGAAAACACAGTCTTCATATAATTAAGATTCAAGGTTATATACACACACACACAATCACAATAACTCACTTTGTGCTCAGTTAATCTACAATGGCAAATATATACAGTTCTAGTCGTACCACACTTTATCAGATTTCATTAAAGTGCATCAACTGTACTCTGGTCAAATGTCACACAAATCAATTAATAAAAAGGTAACCAACAATAGACATAGGAGGAAAGCAGTTGGTTAGAACAATTGGCAGAATAATGGCCCTGTTACCTAGACACAGTTCTGTGTGGCGACCCCCCACCAGGGCAACCTGTAAAATAAAGATACACTACCAGCCCAGTTCATATATTGTTCAATGAGTCTTATTCCCTTCTAAAATGTTTCTATCACCCCAATGTACCTGGAATAGTAGAGTTCCTTGAGGATCCTTGGAGCGACTCCCTCAGGAGCCACGTATCGTCGATGGGCCACGAAGAAAGTGAACTCAGCATCGAGAATCCTTGATGGATGTTCGGTGGCGTCGAGGCAGCAGCTTCGGTCCTGGCGGTGCTTGTCGACGATATGTTGAAGACGTCCTGCAAAGATGAGGTGTGCGGGCGCCTTGATGTCGATAGTTCAGGACCACAAAGAGTTTGTGAAGAACTTTGGCCCAGCAAGGGCGTCGAGTAGTCCAGCGTCTCTACGGTCTTTGGGTGGCAGGAAACCCACCGGCGGATGTTCCTCTGCGCGTCGACGGCCTGGCTTTCTCCAGCCGGATAAGGCGGTCGGCGGTGCGGACGAGCGCATCCGGGAATCAAATGTCTTAATCAATGGAGCGTTGTGGCTCTGGTAGCCGATGGCAGGGCGGCAAGCGGTCCCCTCTTCTGGGCAACACTGCTTCGACGGGCCTCCAGCGGTTATAGCAAACCTGCGAACCCTGGTCGACGACAGTGGATGGGATGTCCGGTGCTTCTCTTCCTTCTCCTCGGCAGCCTGTCGAGGGTCTGACTTCCAGGGAGCTTCGGTGAATGTTAGCGGTGCACGTTCGTCCCTCGTAGCTCGGGAGGAGGGCGCCTAACCAGGTCCTCTCTTGGATCAGTCTCGACATCACAGCCTCTTCAGATTGTGGTGAAGGTAGCAGCAGTCAAGCTTCTTCTTCGGGCTCGGCTTCTATATCAAGCATCAGCTTAGACTTCAGCTTCTGAACGAATTCTAGCAGTGAGAGGCCCCCAGATATACTGTTGATCTCCCATTCATTCTGCTGGGTCACACTCAGGTAACCAATCACTCAGAAGGGCATTCCGCAGTCAGTTAGCCAATCAGGCATACAGTGCATTCAGGCCATTTTCCTCCCTCTCAGACACTCACAAGAAGGAATGTGTATTGGGACAAGTACCCAGCCATTCACCACTCCACACTGCATTCATACCAGTTTCGGGCAGGGCTGTCTCAGTCATTGTGTTTCATACTAGAAACCAGACATCCACGACAAGAGGTGGATATTGGTCACACACTTCATTCACCCAGGTCCCACCCACAAGGTGTACCCACAACATACAATCACTTGGAAGGCTCCAGCCAGTCTGGCCTGGACTTCACTACAAAACCATATATGGAACTTCAACCCAACAGCCAGTCAGGGGGAAGGGACAGAGTCAGGGCTTCCCAGGTATTTGGGAAAACAAGGTAACAGGCAATAGAAAGCAAGAGGCCACAGGGGCCATCTTGTTTCCTATCAGGAATCAACTGATTCCAATGGCAGGGCCTGGGTATCCCAAAATGGAGGGTACTCAGAGCCCCTGTCAAATTCAGCATGGAGCTGCCACCAGCCCATACCCTGCTCTCTGGGCCACACACAGGTGCTCAAAAACATACACTAGGGACACAGGGTTTTATCCCCACCAAAGGGTGCCATAAGGGTATCCCACGGGTCTGTACACCAAACCAAACACAGGAAGAGCTGCACTGCCAGGAGTCCCACATGGACTCCTGGCCAGAATAAAATACAGAACACAAATGAAAGACTACAGGACAAGGACAGGGAGGCCCTGTCCCTCCAATGCATTTCCAGCATCACACTGTGCAGTTACAATACAGGTGAACAGAGTTTCAAATAGAAAAGTCACGGAAAATGTACTCATGAAAGAGTTAACGCAACCGCAATCAGCAAACAGCCAAACAGCAGCGTCTCGCCCTTTTGCCCAGGGCTTCTGCCGCAAGGGCGTACTAGGTGTGCTTATAAGCACAGCTGACGCCGCGCTGAACTTCACAGTGGCTCTTCCCAGATTAAAGGAGCCACAGCATGTTACTTCTACATGCACAACGTGATAACACCAGCGACCAAAGTTAATACAGCTTTGTATGCAGAGTAGAATGGGGTACAGCGACCCAGTTGTTCGGCAAAATTCAAATTACAGAGCACATTAAGAGCAGCTTTCCACTTTTCCCATACAGCAGCATCTCGCCCTTTCGCCTCTGCCAAAATTACTTTGTGTGGCAGTAAATAGATGTATATGTATTAAGGGATAGGAGCATGGGGACGGTGGGAGGTAAGGGGATATGGAAAGACCCTCCCATTTTGGTGGTTGGGGGTAGAGAGATTTGGAAGACTGGGTGGAGAGAGTTGGCAGGCTAGGTAGGTGGGGCTAGAGAGAGTTGTGTTTTTAGAGAGAGTTGTGTAGGGTGGGTGGCGGTCAAGAGTGGGTGAGGGTAGAGAGTGTGAGTGTCAAGAGTGGGTGAGGGTAGAGAGTGCAGGGTAGAGTGGGCATAGGATGGATAAGCATAGAGAGCAGGTTGGGTGGAGGTAGAGAGAGTGGGGTTAAGGTATGGTGGGTTCAGAGAATGGGGCTAGGGTGGAAGTGGGGATGGAGGGGCTGAGTGGTGGTAGTTGGTTGAGGACAGGAAACATTAACAAAGCAGCCTTGGGAGGACTTGTCAAATGTATCCCAAAATAGCCCAAACATATGGGGTGGTTGGCAGTAGAGAGGGAGCCTTGGAAGTATTCTTTTTTAATGCAGCAAAAAGTAGTCAACTGTGCGCAAATTAGCCAGATAAGACAAATCACTACACAGCTGGGAAAGGGAAAGCCCTGCCGACTTGCTTCTTACAAAGCTGGTGGTTGGAGCAAATCTTGTTAGGAAGCTCCTCATTGGGTAGTTCAGTGGAGGAGTTAGGGAAAAGTAATTTAGTGAGTTGGCCAAGTCATGCTTTGGCATTGCTGGTTGCTAGGACAACCAGATATTCTCAGTGCAGATCCCCATTTCCCTCTCTCTTGTTTAACAAGGGTTTTGGCAAATTTGTGGCAATTTTCATAAAGTCATTTTCATCAAATACCACAAAGTCTTTTACTTTGGCCAAACGCAGAACCATACAAGAGATCCCAGAGTTACGGTCTGCACGAACAACCCTTCACACTCCAACAAGGAACTTAACAGCTGCGCCCGGTTACCTTTGGGTCTGGCGCGCATTACAAATAAATAAAACAAACAAACAACAGGGTCGCCCACTAGCTCCACTGCTTTGGCATTGGCCACAGAGTGCTTGATCCGTTTAGTACAAGAATCGCACACACATCGCGGGATCCAGTATTGTGGTAAAAAGACAATTATTTCACTGTATGCAGACAACATGTTCCTCCTTTATGTCGCACAACCAAGGGGTGACTTGTCCCCGATTATAGCTGACATTAATACATTTGGCAAGGTGCCAAGCCTATGAATTAACTGGATAAAATCCAACTGCTGCCCCGCTCTCCAACCACAGGGAAGGCCGGCAAATAAATGAGATTCATATGACAGTACACTAAAATTAGGTACTTGGGAATCAAGGTCTCCAATTACTTAAAAGTACTATTTGATGATATATAAAACTATTAAAAGCACTGGAGCGCAAAGTAGAAAGATGGCTACAAATGCCCAGATCTCTTATGGGTAGAGGTTCCCTAATTGAGCTGATTATCATGCCCAAACCATTATTAATATCTCTGGATATCCTACAAGAATCCAACTGTGCCTTACAAAAAAGGGGGGGGGGGGCGGTGAGACAGCAGTTCCGGATGTGGAACAATATTACTTGACAGCCCAAGCAATATTTACGGTGTGGTGGTTTGTTGATAACTGAGCTCCCACACCTGGACAGAAAAAAACTCATGTATTCCATCAACACTGGGTTCTCTGAATAGGAGCAAGCCCAAACCCCTAGTGCCACAAAGACAACCTTGGTGCATCAAGCACAGAACTCCCTGCTGGGTGGTTAAGGCGGTGGGGGTAATATACCCTACTCATCAATGCTCCTGTGGTTTTATACACCAAGTCTACCAATCACGTTTGATAAACAAGTACAATTACATTTTAGGAGACTGGGTATCACCACACTTGGAGACTTGGTTCCGGATGGGGTGTTCATCATAACCCTTGAACAACTTCTTGTTAAGGGGCCCGTTAACAGTTAAAAATGTTTGCATTATGGATTAAAATTGTCATTGAAAAACCATCTCAGGAACAACCCAATTGAACCAAAAATATCTTGTAATACACGCAGTAGTAACTAATGAGATTTTAATAAAACACTTAATCTCCAAAATATATAGCATGATACAGAAGTCGTAGGTTCAGAAAGCAAACCCTGCTAAGGCCCCATGGGATAAGGTGTTGGAAAACCCTTTAACTGAGATAGAATGGTTACAGGCATATAAGCAGACAAGTAAAATCTCACTTGATCAAGGCCGCAGGTTAATACACTACAAATTCCTACATCAGCTATATCATACACCATATATATTCCACTAGCTATTCCCAGCGTAACATACAGTGTCCTAGCATATATTAAAAGTCAATGATTAAATACGATTTCTGTTGCTGCTTCAGCAGAATCAACAATATAAAGTAGTCCATGCACTGCCTTATCTGCATCGTTTGGATACAGTGGCGAGACCAAATGATGAACGTGGCTGTGTAGTCGAAAACAGTATGGACCATTTGCAGGCAGTGATTTGATGTCGGCACCCATCAATGCAAACGCAACACTGTCTCTGCCGCTGGTCCTGGGCTCTGCGTTTACCAGTTAGTAAAGATGTGGCCGGTTAACTGAAGTGCACTCATCAGGTAGTGGTCTGGCTAGTCCTTCCAGTCTCCCCCCTCACAATGTGTTTGTGTGCTCCATTGGCGCAGATCGCCATAAAAGGTTCTTGCGTGCAGTGACGCAGGCATGGGTTCCCTTGGCTTGTGTGACGTTGTAGGGGGATGCCTTTTTTTGCGTTTGCCAGTGTGTGTAGAGCTTGGGCTCAGTTAACACGCAGCTTAGTCTGAGGCGAGATACCCAGGACCATATTTTTTTGCTTGAAACCCAAAACGTGTATGGAAACATACAAAACTTGTAGGGAAACGTAACTTGTACGGAAACATACCCAAGCATTTTCCATCGAGATGTAGAAGATATATGCCTCAATTGTGGTCAAGAACAAACTACTTTATACGGTATTACCCAAAATGATCGTTTACAATTGTTTGAATGAACAATTGACCGAATTTAAAGGGTCACAATTGACCGAATATATATATATATATAGGTTTTGGGGGGTTTGGCATTGGGTGGGGGGTTTCCCCCCACATATATGGTACAATTGACCTTCACAATTCGGTCAATTGTGAAAAGGTCAGTTGTCATTCGAGCAGTTGTAAAACGATCAATTCGTATACAACCCTTTATACACCGGTCTAGAAATTGCAGGCGTATTCAATCATTTATTTGCATTTGTAAAGCGCACAACTTGCCTCGGGCATCGTGGTGCTGTTAAGAAGGCTTACTTGGTTACATAAGTGCTAGCAGGACATAAAAATGTGCATTTCAGTCAGTACATACAAGATGCACAAACCCGTCTTGAAGGGTGGCAATGCATACAATGCAGAATATAAATAGGTAGTGTGGCACAGGACAGGTGCGTAACCCCATCTTGAAGGGTGGCAACACCTTACCATGCATACGTCAAAATAGGTGAGGTGGCAGGGAACAGGTGCGCACCCCATCTTAAAGGGTGGCAACACCGTTCCATGCATAAAGTCAAAGTTAGATAAGGTAGCATAGCCGTGACAATTACATAAGGTGCTACAAGTTGCAAAAAACAAAGGCGAATACATGGTGCTAGCCAGGGCTAGCAGGCTGCAGTTACACATTTGCAAGGTCAGTTAGGAGCATCTATAGATTAGAACATTCAGCAGAGCAGCAAGAGTGCTAACTATGGCAAGAGGTTAAGGAAAACATAACGGGATATACTCGGCCGAAGGACCCAAAATTGTGGATACTTGGCCTGTTTAAGGACAAATGTATTAAAGAGACAAGTCTTTTGAATATAACCATTGTATCTAGAAGATGTGTGCAATGATTTGGGGAGGAAAACGCGCTCTGAGATTAGAGCATTGGATCGTGGATATGGTCTTCTGTAAGGACAAAAACATAATGTGGCACAAATGCCATCTTCCAACAAACTGAAGGATATATGGGCCAAACGAAGGGAGCATCCCACCAACGAGACAGACTACAGACGATATTGGTCCCTCATGAGTGGGTTATTCTCAGTCAGTGTGTGCTAAACTTGAACTGTTGCCTGACTGAGCAGGGCTCTGGGGCTTCTGTCAGTTGGTGCAGCATGTCCAAATTATCCTCCTTGATTTCGAGGAGACCATTTCGAAAAGGTTATCTGGTGGAAAAACCTCAGGGCTTTGCGGGCCTCTTGGTTTCAGTTATTGCTACTTTGACACCTGACTCAGGCATAATAATAATAGATATAGCAGACTTCCATAATGAATAGGTCCTCACACCAACTCATGGCCATAGCTCCACTTATGCACATCACTACACCACAATGCTCATTAGTGAGTGAGCCCACCCTCACCGAGAAACCTTACAAGTATGGCCCAACCTGTTGCCATAGTTCCACCTATGCACTTCACGTCACTACACCCACAATGCACATTGGTGAGCCCACCCTCACTGAGAAGTCACAAGTACAACCCTTCAAGTATTGGCCTCATCCCCTCTTCTCTACTCCTATTTTCAACTGGTGTCTCCCTCACTCCACTGTACACAGCCATCTTTTGGTTTGATCATTTCTGACAGTTGGCTCGGCAGCCCCAGATTAATATCCAGGAGGGATGCCTAAAAACGTTAACTGGCAATCAAGCCCCCCCCCCCATCTTCAATGGATAGCCCAAGCACATGTATTTATTTGTCCATTTACAATGCGCCGGAGCCCACAGGTATCACAGCGCAGAAGTAGGAAGAAAGGAACAGAGAGAGAGCAAACAGGGAGACAGATTACTCAAAGACAACGGTTTTCACCCCTTTCCTGAACATCTCTGAGCCATGACACAATCAAGCCATTACTCGTTTTAATAGCAAATTACAGGTACTAGAAACTGCTTTCACTGGTAAATGCTTAGGACAATTGCTTCTATTTTCCCGATCAGAATTCCATCAGATCCATTAGCAATAACTAGACATGCCCCCCTAGTGCCACAATCACATTCCCTCAAACTAGCCCGGTGCAGTAAAAGCAATACAGCCGTGACGCCACAGTACAACTCTGACTTTGCATTCTGGAATTCATGGTTTTCCACCCAGGAAGATAAAGATTGCGTGGTTTGCTAGTTTATATAACAATGTAGTCGATTTGGTTTATACTGCTTTTACTTTTCGAGCCATATCTGGCAAGCACAGTATTAATTTAGGCTAGATCTCTAAATCCAACCAATAACACAAACGCGAAAACATTACTCATATGAATCGAGAGATTGTAGCCCCGTTTTGATTTATCTTTGTATTCTGGAACTTTGGTTCCTGGGTTCATAATGCAGGCATTGAACCCTCCCGCCCATAAATGAATTCGACGTGTTGACGTTTGAGTGCGAGTTCGCTCTCTGTACAGTCGCTCCGGATAGTCACTTCAGGCATACAGTGTCCAAGGGAAACTCCGTGTCGCCGGAAGCAGAAACAGCGCGTTTTCTTTGTTTTCTGGCACAACGTGGGATCCTACTCTCCAGATGGCGCGTGAGCTACATCAATAGCGTGGAACGTACCTGCAACTTCCGACGCACTCATTTCATCTAGGGGAGACGGGAGCTGCGCCGGTTTCACTGCCTTCAGAAGTGGAAAGAGGCGCCATGCAGTGTCCAAAATCGCCCGCCCGCAAAGTTTGCAGTCAGTGTGTACAGTGAAGTGATTACTGCAGCGGATTGGCTCAAGTGCCTGGGCGGGGCCGAAGGCGGTCAGCTGATTGGTACGAACAGTGTGTGTCAGGAAGCACGTCTAGTTCCCGCCGTCAATAGTTTGTGCTGACAAGGTAGGTTGCTTTGCAGCAAGCGCATGGGAAGGTCTCTTTTAAAAATAGTATGGAAGGATAGAGGCAGTCGGTTTCATTGTGAGGAATAAACAGTGGCGCAACATCATTGAGCAGATCGGGCTGACATTTTGGACTAAATCGACTCGTCCAAGGCTGACCTACAGAGTCGTGGCCAGAACACATTAAACGGTACCTGGGCTTCCCTGTTAACACAGGCCCTGCAATTACTATAAAAGCATTTCACTGTTAACATCTGCATTCAGATGCAAAACATTATAGGCAATTGAATGTTATGGTGTGAGTAAACCTCGCTCGCACTGTGACTCACGTAGATATGGCCCCTCCGGAATGGAAGGCCCAGGGGCATAAGCTGGGAGGTGGGGTTGTGGGTCTGGCCAGGGCAGCACCTTCCAGGTACTTGCCCCATTAGCATGCCAATGACAGGGCAGGCCTCCAAGCCCCAGCTACAATGGGGACCCAGACATCTGGGTGCCTGTGATGTCAGGGTGGTGACAAGGGCAGGTGACATATGTAGTCCCTTCCCTGACACTCCACATCAAAGGCCCCCCCCTCCCATCCGGACGGATGCAGAGACAAGGGGGCTACCTTGCCCTCAAGTAGGGTGACCAGATTTCCAAACCGAAAAACCGGGACGACCAACAACATAAAAGAGGGACTACCCATTGCAGCCCACCAATTACCGCTCCTCCCCCAAAACGCCTCCACAATCACTACCCAACCATATTTCCAGCCCTTCTCCTTTCTATAAACTGTATGTGATCTCATTTGCTCTAATTGATGTTACATAGCTTGCTGTACATCAATTCCCAAGCCAGTCTGTGTGGCACCGTATGTGTTGTGACTTGTACCTGAAAGGTTGGGGCTTAGAGCCAAACCTCCAACTTCAAAATTCTGAAAGTGTTGTGAAAAAAATTCTGATTTTAATTACCGTAGCCACCCAACCATGGAAATCCCGGACGGGGTTTCTAAAATGAAAAAACTCCCAGGACGAAGGGTGATTTCCCGGGAAAACCGGGACGTCTGGTCAACCTACCTCAGGTCATTTTGAGCCTGTAACTAATGCGGGCAAGGTAGCCCCCAGCCATCTGTGCCCCTGTCCTGGCAGCTACTGGAGCTGCAGGATAACGGTTTAAAAACCCTCCTCCCTCCCGCTAAATAGTGGCAACATAGAAGTATAATGAGGGATCAAATAGGACAGGCACTAATGGTTAAATAGTCAAACACTCTAGATAGATCATGTACCAAATTAAAAAACATAAGGTAACAGGAAAAAGCAGACTAAAGAAGTTATCATAGAAATCAATAAATCTAAATAAGTATCTAAATCACAAAGGGAGGTTTCCAAAACTTGGGGAATTCGGATGAATGCTGAAGCCTAGGAATGACCCACCAAAGAAGGAAAGGCATCAGATAACCTAAAATGCAAATGCCCCATAAAGCAAATCAAGTATCAAGTAAAAATAACCAAATAAACAAAGTACAGGCAGCCAAACTTGAAGTAAGTTGATGAAAAGCAGAGCCCAAGAATCCACCACTGAGGATAAGAACCAATAACGCCTCACATGGGGCCATATCCCAAGTGGATCGGAGAGCAAAAGGAATGCCTACATACAGTGAGAAAAGGCAAAATGCCTCCCACAAGGGGTGCAAGGAAAGGACAATCCCCAAAACGTAAAGCCTGTTGGAGGCAAGCCAAAGCTCCAGAACCCACCTGTGAGGATAAAAAATAAACAGCACCTCTTAAGGGGCCATATCACAAGTGGGTCAGAAGAGCTATTGGGAATGTATACATATGCCTCAAAATACCCCCAAAACGGAATGCCTGTTGGAGGCAAGCCAAAGCTCCAGAACCCACCTCTGAGGATAAAAAATCAATAGCTCCTCTCAAGGAGCCATATCACAAGTGGGTCATAAGAGCTAAAGGATTGCCGACATTTGCGTCAAAGCAAGGGAAAAGGACCACAACAGCGGGAAGGGCAAATGCCTCCCCGAAGGACATGGCAAGGGCAATGCCCAAAACCGGATGAGTTTGAACGCAAGTGGAAGCTCAAGAACCCACCTCTGAGGTTGTAAATGAATAGCGCCTCACTAGGGGCAACATTACAAGTGGGTCATAAGAGCGATAAGAAGGTCTACACATGCCTCAAAGCGTCAAAAGGCACACAACAGTGGATGAAAGGCATAGACCTCCCCAGTTTGCATGGAAAAAACAAAAACAGGATTATGTTGGATGCATATGGAAACTCAAGAACCCACCTCTGAGGATGAAAAGTAATGAGCCTCAGCAGGGGCCATATTACAAGTGGATCAGAGTGAGCTAAAAGGATGCCTAAACACAGTGGAATAGGCTCACACTGCACCACAAAGCGAACAAGGGAAGGACAATGCCCCAAAACTGTGGAAGGCAAGCCAATGCTCCAGAATCCACCTTTGAGGATAAAATATTACTAATGCCCCTCAGGGGGCTACATCACAAGTGGGTCACTAGAGCGATAAGAAGGTATGCACATGCCTCAAAGCGTGGAAAAGCGCACAACAGTTGATGAAAGGCATATACCTCTCCACCTTGCATGGAAAAGACAAAAAGAATGCAGAGGAAGGTCAACTGCAAAGTCAAAGAAGAGACACGAGACACAGCTCACACGCTGGGTCCACCAAATACACCAGACACAGCTCACACGCTGGGTCCTTCCAACGTCACAAGCGTTTTGTAAGCAGGGCGGCAGGGATCAGCCTCAAGTTGGACCTACGTGGGAGTAGGGTCCTCGCTCACTGGATCCCCAAAATATTTGTGTTTGCTTTCTTATGATGTTTTATGGTTGGTTTTCTTTTGCACCGTAGCTATTGTTACAATAAAGCTTGTGACCAAAGTTTTTCCACCTCACATCTTTTTTGGCCTCCTCCTTTTGCAACATTGTCATTACTGTCATCTCTGTCACTTGTGTCACCCTGCATTCCTCCCCCACACTAAAACACTTCCAGGCTTATAAATAACGAGCGGACACTGATCTCTTGCAGGCAAATCTATCTTTATTGAAACACGTACAACTCTGCCTTGATCCCGCCCCCTTCTCATAACTTCCCCTTATCTCGTAACCTCCGTTCTCCCATCCTCCCGCCTCTCCGTATCCATGGATACGTCAACATGACATCTCCACCCCCATTTTAAACAGTTACTAGACCTTCACAACAGGTGGACATCTAGAGTGCGTTGTTAGTCCATCTCTTCAATGAGGCGGCAAGGCTTGTTCCGAGCTCGCTGGGGACGTGAGCTGCTTGGTTCCAGAAAGCTGCCTCTAGCGCCACAGTCCACGTGTCCTTCTTGGTCAGAGTCCTCGTGATCTCCTTGATACATATCATCTGAGGTCACTTAATCGCCTTGACCCCACAGATGGAATTCCCTTGAAGTGGGATGAGTTTCGAGTGATGGAACCTTCTGTTCCATGCGCGGTGACCATAGATCCTTTCTTGCCAGTGACGAGCAAGGGTTCCTCATGAAAGATGGAGGTGTGCTTTTGAGTCTGTGGTTGCTTTACTGCTACAACATCACCCACCTCTACCTAGGGCAAACAAGCCCCTCTGTGCATATCCGTGTATGCCTTCATGTGTTCCTTGGCAGTGTCATCCCACTCCCTCACCTCTCGATCCAGGTCAGTTGTCTGTCCTCTTGGCTTGAGGAATTCTCGTTTGAATGTCCCACCCAAACATCACTTCAGCTGGGGTTCTTCCATTGGTGCTATGGGGTGAGCTCCTGTAATCCCTCATTAGTTGATGTAGAACCTGGTCAAATGAGTGCCCGGTGAGCTTGGCTATTTGTAGCGCTCTCTTTAGATTGGCCATGAAGCGCTCTATCGTGCCATTCGTTTGAGGCCATAAGGGAGTGACTTTCTGGTGATGAAACCCCATATAGT
Organism: Ambystoma mexicanum; assembly: GCF_040938575.1. Classification (NCBI taxonomy): domain Eukaryota; kingdom Metazoa; phylum Chordata; class Amphibia; order Caudata; family Ambystomatidae; genus Ambystoma; species Ambystoma mexicanum. The sequence continues at coordinate 1,087,866,388 of NC_090922.1, read as the reverse complement.
CCGCAAACTGTGCAAACTGATGTCCATTGAACGGGGGTCCATTGACCGTTTTGAGTACCTTTGGAATCCCATAGGCGGAGAAGATGCGATCCAGGACTGGTATTACATGTTGGGCCGCCGTTGATGATATTAGCTGGGCCTCCGGATATCTGGAGTATTCGTCCATTACCGCTAGTACATACTTCCCTCCTTCGATAGGCCCGAAGAAGTCGGCCGCCACTGCCTCCCAGATTCCTTCAGGGAGCTCAGACATGTTCAGGGGCTCCGAGTGCCTGTTAGGGGTGATGAGGCTACACGTGGGACATGATTTCAGTGCTTCCTCCACCATGGAGTCTATGAGGGTAAACCAGACTTTCTGGCGAAGCATGCACTTGGTAGACACAATTCCCCTGTGGTTTTCATGGGCTAGTTCAATGACTTTCTTCTGCAGGGATGATGGGATTACTAACTTGCAGTTCTTCAAAAGGAGATGATCGCCTGAGAGCGTCAGTTCTTCCTTCACCTGCAATAATCTTTCCTTTCTACTTCTGCGTGCACTGGGTCCCCAGGTGCTCGCCCTCTCTCTCTGGCCCTTCTCTTTATGCCAGAGTCGAGTCCTTCACAGATGAATTTGCAGGAAGTATAATTTTCCGTTTCACGAGCTACCCTTTCCGTGTCTATTCGCTCCGGGGTGGCTTGATGTATGAGATAACAGAGGTACCTGTCCGCTACGGATGGTTCTGGCGTGCGCCCACCCCTGGGCCTTCTGGAGAGAAAATCTGCTGGATTTTCTCCTTTTCCCAGCCGGTGAGTGATCTCGAAGGAGTAGTCCTGCAACCGTAGCCCCCATCGGGCTATGCGGGGGTGGCATCTTCGCTTGCGGGTTGCCATATAGAAATAGTGCTTGGTGATCGGTTATTACCCGAAATGGCTTGCCATATAGGAAGAGGTGGAAATGCTCACGCGCCCATACTACGGCTAGACCCTCTTTTTCCACCTGCGAGTATGTGTGCTCGGTGGTGGAGAGGCTCCGGCTGGCATACGCAACGATGTGGGTCTGAGTGGGATCTGCGTCCACCGTTAATTCAGTCTTGCGGCTGGGGTTATAATAGGACATGTTTTCCGCCTTGGCGACCCTCTCGCGGATGGTTTCGAAGACCTTTTGGCACTTGTCATTCCAGTGGAATGTGGCATCTTGTTGGTCAGTAGTCTTAGGGGCTCACACACGGTGGCAAAGTCCTTGATGTAGCGCGTGCAGTAGCTGGCTAGCCCCAGAAATGAGCGCAGCTCTGACACGTTGGCCGGGGGTGAGGTTTCATTCAGAGCAGCCATCTTTTCGGGATCTATTTGTCATGCCAGTCTCCGAGAAGATATGTCTGAAGAAACGTAGCGTTCTCTTTCAGAACTCGCACTTGTCGCAGTTTTGCGTGAGATTGGCTGCCTCTAATGCTTTGCAAACATTCATCAGCGCTTCATCATGTTTGTTGACATCCGTGCCAAAGACCAAGATATAGTCGCTATAATTGAGGCAGTTTGGTATGTGCTTGATAACATTGTGCACCTCGGCCTTAAATATTTCTGCTGCCTAGGACACACCGAAGCTCAGCCTCTTATAGCGAAAAAGCCCCAAGTGAGTGACAAAAGTGGTGATATTTCAGCTCTCGGGGCTCAGCACGAGCTGAAGGTATCCTTTTTGCAAGTCCAGTTTGGAGAACACCTTGCCTCCATTTAATAGATGGATCATGTCTGTTATGCGCGGAGCCAAGTGCCTCTCCCGCTGCATGGCTTGATTTGGTCGCCTCATGTCCACACATAGCCGAATCGCTGCCGATTCTTTCTTGGGGCACTATCAGAGACACCCAGGTGGTGAGGCCTGTGACAGGCTCAATTATGTCTTGTTCTAGTAATTTGTGCAACTCATCCTCCACCTTTTTCTGGATGTTGATGGGGATCCCTCTGTAGTGTTGCGCGATGGGGCATATGGATTCATCTATGTGGAGTTTTACCTGCCTATTTTTTAGTTTTCCGATGCCCTTCAAGATCCGGGGATAGAGGTTGTTAATCATCTCGACAGGGTCAATGTACTTGTGGGCATGAAGTTATACAAGATGTGGATAAGCCCCATGTCGGCAGCTGCCTTGAAGCTAAGGACACACCCACTGTCCGTTTCGGTCGCCAAGACGTGAATTGGTATTTTCTTCTCATTTTCTTTGTATCGGCGGAGGCCCTCAAACTGTCTTCGGCATTTGAGTGGTGCTTTGGCACCATAGGCGTATATGTCCACTTTTGCGGGGTTCAGTTTCGGCCTTTGTGGTAACTCCTTGATGATCTTTTAACTGACCACGTTCACTGTTGCCCCTGTATCAATGAGGAATTCCGTTGGCTGTTCATTCAGTTTGATGATCAGGGTGGGACTGTGCGCCGTGGCGGTGGGATTGCCCAGTGCATATACGTATGCTTTCTTCCTGTGGTCGCTTCCTGATGAATTGGGGTCTGAGTCAGATGGCGATTGTTCCACTAGGTAGCGCACGTGGCATCTTGATCTGCGCTCCGGCCTCGAGCGCATGACGTATCTCCTCCAATCTCTTCTCTCCCTTCTTTGTCTCTCCTCTCCTGAGTCTCTTTCCCTTTGTTCCGTTTGTGACTGACCCGGTGGCCTCTGGGAGGTGGTGCTGGGATGGGTTGCTGGCAGAGGGTTGGTTCTCATCTTGGGTCTCGGTGGCATCTCCCTGGTTCTGTCCCTTCCTTTCTCCCGGGCGAGCCTGCATACAGCTTTGAAATGACCTTCCTCTCTGCATGTGGCGCAGCAGTGTCCAATGGCTGGGCAGATGCCATTGTGGGGGTATTCAAATCTGCATTTGTAGCAGAATAGCTCCTCCGACCTCTTCTCTAGCTGTAGTCTATGTATGTTTTCGGCCGGCGTGGTGTTATTAAAACGCTACCTGATAGTCGATGGTTCTCTCAGCCATGGCCAGTGCTAGTATCTCATCTAGCGTGCGTGCTTTCTGTAGCAGTTTCCGCCTAAATGTTTGTGACTCACACCCAGTGATGATTTGCGATCGTAGTGCCTCTGTGTTGGAGTAATTGGCGAAGTCACAATGTTTCATTTTTGTGCGTAGTCGCATCACGTAGGCGTCCATTGTTTCACCCTTGGTCGGTTTGGTGCTGTGAAACAGGTGGCGCTCATAATCCACATTGGTGTGTGGGGTGAAGTTTGCTGCCAAAGCGTCTTTTAAATCCTGGATGGAGTCAATAGAATCCGGAGGCATCTCGTTGATGATGTCGCGTGTGGCAGAGCCCACTGCTAGTTTCAAAAGGCATATCTGTCATGCGTCCGCTATGGGCCCTGTGGCCCCCATGTATAGGTCAAAATCCCTTATCCATCTGGGCCCCATGTTGCTGGTGTCTGTGATGTCAAAGGCGCCAGGCATCTGGGCTGCCAGAGTGTCAGGCAGTCTGTACAGGGCCTGAAGATGGGCCTGCAGACCTTGTGTGGGCAGTCCTTGTCCTTGGATCTGTGCCCCTTGGTTATCTTACTGGCCAGACATTTTGTGTGCTTGATGATTGTATCCGCTGGGTGTCTACTCCACTGGCACCTTCCTTGTGGCCACAGTGAGGATACAGTATAACTCTTGAGCCTGCAAGCTGCTGGATTGCTAGGATGGCCGCCTTCCCCAGGCACAAGCACCATCCACTTATTCAGGGCGTATCTTAGCCTCGTCCGCTGTACACAGCGTTTGACCCGGCCCTCTGTAGCAGCTCGGGATCCAGACCGCTGTAATCAGTCATGCGACTGAATCTACTGTCCGGGGATGAGAGCGCTGCGGTTCCACAGCTTCCGTATCACTCACCGCCGTGGCCCGGGCTGCCTCTTTGCCTTCCTTGGGCATGCGAAGTAGCCCCTCCTGGTGCTTCAGCGCCCTGCTGCCTGCCCTTGCTGTGACGCACACTCGCGTGTGTATTACTGAGCGGTGCCTCCAGGCGACCACTCAAAGCGTCTCCGTTCTCTTGTACCGCGTCGACTGCAGTGCTGCCCACCTCCGTCGCCAGTGTTATGGTGTGGGTAAACCTCGCTCGCACTGTGAGGCCCATAAATGACGAGCGGACACGGAGCTCTTGCAGGCGCATCTATCTTTATTGAAACACGTACAACTCTGCCTTGATCCCGCCCCCTTCTTGTAACTTCCCCTTATCTTGTAACGTCTGTTCTCCCAGCCTCCCGCCTCCCCGTGTCCATGGGTACGTCAACATGACATTCAAATCGTTATTTTTCGGTCAGTACTTCATGCATGCCAACATTTTGCCACAGCTGTGAGGACATTTTGTAACAAATCTGGAGAAGCAAATTTTCCCATTGGATTGAATTGGGTTTAAAAATAATTAAGAATGGAGAAAGTAAAAAATAGCAAAGGTTTAGGTGTAAAAATCGGAAGTGTACTCCCCAAATCGGGAGGGTTGGCATGTATGGACTTGCATGCCAGGGTATTGATTGTAATGGGGGGCGCAGGAGACAGCTAATTCTCACAGCAGTTCTTAAGTGTGTGGTTTCAGACGTGAAGGATAGAGTTAACTGCTTGGAACATTGAAGCTGCACTAGAATAGTGTAATTTGAATGTTTAAAGATGTTGTGGCCATCACACACGTACATTTGCCCCTTCACACAGTCTCTGAAGTTAGCTCCTCTCCCAACATTTGAAGGGTTTGTCCACTTAGCCCCCCTGAAATTGTAGTCTAGATGTACTTGGGAACAACCTACAGTGGGCAGTTACTGGTGTAGTGACAAAAGTTCTTGATTATAATGTTTAGGATCTATTTTGTTTTCCTGGAGACCTCTTTTCCCGAAGTCTGAGTTCCCCTGCCTGGCTTTTTGTCAGGCTTTTTGTGTGACCGCTGCCCCCCTGCCAATATGGGGACACTACTGCAACCTCCGCCCTTTCCCATGCATTTCCCCCCATGTTCTGCAAGGAATAGCGGCCCCACCTCACCTGTCACTCCTCTTGCCCCACCCGCATCCTTAACCTTCACACCCCACCTTACCTGTGACCACGACCTGAGGCTACTCCCGCACCCTTTCTGTGAATGCGCTAATTCCTATCGGGCTGCCGCTTGGCAAAGAAATGTCAGAAAATATATTACGCTCAAATTGGGTGATTCCTAATGTTTAAAGTACACAAGGAAGTGTTGGAGAGCAGATCCCCCCCACCAACCCTCTTTTCCTGTCACTAGACCTCCTAGTCCTAGGTTGTAGCCAATGTCAAAAACTCTTTCTCCATGTAGGGAGAATGGGCATTGCCCAATATGAATGTATTTGAATTGATTTTGCCAGTTTATTAAATATTGTCATACATACAAAATACATTTCCAAGCATGAAGCGTCGGAAATGGCTGTGTGTAACTGTGTGTTACGAGATACGTGAGACAGTGTTTCAGCAGTGCGGCTTGACGCTCTGTGATTCTAGATCCTTTCCTCGAGGCTAAACGGAGCAACGAAACTCTGCCGGCTGGCTGGATACATTTTTGCTGGTTTTACTGTTACGCTGTCAGTGAGTGTGGAGGAACCCCGGGGACGTTGAACAGGAAGAGACGCGACAAGTAAGCTTGCGGTTCACGAGACCAAAATAATTAAGAAGGGAGAAAGTAAAAAATAGCAACGGTTTAGGTGTAAAAATCGGAAGTGTACTGCCCAAATCGGGAGGGTTGGCATGTATGGATTTGCATGGCAGGGGATTGATTGTAATCGGGGGCGCAGGAGACAGCTAATTCGCACAACAGTTCTTAAGTGTGTGGTTTCAGACGTGAAGGACCCCGTGGACGTTGAACAGGAAGATATGCAGGAATTAATACGGGAACTACAGGCAATACACCTAGGGAAGTCGTCAGCCAAGCCCAATATACAACAGAGAGAGTAATTAGAAGAAGTATATCAAGGGAAAGATAGAAGGGAAGCCCTGAAAGGAATCAAGAAAGTGAGGCTACTTTAACGGCATTGAATTATGTGTTGAGTTCGCTGGTCACTGTTTTTGAGCTGTTGAAGTCAGAGGTACAATCACAAGCAGGGATATTGTTAAAGCTGACTAAAGATAAACCAGGCTTTGAATCGGCTATTGTGGGAATTACCAATGCTGTAAACACAATCAGAACCCCAACATTAAATGACCTGAAAAATCGAAATGACAAAACAGGGCCTTGATATTTCGGCTATCCTTGATTGTTTGCAAACAAAAAAGAGTGAAGATGAAGATCTTCGATCAATGAGGCTGGAATTCCTGACGCAGCTGAAACCAGAAAAGATGGCATTGGATAAAGAAGTTGAAGGTATAAGTGAGGATTATACAAATATTCCTTTTGATGATACCCCCCTTTCAGAATCCACCCTAGAAGAAATTCATTAGACTGGCTCTGAAGGGGGAAATAGAGCCAACCACCTTTTCTGGCCAAACACTATAAGAACAGGATAAGCCGGACCCAAAGGAGAAGGAGGTAAAATGGACAGAAGCAGAAAGACAAAACCATCAAAGAAGAAAAAAATGAAGCAGAATGAAGCCAAGAAGAGGAACCAAAAGGCATCATCGATGGATAGGAGAGATAGAGAAAAGAAAACGAAAAATCAGAAGAAATTGAAAATTAAGAAATCAAAGGTAACTTCATTTTTGAAAGCGCTATCAACTCCAGAATTTGAAGTTCCACTGTTAGGTCAACAACATCTCCCTTCAGGACCAGACTATAGTGACAAAAACCTATAAGTGCCATCCCAGTTAAACAAAATAAGAATAATCTACAACAGCCTCGGCAGAATTTACCCCCAAAAAAAGGGTAGAAAATCAAACAAGCTTTAGTGTTGGTTTACAAACAGACGCAATCGAAAATATAACCTCTAAGACAGACACCATTCGAGGAGGTGAAGGGGTGGAGAATGCAAGAAGAATAGGTGAGTTGGAAAAAAATGCAACTTCAACACAAGCATCCTTATCAGTCAATATGGTGGGGGCATGGCCTGGGCGCATTGAGTGAGGAGGTCTAAAGACGGAGATCCCGTCTTGATCCTGAAACGATCCTGCATCTAAGCAGAGTGGCGGTGCCAGAAAGGTGATAAAAACAACCTGGAGGTGTGGGAAAGGATTCCCCACGCCCCTGCAAAAACTCAGGCTGAAACCGTTGCTTTTCCGAGGCTGGAGGGGCTGCAGAAGTTAAGGTCCCCCATGCGAACAAAAGATGCCGGCTGGCGCCGAGAGGTGAAGCGGGCCGAGGGGAGGAGCGAGGATTGGCAGCGCGGCCATCGGCGACTGGACCCTGGTAGACCCCAGTGGGGAGAGGACACAAGTGTGGAGCACACTGGTGGCTTGGCTGCCCAGGGTGGAAGATCTGCATCAGAGCTGGTATGAACTGCAGCCAAGTCGTGGAGAGCGACGAGGGGCTGCAGCCGTGGCCTGGGGCCCCATCGGTTCTGTGCCTGCTGCCTGCTGCGGTGCGCAGCGAAAAACACTGGAGGCCTGTGGAGCTCCAGGTCTACAGAAGGTCGGAGCAGCTGGCCCATGCCCATGCACAGAGAGAGGTACTGCTGGCTCATAGACACTGCAGCAGTGTGCCACCGTGGAAGTTAGCGCGTGAGACTGTGCAAGCCAGCCTGCTTAAGACTGTCGGAACCGATGTAGATGCTGGAGACTCACGGCCTGAGTAAGAGGGGCTACAATAAACCAAGAATGCGGAGCTCCGTTTGGAACTAAGGGACGCCCAAGACTGTGTTGAGGGGGATCAAAGGGAGCAGGGGAAAAGGAATAGGGCAGGAACTGGTGAACATACTGCGCAGCGTAGCCCTGTCGCGCCGCAAGCGCCGCTGGGCAGCGGACACAGGCCAAGGGCAACAGACCAACCGGACAGGTTGAATCGGTTTGCCTGGGACTGCACTGTTGCTCGGGTGAAGCACTACCACACGGGGCGCTCCTGAACAGGTGTTTCTGACAAGCTTGTGGCAATAGCTGAGGGTTTGGTCAGCGGACAGTGCGCTAGGGGCGACTCATTGCCCTGCCAGGGCCATAGCAGCGTATCACCAAACACCCACATCATCTGCTGGTACTGAAGGGAGAAGAGAGGTGCCAGCGGTCCCAGGAATGAAGGAGGGAGAATGCGGCCCAATGTGTGAGAGGCCAGATAACACAGGTTAAGCAAGAGAGCCTGAACCCCTATGCGCATTGCCCGCCCTGATATTCGTCAACTTGTAGCACCTTAACTCTGGGACCCCCGTTACTGGAGACACTGGGGGGACTAGCTGGAGGCTGGCGGCGGGGGCCACTAATTGTGGGGTGCAAGGAGGGTGGTGCGGACTGTTGTGGGCGCCCAGACCTGACAGATGAGCGCTGTACCAGACAGGGGTACTGCGGATCTAGGGGCAACAAGATGGCAGCGTTGAGTGACGTGCAAGAATACTACTAGTGCCATAGGTGGGCCAACTCATTGACACACGGCCGCTGGCACACCTGCACTGCAAACCAAGTAGCGCCTACCAACACTAAGCTCAACAGAGGGCGAGTAACTACCCAGCGGCACGCGGAACGACGAGTCATCGCCAGAGGCACGTCCATACTCAGCATAACTAATGAAGGTCAGAACAGGGGGGTACTGAAAGGCATACAGCCCCATTGCGCGACAGGCGACACCAGACGATGAGCGGACGCCGCCTGGTGGTGCAGCAGCAACCTTGCTCAAAACCCAGTAACTCAGCAAAAAGCGACAAAACTAAGACCGTCAACAGAGACTGTACTCTGTGAAATAAAAGTGGGCAATACTCATCACACTGCAAGTAGCCATAAGCGTTGCACGGACAGGCTGATAAGTGTACGGGTGAAACCGGGGGATGAGGTGGTGCGACAGTGAATACAGACGTATGCCCCTGTCAAAAGGGAAGAGAAAGGCTACAATCATGGACTCCTTTTAATAATGCAACCAGACCTCGTGAACCAACACAGGGCAATTCCGAGTCACAAAATGCAACGGGTGCACCAGATGCTGGCAATAAAGATGATCAAGTGTTGGCGGCAATTGCGGCACTGAGGTCATCTATTGAGACGAAAATTGAAGCGGTCAACGTTGATATGCAGCTGATGAGGCAAGACATACGCAACCTGGCGGAGAGAGTAACGATAGCAGAAACCGCCTAAAAGAAAACAGCGAGACCACAAAGGACCTAGAAGTGAGGCTGAAAGAGTTGTAGAGGAGAAACGAAGTGCTGGAATCGCGTTCGGAAGATGCAGAGGGGCGGGCCCCGCGAAACAATGTTAGACTACTCGGAATTCCGAGGCGCTGGAGGGTTCGAACTCCACAGGATTTGTGGAGACCTTGCTACTACAAGAGATCAGTGCTGGTAACCTCACACAGGGATTCGCATGGAGAGGGCCCATAGATCACTGCAGAAACAACCTCTGCCGGGGTCGCACCCTCATCCAATGATCGCAAAGATCCTCAACTTTCAGGACAAGGAAGTTACACTAAAATACTCACGGGAAGGAGGACAGATACGACGAGACAACTCTACAATAGCCATATATCCGTAACACAGGCCTGCAGTCCAAAGGGCCAGAAATTATTTTGTGCCGATTAAGGCCAGGCTCCGACAACCGAACATTAAATACATACTCATGTATCAGTCTAGGCTTAAGGTGATCTACAAAGGGCGTCCTATCTTTCTTGAAACTCTGGCGGCGGCTACTATGTGGCTGAACAGAACAACCTGGACAGAGGAGAAGAGACTGTCACTTGATAGGTAATCTGCCTTGAGGGGGTGGCGGAAGCGGGGGAATTATTTTGTTTACTGAACTGGTTAATATGATATGCTGAACTAGAACTGGCACCAAGAGAAACCGCGTTAATGAAACTCAGACGGGAGCGGCGTCTGACCGCTGACCTTGGGCTCATAGGTCTAACCCACGCAAGGTTGGAGTCGGCAGGTTGCCGACACAGTTCAACTCGCACACAAAGGCCTGAATGGGTCATGGCAGTGCAGAGGTTACAGTAGTGTCCCCATATTGGCAGGGGGGCAGCGGTCACACAAAAAGCCTGACAAAAAGCCAGGCAGGGGAACCCAGACTTTCGGAGGAGAGGTCTCCGGGAAAACAAAATAGATCCTAAACATTATAATCAAGCACTTTTGTCACTACACCAGTAACTGCCCACAGCTAACTGGCACTTAGAAATTGTTATTTGCTGTTTCACAGAATTGGTGTCAATCAACATGTAGGTTGTCCCCAAGTACACCTAGACTACAATTTCAGGGGGGCGAAGACGACAAACCCTTCAAATGGTGGGAGAGGAGCTAACTTCAGAGAATGTGGGGAGGGGCAAATGTACATGTGCGATGGCTACAATATCTTCACACATTCAAATGACACTATTCTAGTGCAGCTTCAATGTTCCAAGCAGTTAACTCTATCCTTCACGTCTGAAACCACACACGTAAGAAGCTGTCTCCTGGTCCCTCATTACAATCAATCCCCTGGCATGCAAGTCCATACATGCCAACCCTCTCGATTTGGGCAGTATGGGCAGTACACTTCCGATTTTTACACCTAAATCTTTGCTAATGGTCAGTTCTGTTTGTTGGATTGTTGTGTGTTCTTCACGTAGAAAGGTAAATGAATGAGAATGTTTGTTTGGGATGGCAGATGGATGGGGGATTTCGGGGTCATTAAAACAGGAAAAAGGGGCAGATGTAGGGGCGATGTCAGGTTGGGTGGAAGGTGTGGGGGAGCAACCGACAGCAGTCACACATGATCATGGCGGCTAACATCAAGGTATTAACATGGAATGTAAAAGAAGCAGAGCTAATTTTGAATAATAAAATGGGCATTCAGGCCTGCAAGATGTTATTACGAGCAACTGACCCAGCCCTTTGTGTCATAGTTATCAATATCTATTGGAACCCCGCTTGTGTCCAGCTCCATGTCTTTTTAATGACTGTCTTCTTTGTTGGAAAAAATTAAATTGGAATATGGAGAAGCTCATGTAATATTGGCAGGTGATTTAAACCCCTTTTGCATTGGGAATGTAATTAGGTAAGAAAGGAAGAAAGTGGAAAATGTCTCTTTTAGGGGACGTAGATGGCAGGAATTTTTGAAGGAATTGGGCCTTGAAATGACAAATGGGTCGGTAGTGGGTGACGTTCCGCCGGCAAGAACGTGGCAACGAGGTGGTTCGTCCTCCACGATTGACAACATTTTTCTTTCATCAGCCCTCTTCATGTGCTGCTCTTCGTTAAAGATCAAGCAAGGGGGAGCTAGTGACCATGCCTGATTGGAATTGGTCCTCAAGGATGTATTTTCCATATCTATGGATAGACAAAGGCAAGAACTGATACCCAGAAAAGGGAAAATTAGATTGATAAAATATGGAAAAGAAGGGCTCCATTTGAATGAAAATCTTTCCTCCATGTCCAGAATGGTACTTGAGGAAAATTGCCAACCGAGCAAATTCATAGAGTTTATGTGGTCTTTTAATTCACCAGGTTTCGTGAATACTGGGAAACCACCTCCTCATCGTCATGAATTTGACGAGGAAATGTGGGAGAAAAAGAGATCCTTAAGATGAGCACTCAGAAAGTTGGGGAAGACAGTAAGGAATAGAGAAACTTTGAAAACTATGAGGAAACCACTTAGAAATGAATTCAAGCACTAGTCGAAAGGGCGAAACTTACTGCGCCTTCAGAAAGATGGTGAATTGATGTTAAGCGCAGTCTGTAAGAAAAATCTGGGTAACTTCTGGGCTATTATTAATCAACTAGAGGTAAAGCATAGTAATATTCAGTGCAATCTAGTCATAGAATCCAGATGAATACCTGTCACAGCACTTTGAGAATCCCTTTAGCAAAACCATGAATAGTTTATATTGAGGGATTGTGGTCATTGATTTTTTATGAGAATGATATAGGAGAGCTTATCCATAAATCATCTTTATCTAAGGCAGCGAGTCAAATGGGCTGACCTATCGGGTCCTAAAAAATTATGTACAACTTTGGTCCAGACTACTGTTGGGGGAGAGGTGGTCTTTTCCGCCCCTCTCACCATTCCCGCATAGACAGGGTTTGCTTGTACGAAGGGGGTGACGTCCACCCCTCCCGCTCAAACGTAATCTGTATTAATCACCTTCTAATTACTAATAAGGAAGGCATATAACCAAGCCTTATTAAAACCCAAAGACTCCATTTTTTGTAACGCACCACATGCCATCTTTTACTAGGCTCGAAAATGTATCTCTAAAACCCTGTCTCTCCTTCTACCTTGCGCCTCACGCCGCCAGCCCCAGCCCCCACCCCACTGCCTCCTGCCAGCTCTGCACAAACTCTGTTCTCACGGAAGTTCAACCATTCATTGTTGCAACCTTTAGTGCCGTCCCAGAACAGATGAGCTCATTACGCCGTGTGAGACCAGAGCAGGCCCCCACCTGAGTGCCCATTCATCTCCACTAACCTGCCTGTGCCCCTGTAACCCCCACTCTGCCAAGCCACAGTCCACCGGGCCCATGCCCCTCTGTTCTTTCAATGCAGATACACATCTGATCCCTCAAAGTGACCAGATGAGGACACCCACCAGAGCCCTGACCCCAGACATCCATGTATTCTTCCTAAACCTAACACTTGTCTATTCGTATCATAAGGCATCAGGTGGATAAAAACTCCCAAGCTGGACACCTGGGTCGGGGACACAGGGTTTATGGGTACCCGGGGCAGAGGGTAGAATGCGTACCTATAACATCTTAGTGAACTCTGAGAAGCACCCTCATTCCTGCCAGACTTGTATGATCATCATTTGTCTCATGCTCTCAATCGTGTTATTGTAGATTAGCCAATCAGGGAGTGTATAATTTTACTAACACGACCTTCTCCCACGGAGATGAGCCCAGCTGACCCACGTGCTGTGGGAGTGACACCCAAGCAACAGCCAATCCAATGTGGTCATCGCCTAAACATCTATAATGTACTAATGAACTGAACCAATTGTATTGTAGAATTGTGTACTTCTAACGTGGCATCATCAGTGATGTTTTCTCACCTTATAATGTGCTTCCCTTGTAATGTTTGGCAGAACGCTCTCTGGGCAGCATAGTTCTCTGCATGCACAATTTATCTTATATAAACTTTGTTCATCTTGCAATCTATCTCCTGGTCTCATTCCCTAGTGTGGTGTATCCATTATTCTGAATTATTGATAATTATGTCAGGGAATGGGCGCCTTCACTACTTAATTGGCTCTGATATTCTAAAAAGAAGATCTTTCCCGTATCATGGAAAACAACTATAGTTATTCTTTTCTTCAAGGGGGGGGGGGGCGATCGGTTAAATCTGGCGAGTTACCGCCCCATCGCCCTCCTCGATGTGGAGAGTAAACTATTTATGAAGCTGTTACTAAAAGAGCTGGAAACATGGGTGGAAGAGGAACATATTCTATCTAAAATGCAAACAGGCTTTAGGAAGGGTCTCTCTACCGCATTAAATGGGCTAGCCCTCAATATTATCAGTGAACAAACTAGAGGCAAGGATGACTCACCACTATATGGGGCATTGATCGATCTTTCAAAGGCATTTGAACAGGTTAATAGAAATTGTCTATGGAGTAAGCTCAGAAGTTGGGGTATTCCAGAACATCTCCTGTCAATGCTGATAGAACTACATAAAGACACTCTAATGAGAATAAGGCTTGACGATCAAGGTCACTTATCGGAACCCATTAAAGTAGAAAGAGGTGTTAGACAGGGATGTATGGGGGCCCCTTTATTCTTCAACCTCTACTTATCAGACATGGGTAGAGCACTAGAAACATCAGCATTGGCCAGCCCTAAAATGAATGACAGCAACATTTGTTGGCTGGCCTATGCCCACGATATTGTCCTACTGGACAAGACAGCAGTGGGACTGCAACGCCTGTTAGATAAAATGGGGGAATATGCAAAACTTAATGGACTTCCTGTTAATGCAGAGAAATCAAAAATACTGGTTTTTAGACTGGCAAGGAAAAAAGTACATAGCTTGAAATGGTCCTTAGACAAACATATAATTCCAAGGGTGGAGGAGGTATGTTTTGTATGCTGCACCAGTGTTAGATAGGGACAACTTAGAAGTGGAGGACAAGATTATGCAGTTGATACCCCAAATTTAAAAAGTCTATGCAAAATATTGCGAATTCTCAATAACTCCTCTAATTAAATTCTATATAGCTGAGGTCTTTCCCTTAGTCTTGTACGGCCTAGAGGCAAAGCCCTTTCTGTGGAAAACAAACTGGCATAAATGGGAGGGTATAATATGAAAAAGGGCACTAGGCCTTCCGAATACGGTTTCAACTACATGTCCAAGATTAGAACTAGGGCTTAAATCATTGGGTTCGTTAGCAGGTTGGAAGTTGATCTCCCTGCTTCGTTCAATCAAAACAGCTAAACCCCAGACTCTATATGCGGACATTAAAGAACATCTTGTGCACCACAGGTCAACTATGTTATCGAATTTGAACTTGAGAGTTAACGAAGTGCTAATGAGATCTGACACAGACTTTGAAACTCTGGTTACAAATCCACTGAATTCAAAGAAAGTGATAGAGTGAATGGATTGGATCAATACAATTGAAGCTATGCAGGATACTGCTCGATTCAATTAATTTGCATTGAGAGAAAAGAAACTGGGCTGTGTTCCAGGATATCTCGAGAAGTTCCCTGACGGAAAAACCAGACAAAACTTTCTAAGATTGCGACTAAATCTGGCACATACAGGCGAAGTCCTCTCCAAATGGGGCAAGGGGGATGCTGCCCAAAAACTGTGCACAGTATGTATCAATCCGGTGAAGCAAAATGTAAAACATCTTTCAATGGAATGTGAGGGCAACTGGTTTATAAGAGCAGCCCTTTTTCAAAAATATGTGGACAAACCAGAGGGCATCCTGATAGATATTGTCGGGGATGTGATGGATATCAGGACAAGAAACAAGTTTGACGATAAAAATAATAGAGGTGCTAGAAAGGGTCAATATCTCTGTTTAAGAGCTTATACTAGGTTACATTGCATCAGCCTGTGAAGTTTTGGTCCTTAATGTAATTGGTGCTTGATCTATGTTATTGGTGAGTTAACTGAAATGGCTTTCAACCTAATTGTAGAATATGTTTTTTTGGCAGTTGATTATTTTTTACTCTCCTATCTTCTTTTCTTTCTTCTTTTTTTTTCTACTCTCTCTCTCTCTCTCTCTTTCTCTCTCTTTCTCATAGTTGTATGATGATTATGTTATATCTTTCTAATGACAGGGTGAAATTCTGGCTTGAGAATTTTAAAAGTAAGGAATTAAATGTGTTGTGAATAATTTGATGTGTTTATTTTAAGACTGTTGTTTTATACTTCTTTTGTAAAGGTTCATTGTAACAATATACAAATTAAAAAAAATAATCTGAGCAGCTTGGGTACCGATCTCCCTATTCTAGGATATCTGGTAGGTGCTAAAGTAACTACGGGTTCACAAGTTAGCGCCTCCTGTGTCAGAAGCATCATATCAATCATGCATTAGTGTTCCCAGAGCCTCTTTCGCTTGTCTGCTCGAGTTTAATTAGAGAATAGCGATCATCCTTTTAATAAAGACAACAGAGGTGTAGATTTTCCCACTCATTACCCTCCCTGTTCAACCTGTTTTCATTATTTCTAGGCAACAATTTTTGAGACCAGATGTATGTGGCTTGGCGTTTCTATCATTATGATAGCAGCAATTTGACGTCTCGCGATTAAAGTTTACAGCAATCACAAAGAAGAGGAAGAGTTGTGGCAGCACAATCTATTTATACACTGCTAATCATTTTATGATGCACCAGAGCAGGGCTGCCCTTAGGCCAGGGGCGACCAGAGCAACCACCCGGGGCGCCATTAGCCCCCCACGACGGTAGCTTGGGGGAGACTTTCACAGTCTCCCACAAGCTGGCATGGTGGGAGAAGGCGCAGCAGGCACCCTATTCAAATTAAATGGGCACCACATTCGGGAGTGGAGCACATTTAATAACAATAGGGCGCTGCCGCACCTATTGAAAAGTTTGGCACCCTCATGATCAGAGGCGCGGGGGAGTGGGAGAGAGCCACATTTTTGTTTTCCTGGGTGGGGCGCTGCAACCTCTAAGGCCGACCCTGCACCTGAGACCATGTTGGTCACTTGGCAGTGCTTTGCTTTTTTTTCATCCAAAGTTGATCTGTCAATTCTTTGCTACTGGCAGGCCAGTAAAGGAGCTTAGTGCAAAATCTACACCGCTTGACTTTAAATTCTTGCTCTGAACTGTCTTCTTCTCTTTCACGCTAAGCATTGGTCTCTTCCTGCTGACTAGCCGAGTCCTCCAGCTATGCATCTCTGCTGGTTAGAGGTTGAAAGATACTTGAACTTCAGGTGACAATTTGAGAACCTTTTTGGACCATTAACATAAATTCCTTTACCTAAGTAAACTTGCCATAGTTGAGGTGCAAAAGGTAAACTCAGCATGTTAGACTGGCTCTGATTCTTGACTAGCAGGCTAGCCCCTCATTTGGAGTCATTTGCGACCATGTGTTGGTGTAGACGTTCCTTTGTGTTGTGAGACATTAGTCTCTCCCTGTCCATATCCCTCTCAATGTTTTTGACATTCTTGTGGGATGATCCGGGATGTTGCTTCACAGACATCTCCATACGTGTCTCAACTGGGGATACTTCAGTAGAAGTGTTGGGAGTCTTGTGGTATTCCCAGAGAAATTGATATAGAGATCTGCCGGAGCAGCAACCTTGTCTCTTGGGGATTCTGAACACCTTATTGAGGGTGTGCATGAAGCGTTCCATTTCCTCATTGGCCCTCGGCCACGCTGGTGTTATGTGCCTATGTTTTATGTTCAGTTATGACAAACATTTTTGGAACTTTCTACCCTGTAAGGGGGTGGGGGCGCATTGTCAGTTTTCATCTTTTACAGTAAACCTTGTGTAACAAACACCTTCTCTAGAACAGAGCGGACCTTGTGAAGGGTCAGAAATGAGAGGCCGACTCAAAGTTGTAGTATATTTTATTTAAAAGAAATGGTTTGGAAAACCACCTTCCTAGCCATATCCTAAAGAAGGAGGTTCCCCACCTAAGAAACTAACACTGAGAATCAGTCTGTGTCAAGTAGTTAGTAACTTAGAAACCATCCTTGTGTCCAAAACCTTCTAAACTGACCCTCATACTAGAAACAAACAACTAAGGGTGCCAGGAAATGTCTCTGACATATGTTTAATGTAAAGTGTTCATAATCAAAACATAAAAATAAATCCAAAAGTATTTTCCAAGGAGAAATCCTTGAAAACAGAGGATAGTTGCCTTCCTCTTGATTTTTTGGCAGGTTGGCGAAAGTGTCTCTTTCAAACAACAGTTCCTTTGTATCACAACAGTGTCTCTTTATTCAACAATTCCTTGAGGGTTTTACACTGGATTCAGAAAGTTCTTGTTTGTACAATAATTTCTAAAACACCCATCAATGCCTTTATAGCAAAAGTGTTTCTCATGAACAGTAATGTCTTTATATTGGATTCACAAAGTTCTCGTTCTGTAAGCTTAAAGATTTGGATGGTGTTCTTTCCAGATTCCCTGCTAAACTTTGTTGGGGCAGACCTCCAATCACCTTAACCCAGAGTAGGCCCACCTCTTAAGAAGTGAGTGCATGTTTGTCCGTAAAGCAAGCATATTATACAAACGGCCAGGAGGGGCTATATGACCCTGTAGAGTCAAACTAACCTGAGTCTCCCTGAACCACACAAGTTGCCACATTATATACATTTTTGCAACAGTTAAAACACTCCCATCTATTTTATTACAAACCACCCCCCACACGTGATTGGTTAAAACCTATACAAAGAAATCAACCTTTCTCCAGTTCCTCCATTCTCATTGGTTAGTTATATTAAATCCCATCTTCAGCTCATGTGTAGAACACACCTCATTTTAGGATGTGTCCGTGGCAAGTCATGGCATCATCATACAGTTACACATTCAAATTCAAACATAATTCATTACAAGTCCCTGCTGGGCTGAGACCTCCTAACCCTTAAATGTAATTGCACATGATGTGCATGAATACTTTAAACATGAGGAGTGGCCAGAATAAACAGGTTCCCTTTGAACTATCGATAACCTTTAACATGAGGAGAGGGCAGAATAAACAGGTTCCCTTTGAACTGTCGATAACCATCTCACTCACCCCAACTTACTGGCGTCATTGGAACATTCTAATCTAAAATGACTACCAATTCATTCAGCATGCTTGGCACATCCTGAAAACAACCGAAACACAGGAAGTATCAGTCTCTCTGGCCTCAGGCGTCCTTCACTCCACATTTATTGTTTGTCAAAAACAAATGGCCGGATCCATCTGCAAGCTCCTGTGCACTTAAAAAAGATGACATCTTCCTTTGTGATACTGCTAAGCCATAGAAACCAGTAGGCTGGCCTGTTGGATTTCCATCTGCAAAGGTCGCAGTTACTCATTGCTTGGCTCTGAACCCTGCAAATTCTGTTTTCCAGTCACTCAGAATTCACCTCACAAACTCCTACCTGCAGAGTTTTAATCGATTTATAAAAAAAGCCCAATATATGTAGATTTGTAAATTCTCTCTGTATGTATATCAGTGTGCATGTATGTTTAATAGCTACCGTCTCTTCTTTACAGTGGGTTCTTCTTGACAAGTCCCCTTCCTTACATGCTCATTGTGAAACTCCTTGTTATATTTCTTTTGGCGATTTTGATGTTTATCTTGCTGTGCACCTTGTGAGAAACCAGAGGGTGTGTCACCCGCTAGTCCCCAGGGTTCTCTCTCTCTCAGGTGGCCAGGGCACGGCCATCACCTTTGGATCCAGAACCTGGGGTCGACCAGTGCGGGAGGATCACCTGGGTGAGGGGGCTTTCGGGGAGTGGGTGTGAGGCAGCCGATGGTGAGATGCGCTATTCCCCCCTTTTCTGTTCATCTACCCCTTCCTATTCAGTAGGATTTTCCAAAGTCCCAACAATCCCCCCTTTTTTACACAAACACTGGGCCGATGAAGAGGGTGACTGAGAGTAACCAGACTAACTCTCACATTGTACTGGACATGTCCTGTTAATTGGGTCAGGCAAAGTCAGGCACTTTACACTAAGTGCATACACCCGATACCAGTGAGCTCTCGTCACACGAATAAAAGGCAACACCTAAAGACACACTCTGAGCAAGGCAGAATACGAGTATGAACAGAACTTCCGGGATGATGGCATACCTACTGGAGCAGAGCAACGGACCAAAGGACGAGAGCAGCGAGCCGTAAACCCAAAGGCTCCCTACTGGAGGTTGTTGCCTTCGACAGACCGCGAAAAACACACGGAAATGGCCAGATCTCACAAGTGAAGATTGTATTGTGTATCAAGGATGTCAGCAAGCCTTCTGGGTTAACGGCAGAGTTGGGGAGGTGAGGCCAAGCCTGTGGTCCTAACATTGACTCGTGAATTGGAAATAGCAAAACAAGAAAGAAGCACACACAGCGGGTAAGTTGGCAAGCAACCTGAGAGACTGGTGTGTGTTAAAGCGAATGAAGTAAAAACATTGTATCAGAAGTGAAGGCTGCACGTGTGTGGATGAGACGCAAAGAAAGGCAGACCTGTGAATGAACTTTGAAGCAAAAGGCAGAAGTGAGATCATCAGTACTAAGTAACGCAGTGGTCCTTGAAAGGAAGTACCCTATTTGAAAGCCTCTGTGAAAGGTACATTGGTGAAGCTATAAAGTGAACAAACAGTGGAAGTGAATTAAGCGAGAGTAAACATGAACTTTGAGGCGAAGTGGTCCTGCGGTGGTCTGTAAAGAGAGCCACACATATTCAGAAGTCTTTGACATCCGAAAGCGGTCCGAGCCCGATTGAGGGAGACCCAAAGTGCAATAAACCTGGGAAAGATACACCCAGGAAGTTTGTGTTGAAATGTGACGTGAGAGGTCTGAGCCCGGCAGAAGGGGACCTACGTGAACTGTGTGCTATAAGGTCTGAGCCCGGTAGAGGGGGACATACGTGAACTGTGTGCTGTAAGGTCTGAGCCCGTCAAAGTGGGACATTTGAAAACTTTACATTGGAATACAATTTTGAAAGGCAAGAAAGAGACTTTAACGTGGAATGCCAGGCGGGCCATAATCCACGGTTCTGAACTGCTTAGAGTGTTAGAAACCGAGCCACACTGTGCCATCCTGCCTTCAAGGGCAGCCTTACTCCACAAGGTTTAATGTGAGGAGGAGAGCTGGTTCAACTACTTTTATTCCTTTTGAAGACTGATTCATCCTTTGCATAGATTTCTCCTTTTTACACTTTTTGTACAAGAGATAGTGCAGGCATTAGGTTTTTCTTAGCATAGGCCATTTCAATTTGACGGACTCCATTAGGACTGTTTGTTTATCGTTTGATGGTTGAGAAAACTCCCATCTTAGTTATAGGGCAAAATAAGAGTTTCTCCAACCCCAACATTTTCAATAAAGGTTTTACAAATTGTATCTATTGTGTCAGTGTCATACTTGTGCCCTCCCAACAATGTACATATCTAATATGTGTCAACTCAACACAAAATAACACTTGAAGTAACACATTCCATTCACATTTAACTACGCTAGATACTTATATAAAATTGCAACCTCGTGCTAACTTTGCCACACCCCCAGACACAAATATGGCATGCGCAACGTGAATCGCTCTATCTCGTTAGGAGCTTTCCGGACCACCCCAACATTCCCCTCTTTAGTTAATACTTTAACTAATAAATCATATTCCTGTTCTTTAAAACCATAGAAAACCAACTTGTCCCCCACTATTTCCGCAATCTACCCTCTGCTCCACACAATCATCCCAACATGGTGGAGGACACAAGACAGCTTCATTCTGAGTACCCATGTCATATGAAATGGTAGTGATTCTAGCTTTGTACAGGGTCACAGTCATCATGGCAGCCGCTTTCGGTGCCTGGACAGAACAACATCGTAAGAGCATTTGACAGGAGCAAAAGATAATAAGTAAAAAGACAAAAATAGGTACTAGAATTCTCACAGCTAGACTCATCCAAGATGACACTCAAGAAAAAGGAGAGTCCAACCAAGAGTCATTTATGAATCCTGACTCGTTCTCCATAATCACTCTGAGCTTGCGCAAGGCGGTAACAGTCTTAGTCAGGGACCCATTACCCGAATCATTTGGAGGCACAAACGTGTAGCACATGCTGCCTATCTTCTGGCAGACCCCTCCCCCGTAGCTGTTAGGAGGTCGAGGATATACCTTTTTTGTAAGGTTATAAGCCTCTTGACTCGCAGCTCCTCCTTGATGGCAATGAAAGCTGATTTGGAAGAATTGACAAATAGTGAAAGTTTGTTCCAGCCATTTGCCGTGGCTTAGACGATATTGTTCAGGGATGTCCATTAAAGCTTTTGAAGATGCCTCTGAAAGGTAGTTGGTAGCTTGGTCTGTCGCAATGGTCCCTCCTTTCCATGATCAGACATCTTCATTGATATGTCCATGTGTGATAATTGTTAGGGAGAATTCTCATTCTATCGCTAATTTCCCTTACCTATAGAGTCCCCCAGCAGCTTTGCTGGATTTGAAGGGTTTGTTTCTTTTTAACCTGCTAAGAGTGAGACTCTTTTTCCCACTCTTAGGCATTTTTGCTATGTGTGTTCTAGGCTATTTTTGTGTTTAATGCCTATGGGATCTTTCTCAACCCCATAGGAACCATCTTTATTCACATGTGCTACACAGCACACTCAGTGCAGTGACACAGGGGTGTCGTAGCGGCCCCAAACATAGACTCCATACCCTGGGACTGACTACTGTCTCCCAGGGCATGTAAAGTCCCCATTGACTTTACTAGTCAAATCCTATGAATTAAACCAGTACAACCCATCTTACTATGGAGGTACTGGAAGGAGTTAATAGTTTTTCCCCTATGTTCATTTTCGAGAGGGTACCTTACAGTCCCACTCTCAAAAGTTTCTGGCTGGTGGCAGTGGTTACTACCATAAATATTTGACCGCAAATATTTCCCTATGGGATTTTCCCATTGTTAGAGGCTACCACATTTTCTGACAGCCTCTAACATACCGCCGGTGGATTTTAATATTAACTTTGCTCCGGTAGGTTTTATTTCCCAGGACTTTAATATAACTTCTTTCTCGTGTCTTTCTCTGAACTCCTAACCCAGGTCGGGGATCCTTTGTTCGTTCATTTGGCCGGCTTCCACCAAGAAGCCCTCCTTTCGGCGCCACTGAGTCTGGGGTGGGTCCATTGTGTGGGAGGGGGAGCAGGACCCCTGGACAGGGTTGCCTCAGCAACCCATGTCGCACTCTATCTTGATAAGCTGGAGGGTCTCCCGCCAAGATGACCACTCCACTGTGTGAGTGACAGCTAGGCTGTATGAATGGGGATCTTTTTGCATAAAAGCAGGGTCCTGAGGATTGGAAAAGCAAGACGTCGCCACTGGAACTAAGAAGCCAAAGACATCTGCAACGACTGAACCACCAGTGAAGCCCTGCTGCAGCGTCTCACCACTTTTCTCCACACGACGAGAGAAGATCTTCATCTGAAAGAGCCTTCTTCCCTTGAGCTGGTGGAGCCAACCAGTTTGCCAATCGCCTTCCCGGACCTGCCTTGGCCGAATCACCAGTACCCTGTACTCGGAGGCCGGATAGCCAGGCACCAGTCCACCCGGATCGCGATTTAAAGGAGCGTACCTTTTATTCGTCGGGCAGCACCGCGGCTGGTTTCATCCCTGGGTAGTGCAGTAACTCGAACATTCCTCTACGACGAGAGTCTCTCTTCCTCTGCTGGATCACCCGAACTGCAGGAACTACCAGGAACAACCGCCACCACAGGAGTCACTTCTTCATTTTAAGGTACATTGTTCTGTCAGGCCGCCCTTTCTTTACAGTAGCACTAAAGGTGTTTAAATCCTTTACCTACCTGTTGGGTTGGCCGCCCCTCTCTCTTAACATTGTCTTTCGCCCTCTGCATCCACCTTTTCAAAATCGTTAACCAAAGACTTGACTGCAGCTACAAGAACATTTTGCTCCTGGGCCCTTGCCCTGTACCACTGACTCTGGCACAGGCCTACTGACTCTGGCTACATTTGTTAGATCTGCCTTCTCGAGATTGATTCTCCATTCGAACTGTGTGGTGCAATCCTTTCTTATAACTACTCTTTTCTTCCCATTGCTAAAACTTGTGAAATGCCATTTTGCTCAGTTTTCATTTAAGTATATGCTATACTAATGCACTGTCTGATTTAATCTGGTTCACACACTTATGGGAAGTGTTACTAGGGTGTGTAAGAAGCTATTTCTATATAACTTGTGCTTTCCCTCCCTTGTGAGAAATTGGTAGAGTATCCCTTGTGTGTAGTTTACACTGTGCCGTTTTGCTCAGTTTTCACTCTGGTTCACTTGGTCTACAATTTAACTTGGGAGTGTGTATATTTTTCCTTAACTTAATTTAACTTGCTTGATGACTGTGATAAATGTGTTTTCTTAGAAGTGTGTAATACAAAGCTTTGGTCAGTGTTTCCTTGTACCATAGTACAGTAGACCTATTGTGTAAACCCTGAATACTGCTCATCTCCCTTTTGAGATAAGTCTGACTACTCAGCCACAGCTACCAACTAAATCTTTGTGGTACAGACTGATACCAAAGGGGATTTACTGCTCTCACCTGTACTCCTAATCTTGTGTAGTGCTCCCTAAGGGAACTGCACAGGATTCTGCCTAACAATAATAAAGGGGACGCAAGCCACAGGGGACAAAGCGGGTGCAGATGTGACTTTTAGCATTGGACGATCAAATGGTCCTCAGGAATGACAGGCACATGTAACATGGTGCAACTGCACATACCTCGCCACGCTGGAGGCAGCTGCCTGTAGGCAAATGGTCCGCAAGTCCAAAACATGTTAAGAAGTGCAGCTGTACCTCCTGGAAGGTCGGAAAAATGCAAAGCGTGCAGCTTCAGTTCCCATTTGTGCCAATGTGCACTGTGCCATCGCCCTTAAAACTCATAGAAAAATTGGTAATTTTATGTATCTTAACAGGTTTTTCTGGCTCCTTGAGCCATGTCAGATGCTGTAAATAGTTCTGCCACACATTTCCACGTTCTTGGTTTACACGTACCACCCCTTCTTCTGAGAATCCCTTCAGCTCTGCAGTTCTTCACTCCTTGATCCCCTTGGTTATTAATGATAGTAGCCACTTTTCAACTCAATTGGACTCTTTGCATACACCAAACATTCTTCTGCTGTTTACGATTCATAGCTGAACATTGGTTCTCAACAGGTAAAATGGATGCCATGATTCATTGTCCTTGGAACTGCCCTCGGACACTGCAAAAGCTTGATGCACTAGACAAAATGTGTCTGCTAACTCGGCTACAGCCGGTATAAACACCCTAAGGGGATGAGAGAGCAGATGTAGCAAAATCATACAGATCTCGCTCTCCCAACTCTCCTCATGTGGCTATACCGTACATTAACTGCTGCAAAACCATGTGCATCTGCTATAGGGTCTACATTTTCATCGCCCTCTTTGTTCAGGAAATCAGCATCAACATTTCTATGTTAATTCAATAATATGTAATCCAAATTGTATGATTCTAGATACATTTAAACCATTTACATCCATACTGTTTGCCATATTTGAACATGATGAAAAAGAAACAAAAAGACATATGAATAATCATCCTTATATACATTATAAATCCAAAACTTTCTCCATCTTCTTCAATTCCTGGTTTTTATCTGCACCCCCCTTTTCCAATGGAAAGAACTGTGAATCCTTAGGGCATACTTAACTTTGAATCCAAAGAATATTAGTGCACACACATCTCGAAAATATTTAGTATTACAATTTCAGAGAGAAAAAAGCTTCAAAAAGATTAAAGGTGCGGGGGAGGAACTACGACCCTGGCACAAAGTCACAACACACTATAGCAAAAAGAAGAAGATCCAAAAGTAGAATCCTTCCATCCCATGCACACTCTCATAAGCTGTACATGCAGTCAAAATTCAAAAGTAAAGACTTCTGGGTCAATATGTATATGGTAAAAAAAGACAAGACAATAAGTAAATAGGGATTATACAAAAACAAAGATTCAATATCATAAACAATTTTTTGTAGCAAATACAAAGTCCGTAAATAGCTGACGCGTTTTGAAATAATTTCAACAATTCCATGTAAATTTCACATGTGGATATCATAGCGTGTAATACAAGTTTATGGGTGTGGGTGAGCATCCCCAACACCAACAGCCTGTTGGATGTGACCCTAGAACAGAGTGAAAACAATTTATGTGTGTTACTAGGCATACTCAGAGACTTAGAGCGTTGTAAGTAGGCCCCTAAACTGTTTTATTCATGCTCGGCATGCTCTTAAAAAAGCTGGAGGTAGTCCCTGTTCCCCAATGGGGCTTACCTGGGCTCAGTGTTCGTTGCAAAACTCATACGGTAACAGTATAAGTTAGAAAACAAATCCTACAAAAAGAGATAGAGGACCAACATAAGCCAAATCCCCTCTCATCCGATACATATCTGTACGGTAGTTTATATAGTTAAAGAGGAACTGACCTTTCGTGTGTGGCAATGGTCCACTAATAAGCACCTAGTGACTTAACAGTGTCCCTTGTTCACAAGGACAACGGTAAAAGCAATGGGTTCATGAGTATGGGCTGGAAAACTGTAATAAAAAAGATGCCAAAGGCGACGCCCGGCATGAGCAAAACTTGTACTTATCCATTCTCTCATCGATATTCTATATGCAAGCTAATAAACATCCAAACACTGGATGCATAGTCTAGGTACATCCACTTACCCCCGACAGTTTCACTGCGGTCCCTTCTCTGTGGGCGAGTATTACAGCAAGACTTGCCATTTGTGGTTTCACTAACAACGTGCCTCATTCTATGATTCAGAACATCGACCTTCAATCAATTGCGCTGTGGAAAATCCCAGATATTGACATGTCAATAGAGGCGCAATTGATTGAAGGACGATGTCTAACATAAGGTGCAATAATCCTAGATCTCCAGTGGCTAGACATTTCCATGAAAAACATCACTCCAGAGCCCAGATTAGATTCCAGGTTCTTGGTTACTATCAGTCGCTCTTGCTTCAAAAAGAAATGTATTGGGTACACTTACTAGACACTGTGCAACCAAAAGATCTTAATGAAGTTTACTCATTGAATTGCTTTATATAGTAACACTGGAACCCACCATCTGGATTTGATCTATATGGACATATGTACATAATTGTATAATGAATACGAGGATAAGTTGGATTTTGTTCTTACCTCTGTTTAATGATTACACCAGTTTGTGCTATTACATATGTTATTTATAGAGATCTAGGATTATTGCACCTTATGTTAGACTTGTGTTCAGTCCATCGTTCCTTCACCAGTCTCATCGTCTGACCAATATAGAATTGCCCACATGGGCACTTGATGGCATAGATCACCCCTGGTGTGAGGCTGGTAGCATAATCCTTCAACTTGATCTTCTTCCTGGTAAGTGGATGGGCAATAGTATCTCCTTGAAGTTGCTATTTGCAGGATGATGATGAACAACCTAGTGTATATCCTATGTTTCTTTTGAAATGTAACTTCCTTTGGCAACATGCTGGCCTTATTTGAATACACAACTCTGTTCAACGTATAAGTGTTATTCAGGACATTTACAACAGTAATGTGAACTCTAATTAGGACATATATCAACTATGGGTGGAGATAAACTACCCGATTAAGATAGATACATATACATGAGTACATGCCTGTAATTTTGACCTGTGATCTCATTGTCACTTTGCTTCCAAGGTCTGTACCGATTTGCAACTATGCCTAAAGCCTTTGGATGCCGACCCGTACATAATCCATAACCCGTACATTGTTAAGATGGATTTCTGAAATCTGACCTGGTGGGCAGAGGTTCAGAAGGCTAGCCTAGTTTCTTTTCTTGGAACAGGGTAACCTCTGGACAAGCCAGACTAATCAAGGTAGCTATGGCAGGCGGTCAAGACTAAGGGCCTCATCACGAGTTTGGCGGTAACCCTTAAATCCGGCTGTAACGCTATTAGCACCGCATTTAAGGGTCCGCCGGATCACAAGTACAAATACCGCCGGTGCTATTACAGCCGGCGCAAGTACAGCCGGCTGTAAAAGCGCCGGCTATAAAAGCACAAGTATCCATTCGCGCTATTACAGAGCAATCACGAGTCCGGCGTAGGCGCTATTAGCGCCAGAAAAGCAGCGGATAATCCGCCGAAAATACCCCTAGCCAAATGCTGAAGGTAAAAGAACACAGGACACAGCAATAAGGGCCCAGGTGAAACCAATGCAAATCAGAGGCCTACAAAGGACCCACCCATGCAAAACACACACTTTCAAACACCATGCTGCCATTTGGAGCCGGGAGCCTTGATGTGGACATCTACCTGCTACGCCTGGAGCTACAGAGGCCAGCCAACCAGGCCGGGAACCCGGGAGCGCAGGGGGTGGTGGGGATGAGGAGAAGGAGGAGGAGAGCAGCACCTGCAAGGTGGCCAGCCATCCCCAGGGTCAGTCCAACACCCTGGGCCCTGACTGATGGGCAGTTGTTGACCCAGTATAGGCTGGACAGGGCAACCATCACCCAGGTGCTGGACACAATCCAGGCTGACATCGGCAGCCGTATAGCTATCAGAACTGCAGTGCCCCCGCTCGTGAAGCATGTGTCTGTGCTACAATACCTCGGGACTGGGAGCTACCAACACACCGTTGCCATGATGCATGGCATGGCCCAGTCCACCTTCAGTGCCATGCTTGGACTGGTGCTGGATGCACTGCTGCTCCATGTGAATGAGCACATTGCATTGCCAGCTACACAGGCACAGGTGAACCAGCTGAAGGTTCAATTCCATGCCATTGCCCAAGTCCCGAATGTCATAGCAGCCCTGGATTGCACACATGTAGCACCAGTACCACCCCAGGCACATGAGGCAGCCTACCAAAACCGTAAAAATTACCATTCCATGAATGTGCAGATGACATGTAGCCTTGATCTCACCATCAGCCACTGCTGTGCCCGCTTTCCAGGATCCACCCACGACTCCATGGTTCTGCGCAACAGTACCCTGCCAGCGTACATAGAAAAGCATCGAGGCCAAAACACATGGATGCTGGGTGAGTACAAATGTAGTCCGAAATGCATGTTAAATGACATCTGATGGGGCTGGACATACACAGTGAAATCCCTGCATGGCAGCAGGAGACATAGGTAGCACCAGCACTACAACATTCCCATGCATGTACCTCGCACGAGAACCCGCGGACATGTTCAACACGGAAGAACACACCCAGTTTGAATGGCAAAGACATGTTCCAGCACAGTCACATATGGAAGGCCAACTACCACAAAGCCTCCTGTGTGTCGCTGTTTTGCTTCTCACCCTGACACAGCAGAGACATCCCACCCTGGCCACTCGACAGTCATGCCAAAGGTGCGCGAAGTTAGGCACATCCACAAAAGCACTACACACAAGTAGCTTGATTCACGACAATGTACATCCCAGAAACACTGACCCCTGATTGTCAAATCACATGCCTGGAGAACTGTACATAATTGTGCCAATCAGCAAACTCAACAGCAGCCAAAGGGATTGCCAATGACACAGGGGCTAACAACATGTCGCATTCACAAGCAGATGGAAGGGTCCCCTCCTCCAGTGACAAAGGACAGAGTACTGTTACAGTTGGCAACAGGGGTGTTGCAGTTAGTAAGTACTCTATTGAATCAATGCTGCCCCTAGCACTGCACACACCACAATGAAAGTGACCATGTGATAACTAGCCCACATGTGACACATGAGTGTGATGCACATAACAACTCACATATACTTAGATACACAGCTGCATGGCAACCTCACACCATGCATGTCCCTGAAGGCAAAGGGTGGATGCCAGCATTGCAATAAGACAGCATGACCTCTTCAACACAAACGTGATCCTGCTGCCAATGTCAATGATGACTGAGCCTTGTGCACACGCTGAACCAACCTTGTCCTCATACCTGCATTCTCTCCCCTGCAGGTGAATCTGGATATCCCAAGTACACATGGCCGATGACCCCTGTGCATCATCCACACACTGCAGCTGAGCGGACATACAACATTGCCCATGGACGTACACGCATCTGCGTGGAGAGGGCATTTGGACTGCTGAAGGCACGCTTCCGGTGCCTAGACCGTACGGGAGGGGCATTGATGTATGCCCCTGAAAAAGTTGGCAAAATCATACTTACATGTGCCATGCTGCATAAAATTTGCTGTTGCAGGAATGTGCCACTGCCCCCCGATGCTAATGTGCGGCCACCTGAGGATGGGAGTGAAGATGATGATGTGCCAGAAGGTGTTGCACATGCACACAGGAATAGGGTGAGGGAGGGGAGGTTGTCCAGACAGGGCTTGATTGAGAATTATTCTTGATACAGGTGATGGCTACATTTTACACATATCACTTGAACATTAAAGAGCA
Organism: Ambystoma mexicanum; assembly: GCF_040938575.1. Classification (NCBI taxonomy): domain Eukaryota; kingdom Metazoa; phylum Chordata; class Amphibia; order Caudata; family Ambystomatidae; genus Ambystoma; species Ambystoma mexicanum. The sequence continues at coordinate 1,087,836,877 of NC_090922.1, read as the reverse complement.
CCTTATCACAATCATGACTGTCCATGCTTTGTATGAATTTTTAACGTTATTTATTTAATGATTGACATACCCCCTCCCCCCAGTGAACACCCAGCACACAATCCCCCTCCCCTGAGTGAACACCCAGCACATAATCCCCCTCCCCCCAGTGAACACCCAGCACACAATCCCCCTCCCCCCAGTTAACTCCCCGCAACAGTGCGGGTAGGTGCATGTTCTCAGGGCACCTCCAACAATGCCATGTCCATCTATGATGGTCGAGGGCACTTTCCATGTCCTGGCCCCTCTGGTGTGTGGGATCTCAGGTGGTGCAATGAACGGCGCCTAGGTGGAGGCTCAAGAGATCCCTCCGTGGGTGTAGTGGAGGTTGATGGGACTGACCCGGTGACCTGCAGCTGCTGGCGGAAATTCCCTTGTCTGCTCTGCAAGTGCAGATACTGCCTTGCACAACTCCCGTACCCTTTGGCCAAAACCTGTCAGGGCTGCAGTTCATTGCTCCACCAGTCTCCGGGTGCGTGCGTTGTCTCGGGCCATGTACTTGCAGCCATGCCGTATGGAACCGCCGATGGCCTTGATGTGCCGGCTGTGCACTTTGGCCATGGACTCCACTTTTGCCTGTTTGGCCTCAATTATGTCCAGACGTCCCATCACAGCAGCTCCTGTGACGAAAGGTACCCCTGGTGCGGTGGGTACCGGCCTGGCAGCTGTGCGCTGCCGGGGGGGGCTGCATGGGGACATGTTGGCAGCTTGGATGTGGCTGCTGTGGTCCGAGTGCCTGTCTTCTGGGGTGCCATATGATGGTGTGTCAACATCAGGCTCTGGTGTGTGGACACGACGCACATGCACACATGGGGTTTGTGCTAACTGTGTGACTGGCTCTGGGCTCCCCTGTGGTGTGGCCATCCCTTCGGTGTCGCTGCATCTGGGGGAATGCAACACTCCTGGCTGAGGCACAGCTGGAGGTGTCTGTCCCTCATCGGGCTCTGACCCACAGGTGACTCCATCTGCATCGAGAGTCTGCATGATGGGTTGGGGTGAGGTAGGCGCTGAGACCCTGCGGCCATGCCGGTGCTGCAGCCGTCTGGTTGGGCTGCGGTGTGGTGATGTGGGATGGGTCCGGCGTCGGTTTGCTTCCGGGCGACCCCTTTGCGGGGTGGTGGTGCTGGTCGAGGTGCGCTGCCACGGGCACTGTGATGCAGTGGCCTCCTCACCGTCAACGTCGTCCTGTGGCGATCGCTGTGTGCCTGTGGGGTACATAGGGTGTGGATGGAGTTCAGGGCGGCCTACATTAGTATCATGTAGTTCATGGCATCAAGTGGGATTTTAGGCAGAAGTAATTATGCATAGCACTTGCATTGTGTTCAATCCCCATGTCGTGATTGGTGGAATGTGTCAGTGTGGAGGGACACTGCACGGAAATGTTTGTGTGTCATCATCACATGCGTGATGGGGATGCACCATGGGGCTGGGGGTTTATTCATGCACACTCACACTCTACATAGATGTGCCCTAGCAATGGATGTCTGTCCCCTGGTCTTGTATTGATGCAGTGCACGTACAGGGGACTCTAGAGGGCGCTAAGGTATGGTGGTACAAAGGCTCAGGTATGGGTGTCTGCAGTGCCTCACACACATTTCATGCACATTCATTCACTCAGGGTCTGCAAGTGTGGTCCTTTCAGTTTCATGCATTTAGGGGGGGACTCACCTGCAGCCGGCAGGATACCAGTGCCAGCCTCTTCTCCGCCAACTCCCTCTATGGTGCCCATGTCGATTAGCGCAGTCATCTTCTCCTCCCAGGGCGTGAGCTCGGGTGGTGGTAGCCCTCCTCCAGTGCCCCTGCTTGCACTCCTGTGCTTGGAGAGTATGCCACGTACTCTGACACGCAAGTCATTGAGGCGCTTGCGACAGTCCTCCCCATCCCAGGGCACACGCCCCACTGCAGACACCCTCTGGCTGATGTCCCGCCAGATCTGTGCACAACGCTGCCTGCTTGTCTTGCGCTGCTGTAATTCATCATGGTGGGTATCTGCCTCCTCCATAAGTACGGCCAGCTCCTGGGCCCTCATTCTGAGTTTGGAGGTAAGGGAGAAACGATGGTGGTAAAGGATTACCGGCATCGCTTACCGCTATGGGCTATTCTGACCGACGAGACCGCTATTAACGGCATCATACAGTACGATGCCGTAAATAGCGGTCTGGGCACGCGCATGCGACACACCATGCCGGCCTTAGCGGCATGCCGTAAACCGGAGAAGATCACAAGTGAGGCAGACATGCAAATAACAGCCTCATGAAGGCGGAAAAAGTGCATACCGGCATGGTGTAAATACCGGCATCGCCGACCAGGTGTAAAGAACCCTGAGCAGTGTTCCCAAGTGCCACAGGTGCACACAATCAGCACAGGGGGAGGCAACGGAGTCAGGGCCAGTACAAAAGGAGCACACCCACACACCAAACCCCCTCCCACACCAAGATGATACCAATGATAGTAGCATTACTGTAGCTGGAGGCCCTGCTTGCAATGCCTCAACATCAACAACATCAACAGCCGCCACCACAGAGGAGACGCAGGAGGAGAAGGAGGGTGAGACAGGGCCAGCATGCCCCACCAGTGCAGCTACCATTATCATGCAGGCAGCCCCCGATCCCTCGCAACAGAGCCAGTCCATTCAATCTAACCCCTGAGCAGATCCACACCCTGTACCGGCTTGACCGGGACACCATCACCATCATAGTGGACCTGATACACGACGACATAGTGAGCCTCATAGAAATACGCACCGCCATCCCCCCTCTACTGAAGGTAGTGTCTGTGCTCCACTTCCTTGCCACAGGCACCTACCTGCACTCAGTGGGGCACATGCATGGCATATCACAACCCTTATTTTCCCGGATACTGAACCAAGTGCTGGATGCCCTCCTCAAGCACACAAGGGACTACATATCCCTACCACAGACTCCCCAGGAGATATTCGATACAACAGTTGCCTTCCATGCACTGGCAGGCATGCCAAATTGTGTAGGTGCCCTCGACTGCACCCACGTGGAGTTGGTGGTCCCGCATGCCATGGAGGTGGTGTATCGCAACCGCAAGCAATACCACTCCATCAATGTGCAGATGGTATGCGACGCCAGCAACATCATCACACATTGCTGTGCCCGATATCCCGGATCAACTCATGACTCTTTGGTTCTGCGGAACTCCACGCTTCATGGAGCGACATGCTGGACGACGTGCCTGGCTGCTTGGTGAGTTGCCTGACTGGGCCATGGCAGTGCATCAGGGTTATGAGGTGGGTGGCTGCATACTGCACCTTGGTGGGAATGAGGGGGGGATGCATACTCCACCTGGGTGGGAATGGGGGGGGTGCATACTCCACCTGGGTGGGAATGGGGGGGATGCATACTCCACCTGGGTGGGAATGTTGATGCCAGTGCATGATGTGCACATCACCGAACACTGTGCCCCAAAGCATCTGAAACGGTACATGACACCCAAATTCCATAAGATGAAAAGGCCAACACCTATCACTACATGACTAACAGGTAACCAGCCCACATCCCACAACACATGCACCACTCATCAGCGGCCCTCACACACCGTAAGGCCATCCTGCACTATGCAGTGCATATGCACTATGTTGCTGTCTCCAGCATATCACCACACATGACAATCATCCCTGGGAGTGCATTGAACTGAGCCAACCATCACTGGTTCGTCACACCCATAGGAGTGCTACATGTCACCATGGAAATGATCAGTGCAGAATTCCCAATATTGTACAGACTACAGCCAACGCTCCCTACTGCCAAATCTCACAGAACACAACACATCACTGATTTTACTCCAACACTGCTGTATGCATTTACGATGCACGTGCAACAAGATGTCGGTGCACGCCATGAATCGTCTTGAAGATGCAACCCACACCATTAGTCCATTGCACAGGACACATAGCGGGACCTGAAATGGGGTCAATGCATCCAGGGACATGTGCATGTGGGCACAAATTACCTGCAGCCATGTGAGACTAGTACAGTTCTCCAACATGAATGTGCGAACATTTACATTAATTCCCCTCTCATGCAGGTGATGGTGGCTATCCCTTGAAGCCGTGGCTCCTGACCCCTGTCCGAAACCCACAGAACAGGCAAGAGAAGGACTACAATTGTTCCCATACTCGTACACGTGTGGCAATTGAGCAGACCTTTGGCCTTTTGAAGGCACAATTTCGCTGCCTCAGCCGGTCGGGTGGGGCACTCCTCTACAGCCATGAGAAGATGGCCAAGATCACCATGGCATGTGTAATGCTGCACAATATGTGCATCCGCCGGAATGTGCCCCTGCCCCCTGACATGGAACTGCTACCACCTGATGATAATGAAGGGGAGGAGGAAGATGTGGCATGACATCATCACGGTGCCGATGCACAGGAGGGACGTGCTGTGCGGCAGTCAGTGATCACACAATATTTCTGACACACAAGTCAGCAGAGGGTGACATAATGTTAGGACATAGGGCACTGGGTGTGGGGATACATGTACACTATGCACTGTGCAAGATTAAATGACACATGTGCAATGATGAATGTCCACTCTGTTTATTTTTTTGTAACACAACCAGTGTATTGAAAGTAATAATATGAACGTGATTAACAAACCCTCCACCACCCTCCCCCTCTCTGCCTCCCCCCACAAATCCCTAACACACCTTCACCCCCCACCCCCTCCCACCACAACAACCCCACACTAGTCCCATAGGGTCCACGGAGCCCACATGAGGCTGCCAGTACGGAGCGACCGACGGAGCGGGCTGGTCTGAGTAGAGTTGCTTGTGGACGGTGTGTCCTCATGCTGAGGCTGTTGGCTGGGAAGAGCAGCCTCCAAAGCATCGGCTATGCGGCCGTGCACCTCACAGAGGCGGTTTGTGTTTTCGGTGATGGACTGGCCCAGTGCCCTCAAATCCGCACGCCACTCCTCCCTGGCCTGCCGATTGTCCTGCACAAATTCCGATATTAGGGCAGAGAGCTGGTCAGCCCGCTGTGCTCCTGCGGCTGCACCGGTGGCCCTGCTGGGGATCGGGATGCCATGTCCTGCTGGCTAATCCTCCCTGGGACTGTATACTGGACTGATATGTCCCTGTGTCTGTTCTTGCACAGACTGCTTCGGTGTGTTGTCATCACCAGTGTCACTCAAGGATACCTGGGGGTGGACAATTGTGCTGGGGTGTGGACTACATCCACATAGTCGTCCTCAATGGTTCCCCAGATGTCATTGGGGCTGTCCTCAACTGCGAGGGGGGCCGTGGCTGCCACCTCCCCAGCCACACTGTACTCCTCCGAATGTGGCGTTGCACAGGTGTCTGCAGGCAGTGCAGTGAGGGGTGGGAGTGGGCGTGGGGGTGGTGTGCCCTCCACGGGCCTTGCTGTTGCTGGAGGTTTATGTCCCAGTGGTGGCCTCCTTGCTGGGATACGGCGCCCCCTGGCTTGGCCCCTGGATGTGGAGGGACGGTTGTTGTCCTATGCAGGGGCGGTGTCCTCCTCCTCACTGTCATGCTCACTGCCTGTTCGGGTGAAAGAGAGGGACGGCATGAGTGATGTTTGGATAGGCATCATACATACATTGGTACGATTCCACATCCACACAATTGTGGATGTGGAATTGTACCAATGTATGTATGATGCCTATCAAATGCCTATTACCCACACAATTGTGGGTAATAGGCATTTGGGTTGGAAACGGCACGTCATTCCATACATGGGTGGTAAATGCAGCCATATGTCGGTGTCACTCATGTTGGCCAGGTACTGTGCTGTCTGACATGCTCACAATGTGGTTCATGCACAGTGTGTGCCTCATGGGATTTCATAGGTTGTGTGGTAACTGTAATGTGCGTTACGGCCTTGCACCAGGCATCGGCATGTGTCTCACTTGCTTTGGCATACTTTACAGGGAGTGTGTGTGTGGCCGACCATGGCGTCACTCTTAGGACAGACATTGGCATTCACTTTCATCACATTTGGCTTACTAGTTTTTACATTGGACACTCACCTCCATCAGCAGAAGTAGTGGCACCACACTCCATCTCTCCAACGCCTTCTATGGACTCTGGGCCGATCATGCTCGCACATATTTCCTCCCATGATGAGAGCTTAATTGGAGAACTTGGTCCTCCTCTGGTCTCCAAGGCCTGGGAACGGTTTGCCGAAAGAATGCTCCACACCCTCACCCGCAGGTCATCCCACCTTTTGCTGCAATCCTTGACCGTGCGGGGGGTGTTGCCCACTGCACTGACCTTCTGCCCGACTAGTGTCCAAATTTCCTTTTTCCGCAACACTGCCTCCCTCCTCATGTTGATATAGAACACTGTCCCTGCATGCTCATACAGGGTGTCTATGAGCATCTGTAGTTCATCAGGGCTGAAGCGCTCCTTTCGGAGGCGGGCAGATCCCTTCTTGGGTGCTTTAGGCATAGCTGGAAGGTAGGATGTGCTTTTTGGAAGTTCACCAGAGTCCCAGGGGTCCTGTGTGGTGAGGATGGCAATGGTTTGTGTTTTTAAAGGTGGCCACCGTGCTCCTTCCCATTCCTGTGCGATGACGCTCTTTCCGGTTCCGCTATTTAGCAGTGACTGTAAATAGCGGTGAACGTAATTAGCGGTCACCGCTATTTACGGTCACCGGTAATGCTATGGACTATGACGGTAGTGTTATCTACGATGCGCTTGATGCCGGTAAGGGCTTTTTAGGGCCCTTTACCGGCATGGCGCTACGTGCCTTACCGCCATGGCGCAAAGCTCATGCCCGCGAAGTCATAATAGTCTGCTATTTGCGGGCTGCTGCCAGCACAGACATGCTATTTGCGCCATGCCGGTAAGGGCCGATACTTACCTCCAACCTCCAAACTCGGAATGAGGGCCCTGGTCACTGAATTTGGGTTTCCTGACCCTGTCCAGGGCTGACTTTCCCCTAGTGCGCTCCTGTGACATTTTTCACTCTTTCCGGGGGTTGATGGCTTGCAGGGGCTCTGATATTCGACGGATTGTGATTTCCAAAATGGCCGCTGCTTTATTTCCCGTTCCGGCTTTGACGCGTTTCCCGCGCGCTAATAGCATGCGTTTATGGCGCACACTATTAGCGCGCGGTATTGACACAGCGATATTTCTACATCGAGCGCTATATGCGCTAACGCCATGTCCCTGTGCACGTGCGCGCAAACTCGTGATCTGGCGGACTATCCGCCGGGGGGCTTGGCGTTAGCGCTAATACCGCTTGACAGGAAATCCGCCGGATTACTGCCAAATTTGTGATGAGGCCCTAAGTCTCAGGAGGGGTGAGGACAATGAGCACTCAGAGCAAGGACACTTATAAATTCCTCCCAGACAGGTGTTATATCAAAAATATAGACACATTTATTACCAGGCCTTTGTAACTCAGACCATAGCAAAAGAATCACAGCAATACTAAGTAAATCTACACAACACTATCAATACAATGTATATACAAGACCATTGGGGTCTAAAGGGTTAAATGCACAAAATACGTTGACAACCTAAATGGGAAGGAAACAGGCAGTCCAGGTAGTCTTTAGGCCCCCTCGACATCAGCAACACACCTAAGAGGTAGTCCAAGCCCTAAGAAGAGAGGAGCCTTGTGCTCAATAGCACATGCAATGCAAGTGCACACAGTTGTTCCAATGGGCAAAACGGGGTCTCTTCAGGGGTCTCTAACAGCTCAGTAAGGTGGATGAGGCGATGAAGAGTAAATTCCCAATATTCAGAGAGGACCTCCACTTGAAGGCAGAGGCAGTTCCAGAGTGCGGGATGGAGCCGCTGCTTGGCACTAGCAGTGGAAAGGAGAGGGACCCTCAGGGGCCCCTCATGCGTAAAAAGGGGACCTGGCGCTAGGGGCCACGGTTAGTGTTAGAAGTACTCACTGGTCCCATGTGCTCTCGGACCCAAACTTTGCCAGTTCAGTCCACGTCGCTTGCAGGTTCGAATGCGACAAAAAGGACATCTCTGTGGCTTTCAGTTCCTGAGATACAGTGAGGATTCCCAAACGGGACAGTGGTGATTTCTCTGCTCCGGGTGGATGGATCAACCTGTTTCACTGCAGCAAGCTTCAGGGGCAAGAGGGTCTCAAATGCAGCGCACTTGCAAAGGTTGTTGCCGTGGCAGAGCAACATGGTAACCCCATATGCTCCGGTCCTGGCGCACTCGTCTCACTTCAGTCTTGTGAATGCCAAGTGTACGAAATTCGGTGTGAGGGTGCAGTGGACACAGAGCTAGCAGTATACCTAGTTTCAAGGGCCTCCTCAAAACGGTGGCGGTGACAGAGCAAAGCAACTGGGTAAGTTGGTCAGTCCACTGGTTGGCCCAGGGACACTTCCAAGAAAGCTTACTTGCAGGTTTTGATGAAGGTGCCGAGAATAGTTGGTGCCACTATTCCAATGGGTTGAAGCGTCTTCACAGGCCTTCTAGGACGACCAGATGCAGAGGGGTCCCACGGGACGACAGTGGGCTCAGGGTGCCAAACCTTCCAGCGGGTCACCAGCGGTTCATGGACTCAGCTTCGTAGTTTCAGAATACTTGGATCCTATTATTCGTTCAGTGAGAACTCCAGAGATCGACATGTTATGGGTGGTTTCAGCCTCCTCTTATCCATAGTTCCCTTCGCGCCAAAACGGAGAGGAACCAATGGGAGATCTGCTCACAAACACACACTCCATACGTGGACCAATCACGGACCACAGTGGTCCCAGTCACTCACAGCACTCCAGACTCTCTGGCACCCAGGATGTGTATTGGGGACAGACACCCCAACCCACATCCTGGAGGTACACACACAAGGCATGCAGAAGCCTGTGAAAGCTTGGCGTTTTGCGGGAAACTGCATGTCCAAATAAGGACTGACCCGGGTCGACTCGACCTGGGGAAGGAAAAGGGGCAAGATGGCCAAAGGACAGGACAAAGAACCTTGTGACATGGCCATTTTGGAGCCAGGCCACCTATTTGTGCCAAACGCGGTTAACACGGTTAACATGGCAGGGAAGGGTTAAAAATAATGCGAAAAGAAAGCTGCCACCAGCCCAGTCCATGACACATCTGCACATCTCACAAAATGTCCATCCGGAGTGTCTAGGTACTTTGGAAAAATGACTACAGACCCAAGTACACTGTACTGGAAGGTACATTGTGTACATGTTGCATAAAAGTTGCAACATGGGAAAAGGACTAAGGGAAACAAAGTCTCCCAGTACTGACTGTCTTAAGGGCATGTCAGTTTCCCCATAAAAAGTGAGCAAAAGCCCAGAGGAGTGCAGCTGAAGGCTGTGCTTCTCTGGCAAAGTCAGACTATGGTGTCTAAACAGCAGCAAACAGTTTGGGGGTGTACACATGAAGGGAAAATTACATACAATTATGAAATCTTTCCTAACAAACGTGTCTTTAAATAATTCTTGGAATGATTTGACATGTTACGTGGTAGGTGATTCTATTCCTCTCGGGATCCCTTGCCACCGTGGAATGTAGTACATGCACAGCCACGCTATGTTGGTGCCTTTTGTTTGCATCATTTTTTTCAATTGGGTATATAGTACATATTCAATACATTTAAGTTTATCTGGAAACGATGTCCCGCTAGGGACCTACATTTGACTTCGTCAATGCACGATTTACAACTGACCTTCTGGGTATTTGGGGCTAACTGTGGCATATTTGCATTCATTTTCCTCCCAATCAGGGTGGAGTAAAGCAATAGATCCATGATTCTTCAACATATTACTCAAATGCATTTTCGGTGGAGAATAAGCAATAGGAGAACACGTGCCTTCTCAAGATGGAGGAATCATTTAAGGGTAATGCACCTATGGTTCCTTTTTAGTGTCTGCGGATCACTAGATTTAACTGGACCTTTCACGTTGGCGTACGGCCTATGCTTGTAGCATTCTCGGTCTCCATGGTGATCTAGACACACAGAGAAGGCAGATTCGCGGTAGCATTCCTCGCATCATGGTAAGTAACTATCGAAAAATGCTGTTGAGTGATCTGAAATGACCGCGTTTACAGCAGGATGAAGGGTAGCTGCGCCTCTATTAAATGTCAATATGTGGGATTTTCCACAGCGCAATTGATTGAAGGACGATGTTCTGAATCGTAGAATGAAGCACGTTGTTAGTGAAACCACAAATGGCAAGTCTTGCTGAAATACTCGCCCACAGAGAAGGGACCGCAGTGAAACTGTAGGGGGTAAGTGGCTGTACCGATACCATGCATCCAGTGTTTGGATGTTTATTAGTCAACATATAGAATATCGATGAGAGAATGGATAAGTACATGTTTTGCTCATGCCGGGCGTCGCCTTTGGCATCTTTTTTATTACTGTTTTCCAGCCCATACTCATGAACCCATCACTTTAACCGTTGCCCTTGTGAATAAGAGACACTGTTAAGTCACTAGGCGCTTACTAGTAGACCATTGCCACACGGAAGGTTAGTTCCTCTTTAACTATATAAATTACCGTACAGATATGTATCGGATGAGAGGGGATTTGACTTAAGTTCATCCTCTGTCTCTTGTTGTAAGATTTGTTTTCTAATTTATACTGTTACGGTATGAGTTTTGCAACAAACACTGAGCCCAGGTAAGCCCCATTGGGGACCAGGGACTACCTCCTGTTTTTTTAAGAGCATGCCGAGGTGAGTGGGGCGGTAAGTCCCCATTAACCCATTTACCCTTCCCCATTCCCATTTTTGCCCCATAGGGCATAATGGGAGTGGGGAAGGCGTTAATTACGCCACCGTAAATTACGGTGGCGTAATTAACAACAAGGTCCCTTAGCGCCATGGATTTTAACACCTGCTAAAAGCAGGTGTTAAAACCTCCATGGCGCTAAGGGACCTCGGAATCAGGCGGTAAGGGTCGGTGCTGTTTACGCCGCCGTAAACCCCTTACCGCCTGGGTCCTAATGAGGCCCTAAGTCTCTGAGTATGCCTAGTAACACAAATAAATTGTTTTCACTCTGATGTAGGGTCACATCCTACAGGCTATTGGTGTTGGTGATGCTCAACCATACCCATAAACTTTATTTACACACTATGATATCCACATTTGAAATTTACTTAGAATTGTTGAAATTATTTTGAGAAAGTATGTAATACTGATTTGTTATCTTTTGTCATCTTTTCCTTTCTAGTCCGTTATTTCTCTTGAAGAAGAGGTCTTGACCTCGAAACGCGTCACCTGTTTACGGACTTTGTAGTTGCTCCAAAAAATTGTTTATGATATAAAATCTTTGTTTTTGTATAATCATACATACTTATTCTCTTGTCTTTTTTTGACCATATACCTATTGACCCAGAAGTCTTTACTTTAGAATTGTTATTGTATGTACAGCTTATGAGAGTGTGCAGGGGACATGAGGATTCTATTTTTGGATCTTCTTCTTTTTGCCATACTTAACTTTGAGCCTGCTTCTGTGCCGGTGGAGGGGTACCAGTATCCCTTCACACGTGACCCATATGGATCCAGATCTTGTTGGCCTCCACCTTCACAGCAGTCGGAGTAGCGAAAATCACAAGGTGCCACCTATGGAAAAGCCGCTCATTCCAGTGTTGCACGAAGGTTCGGATATAAATCCAGCCCCTGAGGAGTAGTAGATGCTTGTGCAGATGATCAGATTAATTGCTGCTTCCTCCTGTTGGCTGTTGGCGAGAAGGCAAAACCTGTGAAGATATCATTCTGACACTTTTGCTTAAAGCCATATGGTACTCCCTAAACTCTTCACCCAGGATATCTGTGGTCCTATGTGAATCTGATGCTGCGTGTGCAGGTGAGAGTGGTGTGTGTAATCTATGCTCTGCCAAGATCCTGTGAGGGCTGAGGTGATGCTCTTTGCCTGGCTGATTCTTCAAATAAAAGAACACTATAGGAAGGCAGTGCAACCATGGTTTACTTAAATCACTTCCGATTTTTGCTAAACGGACCTTAAGAAACCCATTTAACCATTCCATGATCTTGTTAGCCTGCGTGTAGTACACTGAACACAACCTGTGTTTGATTTCCAAGATCATTGAGATTTTTGAGAACCAAGTATTAAAAAAGTGTGTTGCATTGTCGGACTTTGAGACCCCACACATTTCCCACTGTAGAAATACCTCCCTCATCAGATATTTTGCTGCAGAGTTTGCATCAAGGTATACACAGGGATCAACCTCAAGCCAGTAATTGATGCACCTCACAAGCATATCTACAAAGTCAATATGGCATTCCCAAAATGGTCCAGAGGACCTAGTGAAAAAATCCCTTTACCGACCTCATGGTGTTTCCATGATTGAATTCCCTACAAACTATGTAGTTTCTTACAAATCTAATTACCTGTTCATGGAGGATTGATATAAATGGTTCCTTCTGCAGCTCTTCTGCAACTTGTTGAGAAGTGTGCAATTAGTCATGTAGTTGCTCTAGAACCACAAGTAGCTGTTCTACAGACATTACTCTTTTCCCCGTCAGCGCCTGTCTCTGCAGCAAATCCGTGGGCGTGAGGACACATCCTCTCTTTGCCCAAAGCTTTTGTCCCTTTTAAAGTGCTTTTCCTTGTATTTCTATGATTTGAAGGAACGGGACTGCAATATATGGAGCTGGCAACGGTACCTGCTCGGACACTGTTTCCATTTTCTGGGAATCTTCAAATGGCAAATATGCGACTTCTTTCACCGCCATGCGTGTGGCATAATTTTCAAGTGCTATTAAGTTAGTACGATTAGTGTGCACAGCACATTTTATTATGCTACCTCTGTGCACAGGGTTAACATTTCAATTAGTCTAGATAGTAGCGTAGCATGCTGGGCACGGGTCCCGTCAGATCTCCTAAACCCTCTTCTCTGCCTCCTTGGCAAGCCTGAATGCACGGTGGAGGTTACATATGCAGAGTCAGAATAAATACCTTCCCCTTACCCATTTCCAGCACCTCTATAAGTGCCACTAGTTCTGCCGCTTGCACATTCATCCTCTCTTCCTCTTCTCCCTCATATGTTGCACAATAGTGGACAATGTCATCAGGTTTCACTGGCTCAGCTGCAAATGTCACAGGATTGACTAGGTGACACCGTATGAGATGCATAGATGAATTTGATAGAATAACCACATACCCTGACCCTCTTTGGGTCGTCAAAGTCGACATGGATTTTTCCAAGATCGCAAAAAACTCATCCTCCATGTACAATGACACGGGCAACCCATGGTAATGTTTGAAGACTTTTAAATTGCAAAAGCCACTGCCACTAAAGCTTGCTCACATGGAAACTTTCCCTGCACCACTGGGTCTAGGAGTCCACCATAGTATGCTAAAGCTTTATGGCATAGCAATGTTTGCTGGGTCAAGACCGCTGTCATCACCTGCCCGTTGGAGTGAGAAAACAAATAAAATGGTTTCTTGTAATTCGGGGTCACCAAGACCAGAGCATTACGGATCGCAGCCTTGAGTACCTGGAAGCAAGTCACCATTTCTTCAGACCATCCTATCGGACCCTTCACCTTCTGTGCTTCTTTAAAGTCCATACAGTAAGGGCTTCACGTAACTAGAGTAGTCAAAGATCCAAGATCTACCAATTAATTTCCACATATGATGAGGTAGCACTTTCTTAAGGGAAGGTCCATGGTGGGGTTTTAGATAACGATTGTCCAATCCATAGTTGTGCACATATAGGTTCCATATGTAGCTTAGTAGAGGGAGCCAATTAGCAGGAGCAATAGGTTTTCATAACTGTGACATCAAAGGGACCCTTCTGTACTATATGAACTGTTCTCTGTTCAAACATTAGAGAATTCAGCAGTGAGAGCTTGGCTTTTATCTTGATTTTTCTATTGCAATAAACTGATCACCTTTCATTTCAGCATACCACACTCTGTGTTGTCTCTTTTTTTGACAAATGCCAGCAAGAGGGCAATTCGCCTTTTCTGACCCTTTTATCATTTGGCAGCAGACGACGGTTCGAGCTTGTGGTTTTTTTGAGGTACCCTACCACACTCCTTTTGTGCAGCAGATCAGTCAGGGGTGCAGATTTTCTTTTGTGCACAACTCAACAGGAAGCACAGCAGGGCCGACTTTGGACTGGAACTCTGCTGGTCTCCCACTGCCCGCTGGAAGGAACAGGAGGAGCTGGCCAGTGAGGGTACCCCGGAAGCCCACAACCCTCAAAGATCCCCTGAAACACGTGAGTATGCTATGTGCAGGGTAGCAGGGGGTTTGAAATGTATTGTATGATATTTAAGAACCTGAAGTTGATTAAGGATAGCTCAAGACAAGGGGCCTCATTACGACCCGGGCGGTAAGTACCGGTCATTACCGGCAAGGAGCAACTACCGTGTCCGTGCTGGCAATAGACAGCTAAAAGCAGCCTATTACGAGTACGCGGGCACGAGCTTTGCGCCATGCCGGTAATGACCCCACCGCCATGCCGTAAAAGGGCGAAAAATCTCCCTTTCCGGCATTGTACGAAGTGCAAATAGCTCCACCGGCATCCAAGCCATCGGCATTAGCAGTGACCGCTAATAGCGGTCACCTCTAATAGCGGTAACCGCTATTAGCGGTCACTGCTAATAAGCGGAACCGGAAGTAGCATCATCGCACAGGAACGGGAAAGAGCACGGCGGCCATCTTTAAAAACACAATCCATTGCCATCCACCACAACCAGGAGCCATCTGACCCCCAGAACTCTACCACACCTCCACCACTACCTGCTGCATCTCACCATGCCGAAAGCTGTTAAAAAAAACACAGATCGCCTGCGCAAGGTGCGCATCTCCCGAGAGGAGTTGACCATGCTGGCGGAGACGCTGCAGTAACATGCAGATGTTGTCTTCTCCTCCGACATGTCCCGCCCTGCAGTGCAGCGCAAGAAACAGATATGGGCGGAGGTTGCCCAGAAAGTAAGTGCCGTTGGCACCACACCCCGCACTCCCAAAGATGTCTGTAAGCGCTGGGACGATCTGCATTTACGCGTGCAGAGCATCCTCTCTGCCAACCGCAACCTGGGAATGGCGACAGGCGGAGGTGCGGACTCCCCCATCAAGTTGCAACCATGGGAGGAGATCTGCGCCAGCACCATAGGGACGGAGGCAATTGAGGGAGTGGGGGACATGGAGCGAGGAGCCCCGTTATCGGCCGATGCAGGTAGGTGTCCCAAATGAAACAATGCTAATACCAACACGATGATGTCCACCTGAACTGACAGTGCAATGATGTAGAGCAGGGTCCACGAGACACATATTTACAAGACTGCTTTCAGGCAGTGCACAGCATCATCTTGTCCACATGCATAATGCGCCTCAACCCAGACGCTTCCATGCATCACCCACCCAAAAGCCAAGCAACCCGTATGTCACTCCCACAATGTTAATCAACTGCCATTCCATATGAATGCAGCCACCCCAATGCATACCTGATGCCTGTAGACCCATCACTAACCCTCTCCCTCTATTGGTCCCCCACAGGCATGCATTCAGACAGCGGTGACGCAGACACTAGGGAGGATGATGCCACACCACAAAAGGCGGCCAGGGGCGAGGAGAGAATACACCGCCCCTCGGCTTCAAGGGGTAGAGGCCAACCTGCACCACTGCGGAAGGCCAAGAAAACCCAGAGGCCACAGCACCAATGTGCACTACGGCCCCCACAACAGCACCCACACCAGCCACCAGCACCCAGGAGCCAGTTGCAGAAGGCACTGCATCGGTTGCCAGCAGCACAGTGGGTGAGACAGCTGCCACAGCAGCCGTGTCGGATGATGAGCCAGATGTTCAGCTGCATGACGCAACTACCACCACACGCCCCCTGCATTCACCACAACTCTCCCCATGCAGCTTGCACAACAGCAGCATGCACGGGCTGTCTCCTGGTGATTCATGGCCCGCAAGTTCCAGCCCCACGCCAACTGTGCATGAGGAACAAAGCATGTTGGAAACCCCTCACACATCCACCACAGTTCCAACCAGCCAAGAGGGGATCAGGGCTATTCAGAAGCGCCAGGAGGAGCTGACAGGGCTGTTGACACAGCATATAAAGGAATGTGGCCGGACAAGGGATGACATTAAGGAATGTGCTGCATCCCTGAAAACAGCAATTGAGACCACCTCGAAGGACATTTGTGGCGAATTGGCAGCAGTGCGGCAGGTCCTCTCCGAAATGGTGGCAGCAATGCGGGCCATGCGTCCACCACAGTTGCCAGAACAACGTGGGACATCTTCCAATGCAAGCTCAACCAGGACCAGCCCCGTGCGTAGGTCTGGCCGGAACCGGCGCAGATCGGACAGGGGTACACCTGGTGCTGGAAGAGGGGGAGGGCTGTAGGTACAGCCAGGCATACTGGTGCCATGTGGACTAATGGTGCACGCTACTGCACACCATGTGTGGGGAAGTCAAGGGGGGAGGGGGAGGGGGCAGAGGGTGTGTGGGGGAGTTGAGGGGGGATGGGGGTAGGGTGCGTGGGGGAGTTGAGGGGGGAGGGGGGAGAGGGTGTGTGGGGGAGTTGAGGGGGAGGGGGAAGGGGGAAGAGGGTGTGTGGGGTGGAGGGCTTGTGCACTTTGTTATATTTCTTTAATACACCTGTTGGGAAATCATAAATCACATGTGCGGACATTGCTTATTGTGTACGTGTGCTTTATTGGTGAACAGTCTACAGTGTCCATGTCCCTGACACACCCAGCGCCCTGAGGGCCACCTCCATGTCACACTTCCCGTCCATGTGTGCTAGAAACATTGGTTGATCAGAGTCTGATGCATGGCACGTCCCTCCTGTGCATCGCTGCCTCCCTGAAGTGCAGCCCCATCTCCACCCTCCTCATCCTCATCGTCAGGTGGTTGCAGTTCAGCGTCAGGGAGCAGAGGCACATTCCGTCTGATGCACATATTGTGTAGCATGACACATGCCATGATGATCTTGGCCACCTTCTCATGGCCGTACAGGAGTGCCCCACCAGACCTGCTGAGGCAGCGAAACCGTGCCTTCAAGAGGCCAAATCTCTGCTCAATCACCACACGGGTACGTGTATGCGCACGATTGTAGTCCTCCTCGTGCCTGTTCTGTGGGTTCCGGACTGGGGTAAGGAGCCACCTCTTCAAGGGATAGCCTGCATCACCTGTATGTGGGCAACAATGTATATGTGTAAGTCATCACATCATATGGGACCTGTATCAATGACACCATAGCATGCATTTATTTCCTGATTGCAACCACATTTCCATGCATGAATGGAGACACACAATGTGACTGCTATGTGTGTATTCCTCTTATGGACAGGTGTGCGTGCCATCATCTAGTGGGCGCAGGGGGGTCCTGTTCCTTGTGAGTGCTCATGCACTGTGTTAGTCCACGCCGGTTGTTTCCATGATCTGGCTGATGTGCAGTCATTTGTATGCTTTCATCCTGTCACCGTTGATGTCAGCCTCATGATGATCTCGCTATGCACAACAAATGCTGACATGCAGTTTTGTTGGACCTCTGTGTCAGTTTAGTGGTGTATTAATGTATTTGGCCCTCATGTGACTCCTTTGTACGCAATAATGGAGGACTGTCCTTTCTGTTGATGGTATTTGGTGCTGTGTATTGGCCATACTAATTGCTTGTAGCTGCATTGTGTTGCGGGGGATACGGTCTGATTGAGTACAGTGCACATGTAGATGGCTATGGAATGGTTGTGACACTGCATCATTAACATGGTAGGGCATCTTACATCTTGCATTATGTGGTCAGGTGTCAGGTCTGGTCTGGCCTGCTTTGGGGTATGAGCATGGTCCATTCTCTCAGGCACTCGCAGCCAGGTGAAGTATGCATCTCTTCCCCCCACCATCTCAGCCAGGTGAAGTATGCATCTCCCCCCCATCTCAGCCAGTTGAAGTATGCATCTCTCCCCCCCCCATCTCAGCCAGGTGAAGTATGCATCTCCCCCCCATCTCAGCCAGGTGAAGTATGCATCTCTCTCCCCCCATCTCAGCCAGGTGAAGAATGCATCCCCCCCATCTCAGCCAGGTGAAGTATGCATCTCTCCCCCCCATCTCAGCCAGGTGAAGTATGCATCTCCCCCACCCATCTCAGCCAGGTGAAGTATGCATCTCTCCCCCCCCATCTCAGCCAGGTGAAGTATGCATCTCTCCCCCCCCCATCTCAGCCAGGTGAAGTATGCATCTCTCCTCCAATCACCTACCCACATCGCATTTCCATGAGCCTAACATGCAACTCGCCGAGCAGCGGGAATCTCTGCCCTGCGTGTCGCTCTATGTAGCGTGGTATCATGGATGGTTGATCCGGGGGAATGGGGCACAACATTGTGTGATGATCTTGTTTGAGTCACATACCATTTGCACGTTGATGGAGTGGTATAACTTACGGTTGCGGTACGTTACCTCCATGGCATGTGGGACCACCAATTCCACATGGGTGCAGTCGATGGCGCCAATGCAACCAGGGATGCCGGCCAGTGAATGGAAACCAACTTTGGTGTTTGAGATCTCCTGGGCAGTCCGTGGTAAGTAAATGTGGTCACCTGTGTGCTTCAGGAGGGCATCAAGCACTACATGAGAATAATGGCTGTGATATGCCATGCATGTGCCCCACTGTGTGCTGGTAGGTGCCTGTGGCCAGGAAGTGGAGCACAGACACTACCTTCAGTAGGGGTGGGATGGCGGTGCGTGTTTCAATTAGGCTGACAATGTCGTCATGTATCATGTCCACAATGGTGGTGATGGTGTCCCGGTCCAGACGGTACAGGGTTTGGATCTGCTCAGGGGCTAGGTTGTATGGACTGGCTCTGATGCAAGGGATTGGGGGCTGCCTGCGTGGTACCACTGGCTGCACTGGTGGGGCATGCTGGGCCTGCGTAACCCTCATTCTCCTCCTGCGTCTCCTCTGTGCTGCCTGTTCTTGTTGTTGTTGTTGTAGCTGGAGTTCCACTGCAATCATGTCCTCCAGCCCCAGCATTGCTAGTAGTATGGGAATCATTTTGGTGTGTGACCAGGTGTGGGAAGGGTGGGGTGTGCTCCTTTTGTGCTGGCCCAGTCTATATTTCTTCCACCTGTGCTGATTGTGTGCACCTGTGGCAGTTGGGAACACTGCACATGGCTGTTTACAGGTGATCCGCGATGCCGGTATTTGCTCCATGCCGGTAAGGTACTTTTCAGCCTTCAGTAGGCTGTTATTTGCATGGCCACCTGACTTGTGATGTCCTCCTGTTTACACCATGCCGGTAATGCCGACATGAAGGGTCGCGTACCCGCGCCCATGCCATTATTAGAGGCACCGTTAATTAGCGGATTGGCGGGTCATGAACGTTCGGAGCGGTAAGCGATGCCGGTAATCCTTTACCGGCATCGTTGTTCCCTTACCGCCCGAGTCGTAATGAGGCCCAAGGTCTTGGTCAAGGTCAAGGTCTTGGAAGTCTGCGCAGCAGGGCCACTGAGGGCCCAGCCTTCTTTTGAGGGTAAAGTAAATGAGGCAGAGAGATAAGGATATTTCGGGGGAACTGGAAGACAGCTGTATTTTTGTGTTGTATTGTGGTTTTGTTGATTAAATTGTTGTTTGCTGGCATTGTATTGTCTTTTGAGGCAGGTCCTTTAGAGGTGATTTTTCTTGTATGTTGTGAGAGTAGCAGATAGTATTGTTTAGTAGAGGTTGATGGGGTAAGTATGAACATTTAGATTGTGAGCAGATTTTGTTATTGTGATCCAGAGGTAGGATTTGGATGTTGGAGCGTGGCCCTAAGGGAAAAAGGGTGAAACATTGTCAAAAAAAGGTCAAAAAACAATTTTTGCTCTAGAAAATTCGGCAAGCTTACAACTATTTTTGTATTGTTTATTCTGTGCAAGTGCCAAACTGCCCGCTGCTTAAAAGTTGTCACCATGTCAGATACCCCAATAATCCACCTATGCAAAGCATTCCCTAGATATGGTGCCAACATTACTAAATATCATGCTGAGTGGGTGAAAGGGCCT
The DNA here is from genome assembly GCF_040938575.1 of Ambystoma mexicanum. Classification (NCBI taxonomy): domain Eukaryota; kingdom Metazoa; phylum Chordata; class Amphibia; order Caudata; family Ambystomatidae; genus Ambystoma; species Ambystoma mexicanum. The sequence goes on along the minus strand of NC_090922.1, from coordinate 1,087,816,895 downwards.
GCTGGGAGGATGGACCTGTCGTGGCCACAGGAGGGCAATCACTGTAAAAATGTACTTCAACACATGTGCACATACTTACATGCCACACACACGGGCAAGAAGCTCAAGAACAGGCTAGGGGTATTAGAACCCTGGAAGGCCTTTGAGGAAGAAACAGAGGGGCCTAAGAAGGAATGGATGATTAATATGTGTCAGGGTGAGTCGAGCAGCCCACAGCGCCGCCACCCCCTCCCTCTGAGGAAAGCGCTTACACACAGCCAACAGCTCCTCCGGCTGAGGCAGGCAGCCACACACAATTCACAGTACCACCTCCATATGAGAAGAGCACATCAGGCTCGACCATCCCAGGAATATACCCAGTACAAGCAGCAGCTGTGGGGTATAGTAACCCCAGGTATGAATACCCTGATGAGGAAGGGGATGAAAGTAGGAGAAGGGTCAAAGTGGTAAAAGGAAAGGGGCCATTGGTGCAAATGGAAAATGAAGCATGGCACAGCTCAGAGACACAGTTAAGGGAGGAGTAAGAATATAGAGAGCTACATAACTTAAAAAAGCAGCTAAAAGCAGCCAAGGAGGCGCTCTGAAGAGTGAGAGACATGCGGATAGATGGCGACAGAAGCGTGCCCATAGGTAATGGAGATAATGGAGAGACAATGATGAAACCAGAGAAATGGGTAGGGGGGAAATTATTGTTGAAACTCGATGGGAAAGGCACTGAAAATAGTTATGTGACGGTAGTAGAATATGAAGAACTGAAGGAAGCAGCCAGGGAGGAAGCAAGGAGGGAAACACAGGAAGCAAATTGCACAAAGGGAGAACGAGAGGGAACAGAAAGAAGCAGCAGAGAAGATGCAGAGAGAGGAACAGGAAAGACAAAGAAGGAAGAGGGAGGTAGGAGAAACGGATGGGTATGTAAAGAGGCTAAATGAGAAGAACAGGAGAATGGCAAAAGAAAAGGAAGAAATTGAAAAAATAAGGAAGGAGATGAGCCAAAGAATGAGCAGAAGTATGATGCGAGAGATGTGGCGAGAGGGGGTTGGGGAGTGGGACAATAAAACCAGAGATCAGGGGCAGAGATGTGTTGCCAGAGATAATGAGTGGAACTTATGTAAGGGAGCCTGTTAATGGATTGAGTTTTGATCTCATACTTGAGGATGACGAGAGCGGAGAAGATGACAGGGAAACCGATTGGGTAGACATGGATGGTGAAGAGGGGGGAGAAGAGGCAGCGCAAGCCCCACAAATGGATACCACAGTACCTGGCGTAGGAGAAATAGCAGATTTACTGGGGCCAAACTTAAGCCTGTATCCACCCCTCACATCAGTACTGCCCATAAATGAAGACCATAAATCACCATATTTCTTAAGAAACTTGCCAGAACGCCAGCGAAACCGTATAGCTGAGACATCGAAAAGGAGAACTTGCACAGCATCACCTTTGCGCAGGAAAGGGGTAACACAATTCCCACTGCTCCACAAGGGATTAGGGCAACCCCACTATACTCCATGGAATCAGACAGATAAAAATAACTTGATGGATAAGTGCCATCACTGACAGCAGGGGCCAGCCGATGGATCTACAAGCTATAGCGAGAGACAGCTGGGCTAGCATTAGCCATAGGTGACATGAAAAATCTATTTGCATCCATATTGGGTGACTAGGCAGAGGATGTGTGGAAGCGAGCAGGCTATTCTGCAGTGACAGAACAGAACACCACTAAATATGATGGGTCACCATTTAATAATTGCAGAGCTAATGTATGGAAGGCACTGAGGGTGCTATTTCCAGATCAATCTGACATGAGTGACATAATGACTAGAAAGATGGGGCCCACTGAGGACCCCGCAGCCTATATTCAAGACATTAAATAACATTGGCGTTTGGAGACTAAAGACCATTGGGATAAAAATATACCAGTGTTTTGACATATTCTATGTCAGGGCCTACCTTAAGAAGTACAGAGACAGTTAAAGATTGCGGGGATTGAAATGAGACCATGGCCAGAGATACAACTGACTATTGTCCATCACTGTAGGTTAAAGCAGGAGAAGAGTCCAAATAAAGTAGAGGAAAGGCAAAAGGAAGAGGCAAAATTGGTACAGAAGAAATTATCAAAAATTGTGGTAGAAGGAGCAGTATTGATAAATACAGGCGACAAGAATAATGGACAGGGAGTTGTCATGCCAAAGCAGGGCAGGGTTATTTTGCAGGAAGAGGGGAGAGTAGTGTTTACCCCAGAGGAGGAAGAGGATTTGGGTTTGCTGGGGAACAGCCCCACTTTGGAGGACCTCAGGGAACTGGAGCATTATGTTGGACATGTGGGAAAGTAGGACACATTTCACAGGTGTGTAGAAGTAGAGGAGCAATGCAGCAAGTTGTAATGCAATATGGGCCAAGAGGGGGGTGGCGTATCCAGCACCATATGGTGCACAACACAAAAACTATGAGTACTATGACTACACACAATATTCACCAAATCAGGCACAAGCACAGCAGGTGCAGAAACCCCAAGGGCCACAGATACAGCCCAGATAGTGCCACAACAACCACAGCAGACATTGATACAGAAACCACAGAGTGCAGTGCAATCACAGCAAGCAGTGATACAGGGGTATACCAATATTCTGCCACAGACACCACGGGTAGGAGGAGTGACAGCGGTTGGGGGAACACTTTTACAGGGACAGGACTGAACATGTATCCCCAATAGGACAGCTCACAGAATAGCTTGATAGGCCTTATCCTATCAGCAACCACAGACACTGAACAGGAACAGAGGGTGGAGGTATCTACAGGTGTCAAGACACTTTCTTTCTTAGTTAACACTGGGACAGCAACATCCTGTGACAGGAAAATAGACGGTAGCTATCACATTCCTATATTCCAGGAAGACACCTGTTAATGTACTAGGAAGAGATCTTATGGCCAAATTCAATATGTCAATATCATTAACAGAGGACAGCATAATATACTGTACACCAGGCATATAGTTCAAGATAGCAAAAGAATACACACAAGCCTTAAATTGAAAATAGAGTATATATATGTGCCACAACAAATAATGCTAGGTAAAAAGGTACCATAATTTATGGAAAAAAGATTTGGCAAGGATACCTGGCACACTATGAATGACCAGTCCATATGCTCTGGGGTTGTTAAAGGAATTGAAGGGGTATAAATAAAATTAAAGAAAGGGTCCAATTTACCTGAGGTGAAATAGTACCCATTGTCCAAAGAAACAAATGAGGGTATTTATGAAGAAATAAAATTGCTCATTAAGCAAGGAGTGATAGTGCCATCAGAATCTCCGTGCAACACTGCTGTATATATAGTGAAAAAAAATCAAGGAGGCCGTGGAGATTTACTTATTTATTTATTTTACACTTATAAAAAAGCACAAAACCTTCGGGCATCACCGGTAGCAAGATTAACAAGATTGCACCTGACTCCTTATGAGTTGGTGACAGGTTGTAGGATGCATGTGCCCATTACCTCGCCCATGCGCGTGCAGACAGATTCCAAAAGCACGGCGACTGTTTGTAAATGTGTTACAGGACTATCTGATGTCCATGACTAAATACCTCTCTTTTTCGGTTCTCGACCGTAAAGGAATGGCGGGGAGGTATCGCAAAAAGGCACAGAAAAAGACGAAATAGAATACCCCTGCAGTTGTCAACATTTTTTTATTTTTATTTTTTATTTTTGTCCATGTGTCAATATACATAAAAACAGTAAAAGAGTGCCGACTCCCTGCCCAGCTACCAGGATCCCGAGGGAGAAGAGAACGAAAACAAACCCAGGACAAGAGCTCAAGTGCATGCTGAGAAAGATGATAAAAGGAATAAGGAACTTGAGAGCAAGGGAGATTGCATTACACCACTTGGGGAACACTGGTGCTGAACTTGGAAGATGAACGTTTACTGGAACAATAAGAAAGGAATTGGTGCTTTGACTTTACTTGATTAAAATTGATTAAAAGTTGATTAAAAGTTTCTAACACGTATATCCCAAAGGAACAAAGCGGCAAGCCACATCTAGGGGCAGAGTTAAATTACAGTATGCAGAGGACTTTTTGAATACATCACCAACAAAGTATTTCTGCTGCTGCTGAGGACTATTGTTCAGAACAACAAATCGTCTTTAACAGACTATTTTCTCTACCTTCCTACCTCAACATTGTATTGGGACTATTTTATATACTATTTTTCACAAGGACAATCCTCTTTAACAGAAATATTTCTCTACTTTCCTATCCCTACATTTTTATTGGGACTATTTTTATACTATGTACACAATAGCATACATCTACAACTGACTTATTTCCTACTTTTTATCTTCACATTTTTATTGGGACTATTTCTATTTTCCATGTGTTTATATTTTTATGTTTTTTTCAGAACTATTTTTATATTTATCATATACTCACATAATGGTGAAAGTGGTTGGAAAATCATCAATGAAATATTTTATTATTGTTATTGGATGCAAAATGTTTTTAAACCAGTATATACAGCTCGCCTCACTCACTTGAAAAAATATGAATTGACTAACGCGCCGTACTAAGTAAACTGTATGAATGTTTGCATATCTTTATATTCCTGATATCTTCATAACACAATGATCAATATGCAGCAGGACACCTCTACAAACGATTGACATTATGGCTATTGCAGTACTTCTGTTTTCCATTCTCTTTTGTTGTTTTTATTTCTTATTTTATCTCACACTAAATTTAACTGATTTTGTTGAGGTGAATGTGTCCCTATGCCATAATATCAGTGAAGAAGTTAGAAAACAAGTAGATTTCCAGTTAGAGCAGGAAATGGTATTACGCCCAGTTGTGGAGACAGTAAGTGTTAGGAGAAGCATTACAGATGAGGATTTCATGAGAAGGTATTTTGATAATGAGATAAATATTGAACGAAACTCATGGTATAGGTGAACGGAGAAGGTGGAGAGAGAGAGAGAGAGAGGGAGAGAGATCAAGGGAAAGCTGCTTTGTTTCCTCACTTATCCCCTATGCCTTGACAGCCTTTATACTTCAAGAAGTACGTGAATACAGAGCACATTGCTTGGTACATCTCGCAGTATGCCAGACTACAGGATAAGTTCAGGGACAATAGGCCATGATAAAGTTTTTCACAGTATCAGAATTCCCATACATAGACAGCTATGTAAAAGAAGCACATATGATGGAGAATATAAGAATGAAAAGTAAGGTACTGAAGTACATACTATCGGGTCCAAAAGGAGGTGTCACGGTCCCATTACGGGCCCAGCACGCTTGGGCCCAGGGGGGAGGTGTTTTCCCCCATGCTAGAGTAGGGAGGTGGTGGACAGGTATGGTGGCTGGCTGGCGTAAGCGTGTAGAATGGGGCAAGGCCGCAATCTGCACCAGCGTGCCTACCAATGGAGAGGGAACGCCCGGCACGTGCAAAGGAGCGCCAAGCACGTGCGAGGAACCAACGCCCCTGGCCGTCTAACGCTGGCAGGGCGTGGACCAAGGCTATAAAACCACGCCCGAACCGCACCCTGTGCTTAGCGTTTCTTCTGTTCTTTGCCGGAGTAGTGTCTCGCTTACCACTCCTGCTCTCAGTGTATCTGCAAACGACTTTACGTGGATGGGAAGTGTTAGGGAGAATTCTCTTCTAAGGCTAATTTCCCTTACCTATAGAGTCCCCCAGCAGCTTTGCTGGATTTGAAGGGTTTATTTTTTTCTCCTGCTAAGAGTGAGACCCTTTTTTCCCACTCTTAGACAGATTGCTAGTGTGTGTTTCAGGCTATCTTGTGTGCTTATGGTCTATGGGGTTTTTCTCACCCTCATAGGAATCATCTTTTTAACTTGTGTGTTACACAGCTCCCTCAGTGCAGTACCACAGGGGTGTCGTAGCGACCTCCAAACATAGCCTCCATACCCTGGGACTGACTACTGTTTCCCCGGGCATGTAAAGTCCCCATTGACTTTACTAGTCAATAATTATGAACTAAACCAGTACAACCCATCTTACTATGGAAGTACTGGAAAGGGGATAATAGTTTTTCCCTAGTGTTCATTTTCGAGGGGGTACCATACAGTCCCTCTCTCCAAAGTTTCTGGCTGGTTGCAGTGGTTACTACCGTAAATATTCGACCGCAAATATTTCCATATGGGATTCTCCCATTGTTCGAGGCTACCACTTTTACTGACAGCCTCTAACATACCACCGGTTTATTTTAATATTAACTTTACTCCGGTAGGTTTTAATTGCCGAACCTTTAATAATATTTCTTTCTCGTGTCTTTCTAAACCAAGTTGGGGATCCTTTGCTTGTCCTTTTGGCGGGCTTCTGCACAGAAGCCCTCCTTTCGGCGCCACTGAGTCTGGGGTAGACAGGATGTGTGGGAGGTGAAATAGGCACCCTGGACAGGGTTACCTAGGCCACCCAAGTCGCACTCTACCCTGATAGGTTGGGGGTTTATCCCGCCAGGATAGCCACCCCACTGTGTGAGTGACAGCTAGGCTGTATGAATGAGGGTCTTGCTGCATAAAAGCAGGGTTCTGAGGACTGGAGGAAAAGACATCGCCACTGGCACTAAGAAGCCGAAGAGGAGAGAAGCCAAAGACATCTGCAATGCCTGAACCACTGGTGAAGCCCTGCTGCAGATCCTCACCACTTTTCTCCAACGACTCGAGAAGATCTTCGCCTCCAAGAGTCTTCTTCCCTTGAGCTGGTGGGGCCAACCAGTTCACCAATCGCCTTCCAGGACCTGCATTGGTTGAATCGCCAGTGCCAAGCACTAGGAGACCGGATAGCCAGGCACCCGTCCACCACGACCGCGATTTAAAGGAGCATACCTTTTATTCCATTTTGGCAGCACCAAGGCTGGTTTAATCCCTGGGCAGTGCAGTAACTCGAACCCTCCTCCATGACAAGAGCCTCTCTTACTCTGCTGGATCTCCCGAACTGCAGCAACTGCCAGGAACTACCGCCACCGCAGGAGCCTCTTCCACTTTCAAGGTACATTGTTCCGCCAGGCCTCCCGTTTCGTTGGGTATTGCTAAAGGTGTTTTAAATCCTTTACTTACATTCTGGGCTGGCTGCCTTTTCGTCTAACATTATCTTTCTACGTCCTGCAACCGCCTTTTCAATCGTTTAACAAAGACTTGACTGCAGCTACTAGAACATTTTGAACCTAGGCACTTTGCCTTGTACTACTGACTCTGGCACATGCCTCTTGACTCTGGCTAAATCTGTTACAACTGCCTTCTCTAGATTGTTTCTCTTCAAGAAATGTGTTGGTGCACCTAAAACTCTTATAACTACCTCTCGTTCCCCTTTATATATTGCTGAAGTGCCATTTTGCTCGGTTTTCACCAAAGTACTGTTGATGCTAAAGTGCTGCCTTGCTTAACTTGTTCAAAATCCAATTGGGAAGTGTTGCTGGTGTGTTTTATGAGTTTAAACCTGTGTAACTTGGTCTTTCCCTCCCTTTGAAGAAATTGTTAGAGTGCCATTTCTGCTTAGTTAACACTGTGCCGTTTTGCTCAGTTTTCACTCTTGCTCAAACTTGTCTACAATTTAAATAGGGAGTTGTGTATACTTTTCCTGACTGTTTTAACTTACTTTAAATAATAGAGATTTGTGTGTGAACATCAGAGTGTGTAAACTAAATATATATATTCTTTTTAATACAAAGCTTTGGTCAGTGTTTCCTTGTTCCATAGTATTGTAGTCCTATAGTGTAAACCCTGAATACTGCTCATCTACCTCTTGAGATAAGTCTGACTGCTTAGCCCCAGCTACCAACTACATCTTTGTAGTACAGACTGATACCAAAGGGGGTTTATTGCTTATACCTGTAGTCTTAATCTTCTTTAGTGGTCCCTAAGGGAACTGCACAGGATTCTGCCTAACAGGAAGCACTGGAAACTCACCTGAAGAAACTCACCTGAAAATGAGGATCCACTACCCCGCATAAAGACTTTGTCTCTGCGTTAGTTTCTTTGTTTTCCCAAACAGCACCCGGAGTCGACCGGTGGGGCTGCTCATCTTGGACATTGGTTCTTTGTCTCCTGCTCATCTTGGACATTGGTTCTTCGTTGCCTGTTCATCTTGGACATTGGTTCTTCGTTGCCTGCTCATCTTGGACATTGGTTCTTCAATGCTTGCTTATCTTGGACATTGGTTCTTCATTGCCTGCTCATCTTGGTTCTTCCTCGTTTCTCTATTGTCATTCCCGCAGTATCCAAGGACCTGAAAAGCAAAGCAACAGTGTGAGAGATCCCATTCCATTCTTCCGCCGCCCACCCCAGTGCCTCGTGTGCTCACCTGCGCATTGATTCCAGCTCTCTGTTCCTTCAGCATCTCATTGCGGTGTCGGCCTTCAGTCGCTCAGCTCCTGCGAAGAAGAAAGACAAAAGACATTGTGAAAGTAAGCTCATTCACGGTACAGAACAAGTTTGCAAGCACAGAAAGTTTGACACCCGTGTTTAACCAAGATTTACCTGTTCACCACGTTTAATCAAGACTTACCTGCTCACCGTCATATACTGTGCGTCGCAACCGGCCTGGACCACGCACCTTTAGTGAAGTAACTGGAGGACGATACGTACCTTAGGGCCGCGACCCCAGTCGCAAACATTACGGTGAGCAGCGCTCGCTTCGCGCCAGCCAGTCAACCAAGGCTCTGAAGAGGAGGGGTAGAAGGGGAGGCCCTGTGCTTATACTTACCCTTGTTAAGGATTTCAATCAGGCAATACACCCTGGTCTCAGCCTAATATGCAGCGCACAACTGAAATGCTTATTTTGTTATATATAGGTTCAATATTTGAGAGATACACCACTCATATCACACCCCCTTTTCAAATACCCTGGGTCACAATGGACCAGGAACCAGGCTGGTAGGTAAAGGTAATATTTATTTATTTAGAAATTCAAGAAAATAATATTCCTCAACCCCCTAATAATCAATTCTAAATAGATATAAGGAAGCATCAGGTAATCAGGAATGAGGAATAAGAAACAGAATTCGAATCCAACCTTCCCTCCCCAAACAAGAGAGAAAATCGGATTTGAACCCTTGCAAGGTTAAAGTGACACTCGGAAATGGCTGAATAAAACAATGAATGTGTGCAAAGATCCTTAAATAAGTACAATTCTCTACGGAGAAACACTGGAAAGTTACAAGCAATCATAAGCAATAGATTGAGCAAAAGCATACAATTCTAAAATGAATGGAGCGTTTAAAACAATTGATAGTAAAAAAATAACACGTGTAACACTTTGCAAAAATGCTCATTCCCACCTGAAATTAACCAAACAGTTTTTAATAAAAACGGGTGAAATATTGAAAATCTGGGTTGGGGGTAGCTATGGATCCTAGGTACCATATGAAAGTGAAATGAGGTCTCTAGCTGTTAAATTGAGTGAGGTATCCAGGATCTAGTGAGGTGCGTTTTTGGAAAATAAAGGTGCGAAAAAGGAACAGAAATACATTTTTTACAACAACAGTTTTACTTTACGCTAGGGCATTCAGGCTAGGCTACCAGCTTGAGACACAGTAAGCTCTAGAATTGAGCTGCGTAATCAACCCCAGCACCTCAGCACCCGCCCTGGTGGACCCAGTCCGATTACCCGAGGGAGGATTAAGGGTTTAGGATTTCACAAGACAAAATTATTAAAGATATTGGCGTTAGCACAAGGAATCAAAAGCAGGGTTTCAGGAATGATTGTGACAATATTACAGTTATCAGGATGAGTATTACGACTTAGAGATTGGGATGGAACAAAGCAAGGCAAGGTTTAATATGTTTCTATGGTTCCTATTGATACTCACAGTCCACTTTTAGCTTGGATTTTGGACAGTCAGCGCTCTGGATCACCACACGGATCTGGTCTAACACAGGGCAGCCGGACAAACTCAGTGGGGCAGAGTCAGCTGGGCAGGGACTGGATACCGAAGGATATTTCTTCTCAACTGGCAGTTCTGGTTACTGGATACTAAAGGGCATCAGGATAGCAGGAAAGCAGTGAGTGCCAACAAGCCAGGTAAATTCAGAATGCTTCCCCAAAACACCACAGTGCTTCCCTTGGTTTATGGGGATTATTTTATAATTGAGGCCTAGATGAATCAGGATCAGCAATTGCTTGGCCTTGTGGTTGGGATCTGGATTTAGATGGATAGATACAAGATGAAGACAGGAACAGATAGGAACAGGACGCCGCCGTAGGAATCAGGAATCAGTGTGTGTGTGTCCTGAGTGCTAGTCAGGGGCCCTTATTTATAATGCCAGATGCCATCATTACAGTATATGACAGGGGCAGGATTCACTACCCACAGCCCTAACAATAAGATTGGGCAAGGGCATAGTCTCCGCCTTGCTCACAATTGGTTAGATATCAGAAAAGTGATGTCCTGTTTATGAGGTGACTTTTACTGTATCTAGAACCTCCCATATTTAGTTTACTGCAAATCTGATTTTGCCAAAAACAGATATTTATGCAGTTGCCACCTCTTAGTAAATCAGATACACAGGTTAAATATTTTGCGCAGCACAGATTAGTCCAAACCTCCAGTCTGTGCGACCTTGCTTCGCCTTTCTGACACATTTTGGTAATTTTACACATTAAAGATTTGGCCCACAATTCCCCAATTGTATACACAGATGCAAATTGTCCCCAGGGATGTATGTACAGAATTTGACATTTGTAACATGGATCCTTTTTTGGTAATACAACATATATCACTGTTTCTGTGCAGAGTGTGTCACAACATTCGACCAAGTTTTCAAACACAGCCCACAATTCCACTTTTACGGTGTGAGAATTCCACATTTTTACCAATTTTGAAAGCTGAGATATAAGTCTTTTTAAAGTTATTTCTACAAAAGTCTTAAGGCAAATGGGAGTCATTGTCATTTTTCTCTTCCCATCTAACACCAACTGGCAGTTTCTTTCAAGCAGGATAGGGGCCTCTCTCTTGATTGAAGGTTTTATTGCCTTCCACACTTGACAGGTGAGAGTCCCAGGACTGCTACTGTCCTAGCCTGGAGCAAAGACGAATGTCTGATGAGCATGTGAAATCCCTTTGTCCGAGTCTGTTCAAAGTCTTTCAACCTGGTAATTAGTGCTTTCCTGTGCCAGGAGTTTATAGTGTGCCTCTCTTCCTGAAGGAAGTGTTACGCTCACCAGGTATCCACGGGGGCACCACACGATACTGGATGGAGGTCTAAGCGCTATCCCGGACCCCTCTCTGCTTGGTTATGTGCCAGGCGTTGGGTAGCTGATACTGGTTCTGTGATGGGTGGACTCCCACCTCCCTCTGGGGTTATTGCTCACCTTAGTTTTTGTGCGTTGAACTCTCCGTCCTGCGTCTCTGTGCAGGGGCGCGTGGTTGGTGCGGGCGTTCCGTGGACTTAGTTGCTTCACTGGTTCATGTGCCCATATGTCGGGTCCAGACCAGCTGTGACTCCGACTCTGCTTGCTGTCTTCCAGGTGAGTTATAATGTCTTTTCCGTCTTTATTCTGTCTCTTTCTTTCCCTCCGTTTTCTCTGTCTTCTTAGCATCTTGCTCCATTACGGTGTTCCCTAATAATGTCCCTTTTTGTTTTCACAGGGATGGTTGCGATCTTGGAGTTGCCATGCCAATGGCGAAGACCACAGTGATTTATTGATGTGTGAAGCGCTGCGATGTTTATTGGTGTTAATTGCTAACCTGTGTTCTCTTCTCTTCTTTGTACAGGTTGCGGTGATGTTCCGGAGTGATGAGCGATTGAAGCGCTGCTGTCACGACCCACATCCAGAAGACCCCCTGGCAAGCCCATGGGCCAGGAAGGGTCTTGACTCAGGTCTCCACTAAACCCAGGCATCCTTGGCCTAGGCCTTCTTGAGGCCAGTCCTGGCGCCTTTGGTGCCAGACTCATACTTGATAAAGGACTTGTGTTGGGAACTACTTTATTTCAGTGCCAGTCAACATGGAGGCATCCACATAGCTTGGCTCCTTGGAACCAAGCTATGCAGTATAGTATTTTTGGGTGTGGTACCATAGGAACTATTTAACCGGGACTACTTTCTTGAAAATATTTAAACCACACCCGACTGGGATAACACGCTTCACGTTACTTTGCAATTCTGCAACGTGATGCTCACTGTGTTCAGCTGCACCCGCGAACCTCGGAAGAACAGCATCTGTTAAGAAGGAAAAGAACATCGTTAGCAGCAGCAGCTTACCTGTAATTTCATCGTTAGCTGTCTACAGCTCTTGCGATCAGCATCCCGGAACCAGCGCTCCTCCCGGACCGTCGGATCTGCAAAAAAGGAAGAAACAAGGTATTAGACGTTTTACAATTTAACGAACAGTGCCGAAAAGCTTACCTCGCAAGCTGCTCCTCGACCAGCATCGCCTCAGGAATTCCATGCACCGGCTGAGCATCGCGACCTGTGTGGAAGAAAAGACAATAGGTTAGCAAAAGGCAAGGCATCATAGCGCTGCGCATAGCGCCAACTCACCGCATCAAGGCACTCTAAATACACCATTACTTACCGGCGAGACCCAATTCAGTCTATGCCACATATTGGACTTCCGCGCACCTAAGGAAGAGAAAAAGACATTAGTTAGACCAAAAAAGGCATGCAAGGACAACGATATACCACAGCAATAAGACCTACCTGCAAGACTCAAAGCGGACCGGCATCAGTAAAGTAACTTGATCGCAATTGCCCACCAAGCACAACGCGCCCCTGCCAAGAAGGCAGGACGGAGAGCACACCTGCATTAAAAACAAGGTGAGGAGAGGTCCAGAGAGGCCGCAGGTATACGGGGTGGTGGGGGCCTGTTTACCCCAGTTGCCCAGTCTTGAACATTGCCCACCTGTATTCCAGGCAGAACCCTCCCGCTGGTCAACCTGGGAACCGCAGAGAAGGATACCTGAGTCCCAACTGCTGGGTGGCGTCCCTGTGGAACCAGGTGAGCGTAACAGCTGCTTGCCCAGGTAAGTGCTTTGTTAATGCTGACCTTGTTCCTTCTCCCTTGCAGGTTGTGTTGAAACCCGGAGATGGGCGAGCTAAGAGAAGCGCAGGGTGCTGCCAGGACTCGCTGCTTGCCCAGGTAAGAATTGTTATTAATGCTGTCCTTGTTTCTTTACCTTTGCAGGTTGTGGCAAACTCCGGAGATGGGCGAGGTAAGCGAATCGCAGGATGGATTCAAGGCCGGTTACTTCACAGGTAAATGTTCTTGCTTGCTAATGCTGTTCTTGTTCTTCCGGGTCATTAATGGAATCCGGATCTAGGGCTTCAGGATCGGGCCGACGGAGAAGCAGATGAGCAGGAGCTGGACACGTGAGCATTATGCTGCAGGAGTGCAGAATAACTCAAAGCGTGTTCTGCTGTTTGGGTGTGGTTTAAATAGCCCAGGTAAAGTAGTTCCAGGTCAAGTAGTTCCAGGCCCAGCCACACCCAAAACACTAGACCGTATGGCTTGGTTCTAAAGAACTGAGCTGTGTGATAGGCCTCCATGGTAGATTAAGGTCCAAAACTGGTATTGCTTTATTCCTGATAATGAGCCTGGCGCCAAAGGCCCCAAGACTGACTCCATGTATGTTTCTGATGGAGTTTTAAGGCCCTTGGGGCTAGTGTGAAGGGCTTTAGCCCTATTGCTGCCAGGGGGCTGTTATACCTGAGGGGGTAAGAGGCATGGATCGTGACAGCACTCCCCCCTAAGGCCCTTCTCAAGGTATTTCCAACGTCTGGCCCTGGTTTGGTCGTATGGTTCAGATGAAATCGTCTTACCAGGCATGGCGCATGGATGTGCTCGCTAGGCTCCCATGTCCTGTCCTGAGGGCTTTAGCCCTTCCAGTCCACTAAGTAATATAACTTGGACCTGGTGAGTTTAGAATCTAGGATGTCCTTGACTTCAAATTCGGGTTCTCTGTTAACCAGTACCGGATTTGGTGGTGTTTTGACCCGAGTTCCAGGCTGAACGGGTTTTAAGAGTGACACGTGTAATATGGGATGGATCTGCATATTTGTTGGTTAAGCTAGTTTTACTGCCACAGGATTTATAGTAGCCTTGATGGTATAGGGCCCTAGATATCTGCGACGAAATGTTGGAGTTCCTCTTATGGGCACGTGCTGAGATGCCAACCAGACTTCATCTCCGACTTGGTAGTCTGGGGCTTTTCTTCGGTGTTGATCAGAGAATCTTTTCTGTCTTTCTTTGGCATGGATCAAGTGTTCTGCTGCCTTTTTGAAGGCTTGAGTGATGGTCGTATGTAAAGTCTTCACCGCGGATATTGCCAAGGCTATGGGGGTATCTAATTCAGAAGTACGTGGATGTCTTCCATATACGGTATAAAATGGACTCTGTCCGGTACTGGTGTGTAGCGAGTTGTTGTAGGCATATTCAGCTATCCACAGCACATCCTTCCAGCTTTCTTCCACTTGATGTAACATGCACCGTAGGTATTGCTCTAGTGTCTGATTCGTCCACTCTGTTTGGCCATCAGTTTAGGGATGGTGACTAGTGGACAGACGAATATCGATTTGGGCAATTGCACAACTCTTCCTCCAGAAATTAGACACAAACTGACTCCCTCAGTCAGAAATCAAGACGGAGGGGAAACCATGTAATCGTACGATTTGCTCTAGAAACACCTTTGCCAGACTGGATGCGTTTGGTAGACCCTTAAGCGGAATTAAATGGGCCATTTTAGAGAACAGGTCAACAACCACTAGGATAGTGTTGAACCCTTGACAGGGAGGCAGATCTGTGATGAAATTGAGGGAGAGTGTGTGCCATGGTGCAGGTGGAATTTCCAGGGGTTGAAGAAGGCCCGCAGGTCTTTGTTTCTGGGATTTATTCTGTTCACAAATGCCACATGACAGAATAAACTGCGTAATGTCTTTTCGCCAGGTCGGCCACCAATAATTTCTTTTCACCTTGGCTAGGGTCTTGGCAATTCCTGGATGTCCTTCTATCAGGGGGTCGTGATAACCAGAAATGACTTGTTCTTGTTGTGCCTTATTCGGTAGATATAAATGCGCTCTGAAATACGGGAGTTGGTTCTTTGTTGTGTAATGTTCACCTTGAGTGGTCCAGTCTTGTAGATTCTCAGTGTTCATTAGGAGCCGAATTTCCTTTTGGAGTTCGTCCAGTGATAACGTTGTTGTAAGTCCTAGTAGATTGTCACATGGAACAATGGCCACCAGGTCTGGACTGAATATGCGTTCTCATCAATACCCATGCAGGATATGGCTTCGGCTTTTCCGTTCTGGACTCCAGGTCGGTACGTGATTATGTAATCATATTCTGCGAAGAACAAAGCCCATCAGAGTTGACGGGATGATTGAGCCTTTGCCGTCTTGAGGTATTGTAGGTTGCGATGGTCGGTTATTACTGTGATGGTATGTCTGGCGCCTAGGAGGTAATGCTGCCAAGCCTTAAAGGCTGCCTTGATCGCTAGGAGTTCCTTGTCTGTTATTGCATAGTTAAGTTCAGGTGTAGTACATTTTTCGCGACCAAAAGGCCAAGGGATGTAACTGGCCTGTTTCGGGATCCCTTTGGGAAAGAACAGCCCCCATTGCCATGCTGAAGGCGTCTGTTTCCACTACATATGGGAGATCTGGGCAGGGGTGTCGTAGCACCGGGGCTGAGGTAAATCTTTTCTTGAGTTCCTGGAAGGCCTTCTCCGCCTCTTCTGTCCATTGGAACAGTTTGTTGTTTTTTCGTAATAAAGAAGTGATCGGGTGCACAATCTGGGAGAAACCTGGGATGAATCGGCGATAAAAGTTTGCAAAGCTGAGCATACTTTGGACACATTTGACTGAAGACGGTTATGGCCAGCTAAGGATGGTGTCTACTTTGTGCATATACATCCGGATGCCCCTGGGAGTGACGACAAAACCAAGGAACTCGACTTCGGTGACATGGAAGGAGCATTTCTCAAGTTTGCCATATAGCTGGTGCTGTCGGAGTTTTGCAAGGACGCAGCGAACGTGCCTGACATGGTCCTGTTTAGAAGAGGAGTATACCAAGATGTCGTCGATGTAAACTAGAGCACATACTTCGATCAATTCCCGTAGTACATCGTTCATGAAGTACTGGAATGCGGCGGGAGCGTTGCAAAGCCCAAAGGGCATCACCTGATATTCGTACAGCCCATACTTAGTACGAAAGTCGCTCTTCCATTCGTCTCCTTTCTTTACACGCACGAGATGGTATGCCCCCCTGAGGTCCAATTTGATGTAAATTTGGGCATCCTTGACTTGGTCCAGCAGTTCTGGGATAAGGGGCAGGGGATAATGGTTTTTAACTGTTACCTGGTTTAGTGCGTGGTAGTCGATGCACGTTCTCAAGTCCCCCTACTTCTTGGGTACAAAGTATAGGGGCGAGGCTGCCGGGGATTTGGACGGGCAGATAAAACCGTTTGCCAGGTCTTGGTCCAGATATGATTTCAAGTGGAGATTTTCAGGTTTGCGGAGTGCATAAATTCGACTACACCGGCTTTGTGCAACAGGTACGAGGTTGATCTGACAATAATAGGGCCTGTGAGTGGGTAAGGTATTAGCCTGTTCTTTTTGGAAAACGTCTTGGAAATTGTGGTATTCGCTTGGTAGTGTACTTGTTACACCTAGTACCAATGCCTCTTTATCTTGGACAGGTGTCTCTGGGTCAGACAATGGCATTTCCACTTGGTAGCACGCATGAGCACACTCATTGGAGAAGGCTAATTTCCTGGCTCGCCAGTCGATGTCAGGGTTGTGAGCTACCAACCACAGCATCCCTTGAATCACCCGGAACTGAGGGGCCTTGATAAGGTCGAAGGCAATGGCTTCCCGATGTCCGTCTTGGCACGGAAGGGTAAATTCTGCTGTGCGTTGAGTTACAGGACCAGAAGCTATCTCCGTGCCGTCGACAGTGGTGACCTTCTCAGTTGTCGTTTTCTGACAGAGGGGAATGCCTCCACAGCATGCATCCGAGACGGTTGTTGGTGACTGATCAAAATCACAGGCAGGGCAAGGTGTGAGGTCTGTGGCTCTTTTCCTTTGCTCAACAAACGGACCTCTACGCTTGCCGGGCCTGGAAGTTGTCAGACTCTTGTTCTCCTCTTTCTTTCTTTGTAGCTCCAACTGTTCTCCTAGGGGGTTTTACGGGAGATTCTCTGAGGAAGTGACCTGATTTCCCGCAGTACAGGCATAATTGCTGTTGTCTCCTTTTGTCTCTTTCGGCCTTGGTGAATGTGCTCCGTACCCCCCCAATTTGCATAGGTTCCAAAGTGTTTTCTGATGAACGCGGACTGTTCTCCTTTGAGCGTACATACACAGTCCAATTCTCCATTCTGGCTCGATCTGTCCTTCGATCTTGAAGCCTGTGGTCTAGCTGCAACACTAGGTTCATGAACTCTGCAGAGTCTTTTGTCAGGTTTACCACCTGAACTAATACGTCTTTCAATTCCCCCCGTAATCCTCGATGGAATAACGTTGTTCGTTTCTCCTCAGGCCACCCAGTTTCAACAACAAGTCTGTTAAAAGTGGCGATATATGTTAACAAATCTTGGCTGCCTTGGCGGAGTGACAGAAGTTCGTTATCCAGAGCTTGGCCCTGGGTATGTCAGGCAAACAGCTGCTCCATCTCCTGTTGAAACACCCTGAAATCCCGCAGGAGTGGGTCATCCTGGCTTACTAACCGTATGGACCAATCCGCAGCACTGCCACTCAGATATGACAGAATGAAAGCAACCCGCGACTGATCGTTATGAAAGGCTCCGGGTCTACAAAGAAAATGGAGGTGGCACTGGTTCATGAATACTGCATATTTTCTTGGGTCCCCCGTAAAATGTTCCGGTGGGGCCAAAGGAACTGCCCCAGGGAGGACCACCTGCACTGGATTAACGGATGTGGCTGGAACCAACGGAATACTTCCTGGCAACGGAGCCTGCCCAGCCTGTGTTTGGAGCAATTGTCTGGCTAATTCATCGGTGCGGTCCTTGGTGACAATCAACTCCCTCCTAAGGGCGTTGGTTTCTTGCCGGCTGGAGTGTACCTCGGCCCGTAATTCTCCCAGTAACTGGGCTAGTTGGTCAGTCTCTGATGTTTCCATGATGCCCAGTTGGATCTTTTAATTAAGGCTTCAAGTTCTGTTACGCTCACATGGTATCCACGGAGGTGCCACACGATACTGGATGGAGGTCTAAGCGCTATCCCGGACCCCTCTCTGCTTGGTTATGTGCCAAACGTTGGGTAGCGCCTATAACAGGAGAATCGAGGGTTAAGATACTGGTTCTGTGATGGGTGGACTCCCACCTCCGTTGGGGTTATTGCTCACCTTAGGTTTTTGTGTGTTGAACTCTCCGTCCTGCATCTCTGTGCAGGGGTGTGTGTTGGTGTGGGCGTTCTGTGGACCTAGTTGCTTCACTGGTCCATGTGCCCTTATATCGGGCCCAGACCGGCTGTGACTCCGACTCTGCTTGCTGTCTTCCAGGTGAGTTATAATGTCTTTTCCATCTTTATTCTGTCTCTTTCTTTCCCTCCAATTTCTCTGTCTTCTCTGTGTCTTGCTCCACTACGCTGTTCCCTAACAATGTCCCTTTTTGTTTTCACAGGGATGGTTGCGATCTCGTAGTTGCCACGCTGATGGCGAAGACCACAGTGAGTTATTGATGCGCGGAGCGCTGCGCTGTTTATTGGTGTTAATTGCTAACCTGTGTTCTCTTCTCTTCTTTGTACAGGTTGCGGTGATGTTCCGGAGTGATGAGCGATCAAAGCGCTGCTTGCCCAGGTAAGTGCTTTGTTAATGCTGGCCTTGTTCCTTCTCCCTTGCAGGTTGTGGTGAAACCCAGAGATGGGCGAAGTAAGAGAAGCACAGGGTGCTGCCAGGACTCACTGCTTGCCCAGGTAAGAATTGTTATTAATGCTGTCCTTGTTTCTTTACCTTTGCAGGTTGCGGCAAACTCCAGATGGGCGAGGTAAGCGAAGCGCAGGATGGATTCAAGGCCGGTTACTTCACAGGTAAGTGTTCTTGCTTGCTAATGCTGTTCTTTTCCTTCCGGGTTATTAATGGAATCCGGATCTAGGGCTTCAGGATCGGGCCGCCAGAGAAGCAGATGAGCAGGAGCTGGACACGGTGAGCGTTACGCTGCAGGAGTGCAGAATAACTCGAAGCGTGTTCTGCTGTTTGGGTGTGGTTTAAATAGCCCAGGTAAAGTAGTTCCAGGCCAAGTAGTTCCAGGCCCAGCCACACCCAAAACACTAGACCGCATGGCTTGGTTCTCAAGAACTGAGCTGTGTGATAGGCCTCCATGTTGGATTAAGGTCCAAAACTGGTATAGCTTTATTCCTGATAATGAGCCTGGCTCCAAGGGCGCCAGGACTGACTCCATGTATGTTTCTGATGGAGTTTTAAGGCCCTTCGGGCCAGTGTAAAGGGCTTTAGCCCCATTGCTGCCAGGGGGCTGTTATGAGGGGGTCAGGGCCATGGATCGTGACAGGAAGTTACAGGGTTGTAACTTGAAGAACAGGTTTTTTTTATAGCTTGCCAATTTAGCCTATGGGCCTCATTACGAGTTTGGAGGCATGGCTGCCTCCAAACTCGGGTCCGGGTCCGTGGTCCCTGAATGGGGAAATATCTGGCCATTCCGACTTTGGAGGGCACAGTATTTCCCTATTCAGGGGACCCGGACCATCCCCATTCCCATAGGACTCAATGGGAATGGGGAGCATGCTAACAACGGGCCAGTTAATGACGGGCCCGTTGTTAGCATGCTGGTCCCCTCGTGACCAGACGTCCACAGCGGGTCCTGCGAGGGAACCTCGTAATGAAGCGGTACGGGGTTAACGGCGCCGGCACCTTTAACGGTGCTGTTAACCCCTTACCGCCTCAATCGTAATGAGGCCCTATGAGTTTTAGCCTTCATTCTCTCATTTTAAATATTGACTTAAACAAAACCTGTGGAATCAAAATAGCTCATAGGTGGACTTTTACCAGCAACAAATCCTTTACATTGCTAAGTAAGCAGGCCTCCACCCAACAATTTACTTTTAAATAGGCCAATTTTTCTTCAATCAGCAAAAGCACATTTTACCACATGTGTTAACAACTAATAACATTCCTTTCTTTTTAAATCCGACTTGGCAGCCCCATCTGCCTTTGCTAACACTGCCTTTGCAACCAAGTAATTTTCCTGGAAGCATGAGTTTTATCAGCACAATGATACATGAAACTAACCAGGCTCAGATAGTTTGAAAAGTCTTTGGTTGATTTTTCAAAGTTGCTTTTGACTGGAGCTGTCATTCAAATGAGGCCTGTTCCCTCTGAGACATAATGAATGATCCTGGACATGGCAGGGCTTTATCAATTACAGTAGTTTCATCAGACATTGATGATTTTAGCACCAAACAGAACTTTCAAGATTGAAAAAGGTGTCATTTTTAAATGGGAATTTTGAGATTTCCAGTAAGGCAATGCTGCCTCTTTCACTTAATTTGTAGAAAAATATTGCAGAGCACACTGGCACACTCCTGCGGTGTGTACTCTGTTCCTCCCCACCTGAAATGTGTGTGGCAGGGTGATGCAGCCATTATTTGGTGGTTGTAAAAACGCAATTTTGAGATCCTGGCACGCACAGGAGTCAGCGCAGCCATGTTGCTGTTTCTTGCACCAATGCAGCAAGTGATGTGGTAAGGCACATCTGAGTGGGTCAATATATCCCATACCCTGTACTTA
Source organism: Ambystoma mexicanum (assembly GCF_040938575.1). Lineage (NCBI taxonomy): Eukaryota > Metazoa > Chordata > Amphibia > Caudata > Ambystomatidae > Ambystoma > Ambystoma mexicanum. Next base: position 1,087,796,197 of record NC_090922.1, on the reverse strand, counting down.
CCTTTAGGTCACCCTGACCCCCAGAACGATACATCCCAAAAGTCCCAAAACCACCCAGGTCCCTCCCAACCTCACGGTCCCCTGGGAGTTAATCCCCAGTCGACCAGTGGGGGAAAGAGTGGCTGGGGCGAGCGTCAGGGTGAAGGCAGCCAGCGAGGGAGCTACACACCGGTACAGACCGGAGCAAGCACTCTTGCAAGGAACCAGAGGTAAGCGTGACAAAACGCTAAGCCCACGTCACAATCCCTGCCCGAGTAGCATGGATCCCGGGGTAGACCAGTTGTCAACCCTTTTGGGGGAATTGCGGGCCGAGGTGCACGCGACCCGCTCAGAGACAAACGCAATCAGGAGGGAGGTGGTAGTCCATAGAGAGAAAATCGGGGATTTGGCCAAGCAGCAATTGGTCGCTCAGGCTGGCCAGGTTCCCCTACCAGGTCCTTCAGATAGAGTAGCAGAGGGGGTGTCCCAAATTCAGGTCACAACAGTGCCTTCTGTTCCCTTAGCCCCTCCCGAACGCTTCCTAGGTAAACCCCAGAGGTAGGCCATATTTATGAACTAGTGTAGATTGCAGTTCCTGTGCCGACCAGGAGACTTTCCCTCGGACCAAGCCAAGGTGGCATTTGTCTTGTCTTATCTGGGGGGTCACGCAGCTAATTGGTCTCTACTGCTAGTGAACCAAGATGACCCCGTTTTACAGAACTTTGGCACATTTCAGCAAGAGCTGGACAAACTATTTGCCCGCAGAAATGAAGGGGCAGCCTTAGACAGAGAACTGCTGTGCCTAGGGCAAGGGTCCCAAGATCTATTGGTATACGTCACAACATGCAATCGGCTCGTGGCTGAAATGAATTGGCCAGAGGAGAAAAGAACCACCCTCTTCTATCGGGGCCTCCGGGGTGAGCTGAAAGATGTTTTAGCACAAGTAGTCAACCCACCTGAACCCTGTGCAGACTATATTGACTTAGTGATACAGTTGAATCATCGTTTGCAAGAGAGAAAGCGCGAAGACTGGGCATACCGGGGCAGCAAAGGGGGAAGATAGACAACATCGGTTCAGTGGACGGGTCTCCACTGTCATCCGGACCAGTGACACAATGCACAGAAGAAGTAGAATTATTGTGCAAAGACGGCCACCGAGAGCGCATGACTTTCGACTTGATCAGTGCCCCACCTTTTCAACTCATTCTTGGCATGCTGTAGCTAGAACAGCATTATCCCGTCATTAATTGGAAAACACACACAGTGATCTTTCCGTCCGAATGCCTGTGCACCTGTTACCCGTACCTACCCCCAGTCCATGGAGCGCTAAAGTTGGGAGCAGCGGCCTCACCCAGCACGGCAGGACAATTACCCCTCCCAGATACCTGTTACGCTCACCTGGTTCCCACGGGGGCGTCGACCGGAACTGGGCCGCTGTTATTTCCACCAGCATGACATGTAGCGCCGAGATGACTGACTGGACTGGCCCGCTCAGCCTAGTTTGTCTGGCTCGCAAGAATATTCTTCTGCAAAGGAGAAGAGGTATTAACCACCCATGGTATTGAGTGTCAATCCACCTTCCCCACTCCCGTTGTCTTCCCACTGATCACTCTTGATGTCCCCTCTTTAGTCTCACCTGATGGTTTGGAAGGATGAGCTCTCCATCCTGCGTCGACCGCAGGGGCTCGTTGATGACCAGTTACTTCACTGGCGTAGAGGAATTGGTGAGTTCCAGTATTGACTCTAAAGTCCAATTGTTCATAAGAGTTCAAATGTCTGCTCTTCACTCTGTCCAATTCCTTGCAGGTTGCCGATTAATCCACTCGAAGATTTCCAAATGGCACTCGGTAAGATTCAGGTAAGTCTATTGTGGTTTTCCCCTTAGGGGCCGGGGTACGGCGATGAAGCAGAGTGGACTGTGCCGACCCGAGATGAGGTGAGACCCCCGTGGTATATCAGGTAAGTTTTGTGGGGGGGTAACTGGTATTGTCCTTGCTTTCTCCCCTTAGGGGCCGGGGTACGGCGATGAAGCAGAGTTGACTGCGCCGACCCGAAATGAGGTGAGTACCTCCTGTGGTAAATCAGGTAAGTCCTTGGGGGTAGCTTGTATGGCCTTAGAGAGTCCCCTTGCTCACCTTGCTGTCTTTGTCTCCTAAGGTGTCGGAGGGCGGCCGCGAGATGGAGAGAGCGTGATGGAATGCTGAAGTACCGCCAAGCAGGTGAGTTCAGCGCGGCGCCGTAGGAATGCGAAGCAATGCTTCAAAGACTTCTGTCTTTCAGTTCCGTGGCGAAATGGATCAGGATTCAGGTAAGGATTAAAGTTAAAACTCCTGTTCTAACCTTTATCCTTTTTGTCTTCTTGTTTCAGGAGTCCGAGGACTGAAGCGGGCGTGGCTGAAGACTGGAGCTGCTGAAAACACGGTGAGCGTTACGCTGCAGCAAGCAGAATAACGCGAAGCACGTGTGGCTGTCCGGGCGTGGTTTAAATAGCCTTGGAAGAAGATCCAGGTAAGTATTCTTCCACAGCCCCACCCAAGTAACAAAATAGTCCCTTCAGTAAAATAGTCCCTCCTAAGCCTCATTTGGCTTGAGTCTTCATGCAGCATGGTCTGCCTCAGGTGAGTATGCAGCATGGTCTGCTTCAGGTAAGTTATCAATAATGAGCCTGGCGCCCATGGCGCCAGGACTGAATTTATCTTTATGAGCCTGGCGCCATAGGCGCCAGGACTGTACCCAAACAGCCCCTAACTGGGGCTTTTGGGCATGTTCCAAGTGGCATGATGCCTGCTTCCGGGGCTGCTGGGCCTGGTCTGGTCTTCCGGGGGCAGGCATCATGACAGCACTCCCCCTCAAGGCCCCTCCTAAAGTCGTTCTCCCCCTTGGCCGTGGTTTGTCTGGAAATTCCCGATGGAACCTCTTCACTAAACGAGGTGCATGCACGTGGTCACTAGGTTCCCAAGACCTTTCCTGTGGACCATAACCTTTCCAGTCAATTAGGTAAAAGAGTTTTGATCTCACTCTTTTTGAGTCCAAAATATTCTTGACTTCGAACTCGGGCTCCCCGTCTATGAGGATAGGTTCAGGTGGAGTGGTTAGCCTTGTTCCTGGTTGCACTGGCTTCAAAAGAGACATGTGGAAAACGGGATGGATTCGCATATGAGCAGGTAGGTCCAACTTGACGGCCACTGGGTTAATAATTGCCTTGACAGAAAAAGGTCCCAAATACCTGGGGTTAAAGGTCCGAGTCCCCTTGAGTGGTAAGTGCTTAGTGGCTAACCATACTTGGTCCCCTATTTGGTATTGGGGAGCTTCACTTCTGTGCTGATCTGCATCCTTTTTGTATTTTTCCTTAGCCTTTTGCAAATAGATGGTTGCTTCTTTAAAGGCTTGTGTAATAACAGCGTGGAGATGGTCCACTGCGGGCATCTCTAAATGCTGGGGTGAGTCCAAATCCGAGGTCCGAGGATGGTGCCCATAATTGGTAAAAAAAGGACTTTGTCCAGTTCCTGAGTGTACGGAATTATTGTACGCATACTTTGCGATCCACAGAATGTCTTTCCAATTCCCCTCAGACTGATGTAGCATACAACGGAGGTACTGTTCAAGAGTCTGGTTGGTCCTCTCCGTTTGACCGTCGGTCTGAGGGTGGTGACTGGTCGAAAGCCTAACATCAATTTGTGCAAGTTGGCAGCATTTCCTCCAAAACTGTGAAATTAATTGACTGCCCCGATCTGAAATTAACACTGAAGGAAAGCCATGCAGGCGGACAACATTTTCAAGGAATTCCTTGGCCAGGATTGAAGCTGAAGGTATCCCTTTTAAAGGAATTAAGTGGGCCATTTTAGAAAAAAGATCTACAATAACTGGAATGGTATTGTAACCTTGGTACGGGGGTAAATCCGTGATGAAGTCTAATGACAAGGTATGCCAAGGGGTAGGTGGTATGTCTAATGGTTGCAATAATCCAGCAGGTTTTTTCTTTTGCCCTTTATTTTGTGCGCAAATGCCACAAGACATGACAAATGACTTGACACCCTTTCGCCAGGTAGGCCACCAAAATTGCTTCCTAATTTTAGCTTCGGTTTTTGCAATACCCGGATGCCCTTCTATTAAGGTGTCATGGTAATGGGAAATGACAAGTTCCTGTAGTTCCTTTTGCGGTAAAAATAGCCAGCCTTGGTAATAAGGTAAATCATCGATGACAGAGTACTCTGGACCTTTCTTTGCCCAGTCCTGTAGGGCAACGGAATCAAAGAGTTGGTGGATCTTGTTTTGAATGTTCTCCAGTGTCTGTATGGAAGTCAGGCCAAGGATTCTCTGTTCCGGAATTATGGGTACGGGTTCTAAAGTTATTTCTGCTTCTCCCATTCCAATCCGGGACAAGGCGTCTGCTTTACCATTCTTACAACCTGGTCGATAGGTTATTACAAAATCAAACTCGGCGAAGAACAATGCCCAACGGAGTTGGCGCAAAGATTGGGCTTTGGCTGTCTTTAGGTATTGTAAGTTGCGGTGATCGGTGATGACCGTGATGGTATGTCTGGCACCCAGTAGATAGTGCCGACAAGCCTTGAAGGCGGACTTGATGGCCAGCAGCTCCTTGTTGGTTATGGCATAGTTGAATTCGGGGGCTGAAAATTTTCTTGACCAGAACGCCACTGGGTGAAGCTGGTTAGTTTCGGGATCCTTTTGGGAAAGGACTGCTCCCATGGCTGAACTGGATGCATCTGTTTCCACTATGTAGGGAAGCTCGGGCGCGGGTGTCTTAATATGGGAGCAGATATGAATTTAGCTTTTAACTCTTGGAAGGCGTTCTCGGCTTCCTCTGTCCACACAAAGCGTTTGTTTTTTCGCAATAGTGTTGTGATGGGATGTACAATGTGCGAGAAGTCCGAGATAAACCTGCGGCAGAAATTGGCAAAGCCAAGCATGCTTTGAACTCCTTTGATTGAACTTGGTGAAGGCCAATTAAGAATGGCATCCACTTTTCGTGTATCCATCCGGATTCCTCTCGGGGTCAGAATAAATCCAAGGAATTCCACTTCCGTAGTGTGGAAGATGCATTTTTCCAGTTTAGCATTTAATTTATGCTGGCGTAACAACTTCTCTAGGACTGCTCGGACGTGTTTTACATGCTCAGATTCTGATAAAGAGTATACTAAGATGTCGTTGATGTAAACGACCACACAAACGTCGATAAGCTCTCGGAGGACATCGTTCATGAAGAACTGGAAGGCTGCTGGTGCATTGCATAGTCCGAAGGGCATCACCTGGTACTCAAAAAGTCTGTACTTGGTGCAAAAAGCAGTCTTCCATTCGTCACCCTCTTTGACACCTACCAGATGATATGCCCCCCGAAGGTCTAGTTTCGTGTATATACAAGCGTCCTTCACCTGGTCTAGTAGTTCTGGGATCAAAGGCAGTGGGTATCGATTCTTGATGGTTATCTGATTCAGTGCGCGGTAGTCTATACATGTTCTAAGGTCGCCTTCCTTTTTCGGTACGAAGAACAAAGCTGAAGATGCAGGGGATTTGGACGGGCGAATGAAGCCATTAGCAAGGTACTGGTCTAGGTACTGGCGCAAATGAAGATTTTCGGGTTCCGTAAGGGCATAGATTCTGCTGCAAGGTGGTTGTGCTCCAGGTACAAGATCTATTTGACAATCATACGATCTGTGAGGTGGTAAGGTGTTTGCCTGTTCCTTTTGGAAGACATCCTGAAAGTCTTGGTATTCAACAGGTAATTGCATGGCTACTGGAATTACTGGGGCCAGGACTGAGTTTTGAGTTTTCCTTGGGTAGCAGGTGTGGGCACATTCTGGGAAGGTTAGTCTCTTCTCTCGCCAATCAATACAGGGATTATGTTTTTCCAACCAAGGTATCCCCAGTATCAGCTGAAACTGTGGGGCCTTGATTAAGTCAACATCATAGCCTCTCGATGCCCATCTTGACTCAGCAATGTCATCTCTGCAGTGGAATGAGTTACGGGTCCAGAGGCAATTTCCGTTCCATCTACAGTGGTGACAACATCGCCGTGGTCTTGCGGGTGAGAGATAGATTCATCCTGGTAGCCAATTCCCAGTCCAAGTAATTTCCTATGGCTCCACTGTCTACGTACGCCTTTACCGTGTGCATGCGTGATGGCTGCTCTGGATCTACAAGGACCATGAGTATGGTGAAATGCGAGGTCAGAGTGTCCTTCTTTAAGCTTGGCAAGTGGACCTCTACGCTTGCCGGGCGTGGTCGTTTCCCGAGTCAGATTTCACATGGTTTTCGTCTGCTGCTCCTATAACTTTCTTGGGTGGTTTTACAGGGCAGGTCCGAAGAAAATGACCAGCAGTTCCGCAATATAAACATAATTGCAGTTGCCGTCTTCTATCTCTCTCCTTTTGGGTTAGGGGTCCTTTAACCCCCCCCCGATTTGCATTGGTTTCTTGGCGGGCGGAATGCACTTCGGCCCTTAATTCCCCTAATAATTGGGCCAACTGATCAGTTTCCGAGGTCTCCATGACGCCCAGGTGGGTATTTGTGGGTAGGCTTCGCGTTCTGTTACGCTCACCTGGTTCCCACGGGGGCGTCGACCGGAACTGGGCCGCTGTTATTTCCACCAGCGTGACGTGTAGCGCCGAGATGACTGACTGGACTGGCCCGCTCAGCCTAGTTTGTCTGGCTCGCAAGAATATTCTTCTGCAAAGGAGAAGAGGTATTAACCACCCATGGAATTGAGTGTCAACCCACCTTCCCCACTCCCGTTGTCTTCCCACTGATCACTCTTGATGTCCCCTCTTTAGTCTCACCTGATGGTTTGGAAGGATGAGCTCTCCATCCTGCGTCGACGACCGCAGGGGCGCGTTGATGACCAGTTACTTCACTGGCGTAGAGGAATTGGTGAGTTCCAGTATTGACTCTAAAGTCCAATTGTTCATAAGAGTTCAAATGTCTGCTCTTCACTCTGTCCAATTCCTTGCAGGTTGCCGATTAATCCACTCGAAGATTTCCAAATGGCACTCGGTAAGATTCAGGTAAGTCTATTGTGGTTTTCCCCTTAGGGGCCGGGGTACGGCGATTAAGCAGAGTGGACTGTGCCGACCTGAGATGAGGTGAGACCCCCGTGGTAAATCAGGTAAGTTTTGTGGGGGGGTAACTGGTATTGTCCTTGCTTTCTCCCCTTAGGGGCCGGGGTACGGCGATGAAGCAGAGTTGACTGCGCCGACCCGAAATGAGGTGAGTACCTCCCGTGGTAAATCAGGTAAATCCTTGGGGGTAGCTCGTATGGCCTTAGAGAGTCCCCTTGCTCACCTTGCTGTCTTTGTCTCCTTAGGTGTCGGAGGGCGGCCGCGAGATGGAGAGAGCGTGATGGAATGCTGAAGTACCGCCAAGCAGGTGAGTTCAGCGCGGCGCCGTAGGAATGAGAAGCGATGCTTCAAAGACTTCTGTCTTTCAGTTCCGTGGCGAAATGGATCAGGATTCAGGTAAGGATTAAAGTTAAAACTCCTGTTCTAACCTTTATCCTTTTTGTCTTCTTGTTTCAGGAGTCCCAGGACTGAAGCGGGCGTGGCTGAAGACTGGAGCTGCTGAAAACACGGTGAGCGTTACGCTGCAGCAAGCAGAATAACGCAAAGCACGTGTGGCTGTCCGGGCGTGGTTTAAATAGCCTTGGAAGAAGATCCAGGTAAGTATTCTTCCACAGCCCCACCCAAGTAACAAAATAGTCCCTTCAGTAAAATAGTCCCTCCTAAGCCTCATTTGGCTTGAGTCTTCATGCAGCATGGTCTGCCTCAGGTGAGTATGCAGCATGGTCTGCTTCAGGTAAGTTATCAATAATGGGCCTGGCGCCCATGGCGCCAGGACTGTACCCAAACAGCCCCTAACTGGGGCTTTAGGGCATGCTCCAAGTGGCATGATGCCTGCTTCCGGGGCTGCTGGGCCTGGTCTGGTCTTCTGGGGGCAGGCATCATGACAATACCAAGAATTTGAGGACGTGTTTCAAAAAGAATCAGCCAACACCCTTCCACCACATAGACCATACAATTGCCAAATAAATTGATCTAATAACAGGGTCCCAGCCACCATGCAGTCGTATCTACGTGCTCACAGAAAAAGAGAACCAACATCTGCGGTAGTATCTAGACCAGTATCTGGCCAATGGGTTTATTCGGCCGTCCAAGTCCCTGGCGTCCTCAGCCCTGTTCTTCATACCGAAGAAAGAAGGGGACCTCAGTACGTACATCGACTATGGAGGGCTCAATAAAATCACTGTGAAGAACCGGTACCCCTTACCGTTGATTCCCACGCTACTGGACCAAGTTGTTAGGAAGAATTCTCATCCAAGGCTAATTTCCCTTACCTATAGAGTCCCCCAGCAGCTTTGCTGGATTTGAAGGGTTTATTTTTATCTCCTGCTAAGAGTGAGAACCTTTTTTCCCACTCTTAGATAGATTTCTAGTGTATGTTTTAGGCTATCTTGTGTGCTTATGGTCTATGGGGTTTTTCTCACCGACATAGGATTAATCTTTTTAATATGTGTGGTACACAGCACCCTCCTTGCCGTACCACAGGGGTGTCGTAGCGGCCCCCAAACATAGACTCCATACGCTGGGACTGACTACTGTCTCCCAGGGCATGTAAAGTCCCCATTGACTTTACTAGTCAATACTTATGAACTAAACCAGTACAACCCATTTTACTATGGAAGTATTGGAAAGGGTTAATAGTTTTTCCCTAGTGTTCATTTTCGAGGGGGTATCGTACAGTGCCTCTCTCAAAAGGTTCTGGCTGGTGGCAGTGGTTACTATCAAAAATATTCGACCGCAAATATTTCCCTATGGGATTTTCCCATTGTTCGAGGCTACCACTTTCTCTGACAGCCTCTAACATACCGCCGGGTTATTTTAATATTAACTTTACTCCGGTAGCTTTTTATTGCCAGAACTTTAATAATAATTCTTTCTCGTGTCTTTCTCTGAAATCCTAACCCGAGTCGGGGATCCTTTGTTCGTTCTTTTGGCAGGCTTCTGCACAGAAGCCCTCCTCTCGGCGCCACTGAGTCTGGGGTAGACAGGATGTGTGGGAGGGGGAATAGGCACCCTGGATAGGGTTGCCTATGCAACCCAAGTTGCACTCTGCCCTGATAGGCTGGGGGGTTCTCCCGCCAGGTGAGCCACCCCACTGTGTGAGTGACAGCTAGGCTGTATGAATGGGGGTCTTGCTGTATAAAAGCAGGGTCCTGAGGACTGGAGGACAAGACGTCGCCACTGGAACTAAGAAACCAAAGAAGAAAGAAGCTGAAGACATCTGCAACGACTGAACCACCGGTGAAGCCCTGCTGCAGATCCTCACCACTTTTCTCCAACGACTTGAGAAGATCTTCCTCTGCAAGAGTCTTCTTCCCTTGAGGTGGTGGGGCCAACCAGTTTGCCAATCGCCTTCCAGGACCTGCCTTGGTTGAATCGCCAATTTTCTGCACTCGGAGACCGGATAGCCAGGCACCCGTCCACCACGACCGCGATTTAAAGGAGCGTACCTTTTATTCGTTTTGGCACCACCACAGCTGGTTTCATCCCTGGGCAGTGCAGTACCTCGAACCTTCCTCCACAACGAGAGTCTCTCTTCCCCTGCTGGGTCGCCCAAACTGCATGAACTGCCAGGAACTACCGCCACTGCAGGAGCCTCTTCCACTTTAAAGGTGCATTGTTCCGCCAGGCCTTCTGTATCGTTGGGTATCGCTAAAGGTGTTTTAAGTCCTTTACTTACCTACTGGGTTGGCCGCCCCTATCATCTAACATTATCTTTCTTCTTCTGCAACCGCCTTTTCAAATCGTTAAACAAAGACTTGACTGCAGCTACTAGAACAGTTTGATCCTGGGCACATTGCCTTGTACCATTAACTCTGGCACAGACCTATTGACTCTGGCTAAATCTGTTGTAACTGCCTTCTCTAGATTGCTTCTCACCTAGAAATGTGTTGGTGCACCCAACTCTTATAACCACCTTTTTCCTTCCCCTTTCTAAACTTTTGAAGTGCCATTTTGCTCGGTTTTCACCTTGGTATTGCATATGCTAAAGTATTGCCTTGCCTAACTTGTTCACAATCTACTTGGGAAGTGATGCTGGTGTGTTAAAGAGTCTAAACCTGTATAACTTGTCCGTTCCCTCCCTTCTGAGAAATTGTTAGATTGCCGTTTCTGCTTGGTTTACACTGTGCCGTTTTACTCAGTTTTCACTCTTGCTCAAACTTGTCTACAATTTAAATAGGGAGTTGTGTATACTTTTCTCGACTGATTTAACTTGCTTTAATAATAGTGATTTGTGTGTGAACAACAGAGTGTGTAAAATAAATATATATTCTTTTTGATACAAAGCTTTGGTCAGTGTTTCCTTGTTCCATATTACTGAAGCCCTAATGTGTAAACCCTGAATACTGCTCATCTCCCTCTTGAGATAAGTCTGACTGCTTAGCCACAGCTACCAACTAAATCTTTGTGGTACAGACTGATACCAAAGGAGATTTATTGCATATACCTGTAGTCTTAATCTTCTGTAATGCTCCCTAAGGGAACTGCACAGGATTCTGCCTAACACAAGTTAAGGACGCACAAATATATTCCAAATTGGATCTGCGTGGGGCATACCACTTAGCCTGCATTAAAGAGGGGAACGAATGGAAGATGGCCTTCCGTACGAAGTATGGACTGTTCGATTACACTGTAATGCCCTTCGGGCTGTGCAATGCCCCGCCGACCTTCCAGTTCTTCATGATGGATGTGCTGCAGGAGTTGTTGGACGTCTGTGCCATGGTCTATATAGACAATATATTGATCTACCTTGTGACCGAAGAAGAGCATATACATCATGTTAGGGCTGTCCTAGAAAAACCCTGCCAGCATCACTTGTATGCAAAACTGGAGAAATGCGTTTTCCGCGTAACCACAGTGGAGTTCCTTGGCTTTATACTAACCCCACATGGCATCCAAATGGATAATAGGAAAGTGGAGGCAATTTTGAACTGGCCTTTGCCTACATCGCTCAAGACCGTGCAAAGCTTCCTGGGGTTCGCTTACTTCTATCAGCGGTTCATACCTGGGTTCTGGGATATTGTACACCCTATCACCTCGCTGCTTAGGAAGCACAAGGCCTTTAAAAGGTCCCCGGAAGCTGAGCGAGCCTTCAAACAACTCAAGATGCAATTCACGACGGCACCCATCTTGAAGCATCCGAACCCTGAGCTACCATTCGTGGTTGAAATAGATGCCTCCAGTGTTGCGATGGGAGCGGTGTTGTCTCAAAGGAACCTGAGGACCACCCACCTACATCCCGTGGTGTTTTGGTCGAAAATGTTTTCACCAGCGGAACTAAATGACTCTATAACTGACAAAGAGTTACTGACCATCAAGGCAGCGTTAAGGAGTGGCGCCACCATCTGTTAGGAGCGCGACATACTATCATGGTGTACACTCACCATCGGAACCTGCAATACCTGCGGACGGCACAAGCCCAGTCCCCACGCCAACTTCGGTGGGCCCAATTTTTCTCAGAGTATGACTGTCATCACGTTCCACCCGGGGGTCAAGAATGGGAAGGCAGGTGCCCTATCGCACATCGGATAGAGCCTAGAAGGAAGAGATGCCTACGCATTTCCAGAACCCGTGTCCATCATCCCAGGGAGCAAGTTGCTGAGCTTGACCGGTTCTACATTACCGCCCTTAGACCAGTTCCATCGTGGCATCCAGCAATCGTTGAACCCGGAACAATGGCAGGAATGGGTTACCCAAGATCCGCAACGAACCATTGAGAGCGGTCTCCCTTACTATCAGGGACGGTTATATGTCCCGGAGCCCAGAATGTAAGATGAAATACTACATAACTACCATGACGCCCTGACAGCGGGTCATCCAGGCATCACCAAACCCCTAGGGAAGATTTGGCACCATTACTGGTGGCCTACGTGGCAAAAGGACGTAATTCGCTACATCAGGACTTGTGATGTATGTGCCCCAGCAAGACGCCTAAAACCAAACCTTCAGGGTTGCCCCACTGTCATGCCCACGCCGCTGGCGCACGCATTGGCAACCATCATGGACTAGTTGGTACTCCTTCATCCTCCTAATACTCCTTGAACAACTCCTTTTCATGCCTTGGTCTTTTATTTCCATTTGCTCAACTTTGGTTCTTTCTTATTTTATTCAATTAACTACATCTACCATAATGCACCTGGCTATGGTCCTCAATTCCTGGCTATCCTCATTCATCGTTATTGGGACCACAATCCGCAGAAGCCCTAGCGGCCAGTGCTGCTTCCACCTGCTCAGGACCAGAGAGGGAGGAGGCAGATTGTCTTCAGGTGTGCGGCTCCAGGTGCTGTCAATTAGCCTGCCTCAGAACAGGGCAGGGCTGTATATAAGCAGCTGCCTGCAGGAGCACAGTGTCTTGCATCTTGAGATCTCCCCGCTCCTATTTGCCTTGACCTGCTACTTTGTATGCTGTTCCTGTTGCTGCATTATCCTGTTTTGATCCAGTGCCCTTTCTGGGCTCCCTGCCTTGCAGCCGATCACGCTCCACTGCCTTCTACCTACAGCCCTTGTCCTCTGGGCTTCCTGCCTTGCAGCCTATTACAGTCCTCTGCAGCCCTCTACAGTCAGCGGCCCTGCTCCTCTGGGCTCACTCCTTGCCCTGCAGCCTGCCTCACTCCGGCTGCCTACCGTCCTTGTCCTCTGGGCTCCTTGCCCTGCAGCCTGCCTCACTCCGGCTGCCTACAGTCCTTGTCCTCTGGGCTCCCTGCCCTGCAGCCTACCTCACTCCGACTGCCTACAATCCTAGTCCTCTGCAGCCCGCCTTGCAGCCTGCCTCACTCCAGCTGCCTACAATCCTTGTCCTCTGGGCTCCCTGCCCTGCAGCCTGCCTCACTCCAGCTGCCTACCGTCCTTGTCCTCTGGGCTCCCTGCTCTGCAGCCTGCTTCACTCAGGCTGCCTACGGTCCTAGTCCTCTGCTGCCCGCCTTGCAGCCTGCCTCACTCCGGCTGCCTACAATCCTTGTCCTCTGGGCTTCCTGCCCTGCAGCCTGCCTCACTCCGGCTGCCTACCGTCCTTGTCCTCTGGGCTCCCTGCCCTGCACCCTGCCTCACTCCGGCTGCCTACAGCCCTTGTCCTCTGGGCTCCCTACCGTGCAGCTTTCAACCTTCTGCTGTCTCCAAGCCCTTGTTCCCTGGGCTGCCTACCTTGCAGCCTGCACCTCTTCGCTGCCTACAGCCCTGCTCCTCTGGGCTCCCTACCTAGCAGCCCTATTCTTTTGGGCTCTCTGTCTGTCGCCTACTACTAATCTCTCTCTGTCCTGTTCTTCTGGACTCCCTGCCTTTCAGCCTACTACAGTCCTCCGCAGTCCAATACAGTTTGCCTGCACCTAGTGCCACTCTTGACTGCAGACCTGCTTCCTACGTTGCAGCCTTCTGTTTTCCTGACTGCTGCTCCTTGTTCTCTTCCTTGAGTCCTCTGTACTCCACCTTAGGTTATCTATCTCATTCTGACTGCCTTTCCTTCATTTCCTTCTGCTAGATTGCTCATTGACTTCCTTTTCGCTGGATATTTCTGTTCTTGTCTTCTCATGTGTCTTATGTAATCCCTTTGTACAGAGCGTGCCTGTTGGTTTCTGGCAGGCAACCTCTGCCCCTTCCTTTGTCGCGTTTTCAGTGTTACAGACACCCACTGCTGTTGTTCCCAGCCATGAGCATACAGCGTGGGCCTCTGTTATAGCAATCTGTGCAGAAGGCTGGAGTTTCCTAAGGTTCGTGGAACACTCTTTCCCATTTCAGCATATACCCCAAGAGGGAATCCAGTTTGTTTGTACCTTTGTATCTTTTGCCCCTTTTGGCTCACAGCTACTGTTTCCTACTCTTCTTTCTTGTTGAACTTCCTGCTGTGTGTGCTTATCTGCTACCTTACCTCAGCACAGCCACCCAAACCCTACTCGGGTACCCTGTGCCACTCTTGACAGAGTGCCATCCCTGACACCCACCCCTTACCTATACCGCCGGCCCCATGGCACACCATTTCTCTGGACTTCATCATGGAATTGCCCCCGTTTAATGGGTACAATTCCATCATGATGGTTGTGGACCTGCTGACCAAGATGGCGCACTTCATAGCCCTGAAAGGCCTACCAAACGCAGGAACCCGTGTGCATACCTTCTTAACCAACATAGTGCGAGTACATGGCTTCCCTTCAGTCATCATTTCGGATCGAGGAAGCCAATTTATATCGAAATGTTGGAAGCACTGCTGCACCAAGGCCCTAATTGATATCCGGCTGTCCACCAGTCACCACCCGCAAACGGATGGACAGTATTTGCGGTGTATGTTTCCTCAAGCCGACGATGGGTGGGTAGATCTTCTCTGGGCAGCAGAATATGCCTACAAAAACAGCATCCAAAGTTCCACTGGGTTCTCAACTTTCTACTTCCTCTATGGACGAAACCCACAGACCACAGCCCTCGATCCACCCACAGCTCTGGAAATGCCCGCAGTCACATCATTACACACCAACATCCAAGAAACCTTACAAAAGGCCATCCAAACTCTATGCAAACAAAGAACAGCCAAAAACTATTTGACGACAACCAAAGAAAGGAAGCACCCGAGTACCAAGTGGGTGACAGGGTTTGGCTCTCTACCAAGTATATTCGATAAAAGGCCTGAAAATATTCCACCCCAAGTTTATCGGTCCCTACCCAATGACAGCCGTCATTAATCCTGTTGCACTCAAACTTGAACTCCCATTGGCAATGAAAATTCACCCAGTCTTTCATGTATCGCTGCTCAAGCCCGTATATACAGGCACACGAAGTTCCTTGACTAACCCTCCTCCAATAGAAGTCCGAGGGGGCGGGGGGGAAGGAATATGAAGTAAAACACATCCTATATTCTAAAATGAGAAGATAGCGTTTATATTACCTAGTGGATTGGAAAGGGTATAGTGCCCAAGACAGGACATGCAAACCCGAAGAAAACATTCCTGCCCCACGATTAGTAGCCCAATTTCACTGCAACCATCCCAGCAAGCCAGGACCCGGGGTGGCTCTCCTTGGGGGGCTTTGGAGAGGAGTGCTGTCACAATCCCATTACGGACCCAGCACGGTTGGGCCCAGGGGAGAGGTGTTTTCCCCCATGCTAGAGTAGGGAGGTGGTGGACAGGTATGGTGGCTGGCTGGCATAAGCATGTAGAATGGGGCAAGGCCGCAATCTGCATCAGCGAGACTACCAAGGGAGAGGGAACGCCCTGCACGTGCAAAGGAGCGCCAAGCACGTGCGAGGAACCAATGCCCCTGGCAGTCTAACGCTGACAGGGCATGGCCCAGAGCTATAAAACCACGCCCGGACCACACCCTGTGCTTAGCGTTTCTTCTGCTCTTTGCCAGAGCAGTGTCTCACTTATCACTCCTGCTCTCAGTGTATCTGCAAATGACTTTACATGGATAGAAAGCAGTGGAAGCTCACCTGAAGAAACTCACCTGAAAACGAGGATCCACGCCCCCGCATAAAGACTTTGTCTATGCGTTTGTTTCTGTTTTTTCCCAAACAGCACCCGAAGTCGACCGATGGGGCAGCTCATCTTGGACACTGGTTCTTCATCGCCTGCTCATCTTGGACATTGGTTCTTCGTCGCCTGCTTATCTTGGACATTGGTACTTCATCGCCTGCTCATCTTGGTTCTTCCTCGTTTCTCTAACTGTTGTCATTCCGGCATTATCCAAGAACCTGAAAAGCAAAGCAACAGTATGAGAGATCCCATTCCGTTCTTCGACCGCCACCCATCCCAGTGCCTAGGGTGCTCACCCGCGCATTGATTCCAGCTCTGTTCCTTCAGCATCTCATTGCGGTGTCGGTTTCAAGTCGCTCAGCTCCTGCGAAGAAGAAAGACAAAAGACATTGTGAAAGTAAGCTCAGTCACGGTACAGAACAAGTTTGAAAGCACAGCAAGTTTGACACCCGTGTTTAACCAAGATTTACCTGTTCACCACGTTTAATCAAGACTTACCTGCTCACCGACGTATCCTGTGTGTCGCAGCTGGCCTGGACCACGCACCTTTAGTGAAGTAACTGGAGGACTATACGTACCTGAGGACCGTGACCGTAGTTGTAAACCTTACGATGAGCAGCGCTCGCTTCGCGCCAGCCAGCCAACCCAGGCTGAAAGGGGAGGGGCAGAAGGGGAGGCCCTGCACTTATACTTACCCTGTACTTACCTTTAGGTCACCCAGACCCCCAGAACGATACATCCCAAAATTCCCGAAACCACCCAGGTCCCTCACAACCTCACGATCCCCTGGGAGTTAATCCTCAGTCGACCAGTGGGGGAAGGAGTGGCTGGTGCGAGCGTCAGGGTGCAGGCAGCCAGCAAGGAGGCTACACCTCGGTACAGACCGGTCCAGGCCTCCTGCAGGGCACCAGAGGTAAGCGTGACAGGAGGAGATGTTGAAGTAGTGGATCACCAAATATTAAGGTGTACAGATGCCCAATTTAATTTGATACCTCATTGTGCTGACAGACAGCAATTACATATAAAAGGGAAAGTATATTCCTCAGGAGGATGGGTTGATGGAATAATGGGAGGCAAAGCAGAGGCAGTATGGACTACACCAATAAAAGCCATACAAAATGGATAGAGTGTGATGTGAAGAATGGAAAGAAACTGCAAAATGTTTAACATGGGTAGAAGATGAAGCAGGACCACTACCCATAACTAACCTACAAGCACCAGCATTATGCTTTAGAGATAATGGTTCAGTAAAGCTTGGTGACAATGAAGGTTGCAAACACGTTATGGATTTGTCAAAAATGAAAGTTGGCACAACTGTACTAATAGACCATTACTGGGCTTGCGGTACGAGAGCTTCTGTGCAGCTTCCACCCAACTGGGGTGACATATGTACCCGCACATGATGAGGAGAATGGGACCTTGGCAAGGCCATATACTCCTTGAAGGAGCTACAGAATAAAATGGAGACGGAAGTAAATGACACTGAGGACGATAGCTGGTTCAGTTATCTATTGTCCTGGATGCCTACATGGCTGACAGATGCATTCAAATTTCTGTTGGCAATTTTGGTACTGGTCCTAATGGCTTTTGCATCTTGAAAATAGCAATAGGCCAATGTAAAGGGACTGGCAAGAAGGCACTCCAAATGACAGTAATGGTTGATGTGGCTGACACTGTACATCAGTACACTCAAACTGATGAGGAAGACTACTGTCCTATTTATTCATTGGGGCCGCCAGTCAGACAACCTGGAGCATTGTTTAACATGCCCAAAAGATGCCCATGACTACAATGAGCACTGGATGAAATGTGACAACAGTGGCGAGTGCTGGCTTATGACATGTAGTTCAGCAGAATACATAGCACAAGGAGGTAACGTGAGGGGTGTCGCCAGAGTGTGGCTGCCCAAGGATGGCTATAATATGATGAGAAAAAAAGAAAGTGTGGTTGATGACTCGACCAGAGGGGGGAATGTAGTGGGGCAGTTGTTGGCTAGAAAGCAGGTGCGTCCCTGCATTCCCCAGAAAACATAGAATTACAGAATCATAAAGAACACATTTGAAACTGCACTTTAAATTCTTCTGAAATGCAGCTGGCACAAAGAATAGTTAGCTTTGCTACACACGTACGGACAGAGGAGGCATTAACTTGCACAATTAGTATTTCCTTTTAAATAGAATAGAGTAGGTGGCATGAAAGTGTCTACCAAGATAAGGACTCCCAACACTAGAAGGGCAGAATTTCTAGAGGTAGGGTCATGTTACAGCATACCCATATGGAGAAATGTCATGTGCCATGCATGCACCAGGCCAGTAGACAGCAAATAAATGCAGAGATAATGTGTGTTGCAGAAGAAACATAACATGATAAAATGCCATTTTAAAGATTGCACCAGCAGAGAATTCAATCTTGCAACTTTAAGAAAGTCCCAGTTGGACATGCTTGAACAAATCAAGGAAAATGCTTTATCCGGCTTGATGGTGACTAGCCAAAGGAATGTCAAATGCTGAGCCATTGCAGGAAGTGCACATGGCGAAGTAAGATATTATTGTGTTCGGTCAGTTGTCAGATAAATTGAGTTACAAGGACACAGCAAACCATTTCAAGTTTATAACATCCCAAGAAATCAGAAGGAGGGGACAGATTAATGCATTTTGCCTGGCTAGGCGTGACAGGAGGATGCAAGGAGCGGCTAAAGAAAAAACAATTAAATGCTGTGATGAAATCTTAACAGGGTAAGAGCAGGATGACTCACATAAATAATTATTCATAAATATGTCAAGAGCAGGATGGAGATCACGGATTGCGAACAAGGCCTTGAGCATGGCATGGGAGGTAAACATGGGCTATTTGATTTAATTAAAATAAGGCAATGCACTTATCTCTCTCGCTCTCTCACCTACATAAAGTGGCAGCATGCAGCCAGTTCATGGATGTGTGACCGCACGATTAGCACATGTCTTTTTTCATCGCAGAAGTAATTCAGGGCCTACCAATTAATTTCCAGATATGATGAGGTAGCACTTTCTTAGGGGAAGGTCCATGTGTGAGGTCTTAGAAAATGATTGTCCAATCCATAGTTGTGCACATATAGGTTCCATATGTAGCTTAGTAGAGGGTGCAAATGAGCAGGAGCAATAGGTTTTCATAACTATGACATCAAAGGGACCCTTCTGTACTATATAAACTCCTGTTGTCTGTTCAAACATTGTATAATTCTGGAGTGAGAGCTTGGCTTTTATCTTGATTTTTCTCCAGTCCATTGCAATAAACTGGTTTCCTTGCATTTCAGCATACCACACTCTGTGTTGTGTCTTTTTTGATAAATGCCAGCAAGAGGACAATTTGGCCTTTTATGACCCTTTTATCACCTTTCCCACATGGGACTTGACAGAATTGAACTTCCCAGATGAGGTGACCTACCATGAGTCCACGGTTAACTCTGATAGGGAATACTTAAGAACAAAAAAAACTCACTCAAAATGTATGGGATGTTCATGAAATAGTACCATCAGATCACATTGTACACCAGTACCAAAGAAAGAGCAACAGAGTAGTATGCAATGGTCCCTGGACCTTTCATCTAACTGTTCTCTTCAAAACCCTAGCAAAGGAAGAGAACAGATGAGGCTACATCGCATAGGGGAAGGGTATGTGAGAAACCAAAGGGTGTCTCACTTTCTAGTCACCGGGGATCTCTCTCTCTCAGGTGGCCAGGGCATGGCCATCGCCCGTGGTTCCAGACCCTGGGGGTGGACCAGTGCGGGAGGATCACCTGGGTAGGGGATCTTTGTGGAGTGTGGGTGAGGCAACCGATGGTGAGACACAGTATTCCCCCCTTTCCCGTGCCCATACCCCATCCTATTTGTTAGGATTCTCCAATGTCCCAACTCCCCCCTCTACATAAACACTGGGCCGAGGAAGAGGGCGACTGAGAGTAAATAGTCTAACCCTTACATATCTCATTGGACATGTCCCATTAATCAGGTCCGGTAAAGTCAGGCACTTGACCTTAATCACATACATCTGAGGCCCATTAGCTCCCCCGACACAGATAAAAGGTGGAACATAGAGACACACTCTGAGCAAGGTGAGACATGAGAAGGAGCAGATCTTCCAGGGGGAAGGCGAACCCACTGGAGCAGGACGACCAATTGAGGGACCAGAGCGAGAGATGGAAAACCCTGAAGCTCCCTGCAGGAGGTCGTTGCCCCCGGGAAACTGTGAAGGAGACACAGGGAAAGCCAAATCCCAGACAAGAAGAAGCCTGCATTGTTTTTGAAGGACACCAGCGACCCTCCTGGGTGAATGACAGAGTTGGGGAGGCGTGGCAAAGCCTGTGGTATATAGTCGTGAATCAAAGCTGCAAAGACAAGAAAGGAATGCACACAACCAGTGAGTTAGCAAAAGAAATGAAAGGCCGGTTTGTGTCAAAAAAAGATTGAAGCCGCAACAGTGTATTGCATGATTGAAAGTTGCGCACATGCTGATGTGATGCGAAAACAAAGCGAACCAGTAATGAACTTGTAAGTTACAGATAACTGTGAAGCCATTGATACAGAGTAGCGGAGTGGTCTGGCAAAAGGAAATAGCCCACTCGAAAGTCTCTGCAAAATGTTTGATGTCTTGTTATAAAGTGGCAAAGTGAAGAAACTCTAAAATGCGCAATAGTCAAGATTAATCCTGACGAAAGGGGAAGTTAAAAGGTGATTGCTTGGGACTGCGCATGCGCGAGCTGCGCATGAGGAGCTAACTGCACCAGGCTCCCGGCGGCCGCGGAAAATATCCTGAAAAAGACTCCGTTTTCCAAATCCACTCAACCTGTGAGAGGATCGTCTCGGTTGCGGATGCACCCAGGCAACAACTGCTGCAACCTGGGGCACAATCGGACCCGGGGACGCGAGACGCGATCCTGGGCCCGCCAGCGCAGGACGTGCCGCCATTGCTGTGCACCTGAGAGTGGCCGCTCCGCTCTTCCCCCCCTGGGCTATCAGGGTGTGGGCGCATCAGAGACATCAGGCAACGGCGCTACACCGGCACCTGCAGGCTACCGCATGGAGCCCCTCACTCCCTGCTGACGAGCACCCGAATTGCGGCACAGCTGCTGCCAATGGCCTACGCCTGGGGCTGCTGCGACCCCATCCCCTGGGGAGGAACCGCGGCGGCCAGACATCTGCAACGCACTGGGCGACCAGACACCTGCAACGCGGGATGTCCACCCTACGCTGCCAGACCGGGCAACACAAACTGGGACGAGGCACGGAGCTGGAACCCCTCCACCCTCCGCCCTCCCCCCCAGCAGCGAGACTGCAGCACCTGGGGTTGAGTCGCGATGCACACACAAGCTACGCGGCGCTGCGCTCCCCCAACGACACCAACAAGGTACGTGCAACCTCCCCCCCCAACCCTGCGAACTGCGGGACAGCGACCCGCACAAAGGAGGCGGCACACCCTCTCCCACAATATAGCGCAAGATCCACCCCGGCGGGGGGGCGGAATAGAACAGAATGACGGGGACCGAGGACGGTCTCCTCCCCCACCAGTATAAGCACCCTGCACCGGTGACAATGCCAGCAACTTCACCCCCACACTGAGACACTATTCAAAGGTCCAGAGGACTGGCCACAAGGCGGCATCTTTGGGACACGGCCATTGGGGGGACGAAGACCCTTGATGCAGGGCCCATAGCCCCACAAACATAAATCACTGGACACACACCCACAAAAGGGGGATAACTCCTGGTGAGACCTTGCAGGGTGGTATCCCCCAAATTCTACTGGATCATCCCAGACCAGGGATCCGTGGAACCATTAACGCTGGGGGACTGCATCGCCACCCTACAATCAACGGTCTCAGGAGAGATACCACTCATACGGTGGTGCACGCAGCGAGGCGTCGGTGACCAGCGTCGGGAGCTACAGCCCTCTGCACGTCACTGCGAAGGATTGACGCCCGACAAGCCCACCCCAACTTGGTCCCCACGACAACCCCCTGAGGGGCATCAACACGGTCCACCCGGGCCTTAAGCCTCACACAAATTACTGACACCGTCATGGGCAAGGACAAGGCCAAGAGGCAAACCCTGCAGAGCAAAATGGACCTCTACACAGTGGAGGCCCCCTCTCGCCAGGAGATACAAAACCTGGCGGAAGCGGGAAGCAGAGAAGAGACTCAGGACCCCCAACTCCCCCTGAACGACTTAATGAAGGCAATTGGGGACTCGAGAACATTGTTGGAACTCAAAATAGGCGGAGTCTCCACGGAAGTATCTCTCCTACGTCAAGATCTCCGCAACCTATCGTCCAGGGTCGGAGAAGCGGAACAAAGAGTGTCGGACACAGAAGATAACGTTCGCCAGTTGGAACAACAAATGGCCGTAATTGCCCAGAAAGTCACCCGACTTGAACACTGCGCCGAAGACAGCGAGGGCAGGGCACGTCGCAATAACCTTAGGATCCTTGGGATCCCGGAGAAAGAAGAAGGCCCCAGTGTCGAACTTTTTCTAGAAGACGGACTGACTCATATCTTTGCCCCCAAAAAACTGTCGGAAATTCTTCTCTGTCGAGAGAGCACCTAGGGTAACCACCGGGCGACCCACCCCAGGAGCCCCACCCAGACCAATAATTGCACGCCTCCTCAACTATCGGGATCCGGATGCTATCCTGCAGATGTCAAGGGCCTCTGGCCCAATCACATACAACGGCTACAGAGTGGGATTCTACCCGCACTATACCAAAGAGGTCCAAAAGGCCCGCCAATCGTTTGACTCTGCCAAGAAGAAACTTCAATCCTTGTCAATCAAATACATTCTCTTCTTCCCAGCGATGCTCAAGGTCCACCACGAGGGCATGACCCACCTATTCCACAACCCCAAAGAAGCATGGTAATTGCTCGAAACACAGATCCTCAATTGGCCCGCGGCCCGACGCTCGCCCTCCGGACCATCCGCACGAAAACCCAGACCCAGGCAACGCTCGCCACCCCTCACTCAGGAGGACCTGGAAAGCAGATCGCCACAGCGCCCCACCATAAATAACACAGAGAATGGATGAGGTCTAAGCATCACAGAATCGGACTCGCTACTTGACAACACGGAAACTACACTCCTGTGGCTGCTGCTGTCCTGGCATCGCAGTCTTAAGCGCAGTCCAGGTGACCCCGCAGAAGTTACTACCCTAGTTCGGGTCATCCCAAGGAAGTTTTCTAAGTTATAAGTTCAATGTTTGGGCGACAGGTGCTCCCAGTTGGGGGAAGTACAGGGTGGGGGGAGTTTTAAGGATATAAATAAACAGATTCACAGGATGAGAAGGCAAGACATCGACATATGCTGGCAGAAGAACCAAACACGGCCTACGAGCGGGGCCAAGGACACCCGAACCACTCATTGACCGCAACACAGAAGTATGGGACAAGAAGACATGACACAGACAAATGCTGGCAAGGAAATCAAGCACCGTCTACGGGCAAGACCGTTGACGCACCTATCATCCTGTTTGCACACACAATACTACGAGACGACCCTCGGACGTCTCCCCCGGGAAAAACGTCACTACACATCTCCGGAAAATATGCAGCCGCCACTGATCCTCCCAGAGGCCCCAACAATAAATACTTGCAGATAGAATGAACTCCAACAAAGTAACCATACTGTCCTGGAACGTCAACGGCCTCGGCTCCAGCATAAAGAGAAGACTGGTGCTCCAGTACCTTAACCGATACTCGCTGGACATCGCTCTCTTAAATGAAACACATTTGATAGGCACGAGCACCAACTTTTTCAGGAGATCCAACTACTCGCACACCTACCATGCCGGATTCACGAAAGGTGCCAGGGGCACGATGATACTCGTCCATAAGCGTGTCCCCCTGCAGGTCAGGAAGGTCGAAACTGACCCCCGGGGGTGGTACATAATGGTATTAGCCGACATCTGGGGCAAGAAATGGGGCCTTGCAGCGATCTATGCCCCCCCCACGCTTACAAAAGAACTACTCGCCGAACTGCGGAGCTTACTCCTGGAGGAAGAGGCCGATATATGGGTGATTGGTGGGGACTTCAACGAGGTGATGGATATTGCAGTCGATAGATCTCATAGGAGAGCTGGAAGCCGGCCCGCCTCCACGTCACTTGCCGTGTTCTCTGAAGCCCTGGGACTGGTGGATACATGGCGCTCACTTCATAATGAAGAGGCTGGATTTTCTTTCTTCTCTGGGGTCCACAAGTCGCTCTCCAGGATTGATTACGCCTTCATCCCCCGCAGCATAAATCATAGACTCCTTGACGCTGAATTCCTCGCAAGGGGAATTTCAGACCACTCCCTGCTCCTTCTAACTATGAAGAATCCCAACCGATGTCCGGATCGTAACTGGCGCCGAAACACATACCACCTCCGTTTCCCTGAAATTTCAGAGGAGCTGGAAAAAAAGACAGCGGAATATTTCGAGATTAACGAAGGCTCGGTGGACTGTCCTATCTCGATCTGGGAGGCGTACAAGACCGTCCTCCGGGGGGAAGCTATCTCGGTGGTTTCCGCCCAACAACAACAACAGGTTCTGAGGATTAAAGAAGCAGAAGCACGAGTCTCTGAGTGTGAACGACGAGTCCTAGAACGCAACAACCAAGAAACAAAGGAGGCTCTAGATAACGTACAAACTGCCCATCAACTAGTCCGGAGCCAAATTTATGAACGAGGCGACAAAGCAAATAAGACCCTGGCCTGGTTGGAGAGACGCGAACATAGCAGGGGACATGTACGGGCCATTAAATCTCCGGATGGAACATTGTTGACCGAAGACTCTGATATTGTTGAAGCATTCGCCGCCTACTACAGGAATCTTTATACCCCACCCACCGAGAGCTCGCCATACGAACCTTCACGCTACCTCGACCGGATTGAGATCCCGAAACTCTCACAGCACCAATCAGACTTCCTGAATGCTGAAATCACTGACACCGAAGTGCAGGAGGCACTTGCACAGCTCCAACCTGGGAAAACTCCGGGTCCCAATGGGTTCCCCACAGAGACATGGAAATGCCTCGGTGGTACACTATCTACCCATATGCACCATATGTTCCTACGCAGCAAAGAACTAGGAGCTCTCCCCCCGGACCTCAGGAAGGCATGCATAATAGTCATACATAAACCTGGGAAACCTCCGGAGGAATGTGCCTCCTATCGCCCTATATCCCTGATTAACGGCGAAGCCAAGGTCCTCGCTAAAACACTCGCTAACAGATTATTGCAGGTAATAGAGACTCTCGTCCACCCAGACCAATGTGGATTTATGCCCCACAAATCCACTTGCATGAACCTACGCAGAATCCAACTGGCGCTGAGCAGAGCTAAAGAAATGCCAGCCCCACTAGCCCTCCTGGCGGTGGACTTTGAAAAAGCATTCGACTCTGTAGGGTGGGATGCATTGGGGGCGATCATGGCCCGGATGAACCTGGGGCAAACATTTATATCATGGGTCAAACTCCTCTATGCATCCCCGGAGGCCACAGTGAGGGTGAACGGCAGGTCCTCTAAATCATTTCCCCTGGGTCGAGGTACAAGGCAGGGATGCCCATTGTCCCCACTTCTTTTCCTCCTGGCGATAGAACCACTTGCAATTGAACTCAGAGCTAGCACCAACTGGACTGGTTTTGCTTGGCCGGGAGGAGGAGAGTACCGCCTATCACTCTATGCGGATAACCTCCTCATATACCTCAGTAACCCGAGCACTTCTTGCCCGGCTGTCTCCCTCATCCTTAGGGAGTATCAGCGGTTTGCGGGCCTGAAGGTGAATGAAGCCAAAACCATTTACTTACCGATCCAGGGTGGTGAGTTTGCGATCCCAGAGACCTGCCCATACCATGTCTCTATTAGAGAATTCAAATACCTGGGCACACGGCTGGAACCGACACTTGAAGGGTTCCTCTAACTTAACCTACAACCAGTAATTGAACGATGCAACAGAGATACCTCCCACTGGCAATCACTCCCCCTATCGCTAATGGGTAGAGCCGCTTTATTCAAAATGATAACCCTCCCCAGAATGCTGTACGTTCTCCAAAATGTGCCATTTACTATCCCCCGAGAAACCTTTGCACTTATTGACAGAAACCTCCGCATGCTGCTATGGGGTGGGAAACAATCCAGAATTGCTCTCGATACGCTCCAGACATCAGTGTGGGAGGAAGGCATCGGTTTGCCCTGCATACGCACCTATTACCTTGAGACACATATTGGGGTAGTAAATGACTGGATGCACGCAGACCCCACACTACCACACATTCGTATTGAACTAGAGATCATGGCCCCGTTAACCCCGCTGCAGACCCTGTACGCCACCCACAACCAACTCCCGACACTGCCCAAAATGACCCACCATATCCGTCGGGCCTGGCGGAATGCGCACAAACTAGTCGGCTGGAAAGGAAAACCGACACTATCCCAACCCATATGGCACAACGTGCTCCTCCCGGAAATAGTGAAAATGGGCTCTTTTGGTCTCTGGCTCACAAAAGGAATACACACACTAGCACATGTGATACAAGGGGCCACCTCCTGGACTTTGCGACCATGCAAGAGCAATTTGACCTGGCACCCATGGACCAGTTTCGACATGCGCAGCTTGCCCACGCCATTCGCACCCAATTCCCTGATATGACAAACATACCCCCCTGCTCTCCCATCGAGACCAATACCCTCCCGCAACGCATCCCTTCTAAAGTTACCTCCACTCTTTACCAGGCCCTTAACTCCTTCGGGGCCACGCAGCTAGATGGGCTCAAATCAAAGTGGGAAAGAGATGTAGGCCAGCTGGAACCAGAAGACTGGGTAGAGGGGTTAATGTCCCCTAGAGAAATCAGTATAGAATCGAAACTGAGACTAATACAATTGAGAATCCTTCCTCGCTCATATCATTCACGTACCGCAATGGCCAGATGGGGGGGTAGAGGACGAGACATGCATTAGATGCAACACTGAACCTGCTACCTTTTACCATATGATATAGAACTGCCGGGTGGTACAGACCTTCTGGGAGAACTGTATTGATATGATCTCTACTGCCCTGGCAACGCCAATCCCTAGAGACCCCAAATTGGTACTCTTAGGCATCTGGGGGGAAGTAGAACTGTCTAAATATGGGAAAATGTTTCTGACACTTGCGTTGGGGGCAGGCAAGAGACTTATTGCCGCTAAATGGGGCTCTGCCGATCCACTGTGCCTGAACCGTTGGAGTAACGAATTGGACAGATGCGCAGCCTCAGAATGCCGGATCTATAACGCGCAGGGCTGCCCCCGCTAATTCGAAAAAATATGGGGCAGATGGCTGGATGCTCATTGAAATCCGTTAGTGGAAGTCGATCAGTGCCACTATTGACATTGGTTACATGCCTTGTTTCACAACTGTCTCACGGTCCGCTTTTGATACTGCCGTATTGCCTGCATCTGTTATATGCTTATGATTCATGTTTCATGTTTGATTTTACGATTGTTTTGTTGAAAACGTAATAAACAGAGTTATAAAAAAAAAGGTGATTGCTTGAAGAGGAAGATTTCTTTGAACTTTTCTGATTTTGGTGTACTACAGGGATCATGTACCGCTCCCACACTGTACAATATTTTCACCCACCCCCTCTTCAATGATTTAGACATACCAACTATGCCGGCGACACACGAGTACTACTCCCACTAACCGGTATCTCCAAACAAGACGCTGCAGTACTGACCAAGATATACAATGCCATCCACACCTGGATGGCTGCCAATGGACTCTGTTTAAATGGAGATAAAACAGAGATCTTCATAGTAGGCACCAAAGAGACATTCAACAAACTCCCCCCTCCTTACGACACCTTTATCATTGACAACTCCACCATCACAGTTTCCACTGCAGTGAAAACACTAGGAATCTACCTCGACTCCTCCCTGTCTATGTCATGCCAGGTCAGTGCTATAGATTCCTCCGCTGCCCTCACCACCAAGATTATCAACGCAGTCAAGCCTTTCCTCTCCACAAAAAACTGCCTAGCCATTGCCAGAGCCACAGTTGGCACCAGACTCGATTACTGCAATGCCCTCTTCCTGGGCACCTCTGCCAAAAATCTCAACAAACTCCATGTCATGATGCCTACCTCCAAGGAGCCAGGTCCGACCCAGCAACCCCAGAGGCAGGCATCATTTCCCCCAAGGGAGTGCCAGCGGGCCCAAGCTGGGGCCCTTTGGACGCAGTCCTGGCGCCTTAGGCGCCAGGCTCATGTTGGACCACTGTCCTGGCGCCTTAGGCGCCAGGCTCATAAAGCTAGACATGTGTTCAAGTGTTTTAATGTGCACTTACCTGATGCAGACCATGCTGCCACATCCAGGCCCTCTTGAGGCCTAAATGGAACTACTTTACCTGTGGGACTACTTTCCACCCGGGTGTGGTCGGGGAAGGATACATACCTGATCGGAGGAAGGATACACACTTGGAACTTCTTCCAAAGCTATTTAAACCACACCCGATCAGCAACTCACGCTTCGCGTTGTTCTGCTCCTCGCAGCTGGACGCTCACCGTGTCAGCTCCTGCATCTGGACTTCAGCCACGCCTGTCAGCATCCTGGGTCACCTGCAAAGGGAGACAAGAGACCTTACCAGTTAAATCTGCACCACAGAGACATCACACCGACGATCCTGAAATGGAAGACATCATTTTTAAAAGCATTTCGTTACGATCGCTGCAGCGCTGCATTTCACTCACCTTTCCTGGGTGCCTCCATCTTCAGCAGCGATCATCCGGATACACAGCCACTTCCCAGAGCCTAGAGAAAAAGACAAGAATAAGAGGTGAGAGAAGGAAGGGAATAAGACTTACCTGTTGGGTCATTCCCATTTCATTTCGGGTCTTGCCGCTTCCAGGCATTTTCCGGACCCCGGCCCCTATGGGGAAAAAAGACAAAGGGCCTCATTACGAATCAGGCGTTAAGGGGTTAACGGCGCCGTAAACGGCGCCGACCCTTAACGCCTGATTCCGAGGTCCCTTTGCGCCATGGTGAGTTTAACGCCTGCTTTTTGCAGGCGTTAAAATCCATGGCGCTAAGGGACCATGGTGCTAATTACGCCACCGTAATTTACGGTGGCGTAATTAGCGCCTTCCCCACTCCCATTATGCCCTACGGGGCAAAAATGGGAATGGGGAAGGGTAAAATGGGAAATGGGGATTTACCGCCCCACTCACCTTGGAATGGGGCGGTAAATCCGCCATCCACCATGGTGTAAACATAGTTTACACCATGGTGGTAAGGGTACGACCCAGGCGGTAACTTACCGCCTGGGTCGTAATGAGGCCCAAAGACATTGAATGAGCGTATGCAAAGACAGTTCCCGAGCGCTCATCCAGAACTAACCTGCCATTTACTGGAACTGGAACTGCACGTTTCACTTCGGGTCGGCGCCATATCTCCGGCATTCCGAACCCCGGCCCCTAAGGGGAAAAAAGACATAAGCATTAGCGCTTGCTGCAAAAAGACAATGAACATTATTATTAAGCTTGGACTTTTGAACTTGCAACAGAACTTTTACAGAGCCTTACCTGAATAGTCAAGCTTACCTGAACTCCCATCAATCCTCAATCCAGTGAAGTAACTCGGTTTCAACGCGCCCCTGCATCAGAAGCAGGATGGAGAGCTCATCCTTCCTGACCCTAAGGTGAGACTTCACAGGGAATCGTGGAAGGGTATCGTGGAGGGTTGGAAGAGAGTGGGAGGCTTGAGCATAACTCAGTCAGTAGGTAATACTCCCTTTTCACGCACAGGGGAATATTCCTGCGAGCCGAAGAAGCCAGAGTAGAGGGCCCTTCCTGTCCATCTTCAGAGTCCTGCGCTTCACCATTGAAGAAGCATCAGCACCCGAAGCCAGACCTGCGCCTCCGTGGGAATCAGGTGAGCGTTACAGAACGCGAAGCCTACCCACAATTTCCCACCCGGGCGCTATGGAGACTTCCGGGACTGACCAGCTGGCCCAGCTTTTGGGGGAATTACGGGCAGAGGTGCACTCAGCCCGCCAGGAGACTAACGCTCTCAAAAGAGAACTGATCTTATCCAAGGAAAGAACAGATGACCTAGCCAAAAGGTTATTACAGGCCCAGGCAGGGCACACTCCTTTACCTAACTCCGGAGACATTTCCACATCAATGGGTTTGAGTAACCCGGTACAAGTTAATCTACCTGGACACATGCCTTTGGCCCCGCCTGAACGTTTTGCGGGGATCCCAAGAAATATGCCGTCTTTATGAACCAATGTCGTTTACACTTTCTATGCAGACCCGGAGCCTTCCCTAACGACCAGACCAAGGTAGCCTTTATACTATCTTATCTCAGTGGCAGTGCTGCCGATTGGTCTATTCCATTGGTAAATCAGGATGATCCCATTCTCCAGAATTTTTAGGGCTTCCAGGCCAGCATGGAAAGATTGTTCGCTCGACACTCTCAAGGACAGGCCCTTGATAACGAACTGCTATCCTTACGAAAAGGTAATCAGGATCTTCTGTCCTACATAGCCACCTTTAACAGACTGGTTGTGGAAACTGGATGGCCAGAAAGCAAAAGGATCACATTGTTTCATCGAGGCCTGCGCAGAGAGCTTAAGGATGTTCTAGCTCAGATAGTAAACCCACCCCAGGTCTGCGCAGACTACATTGACTTGGTGGTTCAACTTGATCACAGACTTCAAAATAGAAAAGCAGATCGGTTCAAGTATGAAAACCGAGCACCGATCAAAACCCACGCTAACTCCAAGAGTACCGACGTATCTGAACCTATGCAAATCGGTGGTGTTAAAGGACCATTAACGCAGAAAGAACGAGAGAGAAGGCGGCAAGTGCAACTTTGTCTGTATTGCGGGACTTCCGGTCACTTTCTTCGAAATTGTCCAGTTAAACCACTTAAGAAGGTGGTTGGAGCTACTGATAACGAATTAGTGACACCTGATTCGGGAAACGACCTAGCCCGGCAAGCGTAGGGGTCCGCTTGCCGAGCTTGAAAACTAACTCTTTGACCTCGCATTTTGTCATGCCAATGGTGCTCGTGGACCCAAAACAGCCTCAGCAGTTGCATGCTATAAAAGCATACATCGACAGTGGAGCTATTGGAAATTATATAGACCGTGAATTGGCTTCCAGGATTAAGCTTCCTCTCCGCCCGAAAGTAACCCAAGATGTCATTACTACAGTAGATGGAACCGAAATAGCCTCAGGGCCTGTAACGCGTTCCACTGTTGAAGTGACACTGGTGGGTCAGGATGGACATCGGGAAGCAATCGTGTTTGATGTGATCAAGGCCCCACAATTTCAAGTAATTCTTGGAATTCCTTGGTTAGAAACACATAATCCCAGAATTGACTGGCGAGCAAGGAAGATAAGTTTTCCTGATTGTGAACCAACTTGTTATCCAAGAAATCCAGCTATGGGTCTAGCCTCAGCAACTTCCACCCCTGTACAGCTACCGTCAGAATACCAAGAATTCCAAGACATTTTTGCAGAAAGAACAGGCTAACACGTTACCTCCCCATCGGTCTTATGATTGCCAAATCGATCTGGTACTCAATGCTCAACTACCTTGTAGTAGGATTTATGCTCTTACGGAACCTGAGAACCTGCATTTGCGTCAGTATTTAGATCAGTACCTAGCCAATGGTTTTATTCGCCCGTCCAAGTCTCCTGTCTCTTCAGCTCTGTTCTTCGTGCCGAAAAAAGAAGGCGACCTTATAACGTGTATAGGCTATCGCGCCCTAAATCAAATAACGATTAAGAATCGTTATCCTCTGCCCTTGATCCCTGAGCTTATCGACCAGGTGAAAGACGCTTGTGTGTACACCAAGTTAGATCTCCGAGGAGCTTATCACCTGGTGCGCATAAAAGAAGGCGACGAATGGAAGACTGCATTCCGCACCAAATTTGGGCTCTTCGAATATCAGGTGATGCCCTTCGGTTTGTGCAATGCACCTGCCGCCTTTCAGTACTTTATGAATGATGTTCTTCGGGAACTTATCGATGTCTGTGTCATTGTTTACATTGACGACATCCTGGTGTACTCTTCTTCAGAATCTGATCACAGAAAACATGTTAGGGCAGTTCTTGAGAAACTGCGCCAGCACAGACTATTTGCAAAACTCGAAAAATCTGTTTTTCATACCACAGAAGTTGAGTTTCTCAGATTCATCCTGACACCTCAAGGAGTCCGAATGGACTCGCGAAAGGTGGACGCCATCCTCAAATTGCCATCTCCAAGCTCGGTGAAGGGAGTTCAGAGCATGCTCGGCTTTGCCAATTTCTATCGAAGATTCATCCCGGAATTTTCCCGAACAGTCCAACCCATCACCGCTCTCCTAAAGAAAAACAAACGCTTCGAAAGGACTCTTGAGGCCGAACAAGCCTTCCAGGACCTGAAAACCAAATTCACCTCTGCACCTGTATTGAAGCACCCGCACCCAGATCTCCCATACATAGTGGAAACCGATGCATCCAGTTCGGCCATGGGAGCTGTGCTGTCGCAAAGAGACCCAAAAACTAACCAACTACACCCAGTGGCCTTTTGGTCCAGAAAATGTTCTCCTCCTGAAATCAACTACGCAATTACCGATAAAGAGTTACTGGCCATCAAATCTGCTTTCAAGGCTTGGCGTCACTACCTTCTCGGGGCAAGACACACCATCACCGTAATTACAGACCACAGAAACTTACAGTATTTAAAGACGGCCAAAGCTCAATCTTCACGACAACTCCGATGGGCTCTATTCTTTGCGAAATTTGATTTTGTAATTACCTATCGCCCTGGCTGCAAGAATGGAAAAGCGGACGCCTTATCCCGGATTGGCATGGAAGAACCTAATTCGAGCTTAGAACCTGTGCCCATCATACCTGAGCAAAGAATCTTAGGCTTAACTTCATTGCAAACTATTGAGGATATCCAAACGCAAGTAAAACAACTTCTAGACTCTTCAACCTTACTGGAATGGAGTCATAAGGGTCCTCATTACACCGTTAAGGATGACTTACCCTACTTCCAGGAGCGGTTGTTTCTGCCAAGTAAAGAATTGCAAGAACTTGTTATTGCCCATCATCATGAATCTTTAATGGAAGGACACCCTGGTATCGCTAAAACGGAGGAAAAAATCAAACGCCACTTCTGGTGGCCTTCTTGGAGAAAAGACATAAAGTCTTTTGTACTGTCTTGTGGAATTTGCGCCCAAAACAAGGCTCAAAAGAAAAGGCCAGCCGGCCTACTTCAACCCTTGGAGATTCCACCGGCACCATGGCACACCCTGTCAATGGACTTTATAACAGATCTGCCTCCTTCTGCTGGTTACAACACAATCCTTGTAATTGTGGACCTATTCTCCAAAATGGCCCACTTTATCCCTTTAAAGGGTTTGCCTTCAGCTTCCACCTTGGCCAAGGAATTCCTGGAGAATATAGTTCGCATACATGGTTTCCCTTCCATATTAGTCTCGGATCGTGGAAGTCAATTTATCTCACATTTTTGGAAGAAGTG
The DNA here is from genome assembly GCF_040938575.1 of Ambystoma mexicanum. Classification (NCBI taxonomy): domain Eukaryota; kingdom Metazoa; phylum Chordata; class Amphibia; order Caudata; family Ambystomatidae; genus Ambystoma; species Ambystoma mexicanum. The sequence continues at coordinate 1,087,763,173 of NC_090922.1, read as the reverse complement.
TTGCCAACTAGCACAAATAGATGTGCGGTTATCCACCAGCCACCACCCCCAGACCGACGGACAAACCGAGAGAACCAATCAGACTCTCGAGCAATATCTTCGGTGCATGTTACACCAATCCGAGTTAAATTGGAAAGACATCCTTTGGATCGCAGAATATGCATACAACAATTCAGTGCATTCTGGAACCGGACAGACCCCCTTTTATACTTTGTATGGTCATCATCCTCGGACCTCTGACCTAGATCCACCTCTGACCCTGGAAATGCCCGCAGTAAATCATCTGCATTCCACAATAACCCGAGCCTTCAAAGAAGCTGCAACTCATTTACAGCAAGCCAAGAAAAAGTATAAAGAAAACGCTGATTTGCACCGAAGTAAAACTCCTCCTTACCAAGTAGGAGACCAGGTATGGCTAGCAACTAAACATTTACCCCTCAAGGGCCCGCGAACCTTCAATCCCAGATTCATAGGACCTTATCCCATCAAAGCTATAATCAACCCAGTGGCCTTTAAACTGGATCTACCGTCCAACATGCGTATTCATCCAGTTTTTCATGCATCCCTTTTGAAGCCAGTACAACCAGGAACCCGATTGTCCAAGCCTCCAGATCCAGTTCAAATTGGAGGGGAATTAGAATTCCAAGTTAAAGACATTTTAGACTCCAAGGTGGTAAAGTCGAAACTCTTCTATTTTGTTGACTGGAAGGGATATGGACCTCAGGAGAGATCGTGGGAGCCTAGTAACCATGTCCACGCACCTCGATTAGTACAAAGGTTTCACCGGAGATTTCCGAACAAGCCCAAACCCCCGGAGGGAAGAACCTTGGGAGGGGCCTTGAGGGGGGGTACTGTCATGATGCCTACCTCCAAGGAGCCAGGTCCGACCCAGCAACCCCAGAGGCAGGCATCATTTCCCCCAGGGGAGTGCCAGCGGGCCCAAGCTGGGGCCCTTTGGACGCAGTCCTGGCGCCTTAGGCGCCAGGCTCATGTTGGACCTCTGTCCTGGCGCCTTAGGCGCCAGGCTCATAAAGCTAGACATGTGTTCAAGTGTTTTAATGTGCACTTACCTGATGCAGACCATGCTGCCACATCCAGGTCCTCTTGAGGCCTGAATGGAACTACTTTACCTGTGGGACTACTTTCTACCCGGGTGTGGTCGGGGAAGGATACATACCTGATCGGAGGAAGGATACACACTTGGAACTTCTTCCAAAGCTATTTAAACCACACCCGATCAGCAACTCACGCTTTGCGTTGTTCTGCTCCTCGCAGCTGGACGCTCACCGTGTCAGCTCCTGCATCTGGACTTCAGCCACGCCTGTCAGCATCCTGGGTCACCTGCAAAGGGAGACAAGAGACCTTACCAGCTAAATCTGCACCACAGAGACATCACACCGACGATCCTGAAAAGGAAGACATCATTTTTAAAAGCATTTCGTTACGATCGCTGCAGCGCTGCATTTCACTCACCTTTCCTGGGTGCCTCCATCTTCAGCAGCGATCATCCGGATACACAGCCACTTCCCAGAGCCTAGAGAAAAAGACAAGAATAAGAGGTGAGAGAAGGAAGGGAATAAGACTTACCTGTTGGGTCATTCCCATTTCATTTCGGGTCTTGCCGCTTCCAGGCATTTTCCGGACCCCGGCCCCTATGGGGAAAAAAGACAAAGACATTGAATGAGCGTATGCAAAGACAGTTCCCGAGCGCTCATCCAGATTTAACCTGCCATTTACTGGAACTGGAACTGCACGTTTCACTTTGGGTCGGCGCCATATCTCCGGCATTCCGAACCCCGGCCCCTAAGGGGAAAAAAGACATAAGCATTAGCGCTTGCTGCAAAAAGACAATGAACATTATTATTAAGCTTGGACTTTTGAACTTGCAACAGAACTTTTACAGAGCCTTACCTGAATAGTCAAGCTTACCTGAACTCCCATCAATCCTCAATCCAGTGAAGTAACTGGGTTTCAATGCGCCCCTGCATCAGAAGCAGGATGGAGAGCTCATCCTTCCTGACCCTAAGGTGAGACTTCACGGGGAATCGTGGAAGGGTATCGTGGAGGGTTGGAAGAGAGTGGGAGGCTTGAGCATAACTCAGTCAGTAGGTAATACTCCCTTTTCACGCACAGGGGAATATTCCTGCGAGCCGGAGAAGCCAGAGTAGAGGGCCCTTCCTGTCCATCTTCAGAGTCCTGCGCTTCACCATTGAAGAAGCATCAGCACTCGAAGCCAGACCTGCGCCTCCGTGGGAATCAGGTGAGCGTTATACTCCAACTCACACAGAACAATGCCCTTAGAGCAGCCCTGAGTATTCCCAAAAGGGAACACATTTCACTAGCTAGGAAAGATGCCCACTGGCTGCCAGTGAGAGAATGTATCCTCTTCAAATCCATGGCCATCACACACAGATGCCTCTCGTCCGACGCTCCTCCCTACTTATCAGAAAGGATCACCCCCAACTCATCCACGAGACCCACCAGATCCCATCTGGCCTACCAAATCTATGTGCCCACCTTCAAAAGAACGAAAGCTGGATGCTCCAGCTTCCAGCACCTGGCCCCCATAAATTGGAATACAGTGCCCACAGCACTAAGAAATGAGAAATCATACACTGTCTTCCGCAAACTGCTGAAAACTAACCTGTTCAACTAAATATCTCACTGCCATGCAAGTAGAACGCACTGGTACTACTGTAACCGAATTATACTGTAATAATGACTTACATGACTAAGCTCTGTATTATGTTTTCCATGTATGAATGTACCAAGCAAGTATTCTATAACAGCGCCACGATGCCCCTGGGCCGTTCTGTGCGCTTTATTAATGCAAATAAATAAATAAATACGAATAAATAAGCTGTCCAACGTGGAGAGGAGAGCTGACTCAGCCACATTGATCGTTTAGCTTATAACATTGACTTTCCTTTGCATACACATTCCCCTTTACACACTTATTATATTAGGTTGTGTTAGTATAGGACATTTTGATTTGACATAGACTGACTAGGACTGTGTTCTCTTTATTATTTTATGCTAGAGACTACATCCATCATAGCTATAGGGCAACGTAGTAGTTTTTCCAAACCACAAGAATCTAATAAAGGTTTTGAAACTTGTAACTTTTGTGTCAGTGTCATTCTTGTGATACCATGCCTCCCTTACAGTAGTGATTAAAAGTAATCCGGTTCTATGGGCAAAGTTCTTTTGCCAAGCCTTTAAGGCCATTGTCAACAGTGGTCATATCCCCGAAAGCTGGCTATCCCCTATGCTAATAACTGTCCATAAGAAAGGCTCTAGGGAGGACCCTAGGAATTATAGACTGCTGGCAATGTTAGATGCTGTTGTAAGGCTGCACGTCCTTGTGCTACGGTAGCCCCTGGGCCCCCACAGAGTGACACACACACATGTATTCTGTACGGGCTCCACCTGCGCACTGTTGCACATGTGCGGAACTGTCCCATTTATTCCCCACGATAGAGTTACATCACTCCATCGCGGGCATAGCATGACCACGTCACCACATCCCTCCTTTTCCATAACAATGAATATAACAGGCTCACATAACATGTTAATATTGTAAACATTTAACATTGGGATAGTTAAACTTCAAAACACTACCCCCAACAGTCTGTGACTCGTCCCAGTGCAATAATGATGACATGTTAGTCCTCCAACACATAGTCCATCAAACATGACGGACGGCATCAGGACTCTCTCTGTGGATACCTCCTACCTGTGAGCCCTCTGGCTTCGTCCTCCTCCCCTGAGCTGGCAATCCTGATGTGCTCCAGGCATGCTCAGGATATAGGTCAGTCTCGCCCTGCACTGGGCTTAAATCAACAGGGTGGCTGCCACTAAGTCTCTTAAAGAAACTGGAGTTGCGGGACACCGTTTTCTTCCCGTCTGAAACAGTCACCATGGACCCCTTTACTCCCACAACATCCAGCAGCTGCGGGTCGTAGGGCAGTGAGATCTTTCCTTCCGGATGCCAGTTCCTAACTAGCACCTCGTCTCCCAGCGATATGTCGGCTGGCCACAATTTCCTCCGGATGTTCTCCCTCTAGTTTCGCCTCCTGCGGTCATTGGCCATCTAGTCCTCATTGATCACCTCCTGTTCTCTGTCTGCACTGTCTGGCAAGAGACCACGCAGGAACCTTCGGAACATGACTTTTGCTGGAGCAACTCAAGTGGAGCTGTGTGGCGTTGCCCTATACTCCCTCAAAAACGGATATAAGGCTCGCTGCAGAGATTGCCCCTGTCCATTGGCAATCTGGAGCACTTTGTTCAGCGTCCGCGTGAAGCATTACGCTTCCCCATTCGCTCTGGGCCACAGCTGAGAGATCTTCCTGTGTTTGACTCTGCACTCCCTCAGGAAAGTAGCAAGACTCTCCCCTTGAAAAGGAGGGCCGTTTCAGGTGCATACCTCCTCCGGGAACCCATGAGAAACATATTTTCCACTACTGGTATTACCTTCTCAAATGATGTCGACTCAATGACTCAATGAACTCCACCTCTGGATATCTGCTGCATTCATCGATAGCCACTAGGAAGTGCACATCTCTCCCTATGGAGCCAAAGCCCATGTGCACTATTTCCCAGGCTTCGTCCCCCTCGGCATTGACTCAACCTGGGGTTCTCTCTGCACAGGGGCTGCAGCCTGACGCCACACACAGTTCCTCACAAACTCGTCGACCAACAGTTCCAGATTGGAAAACCACACCTTCATCCTCAGTTGGGACTTGGTTTTGGCTGATCTTTGATGCCAATGATGTGCCAGTGATATGACCTTGGCAACCATCGCCAATGGTTCGACCATCTTCTGGCCCCTTAACAGCAGCCCCGATTCTGTGAAAGACAGCTTGTTCCTCACCTTCCACAGCTGCTCTTGCTCGATCATCACCTCATGTGTACGCTTGTCCAACCCCATCAGGGCCCACTTCCAGTCTCCTTTGATGAGGGCTTCCCGGAGTAAGCAGAAACACTTGTCTCCGACAGAGTGGTCTGCCATCTCCTGCACAGACATGCAGTTCAGAACACTGGACTCCACCACCAGCCTAACAAACCCCTCGACCTCCATCTCTCCGTTTTCAGACTCCGCTTCAGACTTCCCGGGATGCCTGGACAGATAGACTGCAGCGTTGTTTGCTCCTGATCGATATACCAAGCAGACATCATACTCTAGTAGAGTTAAAATCCACCACTCGATTTGTGCTGGAGGTTTTGATGATGACCCTGCCAACATTGGCAACAAAGGCTTATGAACGGTCTCCACTGTCACCAGCCTCTCCAGTACATACAGCCTGAAATCTGTGAACCCCCAGAGAACCACCAGTGCCTCCCACTCGACTTGGGAGTACCGCTGTTTCGTGTCCCTCAGCGCTCTGCTTGTGAATACCACTGGCAGGACATCCCCCTTTGAGTTCTGCTGGGTCAGCACCATTCCAAGTCCAAAAGGGCTCGCATCGACTACAATCTCTGATGCCATGGCCGGGTTGAAAAATGCCATGGTGCTCTCAGCCGTCAGGGCCAACTTGATCTCCTCAAATGCATTGTGTTCTAGTGGGCCCCACTGCCATGTGCATTCTTTCTTAGTCAGATTTTGCAGGGGCTCTGACAACATCGCTAGATTCCGGATGAAGCACCCGCACTATGTCACCATACCAAGGAAACTTCTCACCTCTGTGATTGATTCTGGTAGTATGGCTTCTTTAATGACTTTAACTTTCTTGGGGTGCAGTGACACTCCCCCTTGCTGAAAAATGAAACCAAAGAATGAAATCTTCTCGTTGAAAAATTCTCATTTTTCCTTGTGGAGAGTTAGTCCCAGCGACGGGATCCTCTCTAATGTTTCTCTAGCCCCTCCATGTGCTCAGTTTCAGACTCGATGAACACCAAAATGTCATCACTGATGTTGATCACTCCGGCCAGGTCAGCCAGCACCCCCTTATGATGTTTTGGAAAACCTCTGCAGCTGACGATACAACAAAATTGAGCCGCCTATATCTGTACAAGCCCCTGTGAGTCATAAAGGTTGTGATGTATCATGGCTCGGGGTGCAGGACCACCTGATAGCCCGCTCTCATGTCCAACTTGGAAAAGAACTTTGCCCCTTGTAACTCTGCAATGATGTTGTCCAGATCGGGCGTGAAGTGCCATTCTCGCCTGATAGCCTTGTTCGGTAGGCACATGTCCACACAAATCCGGACTGACTCTGGATGTTTCGGCTTCCTTGCCACCACTATTGGTGACACTCATGGGATTGGCCCCTCTACAGTCTCGATTAGATCAGATTCCACTAAGCGTTCTATTTCCTTGTCTGCCTGGTCCCTTAGATGAAACAGGACCCTGCTGTATTTGAGTGTCACGGGGCTGATGGATTCATCAATGTGTAGCTTAACAGGATCACCTATCAGCTTACCCACGCCCACAAACACATCTTCAAATTTTCACAGTACCTCGTGGATGTCCTCCACGTAGACCCCATGTGTGAAGCTGACAATCTTCACGGCCTCTGCTGCGGCACAGCCTAACAGGGTGTCCTTGCTGACGTCGGCATCAAAGAATCGCACTTTGATGGTGTTCGGTCCATGCCCCACTCTCGAGGCGAATGCCCCCTTTAGTGGGAGCGGTTGCTTGCCAACAAAAGTGAAAATCCTCACTTTCGACCCATGCTAGGGGCAGTGGGCCTAGCAGCCCCTACTAGTGTTCCACAGCCATTATACTCACAGAGGCACCTGTGTCTATCAATACTGGGATCCCACACCCATCCACCAACACCACACATCTCGGCTGCCTCTTCCTTTTTCTTTTCAGGTCACTGAGGCTGTAGACGAAAAACATGTCCTCCTCTTCATCCTCCGGGTCCGGATCATGGGCCAGCTGATCCTCATCCTGATCCACCTGAGCAAGCCTCAGGAAACTGCTCTCAGCAAACGTGCCCATTTTGGCAGGGCCTTGTGGTGTGACGACAAGCCCAGGGCTTTGCAAATGCGTGTGATGTGATCTACTGATCAGCCACATTCGGGAGGTTGTAACCGCACAGCGTGCATTGAGCCAGTGTTTCTGGCCCCCTGTCTCTTCTGGGGCCCATGCCCCTGCCAACCACCCCTGGTGCCTTTCTGGTGCCCAATCGCACAGACATCTCCAGCTTCACCATATTCATGGCCTCGTCCATCCTGGAAGCTCTTGTGTCCGTCAGTTCATATGACTGTCCCATTTCAAGGATTCTCACCAGGATGAGCCCCGACTCCCTCAGGATATGTGTCCTCAGCTTTCCTGAGGCACACCCCTGAATCATTTAGTTACACACCCTCTCTTCTTCATTGACCCACGCGCACGTGGTTGCTAGTTGTCTCAGCCTGCCGTGGAATGAGTAAAGTGACTTGTCATCCCTCTGCTTGGCCGCACACATCACAAATCTCTCGTAATCTAAATTGACAACGGGATGAAATGGTCCCTCAGAGAGTGTTTCGCTGCTCCATAGGAGTCATCCACCGGCGTCATGGTCTCAAACAGCTTCAAAACTGCCAGTCCCACAGCATACAGAAGCGTCAACTTCTTTGCCTGGTCATTTACCTCCCCAACCGCAGAGAAGTACATCTCCAGGCGCTTCAGCCACAAGTTCAATCTGGGGCCCAGAGCCGCTGGCGCCCCCGAATTTGTCAAATTCTGGCATAGGAGTCAGTGCCCCTTGCTGGTGATGCATCTCGGCCACTGCCGGAACAGCTGTGGCTTCCGCTTGGCAGTCCTGCATGCTGGTGCAGCACTCCCCTAAGCAGTGTCACACTGTGCACACAGGCACCCCTTTTTTCAGTGGCCACAACCCAGCGTGGCTGTTTACGAGAAGTGCACAGGACCAGGTCCAGTGAAAAAATGAAGGATGAGGAAAAACCCTTAAAACTCCTCTTGCGAACCAGGAGAAAAGGGAAAAGGTGCTCCAAAAATTCTTCTGGAGGGCGCACGTGCACTTCCTTAACTGGGAAGCCGCAACCTCCTTCCAACCGGCATTGTAAGACCTGTCTCACCTTCCCCTCGTGTGCCGGCTCAACTGTTGAGCAAAATGAACGTTCCAAACCTCTCCGTCAGCTCAGCTGATGCAGCATGTGGATCCGGGAAAGCAACCTCCTCGTCCCCACTGTTGTAAGGCTGCATGGCCTTGCACTGCGGTATCCCCGGGATCCCCACGGAGTGACACACGCAAACATTTATTCCATCTGGGCTCCGCCTGCGCACTGTGGTGCATGCGCAGGACTGCCCCATTTATACCCAGCGACAGAATTACATCGCTTTGCTGTGGGCGCAGCATGACCACGTCACCACAGAGGCCAGCAGCAACAATTTTTTAAAAATACTTTTAAGGGACCTTAATAGGTGGTGCAAGAATAGAGGACGACTTGATATGACCCAAACAGGGTTTCATAAGGGTTGTAGCACGGTACACTGTATTTGGGCTGTAATGTTAATACGAGCAGATATTGAGAAAGCCCCTGGTACTCATTTATATGTCTCACTTGTCGATTACTCATGTGTGTTTACCACATTTGACCGTGTTAATAGAGCTAGACTGTGGGACAAGCTAATCTCTTGGGCTATTGATCAAACACTTTTACACTTCATTAAGGAGTTATATTTAGGTACCTAGGTTACAGTAAGAAGATCTCAAGCTGTTACATTAACTCATCCAATTGATACGAATTTGGGATTGGAACAAGGCTGCATGCTTGCACCAAGTTATGCAGTCTATACATGAGCGACTTAGGCAATGCACTGCACAACTGTTGTAGTTCCCACCCCACAAAATTAGCGCGCCTACCCGTTACTTTTTTGTTACGCTGACGATACTGTCCTAATGGATCAGACCCCAGTGGGGCTACAGAGATCCTTGGGAGGCCTGGAAAAATATGCTATGGACAATGGGTTAAAGATCAACCAAACTAAGACTAAAGTCACGATTTTGGGTGAGAGGCAACAGAGAAACCCTAAATTTAGTTGGTATTTGGGAGGAATCAAATTGGATGTTGTAGACTTATATGTTTACCTGGGTAGTCCTATTCTAGCCTCATCTAGTAATAACGCTTTTATACGGAGTTGGTGCAGACAAAGATTCTGGGCAGGTGGCAGGCCATTAAAAACGATCCGCACAGGAGATGTGGGGGAAGCATTGAGGCCATATGAGAGGCATATGTGATAAGCGTGGTGCCTGCATTTATGTATGCTTTGGAAACCTTTCCAAGAAAACATGTTCAATGGTTGAGCCAACTTGAGGGTAAGCTACTTTGATCAATATTAGGGATACCTCAGACAGTCCCGTTTGAGGCCTTGTGCCTCGAATTGGGCCTGATTTAATTGTTAAGTTGTTAGACGATTGCTAGATGTTCTCTATACATAAGAACAGCCTATAAGGCGGATGAGGGCAATACTCTAAGAAATATCTTGGTCGATCATTCAAAATGCCTAATTGGCAGACCTAAGGGAACTTGGCCCAACCAGGCATACAACAAACTCAGCTTTTCTGCTATACAGCACTTTGATGCAATAAATATTCCTCTGTCAGAGATGGAACGACAGAGAGTCCTTTAAGAAGAAATTCAAATGGAAGTCAATCCACAATGACAAAGTGGAAATTATTGAACAATTAAGTAAGAAACAGACATCCACTGAATATACTAAGCAGGGTTTTCTAATGAATATCCCTCAAAGTGATCTCACTAAGTGGTCAAGTGAAAAACATTGCAGATTCATAGTGTACCTGCTCTCTAACATACTACCAATTTATGCATGTACTGGTATATGGAATGGTATACCCGGAACATCCCGACATGTCCTTACTGGTTGTGAATCACTCCTCTCACAGTATAAGAAAGGGTCCAGTAGATTTATAAATGAAGATAATGGGTATCTCTCAGAACAATTTTGGTCCATGATTTTCATGGCTAAGTCTTTGGTTATTACTGCTGTCATCTACCACATATGGAAGCAATTCTTGGGCAAATAAACCCCTCAGAGGGAAAGAATGGAATAGGTTCAGTTCATTAGAAATCCACCTGAGGGTGGGCAACATAGCTATCAATACAGCATGAGTTCAATATGGGGTAGAGTGTATAGTGACTTATTGAATTTAATGCTTTAAACTGTTGGATGTATTGACTTTTATATAAAAGTTGATGATTATATTTAAGAAATGGTAAGAAATGCGAAATGTATTTTTATGTGTATTTTCCATGGGTAAAATAATGTGTTTGTTTTTTATTGATTGTATATGCAAAAAGCATATAATTTGCCAAAAGCATTATTAATTAAAAAAATATATATCTGTTCTTTTTTGCAATAGGTACTTGTAATTGACGTTTTTGTGAGGCAACTTACTCTTCATCATGCTGAACGGAGAAAAGCTTGCTCTTGTATAAATGCTTATATGTTTGAGATGGAATCCTGCACTAGTCCTGTCCATGCTGTAGTTATACTTGGTCGTTATGGAAGCTTGAAGTGACTCTGCACATGCTGTACTTGTTTGTGGAAAGCATCCACGAGCCCTGCCCATGCAGCTCCTGTTGGTTGTTGGGGTAGATGGATTTTATCTCAATAGAAATGAGAGATTCACATTGCGCGCACCATATTAAAGGAATGGTTTGGTCAGAAGTATTATTGTCCCTATGGTTCGGCCATGTGCTTTTAACCATAATTTGATCAATCGTACAAACATTTCCTATGCACCTTACCCGAGTTTTCATCTCTTGAACACAAGCAAAATCAGGCAGCAGGGCGCGGCCATCTTGTGAAAATCTTATCACTTGCCGCATCGCCCTGGGTGACCTGCGTTTGCGGCACTAAATCATATCCCCCGCCTCTGAGCCTGACATCACCAAATCATTTATATTCTCCGCCTCTCTCCGTGACGTAGCTGGGCAGTGTAGCCAAACGCGCCCAGTCATCACCTACGCAACTAGACGCAGAACCTGGGAAACAACACAAATCGTCTCACAGCACAGCGCGTCACAATTAGGACTGTACAATTGGTAAAGTACATTTATTTCACATTAAATGTTTCGATAACATTCGGCGTCTGACATAATCAATGAAAATTTTACTTTTTTTCTTTGCTCTCATTCCATAAATCCGCGAATGTTTATCGTGAGTCACGTGCTGTTCCTTTTGGGTACATAGGGTGTTCGTTTTGTCTAAATGAAGCACTTTGGTCGCTCAGTGAATTGCAAGGCTGGTGCATCAACTTGGCACTAGACCAACGTAAAGGTTGTTATGTTGCTCCTAATCGCTGGTACTGCGTACGGACATATTGGACCTTGTCTGTCGTCCCAAAAGACGGTTAAGTAGACCCAGTGATTGACATGTAGCTGCAGCTGGCGGTTGAAGAAGCCATCAGTCGGGGTCTGGAATAGATCACAATCGCAGAACGGCACAATGTACCTGTTTGCAAAAGATAAAAATCGAAATGTGTCTCAGTAGCCGATCTTTATTACAATTAAACATTTTCTTTATTAGCGCAGAGGTGACACAATGTGAACCGAGCGAATACAACGTGGAATATCAAAGTACTCTGCTATTTGCTTCCGAGGATAGTGCGATCGAGAATGTTGAGCTCTAAACGTAATGCGTAAACTGGGGCAAGAATTCGAGGTACAAAAACAATGTAATGATTTATTAGCGTAGAGCTAGGGAGAAACGAGTGGTGGTCTACATGCGTCTCAATGCTGGCCTGCCCATGTGCCCGGTAGATAGCCCAGCACACAAAGGTTGTACTAGCACTTCATTGCAATATGCCAAGTACAATGTCACCCCGCAATAACAGTCAGCTATTCGTATTTCGACAAGTTCTGGTATGAAATTGTCTAAAGAGAAACTTACATTATATTCTACATTTCCATTCTCTTGGTGTAATGCAGATCGTAATGCAGACTCCTCCGTGCGTGTCAACGATTTCTCATAAACTGAACTTATATGTAACTAGGTGCAGTTTCGGAATGGGCAACCTTATCATATCATACGTTATTACATCCCCCCTTCAATTCAATCCCTTTTGGAATGGTCCCTGCCTCTCAAGGTCAAAAAACAATAGAACCTTATACTGTGCGCGGGACGCATGGGCCTCCCAGCTCCCAAGCAAAAATTCAAAGCTGGTGACCTTCACTCAAAATGAACATACATTCTTACTTTGCAACATCCCGTGTCAACTCATCCATGAGAACATGAATTTTGAAGCACGGGCACAGGCAATTGGGGGCTGTCACTGCTTGTTTTTCGTGCCGCTGCTGAGCTGTAGGGGAAAAATTGCCAACGACAGAATGACCCCTATTAGGAAAATTATAGTCGATGTAACACATAAAATGTGTCAAAATGTGTCTAGTGATAGGCCCACCTCTGCTTATCTCATGGCCTCCTACCCCATGGCATGTTTTCACATTCAGTACTTCTTGCGTGCCTAGAATGTTTTGTGAGTCCGTTTTCTATGTTTGCTATTCCCATTTCATGGGACACCTCTTTCACCTCTCCGGCAGCGGACTACGCGGTTTTTGAAAGAGCTACGGCGCGACTTACAGGCCGGATAGCCCTGTTACATCGGCGCCATAAATGCAGCGCTCATGAGACACCGAAAGTTTTGGAACGGAGCTGTGAGGACGCCTTATTTTCCATCCGTCCCGCTTCTCCAAATTCGATTACTTCGGTCTTGTTGACCACTACGACTGCCGGTGGAGGGACATTCCCTTAGGATTTGTCCTAGCCCGCGGATTAAGAACTCCATTTTCCCTGGGGTCCTGATGAAGGCAGCATAATTGATGTTCGGCCGAAACGTCCTTTGCATCTCTCCACGTCATCGAGCTATGTTACATGACTTAATAATGCAACTATGGACGTAGACCTGGGATGTGTGTTTTTTGGTCAGACGTAATTCACTTCGCCATGTTGAAGTAATTTTAGAACTTGTATTAGGTGACACTGCTCCATGGAGTATTTCTGTGACTTGTTAGCCAGATAGGGCCAGGAAGACAGCATGTGTGCCCGGTCTCCCCCATTCCCCCATCTTAGAGAATTTTGGCTGTGTCACCTCAAGTTTTTATGAATTAACCACAAAAATGCTATTAGATGTATATATACATTCTCCACATTAATATATGTGTGTATGTGGCTTGTTTTATTCTGTGAAACGTAGGACTCATGCCTATTTAATAAAATTAAAAAAAACGTTTTTATATTAAATGAAGACTCTAGTGAACTGTGTATTACATTCTGTGTGGTGATGTGAATAACCTACGGAGTGGGACCCAGCATGAGTTAAGACTGGGCCACTAAATTTGTATTTGTTTTTGAATGGTTCATCCGGGGGACACCCCAAAGTATGTAGAATGTTTTGTGGCCTAGGTCTAATCCCTTTTGTAGGACGAGCAGATATTCAACTTTTTGGAGAACTTTATTGCAAGGCAACTGGCAAAACCCAAATATTCTTACACACTGTTACCCATTGGTCATTAACACGAAAAATGAAGGTCCCACAGTATCTCGACTAAACTGTGAAATGTGAAAACAATCGTAATAATTGTAATATATTTTTAAGAAAAGGACTGAGAGGATAGATTTCAAAAGACAAATTGCATACTTTATTTGTACAGTTTATAGAAACATTTTTAGCAAAAATAAAAACAGACGGTAATCATTTCAACCGGGATTTGAACGATTTAACAAGCTCTGCTTTGGGTGGACATGGCACGCTGGCAATGTTTTCTGGTAATGTATGTGTGCTCTGAACAGATTTGTGCGCGATTCCATGAGTATGCATCTCGACGACATTAACAATAAGATCTTTCACAAAATCGAATTCCATTTTCTCATTTACTGGTTTGACAACGCATTTTTTGCTTCTTTTCGTAAAGGCCATAGTGTAGCGAAGCATCCCTAAGTTTCCTGCAGTCCTAGATTGTTCCCGGTCTACATTCTCGTTATGCGCTAATACCGCAAGTAAAGTCCTACATTTCATCCCTTGGATGCCAAAATGCAATCTCTTTGGCCTGTACTTTAGGCACATATTGTGGAACATCTCCAAATCTCCTGTGTGACAGAATTCTGTGAGTCCCTTAAGATCTCTTGATAGAGTTTTATCAAACACAATCTTCTCAAGGGCTTTGTGTGGAGGTGAAGATGGGATCAACCACTTCTTCCTTGCCTGCTCTGGGGACAAAGGGCCATGTTCACATTGGTGGAAATGTTGGTTTTCTGTCCAGTGGTGAACGTTGGAACAGTGGTGCATTAGTGACCGCCATTTTTCCAGTAGAATTTCCACAGACCCATCACATGTTTTGGAGCTCCACCAAAGATGGTTGCTGAAAGACTGGGACCATTGCGAAATACTTTCCATACCTTTTTTTTTCCCTGCAGCCAAGATTTTTTTATTGATTGATTTGGCAACATGCCATACATCAAATTGATGTTTAATATTTGGATACTGCTCTCTCATTGTCTTAGCTATTGATAAGTGTCTGTCTATGGCTATGAGGTCGATTTGCATTCCCCTCAATTGTAGATCTTCCAGTGATTTTATAAAACCAAGTTTCTCCATGGCCACCGAGGATTTACATTGGGACACCTGCACGACCACCGAACTCACAGTTTTCTTACTTTCCATGTCCTGAAGATGGTAGGTGCAGTACTTAGCAGAAAATCTGGGGCTGTCACACTGTCCATCGTCGGCTAGCCTGAACCGTTTGTCGGGGAATGTACTTTGAATAGCCAATTGTTCAATTTTCCAAGCATCACTAATGGCAGGGAATAGATAATCACGTTGGTATTTGTAGTATTGCGTTTTAGAAATTAAATGTAGTCCCACAAACTGAAAGAAACTGGATAACTTCGTGAAACTAGAGCCACTAAAAAGTAAAGCTGCTGCACACAGTAGATTGCCAGCTGGCAGTTTCCCCAGCATCGGTTGAGCGGACCATGAAAATGCTTTATGTGACTTCACAGGTGGCATGTATTTTGAGGTTACTGCCTTGTGTTACACGAGTCACGCTCACCAATGGCTTTCCACATACTTCCCATCCCACTGAATGCACACATTTCAGCATCTTTATAATCTCCATCAAGCTGTTGTCGAATACTATGTATTTGGCCTCTTTTATTATACTGTCATCTGGCAACACTGTTGTTTCGGACTGAACCGTTGTGGTCATATCAGCCAAACCGGACATACTATAGTCGAAATCTTTGTCTGTTTCGTCGGTCAATAGTGTTGATGCTTTCGATCCAGCAAGCAGAGTAATTAGCGGCAGGAGAACAGGGAGATGTTCACAGGTAGCACACTGATGAGTTCACTCGAAGCGGTCACAGAGTAGCACGTTCACGAGTTGACTTGCAGTGCTCAAAGATGTTCTCATGGTAAATATCAAGTGGTTTATAAAGAATAACAAAAAGGGGTGTGTTTGTGAATGAATGACGTGTATATGTCGTGGTATTATGTGTATTGCAGGGGCATGGTCAGCTTCAGGGGAGGCCTGCCTGGTGACACGGGGTCTGAGTAGGCCATGTGAACAATGACTCCTGGGCGTACGATACCTTTTGAAGTGTACATGTTGTTTGGCACCTTGCCTGTTCGCGCCCCTGACAGCACCCAATGGCAACGCATATCATACTTGTGTCAAGCATGATATATTTAGATTTGCACACATGTTTGTTTGTTTATTTATTTATACAGCGCGCCAAACCCGAAGGTACCAGGGCGCATTGCAAAGATACAAGTTATATGATTGTAGTTGCAGGCAATACAGTCAAAAGTGTTACAGGCCCCTTACAATCAGGGTTCAAAAAGGGAACATGAACTAGCATTAACATCTTGCTATTGAATATATTAAAAGCTTAAGTCCTGGAAGGGAATCAGAAACTCTACCTGACGTTCATAGTCCTTACCCAGGCCTTTGACTTACTTAACAGAGCGAAACTCTGGAAGAAACTAAGTGATTGGAACAGTCCGCCGGAGATCTTGGGCCCCTTAAAAGCTCTACACTCCAACACCAGTGTACAGGTCCGGCTGAACTCAAGGGGGCTGCTATCTTCTGTGATACCAACATCCCGAGGAGTTAAACAGGGCTGTCCTCTTGCTCTGGCTCTTTTTTGCCGTACTTTGGAGGCTACAAGGAAGCAAATGCCAAGATAAGATCTTTTCCTCCAGTAATTGGCAAAGCGAAAGTTCATAGAATCCTTTACGCAGATGATTTAATACAACTCGATCAGACGGCAATCGGCTTACAACGTCAGCTTGCTTCCTTAACCAAGTACACTAAAGACAATGATCTGGAAGTCAATAAACAAAAAACAAAGATAATGGTTTTTGAAAAAAGGAGCCGGAAAAGAGGCAACCCAACATGGTTCTTGTCAGGAGAGAAAGTGGAACAGGTTTTAGCTTTCAAATATCTCAATTCAAAGCAAACTATTGAAACGCTACGGCACCTCTTACTATCATACCCGGGCACAGGTCTATACAGAACTCCATGGATTTAATGTTTAAGGACAAAGTAACGGAGCTCTTGCCAGAGGCTCAGAGCCCTTTACAATCTACGAATTTTACAATCTAGAGGGTGGTCGTCTCTAATGTTAATTTTGATTTACTGTGTCTCAAATTGGTGCTTATTCTTATCTCTACTTCTACTATTCTTCTTCTTCTCTTTATTTTTTCTTTGTTACCTCTTCATTTTGGATTTATCTACTCGCTTGTAAAAATCACTTCGGTGATTAAAACTCGTAATTAAAAAAAAGGGTTACAAGTTACAAAATGTAAGTTATAGTATGATACAAATATTTACATTAGAAGTTAAAGGTGTTATTTTTTGTTGTTTTTTAATCTTTTTTACACCTTTATTCGTCATTTCCAAACAAGTATATGCGAGAAATTACAATACAAAATAAACATACTATTAAGCAGAAATTCTGTATCTCATCATATACAGATATTCAGTCTTAAATTGTTATTCACTAAATAACTAAAAACATACTTATTCAGACATTAATAACTAATCTTAATAACATAAAACAGTTAAAAACAAGAGTCGTCCATATTCCCAAAGGATTAAACAAGAAAAAAAAGAAAAAAAAATGAAAGACCAAAGACAACACCCACACACACAAATATCAACAATAACTACACCTCATCTTTTCCACCATTTGATCACTTAGATCAATTAGTCATTCATTCTGATTTTCCATTACCATATAAATCAGTCAAATGTTTCCATAAGATCCAATAAGCTTCCTCCTTACCTTTCCTCTGAAACATAACCAATTCAAAATCAGATAATATCAGTATATCATTAATCCAATCCTCAACTTGCGGCTTTTTCCTGGATTTCCACACTTTCTATATCGGTTTCACTGCAATTACTAAGATTCTATCTATCCAAGACCCATACAGTTGAGCCATTAAACAACGTTCACTATTTCCTAACAGTAAGACCTGTAGTGGCCCTCTTGGTAATTTAATAGACAAAATCACATCCAACCTGTCTAACATCTCACACCAAAAGGTTAAGACTCTGGGGCAAAACCACAACATATGGAGTAACGGCCCCTTCTCTTTACCACATTACCAACAAATATCATCAGCTACTAACCCTGATGTACACATGCGTTCAGGTATCCAATACAATCGTCCCAATTTTTTTGGGTGAATCAGTCGTAGCTTGAGATCCAGTTTACTGCTCTGCCCAATCCGCCACACATGCCTCCAAACTTCATCAGTGATGATCAAACCTAAGTCTACCTCCCATTTACATTTCAGACTACTCCACGATTCCAAAACTGAAGCACCCTCTGGCATGAGTTGCAAATACGTCGAGGCTCTATGCGGCAACAAACGAAACATGGACCATCCTGCAGGTTCCTTCTCCAATGGTGCTGATAACATACTAAAAACCCGGGTCAAGAGACCTTCTAATTCTCCAAACCTATTCCTTTCTCTCCCACTCAAATGAAAAAGTCTTTGGAGCTCCTCAAAGGGCATTAAGCATCCATCACGTATCAAATACCCTAAGGACAAAATTCCCTTTGAAATCCAGCTACGCCAGTACAGAGTTTTATTCCCTATCTGCAAAGCAGAGTTATGCCAAATAGACGATTTAAGGTTTCAAAGCATATCCCCACTAAAATTAAGTAGGCACCAGGTCATCAAGTTTTTAGTCACCCTAACAGTTGGTAATTTAACAGCCCCCTTAGGTAGGTTTCCCATTGAAAAAATACTATCCAATCGAAATTGTGATAGAACATCTCTCTCAATTGGCCACCAGATCGGCTCCTGGTCAGTCCCCAATGTCACATAAAGGGCCGCATCATAAAATAAACTTCGGAATCTTCAGAGCCCTTTTCTCTCCCCAGAGAAAATCTTGAAAAACCCAATCAATTTCCTTTAGCAGCATCTTTGGAAAGTTAAGGGGTATTGATTGCATTATATATAAAACCTTTGACAAGAGTGTCATTTTAATTGTATTAATCCTTGCCCAGATCCCTAAATCTAACCTGGACCATTTCCTAATATCTCTCCTAAGAGCTTCTATCAACTTAGTCACATTAAATGTAACCATCTTTTGTATATCCTTAACAGGGTAGATTCCCAAATATTTTACATGTGTCTCACACCACCCACAATTCCATTCAGCAAAATCCCCCCTTCTTACTGCCATCGAAAGTGGGAACACCTTTGTCTTATCCCAGTTGATTTTATATCCAGAAAGCCTGCCTATTCTTCCAAGGAGATCTTTAAGAACAATACTTCCTTGTCGTGGGTACCACCACCATATCATCAGCATAGTAAAGCACCTTTACTTCAGTCGCTCCAAAGTTTAGGCCACTGATCCTCTGTTCACTCCGTATCATGGACATCAATGGTTCCAAAGCAATATTAAATAGAAATGGCGATAGAGGACAGCCTTGCCTCGTCCCTCTAGTAAGATCAAAAGCAGCAGATAATTCATTATTAGCCCAGACACATGCAATAGCAGAGGATTGTAGACAAAGAACCATCCCATAAATCTACTACCAAAACCAATTTTCTCCATTGTAAATCTTAGAAATGCCCAGTTTACTCTGTCAAATGTCTTCTCCGCTTCCATAAAGACCAGAGCGGCATTGACAGGTTAATTGCGGTGAAGACTTACTATGTCTAATAATGTCCTGATGTTATCATATCCAAATCTATCTTTCATGAATTATTTTCCCAATACAACCGCTAAGTCTATTAGCCATTATTTTTGTAAAAAGTTTAATATCTACATTTAACAAAGATATAGGTCTATAATTCTTACACTTTCTACTGTCTCTCCCTTCTTTTCGTATCAATGTAATCAAGGCCTCCTTCATTGATTGGCACAGACCTTCCCCTGGTAGGAAAGAATTAAATAGTTTACATAATATTGGGGCTAAAATACAATCAAATTTCTTATAAAACTCCACAGGCAATCCATCGAAACCTGGAGAATTCCCCAATTGGAGTTGTCCTATTGCTAATAAAACCTCATCAACTTCAATATCTGATTCCAACATCCTATTATCCTTCGATGATAGTTTCCTAATATCAATATGACTAAATAGGTTCTCTAGATCTTGCTGCCACACTGTTTCACCCTCCGTATACAAGGTCTTACAATAATTCCTAAAGCTTTCACAAATCTCAGTATTCTTCCACATCAACTGATTGTTACTCACCACCAGTGCAGTGAACAGATGGAATACCCAATGGACAGGAAACTTCTGTCGTTGCTGAGAATTGCCCTAAACGGACACCTCAGACCGGACTACCTCACTTGAGGCAGCTCTTTATGATAATGGACCCCCTTGACTGTACAAATAAAACAGGCATGTTGGTGTATTACCCAAAAGAGCGGGGAAAACCACGCCGCCACACCAAGCTGCAAAGAAAAGGTACAAGTTATACCGGGATAATGCACAAGAATAACTAGAGGTCTAGGATAGAGGAAGGTACCTGAAAAGGACTTGGCAGCTAGTTGTAAAAGAGGAATCTACAGAAAGGAAAAGAAGGTAAAGGCTTTAACAATTGAAGTCCTATTATGTTGGGCAGAAAATATAGAGGAAATAGAGAAGGCCTTACCACCACAGTTGTTGAGATAAGTCCACAAGGAACACAACGATAGTACAAAATAATAAACACGAATGGTTACTAAAGGGTAACTCCCCAGACAGCACGAGGGTCGCAACTAGGGTCGGGATGGTGCAAGGAATTCAGCACAGCGTCCAGCTTGCACGTGTGGTAAACAAGGAAGTTCGTTAGTCTCTAGCAGGTTACCTCCATAGATAACGAAATAATGCAGTGAACACAAAAGTACAGTAGTTGAAGCTTCTTACCGAGGATAACAGGGAATAACAGCTCTTTTGCAGACACCAGGAAGTGGCTTATACTGGAGAAGTCCAACCGAAGCGTCAAGGATGTTCAAGAGGAGCAAAAACAATACGTGCCACAGAATGCACAGCCACGCATATGTATCTGTGGCAGGGGACAGTGTCAGGTTTTATGTTCCTGTTATAAGTTCCCTGTTAGTGTTTCCTTTGATTTCTGTCTAATATTCCCTTCATATTCCTTAACTACCATATTATCAGAAGGAGAGTCTCCCAATCCAGCATGGTGGGAAAGAAGAAGGGAAGCAATCTGGAAGCTGATTGGTAGTCAGGATGTTAACTGGTGATTGGATGTCTAGGAGTCTTGGGAGCAGTTTCAAAGTTCTAAACTGCCTTTCATTGTCTTACCTGAAGCAGGGAGGTCCTGTTTCCTTAGTCTGTGTTTGGATTTATCTTTGAAACTAGTAAACCAGACTTTTTAAACTTGAATTCGTTTTGGAGAAACATTCATCGTGGGACAAGACAAGCAGACACATTGGTGGGAGCGCAGCAATTTATGCTAATGTGAAGATAGAGAAGTTGTTTCATTTTTAAAAGAACTTTTTTCTGAGAAGAAAGTTGATGACTTATAAGAGCAGAACATTTAATGTAGTTTAGGTATTTAGATAAGGCTGTTTCTTGAATCTGCTCTTCATGAACAGTTCTAATTCAGAGGAGCACAAAGTTAATTTCTCATACAACTATTTCATAATTAAGAACTAATTTTAAAAAGCTAATTTGTACATTACTTGATATCTGTTCGCTGTTTAGATTTAGGTTTGGCTAGTTTGGAGTAAGCGCCTTGCGAATGTATTATATGGCATTTATTTTCATGTATATTTGAATGTGTGAGAGACGGCTTGTTTTGTTTCCCGTCATTCGCATTAGAGATGTTAAAAGACTAATGCGCATGAGCGAGTGACGGTTAGAACTGGATTAGTGTTCCCGTCATCACGCATTTGTAATCTTTGGGACACTACTCATTTTTGTCTGCGCATTAGACGGAGAGATTCCAATTTCATATCTGTCTTGCGCATTTCAAATGTTACTAGACTTGTGCGCATGCGCGAGTGACGGTTTTATATGGATTGATTTTCTGTCATCGCGCATGAGTAATCTTTGATACATTATTAATTTTTGGTCAGCGCTTGTGACGGTGAGATTTCAATAGCGAATCCGTCAGCGCGTATGTGATTTAAATGTGTAGTGTTTTCTCACGCATGCGCGTTTCAGGTTTGGTCCATTTGTTTCTAAACGCACATGTGCATAAACAAAACATTGTTTTATTCGATCATTTATTTTTGGGTTCTTTTGACAAAGAAAAGGATAACTACTACTTTCACTTGTTCAAAGCTATGAAAAGGAAAAGTCTTTAAGTACTTGAGAAATGGATTAAAGTTAGAACATTTCGAATTGAGCAGGTCATATACCAACTTCATTTCTGGTCCGGCTGGCTGTAATTTAGTGAACTCATTTAAAGGAGAAAACATGGTTGCAACTTCACCAGCTCCAGATTACATTAGTGAAGTATTTTGGTTCTACTATATGCATGAAAATCAATATTTGGAAACTTAATGCAAGTCAATATTTAAAAGGAATTTCATGAACTTTGGAATAAAAGTCATTGTTAACAAGAACTAAGAAGCAGTCATATTACAAGTCTCTCAGATCTCCAGGGAGACTAAACAGGTATTTCTTTTAATAAGTAGAGAGAAATTAAGGGAGAAAAATAATAACAACTGAGATGTAACGTTATATGTTTATTTTCTCTACAGGTTCTCGTCTACCAGAAGAGTACCTGTGTCTTTTGTTATTTTATCCACTTCCCCCTTTCCCTTGAAGCTGTGGGGATTTCTGCTGTTTTAGTCAGTAGTTGACTTCACGGTTTTGGGGGATTGTGGGGGCTCAGCAGCTTCCGCGGACACAGGTACAGGACCTGACAGAATGAAAGGCCAATAAATTGGGTCCGCCTGAGCTGCTGAGTCCACTGGAAATGATGGCTGATTTAAGGGATTTGATTAAAGAGTTGAGGGATGAGCTTCGTATCTCCCATCAAGAAAATGAAAGAATTAGTAAAAAGGTGGATGAGTTGGGTGCAGCAGTTTCTCAGATGCAAGAGTCTTTTAGGATAAGAGATGAATCTATTGATTTAGGAGCTCAACCTCCGATTTTGACTAGGGAAGGTTCAGGGAATGGTCAGAGAGTTACAGGTGGAACAGAGTATTTGGGGAAACCTGTGCCTTTGGCTCCTCCTGAGCGATTTGGTGGAGATCCTAAAAATTTCAAACATTTTTAACTCAATGTGAACTCCATTTTCTATGTAGACCAGGGAGCTTCCCGACTGAAGAAGCAAGAGAAGCCTTTGTGTTATCATATCTCACTGGTGAGGCAGTAGCGTGGTCAGTTTTGTTAGTGAGTCAGGGAAACACGATTTTGAAAAGGTTTGGTCAGTTTCAAGAGGAGTTTAAGACGATCTTTGGAAGAAGACAGCTTTCCATGGAAATTGAAGGGGAGTTGTTGGAATTAAGACAAGGGAATAGAGATTTGACTAGTTATATTACTCATTTTAAATCCTTGGTCTTGGAAAGTAGATGGCCTGAAGAAAAAAGAGCTACACTCTTTTATCAGGGTTTAAGAGACGATTTAAAGGATACACTGGCCACTATAGTAGATAGACCTACTTCTTGTGAGGCTTTAATTGAATTGGTCTTGCAAGTAGATTTCAGACTTAGTGAAAGAAGGAGTGAGAGAAGAAAGGGTTTGGGAGAAGTAAAGTTAGTTCAACGTGTGGAAAAAGCTAAGGATTTGTTAGGCAGAGAGGAAAAAGATAAAACAGCGGTTCAAGGGGTTAGTAAGAGAGGTCCTTTGACTAAAGAAGAAAAAGAAAGAAGGAGACAACAAAATGTATGTCTATATTGTGGAAGAAGCAGACATTTTTTGAATAATTGTCCTTACACTCCCAAGAAATCAAGATCTTCTAGTTTTAATTCTCAAGTAGCTGCTAACACTCTTCAAGCTGCTGTACCTCACATTACAATCAAAGTATCCTTGTTTTTTGAGGGAATTTGTAAGGGTTCAGGTCCTGCAATGATTGACTCTGGGGCAACAGGCAATTTTATGGACAAAGGTTTGGCTAAATCATTAAAGATTCCTTTGGTAGTGAAAGAAAAGTTGGAACAAGTTAGAGCTGTTGATGGATCCTATTTGACTTCTGGTCCAATTACACATGATACAGTTCCCTTACAAATGGTTATTATGGTGAATCATGAGGAAGAGATCATTTTTGAACTTATTGATGCCCCTCAGATAAAAATAATTTTAGGAATGCCGTGGCTTACTTCACACAATCCATTTATTGATTGGGGAAGGAGAGTAGTGGAATTTAATTCAGAATTTTGTAAAGGGAATTGTCAAAAATTTGAGAAAACTGAAATTGAAGAAAGTGAAGAAAGATTGAACATTTTGAGTTTAGCTAATTGTGGTGGAGTGAGTCATTCAATTGGAGCAGTTATGGGAACACTTCCTGAATGTTATTCAGATTTGGTAGATGTTTTTGATGAGATAGAAGCAGGAGAGTTACCACCACATCGGTCTTACGATTGTAAGATAGATTTAGAGGATGGATTATTATTACCTAACAGTAGAGTATATGCTCTTACAGAAAAGGAAAATGAGTATTTGAAAGAGTATTTACAGGAAAATCTTGCAAAAGGTTTTATCAGAAATTCACAATCTCCTTCTGCTTCTCCGCTATTTTTTGTGCCCAAAAAGAATGGGGAGTTGAGAACTTGTATTGATTATCGCTCTTTGAATAAAGTTACCATCAAGAATAAGTATCCCTTACCATTGATTTCAGAATTGTTAGATCGTATTCAGGGAGCTAACATTTTTTCTAAATTGGATCTCAGAGGAGCATACCATCTTGTTAGAGTTAGGCAGGGAGATGAGTGGAAAACCGCCTTTAAGACACGATTTGGCTTGTATGAATATTTAGTCATGCCTTTTGGGTTGTGTAACGCCCCTGCAGCTTTTCAATTTTTTATTAATGATATTCTTAGAGAATACTTGGACATCTTTGTGATTGTTTATATAGATGATATTCTGATATTTTCTTCTGATTTAGAACAACATCAGAGACATGTTCGATTGGTTCTTGATAAACTGAGAGAAAATCATCTTTTTGCCAAACTTGAAAAAAGTCAATTTCATTCTGAGATAATTGAGTTTCTTGGGTTTGTGGTCTCTCCTTCAGGTTTGGAAATGGACGACAAAAAGGTTCAAGCTGTTAAAAATTGGCCAACTCCAACTCGATTAAAGGAGGTTCAAAGTTTTGTGGGTTTTGCCAATTTTTATAGAAGATTTATCGAAGGGTTTTCTCAGATAATTCCACCAATCACAATGTTACTAAAGAAAGGAGTTAAATTTGCTTGGAGCAATGAAGCTGAAAAGGCTTTTCAAGAGTTGAAAGAAAGATTCATTTCAGGTCCTATATTATTGCATCCGGATCCTTCCAAGCCTTTCTTTGTGGAAGCTGATGCTTCCAATTTAGCCATGGGAGCGATTTTATCTCAGAGACATGAAAATACTGGGCAGATGCATCCGGTGGCTTTCTTTTCTAAAAAAATTTCTGAAGCAGAAAAGAACTGTACTATTACGGATCGAGAATTGTTAGCAATTAAATCTGCATTTGTAGAATGGAGGCACTATTTATTGGGTGCTAAGCATGTGGTTACAGTTCTCACAGATCATAGAAATCTTCTTTTCTTGAAGTCTGCCAAAACCTTAACACCTAGGCAGCTATGTTGGTCCCTGTTTTTTTGCAGATTATGATTTTATAGTGACATTAAGACCTGGAAAGTTGAATGGTAAAGTGGATGCTTTGTCTAGGCAATTTGTAGGTTATGAGCAGGAAATGGATAATTTGGTTAAACCAATAATTTCTGAGGATCATTTTATCTATGCCAACATTTCTGTTAGTAATGAGTTTAAAAAGGAAATTCTAAATACTATGAATGAACAAGACAAAGAAAGTTGGGTTCGTCAAAACTCAGCAAGATCAATTCATGAAGGTTTACCATTTGTGGGAGATAGATTATATTTACCTAATGAAAAGTTAAGAGAAAAGATTTTGCATGAATGTCATGATTTAAGTTTGGCAGGACATCCTGGATTTCGAAAAACTTTAGATCTTATTCAGAGACAGTTTTGGTGGAAAACTATGAGAGTAGATACTTTAAATTATATCAAAACATGTGAAGTTTGTGCTAAAGCTAAAGTATCTTGCAATCGACCAGCTGGTTTATTAGAACCTTTACCAGTTCCTCCACATCCTTGGCACACTATTTCAGTGGACTTTATTGTTGATTTACCTTTAGACCAGGGTTGTTCTGTCATTTTAGTAGGGGTGGATTGTCTGACTAAAGAAGCTCATTTTATTCCTGTTAAGGGTCAGGCTACTGCACCAGTTCTTGCTCAGAAATTTCTTCAAGAGATTGTTCGTTTGCACGGTTTACCCAGTAGTATTATTTCTGATCGAGGTTTGCAATTTGTTTCCAAGTTTTGGAATGCTTTTTGTAAAGAACTAGGGATGAAGATTAATTTAACATCAGGTTACCTTCCCGAATCTAATGGTCAGGTAGAGCGTGTGAACCAAGAGTTGGAAAAGTATTTGAGGTGTTTTTGGCATGAAGATCAAGGTTGGGTTGAACTTCTTTGGATGGCAGAATTTGCTTACAACAATACTTCTAAAGATTCAACTTCTATGTCTCCTTTGTTTTGTAGCAGAGGATTTCATCCACGATTTTTACGTGAACTGACAAAAGTAGAGTCGTCCAGTCCGGCTGTGGAGGAGAGACTGCAAACCATGCGTGAAGGATTGGAAAAGGCAACTATGGTTTTATTGTCTAGCAAAGAAAAATACAGAAAATGTGCTGATAAAAAACGTAATCCTTGTCCTAAGTATGAAATCGGAGATTTAGTTTGGCTTTCTTCTAAGTATTTAAGGCTGAAGGGTAGAAATAAATTCAGTTCTCGTTTTGTTGGCCCTTTTGAAATTGAAAAAATTATCAATCCAGTACCTGTTAAATTACGTTTGCCTGCAGGTTTAAAGGTTCATCCAACATTTCACGTCAGTTTACTTAAACCAGTGATTAAAGGTACTAGATTGAGTTCTACCCCTCAAGGTATCGTTTTGGAAGATGATTCAGTGGAATTTGAAGTAAAGACAATTCTGGATTCAAGAATGAGTAGAGGGAGATTGCAATATTTAATTGATTGGGAAGGGTATGGTCCTGAAGAGAGATCCTGGGAAATCGCTGAACATGTTCATGCACCTGATTTGATTAGAACATTTCATCGTAAATTCCCGTATAAAATAGGCCCTGAGGTCAGGGCTTGAGAAGGGGGTACTGTCAGGTTTTATGTTCCTGTTATAAGTTCCCTGTTAGTGTTTCGTTTGATTTCTGTCTAATATTTCCTTTGATTAATTTGTTTCTGTCTAATATTCCCTTCATATTCCTTTACTACCATATTATCAGAAGGGGAGTCTCCCAATCCAGCATGGTGGGAAAGAAGAAGGGAAGCAATCTGGAATCTGATTGGTAGTCAGGATGTTAACTGGTGATTGGATGTCTAGGAGTCTTGGGAGCAGTTTCAAAGTTCTAAACTGCCTTTCATTGTCTTACCTGAAGCAGGGAGGTCCTGTTTCCTTAGTCTGTGTTTGGATTTATCTTTGAAACTAGTAAACCAGACTTTTTAAACTTGAATTTGTTTTGGAGAAACATTCATCGTGGGACAAGACAAGCAGACACATTGGTGGGAGCGCAGCAATTTATGCTAATGTGAAGATAGAGAAGTTGTTTCAATTTTAAAAGAACTTTTTTCTGAGAAGAAAGTTGATGACTTATAAGAGCAGAACATTTAATGTAGTTTAGGTATTTAGATAAGGCTGTTTCTTGAATCTGCTCTTCATGAACAGTTCTAATTCAGAGGAGCACAAAGTTAATTTCTCATACAACTATTTCATAATTAAGAACTAATTTTAAAAAGCTAATTTGTACATTACTTGATATCTGTTCACCGTTTAGATTTAGGTTTTGCTAATTTGGAGTAAGCGCCTTGCGAATGTATTATATGGCATTTATTTTCATGTATATTTGAATGTGTGAGAGACGGCTTGTTTTGTTTCCCATCTTTTGCATTAGAGATGTTAAAAGACTAATGCGCATGAGCGAGTGACGGTTAGAACTGGATTAGTGTTCCTGTCATCGCGCATTTGTAATCTTTGGGACACTACTCATTTTTGTCTGCGCATTAGACGGAGAGATTCCAATTTCATATCCGTCTTGCGCATTTGAAATGTTACTAGACTTGTGCGCATGCGCGAGTGACGGTTTTATATGGATTGATTTTCTGTCATCGCGCATGAGTAATCTTTGATACATTATTAATTTTTGGTCAGCGCTTGTGACGGTGAGATTTCAATAGCGAATCCGTCAGCACATATGTGATTTAAATGTGTAGTGTTTTCTCACGCATGCGCGTTTCAGGTTTGGTCCATTTGTTTCTAAACGCGCATGTGCATAAACAAAACATTGTTTTATTCGATCATTTATTTTTGGGTTCTTTTGACAAAGAAAAGGATAACTACTACTTTCACTTGTTCAAAGCTATGAAAAGGAAAAGTCTTTAAGTACTTGAGAAATGGATTAAAGTTAGAACATTTCGAATTGAGCAGGTCATATACCAACTTCATTTCTGGTCCGGCTGGCTGTAATTTAGTGAACTCATTTAAAGGAGAAAACATTGTTGCAACTTCACCAGCTCCAGATTACATTAGTGAAGGATTTTGGTTCTACTATATGCATGAAAAACAATATTTGGAAACTTAATGCAAGTCAATATTTAAAAGGAATTTCATTGTTAACAAGAGAGTAAACAGGTATTTCTTTTAATAAGTAGAGAGAAATTAAGGGAGAAAAATAATAACAACTGAGATGTAACGTTATATGTTTATTTTCTCTACAGGATCTTGTCTACCAGAAGAGTACCTGTGTCTTTTGTTATTTTATCCACTTCCCCCTTTCCCTTGAAGCTGTGGGGATTTCTGCTGTTTTAGTCAGTAGTTGACTTCACGGTTTTGGGGGATTGTGGGGGCTCAGCAGCTTCCGCGGACACAGGTACAGGACCTGACAGACAGCAGCAAGTTCGGATATCCTTGCAGAGATGAATTCAATAGCAGACAAGGAATCAGACAAAAGAAGGTCGGGTAATGTTCCGGGGTCGGGGTCAGGCAGGCAGATCCAATGGCAGACAAGGAGCGCGCAATAACAAGGTCGAGGAGCAATTACGGAGTCAAAAATAGGAGAAGATCCAAATCCAAAACACACGAATGGTGGTGAGAAAAACAAACGCTAATTAGAAGCACCGAGCTTCGTATCACGTGAGTTTTTATGGAGAAGAGGTTGTCAGCTGCCTGCGCGCGTTCATTCGCTGGGGCGCGCCTGAGTCAGCTGATCAAGGAAACGCCGCCCGGGCCTGCAACGTGGTTTCCCCAGCAACCCAGAACGGGCAAGCGAGGAAAGATACTCGATCCTTTAGGCGATGGATACGCTGCAGGCCGAGGTGCGCGGACCTGAGCCTGGGTGTAACACTGATTATCTTTATTTTCAATTCCCTGAACAAGGACCCCCATTCATAGCCTTCAATCTATTCACCAATAAACACCCACTTCTGTCACCAGCTTCCCAATATCTTTGTCTCATGAAAAATAAACCCCTATCCGCCATCAAATTGGTCACATTTGCTAGTTTTTCCCGAACAAGATTAATTTCCGACCTATCATTTGCTCTTCCCAACCGAGCATATTTTTGTTGCAATTCTGCCAGTTTTACTTCCAACGCACTGAGTTCATTCACGGATCTCCTCCTGAGTCGAGAAGTCCTATCAATCAGATTACCTCTGATAGTTGCCTTAAAACTGCCCCATACAATCCCTTGACCAGCAGAACCCTCACTGATCTAAAAAAACTGGGTCATGTCAGACCGTAAGCCTTCTACTACATCCTTCTCTTCCAATATCTCTGTCTGTAATCTCCATTTCCTAAAGGATGGTGCCTTTATATCCATCTGTAAACAAAGTTCAACCAGCGCATGATCGGAGATTTCCCTTTCCCTAATGTTGACAGTAAGAATTTTATCCGTTAACATTTTTGTGATCAATAAATAGTCGAGTCTGGCGAAAAGAATGTGAATTCCTTCTCCAAAGGATGTAATTCCCTCCATATATCAACTAAATCAAATTTTTCAAGAAAAAAACAAATTCCTTTCAAGTACTCACATTAGTATATCTACATAAACTAACTCTATCTAACTTATGATCTCGAACACAGTTAAAATCTCCCCCCAAAATAATTGTCTCACCATGCATTTCACACAAAAGTCTCGATATAAGCCCTTACTAGATGAGCATGGTCCATAAATACATCCTAAGGTGAACAATTTCCCCATGAATTTGACATCCACAAAAATCATACGGCCCTCTCCATCCATCACCACTTTTGCTATCTTATATTTTAAACCTGTCCTAAACAAAATACTTACCGCCCGTGAATTGGTAGAGTAACAATTAGACAGATCTTTATTATACCTTCAGTTAGTCAATCCTTGCCTAGCCTCATCCGCTAAATGCGTTTCCTGTAAAAGAACTATATCCGCCCTAGACGTCCATAATCTCCCCATCACTTTTCTTCCTTTCCTAGGACAATTCAAGCCCTTAACATTCCATGTTACTATGGTCAAAACCCCTCTCAAATACTCATTAACTCAAAGCTTAACCACACGGCTGTAATAATACCCCTCCCCTTTTCACCTATAAGCAATATAATACTTATCCCAAAAATATAGGTCATCAATCTGTAAGGGAAAAACATCAGAATCTCTAAATGCAGCAACATAATAATAAGTGAGGTGACAATGTAAGCACACAACTTCAAGACAAACATATAAATCACACATACACAAGACAAAACATTGATACACAAAACAAAAGAAAGCAATAACAAGATGAAATCCTGAAAAGATCTTCCAGGAGACAATGAGTACCAATTATCTCCAAGATTGTACCTGCAGTATATACTACAAATATGCATTTTATCGCAATCCCTCCAATGCCAGTAACAAATAAGTATGGCTAACTAAAATTATTGTAATAATCAATGAATATACAAGTGAGGATATCAGCAGCCGAAACTAATCAAGCTACTAGTAAGTTCCCAAAACAAGCCTAAAATAACCCCACACATTTGCTAAAACATCACTCACTAATCCACTTCATTCCACCCCCTATATCATTATCTACTAGACTATACACTACATTCTACCAATTGGTACTTCCTTAACCAACAATCATTCTGAACACGTAACAGCTTATTAATCTCCAAATACTAACAGACCACCAAAACGTCTACTGCACAGTGCTCATGCTACCCTCATGCAGATAATGCATTTCCGCCCTACAATATCTATTCGCGTAATATCTCCCCTGGACATTGTGAAGACACTTATTAGAATCAGTAATCCCAACCTCCTGACCCCTATCTCAATCCGTGTTGAAATACTCAGTGTTAATGAGACACAAGAAATATCCTAACCCTAATGCAAACTGAACATAGACATGTCAAAGGGCTGGAATTACACTAGGTGTATTTTTTATGTGCAATTGCCAATTGGACTTACTTTTGGATCAGTCAGCGCCAGACATGTAGTCATGTGAGAAAGGTTTCCCCCACAAAAGTTGGGCAGTTTGACTATAGTGTACAGGCCAAACAAGGCAAGCAAAGCGTGTCTCAACAATTACATTAACAGGGTAATTCATAGAATTTCGCAGAAAAGTGTCGCAAGCGGCTGGCGCAGAGTGTCCGCGTGCGATTGTCTGCGCCAGGCACGTGCGCTAAAACCGATTTCCGCGCACAGCGTATTCATGGATTTTAGGCTCCCAAACCAGCCGTGGCGCAGAGTATCGCAGCGACCCTGCAGCAGCGCCAGTAACGCCCCCAAGAACGCCCTCGCGCAAGGAAAAGCCATCAAAATCGCTAAATCATCGCAAAGGGCTGCGCTAACCCTGGACCAGTTTACAGGGCTGCCAAACAAGGAACGCAAAGCGGGTAACGTTCATATCAGGGGTACGCGGGAAGTTGTACACGCGATTAGCCAGGGTACGTGTATTACAGGGGTACGCGGGAAGTTTAACACGCGATTGGCCAGGGTACGTGTATCAGAGGGGTACGCGTTAAGTTTTACACGCGATTAGCCAGGGCACGTGTATTACAGGGGTACGCGTTAAGTTTTACACGCGATTAGCCAGGGCACGTGTATTACAGGGGTACGCGGGAAGTTTAACATGCGATTGGCCAGGGTACGTGTATTAGAGGGGTACGCGTGAAGTTTTACACGCGATTAGCCAGGGCACGTGTATTACAGGGGTACGCGGGAATAATCACACGCGATTTGGCTGGGTAGGTGTATTACAGGGGTACACGGGAAGTTTTACACGCGATTTGGCTGGGTACGTGTATTACAGGGGTGCGCGGGAATTATCACACGCGATTTGGCTGGGTACGTGTATTACAGGGGTGCGTGGGAAGTTACACACGCGATTAGGCTGGGTGGGTCCTCACAGGTGTTCCCTGTACACCCTCCACGGCCCCTGCAGGCAGCCCACAAAACAGGGGACTACCCTGCACACCTGCTCATGTCCCCCTGCACCCCCACCCCCCAGCCACCAGGGGCAGCCTCCACCAGGCCCCCACCCATGTCTACCACCACCCCCACCCCCCAGCCACCAGGGGCAGCCTCCACCAGGCCCCCACCCATGTCTACCACCACCCCCGCCCCCCAGCCACCAGGGGCGGCCTCCACCAGGCCCCCACCCATGTCTACCACCCCACTCCCACCCCCCAGCAGTGCAGGGGCACCCTCCACCAGGCCCCCACTCATGTCCCCCTGCACCCCCACCCCCCAGCCACCAGGGGCAGCCTCCACCAGGCCCCCACCCATGTCTACCACCCCACCCCCACCCCCCAGCAGTGCAGGGGCACCCTCCACCAGGCCCCCACTCATGTCCCCCTGCACCCCCACCCCCCAGCCACCAGGGGCAGCCTCCACCAGGCCCCCACCCATGTCTACCACCCCACCCCCACCCCCCAGCCACCAGGGGCAGCCTCCACCAGGCCCCCACTCATGTCTCCCTGCACCCCCATCCCCCAGCCACCAGGGGCAGCCTCCACCAGGCCCCCACTCATGTCACCCACCACCCCCACACCCCAGCACTGTGGGGCACCTGCCAGCAGGCCCCCACCCATGTCCAACTCATGTCTCCCACCACCCCCACCCCCCAGCCACCAGGGGCACCCTCCACCAGGCCCCCACTCATGTCCCCCTGCACCCCCACCCCCCAGCCACCAGGGGCAGCCTCCACCAGGCCCCCACTCATGTCTCCCTGCACCCCCGCCCCCCAGCCACCAGGGGCAGCCTCCACCAGGCCCCCACTCATGTCTACCACCCCACCCCCACCCCCCAGCAGTGCAGGGACACCCTCCACCGGGCCCCCACTCATGTCCCCTATCACCCCCACCCCCCAGCCACCAGGGGCAGCCTCCATCAGGCCCCCACTCATGTCTCCCACCACCCCACCCCCCAGCAGTGCAGGGGCACCCTCCACCAGGCCCCCACTCATGTCCCCTATCACCCCCACCCCCCAGCCACCAGGGGAAGCCTCCACCAGGCCCCCACTCATGTCTCCCAGCGTGCTACGTGTATTTCAGGGGTGCGCGGGAAGTCCCACTCGCGAATAGCCTGGGCGCGTGTATTTCAGGGGTGCGCGGGAAGTTCCACACGCGAATAGCCTGGGCGCATGCATTTCAGGGGTGCGCGGGAAGTTTTACACGCGACTTCAGCAGGGTACGTGTATTTCAGGTATGCGCGGGAATTCTCACACGCGATTTGGCTTGGTACGTGTATTACAGGGGTGCGTGGGAAGTTACACACGCGATTAGGCTGGGTGGGTCCTCACAGGTGTTCCCTGTACACCCTCCACGGCCCCTGCAGGCAGCCCACAAAACAGGGGACTACCCTGCACACCTGCTCATGTCCCCCTGCACCCCCACCCCCCAGCCACCAGGGGCAGCCTCCACCAGGCCCCCACCCATGTCTACCACCACCCCCACCCCCCAGCCACCAGGGGCAGCCTCCACCAGGCCCCCACCCATGTCTACCACCACCCCCGCCCCCCAGCCACCAGGGGCAGCCTCCACCAGGCCCCCACCCATGTCTACCACCCCACCCCCACCCCCCAGCAGTGCAGGGGCACCCTCCACCAGGCCCCCACTCATGTCCCCCTGCACCCCCACCCCCCAGCCACCAGGGGCAGCCTCCACCAGGCCCCCACCCACGTCTACCACCCCACCCCCCAGCCACCAGGGGAAGCCTCCACCAGGCCCCCACCCATGTCTACCACCACCCCCACCCCCCAGCCACCAGGGGCAGCCTCCACCAGGCCCCCACCCATGTCTACCACCACCCCCGCCCCCCAGCCACCAGGGGCAGCCTCCACCAGGCCCCCACCCATGTCTACCACCCCACCCCCACCCCCCAGCAGTGCAGGGGCACCCTCCACCAGGCCCCCACTCATGTCCCCCTGCACCCCCACCCCCCAGCCACCAGGGGAAGCCTCCACCAGGCCCCCACTCATGTCCCCTATCACCCCCACCCCCCAGCAGTGCAGGGGCAGCAAGCAGTCAGGCAGCAGCAGGTGGGAGCGTGCTCGGGCTCTGGGGGGCAGTAGTTCGGCCTTCCGGGCAGGAGCGTGGTATTCCGTGTGCGTACGCGTGGCCAGCTTGGTACGGAGTGATTTTGCACGTGAAAATCCTGCACGTCAGCGTGAAAACTGAGGAAAGGCCCTCAGCGCGTAAGCGCGTCTGTGACGTGACCCGCACAGGTGTTTCCCACACAGCACGTGATGACAGAGCACACATGGAAAGACTGCACGTCAGAGTGTAATCGCGTGTGATTGGTGGAAATGGCCCTACACGCAGAAGTGACAAAGCGTGTGATTGGTGGAAATGGCCCTACACGCAGAAGTGACAAAGCGTGTGATTGGTGGAAATGGCCCTACACGCAGAAGTGACAAAGCGTGTAATTGGTGTAAATGGCCCTACACGCAGAAGTGACAAAGCATGTAATAGGTGGAAATGGCCCTAGCGCGTACACGCCGCGTAAGGTGCGCTGGACGTGTGGGCCTGTATAAAAGGTACGTGTAGAACACGTTTTCCTTGTATGTGCTTTTCGTGGAGAGCGAGTGGGTGAATTCTGTACTTCTTGTCGTTTCACACGCGATTTACTTCACGGCGTTTCTAGTTCGTATTCCCTGTTACCTCTGACAGCTTTTTCTCTTTTTTCTCTTTTACTGGTTTACCTGGGCCTGTTCCCTCAAACAGTGTTCCCTTCTACTGTTGTCCTGTCTCCTCAGACAGCGGACAAATCTTCTTTTGGCGGGGGTGTTGCCAACCAAACGTGCTCCTTTTACACGCTCGTTTACCTGGCAGACGGTGAGTCACGCACGTATCTAACATCTGTGCTAGCCCCGTGTGTAGCCTACCCCTTCAGAGGTCATTCTAGGCTGCTTGTGACACGCATACGTTCATTCTTGTGTTTCTGGGTGCCACAGCGTAGTGCAGGTTTTTCTTTCTGCACACGTGGTCTAGGAGGGGTTGCGTGCACGTCATCTCCCTTTTTTGGGCCTCCTGTGCGTTGCGTGACCCGTCATCTTTCCCCAGGGGTTACATTCAGCCTTGCTAGAGCACTAGGGTACAATTACCATCTGGTACCCAACCCCTTTGACCCCCAATTGCCCAGGACAATAGTCTACATCCACTCCCATACGCACATTAACATCAGTGCCATGGCTGGGAGGCGAGGATTCCGTAAGGGTGGCAAAGGTGGAAGAGCCACAAGTGGTGGCCGTGGTGGATCCGGTAGGGGACGTGGTCGTAACTTGCAGGGTGAGCCTGTCCCCCCATGTGTGGAGGACCAGTCACGAGGACCCATAATCCCCCCCCCCTCCCATTGAGGCTGATGTGGCTGACACCATCCATGCTCAGCCCTTGTTGGACCAGCCCATTGTGGCACCAGACCTGGCTGACTCCATGGCTGACTTCCAGGTCAGCAGGGCTACGACACGTGCGCTGGTGCACGTTGATGCCATCATGCCACGTGGATCTGGGGCAGCAAGGTCATCTGGTGCACCAAGGAGGCAGGGCGGAGAGGCTGCAGGGGCAGCTGCGGCTCCATCCACCCCAGCCCTCACACACCCAGCCAGGACAGTGTCGGTCCTAGTCCATGCTGCTGACATTCCCCCTGACACCATCACACTAGAGCTAATGCCTGCACCAACTCCCATGCTGAGTGTGCAATCCCACACTCCTGATACAGAGTCCACCAGGGCTCCTGCCCCTAGTGTCCAGAGCGGCGCAGGACACTCAGGATCACCACCACCTTCCAAGCGGAAGAGGAAGAGTGCTCGTCCGGCACAGGCTGATGCCCCAGACACAGCTACACAGTCCGGCCCGTCCAGGAAGCCCAGCTTCACGGATGACGAACTGAATGCACTTGTCGAGTATGTGTCCGGACATGACAACGAGATGGTCATTGTTGCAGGATCCAAGACCACACCTGCACAACGCCAGGCACACTGGCAGACCGTTGCGGACATCGTAAGTGCCCTTGGAATTGTGAGGCGCACAGCCAATGATTGCTATAAGCGCTGGAATGACCTAAAGCGCAGGGCAAAGAGTAAGCTGGCCTCAAGTCATGCCGCAACTCTAGTGACTGGAGGTGGGTCTCCAGTAGTAGACATGGAACTCACTCCACATGAGTCAGTCGCTGGGACCTACGTCACGGAGGAACAGATCCAAGGCGTGGGAGATCTGGCTGATTACGAGGCATTGTCCGGTGAGTGCACATGCATGTGTGTGTCATCCATGTGCATGGTGTGTGTGTGAGGGCTTCTGTTCGGGTGCCAGGTGAGAGTGTGTGCGCCTGAGTCGTATGGGTCAGCCATGTGCTTCATGCAATCCTTCCTGCGCAGCTGCATTTGGCCATAGCAGTATCCCTTCTGCCAACAGTAGACATCTAGCCCAACTGCACGCCAGTTGCCCTTGAAGTGTCACCTTGCCACAACATATTTGCTTCTTTTTCACTGTTCATTCAGTCAGTTTGTTTGCATTCCACCACTTTCACTAGGCATGTTGCTGTCCACTAGTCACATGTCTGACATGGGTATGGTAAAGTGGAGTGACTTTGTTACCTGGATATCATTTGTACACACATGTCCCTGTGCAATTGGACCATTTCAGACTGGCAGCTCCAGGTGAAAAATCTGACCTGTTAGAATTAGAAAAGCAATTACATGCGGGAACTGGACTGAATGAATAGGTGCTGCCCCCCTCTCCATCTTCACTCAATAGCAATGGTACATGCCATCTGTGTGATGGCATGTGTGTTTCACCTGCCAATCACAGGCCAATGTGTGATGCCACTGCCAGGCAGCATGCAGAAAATGTGTTCATCTTCCATCTTGGTGTCATCAGTGTGTGCCATTTGCCTGCACTTCATACGCAGTGAGGGTGCATGCATGGGAGGGTTTTAGTCATGTGGGACATGTGTCAATCAAGTACTGGTTCTCTTGCTTCTCAGCCCTCAATGTGTGCCATGGTGCTAATGCCTGTTTCCATTTCTTTGTTTTCATGTCTTTGCAGGGGAAGACGCACCTGATACTGCTGGGGTTGTGGAGATGGTGCAGACCCAGGAGGGGTCCGAGGGCCGACCAATCACCAGTGAGGGACGTGGTGTGGTGGTGGGGGAGAACCCACAAGTGCTGCAGGTCGTGCTCTCAAGGGGTGTCTCTGGCTGCACCTCCCCCGAGCTGTACTCAGGTGTTGATTCGGATGAGACCTACGTGCCGTCGCAGGTGAGTGTTCCAGGGAGGGATTCTGTTCTGTCTCACCCACCTGCACCAGGGTCAGAACCCTCCATGGGGATGTCAGTGTTGGCAGCTACGCCTTCGGTGGTTACGGATGCAGGGTCACACTCCGCGACATCTGATCCTGTTCCTGGGCCAGCAGATCAGAGGGGGAATGCAGTCCTGCAGCCTCAGGCAGTGCCGGCACAGCAAGGCGCAGTTCGCCTTGCCCCAGACAGGTGTGGTGCCCGCCGACGTGGTGGCCGTACGCCACCCGGCAATACCGCATGGGAGCAATCCATTTACGGTATGGCAACCCAACAGGCTGCATCATCCGAGATGATGGCTCAGGCCATGGATAGGGTGGCCACTTCCATTGTCCCCCCAGAAAGGCTGATGGAGCGACTAGAGCAGGCAACCGACTCCATCTGCCAGTCACACAGGGAGGACATGTTGGGGTCCAACAGGGACAGGCGGGCGGCACTGGCGACTCTGCAGGAGGCCATCTCCATTGAGTCCCAGGGCCACAGGGAAGCCCTGAGGCAGGAGCTCCTTCACCTCAGGACGACTCTTGTTGAGCTTGAGGCTTCAACACACCAAAGGACAGAACAGCAGCTGGAGCGTCTCACCCGTACGCTCTCAGCTGAGATGCAGGCAACGAGGGCGGAGGTCCGGGCATCCCGTGAGTTGTTGCATGGGGACCTCCGCACACTCATCCTCCAGAACCAGACCTACCACACCCGCATGCTTGCAGCCATGGAGGAGCAGACTAGGGCCTTGCGTGGGCTGCCTCCCATAGTGCAACCACCTCCGGATGCAGCTGCACAGGGTGATAATAGCGACAGCAGTGATACTCCCACAATAGGGTAGCCGTGTGGGCCATGAGCCCATGGAGGTGTTTTATCTTCCCAGGATCCACGCAGGTCGTTTCTGGTGTGCATCCTGTCCTCGGACCTCCTGGGTGGCCTCCCCAACCCCCCCGGGCCCATCAATGGCCATTTTTGATTGTTTCTTATTTTTATTTTTATTTTGATTTCTTTTATTCCCAATTTTTTTGGGACGATCTGTTGGCTTCCGTGGTTCCTGTGGGCATACGCTGCATTGTGGCTGGACACATGCAGGCTTGTAATGTATTTGGTTCAGATGCTTGGGTTTGAGTCACACACACCCCTCCTGCTTCCCGTTTCCATGGGCTTGTAAAGGGTGTGCCCAAGTGACAGTGAATTACACAGTGACGTTGGACTCCCATGAGCTGTGTGGGCAGTCTGTAGTCAATACTGTGTATACATTCCTAGTGCATATTGCTGTTGTGTTGTACACTGCATGTTGCATTGATGTGTAACTCTTCTTCTGTGTCTACCTCCCAATTTGCAGGTCCCTTCCTCATGTCCACACAAGGACCTCTAGTCTGGAGATGGGGTCCATGTTGGCAGCAGTGCACCTACAACTCTACATGGCGACAACACTGCACAGTTGGTAGTGGTGGGAGTGCAGGCATTTCCAGGTGGTGAGACTACTAATATGTAACATTTGTGATGTCATGTTAATGGTACTACGTGCTCAAGTATGTTGTTGGTCCGGCATTGCTGTGAGCATTTCAGGTGTTGCAGGTTTCTAATAGTGCCACTGTACATAGTGAGACTGATGTCATGTTGTGGGGATTACTTTGTTTACCTGCAATTAGCATGACATGGCACGGTGTGTCGTGTGGCGGTGCTGGGGTTGGGTTGGCTGACATGGCACTGTCCTCTTGTTGCATTTTGCAAGTGGGTATTCATTTTAGCTGCTTCAATGTGTAACTTCACAAAACTGCATTGGTGGTGTCTGTGTGGGTAGGGATGCACACATTGTGACACTTCCAGGTGAACAATCTCAGGCTGACATGGTATTCCCGGTTCATTCTCCAGACATTCAGGATCAGTGTCAGGTTGAGTCATCATTGATTGTCAGATGGAATGTGCCAGGGCAGTGTGCACTCCACAGGGGTGTGATTTCTATGTGAAGTAATTAGCCACTAGCTGTGTACGGGCTGCCTCCCCCCGTGCCCTTTCCCCTCCCATGCGCAGCGGCTGTGCATGTGGTTGGGGATGTGGGGCCACCACCATGTCCACGGCCAGGCCCCGGCGTGTTGCAACGTTGTGCAGGACACATGCTGCCACTATGATCCTGCACACTACTGGGGGAGCGTATAACAGCTGCCCGCCAGAACGGTCAAGGGAGCGAAAGCGTGACTTTAGCACTCCGAATGTGCGCTCCACTATGCCCCTGGTTGTAATGTGGGCTGTGTTATATCTTACCTGGGGTGGCGTGGTGGGGTTCCGAATTGGCGTCATCATGTGGGGGCTGAGAGGGTAGGCACTGTCCCCTGTGGAGGTGGTGATTGGTATCATTGGTGGGGTTGTGACCTTGCTCAGTATCCAACATGCATGCATGTGCAGTGGCATACATACTCACCAAGCAGCCATGTATCGCCATGCCGCCCAGCTTCTAGGTCCCGGCTTAGGGTGGACATTCGGTAAATGAAGCTGTCGTGGGTGGAGCCGGGATAGTTGGCATATACTGAGGTGATGATTCCCTTGGCATTACATGCTACCTGCACGTTGATGGAATGCCAGTGCTTGCGGTTCCTATAGATGTGCTCAGATGCCCTGGGGGGACGTAGAGCCACATGGGTGCAGTCGATGGCACCTAGCACTTTGGGGAATCGTGCCACAGCGTAAAAATCCAGGGCGGCAGCATGCCTTTCTGCAGGTGTTCTGGGCAGGTATATGTGCCTGCGGACTGATGGCCGTGCAGTGATGATGTTCAAGACCTGGTGTAGGCAGCGTGACTGGGTGGCCTGTGACACCCCACCCACTATGGCACTTGTCCGCTGAAATGATCCAGTGGCTAAGAAGTGCAGTACATTGAGGACCTTCTCCAGGGGGCTGAGTGCTTGGGAGCACAGGGTGGGTGATGTGAGGTCATCCTCCCACTCACTCACCAGGTCCAGTATAATGTGTGGTGGAAACCTGTACCTCCCATACACCTGGTCATCAGGCATCCCGAAAAGGCTGGTTCTGGGTGTGAATATTCTGGCCCTGACTATCCTCCTCCTCCTCCTTTGGTAGCCCACTGCCACTGCTGCTAGGAACGGTATGTTCATCCTGGCGTCTGAGCTTGTTATTGTTAAAGTCCGCAAAATTATGCTTTGCGCGTGTTCTAGGCGAGCGTGTGACCCGCGCACCACTGGAATCCAGTTCCCAGTCCAATAGCGTGTGGAAATTCACACGCACCACGGGATACAGCGTGTGACCCGCGCACCCCTGGAATCCAGTTCCCAGTCCAATAGCGTGTGGAAATTCACACGCACCACGGGATACAGCGTGTGACCCGCGCACCCCTGGAATCCAGTTCCCAGTCCAATAGCGTGTGGAAATTCACACGCACCACGGGATACAGGTTCGCTGACGTACTTGCGTGTGTAAGTGCCCGCGCACCCATTAAATACACGTACATAGGC
This sequence comes from Ambystoma mexicanum, assembly GCF_040938575.1. Taxonomy (NCBI): domain Eukaryota; kingdom Metazoa; phylum Chordata; class Amphibia; order Caudata; family Ambystomatidae; genus Ambystoma; species Ambystoma mexicanum. The sequence continues at coordinate 1,087,722,276 of NC_090922.1, read as the reverse complement.
CAATCGCGTGTACGCGCACTTTTGTCCAATTACACGCGATGACACTCTGACGTGCAGTATCTCCACGTGTGCCCCGTCATCACGTGCTGAGTGGGGAACACCCGTGCGGGTCACGTCACAGACGCGCTTACGCGCTGAGGGACTCTGGTCCAATAGAATCGCGTATGCGTGCTGACGCGCTTACGCGCTAAGGGCCTTTCCTCGGATTTCACGCTGACGTGCAGGATTTTCACGTGCCAAATCACTCCGTATCAAGCTGGCCACGCGAAAACACACGGAAGACCACGCTCCTGCCCAGAAGGCCGAGTTACTGCCCCCCAGTGCCCCGAGCAGCCTCCCACGTGCCATCTGCTGCTGCCTGCCTGCCTGCCTGCCTGCTGCCACCGTGCCCTGCCATTTGGTGCCTGCACATCAGCCATCTGCAGGGGTCCAGTTGCTGTGTCCACCCCTGCTGGAACTGAAGACTCCCGACTGGGATTACATCGCTCCACAGCCCAGCCCCAGGACCCAGTTGCCCACCCACACCTGCCTCTGGGGTTGCCATGTCGGGCACTTCCACATCTGGCACCAGTGGCAACCCCAGGCCAGAGGGGCAGAGGGGCACCAGCTTCACTGTCACCGAAGTTGGTGTCCTGGTGGAGCATGTCCTGGGGCAGTATGATGCCCTCTTTGGATCGTCCCACGCCAGCAAGGAAGGACGGCAGAGGATCTGGGCCGACTGTGTGGTTGCCATCAACGCGGAGGGGGTGGCAACCCGCGACGTCCTGAAGATCAAGAAGCGCTGGGAGGACTTGAGGTCCAGGACCCTTGTGAAGGCCCGGCGCCTCGTGGAGGGGGGCCGGGGCTGCATGAGTTCCATCCAGATGAGGGTCCTGGAACGCGTACGCCCAGCGCTCCACGCCCAGATCTTTGAGAGGGAGGCCCGTCTGGAGTTGAGCGGTAAGTGTCCATGCATTACTGTGTGAGACAGGGCATGTTGCGGTGTGCTGGTTCTATGATACTTGCCTGTATGTGTGCCATAGGCCATGTATGCATGTATGTGTGCAGGGACATCATGGTAATGCATGTGCGACCAGTGATGTGTGATGCACATGGTTGTTGCATGTGTTGAAATGCCGCATGGGGAGCCCTATGCAGATTTAGAACATGAGAGCATGCCAGTCTCTGTACCTGGACATGGGTGGGGGTGAGGGATGGGTGCTGATGCCAGGTACATATATGGTAGCCATGTCTGTGTGCCTGACCTGCGTGTCTGTGACTTGTGCATGCCATGGATGCATGACACATGTGTGTGACAATGCACAGATTCAGTAAAGCAGCCAAATTACCCTTGTATCCGCTGTGTTTGGTGTGTTTGGGGCCAGATGGATGTGACTGAGGTGAAGTGTGTGCATGTGATAGGCATGAGCCATGATGCATGTGAGTTACATATCATTGAATGTTTCAAGAGTCCATTGGACATGCATGGAAATGTCCATGGCATGCACCATGCCTGTTACTGTGTGTGTTTTGCCTGGACTGACCCATGTGTTGTTGAGGGACATGATGGAAGTGTACTTTGACAGTGGTGCTCATCTGCTATTGCTTCCTGTCTAGGGGACCATTGTACAGTGCCCTGATGCTTGTGTTCTTTGTCTCCCTCTACGCAGCGGCTAGTGAAGAGGAGGGCGGAGACGGCGCTGTGGAGCAAGGCGGCGGGGATGCCCCCACGGCTGCAGCGGAAGGGGTGGGTGAGCCCCCACAGGGGCCTGCTACGGTGGGAGACGGTGAGGAGCCATCCAGGTTGGTGGTTTGCACAGAGGAGGAGGAGGCCGCCACTGGGGCACACATGGGGCCTGGTGGGGGCATCCCTGCTGGTGCAAGTGGTGCAGTCCAGGGCCAGGGGCAGGAGGCAGCACAGGTCACCGTGGAGGGGCCTGTGCATGTCGCTGTCCCTGACCCTGTGAGTGCACCACCATGCACCAGCAGGGATGCCCCGTCCCAGGCCTGTCCGCAGGTAGAGGGGATGTCCATGTCACCTGACTCCCCTCCACCTGCGGACGTGGGAACCCCTGGCCGTGCGGAGAAGGTCCTGATTGGGGTCGCGATGCGCACGGCTGTGATTCGTGATGTCGTGCGTGCTTCCCGGGAGGAGCACGCACGTCATCACGAAGTGCACCGTGCCGACGTGGCCCAATTGGGATCGGCCATGTTCGGGGGTTTCCTGCATGTGTTGGCCAATGTGGCGGCCCTCTCCTCCTCTGTGCAGGCTATCCACCAGTCGTTCTCCTTGCCGTCTTCCAGCCCAGATGCCACCAGGGCCCCCTGTGGACCTGCCCCGACCAATGCAGCCAGCTCGGTGGGGATCCCATCCCTGCCACAGTCGGGAGTCAGAGATCCAGCAGGGGTGGACACCACAGCAACTGGACCCCAGCAGATGGAGGATGTGACGGCATCATCGGGCAGGGCACGTGCACGACGGCGTCGGTGGTTTCCATCAGCCTGGATGCCGTCGTGCTGGCACAGGCAGTTGCGTCGGAGGCAGCAGCAGGCTCAACGTGGGAGGCATCATGGCTCGGGGCCATCAACATCAGGGGTGCAGGCATCGGCCGGAGGGCAGGAGAACCCTGGAATGGGAGTGGCTTCCGTGTGGGAGTGGTTGTGCCAGCGGATAGGTGCGGAGCGGCAGCGGGCAGAGGAGGAACGGCTCACGATGGTCAGGGCGGAGGACTCCATGCGGAGGGCGCTGAGGCGGGCTGAGTGCCTCGAGGGTCCTCGCAGGGAGTTTGAGCTTGATACTGCGTTATCCCTGCGGGACCTCGGGGCCAGGGAACATGCCCGCCTCCAAGCCATTGACCAGGAGTTCGATGATGCCCTGGCCCATGACAACAACCAGTGAGCCGTCCGAATAGCCCGCTGCCTTTGTATATAGTTGTATAGTTAGGGTTAGGTTTCCTTTGTTTTTTTGATTTTTTTTTGGTAGCGATTGGACAATGCACCACTTTTTTGTATATAGTTCAGTTTTTAGTTAGTAGTCATAGTTAGGTTTAATTTGGTTGGGCTCATGGACCCAGGATGATCTTCTTCATGGTTCTTCATTGGCTTATTTCAATTTTTCAGATTATTTTCTTGGACATTCATCTTGTTTTGTTTGATTTGCTTTGTGTTTTTTCTTATTTCATTTCCATTATACTTGCTGTTCAATACATTATTTTTTTTATTCTTCAATGTGTCGTATCATCTCATTGCTTTCAGGCATGTCATGTTGGGTGTTTTGTCATTCACTTGCAGCCATTGTGTGTGACAGACATGTGTTCAATTGCATTATTTAAATTGGGGGTGTAACATGTAATTGCCTTTGATATGTGGGTGGGTGTGATAGTTGTTTGGGCCTTTTGGCAGGGGAGGATGGGCATTACGGACATGATTGGGGAATGTTGGGACCCAGGTGCAGGGGGGCATGGATTGGACATGGGTGGGGGCCTGCTGGCAGGTGCCCCACAGTGCTGGGGGGGTGGGGGTGGTGGGAGACATGGGTGGGGGCCTGGTGGAGGGTGCCCCTGGTGGCTGGGGGGTGGGGGTGGTGGGAGACATGAGTGGGGGCCTGGTGGAGGGTGCCCCTGGTGGCTGGGGGGTGGGGGTGGTGGGAGACATGAGTGGGGGCCTGGTGGAGGGTGCCCCTGGTGGCTGGGGGGTGGGGGTGGTGGGAGACATGAGTGGGGGCCTGGTGGAGGGTGCCCCTGGTGGCTGGGGGGTGGGGGTGGTGGGAGACATGAGTGGGGGCCTGGTGGAGGGTGCCCCTGGTGGCTGGGGGGTGGGGGTGGTGGGAGACATGAGTGGGGGCCTGGTGGAGGGTGCCCCTGGTGGCTGGGGGGTGGGGGTGGTGGGTGACATGAGTGGGGGCCTGGTGGAGGGTGACCCTGCACTGCTGGGGTTTGGGGGTGGTGGGAGACATGAGTGGGGGCCTGGTGGAGGGTGCCCCTGGTGGCTGGGGTGTGGGGGTGGTGGGAGACATGAGTGGGGGCCTGGTGGAGGGTGCCCCTGGTGGCTGGGGTGTGGGGGTGGTGGGAGACATGAGTGGGGGCCTGGTGGAGGGTGCCCCTGGTGGCTGGGGTGTGGGGGTGGTGGGAGACATGAGTGGGGGCCTGGTGGAGGGTGCCCCTGGTGGCTGGGGGGTGGGGGTGGTGGGAGACATGAGTGGGGGCCTGGTGGAGGGTGCCCCTGGTGGCTGGGGGGTGGGGGTGGTGGGAGACATGAGTGGGGGCCTGGTGGAGGGTGCCCCTGGTGGCTGGGGTGTGGGGGTGGTGGGAGACATGAGTGGGGGCCTGGTGGAGGGTGCCCCTGGTGGCTGGGGTGTGGGGGTGGTGGGAGACATGAGTGGGGGCCTGGTGGAGGGTGCCCCTGGTGGCTGGGGGGTGGGGGTGGTGGGAGACATGAGTTGGACATGGGTGGGGGCCTGCTGGCAGGTGCAGCACAGTGCTGGGGGGTGGGGGTGGTGGGAGACATGAGTGGGGGCCTGGTGGAGGGTGCCCCTGGTGGCTGGGGGGTGGGGGTGGTGGGTGACATGAGTGGGGGCCTGGTGGAGGGTGACCCTGCACTGCTGGGGTTTGGGGGTGGTGGGAGACATGAGTGGGGGCCTGGTGGAGGGTGCCCCTGGTGGCTGGGGGGTGGGGGTGGTGGGAGACATGAGTGGGGGCCTGGTGGAGGGTGCCCCTGGTGGCTGGGGTGTGGGGGTGGTGGGAGACATGAGGGGGGGCCTGGTGGAGGGTGCCCCTGGTGGCTGGGGGGTGGGGGTGGTGGGAGACATGAGTGGGGGCCTGGTGGAGGGTGCCCCTGGTGGCTGGGGGGTGGGGGTGGTGGGAGACATGAGTGGGGGCCTGGTGGAGGGTGCCCCTGGTGGCTGGGGGGTGGGGGTGGTGGGAGACATGAGTGGGGGCCTGGTGGAGGGTGCCCCTGGTGGCTGGGGGGTGGGGGTAGTGGGAGACATGAGTGGGGGCCTGGTGGAGGGTGCCCCTGGTGGCTGGGGGGTGGGGGTGGTGGGAGACATGAGTGGGGGCCTGGTGGAGGGTGCCCCTGGTGGCTGGGGGGTGGGGGTGGTGGGAGACATGAGTGGGGGCCTGGTGGAGGGTGCCCCTGGTGGCTGGGGGGTGGGGGTGGTGGGTGACATGAGTGGGGGCCTGGTGGAGGGTGACCCTGCACTGCTGGGGTTTGGGGGTGGTGGGAGACATGAGTGGGGGCCTGGTGGAGGGTGCCCCTGGTGGCTGGGGTGTGGGGGTGGTGGGAGACATGAGTGGGGGCCTGGTGGAGGGTGCCCCTGGTGGCTGGGGTGTGGGGGTGGTGGGAGACATGAGTGGGGGCCTGGTGGAGGGTGCCCCTGGTGGCTGGGGTGTGGGGGTGGTGGGAGACATGAGTGGGGGCCTGGTGGAGGGTGCCCCACAGTGCTGGGGGGGTGGGGGTGGTGGGAGACATGGGTGGGGGCCTGGTGGAGGGTGCCCCTGGTGGCTGGGGGGTGGGGGTGGTGGGAGACATGAGTGGGGGCCTGGTGGAGGGTGCCCCTGGTGGCTGGGGGGTGGGGGTGGTGGGAGACATGAGTGGGGGCCTGGTGGAGGGTGCCCCTGGTGGCTGGGGGGTGGGGGTGGTGGGAGACATGAGTGGGGGCCTGGTGGAGGGTGCCCCTGGTGGCTGGGGGGTGGGGGTGGTGGGAGACATGAGTGGGGGCCTGGTGGAGGGTGCCCCTGGTGGCTGGGGGGTGGGGGTGGTGGGAGACATGAGTGGGGGCCTGGTGGAGGGTGCCCCTGGTGGCTGGGGGGTGGGGGTGGTGGGTGACATGAGTGGGGGCCTGGTGGAGGGTGACCCTGCACTGCTGGGGTTTGGGGGTGGTGGGAGACATGAGTGGGGGCCTGGTGGAGGGTGCCCCTGGTGGCTGGGGTGTGGGGGTGGTGGGAGACATGAGTGGGGGCCTGGTGGAGGGTGCCCCTGGTGGCTGGCGTGTGGGGGTGGTGGGAGACATCAGTGGGGGCCTGGTGGAGGGTGCCCCTGGTGGCTGGGGTGTGGGGGTGGTGGGAGACATGAGTGGGGGCCTGGTGGAGGGTGCCCCTGGTGGCTGGGGGGTGGGGGTGGTGGGAGACATGAGTGGGGGCCTGGTGGAGGGTGCCCCTGGTGGCTGGGGGGTGGGGGTGGTGGGAGACATGAGTGGGGGCCTGGTGGAGGGTGCCCCTGGTGGCTGGGGTGTGGGGGTGGTGGGAGACATGAGTGGGGGCCTGGTGGAGGGTGCCCCTGGTGGCTGGGGTGTGGGGGTGGTGGGAGACATGAGTGGGGGCCTGGTGGAGGGTGCCCCTAGTGGCTGGGGGGTGGGGGTGGTGGGAGACATGAGTTGGACATGGGTGGGGGCCTGCTGGCAGGTGCCCCACAGTGCTGGGGGGTGGGGGTGGTGGGAGACATGAGTGGGGGCCTGGTGGAGGGTGCCCCTGGTGGCTGGGGGGTGGGGGTGGTGGGTGACATGAGTGGGGGCCTGGTGGAGGGTGACCCTGCACTGCTGGGGTTTGGGGGTGGTGGGAGACATGAGTGGGGGCCTGGTGGAGGGTGCCCCTGGTGGCTGGGGGGTGGGGGTGGTAGGAGACATGAGTGGGGGCCTGGTGGAGGGTGCCCCTGGTGGCTGGGGTGTGGGGGTGGTGGGAGACATGAGTGGGGGCCTGGTGGAGGGTGCCCCTGGTGGCTGGGGGGTGGGGGTGGTGGGAGACATGAGTGGGGGCCTGGTGGAGGGTGCCCCTGGTGGCTGGGGGGTGGGGGTGGTGGGAGACATGAGTGGGGGCCTGGTGGAGGGTGCCCCTGGTGGCTGGGGGGTGGGGGTGGTGGGAGACATGAGTGGGGGCCTGGTGGAGGGTGCCCCTGGTGGCTGGGGGTGGGGGTAGTGGGAGACATGAGTGGGGGCCTGGTGGAGGGTGCCCCTGGTGGCTGGGGGGTGGGGGTGGTGGGAGACATGAGTGGGGGCCTGGTGGAGGGTGCCCCTGGTGGCTGGGGGGTGGGGGTGGTGGGAGACATGAGTGGGGGCCTGGTGGAGGGTGCCCCTGGTGGCTGGGGGGTGGGGGTGGTGGGTGACATGAGTGGGGGCCTGGTGGAGGGTGACCCTGCACTGCTGGGGTTTGGGGGTGGTGGGAGACATGAGTGGGGGCCTGGTGGAGGGTGCCCCTGGTGGCTGGGGTGTGGGGGTGGTGGGAGACATGAGTGGGGGCCTGGTGGAGGGTGCCCCTGGTGGCTGGGGTGTGGGGGTGGTGGGAGACATGAGTGGGGGCCTGGTGGAGGGTGCCCCTGGTGGCTGGGGTGTGGGGGTGGTGGGAGACATGAGTGGGGGCCTGGTGGAGGGTGCCCCTGGTGGCTGGGGGGTGGGGGTGGTGGGAGACATGAGTGGGGGCCTGGTGGAGGGTGCCCCTGGTGGCTGGGGGGTGGGGGTGGTGGGAGACATGAGTGGGGGCCTGGTGGAGGGTGCCCCTGGTGGCTGGGGTGTGGGGGTGGTGGGAGACATGAGTGGGGGCCTGGTGGAGGGTGCCCCTGGTGGCTGGGGTGTGGGGGTGGTGGGAGACATGAGTGGGGGCCTGGTGGAGGGTGCCCCTGGTGGCTGGGGGGTGGGGGTGGTGGGAGACATGAGTTGGACATGGGTGGGGGCCTGCTGGCAGGTGCCCCACAGTGCTGGGGGGTGGGGGTGGTGGGAGACATGAGTGGGGGCCTGGTGGAGGGTGCCCCTGGTGGCTGGGGGGTGGGGGTGGTGGGTGACATGAGTGGGGGCCTGGTGGAGGGTGACCCTGCACTGCTGGGGTTTGGGGGTGGTGGGAGACATGAGTGGGGGCCTGGTGGAGGGTGCCCCTGGTGGCTGGGGGGTGGGGGTGGTGGGAGACATGAGTGGGGGCCTGGTGGAGGGTGCCCCTGGTGGCTGGGGTGTGGGGGTGGTGGGAGACATGAGTGGGGGCCTGGTGGAGGGTGCCCCTGGTGGCTGGGGGGTGGTGGGAGACATGAGTGGGGGCCTGGTGGGGGGTGCCCCTGGTGGCTGGGGGGTGGGGGTGGTGGTAGACATGAGTGGGGGCCTGGTGGAGGGTGCCCCTGGTGGCTGGGGGGTGGGGGTGGTGGGAGACATGAGTGGGGGCCTGGTGGAGGGTGCCCCTGGTGGCTGGGGTGTGGGGGTGGTGGGAGACATGAGTGGGGGCCTGGTGGAGGGTGCCCCTGGTGGCTGGGATGTGGGGGTGGTGGGAGACATGAGTGGGGGCCTGGTGGAGGGTTCCCATGGTGGCTGGGGGGTGGGGGTGGTGGGAGACATGAGTTGGACATGGGTGGGGGCCTGCTGGCAGGTGCCCCACAGTGCTGGGGGGTGGGGGTGGTGGGAGACATGAGTGGGGGCCTGGTGGAGGGTGACCCTGCACTGCTGGGGTTTGGGGGTGGTGGGAGACATGAGTGGGGGCCTGGTGGAGGGTGCCCCTGGTGGCTGGGGGGTGGGGGTGGTGGGAGACATGAGTGGGGGCCTGGTGGAGGGTGCCCCTGGTGGCTGGGGGGTGGGGGTGGTGGGAGACATGAGTGGGGGCCTGGTGGAGGGTGCCCCTGGTGGCTGGGGGGTGGGGGTGGTGGGAGACATGAGTGGGGGCCTGGTGGAGGGTGCCCCTGGTGGCTGGGGGGTGGGGGTGGTGGGAGACATGAGTGGGGGCCTGGTGGAGGGTGCCCCTGGTGGCTGGGGGGTGGGGGTGGTGGGAGACATGAGTGGGGGCCTGGTGGAGGGTGCCCCTGGTGGCTGGGGGGTGGGGGTGGTGGGTGACATGAGTGGGGGCCTGGTGGAGGGTGACCCTGCACTGCTGGGGTTTGGGGGTGGTGGGAGACATGAGTGGGGGCCTGGTGGAGGGTGCCCCTGGTGGCTGGGGTGTGGGGGTGGTGGGAGACATGAGTGGGGGCCTGGTGGAGGGTGCCCCTGGTGGCTGGGGTGTGGGGGTGGTAGGAGACATGAGTGGGGGCCTGGTGGAGGGTGCCCCTGGTGGCTGGGGTGTGGGGGTGGTGGGAGACATGAGTGGGGGCCTGGTGGAGGGTGCCCCTGGTGGCTGGGGGGTGGGGGTGGTGGGAGACATGAGTGGGGGCCTGGTGGAGGGTGCCCCTGGTGGCTGGGGGGTGGGGGTGGTGGGAGACATGAGTGGGGGCCTGGTGGAGGGTGCCCCTGGTGGCTGGGGGGTGGGGGTGGTGGGTAACATGAGTGGGGGCCTGGTGGAGGGTGACCCTGCACTGCTGGGGTTTGGGGGTGGTGGGAGACATGAGTGGGGGCCTGGTGGAGGGTGCCCCTGGTGGCTGGGGGGTGGGGGTGGTGGGAGACATGAGTTGGACATGGGTGGGGGCCTGCTGGCAGGTGCCCCACAGTGCTGGGGGGTGGGGGTGGTGGGAGACATGAGTGGGGGCCTGGTGGAGGGTGCCCCTGGTGGCTGGGGGGTGGGGGTGGTGGGAGACATGAGTTGGACATGGGTGGGGGCCTGCTGGCAGGTGCCGCACAGTGCTGGGGGGTGGGGGTGGTGGGAGACATGAGTGGGGGCCTGGTGGAGGCTGCCCCTGCACTGCTGGGGGGTGGGGGTGCAAGGGGACATGAGTTGGTGTTCATTAGTTCAAGGAGACATGTGCCTTTGCTGGGGGGCATGCCCATGGTGGGTGGGCTGCCTGCGGGACATGACCAGGGATGCAGGGTAGTCCCTGTGGTGTGGGCTGCCTGCAGGGGCCGTGGAGGGTGTACAGGGTACACCTGGGAGGACCCACACTGTCAAATCACATGTGGAACTTCCCGCGCACCCCTGAAATACACGCGCCCAGGCTATTCGCGTGTGGAACTTCCCGCGCACCCCTGAAATACACGCGCCCCCAGGCTATTCGCGTGTGGAACTTCCCGCGCACCCCTGAAATACACGCGCCCAGGCTATTCGCGTGTGGAACTTCCCGCGCACCCCTGAAATACACGCGCCCAGGCTATTCGCGTGTGGAACTTTCCGCGCACCCCTGAAATACACGCGCCCAGGATATTCGCGTGTGGAACTTCCCGCGCACCCCTGAAATACACGCGCCCAGGCTATTCGCGTGTGGAACTTCCCGCGCACCCCTGAAATACACGCGCCCAGGCTATTCGCGTGTGGAACTTCCCGCGCACCCCTGAAATACACGCGCCCCCAGGCTATTCGCGTGTGGAACTTCCCGCGCACCCCTGAAATACACGCGCCCAGGCTATTCGCGTGTGGAACTTCACGCGCACCCCTGAAATACACGCGCCCAGGCTATTCGCGTGTGGAACTTCACGCGCACCCCTGAAATACACGCGCCCAGGCTATTCGCGTGTGGAACTTCCCGCGCACCCCTGAAATACACGCGCCCAGGCTATTCGCGTGTGGAACTTCACTCGCACCCCTGGAATACACGCGCCCCCAGGCTATTTGCGTGTGGAACTTCCCGCGCACCCCTGAAATACACGCGCCCAGGCTATTCGCGTGTGGAACTTCACGCGCACCCCTGAAATACACGCGCCCAGGCTATTCGCGTGTGGAACTTCACTCGCACCCCTGGAATACACGCGCCCCCAGGCTATTCGCGTGTGGAACTTCCCGCGCACCCCTGAAATACACGCGCCCAGGCTATTCGCGTGTGGAACTTCACGCGCACCCCTGAAATACACGCGCCCAGGCTATTCGCGTGTGGAACTTCACTCGCACCCCTGGAATACACGCGCCCCCAGGCTATTCGCGTGTGGAACTTCCCGCGCACCCCTGAAATACACGCCCCCAGGCTATTCGCGTGTGGAACTTCACGCGCACCCCTGGAATACACGTAGCCCGCTCCCCCAGGCCCGATCGCGTGAGGAACTTCACGCGAACCCCTGTAATACACGTAGCCCGCTCCCCCAGACCCGATCGCGTGTGAAACTTCACGCGAACCCCAGAAATACACGTAGCCCGCTCCCCCAGGCCCGATCGCGTGAGGAACTTCACGCGAACCCCTGTAATACACGTAGCCCGCTCCCCCAGACCCGATCGCGTGTGAAACTTCACGCGAACCCCTGAAATACACGTAGCCCGCTCCCCCAGGCCCGATCGCGTGAATAACTTCACGCGAACCCCTGTGATGCACGTACCCTGCTGAAATCGCGTGTTAGACTTCCCGCGCACCCCGGTATACACGCACACGTATTTTTTGTCAGCGGGTGTCCGTGTTTGTGGGTACCCCTTTGCACGTAATTTTTCCTGTAGGGCCACAGTATGGGACATTCATCATGGCAGTATATAGGTGCTATTTGTTGGCGCACATTTTGGCGCACATTTCTTACAGCCGCAGAGACGCTACCGCCTGCTTTCTTGTGGCGGTCGTGTTTGTGCCTGTGCGCTGGTTTGAGCGTGCGCTTTTTTGCCCTATTCTATTCCATGAATACGTGTTGTAGGCGAGCGTGTGGGCGTTCCGCGCACTTGTGCCCTGTACTTCCCCCGTGACGCCCACGTTTTGGCAAGTTGTTCCCCATTCCGAGTGTTACGCCCGTGTTCCGCCTACTTTTGTTGCGTGCGCCGCGCTATGTGCGAATTTCGCTGTGGCCTGTGCGATTTTCGCTGTGACCTGGCGCACGCTGTTAGATGGCCTGTGCGCCAACGTGCGCCGCGCACTTTTTTATCGCACATCCGCTGGTTTTCTCGCGCACGGCCTTCCATGAATCGACGTGCGCTGCTTTTCGTGCGATTTTCGCAATTGCACTGCGATTTTCGCTATTCCACTGCGATTCGCACGTTTTTGCCCACTTGCGCCGCGCTAATTATTCCATGAATCGGCCTCTAAGTTGTTTGCTTTCCAACCAAAAAGTATTTCCATTGCATGTTTCGTTGACACCATGTTTTTTAAATCGAGTTTTGTAATTATAAAACGTTGAAGGTAACCAACCCTATAGATGGGCTATAGTCATAAAACAAATAAAAAGTGACTGCAGCCTTAATTATGTTGACATAGAAAATCTTTTCTATCCGCTGTCACAAAAGGCCACATCTTCCCACCAAACAGAATGTGCGAGCATTGCAGAGTTGTTTGTTTCCTGCCACTTAACCGATTACAGGTGCAGCCACATGCTACTCTGCATGGCTCAATATATAGGGTGCATGCAGTCAATGGCCGCTTTCAAATAATTTAATTACTACAGCAATTTGATGCGCGGTGCCTTAAATGAGAAGGGGCAAGAATAACACTCCTGGAGTCATAAAAGGATGAGCATAACTTCATAAAATGATATTGTTTCATAGCTAAAAGCGTTCGTAGTGCAGACACTACATAGCTCTCAACTCACCCGCTTGCGGCCGGTATCACCCGCCAAAAGCATCCACACACCCGCCCAACCGCCAGCTCCTTTGTTTCACCCGCCGCCCCCACCTCACGTACTGTGCAGAAAGTGACAGTCTCCTGCCGAGAGGGGCCATTCCAGGCAAGCGTGCTGCATCCTGCAAGCATTTTGCCTGACCTGGCTTCTGCTTCTTGCACATTGCTGCCTGCTAGTGCCTCTGATCCGACCGGATGCTTCCGTTTTTAGCTGCTGCCCGAACTAACGCTGTGCCAGGACTGCGGCCTTTATTCGGCTTCTGCGCCCATCGTGCATGGCATAGGCCCTGCTGGAGTGGAGGACATATTACTACTACTTCAAGGAACGGGAATACTCTCATCAGTGTGATATGGTTTGGACATGCTTGCAGTTTCTGGGAAATATCAGCTGTGAAGCACAATGTGAGTCGGATATATAACTGTGATGTTCGCAGAGGCCTGGCCTCTCGCGTAGTGTTCCGGCCTCCACCGATGCGCGGGGGCGGGCTGGTTCGAGGGTCGGCGCGGTAAGCAGTCGCAGCGCAATCAATACACGACTCGCTGGTGGAGTGCATAAACCCGGACTGACGTGCATCGGGGGGTACCCCTTCCGCGCTGAATATGTAGCCAAAAAAACACAGTTCACTCTTGTTGAATTCGCACTTCTCTGCGTTGAGTGTCAGGCCTGCATCTTTGAGCCTTTTCAGGACCGCCGCTAGGCGTTGATGGTGCTCATCTTTCCTCGGAGCGTATACAAGGATGTCATCGCTGATGTTGGTGGTCCCTTCCAAACCCGTGATGACTTTGCGGATTTCATGTTGGAACACTTCTGCAGCAGAGGATATTCCAAAATTGAGCCGTTTGTATCTCATCAGGCCGAGGTGAGATGAGAAAGTGGTGATGTACCTCGATTCTTTGGAAAGGCGTAGCTGGTGATAGCCTGATCTGAGGTCAAGTTTACTGAAGACGGTTGCTCCGGTGAGGTCTACGATGAGTTCGTCGATCGTGGGGGTTACATAGCGTTCTCTCCCGATCGCAACGTTGGGAAGCCTCATATCTATGCATATTCTTACTGCGTTCGGCTGTTTGGGTTTTTGTGCTACGACCATGGGTGAGACTCACGGGGTTGGTCCAGACGTTTTCTCAATGATCCCCTCTTCCTCAAGCTTGGCTAGTTCTTTTTCTACTGCGCCTCTTAGGTGGAATAGGATCCGTCTGTGTCGAACTGCTTTCGGTTCAATGGTGGGGTCTATGTGGAGTTTGATGGTTCTCCCCTTGAGGCACCCAATGCCCTGGAATAGTTTTCTGTGTCGTTTCAGTAGGTTGCTGAGTTCATCTTGTTGGAGGCTGAACGCGAAGTGTATTAGCTTCAGCTTCTCTGCTGTCCTGCAGCTCAGTAGCGTCTGGCAGCCGGCGTCTACCACGTATATGCGCGCACGGCAGTTGGTGTCTTCGTGGGCAAAGTTTGATTTGAACAACCCTCGTACGGGGAGGGGTTTCTTGCAACCATAGGCATATAGCCTGACATTTTTTTGTTGAAGGTTAGGCTTCGGGCGAAGTCTGTTGAATGCTGCCACTGGCATGACGTTCACTGTTGCGCTAGTGTCGATGACTACCTTCAGTGGCTCTCCATTGGAGAGAACGGTGCACGACGGTCGTTTCCTCTGCCGTGACCGATGTGGTTCAACCGCGGATATGAGATGTATGCGGTGTATCTGTCTGCTTCCTTTTTTCCGTCTACTTTTATCACCTCTTTCGGGGGACGTGCTGCTGTCGCTGTCATCGCTGTTGCTCGAGTTTGGGGACCTTTGGGATTCGTCGACGGCTCTGGCTTTGCCTTTGCGTGCTTGGTGGTGTGAGGATTCTCTGGGCGCAAACTTTTTCCGGCGTTCTTGTGTCTGGCGTGGGGCAGGATCTTTGTCTGGCGGGTTCAAACAGACCAAATGGTTGAGGCGATTGCATTTCCTGCACGTGGACCCCCATGCGGGGCAGGAGTCGCCTTTGTGCCACGGGCCTCCGCACCATTTGCAGCTTTTGTCCCGCCCCTGTGGTGGGTGAGGCTTCCAATCTTGCCTCGTGCGAGTGTTCTGGCGCCTGGAAATGGCTGCTACGTCTTCCGCAGGTCCAGGGCTGTCCAGTGGTAGTTTCTGGATCGCAGCTTCCATGACTGCTACCTGGTCTTCCGTTTGCTCACGGAGACGCGCCATTTCAAGGATGCGTGAGAGGCGTATGTTACGTTCTGATAGTATAGCTCTTCTCAGTTTTTCGGAGGATATCCCGTTGATGATTTGGAGACGGATGGCGAATTCTTTGTCCGGGAACTCACAGCCTACAGCCATTTCGCGAAGGCGAGCGTGAAATTTGTCTACTGTCTCTTTCTCCCGCTGCCTCGCCATGCAAAAGTGGAAGCGTTCGTAGTCTGGGTTGAGGTCGGGCTTGAACATATTTGTGAGTGCAGATCTCGCTGCGTCCTAATTGTCTGCGTTACCGTGGTTGGGTGTTGCATTGAAGAGGCGCAGGGCCGCTGCTCCAATGTTGAGTAGAAGAAAAGTGTGCATTTTCTTTGGCACGGTGATGTCTCTGGCCTCGAGGTGCATCTCGAATTGTTGGAGCCAGATTTCCCATCTGATGGCGGCGCCTGTGGTGAATGGGTCAAACGGCGGCATAAATGACGTCTGTGTCGGGTCGGGATGTTCATAGGAGAGGCTCCTCCTGGATGATGGGCTCATGCTGGCCCTCCCAGGGCTGGTGCTTGGGCTCGACCTGCTAGTATTTTTTTAGTGCGTTCTTTCTAGCGTTGGAGCGTGGGCCTAGGGTGGCGGTGTAGAGTACGGCACCACAACGTCATGTGGGTTGTCGCGGTCAGCCTGTGTGCTTCTGCGCGGTACCTGCTTAAAATCGCTGGATGTTGCCAGGAGCGTTGGATGGTCTTGTTGACGCTGTGTGTGGGAGCCCCTGATTTGATCAAGAAGGTGGGGCTTCAACCACCTTGTGAGCTGCGTTATGCTCAGCTGCTGGTTTTCCGTAGTTGGAGCGGGCGCCGGTGCGTGGCTCCGTGTGATGAGGAGGCGCGGGGGTGCGGGTCCGCGTCGGGTCTGTGGATCACTTCGTCGGCAGTGTGATGTTCGCAGAGGCCTGGCCTCTCGCGTAGTGTTCCGGCCTCCGCCGATGCGCGAGGGCGGGCTGGTTCGAGGGTCGGCGCGGTAAGCAGTCGCAGCGCAATCAATACACGACACCCTGGTGGAGTGCATTAACCCGGACTGACGTGCATACGTCAGTTCCGGTGATTCCTTTATTCATCCTGTGTCACGTGCCCGCATGCGCAGGGTCACGTGACACCACAATAACTGCTTGATCTGCTAACAAGATTATTTAGAAAAACTAGGAAAACCGCACCCAATTCACCTTTAAACATATAGCTTAGCCTGTCAGAGTGAAGCGCTAAAAAGACCACATGCAAACTGGGCTAAAAACAGACACCGTTTCAGGCAATAATGGGCCGCCTCCGACTACCTCGTCCAATGTATCTTCATCTCCAGAGCTAAATGAATTGGTGCAGTGTTTATGCTTCCTCTGAGCCTCTGCAGCAAACAACTCCTCATTCTCATCGGAACTCTCTGAAGAGGCTGATTCACCCTCTATCTTTCTCTCCTACAACTTCGCATATCACTAAATATGTATATATATATTCCGCAAATGTATTTTAAATTTGAAAAAGTGGCCAGAGAGAGTGACTGGCCATTTTTCAAATTTAAAATACATTTCTGATATATATATTTTTTAAGCTTACCATGTGACAACCAGGGGAGTATCCAGCATTGAAAGAGTTGTGGGCGGGGGAGGGCACAAAAAAAGTCCTACTACTTCCTCCCAAATGCAGTGCACGCAATTCCATACGGTCTCTTTCGCACCCACAAACCGCCTACCCCTCCCCCAATCTACCTTTTTGGTAACATTAGTGGCAGATGGCATTTTAGCACATAACAAAAAAAATAAAACTGCAAATCGTTACAGATGCAGGGAACTCATCTATTAGAGCCCTGTCCAGGCGCTCTGAGGCAAAATACATACAAACCTCCTAATTTGCATATGGATCGCACCAACAGAAGTGACTTCACAGAAAAGGACTTCGCATCAGTCTTTGATACTTGGAGGCACCATGGAAGTAGACTTTAGAATAAGTTGCCATAGGTAAGCCAAGTGGCAAATAACTTTGTGGTTCAAAATACCTATTTTGCACTATTGTTATATATAGAGCAACTCTACAGTCTGACTTTTTAAAAATAACAGCATGATATATTAACATACGCTCTGAAGTAAAACACTTACAGAGCTGCAGATCTGCCCAGGATCACACACTTTGGTTAAATGGTGAAACTGGGATGTTGACAATTTAAGCAACTGACCACATCTTCACAGGTTTAGTTGATATAGATATTTATTAAGGTTTCCCTTTGCATTTCATGTTCTTAAATAATATTTAAAATGCCTTTCATAATTAGCTTTACATTATATACATCATTATAGAAATATGTTGAGCAATAAGAGTATGGCTTTAGTTGTATTCTCCCCATCCTGCATGCAAAGTCACATTAGCATCATGCAGTTTAATGTCTGCCTAACAAATCCCCCTTGGGTAAAGCCATAGTCATTATTTCACTCCGGTATTAAGCGAGCTGTTAAAAAAACAAATAAATAAATAAAGCATGCAACATTATGCACCTTTTCCTTCTCACTGCTGATCACTCCCTCCCATGCATATTTCTAAAGGGACAAGAGTCCCCTCTAACAGTACTGCCTCTGTCCCATCAGTGCCTAATGGCTCACATTGAAATGCTCTGTTGACACAGAGCAACGTGAGAGCTCCTCTGTTGCCCGGAGCTCCTTTGGGACATTGTCCTGGCAGCGGGACACCTCTTCCATTCAGAAAGGGTAAGGTGACCTGCTGCCAGGACAATGAGCGTGCTGAGCAGGAATGTTTCTATGAGGATTTACATGTTGCCAGGTTGCTTTACTATGTGATTTGTATGTTTTGCAAGTAATCACTGTAAGATGGTATTATTGAAGTCCTAGATAGCCAATATGTGTACAACATAAACCTAAAAAAGAATGTGGATAAGTGGCTAAATTGAAGAGTGGGTTAAAATCCCAGCTTCACTGCTTAACTAAAGTGTGTGTGTGTGTGATCCTAAGAACTGAAGATAATTTTGAACTGACCAACAATGTCAGTCTAGCAAAATTCTACATTAGTAAGCAACATAGCAAGTCTCAAAATATGTGTTTAAGTGCCATACGTTAACAAGAATATCAATTTTAGGAGGGGTGCGAGTTTAAACATCATGTGACAGTTGTACATTTATTTTTAGGCAAGTGCGCTTCTGGGGAAAAGAAATGAACTGTACAGAATGAACATGTGTTTGTATTTTCTTTTTAACTGCATTTACTTGGTACAATGGTTGCATGCAAAAGGGCCTAGTGTTGCAGCACCATAGTTAGTTAATATTGGGATTTTTTGCGCTCACCTTCCTGTGATGTCACTTGCTCTAACGCCAGACGCCACCTCTGGTGTCCAACCCAGGCTCTCACCCCCAAGCAGTTGCGAAAGGTTGAGAGCTATGGGCACTGTTTTAAAACGAAAAGTAGAACGCACGGCTAATATTATTATAAAGCAGCTGATGTAGGCACAGTCAGATTATAAAGCGCGTCTCCTAACATTTACCTTTTCACATGCAGTGAAGTGAATTTCAACAAAGACAATAACAGCTGACATGCCGGGCCGTGATCTCACACGCATAGAGCTCCGGCCTGTCAGTCGCATACAAGTGATTCACCCCAATCCACATTCTGGGCTCCATGAGCACCCTCCAACCCACGATTACAACTGTCATTCTTACTCTTACCGAGCACCTGTTAAGACCCACAATGTAAGTTCCATCAGTAGTCTTTTCCTTTACACAGTGAACGCATAACGGGGACCTCCACACAGAAGTTCCAAACTTCACGCTGGTCACATTATTTCAGATTTGCTGTAGGTTCTTTCCTCAAATCACAACAACAATGCTATCTAATACGATATTACACGCGCACAGTTTAAATAAAAGCCAAGGTAAACAAATATAACGGCACTTAGGTAATCAATGACAAAAATCACAACAAAAAAGCTGAAAAAGCTGACAAAATAAGCATCAATTAAAGTAAAGTGAAACAAATAAATCAATTAAAGTCAAATGAAACCATGAGAGAGAAATCCCATCATCATCTTTCTTCTTGGAAACAGATCCTGAGCCCTTAACAGACGCCTCTTCCATAGGCTGGTGATCCAAATCTGAGAGGAACGCCTCAGCCCCGTGGTGATCAGAGAAAGAGTGCACTGTGCCATTAAGAAGCACTCTCAGTATTGCTGGATAGATCATGTAGTACTTTAAGTGCTTTCCCCTCGCTTTCTCCTTAGCAATATTAAAAGCTTTCCTTTTTTCCAAAACATCACGACTCAGGTCTCCAAAGATCATGATTTTATGGCTTCCCCATGACGAATCACCTTTATCCCTAGCCTTTCTGAGCACCAGCTCACGTACAGAAAACCTCAGAAATTTAATGATGAAATCCAGCTACACAGACGTTATTTCTCCTTGAAAAATTCTCCTGTTCAGAGCATTTGAGAGATAATTTCTCTAATTGAGCCTGCAAGTCCTTTATCTAGATAAGCATTTTCTGGGAGTCATCACTCACTACTGTTAGATGATTTTCCATGATGGTAACCTTTCCAGACAATTCGTAATAGCTGCTTTCAGAAGCCACAAGGGAGGCCTTAATGTCAGCAATATCCACAGTCATTTTGAGCAGTAGTTCCATCAGTTTGTCTTCTCTTTGTTCAGAGTTGGCCTCCTCTCCTTTCTACCTCTTAGATGGTTGTGAATTTCCTGAATTTTCCTCAGCCATTGTAGTGATTTCAATGAGGGATAAGGCAGGTACAGGAGCTCAGCCTTCAGGCATCCATCCCTGAAGCAGCAAGTTCTAGAATCTAAACGTGTTATTAAGCAATGAGAGAGCAGAGTAAAGCAGTTGGCAGAGAGTCCGGAGCTATCCTTGACAAATCATTGGTCCTTTGTCGCAAGCCAACCTATGGTATTTCTCCTGAAGTTGGGGAAGGAGTGGTCCGATCTAAGGGAGAGAGGGAGGGTGTGTCAGAACTGAGCCGACATTACCGGGAAACTGCTCACCCCTGCTTTTTTTAGTTAGTATCTTGGAACAACCAGGCAGATTGTGTTAGCCGACCTGGTGGGACGTGATGAGGACTGTATGACCATTTTCTGAGATAGGTATAGTGGGGCTGCATGATACAAACATTTGTGGGTTAGTGAGACTGCTTTAAGCTGGATTTCATCATTGATCAAAAGCCTTTTATTCTGCCTCCTAGTCTCCAAAATATGTTCTCTTCTGGATATACTTAGAGCAGTTCTATGTACATTATTTTGGAGAATTTGGAGTTTATTGACAATGTGCTTACCTGCGCCTAAGTATAGTGAATTGCAGTAGTCCAATTTTGAAAGGATAAGGGATTTGGCTAGAATCAAGCAACTTTCTTTGGAAAGAAAGGGTTTGCAGGCAAGAATCAGCTTACAAGTGTAGGCTGTTGCAGAGGCCGTCTCATTGACTTGTTTACTTCGGTTGAGCGCAGTATCTAGGTAGAAGCCTAGCGTTTTTACTTCTTTTGACACTTTAATGTTATTCCCGTCAACATTTAATGCAGTGTATTTGTTGCTGAGTTTATTGAGGTGAGCTGAGGCTCCAAGTATCAGGATCTCAGTTTTATCGTCATTCAGGCAGAGGCTGTTGGAAGCATCCATGCCTGAATGATTAGATACATTTTATTCACAAGGGCCAAGTCAGTATCATAGTCTCCTGTGAGGGGGAAGAGGATCTGGGCGTCATCTGCATAATTAGTGTAGGTGATATCCTGATGGTCAAGGTTGTCGAACAGTGGCTTTGTGAAAATGTTATACATTGTTGGTGAAACACATGAACCTTGAGGTACTCCACATGTTATTAGTATAGGGTCTTCTACCGCCGAGGGGGAGAAGACTCTCATGGTCCTGTTGTTCAGAAATTATTGGATCCATTCTATCGCATCCACGGAGAAGTGGGCTGCCGAGCCAAGGTGCTTACATAATACTTTATGGTCCACCAAATCAAAGGCGGCAGACAAGTCTAGTAGAAGCAGGAGTGCCGTTTTCCCCTTGTCTTCGAGTTAATCAATCTGGGACTTTAGATCAATCAGTGCTGTTTCAGTACTGTGTTGCGGCCTGAAGCTCGATTGTCGAATCCCTAGGAGGTGATTGGTCTCAAGATATTTCTGGATCTGGAGTTAGGCCAATTTGTCTAATATCTTAAGTAGGAACGGGACAGTTTTGATCGGCCTATAATTAATGGGGATATTGGGGTCCAGTGATTGTTTTTTTAGAAGGGGTAATGTCATGACCCTTGCCCCTGGCCCTCACTGACAAGTCAGCCTTCCAGTTAGGGCCAGGTCAAAGGACTTAAAACCTCATCCAAGACTCTCTTGGAGTCAGTCCTGGCGTCTTTGGTGCCAGGCTCATAACCATCATGAAGACCAACATTAGAATGGGACTATTTACTTGGGACTATTTAACTTGGTGGGGTTCAGCCAACATGTAGGCACACACATAGCTCAGTTACAAGGAACTGAGCTATGCGGTCTAGTCTTTTGGGTGTGGCAGGTCTGGGACTAGTTTACCTGGACTACTTTGGGTGTGGCAGGCCTGGGACTATTTTACCTGGACTACTTTACCTGAGACTATTTAAACCACACCCAAACAGCAGAACATGCTTTGGGTTATTATGCTGTGGGCAGCGTAACGCTCACCGTGTCCAGTTCTTTGATGCCAGCTTACCTAAAACCAAGGACCTGCAGAGAGAGAAAGAACATTACGAAACTTACCTGGAACAGTATCCTGTTTTCAATCCATCGCTGACTTCAGTTCCACTCACCTGAAGGTACGAACTCCATCATCCGGCACTGCATGCATCCTGGAATACCGTAACCTGGAAAGAGGAGAAAGAAAGACAGCATTAGTAAGCATTTACTCACGTTTCCTCCCGAATGAATAAAGCCACACAATTCTTACCTGGGTAGTCATCTCCTGATCAGTATCATTGCTGGAACATTACGGCGCTCGGCGAGGAACATCGCAACCTGCAAGGAGAGAAAAGACACAGGTTAGCAATATAAAGAGCGAAACAGCGCCGCGCATCGCGCATTACTCACCGGACAGCATCGCGCACACCGCGCTTTCGCCTACCGGCCCATGATCATCTTCAAACTGCATGACAACACCAAAATACCTTTCCGTACCTAAAAGGAAAGAAGCAAGACATTATTATTCGAACTAAATGGAACATAAGAACTGCATATAAAGACTGTAAAGCAGCAAACCTATGGAGTCGCAGCAGGCCTGGATACCCACAGGGGGGCTTGCACCAGTGAAGTAACTTGGTCGCTGCTCGCCCCCATATCTAGGCGCCCCTGCCACGAGGAGCAGGACGGAGAATCCACCTTTTACAATATTAAGGTGAGGAGAAGGCCCAAGGGGGAGGAAGGAGTTGAGGCCAAGGGAGGTGGGAAAACATAAAGACAATCTGGTATTGAATCCAGCTCTCCTACATTGCAGACCCATATTTAACCAGAGGCATTACCAAGGGACCGGGAGAGGGTTCGAGAGTGCAAATCATCCAACCAGGGCTGGGTGGCGTACCTGTAGATACCAGGTGAGCGTAACAGAACGCAAATCCTCAATAATATTATCCACCTGGACGTCATGGAGACTTCAGAGACTGACCAGTTAGTTCAGTTGGTGGGACAATTACGCGATGAAGTACATTCAGCCAGGCAAGAAACCAACGCCCTTAGGAGGGATTTGATTGTTACTAAGGATCGTACCGACGAAATAAGTAGACAATTGCTCCAATCACCGGCAGGAGAGACCCCATTGCCTGGTAACATTCCGGCAGCACCTCTACCAACTTCTTCCACCAATCCAGTACAAATAACCCTTCCTGGGGCAGTTCCTTTAGCTCCACCTGAATGATTTACAGGGGACCCCAAGAAGTACGCAACGTTCATGAACCAGTGTCGTCTTCATTTCCTTCGAAGACCTAGGGCTTTTCCTAACGACCAAGCGCGGGTTGCTTTTGTCTTGTCATATCTGAGTGGCAGTGCTGCGGATTGGTCGGTACCATTGGTAAGTCAGGATAACCCGATGTTACATGACTTTGGGGGTTTCCAGATGGAAATGGAAAAACTCTTTGCTCGTCATACCCAAGGCCAAGCATTAGACAACAAACATTTGTCACTCCGTCAAGGAAGTTAAGACTTGCTTACATATATAGCAACATTTAACAGACTAGTCGTTGTAGCTCGGTGGCCTGAGGAAAAAAAGACCACACTATTTCATCGGGGTCTACGAGGGGAACTAAAGGATGTCCTTACTCAAGTGTTAACCCACCTAAAGACTGTGGAGAATTCATCAACCTTGTGGTGCAATTAGATCACAGATTACATGACTGAAAAGCGGACTGGATAAGGTTAGACACTCGAGCTGTGTGTGTCCGGTCAAAAGATAATGTTCCACGTACATTGGAAAACACAGTAGAACCCATGCAAATCGGAGGTGTACGGCCCCCTTTAACTAAAACTGAAAGAGACAAGAGAAGGCAACAGCAATTATGCTTATATTGTGGAAAATATGGCCACTTCCTCAAAGAATGTCCAGTGAAACCACTAAGGAGAACTGTTGGAGCCACAGAGAAGGAAGATAATAACAAGGAGTCCGAAAATTACCAAGCCCGGCAAGCGTAGAGGTCCGTTTGTCGAGCGAGAAGGATGAGCCACAGACCTCACACTTTGCATTACCAGTAATTTTGATCAATCACCAACAACGGTCTCGGATGCATACTGTCGAAGCATACATAGACAGCGGAGCAGTTGGGAATTATGTAGACCAAGATCTGGCAGCAGAGATGGGGCTTCCCTTATGCT
The DNA here is from genome assembly GCF_040938575.1 of Ambystoma mexicanum. Lineage (NCBI taxonomy): Eukaryota > Metazoa > Chordata > Amphibia > Caudata > Ambystomatidae > Ambystoma > Ambystoma mexicanum. Next base: position 1,087,698,914 of record NC_090922.1, on the reverse strand, counting down.
CTAAGTCGACTACTGAAACAGTTTCTACTGTTGATAGGACAGAAATAGCTTCCGGACCAGTAGCCCAATGTACAGCAGCACTAACCCTACTGTGCCAGGATGGACACTGAGAATCTATTGCATTCGATCTCATCAAAGCTCCTCAGTTTTGACCAATCTTAGGGATGCCATGGTTGGTAGCTCACAACCCTCTAATAGATTGGCATGCCAAGAAGTTGGCCTTTTCCGATGATTGTGCTCGCACCTGTTATTACCAAGAAAAGGGAAAACAGACTTATGTACATCTGCTACTCCCAGTACGGTGGCGATTGTACTAGGTGTGACTAGTACTCTACCAAATAAAAGAAGTGTTCCAGAAAGAACAAGCCAATACTCTACCACCACACACGCCCTATGATTGTCAGATCGACCTCATACCTGGTACGCAAATTCCTTGTGGTCGTATCTATGCACTTACGGAACCAGAAAACCTCCATTTGAAATCTTATCTTGATCAGTACCTGGCAAATGGATTTATCCGCCCATCTAAATCACCGGCAGCCAGTCCCTTATTCTTCGTACCAAAGAAGGAAGGAGATTTGAGGACTTGCATCGACTATCGCGCATTAAACCAGATCACAGTAAAAAAACGTTATCCACTGCCCCTTATTCCCGAATTATTGGATCAAGTCAAAGACGCCCAAATCTATATTATAAAACTGGACCTTAGGGGGGCGTACCATCTTGTTCGAGTGAAGAAAGGAGACAAATGGAAAAGCGCCTTTCGTACCAAATACAGCTTGTATGAATACCAGGTAATGCCTTTTGGACTTTGCAACGCTCTTGCTGCATTCCAGTACTTTATGAATGATGTTTTGCGGGAATTAATCAACGTTGGCGCCCTGGTTTACATTGATGACATCTTAGTGTATTCTGCCACAAAAGAAGACCATGTCATGCATGTCCGCTCTGTCCTTACTAAACTCCGCCAACATAAACTGTATGCTAAACTCGAAAAATGCTTTTTTCATGTCACCGAAGTGGAGTTCCTCAGTTTTATCCTCACACCAAAAGGTATCAGAATGGAAAGGCACAAGGTAGATGCCATTCTTAACTGGCCGTCACCAACTTCATTTAAAGGAATCCAGAGTATGTTGGGCTTTGCAAACTTTTACCGCCGATTCATCCCAGATTTTTTCCAAATAGTGCATCCAATTACATCACTATTGAGAAAAAAACAATAAAAAGTTCCATTGGACCGAGAAAGCAGAGAAGGCCTTTCAAGAACTTAAGAAAAAATTCACTTCTCACTCCAGTTCTATGGCATCCTCGCTCAGACCTCCCTTATATAGTTGAAACAGGTGCCTCTAGCATGGCTATGGGAGCTGTTCTCTCACAAAGGGACCCAGGAACTGGCCAGTTACACCCTGTGGCCTTCTGGTCACGAAAATTCTCACCTCCCGAACTCAACTATGCTATCACAGACAAAGAACTCTTGGCTATAAAATCAGCTTTCAAGGCATGGCGACACTATCTCCTTGGTGCTAGACATACTGTCACGGTCATAACTGATCATCGAAACCTGCAATACCTAAAAACAGCAAAGGCTCAATCATCCCGTCAACTGCGGTGGGCTCTTTTCTTCGCTGAATATGACTATGTGATCACCTACCAGCCAGGAGTCCGGAACGGAAAGGCTGACGCCTTGTCCCGCATGGGTGTTGATGAAAAGGTATACATAACTCCAGATCCAGTAGCCATCATTCCAGAAGACAAACTCCTGGCTTTTACGACAACGTTGACACAGGGTGAACTCCAAAACAAGATCCAACTCTTAATGGATCCCACTTTCTCACAAGAGTGGTGTACTCAAGGAGAACATTACACCATTAAAGACCAGTTACCATATTTTAGGAACCGTCTATACTTGCCAAGTAAAGATTTACAAGAGCAGGTTATTTCGGGTTATCACGACTCCCTGATTGAAGGTCATCCTGGAATTGCCAAAACTCTAGCCAAAGTAAAACGAAACTATTGGTGGCCCACATGGCATAAAGACATCATACAATTTATTCAATCTTGCGGTGTGTGTGCACAAAACAAGTCCCAAAAGCAGAAACCAGCTGGTCTTCTCCAACCATTGGAAATTCCTCCCGCACCATGGCACACACTGTCCCTTGATTTCACTACAGATCTACCTCCCAGTCAAGGATTCAACAACATCTTAGTAGTTGTAGACTTGTTCTCTAAAATGGCACACTTTATTCCTTTTAAGGGTCATCCAAATGCACCCAATTTAGCAAAGGTATTCCTGGAGGAAATCGTACGGCTACATGGCTTTCCATTGGTCTTGATCTCAGATCGAGGTAGTCAGTTTGTATCCAACTTCTGGAGGAAATGCTGTTCAATGGCCCAAATTGACATTCGACTATCCACAAGTCACCATCCTCAAACAGATGGCCAAACAGAAAGAATAAACTATACCCTCGAGCAATACTTACGTTGCATGTTACATCAAGTGGAAAGAAATTGGAAGGACTTGTTATGGATAGCTGAATATGCCTATAATAATTCATTACACACCAGCACTGGACAAACCCCTTTCTACAATATATATGGTAGTGTCAAAACACCATAAGGGAGGAAAGTGTCGGCACTCTCCCCCGAACCACAGAAGCCGAATGAAGTCGACCCTCCACCCGTGATTGGTACAGATACCTGATATTCAAAACACAGGATACCACGTGGCAGCCAATGGGGAGAAGAGGGTTAGGGAGAGGTTGTGGACGGGGAAGGGGAGGTTAAGGGAAACTGGATAGAGGGTTAGGAAACACCCAAAGTGGATAGGATAGGGGGAAGAACAGGAAAAAAACCCTACACTGTCTAATATGTAGATCGTATACCATGAAATATAACACACACATAGGTCACCCAACATGGCCCCTTAATACAGGCCAAATAAGTACCTTAGCTAGTGTATTTGTGCTCTCTAATAGCCCCTTGATACAGGCACATGTATAAATTACCAGGACATAGAATACATGTATGCAAGCGTAAATGAAACAAACTCATGGGATGTGATTCCCAACATGAAGAACATGACACATGGCCCTTTGGGCAAGCATAAGCGGAGTGGACGAAGTCAACGGACTGGGCCAGACTGGGACGGCAGTCGAGCAGGACGGAAGAAAACACAAACTTAGAAGATCTACTAATTCCATCTTATTTGACCACACCAGCTCAGGCCCAGACAAAGAAACATTTGAAGTTCTATGAAGCCATTGCCGACTCATTGAAGGACCATACCAGCATTCAAGCAATGATGTATATCAAAGTCATCTTCTTAGAAGCATACATCATGGCGTTAGAAACAAGAAAAACAAATATCCCGGAAGTCAATCAAGATTTAACATCAACATCGAAACAAGTACACCGGGAAGGCGAAGAGCAGACAGTAGGAGGAAAAACAATAGGGACTCAAACCATCACTATGAATGATTCAACAACAAGAAAAACAGCAGATGAGGAAACTACTAAATCAGTGAGACAAACTTTCAATCAGGTCTACCTGATAAAACATTGAACTCGAACAAATTAGAAATTATAATAGAAGCACCAGGAGGGAAATCTCAAAGTCGAAAAGTCGCCCAAAAAACTGGAAAAAAGTCTCTGTCGCCAAGGCTGGCCAAATCTGGTACTCAATCAGCAGAAGCCATCTGCCAGTTCTTTGCGCGTTCAATAGGTCATAAGGATCAAGCCCGACCTGGGGAGCGACCAGATACAAATGCACAACAAACGAAAAAACAAGAACGTTTTCCGGAAAAATTAGACACTATCACCTACGACGACAAATGACTGCCTCGCAAATGAGGAATTGATGAACCTGACACTTATCGGAGCATTCTGCATCAGGTGTGAGTCCAAATAAAACCCTTAAAATACCAAATTTACAAATCATCAGTAAAACAAGTAAAGCTGAGTTCAACTCGGGTGAGAACTCACAAAGTAGTGAAAACCTGCAAAATCAAACGGCGGTAAACATCAATAGCCAAAACAAAAAGGAAACTCAGTCAAAAGAAACCTCGAGACAGAAAATTCTAAAACAGATGATGGCAGATACAAAAAAGGAGAGAGAAATGGCTAGATCAAGAACACCAGAAAAGCAGAGTAGCAGAAACTTAGAGAAAGTGCACTATCATCCTCACTCACGGCAAGAGGCCCGTGAGGATAAACAAGTCAACCAAAAACAGCGAGATGAACTGCAGTATCGCTGAGAGGAGCAAGGGAGCAAAAGAAAAAGTCCTAGACGGCACACGCCAACTCGCCCCCATATTAAACTTACACCTGATAGAGGTAGAGAAAACAAAAATAACTTTTCGAGTCCATCAAGGGACCTAGGGGAAACGGATTCTCGGCGCAGAGTCACAACAAAATGGTATAATCAAAAACCAAGGAAATGGGAGCAAGTGAAATGGCAGATCAAATTAACTCAAGTGGAAGAAAATGAAGACAAGATAACACTGAACAGAAATTCGGTGTTACAACTGTTTAAATATATTCAAAACTTAAAACACATCAAATCAGAAGAGCTACTTGTGGTAGAGCCAAGCCACAGAGACACCAAGGCCAGAACCTACCTGCATATAGCGTCAACAACGCTAAAAAACCTCATTTTTGAAAATAAAGGTGAATTAGAAAATCTGGGATTTGACTTAAAAGTGTATCCGGTAACTCGCACGGGACAGAAACACGTAAGCGAAGACCGGAAGAGGTCAGGAAAATCAGACATAAAGTCTAGCAAGCAGCAAAATTTCAATATTCAAGAAAAGAAAAGTCATAAAAGCCATGTGGTAAAAGAAAAGGCACGGGAAACTCAAAGGCGAGTAGGGCAAAAGCTGTTGATCCCGAAAGAAAACATCCATCACAGTAGAGCAACTGAGACAGAAGATATAAGAAAGACCCACAGAGTCAGGAAAACAAACCTACAAGAGGAACAAAACCAACAACAACAAAAAAAATTTAGAGCGAACTTACATCAAAATGCGCCCCAATGAAAGGAATATGGTCCTGGTTGCCAAGAGCGTTGACAGAAAAAAAGCAAAAATAGCAGTTCATCAGAGACAAGCACATTCAACGGGAAATATCCGATTCAAGTCAACAGAAACAGTCGATAAAAATGTGCTCGTGGAACACGAGAGGGCATCTTCATCTGCTATCCACGAGCGACATGAAATTGGGGGCATATGATTTGACATGCCTGCAGGAGACCTGGTTGTGCGAACCACCATCCATGAGGGGGTATGACCTTATTCTGGCACCAGCCAAACAGGGCCGTTTAGGAAGGCCATCATCGGGGCTACTGATCGCCTGCAAAAACAGATGTGGGATCAGACTAGAAGAAACTTTGATCAGTAACTTAGCGATACTAATGGTGAAAGCCTCATGGACCCGCAAGGTAAACAATAAGGAAGGGTATGAAAAAACAACACTAATAATAGCAAACATCTATTGGAACCCTGCGTCCATAGAAACAACCATCTTCCTGGAAAAAGTAGAAGAAGCAATCGATGAGGCCTTGGCAGGTCATCTAGCAAAATACTTCCTGATCTGTGGTGACTTAAATGCCATCTGCTCTGCAACACCCAGAATTGGAAAAAAGCAAGAAATTAGATCAATAGGAGAACAGTGGGGGGAATTATGGACCCGTCTGATGGACTCGAGAAACTTACACAATTTGCACTAAGCTTTCCTAGATCCAAAGCGTCCGCCATCATGGGAAAGAAACGATTCTAAGGCAACAATAGACCATATGTTCGTAACGGAACCGATTTTGGCTGTAACAAAATCTTTTGAGATAACAAGAGTAAGCGCCAGTGATCATAATCCTCTTTCGACTACTTGGGAGTCAACAAGCCCTCCGAATGACCATATGGAAACCAATATTGTCATCAACGGGCAGGGAAATTGCCTAAAATTATCAAAGGAGTCAATTGTAGAAATAGAGAACAGATTCAGCTCTATGACGGAGATAGCGGATGCGAATAAAACAAATTACATTCCGCTTTTAACAAAGTATAAAAAAATGACACTTGCAAAAAAGATCGGTGGAAATCACCCAAGGCAGGTGTTTGACAAAACTCTGGTTGACAAACGCTGCATTCTCCGACAAATCCAACGCAGAGCAAAAATAAATGACACACCGGCGGCTGAGGAAGAAGCAGCAACCGCAGTAAAACACTATAAATCATGGGTAAAAGGACACAGGATAAACCTTTATCAACAAGATTCAGAAAACATCTTAAAAATCATAAGTGGTAGATGTACAAGGAAATTCTGGAGCTCTCTGAGAGCTACGCTTGATGTTCAAGAAAAATCTTTAACAAGTGATGTCGGGGAAGCAACGTGGCTAAAACATTTTGAAGCAATGTATTTGGCTCCAATGACACCGACAAGTCCACATCCAGGATGCAAGCCCGGCCCATGGGTAAGAGTGGATGACCAAGAGGAGATCCGATTAAAGATCTTAAGCTTGAAGAACTCAAGAGCCCCAGGGCCTGATGGGGTCACAAATGTGGATCTAAAAACAAACCCGAAGGAGTGGGCCAGTCTATTGAGTAAAATCTTTGAAAAATGCACGGATTTGAAAACCATACCGCAATCATGGAAATCAGCAACAGTGGTACCCATTTTTAAGAAAGGTGACAAAAAGGACCCAGCCAACTATAGACCAATTGCGTTGCTTGATGTAATAGGGAAAGTGTTTGGCTCAATGCTGTTAGATCACTTCAAGACCTGGGCATCAAATGCTCCCTGTGAAGACCCCTTTCAAATGGGATTTAAGAAAAACATGGGCACGGCGGCAAATATACTACTATTGAACGCGCTGAAAAACAAAGTTCTGGAAGGAGGACCAAAAATTTTCGTTGCATTCATCGACCTCACTCAGGCCTTTGATCGCATTGATAGGTCAAGGCTCTGGTCAAAATTTGAAGTGTGGGACTGTCCATCTACCCTGTTGAACCCAATCAAGGCATTGTATTCGGACACCAACATGCGGATCCGTTTGGATCAAAACGGAGTACTATCAAACCCGATTTCAACAGCAAGAGGTGTGAAACAGGGGTGCCCACTGGCTCCGGCTTTGTTCCTGGCATTTTATTGGTGACATCAACAGCTCAGATACAGAAATACGATCTTTTCCACCAAAACTTTGTAAAACTCCTATAACGAGGCTTCTTTATGTGGACGATTTAGTCCTATTGGACCATACTCCCATAGGACTACAGAGACAAATGGCCAATTTACAGATTTATATGCAAGAAAACAAGCTGGAAATAAACGTTAAAAAAACTAAACTGTTGACATTCGAGGCATCTGCCAGAAAAAGGAAAAAAATATGTTTAAACCTCGAGGGCGTGCCGATCGAAACAGTTTTTGACTTCAAAAATCTTGGAGTCATATTAGACTGCACAAAACAAGACAAAGCTATGCAAGCATCATTAACATCGAAAGTCAACAAAATGGCAGCCCAAGCCAGGGCCATAGACAGAAAGTTTGGCAGATACTCGCTGATTCCAGTGCGTGAATTTTATAAGAAAAAGGTGATGCCAACACTAACATACGGAGGAGATGCAATGATAAACTTGCCAACGAACATCTGGGCCAAAATGGAGGCAAAGTTTTGGAGGAAAGCCCTCATGCTACCAAATTCAACGTTAGGAGCACTAATTCGCAAAGAGCTTAGTCTACCGTCTCTTAAAAGCACAGTGGAGCAGGCGACATTAATGCTATACAGGAAATGCCGGATGGCGGAGCCTCCTTCAATATACAGCCTGATAAACCAGGAAATTGAACGAAAGAGTATTAAAAGACTCATAAAATGGAAAGAAGATAACACCAGAGTGCGAGAACAAATACAGGCGGATGAAGAAATGCTAATTACCAATCCGAAAAAAATCCTCATAAAACTAAGAGTATGACTGGATATTGACTCTGAAAGCTGCAGAAAAAAACTAATTAACTACACACCTGCCGCCAAATGTCAAAAGAGTAAATGAACTCCAAGAATACATCAAAAAATTCCCTTGCAGGAAGGGGAGAGACATGCTGCTACGTGCTCGACTCAACCTTCTGCCTACAAATGAGATCTTGGCTATAAGAGGCAAAGCTTCATCAAACTTGTGCCGCTTCTGTAACACACAAGAAATAGAATCGATTTGTCATTTACTGCTGAAATGTGCCGCAAACCAACAATTTAGAGACTGTTACCTAAAACCTATCTTCTCGGATTTTATTATTGCAGACGAAGAAACTTGTTGGGCTCGTTTAATTGGCGGAGACAAGACGAAATGGCAAATAGCAACATACAAAATATTGGAAGCAGTAAATCTGCCGCGGCCACAGCCTAAAACGAGGGCACATTTTAGCAAGACTGGTTTCTTCATGTGAAATTCACGACAAAATGCACTTTTGTAAAAATCTCTTTTTGATTAAAAACAAATAATTTTTTTTTTTTAAAACTTAAAAAAAATAAAAAAAACCTCATAGAACATGTAGGACCAAAGATGTGAGTTCAACACTAACAGAGAATGGATTCCAACAAACAAATACACTGAGGGAGCAGCCCCTAATCTAAGCTGTATGTTGTACTGCATGCCAGCTTAGTGCCTCCATAGTAGAAACATTCAGTAATCCCTTAGACATGGACTAATCATAGAGTTCTACCCATATGATATGCTCCCGAAAGTCTTTGTTTATCTTCAAAGAGATAATTATGCAAACATTGCCTCACGTTAATTCACGCAAGCATACAAACTCATTGAGCACTTATCTGTGCGTCTGGGAGACTCGCAAGCCGTCCCAGACGATGAATGATGACGCCTTGACAGAAGTGAGGCACCGTTCACAGTGTCAGCGCCGGTATGGGAGCGGAGCTTGAACGAGGCGGCGTGAGTCCTCCCTGCACTTCCCGTGCTCCGCCGCTCGTTCTCTCATGGACCGCGTAGTTCTCCGTGTGCTGCTGCTACCACATACCCGGAATCCTCTAGGAAGTTTAGGACGTGCGCGAGACCGCACGAACCTCCGGCATGGCTTCGCCTCGTGAAAACAATAAGCCACACCTGCCATGTGCCGATGGCCCGTGATAAGCTGTTGCTAATTAAAGACAGCTGGCCAACGCGCACGGCAAGGACTACGAATTGTCAAAGGGGCTGCTAGGAAATGTAGTTTTTCCAACCCCATCTATCAATACTTAAGCTCTTTTCAGATTTAAACACCTCCTCTTTCGCCTCCACCACCCCATATTCCTGACAGGTAGACATCCACGTACTTCAGAATTGGATCTCCCAACCTCTTTGGAAATGCCATCGGTTAAAACCCTGCATACGACTATTTCGCAGGCCTTCAAAGAAGCAGCAGAACATTTACTCCAAGCCAAGAATAGACAAAAGAAATTCGCTGACTAACATCATAGTAAAGCCCCCGACTATCAAATTGGAGACAAGGTCTGGTTAGCATCAAAATATGTGCCCACAAAAGGGACTCAGACCTTTCGTCCCCGATATCTGGGACCTTATTCTATTGAATCCGTAATAAATCCAGTGGTAGTTAAATTAGCCCTACCACCCACTATGCAGATTCATCCTGTGTTTCCCGTATCACTCCTGAAACCGATACAACCCGGTACTCGGGTTACAATACCACCAAAACCAGTATTAGTTGACGGAGAACCAGAGTTTGAAGTAAAGGATATCCTAGACTCAAAATACACCAGATCCAAACTATACTACTTAGTTGATTGGAAGGGATATGGCCCTCAAGACAGATCATGGGAACCTAGTGAATACATCTATGCACCTCGCTTAATTAAAAAGTTCCATCAGAATTACCCAGCCAAACCAGGACCAGGCAAAAGTGCCACCGTGAGAGGGGACTTGGGGGGGAGTGCTGTCATGACCCTTGCCCCTGGCCCTCACTGGAAGTCAGCCTTCTAGTTAGGGCCAGGTCAAAGGCCTTAAAACCTCATCCAAGACTCTCCTGGAGTCATTCCTGGCGCCTTTGGCGCCAGGCCCATAACCATCATGAAGACCAACATTAGAATGGGACTATTTACTTGGGACTATTTAACTTGGGGGGGGGGTTCAGCCAACATGAAGGAACACACATAGCTCAGTTACAAGGAACTGAGCTATGCGGTCTAGCCTTTTGGGTGTGGCAGGCCTGGGACTACTTTCCTTGGGATACTTTGGGTGTGGCAGGCCTGGGACTATTTTACCTGGACTACTTTACCTGAGACTATTTAAACCACACCCAAACAGCAGAACATGCTTTGTGTTATTCTGCTGTGGGCAGCGTAACGCTCACCGTGTCCAGTTGTTTGATGCCAGTTTACCTGAAACCAAGGACCTGCAGAGAGAGAAAGAACACTACGAAACTTACCTGCAACAGTATCCTGTCTTCAATCCATCGCTGACTTCAGCTCCACTCACCTGAAGGTACGAACTCCATCATCCGGCACCGCATGCATCCTGGAAAGCCACACAATTCTTACCTGAGCAGTCATCTCCTGGTCAGTATCATTGCTGGAACATTACGGTGCTCGGCGAGGAACATCACAACCTGCAAGGAGAGAAAAGACACAGGTTAGCAATATAAAGGGCGAAACAGCGCCGCGCATCGCGCATTACACACCGGACAGCATTGCGCACACCGCGCTTTCGCCTACCGGCCCATGCTCATCTTCAAACTGCATGACGACACCAAAATACCTTTCCATACCTAAAAGGAAAGAAGCAAGACATTATTATTCGAACTAAACGGAACATAAGAACTGCATATAAAGACTGTAAAGCAGCAAACCTACGGAGTCGCAGCAGGCATGGATTCCCACAGGGGGGCTTGCACCAGTGAAGTAACTTGGTCGCTGCTCGCCCCCACATCTACGCGCCCCTGCCACGAGGAGCAGGACAGAGAATCCACCTTTTACAATATTAAGGTGAGCAGAAGGCCCAAGGGGGAGGAAGGAGTTGAGGCCAAGAGAGGTGGGAAAACATAAAGACAATCTGGTATTGAATCCAGCTCTCCTATATTGCAGACCCATCTTTAACCAGAGGCATTACCAAGGGACCGGGAGAGGGTTCGAGAGTGCAAATCATCCAACCAGGGCTGGGTGGCGTCCCCGTGGATACCAGGTGAGCGTAACAGGTAAGACCCAAGACTCTTTTCGGTTGCTGGGGACAAAGCTGGATGCGAAGGAGGCGTTGATTAATGTAGAGATAAAGGGCGCCAAGTCTTTGGCGGTATCTTTAATTATCTGAGCAGGGAAGCTATCTCCCTGGCAGTTTGAAGGTTTGAGAGAGGCAATAATATTTTCTACCTCATGGATGGTGACTTTGGAGAATTTCAAGCGTTGATGGGGTTTGGAAGAGTTAGTTTGGGTTCTATGGTGCGTACCTATGTTGGGCAGGTGCGATCTTTTGTCTGCAATTTTGTTTTGGAGGAGGGCAATTTTGGTGGTAAAGGCGTTCTGGATGTTAGTACACCAAAGTTTATCCTTCATGCAAGTGTCAGTTGGGGGCTTGGGGGCTTCCAATTCTCTTAGGATAACAAAGAGTTCCTTGGTGCTTGCACTTGCTTTGTTAATTCTTTTGTTATACATTTCACGTTTAGTGAGAAGAATCTCTTTTTGTATTTAGCTGAGAAATTCAGCAGGTTAGTTTTGTTTTCCACAGTGGGGAGGTGTTTCCAGAGGCCGGCCTTGCAGTTTCCTTTTTTCAGCCCGGATGGCTTTTAGTTGCAGTGTAAACCAAGAATTTAGGTGGGCTCTAGGTTTGCCTTTGCGCATTTTAAGCTGGGAAATGGTGTCTAGAGCTTTGGTCATCGTGGAGTTGTAGACGTCTACTAGGGTGTCTGGGGCGGCTGTGTCAGACAGCGAGTTGAGGATGGGGATTACAAGAGGTACAATGTTGTCCGCAGTAATATTTTGTTTGTTCCTGGTGAGGAGTGGAGGCACTATTATGTTAGCTTTGGTAGTGGGGGTATTAGCTGAGAGGGTAAAGGAAAGTAGGCACTGGTCAGTCCATGGTTGAGGTGCTATGGAGGTAATTACAGTTTCACAGTTAAGATCAGCTACTCAATCTAGAGTTCTGCCTTTATAATGGGTCGGCAGAGTAATTCTGTGGGCGAGGCCATGTTCGATAAGGGCGTTAGACACTATTAAGGATTGTTGGTCCTTGGGGTCGTTGTAGCCTAAGCTGAAGTCCCCTAGTAGTAGTATTTGTGAGGAAAATTTGGTATTATCAGATAATATTGTGATGATATCTTCCTCAAAGGCGCCTAAAGGCCCTGGTGGTCTATAGATTAAGTGAATGCTTAAGGTACGGGAGTTAGAAATGGGTACTTTAACAGTGAGTAGTTCGCAGGCTGTGACAGTTGGGGAGATGTCTGCTCTCAGACCAAGGTTGGATTTAGCAATGATGACTACACCTCCACCTTTGGAATCTGCTCTGTCAACTCTTAGGATGTTGTTGTTGTCTGGTACTGCCAGTAGGAGAGAAGGGCCTGCTGCAGCATGAAGCCATGACTCAGTTATTGTTATGAAGTCACGGTTGTCAGTTGTAATCAGATCAGCAATATTGGTGGCATGCGCCACCATAAATCGGCGTTGATTAATGCGCCTTTGATAGTTGGTGTACTAGTATTAGTCTGAGTAGCACTGGATTTGCTGTGGCTCACTCTGTTATTGTTGGTGTCACTAATTTTGGAGCTGTGATTATTGCGCGATACTCTATTTTTATTGGTGGCATGGGTATTGGACCAAAGGTTCTTGCCTATAGTGGGGAGATTTACTCCATATAGGGTATTGGACAGTAGCTCATAATGTTTAGGCAGTCTGGAGCCTAGTCTGTTATTTCTAGCTATAGCTGGGCAGGGTTTGTTAGGTACAGGTTTAGTGGCGAGGTGGTTAGCCCGTTGGATAGGGGTACGCAAGAGGTCAGGGTCTGCACAACTGATGAGGTCTGTGTTAGAAAACTTGGCATCTACTTGTAACTTGGGAAGGAACTTAGTGGGTCTAATATTCATAGACTGGCAGTCATACTTGAGTGAGGACAAGAAGGTTGTAGGTTTGATGCCAGGTATTGGGCAGGTGAGACTGGACATAGTTGGATACTGATGGGCTGTAGGTATAGGATGTGTAGCTGTGGCCTGTTGGCTAGCCGTCGGCAAGGTGTACATCGACAGTAGCATCAGATAGGCAAAGGCAAGCATAGTACAGGTGGTTGGTCACTATGACTGGTTAGGGCGCAAATGGGTATGAGAGAATAATGGCATCTCACTAATTACAAAAAGTGGTAAGTAACAAGGTAACGATGTCTGTATATAAGCGGCGCATTTGAACATCATAAAACAAGTGGAGTGGTAATCACACTATTGCTCAACATGGAGCTAGTTGTTTAGTAAACACATAAATACGCAAGATAATGGCACAGTTAAACATCCGGTACGGTATATAAGCAAAGAAGTCAAACAACTCATGTTTGATAATATCACAGTTGCGTGGCATGAAACTGAGGTTAGGTAGAAACACAATTGAACAGCATAGCGCTAGTAGTTTGATACACAGGTGCGCTAGACAGTGGCAGAGTTAAACACACAGTGCGGTATATCAGCAAAGGGGTTGGGGTCTCACTAGGCGCGCAGTACAGTATTAAACCTTAGGGTGAGGGCCTCCCGGGGCAAATGGCAAGATACACACGCTGGGCATTGACAAAGGTGAGATACGTGAGACATGCAGTAAAGAATTATAACAGACGGAGCCTCACTCAGTACTTAGATATATCGGGCATACTTGGCGGTGCCCTTGTGAATCACATAGTGCAATGTTTAACAGTAAAACAGAAGCAACACAGGCTCATAGGACGCGTAAAGAAAATAAACAGGCACACTATGGAGTAGCAAAAGTAATAACGTGATGCACGCCGAGCGGTATTAGAGCATGATTAATGCAGATGAGCTGGGTGGCCCAAAGCAGTGTAGGCACACCATGTTTATACGAAGAGGGTTGCTAAAGTAGTTATCATGAGTAACATGTAGCAACAGAATGAAGATTGTGTGAACACAATATGAGAGGACATTGTGCAACTTAGAGCAATGAGATTTAAAGCACAGCGCTTCCTACAAAGTGGGAAAAGGTTCTTGAATGGGAAACCCATTAGGCGGGGATGCAGTAGTTTTGAACACATATAAGCTGAGGCCTGGGTTTGTAAAATAGATTCCTAGCTTGTTTGGAACACTGGCTGGCTAAGGAGGAAAGTATCAATTGGCAGAGGAACAGCTGTGACAACATGGAAGGGGCTATTTGGAGCTGAAATAGAATAAGGGCATGGGCCAAGTGTTTTTTAGCTTGGGCATTGTTGTTTGAGTGGCCGATGAGCATCTGCCACTGGGCACTGTCTATCTAGGGTTAGTGGCTACAACTGTAAAAGGGTGACTAGGAGCAGAGATGACCGCAGGCCTATGAGAAGGTCAAATATATTAGCAGGAAAAAGATTATCATGGGAACAGAGTCTAGATGGATTGCTGGTGGTCGCAGATCGAAGGGGCGCGAGAGGATGCCAAGAATAAATATCCAGAGTTTCAGAGTGTTAGGAGCAATGAGATAGTGCCCGATTAAAGCAGCCTTTTGTTAGCTTTCTATAACCTCATAAATTGCCCATACATAAACCATGCATGTCAGATTTAGCGTCGCAGGTGTGTGACCAAGTGAAATCCAATGTTAGGGTTGTGGGTCTTGCAGAAAGAAACCCAAGAAGAGGGTTGGGCTTGTAGTTGTATGTCATTCAAATTGTATGTCTAAGAGAATGGTGCCACAGTGAAGGCAGCCAATGAGATTGTAGGCATTAGATTTCCTTGTATTGGGCCAACCCATTTGTATTTTGGGTGATGACCTTGTAAACAGTGCTTTAATTGGGCTGGTGCCAGACGGGGCCGGGCCCCGGCTGTCTCTAAAAAGTGGTCCCACCATGCCAAGGTGGGCCACATTATCCCGCCACGGCCGCAGCCGTGACGGGAGATGAGCCCTCACTTTTCAAGTCAGACAAGCCGACAGCAGTGCCAGCCAGCCACAGCGTCGCTCAAAACCAGCAATGATGTGGCTTGCTGGCACTTCTCAGTCACTGCAACTTCCTCTCATGACCCCTCGGGCTCACAAGCGGAAGTTACGGTCCCTTTGTTTCCTCACCCCCTCCCCAGGTCAGCGAGGCGCCTTTGACCCTCGGCAAACCTGGGGACTCACGGAGCCCCCAGGTTCACTGAGGGTCAATTGTGTACTTTTCAAGCCATCTTTACATATTTCTATGTTTATAAAGATGGCTTGGAAAGTACACAATCCAAGCCATCTTTTATAATGCTTTGTCGGAAAATATGCCTCAGGCTTTGTCCGTCGGCAAAGCTTTACACAAGATGCTTTGAATTGTGTACTTTTCAGGCCATCTTTTATAATAACATAGAAATATGTTATGTATTTCTGTGTTTATAAAAGATAGCTTGAAAAGTGCACAAACCATAGTAAGGTACGCACACGAATATATAAATATTCCCATTTATATATTTGTGTGCGTACCTTACTATGATTTGCGTATTTTTCAAGCCATCTTTTATAAACATAGAAATATGTTTATTTCTTTGTTTATAAAAGATGGCTTGAAAAGTACACAAACCATAGTAAGGTATGCATATAAATATATAAATGCTTACATGCATTTATATATTTGTTTGTGTACCTTACTATGGTAATTTTCAGGCCACGCCCATCATGGAAGCCATGCCACCAATTGAGTCCCCACCCTCAATTTCTTACCCCACTTAAAGCACTGCTTGTAAGGGAACATGAGGGAGATGTAGGTGTGTGTTAACTGTTCTGGAAATGTATGTATGCTGTATCTGTTCTGTGGTTCAGGGAGACGCAGGTTAGTTAAATCTCCAAGAAGTTGTCTTGCCTCTCACCCAGCGGCCGTTGTGAAATAAACTTGGTTCAATGACAATGTGTGTTGCATTCCACTTTCGCCTGTATTCTTTGTGGTTTAGGTGGCGCCAGATGCATTACATAGCCTCCACCTCCTCACCCAACATGGCGCCTACAACTCGAAGCACCTGTTCAGCTGCAGCAGACCCAGTGTGCCTCGTCATCAGTGCTCCTCCGACGACATTGGTACAGAATGAGTAAAGGCTACAAGTGAGCGGTTGCCATGGACAATGGCGCGTTGCCACATCCATAGCAAGACGCCTGTAAGTTTTTTCGCCTCTCTGTTGATGCTTTCTTCAACCATTTACTGAATCTTATGTATGTATTTTCAATTTGCCCTTCCTTTTCTTTGCTCAGTTTTTCTTCGGACCTAATCCCAGCGTCCCTGAAGATAACAAAATGCTTGCTCTTTCTCGATCTCGAGCCCGAGCTTCTGACTTACCGTCCATGCCCGATGCGGGTAGGATAATTTTCTTTCCCTGCAGCACTCATAGCGGATGCTACCCAATCCCCCCAAGGGCCTCGCTCAGTCAGTCTTACCTCATTTCAATCTTTTTGCCTTCTCGTTGCTACAGTATTACAGCGCAAGGTCTCTGACGCTTCCAATCCTTGAGTCGACATTGACACTGGTTACAGTTTTCCGCCGACAGATGAACGAAGAACACCATCACATCTAACACGCCCGGCTACTACTAACTAACTTGAGGACCAACAGGGGTTTGTTCTGCAGGGGGTTTCCCTGGGATCCTTGTCACCCTGGCTATCGCATCAGGGGAGATAAGTATCTCAGGGCGATTCATCACATTCTGCTCACCGTTGCTGCTTCTGACAGGTCAGTCGTCTTATTTGCACCTCTTGTTATAACAACATGCATTCCTTTCTTGTGAGTTGGCCTATTTTAGAGTGCAGAGATCCAGAGTCAGCCCAGACATGGTTCTTGAGGAAAGATTGCAATAGCCTGGTCTATGTTTTATCTGTTAGAGGAAAACCTGTGCTGGCCCTCCCTAAGATGTTCCTGTGCCTGTGCTTATCTTTGTGAGGGAAGCATGTGCTGGTCCTGTGCATATAGTAGTTGTATGTGCTGTATTTGTGAGGAAAGCTTGTATTTATATAAGCATTGCAGCACTGCTGCCAAGACTGACTTATTGGTTCCTGACTGGGTGCTTCCCATGCTGTACCTGTTTGCTCTGATACCCATATTTTACCTTTTCATTATGTCAGTTCTGCTAGCTGTGTTTGTTGCCTTTTCTTTGTGTGAATAAATTGTGTATTGTTTGTGCCAGTATTGTACCAATTTAGTGAGTTGAGGAAGTGAAACACAATTAATGACTTTACACAGCAAACAGTGCCAGGCGTATGTTTTTTGGGCAGTTTGTGATAAATGAATGGGACATTTTAAAGAACATTGTCCCAGTAAAATTGGTTAAAACGCCCAGCTGCACAACCCCCTAATGCCCCTGTTTCGAAGGACAGGACTTTCAGCACATCTCCACTCCATCTCGTGGCAGCCTGACTGGGAGGCAGAGCCACTGCCCCATTTTTGTATATAGCTCTTATGGCAATCCATAGGTGATAATCAGCCTGGTAAAAGAATTTTCACCAAGTGGACTCACTGAAACACCAGGTGGTGCTTTGGGTAGTGTACCAATCAATCACTAAGTCTTTATTTCGGCGGGTTACGCCATAAAAGATTCACAGTAAAAGAACAAAACAATCTTGTACAGAAAGTCAGAAAGTAAAAGTGAGGTAGTTGCAAATGCCATGTCCACATATTAAATCGGCTAAACGTCCCTCTTGTCAGAAGTGTGTAATGGGATTCCAAGATGGCGGCGGTGGTGTAGAGATGTATTCCTGTGTCTCTCCCGCCGGGCCGCCTGCATAACGGGGAACAATAAAGCCAGCGACCCACCGGCAGTGTGCCCAACGTTGTCTCCCTCTGTTGTCTCCGTGCCGGGGACTAGCGGGAGGGGAGTTGTGGCCCCTCGGATTCCAGGGAGGGCGAGTTCCGTGAGGTGCGAGTCTGGGAGGAGGGGCGCCCACCCCCCACCCCCAGTGCTACCGAAGAGCGGCGCGGCCACAGCGGCAGCGCCCCGCTGCATTAAAGGAGTGTTACGGGCTCCCGTTGCCCGCCCGCAGGCTCTGCAACACCCCTGCTGGGGTTGTGAGGTCTGGGCGGTGGGGCCGAGGACGTGAGGCCCGTGGCGGGAGCCGGTGCTGCGGGACCAGGCACCGGCCCGTGCGAGGGGCGGGAGCTCTACCCCTCCCCTACAATCGGCGATTGGAGTGGGAGCAGACGATCCTCAGGCTGTCCTCACGAGCCCTCCCGAGCAGCAGACCCGCGGGGCCAGATGGGGGGTGGCTCCAGGAGGGGTCCCATGCCATTATAGGAATGATCGCCCGCTGGAGAAGAGGATCATAATGGGAAGACTTTGGCGACGTGCGGCAGCCCCTAGTTAAGGAGAGGGAGCGGTGGAGGAGGGGCCCCACGCATTTTCGGGGGCCCGGAATAGGTGCTGGAGGAGGTTGCACGGCCCTCTGACCCAAGGCAGCGGAAGTGGGGCAAGAGAGACCTGAGTGGACTCCCCTGGCGGGGTGACAGCCGGACAGGAGGGGCAGATCAGGAGAGTTGGATACGGTCCACCCGCAGGGGTGCAGGAAGGCGGGGGAGGTGCGTCCCCCCTACAATAAGAGAAGGGGGACCCCTCCTTAAGACAGGTGGTGACACTTTTGGAGCCAGGCCAGATCAGGGCTCCGGGCGACGGGCCTTGGAATTGAAGGCGAGTCCTCAGGTGGAAGGAAAAAAAAAAAGAAAAAAAAAAAAAGAGAACCTGTACAATACACCCCCGGGGGCCGGGCCCCCTCCCCTCCTCACGCAGAATGTCTCAGCAACGGGGGAAAGGTGCTGCACTTACTGCACAAGTCCTCGCTGCCAAGCAAGACCAGAACCTGGTCCAGATGTGGGCATCAGAGCCGGTGGCTAACTCGAAAGAGTCTAACTCGAAAGAGTCCGGTCCAGAGGAAATTCGGGGGGGACGGGCCTCCCCACCGCGGGCCTCCAACTCGAAGGAGGAGCTGCACACCTGCTTTAAGGAGCTACAAGAGTCGTTCATGTCCACAGTGCAGGAGCAATTTGGCTCCCTAAGAGACGACATGAAGAAAGCATTACAGGAAATTAGAACCGAAGTCTCCAAATTGGAAGAACGGACAGATCTACTTGAGAGAACGGTTCATGGTATTGAGGAGGACACCCAAAGGAATGGGGAGGTACAGGAGCACCTAGTCTCCCTCACTCATAACTTGGAACTACTTTGTGAGGATCTGGAAAACCGGTCGCGGCTGTCGAACATACGGATCAAGAACATGGTCGAGTCAGTCCTTGATAAGGACCTACGCACCGCCGTTCCGGAGGTTTTCAGGGACATCCTGGGGGCAGATGGAGAGGAAGAAATGGGAATTGATAGAGTTCACAGGGTTGGCCCGAGGAGAACGGGCGAACCAGGGGAGCGTCCTAGAGATGTGCTTGTTGCTCTCACCTCATACCAACAAAAGGAAAGGATCCTGAGGAAGGCGCGTGATATTGAACATATCCGGATGAATGGAGTGGACATTCAATGTTTCCAAATCTTGCTCTGGCCACGTTGGAGAAGAGACGAAGAATGGCTCCAGTGATTAAGGAATTAAAGGCTAGAGACATCAGATACAGGCGGACTTTCCCATTTGGTCTTCTGTTTACGTGGAATGTCAAACAGAAGAGAGTGCACACATGTGAGGAGGGGCTGCAGACCTTGGGGCTTTAGGAGGCGTGTGATGAGGAGGATCTCCGCCGGGAGAGGGAGGTCCGTCGCAGAAAACTGTCCGGATGGAAAACGGTGCAGAACAAGAGCAAATCACAAACAAGGGGAAAAGGGAGAGGTGGTCCTGATGATACTTGGTGAAGAGACCCCGGCGCGGTGAGACTGTGCCTTATGGGGAATTCTGGTTGGGCGCCGGTGGTTCGTTGACCACTGGAAGGCGGCCTGGAGGAGGGCTCCAGGGCTGGAATCCAAAAATTAGAGGTAAATGCGGGATTTAGAATCCCCCGCACAGTTATGCCCGAGTGTGCAGGGGGTTGGGGGCGAAGGGTGTGACGCCCTAGCCGTGTTAGTTATCTGGTCCTATCTTGGATTCGTTGTGGTTGTTGGGGGGTGGGGCAGAAGGGGTGGGAGGGGGAACGCTGTTAAGAGTTGGGGAGCCACTTGGGGGGGATGGGGGAGGTAGGGGCGGGGTGCCGGAGGAGTGCTCGGAGCAGGCTGTTCATGGGTGATGGGTCTCCATCAGGATTCTGGGCTAATGGGTAAACTGCGGATACTAACTTTTAATGTCAGGGGGCTCAACCACCCAGTTAAAAGGGAAAAGGTAGAGGCTTTCTTGAAGAGGGACGGGGGTGACATTATTATGTTGCAAGAGACCCATATCAGGTTGCGGGATAAAAACAAACTGAGCATAAAGGGATATGACCTGGTGGGACAGTCCAATGCTCCAGACAGGAAGGCAGGGGTACTGATAGCGGTCCGCAAACACCTTCATTTCCTCCTTCTCGGTACGCTGACGGATAAAATGGGGAGGTATTTGTTTGCGAGGGTCTCAATAGATGGGCTTCGCTGCACTTTAGCGACTATATACGTGCCAAACACGGGGCAAGACAGATTTTTGAGGGAGGCGGTTGGGAAACTGGAGGGCTTCGCAGAGGGGGAAATTATTCTGGGGGGATCTAAATTTGGCCTGGAACCCGACCGTAGATAGGAGCTCACGTGGTAGTCAGGGTTTGGGGGCCCCTTCCAAGCGTCTCCAGCAGTTAATGAACCATCTGTCGCTGGTAGACGTGTGGAGGGAGCGTAATCCTCAACAAAGTGGCTTTACTCACTGCTCACATGTCTATGACACAATGTCACGAATAGATTACTTTTGGGTGACAACAGGACTATTGGGGCATATTCTGGACATAGAAGCTGGGCCGATTTCGATCTCTGACCATGCCCCCTTGTCTATGGAGGTGAAACTGCCACACAGGCATTCGGGATTGTGGAGATGGAAACTCCCGCAGGAGGTCCTGCGTGATCCGCTACTGGGTGAAGAAATCAGGGGGAATATTCAGGAGTTTTTAACCATTAACAACACGGGGGAGGTCGGGCTGGGTGTGGTCTGGGACACCCTAAAGGCGGTTATAAGGGGGCAGTTCATTGAAAAGAAAGCGACTAAAGACAAGCAGAGGGTGGCCTGGACAAGAGAGCTGGAAGATAAACTAACAGACATACAACGGGAATGTGCCAAACACCCGACACTATCTTTGAGAAGGGCTATGAGACACGTGCAGGGGCAGTTAGACGTACTACGCACGAAAAAAGCGGAGATTAATCTTCTGCGTCTCAGGCATTGGTACTATACCAAGGCTAATAGAGCGGATAAACTGCTCGCGAGAAAACTACACGCACGGCAGCAGAAGGGGACGATCAGGGCAATCTATAATAAACAGGGTGAAAGGCTCACCACAACCACGGATATAGGAGAGGAGTTCAGAACTTTTTATACAGATTTGTATGCCATCGAGCGCCCAAACGGGATCGAGCAGGACAGATACCTGGACTCCCTTACTCTGTCACAGATATCTCAGAAGGATAGGGTAGCGCTGGATGGTGAAATACGGGAGGAGGAGGTGCGTCAGGCTATTCAGAGCCTCCAGACAGACAAGGCCCCGGGGCCTGACGGCTTCACGGCAGCCTTCTATAAGAAATACGCGGACGTCTTGGTCCCTTTTCCAACTAAGTTGTATAACTCCTTCAGAGAAGAGGGTAATGTGTCTCAGACGATGAACGAGGCGAAGGTGGTAGTTTTTCATAAAACAGGGAAAGACCCGACCTCTGTCAGCTCTTATCGCCCAATTGCCCTGATAAATCATGACGCTAAAATCTACACTAAAATTCTGGCCCTTAGATTATCTCTGTTTCTTCCTGAAGTGATTCATGCGGATCAATCGGGTTTCATCCCGGGCAGGCAGACCCATGATAACCTCAGACGCATGGCACACTTGGTGGAGAAAGTGGGTATTCAGGGCATCCCTGTGTCCTTTCTGGCGCGGGTGGAATGGTCAATGCTCTTTAAAACTTTAGAGCGCATGGGTTTCGGTGACAACTTCCTCAAAATGATCAAAGCCAATTACAACACTCCCTCAGTCCGGATAGCAGTTAATGGGGAACTCACAGATAGGGTGGATCTCTTCCGAGGCACCAAACAGGGGTGCCCCCTGTCACCACTGCTGTTTGCCATCTCTCTAGAGCCCCTGCTAACAAGAATACGGGAGTCGAGTGTGATAGAGGGGATTGTGATGGCAGGGAGGCAACATAAAGGGGTCGCTTATGCGGATGATTTGATGTTGATTCTGGGGGACCCGGCCCGCACTCTTCCAGAGGTGATTAAGGAATTAGAAGAGTTTGGGGCACTGGCGGGCCTAAAAATTAACAGGAGTAAGTCAGTGGTTCTCCCCTTGGTGAGGGGCTTGGGGGAGTTGGAGAGAGTGGCCGCGGCAACGGGACTGAGCTGCGCGGATAGTGGTATAAAATACCTGGGCATTTTCCTGGCGAGGGAGGTAGGAGGTTGGTATGGGGCTAATTTTCCAGGGCTGCTGGGGGAGATTAAGAGAGACCTCGAGAGGTGGGACCCACTGGTGATCTCGTGGATGGGGCGCATGGCCGTAATTAAAATGGCTACACTGCCGAAGCTGCTTTATTACTTCCAAGCCTGCCCGACAAAGATCCCAGGCTCCTTTTTCAAGGCACTAACCAGAGCCACTACTTCCTTCATTTGGAGGAAGAAAACCCCGAGGACTTCGAGGTTGGTGTTAACGGCCCCAGTGGAAGAAGGTGGGCTAGCCCTCCCGCACTTTTATAAGTATTACCAGGCTGCGCAGTTATGGGTGCTCAAGGAATGGTTGGGGGAGGAGCAGCAGAAGGTGTGGGCTGAACAGGACCGGGCGGTAGCTAGGACCCCACTTAGGTACCTTTTATGGAAAGACACTTGACACAGGCACGTTAACCTATGACTGAGTGAGGTAATAAAGGCCCCCCTGGGAGTGTGGGACGAACTCACTAAGCGGGGTGTATTATCAACAGTTCCGGGTCCTTTCACCCCTATGTTTGGGAATCCTGACTTTTACCCGGGAATGGGGCTGGGTCATACTCAGCTTGGGAACGTATGGGATGTACGAAGATAGGGGAAATGATGGATGGCTCAGAGGTCTTATCCTACGAGAAATGTGTGGAGAGTTTGAAGATTAAACAGGCAGATAGATTCAAATATGAGCAACTGAAGCACTGGCTGAATTCCCCCCCGATAAAACAGGCGGCCACACGAGACCTCACACATTTTGAGACCTTTGCGATTACCAACCCAGGCTCTAGGAAACTAGTGTCCACCCTATACAAGTTGATCGTTGAACACGACGAAAAAGTCACCTGGTCATATATGAGAAAATGGGAACGGACTCTGGGGGAGCCCATCGCTAGAGAGTACTGGGAAGCGCTATGGGGTGATATTCCGAGGCTGACACGCTCAGTGCAGATGAGGGAAATGTGGGTGAAGGTGATGATGCAATGGCATCTGACCCCTGAAAGATTGCATGTGATGTATCCTCGTGTTTCCAATCTGTGCTGGAGGAAATGTGGAAAAGTGGGTACCTGGAAGCATGTTTTGTGGGAGTGTGACAAGCTGCTAGGCTTCTGGGGGGATGTAAAGCAGAAACTCCAGAGGATCTTTCCGACATCCGCACGCATGGGGGAGAGTGTGTGGTTGTGTGGCCTTAAGGATGTTTCAGCCAAGGGACTCTGCAAGGCCCATTGGAGATGTTTTCTGGGGCTGCTTATAGCGACCTGGACGGCCATAGCCCAGAGCTGGAAAGACTCTAATCCCCCACTGATCTTTAATTGGCTGCAAAGGGTATGGACACTGATGGCGATGGAAAAACTGTCATATTCTGTGAAAGGGGGGAATGAATGCTTTGAAAAAGACTGGGGAATAGTGTTGGAATACCTCCAATCGGACTATATGGTGCAATGGTGCCTGCACAATATTAGAATTTTAGACCTATTTCAGGCATGAGATGTTCAAAAGACTCCGAGAGCGAACTCCAGCGGGGGGGAGGGTCGGGGAGACTTTTGTTTGTTGTATGTTTTGGAAATGAAAATAAAAGTTTAAAAATAAATAAATTAAAAAAAAGAACCTAAAGTGTTGTTAACGGCTAGAGATACAATTTGTGTGAAGTAGAAATTTCAGTAACCATACATTCTGATTCAAGGATCTCCACATAATATGCTTTAGGTACAGGATTTGAAACGTCTCTTTGAGTACTCATATAAAAGAATAAATAATTGAATACAAATAGCGGCCGCAGCTGGTGTGCAGAAATGCAAAATGGAGGTGGACAAAATGCATTGGCTAAATTTTACTTTTACAATATATCTCAAACAAAGTGCAATTGGTGAGGGAACAAAGCACAGTCAGAGGGAGCATTAAATACAGAATACAGTTTGATTGGACGTTGCTATATATACAATGTAATACCAATAAAGTGCAAATGCAGGAAGAGAAAAAGAAAACGGCCTAATAGGAGCTAAAGCTACTTGGGTAAGCTTATCATATCTAAAATTCTGATAGCGTACCTAAGTGCAAATGTCATCTCAGGTTGATGTACATAGTGCAGGGTAGAAAATCCAGCAGTGTATGGAGTAATTGAATTGAGGCACAGTATTTTGAGCAAAGCTGGTGTTCGCTAGCTTAGTTCTTCTTGTCCAGGCCCTGCTAAGATCTGAGTCCAGAGTGAAGGTAACTCTCACCTCCGAACACAGGAGTAAGAATTTGAGAGCAGGTCTGAAGCGACCTTGCATGTCCCGTGCCTTTAAGAAACAGTAGACTAAGATCCCGCACCAGTCTTAAACATATGCCTTTGAGAACTCCCACCTCACATTCATAGGACTTTAAATCGCCACCTCCTGTTCCACGAGCCTCTCCTACCGACAATTCCTACAACTTCACCCCTCCCTCATCATGTGATCTCCCGCTCAACGAATTAACGGCCTCTGCCACTACTACAATCAAAGGTGCCCTCATCAACGCCCGATCCCTAGTAGCCCATGCCCTCGATATTGCAGACGTGATTACATCCAATAACCTAGACCTTCTTGCAGTAACAGAAACTTGGTTACATACCGCTGCCGGACCATCCCTCTCTATTGCCATACCAGAGAACTACTCTATTATCAGAGCAGATAGACCACTCAGGATAGGGGGTGGAGTAGCTGTCATTGCTAAATCTAATTTGAATATCCGAGAAGTCACCAAATTAGACATATCTTCTGCCGAACTCCTGTCCTGTAAACTGCTTTTGTCTAGCTCCAGAACTGTACTTGCTCACCTTGTATACAGACCTCCAGGTGCAATCACTTCATTTGAGGAGGACATCTCCCATCTTTTGACCACTTATACTAAACCAGGCTCCCAAATCTTATTATTGGGCAACTTCAACCTCAGCCCTCAGGACCCTAATGATACTAATGCCTCCCTGATCAATGACACTATCATACAATTAGGCCTGACACAACGCATTAACATGCCCACACATGCTAAAGGCAGAATTCTAGATTGGCTGGCCGACGTCAACTGTGACATCTCCTTGACAGATATCATACCATGCGCCTGGTCAGACCACCATCTCATCAACTTCTCTATACCTATAACTACACAAAAAAGGTCACCTCACACCCCACCACTACAATCCTTAGCTAGGAACAAACGCAACATCACCATTGAGAATCTCAAACCCTTACTGCACCCAATCACCTCTGCTGCTATTACCACCACCAAAGTTAACCCCACATCCTTAGTCATATTTTACAATGACACACTGGAACTAGCCCTGAACCAAATAGCACCACTAAAATTAAGAAAGATCAAACCAACTGCCCATGTGAACTAATGGTTCCCAGCAGAACTAAAAGCACTGCGTAACCTCAAATGAACAGCTGCATCCCCCTGAAGGAAAGCCCCTTCAATCTCCACTAAAGAAAAATTCTCCTCGACAGCAGCTACATACAAAGCCGCTATTACAAACGCAAAAAAAGAGATCTTCAGTACTAGAATTCACAATGCCAAATCCGGCACAAAAGAGCTATTCTCCATCCTAAGAGAACTGGAATCAACCGTACCCCCCACCGATGACTGCATCAAGGACAAAACTTAGTGTAACAACATCCAACAAGCACTATCAAATAATATAGCCCTCCTGCAAGCTAAGATAGAATCTACAAGAGCCAACCTTGCTTCCTAAGACCACGTGAGCAACACACTTAGACCACCTCACTCCTAAAAATCTCCACAAGCAACTTCAAATATGGACCAAGGCAATAAATCCCAGTAGTTAGCTCAGCCGACGATAATGGCTCTGATCTTTGTTCTAACTTCGTTAGTAAAAGTTTTTGAAGATCTTAAGATGGAAGTTCAACAGCATACGGGTATCCTGCTGGAGGTCACTAAAGAATTGGACATAAACGACTCAACCATGACTGCCCTGAAATCGGCAATTAATAAATCAATGAGGGTAGCTGTGAAGGAGACCCAAAAAGAAGTTAAAGAGCAATCTCTAAAAATGGACCAAGTAACAGCAGCTTGTGCTGATTTACTTAGGGTGTCAATGATCAATTCAGAGAAACATGATTCTATTGACAGAAATCCTGTGAACCAAGAGAAAGAAGTCTGTTCTGAAATGAGTATAGAATCCGTTTTGCAAGATACCCCATTATCAGCTTTGGTTATGGGAGAGTTTTTGAGGCTGGCAGTTGTGTTGGATAATGATCTCATGCAACCCGACCTTGACCAACCGATTAATATATCCTTGTCTGACTCCGAATGTGCTGCTTCTAGGAAGAAGAAAGTAAATGGAAGAACTAAGCGGAAAAAAAAGGCAAGCAAGAGCTACACTTGAAGTTCCATTGGCGGCTACTACTCAAGGAAATAGTAAAAAGAATCGTAAGACATCAAGGGCTAGCAAATTCCTGAAAAACTGAAAAGATGGTCTGAAAAAAGGCGAAATCAAACAGAAGGAAAGTCTCCCCAAAAGGAGTCAAGGAAAAAAGATGAAAAAGACTAAATCAAATACCCAAGACACAAAGGACTCGGTGGACAAAAATTTAACTGTGGAAAAATTAACGGTGGGGATCCAAACGGATAAAATTGAGCCGCCAAAAAAAAATTGCTCTTATATTCCTTCTGGCAAAACGTAAAACTAAGCTCACCGATCCGCCGCTAAAAATTTCTCTGATTTATCTGAAAAAAGTAAAAAATAGTCCCTCTGCAAACCCAGTGGGGAATCAGGGTACGAACACTGGAGGAGGGGCGGAAATCAGAGGGGCAACGGTACATTTTGAGGACGGAAGACCGCTGAATAAAAACCCTGAAATATCTCCCGTTGGGGATCAGGGAACGATGAACTTAGAAAGGGAGAATGGAAATAATTCCATGGAAGGCACACATGATTTCAGTAAGAAGATGAGATGCTCGCAGAGCCTTTCCTACGTTGACACGAAAGTAAAAGACTGTAGAGTCTTTCTCTCAAGAAAATTTCCCAGCTCCCAAAATACAATCCCGTTGAATCGATCTACAATTCTGCGGGTAATGAAGATGATTCCAGCCCTCAAATATTTTACTACTGCAGACATTGATGTGGTGAGCTTTCCCTTTGGGCCTGACACAAATACTGCAGAGGTTACCCTGAAATCAAGACTGGGTATTGATTTGATCTTGGGTGAGTCAATGGCATGGGACCAGAGAGGGCTTACGATCTCCCAGATATGCCCAACTTTAATTAAGCCGAGTCAAGGTCCATTAGACACCCAAAACCAGAAGATTGAAACCAATAATAAAGAAAGAATCTCCTCTAATTCCTCGAATATGTGGGAAATGGCCCCAGAGATAATCTCTGAGGTATTCCGTAAAATGGGTGTTCCCCAGCAGAGACTCTAGGGAAGACTCAAATTAATGTACTGTCATGGAACACAAGAGGGTTGTACTGTCATGGAACACAAGAGGGTATATATCTTTTTCCCAGGAACTAACAAAATCGCAAATATTCAAATCATCTGAACCATTATTTCAAGAGACTTGGTTAACTACTGTAGTTGGGTTGGATGGTTTTTCCATTTTTCAGCAACTTGCTCGAGGGTCAGAAGGGGGTAGGCCCATAGGGGGTTTGCATGAGGCATGTAACAAAGAGATTTTTGAGAATTCAAAGATTGTATGGAATAATACAGATGGCATCCTTGTGGTAAGAGTGAAAAGGAGAGGGATTACCAAGGGGAATATTTGGCTTGTTGTAAATGTTTACTGGAACCCCAGTGCCATCCCTCTCCCAGATGTTTTGCTTAATCTCTCGAACGCTTTGGTAGATTGTTTGCAGCAATATCCATCGGGTGACCTTATTATTGCTGGTGATTTTAATTCACATTGTGTCTCCACAACTGACCATATTTCAGGAAAAATCCACCAGAAGACCTCAAATGGGAAGATTTGGACAGACTTTATGCATGAATGGGGCCTCGAAATGTTCAATTGTAATGTAAGAGGGGACATCCCTAGTGCCCCTTCGTGGAATAGAGGTTCGGCTTTCTCCACCATCGATTATCTCTTTGCCTCGCAATGTATTTTTGAGTCTTGCTCAAGTTTTCAAGTGGGGGAAGGGAATATAGATGACCATCAAATCCTGAGAGCACTTCTATTGTCTGAAGGGGTTGGGGAGGTACCTTTTTGTGACCAGGCTCTTACAACGAATAGAGTAGGAAATGTTGTTAGGAGGTTTCATAGGGGGGGTGATCTAAATTCTGAACTGCGGGGCTGAGTGAATCAATCATCAGATCAACAACTCTCAATCTGTAATCCGGATGACTTTTCTCTCTTTCTTTCTAATTTGGCTCCTGTTAATTCCAATGTTGGGCAGAATCCCGTGCAGTTCCCTCAGGGACCACTACCCAGGATTAGGACTACAGGTGAGAGCAATAAATCCCCTTTGGTATCAGTCCGTACCACAAAGATTTAGTTGGTAGCTGTGGCTAAGCAGTCAGACTTATCTCAGGAGGGAGATGAGCAGTATTCAGGGTTTACACAATAGGTATCACAGTACTATGGAACAAGGAAACACTGACCAAAGATTTGTATTAAAAAGAGAATATATTTATTCTATACACATCTAAGTCAACACATAAATCACAGTTGATAAAGTAAGTTAAAATTCAGTCAAGGAAAAGTATATACAACTCCCTATTCAATTGTAGACAAGTTTGCGGTAGAGTGAAAACTGAGCAAAACGGCACAGTGAAAACCAACTACAAATGGCACTGTAACAATTTTACGAAAGGGAGGAAAAGCACAAGTTAAAATGAAATATCTTCAGACACCCCCTAGCAACACTTCCTTGAAGTTTTGTGAACAAGTAATGCACAGTAACACTTTAGCAGAAAGATATGTGAATGAAAACTGACCAAAATGGCACTCCACAAGTTAAAACAGTAGGAAGGAAGAGGGGTTTAGAAGATTTAGGTGCATCAACACATTTCTCATTGAAAATCAATCTAGTGAGAGCAGATCTAACAAATCAGCCAGAGTCAATAGGCCTGAGCCAGAGTCAGTGGTGCAGGACCAAGAGCTTAGGAGCAAAAAATGTTCTTGTAGCTGCAGTCAAGTCTTTGGTAGACGAATGTTGAAAAGGTAGATGCGAAACGAAAGACAATGTTAAAAGAGAGGGCGGCCAACCCAACAAGTAGATAAAGGATTTAAAACACCTTTAGGGCTACCACGGGGAAAGGGAGGCCTGGCGGAACAATGTACCTTAAACGTGAAGAAGTGGCTCCTGCGGTGGCGGTTGTTCCTGGTAGTTCCTGCAGGTCGAGGGGTCCAGCGGAGGAAGAGAGGCTCTCGTCGTGGAGGAAGGTTCGAGTCACTGCACTACCCAGGGATGAAACCAGCCGTGGTGCTGCCATCAAAGTTTAAAAGGTACGCTCCTTTTAATCGCGGTCAGGGTCGATAGCTGCCTGGCTATCCGGTCTACAAGTGCGGGGCACTGTCGATTCAACCAAGGCAGGTCCGATAAAGCGATGGGTGAACTGGTTGGTCCCACCAGCTCAAGGGAAGAAGGCTCTTTCGATGAAGATCTCCTCTCGTCGTGTGGAAGAAAAGTGGTGAGACGATCCGGCAGGGCTTCACCGGTGGTGTAGATGCTGAAGATGTCTTTGGCTTCTCTCCCCTTCAGTTCTGTAGTTCCAGTGGCGACGTCTTGCTCTTCCAGTCCTCAGGACCCTGCTTTTATGCAGAAAGAGACCCATTCATACAGCCTAGCTGTCACTCACACAGTAGAGTGGTCTTCTTGGCGGGAGACCCTCCAGCCTATCAGGTTAGAGTGCGACCTGAGTTGCTGCGGCAACTCTGTCCAGGGGTTCTACTCCCCCTCTCAAACAACAGACCCACCCCAGACTCAGAGGCGCCGAAAGGAGGGCTTGTTGGCAGAAGCCCGCCAAAAGAGCGAACAAAGGATCCCGACCTGGGTTAGGAGTTTAGAGTAAGACACGAGAAAGAATTTGTATTAAAGTTCTGGCAAATAAAACCTACCGGAGTAAAGTTAATAATAAAATAAACCGGCGGTATGTTAGAGAGTGTCAGTAAAAGTGTTAGCCTCGAACAATGGGAAAATCCCATAGGAAAATATTTGCGGTTGAATATTTATGGTAGTAACCACTGCCACCAGCCAGAAACTTTAGAGAGCGGGACTTTAAGGTACCCCCTCGAAAATGAACCCAAGGGAAAAACTATTAACCCTTTCCAGTACCTCCATAGTAAGATGGTTTGTACTGATTAAGTTCATAAGATTTGACTAGTAAAGTCAATGGAGATGTAACATGCCCTGGGAGACAGTAGTCAGTCCCAGGGTATGGAGTCTATGTTTGGGGGTCGCTACGACACCCTTGTGTCACTGCACGGAGGGTGCTGTGTAACACATGTGAATAAAGATGGTTCCTATGGGTGAGAGATAATCCCATAGGCATTAAACACAAAAATAGCCTAGAACACACATAGCAAAAGTGCCTAAGAGTGGGGAAAAAGAGTCTCACTCTTAGCAGGTAAAAAGAAACAAACTCTCCAAATCCAGCAAAGCTGCTGGGGGACACTATAGGTAAGGGAAATTAGCCATAGAATGAGAATTCTCCCTAACACTCACCCCCCAGACTAAGGGACAGGAGGATCTAATCCACTCCTGGATGAGTCTCATACCTCTAGTCGGTTATAAACATCCCAGAGAGAGGTTGCGCACATCGAACATGGCCGCCTAGTGTGAGAGCTCTGGCTCGGACACAATCCTTATTTGATATAAATCCTGTCAATATCGTCCCAGACTTCATTGGAAGCTAAAATCTGGTGGCGGAGATTGTAAGATACAATTTGGCGAAAAAACTGTGAAAAACTGGGCCCGGGGTGGCGAGATATCGCGTTCGGCATCGCTAGCAGCTGTCGCGGGCCCGAGTGGCCGCCTGTGGACTCCACGGACACTCGGGCGGCGAGCCGAGGTGGGGGAGGGGCACTGCGCGCCCTGTAACATCCTGCAGACAAAGAGAGAGACAAGTGGCTGCCTGCCCTGAAATAATTGCGGCTAAGCCAGCGACCGCTCCCCACGACCCGTGAGGGAGACGGGGGACGGCGGGAGTGGGTAAGAGGAGCCTGGAGGCCGGGTGCTGCTCTCCAACTGGGGGAGCCGTGGTTGCTGCCTGAAGAAAGAGCCGAGTGGCCGTCTGCCCGGAGACAACTGCGGCTAACCGGCGTCCGCTCCCCGCGACCCATGGAGGGAGATGGGAGACAGCGGGAGCGGGTAAGAGGAACCTGGAGGCCGGTAGCTGCTCTCCGACTGGGGAAGCCGTGGTTGCTGCCTGAAGAAAGACCTGAGTGGCCGCCTGCCCGGAGACAACTGCGGCTACCCGGCGTCCGCTCCCCGCGACCCGTGGAGGTAGACAGCGGGAGCGGGTGAGAGGAGCCCAAAGGCCCGGTACTATTCGCCAGCTGAGGGAGCCGGGATTGCTGCTAGAAGGAAGAGCCGGGCCGCCTGCCCTGTGACAACTGCGGCTCCCTGACGACCGCTACCCGTGTCCCGCGGAGTCGGGCGGGAGGCAGCGGGAGCGGGGAAGAGGGGCCCGGAGGCCATTTGATATTCCCTGGCTGGGGGAGCCGTGATTGCTGCCTGGCCCTGCCCCAGACCCGCGGCTCCTCGCGGCACGGCCCACGGCTCCCCGCGGCATTCACTGGGGATGTGATTCTGGCCCGGAGACGCGAGGAGCAGGAGCCCACCCACCACATTCACCAAGTAAGTGCTTTGGGCCGTGTCGGAAGCCCCATTCTTGATGCTTATGAAGTGGACCTGTGTAGCATACGGCCCATGGTAGTATCGGCGACAGGGGAGGTCCCCACCTCGCGCTCCACAGATATTGACTTGGCCCACTAGGTTTCACCCTAACAAATAGGGGGGAAATAAACACTAATCCACGAACGGGGGTCGGCTGTCCGCAGCCCTACAACACCCTGTGCAACATTAGCACATCACAGGGGCCCATTAGGCCATATTCATGTGATTTTGGGGAAGAATGGACGTACACCCTCAAGTGTGAAATAACCGCCCACAACCTCAGGCCCTAGACCATGCAGGCACAGCAAGACTCCCGTGTGGCTCCGAGCCCACTGCTGGATGCTCCAACAAGGCCCTCTAGCATATGGTCCGGAGTGGTGGCCGGGGGATTTCCCGCCAGCACAGAGCTGCTGGATTCACTTCAGTATAAAAACAGTGCACCATGTGGTAAGGACGGACGTATAGGGGAACACCCCCCCTCTCCATTTTTGAGCCACACAGCGGTGCTTTGAGCAACAATACGTGGGAGAACACAGTCCATCCTCAACTGAAAGACACAAGACATGGGCCGTAACGAGAAGAAGGGGGCAGGAGGGAAAAAGATCGGACCGATGGATACCTTCACCAGTTCACAACCACAGGGGGCGACTGGGGGGGAACCACCGACACCAGATGGGCAGGAGACTGACCCGATGGAACGCCAAGCAACACTCGTGCAAAATGGATTCATGGCTGTGAATGTAAAACTAGATGACATAGTGGCGCCGATTGGATCCCTGAAAGCACGTGTGGAGAAAGAGAGCGCACGTATTACAGAAGCGGAAAACAGGATAAGTGCAAGCGAAGACACAATATCACAACATAGTCGAGACATAGCCCACCTCCAAACGGAATTACACAAAACTCAAAATAAGTGCGAGGACCTTGAATCGAGATCCCGGAGAAACAACATCCGAATTGTTGGGGCACCGGAAAACTTTGGCAAAGGACCCATGGAGAGACAAGTAGAGACTCTGTTGAAGGACATCCTAGGCGCCGACTCCTTTTCGGAACACTTTCTGATTGAAAGAGCCCATCGCACCCTAGCACCGCACCTGAAACCAGGAGCTCCCCCTCATACTATAATTGCACAGCTCCTTAATTATAGGGACAGAGACACCATACTCCGACTGTCGAGAGAAAAAGGAACTTTATACCATGAACAAAACAAAATCCACATATATCCAGACTTCTCGGCCAATGTGCAAATGCAAAGGAGATCTTACGAAGGGGTGAAAAGACAGCTACGTATGCGAAATGTGCCCCGTGCCCTTATCTTCCCGGCAAAGATGAGAATACAACATGGGGGAAGGGCTCACTTCTTCGAGAACCCCACAGAAGCCATGTCGTATGTGGAGGCTTCCACCCCGTTGCCCCCTGGGGACCGAGTGGAGAACCGAAATGCGAGACCACAACCGAGAGATGAGAGGCGAGACCCAACAGATTGAAAGTGGGAATGGGGCCTGACTACCTGCCACCCGAGGAAAAATTGGAAGATATGTAATGGGGACTAACTGAACAAAGACTGTTGATTAACCGAGCGGTGAGCCTCCGTCTAGAGTGCGCCAGATGGCTGCAACTAATGACCCTCAGGAAAGCTCCACCTGTTTAAGGGAATGTTAATTGGGGGGCAGCATTGTCAAGTTGGGGCAGATGATGTGGGTGGGGGATTAAAGTATTGCAGGATGTTTAGCTCCGTTGAGCAATGTGGTAATGTCCGGGGGGAGTTGCGGTGTTGGGACTCAGTTGGAAGAGTCCCACAAGTTTTCAAACAATGTGGTGACAGTGCAGCACAAGAAACTTTCATGGTTAACAGTGAGACACGGGGCGTGATGTCGATATGCAGATATGACTAATCCCAATGTGACGGCCCGGGGGTCGAAGCTGAAGCTCCTTACATGGAACGTCCGTGGGCTGAACAACCGGACAAAGTTAAAAAAGGTGGGCACCTATGTCAGTCGACATCATCCCCAGATAGTAATGTTGCAAGAAACTCATGCGCTTCAGAAAGTTAACACTGAGCTTTTGAAGGGATGGGGGCTACAAAGATACTACACTGAATACACAGGCAAGAGGAGTGCTCACCCTGATTGACCCCTCGGTTGGGTTTCAATTTGGAAAAAGTAAAATAGACCCACTAGGTCACTACGTAATAGTGTGGGGAAACATAGCAGGGGAATAATTAATACTGGTCAACACATTCGGCCCGAATATAGATGATCCTGATTTCTACACTAGTGTAATGCAAGAGATGGGCTCCTCTGGTGGTGAGCACGTGGTGTGGGGGGGAGGTTTTAATACCATTCTCGATGCCACACTAGACCGCTCCACCTCCAGACACAGAAATCCCACCAAAACCGCTGTTGTCCTACACCAAATCCTATTGCAATTTACACTAGTTGACGCTTGGAGAACCCTTCACCCCCATAAGAGGCAATACTCCTTTTACTCCTCAGTGCATGACACAGAGTCCCGTATAGATTACTGGCTGGTGTCTGCGTCTCTTATGAACCAAATTGACAGTAGTGAGATGCTCCCCCGTACCCTAATTGACCACTCTCCTATCCTCTTAGTTATGACACTGGAAAATATTAAGCCCCCGGCCAGGAGATGGCGTATGCCACCCGATATCCTTAGGGATCCCGCAGTGGCAGAGGCATTACACATGGAGGTGGAACTCTTCCTTGAAATGAACAAAGACTCAGTAAATAGCAGTGCAACCCTATGGGAGACGTTTAAGGTTTGGATGAGGGGGATCCTGATCTCCAAGTCCACGGGACTATTGAGGGCGGTAAGGGTGGAACTGGCGGACATAGAACAACGATTGGGCAAGCTGGAAATGCAATATACGGCCGCACATGAGGATAGGGTTTTGGCAGACATTAACGAAAAACTACAGGAATTCAACAGGTTGGCCACTAGAGAGCTGCTGTATATGGCAAACCCAGTTAAAGCACGCCGATACGGCGAGGGGAACAGAGCTGGTCACACTTTGGCCAACTTGTTGAAGGCCGAAAGACACTATTCCATGATTTCTAGCATAATAGCGGGGGATGGTACGGTAACCACAAGTGAGGAAGGCATAAATAAAGAATTCACCCAATTCTACACTGATTTGTATGCCAACCATGATCTGAAGACACCACAAGATGTTGGAGAATACTTAGATAACGTCACACTCCCGTGACTGTCAACAGAACATAGACTGTTGCTTGATCAGGCCATAAGGGTTGATGAGATAAAGGAAGCGATAAAATCACTAGCTAACGGGAAAGCACCTTGCTCGGATGGACTAGGGGCTCAATTGTACAAAGAACTCAGTGAGGAGCTAGCCCCGGTGCTCTTGTCCATGTGGGAGGAGGCCGTGGAATTGGGGACGCTACCGTCATCCATGAGAGAGGTTATAATAATGGTGCTCCTCAAGCCTAGGCGCCCATCAAATGAGATGTCCTCATACCGGCCCCTATCCCTTATAAATTGTGACGCCAAAATCTTTGCTAAGATCCTGGCTACGAGCCTCCTACCCAACATGCCCGAGCTGGTACATCCGGACAAATGCGGGTTCATCCCTACCAGATCTACGGCTCTGAATCTCCGCAGGTTGTTTGGTATCATGGCTCAGATTAGGCCGGAGGCCCAGGCGGTGGCCGTGTCTCTTGATGCGGAAAAGGCGTTTGACTTGGTGTCGTGGAGATACTTGTTCCTGGTTCTTGAGAAATTTGACTAGGTCCATACTTCCTACAAAGCGCTAAGCTATTATATACAAACACCGGGGCTAGGGTGTTGACCAATCGCACCATGTCGGAATGGTTTGAGCTGGGAAGGGGCAAGAGACAGGGCTGCCCGTTCTCCCGGATACTGTTTGCCCTCACTGTGGAACCGGTTGGAGCAGCAATTAGAGAACACCAAAACAAGAGGGGCATATGGATGTCGGGCCTGACCCAATCTATTTCCTTATATGCAGATGATGCTCTGTTATATATCCGAGAGCCAGACACACACCTGGGACCTGTGATGGAGACGGTGCATGAATTTGCAGAATACTCAGGATACAAAACCAACCGCTCCAAATCGGAAATCTTCCCTTTAACCCCGGCCACTAGATGTCCGATAAACACACACGGTCTAAGATGGTTGTAAAGACTTTTAGGGGGTGTCTGTACTTCCGCTCTCTGTATGGTAGAGGAGAGGCACAGTGGACCCCAGCCAAGATTCTCTATTATTGGTACGTGGTCGAGCAATCAAGGCCTAGCTTCTCAGGAGGTGATGCAGGCTGGTTCTTAAGTACGGTGTAGTCCCCGAACCCCCACAAAGGAATGTCCACACACTGTATTACTGGAAACACAGTCTTTATATAATTAATATGCAAAGGTATGTACACGATCACAATAACACACTTTGTACTTGGAAGTCAATAATAATAAATATATACAATTCTAAAGTGGTACCACCAATGTTATCGAATCTCATTAAAGTGCATCCAAAATGTCACACAGATCAATAACGAGTAAACCAGCAATAGAGATAGGAAGGAATGCAAGATGGTTGAAACAATAGGCAGAATTCTGACCCCTACCCTTAGGCACAGTTCTGTGTGGAGATCCCCCCACCTGGGCAACCTGTAAAATAAGATATATCGCACAAGCCCAGTCCATAAGTTCAAAAGTCTCACTTCTTCATATTAAGGTTTTACCCCCCCAATGTACCTGGTGGAGTAGAGTTCTCTGACGATGTGTCAACCGATCCTTCTTGAGTGCCTCCCTTTCAGGCGGGAGCCACGGATCGTCGAGAAGAGTCGGGGAACTTGGAGTTCGGTGTCAGGGAATCAACGGCCCTTCTTGAGTGCCCTCCCTTTAAGGCAGGAGTCACAGGTCGTCGAACGTCCGACAGTGAACAGGGTGAACTACGGCAGGGAAGTGGCAGCTTCGTTCCTAGCGGTGCTCATCGACGACAGAGCGTTGGCGTCCTGCAAGGAAGAGGCGTGCGGGGCACGTCAGTGACAATAGTTCTGGACCGCAAAGAGATGATGAAGAACTGTGGCCCAGCAAGGGCGTCGAGTCGTCGGCGTCTCTGTGGTCTTTAGGTGGCGGGAAACCCACCGGTGGATGCTCCTCGGCGCGTTGACGGCCGGCAATTCTCCAGCTGGAGACAAGCGGGTGACGATGCAGACGAGAGCGTCGGATGATTAATTGAAGTTCTTAGGCAAACAGGAGCACGGCGGCTCCGGTCGGCGACGGCGGTCGTCGACAGTGGCGGACAACAGTCCGGGTGCTTCTCCTTGGAGTTCCGCAGCACTCCCCGTATCGGGTCGGCAGCCTGTCGAAGGTCTGTCTACCAGGTAGCATTGGCAAAGATCAGCTGTGCACGATGGTCCCTCGTAGCTCGGGAAGAGGGCGCCTTACCAGGTCCTCTCTGGGTCAGTCCTCGGAAACACAGCAGCTTTCAGATTGCGAAGGAGAGCAACAGCAATTCTTCTCATCCAGCAGGGCTTCAAGGTCAAGCGTCAGTTACTCCAGTTACTCGTCGTAGTGGACTTCAGCTTCTGAACACGATTCCTAGCAGTGAGAGGTCCCCAGATATACTTTTGATCTCCCATTCATTCCGCTGGGTCACACTCAAGCATCCAATAACGACTATGGGCATTCATGCAGGCAGGCAGCCAATCAGGCACACGAGGTATTCAGGCCATTCACTTCTCTCCAGACACTCACAACAAGTTATGTGTATTGGGACAAGTACCGAGCCATTCAACACTCCAAGCTGCATTCATACCGGTTTTGGGCAGGGTTGTCTCAGTCATTGTGTCAATCACCAGATACTAGACACCCACAACACAGAATGCATATTCGTCACACACTCTATTCACCCAGGTCCCACCCACAGGAGGTACCCACAACATACATCACCGGGAAGGCTCCAGCTAGTCTGACCGGGCCTTCACAACAACACCATATATGGCATTTCCACCCAACAGCCAGTCAGGGGGAAGTGGCAGAGTCAGGGCTTCCCAGGACTTTGGAAAAACAAGGTAATGGGTAATAGAAAGCAAGAGGCCACTGGGGCCATCTTGTTTTCCATCAGGAATCAACTGATCCCAATGGCAGGGCCGGGGTATCCCAAAATGGAGGATACTCCGCGCACCTGTCAAATTCAGCATGGAGCTGCCACCAGCCCATACCCTGCTCTGTGGGCCACCCACAGGTGCCCAAAAACATACACTAGGGGCACAGGGTTGTACCCCCACCCATGGGTGCCATAAGGGTATCCCACGGGTCCGTTCACCAAACCAAAAGAGAGCTGCACCGCCAGGAGTCCCACATGAACTCCTGCGCGGAAAACAAGACAGAACACACGATAAAAAGCAGTAAAGGACAAGGATACGGAGGCCCTGTCCCTCCGATGCATTTCCAGCATCACAGTCGCCCCCCCCAGACTGAGGTGGAGGGTGCCTAATCTCCCACGGGATAGACACCCTCATCCAGACGGTCAACATACCTTCTGGAAAGGCCATATGCATTATCGTGACTATTCCCTGGTCTGTGCTCTATGGTGAAGTCTAGCCCTTATAGGCTAATGGACCACCTGAGCAGTTTCGGGTTTTCACCCTTCATCTGCATAAGCCACTTCAGGGGCTTATGATCTGTTTGGACCTTCATGGTATACCCCGTAAGGTAGGGCCTAAAACGCCTAAGGCTCCAAACTATACTAAAACATTCCTTTTCAACAGTAGCCCATCTAAGTTCTCTACCCTTGAGTTGTCTACTGATGAATATGATAGGATGTTCTCTTCCTTTGTCATCTAACTGGGACAAGACAGCTCCAATTCCGGTGTCGCAGGCATCCATCTGGACGATAAAGGGTCGGCTGTAGTCAGGCGCACACAACACGGGTGCCCGACACAGACTTTCTTTCAAGCCATCAAAGGCCCTCTGACAGTCTTCAGTCCAATTGACCTTCCTAGGCTGCTTGGGTGAAGTCAGAGCTGTCAGTGGTGCAGCTATGGTTCCATAGTCCGCCATGAAATTGCGATAGTACCCAGTGAGGCCCAAAAAGGCTCTCACCTGGGTTTGAGTAGTGGGAGTCTCCCAGTCCTGTACATCCTGTACCTTACTGGGGAGAGGTTGGATTTGACCCCCTCCTACCTCATGACCAAGATACGTGACTTTCCCCTGAGCTATCTGGCACTTGGTGGCCTTGATAGTGAGGTTAGCCCTCTTTAAGGCCTGCAACACTCTACCCAGATGTGTCAAGTGCTCTTCCCAAGTGGAACTGTAGACGGCAATGTCGTCCAAATAAGCCACACAAAAGGCTAATAAGCCACACAAAAGGCTTCCAGCCCACCGAGAGCATGATTGACCAATCTCTGGAAGCTGGCAGGGGCATTCTTCAACCCAAAAGGCATGACCCTAAACTGGTAGAGTCCCTCTGGTGTTGAGAACGCTGTCTTTTCCTTGGCATGGTCCGTCAGAGCTATTTGTCAATAGCCTGAGGTGATGTCAAAGGTGGTCACAAATTTGGCAGCACCTATGGTGTCCACGAGCTCATCAGCCCTGGGCAATGGGTGCGCGTCAGTTTTGGTGACGGCATTGACTCCTCGGTAGTCCACACAGAACCTCCAATCCTTGGTACCGGCCTGGGAACTTGCCTTGGGGACAAGGACCACGGGACTGGACCAGGGACTGGTTGAGGGTTCAATAACACCCAGATCCAACATCTTGGCGACTTCAGCCTGGATGTGGTTCTTAACCGTATCTGACATTCGGTAGCTCCTGCTCTTGACAGGCACGCTGTCACCAATGTCAATCTCGTGCTTACACCACGGTGTAAGGCCTGGCGTCAGCGAAAACAGAGAGGCATACTGCTGGAGCAAAGTCCTGCAGCACCTCTACTGCTCGGTTGTCAAATCTGAAGAGAGCTGCACTCCCTCCACGGAGCTATCCTGAGGGTTGCTATGCAGCAAATCAGGAAGGGGCTCACTCTCATCCTCTTCTTGCTCTGAAGCTAGCAAGAGACATGAGACATCTGCTCGTCTGTGGAAAGGCTTGAGCCTATTGACATGGAATACCTGAGGAGCTACCCCTGGGACTCCCATGTCAACCAGATAGTTGACCTCGCCCATCTTGGAGATTACCCGGAAGGGTCCAGTCCGTTTATCTGCCAATGCCCGAGGCTTGGTAGGCTCCATCACGAGGACCTCCTGTCCCGGAGTCCAATCTACTTGCGAGGCTTTAAGGTCATGCCAGTATTTGTTCAATTCCTGGCTAGCCTTGAGATTCGCCGTTGCTTGCCCCATCATCTGTGTCATCCTCCCTCTGAGGCCTAACACATAGTCCCCCACTTGCTTGACGGGACTGGGAGGTGTGGCTTCCAAACCTTCTCTGATCAAGGCGAGGGGCCCCCTCACGGGATGTCCAAAGAGTAACTCAAAGGGGCTGAAACCAACACCCTCTTGAGGTACCTCTCTGTAAGCAAACAGCAGGCATGGCAGGAGGAGATCCCATTTCCTCCTTAGGGGTTCTTCCAAAGAACCTAGCATGCCCTTGATAGTTTTTTTAAATCTCTCAACCAGACCATTGGTCTGGGGCTGGTAAGAAGTGGAGAAATTGTAGGTTACCCCGCACTCTTTCCACATGGTTTTCATGTAACTAGACATGAAGTTGGATCCTCGGTCAGAGACAACCTCTTTGGGGAATCCAACATGGGTGAAAATGCCCAGGAGGGCCCGGGCAACCATCTTGGCTAGTAACAGTCCGAAGGGGTATAGCCTCAGGGTACCTGGTGGCATGATCTACCAAAACCAGGATGAACCGATGTCCACCTGACGTGGGAGGGTCAAGGGGACCGACGATGTCGATGCCCACCCTCTCAAACGGTGTGCCGACCACTGGCAATGGCTGCAGTGGGGCAATGACATTGCCTCCAGTCTTGCCAGACAACTGACAAGTTGGGCAGGTCCTGCAGTGGGACTCCACTTCTACTCCCATCCGAGGCCAGTAGAAATGGGCAGAGAGCCTCTGCTTAGTCTTCTTGGTACCAAGATGACCAGCCAAGGGCACCTCATGCACCAACTGCAGTAGGAAGGGCCGGTAAACCTGGGGTACCACCAACCTCTTGAGGGCACCAGGTTCAGGCTTAGTGGGCTCACTAACAAGGAGCTCACCCTCCCAATAAATCCGGAATGTCCTAGGCACTTCTCCGTGTGCCTGGGACAGGGCCTGTTTCCTCAGACCCTCGAGAGAGAGAGAGACACTCTCTCTGTCCTTTACAGAAGTCTGCCCGGGAGGGTCCCCCTTCAGCTAACAAGCATTGAAGATCGGGATGATCCTCTGGGTCTAGAACCTCTCCCACAGGAGAGTCTTCTGGCTCTTCTCCCACAAGAGTTGAGACAAGGTTTACCACTGGACCCAGCCCGTCCGAAGCATGGATCCCAATGGGTGCTGTAGGAACAGCAGGAAGAGAAGGAGCTCCCTCCACAGAGATGGCCTTCTTGCTCTTCCTTCGTCTTGCCTTAGGCCGTGCCTTCGGCTCGGGTACCTGACTCACAGCCAGACCCGGTGTCACCTGTGACCTAGTGACCGTAGCTGCAGTCATGGAAAGACCATCCGCGATCAATCCCATCTCTACTAGATCGTTACTTAACAGAATGTTAGCAGGGACATTGTCCTGAACCAGGACAGGAAGCTTTGCTGTCTTGTCTCCAATTATGAGTGTGACTCGGGCTACAGGCGATAATTTGGGAGGCCCACCAGCTAACCTGGTGGTTCTCAGAGGAGCAGCTACATAGTCCTCTGGCGTGAGCAGGGTCCTGTCCACCACTGTCATGCTTGCCCCAATGTCTCTCAAACCAGTAGAAGGCTGGCCATTCAGGAGGACACTTCTCAAGAATCTACGGGTGTTCTGTGGGATAGTCGCCAGTACTTCCGCGTACTGGTCCCAGGCCCCAAGGGACACTAAGGAAATCTCTTCGGGAGCACCAAAAGTGATTCCTGTAGAGGAGGGGAGGACAGTGGCCTCCACCTCAGACATGGGGTAAGGGTAGGTCAGGCTGACAGCCTGTACTCCGAGTGCCTTACCTTTACACTTGGAGTCACCCCTTTTGTGATCCAGAGCCCCACAGTCCCAACAAGTGCCGGGAGTGCGGGGTACGGTACTGGAACCACCGGGAGCCTGCTTTGCAGCATGTGGACCACTACTCTTATTCCCACTCACAGATGACTTATCCCCACGAGATTTTTGGGTCTTAGGAGAGGAGGGTTTAGGTTTATTCGACTGTGACTGCTTTTGGGACGCCTCAGCTTTCTGAGAGGCCCCCTTTTCTTTGTCCTTGTCCTTCCCACTGGAGTCCTTAGGGGACACCCGGTGGGAGACCCACTTGTCAACCAACCTCGCCAGTTTAAAGGGATACAAAATGTTCTGGTCAGCAACATACTGGCGCAGCTCTGGTGAACAGGCTTCAGAAAAATGCTCAAAAAACAACAGGTGGGACAAATCAACAAATGTTTTCACCTTGTAACCATCAATCCACCCCATCATATTCATGTGCGCAGCACTCACCCAATCGACCCAAGACACATTCTCTCTTTTCTTAAAATCCCTGAGCCTTTTAAGGTATTGGGTAGGCGTCTTGCCAAACTTGGCAATCAAAGCAGATTTCATACACTCATACTGACCCCTTTCTTCCACACTCAGCTTCAGAATACAGTCATATCCAGTTTGAGGCACTCTGCTTAGCAAACACTTAGCCCAATCTCTTTTGTCAACATCATGAATTGCACAAGCCATTTCAAACGCTTCAATCCATTGGAGGATATCAGAACCCTCCGAAAACAAACCAACCAAATCCTTCATAAATTTAGTTGCTGGGGACCTGACACTCTCACTGGGTTTCGCTGAAGTCTCCACTCGAGCTTTCTATAGCTGGATTCTCTGACATTCAGTGTCCTTGTCTTTGAGTTCAAGATCCCTATTCTTGAGTTCAACTTGTTGAGCCAACTCCTCCTTCTTAAGCTCAGCATCTATTTCCAACTTGCGATATTCAAAGGCCAATTTCATCCTTAATAACTCAAGCTCCAAAGAATTGCTGGGGTTCGGAACAGAGTCAGCAGGAACGGCGGCATTCCCAGAAACCGATTCAGTAGAAACCCCAGGGGCGGAGTCCTCATTGGTTGCATTCCCCCCTTCATCAAGAGTTTCACCATCGGTCTGGTAGTCCACCAGGGCAGCTATCAGCTTAGCCCTAGACTTATCCACAAAGTCTAACTCCCTGGCTTCACAAGCACCCTGGAGTGCCTCTAAGCTCATCCGAGTCAATTTACCATTCGCAATAGACTCCATTGCTTGTAATGCAGTTATTTTGAACACACCCAAACCTTAATCGAATAAAGTGCAGATATTTTGTATTTGGCACGGTTATACACTGATTCTTAAAACCATAAGCATCCCACCGCTGCCACCAGTGTAAAGACTGGTAGGGGGTGTCTGTACTTCCGCTCTCTATATGGTAGAGGAGAGGCACAGAGGACCCCAGCCAAGATTCTCTATTATTGGTACGTGGTCGAGCAATCAAGGCCTAGCTTCTCAGGAGGTGATGCAGGCTGGTTCTTAAGTACAGTGTAGTCCCCGAACTCCCACAAAGGAATGTCCACACTGTATTACTGAAAACACAGTCGTTATATAATTAATATTCAAAGGTATGTACACGATCACAATAACGCACTTTGTACTCGGAAGTCAATAATGATAAATATATACAATTCTAAAGTGGTACCACCAATGTTATCGAATCTCATTAAAGTGCATCAACTGTACGGTTAAAATGTCACACAGATCAATAATGATTAAACCAGCAATAGAGATAGGAAGGAATGTAAAATGGTTGAAACAATAGGCAGAATTCTGACCCCTACCCTTAGGCACAGTTCTGTGTGGAGATCCCCCCACCTGGGCAACCTGTAAAATAAGATATATCGCACAAGCCCAGTCCATATGTTCAATAGTCTCACTTCTTCCTATTAAGGTTTTACCCCCCCCCAATGTACCTGGTGGAGTAGAGTTCTCCGACGA
Organism: Ambystoma mexicanum; assembly: GCF_040938575.1. NCBI lineage: Eukaryota > Metazoa > Chordata > Amphibia > Caudata > Ambystomatidae > Ambystoma > Ambystoma mexicanum. The sequence goes on along the minus strand of NC_090922.1, from coordinate 1,087,654,353 downwards.
TGCGTCAACCGATCCTTCTTGAGTGCCTCCCTTTCAGGTGGGAGCCACGGATCGTCGAGAGGAGTCAGGGAACTTGGAGTTCGGTGTCTGGGAATCGACGGCCCTTCTTGAGTGCCCTCCCTTTAAGGCAGGAGTCACAGGTCGTCGAACGTCCGACAGTGAACAGGGTGAACTACGGCAGGGAAGTGGCAGCTTCGTTCCTAGCGGTGCTCGTCGACGACAGAGCGTTGGCGTCCTGCAAGGAAGAGGCGTGTGGGGCACCTCAGTGACAATAGTTCTGGAACGCAAAGAGATGATAAAGAACTGTGGCCCAGCACATCGTCGAGTCGTCGGCATCTCTGTGGTCTTTAGGTGACGGGAAACCCACTGGTGGATGCTCCTCGGCGCGTCGACGGTCGGGCCTTCTCCAGCGGGAGACAAGCGGGTGACGATTGTCATGATCACTGCTTCCAAGGAGCCAGGACCAGCCCAACGTCCTTGGAAGCAGGCCCCTAACCCTAATCCTAGGCACCAGCCGGTCCCCACGGGAACCTTTTGGACCTTGTCCTGGCGCCGGTGGCACCAGGCTTATCAGAATCATCGGTCCCGGCACTGGAAGCGCCGGGCTCATAATATGTGTGCAGATGCTTGGGTGGACTTACCTGCAGCAGACCATGCGGCTTACTTACCAGCCTCTTAGAAGTCCTCTGTGAACAGGAACTACTTTCTTACCTGGGTGGGGCAAGCTCCACTCCCTGGATTCAGCACTGGAAAGCTTCTGGAACTGGAACTCTTTTCTTACCTAGGCGGGGCCGTGGAGGAAGACGCCTCATCACTCCAAGGCTATTTAAACCACACCCGATAGACGAAACGTGCTTCGCGTTATTCTGCATCTGCAGCAGAACGCTCACCGAGTCTGTTCCAGCCTTTCTTCTTACGATCCTGAATCTGCAACAATCATACTCACCATTCCTGCATCCTGAATCTGCAAGAAGCATACTCACCATTCCTGCATCCAGTCGAGAGCAGCACCTGCAGAGACAAGAAACAGCAGGTTAGCAAGGCAGCCTTAACTCGCAGTGCTACTCACCTGATCCATCGGCTGCGGTCATTTTCGGCACGCTGCACCTCCGCCTGCGAAGATAAAAGCATTGTCACTACTCACCGGCACTCCGTGACTTCTGGATTTCTTCACACTGCATCGCCGCCTGCGGAGATAAAAGCATTGTATCTACTTACGGACATTCCGCGGACTCCGGCGCTGCAAACCAACTTCTGAAAGACAAAAGAAGAGACATTAGACAGGTATTTACTTACGCCCATCGCGCTCTTCGCAATAGAACGCCTGCAATACTCCGGCGTCTCTTCGGCACGAACTACGCTGCAAGGGAAAAGACAGTTAGAGCGCTTGCATTTACTCACGCATTTCCAGGCGCTTCACTCCATCTTCCTCAAGAGTCCTGCAAGACAAAAGGGAGAAAGGCATTATACGAAGTCCTGTTCAATGTTAACGTGCCTTGCACCTAAAGACTATAAAGACTAAAAAGGTGTCTGGAAACTCACCGCTCGTGCAGTTAACGACGGTAACGGTCTTCTGAGTCCAAGAGGCCTATGTTTCACCAGTGAAGGAACTGGCAACAGCGCCCTGCGCCAGACGCAGATGGAGAGCCCAGCATTCACCTATCTAAGGTGAGCACTTTGACCTGGGGGCTCTACGGAGAGGGAGAGAGAGGAATAGGGACATTGAACAACCCAGACCATTAACCCCCCATATTCTTTCACCTGCAGAAACCTCACCCTACGAGTTCGACACACAGTGCGAAGAGGTTCGACCCCAGAAGCCCATCGGGTTCTGCACATCACCTTTCGAGTCACAGACACCTTCCTGCCAAGATAAGCGCCTCCGTGGGAATCAGGTGAGCGTTACAACGATGCAGACGAAAGCGTCCGATGATTAATTGAAGTTCTTAGGCAAACAGGAGCACGGCGGTTCCGGTCGGCGACGGCGGTCGTCGACAGTGGCGGACAACAGTCCGGGTGCTTCTCCTTGGAGTTCCGAAGCACTCCCCGTATCCGGTCAGCAGCCTGTCGAAGGTCTGTCTACAAGGTAGCGTTGGCAAAGATCAGCTGTGCACGATGGTCCCTCGTAGCTCGGGAAGAGGGCGCCTTACCAGGTCCTCTCTGGGTCAGTCCTTGGAAACACAGCAGCTTTCAGATTGCAAAGGAGAGCAACAGCAATTCTTCTCGTCCAGCAGGGCTTCAAGGTCAAGCGTCAGTTACTCCAGTTACTCGTCGTAGTGGACTTCAGCTTCTCAACACGATTCCTAGCAGTGAGAGGTCCCCAGATATACTGTTGATCTCCCATTCATTCCGCTGGATCACACTCAAGCATCCAATCACGACTACGGGCATTCATGCAAGCAGGCAGCCAGTCAAGCACAAGCGGTATTCAGGCCATTCACTTCTCTCCAGACACTCACAACAAGTTATGTGTATTGGGACAAGTACCGAGCCATTCAACACTCCAAGCTGCATTCATACCGGTTTCGGGCAGGGTTGTCTCAGTCATTGTGCCAACCACCGGATACTAGACACCCACAACACAAAATGCATATTCGTCACACACTCTATTCACCCAGGTCCCACCCACAGGAGGTACCCACAACATACATCACCGGGAAGGCTCCAGCTAGTCTGGCCGGGCCTTCACAACAACACCATATACGGTATTATCACCCAACAGCCAGTCAGGGGGAAGGGACAGAGTCAGGGCTTCCCAGGACTTTGGAAAAACAAGGTAATGGGTAATAGAAAGCAAGAGGCCACCGGGGCCATCTTGTTTTCCATCAGGAATCAACTGATCCCAATGGCAGGGCCGGGGTATCCCAAAATGGAGGATACTCCGCGCACCTGTCAAATTCAGCATGGAGCTGCCACCAGCCCATAACCTGCTCTGTGGGCCACCCACAGGTGCCCAAAAACATACACTAGGGGCACAGGGTTGTACCCCCACCCATGGGTGCCATAAGGGTATCCCACGGGTCCGTTCACCAAACCAAAAGAGAGCTGCACCGCCTGGAGTCCCACACGAACTCCTGTGCGGAAAACAAGACAGAACACACGATAAAAAGCAGTAAAGGACAAGGATACAGAGGCCCTGTCCCTCCGATGCATTTCCAGCATCACAGTCACCCCCCCAGACTGAGGTGGAGGGTGCCTAATCTCCCACGGGATAGACACCCTCATCCAGACAGTCAACATACCTTCTGGAAAGGCCATCTGCATTATCGTGACTCTTCCCTGGTCTGTGCTCTATGGTGAAGTCTAGCCCTTGTAGGCTAATGGACCACCTGAGCAGTTTCGGGTTTTCACCCTTCATCTGCATAAGCTACTTCAGGGGATTATGATCTGTTTGGACCTTGAAGGTATACCCCGTAAGGTAGGGCCTAAAACGCCTAAGGCTCCAAACTATACTAAAACATTCCTTTTCAACAGTTGCCCACCTAAGTTCTCTACCGTTGAGTTGTCTACTGATGAATATGATAGGATGTTCTCTCCCTTTGTCATCTAACTGGGACAAGACAGCTCCAATTCCGGTGTCGCAGGCATCCGTCTGGACGATAAAGGGTCGGCTGTAGTCAGGCGCACACAACACAGGTGCCCGACACAGACTTTCTTTCAAGCCATCAAAGGCCCTCTGACAGTCTTCAGTCCAATTGACCTTCCTAGGCTGCTTGGGTGAAGTCAGAGCTGTCAGTGGTGAAGCTATGGTTCCATAGTCCGCCATGAAATTGTGATAGTACCCAGTGAGGCCCAAAAAGGCTCTCACCTGGGTTTGAGTAGTGGGAGTCTCCCAGTTCTGTACATCCTGTACCTTACTGGGGAGAGGTTGGATTTGACCCCCTCTACCTCATGACCAAGATACATGACTTTCCCCTGAGCTATCTGGCACTTGGTGGCCTTAATAGTGAGGTTAGCCTTCTTTAAGGCCTGCAACACTCTACCCAGATGTGTGAAGTGCTCTTCCCAAGTGGAACTGTAGACGGCAATGTCGTCCAAATAAGCCACACAAAAGGCTTCCAGCCCACTCAGAGCATGATTGACCAATCTCTGGAAGGTGGCAGGGGCATTCTTCAACCCAAAAGGCATGGCCCTAAACTGGTAGAGTCCCTCTGGTGTTGAGAACGCCGTCTTTTCCTTGGCATGGTCCGTCAGAGCTATTTGCCAATAGCCTGAGGTGAGGTCAAAGGTGCTCACAAATTTGGCAGCACCTATGGTGTCCACGAGCTCATCAGCCCTGGGCAATGGGTGCACATCAGTTTTGGTGACGGCGTTGACTCCTCGGTAGTCCACACAGAACCTCCAATCCTTGGTACCGGCTTGGGAACTTGCCTTGGGGACAAGGACCACGGGACTGGACCAGGGACTGGTTGAGGGTTCAATAACACCCAGATCCAACATCTTGGCGACCTCAGCCTGGATGTGGTTCTTAACCGTATCTGAAATTCGGTAGCTCCTGCGCTTGACAGGCACGCTGTCACCAGTGTCAATCTTGTGCTTACACCACGGTGTAAGGCCTGGCATCAGCGAAAACAGAGAGCCATACTGCTGGAGCAAAGTCCTGCAGCCCCTCTGCTGCTCGGTTGTCAAATCTGCAGAGAGCTGCACTCCCTCCACGGAGCTATCCTGAGGGTTGCTATGCAGCAAATCAGGAAGGGGCTCACTCTCATCCTCTTCTTGCTCTGAAGCTAGCAAGAGACATGAGACTTCTGCTCGCCTGTGGAAAGGCTTGAGCCTATTGACATGGAATACCTGAGGAGCTACCCCTGGGACTCCCATGTCAACCAGATAGTTGACCTCGCCCATCTTGGAGATTATCCGGAAGGGTCCAGTCCATTTATCTGCCAATGCCCGAGGCTTGGTAGGCTCCATCACGAGGACCTCCTGTCCCGGAGTCCAATCTACTTGCGAGGCTTTAAGGTCATGCCAGTATTTGTTCAATTCCTGGCTGGCCTTGAGATTCGCCGTTGCTTGACCCATCATCTGTGTCATCCTCCGTCTGAGGCCTAACACATAGTCCCGCACCTGCTTGGCGGGACCGGGAGGTGTGGCTTCCAAACCTTCTCTGATCAAGGCGAGGGGCCCCCTCACGGGATGTCCAAAGAGTAACTCAAAGGGGCTGAAACCAACACCCTCTTGAGGTACCTCTCTGTAAGCAAACAGCAGGCATGGCAGGAGAAGATCCCCTTTCCTCCTTAAGTCTCTTCCAAAGCACCTAGCATGCCCTTGAGAGTTTTATTAAATCTCTTAACCAGACCATTGGTCTGGGGCTGGTAAGAAGTGGAGAAATTGTAGGTTACCCCGCACTCTTTCCACGTGATTTTCATGTAACTAGACATGAAGTTGGATCCTCGGTCAGAGACAACCTCTTTGGGGAATCCAACACGGGTGAAAATGCCCAGGAGGGCCCGGGCAACCATCTTGGCAGTAACGATCCGAAGGGGTATAGCCTCAGGGTACCTGGTGGCATGATCTACCAAAACCAGGATGAACCGATGTCCACCTGACGTGGGAGAGTCAAGGGGACCGACGATGTCGATGCCCACCCTCTCAAACGGTGTACCGACCACTGGCAATGGCTGCAGTGGGGCAATGACACTGCTGTAACGCTCACCTGATTCCCGTAGAGGCGCCGGTCTTGACTGGGCGTATACCGTATCTTCAAAGGTGATGTGTAACACACGGCTGGCTCTTTGGGCTGGACCTCTGTGCACTGTATGTCTGACTCGAAGGGTAAGATGTCTGCAGATAGAAAATATGGGATTAAGGAACTGGGTTATTGAATGTCTCTCTCTTCTTCCCTTTCTCTTCTCCTGTAGAACCCCAAAGGTTAACGCTCTCACCTTAGGTAAGTGAACGTTGTGCTCTCCATCTGCCTCGGGGCAGGGTGCTGTAACCAGTTTCTTCACTGGATAAGGGGAGCAGGCCTCTTGACTTCAGAGGACTGCTGTCCGTCGTTTACTGCACGAACGGTAAGTTTCGAGTAATTCTAATGTCTTTAAAGTCTTTAGTAATGATGTCTCTTGTTTTGCAGGGTTCCGGCGATGGCGGATGACGGGCTGAAGTGAGTTGAAGATGGAGCCCGTGTGATGAATAGAAGCGCCTGGAAGCACGTAAGTAAGCGCTTGTTGCCTGCTTCACGATGCGCTCTAACTGTCTTTTTATTTTGCAGGTACAAGTTCGGAAGCGGCTGCAGGGTGCCGGAATACCCACTGGGTTAGATGTGGAAAGGAGTAATGGCACGTGAGTATTAAAGTTCCCCAATGTCTTTAAACGCACCTTGTTTTGTCTTTCAGATGTGGGATGCAGCGCCGAAGGCCTCCGGAGCGTGCGAAGAGTTGGTAAGCTTTTGTCTTTCAGATGCCGGAATGCAGTGTGAAGACCTCCGGAGCGCACGAAGAGTAGGTAAGCCTTTGTCCTTCAGATGCCGGAATGCAGCACGAGGCGTTGGTGACAGCCGATGGACCAGGTAAGTGAAGAGCTGTCACTGAAGACCGTAATGCTAACCTGTTCTTTCTTGTCTTTATAGGTGTTGCTGAAGACTGGATTCAGGATGGTAAGCCTTTTTCCTTAGGCCCAGGATCAGATGCAGAAGACACGATGAGCGTTCTGCTGCAGAGGATGCAGAATAACGCAAAGCAAGATTCATCCATCGGGTGTGGTTTAAATAGCCTCCTGTAGTGCTTAGGTGTCTCCTTCCACAGCCACGCCTAGGTAAGAAAAGAGTTCCTGCTTTCCAGAAGAGTTCCAGTGTTCTGAATCTAGGGAGTGGCTCCTGCCCCACCCAACAGGAAAAGTAGTTCCAAACAGAAGAGGATCAGAGGCTCAACTGGCAGGCAAGTAAGCAGCATGGTCTGCTGCAGCTAAGTCCACCCAAGCATTATGAGCCCGGCGCTTCCAGCGCTGGGACTGGACATATTTATGAGCCTGGTGCCACTGGCGCCAGGACTGGGTCCAAAAGGTCCCAATTTGGACTGGTTGGCACTCGGAACCTGGGTTATGGATCTGCTTCCAAGGGAGTTGGGAAAACCCTGACCTTTTGGAAGCAGAGATCATGACAGTACCCCCCCCCTCAAGGCCCCTCCCAAACCGGGCTTCTCCGGGGGTTTTGGCTTGTCAGGAAATGTTCGGTGAAATCTTTTGATTAGGCGAGGAACGTGGACATATTCAGCAGGTTCCCAGGATCTCTCTTGGGGGCCGTAGCCTTTCCAGTCAATTAGGTAAAATAGTTTAGATTTGGAGATCTTGGAGTCCAGAATGCTTTTGACTTCAAACTCGAGTTCTCCATCAACCAGGATAGGTTTTGGAGATTTAGTTAGTCGGGTTTGAGGTTGCACGGGTTTTAATAGAGAGACGTGGAAGACCGGATGTATCTTCATGTGCGGGGGCAAGTCCAACTTGACCGCTACTGGGTTTACTATGGTAGTGATGGAATAGGGACCAAGGTATCTTGGGTTGAATGTGCGTGGCCCTTTTAGAGGTAGATATTTGGTGGATAACCAGACTTGATCCCCTACTTGATATTGAGGGGCTTCCTTCCGATGTTGATCTGCTCCTTTCTTGTATTGTTCTTTAGCCCTTTGAAGGTGAGAAACAGCTTCCTTAAAGGCTTGGGTGATTGTAGAATGCAGGTAGTCTACTGCTGGTGTTTCAAGATCTTGGAGGGGATCCAACTCCGAGGTTCGAGGGTGACTGCCGTACAAAAGAAAAAACGGGGTTTTTCCAGTTCCCGAATGGACAGAGTTATTGTAGGCATATTCGGCTATCCAAAGGATGTCTTTCCAAGTTTTTTCAGTTTGTTGCAGCATGTAGCGTAAATACTGTTCCAGAGTTTGATTGGTCCTCTCGGTTTGTCCGTCGGTCTGAGGGTGGTGACTGGTCGATAGTCTCACATCAATTTGAGCCGACCGACAGCAACTTCGCCAAAAATGAGAAATAAATTGACTACCTCGATCCGAAATTAGAACCGAAGGAAAACCGTGCAGTCGGACGATGTTTTCGAGAAATTCTCGGGCCAGAGTTGCTGCTGTTGGCAAGCCTTTGAGCGGAATGAAATGCGCCATCTTGGAGAATAAGTCCACGATTACTAGAATCGTATTGTATCCGGAGCATGGAGGTAGATCGGTGATGAAGTCCATAGAAAGCGTATGCCAAGGGCGAGGTGGGATGTCAATAGGGCGTAAGAGGCCTGCTGGTCTTTCCTTTTGACTCTTGTTTTGGGCGCATACTCCACAGGACATTATAAAGTCTCTGATATCTTTTTTCCAAGACGGCCACCAGAAGTAGCGCTTGATCTTTTCTGAGGTCTTGGCCATACCGGGATGTCCTTCCATTAAAGAATCGTGATAACAAGAGATTACTTTTTTCTGTAAATCTGTGCTGGGTAGGTATAATCGTTCTTGGAAATACAATAAGTTGTCCTTTACTGCAAAGTCCTTTCCCTGCAGATGCCAATTCTGTATGTCTGCTGGAGTTACAAGTTGCCTGGCTTTATCCTTAACTTCCTCTATGGATTGTGTGGCGATTACACCCAGAATTCTTTGTTCGGGAATGATTGGTACAGGTTTAGGGTTGATCAAGTGTTCTTCCACTCCCATCCGAGAAAGGGCATCAGCTTTACCGTTCTTTATACCAGGTCGATAGGTAATTATGAAGTCAAACTCGGCAAAGAATAATGCCCAACGGAGTTGTCTAGAGGATTGGGCTTTTGCGGTTTTCAAATATTGCAGGTTTCGGTGATCCGTAATCACAGTAACGGTGTGTCGGGCCCCCAGCAGATAATGCCGCCAAGCCTTAAAGGCAGACTTGATAGCCAGAAGTTCCTTGTCAGTAATCGTGTAATTGATTTCAGGAGGCGAGAATTTGCGGGACCAAAATGCCACGGGATGCAACTGATTGGTTACCGGGTCCTTTTGTGATAGAACTGCCCCCATCGCAAGGCTTGAAGCATCAGTTTCCACGATGTAGGGGAGTTCGGGGCGAGGGTGTTTTAAGATTGGTGCAGAGATAAATTTAGTCTTCAAATCCTGGAAAGCTTGTTCCGCCTCGGTAGACCATTCAAAACGTTTGTTTTTCTTTAACAAGGCAGTGATGGGCTGGACTATTCGAGAGAATTCGGGGATAAACCTGCGGTAAAAGTTAGCGAAGCCTAACATGCTTTGCACACCTTTTACGGAGGATGGTGATGGCCATTTGAGAACTGCATCGACCTTCTTTGAATCCATACGCACTCCGCCAGGTGATAATATGAATCCCAAGAATTCAACTTCAGTCACGTTGAAAACACATTTTTCCAACTTAGCGAAAAGTTTGTGTTGACGCAATCTTTCGAGGACCATTTTCACGTGTTTCCGATGTTCAGATTCCGATGAAGAATAAACGAGGATGTCATCAATGTAAACAACAACACACACATCTATGAGCTCTCTGAGGACATCGTTCATAAAATATTGAAAGGCGGACGGGGCATTGCAAAGTCCGAAGGGCATGACCTGATATTCAAATAGCCCATACTTGGTGCGGAAGGCCGTCTTCCATTCATCGCCCTCTTTTACTCGTACCAAGTGGTAAGCTCCTCTAAGATCCAGCTTTGTATATATGCATGCTTTTCTGACTTGGTCCAGGAGTTCAGGGATCAAAGGTAACGGATATCTATTCTTAACGGTGATCTGGTTCAGGGAGCGATAATCTATACAAGTTCTAAGGTCTCCTTCCTTTTTTGGAACGAAGAACAAAGCTGAAGAAGCAGGGGACTTGGAAGGACGAATAAACCCATTTGCCAGGTATTGATCCAGGTATTGTCGAAGGTGAAGGTTCTCAGGCTCGGTGAGGGCATAAATTCTACTACAAGGAGGAGTAGATCCAGGTATCAGGTCTATCTGGCAGTCATAAGACCTATGAGGAGGTAGAGAGTTAGCCTGATCCTTCCGGAAAACATCTTGGTATTCTAGGTATTCGGGAGGTAACTGGGGAGTCTCTGAAGAAATTGCTGCCAGTGCAACACCAGGTGGAGGATGACAAGTAGAGACACATTCTGGAAACTGGACCGTTCTTGCTCGCCAATCGATCAGAGGATTGTGTTTCTCTAACCAAGGTATTCCTAGAATAATCTGAAACTGAGGGGCCTTGATCACATCGAACACGATCTTCTCATGGTGTCCATCTTGACTTACTAGCGTCACCTCTTGAGTGGTATGCGTTACTGGCCCGGAGGCTATCTCCGTACCATCCACCGTAGTAATGACGTCCTTTACAGCCTTGGGACAAAGAGTTAGATTCATCCTCAAAACCATTTCATGATCCACATAATTGCCGATGGCACCGCTGTCGACGTAAGCTTCAATTGCATGTAATCGATCCGGATTATCAGGGCTAATGAGGACCATAGGTATCACGAAATGCGAGGTCACGGAACTGGTTTTCACGCTCGGCAAGAGGACCTCTATTCTTGTCGGGCGAGGTCGTTTCCTTGCTCAGAGTTTGTAACTTTGGTAACTGCAGCTCCTACTGCCTTCTTGGCAGGTTTCACCGGACAGACTCGAAGAAAGTGCCCTGAGTTTCCGCAATAGAGGCATAATTGCAACCGTTTTCTCCTTTCCCGCTCCTTTTGTGTTAGAGGACCTTTCAGACCCCCTATTTGCATGGGTTCCCCGGAGTCTACTCCTTTGGAAGGAGTTGGCGGTTTGGAAAATACTCGAGCATCAAACTTGGAACGATCGGCCTTCCTGTTCTGCAGTCTGTGATCTATTTGAACGACTAAGTCTATATAGTCCGAACAATCTTGTGGGGGATTCACTACTTGGGCTAACACATCTTTGAGCTCTCCACGTAGACCTCTATAAAACAGCGTAATCCTTTTGTCCTCAGGCCATTGAGTTTCCACTATCAGTCTGTTGAAAGACGCAATATAAGCCAAAAGGTCTTGATTACCTTGTCGCAACGAAAGAAGCTCATTGTCCAAGGCCTGCCCCTGTGAATGTCTTGCGAACAGTTTTTCCATACTGAGCTGAAAAGCTTGAAAATCATGGAGGACCGGATCATCTTGATTTACTAGAGGGATCGACCAGTCTGCCGCATTGCCACTAAGGTACGAAAGCACGAAAGCTACTTTAGCTTGATCAGTTGGAAAGGCTGCTGGCCGGCATAAGAAATGCAACCGGCACTGATTGATAAATACTGCAAACCTCTTTGGGTCACCAGAAAATCGTTCGGGCGGAGCCAGAGGTACATTCCCAGGTAGGTTGATCTGCACTGGATTCATAGAGGATGTAGAAGGAAGATTTCCCCCAGATGCGGGTAACGGGGTCTGTCCGGCTTGTGACTGTAGCAATTGTCTAGCGAGATCATCTGTTCGCTCCTTGGAAATAATCAGTTCCCTTCTTAGAGCGTTCGTTTCCTGATGGGCTGCATGCACTTCTGCCCTTAGTTCCCCAAGTAACTGGGCTAGCTGGTCGGTATCCGAGGTTTCCATAGCGCCTGGACGGGAGTTTTGTGGTAGGCTTTGCGTTCTGTAACGTTCACCTGATTCCCGTAGAGGCGCCGGTCTTGACTGGGCGTATACCGTATCTTCAAAGGTGATGTGTAACACACGGCTGGCTCTTTGGGCTGGACCTCTGTGCACTGTATGTCTGACTCGAAGGGTAAGATGTCTGCAGATATAAAATATGGGATTAAGGAACTGGGTTATTGAATGTCTCTCTCTTCTTCCCTTTCTCTTCTCCTGTAGAACCCCAAAGGTTAACGCTCTCACCTTAGGTAAGTGAACGCTGTGCTCTCCATCTGCCTCGGGGCAGGGTGCTGTAACCAGTTTCTTCACTGGATAAGGGGAGCAGGCCTCTTGACTTCAGAGGACTGCTGTCCGTCGTTTACTGCACGAACGGTAAGTTTCGAGTAATTCTAATGTCTTTAAAGTCTTTAGTAATGATGTCTCTTGTTTTGCAGGGTTCCGGCGATGGCGGATGACGGGCTGAAGTGAGTTGAAGATGGAGCCCGTGTGATGAATAGAAGCGCCTGGAAGCACGTAAGTAAGCGCTTGTTGCCTGCTTCACGATGCGCTCTAACTGTCTTTTTATTTTGCAGGTACAAGTTCGGAGCGGCTGCAGGGTGCCGGAATACCCACTGGGTTAGATGTGGAAAGGAGTAATGGCACGTGAAGTTCCCCAATGTCTTTAAACGCACCTTGTTTTGTCTTTCAGATGTGGGATGCAGCGCCGAAGGCCTCCGGAGCGTGCGAAGAGTTGGTAAGCTTTTGTCTTTCAGATGCCTGAATGCAGTGTGAAGACCTCCGGAGCGCACGAAGAGTAGGTAAGCCTTTGTCCTTCAGATGCCGGAATGCAGCGCGAGGCGTTGGTGACAGCCGATGGACCAGGTAAGTGAAGAGCTGTCACTGAAGACCGTAATGCTAACCTGTTCTTTCTTGTCTTTATAGGTGTTGCTGAAGACTGGATTCAGGATGGTAAGCCTTTTTCCTTAGGCCCAGGATCAGATGCAGAAGACACGATGAGCGTTCTGCTGCAGAGGATGCAGAATAACGCAAAGCAAGATTCATCCATCGGGTGTGGTTTAAATAGCCTCCTGTAGTGCTTAGGTGTCTCCTTCCACAGCCACGCCTAGGTAAGAAAAGAGTTCCTGCTTTCCAGAAGAGTTCCAGTGTTCTGAATCTAGGGAGTGGCTCCTGCCCCACCCAACAGGAAAAGTAGTTCCAAACAGAAGAGGATCAGAGGCTCAACTGGCAGGCAAGTAAGCAGCATGGTCTGCTGCAGCTAAGTCTACCCAAGCATTATGAGCCCGGCGCTTCCAGCGCTGGGACTGGGCATATTTATGAGCCTGGTGCCTCTGGCGCCAGGACTGGGTCCAAAAGGTCCCAATTGGGACTGGTTGGCACTCGGAACCTGGGTTATGGATCTGCTTCCAAGGGAGTTGGGAAAACCCTGACCTTTTGAAAGCAGAGATCATGACAACTGCCTCAAGTTTTGCCAGACAACTGACAAGTTGGGCAGGTCCTGCAGTGGGACACCACTTCTACTCCCATCCGAGGCCAGTAGAAATGGGCAGAGAGCCTCTGCTTAGTCTTCTTGGTACCAAGATGACCAGCCAAGGGCACCTCATGCGCCAACTGCAGTAGGAAGGGCCGGTAAACCTGGGGTACCACCAACCTCTTGAGGGCACCAGGTTCAGGCTTAGTGGGCTCACTAACAAGGAGCTCACCCTCCCAATAAATCCGGAATGTCCTAGGCACTTCTCCGTGTGCCTGGGACAGGGCCTGTTTCCTCAGACCCTCGACAGAGGGACACTCTCTCTGTCCTTTACAGAAGTCTGCCCAGGAGGGTCCCCCTTCAGCTAACAAGCATTGAAGATCGGGATGATCCTCCGGGTTGAGAACCTCTCCCACAGGAGAGTCTTCTGGCTCTTCTCCCACAGGAGTTGAGACAGGGTTTACCACTGGACCCAGCCCGTCCGGAGCATGGATCCCAATGGGTGCTGTAGGAACAGCAGGAAGAGAAGGAGCTCACTCCACAGAGGTGGCCTTCTTGCTCTTCCTTCGTCTTGCCTTAGGCCGCGCCTTCTGCTTGGGTACCTGACTCACGTCCAGACCCGGTGTCACCAGTGACCTAGTGACCGCAGCAGCAGTCCTGGGAAGACCATCCGCGATCAATCCCATCTCTACTAGATCGTTACCTAAGAGAATGTTAGCAGGGACATTGTCCTGAACCAGGACAGGAAGCTTTGCTGTCTTGTCTCCAATTGCAAGTGTGACTCGGGCTACAGGCGATAATTTGGGAGGTCCACCAGCTAACCTGGTGGTTCTCAGAGGAGTATCTACATAGTCCTCTGGCTTGAGCAGGGTCCTGTCCACCACTGTCATGCTTGCCCCAGTGTCTCTTAAACCAGTAGAAGGCTGGCCATTCAGGAGGACACTTCTCAAAAATCTACGGGTGTTCTGTGGGATAGTCGCCAATACTTCCGCGTACTGGTCCCAGGCCCCAAGGGACACTAAGGAAATCTCTACGGGACCACCAAAAGTGATTCCTGTAGAGGATGGGAGGACAGTGGCCTCCACCTCAGACATGGGGTAAGGGTAGGTCAGGCTGACAACCTGTACTCTGAGTGCCTTACCTTTACACTTGGAGTCACCCCTTTTGTGATCCAGAGCCCCACAGTCCCAACAAGTGCCGGGAGTGCGGGGTATGGTACTGGAACCACCGGGAGCCTGCTTTGCAGCAGGTGGACCACTACTCTTATTCCCACCCACAGATGACTTATCCCCACGAGATTTTTGGGTCTTAGGAGAGGAGGGTTTAGGTTTATTCGACTGTGACTGCTTTTGGGACTCCTCAGCTTTCTGAGAGGCCCCCTTTTCTTTGTCCTTGTCCTTCCCACTGGAGTCCTTAGGGGACACCCGGTGGGAGACCCACTTGTCAGCCAACTTCGCCAGCCTAAAGGGATCCAAAATGTTCTGGTCAGCAACATACTGACGCAGCTCTGGTGAACAGGCTTCAGAAAAATGCTCAAAAAACAACAGGTGGGACAATTCAACAAAAGTTTTCACCTTGTAACCATCAATCCACTCCATCATATTCATGTGCGCAGCACTCACCCAGTCGACCCAAGACACATTCTCTCTTTTCTTAAAATCCCTGAACCTTTTAAGGTATTGGGTAGGCGTCTTGCCAAACTTGGCAATCAAAGCAGATTTCATACACTCATACTGACCCCTTTCTTCTATGCTCAGCTTCAGAATACAGTCATATCCAGTTTGAGGCACTCTGCTTAGCAAACACTTGGCCCAATCTCTTTTGTCAACATCATGAATTGCACAAGCCATTTCAACCGCTTCAATCCATTGGAGGATATCAGAACCCTCCGAAAACACACCAACCAAATCCTTCATAAATTTAGTTGCTGGGGACCTGACGCTCTCACTGGGTTTCGTATGAAGTATCCACTCGAGCTTTCTCTAGCTGGATTCTCTGACATTCAGTGTCCTTGTCTTTGAGTTCAAAATCCCTATTCTTGAGTTGAACTTGTTGAGCCAACTCCTCCTTCTTAAGCTCAGCATCTATTTCCAACTTGCGATATTCAAAGGCCAATTTCATCCTTAATAACTCAAGCTCCAAAGAATTGCTGGGGTTCGGAACAGAGGCAGCAGGAATGGCGGCATTCCCAGAAACAGATTCAGTAGAAACCCCAGGGGCGGAGTCCTCATTGGTTGCATTCCCCCCTTCATCAAGAGTTTCACCATCGGTCCGGTAGTCCACCAGGGCAGTTATCAGCTCAGCCCTAGATTTATCCACAAAGTCTAACTCCCTGGCTTCACAAGCACCCTGGAGAGCCTCTAAGCTCATCCGAGTCAATTTACCATTCGCAATAGACTCCATTGCTTGTAATGCAGTTATTTTGAACACACCCAAACCTTAATCGAATAAAGTGCAGATATTTTGTAAGTCGCACGGTTATACACTGATTCTTAAAACCATAAGCATCCCACCCCTGCCACCAGTGCAAAGACTGGTACGGGGTGTCTGAACTTCCGCTCTCTATATGGTAGAGGAGAGGCACAGAGGACCCCAGCCAAGATTCTCTATTATTGGTACGTGGTCGAGCAACCAAGGCCTAGCTTCTCAGGAGGTGATGCAGGCTGGTTCTTAAGTGCAGTGTAGTCCCCGAACCCCCACAAAGGAATGTCCACACACTGTATTACTGAAAACACAGTCTTTATATAATTAACATTCAAAGGTATGTACACGATCACAATAACGCACTTTGTACTCGGAAGTCAATAATGATAAATATATACAATTCTAAAGTGGTACCACCAATGTTATCGAATCTCATTAAAGTGCATCAACTGTATGGTTAAAATGTCACACAGATCAATAACAAGTAAACCAGCAATAGAGATAGGAAGGAATGCAAGATGGTTGAAAGAATAGGCAGAATTCTGACCCCTACCCTTAGGCACAGTTCTGTGTGGAGATCCCCCCACCTGGGCAACCTGTAAAATAAGATATATCGCACAAGCCCGGTCCATATGTTCAATAGTCTCACTTCTTCCTATTAAGGTTTTACCCCCCCAATGTACCTGGTGGAGTAGAGTTCTCCGACGATGCGCCGACCGATCCTTCTTGAGTGCCTCCCTTTCAGGCGGGAGCCACGGATGGTCGAGAGGAGTCGGGGAACTTGGCGTTCGGTGTCGGGGAATCGATGGCCTTTTTTTGAGTGCCCTCCCTTTAAGGCAGGAGTCACGGGTCGTCGAACGTCCGACGGTGAACAGGGTGAACTACGGCAGGGAAGTGGCAGCTTCGTTCCTAGCGGTACTCGTCGACGACAGAGCGTTGGCGTCCTGAAAGGAAGAGGCGTGCGGGGCACCTCAGTGACGATAGTTCTGGACCACAAAGAGATGATGAAGAACTGTGGCCCAGCAAGGGCATCGAGTCATCGGCGTCTCTGTGGTCTTTAGGTGGCGGGAAACCCACCGGTGGGTGCTCCTCGGCATGTCGACGGTCGGGCCTTCTCCAGCGGGAGACAAGCGGGTTACGATGCAGACGAGAGCGTCCGATGATTAATTGAAGTTCTTAGGCAAACGGGAGCACGGCGGCTCCGGTCGGCGACAGTGGTCGTCGACAGTGGCGGACAACAGTTCGGGTGCTTCTGCTTGGAGTTCCGCAGCAGTCCCCGTATCGGGTCGGCAGCCTGTTGAAGGTCTGTCTACCAGGGAGCGTTGGCAAAGATCAGCTGTGCACGATGGTCCCTCGTAGCTCGGGAAGAGGGTGCCTTACCAGGTCCTCTCTGGGTCAGTCCTTGGAAACACAGCAGCTTTCAGATTGTGAAGGAGAGCAACAGCAATTCTTCTCGTCCAGCAGGGCTTCAAGGTCAAGTGTCAGTTACTCCAGTTACTTGTCGTAGTGGACTTCAGCTTCTCAACACGATTCCTAGCAGTGAGAGGTCCCCAGATATACTGTTGATCTCCCATTCATTCCGCTGGGTCACACTCAAGCATCGAATCACAACTACGGCATTCATGCAGGCAGGCAGCCAATCAGGCACACAAGGTATTCAGGCCATTCACTTCTCTCCAGACACTCACAACAAGGTATGTGTATTGGGACAAGTACCGAGCCATTCAACACTCCAAGCTGCATTCATACCGGTTTCGAGCAGGGTTGTCTCAGTCATTGTGTCAACCACCAGATACTAAACACCCACAACACAGAATGCATATTCGTCACACACTCTATTCACCCAGGTCCCACCCACAGGAGGTACCCACAACATACATCACCGAGAAGGCTCCCGCTAGTCTGGCCGGGCCTTCACAACAACACCATATATGGCATTTCCACCCAACAGCCAGTCAGGGGGAAGTGGCAGAGTCAGGGCTTCCCAGGACTTTGGAAAAACAAGGTAATGGTAAAATAGAAAGCAAGAGGCCACCGGGGCCATCTTGCTTTCCATCAGGAATCAACTGATCCCAATGGCAGGGCCGGGGTATCCCAAAATGGAGGATACTCCGCGCACCTGTCAAATTCAGCATGGAGCTGCCACCAGCCCATACCCTGCTCTGTGGGCCACCCACAGGTGCCCAAAAACATACACTAGGGGCACAGGGTTGTACCCCCACCCATGGGTGCCATAAGGGTATCCCACGGGTCCGTTCATCAAACCAAAAGAGAGCTGCACCGCCAGGAGTCCCACATGAACTCCTGCGTGGAAAACAAGACAGAACATACGATAAAAAGCAGTAAAGGACAAGGATACGGAGGCCCTGTCCCTACGATGCATTTCCAGCCCCCTGTTAAGATAAGATACCTGGGTGTTATCGTATCGGGAGATAAAGCCTCCCTACTTTTGAATAATCATGACTCCCTTTTAGACACGCTAGCCGCTAAACTCTGTTGTTTTTGGGCCAAACTCCCTATTTCACTCATTGGTCGGATTGCTGTACTGAAAATGGTCATTCTCCCCAAGCTATTATATATATTTACTAATGTCCCGATATGGCCTGGTAGGCAGTTCTTTGATAAACTTAAGTCCATGGCGGTGGAGTTCGTCTGGTGCGGGGGGGAGGGCGGTCAGGATGAAGTGGGAAAAAATGGTCGAACCATATGACAAAGGTGGCATAGCAGCATCAGATTTTGAATTATATTACTTGGTGGCACAGGCTCAGTTTGTTAAACACTGGTATGAGGAGCGAGACACCTCGCCCCACATCTGCTTAGAACGACACGCAGCACGCCCAACCGATTTGAGGTCTGTTATCTTTAAAAACAAACATAAGGACGAATGCCCATTCGACCCAGTCAGCACAACAGTGCATGCATGGTCCAAGATTTTTTGCAGAGTTGGGCTGGAGACACCATACTATTCAGATGCCCCGTTCTGGAACTTCCCAGGTAAAGCACCCACGTACGATACAGATGTGCAAAAGACATGGGATCCGGAGAGGCAATTTAAAATCAAGGACATATTACGTAATGGTAAATTTATAACATTGGAAGAATTCAAAACGGGGATGGGTAGAGATCAATTGATGGTTTTACAATACTATAGAATGAGAATGGCATTTAAGGCCAGGGGGCCCCTGTTCCCAGATGAACCCCCACCACACCCGTGCCTGGTGGCCCTGGCTAGCCGATCGGGAACCAGTGTTTCGGGACTTTACAAGACTATACAAGCCAATACTCCAACGGTGAACATGATAAGGGCTTTCTGGGAATCGGATCTGGGTACTACTATCACCGATAGGTCCTGGAAGAGGTACTGTGAACTCACTAAGAGGGTATCCATGAATGCGGGCCTTCGGCTGATCCAATTTAAGGTGTTGAACAAGTTACACTATACCCCCCAAAAGATTGCAAAATTTACGCGAAACAGCCCTGGCAAGTGTCAGAAATGCGGGTCCGATCGGGCTGACTCGTTTCACATGTATTGGAGCTGCCCAAACATATGTGTATTCTGGGGGGAGGTGGCGATAATTCTGGAAAAGGTTACGCAGATACTGGCAGATCTCACACCATTGAAATACCTATTTGGGGATAAGGGAAAGAGATCTGAGGTGACGAGAAGGCACTTTAACATCGCATGTGCGGTGGCTAAAAGGTGCATTCTGCAAAAATGGAAGAGTGCACAGGCACCATAAGTAAA
This sequence comes from Ambystoma mexicanum, assembly GCF_040938575.1. Lineage (NCBI taxonomy): Eukaryota > Metazoa > Chordata > Amphibia > Caudata > Ambystomatidae > Ambystoma > Ambystoma mexicanum. Next base: position 1,087,635,171 of record NC_090922.1, on the reverse strand, counting down.
TAATTTTCTCAAGGAACTGATGTACGTGAATGAATGTGAGGAGCTCTATGTAATGGCGCTAGCAAGTTCATGTAAACCAAAGGACATCTGGGCCCTGTTCAGAGTATATTTATGTGAAATAACAGTAGCCCGGTAAGGCCTAATAATACACCTGCTCCGTGAACATTGCATTTTATGATGAAAGACTGTATCGAATATCCATGATATATACATGCTTGAATTGTCATGTTGCTGTATTGTTATGCACCACAACTGTTAAATAAAGTTTTTTAAAAAAAAAACATCCTAGAAAGACCATCAGCCTTTTGGTGGTGACATCCTGACCTGTGCTCAATGGTAAAATCAAACCCTTGGAGGCAGATTGACCATTTTAGCAGTTTTGGGTTTTCCCCTTTCATTTGCATCAACCATCTCAAGGGTTGGTGGTCTGTTTGAATGGTGAAAGTAAATCCATACAAGTATGTCTAAACTTCTTCAAAGCCCACACAATGGCAAAACATTATCTCTCAATAGTTGCCCACCTTGTCTCAGGTTCCTTCAGTTTCCTACTGATGAAGCAAATGGGGTGCTCCCTACCTTTCTCATCCAGTTGACTGAGTACTGCACCTATACCTATATTGGAAGCATCTGTTTGTACAATGAAAGGTTGGTGGTAGTCAGTAGCTCTGAGAATTGGAGCTTGACAAAGGGCTTTCTTCAGACTTTCAAAGGCCTGATTGCACTCCTCATTCCATTTGACCTTTTTAGGGAATTTAGAGGAGATTACATTCAGTGGAGAAGCTATGGACCCATAGTTCTCAATGAAATTCCTGTAATACCCAGTGAGGCCTAGGAGGGCTCTCACCTGAGTTTGAGTAGAAAGGGGTGTCCAATTTTGCACAGCTTCAATCTTGCTGAGCAAAGGCCTTATTTCACCACCTCCTACCTCATGCCGAAGGTAGACAACTTTACTTTGACCAGTTTGACATTTGCTTGCCTTTATGGTCAGATGGGCTTGTTCTAGAGCCTGCAAAACATATCCTAGGTGGTCAACATGTTCTTTCCAAGTAGGGCTGAACACTGCAATGTCATCCAAGTATGCCATGCAGAAGTCCTCCATCCCATTGAGAACCTGATTCACCATCCTTTGGAATGTAGCAGGTGCATTCTTTAGTCCAAAAGGCATCATCTTAAATTGGTATAAGCCAACTGGGGTGGAGAATGCGGTTTTCTCCTTGGCATGGTCAGTCAGGGCTATTTGCCAATAGCCTGACGTGAGATCAAATGTGCTGAGGAACTTTGCTGAACCAAGTCTATCCACCAGCTCATCTGTCCTTGGCAAAGGATGGGCATCAGTCTTGGTGACTGCATTTAGAGCACTATAGTCCACACAGAATCTCAACTCTTTGGATCCTGCCTTTGGTACTAACACAACTGGGCTAGACCATGGACTAGTAGAGGGTTCTATTACCCCGAGATTAACCATCTTGTTGACCTCTCCTTTGATGTGGGTTCTTACATTTTCTGACATCCTGTAGCCCCTGCTTTTGACAGGTAAACTGTCACCAGTTTGGATATCATGTTGGCCCCAAGGGGTCAAACCTGGTGTCAGAGAGAACAGAGGGGCAAATTGATTTAACAAAATTTTGCACTCCTCCTGTTGCTCACGTGTCAGATTAGAAGAGAGATTGACTCCTTCTATTTTCTCATCTAAAGGTTTGCCTCTGAGGAGGTCAGGTAGAGGTTTGCTCTCCTCCTCCTCTTGAGCCGAAGCTAGAAGCAGAGCTCCCAGTTCTGGTCTGGAGACATAAGCTTTCAGTCGGTTGATGTGAAAGACTCTAGGAGCCTCCTTAGGATTGCCTAAGTCCACCAGATAGTTCACCTCTCCAAGTTTTCCCACAACCTTGAAGGGTCCCATCCATTTGTCCTGCAAGGCCCTCTGCCTTGTGGGGACCATAACAAGAACTAGCTGGTCTTGAGCGAACTCATCCATGTTGGCCTTCTGGTCATGCCAATGCTTGACCAGAGCCTGACCTGCTTTCAATTTATCACTTGCCTCAGTCATCATGTGTGACATTCTCCTCCGGAGTCCTATCACATAGTCAGTAACTCTGACTGGTGTGGGGGAAGGAGCACTCTCTAACCCCTCCTTGATCAGGGCCAATGGACCTCTAACCGGATGGCCATAGAGAAGTTCAAAGGGACTGTAACCAACTCCCTCCTGAGGGACTTCTCTATATGCAAAGAGAAGGCATGGCAGTAGAAGATCCCATTTTTTCTTAAGGGGGTCTTCTAAGGCACCTATCATGCTCTTCATGGTTCTGTTAAACCTTTCTACCAATCCATTTGTCTGAGGGTGGTATGCTGTTGAGACCTTGTAGGTAACGCCACATTTTTTCCACATGGACTTCATGTAGTGGGACATCAAATTTGACCGCCTGTTGGACAGTACCTCCTTAGGAAACCCAACCCTGGTAAAAATACCAAGGAGGGCCTTAGCCACAGCCGGAGCTGTAACAGTCCTCATAGGAATTGCTTCAGGGAACCTAGTAGCATGGTCTACTACAAGGATAAACCTGTTGCCTGAAGAAGTTGGAGGATCAAGGGGACCAACAATGTTGATTCCTACCCTCTCAAATGGTACTCCCACTACAGGGAGAGGCACTAAGGGTGCCACATTCTTGGAGCCACTTTTACCAGAAGTTTGGCAAGTGTGGCAACTCTTGCAAAACTTCTCTACCTCAGCCCCCATTTTAGGCCAAAAAAAGTAGAGAGAGAGCCTTTCCTTGGTCTTCTTGAAGCTCAAATGACCAGCCAAAGGTATCTCATGGGCTAGTTGCAACAAAAGGAGTCTGTTCACTTGGGGCACAACAAATCTCTTGTAGTCTCCAGGGGTTGACTCTGTCGGTTCACTATAAAAGAGGCCATCTTCCCAGTGTAACCTATACTTCCCAGGCTCTTGCCCTTCAATCTGAGAAGCTGCCTGGTGGTGGAGACCTCCCAGAGTTGGACATTCTCTTTGTCCCTTACTGATGTCTGCCCTTTGGGGTCCACCTTCTGCCAGTAACAACTGCAACTCAGGATCGTCCACAGGGTCAAGATCTCCAATGAGTTCCTGGCCTCCTACTAGATCTGAGTCCTCAGGTTCTAGTTCAACCACACAGGGTTGTACCTCACTCTCAGCCTCAGCTGGAGGAGGAATCACAGGTGTGATTTTTGCTAACCTAGGAGATTTCCTGGTTGACAGCACTGGAATGTTTTCTGCTGTCTTCTTCCTGGAAGTCTTGGGTTTCCCCTTTGCTTCTGGTTGCTTGGAAATGGCAGTTAGTAACTCCAGTGGGGTAGGAGTGATTTCTTTTTCTATCATCTCCTCAGGAGAGCTTCCCAAGGTCCTCTCCCTTGCAGGTCTGGTAAGCTCCTATAATCTCTTACTAGGAGGTCTGGGAGTACTTGACACTACTCCCAGGTCTTTCAGATCATTGCCCAACAGCACCCTTCCTGGTACTTCAGATTGTACACTTACAGGTATCCTGACAGTCATTTCATTGCACTGGATGAGAGCTGGTAATTGGGGAAGCATCTGCACAGGCCCTCCAGCTAACTTGGTGAGGCGTTTGGGTGCCTTAGCCACATCCTCCACCTTGAAAAAAGATTTGTCCACCACAGCTATGCTGGCCCCAGTGTCTCTAATGGCAGGAGTCTCCTGACCATTGACTAGGATACTGTCTTTATAATACTCTTTAGTATTAGGAGGGATAGAATTATACACATCTAAAATCTGTTGTTCCTGCAACCCAAGGGTTACTAAAGATACACTGGCTGAGACTCCAATGGGATCTTCAGCCAGTAGTTGAAAGTTTCCACTGACAATATGTACTTCCTCCTCTGGAGCGAAGGCTAAGGAGACAGTGAGGACCCCTGAAGGTTTACCCTTACATCTGGGATCCCCTTTCACATGATCAGTAGAGCCACAAACATAACATTTACCAAATGTCTTTATGAATGGTGGCTTGTTCTGACCTCTTCTGGTCTGGGACCAGAAGGTACACTAGCTTGATTAGGTTTCCCTGGTGGCTTACCCTTAGAATTTTGTTTGGGGCCCTCTTTGGAATTGGAATTATTTGAATTCTCTTTGTTGTCTTAGGCTGCTTTCCCTCATCCTTCTTCTGAGTGACCCCTGAATCCTTGTGAGTAGCCCTGTGGGCAACCCACAAGTCAGCAGCCTTAGCTAGCTTCTTGGAATCTAGTTCTTTTGAATCAGCCAAGTGCTGTCTGAGCTCAGGAGAGCAGGCATCATAGATAGACTCCAACATGACAAAGTTCTCATTCCTTCATAAGTGTTCACTCTGTAACCCTTAATCCATCCCTCTAGGTTTTTCAAACATTCATTCACCCAAGTAGCCCAAGGGGTACCATCATGCTTTTTGAGGGTCCTAAACCTCTTAAGGTACTGGGAAGGAGTCTTCGCAAATCTAGCTTTCAAAGCTGGCTTTACACATTAATAATCCATCCTATCCACCTCCCCCAACTCCATTACCACATCAGATGCAACAGGGGGGAGCCTAGAGAATAACCAGGGGATCAACTGATTCCCTATGATATCCTGGAGCCCATGATTATTTTCAAACATAGCAAGCCAATCTAATACATCCAACTTCAGTTAATACATACCCACAATCTCTTTAGGCATCTGGGGTCTTTTTGGACTGGAAGATCTAGAGGATTCGGGGAGAAAAGCATTTTCCAAAGACAATTTCTTCATCTCAAGCTCATGTTTGAGCTCCATTTCTTTGAGCCTTAGCTCTTCATGTCTCTGTTCAGTTTGGGCACTAATTCGTTTGAATTCAAGTTCAAGTCTCATTTTTTCAAGAGATATAAATTCAGGACTTAATGTGGGACCTGGTCCAGTAGCTACAGGTTGAGGCCCTTGAGCAGGCAGAGGACCAGAGGGGGTGACATTGTTATCCTCCTCTTCCTCATCTGGCTCAACAATAACATCGTCAACATTATCCTCATTACTGTTTGCTACGTTTGCTGGAGTAGTAGGGCCTACAGCACCACTATCCAGACTTTGTTTCTCTAACAGTCTATCAATCATTTCTGTTTTCATGCCTTTGACAGGAAGACCTTTCTGTCTGCACAAATCTTTAAGATAATCAGAAGTTTTTGCAAGGAGGGTCTCCTGACTATAACTTTCCATACTTGACTTTGTTAAAAGAACTTTTGTGATTGTTAACCTTGTGGTTAATTGAACCAAGGTACTAGTAGCACACTAAAATGTAAATCCAATACTTTCATCCTCACCGCTGTACACCAGTATTAGGCAGAATCCCATGCAGTTCCCTCAGGGGCCACTACCCAGGATTAGGACTACAGGTGAGAGCAATAAATCCCCTTTGGTATCAGTCCGTACCGCAAAGATTTAGTTGGTAGCTGTGGCTAAGCAGTCAGACTTTTCTCAAGAGGGAGATGATCAGTATTCAGGGTTTACACAATAGGTATCACAGTGCCAGGGAACAAGTAAATACTGACCAAAGCTTTGTATTAAGAGAATATATTTATTCTATACACATCTAAGTCAACACATACATCACAGTTGATAAAGTAAGTTAAAATTCAGTCAAGGAAAAGTATATACAACTCCCTATTCAATTGTAGACAAGTTTGCGGTAGAGTGAAAACTGAGCAAAACGGCACAGTGAAAACCAACTACAAATGGCACGCTAACAATTTTACGAAAGGGAGGGAAAGCACAAGTGAAACCGAAATATCTTCAGACACCCCCTAGCAACACTTCCCTGAATTTTGTGAACAAGTAATGCACAGTAACACTTTAGCAGAAAGATAAGTGAATGAAAACTGAGCAAAATGGCACTCCACAAGTTAAAACAGTAGGAAGGAAGAGGGGTTTAGAAGATTTAGGTGCATCTAGTGAGAGCAGATCTAACAAATCAGACAGAGTCAACAGGCCTGAGCCAGAGTAAGTGGGACAGGACCAAGAGTTTAGGAGCAAAAAGTGTTCTTGTAGCTGCAGTCAAGTCTTTGGTAGACAAATGTTGAAAAGGTAGATGCGAAGCGAAAGACAATGTTAAAAGAGAGGGCGGCCAACCCAACAAGTAGATAAAGGATTTAAAACACCTTTAGGTTTACCATGGGGAAAGCGAGGCCTGGCGGAACAATGTACCTTAAACGTGAAGAAGTGGCTTCTGCGGCGGCGGTTGTTCCTGGTAGTTCCTGCAGGTCGAGGGGTCCAGCAGAGGAAGAGAGGCTCTCGTTGTGGAGGAAGGTTCGAGTCACTGCACTACCCAGGGATGAAACCAGCCGCGGTGCTGCCAAACAAAGTTTAAAAGGTACGCTCCTTTTAATCGCGGTCAGGGTCGATTGCTGCCTGGCTATCTGTTCTACAAGTGCGGGGCACTGTCGATTCGACCAAGGCAGGTCTGAGAAAGCGATGGGTGAACTGGTTGGTCCCACCAGCTCAAGGCTCTTTCGATGCAGATCTCCTCTCGTCGTGTGGAAGAAAAGTGGTGAGACCATTCGGCAGGGCTTCACCGGTGGTGTAAATGCTGAAGATGTCTTTGGCTTCTTTCCCCTTCGGTTTCGTAGTTCCAGTGGCGACGTCTTGCTCTTCCAGTCCTCAGGACCCTGCTTTTATGCAGAAAGAGACCCATTCATACAGCCTAGCTGTCACTCACACAGTGGAGTGGTCTTCTTGGAAGGAGACCCTCCAGCCTATCAGGTTAGAGTGCGACCTGGGTTAGGAGTTTAGAGTAAAACACGAGAAAGAATTTGAATTAATGTTCTGGCAAATAAAACCTACCGGAGTAAAGTTAATAATAAAATAAACCGGCGGTATGTAAGAGGCTGTCAGTAAAAGTGCTAGCCTCGAACAATGGGAAAATCCCATAGGAAAATATTTGCGGTTGAATATTTATGGTAGTGACCACTGCCACCAGCCAGAAACTTTAGAGAGCGGGACTTTAAGGTACCCCCTCGAAAATGAACCCAAGGGAAAAACTATTAACCCTTTCCAGTACCTCCATAGTAAGATGGTTTGTACTGATTAAGTTCATAAGATTTGACTAGTAAAGTCAATGGAGACTTTACATGCCCTGGGAGACAGTAGTCAGTCCCAGGGTATGGAGTCTATGTTTGAAGGTCGCTACGACACCCCTGTGTCACTGCACGGGTTAGAGAAAATCCCATAGGCATTAAACACAAAAATAGCCTAGAACACACTGTCATGATCTCTGCTTCCAAAAGGTCAGGGTTTTTCCCAACTCCCTTGGAAGCAGATCCATAATCCAGGTCCCGAGTGCCAACCAGTCCCAATTGGGACCTTTTGGACCCAGTCCTGGCGCCAGTGGCACCAGGCTCATAAATATGCCCAGTCCCAGCGCTGGAAGCGCCGGGCTCATAATGCTTGGGTGGACTTACCTGCAGCAGACCATGCTGCTTACTTGCCTGCCAGTTGAGCCTCTGATCCTCTTCTGTTTGGAACTACTTTTCCTGTTGGGTGGGGCAGGAGCCACTCCCTAGGTTCAGAACACTGGAACTCTTCTGGAAAGCAGGAACTCTTTTCTTACCTAGGCGTGGCTGTGGAAGGAGACACCTAAGCACTACAGGAGGCTATTTAAACCACACCCGATGGATGAATCTTGCTTTGCGTTATTCTGCATCCTCTGCAGCAGAACGCTCATCGTGTCTTCTGCATCTGATCCTGGGCCTAAGGAAAAAGGCTTACCATCCTGAATCCAGTCTTCAGCAACACCTATAAAGACAAGAAAGAACAGGTTAGCATTACGGTCTTCAGTGACAGCGCTTCACTTACCTGGTCCATCGGCTGTCACCAACGCCTCGCGCTGCATTCCGGCATCTGAAAGACAAAGGCATACCTACTCTTCGTGCGCTCCGGAGGTCTTCGCATTGCATTCCGGCATCTGAAAGACAAAAGCTTACCAACTCTTCGCACGCTCCGGAGGTCTTCGGCGCTGCATCCCGCATCTGAAAGACAAAACAAGGTGCGTTTAAAGACATTGGGGAACTTTAATACTCACGTGCCATTACTCCTTTCCACATCTAACCCAGTGGGTATTCCGGCACCCTGCAGCCGCTCCGAACTTGTACCTGCAAAATAAAAAGACAGTTAGAGCGCATCGTGAAGCAGGCAACAAGCGCTTACTTACGTGCTTCCAGGCGCTTCTATTCATCACACGGGCTCCGTCTTCAACTCACTTCAGCCCGTCATCCGCCATCGCCGGAACCCTGCAAAACAAGAGACATCATTACTAAAGACTTTTAAAGACATTAGAATTACTCGAAACTTACCGTTCGTGCAGTAAACGACGGACAGCAGTCCTCTGAAGTCAAGAGGCCTGCTCCCCTTATCCAGTGAAGAAACTGGTTACAGCACCCTGCCCCGAGGCAGATGGAGAGCACGGCGTTCACTTACCTAAGGTGAGAGCGTTAACCTTTGGGGTTCTACAGGAGAAGAGAAAGGGAAGAAGAGAGAGACATTCAATAACCCAGTTCATTAATCCCATATTTTCTATCTGCAGACATCTTACCCTTCGAGTCAGACATACAGTGCACAAAGGTCCAGCCCAAAGAGCCAGCCGTGTGTTACACATCACCTTTGAAGATACGGTATACGCCCAGTCAAGACCGGCGCCTCTACGGGAATCAGGTGAGCGTTACAGAACGCAAAGCCTACCGCAAAACTCCCGTCCAGGCGCTATGGAAACCTCAGATACCGACCAGCTAGCCCAGTTACTTGGGGAACTAAGGGCAGAAGTGCATGCAGCCCGTCAGGAAACGAACGCTCTAAGAAGGGAACTGATTATTTCCAAGGAGCGAACAGATGATCTCGCTAGACAATTGCTACAGTCACAAGCCGGACAGACCCCGTTACCCGCATCTGGGGGAAATCTTCCTTCTACATCCTCTATGAATCCAGTGCAGATCAACCTACCTGGGAATGTACCTCTGGCTCCGCCCGAACGATTTTCTGGTGACCCAAAGAGGTTTGCAGTATTTATCAATCAGTGCCGGTTGCATTTCTTATGCCGGCCAGCAGCCTTTCCAACTGATCAAGCTAAAGTAGCTTTCGTGCTTTCGTACCTTAGTGGCAATGCGGCAGACTGGTCGATCCCTCTAGTAAATCAAGATGATCCGGTCCTCCATGATTTTCAAGCTTTTCAGCTCAGTATGGAAAAACTGTTCGCAAGACATTCACAGGGGCAGGCCTTGGACAATGAGCTTCTTTCGTTGCAACAAGGTAATCAAGACCTTTTGGCTTATATTGCGTCTTTCAACAGACTGATAGTGGAAACTCAATGGCCTGAGGACAAAAGGATTACGCTGTTTTATAGAGGTCTACGTGGAGAGCTCAAAGATGTGTTAGCCCAAGTAGTGAATCCCCCACAAGATTGTTCGGACTATATAGACTTAGTTGTTCAAATAGATCACAGACTGCAGAACAGGAAGGCCGATCGTTCCAAGTTTGATGCTCGAGTATTTTCCAAACCGCCAACTCCTTCCAAAGGAGTAGACTCCGGGGAACCCATGCAAATAGGGGGCCTGAAAGGTCCTCTAACACAAAAGGAGCGGGAAAGGAGAAAACAGTTGCAATTATGCCTCTATTGCGGAAACTCAGGGCACTTTCTTCGAGACTGTCCGGTGAAACCTGCCAAGAAGGCAGTAGGAGCTGCAGTTACCAAAGTTACAAACTCTGAGCAGGGAAACGACCTCGCCCGACAAGAATAGAGGTCCTCTTGCCGAGCGTGAAAACCATTTCCGTGACCTCGCATTTCGTGATATCTATGGTCCTCATTAGCCCTGATAATCCGGATCGATTACATGCAATTGAAGCTTACGTCGACAGCGGTGCCATCGGCAATTATGTGGATCATGAAATGGTTTTGAGGATGAATCTAACTCTTTGTCCCAAGGCTGTAAAGGACGTCATTACTACGGTGGATGGAACGGAGATAGCCTCCGGACCAGTAACGCATACCACTCAAGAAGTGACGCTAGTAAGTCAAGATGGACACCATGAGAAGATCGTGTTCGATGTGATCAAGGCTCCTGAGTTTCAGATTATTCTAGGAATACCTTGGTTAGAGAAACACAATCCTCTGATCGATTGGCGAGCAAGAACGGTCCAGTTTCCAGAATGTGTCTCTACTTGTCACCCTCCACCTGGTGTTGCACTGGCAGCAATTTCTTCAGAGACTCCCCAGTTACCTCCCGAATACCTAGAATACCAAGATGTTTTCCGGAAGGATCAGGCTAACTCTCTACCTCCTCATAGGTCTTATGACTGCCAGATAGACCTGATACCTGGATCTACTCCTCCTTGTAGTAGAATTTATGCCCTCACCGAGCCTGAGAACCTTCACCTTCGACAATACCTGGATCAGTACCTGGCAAATGGGTTTATTCGTCCTTCCAAGTCCCCTGCTTCTTCAGCTTTGTTCTTCGTTCCAAAAAAGGAAGGAGACCTTAGAACTTGTATAGATTATCGCTCCCTGAACCAGATCACCGTCAAGAATAGATATCCGTTACCTTTGATCCCTGAACTCCTGGACCAAGTCAGAAAAGCATGCATATATTCAAAGCTGGATCTTAGAGGAGCCTACCACTTGGTACAAGTAAAAGAGGGCGATGAATGGAAGACGGCCTTCCGCACCAAATATCGGCTATTTGAATATCAGGTCATGCCCTTCGGACATTGCAATGCCCCGGCCGCCTTTCAATATTTTATGAACGATGTCCTCAGAGAGCTCATAGATGTGTGTGTTGTTGTTTACATTGACGACATCCTCGTTTATTCCTCATCGGAATCTGAACATCGGAAACACGTGAAAATGGTCCTCGAAAGATTGCGTCAACACAAACTTTTCGCTAAGTTGGAAAAATGTGTTTTCAACGTGACTGAAGTTGAATTCTTGGGATTCATATTATCACCTAGCGGAGTGCGTATGGATTCAAAGAAGGTCGATGCAGTTCTCAAATGGCCATCACCATCCTCCGTAAAAGGTGTGCAAAGCATGTTAGGCTTCGCTAACTTTTACCGCAGGTTTATCCCCGAATTTTCTCGAATAGTCCAGCCCATCACTGCCTTGTTAAAGAAAAACAAACGTTTTGAATGGTCTACCGAGGCGGAACAAGCTTTCCAGGATTTGAAGACTAAATTTATCTCTGCACCAATCTTAAAACACCCTCGCCCCGAACTCCCCTACATCGTGGAAACTGATGCTTCAAGCCTTGCCATGGGGGCAGTTCTATCACAAAAGGACCCGGTAACCAATCAGTTGCATCCCGTGGCATTTTGGTCCCGCAAATTCTCGCCTCCTGAAATCAATTACACGATTACTGACAAGGAACTTCTGGCTATCAAGTCTGCCTTTAAGGCTTGGCGGCATTATCTGCTGGGGGCCCGACACACCGTTACTGTGATTACGGATCACCGAAACCTGCAATATTTGAAAACCGCAAAGGCCCAATCCTCTAGACAACTCCGTTGGGCATTATTCTTTGCCGAGTTTGACTTCATAATTACCTATCGACCTGGTACAAAAAACGGTAAAGCTGATGCCCTTTCTCGGATGGGAGTGGAAGATCACTTGATCAACCCTAAACCTGTACCAATCATTCCCGAACAAAGAATTCTGGGTGTAATCGCCACACAATCCATAGAGGAAGTTAAGGATAAAGCCAGGCAACTTGTAACTCCAGCAGACATACAGAATTGGCATCTGCAGGGAAAGAACTTTGCAGTAAAGGACACCTTATTGTATTTCCAAGAACGATTATACCTGCCCAGCACAGATTTACAGAAAAAAGTAATCTCTTGTTATCACGATTCTTTAATGGAAGGACATCCCGGTATGGCCAAGACCTCACAAAAGATCAAGCGCTACTTCTGGTGGCCGTCTTGGAAAAAAGATATCAGAGACTTTATAATGTCCTGTGGAGTATGCGCCCAAAACAAGAGTCAAAAGGAAAGACCAGCAGGCCTCTTACGCCCTATTGACATCCCACCTCGCCCTTGGCATACGCTTTCTATGGACTTCATCACCGATCTACCTCCATGCTCCGGATACAATACGATTCTAGTAATCGTGGACTTATTCTCCAAGATGGCGCATTTCATTCCGCTCAAAGGCTTGCCAACAGCAGCAACTCTGGCCCGAGAATTTCTCGAAAACATCGTCCGACTGCACGGTTTTCCTTCGGTTCTAATTTCGGATCGAGGTAGTCAATTTATTTCTCATTTTTGGCGAAGTTGCTGTCGGTCGGCTCAAATTGATGTGAGACTATCGACCAGTCACCACCCTCAGACCGACGGACAAACCGAGAGGACCAATCAAACTCTGGAACAGTATTTACGCTGCATGCTGCAACAAACTGAAAAGACTTGGAAAGATATCCTTTGGATAGCCGAATATGCCTACAATAACTCTGTCTATTCGGGAACTGGGAAAACCCCGTTTTTTCTTTTATACGGCAGTCACCCTCGAACCTCGGAGTTGGATCCCCTCCAAGATCTTGAAACACCAGCAGTAGACTACCTGCATTCTACAATCACCCAAGCCTTTAAGGAAGCTGTTTCTCACCTTCAAAGGGCTAAAGAACAAAACAAGAAAGGAGCAGATCAACATCGGAAGGAAGCCCCTCAATATCAAGTAGGGGATCAAGTCTGGTTATCCACCAAATATCTACCTCTAAAAGGGCCACGCACATTCAACCCAAGATACCTTGGTCCCTATTCTATCACTACCATAGTAAACCCAGTAGCGGTCAAGTTGGACTTGCCCCCACACATGAAGATACATCCGGTCTTCCACGTCTCTCTATTAAAACCCGTGCAACCTCAAACCCGACTAACTAAATCCCCAAAACCCATCCTAGTTGATGGAGAACTCGAGTTTGAAGTCAAAAGCATTCTGGACTCCAAGATCTCCAAATCTAAACTATTTTACCTAATTGACTGGAAAGGCTACGGCCCCCAAGAGAGATCCTGGGAACCTGCTGAATATGTCCACGCTCCTCGCCTAATCAAAAGATTTCACCGAACATTTCCTGACAAGCCAAAACCCCCGGAGAAGCCCGGTTTGGGAGGGGCCTTGAGGGGGGTACTGTCATGATCTCTGCTTCCAAAAGGTCAGGGTTTTTCCCAACTCCCTTGGAAGCAGATCCATAATCCAGGTTCCGAGTGCCAACCAGTCCCAATTGGGACCTTTTGGACCCAGTCCTGGCGCCAGTGGCACCAGGCTCATAATGCTTGGGTGGACTTACCTGCAGCAGACCATGCTGCTTACTTGCCTGCCAGTTGAGCCTCTGATCCTCTTCTGTTTGGAACTACTTTTCCTGTTGGGTGGGGCAGGAGCCACTCCCTAGGTTCAGAACACTGGAACTCTTCTGGAAAGCAGGAACTCTTTTCTTACCTAGGCGTTGCTGTGGAAGGAGACACCTAAGCACTACAGGAGGCTATTTAAACCACACCCGATGGGTGAATCTTGCTTTGCGTTATTCTGCATCCTCTGCAGCAGAACGCTCATCGTGTCTTCTGCATCTGATCCTGGGCCTAAGGAAAAAGGCTTACCATCCTGAATCCAGTCTTCAGCAACACCTATAAAGACAAGAAAGAACAGGTTAGCATTACGGTCTTCAGTGACAGCGCTTCACTTACCTGGTCCATCGGCTGTCACCAACGCCTCGCGCTGCATTCCGGCATCTGAAAGACAAAGGCATACCTACTCTTCGTGCGCTCCGGAGGTCTTCGCATTGCATTCCGGCATCTGAAAGACAAAAGCTTACCAACTCTTCGCACGCTCCGGAGGTCTTCGGCGCTGCATCCCGCATCTGAAAGACAAAACAAGGTGCGTTTAAAGACATTGGGGAACTTTAATACTCACGTGCCATTATTCCTTTCCACATCTAACCCAGTGGGTATTCCGGCACCCTGCAGCCGCTCCGAACTTGTACCTGCAAAATAAAAAGACAGTTAGAGCGCATCGTGAAGCAGGCAACAAGCGCTTACTTACGTGCTTCCAGGCGCTTCTATTCATCACACGGGCTCCGTCTTCAACTCACTTCAGCCCGTCATCCGCCATCGCCGGAACCCTGCAAAACAAGAGACATCATTACTAAAGACTTTTAAAGACATTAGAATTACTCGAAACTTACCGTTCGTGCAGTAAACGACGGACAGCAGTCCTCTGAAGTCAAGAGGCCTGCTCCCCTTATCCAGTGAAGAAACTGGTTACAGCACCCTGCCCCGAGGCAGATGGAGAGCACGGCGTTCACTTACCTAAGGTGAGAGCGTTAACCTTTGGGGTTCTACAGGAGAAGAGAAAGGGAAGAAGAGAGAGACATTCAATAACCCAGTTCATTAATCCCATATTTTCTATCTGCAGACATCTTACCCTTCGAGTCAGACATACAGTGCACAGAGGTCCAGCCCAAAGAGCCAGCCGTGTGTTACACATCACCTTTGAAGATACGGTATACGCCCAGTCAAGACCGGCGCCTCTACGGGAATCAGGTGAGCGTTACAGAACGCAAAGCCTACCGCAAAACTCCCGTCCAGGCGCTATGGAAACCTCAGATACCGACCAGCTAGCCCAGTTACTTGGGGAACTAAGGGCAGAAGTGCATGCAGCCCGTCAGGAAACGAACGCTCTAAGAAGGGAACTGATTATTTCCAAGGAGCGAACAGATGATCTCGCTAGACAATTGCTACAGTCACAAGCCGGACAGACCCCGTTACCCGCATCTGGGGGAAATCTTCCTTCTACATCCTCTATGAATCCAGTGCAGATCAACCTACCTGGGAATGTACCTCTGGCTCCGCCCGAACGATTTTCTGGTGACCCAAAGAGGTTTGCAGTATTTATCAATCAGTGCCGGTTGCATTTCTTATGCCGGCCAGCAGCCTTTCCAACTGATCAAGCTAAAGTAGCTTTCGTGCTTTCGTACCTTAGTGGCAATGCGGCAGACTGGTCGATCCCTCTAGTAAATCAAGATGATCCGGTCCTCCATGATTTTCAAGCTTTTCAGCTCAGTATGGAAAAACTGTTCGCAAGACATTCACAGGGGCAGGCCTTGGACAATGAGCTTCTTTCGTTGCAACAAGGTAATCAAGACCTTTTGGCTTATATTGCGTCTTTCAACAGACTGATAGTGGAAACTCAATGGCCTGAGGACAAAAGGATTACGCTGTTTTATAGAGGTCTACGTGGAGAGCTCAAAGATGTGTTAGCCCAAGTAGTGAATCCCCCACAAGATTGTTCGGACTATATAGACTTAGTTGTTCAAATAGATCACAGACTGCAGAACAGGAAGGCCGATTGTTCCAAGTTTGATGCTCGAGTATTTTCCAAACCGCCAACTCCTTCCAAAGGAGTAGACTCCGGGGAACCCATGCAAATAGGGGGCCTGAAAGGTCCTCTAACACAAAAGGAGCGGGAAAGGAGAAAACAGTTGCAATTATGCCTCTATTGCGGAAACTCAGGGCACTTTCTTCGAGACTGTCCGGTGAAACCTGCCAAGAAGGCAGTAGGAGCTGCAGTTACCAAAGTTACAAACTCTGAGCAGGGAAACGACCTCGCCCGACAAGAATAGAGGTCCTCTTGCCGAGCGTGAAAACCATTTCCGTGACCTCGCATTTCGTGATACCTATGGTCCTCATTAGCCCTGATAATCCGGATCGATTACATGCAATTGAAGCTTACGTCGACAGCGGTGCCATCGGCAATTATGTGGATCATGAAATGGTTTTGAGGATGAATCTAACTCTTTGTCCCAAGGCTGTAAAGGACGTCATTACTACGGTGGATGGAACGGAGATAGCCTCCGGACCAGTAACGCATACCACTCAAGAAGTGACGCTAGTAAGTCAAGATGGACACCATGAGAAGATCGTGTTCGATGTGATCAAGGCTCCTCAGTTTCAGATTATTCTAGGAATACCTTGGTTAGAGAAACACAATCCTCTGATCGATTGGCGAGCAAGAACGGTCCAGTTTCCAGAATGTGTCTCTACTTGTCACCCTCCACCTGGTGTTGCACTGGCAGCAATTTCTTCAGAGACTCCCCAGTTACCTCCCGAATACCTAGAATACCAAGATGTTTTCCGGAAGGATCAGGCTAACTCTCTACCTCCTCATAGGTCTTATGACTGCCAGATAGACCTGATACCTGGATCTACTCCTCCTTGTAGTAGAATTTATGCCCTCACCGAGCCTGAGAACCTTCACCTTCGACAATACCTGGATCAATACCTGGCAAATGGGTTTATTCGTCCTTCCAAGTCCCCTGCTTCTTCAGCTTTGTTCTTCGTTCCAAAAAAGGAAGGAGACCTTAGAACTTGTATAGATTATCGCTCCCTGAACCAGATCACCGTCAAGAATAGATATCCGTTACCTTTGATCCCTGAACTCCTGGACCAAGTCAGAAAAGCATGCATATATTCAAAGCTGGATCTTAGAGGAGCCTACCACTTGGTACAAGTAAAAGAGGGCGATGAATGGAAGACGGCCTTCCGCACCAAATATCGGCTATTTGAATATCAGGTCATGCCCTTCGGACATTGCAATGCCCCGGCCGCCTTTCAATATTTTATGAACGATGTCCTCAGAGAGCTCATAGATGTGTGTGTTGTTGTTTACATTGACGACATCCTCGTTTATTCCTCATCGGAATCTGAACATCGGAAACACGTGAAAATGGTCCTCGAAAGATTGCGTCAACACAAACTTTTCGCTAAGTTGGAAAAATGTGTTTTCAACGTGACTGAAGTTGAATTCTTGGGATTCATATTATCACCTAGCAGAGTGCGTATGGATTCAAAGAAGGTCGATGCAGTTCTCAAATGGCCATCACCATCCTCCGTAAAAGGTGTGCAAAGCATGTTAGGCTTCGCTAACTTTTACCGCAGGTTTATCCCCGAATTTTCTCGAATAGTCCAGCCCATCACTGCCTTGTTAAAGAAAAACAAACGTTTTGAATGGTCTACCGAGGCGGAACAAGCTTTCCAGGATTTGAAGACTAAATTTATCTCTGCACCAATCTTAAAACACCCTCGCCCCGAACTCCCCTACATCGTGGAAACTGATGCTTCAAGCCTTGCCATGGGGGCAGTTCTATCACAAAAGGACCCGGTAACCAATCAGTTGCATCCCGTGGCATTTTGGTCCCGCAAATTCTCGCCTCCTGAAATCAATTACACGATTACTGACAAGGAACTTCTGGCTATCAAGTCTGCCTTTAAGGCTTGGCGGCATTATCTGCTGGGGGCCCGACACACCGTTACTGTGATTACGGATCACCGAAACCTGCAATATTTGAAAACCGCAAAAGCCCAATCCTCTAGACAACTCCGTTGGGCATTATTCTTTGCCGAGTTTGACTTCATAATTACCCATCGACCTGGTACAAAAAACGGTAAAGCTGATGCCCTTTCTCGGATGGGAGTGGAAGATCACTTGATCAACCCTAAACCTGTACCAATCATTCCCGAACAAAGAATTCTGGGTGTAATCGCCACACAATCCATAGAGGAAGTTAAGGATAAAGCCAGGCAACTTGTAACTCCAGCAGACATACAGAATTGGCATCTGCAGGGAAAGGACTTTGCAGTAAAGGACACCTTATTGTATTTCCAAGAACGATTATACCTGCCCAGCACAGATTTACAGAAAAAAGTAATCTCTTGTTATCACGATTCTTTAATGGAAGGACATCCCGGTATGGCCAAGACCTCACAAAAGATCAAGCGCTACTTCTGGTGGCCGTCTTGGAAAAATGATATCAGAGACTTTATAATGTCCTGTGGAGTATGCGCCCAAAACAAGAGTCAAAAGGAAAGACCAGCAGGCCTCTTACGCCGTATTGACATCCCACCTCGCCCTTGGCATACGCTTTCTATGGACTTCATCACCGATCTACCTCCATGATCCGGATACAATACGATTCTAGTAATCGTGGACTTATTCTCCAAGATGGCGCATTTCATTCCGCTCAAAGGCTTGCCAACAGCAGCAACTCTGGCCTGAGAATTTCTCGAAAACATCGTCCGACTGCACGGTTTTCCTTCGGTTCTAATTTCGGATCGAGGTAGTCAATTTATTTCTCATTTTTTGGCGAAGTTGCTGTCGGTCGGCTCAAATTGATGTGAGACTATCGACCAGTCACCACCCTCAGACCGACGGACAAACCGAGAGGACCAATCAAACTCTGGAACAGTATTTACGCTGCATGCTGCAACAAACTGAAAAGACTTGGAAAGATATCCTTTGGATAGCCGAATATGCCTACAATAACTCTGTCTATTCGGGAACTGGGAAAACCCCGTTTTTTCTTTTATACGGCAGTCACCCTCGAACCTCGGAGTTGGATCCCCTCCAAGATCTTGAAACACCAGCAGTAGACTACCTGCATTCTACAATCACCCAAGCCTTTAAGGAAGCTGTTTCTCACCTTCAAAGGGCTAAAGAACAAAACAAGAAAGGAGCAGATCAACATCGGAAGGAAGCCCCTCAATATCAAGTAGGGGATCAAGTCTGGTTATCCACCAAATATCTACCTCTAAAAGGGCCACGCACATTCAACCCAAGATACCTTGGTCCCTATTCTATCACTACCATAGTAAACCCAGTAGCGGTCAAGTTGGACTTGCCCCCACACATGAAGATACATCCGGTCTTCCACGTCTCTCTATTAAAACCCGTGCAACCTCAAACCCGACTAACTAAATCCCCAAAACCCATCCTAGTTGATGGAGAACTCGAGTTTGAAGTCAAAAGCATTCTGGACTCCAAGATCTCCAAATCTAAACTATTTTACCTAACTGACTGGAAAGGCTACGGCCCCCAAGAGAGATCCTGGGAACCTGCTGAATATGTCCACGCTCCTCGCCTAATCAAAAGATTTCACCGAACATTTCCTGACAAGCCAAAACCCCCGGAGAAGCCCGGTTTGGGAGGGGCCTTGAGGGGGGGTACTGTCATGATCTCTGCTTCCAAAAGGTCAGGATTTTTCCCAACTCCCTTGGAAGCAGATCCATAATCCAGGTTCCGAGTGCCAACCAGTACCAATTGGGACCTTTTGGACCCAGTCCTGGCGCCAGTGGCACCAGGCTCATAATGCTTGGGTGGACTTACCTGCAGCAGACCATGCTGCTTACTTGCCTGCCAGTTGAGCCTCTGATCCTCTTCTGTTTGGAACTACTTTTCCTGTTGGGTGGGGCAGGAGCCACTCCCTAGGTTCAGAACACTGGAACTCTTCTGGAAAGCAGGAACTCTTTTCTTACCTAGGCGTGGCTGTGGAAGGAGACACCTAAGCACTACAGGAGGCTATTTAAACCACACCCGATGGATGAATCTTGCTTTGCGTTATTCTGCATCCTCTGCAGCAGAACGCTCATCGTGTCTTCTGCATCTGATCCTGGGCCTAAGGAAAAAGGCTTACCATCCTGAATCCAGTCTTCAGCAACACCTATAAAGACAAGAAAGAACAGGTTAGCATTACGGTCTTCAGTGACAGCGCTTCACTTACCTGGTCCATCGGCTGTCACCAACGCCTCGCGCTGCATTCCGGCATCTGAAAGACAAAGGCATACCTACTCTTCGTGCGCTCCGGAGGTCTTCGCATTGCATTCCGGCATCTGAAAGACAAAAGCTTACCAACGCTTCGCACGCTCCGGAGGTCTTCGGCGCTGCATCCCGCATCTGAAAGACAAAACAAGGTGCGTTTAAAGACATTGGGGAACTTTAATACTCACGTGCCATTACTCCTTTCCACATCTAACCCAGTGGGTATTCCGGCACCCTGCAGCCGCTCCGAACTTGTACCTGCAAAATAAAAAGACAGTTAGAGCGCATCGTGAAGCAGGCAACAAGCGCTTACTTACGTGCTTCCAGGCGCTTCTATTCATCACACGGGCTCCGTCTTCAACTCACTTCAGCCCGTCATCCGCCATCGCCGGAACCCTGCAAAACAAGAGACATCATTACTAAAGACTTTTAAAGACATTAGAATTACTCGAAACTTACCGTTCGTGCAGTAAACGACGGACAGCAGTCCTCTGAAGTCAAGAGGCCTGCTCCCCTTATCCAGTGAAGAAACTGGTTACAGCACCCTGCCCCGAGGCAGATGGAGAGCACGGCGTTCACTTACCTAAGGTGAGAGCGTTAACCTTTGGGGTTCTACAGGAGAAGAGAAAGGGAAGAAGAGAGAGACATTCAATAACCCAGTTCATTAATCCCATATTTTCTATCTGCAGACATCTTACCCTTCGAGTCAGACATACAGTGCACAGAGGTCCAGCCCAAAGAGCCAGCCGTGTGTTACACATCACCTTTGAAGATACGGTATACGCCCAGTCAAGACCGGCGCCTCTACGGGAATCAGGTGAGCGTTACACACACATAGCAAAAGTGCCTAAGAGTGGGAAAAAAGAGTCTCACTCTTAGCAGCTAAAAAGAAACAAACCCTCCAAATCCAGCAAAGCTGCTGGGGGACTCTATAGGTAAGGGAAATTAGCCATAGAATGAGAATTCTCCCTAACAACAACTTGCAGAGACCCCATAGGATTCATAAGCATACTTCTAATGCTGAAATTGTGAAAAAGAAAAAAGAGCTTAGACAGCAAAGAACGAAGCTAAAGATTTCCTGCACAGATTTGGTTCAATTTAAGGAAGGTCTGAGAATTCTTAGGAACAACTATAGAAATTGGTACAGGGCTCATAGGTACCTTATATGGGAACAAGATGGAGAAAGAATGTTATCTGCTCTCTCGAGGGGAAATTCAAGACATTTTTGGACAATGGTAGGGGGAAGCAAGGTAAACAGGAATCAAAAATTTGATGTGATTATTCAAGAACAAGCCTGGTCCGAGCATTTTGCCAATCCATATAACTCACCTAATGTCATAAATGGGGAGAGAAACAAATTGATTAAGTGGTCCTTAGACTTTACAGCCATGGATCTGGAAATGTTGATAAGGAAATCATCAACTTCCAGAGCCGGGGGACCGAATGGATTGAGTAACTCAATCCTTAAAAAGGACCCCTCTCCATGGGCTGAGATCCTAAAGAAACTTTTCGATAATATAATTTATCAGAAGAGCTTCCCAGACTCATGGAAAAATTCCCCAGTGATACCAATCTATAAAAAGGGGGATAGATTGTTAGCTGTCAATTATCGTCCAACTTCCCTTTTAGATGCAGACAGTAACATTTTTACAGGGCTCATTTTAGGGGAATTGGAATCATGGGCAAAAAAATGGGTGTCATCCCAAGACAGCAATTGGGATTTAGGAAGGGTCTATCTCCTTCTCTAAATGGGCTGGTATTGAGCGCCCTGATCTCCCAGTCTGTCCAAGGAGGGGGTCCACCGCTTGGTTAGATCTCTCTCAAGCCTTTGATACGATAGACAGGGATCTTCTTTGGAAAAAATTAGACGAATGGGGCTTGCCTCCTACTCTCTTGTCAATTCTGAGAGAATTACATCACAACAACTCCATGCAGGTGAGGCTTGGTCGATCAGGCCTTTTGACAAACCCGATTGGTGTAAAGAGAGGGGTCCTTCAAGGCTGTCTTTTAGCTCCCCTTTTATTTATCTTGTTTATGGCAGATTTGGCTGAGGCAGTGAAGGGAACAGGTCTAATATCTCTGCTATAAGAAAAACAAAAAATAATTGGTTGGCATATGCGGATGATGTCGTAGTTCTTGATCACTCTCAAGTAGGACTTCAGCGCCTTTTGTCTGCCTTAGAAAATGATGCCCAAAATAATAACCTCATAATTAATCCACTCAAGTCCAAGATAATCAGATTTAAACATCCGAAAAAGATAATTAAGCAGTATGTCTGGACCCTGGATCAACTTCCAATTGAGGTAGTTTCGGAGTTGACGTACTTGGGAGCCTCAATCAGCTCCTTCCCAATGAAAGGCAACTTGGTGCGCTTGTTGGAGTTAAAAGTTGTAAAATTGGGAGCACAAGTGAAAAAAATTAAATCCCAGTTTTGCAAATTCTCCATTCTCCCGTTGGTGAAATTCTACATAGGGAAAGTCATCCAGATTCTTCTGTTTGGTCTTGACTATAACATCATAGCAATGGACCTTGAGTGGGAATCCTGAGAAGCCAAGTTATGGAAACGTACCCTGGGACTCCCGGACTGCGTTCCAATAGTCTCTCTTCGTCATGAATTGGGCCTACTGTCTCTCAGATCATGGCTTCAATGGAAGTGGCTGACTCTATATAGATCAACACTGGATGCTCCTAAAAATTCACTTTTTGAGGAAATTGCTGGTGAAATTAAACATGGTAAAAATGTATTCTTGGCTAAGTTCAAACTAAGATGCCTGGAAATTTTAGAGAGAGTGGATTGTGATTCGACCCTATTACTCCAAAATCCAGACAGAGTAAAACGAAAGTTGAAACAAAGAGACTGGATTGATACGATTGACAGTATGAGACTCATGGAGACACTGAGACATGGTTCACAGCCAGCTCTGCCACCTGCTTTGACACACTCCTACCTGACGGTTACAAGATCCTCTCCATGCCCAGGCCCAACCGTGCAGGGGGGGGTGTTGCCCTTATCTTCCCTGAGTGGATTCCTGCCACTGTCACTCCTACGCAGACCTACTCCTCTTTTGAATGTCTTGTCTGCCGACTCTCTCTCTCTCCTAGCCATTCCCTTACCGTGGCTACTATCTATCGGCCACCTGGTCAAATTTCCTCCTTCCTCTCTGGGTGGGCTGACCTCTCCTCCGCACTCCTGTCCTCAACCACTCAACTCCTCTTTCTTGGCGACTTTAACATCCACCTTGATGTCTCCAGTCCCCCCACTGGTCTCTTTCGTGACCTCTGCGACTCTCTCTCACTCTCTATTCTCCCATCTGGGCCTACTCACTCTGCTGGGCACACTCTTGATGCTCTGATCTCTTCTGACCTTCCCCTCTCCGTCCCTCTCTCCACTCCTCTCTCCTGGAGTGATCACTTTCTCCTATCCTCCCACCTCACCCTGCCTACCCCACAGGCAAAGCCACCCTCTTCACTGCCACCCACCTTCTCGGTCATCCGACCCATGAAGCGTGTGTCAGTTGAGGCTTTCGCTGCTACCTTCTCGCCCCCCCCCTGCCCCTTCGGCTGACTCCCACCCTGACACAGCCCTCCCCATGCTCCACTCTGCTATATCTGTTACTCTTGATATCCTTGCCCCCGTCATGAGAATCCGCCTGAAGCCCAAAGCCAAATGTAACTCCTGGTATGACTCGGATCTCGCCACCCTAAAACGCAAGTGCAGGGTTGCAGAGAGGAAATGGCGTGCTTCATGTTCATCCTCTGACAAACTGGCCTGCCGCCTGCTCCAAAGGCAGTACCGGCTCTCCGTTCTCACCAAGAAGAGAGCCCTTATCCAAGCCCGTATCTCTGCGGCATCAAACAACTCCGCCGAACTCTTTAAAATCTGCAAGGAGCTGGCCAACCCTAATGCAGTCTCTACCTCTCCTGTCCCCTCCCAGGCCCTCTGCACTGCACTGGCCTCTCACTTCATCTCTAAAACTCAGGACATCCTGTCCTCGCTCTCCTCCTTTCACCTCCCTCCCTCCCTACCCGGCCCTTTCTCTGGCCCTTCTGCGGTCACCCCTCCTCCCTCTTTCTCTGCCTTTCCACCTTTCTCTGCTGACGAGGTTTCCAGACAAGTCCGATCAATGAAAGTCTCGTCTAAACAGGTTCACCCCTGTTCTTCCAAAACTATCAAGGACCACATCGACTCCCTGGCTCCTGCCCTGGCTGACTTCTGCAACCACTCCTTCGCCTCTGGAGTCTTCCCTTCCCCCCTCAAGCACTCCCTTGTGCACCCTCTTCTCAAGAAACCCTCCTCCGACCCCTCCTGCCCGGCTAACTATCGCCCTATCTCCATCACTCCCTTCCTGGGCAAGCTCCTGGAGAAACTGGCCATCTCCCAGCTTAACCTCCATTCTGAATCTGTTGGTAGTCTTCATGACCATCAATCTGGCTTCAGAGCTGCCAGAAGCATGGAAACTGCTCTCCTGAACATCCGTGAAGACCTGCTCTTGAACCTCGATTCCAACACTCCGTGTGTTCTCATTCTGCTCGATCTCTCCTCTGCCTTTGACACTGTCAACCATGCCATCCTGCTCAACCGTCTCCGGGAAAACCTGGGTATCACTGGTCAGGCTCTGGCGTGGCTGACCTCTTTCCTTACAAATCGACCCTCCCAGGTCCAACTGGTGTCCTTCCTCTCCGACATCTTTTTCTCCACCTGTGGTGTCCCCCAGGGATCTAATCTCTCTCGCTGGCTGTTCAACCAGTATCTGGCACTCCTTGCCCACCGCATCGCCGCTCTCTGCCCTAATTTCCAGTGCTATGCGGAAGATACCCAGCTCATTTTCAGGCTACCCTCAGCCTCCCCCTCTCCTTCCCTCATCTCTGACTGTCTGTCTGCTATCCAAGAATGGTGTGCCGCCAATGACCTCTGCCTTAATGCCAGTAAGACTGAGATTCTACTCATCGGTACTCCCACTCCCTCCTTCCCAGCAGCTCTCTGGCCTGCCTCCCTTGGCCCCCTCCCTGCTCCTACCGGCAAGGCAAAAAACCTTGGGGTCATCTTCGACTCCACACTCTTCTTCTCTCCTCATATTTCTGACGTCGCCAAGAGGTCACACTACCAGCTGCACCTCCTCAGAGGTATTCTTCCCTTCCTCTCCTTCCCCCAGAAGCTCACTGTCTCCCGAGCCCTGGTTCTCTCGAAGCTGGACTACTGTAACAGCCTCTTTCTTAACCTGCCTGCCTCCACTCTCCGCCCTCTGCAACTCATCCAGAACAGAACTGCGAGACTTGTCCTTGGCCTCAAGCCCAGGGACCGTATCTCTCCAGGACTGAAATCTCTACACTGGCTCCCAGTGGCTGCGAGGATAAAGTTCAAAACCCTCTGCATTGTCCACAAGGCCTTCTGGGGCCTGGGTCCTAAATACCTTCAACTCTCTCTTCCCAAATATCTTCCTTCCCGTGCCCTTCGCTCATCCGCCTCCAATTCCCTCAGGGTTAGCCGCTTCTCGAAGCATCGAGCTGGGGGTAGATCTCTCTCCGCGGCAGGGGCCTCCCTCTGGAACAGCCTTCCTGCCTCCCTGAAACTTGAGGAGAACCATCTCCGGTTCCGGAAGCACCTCAAAACCTTCCTCTTTGCTTCTGCTTTCTCTCTCCCTCTCCCCTGCTGAACAGCTAATTAATTGTTCACTGAAACTGCACTGATCCTGCAACTGGACCACTCTTAAGGGCCTCGGTCCTGGGCCCAGCCACTCTCCACTTGCACTGATGCCCTGGAACCCCTTTGCACTGCGGGACTGTCTCTGTATCCCTACAGCCCCCCCCTTCCCCAGCACTTGCTCTGCACTTACCTCGCACTTGCCACCAGCTGGCCCTATTTATTTATTTATTACTTTACGCCACTTACCTTGTACTGCACTTCCCCCCCTCCCCTTCCCCTTGCACTTTTCCCCCTCCCCCACCCCTGCACTTGCGCGATCTGAATGACACCTGGCCTAGTAGGATCGTTGTCTGTCTCCCCTTGTCCCTCCCCTCCCTGCCTCGTCGCGCCTTGAAACACCTGTGTATAGGCGCGTTACAAATACCATATCATATCATATCATATGAAGAGGACGAAAAGATCTGCCTTGCTTTCTGTGGTCAATAAGCCTCTCTCTTTGGTTCCTGCTTATCTAAAAATAAAACCTGATCTGAGTTTTGGACTATCCCTTCTTAGATTTCGTTTAAATCTACTTCCTACTCAAAAGACTGTGGCCTCTAGAGATAGAGAAGGGAAAACTGACCCACATTGTGATAAATATTCAATCAAGGTCTTCCAGTCTATAAAGCATCTACTATCTAACTGTCAGGGTACTTGGAATATGAGGGTCAGAAGATTTAGCAGGTTTGTCCATCAGTTATCCTGGCTTGATTCTTATGCTTTCTGGGGGAGATTATCCTCCTGCCATGAATCTGCTCTTTCAATGGAATTGGTTAGAGTTTTGATAGATATTAATCTAATCAGTGATCCAGTCTCGCCCACGTATGGATTAAGATCTTAGTAATAATAATAATTTTGGCACTTATATAGCGCTACAAACCCTCAGGTATCTGCGCGCTGCCACGGTGTGTGGTGGTGCTCATTTATCGACCTCGGAAGGATGAAAGGCTGAGTTTGGCCTTGCCGGGATTCGAACCTGTATTAGCAGGCTCTGCACGGATGTCAAAGCAAGCGCTCTACTCGCTGTGCCACTTGACCGGCTAGTGTCACTCTGGTCAAATCTTTTATAAATGGTCCATAATGGATTATGTGTAATAATCATGCTTTCTATATGGGGGATTTTTCTTTTGTGAAATTTGGATCTGCAGATTGATTGATTTCTATGGGAGAAAAGACTGATTTCTTTTTTGTTTTCTTTTGTGAGTTTGCTAGTTGGTTGTTCTTCTATTTTTCTTTTAAGATGAAGATTTTATTGATGTTGATCTTGTAAATTGTTTGATGAATTTTAGCTTTTTTTTTGTATTATTGTAAATGTGTTAAAAGTCAAATGTTAGCTATATAATATAATTTTTTTTAAAAAAAAAAAGACCACATCACTCCAACTGCCCCCCTTTCAATTTCTCTCCTGTCACAGAGGACGAAGTAATTGATATAATTGCTAGCCTAAAACCGTCCAATTGTCTAGGTGACCTATGTCCAGCATCAGTTATCAAGGACAGGGCCAAAGAGCTAGCCCCATTTATCACCACCCTGATCAACTCATCGTTTACATATTTGGCAGTCCCACAAAACCTCAAAGAGGTCTGGGTCCTCCCTCTGCTTAAACAACCCAACCTTGACCCCAATACACCTACGAACTACAGGCCCATTACGACTGTCCCCTTCCTCCTCAAAATAATAGACAGAGTAGCATACCTCTAAATACAACAAAATTTGATGTTACTGCTTTAAAGATCTAGGGATGCCTGTGTTTTGGGCAGGGAGAGGCAAGCAGTGGATGTGAAGGATGTGTTCTGGGCAGGAAGTAGCAGGCAGTGGATGAGAATGGCCATAGGGATTAGCAGGGCCATAGTGTAGAGCCTAGTTGCTCTTGTTGCACGCTCCCCAGCATTGCGTATTGTACACGCAATGCAAGTATTGAGCGAAGTGGGCGGTGTGAACAGAAAAGCATGAAGGGCGCAAAAAGGAAAACTGGGGATATAGGAGACACGAGTGGACATGCTGCGGAGCTCCCTGTGCGGCCTGCTGTCTCCTTTATTTACGCAGAGGCATAGCCAGGATTGTCTAACAAGTTGGGCCGGAAGCTAATGTAGTTGGTCCTACCGCAGTGACATTAACATCTGTAAATGCCCACACAGCGCTGCTGAGTGGGCATCTACATATTTGTTATGGGCTTTCCCCCCTCAGGCCCTGCGGCTGATTTACACTGATGTATAATGCCTGTTATGAATAAACAATCCATCGAAATAAATAACATACATGCCAATCCTCCAGATTTAGGCGGGAGACAACCTATTTATTTTTTCATTTCATTTGAAAATTGTTTTAGTTGACATTTCAACTTTTTCAATTTGTTACAGCATATTATGAAATATATTAGATAGTGTTACAGTTTAGATTCAATCATCATTCACAGTTCTTATTCATTTCCGCACATGGTAGTACATTTCCCACACTCAGAGTTTGATAGAATCATATGTTCGAAGTTCCACTTATCATTCACCATTTGCATATATACATAGGATTTGAGATAGATATCTCAGTCAGTAATCTTTTCTAGTTGTATGCCATTAACGAGCATATCATTAGATTTTCTTTGTTCTGCTCTTTTACAGTTATAATATCTTACAATAGAACGCCAATACAAGCAAAATAGATATATATAATTACAAGTAATAAAATTAGTTAAAAATCTAAACACATACATTCATTTTCCATTTCTTCATTCAATGTTAACTCATATAAAAGGTCCATTTGGTCTCCATTAGGTTAGAATTTCATCTTGTTTGTTATTCTTAACTTTGGTGCTTGCTTAAAAACTTCAGTTTAAAACTATAATTTAATACAACAGCATTTGCGTAACATTTTTTCATAAGATAAAGAGAACTCTCAATGAAACTGATTGAGGAGATATTCAATGTATTCAATTACGTTCCTAAGATATTATTTAGCTAGGATTAGAGTTTGGGCCTCACCTCTATTATTCTTATGTCGAATTTAGACATCAGTGGATCGTTTAAGATCTTGGAAAAACTGAACAGTCGCTGTGTTTAGCGAAATATTGGTTGCATTAAATATAGATATCCATAATTGTTCTTTTGTCAATTGTATAAAATCACAGAAGAATTTAAAGAAGGTTGTTTTCCTGCTATCTCTTAGAGACGGGCATTCTATAATCAAGTGTTGTAGTGTTTCTTGTTGATCTGGCTCTTTGCAAAACCTACAATTAGTTTCTGTAGATATTGTTTTCTTAAGGATGGCTAGTCTAGTTCTAGTCGGCTATAAATTCAGTCTAAGCCGTAAAATCGAATTTGCATAATCAGTATCCGGGAATTTTATTTATTTTTAAACCATTCGTTATTAACACGACACTTCTATTAATTCAAAAACCACACGTAAAATATACTACAACTAACCAATTCACTTTGTACAGTATTATTCGGGGTAAGTACCCTGTGTTTGAATGGACTGGTGTTATGAGACAGAACACGTTATCGTGAATACAATTGTGATCACTTTTTGACAGTTCGGTCTACTAGATAAACGTGTATCCGCGGCAAGAAATTCTACCGGGCTAAAAACACACTTAGCACCCGAAATACCCAGAGAGAGTTGGGGGCAAAAATCCCAGGCAATATGTTGGTTAGGCAGACAGAATCGAAGAACACACATAGACAGGAATTCAAGAGTCAACGGGCCGGAGCCAGAGTCAAGTGACACCGGGTGCCTGTTGTCGAGGATCACACAGTCGGACAGTTCGAGATTCAACGTTGCCAAGAATACTTTGATATTGTCAATGTTCGGAAACAAAAGTTATAAGAAGGAGGGAAAAGTAAGGACAAGCCTTAAAGTAGAGAAATAGGGATTTCACCCAAAATTCCTCAAACAGGACACAGTACCTTTCTCAAAGAACGAAGCTGGTGCCACGGCAGTTGTTCCTGTTGGTTTCCCGCAGACCCACGCTTTCCTGCAGCTTCAGCACGAAGAAGGACGATGAGGGGGTCCGCACCACAAAGGGATGAGGCCGGCAGCAGCAACAATGAATAAAAGGTGCGCTCCTTAAAAACAGGAGAGGTTCTTCAGGTGGCTATCCAGACCACTACAGTAGTGTGCAGCGATTCCGACCACAAAAGCGACCTCTGGCTGAGCTGGTTATCCCCACCAGGCTCAGGGAAGAAGACTCCGGACTGGATCTCCTCGTAGTCGTTGAAGGGTAGATAGCTCAGGACTGCAGCAGGGCTTCACCGGTACGGGGTAGTTGCAGCAGTTGACCTCTCCTCCACTTCTCGTTGGTTCCTTGTAGTTCCAGTGGCGACTCTCTGACTTCCAGCCCAAGAGACCTGCCTTTTATGCGCAAAACCCCCATTCACACAGCCTGGCTGTCAATCCCCCGGCAGGGGGGATGTCCAGCCCGAACAACCACCTTGTCCAATCATGTCAAAGTGCGACTTGGGTTTCCTAGGATACCCTGTGCAGGGGGTGACTACACCCCTCCCTCACATTCAGCCCACCTAGACACCCAGGCTCCCTTAGGAGGGCTTCTAGGTAGAAGCCTGCCAAAAGACAGTGAACAAAGAAGGCAAAACTAGTTTGCCGCGCAAAGTAAAACTCAAGAAGGAGTTTAACAAAAAGAAATGGCGAATAAACTGCACCATAGCCAAACGAAAAAGGATTTGGTCAAGCGGGTTTAAGTCTGAGGCTACCACAATAGCCTACAATGTTACCACGGTTATATAAGATAACCGCGGTAGAAATTTAGGGTAGATACCACTGCCACCAGCCATGTCTAAATGTTAAAAAGAGCGAAACAATGCTCAAGGAGGTACAGATAATAAGAGTAAAGAGTTAACCCTTCCAGCACTCCAAGTAAGATGGTGTAAACTGGATCTGTGGTTAAATTTGACTAAGTAAAGTTAATGGTAACTTTACCCTTTTCTGGGGCACGGTAGTCGCCTCAGAAATGGAGTCGGGGGGAGTCTGAACGACAAGCCTGTGCCACTGCACAGAAGGTGCTGTGTGACACACACAAAGAAGGGGACTACTGAAGTGGTGTACTCCAGAGCCCACAATCACAAAAACAGGTCAAAACACATAGCAAAACACAAGTAAGAGTGGTGAAAAGCTCACACTCTTACCAAGTGGAAAGAAATAACTCCAGAGATCTAGGAAAGCTGCTGAGGGACTCACTAGGTAAGGAGAATTAGCCATGAAATGAGAATTCTCCCTAACAGTCAGATCACCCAGACTTTGGTACTGGCTTTGCTGGTTGAAGTGCGAGTCCTGCGAAGCTGGACTCTAGGGATGGTTTGCCTGCTGGGCATCACTAATGCCTTTATTTCTAGAGAATGGAGTAAGTATTTTTTCTCATGTGACTTCATCCCAATTTGCCATTAGGCAAGGTTGCTTTCATTAAGATTTGTGCTCTTCAGGGGAATAGAGCCTGCTCCTTTCACTGTTTTTCTCCCATGGCTCTACCTATCCTCGACAAAGCGAATCAAGAGGTGCGCACTATTGCTCATCTGCTCGAGGGCCTTGAACACAGTTTTTTGGCTCCTTTGGAAAGGTTGTGCCGGCAGGGGTCCTGCTAGATCTTGGGCATCTCCTGTTATGCCTCATGTGCTGCCCAGAGTTTTTTCTTGGGGGGCGTTCACCTTCAAATCCCTGGGGGTTTACAGTAAATTAAAGAGGGTTCATTTTGAGTATTTCCTCCATTTATCCTGTGCCTCCTCCCCCAGTGTTTGGTAGGGCAAGCAGAACATGATAGTGTGGAAGTCAGTGACCTCATAGTTTCTTAATTGTGAACACAATAACTATGCTCCCACTACATGGGGAAGTGGGGGAGGGGTTTTGCCCAATAATAATAGTTAACTTGCAAGTTCTAATATCTATTTGTTACATCTTCAAAATGGAAGGGTTTTTTTATACTTATTGGCGCCATTCTCCTGGCGGACTGTATGATGAAGTTAGACCTCAGGGATGAGGGCTAGGTGGTTCCTGTTTTTCCTCCTCATCAGGAGTTTCATCTTTAGTTCCACTGATGGGTCCACACTTAACAATGTCCTTCCCTTTCGGTTTGGCTTTTCCCTTCGGCCCTGTGCTTCATCAGGTTAATGAAGATAGTGATAACTCAGCTCAGTTCCAAGGGGGTTTCGGAAAGATTTCTTTGAAGTTCGTTGTTTTGTTATAAATACAAGACATTAAAGCTCTGCATCTTCATCCTTCCGGATGACAGTCTCTCCTTTGTAAGAAGGTAATCCATCTTCTTCCCTTGAAAGGGAGGGTTTCCTTCAGTTAGCTAACATGGATGGGCAGATGGTCAGTTCCAGCCGAGTTATAGTTCCAAATATCCTCACAAGAATCTGTCTTTCTCGCAGTTGGTTTCTGTTCCCTGAGATCACATTGGTGCTCCTTCAGTGGCTCAGGCTCATGAATGCCTAGAATGTCCGGCCTCTCTCTTGTTTCTGTTCCTTCTTCGGGTGCCTTTCCGGGGTCAGATACCAGCAGATTGGGCTGAGGATGCCAGGATAGGAGATTTTCTTTTCACAGGCAGAGGTGGTCCACTTTAGGGAAGAAATTGCATGTCAGCAGTCTGGAATTGCTAGCAGACCCTCTTGCAGTCAAGAGCATTTTTCTAGGTTCAATGCCAGACATCTCCAGGACAAGAACACCATAACGTTAGACGGGACTGTCTTTGCCAAGATCCTGTATGTTTGGGTTGCAATTTACTGGTTCTCTTTCCCTTGTCCCTTATATGCTAGGTTCCCCGGTTCTGCGGTTAGAATGTGGACCCAGTGCACTACCTTCAGACTGTTTCCTCTGGGATTGGTCGGTTTCCTTGTGGTTTAGTTTTTTCCTCCTTTGATAGCAAGAGTTGATGTAGGTCTTAGTAACCATTGTATTATCTCTATTGCACCCTCTCTATCAACCTTCATCAGTTTTTGTGAAGTCATTCCCGAACGTGCTTTGCTGGAAGTAGCACGCCCTGGTCATTCTGTTAGTTGGAATAGGAGTCTGTGTGCACGCTTGACTAATGCTTTACGTACATCGATACAATTCAAACCAAACAAAAGTTATTCTATAGCTGACACTATTTGGATTGAAGCCTATAATAATTTTATCATTCGTGAGGAGCTTGCCATACTTACCACCTATAAGGCAAACCCTCCGATAGCACATCCACATGCATACTCGGAGCACATTTCTTTATTAAAGCGGGCCAAGAATCAAGATCTTAAACTCCTAAAAAACCAAGCTATTCCAGTCCAAGAATTTCTTTTTTTTTAAAAAAGACTGTTAATGCACTATAAGAATGCCACTAAGATTGTTCGTCATAAAATATTTCTAGCTACGAACCAAGCAATGATCATGTGTATATGTAACCACGATACTAGAAATATTTGGCGAATGTTTAAAGAAACCTTGTTTTCCTCAGCAAATTGTATGATCTCTTCTATCTCTTCAGAAAAGTGGTGCCAATTTATCTCTTCAGCATACCTGCTCCCCCTTAAATTCAGTCTATATGTATTTAAGACAATCAAGTTGAATTCCTTTCCACAAATCACTTGGACTATAGATGAGATAGTTTCTGCAATTAACCATCTGAAATACACCAGGGCGTTAGGGCCTGATGAGATACCTGCCTGTGTATTTAAGTCTGACCCACCTTTTTGGGCTGGTATACTTAAACTAAAATTTGAAAACATTTTTATGTCAGTTTATATCCCCAGATCTTGGCAATCATCATTGATTATCCCTATTTTTAAAAAAGGTAATCCAGCAGAGCCTGGTAATTATCGCCTGATTGCTTTTATGGACTCCTCTAATAAAGTTTTTACCATCCTTATACTTAAAATTATTATTATTGACAGCATCATTTGTAATGTTCTTTGGGCAGAAATGGTTATTTTAGGGTTTCCTGAATCTATCATTCAAACTATTGCCTTTTTGCATTCTGACACCTGTTATCGAGTGAAATTAAATCAGCAGGGTGTGCTTACTCCTGAAATCCCCACCTACCCAGGTGTAAAACAGGCTTGTAATCTAGCTGCTACCCTTTTTAATCTGTATCTCACTGACATAGAAAATATCTGGCGGCACATTATTACTTTTCCTACAAGAATCGGACATTTGAAGGTTAATTGGCTTGCTTATGCAGACGATATTCTGCTTTTCGACCAAACGCCTTTTGGCCTTCGAAATAAGCTTCAAGCCTTTGCTTCGTATGCTGCCACCAATAATCTTTGCGCAAATGTAGCAAAGTCAAAGATCTTGGTCTTTACTGGGAAAAGGAAAATTGACCATTATGCATGGACTTTAAATGGTGTCATAATTGAATGAGTCTCCTCTCCTAAATACCTGGGATACATTGTATCCGATCGTTTGTCCATTGAAAATTGGCAAACTTCTATCAGATCTAAGGCTTGTCCTTTAATTTCCCAACTGAAGATTATTAGAAGAAAATGTTGTACGTTTTTACTCAAACCATTGTTGCAGTTCTATTTGTATAAGGTTGAAGCAGTTTTGTTGTATGGCCTCAACCTATGTCTCTGTGATATTACTAGTTGCTTGAACTCTCTTCAAGGTATGATTTGGAAACAGGTACTGGGGTTTGGCAAGATTATCCCAAATTCCTGTATTCGGATTGAATTGGGCCTATCCAGCTTGGCTTCCCGCTTTCAATGGAAGCAACTCAATTCTTATGCAAACATGTTAAATCCCCCATTGAATTCCTTATATCAGGAATTTGCTCAAATGATTAACAATTCTAATACCACTTCGGTGACTAAATTCCAGAAAAGAATGGAATTGATCTTGCTAAAAATTGGCATAACAAAGGAAGACCTTTGGCTACCCTCAGCCTATTCTAAAAAAAACCTCTATGAACACGACTGGTGTACATCTATTGATGATATTGGAACTCACCGGTTATATAGGGAATATGCTGCACATGCTCATAAACGTATGCCCAGACAAAGATACATTCTCTGTTTTCCGTGTGACAAGATCTGAGACTTATACATTAGGTTCAGAATGAACCAGTTTCACACGCTTGAACGTACTCAATACTGGTCGAACAATTCTTCTGCTTCCTGTAGATTCTGTTTAAACGTGCGACAGCTTAAAACTCTAAAACACCTGGTAATACACTGTCCCTTTTTTGAAGATCGTAGGGTTGCGTATTTGGGTGCGATTAATGTTGGACTCACCTCCTTGGCCAGGGAATTCCTATGGCAAAAGTGTATGTCGAATCCTAACAATTCTTTTATGATTAAATTATGTGGTCTCATTACTATAATCCAACTGCAGTTACGGTGTCTATTGGATTTAGACATCCATGAGGTTGACTCTTATGCTAAGTAACTCTTAGCAGATATGTACTGGTATCATTGTAACTGAATTCCTCCCAATGACATACATTCATTGAATTTGTATGTCTGTTCTTAGATTTTGGAGATGTTATTGAATTTTGGATGCCTTTTCTGATTTACTTAAGTAGCAGACTCACTATCGACCATAACGTGTTGTGAAATTTTATGTAAATGATTGTTGTATGAAATGTGATAAATTGTGTAACTGTTCTTTTTACTTTTTTCATGATTGAAATTATTTTGTTACTATATAGAAACTGAAATCTGTAAGTAATGTGTAAAAAGTAATTTCTTTTAAACTAAATTGCACAATTTTAATTAAAAAGAAATAGCAAGAGTTTCTGGTTCAGCTGGGCATGCAGTTGACATAACTAGTGTGGGCTTTCGCAGGGGGTGATTCCCAGCCTTATAGGAATCTATAATGTATATTACTGGTATAGTTCCTCTCCACCCGTGGTCTATCTCTGTTACAATAAAAACATTTCTCTTATGAGTGCCCTTTTGGACCCCTCTCTCTCTTACTTATTAGAACTCTTTCATCTCTTCCTGATGCTTCCGAGGGCTTTCACAGGACTCTATCTGTATCATCAAGGACTTTGGGGCAGCCTTTAATAGTCTGGGTACCTTTCAGCTGGCAACCGCTGGGTTAGTAAGTGTGTGGCTCTATGTTCCCATATCATTACATGTTGATGAATATATTTGACTGTCAATATCTCAACGAGACACAGGGTCATTAAAGGGGTAAACGGTGGATAGGCAGGCCTTGGTCTGCAGGGCCTTCAGGTCCAGTGCCATTGGGGTTTCACCTAAGCTAGGTGTTTTTTGTTCTACGGGACGTTTACATCATATGGGTTCAGTGCGTTTTGTTTTCTAAGGAAGGGTTGTCTGGGCTACAACTGTTTTTCCAAGTTATCCAGGTGATATATTTCTTCCTGTTAAAATGTTTTTTCCGATATCGGTTCATTAGATATGGACAGTTAATGTTTCTCCCTGATGGGGAGGGTAATTTTCTTTGTTGCCAGAAGGGGTAGTGTAGGGTTTCCTCCTTCTATTATCCAAGTTTCCAGAACATTTTAATGTATGAGTTAAAATGTTTCAGTGGAATAAAGAGGCTCTTAGTCTCTTAATACCTCTCAGTTGCTATTCCTGTGGAAACTCCTTGGGGGTCCCTTGCCCCTTTGACCAATTGGATTAAGTAAGTTATGCAGAAAGAGGGAGTTAATTACTCCTTTGGGTCTTCAGTTAAAGATGCTATGGTGTTTAGGACATTCTCCTGGGGGGGGAAAAATTATCAAAGCAGCTGATTGGTCAAGGGAATAATAATTGGAATAATTTTTATTTTTATCACAAGTGTATTGATCATGTTGGGGTTAAGGTGATGCAAGGGCTTCAAACTTGCATAATATGAAGCCTCCTGTCATGCCATAGAATGACTAAACCCCGCACTAACGTGAGAGGGGTTTTAGATTCGATTAACCTCTTAAGTGCCATTGAGGTTCCCCTCCAGTGCCAATGGGTTTTTTTTTTAAATCGCGGTATTCACTGCCCAAACCCGCCAGCATTTCCCCCCTTATTAGCCCCTTAAGTGCCACCAACGAGCCGGCTCATCGGTGGCAACCTGGAGCGGTTTTTACCGACGAGCCGGCTCGTCGCTGGCATTTAAAGGGTTAAAGACAGGAGGCAAGTATTATCCCACCCACGCACCCTTTTTTCTGTTTCTTATTCCATCCACCAACCCTGTTCTGTTTCATTTTGTTTCAGCTTTTGGATGAGCGGACCTATCCAAGGGAGCTTAGTCATAGCTTCAGGTTGCGGAGAGGTTGGGGTCCCTTCAGTTTCGCTGGATCTTTTTCTCTGCGCTACGCAGTTGGATCGTTGCAATGGGTGTCTGGTGCAAGACAGCAGCAGAAAGAGGGGTTGGGTCTTGAGTAAAGGGCATATATAGACATACATTCCAACCCTCCCGATTTAGGTGGGAGACTCACGATTTTTCAGTGAAAAATAATGTTCTTTTTCACATACTCCCGCCTAAAATAATTATTTCCCCAATGCATTCCTATGGGGAAATTGTTGTCTCCCGATTTCTCTGAAGAAATCTCCCTCCTAGGTGTGTCGGAATGTTGGCATGTATGTATAGAGGAGGGTCACTGCCCATTGGTCTCCTGCAGGGCATGGCCTGTCCTCCCTGATGGATTGGGGAGTCCCCCCTAACATTGACCTTGAAATCTATTTAGTTCTGTTTTGAAACTTTTTTGTTTGTAAAACTTTTTTTTTTCTTTGCTGCTGTAGTTTCAGAAATAAAGATTGTTATGCATAATACTCGCCTCCTGTCTTTAATAGAATCTAAACCCCCTCTCACGTTAGTACGTTAGTGTGGGGGATTAGTCATTGGGACTACCTTATGTTTATAAAATAATATTTCAGGATTTAAAGAGAATTTGCCATACTTATTTTGAATGGCCTTGGCCTGAGTTGCTAAAAGCTTACTAGTCGATTCATGGAATTAATGTGCGCCGAAAATTCCCGTGCAGAGGTGCCACAACGTGTGATTCGCAGTAAAAGTGCGAAAATCGTAGTGCAACTGCGAAAATCGCAGTGCAACTGCGAAAATCGCAGGGAAACCAGCGCACATCGATTCATGGAAGTCCGTGCGCGAGAAAAACATTGGATGTGCGCTGAAAAAGTGCGCGGCGCAGGCCGGCGCACAGGTCATCCAACGGCGTGCGCCACGGCCACTGCGAAATCGCACATAGCGCGGCGCACATCACAAAAGTAGGCGGAACACGGGGCGTAACACTCGGAATGGGGAACAACGCGTGAAAATATGGGCGTCACGGAGGAAGTACAGGAGGCAAGTGCGCAGAACGGCCACACGCTCGCCTACAACCCGTATTCATGGAATCGAATAGCGCAAACCAGCGCACGGAGAAAGACGCGCACAGGGCCAAACAAGTACGCCACAAAAAAGCAGGTGGTAGCGTCCCTGCGCCTGAAATAAATGTGCGCCAAAAAGTGCGCTAACAAAAAGCACCCATATACAGCCATGATGAATGGTCCATACAGTGGCCCTCTAGGACAAATTAGGTGCAAAGGGGTACCGATAAACACAGACACCCGCTGTGTGAAAATTAGCGTGTGCGTGTATTACGGGGTTCACGGGAAGTCCCACACGCGATGGGCCTGGGCACGTGTATTCCGGGGTGTGCGGGAAGTTTCACACGCGAATTTGCAGGGTACGTGTATTACGGGGTTCGCGGGAAGTTCCACACGCGATTGCCCTGGGTCTGTGTATTTCGGGGTGCGCGGGAAGTTTCACACACGAATTAGCAGGGTATGTGTATTTCGGTGTGCGGGGGAAGTTTCAAACGCGAATTAGCAGGGTACGTGTATTTCGGTGTGTTCGTGAAGTTCCACACGCAATTTCAGCAGGGTACGTGTACTCCGGGTGCGCGGCAAATTCCACACGTGAATCCAGCAGCCTACGTGTATTTCTGGGGTGCCGGGGAGTCCCACACGTGAATTGGCCGTGTGGGTCCTCCCAGCTGTTCCCTCTACACCCTCCACGGCCCCTGCAGGCGGCCCACACCACAGGGGACTACCCTGCACCCCTGCACATGTCCCGCAGGCAGCCCATCCACCATGGCCAGCCCCCCAGCCAACCCACATGTCACCTTGCACTACTGCCCACAAACGCATGTCTCCCAGCACCCCCACCCCCCAGCATCCAGGGCCACCCTCCACCAGGCCCCCACTCATGTCTCCCAGCACCCCCACCCTCCTGCATCCAGGGGCACCCTCCACCAGGCCCCCACTCATGTCTCCCAGCACCCCCACCCCCTGCATCCAGGGGCACCCTCCACCAGGCCCCCACTCATGTCTCCCAGCACCCCCACCACCCTGCATCCAGGGGCACCCTCCACCATGCCCCCACTCATGTCTCCCAGCACCCCCACCCCCACCAGTCAGGGGCACCCTCCACCAGGCCCCCACTCATGTCTCCCAGCAGCCCCACCCCCCACCAGTCAGGGCACCCTCCACCAGGCCCCCACTCATGTCTCCCAGCACCCCCACCCCCCTGCATCCAGGGGCACCCTCCACCAGGCCCCCACTCATGTCTCCCAGCACCCCCACCCCCCTGCATCCAGGGGCACCCTCCACCAGGCCCCCACTCATGTCTCCAGGCACCCCCACCCCCTGCATCCAGGGGCACCCTCCACCAGGCCCCCACTCATGTCCAACTCATGTCTCCTTGCACCCCCACCCCCCAGCATCCAGGGGCACCCTCCACCAGGCCCCCACTCATGTCTCCCAGCACCCCCGCCCCCCAGCAGTCAGGGGCACCCTCCACCAGGCCCCCACTCATGTCCAACCATGTCTCCTTGCACCCCCACCCCCCAGCATCCAGGGGCACCCTCCACCAGGCCCCCACTCATGTCTCCGAGCACCCCCACCCCTCTGCATCCAGGGACACCCTCACCAGGCCCCCACTCATGTCCAACTCATGTCTCCTTGCACCCCCACCCCCCAGCATCCAGCGGCACCCTCCACCAGGCCCCCACTCATGTCTCCCAGCACCCCCACGCCCCACCAGTCAGGGGCACCCTCCACCAGGCCCCCACTCATGTCTCCCAGCACCCCCACCCCCCACCAGTCAGGGGCACCCTCCCAGCACCCCCACCCCCCACCAGTCACCCTCCACCAGGCCTCCACTCATGTCCAACTCATATCTCCTTGCACCCCCACACCCCAGCATCCAGGGGCACCCTCCACCAGGCCCCCACTCATGTCTCCCAGCACCCCACCCCCTGCATCCAGGGGCACCCTCCACCAGGCCCCCACTCATGTCCAACTCATGTCTC
The DNA here is from genome assembly GCF_040938575.1 of Ambystoma mexicanum. Lineage (NCBI taxonomy): Eukaryota > Metazoa > Chordata > Amphibia > Caudata > Ambystomatidae > Ambystoma > Ambystoma mexicanum. Next base: position 1,087,595,681 of record NC_090922.1, on the reverse strand, counting down.
CTTGCACCCCCACCCCCAGCATCCAGGGGCACCCTCCACCAGGCACCCACTCATGTCTCCCAGCACCCCCACCCCCCACCAGTCAGGGGCACCCTCCAACAGGCCCCCACTCATGTCTCCCAGCACCCCCACCCGCCAGCACTGTGGGGCACCCTCCACCAGGCCCCCACTCATGTCTCCCAGCACCCCCACCCCCCACCAGTCAGGGGCACCCTCCACCAGGCCCCCACTCATGTCTCCCAGCACCGCTACCCCCCACCAGTCAGGGGCACCCTCCACCAGGCCCCCACTCATGTCTCCCAGCACCCCCACCCCCCAGCACTGTGGGGCACCCTCCACCAGGCCCCCGCTCATGTCTCCCAGCACCCCCAGCCCCCAGCACTGTGGGGCACCCTCCACCAGGCCCCCACTCATGTCTCCCAGACCCCACCCCCCACCAGTCAGGGGCACCCTCCACCAGGCCCCCACTCATGTCTCCCTGCACCCCCACCCCCCTGCATCCAGGGGCACCCTCCACCAGGCCCCCACTCATGTCTCCCAGCACCCCCACCCCCCACCAGTCAGGGGCACCCTCCACCAGGCCCCCACTCATGTCTCCCTGCACCCCCACCCCCCAGCACTGTGGGGCACCCTCCACCAGGCCCCCACTCATGTCTCCCAGCACCCCACCCCCCTGCATCCAGGGGCACCCTCCACCAGGCCCCCACTCATGTCCAACTCATGTCTCCTTGCACCCCCACCCCCCAGCATCCAGGGGCACCCTCCACCAGGCCCCCACTCATGTCTCCCAGCACCCCCACCCCCACCAGTCAGGGGCACCCTCCACCAGGCCCCCACTCATGTCTCCCAGCACCCCCACCCCCTAGCACTGTGGGGCACCCTCCACCAGGCCCCCACTCATGTATCCCAGCACCCCACCCCCCACCAGTCAGGGGCACCCTCCACCAGGCCCCCACTCATGTCTCCCAGCACCCCCACCCCCCACCAGTCAGGTGCACCCTCCACCAGGCCCCCACTCATGTCTCCCAGCACCCCCACCCCCCAGCACTGTGGGGCACCCTCCACCAGGCCCCCACTCATGTCTCCCAGCACCCCCAACCCCCTGCATCCAGGGGCACCCTCCAACAGGCCCCCTCTCATGTCTCCCAGCACCCCCACCCCCCAGCACTGTGGGGCACCCTCCACCAGGCCCCCACTTATGTCTCCCAGACCCCACCCCCCACCAGTCAGGGGCACCCTCCACCAGGCCCCCACTCATGTCTCCCAGCACCCCCACCCCCACCAGTCAGGGGCACCCTCCACCAGGCCCCCACTCATGTCTCCCAGCACCCCCACCCCCCAGCACTGTGGGGCACCCTCCACCAGGCCCCCACTCATGTCTCCCAGCACCCCCCACCCCCCACCAGTCATGGGCACCCTCCACCAGGCCCCCACTCATGTCTCCCTGCACCCCCCCCAGCACTGTGGGGCACCCTCCACCAGGCCCCCACTCATGTCTCCCAGCACCCCCACCCCCCTGCATCCAGGGGCACCCTCCACCAGGCCCCCACTCATGTCCAACTCATGTCTCCTTGCACCCCCACTCCCCAGCATCCAGGGGCACCCTCCACCAGGCCCCCACTCATGTCTCCCAGCACCCCCACCCCCCACCAGTCAGGGGCACCCTCCACCAGGCCCCCACTCATGTCCAACTCATGTCTCCTTGCACCCTCACCCCCCTGCATCCAGGGGCACCCTCCACAAGGCCCCCACTCATGCCTCCCAGCACCCCCCCCACCAGTCAGGGGCACCCTCCACCAGGCCCCCACTCATGTCTCCCTGCACCCCCACCCCCCAGCACTGTGGAGCACCATCCACCAGGTCCCCACTCATGTCTCCCAGCACCCCCACCCCCCTGCATCCAGGGGCACCCTCCACCAGGCCCCCACTCATGTCCAACTCATGTCTCCTTGCACCCTCACCCCCCTGCATCCAGGGGCACCCTCCACCAGGCCCCCACTCATGTCCAACTCATGTCTCCTTGCACCCCCACCCCCCAGCATCCAGGGGCACCCTCCACCAGGCCCCCACTCATGTCTCCCAGCACCCCCAGCCCCCACCAGTCAGGGGCACCCTCCACCAGGCCCCCGCTCATGTCCAACTCATGTCTCCTTGCACCCCCACCCCCCAGCATCCAGGGGCACCCTCCACCAGGCCCCCACTCATGTCTCCCAGCACCCCCACCCCCCAGCACTGTAGGGCACCCTCCACCAGGCCCCCACTCATGTCTCCCAGCACCCACACCCCCCACCAGTCAGGGGCACCCTCCACCAGGCCCCCACTCATGTCTCCCAGCACCCCCACCCCCCAGCACTGTGGGGCACCCTCCACCAGGCCCCCACTCATGTCTCCCGGCAGCCCCACCCCCCTGCATCCAGGGGCACCCTACACCAGGCCACCACTCATATCTCCCAGCACCCCCACCCCCCTGCATCCAGGGGCACCCTCCACCATGCCCCCACTCATGTCCAACTCATGTCTCCTTGCACCCCCACCCCCCAGCATCCAGGGGCACCCTCCACCAGGCCCCCACTCATGTCTCCCAGCACCCCCACCCCCCTGCATCCAGGGGCACCGTCCACCAGGCCCCCACTCATGTCCAACTCATGTCTCCTTGCACCCCCAGCATCCAGGGGCACCCTCCACCAGGCCCCCACTCATGTCTCCCAGCACCCCCACCCCCCACCAGTCAGGGGCACCCTCCACCAGGCCCCCACTCATGTCTCCCAGCACCCCCACACCCCTGCATCCAGGGGCACCCTCCACCAGGCCCCCACTCATGTCTCCCAGCACCCCCACCCCCTGCATCCAGGGGCACCCTCCACCAGGCCCCCACTCATGTCCAACTCATGTCTCCTTGCACCCCCACCCCCCAGCATCCAGGGGCACCCTCCACCAGGCCCCCACTCATGTCTCCCTGCACTCCCACCCCCCTTGCATCCAGGGGCACCCTCCACCAGGCCCCCACTCATGTCCAACTCATGTCTCCTTGCACCCCCACCCCCCAGCATCCAGGGGCACCCTCCACCAGGCCCCCACTCATGTCTCCCAGCACCCTACCCCCACCAGTCAGGGGCACCCTCCACCAGGCCCCCACTCATGTCTCCCAGCACCCCCACCCCAGCACTGTGGGGTACCCTCCACCAGGCCCCCACTCATGTCTCCCAGCACCCCCACCCCCCACCAGTCAGGGGCACCCTCCACCAGGCCCCCACTCATGTCTCCCAGCACCCCCACCCCCCAGCACTGTGGGGCACCCTCCACCAGGCCCCCACTCATGTCTCCCAGCACCCCCACCCCCCAGCACTGTGGGGCACCCTCCACCAGGCCCCCACTCATGTCTCCCAGCACCCCCACCCCCCTGCATCCAGGGGCACCCTCCACCAGGCCCCCACTCATGTCTCCCAGCACCCCCACCCCCCAGCACTGTGGGGCACCCTCCACCAGGCCCCCACTCATGTCTCCCAGCACCCCACCCCCCACCAGTCAGGGGCACCCTCCACCAGGCCCCCACTCATGTCTCCCTGCACCCCAATCCCCCTGCATCCAGATGCACCCTCCACCAGGCCCCCACTCATGTCTCCCAGCACCCCACCCCCCACCAGTCAGGGGCACCCTCCACCAGGCCCCCACTCATGTCTCCCTGCACCCCCACCCCCCAGCACTGTGGGGCACCCTCCACCAGGCCCCCACTCATGTCTCCCAGCACCCCCACCCCCTGCATCCAGGGGCACCCTCCACCAGGCCCCCACTCATGTCTCCCAGCACCCCCACCCCCCACCAGTCAGGGGCACCCTCCACCAGGCCCCCACTCATGTCTCCCAGCACCCCACCCCCCACCAGTCAGGGGCACCCTCCACCAGGCCCCCACTCATGTCTCCCTGCACCCCCACCCCCCAGCACTGTGGGGCACCCTCCACCAGGCCCCCACTCATGTCTCCCAGCACCCCCACCCCCTGCATCCAGGGGCACCCTCCACCAGGCCCCCACTCATGTCTCCCAGCACCCCCACCCCCCACCAGTCAGGGGCACCCTCCACCAGGCCCCCACTCATGTCTCCCAGCACCCCCACCCCCCAGCACTGTGGGGCACCCCCCACCAGACCCCCACTCATGTCTCCCAGCACCCCCACCCCCCACCAGTCAGGGGCACCCTCCACCAGGCCCCCACTCATGTCTTCCAGCACCCTCACCCCCCTGCATCCAGGGGCACCCTCCACCAGGCCCCCACTCATGTCTCCCAGCACCCCCACCCCCCTGCATCCAGGGGCACCCTCCACCAGGCCCCCACTCATGTCCAACTCATGTCTCCTTGCACCCCCACCCCCCAGCATCCAGGGGCACCGACACCAGGCCCCCACTCATGTCTCCCAGCACCCCCACCCCCCACCAGTCAGGGGCACCCTCCACCAGGCCCCCACTCATGTCCAACTCATGTCTCCTTGCACCCCCACCCCTCTGCATCTAGGGGCACCCTCCACCAGGCCCCCACTCATGTCCAACTCATGTCTCCTTGCACCCCCACCCCCCAGCATCCAGGGGCACCCTCCACCAGGCCCCCACTCATGTCTCCCAGCACCCCCACCCCCCACCAGTCAGAGGCACCCTCCACCAGGCCCCCACTCATGTCCAACTCATGTCTCCTTGCACCCTCACCCCCCTGCATCCAGGGGCACCCTCCACCAGGCCCTCACTCATGCCTCCCAGCACCCCCACCCCCCACCAGTCAGGGGCACCCTCCACCAGGCCCCCACTCATGTCTCCCTGCACCCCCACCCCCCAGCACTGTGGGGCACCCTCCACCAGGCCCCCACTCATGTCTCCCAGCACCCCCACCCTCCTGCATCCAGGGGCACCCTCCACCAGGCCCCCACTCATGTCCAACTCATGTCTCCTTGCACCCTCACCCCCCTCCATCCAGGGGCACCCTCCACCAGGCCCCCACTAATGTCCAACTCATGTCTCCTTGCACCCCCACCCCCCAGCATCCAGGGGCACCCTCCACCAGGCCCCACTCATGTCTCCCAGCACCCCCACCCCCCACCAGTCAGGGGCACCCTCCACCAGGCCCCCGCTAATGTCCAACTCATGTCTCCTTGCACACCCACCCCCCAGCATCCAGGGGCACCCTCCCCCAGGCCCCCACTCATGTCTCCCAGCACCCCCACACCCCACCAGTCAGGGGCACCCTCCACCAGGCCCCCACTCATGTCTCCCTGCACCCCCACCCCCCTGCATCCAGGGGCACCCTCCACTAGGCCCCCACTCATGTCTCCCAGCACCCCCACCCCCCACCAGTCAGGGGCACCCTCCACCAGGCCCCCATCCATGTCTCCCAGCACCCCCACCCCCCAGCACTGTGGGGCACCCTCCACCAGGCCCCCATTCATGTCTCCCAGCACCCCCACCCCCATCCAGTCAGGGGCACCCTCCACCAGGCCCCCACTCATGTCTCCCAGCACCCCCACCCCCAGCACTGTGGGGAACCCTCCACCAGGCCCCCACTCATGTCTCCCAGCACCCCCACCCCCCACCAGTCAGGGGCACCCTCCACCAGGCCCCCAGTCATGTCTCCCAGCACCCCCACCCCCCTGCTTCCAGGGGCACCCTCCACCAGGCCCCCACTCATGTCTACCAGCACCCCACCTCCAAGCACTGTGGGGCACCCTCCACCAGTCCCCCACTCATGTCTCCCAGCACCCCACCCCCACCCATCAGGGGCACCCTCCACCAGGCCCCCACTCATGTCTCCCAGCACCCCCAACCCCCTGCATCCAGGGGCACCCTCCACCAGGCCCCCACTCATGTCTCCCAGCACCCCCACCCCCTGCATCCAGGGGCACCCTCCTCCAGGCCCCCACTCATGTCTCCCAGCACCCCCACACCCCTGCATCCAGGGCACCCTCCACCAGGCCCCCACCCATGTCCAACTCATGTCTCCTTGCACCCCCACCCCCCAGCATCCAGGGGCACCCTCCACCAGGCCCCCAACTCATGTCTCCCAGCACCCCCACCCCCCTGCATCCAGGGGCACCCTCCACCAGGCCCCCACTCATGTCCAACTCATGTCTCCTTGCACCCCCACCCCCCAGCATCCAGGGGCACCCTCCACCAGGCCCCCACTCATGTCTCCCAGCACCCCACCCCCCACCAGTCAGGGGCACCCTCCACCAGGCCCCCACTCATGTCTCCCAGCACCCCCACCCCCAGCACTGTGGGGGCACCCTCCACCAGGCCCCCACTCATGTCTCCCAGCACCCCCACCCCCCACCAGTCAGGGGCACCCTCCACCAGGCCCCCACTCATGTCTCCCAAGCTCCCCCACCCCCCACCAGTCAGGGGCACCCTCCACCAGGCCCCCACTCATGTCTCCCAGCACCCCACTCCCCAGCACTGTGGGGCACCCTCCACCAGGCCCCCACTCATGTCTCCCAGCACCCTCACCCCCCTGCACTGTGGGGCACCCTCCACCAGGTCCCCACTCATGTCTCCCAGCACCCCACCCCCCACCAGTCAGGGGCACCCTCCACCAGGTCCCCACTCATGTCTCCCAGCACCCCCACACCCCACCAGTCAGGGGCACCCTCCACCAGGCCCCCACTCATGTCTCCCTGCACCCCCACCCCCCTGCATCCAGGGGCACCCTCCACTAGGCCCCCACTCATGTCTCCCAGCACCCCACCCCCCACCAGTCACGGGCACCCTCCACCAGGCCCCCACTCATGTCTCCCAGCACCCCCACCCCCCAGCACTGTGGGGCACCCTCCACCAGGCCCCCAATCATGTCTCCCAACACCCGCACCCCCCACCAGTCAGGGGCACCCTCCACCAGGCACCCACTCATGTCTCCCAGCGCCCCCACTCCCCCGCACTGTGGGGAACCCTCCACCAGGCCCCCACTCATGTCTCCCAGCACCCCCACCCCACACCAGTCAGGGGCACCCTCCACCAGGCCCCCACTTATGTCTCCCAGCACCCCCACCCCACACCAGTCAGGGGCACCCTCCACCAGGCCCCCACTCATGTCTCCCAGCACCCCCACCCCCTGCATCCAGGGGCACCCTCCACCAGGCCCCCACTCATGTCTACCAGCACCCCCACCCCCCAGCACTGTGGGGCACCCTCCACCAGGCCCCCACTCATGTCTCCCAGCACCCCACCCCCCACCAGTCAGGGGCACCCTCCACCAGGCCCCCACTCATGTCTCCCTGCACCCCCACCCCTCTGCATCCAGGGGCACCCTCCACCAGGCCCCCACTCATATCTCCCAGCACCCCCACCCCCCACCAGTAAGGGGCACCCTCCACCAGGCCCCCACTCATGTCTCCCTGCACCCCCACCCCCCAGCACTGTGGGGCACCCTCCACCAGGCCCCCACTCATGTCTCCCAGCACCCCCACCCCCCTGCATCCAGGGGCACCCTCCACCAGGCCCCCACTCATGTCTCCCAGCACCCCCATCCCCTACCAGTCAGGGGCACCCTCCACCAGGCCCCCACTCATGTCTCCCAGCACCCCCACCCCCCAGCACTTTGGGGCAACCCCCACCAGGCCCCCACTCATGTCTCCCAGCACCCCCACCCCCCACCAGTCAGGGGCACCCTCCACCAGGCCCCCACTCATGTCTCCCAGCACCCCCACCCCCCAGCACTGTGGGGCACCCTCCACCAGGCCCCCACTCATGTCTCCCAGCACCCTCACCCCCCTGCACTGTGGGGCACCCTCCACCAGGTCCCCACTCAGGTCTCCCAGCACCCTCACCCCCCACCAGTCAGGGGCACCCTCCACCAGGCCCCCACTCATGTCTCCTTGCACCCCCACCCCCCTGCATCCAGGGGCACCCTCCACCAGGCCCCCACTCATGTCTCCCAGCACCCCCATCCCCCAGCATTGTGGGGGCACCCTCCACCAGGTCCCCACTCATGTCTCCCAGCACCCCCACCTCCCACCAGTCAGGGGCACCCTCCACCAGGCCCCCACTCATGTCTCCCTGCACCCCCACTCCCTGCATCCAGGGCACCCTCCACTAGGCCCCCACTCATGTCTCCCAGCACCCCCACCCCCCACCAGTCAGGGGCACCCTCCACCAGGCCCCCACTCATGTCTCCCAGTACCCCCACCCCCCAGCACTGTGGGGCACCCTCCACCAGGCCCCCACTCATGTCTCCCAGCACCCCCACCCCCCACCAGTCAGGGGCACCCTCCACCAGGCCCCCACTCAAGTCTCCGAGCACCCCCACCCCCCAGCACTGTGGGGAACCCTCCACCAGGCCCCCACTCATGTCTCCCAGCACCCCCACCCCCACAGTCAGGGGCACCCTCCACCAGGCCCCCACTCATGTCTCCCAGCACCCCCACCCCACACCAGTCAGGGACACCCTCCACCAGGCCCCCACTCATGTCTCCCAGCACCCCCACCCCCCAGCACTGTGGGGCACCCTCCACCAGGCCCCCACTCATGTCTCCCAGCACACCCACCCCCCTGCATCCAGGGGCTCCCTCCACCAGGCCCCACTCATGTCTCCCAGCACCCCCACCCGCCAGCACTGTGGGGCACCCTCCACCAGGCCCCCACACATGTCTCCCAGCACCCCACCCCCCACCAGTCAGGGGCACCCTCCACCAGGCCCCCACTCATGTCTCCCTGCACCCCCACCCCCCTGCATCCAGGGGCACCCTCCACCAGGCCCCCACTCATGTCTCCCAGCACCCCCACCCCCCAGCACTGTGGGGCACCCTCCACCAGGCCCCCACTCATGTCTCCCTGCACCCCCAGCACTGTGGGGCACCCTCCACCAGGCCCCCACTCATGTCTCTCAGCACCCCCACCCCCCTGCATCCAGGGGCACCCTCCACCAGGCCCCCACTCATGTCTCCCAGAACCCCCACCAGTCAGGGGCACCCTCCACCAGGCCCCCACTCATGTCTCCCAGCACCCCCACCCCCCAGCAGTGTGGGGCACCCCCCACAGGCCCCCACTCCATGTCTCCCAGCACCCCCACCAGTCAGGGGCACCCTCCACCAGGCCCCCACTCATGCCTCCCAGCACCCCCACCCCCCTGCATCCAGGGGCACCCTCCACCAAGCCCCCACTCATGTCTCCCAGCACCCCCACCCCCAGCACTGTGGGGCACCCTCCACCAAGCCCCCACTCATGTCTCCCAGCACCCCCACCCCCGACCAGTCAGGGGCACCCTCCACCAGGCCCCCACTCATGTCTCCCTGCACCCCCACCCCCCTGCATCCAGGGGCACCCTCCACTAGGCCTCCACTCATGTCTCCCAGCACCCCCACCCCCCACCAGTCAGGGGCACCCTCCACCAGGCCCCCACTCATGTCTCCCAGCACCCCCACCCCCCAGCACTGTGGGGCACCCTCCACCAGGCCCCCACTCATGTCTCCCAGCACCCCCACCCCCCACCAGTCAGGGGCACCCTCCACCAGGCCCCCATTCATGTCTCCCAGCACCCCCACCCCCAGCACTGTGGGGAACCCTCCACCAGGCCCCCACTCATGTCTCCCAGCACCCCTACCCCCCACCAGTCAGGGGCACCCTCCACCAGGCCCCCACTCATGTCTCCCAGCACCCCCACCCCACACCAGTCAGGGGCACCCTCCACCAGGCCCCCACTCAAGTCTCCAGCACCCCTACCCCCCAGCACTGTGGGGCACCCTCCACCAGGCCCCCACTCATGTCTCCTAGAACCCAACCCCCCTGGATCCAGGGGCATCCTCCACCAGGCCCCCACTCATGTCTCCCAGCACCCCCACCCCCCAGAACTGTGGGCACCCTCCACCAGGCCCCCACTCATGTCTCCCAGCACCCCACCCCCACCAGTCAGGGGCACCCTCCACCAGGCCCACACTCATGTCTCCCTGCACCCCCACCCCCCTGCAACCAGGGGCACCCTCCACCAGGCCCCCACTCATGTCTCCCAGCACCCCCAACCCCCACCAGTCAGGGGCATCCTCCACCATGCCCCCACTCATGTCTCCCAGCACCCCCAACCCCCAGCACTGTGGGGCACCCTCCACCAGGCCCCCACTCATGTCTCCCAGCACCCCCACCCCCCTGCATCCAGGGGCACCCTCCACCGGGCCCCAGCTCATGTCTCCCAGCACCCCCACCCCCCAGCACTGTGGGGCACCCTCCACCAGGCCCCCACTCATGTCTCCCAGCACCCCACCCCCCACCAGTCAGGGGCACCCTCCACCAGGCCCCCACTCATGTCTCCCTGCACCCCCACCCCCCTGCTTCCAGGGGCACCCTCCACCAGGCCCCCACTCATGTCTCCCAGCACCCCACCCCCCACCAGTCAGGGGCACCCTCACCAGGCCCCCACTCATGTCTCCCAGCACCCCCACCCCCAGCACTGTGGGGCACCCTCCACCAGGCCCCCACTCATGTCTCCCAGCACCCCCACCCCCATGCATCCAGGGGCACCCTTCACCAGGCCCCCACTCATGTCTCCCAGCACCCCCCACCCCCCTGCATCCAGGGGCACCCTCACCAGGCCCCCCACTCATGTCCAACTCATGTCTCCTTGCACCCGCCCCCCGAGGATCCAGGGGCACCCCCCACCAGGCCCCACTCATGTCTCCCAGCACCCCCACCCCCCTGCATCCAGGGGCACCCTCCACCAGGACCCCACTCATGTCTCCCAGCACCCCCACACCCCTGCATCCAGGGGCACCCTCCACCAGGCCCCCACTCATGTCTCCCAGCACCCCCACCCCCCTGCATCCAGGGGCACCCTCCACCAGGCCCCCACTCATGTCCAACTCATGTCTCCTTGCACCCCCACCCCCCAGTATCCAGGGGCACCCTCCACCAGGCCCCCACTCATGTCTCCCAGCACCCCCACCCCCCTGCATCCAGGGGCACCCTCCACCAGGCCCCCACTCATGTCTCCCAGCACCTCCACCCCCCAGCACTGTGGGGCACCCTCCACCAGGCCCCCACTCATGTCTCCCAGCACCCACACCCCCCACCAGTCAGGGGCACCCTCCACCAGGCCCCCACTCATGTCTCCCAGCACCCCCACCCCCATGCATCCAGGGGCACCCTCCACCAGGCCCCCACTCATGTCTCCCAGCACCCCCAACCCCCAGCACTGTGGGGCACCCTCCACCAGGCCCCCACTCATGTCTCCCAGCACCCCCACCCCCCTGCATCCAGGGGCACCCTCCACCAGGCCCCCACTCATGTATCCCAGCACCCCCACCCCCCTGCATCCAGGGGCACCCTCCACCAGGCCCCCACTCATATCCAACTCATGTCTCCTTGCACCCCCACCCCCCAGCATCCAGGGGCACCCTCCACCAGGCCCCCACTCATGTCTCCCAGCACCCCCACCCCCTTGCATCCAGGGGCACCCTCCTCCAGGCCCCCACTCATGTCTCCCAGCACCCCCACCCCCCACCAGTCAGGGGCACCCTCCACCAGGCCCCCACTTATTGTCTCCCAGCTCCCCTACCCCCCACCAGTCAGGGCACCCTCCACCAGGCCCCCACTCATGTCTCCCAGCACCCCCACCCCACGCCAGTCAGGGACACCCTCCACCAGGCCCCCACTCATGTCTCCCAGCACCCCCACCCCCCAGCACTGTGGGGCACCCTCCACCAGGCCCCCACTCATGTCTCCCAGCACACCCACCCCCCTGCATCCAGGGGCTCCCTCCACCAGGCCCCCACTCATGTCTCCCAGCACCCCCACCCGCCAGCACTGTGGGGCACCCTCCACCAGGCCCCCACACATGTCTCCCAGCACCCCACCCCCCACCAGTCAGGGGCACCCTCCACCAGGCCCCCACTCATGTCTCCCTGCACCCCCACCCCCCTGCATCCAGGGGCACCCTCCACCAGGCCCCCACTCATGTCTCCCAGCACCCCCACCCCCCAGCACTGTGGGGCACCCTCCACCAGGCCCCCACTCATGTCTCCCTGCACCCCCAGCACTGTGGGGCACCCTCCACCAGGCCCCCACTCATGTCTCTCAGCACCCCCACCCCCCTGCATCCAGGGGCACCCTCCACCAGGCCCCCACTCATGTCTCCCAGCACACCCACCCCCCAGCAGTGTGGGGCACCCCCCACCAGGCCCCCACTCATGTCTCCCAGCACCCCCACCAGTCAGGGGCACCCTCCACCAGGCCCCCACTCATGCCTCCCAGCACCCCCACCCCCCTGCATCCAGGGGCACCCTCCACCAAGCCCCCACTCATGTCTCCCAGCACCCCCACCCCCAGCACTGTGGGGCACCCTCCACCAAGCCCCCACTCATGTCTCCCAGCACCCCCACCCCCGACCAGTCAGGGGCACCCTCCACCAGGCCCCCACTCATGTCTCCCTGCACCCCCACCCCCCTGCATCCAGGGGCACCCTCCACTAGGCCTCCACTCATGTCTCCCAGCACCCCCACCCCCCACCAGTCAGGGGCACCCTCCACCAGGCCCCCACTCATGTCTCCCAGCACCCCCACCCCCCAGCACTGTGGGGCACCCTCCACCAGGCCCCCACTCATGTCTCCCAGCACCCCCACCCCCCACCAGTCAGGGGCACCCTCCACCAGGCCCCCATTCATGTCTCCCAGCACCCCCACCCCCCAGCACTGTGGGGAACCCTCCACCAGGCCCCCACTCATGTCTCCCAGCACCCCTACCCCCCACCAGTCAGGGGCACCCTCCACCAGGCCCCCACTCATGTCTCCCAGCACCCCCACCCCACACCAGTCAGGGGCACCCTCCACCAGGCCCCCACTCAAGTCTCCCAGCACCCCTACCCCCCAGCACTGTGGGGCACCCTCCACCAGGCCCCCACTCATGTCTCCTAGAACCCAACCCCCCTGGATCCAGGGGCATCCTCCACCAGGCCCCCACTCATGTCTCCCAGCACCCCCACCCCCCAGAACTGTGGGCACCCTCCACCAGGCCCCCACTCATGTCTCCCAGCACCCCACCCCCCACCAGTCAGGGGCACCCTCCACCAGGCCCACACTCATGTCTCCCTGCACCCCCACCCCCCTGCAACCAGGGGCACCCTCCACCAGGCCCCCACTCATGTCTCCCAGCACCCCCAACCCCCACCAGTCAGGGGCATCCTCCACCATGCCCCCACTCATGTCTCCCAGCACCCCCAACCCCCAGCACTGTGGGGCACCCTCCACCAGGCCCCCACTCATGTCTCCCAGCACCCCCACCCCCCTGCATCCAGGGGCACCCTCCACCGGGCCCCAGCTCATGTCTCCCAGCACCCCCACCCCCCAGCACTGTGGGGCACCCTCCACCAGGCCCCCACTCATGTCTCCCAGCACCCCACCCCCCACCAGTCAGGGGCACCCTCCACCAGGCCCCCACTCATGTCTCCCTGCACCCCCACCCCCCTGCTTCCAGGGGCACCCTCCACCAGGCCCCCACTCATGTCTCCCAGCACCCCACCCCCCACCAGTCAGGGGCACCCTCCACCAGGCCCCCACTCATGTCTCCCAGCACCCCCACCCCCAGCACTGTGGGGCACCCTCCACCAGGCCCCCACTCATGTCTCCCAGCACCCCCACCCCCATGCATCCAGGGGCACCCTTCACCAGGCCCCCACTCATGTCTCCCAGCACCCCCACCCCCCTGCATCCAGGGGCACCGTCCACCAGGCCCCCACTCATGTCCAACTCATGTCTCCTTGCACCCGCCCCCCGAGGATCCAGGGGCACCCCCCACCAGGCCCCCACTCATGTCTCCCAGCACCCCCACCCCCCTGCATCCAGGGGCACCCTCCACCAGGACCCCACTCATGTCTCCCAGCACCCCCACACCCCTGCATCCAGGGGCACCCTCCACCAGGCCCCCACTCATGTCTCCCAGCACCCCCACCCCCCTGCATCCAGGGGCACCCTCCACCAGGCCCCCACTCATGTCCAACTCATGTCTCCTTGCACCCCCACCCCCCAGTATCCAGGGGCACCCTCCACCAGGCCCCCACTCATGTCTCCCAGCACCCCCACCCCCCTGCATCCAGGGGCACCCTCCACCAGGCCCCCACTCATGTCTCCCAGCACCTCCACCCCCCAGCACTGTGGGGCACCCTCCACCAGGCCCCCACTCATGTCTCCCAGCACCCACACCCCCCACCAGTCAGGGGCACCCTCCACCAGGCCCCCACTCATGTCTCCCAGCACCCCCACCCCCATGCATCCAGGGGCACCCTCCACCAGGCCCCCACTCATGTCTCCCAGCACCCCCAACCCCCAGCACTGTGGGGCACCCTCCACCAGGCCCCCACTCATGTCTCCCAGCACCCCCACCCCCCTGCATCCAGGGGCACCCTCCACCAGGCCCCCACTCATGTATCCCAGCACCCCCACCCCCCTGCATCCAGGGGCACCCTCCACCAGGCCCCCACTCATATCCAACTCATGTCTCCTTGCACCCCCACCCCCCAGCATCCAGGGGCACCCTCCACCAGGCCCCCACTCATGTCTCCCAGCACCCCCACCCCCTTGCATCCAGGGGCACCCTCCTCCAGGCCCCCACTCATGTCTCCCAGCACCCCCACCCCCCACCAGTCAGGGGCACCCTCCACCAGGCCCCCACTCATGTCTCCCAGCTCCCCTACCCCCCACCAGTCAGGGCACCCTCCACCAGGCCCCCACTCATGTCTCCCAGCACCCCCACCCCCCAGCACTGTGGGGCACCCTCCACCAGGCCCCCACTCATGTCTCCCAGCACCCTCACCCCCCTGCACTGTGGGGCACCCTCCACCAGGTCCCCACTCATGTCTCCCAGCACCCCCACCCCCCACCAGTCATGGGCACCCTCCACCAGGCCCCCACTCATGTCTCCTTGCACCCCCACCCCCCTGCATCCAGGGGCACCCTCCACCAGGCCCCCACTCATGTCTCCCAGCACCCCCACCCCCCAGCACTGTGGGGCACCCTCCACCAGGTCCCCACTCATGTCTCCCAGCACCCCCACACCCCACCAGTCAGGTGCACCCTCCACCAGGCCCCCACTCATGTCTCCCTGCACCCCCACCCCCCTGCATCCAGGGGCACCCTCCACTAGGCCCCCACTCATGTCTCCCAGCACCCCCACCCCCCACCAGTCAGGGGCACCCTCCACCAGGCCCCCACTCATGTCTCCCAGCACCCCCACCCCCCAGCACTGTGGGGCACCCTCCACCAGGCCCCCACTCATGTCTCCCAGCACCCCCACCCCCCACCAGTCAGGGGCACCCTCCACCAGGCCCCCACTCATGTCTCCCAGCACCCCCACCCCCCAGCACTGTGGGGAACCCTCCACCAGGCCCCCACTCATGTCTCCCAGCACCCCCACCCCCCACCAGCCAGGGGCAACCTCCACCAGGCCCCCAGTCATGTGCCCCAGCAACCCCACCCAACACCAGTCAGGGGCACCCTCCACCAGGCCCCCACTCATGTCTCCCAGCACCCCCACCCCCCAGCACTGTGGAGCACCCTCCACCAGGCCCCCACTCAAGTCTCCCAGCACCCCCACCCCCCTGCATCCAGGGGCACCCTCCACCAGGCCCCCACTCATGTCTACCAGCACCCCCATCCCCCAGCACTGTGGGGCACCCTCCACCAGGCCCCCACTCATGTCTCAAAGCACCCCACCCCCCACCAGTCGGGGGCACCCTCCACCAGGCCCCCACTCATGTCTCCCTGCACCCCTACCCCCCTGCATCCAGGGGCACCCTCCACCAGGCCCCCACTCATGTCTCCCAGCACCCCCACCCCCCCACCAGTAAGGGGCACCCTCCACCAGGCCCCCACTCATGTCTCCCTGCACCCCCACCCCCCAGCACTGTGGGGCACCCTCCACCAGGCCCCCACTCATGTCTCCCAGCACCCCCACCCCCCTGCATCCAGGGGCACCCTCCACCAGGCCCCCACTCATGTCTCCCAGCACCCCCACCCCGCAGCACTGTGGGGCACCCTCCACCAGGCCCCCACTCATGTCTCCCTGCACCCCCACCCCCCAGCACGGTGGGGCACTCCCCACCAGGCCCCCACTCATGTCTCCCAGCACCCCCACCCCCCACCAGTCAGGGGCACCCTCCACCAGGCCCCCACTCATGTCTCCCAGCACCCCCACCCGCAGCACTGTGGGGCACCCTCCAC
This sequence comes from Ambystoma mexicanum, assembly GCF_040938575.1. NCBI lineage: Eukaryota > Metazoa > Chordata > Amphibia > Caudata > Ambystomatidae > Ambystoma > Ambystoma mexicanum. The sequence continues at coordinate 1,087,579,513 of NC_090922.1, read as the reverse complement.
CAGGCCCCCACTCATGTCTTCCAGCACCCTCACCCCCCTGCACTGTGGGGCACCCTCCACCAGGTCCCCACTCATGTCTCCCAGCACCCCCACCCCCCACCAGTCAGGGGCACCCTCCACCAGGCCCCCACTCATGTCTCCTTGCACCCCCACCCCCCTGCATCCAGGGGCACCTTCCACCAGGCCCCCACTCATGTCTCCCAGCACCCCCACCCCCCACCAGTCAGGGGCACCCTCCACCAGGCCCCCACTCATGTCTCCCAGCACCCCCACCCCCCTGCACTGTGGGGCACCCTCCACCAGGTCCCCACTCATGTCTCCCAGCACCCCCACCCCCCACCAGTCAGGGGCACCCTCCACCAGGCCCCCACTCATGTCGCCCAGCACCCCCACCCCCCAGCACTGTGGGGCACCCTCCACCAGGCCCCCACTCATGTCTCCCAGCACCCCCACCCCCCAGCACTGTGGGGAACCCTCCACCAGGCCCCCACTCATGTCTCCCAGCACCCCCACCCCCCCACCAGTCAGGGGCACCCTCCACCAGGCCCCCACTCATGTCTCCCAGCACCCCACCCCACACCAGTCAGGGGCACCCTCCACCAGGCCCCCACTCATGTCTCCCAGCACCCCCACCCCCCAGCACTGTGGGGCACCCTCCACCAGGCCCCCACTCATGTCTCCCAGCACCCCCGCCCCCCTGCATCCAGGGGCACCCTCCACCAGGCCCCCACTCATGTCTCCCAGCACCCCCACCCCCCAGCACTGTGGGGCACCCTCCACCAGGCCCCCACTCATGTCTCCCAGCACCCCACCCCCCACCAGTCAGGAGCACCCTCCACCAGGCCCCCACTCATGTCTCCCTGCACCCCCACCCCCCTGCATCCAGGGGCACCCTCCACCAGGCCCCCACTCATGTCTTCCAGCACCCCCACCCCCCACCAGTCAGGGGCACCCTCCACCAGGCCCCCACTCATGTCTCCCTGCACCCCCACCCCCCAGCACTGTGGGGCACCCTCCACCAGGCCCCCACTCATGTCTCCCAGCACCCCCACCCCCACCCACCTGCATCCAGGGGCACCCTCCACCAGGCCCCCACTCATGTCTCCCAGCACCCCCACCCCCCACCAGTCAGGGGCACCCTCCACCAGGCCCCCACTCATGTCTCCCAGCACCCCCACCCCCCAGCACTGTGGGGCACCCCCCACCAGGCCCCCACTCATGTCTCCCAGCACCCCCACCCCCCACCAGTCAGGGGCACCCTCCACCAGGTCCCCACTCATGCCTCCCAGCACCCCCACCCCCCTGCATCCAGGGGCACCCTCCACCAAGCCCCCACTCTTGTCTCCCAGCGCCCCCACCCCCGAGCACTGTGGGGCAACCTCCACCAGGCCCCCACTCATGTCTCCCAGCACCCCCACCCCCCACCAGTCAGGGGCACCCTCCACCAGGCCCCCACTCATGTCTCCCTGCACCCCCACCCCCCTGCATCCAGGGGCACCCTCCACTAGGCCCCCACTCATGTCTCCCAGCACCCCCAACCCCCACCAGTCAGGGGCACCCTCCACCAGGCCCCCACTCATGTCTCCCAGCACCCCCACCCCCCAGCACTGTGGGGCACCCTCCACCAGGCCCCCACTCATGTCTCCCAGCACCCCCACCCCCCACCAGTCAGGGGCACCCTCCACCAGGCCCCCACTCATGTCTCCCAGCACCCCCACCCCCCAGCACTGTGGGGAACCCTCCACCAGGCCCCCACTCATGTCTCCCAGCACCCCCACCCCCCACCAGTCAGGGGCACCCTCCACCAAGCCCCCACTCATGTCTCCCAGCACCCCCACCCCACACCAGTCAGGGGCACCCTCCACCAGGCCCCCACTCATGTCTCCCAGCACCCCCACCCCCCAGCACTGTGGGGCACCCTCCACCAGGCCCCCACTCATGTCTCCCAGCACCCCCACCCCCCTGCATCCAGGGGCATCCTCCACCAGGCCCCCACTCATGTCTCCCAGCACCCCCACCCCCCAGCACTGTGGGGCACCCTCCACCAGGCCCCCACTCATGTCTCCCAGCACCCCACCCCCCACCAGTCAGGGGCACCCTCCACCAGGCCCCCACTCATGTTTCCCTGCACCCCCACCCCCCTGCATCCAGGGGCACCCTCCACCACGCCCCCACTCATGTCTCCCAGCACCCCCACCCCCCACCAGTCAGGGGCACCCTCCACCAGGCCCCCACTCATGTCTCCCAGCACCCCCACCCCCCAGCACTGTGGGGCACCCTCCACCAGGCCCCCACTCATGTCTCCCAGCACCCCCACCCCCCTGCATCCAGGGGCACCCTCCACCAGGCCCCCACTCATGTCTCCCAGCACCCCCACCTCCAGCACTGTGGGGCACCCTCCACCAGGCCCCCACTCATGTCTCCCAGCACCCCACCCCCCACCAGTCAGGGGCACCCTCCACCAGGCCCCCACTCATGTCTCCCAGCACCCCCACCCCCAGCACTGTGGGGCACCCTCCACCAGGCCCCCACTCATGTCTCCCAGCACCCCCACCCCCCACCAGTCAGGGGCACCCTCCACCAGGCCCCCACTCATGTCTCCCAGCTCCCCCACCCCCCACCAGTCAGGGGCACCCTCCACCAGGCCCCCACTCATGTCTCCCAGCACCCCCACCCCCCAGCACTGTGGGGCACCCTCCACCAGGCCCCCACTCATGTCTCCCAGCACCCTCACCCCCCTGCACTGTGGGGCACCCTCCACCAGGTCCCCACTCATGTCTCCCAGCACCCCCACCCCCCACCAGTCAGGGGCACCCTCCACCAGGTCCCCACTCATGTCTCCCAGCACCCCCACACCCCACCAGTCAGGGGCACCCTCCACCAGGCCCCCACTCATGTCTCCCTGCACCCCCACACCCTGCATCCAGGGGCACCCTCCACTAGGCCCCCACTCATGTCTCCCAGCACCCCCACCCCCACCAGTCACGGGCACCCTCCACCAGGCCCCCACTCATGTCTCCCAGCACCCCCACCCCCCAGCACTGTGGGGCACCCTCCACCAGGCCCCCACTCATGTCTCCCAGCACCCGCACCCCCCACCAGTCAGGGGCACCCTCCACCAGGCACCCACTCATGTATCCCAGCGCCCCCACTCCCCCGCACTGTGGGGAACCCTCCACCAGGCCCCCTCTCATGTCTCCCAGCACCCCCACCCCACACCAGTCAGGGGCACCCTCCACCAGGCCCCCACTCATGTCTCCCAGCACCCCCACCCCACACCAGTCAGGGGCACCCTCCACCAGGCCCCCACTCATGTCTCCCAGCACCCCCACCCCCCTGCATCCAGGGGCACCCTCCACCAGGCCCCCACTCATGTCTACCAGCACCCCCACCCCCCAGCACTGTGGGGCACCCTCCACCAGGCCCCCACTCATGTCTCCCAGCACCCCACCCCCCACCAGTCAGGGGCACCCTCCACCAGGCCCCCACTCATGTCTCCCTGCACCCCCACCCCTCTGCATCCAGGGGCACCCTCCACCAGGCCCCCACTCATCTCTCCCAGCACCCCCACCCCCCACCAGTAAGGGGCACCCTCCACCAGGCCCCCACTCATGTCTCCCTGCACCCCCACCCCCCAGCACTGTGGGGCACCCTCCACCAGGCCCCCACTCATGTCTCCCAGCACCCCCACCCCCCTGCATCCAGGGGCACCCTCCACCAGGCCCCCACTCATGTCTCCCAGCACCCCCACCCCCTACCAGTCAGGGGCACCCTCCACCAGGCCCCCACTCATGTCTCCCAGCACCCCCACCCCCCACCAGGCCCCCACTCATGTCTCCCAGCACCCCCACCCCCCACCAGTCAGGGGCACCCTCCACCAGGCCCCCACTCATGTCTCCCAGCACCCCCACCCCCCAGCACTGTGGGGCACCCTCCACCAGGCCCCCACTCATGTCTCCCAGCACCCTCACCCCCCTGCACTGTGGGGCACCCTCCACCAGGTCCCCACTCAGGTCTCCCAGCACCCTCACCCCCCACCAGTCAGGGGCACCCTCCACCAGGCCCCCACTCATGTCTCCTTGCACCCCCACCCCCCTGCATCCAGGGGCACCCTCCACCAGGCACCCACTCATGTCTCCCAGCACCCCCATCCCCCAGCATTGTGGGGCACCCTCCACCAGGTCCCCACTCATGTCTCCCAGCACCCCCACCCCCCACCAGTCAGGGGCACCCTCCACCGGGCCCCCACTCATGTCTCCCTGCACCCCCACTCCCTGCATCCAGGGGCACCCTCCACTAGGCCCCCACTCATGTCTCCCAGCACCCCCACCCCCCACCAGTCAGGGGCACCCTCCACCAGGCCCCTACTCATGTCTCCCAGCACCCCCACCCCCCAGCACTGTGGGGCACCCTCCACCAGGCCCCCACTCATGTCTCCCAGCACCCCCACCCCCCACCAGTCAGGGGCACCCTCCACCAGGCCCCCACTCAAGTCTCCGAGCACCCCCACCCCCCAGCACTGTGGGGAACCCTCCACCAGGCCCCCACTCATGTCTCCCAGCACCCCCACCCCCCCACCAGTCAGGGGCACCCTCCACCAGGCCCCCACTCATGTCTCCCAGCACCCCCACCCCACACCAGTCAGGGGCACCCTCCACCAGGCCCCCACTCATGTCTCCCAGCACCCCCACCCCCCAGCACTGTGGGGCACCCTCCACCAGGCCCCCACTCATGTCTCCCAGCACACCCACCCCCCTGCATCCAGGGGCTCCCTTCACCAGGCCCCCACTCATGTCTCCCAGCACCCCCACCCGCCAGCACTGTGGGGCACCCTCCACCAGGCCCCCACTCATGTCTCCCAGCACCCCACCCCCCACCAGTCAGGGGCACCCTCCACCAGGCCCCCACTCATGTCTCCCTGCACCCCCACCCCCCTGCATCCAGGGGCACCCTCCACCAGGCCCCCACTCATGTCTCCCAGCACCCCCACCCCCCAGCACTGTGGGGCACCCTCCACCAGGCCCCCACTCATGTCTCCCTGCACCCCCAGCACTGTGGGGCACCCTCCACCAGGCCCCCACTCATGTCTCTCAGCACCCCCACCCCCCTGCATCCAGGGGCACCCTCCACCAGGCCCCCACTCATGTCTCCCAGAACCCCCACCAGTCAGGGGCACCCTCCACCAGGCCCCCACTCATGTCTCCCAGCACCCCCACCACCCAGCAGTGTGGGGCACCCCCCACCAGGCCCCCACTCATGTCTCCCAGCACCCCCACCAGTCAGGGGCACCCTCCACCAGGCCCCCACTCATGCCTCCCAGCACCCCCACCCCCCTGCATCCAGGGGCACCCTCCACCAAGCCCCCACTCATGTCTCCCAGCACCCCCACCCCCAGCACTGTGGGGCACCCTCCACCAAGCCCCCACTCATGTCTCCCAGCACCCCCACACCCCACCAGTCAGGGGCACCCTCCACCAGGCCCCCACTCATGTCTCCCTGCACCCCCACCCCCCTGCATCCAGGGGCACCCTCCACTAGGCCTCCACTCATGTCTCCCAGCACCCCCACCCCCCACCAGTCAGGGGCACCCTCCACCAGGCCCCCACTCATGTCTCCCAGCACCCCCACCCCCCAGCACTGTGGGGCACCCTCCACCAGGCCCCCACTCATGTCTCCCAGCACCCCCACCCCCACCAGTCAGGGGCACCCTCCACCAGGCCCCCATTCATGTCTCCCAGCACCCCCACCCCCCAGCACTGTGGGGAACCCTCCACCAGGCCCCCACTCATGTCTCCCAGCACCCCCACCCCCCACCAGTCAGGGGCACCCGCCACCAGGCCCCCACTCATGTCTCCCAGCACCCCCACCCCACACCAGTCAGGGGCACCCTCCACCAGGCCCCCACTCAAGTCTCCCAGCACCCCTACCCCCCAGCACTGTGGGGCACCCTCCACCAGGCCCCCACTCATGTCTCCTAGAACCCAACCCCCCTGGATCCAGGGGCATCCTCCACCAGGCCCCCACTCATGTCTCCCAGCACCCCCACCCCCCAGAACTGTGGGCACCCTCCACCAGGCCCCCACTCATGTCTCCCAGCACCCCACCCCCCACCAGTCAGTGGCACCCTCCACCAGGCCCACACTCATCTCTCCCTGCACCCCCACCCCCCTGCAACCAGGGGCACCCTCCACCAGGCCCCCACTCATGTCTCCCAGCACCCCCAACCCCCACCAGTCAGGGGCATCCTCCACCATGTCCCCACTCATGTCTCCCAGCACCCCCAACCCCCAGCACTGTGGGGCACCCTCCACCAGGCCCCCACTCATGTCTCCCAGCACCCCCACCCCCCTGCATCCAGGGGCACCCTCCACCAGGCCCCAGCTCATGTCTCCCAGCACCCCCACCCCCCAGCACTGTGGGGCACCCTCCACCAGGCCCCCACTCATGTCTCCCAGCACCCCACCCCCCACCAGTCAGGGGCACCCTCCACCAGGCCCCCACTCATGTCTCCCTGCACCCCCACCCCCCTGCATCCAGGGGCACCCTCCACCAGGCCCCCACTCATGTCTCCCAGCACCCCACCCCCCACCAGTCAGGGGCACCCTCCACCAGGCCCCCACTCATGTCTCCCAGCACCCCCACCCCCAGCACTGTGGGGCACCCTCCACCAGGCCCCCACTCATGTCTCCCAGCACCCCCACCCCCATGCATCCAGGGGCACCCTCCACCAGGCCCCCACTCATGTCTCCCAGCACCCCCACCCCCCTGCATCCAGGGGCACCCTCCACCAGGCCCCCACTCATGTCCAACTCATGTCTCCTTGCACCCGCCCCCCGAGGATCCAGGGGCACCCCCCACCAGGCCCCCACTCATGTCTCCCAGCACCCCCACCCCCCTGCATCCAGGGGCACCCTCCACCAGGACCCCACTCATGTCTCCCAGCACCCCCACACCCCTGCATCCAGGGGCACCCTCCACCAGGCCCACACTCATGTCTCCCTGCACCCCCACCCCCCTGCAACCAGGGGCACCCTCCACCAGGCCCCCACTCATGTCTCCCAGCACCCCCAACCCCCACCAGTCAGGGGCATCCTCCACCATGCCCCCACTCATGTCTCCCAGCACCCCCAACCCCCAGCACTGTGGGGCACCCTCCACCAGGCCCCCACTCATGTCTCCCAGCACCCCCACCCCCCTGCATCCAGGGGCACCCTCCACCAGGCCCCAGCTCATGTCTCCCAGCACCCCCACCCCCCAGCACTGTGGGGCACCCTCCACCAGGCCCCCACTCATGTCTCCCAGCACCCCACCCCCCACCAGTCAGGGGCACCCTCCACCAGGCCCCCACTCATGTCTCCCTGCACCCCCACCCCCCTGCATCCAGGGGCACCCTCCACCAGGCCCCCACTCATGTCTCCCAGCACCCCACCCCCCACCAGTCAGGGGCACCCTCCACCAGGCCCCCACTCATGTCTCCCAGCACCCCCACCCCCAGCACTGTGGGGCACCCTCCACCAGGCCCCCACTCATGTCTCCCAGCACCCCCACCCCCATGCATCCAGGGGCACCCTCCACCAGGCCCCCACTCATGTCTCCCAGCACCCCCACCCCCCTGCATCCAGGGGCACCCTCCACCAGGCCCCCACTCATGTCCAACTCATGTCTCCTTGCACCCGCCCCCCGAGGATCCAGGGGCACCCCCCACCAGGCCCCCACTCATGTCTCCCAGCACCCCCACCCCCCTGCATCCAGGGGCACCCTCCACCAGGACCCCACTCATGTCTCCCAGCACCCCCACACCCCTGCATCCAGGGGCACCCTCCACCAGGCCCCCACTCATGTCTCCCAGCACCCCCACCCCCCTGCATCCAGGGGCACCCTCCACCAGGCCCCCACTCATGTCCAACTCATGTCTCCTTGCACCCCCACCCCCCAGTATCCAGGGGCACCCTCCACCAGGCCCCCACTCATGTCTCCCAGCACCCCCACCCCCCTGCATCCAGGGGCACCCTCCACCAGGCCCCCACTCATGTCCAACTCATGTCTCCTTGCACCCCCAGCATCCAGGGGCACCCTCCACCAGGCCCCCACTCATGTCTCCCAGCACCCCCACCCCCCACCAGTCAGGGGCACCCTCCACCAGGCCCCCACTCATGTCTCCCAGCACCCCCACACCCCTGCATCCAGGGGCACCCTCCACCAGGCCCCCACTCATGTCTCCCAGCACCCCCACCCCCTGCATCCAGGGGCACCCTCCACCAGGCCCCCACTCATGTCCAACTCATGTCTCCTTGCACCCCCACCCCCCAGCATCCAGGGGCACCCTCCACCAGGCCCCCACTCATGTCTCCCTGCACTCCCATCCCCCTTGCATCCAGGGGCACCCTCCACCAGGCCCCCACTCATGTCCAACTCATGTCTCCTTGCACCCCCACCCCCCAGCATCCAGGGGCACCCTCCACCAGGCCCCCACTCATGTCTCCCAGCACCCTACCCCCACCAGTCAGGGGCACCCTCCACCAGGCCCCCACTCATGTCTCCCAGCACCCCCACCCCCCAGCACTGTGGGGCACCCTCCACCAGGCCCCCACTCATGTCTCCCAGCACCCCCACCCCCACCAGTCAGGGGCACCCTCCACCAGGCCCCCACTCATGTCTCCCAGCACCCCCACCCCCCAGCACTATGGGGCCCCCTCCACCAGGCCCCCACTCATGTCTCCCAGCACCCCCACCCCCCAGCACTGTGGGGCACCCTCCACCAGGCCCCCACTCATGTCTCCCAGCACCCCCACCCCCCTGCATCCAGGGGCACCCTCCACCAGGCCCCCACTCATGTCTCCCAGCACCCCCACCCCCCAGCACTGTGGGGCACCCTCCACCAGGCCCCCACTCATGTCTCCCAGCACCCCACCCCCCACCAGTCAGGGGCACCCTCCACCAGGCCCCCACTCATGTCTCCCTGCACCCCAATCCCCCTGCATCCAGATGCACCCTCCACCAGGCCCCCACTCATGTCTCCCAGCACCCCACCCCCCACCAGTCAGGGGCACCCTCCACCAGGCCCCCACTCATGTCTCCCTGCACCCCCACCCCCCAGCACTGTGGGGCACCCTCCACCAGGCCCCCACTCATGTCTCCCAGCACCCCCACCCCCTGCATCCAGGGGCACCCTCCACCAGGCCCCCACTCATGTCTCCCAGCACCCCCACCCCCCACCAGTCAGGGGCACCCTCCACCAGGCCCCCACTCATGTCTCCCAGCACCCCACCCCCCACCAGTCAGGGGCACCCTCCACCAGGCCCCCACTCATGTCTCCCTGCACCCCCACCCCCCAGCACTGTGGGGCACCCTCCACCAGGCCCCCACTCATGTCTCCCAGCACCCCCACCCCCTGCATCCAGGGGCACCCTCCACCAGGCCCCCACTCATGTCTCCCAGCACCCCCACCCCCCACCAGTCAGGGGCACCCTCCACCAGGCCCCCACTCATGTCTCCCAGCACCCCCACCCCCCCAGCACTGTGGGGCACCCCCCACCAGACCCCCACTCATGTCTCCCAGCACCCCCACCCCCCACCAGTCAGGGGCACCCTCCACCAGGCCCCCACTCATGTCTCCCAGCACCCTCACCCCCCTGCATCCAGGGGCACCCTCCACCAGGCCCCCACTCATGTCTCCCAGCACCCCCACCCCCCTGCATCCAGGGGCACCCTCCACCAGGCCCCCACTCATGTCCAACTCATGTCTCCTTGCACCCCCACCCCCCAGCATCCAGGGGCACCGACACCAGGCCCCCACTCATGTCTCCCAGCACCCCCACCCCCCACCAGTCAGGGGCACCCTCCACCAGGCCCCCACTCATGTCCAACTCATGTCTCCTTGCACCCCCACCCCTCTGCATCCAGGGGCACCCTCCACCAGGCCCCCACTCATGTCCAACTCATGTCTCCTTGCACCCCCACCCCCCAGCATCCAGGGGCACCCTCCACCAGGCCCCCACTCATGTCTCCCAGCACCCCCACACCCCACCAGTCAGAGGCACCCTCCACCAGGCCCCCACTCATGTCCAACTCATGTCTCCTTGCACCCTCACCCCCCTGCATCCAGGGGCACCCTCCACCAGGCCCTCACTCATGCCTCCCAGCACCCCCACCCCCCACCAGTCAGGGGCACCCTCCACCAGGCCCCCACTCATGTCTCCCTGCACCCCCACCCCCCAGCACTGTGGGGCACCCTCCACCAGGCCCCCACTCATGTCTCCCAGTACCCCCACCCTCCTGCATCCAGGGGCACCCTCCACCAGGCCCCCACTCATGTCCAACTCATGTCTCCTTGCACCCTCACCCCCCTCCATCCAGGGGCACCCTCCACCAGGCCCCCACTAATGTCCAACTCATGTCTCCTTGCACCCCCACCCCCCAGCATCCAGGGGCACCCTCCACCAGGCCCCCACTCATGTCTCCCAGCACCCCCACCCCCCACCAGTCAGGGGCACCCTCCACCAGGCCCCCGCTAATGTCCAACTCATGTCTCCTTGCACACCCACCCCCCAGCATCCAGGGGCACCCTCCACCAGGCCCCCACTCATGTCTCACAGCACCCCACACCCCACCAGTCAGGGGCACCCTCCACCAGGCCCCCACTCATGTCTCCCTGCACCCCCACCCCCCTGCATCCAGGGGCACCCTCCACTAGGCCCCCACTCATGTCTCCCAGCACCCCCACCCCCCACCAGTCAGGGGCACCCTCCACCAGGCCCCCATCCATGTCTCCCAGCACCCCCACCCCCCAGCACTGTGGGGCACCCTCCACCAGGCCCCCATTCATGTCTCCCAGCACCCCCACCCCCCATCCAGTCAGGGGCACCCTCCACCAGGCCCCCACTCATGTCTCCCAGCACCCCCACCCCCAGCACTGTGGGGAACCCTCCACCAGGCCCCCACTCATGTCTCCCAGCACCCCCACCCCCCACCAGTCAGGGGCACCCTCCACCAGGCCCCCAGTCATGTCTCCCAGCACCCCCACCCCCCTGCATCCAGGGGCACCCTCCACCAGGCCCCCACTCATGTCTACCAGCACCCCACCCCCAAGCACTGTGGGGCACCCTCCACCAGTCCCCCACTCATGTCTCCCAGCACCCCACCCCCACCCATCAGGGGCACCCTCCACCAGGCCCCCACTCATGTCTCCCAGCACCCCCAACCCCCTGCATCCAGGGGCACCCTCCACCAGGCCCCCACTCATGTCTCCCAGCACCCCCACCCCCTGCATCCAGGGGCACCCTCCTCCAGGCCCCCACTCATGTCTCCCAGCACCCCACCCCCCACCCATCAGGGGCACCCTCCACCAGGCCCCCACTCATGTCTCCCAGCACCCCCAACCCCCTGCATCCAGGGGCACCCTCCACCAGGCCCCCACTCATGTCTCCCAGCACCCCCACCCCCCTGCATCCAGGGGCACCCTCCACCAGGCCCCCACTCATGTCCAACTCATGTCTCCTTGCACCCGCCCCCCGAGGATCCAGGGGCACCCCCCACCAGGCCCCCACTCATGTCTCCCAGCACCCCCACCCCCCTGCATCCAGGGGCACCCTCCACCAGGACCCCACTCATGTCTCCCAGCACCCCCACACCCCTGCATCCAGGGGCACCCTCCACCAGGCCCCCACTCATGTCTCCCAGCACCCCCACCCCCCTGCATCCAGGGGCACCCTCCACCAGGCCCCCACTCATGTCCAACTCATGTCTCCTTGCACCCCCACCCCCCAGTATCCAGGGGCACCCTCCACCAGGCCCCCACTCATGTCTCCCAGCACCCCCACCCCCCTGCATCCAGGGGCACCCTCCACCAGGCCCCCACTCATGTCCAACTCATGTCTCCTTGCACCCCCAGCATCCAGGGGCACCCTCCACCAGGCCCCCACTCATGTCTCCCAGCACCCCCACCCCCCACCAGTCAGGGGCACCCTCCACCAGGCCCCCACTCATGTCTCCCAGCACCCCCACACCCCTGCATCCAGGGGCACCCTCCACCAGGCCCCCACTCATGTCTCCCAGCACCCCCACCCCCTGCATCCAGGGGCACCCTCCACCAGGCCCCCACTCATGTCCAACTCATGTCTCCTTGCACCCCCACCCCCCAGCATCCAGGGGCACCCTCCACCAGGCCCCCACTCATGTCTCCCTGCACTCCCACCCCCCTTGCATCCAGGGGCACCCTCCACCAGGCCCCCACTCATGTCCAACTCATGTCTCCTTGCACCCCGACCCCCCAGCATCCAGGGGCACCCTCCACCAGGCCCCCACTCATGTCTCCCAGCACCCTACCCCCACCAGTCAGGGGCACCCTCCACCAGGCCCCCACTCATGTCTCCCAGCACCCCCACCCCCCAGCACTGTGGGGCACCCTCCACCAGGCCCCCACTCATGTTCCCCAGCCCCCCCACCCCCCACCAGTCAGGGGCACCCTCCACCAGGCCCCCACTCATGTCTCCCAGCACCCCCACCCCCCAGCACTGTGGGGCACCCTCCACCAGGCCCCCACTCATGTCTCCCAGCACCCCCACCCCCCAGCACTGTGGGGCACCCTCCACCAGGCCCCCACTCATGTCTCCCAGCACCCCCACCCCCCTGCATCCAGGGGCACCCTCCACCAGGCCCCCACTCATGTCTCCCAGCACCCCCACTCCCCAGCACTGTGGGGCACCCTCCACCAGGCCCCCCTCATGTCTCCCAGCACGCCACCCCCCACCAGTCAGGGGCACCCTCCACCAGGCCCCCACTCATGTCTCCCTGCACCCCAATCCCCCTGCATCCAGATGCACCCTCCACCAGGCCCCCACTCATGTCTCCCAGCACCCCACCCCCCACCAGTCAGGGGCACCCTCCACCAGGCCCCCACTCATGTCTCCCTGCACCCCCACCCCCCAGCACTGTGGGGCACCCTCCACCAGGCCCCCACTCATGTCTCCCAGCACCCCCACCCCCTGCATCCAGGGGCACCCTCCACCAGGCCCCCACTCATGTCTCCCAGCACCCCCACCCCCCACCAGTCAGGGGCACCCTCCACCAGGCCCCCACTCATGTCTCCCAGCACCCCACCCCCCACCAGTCAGGGGCACCCTCCACCAGGCCCCCACTCATGTCTCCCTGCACCCCCACCCCCCAGCACTGTGGGGCACCCTCCACCAGGCCCCCACTCATGTCTCCCAGCACCCCCACCCCCTGCATCCAGGGGCACCCTCCACCAGGCCCCCACTCATGTCTCCCAGCACCCCCACCCCCCACCAGTCAGGGGCACCCTCCACCAGGCCCCCACTCATGTCTCCCAGCACCCCCACCCCCCAGCACTGTGGGGCACCCCCCACCAGACCCCCACTCATGTCTCCCAGCACCCCCACCCCCCACCAGTCAGGGGCACCCTCCACCAGGCCCCCACTCATGTCTCCCAGCACCCTCACCCCCCTGCATCCAGGGGCACCCTCCACCAGGCCCCCACTCATGTCTCCCAGCACCCCCACCCCCCTGCATCCAGGGGCACCCTCCACCAGGCCCCCACTCATGTCCAACTCATGTCTCCTTGCACCCCCACCCCCCAGCATCCAGGGGCACCGACACCAGGCCCCCACTCATGTCTCCCAGCACCCCCACCCCCCACCAGTCAGGGGCACCCTCCACCAGGCCCCCACTCATGTCCAACTCATGTCTCCTTGCACCCCCACCCCTCTGCATCCAGGGGCACCCTCCACCAGGCCCCCACTCATGTCCAACTCATGTCTCCTTGCACCCCCACCCCCCAGCATCCAGGGGCACCCTCCACCAGGCCCCCACTCATGTCTCCCAGCACCCCCACCCCCACCAGTCAGAGGCACCCTCCACCAGGCCCCCACTCATGTCCAACTCATGTCTCCTTGCACCCTCACCCCCCTGCATCCAGGGGCACCCTCCACCAGGCCCTCACTCATGCCTCCCAGCACCCCCACCCCCCACCAGTCAGGGGCACCCTCCACCAGGCCCCCACTCATGTCTCCCTGCACCCCCACCCCCCAGCACTGTGGGGCACCCTCCACCAGGCCCCCACTCATGTCTCCCAGCACCCCCACCCTCCTGCATCCAGGGGCACCCTCCACCAGGCCCCCACTCATGTCCAACTCATGTCTCCTTGCACCCTCACCCCCCTCCATCCAGGGGCACCCTCCAACAGGCCCCCACTAATGTCCAACTCATGTCTCCTTGCACCCCCACCCCCCAGCATCCAGGGGCACCCTCCACCAGGCCCCCACTCATGTCTCCCAGCACCCCCACCCCCCACCAGTCAGGGGCACTCTCCACCAGGCCCCCGCTAATGTCCAACTCATGTCTCCTTGCACACCCACCCCCCAGCATCCAGGGGCACCCTCCACCAGGCCCCCACTCATGTCTCCCAGCACCCCCACACCCCACCAGTCAGGGGCACCCTCCACCAGGCCCCCACTCATGTCTCCCTGCACCCCCACCCCCCTGCATCCAGGGGCACCCTCCACTAGGCCCCCACTCATGTCTCCCAGCACCCCCACCCCCCACCAGTCAGGGGCACCCTCCACCAGGCCCCATCCATGTCTCCCAGCACCCCCATCCCCCAGCACTGTGGGGCACCCTCCACCAGGCCCCCATTCATGTCTCCCAGCACCCCCACCCCCCATCCAGTCAGGGGCACCCTCCACCAGGCCCCCACTCATGTCTCCCAGCACCCCCACCCCCAGCACTGTGGGGAACCCTCCACCAGGCCCCCACTCATGTCTCCCAGCACCCCCACCCCCACCAGTCAGGGGCACCCTCCACCAGGCCCCCAGTCATGTCTCCCAGCACCCCCACCCACCTGCATCCAGGGGCACCCTCCACCAGGCCCCCACTCATGTCTACCAGCACCCCACCCCCAAGCACTGTGGGGCACCCTCCACCAGTCCCCCACTCATGTCTCCCAGCACCCCACCCCCCACCCATCAGGGGCACCCTCCACCAGGCCCCCACTCATGTCTCCCAGCACCCCCAACCCCCTGCATCCAGGGGCACCCTCCACCAGGCCCCCACTCATGTCTCCCAGCACCCCCACCCCCTGCATCCAGGGGCACCCTCCTCCAGGCCCCCACTCATGTCTCCCAGCACCCCCACACCCCTGCATCCAGGGGCACCCTCCACCAGGCCCCCACCCATGTCCAACTCATGTCTCCTTGCACCCCCACCCCCCAGCATCCAGGGGCACCCTCCACCAGGCCCCCACTCATGTCTCCCAGCACCCCCACCCCCCCTGCATCCAGGGGCACCCTCCACCAGGCCCCCACTCATGTCCAACTCATGTCTCCTTGCACCCCCACCCCCCAGCATCCAGGGGCATCCTCCACCAGGCCCCCACTCATGTCTCCCAGCAACCCACCCCCCACCAGTCAGGGGCACCCTCCACCAGGCCCCCACTCATGTCTCCCAGCACCCCCACCCCCAGCACTGTGGGGCACCCTCCACCAGGCCCCCACTCATGTCTCCCAGCACCCCCACCCCCCACCAGTCAGGGGCACCCTCCACCAGGCCCCCACTCATGTCTCCCAGCTCCCCCACCCCCCACCAGTCAGGGGCACCCTCCACCAGGCCCCCACTCATGTCTCCCAGCACCCCCACCCCCCAGCACTGTGGGGCACCCTCCACCAGGCCCCCACTCATGTCTCCCAGCACCCTCACCCCCCTGCACTGTGGGGCACCCTCCACCAGGTCCCCACTCATGTCTCCCAGCACCCCCAACCCCCACCAGTCAGGGGCACCCTCCACCAGGTCCCCACTCATGTCTCCCAGCACCCCCACACCCCACCAGTCAGGGGCACCCTCCACCAGGCCCCCACTCATGTCTCCCTGCACCCCCACCCCCCTGCATCCAGGGGCACCCTCCACTAGGCCCCCACTCATGTCTCCCAGCACCCCCACCCCCCACCAGTCACGGGCACCCTCCACCAGGCCCCCACTCATGTCTCCCAGCACCCCCACCCCCCAGCACTGTGGGGCACCCTCCACCAGGCCCCCACTCATGTCTCCCAGCACCCGCACCCCCCACCAGTCAGGGGCACCCTCCACCAGGCACCCACTCATGTCTCCCAGCGCCCCCACTCCCCCGCACTGTGGGGAACCCTCCACCAGGCCCCCACTCATGTCTCCCAGCACCCCCACCCCACACCAGTCAGGGGCACCCTCCACCAGGCCCCCACTCATGTCTCCCAGCACCCCCACCCCACACCAGTCAGGGGCACCCTCCACCAGGCCCCCACTCATGTCTCCCAGCACCCCCACCCCCCTGCATCCAGGGGCACCCTCCACCAGGCCCCCACTCATGTCTACCAGCACCCCCACCCCCCAGCACTGTGGGGCACCCTCCACCAGGCCCCCACTCATGTCTCCCAGCACCCCACCCCCCACCAGTCAGGGGCACCCTCCACCAGGCCCCCACTCATGTCTCCCTGCACCCCCACCCCTCTGCATCCAGGGGCACCCTCCACCAGGCCCCCACTCATCTCTCCCAGCACCCCCACCCCCCACCAGTAAGGGGCACCCTCCACCAGGCCCCCACTCATGTCTCCCTGCACCCCCACCCCCCAGCACTGTGGGGCACCCTCCACCAGGCCCCCACTCATGTCTCCCAGCACCCCCACCCCCCTGCATCCAGGGGCACCCTCCACCAGGCCCCCACTCATGTCTCCCAGCACCCCCACCCCCTACCAGTCAGGGGCACCCTCCACCAGGCCCCCACTCATGTCTCCCAGCACCCCCACCCCCCAGCACTTTGGGGCAACCCCCACCAGGCCCCCACTCATGTCTCCCAGCACCCCCACCCCCCACCAGTCAGGGGCACCCTCCACCAGGCCCCCACTCATGTCTCCCAGCACCCCCACCCCCCAGCACTGTGGGGCACCCTCCACCAGGCCCCCACTCATGTCTCCCAGCACCCTCACCCCCCTGCACTGTGGGGCACCCTCCACCAGGTCCCCACTCAGGTCTCCCAGCACCCTCACCCCCCACCAGTCAGGGGCACCCTCCACCAGGCCCCCACTCATGTCTCCTTGCACCCCCACCCCCCTGCATCCAGGGGCACCCTCCACCAGGCCCCCACTCATGTCTCCCAGCACCCCCATCCCCCAGCATTGTGGGGCACCCTCCACCAGGTCCCCACTCATGTCTCCCAGCACCCCCACCCCCCACCAGTCAGGGGCACCCTCCACCAGGCCCCCACTCATGTCTCCCTGCACCCCCACTCCCTGCATCCAGGGGCACCCTCCACTAGGCCCCCACTCATGTCTCCCAGCACCCCCACCCCCCACCAGTCAGGGGCACCCTCCACCAGGCCCCCACTCATGTCTCCCAGCACCCCCACCCCCCAGCACTGTGGGGAACCCTCCACCAGGCCCCCACTCATGTCTCCCAGCACCCCCACCCCCCACCAGTCAGGGGCACCCTCCACCAGGCCCCCACTCATGTCTCCCAGCACCCCCACCCCACACCAGTCAGGGGCACCCTCCACCAGGCCCCCACTCATGTCTCCCAGCACCCCCACCCCCCAGCACTGTGGGGCACCCTCCACCAGGCCCCCACTCATGTCTCCCAGCACACCCACCCCCCTGCATCCAGGGGCTCCCTCCACCAGGCCCCCACTCATGTCTCCCAGCACCCCCACCCGCCAGCACTGTGGGGCACCCTCCACCAGGCCCCCACTCATGTCTCCCAGCACCCCACCCCTCACCAGTCAGGGGCACCCTCCACCAGGCCCCCACTCATGTCTCCCTGCACCCCCACCCCCCTGCATCCAGGGGCACCCTCCACCAGGCCCCCACTCATGTCTCCCAGCACCCCCACCCCCCAGCACTGTGGGGCACCCTCCACCAGGCCCCCACTCATGTCTCCCTGCACCCCCAGCACTGTGGGGCACCCTCCACCAGGCCCCCACTCATGTCTCTCAGCACCCCCACCCCCCTGCATCCAGGGGCACCCTCCACCAGGCCCCCACTCATGTCTCCCAGAACCCCCAGCAGTCAGGGGCACCCTCCACCAGGCACCCACTCATGTCTCCCAGCACCCCCACCCCCCAGCAGTGTGGGGCACCCCCCACCAGGCCCCCACTCATGTCTCCCAGCACCCCCACCAGTCAGGGGCACCCTCCACCAGGCCCCCACTCATGCCTCCCAGCACCCCCACCCCCCTGCATCCAGGGGCACCCTCCACCAAGCCCCCACTCATGTCTCCCAGCACCCCCACCCCCAGCACTGTGGGGCACCCTCCACCAAGCCCCCACTCATGTCTCCCAGCACCCCCACCCCCCACCAGTCAGGGTCACCCTCCACCAGGCCCCCACTCATGTCTCCCTGCACCCCCACCCCCCTGCATCCAGGGGCACCCTCCACTAGGCCTCCACTCATGTCTCCCAGCACCCCCACCCCCCACCAGTCAGGGGCACCCTCCACCAGGCCCCCACTCATGTCTCCCAGCACCCCCACCCCCCAGCACTGTGGGGCACCCTCCACCAGGCCCCCACTCATGTCTCCCAGCACCCCCACCCCCCACCAGTCAGGGGCACCCTCCACCAGGCCCCCATTCATGTCTCCCAGCACCCCCACCCCCCAGCACTGTGGGGAACCCTCCACCAGGCCCCCACTCATGTCTCCCAGCACCCCCACCCCCCACCAGTCAGGGGCACCCTCCACCAGGCCCCCACTCATGTCTCCCAGCACCCCCACCCCACACCAGTCAGGGGCACCCTCCACCAGGCCCCCACTCAAGTCTCCCAGCACCCCTACCCCCCAGCACTGTGGGGCACCCTCCACCAGGCCCCCACTCATGTCTCCTAGAACCCAACCCCCCTGGATCCAGGGGCACCCTCCACCATGCCCCCACTCATGTCTCCCAGCACCCCCAACCCCCAGCACTGTGGGGCACCCTCCACCAGGCCCCCACTCATGTCTCCCAGCACCCCCACCCCCCTGCATCCAGGGGCACCCTCCACCGGGCCCCAGCTCATGTCTCCCAGCACCCCCACCCCCCAGCACTGTGGGGCACCCTCCACCAGGCCCCCACTCATGTCTCCCAGCACCCCACCCCCCACCAGTCAGGGCACCCTCCACCAGGCCCCCACTCATGTCTCCCTGCACCCCCACCCCCCTGCATCCAGGGGCACCCTCCACCAGGCCCCCACTCATGTCTCCCAGCACCCCACCCCCCACCAGTCAGGGGCACCCTCCACCAGGCCCCCACTCATGTCTCCCAGCACCCCCACCCCCAGCACTGTGGGGCACCCTCCACCAGGCCCCCACTCATGTCTCCCAGCACCCCCACCCCCATGCATCCAGGGGCACCCTTCACCAGGCCCCCACTCATGTCTCCCAGCACCCCCACCCCCCTGCATCCAGGGGCACCCTCCACCAGGCCCCCACTCATGTCCAACTCATGTCTCCTTGCACCCGCCCTCCGAGGATCATGGGGCACCCCCCACCAGGCCCCCACTCATGTCTCCCAGCACCCCCACCCCCCTGCATCCAGGGGCACCCTCCACCAGGACCCCACTCATGTCTCCCAGCACCCCCACACCCCTGCATCCAGGGGCACCCTCCACCAGGCCCCCACTCATGTCTCCCAGCACCCCCACCCCCCTGCATCCAGTGGCACCCTCCACCAGGCCCCCACTCATGTCCAACTCATGTCTCCTTGCACCCCCACCCCCCAGTATCCAGGGGCACCCTCCACCAGGCCCCCACTCATGTCTCCCAGCACCCCCACCCCCCTGCATCCAGGGGCACCCTCCACCAGGCCCCCACTCATGTCTCCCAGCACCTCCACCCCCCAGCACTGTGGGGCACCCTCCACCAGTCCCCCACTCATGTCTCCCAGCACCCACACCCCCCACCAGTCAGGGGCACCCTCCACCAGGCCCCCACTCATGTCTCCCAGCACCCCCACCCCCATGCATCCAGGGGCACCCTCCACCAGGCCCCCACTCATGTCTCCCAGCACCCCCAACCCCCAGCACTGTGGGGCACCCTCCACCAGGCCCCCACTCATGTCTCCCAGCACCCCCACCCCCCTGCATCCAGGGGCACCCTCCACCAGGCCCCCACTCATATCCAACTCATGTCTCCTTGCACCCCCACCCCCCAGCATCCAGGGGCACCCTCCACCAGGCCCCCACTCATGTCTCCCAGCACCCCCACCCCCTTGCATCCAGGGGCACCCTCCTCCAGGCCCCCACTCATGTCTCCCAGCACCCCCACCCCCCACCAGTCAGGGGCACCCTCCACCAGGCCCCCACTCATGTCTCCCAGCTCCCCCACCCCCCACCAGTCAGGGCACCCTCCACCAGGCCCCCACTCATGTCTCCCAGCACCCCCACCCCCCAGCACTGTGGGGCACCCTCCACCAGGCCCCCACTCATGTCTCCCAGCACCCTCACCCCCCTGCACTGTGGGGCACCCTCCACCAGGTCCCCACTCATGTCTCCCAGCACCCCCACCCCCCACCAGTCAGGGGCACCCTCCACCAGGCCCCCACTCATGTCTCCTTGCACCCCCACCCCCCTGCATCCAGGGGCACCCTCCACCAGGCCCCCACTCATGTCTCCCAGCACCCCCACCCCCCAGCACTGTGGGGCACCCTCCACCAGGTCCCCACTCATGTCTCCCAGCACCCCCACACCCCACCAGTCAGGTGCACCCTCCACCAGGCCCCCACTCATGTCTCCCTGCACCCCCACCCCCCTGCATCCAGGGGCACCCTACACTAGGCCCCCACTCATGTCTCCCAGCA